>NW_026693777.1:59549942-62111164 GCF_021218885.2 Marmota monax | reverse complement strand
AGGTATCAGGGTGATGTTGGCCTCATAGAATGAATTTGGAAGTTCTCCCTCCTTTTCTATTTCCTGAAGTAGCTTGAAAAGTATTGGTATTAGTTCTTCTTTAAAGGTTTTGTAAAATTCTGCTGTATACCCATCGGGACCTGGGCTTTTCTTAGTTGGTAGTCTTTTGATGGTTTCTTCTATCTCCTCAATTGATATTGGTCTGTTTAGGTTTTCTATATCCTCCTGACTCAATCTGGGCAGATCATATGACTTAAGAAATTTATCTATGCCTTCACTATCTTCTAATTTATTGGAGTATAAGGATTCAAAATAGTTTTTGATTATCTTCTGTATTTCTGAAGTGTCTGTTGTGATATTGCCTTTTTCATCCCGTATGCTAGTAATTTGAGTTCTCTCTCTTCTTCTCTTCACTAGCATCGCTAAGGGTCTGTCGATTTTGTTTATTTTTTCAAAGAACCAACTTTTAGTTTTGTCAATTTTTTCAATTGTTTCTTTTGTTTCGATTTCATTAATTTCAGCTCTGATTTTCATTATTTCTTGCCTTCTACTTCTTTTGCTGTTGTTTTGCTCTTCTTTTTCAAGGATTTTGAGATGAAGTATGAGATCATTTATTTTTTGGTTTTTTCTTTTTTTAAGGAATGAACTCCAAGCAATGAATTTTCCTCTTAGAACTGCTTTCAATGTGTCCCATAGATTCCGATATGTTGTGTCTGTGTTTTCATTTATCTCTAAGAATTTTTTAATTTCCTCCTTGATGTCTTCTATAACCCATTGATCATTCAGTAACCTATTGTTCATTCTCCAATTGATGTATGCTTTTTCCTTCCTTCTTTTATCGTTGATTTTCAGTTTCATTCCATTATGATCAGATAAGATGCATGGTAATATCTCTACTCCTTTATATTGTCTAAGAGTTGCCCTGTGACATAATATATGATCTATTTTTGAGAAGGATCCATGTGCTGCTGAGAAAAAAGTGTAACTGCTTGATGTTGGGTGGTATACTCTATATATGTCAATTAGGTCTAGGTTATTAATAGTGTTATTGAGTTCTATAGTTTCCTTATTCAACTTTCGTTTGGAAGATCTGTCCAGTGGCGAGAGAGGTGTGTTGAAGTCTCCCATGATTATGGTGTGGTGGTCTATTAGACTCTTGAACTTGAGAAGAGTTTGTTTGACGAACATAGCTGCACCATTGTTTGGGGCATAAATATTTATGATTGTTATGTCTTGTTGGTGTATGGTTCCCTTAAGCAGTATGTAGTGTCCCTCTTTATCTCTTTTGATTAACTTTGGCTTGAAATCTATTTTATTTGATATGAGTATGGACACGCCTGCTTGTTTCCGAAGTCCATATGAGTGATATGATTTTTCCCAACCTTTCACCTTCAGCCTATGTATGTCTTTTCCTATCAAATGCGTCTCCTGTAGGCAGCATATTGTTGGGTCTTGTTTTGTGATCCATTCTACTAGCCTGTGTCTTTTAATTGGTGAGTTTAAGCCATTAACATTTAGGGTTATTATTGAGATATGGGTTGTTCTTCCAGCCATATTTGTTTATTTCTGTTACTAAACATTGTTTGTTTTCCTCTTTGATTGTTTCCCCCCCCCCTTTACTGTCCTACCTCCCACTGTTGGTTTTCATTGTTATTTTCCATTTCCTCTTCCTGTAATACTTTGGCGAGGATGTTTTGAAGAGATGGTTTTCTAGCTGCGAATTCTTTAAACTTTTGTTTATCGTGGAAGGTTTTAATTTCATTCTCCATCCTGAAGCTTAATTTCGCTGGATACACAATTCTTAGTTGGAACCCATTATCTTTCAGTGTTTGAAATATGTTATTCCAGGATCTTCTAGCTTTCAGAGTCTGTGTTGAAAGATCAGCTGTTATCCTGATTGGCTTACCCCTAAATGTAATCTGCTTCCTTTCTCTTGTAGCTTTTAAAATTCTCTCCTTATTCTGTATGTTGGGCATCTTCATTATAATGTGTCTAGGTGTGGATCTCTTATGATTTTGCACATTCGGCGTCCTGTAGGCTTCTAGGATTTGGGATTCTGTCTCATTCTTCAAGTCTGGGAAGTTTTCTTGTATTATTTCATTGAATAGACTGCTCATTCCTTTGGTTTGGAGCTCTGTACCTTCCTGTATCCCAATGACTCTTAAGTTTGGTCTCTTAATGTTATCCCATATTTCTTGGATGTTCTGCTCATGGTTTCTTAACAGTCTTGCTGAGCTGTCTATGTTCTTTTCCAGTTGAAATACTTTGTCTTCATTGTCTGATGTTCTATCTTCTAAGTGTTCTACTCTGTTGGTAGTATTCTCCATTGAGTTTTTAAGTTGGTTTATTGCTTCCTGCATTTCTAGGATTTCTGATTGCTTGTTTTTTATAACCTCTATCTCCCTGTATAGTTGATCCTTTGCTTCCTGGATTTGTTTGCGTAATTCGTTGTCGAAGTGATCTTTCATTGTCTGATTTTGCTGTTTAATGTCTTCCTTGATACTCCAGATCATCTGAAGCATGTATATCCTGAATTCTTTATCTGACATTCCATCTGCTGCAGCTGTTACCTCTTCTAAAGTTGCGTTGACCTGCATTGCTTGTGGTCCTTTCTTTCCTTGTCTTTTCATACTGCTTGCGTATCTTTCCTGCAGGTGCGGGCGGCGGCTCTGCTCTCTCCTTATTCCAATTGGGGTGTCGTGGCTACCACGCCGGCAGGTCACTGGGCCTGTTCTGGGAGCTGGTGGCGGCTCTGTTCTGCCCCTACTCCAATTGGGGTGTCGTGTCTGTCGTACCAGCAGGCCACTGGGCCTGTCCTGCTGGTCGGTCGCAGATCTGCCCACCTTTCGGGCACGAGTGGAGGCTCTGCTTTGCCCCTACTCCAATTGGGGTGTCGTGACTACCCCGCCTGCAGGATGCTGGGTCTGTTCCTGGCAAGGGAGGCGACTCTGCTCTGTCACTACTCCAATTAGGGTGGTGTTTGTACCCCGCCGGCAGGCTCCTGGGCCTGATCCACCGGTCTGTTGTAGGTCTGCCTACCTTGAAGGCGCGGGCGGCGGATCTGCCCTGCCCCTCCTACCACGCCTGCGGACCCCTGGGCCTGATCTGCAGGTTGATCACTGGTCTGCTCACCCTGCGGGCACGGGTGGCGGTTCCGCTCCACCCCCACTCCAATTGGGGTCACGTGACCACCACACCTGCAGGGCCTGATCCGGGCGTGGGATAAGGATCTGCTCTGCCCCTACTCGAGTTGGGGTGACGTGTGTACCACACTGGCAGGCCACTGGGCCTGGCCCGCCAGGCTGTCACAGGTCTGTTTACCTTGCAAGCGCGAAGGGCGGCTCTGCCCTGCCCCTCCTACCACGCCCATGTACTACTGGGTCGTGGGTCTGCCCATCTGGCGGGTGTGGGTGGCGGCTCCGCTCCGCCCCCTCTCCAATTGGGGTCACGCGGTCACCACGCTGGCGAGCCGCTGGGCCTGCTCCGGGGGCTGGCGGCGGCCCGGCTCCTTCCCTCTGGCTCGAGTACAAATTGAGGAGACTCGGGTGACTGAGCCTCACCCCCCTTACCAGGAGACCAACTGCTTATGTCACCGCTGGTATTGATGACGATCTGTCCTCCACCGCTTTCTGCTGACATCAGATCTCTGCCATGTTGGTATCCTATGCGAATGGCAGCCTTTCGTTCCCCTTGCCGGGCAACCCAAGCAATGGGTGAGTCCTGACCTGCCCTCAGCAGGACCCGGACCGAGACGCAGTTTCCGCGGGCTCCTAGCCCCGGGCCAGGGAAGTTCCGGGAGCCGGAACTCGGCCGCTCCGTGCTCGGTGTAAGCTCCTATAAGTGTAGGCTCCAAGAAGCAGCCCCCGCGGGCTCAGTTCCGGGAGCCGGAATTCGGCCGCTTAGTGTTTGGTGTATGCTCTGATAGTAGCAGGGTCCAAGAAGCAGCCTCCGCAGGCTCCGCAGCCCTGAGCCAGGGCGGTTCCGGGACGGTTCCGGGAGCCGGAACTCGGCCGCTCTGTGCTCGGTGTAAGCTCCTATAAGTGTAAGCTCCAAGAAGCAGTCCCCGCGGGCTCAGTTCTGGGAGCTGGAATTCGGCTTCTTGGTGTTTCGTGTTTGCTCTGATATTAGCAGGGTCCAAGAAGCAGCCTCCGCAGGCTCCGCAGCCCGGAGCCAGTGCGGTTCCGGGACGGTTCCGGGAGCCGGGACTCGGCCGCCCCGCGCTCCGTGTTCACTCCGATAAGATCAGATTTTAAGAAGCCCCCAGGCGCTGAACCCTAGCAATCTGTCTGCAAGCCGCAGGCGAATTGCAGCCTGAAATTACCTGTTCTATGGCTGAATGAGCTGCGGTCAGTCAAAAACAGGTGTGGTGACGTCAGTTTACCAACATGGTGGCTGCTGGCCTCCTCTGTGGTCTGACCGGTGTGGAGAACCGAGATGGACCGCTTCCTTCCCCGTCTCGAACCCAGAATTCAGCCCTGAGTGCGGTGCTTGCGCGTCTGGCAGAAGCTGCAGCGCTGTAACCCTGCGTCTCTATCCCAGCGCGCCTTGCAGACTCTAGCCGCGGGGCGATTTGCTGAATAAGCAGTGTTACCCTCCGTGCGACAAACCTCTCGCGTTTGAGTCCCCGTAGCCGATCCTCATGCGATGGAAATCCTTCCTCCAGGTTCCGGCGCACCCCACTATTGCTGGAAATTCCTAACAAGATATCCTTTAGCCGTCCTGACTTGTCATACTCCCACACAGTGAAGCAGCACACGGGGGTAATGCACTCCCCTCGCCGCCATCTTCCCTCTATTTATATATTTTAATGTGATGCTGAGGATCAAACCCAGGGCCTCAACCATCCTAGGCAAGTGCTCTACCACTGAGCCATAACCCCAGCCCCTCATGATTGCTTTTTCTAGTTCTATGAAGAATGTTTTCAGGATTTTAATTGGAATTGCATTAAATCTGTAGAATGCTTTTGGTAGTATGACCATTTTTACAATATTAATTCTGCCTATCCAGGAGCTTGGGAGGTCTTTCCATCTTCTAAGGTATTCATCAATTTCTTTCTTTAGTGTTCTGTAATTTTCATTGTAGAAGTCTTTTACCTCTTTTGTTAGATTGATTCCCAAGTACTTTATTTATTTATTTATTTATTTATTTAATTATTCAACTATTTATTTAGGTGTATTGAGGATTGAACTCAGGGGCACTCTATCACTGAGCCACATCCCCAGCCCTATTTTGTATTTTATTTAGAGACAGCATCTCACTGAGTTGCTTAGTGCTTTGCTTTTGCTGAGGCTGGCTTTGAACTCGTGATCCTCTTGTTTCAGCTGCCCAAGCTGCTGGGATTACAGACACCTGGCTCCAAGCATTTTATTTATTTATTTTTTCAGCTATTATTAATGGGGTAGTTTTCCTAATTTCTCTTTCTGCTGCCAACTTTTCTTGACAACAAACTTACAGGAAATTTTATGGGCTTTTAGAGCCTTTGAATTTCGGAATTGCTGATAAAGAACTGTGCAACTCTTTTTTTTAATTAATTTTTTTATGTATATATGACAGGAGAATGCATTACAATTCATGTTACACATATAGAGCACAAATTTTTCATATCTCTGGTTGTATACTAAGTATATTCACAAACTCTTTAAAGTATTACCTTCCCTTTGCAATCTGGTAATGCTCAGTTAGTCTTGTCCTATAAATGAAATGTAGTTTTTTGGTTAGGGATAATAAAAGGTTAAATGGAGGTCAGTGAGTAGAGAGAGATATTGAATTTATTATTATATCTGGAATTTTATTATTACTTTTATGTTGTCATTTTGATGATGTCTTTCTTTAATGCTTTAAGAAATAAATTTAAGCCTTTAAAGTACATAATAGTACTTTCATAAATGCATTCATGCATATATATACACATATGTATATATATGTAATATATAAATTCCTTAAAGATTTTCCTGTTCTTATTTCTCATAGTATGAATCTAGGAACAGATTTCCAAGTACAGAAAGGATCAAAATCTGGTTGGATTACTTTTATTTCACTTCTCTCTAAATGTTTTTGTATTATATGGACCTATAGTTTCTAAACTTATGGGTTGGCTGCAAGGCTACGTTTCCAGCAAGTCCCTAGGAAATGCTGCTGTTTCACATGGACCTTTCTTTTTTTTAATGCTGAGACCCATAATACATCTTAAGTATGCATTTGATTAACAAAAGTTTAAACTTCAGCACTGAGTGAAGTTCTTCTACTAAAGATATTTACTATCACAGCCATTTCTGTAGGTGAACACTTATGTACCAATTTATTTACCTTAATGGATTTCTTTTTTTTTTTAATTTTTTATTGTTGGCTGTTCAAAACATTACATAGTTCTTGATATATCATATTTCACAATTTGATTCAAGTGGGTTATGAACTCCCATTTTTACCCCATATACAGATTGCAGAATCACATCAGTTACACATCCATTGATTTACATATTGCCATACTAGTGTCTGTTGTATTCTGCTCCCTTTCCTATCCTCTACTATCCCCCCTCCCCTCCCCTCCCCTCCCCTCTTCACTCTCTGCCCCCTCTACTGACAATCCTTTGTCCCACTTATATTATTTTTCCCCTTCCCCTCACTTCCTCTCGTATGTACTTTTGTATAACCCTGAGGGTCTCCTTCCATTTCCATGCACTTTCCCTTCTCTCTCCCTTTCCCTCCCACCTCTCATCCCTGTTTAATGTTAATCTTCTTCTCATGCTCTTCGACCCTACTGTGTTCTTAGTTACTCTCCTTATATCAAAGAAGACATTTGGCATTTGTTTTTTAGGGATTGGCTAGCTTCACTTAGCATAATCTGCTCTAATGCCATCCATTTCCCTGTAAATTCTATGATTTTGTCATTTTTTAATGCAGAGTAATACTCCATTGTGTATAAATGCCACATTTTTTTATCCATTCATCCATTGAAGGGCATCTAGGTTGGTTCCACAGTCTAGCTATTGTGAATTGTGCTGCTGTGAACATCGATGTAGCAGTGTCCCTGTAGCATGCTCTTTTTAGGTCTTTAGGGAATAGACTGAGAAGGGGAATAGCTGGGTCAAATGGTGGCTCCATTCCCAGCTTTCCAAGAAATCTCCATACTGCTTTCCAAATTGGCTGCACCAATTTGCAGTCCCACCAGCAATGTACAAGTGTACCCTTTTCCCCACATCCTCGCCAGCACGTGTTGTTGTTTGACTTCATAATGGCTGCCAATCTAACTGGAGTGAGATGGTATCTTAGGGTGGTTTTGATTTGCATTTCTCTGACTGCTAGAGATGGTGAGCATTTTTTCATGTACTTGTTGATTGATTGTATGTCCTCCTCTGAGAAGTGTCTGTTCAGGTCCTTGGCCCATTTGTTGATTGGGTTGTTTGTTCTCTTATTGTCTAATTTTTTGAGTTCTTTGTATACTCTGGATATTAGGGCTCTATCTGAAGTGTGAGGAGTAAAGATTTGTTCCCAGGATGTAGGCTCTCTATTTACCTCTCTTATTGTATCTTTTGCTGAGAAAAAACTTTTTAGTTTGAGTAAGTCCCATTTGTTGATTCTAGTTATTAACTTTTGTGCTATGGGTGTCCTATTGAGGAATTTGGAGCCCGACCCCACAGTATGTAGATCGTAGCCAACTTTTTCTTCTATCAGACGGCGTGTCTCTGATTTGATATCAAGCTCCTTGATCCATTTTGAATTAACTTTTGTGCATGACGAGAGAAAGGGATTCAGTTTCATTTTGTTGCATATGGATTTCCAGTTTTCCCAGCACCATTTGTTGAAGATGCTATCCTTCCTCCATTGCATGCTTTTAGCCCCTTTATCAAATATAAGGTAGTTGTAGTTTTGTGGATTGGTTTCTGTGTCCTCTATTCTGTACCATTGGTCCACCCGCCTGTTTTGGTACCAGTACCATGCTGTTTTTGTTACTATTGCTCTGTAGTATAGTTTGAAGTCTGGTATCGCTATACCGCCTGATTCACACTTCCTGCTTAGCATTGTTTTTGCTATTCTGGGTCTTTTGTTTTTCCATATGAATTTCATGATTGCTTTCTCTATTTCTACCAGAAATGCTGTTGGGATTTTGATTGGCATTGCATTAAACCTATAGAGAATTTTGGTAATATCGCCATTTTGATGATGTTAGTTCTGCCTATCCATGAACAGGGTATATTTTTCCATCTTCTAAGATCTTCTTCTATTTCTCTCTTTAGGGTTCTGTAGTTTTCATTGTATAAGTCTTTCACCTCTTTTGTTAGGTTGATTCCCAAGTATTTTATTTTTTTTGAAGATATTGTGAATGGAGTGGTTGTCCTCATTTCCATTTCAGAGGATTTGTCGCTGATATACAGGAATGCCTTTGATTTATGCGTGTTGATTTTATATCCTGCCACTTTGCTGAATTCATTTATTAGCTCTAATAGTTTCTTTGTAGACCCTTTTGGGTTTGCTAGGTATAGAATCATGTCATCTGCAAATAGTGATAATTTAAGTTCTTCTTTTCCTATTTTGATGCCTTTAATTTCTTTCGTCTGTCTAATTGCTCTGGCCAGTGTTTCGAGAACTATGTTGAACAGAAGTGGTGAGAGAGGGCATCCCTGTCTTGTTCCAGATTTTAGAGGGAATGCCTTCAATTTTGCTCCATTCAGAATGATGCTAGCCTGAGGCTTAGCATAGATTGCTTTTACAATATTGAGGTATGTTCCTGTTATCCCTAGTTTTTCTAGAGTTTTGAACATAAAGGGATGCTGTACTTTGTCGAATGCTTTTTCCGCATCTATCGAGATGATCATATGGTTCTTATTTTTAAGTCTATTGATGTGGTGAATAACATTTATTGATTTCCGTATATTGAACCAGCCTTGCATCCCAGGGATGAATCCTACTTGATCATGGTGCACAATTTTTTTGATATGTTTTTGTATCCGAGTGGCCAGAATTTTATTGAGGATTTTTGCATCTAGGTTCATTAGAGATATTGGTCTGTAGTTTTCTTTCTTTGAAGTGTCTTTGTCTGGTTTAGGTATCAGGGTGATGTTGGCCTCGTAGAATGAATTTGGAAGTTCTCCCTCTTTTTCTATTTCCCGAAGTAGCTTGAAAAGTATTGGTATTAGTTCCTCTTAAAGGTTTTATAAAACTCTGCTGTATACCCATCCGGTCCTGGGCTTTTCTTAGTTGGTAGTCTTTTGATGGTTTCTTCTAATTCCTCAATTGATATTGGTCTGTTTAGGTTGTCTATATCCTCCTGACTCAATCTGGGCAGATCATATGACTTAAGAAATTTATCTATGCCTTCACTATCTTCCAATTTATTGGAGTATAAGGATTCAAAATAATTTTTGATTATCTTCTGTATTTCTGAAGTGTCTGTTGTGATATTGCCTCTTTCATCCCGTATGTTAGTAATTTGAGTTCTCTCTCTTCTTCTCTTCGCTAGCATGGCTAAGGGTGTGTCGATTTTGTTTATTTTTTCAAAGAACCAACTTTTAGTTTTGTCAATTTTTTCAATTGTTTCTTTTGTTTCGATTTCATTAATTTCAGCTCTGATTTTCATTATTTCTTGCCTTCTACTTCTTTTGCTGTTGTTTTGCTCTTCTTTTTCAAGGATTTTGAGATGAAGTATGAGATCATTTATTTTTTGGTTTTTTCTTTTTTTAAGGAATGAACTCCAAGCAATGAATTTTCCTCTTAGAACTGCTTTCAATGTGTCCCATAGATTCCGATATGTTGTGTCTGTGTTTTCATTAATCTCTAAGAATTTTTTAATTTCTTCCTTGATGTCCTCTATAACCCATTGATCATTCAGTAACCTATTGTTCATTCTCCAAGTGATGTATTCTTTTTCCTTCCTTCTTTTATCGTTGATTTTCAGTTCCATTCCATTATGATCAGATAGGATGCATGGTATTATCTCTACTCCTTTATATTGTCTAAGAGTTTCCCTGTGACATAATATATGATCTATTTTTGAGAAGGATCCATGTGCTGCTGAGAAAAAAGTGTAACTGCTTGATGTTGGGTGGTATATTCTATATATGTCAATTAAGTCTAGGTTATTAATTGTGTTATTGAGTTCTATAGTTTCCTTATTCAACTTTTGTTTGGAAGATCTGTCCAGTGGTGATAGAGGTGTGTTAAAGTCTCCCATGATTATTGTATGGTGGTCTATTAGACTCTTGAACTTGAGAAGAGTTTGTTTGATGAACATAGCTGCACCATTGTTTGGGGCATATATATTTATGATTGTTATGTCTTGTTGGTGTATGGTTCCCTTGAGCAGTATGTAGTGTCCCTCTTTATCCCTTTTGATTAACTTTGGCTTGAAATCTATTTTATTTGATATGAGTATGGATACTCCTGCTTGTTTCCGAAGTCCATATGAGTGATATGATTTTTCCCAACCTTTCACCTTCAGCCTATGTATGTCTTTTCCTATCAAATGCGTCTCCTGTAGGCAGCATATTGTTGGGTCTTGTTTTGTGATCCATTCTACTAGCCTGTGTCTCTTGATTGGTGAGTTTAAGCCATTAACATTTAGGGTTATTATTGAGATATGGGTTGTTCTTCCAGCCATATTTGTTTATTTATGTTACTAAACATGGTTTGTTTTCCTCTTTGATTATTTTCCCCCCTTTAGTGTCCTACCTCCCACTGTTGGTTTTCATTGTTATTTTCCATTTCCTCTTCCTGTAATGTTTTGCCAAGGATGTTTTGAAGAGATGGTTTTCTAGCTGCAAATTCTTTTAACTTTTGTTTATCGTGGAAGGTTTTAATTTCATCTTCCATCCTGAAGCTTAATTTCACTGGAAACACAATTCTTGGTTGGAACCCATTTTCTTTCAGTGTTTGAAATATGTTATTCCAGGATCTTCTAGCTTTCAGAGTCTGTGTTGAAAGATCAGCTGTTATCCTGATTGGCTTACCCCTAAATGTGATCTGCTTCCTTTCTCTTGTAGCTTTTAAAATTCTCTCCTTATTCTGTATGTTGGGCATCTTCATTATAATGTGTCTAGGTGTGGGTCTCTTATGATTTTGCACATTCGGCGTCCTGTAGGCTTCTAGGATTTGGCGTTCTGTCTCATTCTTCAAGTCTGGGAAGTTTTCTCGTATTATTTCATTGAATAGATTGCTCATTCCTTTGGTTTGAAACTCTGTCCCTTCCTGTATCCCAATGACTCTTAAATTTGGTCTCTTGATGTTATCCCATATTTCTTGGATGTTCTGCTCATGGTTTCTTAACAGTCTTGCTGAGCTGTCTATGTTCTTTTCAAGTTGAAATACTTTATCTTCATTGTCTGATGTTCTGTCTTCTAAGTGTTCTACTCTGCTGGTAGTATTCTCAATTGAGTTTTTAAGTTGGCTTATTGCTTCCTGCATTTCTAGGATTTCTGTTTGTTTGTTTTTTATAACCTCTATGTCCCTGTATAGTTGATCTTTTGCTTCTTGGATTTGTTTATGTAATTCATTGTTGAAGTGATCTTTCATTGTCTGATTTTGCTGTCTGATGTCTTCCTTGAGACTCCAGATCATCTGAAGCATGTATATCCTGAATTCTTTATCTGACATTCCATCTGCTGCAGCTATTACCTCTTCTAACGTTGAGTTGACCTGCAATGCTTGTGGTCCTTTCTTTCCTTGTCTCTTCATACTGTTCGCGTTCCTTTCTACTTGGTGAAACTCTTGTGCTATTGAATTTTCCCCCTATATATTTATATTGTTCTTGTATAGTTGCAAAGTCTCCCTCGAAGGCGCGGGCGGAGGCTCTGCCCCTCCTCCAATTGGGGCAATGTGCCTACCACGCCAGCAGGCCGCTGGGCCTGCTCTGCCGGTCGGTAGCAGGTCCGCCGAACTTGCAGGCGCAGGCGGCGGCTCTGTCCCTCTGCGGGCCGCTAGGCTTGTTCTGTCGGTGGTCGCAGTTCTGTCTACTTTGCAGGCCCAGGCAGCGGCACTGCCCCTCTGCAGGCCTCTGGGGCTGTACTGCCAGTGGGTCGCAGGCCCGCCTACCTTGCAGGAGTGATTGGAAGCTCTGCCCCTCCGCGGGCCACTGGGCCTTTTCTGTCAGTGTTCACAGTTCCGCCTACCTGGCAGGCGCGGGGGGTGGGGGGCGGCTCTGCCCCTCAGCAGGCCGCTTGGCCTGTTCTGTGGGTGGTCACAGTTCCCTCTACCTTGCCTGCGCAGGGGGAGGGGGCGGCTCTGCCTCTCAGCAGGCCGCTGCTCCTCTTCTGCCAGTGGGTCGCAGGCCCGCCTACCTTGCAGGAGTGATTGGAAGCTCTGTCCCACTGCGGGCCACTGGGCCTTTTCTGTCTGTGGTCACCGTTCCACCTACCTGGCAGGCGCTGGGGGTGGGGGGCGGCTCTGCCCCTCAACAGGCCGCTGGGCCTGCTCTGTGCGTGGTCACAGTTCCCTCTACCTTGCCGGTGCAGGGGGAGGGGGCGGCTCTGGCTCTCAGCAGGCCACTGCTCCTCTTCTGCCGGTGAGACGCAGGCCCGCCTACCTTGCAGGAGTGATTGGAAGCTCTGTCCCGCCGCGGGCCACTGGGCCTTTTCTGTCGGTGGTCACAGTTCCCCTACCTGGCAGGCGCGGGGGGTGGGGGGCGGCTCTGCCCCTCAGCAGGCCGCTCGGCCTGCTCTGTGGGTGGTCACAGTTCCCTCTACTTTGCCGGCGCAGGGGGAGGGGGCGGCTCAGCCTCTCAGCAGTCCACTGCTCCTCTTCTGCAGGTGGGTCGCAGGCCCGCCTACCTTGCAGGAGTGATTGGAAGCTCTGTCCCGCCGCGGGCCACTGGGCCTTTTCTGTTGGTGGTCACAGTTCCCCTACCTGGCAGGCGCAGGGGGTGTGGGGCGGCTCTGCCCCTCAGCAGGTCGCTGGGCCTGCTCTGTGCATGGTCACAGTTCCCTCTACCTTGCCGGTGCAGGGGGAGGGGTCGGCTCTGCCTCTCAGCAGGCCGCTGCTCCTCTTCTGCCGGTGGGTCGCAGGCCCGCCTACCTTGCAGGAGTGATTGGAAGCTCTGTCCCGCCGCGGGCCACTGGGCCTTTTCTGTCCGTGGTCACAGTTCCCCTACCTGGCAGGCGCGGGGGGTGGGGGGCGGCTCTGCCCCTCAGCAGGCCGCTGGGCCTGCTCTGTGCATGGTCACAGTTCCCTCTACCTTGCCGGTGCAGGGGGAGGGGCGGCTCTGCCTCTCAGCAGGCCGCTGCTCCTCTTCTGCTGGTGAGTCGCAGGCCCGCCTACCTTGCAAGAGTGATTGGAAGCTCTCTCCCACCCCCTTAATGGATTTCATTGGTATGTTTCTTCTTGGATGAATTCATAGTTCAATGAACCTTTAGAAAGAAAATTATACTATAGTATTCCATTTCCCCAAACATCAAAAGTATTAGTCTATTGGACATTTTCAGGTATTTATTTTTAGGTAGAGTTGTGGTTTATTAACTGAAGCACTTTCATAGTGCTTGTATGCAAATCCCCTTCTCAATAAACTACAGATCTGGGATTCTGAAGGCCAAGATATTCTAATTTTCCCTCTGTTGATTGTATTTTAGTGGATCACAGGAGGAAGTAGAATTGCTGCCAAAACAAGCTCGACTTTTTGCCTGGGCGGATCCTACTGGCACAAGAAAACTTACATGGAGATATGCAGCAACTCTTGGGGAACATGATCTGTTAAAGGTATCATTTGATGGGATCAGGTGCTATATGGTTTTCCTGATGATTGGGAAGTAAACAAGCTAGTTTACCAGGTTGTCTTGGTCCTTACTGAACTAAAAGTGAATTGGAAATATTTTTAGAATAAGTTACTTTGGAACTTTAGGTTACAAACAGTTCATACTGAATATTTTATCGTAGATGAGTCAAAATAATTTAAATTTACAATTTAAAAAGTAGTTCTGTTCCTTCCTGTCCAAGTTAAGTAAAGCACCTTCTTAACTTTTTTAAAAGGAAAGAATTTTAAGATTGGTGAAAAACAACTTTATTTTAAACATATCCATACCACTGTTAACTGAGGTTTTTCAGCATTTTTTTTTTAAATAAGGCTCTATTTTTTTAAAATCAGTGGAGTTTGATAGCATATAAATTATCTCATAAGAAATATTTGTTGAAGTAATATTGAGATAGCTAAATTAATCAAATATGTTTCTGATATAAGACTCTGGAAGGAACCTAAGAATTCATCTACCAGCCTCCTATTTGATGTCAGAATTGCTCTTAAATTCGTGATACGTTATCCAGTTTCTGTAGAGATATATTCCATGAAGAAAGGTTCATATAGTGTCATATTCCATTGTCCAATAATGCTAGTTGTTAAGAAGGCTTTCTTGATGTTTACTTTGAAGTTGTAATTGGGCAATAGTGACTGGATTATCTTTTCCTATATTCTCTCAGAGATGCCTATAAAAGATAAAGACTTAATCTTTGAAAAATGAGGTTGCTAGTTCATATGTTATGAGATTATTGGAGTGATTTTCACCAAGACAGTTTGGTGGCACTCTGTTGGTTTGCTTGTGCTTTACTTTCATAACAAATTCTCAGGTTTACAGCAGAAGAACAAGACTTCAGTTGCCCGATCCTTTTTTGTTTCTGACTCAGATGCTCAGTAACTCTACCAGGAGACCCTATGCTTATCTGGGATTGTTTTGTCTCTCCTGAAATTTGATACTGCTTAACAACCACAACTTTTAGGAATTAACATGCAGACACAGAGAGAAGGTGGCAGAAGCATTATGGAGAGGGCTATGAAGGTCTGTGTACAGAGGCAGGTCTAGGAAGAAGCCCAGGGACAGTGTCAGTTTTTAAACAGATTTCAGTTTCTAATGTTTCTATTTTTTGTTAGTGAAACAGGCAGTTGAAAAAGCAGATGGTACTACTCAGTAGATAGACTTTTAGGTATTGAAAAGTGATCTAGAAACAAGGAAATGGACCATTTCTTTGTCCACTAAGTTGATGTGAGAAGAGAGTTCTGCCCAGGTGTAAGTGGTCCTGAAAAGGGAGTCCAAAGAAAGTCCATTTATTCTTGACAAACTTAGATAAGGTATAAACATATCTTTCCAAAAAATAAATAAATAAATAGATAGATATTTCCTCAACTGAGTATGAATAAACAGGAAAAAATCAATAGGATTTATGGAAAAAAAAACTTTACAAGAAAAATTAATCATTATCATACAGATTGAGAAGGTAAGTTAGATCTTAGAAAATTTGTTTATCAGAAGAAAAATTTCAAAATATATGCCATACCTCCTCAACTAAGTTATAAAGATATGACAACAGAAGTAAGAGGAAAGCAAGGGGAAATTTTTTTAAAATGACAACAAATTAAAATGAAAACAGAGTGGGAAACAATATATTGTGTGCATAGAATATGTATATCACTTAATCCTAAATTTTAATTAGAGAAATTATGGAGTAAAGATTGTCTTTTTAAAAAAGCTATTAATTAGTAGAACTAAAATCATTGAGTTAAGGGATTTTAAAACAATGGAGAAAATTAAAGAAAAATTTGCTCTAAGAAAGAAGTGTAAGAAAGTATATAATAAGTGACAAATAACATTTTATTGAGTGCCTATCATATCTTGATACTTTTCATGTATTATCATTAATTTTTATAGTAATAACTTAGGACTGCTAGTTGGGATTCAAAATCAGCTCTGTCTGGCTTCATAGTCCTAGACTTTTCCTTGTAGACCATGCTCCCCAGCAGTTATTTCAGTAAATGAAAATGCTTTAAATTCTTCTAGTCACAAAGATACTCAGATTAAGTTAAAAAAAAAAAAAAGGGGGAAAAAAAACAGTATGTAACACTGAAGCCAGTTGTGGTGGCCTGTGCCTGTGGCCTAGCTACATGGGAGGCTGATGCAGGGGGATCACTTGCCAGAAGTTCAAGGCCAGTGTGGGCAACACAGTAAGATGGTGTTTGTTTAAAAAGAATATTGTATCTAACTATGTGCTAATTACAAGAAATCTGTCTTAACCTAACCAACAAGAAAATTTTAAGCATGAAAAGATAGTGAAGATTTAATAGGGAAACAGAATAAAAAAATATGGCAAATTGTTGCATTTTAGTTTCGATGAACTATAATCCAAAGCACAACTATTGGATTGTCATAATATGACAGAAAATGAGGGGCCACCACAAGTATTCATGCCGTGAATAACATTGCATTAAAATGCTAGAAGTTAATTAAACACATTTTTGGAGTTTGATACCTTATTTATTTTTTTTTCATTTAATTTTTAACAGATAATGTAGATGGAAAACAGAACATTGGAATGATAATTTGAGATTGAAACTAAAATACATATCAAATTTCATAGTTTGCAAAGTTCATCTTATTAATAGGCATCTTTGAAAATTTGAGTATTACATTAAAAAAATTGGACAGGTTAATTTTGCCATACAGCATATTTTTAAAGTAATAATAAAATTTAAACAATAACAATAACAAAATGTGCTTTTTGTAAAATCTTTTTTTTTTTTTTCCCAGCAAAACACAAGGTGGAAAGGCATATAATAGGAACTTTTATTGCCTGTTGAAAGGAACTGTTAAGTTTATGTTTAGCATAAAAATTTTGAAAAGGATTTTATTAATAATATATTAATTTAGTCTCCTAAAACACTAACCAATCAAACTTCATAGTTTTAGGTGCTATATAAAACCTTTAGCCACGAAGGTTATTCTTAAACTTAGTTCAAACTGATTACCATAGTTAGACTATTTAGCAGTGTGATTTACATAAATATTTGCTATGTTATAAATTATTAAAACATAAAAGTAGATCAAGCTAGTTTTGCATCAGGTTGCTTTTCTAATAAACATCTGAACTAGACTGTTTTCCAGCTTGAAGACAAGTAATTATCTTGTGGCATTGGTTCCAGCAAAGGATTCTCTTGCTTCTGCTCAGTGCCCTTTGATCATTAACTGGACAGCACAAACTAAGATATAAAAATGCTAAGTACTCTTAATCTTTGTCATTGTTTGAAAAAAATGGTACATTTTAACATAGATTATAGTTTTATTTATAAATTTGTTGGTTAAGAGTTTTCCATTTTATGGACATGCTTTTTGAAGTTTTCTAAATGTAGAAATTTCTTTTGAATTTATATTACAATCAGAAAAAAATGTTGCTGGAACTGAAGGTGCAGGTCATAATTGAATCAGACATGTTTCAATTAATTCCTTGTTGGTTAAAAACTTCATAGAACTGATGATTATTAAGTCCAGGGGACTTCATGAAGTTCACTATTGGACACTATGGGTTTGACAACAGTTTTCTAATCTTTCTCAGTTACTGTCCTTTGACCTTAAATAGTAAAAAAAATATGTGTGGCTTTAATGAAAAGTCTTTCTTTTCTCAGGATGAATGTGGACAGTTTCCATACGATGCAAACATCCAGATACATTGGGTATCATTCCTAGATGGACGCCAGAGAGTTTTGCTTTTCACCGATGATGTTGCCTTGGTTTCCAAAGCACTGCAGGCAGAAGAAATGGAACAGGCTGATCATGAAATAACCTTGTCTCTCCACAGTCTTGGGCTCTCATTGGTGAACAATGAAAATAAGCAGGAAGTTTCATACATTGGAATAACCAGGTATACAAGAAGAAAGATAAAACATCAGAAATCTTTAAAAGGCACTGAGTTTATAATATTCAATTTGATAAGAGTAAACATTCTCTTTCTGAATTTGTTATGCTGTACATTCATGCAGTAAAACTTACCAAATAATTAAACAGCTGGCTGAAAATCCCAAAAGATAGAAAGATGAGTAAGATATTGTTTTTACCGTCACAATATCCATTGTCATTTGGTGGGGAAGAAAGTAGTTTCTTCTTTCCTTATTGAGTGGTTTTTCTTAAATAAACTATAAAAACACTGAGAAATGCTACAAAGAATTATATATATTTGCAATGTAAACAGGTAGAACTAACTTACTCATTTTGTCAGTTAGAGGTTCTAGAAAATGGCATGGGTCGGGAAAAGCCATCAGAAATAAATTAGAAAAGAGGTTCATAAAGGAAATTGGATTTGATATGAGTAATCTTTCATTTGAGAACTTTTAATACTTATGGAACAGTTATTTTTTCTGGTTCTGTTTATACCTACTTAAGAAAAACATTATTATTATTATTATTTAATCACACTGAGTTTGATAAAAGACTCATTCTTTCTTGGGGATATTAAATGAAATAGTTATGATACCAAATATAACCAGCATAGGTTGAGAATTTTACTTTCCTAATCCTAACCCTAAGTGGGAAAGTAAAATTAGATAAGAACACAGATAATGCATGTAACATACTTTGCAAAACACCTATGGGCACTATACATGGTATCACATATGCCATTAAGTCCTTACATTTCAATATTACAGAGAATTTTTAAACTAAATATGAAAATAATTTTTTAGTCTTATATATCCAATTTTACCTTCTCTTTATTTCTTTGATATCACTTCTTTAAACTTTAGTATTATAGACACTATGATATTTTGTTAGGTTGACCTGTTAAAGGACATTTGTGAAATTCATCTTAATAACTTGATTGATTTTTAAAATCATCATACAAATTCAGTAACATCTAAGTTTCAAAGGAATACTAAGTTGCATAATTTTTAAAATAGGTTTTATTTGTTTGCAGTTTTAGAACTAGAGAAAAATAGTGTGTAAATATGGAGATCCTCTATATTGCACACTCCCAAGTTTTCTCTATTATTAAGGTCTTGCAAGAGTGTGGCACATTTGTTACAGCTAATATTGATATATTTTTATTATCTAAAGTCTATAGTCTCCTTTAGGGTTTGCTTTTTGAATTGTTTGTGACAAATGTATGGAAACATATTCTCCATTATAGTGTCATATAGTGCCTTAACCTCTCCTATTTTCAGCCTGTCATCTCTGGCTTTCTCCTTCCTGAACTTCTGGAAACTACTGACTTTAGCTATTCGAATCATATGTATGGAATCTCCTTTTTGTTTTAAATTGCAGTTCCCTGTTGTTGACCATCCTTTGTAGGCTTATTCGCCAACTCAATATATTTTTCCTCAGCTCTCTGGATCTTTTCTGCCCATTTTTAACCAGTTGTTTCCTATCTTTTTGTTGATTTTTAAGAATTCTTTGGATATTTGTTATGCCAGACTTTGGTCAGATATCTATTTTTCAAATATTTTCTCCTAGTCTGTGGCTTCTTGTCATTTTCTTAACAGTATCTTTCAAAGAGCAAAAATTTAAAATTTTATGGAGTCCATTTATCATTTTTCTCTTTCATGGTTTGTGCTTTTGCTGTGTATAAAAAGTCATTGCTATACCCATGGTCACTTAGATTTTTCACCTTTTGTCCTGTAGGAGTTTTCTAATTTTACGTTTTACAATTAATTCTTCATTCCAATTTGAGTTTTTATTTTTTGAAAAATAAAGCTTTATGTTTAGATTCATTTTTGTTGCATATGGATGATCAGTCATTAACATATTTGTTGGAAAAACTATTCTCTCTCCACAGTTACCTTTATTTCTTTAAAAAAAAATAGTTGACTGTATTTGTTTGGGTCTATTTCTGGGCTTTCTATTCCCTTCCATTGATCTGTTCATCTATTTTTTGGCCAGTAAATTAAAGTTCTTAAAGTAGGGTATCATTCTTCCAACTTTGTTCTCTTTTTCAGTATTTTATCTTTTAAGTCTCTTTGCCTTTCCATATAAATTTTAGAATCAGTTTGTTGATATCCACAAAATACTTTTTTGATTGGGATTGGACTGAATGTGTAGATTAATTTGGGAGAACTGACATCTTAACAATCTTGAGTTGTTATATCCATGTTTATTTCTCTGTTTACTTAGATCATCAACTTTGTTCACCAGTCTTTTGTAGTTTTCCTCATATAGATCATGTACATATTTTGTTTGTACCTAAGTATTTCAGTTCTTTGGTGCTAGGGTAAATCATATTATTTTTAATTTGAAATTCCAGTTTTTTTTTGCAAACATATCAAAGCATTTGACTTGAATAATATTAATCTTGTTTCTTGTCAACCTTGTTATAATTTCTTATTAATTACAGGAATGTTTTTGTTAGTTCTTTGAAATTTTCTGTGTTGACAGTGATGTCATCTGTGAACAAAGGTAGCATTATTTTCCCTTCAGATTATTTGTACCTTCAGATTATTTGGACCTTTTATTTTATTTTATTGTCCAGCTACACTATCTAGGACTTCTGGTACAATGTTAAATAGGAGGGTGAGAATGAATGTCCTTGCCTTATTCCTGATCTTAATAATGCCCTTTATTAAGTTGAGGAAGTTCCCCCCCATTCCTAGTTTTCTCAGAGTTTTTATTATGTGTAGTTCTTGGATTTATATCAACAACTACAACAAATTTATATTTACTCAGTACCTTCACTGACTTCATGCCCTAAACATATTATATAATGAAGACATTGTTTACATTCTGTCGACTAATATCAACAATGTAAATTAAAATTTACCAATTCATATTTTGCCATATTGCTAACGGTATTCTCTAATGCACGTGTCAGCAAAGTATGATCAGTAAGCCAAATTTAGTTCACTGCATGTTTTTATATAGCCTTCAATGTAAAGGAGATTTTTTTTAACCAAAAGAAAAATATTTTGTAATACATGAAAATTATATGAACTTAAGATTTTTTTGCTCATAAGTAAAATTTTACTGGAACATAGCCATGCTGCACAGTATACTACTGATCAGAGTGAGTGATGTACACATTGCTTTTACTGCATGTGAAGATGCTCAATGGGCATCCATCATGTGAAAATAAGAATAGTGGACTTTGAATGTCACTCTTCTACATTATAGTGGAATATGGATTATCTTCTTAATCAAAAGCTTTTTTTAAATTAATGATATTATACCTGTGCTAAAGTAATACCAAATATATTGACATTTTCATACTAGGCACACATGACAGCATTTCAAAATCACAGGAAAACCAGGGCCAGAAAAATTAGAAAATTTATGACAGAATATCTCATAGCAGCAGAATTTCTTCACAAAAATAAAACAACAGAAATGAGGCTATAATCAAAGTAAGTTTCTGAATGACTCATTTGTGTTGATCAAGCACAGAAAGCTTTTTTTAACCAATAGGGAGTTAATTAAATCATGTCTGATTGCGGCAGCTAAAGAAATGTGTCCACAGAAAATAAACTTGTCTAAGGCCATTAGCCTTTCCATGAGAACAGTTGCATAAAGAATTGAGGACATTCAGAGCAACATCAATAGTCAATTAAAAGGCAGGGCAAATGATACTGAGTGTTTTTCCATGGCTCCTGATGAGTCAACAGATGTTCCTAGTACTGCTCAGTTGCTGTATATTTGAGAAGTCAGTGCTGAGTTTGAAGTGACAAAGATTTATTCTTTATCAGTAGTTCACATAGAATATTTATATGCAAGAATGTTTTCAAACAGGTTGAAGAAATACTAATTCAGTACAACTTAGGTAAAATCTTCTGAGATAAAACTTATTATGGGGAAAAGATGTGTGGAGCAGAAAAGGACTTGGACAAAGGTTTCAAAGTGTGAAGCACTTCAAGTGTATGTTTTGTATTATATTATTGGTCAGCAGATTTTTATGGAAAATATTTGAATCTGCCATGTATTGTCAAACCCGTAGTGTCCAATAGTGAACTTCATGAAGTCCCCTGAACTTAATCATCATCAGTCCCATGAAGTTTTTAACCAACAAGGAATTAATTGAATCATGTCTGATTCAATTATGACCTGCACCTTCAGTTCCAGCAACATTTTTTTTCTGATTTTAATATAAATTCAAAAGAAATGTCTACACTTCAGAATCAATTTTTGCAATTGAGAATCTTTAATCTTCCACTGGAAATGATTGACCTGTAAGGTATTAATAGGCTAAAAAAGCAAATATCAAGAGAAAGAAATAGGTAGAATTTTATAAATGCCTTTCAAGTAATAAAGTAATTAAAAAATAAAATATTAATATCAGTATTCAGCAATATCTGTGTGAAAAGACATTGTAGATATTCATTACAACATCAGCATTAATAGATGAATATTTGTAGATTTTAATATTAAGAAACCTTAATAGAATAATATTTTTATCTGATAGACCTTTGTTTTAAAAAAATTATACTCAATTGTTATTTTATATTTTAAATTTCCTCAGAAAATTTATGGAAGTTTTTTTTTCTTGATACTTAACTACATACATTATAATCTTGATTTTGTGTCAGCCCACAATACCCAAAAACATCATTGCCCTTTGAAGAAAAAGTTTGCCAATACTTGAATTGATTGATATCAGTGTGTGATTGAAAAATATTTTCTCCTGACCCTATTCCTTATGTATCTTTACACAGTTATAGTTTGGTATTTAAAAAATCTCTTGTATGAATACAATTTCCATGGTTAACTAGTAGTCACATTAATCTGGAGTTGAATAGTAGTTCCACAAACTTAAATATATGTATTTCTAATTTAATTTTTTTGTGTGTGAATTATCTTAGTTCTGGTGTTGTTTGGGAGCTGAAACCAAAGCAGAAATGGAAGCCTTTTAGTCAAAAGCAGATAATCTTACTGGAACAGTCATATCAGAAATATCAAGTATCACGAGACCGTGGCTGGATTAAGCTAGACAGTAATTTTGAGGTATGCCAAAATATTTTTGTTTTAAGCCTTATATGTTTGTAGTTCATAGTTTTATAGTTTTTCTTTGTTTATTTTGTTGTGGGGAGTAAAGAAAATTTTAATGCTCACTGTGTGCAGAAATTAATTTACATATTAGTAAATAAACTTTTATTTAGTAGTAGGATTGCTAGTGTATTTTGAATTAAAATGTTATTAACTCATACTATTAAGCAGGCTTTAAGTCTTTGTTTTTGCAATTTGTTCTATTTACAAATCATTTTCATGGAACTTGTTTTTAGTAATACTGTGGGGAAATCATGATTGCTTATTGAAATTTTTTTCTCTTATATTTCAAATGATACCTGTATATTGTTAAATAAAGACTGCTTTATGTATTTCATTGGTGAAAAATAATGAATCCTGCTCAATTAAATTGTTTCACTGAATGATTGTTGGATGTGGGTAGATATCCACAAATAAAGGTGTGCTCTCCAGGAGACCTTACAAAGCTGAAATAAAATGTCATCTTTACTCCAAGAAGACTCCAGAAGCTTGACAGTGGTTTTTAGCTCAATCTGGTTTAGTCATATACTTTGGCTTCTCTTTGTCTTTAATATCTGAAGATTGAGTTTGTTACATTCTCTGTGAATGCCCCAATTAGTATTGGCTATGCTTCAGTGAAAAATAAACTATACTACTAGTGTCAAGGATAAATAAGCCATTAATTATTTGCTGTGTAACAAAGGTTGTTTAGAATTAGCTGGGATTTTCCTTTACTGTTAAATTTTTTATATAAATAATTTTTAAGTATTACATCTATAATTGAAAACTTATAGAATTCTTCTTTTTCTAGTAATTTGCTAGAAAAGTGATGGCTTCTACTTCAGAAATCTTAATAGATCACCTTAATATAGTTATCTCTTTTGTTGAGATAAAAATAACCTTTTCTTTCTGCCTGATGAGGAAACAGATATTTAAAATAGGGTAACTAATCTGAGAAAAAAATATGCTTTTTTCTCCCCAGGTTAATTTTGGTAAAGTTCCAATGGAAATGCGTCTCCCTGTTCAGTGCCCTATTAAACGAGACTTTTTATCAGGAATTCAAGTTGAATTTAAGCAGTCTCCTCACCAGAGAAGTTTAAGGGCCAGGTTGTACTGGCTTCAGGTAAGATTGTCATCCTCAATTAAATGGATGTTCTAATCACTTTGGGAATCTTGGAAATGAAATTTCTTTTTTATATTGTTATAATCTACATTGAAATAGGCAATTTTTGGGTGCCTGGGAGTGTAGCTTAGTGGTGAAGTGCATGTTTAGCATGTGTGAGGTCCTCCGCACATAAATAAATACATACATACATACATACATACAACCCATAAGTTGTATCTTTTCTTTTTGTTTTTATATTCCATGGATTCAGCATCTCACCCACAGTCCAAGTCTAGAGACCGTGTAACCATTGTGAGACTGAGTTGACCATTTAACCTGCCAAGAGTATTTTCTTAGACTGAGATTATGTGATTTTAAAATTTTTCTTGAAATATTTTAAGGGATTCCATATAAGATTTTGTTCACCCATTCTTCCTAGCAAAGAGCAGGGCTTTATTGGAAGTTATTTTGGGGGACTTGCTTGCTTACTGTCTCACAGCCTCCCTTCTGTACTTCCTTTTAACCATTAAGTATTATTTAGGACATTTTTATTCTTTTTCTTATTTCTGCTTATCCTCTGTTTTCATGTTCAGTCTGTTCTTGTATTTTATTTAAACTGTAGAACTTTGAAATCCTGTGTGATGCAGGTACAGATATTTGCATTAATGATGTACAATTCTTAATACAATTATACAGCTGTTATTTTATATAATGGCTTATCCTTTCTGAAGTGTATAAAAAGTTTTAAAGATTTAAAGTAAAAATTTTATTGGTACCATATGTATGTGCTGATAGTTAAGATTAAATTAATGTTTTTCATAATACCTGTGAAACTGAAAGTTTATGTCTAAATAATTTAAAATTTTGCTCCGTTGATTTCCTTTTCTTTCAGGTTGATAATCAGTTACCAGGTACAATGTTCCCTGTTGTATTTCATCCTGTGGCCCCTCCAAAATCTATTGCTTTGGACTCAGGTAAAAAACAAAAGAAATACAGGTATACCTTATTCATAGAAGTTAGACCTTAGTTTGACCTAGTATTAAGCTTTGATAATTTCACCTTTATTCTTTTTTTTTTCTTTTAGAGCCCAAACCTTTCATTGATGTGAGTATCATCACACGATTTAATGAGTACAGCAAAGTCTTACAATTCAAGTAAGAAAGATTTCTGCTGTTTATCTAAAGGAATTTAAAACACTCTGTTTTGAAACTAAATATTACTCTTTTTGAAAATGACTTCTGTATAAAAATTATTTTCCAACTGAACCTATTAATGTACTTTTGGTTGAGTAATTTTTTATGAGTATTTATATAATAGTGCATGTTTTAAAATGTAGAATTCCTTCAACCACCTTCACTGTTTTAGAATATAAAATAGTGAAAAAGAAATGAAGTATGTATTTGTGAGCTGTCTTCTTTCAAGCACTTGCTATACACTTTAAAAATTGGGTGATTCTTGCTACATCTTCTAATTATAATTATGTTTACTGTGACACGATACATTTGAGTGCTTGGGACTTCTGAGTGCTATTAATACCATATATTACCTCAGTATTACTCAGTACCTCTCTACTACCTCAGTGAAGTTTTTAGTGTACTGAAAGTATCAGTCTAAGTAGACTTCAATCTTATTAACATGATTTTTAAGAGACAAAGAAATAAGATCTTACTGTGGACTTTGATAAAATCATAGTTTTAACATTGAAAATCACCAGGATTGATTGAAACCCTTTTCCATCTTAATTTTTTTTTCCATAGGTATTTTATGGTCCTTATTCAAGAAATGGCCTTAAAAGTTGATCAAGGATTTCTTGGAGCTATTATTGCACTGTTCACTCCAACAACTGATCCAGAAGCTGAAAGAAAACGGGTAACGATTTTTATTCCTTGGGAAAAATACAAAGTTAAAAAATTTAAATCAAATTATAATAGATAAAAAGTTTCTGAGCAAATTATAGTAGATAAAAAAATTTACATTTTTCTATTTAATTTTTTTCAGACAAAATTAATCCAACAAGATATCGATGCTCTAAACACAGAATTAATGGAGACATCAATGACTGATATGTCAATTCTTAGTTTCTTTGAACATTTCCATATATCTCCTGTTAAGGTTTGTTATAATAATTATCTTGAAAATTTAGTGAAATTGTTTTAGAACTTTTAAAGGGTCTGTGTTTAAATGTAGCTTCTTATTTGTTTCATCACATTATTTGCCAGGAACTTTGTTTGATTAATCATAATAATTAAGACAATTCTCTGTAATGTATGTCAGTCATAATTCTCACAGATAAACCATCAGATCATGTTCTCTAGTCTTGAATTAATCACCTCTTTATTCAAGGAAGAAGCTGACAAAGGCACTTCTTAATTAAGCATAGCAGTGCTCACCAAGATTTAATGTTTTGGTTGCACTTTGTAACTACTAGCACTGTCTAAACAGTAAGCTATGAGTGCTCTTGACCAGAATGTGAAAACGCTGAAGTCGGTAGTATACTGTTCATGGGGTGTTCTTCTCATTTCCAGAATTTGTTTGTAACTAAGGAAGTGGAAAATTGGATACCTTTCACTTGCCTGATTTTGTGCTTTATGAACCCATTTCCTTTTCCCTTTTTGTTGTTTTTACTTTTACAGGGGAAGACTACAGCTAGCAAATATACAAATGCTATCAACCATAATGCTCTGAACTTGTGTAATGGGCCAGATTTACAATTAAGTAACTCTTTAAAATATCGATGATCCTTTACATTCTCAAAAACTGTTGATAGCAGTTTCATTTTCATTTTCAATCTATTCAGCTAAATGAATGGATTTATAAAATAGAATTATTTTAAATTTATATATTAGTTTGATGGTATCAGACATAGCAACAGTATCAAGTGTAAGATTTATATTGTTTTATATGATATATTATATACAATTTCTTACGAGTAAATGAAAATCAGTTATTTATGGGGTTAAACAATACCTTCAACAAAAATTTACTGAATGCCTGTTATAAAATTGCCATGGAGGTACAAAATAACTTCATGGAATTTATAATCTTGGGGAGTATTAAAGGTGATTTACTTATTCATGTTTTTAGGCACACTGGGAATTGTGCCATGAAGTTGAATAATGAGCCACAGTTATTTTCTTAGTACTTGGTGATTTTGCCTTAGGGAAAGGTAGGAGCTCTTTCCACCTGAGCTTATCTTCCTGGACCTCAACACTCCCTGACTTTACACATGGGTAATCCACATTAAAGAAAAAACAAACCAGGTTTTCCTGGCCTCACCCTATGTCCATTCTACTCGAGCTCTACATCATTTAGGTAAAATGCAGAATGAGAAAGGAGAGTGATCAACTTTATTTGTCATGTTGAATTATCTTTTATATATCTGTTCTTGCACTATACACCAGTGTTGATACAGCAAAAAATGTAAGCCAGATGGAAATGGGAAAATCCCACATTTAAGTAATCAGTGGGAGTGTCTATGGAAGCTGAAAACCTTATTACTCTTTTAAAAACTTATGGCAACTTGCTAACTATTACCATATTTGTCATGTTATTGTTGTGACATAGTTATATCAGTTATTATCTTAATTTTTCCATAAATGATTTACTTTAATTGAAAATAAGTAATATCCATTGTTCTGATGGCAGACTACTTGCGACATGTTTTTTTTTCTTAAGATGATTATGCCATTTTTGTGAAAGCTCTCCTCCATATGAAAATGGTATTTATACTTCAAATAGAGCTTTCTTTTTGAGTTAGACTGTAATTTTTTTATCAAAAAAAAATGAGAATCAAAAGTATATTCTGTGTAATGTTCACAGGAATAGATTGGGAATCAAATTAATTTTGAAGGATACATTTGGTTGCATCCGACAATCTGGTACCTAAGTATTTAATTTTTTTGTTTTTATGTTTCATTTATTGAACCTGATTTTTCTTTCAGTTGCATTTGAGTCTGTCTCTGGGTTCTGGAGGTGAAGAATCAGACAAAGAAAAACAGGAAATGATTGCAATTCATTCTGTTAACCTGCTGTTGAAAAGCATAGGTGCTACTCTAACTGATGTGGATGACCTTATATTCAAGTAAGACTTGTTAAAGTTCATTGGAAAGCATTTGTACCATTTGTGCCAAAGTTATGTTCCTGGATATCCTCTCCATTTGTACCACATTAGACTAGAAAATAGATGTCTCTTACTACTCATACTTGAAAAGTTTGGTTCATTTCTTTATATACTTTAGGTATGCTTATTTTATTTGTTACAATTAAGGGTGAATTTTTTTGGATACTCATATCTAGATAATGCATGAATGTAGAATAAAAATGGAATTATTTTAGTATAGAATATTGTAAAGGAACTGTATTTTAAAATAGTTATTTTAAGAAATATGTAGCAGTTGGGTAAGATTTCAGTATAACCATTTAGCAAAGTTGGAAATAAGAACTCCTTGCTACATTTAATGTGAGAATGTTTATGTGTGACAGACAAATGTACATTCAATCATTATTTGAATTCAATATTTAACTAAGGTATTAGAACAAATAGTTACTTGGGAATACAAAAAAGTCCATTTCTCATCTCACATGTGCACTAAATTTTAGAGGAAATGAAGGATAAAATACAAAATTCAAAGTGAAGAGACTTAAGAGAAGTTAATTATTATCAAATTTTGAGAAGTCCTTTCAAGATTAAAAGCACTGAGAAAAAAAATACAAGATATTTTGACTACATAAAAATTATGGAGATATAACTCAATGGTAAAGCTCTAGCCTAGGTTGTGCAAGGTCCTGCATTTGACACCCATCACTGCAAAGTGAGAGAGGGAGAGACCACTTTATAGCAAAATTGGTGAAAACAATTAAGGAAAAAACTGGAAAATACTGATAATTATGACAGAGGTGATAAATCATCTTAATATTGAGCATTGATGAAAAAATCTAAAGATAATAGCCATAGGAAAATAAGAGATAATTTACAAAACAGATCATGATTGACAGGTATTGGAGTTGTCTGACTTTATTTTTACAATATATATAATTTGTCAAAGATTTCAAAATATGAGTAATCCTAGTACTAGAGCGAGTTGGATCTAAGAAATGTGCACTTTTTTATTCTTTTGGTATGAATGGAAGGATGTGAGTGTGTGTGTTGAGATATCATATTATATTTACATCATAAATATATACATGTATATATATCACACATATGTTATTGTTATCTTTCCCTTAGTAATTGTTTTATGGGGGAATTCAGTTTAAGAAACTTTAAAATGCAACCAGAGAGTTACATAAAATATACACATGGTAACATTAATTTTTTTTTTTTAAACCAGAAATTGGGCATGTCTGACCATTGTTCTTTATGGCACCACCACAAAACGGAATGCTAGGCATCTGCTCAAAATGATGACATAGGAGTTTTGAATAAAGATATAGAGAAATATGTTTGCACAATGTTTAGAATAAAAGTGGCATACAAAATGTTTTAGATATTTTATAGTTGCACAGAAAAGAAAGAAT
The DNA here is from genome assembly GCF_021218885.2 of Marmota monax. NCBI lineage: Eukaryota > Metazoa > Chordata > Mammalia > Rodentia > Sciuridae > Marmota > Marmota monax. The sequence continues at coordinate 62,081,866 of NW_026693777.1, read as the reverse complement.
TCAAAGTGGGAAATGAGAACAAATTTAAAAATTATGGTATGGGTGGATGATTGTTGACTTTTTAAAACTATTACTCTTTTTGTTTATGAAAAATTTATGAGACTATACTATATTTATAATAATTTTGTTACCATAATGATAAGACATCAACCATAAATTGTATGTGGCAGATATACAAAGTTAATTGTGAAAGAAATAACTATGACTAGTTATTTCAGCTATTGCTGAAATTTCAAGTCCTTTTTTTTCAGAAAATAATCTCTTTTTTTTAGTTTTAAACATCAGAAATGTATTGGTTGCTCAAAACATTACATTGATCTTGACATATCATATATCATACATTTGTCCAGAAAATAATCTTAATATCATTAAATCTTTCCTTTTTCTCCTCCCAGACTTGCTTATTATGAAATTCGATACCAGTTTTACAAGCGAGATCAGCTCATGTGGAGTGTTGTTCGGCATTACAGTGAGCAGGTAATTTCCCATCATAGTAGCTCATAAGGAATATACTTCATAAAATATTTAAGCAAAATATTTGCATGTAATTGTATAGTGTGTGGTAATGTTTACATATTTACCTCAATTTGTAATCTCAATACTTAGTGATTTCTTAAATGATTAATTTTTCTTTCTTCTACCACTCTTTATATTCCTTTTAAAATTTATTCCCATGCTATTTTCCCTTTGCAGTAATACCTTTTCAACTTTGGGAAATAATAGTGACTTTGGAATCATTAACTTAAGTTCTTCGGTGACAGCAGTTTCTAAATGTAGTCTAGTGGAGTTGTAGGAGGAATTCTAAGCCAGTTTCCTTCCTTTGCATCAGTCACTTCATGGTTTGGGTGTGTATACAAAAAGTAGTTGTTTCAGGCCACTCAGGTACCATTGCTGTGCCATGGAGCTGCATGGTGATATTTCTTTTTCCATCTTCTGCTGGAAGATCTTTTCACCTATAGTAATATAGACGTTATTATTATTATATGTTCAAATAAGTTATATTGTCCATTTTTTCAGTTAATAATTATTCTTCATGTAGTTCATTAGTAAAAGTGATGATAATACAATAAAAAACAACTAACAATTACTGAATTACATGTTCATTTAATATATTCTCACCATGCAACATGAGTATAACCTCCTGTGTTAATAGATGAAAAGGCTGAGGCTGATAGAGACTAAGTGACTTGTCCAAGGTCACATAACTGCTTATTAACAGACTGTGCCTTAAACTTAGTTCTGTCTAATTTGAGAGCTCCATGTAAAGTGTAACACAGTGCCTTGTACTTACAATATTGAAGATCTGGTAATGTATGTAGTTGTTGTTCTACCAGCTTGCCTGAAAACACAAACCTAATTTAGTCAGCATCCCACTTTTTTCCTATTAAGTGTGGCTTGATGTTGTTTCTGTCAACAGTAGTAAATAATTTACTGGGTTTTTTTTCTTCTTTAGTTTTTAAAACAGATGTATGTCCTTGTATTGGGCTTAGATGTGCTTGGAAACCCATTTGGATTAATTAGAGGTCTGTCTGAAGGAGTGGAAGCATTGTTCTATGAACCCTTCCAGGTATTATTTTTTTTTAATTTCAGTATACATATAGAAAAATGGATATTCTATTTTTATTGACAAATAATAATTCATATTTTAATTGTATCTAGGAACTGAATAATGTTTAAATACTTAAAAATCAATTTTACATTTTTTATTTAAAAGTACTTGAAATGATATTGAAAGGTTATTTTAAAACTAAATGAGCATGTCTAGTGCTCTTCTGGGCAATAAATGTGCCCATGTCTTCCACAAAAGAATTAATGGGGCATTAAAACTGACTTTGCTTCATATTCAAGCTTTCAACAGACTTGTTCAGGAGCCTAGTATAGTGAGGGTTTTAATAGGACAACACAGAAAGAATAAATGAAAGAACAAAGAGTCCAAAATATGTGGACTCAGTCTATTGCTAGTGTAGTCAGTTTGAGCATTCTAAAGGAACTTTATACTGGAAGGCCAACTTCAGATTATAATTAAAGCCTATGATTCACACCTGTTAAATTTGTCATCTTATGGAATCCTCTGAGGTCATGTGTGTTTAAAATATTTTCTATCACAGTGGGTGTGGTGTCATTATTCGGGATATAGGATAAAAATTGTTGCATCCCAGTCTTTATGGATCATAACACATTCTGTGTCTTCACAGAAACCCTGAAATATTAGATTGAAAGTCTTAAACTAATTTAAATTTTAAGTAGTAAACTTTTCTTTGAGCCAGGGTGCTGTTCAAGGCCCTGAAGAATTTGCTGAAGGATTAGTGATTGGAGTAAGAAGTCTCTTTGGACACACAGTAGGTATGTATCACCTGTGTGTGTGTATATTTCCTTATTTTTAAATGGAAAATAAAAGTAGCCTGCTGATTTTCTAGTATAACTTGATGGTGTTGAATCACTGTACTTTATTTAAATAAGTTTATTCCTCTTCTTGATAAATGGCAAAAAATAATTTCTACATTTTTGCATATGAGGATTTTAAGCACCTATTAGTTTAAAACAGTTGTATATTGTGTACTGTGATGATGGTTTTCTAAAGAAACAATGTGACTCACTCTCCTGGGCCTTTTTGTAGGTGGTGCAGCAGGAGTTGTATCTCGAATCACAGGTTCTGTTGGGAAAGGTTTGGCAGCAATTACAATGGACAAGGAATATCAGCAAAAAAGAAGAGAAGAGATGGGTCGACAGCCTAAAGATTTTGGAGACAGCCTGGCCAGAGGAGGGAAGGGCTTTCTGCGAGTAAGTCTCCAGCTGACTCTTCAAAAACCCTTGACTTTTATATATGTATACTTTAAAATATGCACTCTAGCTATCATTTGAAACTTAGAATGCCACTTATGAGTCTAGGTCTGTCAGAGTAGCAATAGTGATAACTTTGGGAGCTGTGGTTTTCTTTTTGCTCTCCTTCCTCCCTGGCTCCACCAGTGCTATTCCCAAATCCCCAACATAGTTTTCCATTTGGACTGGGATATCTCTAATTGATGGCACCTTAGCCCTAGTGTGGAAGGGGAGGAAGTGAGCAGCAGGGGAATATGGTAGTGGTGATATTAGAGGGAGTAAGGGCTCTTGAGAGGCAGATTTAGTCCTCTAGTCATCCATTTTTGTGCAAGGAATGTATGAAACTTAAGTGATAAACCAGGAACTGCCTTTCATTGCTTTTTAAAACTTCTAAACTTATGTAGATATCATGTGACTACTGCTTAATTATATAGGTACTGAGTGAATTCTTTCCTTACAAATCATTACAAGAACATTTAAGTTCTATTTTTAATAAAAAGTATTAAAACAACATAGATAAAGCTAGAGTATTCTTTATCACCCCTCACCGCTTTCTAGAGGTATGTAATCTTTTCAGTTTAATGTGTGTTCAGTTCTCTTTCTATGTGTTTACAGAATATAAAAGTAATTTTAGTTAGTACCATTACTTGAAATTATTAAGAACATGTAAGTACTTTAATATTTTAAGTTTGGAAATAATTTTAGGAAACTGCAACTGCTGTGTTTGAGCCAGTGACTTTTAATGTCTGTTATATACTCTAAAGTACTTTGTCAGAATTACTTGCTACCTTGGGAGTTTCCTTTATTTTCAGTTTTCTACACTTTCACTAATTTGCAAAGTAATCTCATTAAAATTTGTAATTAGATCTTAGAGATATTTCACTCTACTCATTTTTACTGACGTAGAAATTGAGGCTTACAGATAATGAATCAACTGCCTGGATTATATAGCTGAATATACCAGAACCGGAGTTAGAATATTTTTATTTACTGCTCTTTCTATTATAAGATTTTACTTCTGTAAGGTGTTCTAATTTAAAATTTTCTGTGATTTAATATTTATAAAATCACAGTGCTCACTTATATGTGCATGTTGTTCACATTATCAAGTCCTGTTTTTTAAAAAGCAATCGTTTCTAGTATGTGTGTAGAGACCCCTAGTGTTGGTTTAAAATGAAGCACCTTCCCTTCAGTCAAGGCTGTGACTGATTTTTTTTTTTTTTTCCCCAGGGAGTTGTTGGTGGAGTGACAGGAATAATAACAAAGCCTGTGGAAGGTAGGTTGAGAAGGGCTCCTTCCTGTGCAGAGCTGGAAGAGCTGATGCTTGACTAGCAGTTGTTGTTACTACTAGATGTTTAATAGAGAGAGTACGGACTATATTTTATATACATAGTCTTCAACTGTAATATATTTTCTTCAGAAAGCAGAAAGATTAAGTAGTGTCTGTGATTTAGACTTTGAGTGCAGGTTTCAACAGTTCCATCGACAGTCTAGATTCTTTGGGGCCCTTAGGAGCAATTGGCTTGTTTTTTTTATTTGTTTTTATTCCCATTAAAAAAAATAATGTGCTCTCTGTTGTAATTCCTATCAAAAGCCCATGTGACTTCTGTGCAGCAATTGACAAGATGAATCTAAAATTTATGTATAAATTGGAGAGTCTTAAATTAGCGGAAGCAATCTCAAAAAAAAAAAAGAGCAAAATTGAAGGACTTACACTTTCCAACTTTAAAACTTACTATAGTATAAAGCTGCAGTAAACTAAGCTTGATACTGATATTAGTATAGACAAATAGATCAATGGGATACAATTGAGAGTCCAGAAATAAATCCTTACAATTATGGTTAATTGATCTTTGACAGGGGTTCCCATTCCTTTTAGGACTATAAGCCTATTCCTTGAACACTAGGTTGTGTCCATTCTATAGAATAGAATGATCATTTTAACAGATGGTGCTGAGACATCTTATATCCACATGATAAATGAAATTGAACCCTTACCTACACTGTATATTTATGATTAAATTCATAAATGTAAGAGAGAAACTATATAACTCAGAATAGATTAAATGCATAAATATAAGAGCAGAAGTATAAAACTCAAAAGAAAATATAGAAATAAATCTTTATTACTTTGGGTTAGGTAAAGCCTTTCTAGATGTGTGTCAACTGGACATTATCAAATTTTAACATATTTGTTTCTCAAAGGGCACCAACAAGAAAAGGAAAAGAGCTGCAGGATGGGAGAAAATTTTTTGCAAATTATAAGAGACTTGTATCTTGAGTATGTGAAGAACTCTTATAACTCAATAGGCAAAGGACATGAATAGGCATTTCTCCAAAGAAGATATACAGATGGCTAGTAAACATATTTCATTGGTCACATGGAAATGTAAATCAAACCACAGTGAGATACTACATTACACCTACTACTAAAGTCAGGTGTTAAAGAGAATGTGGAGAGATATGATCCTCATGCCCCGCTGGTGGGAATATAAATAAGTACAGCCATGTTGGAGAAAAATAATCTGGCTTTGCCTCGAAAGGTTAAACCTGGAGTTACCATATGACTCAGTCATTCTTCTCAAAGATATATATCCAAAAGAACTGAAAAAGGTGTCCAAACAAAAGCTTGTATGTGAATATTCATAGCATTATTCACTGTAGACAAAATGTAGAAAAATCCTAAATGTCTCTCCCCTGATGAATGAATAAATTAAGACATGGCATATCTATACAATGGAATAGGGTTTAATTATAAAAAGAAATCAGGTACTAACACATGCTACAAGATGAAAGACACCTATGCTTGAACACATGCTACAAGATGAAAGACACCTATGCTTGAAAACATGATACTTAGTAAAAAGAGCCCAGGTATAGTAGTCTACATGTTCAGTGATTCCATTTGTTTGAAATCCAGAATAGGAAAATCCATAAAGATAGGAAGTTTCTCTAGATGGTTTCCTAGCTCTGGGGAGGGAGCAGGGAAAGGAAGTAAACTGGGTGGTAGGATCAAGTGAGGAAGGGTAGGGGAAAATGGAGAATGGAGGAAGATTGCTAATGGCCATAGGCTTTCTTTCATGTGAAAACTTTTGCAATAAGGTTGTTATAATTTTTAAAAGTACACTGCTTGAAAAATCTTGATGGTTGTCACAAAAAGAGAGAGAGAGAGAGAAGGTTTTCCTGTCAGTTCTTAGACCTTCCAGTCACTAATGCTGACTAAACTCTTAGGTCAATAGTTCTGAAACTTGAGCATGCCTTAAGGATTTGATGAAGTAATTATTAAAACATAGATTGCTGTCCCCACACCTTCTAATTTCTGATTTAGGAGGTCTGGGGTGAATTTGCATTTAACACTTAGAGAACCACGATTTTATCACATTAAATTTAAATTTAACTTGTTCAGAATTTCAAATTCTTGAAGTTTTCTGGATTTGAAGCAGGTCAGAGACCCCCCTACCGAGAGACCCTCACCATTAATTAAGCAGAAACCCCCACCATATTTGTGGCTTGTAAATCCCCCCCTTTTCTCAGAAACCTTCTTACATATGATGTCAGAAAAAACTTCTAGCCAGGCAAGGTGGCACACATCTGTAATCCCAGCAGCTCAGGAGGCTTAGGCTCCAGGAGGATTGAGATTCAAAGCCAGCCTCAGCAAAAGTGAGGTGCTAAGCAACTCAGTAAGATACTATCTCTAAATAAAATACAAAATAGGGTTGCATATGTAGATCAGTGGTTGAGCACCCCCAGTTCAATTCCCAGTACCAAAAAAGAAAAGAAAAAACTTCTGCATGCAGAGGATATCGTGGTTGGTAGTTTCCTCTTTTTATAAATGCCAGGTTTGCAGGAAAAAAAAAAAAACTTGCAAAACTCCTGGTCTAGAGGATGGAAGTAAAGCACTTGTCATGTAAAACCTCTAAGCCCCTCCTCCCACTAGCTATAAATATAGTTCAAAGAATTGCCAAAATCTCTGATCAGAGAATTTGGACTGACTGCAGTCAATAAACCTGCTTCCTGAAAATTCCTTAGGTGTTCAGGCTTTTCTGTCCTACTTCAAGTTTGGCTCAGGTTTTTGCTTATTTTAAAATATCTTATATTCATTATTTATGGTTTTCTGAAGGTGCCAAAAAGGAGGGAGCTGCTGGATTCTTTAAAGGAATTGGAAAAGGGCTTGTGGGTGCGGTGGCTCGTCCAACTGGTGGAATCATAGATATGGCCAGTAGTACTTTCCAAGGCATTCAGAGGTATGGAGAGCATGTTGTGTGTGAGCTGTTTCTGTGTTCTAATTGGTACTAGGATTGCATAGATAGATGAGATGTTTTGCCTGCTCTTAAAGCTCTATGTTTCATTGGAAGCTTTTCAGCTTTACAAGGTAAAGTGCTACCAGAAAGGAATAAGAAAAAACATTTTATGGCTCAGTTTCTCTTTTATTCCACAGATGTTTGCTCATACTTTTGATTCGCAGGTACCAAGGATTCAAAGAGTAAATAATCCAATCTGTGCTTTTACTATTTGACATTTTCTTTTCCTTAAGAAAAGCGTGAGGGCCTTAGAGTCAGATAGTCATGGATTTAATGTTTTTTTGTTTTATCTTGGACAAGTTATTTAAAATTACTGATCATTTTTATAAAATATTTATGTGTCTAATCAGCATGTATAATTGTATTATTTTGAAAGATTCTCACTTAGTTTCTTACCCTTTTTCTGCTTTCTTATTCAGGGCAGCAGAATCAACTGAGGAAGTGTCTAGCCTCCGTCCCCCACGCCTGATTCAGGAAGATGGTATCATTCGTCCATATGACAGACAAGAATCTGAGGGCTATGACTTATTTGAGGTAAATTCTATTCTTCACAGTCATGAGTGATATTTTTTTTATTAAAATATTTTTTAGTTATACATGGACACAATATCTTTATTTTGTTTTATTTTCATGTGGTGCTGAGAATCGAACCCAGTACCTCACATGTGAGAGGCAAACTCTCTGCCACTGAGCCACGACCCAAGCCCATGAGTGATACTTAATTTAAAAAAAAAAAAAAAAAGATTTCAAGGGTGAGAATTTCATGGATGGGTCTTTAAGTCCCTGAATCGTGAACTTTTTTGAAGGATTATAAATGATTTGTAGAGTAGAATTTGACTGTTTTTAATTTTAACATAACATTTTAAATGGAAATAATGGGTAACTTTTTTTTTGGCACAGGAATAAAGCTTTTGTGTGTGTGTGTGCAGGAAAGATAATATCAGAAGATGTCATAGGCTATATCTGTTTCTGTGAAAACTCATGTAGTTAATGGTGTTAGTTTTGGTTTCCTGTTTTATAGGTAAATACTGGAATGTCATTTCTTTCTTTTCTCACCACCAAATTAATTTATTTGCACTACTTTGTACATCTAGGTTTATTTAAGTACATTAAACTGGAGGAAGAGAAAAAAGAGTGTATATGATTTATAATCTCATTAAACCTTGAAAATTAAAGTTTTTATATTTTGTTTTAGTTTTAACTTTATTATATTTAAAGTAATATATTCATGTATAAACTGCTATTCTCCCATGACTGATTTCCCCCAAAAGAAATAAGTATGTTCCTCTTGATATTAAAATGACTCTTAATTGTTTTTAACCTTTGCTTTTTATTATATATGACTATGTTTAAACTTTTTGTGTGTTTCTAACTTTTTTTTCTTTCTTTTTCTGCCTACACAGCAAGAACTGGAAATACAGGAGTAAATGTTTCCTATACTACTACTTGATTTCATCCTTAAAACTCAAAACAAACTGTGGTATTAATTGTGTGTGAATTTGATTGAGAGTCAATTTTAGTGAAATTTTCTTTATGGCTTTCACCTCCCTCTCAACTTTTTTCAGTAATGACTACAAATGAAAATGGTATTATATCTGGTAATACTTATACAGGGTTAAGAGATCCCCATAAAAAATAAAAGAATACAGGAAATCTCTGTTCTCTATTAATGGGAGAAAGACTACTGGGTCCAGAAGTAGACATTTATACTATTATTTTGAAAATCTTACCTTTTCAGGTGATGTTCATGTGCATTTCATGTAAAGTTGAAAAAGGGGATAGTTGTTATGTCCAGTCTAATAAATAACTTTTTTATGTTTGTGAGTCCTGATGATGGAATTACACCCATCTCAGCTTCACAAATCACTCTAAATTTGCTCAAGTATGGGACTATGAGTGGGGTACATGTTTTAATAACTGAACTGAATTCATCCTCAAATGAGAGCTGGCACATGAATTTTGAGAATATGTTCTTTCAGTGTTTCTATTTCTCCACACCTCTCCACCGCCACCCCTTGGTTCTTGTGGTGCTAAGGATCAAATCCAGGGCTTCATACACGCTAGGTGAGCACTCTACCATTGAGCCACATCCCCAACCCAACCTCTGTTTTTTCTTTTATAATCCCTTAGTACTATTCCTAAATAAATAGCAATAATTTTTAATTATGTTACATACATTTTCAGCCTTAAGTATTTAGAGTTTTAAAAAAAATTAATCTCCTTGTTAGTTATACTTATTTCAGAATTGTTTGGTTTACTTTTTATAAATAGAAGTAGAATATGTAATTAGGCAAATTATGTGGTTTTTGAATATGTATTTATTTTTAAAAACCAAACCTTTTTTGCTTTTAAATCCTTAGGGAAGATTCATCTTAATGAGAACAAAATAATAATGATTATAAATTATCATTTTAAAATCATTACTCCCATAAGTTAATTCTGTAAGTTACATTTGAATTTCTTTTTAAGATATCTTGTCTCACACCTTTCACACTCTCCCCAAAATTGAAACCAAAGTAAAACTTAGATTTCTAATGTGTTGTAAATTTGAAGATAGTGAAACTATCAATTGGATTATGTATTTTTTGATAACTGCAATTATTTAAATAATTAAATACTTCACATATAAAAACAAACACTTTAAAGAAAAAAGAAAGACCAGCCTGTGCTGGACATATGGAAGAAATATTACTTCTTCCCAAGGGGCTGAGGATGTAGCTCAGTAGTAGAGTGCTTGTCTAGCATTCAGAAAGCCCTGGGTTCAATCCCCTGCACACCACAAAAAAAAAAAAAAAAAGAGAGAGAGAGGTGGAGAAAGAAAGAAAGACTTCTGTAAGAGACCAAGTATAACAAACATGTAAGTATTAAGAGTAGCTGACAGGCTTTTCCTGTGCCTAGGTAATTGAAGTGAGGCAAGCAGGTCATGACATGTACAGTTTTCTATGAGAATCAAGCACAATAATGATTAAAGATGCTTTCTTGATCATCACCAATACTTACCCTTCCCAAGGCTCTTGGATAAATGCAGTAATTTTTTATTTTCCTGGTGTATTGCAATTTAAATGAGACAACTTTTGGGAATTTAAGATTTTTTTCTTATTGTTTACTTTCTGTTTATCTCTTTATGTTACTAAACCTTTCCTTGTGATTTCCCTTTTTACAATTATATGTCAATAAGCACAAAACTTCAAGAAACTTTGTTATTTTAGCTAAAGGTATAGTCACATTGTCTACATATAGTCATATGTATAGTAGTGTTTATTAGTTTTTTGCTAAGATATTAAACAGCCCTACTGAGCGCTGTGGTGCACACCTGTAATCCCAGCAACTCAGGAGGCTGAGGCAGGAGGATTGCAAGTTCTAGGCCAGCCTCAGCAACTTAGTGAGATCCTGTCTCAAAATAAAACATAAAATGGACTTGGGATATGGCTCAGTGGTAAAGCAGCTCTGGGTTAAATTCCCATTAACAAGTCAAAAAAAAAAAAAAAAAAGATTACGCAGCCCTTTACACTGTATTATCATTTACTGAAAGAAATACATTGTTTACTGCCAAGAGGATTTAGTAGCTTTTTTCATGGGTAGCAAGTGTAGGCATTTGATACTTGAGATATGTGTTCTTTTTCACCCTTACCCATCTTGCTATGATTGGCTAGTTGGGTAAGGAAAAGTATTTACTGATTTTTTTTAAAGCTATGCTGGATATACAGAAGAAAAAAAAGACTCTGACCTTAAGGGACCATGTATAATAAAATGAGTAAATAAAATCCTAGATCTTATTGTAATATAGGTATATTCTAAGTAAGTTATTCTTTCTGCTGAATACTGCATTGTTCTTTAATACTCAGCTTTTAGGATTTCTAAATCATATGCCATGATGTCATAGGATATGTTCTTCTGCCTGTCTGCTATCCTAAGGTCTTACTGTTTATATTACATACAATGCTTATATTGCACACCATGTGGCAAGTTTTTAAATTTAATGTCTATTTTGGTTTAGATGTTAATGATCATACAAGATTTGAAATGGTGTTCATTGCTTTTTCTTTTAAATTATTTTTTTCATGTTCTTAGAAATGTTTTACTAGCATTTAAAGTTCTTGTATTACCATCTATTTTTAAAATTTTGTATTTAATTTATTTTTTCTGTGGTGCTGAGGAATCAAACCCAGCACCTCACACATGCTAGGCAAGTACTCTACCAATAAGTCATTAGTGTACTAATATACTTAGTACATTAATTACTTAAATACTCTACCACTAAGCCCTTGCATTGCCATCTGCTGAGGTAGCCTTACACTGTATACTTCACTGTTTTTAATTCCTGACATTAAAGTTGTTCATTTTACTAATAGTAATGATGCTCTGATAAACATGATAACATATTTGCTTTTTCATGTTTTGTGTTATTTACTTATAATTAATTTTAAGAAATAATTACTGGAGAATGGCCTTTTGAAAAGTATTGTTAATTTACTCAAGTAGCATTTTGGGAAAGAGGGGGGTGAATATTCAATCACTGCTGTCATCAGTGACTGAATATCTTAATCTGAATCTCAGACTGTAGTGGATTTTTAGTGTATGAAAAAGATGCTTTTCTAAAGTGTGTTAATGGTGATAAATTATACTTTAAAAACTCTTAATTTGAAACACAGTAGTCTAAGAACTAATGGAAATGCATAAAAGATAAAAAGACGGTAGACTTTCTTGTACTTGCATATCTAAATATTTTAACATTTAACTTTCATGCTAAAAAATACACTATATTATTATATTTTCCCCCATTTTGCTCTTTGAAGAAATTGAGGCATTTTATAAATAGCAAAAGCTTTTTGCTAATTCCCATAGGAGGGCTTGAAACAAGTGACCATCGCTGTGAAAACTGCTCTTCTGTGAGATGCATCCTACAGATGAGACCCCAGTTTTGTGGGGATTTCTCTTCCCTGTTCATGGCTATTTGTAACTGTCAAAGAATGACTGGGGACCAGACTTCTTTTAAAAATGTATATTTAAGCATTAAAATAATGTCAAGTGTGCTTTCTCTGCTTGTGTTGATTTTGATTATATTGTCCTTTTTAATAATATTCGTGGAACAATCTTGGTTGTAAAGCATTATGGTCTTATTCAGTGTTTATGTTCTGTATTATATATTATCACCTGATCTTTAATCATGAATTCTAGACATTCAGTAATTATTTTATTAGCATATATTATAAAAATATTTATTGTTTTTAAGATGTATTTACTAATTCAATAATTTTAAGATAGTGGAGAAGGAAAATAAATATTTTAATGTGCTATGATTTGTATTTGAATTATATTATTCATGCTCATATTTGTCTTCAGAAATAAATTATGCCAACTATTTTGAAATCTTAGAAATTCTCCATGTTCATGTTAATATCATAATTATATTTTCTTTTTGTAAGAAATATGATTTACATATAAATCTGCTTTTTAATGCATGTTTAATCTATACAGCCAAGTATTTAAAAACATTGAACATCAGTTCTTTTGGAATTTTATCATTGGTATAACATCTACCTCTCTGTAAATCATTGGTTGGGTCTTAACTTTGGAGATGGATTTTAGACCTCCATCAAAAAATTCTGATGGGACACATGATCTGTCCTCTGAAAATTGTTTCAGCACCACATTTTAAAAATTTTATATTCTATGCTACACAGTTTGTAGATCCACCTGAAAGTCCTTGCTGTGAACTTCAGTAATGCTAAATCAGCAGTTTGTATTAGCATATGTTTATGTTTCTTACCTAAAATGTGTGATTATTTCTGATAGATACTTTAAAATTTCTGTGTCACCACAGAATAAAATACAAGATGATCACTTGGTAAGCACTTAATACATATTTTTTCTTTAAGGGCAGCAATGGAAGTTAGCTTATAAACACACTATGGGTATTTTTCTAGCTTTGTGTGCCAATATGTAGAACTGTGCTTTTGTTCCTAATAAAATTTTTCCAATGTTCTTATTATAATTAGCTATTACACAAATATTACTTGAATATATAAACTTCCCAAATCTTAACTCTTGTTTTCTTTTCAGAATCATATCAAAAAGTTGGAAGGAGAGACTTACCGATACCACTGTGTTATTCCTGGAAGCAAGAGAACAGTACTGATGGTTACAAATAGGTATTATTTTAGGCAACATTTTTCAAGTACAACTTAGTTGTATAGATCATAGGAATTTTTAAGGCTGAAATGGCTGAGGATTTAAAGGACTGTACTGCAGTGGAAAAATATTAATTGCCATAGAATCACAAAAATACAGATCTAAATAGGTCCTTTGAGATCATCTGTTCCAATGCCCTCATGTTGGAGATGATGAAACTGAGACTTAGCATGGTTTACGAAGTAATCCAGATGAGAGGACTCCTGAGATTGGAGTCTGCAATGGGCTTTACACCAGCAGTAGTGGCACCAGTGTAAATGAGTTACAGTTCTAGTTATAGAGGTTAAAACATGAGTGACTTATTCTTACTGGGTTTTATTTGAGGTGATTACTATATCTTTTTAAAGGGATGACATTATTTCTGTGTATTTGTCCCACACCCTCCTAAGCATTTTTTAAGTGCTAGATACTTTTTCAAAAAAAAAAAGAAAAGGATTTGTATTAAACTATCTGCTTATTTTCTTGGAATTTACCCTAGAAATAAATTCATCTCAAAACGACTATTATGGAGTAATAATTTTTCAGAACTTTCTAAGTGATTAAGGCAAAGTACTTAAGATAGACAAGACTCTGCCTTCGATTCCTCAGAATTGCCTTTAAATACACCTGGATGGGAAGGAATATAAGGACTTGGAGATAAACAAGTCTGTTTAAAGAGAAGTTTAACCAGTCATGTAAGAGAATGTTATGTAGTCTTCACATCTATTAAAAATTAACACAAAGTAATTCATCTAAAAAACAGCTTAATTTTACAATTTTACACATTCAACAAGTAATCACTCATTGGTATGCCTGTGATGTTATTGTTTCCATTAGATTAAAACAAAAACAATGTTTATTTTGCTGCATATTGTGTTTAGCTGACAGTGGCAGTATGTTAATTTTAAAATTATTATACCTGTTATGTAAATTAATGTTAGATAAGGGGATCCAGTTTTTTGTGTGTGTGTATGTGTGTGTGTGTGTGTGATAATTATTACTTTTAGTTTTGTTTGATATAAGGCATTCTGTGGAAATATTACTGTATACATTATGTACCTGTTTTTTGCATCAAGAAACTTGAAGAATAATAGTAATTTTATGTAGTCTCTTAAAGGAACTTTTAAAAAAAATATTTATTAGTTGTCAATATACCTTTATTTTTTATTTATTTATATGTGGTACTGAGAATTGAACCTGGTGCCTCACACATGCTAGGCAAGTGCTCTGCCACTGAGCCACAATCACAGCCCCTCTTAGGGAACTTTTTATGAGGCTGTTAGTAAAACAGTATTCCTGACCACTATAGTGACATTGTTGCCCCTGCTAGTTTTAGAACATTCTAACATGGATTTCTTTGAGATAGTTATTATTATGTTGATCTCTTTGACCCTATGATTACCAAAAAAAAAAAAAAAAAATCTGTCTATCTCATTTCTTCCAAATACAGCATTCTTTAAAATAGCTTTTTTTATTGCTAGTTATATTTATCCATTTATAGATAATATTGAACAAAATCAATAAACTTTCTTTAAAGGGCGAGGTATAAATTCAAGGACTGTGCTTTCTTTCTCAGCTTTTTGAATCACTCTGCCCTTGTGATGGTAAAGATAGCCATGACCACCGGTGTATTAAAAAATGGTCATGGCGACACTCCAGTAAAATCTTATTGAAATAGGCTTTGAGCTAGATTGGGCTCCACAGCCATAGTTTCCTACCCCTAATACAGATAATTTAAAAGATGAAAATAATTAAAGTTAACTAGACATTCTTGTTTATATCTTTTGTCCCAGTATAATTATTAAGAGCCATCTCTCTTATTTTTAGAATGTCCTGGTATGTACAATAAATTTAATCCATAGAATATTCTTTACCAACAGTTTTACCATCCAAAGTGACCACTATTTAGCTGACTTATCAGATTGTTGTAGTATAGTACCTGTATTTTTAAAAAATTATGTGCAAAAAATGAATTATGTACATTTTGGTAATCTAGGTTTTTATATATCAATATTACTATTATCATTTTCTCAAACCATTAAATTTTTTGACAACCTGACTTTTAATGACTAGATAGTATGTACCACAGTTTATTCAAGTATTCCCTTACTATTTGTTGTTCAGTTTCCCTTTTATCAATAGTGTATTATATCTTTGCAGCAAAATCGTTTTCTTGTTATTTCCTTGGAATAAATTCTTAAAAGTGAGATTGCTGGATTAAAAGTTGTGAGGTTTTTGAGGCCTTTTTATGTATTGCCAAGTCATTTTTCAGAAAGGTTCTGTTAGCTTTGTGTACAGCTGTATGTGTCCTTTCTTAAGTGATGCTAGTAATGGTGGAAAATAATTTGTTTTCATTACCAATTTTTAATTATTGATGAATATGAATGTTTTAATATATCAACCAGTTATATTTTCTATTTTGTGAATTACTTCTAATTTTTCAATGGTTTATTTTTTTTCCCACTGAATTTAAAACGTACTTTGCAAATTATTGTTACCAAAATATCCTTTATCGAGACTGGTAAAAATAGCTTATTTTTATTGCTTATTGCCAGTCTGGATAAAGGATATTTTGGAGGTTAGATTTTTTTTGCAAAAATTATTGATTAGTTTTTTTCTCCCCGATGTATTATTTCCCACTATATATTGGGTTTTCATTCAAAATTTATTTCAAGGTTCTTTTACTTAGTGGTTTTAGAAACAAAGCACATGTTTCATAACCTAAATTTATTAGGTTGTAGTTCCGCTAATTGATCTTAACTCCCCCATTGTTTATTTTGGTAATCTTTATTAGGAAATTGATCCTTGGGCAGACTTATTTTTTAGCTGTTAGTAGAGAGATATAGAGATGCCCCTTCCCTATCTGAAGGGGCACCTACAAACCATCAGTGACATTACTGTGTGTGATAGGTGCTAGGAAAAAGTGATGTACAGAGATTCTGAAGACATAGGAAAAGTTCTGATTACATTGATGTGGGGACCAAAGTGCCAAGGGGAAGAGTAGTAACTTTGTGTAGGAGGAGGTCCTGGAGCTGAGTCTTATAGTATGTGTCGCTGCCACTTGGTAACAAGAGGAAAGCAAAGATATAAAATGGAATGGTACTTGGAAGAGTCAAATCATGGCAGTGGCCTGATGGTCCAGTGTTAGCAAGAAAAGTATTGGGGTATGAAGCTAGAGTCATTTGTGGTTGCTTCTGTTATCTTAAGGTTTAGGTGTTATTATTAGTGTGACGGAGAATGACTAGTTCTTTTTTTTTTTTTTTTTTAAGATATAGCCTTTTATTTTATTGTGTGGTATTACTGGCAGCTTCTCATACAAGTTTTTGAACATAGCACACAAATGAGAATTTGCTTTTTATTTTCTTTCCCACTGAAGGCTTATAAACAATAAGTAATATGATGAGGTTTGTAATTTAAAAATCTCTGGCAGCTCTAGTTTAGATGCTAGATTGGAAGAGTCTGTGTAGATAGGGAATCAGTGGCTTGTAGTTTTTGTTGCTGCACAACAAATATCCCAGTGTGCCAAGCTCATTTAATGTTGGTAGAATTCAGTTGAACTCTGTCAGCCAGGGGGCTGTTATGAGCTCTTAAAAGCCACCTCATTCCTTGCTGTGTGTCTCCCTCCATCAAGCCAAAAAGGGCACTTTGAATTTGACTTCTTAGTCTCTGGTCTATATTTAAAGAGTCCATGTGATTAGGTCAGGCCTGCTGCATGAATTATTTTTACTTAGTTATCTGTGCCTTAATAACCAAAGCTATATCATGGGAGGAAATCTGTGATATTTATGGTCCTGAGATTATTCAGAACTATACATGAAGGGATAGGGAATCTTAGAGACCATCTTAGAATTTTATCTGCCACAGAGACTGTGATAGCTGTCTTGGTAGGAAGTGATAAGAGCCTAAATTAAAAGAATAAGAATTGAATAGGAGAAGGCTTAATAGATGGGCCTTGGTGACTGAAAATGAAAGAAAAAGGGATAGAAAAGGACTCTTTGGCTTTGGGTTTGAACACCAAAAGGATTAGTGGTACTATTTTTAGTAATTTGAGGGGAAAAAATGGTGTGTTTCTTGTTTTTGTTTTTTTAACTTAACTGGGTTTTGACAGCTTTGAGACATCAAAGTAGACTCAGTAGATAGGGAAACAAAGGTAGGTGGGTAGATAGACAAACAATAGGAATTTGGTTAAAAGTCTGGAGTCAAGATCTTGGAGTCCCCTTGTAAGGGTAGAAAATGACTGAGATTTAATAAACTTTGATAAACATGAAACAGGATTAAGAGAGTGAAGGAGACTTATGGTGGTAGGAGAGCAATAATATTGGTGGTCAAAAGAAGAGTTTAAAGATATACAGAATTGTGAATTACATTGGGCACAAGGATTTGTAACAGCCAGCTTTAACTCTTAGCTCTATCATCTGATCTAAACTGGGGCCTAGGGTAGGGGGAGTGGGATCTACTTTCTAGAGATATTTGGAAAAGAATGGGGTTGTTGAAAGTTGTTTGAGCAGCTTGGGGTCCTGGCATTATGGCACTTGGTAGGCTGGGGGCTGTTGTCCCTGAGCCTCCTTCAGGGCATAACACAGTCCCAAACAAGCCCAATGTTTTAATGGCTTCTCAGTTGAGAAATGCAGTCCAGAGGCCTGTTGCAGTTTCCTGCACTCCAGTGGTCACCAGGTTCATTTAATCCTACCTTCCAAACACCTCCTTCTTACAGCCATTGCCCTACTTGAGGCTCTCATTGCCTCCTGATTGGACTCTTAAGAAACTTCCCATCCAGAGTGTCTCATCATTGTATTTTTTCTGATACTCCAGCTGTAGACCCCTACATTCCTTAAATAAATCTTCCCTTCTTTGTATCCCTGTATTTGTCAGCGTGCTCTTCCCTTTGGACTCTCTTTCCCCTTTCTCAAGTAGAGAACCTCCTTGCATGTCACCTGCCTCACCAGCACTTGTCTTGCTGTACAGGGGCTTTTATTGACATGATTATTTCCCCTTCTAGCCTTTGAGTACCTCTCAAAGAGAAACCTTATCTTTCTGGTTTCTCTTACACCCTAGATATTTGTTGAATTAGCAATTCAATTACTTTACTGAAGTTTTGTTTTCTGTAATAGAAACTTAAAATCAAGTATGGTTATATTGGTAACTAATGTGAATCACAGACTGGGAAATCAATGTGGATGCCCTTTAAGGATTCTGTTATTTTTTTTCTATTACTATTGAGTAAAATAAGATACTCCCTCTGTGATGTAGTGCATTAAAGTTAAAGTGTTCAAGTCTGATATTTATTAGTAGGCTTCAAGTGAATCTTTGCTGACATTTGAGGTTTGTGACATTTCCTGCACATTCCTTCGTGACTGGAAGGCATAAATGACTGACAGTAAAGAACAATTAAAAATTTCCCCAAGTAAAACATTTTCAGGGACTTCTGCCATTAAAGCATCCCAGATGAGAGTACAGCCTGTCCCTTATGTGTTTCAAAGATGATTTCACTATCAGTTTTTTGGTCAATTAGAGAATGTTTTACTTTTCTGAATTCTGCAAGATTAGCAGAAGGGAAATTTTTGAGAGTCTACTTTGTTAGATGACAGGTGTCATATTTCTCTTCATTTGACAGATATCGAGACTTTTAATGGGAAGCATACTCTTTTCAGTGCCAGTTTTCATTGTTTACTGAGTGAGCACTGCATGTACTATGTACAGATTGAACTAGTAGAGAGAATAATTAGCTGTCTTTATCACTACCTGTGTGTTTTTGTTTTTTGTTTTTTTGCAAAATAGGCGAGTACTATGTATAAAAGAAGTTGAAATCCTTGGCCATATGTCCATAGACTGGCAGTGTCCTTTTGAAGATTTTGTACTTCCTCCTAGTACTGATGAAAATCTGCTGAAAATTTCAGTTAAGGTAAGAAAACACAACTTACACCTCTAGATCCAGGCATTCATTATGAGTGGAAACTAGCACTTTCTGACTCTGTTTTTCATTTAACTACACAATACATTAAAAGGAACATTATTGTTATTATTTTATGCTGAAATATAAAGAAAGTTAAAACCCATTTATTTGTGTAATTATATTTTCTGACAATCCTTGATTGCATAGAGTGAAATATCAGTTTGACAAAAAAAGTTAGGATGCTGGTGTACTGATACTTTCTTTTTTTGATATATTTAAGCAATAGTGAAACTGAGGTGTTTTTGTTGTTTTTATTTATTTTTTTAAATTTTTTATTGTTGGCTGTTCAAAACATTACATAGTTCTTGATATATCATATTTCACAATTTGATTCAAGTGGGTTATGAGCTCCCATTTTTACCCCATGTACAGATTGCAGAATCACATCAGTTACACATCCATTGATTTACATATTGCCATACTAGTGTCTGTTGTATTCTGCTGCCTTTCCTATCCTCTACTATCCCCCCTCCCCTCCCCTGCCCTCCCCTCCCCTCCCCTCTTCTCTCTCTGCTCCCTCTACTGACGTTCGTTTGTCCCCCTTATATTATTTTTCCCCTTCCCCTCACTTCCTCTTGTATGTACTTTTGTATAACTCTGAGGGTCTCCTTCCATTTCCATGCATTTTCCCTTCTCTCTCCCTTTCCCTCCCACCTCTCATCCCTGTTTAATGTTAATCTTCTTCTCATGCTCTTCGACCCTACTCTGTTCCTAGTTACTCTCCTTATATCAAAGAAGACATTTGGCATTTGTTTTTTAGGGATTGGCTAGCTTCACTTAGCATAATCTGCTCTAATGCCATCCATTTCCCTGTAAATTCTATGATTTTGTCATTTTTTAATGCAGAGTAATACTCCATTGTGTATAAATGCCACATTTTTTTATCCATTCATCCATTGAAGGGCATCTAGGTTGGTTCCACAGTCTAGCTATTGTGAATTGTGCTGCTGTGAACATCGATGTAGCAGTGTCCCTGTAGCATGCTCTTTTTAGGTCTTTAGGGAATAGACTGAGAAGGGGAATAGCTGGGTCAAATGGTGGCTCCATTCCCAGCTTTCCAAGAAATCTCCATACTGCTTTCCAAATTGGCTGCACCAATTTGCAGTCCCACCAGCAATGTACAAGTGTACCCTTTTCCCCACATCCTCGCCAGCACGTGTTGTTGTTTGACTTCATAATGGCTGCCAATCTAACTGGAGTGAGATGGTATCTTAGGGTGGTTTTGATTTGCATTTCTCTGACTGCTAGAGATGGTGAGCATTTTTTCATGTACTTGTTGATTGATTGTATGTCCTCCTCTGAGAAGTGTCTGTTCAGGTCCTTGGCCCATTTGTTGATTGGGTTGTTTGTTCTCTTATTGTCTAATTTTTTGAGTTCTTTGTATACTCTGGATATTAGGGCTCTATCTGAAGTGTGAGGAGTAAAGATTTGTTCCCAGGATGTAGGCTCTCTATTTACCTCTCTTATTGTATCTTTTGCTGAGAAAAAACTTTTTAGTTTGAGTAAGTCCCATTTGTTGATTCTAGTTATTAACTTTTGTGCTATGGGTGTCCTATTGAGGAATTTGGAGCCCGACCCCACAGTATGTAGATCGTAGCCAACTTTTTCTTCTATCAGACGGCGTGTCTCTGATTTGATATCAAGCTCCTTGATCCATTTTGAATTAACTTTTGTGCATGACGAGAGAAAGGGATTCAGTTTCATTTTGTTGCATATGGATTTCCAGTTTTCCCAGCACCATTTGTTGAAGATGCTATCCTTCCTCCATTGCATGCTTTTAGCCCCTTTATCAAATATAAGGTAGTTGTAGTTTTGTGGATTGGTTTCTGTGTCCTCTATTCTGTACCATTGGTCCACCCGCCTGTTTTGGTACCAGTACCATGCTGTTTTTGTTACTATTGCTCTGTAGTATAGTTTGAAGTCTGGTATCGCTATACCGCCTGATTCACACTTCCTGCTTAGCATTGTTTTTGCTATTCTGGGTCTTTTGTTTTTCCATATGAATTTCATGATTGCTTTCTCTATTTCTACCAGAAATGCTGTTGGGATTTTGATTGGCATTGCATTAAACCTATAGAGAATTTTGGTAATATCGCCATTTTGATGATGTTAGTTCTGCCTATCCATGAACAGGGTATATTTTTCCATCTTCTAAGATCTTCTTCTATTTCTCTCTTTAGGGTTCTGTAGTTTTCATTGTATAAGTCTTTCACCTCTTTTGTTAGGTTGATTCCCAAGTATTTTATTTTTTTTTGAAGATATTGTGAATGGAGTGGTTGTCCTCATTTCCATTTCAGAGGATTTGTCGCTGATATACAGGAATGCCTTTGATTTATGCGTGTTGATTTTATATCCTGCCACTTTGCTGAATTCATTTATTAGCTCTAATAGTTTCTTTGTAGACCCTTTTGGGTCTGCTAGGTATAGAATCATGTCATCTGCAAATAGTGATAATTTAAGTTCTTCTTTTCCTATATTTATGCCTTTAATTTCTTTCGTCTGTCTAATTGCTCTGGCCAGTGTTTCGAGAACTATGTTGAACAGAAGTGGTGAGAGAGGGCTTCCCTGTCTTGTTCCAGATTTTAGAGGGAATGCCTTCAATTTTTCTCCATTCAGAATGATGCTAGCCTGAGGCTTAGCATAGATTGCTTTTACAATATTGAGGTATGTTCCTGTTATCCCTAGTTTTTCTAGAGTTTTGAACATAAAGGGATGCTGTACTTTGTCGAATGCTTTTTCCGCATCTATCGAGATGATCATATGGTTCTTATTTTTAAGTCTATTGATGTGGTGAATAACATTTATTGATTTCCGTATATTGAACCAGCCTTGCATCCCAGGGATGAATCCTACTTGATCATGGTGCACAATTTTTTTGATAAGTTTTTGTATCCGAGTGGCCAGAATTTTATTGAGGATTTTTGCATCTAGGTTCATTAGAGATATTGGTCTGTAGTTTTCTTTCTTTGAAGTGTCTTTGTCTGGTTTAGGTATCAGGGTGATGTTGGCCTCGTAGAATGAATTTGGAAGTTCTCCCTCTTTTTCTATTTCCCGAAGTAGCTTGAAAAGTATTGGTATTAGTTCCTCTTTAAAGGTTTTGTAAAACTCTGCTGTATACCCATCCGGTCCTGGGCTTTTCTTAGTTGGTAGTCTTTTGATGGTTTCTTCTAATTCCTCAATTGATATTGGTCTGTTTAGGTTGTCTATATCCTCCTGACTCAATCTGGGCAGATCATATGACTTAAGAAATTTATCTATGCCTTCACTATCTTCTAATTTATTGGAGTATAAGGATTCAAAATAATTTTTGATTATCTTCTGTATTTCTGAAGTGTCTGTTGTGATATTGCCTCTTTCATCCTGTATGTTAGTAATTTGAGTTCTCTCTCTTCTTCTCTTCGCTAGCATGGCTAAGGGTCTGTTGATTTTGTTTATTTTTTCAAAGAACCAACTTTTAGTTTTGTCAATTTTTTCAATTGTTTCTTTTGTTTCGATTTCATTAATTTCAGCTCTGATTTTCATTATTTCTTGCCTTCTACTTCTTTTGCTGTTGTTTTGCTCTTCTTTTTCTAGGATTTTGAGATGAAGTATGAGATCATTTACTTGTTGGTTTTTTCTTTTTTTAAGGAATGAACTCCAAGCAATGAATTTTCCTCTTAGAACTGCTTTCAATGTGTCCCATAGATTCCGATATGTTGTGTCTGTGTTTTCATTAATCTCTAAGAATTTTTTAATTTCTTCCTTGATGTCTTCTATAACCCATTGATCATTCAGTAACCTATTGTTCATTCTCCAAGTGATGTATTCTTTTCCCTTCCTTCTTTTATCGTTGATTTTCAGTTCCATTCCATTATGATCAGATAGGATGCATGGTATTATCTCTACTCCTTTATATTGTCTAAGAGTTTCCCTGTGACATAATATATGATCTATTTTTGAGAAGGATCCATGTGCTGCTGAGAAAAAAGTGTAACTGCTTGATGTTGGGTGGTATATTCTATATATGTCAATTAAGTCTAGGTTATTAATTGTGTTATTGAGTTCTATAGTTTCCTTATTCAACTTTTGTTTGGAAGATCTGTCCAGTGGTGATAGAGGTGTGTTGAAGTCTCCCATGATTATTGTATGGTGGTCAATTAGACTCTTGAACTTGAGAAGAGTTTGTTTGATGAACATAGCTGCACCATTGTTTGGGGCATATATATTTATGATTGTTATGTCTTGTTGGTGTATGGTTCCCTTGAGCAGTATGTAGTGTCCCTCTTTATCCCTTTTGATTAACTTTGGCTTGAAATCTATTTTATTTGATATGAGTATGGATACTCCTGCTTGTTTCCGAAGTCCATATGAGTGATATGATTTTTCCCAACCTTTCACCTTCAGCCTATGTATGTCTTTTCCTATCAAATGCGTCTCCTGTAGGCAGCATATTGTTGGGTCTTGTTTTGTGATCCATTCTACTAGCCTGTGTCTCTTGATTGGTGAGTTTAAGCCATTAACATTTAGGGTTATTATTGAGATATGGGTTGTTCTTCCAGCCATATTTGTTTATTTATGTTACTAAACATGGTTTGTTTTCCTCTTTGATTATTTTCCCCCCTTTAGTGTCCTACCTCCCACTGTTGGTTTTCATTGTTATTTTCCATTTCCTCTTCCTGTAATGTTTTGCCAAGGATGTTTTGAAGAGATGGTTTTCTAGCTGCAAATTCTTTTAACTTTTGTTTATCGTGGAAGGTTTAAATTTCATCTTCCATCCTGAAGCTTAATTTCGCTGGAAACACAATTCTTGCTTGGAACCCATTTTCTTTCAGTGTTTGAAATATGTTATTCCAGGATCTTCTAGCTTTCAGAGTCTGTGTTGAAAGATCAGCTGTTATCCTGATTGGCTTACCCCTAAATGTGATCTGCTTCCTTTCTCTTGTAGCTTTTAAAATTCTCTCCTTATTCTGTATGTTGGGCATCTTCATTATAATGTGTCTAGGTGTGGGTCTCTTATGATTTTGCACATTCGGCGTCCTGTAGGCTTCTAGGATTTGGCGTTCTGTCTCATTCTTCAAGTCTGGGAAGTTTTCTCGTATTATTTCATTGAATAGATTGCTCATTCCTTTGGTTTGAAACTCTGTCCCTTCCTGTATCCCAATGACTCTTAAATTTGGTCTCTTGATGTTATCCCATATTTCTTGGATGTTCTGCTCATGGTTTCTTAACAGTCTTGCTGAGCTGTCTATGTTCTTTTCAAGTTGAAATACTTTATCTTCATTGTCTGATGTTCTGTCTTCTAAGTATTCTACTCTGCTGGTAGTATTCTCAATTGAGTTTTTAAGTTGGCTTATTGCTTCCTGCATTTCTAGGATTTCTGTTTGTTTGTTTTTTATAACTTCTATTTCCCTATATAGTTGATCTTTTGCTTCTTGGATTTGTTTATGTAATTCATTGTTGAAGTGATCTTTCATTGTCTGATTTTGCTGTCTGATGTCTTCCTTGAGACTCCTGATCATCTGAAGCATGTATATCCTGAATTCTTTATCTGACATTCCATCTGCTGCAGCTATTACCTCTTCTAACATTGAGTTGACCTGCAATGCTTGTGGTCCTTTCTTTCCTTGTCTCTTCATACTCTTCACGTTCCTTTCTACTTGGTGAAACTGTTGTGCTATTGAATTTTCCCCCTATATATTTATATTGTTCTTGTATAGTTGCAAAGTCTCCCTTGCAGGCGCGGGCGGCGGCTCTGTCCCTCTGCGGGCCGCTAGGCTTGTTCTGTCGGTGGTCACAGTTCTGTCTACTTTGCAGGCCCAGGCAGCGGCACTGCCCCTCTGCAGGCCTCTGGGGCTGTACTGCCAGTGGGTCGCAGGTCCGCCTACCTTGCAGGCGCGGGGGGGCGCGGCTCTACCCTTCCTCAGGCCACTGGGCCTGTTCTGTCTCTCGGTTGCAGGTCTGGCCTGTTCTGATGATGGTCACAGTCCTCTTCTGCCGGTGGGTCGCAGGCCCGCCTACCTTGCAGGAGTGATTGGAAGCTCTGCCACTCTGCGGGCCACTGGGCCTTTTCTGTCAGTGGTCACAGTTCCACCTACCTGGCAGGTGCGGGGGGTGGGGGGCGACTCTGCCCCCCAGCAGGCCGCTGGGCCTGCTCTGTGCGTGGTCACAGTTCCCTCTACCTTGCCGGTGTAGGGGGAGGGGGCAGCTCTGCCTCTCAGCAGGCCGCTGCTCCTCTTCTGCTGGTGGGTCGCAGGCCCGCCTACCTTGCAGGAGTGATTGGAAGCTCTGTCCCACCGCGGGCCACTGGGCCTTTTCTGTCGGTGGTCACAGTTCCCCTACCTGGCAGGCGCGGGGGGTGTGGGGCGGCTCTGTGCATGGTCACAGTTCCTTCTACTTTGCCGGTGCAGGGGGAGGGGGCGGCTCAGCCTCTCAGCAGGCCACTGCTCCTCTTCTGCCGGTGGGTCGCAGGCCTGCCTACCTTGCAGCTGTTGTTTTTACTTCATATGAATACCCGTTTTGCTATAATCTTAGGCATTTCTTGAAATATATCCTTCTTTAGGCTTTTAGAAGATTACTAGGTGCTTGGTGAAAATAAATAATATGTCAGAAATAGCTGTTTTTTGTATTATTTGGAATTTACAGAATGCTAATACAATTTAAGCCATTTTTTTTTGTCTCATCTCCACATCATTTTCTAAAAACTTTATTTAATCACTTAGTAGTTTGCAAAAATGATACCTCATCTTTTACTTAATTCTCAGACTCACTTAACTTTGAAACATGTTTATTATAACATACATATAATATAAATGTATTTACATTTATTAAAAATACTTATAGTTTCCATTCTAATTATGGTAATTTCTGTAGTATCTTTGTTTTTTTCTAAATAATAGTGATGTTATCTGTATTATTGAAATGCTCTGGAAAGCTTTTATCACAAAATTTTAGTAATATGAGAGTATTGTTTTCCTTTTTTTAAATTTTGTATTTGTTTTAATTAGTTATACATGATAGTAGAATGTATTTATGCACTTTAATATATCATACATAGATGGGATATAATTTCTCATTTTTCTAAGTGTACATGTTGCAGAATCATATTGGTCATGCAGTCACATATATACATAGAATAATAATGTCTGTTTCATTCTACTATCTTTCTTATCCCCACATCCCTTCCCTCCCCTCCCATCATGTCCCTCTATCTAATCTAAGGTAACACTATTCTTCCCTAGTGTCCCTCTACCCCCGCCTTATTGTGAATTAACATCCACATATTAGAGAAAACATTCGGCCTTCGGTTTTGTGGAAGTGGCTTATTTTGCTTAGCATGATATTCTTCAACTCCAACCATTTACTGGCAAATGCCATAATTTCACTCTTCTTTAAAGCTGAGTAATATTCCATTGAGTATACATACCACATTTTCTTTATTCATTTATCTATTGAGGGATACCTAGGTTGGTTCCATAGTCTAGCTATTATGAATTGAGCTGCTATAAACATTGATGTGGCTGTGTCACTATAATATGCTGATTTTACGTCCTTTGGGTATAAATCAAGGAGTGGGATAGCTGGGTCAAATGGTGGTTTCCTTCGAAGTTTTCTGAGGAATCTTCTTACTGCTTCCCATGGTGGTTGCACCAATTTGCAGTCCCATCAGCAATGTATGAGTGAGACTCGCCAACATTTATTGTTGTTTGTATTCTTGATGATTGCCATTCTGACTGGAGTGAGATGAAATCTTAGAGTAGTTTTGATTTGCATTTCTATAATTACTAGAGATGTTGAACACTTTTTCATTTATTTGTTGATCGATTGTATTTCTTCTTTGTGAAAGAAAGTTCAGCTCCTTAGCCCATTTATTGATTGGGTTATTTGTGGTTTTGGTATTAAGTTTTTTGAGTTCTTTATATATCCTAGAGATTAATGCTTTATCAGAAGTACATGTGGTAAAGATTTTCTACCAACCTGTAGGCTCTCTCCTCCTTGTTTACTTTGCTGAGAAGAAGCTTTTTAATTTGAATCCATCCCATTTATTGATTCTTGACTTTACTTCTTGCACTTTAGGAGTCTTGTTAAGGAAATCAGATCCTAGGCCAATGTGGTGAAGATTTGAGCTTATTTTTCCTTCTATTAGGTGCAGGGTCTCTGTTCTAGTGCCTAAGTCTTTGATCCACTTTGAGTTGTTTTCCCTTAGTTTGTGTTTACTTTGCTTTTTATGGAAATTTACAGGTAAGAGGAACTACCATGTTCCCCTACCCATTTGTTTTTCAGCAGTACTAGAATTTAAAGAGTACCTTGGTGTATTGAAACAGTTCTCATGCTAGGGCAGACTGTGTCACTCTGCATATATTTTACAGTTTTCTCAGTTATCACTCTGCTTTCATCTCAGTGGTGAGAATTGATTCAATATATTTTACATTATATAAGAATTTTATCTGTCAGCCAAGGAAATGAAGGAAGGGCTTTTTGATTTGTCAGATGTGATTAGTTATCAAGTGGTGTTTCTGTAGGCTATTTATTATTGCCTGCAGAAAGCCATTATTTTATAGATAGATGTATACACATCCAATTTCATAAATTCTAACAACTCATATGAAATCACTCTCATTGTACCAAGATGATTTATTTTATATCTTTCTTGAATATGTATGTTCTGGTAGTCTAGTGGTTATAAAATAGAGTTGACATTCAAGCATCCAATTAAAGGTTATGCTTTCTTTTTCTTCTTTTCTTCCATTGTTTCTTTTGAAATAGGAGCAGGGTCTGTTCCACAAAAGAGATAGTGCCAATCTAGGCTGTCTTCGGAAAATTTACCTGAAGGACACCACCACAGCAGAGGTAAACTGTTTATTTAAAGAATACCCCTTAGGTTTTGAGCTGAAAGATTTTTTTAAAGCCTGTTATAACTAACACCTGTTATTTATCCCCCCAAATCTTCTAGTTATAAATTGGGTGAATGTATAAACTTAAAATAATAAACTGTGGACTTACTGGGGCAGAAGGTTTGTGTTTGCATTGATATATGGAACAGAAGCTCTGTTCTCAGCTACTGGATCTGTGGGGAGAGTTCCATCTCTTCTGTACTTTCTTCTTCTGCCAGATGAACCTGAACTTGTTTTCACAGCTCATAATACACATTTTATTTTACAGAGAGCACTTAATGCCATTGAGGATGCACAGTCATTGAGACACCAACAAAAGCTGATGAAGCAGTCATCACAGAAACTTCTCAGGCCTCAAACACCATCATAATTATAGATCCCAGAGGGCTGCTGGTGGGGGAAAAAAATCACTCATATTTACCATGGTAGAGAGAAGTTTGCAAACAACTTTTTAGTTTTATGTAATAGAATAGCTAGTGTTGGATTTTTTTTTCTTCCCCTATAGTTTTGACTCTTAATTTTATAACCATGCCTGTGTTAGCAACCCATTGTACACTGCTGCTTAAGTGAGTGAGATCTTTGAAGAAATGCCACTTGAGACTCAGAATGAAATTTTCATTAATATTAAAATTGTGAAGCAAATGGCAATAGATTTATTTTTAATTAATTTTTTAAACTAAAGAATGAGAAAGAATTTAGAATGATTAGTGTTTTTTGAATGGTTTTAGCCACAAAATGTTGGGCACTCTGACATTTTGCTTAAAGGTAATTTGTTCATTAATTGAACTGAGATAACATTTTTTGGTAAACCAGGTAATTGATGGGAAAACCCCACTAAATGGAGAAATGACATGTTTCCTTCCCCCCCCCCCCATAAAAACACTGTTTTTTCTCTAATGAGATAACTTTTACTTTGGTGCTTGTTTTTCTTCCTTGCATTATAATAGAAGAGATATTGTCAATCAAACCTTTAAATAGCTCTACTTGGTTGTCTGTGATGTAATAGTCATAAAATTTTGAAAGGTATTTATAGGCTCTTTCAAGATGAGCTCATATTGTACAATTAAAATTTGCTGATAACGTTGCACTTTAAGTTTTTCAGGACTCAAGATACGTAAAATACAGTATTTTTGTATTTCTAGAAATAGTGATTAAAAGTTGAGAGACTTTCAAGGGCATCATAAATTAATATTTTGTTATAATACATATGTATAATGTATTTTAAATACTTAGTAGGAAGAATGAAAAATCTTCAGTTGCTTCATATAAGTACAATAAGGTATAAATGTATAACAACATTAGAAAATGTTCCATGTGTTCTTTGAGGAGCAAGATGATGAGAATCAATTCAGTGTAATATATTTTTGCCTTTTGTATATCTCTATGCTGATCAGAGATGTTCTGCTTATTAAAACTTTAACAAAATACTCAAGAAGTATTTAATTTTCTTGGCTGAACCTTTAGATGTGCTCATAGTATTGAACTTAGCATTTATTTCAAATCACTGAGTCAGTAATGAAATCAAGATGTGGATTCATTTGGTTGGCTGTTTTTGTGATGTGTGAATTATTAGTGTTATTCATGTTTTTTAAGACCTGGTTATAAAATTTTTTTAATTTTCCTAGTGATATGTAATGTTAAATCTCAGAAGAGAGTGCATTGTTTAATGCCCAGAATGTTTGATTTTTGGTAGACATTGCCTTTTCAACAACATTCTTTTTTATTTTGGTGAATAAAAGTATCATATATAAAACTTCTAGTTTTAAACATCATTTCTGTGTTAGTAGTTGATTGTAGTTTATTAAAAAGAGCATTATAAACAATTCTATAGTAAGTATTTCTGGTATTTTGTGTCTTTAAAACTGACCTAATCAGGAATTTGGGATATTTAATTAGATTTTTCATATGAATCACCACTATTAACAGTATCCTAAATATTTAAGAAATTATATTGCACTGATGGTTTATTTTCAAAACACAGGTATAGCACATTAAATTAAGGAAATTTATAGAAACCTATAAACTCATTATCTGAGTTGTCTTAAACTTTCAAGTATTTGTAACAGTTTTGTTTGATTTAATCTGGGACAGAAGTAATCCATTAATAATATATATTGCATTTTTAAAAAACGCATTTCAGTCAATTACTTGTTCATGAACTGAGAGAAATAAAACATTTGATGCATTACAGTTGTGAAACTTTGTGGGTTTGTGTTAAATATTCAAGTAGTCCTATAATAGTGAGAAGGTAGATTGATAGTTACAGAGGCCTTTAAAAGATACTAGTCAGGAAAAGCTTTTTCCTGAGGCTGCTGACCCCCTTGGGCACACCAGTGATCTGTGGCATAGGCCTAGTGCTTCATTTGTAATGGGGCCATGCCTTCTGTGGTTTCTCTCATCTCCCACAGAGTGTGGCACAGTAGTAAACATTCCATCCTGGGAGACTCACAACTCCTGATAGTCAACTTTGGCTTGAGGACACTTCAGGAACTTTGCAGAATCTTTCACACATTGCATGGCAGCCTGGGATGCTTCTGCCCACTCTCTTGCTCTCCCTATCCTCCTCCATCCCTTCTTTTCTTCCTCCGTTTCTTTCTCTTTTTTAAAAAAATATTTTTAAAATTATTCATGGACCTTTACTTTATTTATTAATTTATTTATATGTGGTGCTAAGAATCGAACCTAGTGCCTCACACATGCTAGGCAAGCACTCTACCACTGAGCCACAACCCCAGCCCCACCGTTTCTTTCTCTTTTCCCCCTCTCTCCTACTGGGGACTCAGACTACAAATCTGAAGGCTCACCTGGACTGTCTAGTAGGAAGAAGAGGTTCATGCTGAGCACTTTGACAAAGCAGGAGCATCAAAGTCAAAAGGGACCAAAACATTGGAAGAAAAGTGCAAACTTTGTGTGAAAAATCCAATATAATAGAGACTTCCTTACATGTACTTCATTATCTATAGTATTGTTTTATTTTGAATTACGGATGAGAATGCTGTCTCTTTGGTGCTTTGGGTCTCTAAATGTATTGATCTGCTGTTACCTGGACCTCTGTATTTTTTAACAAACTTCCATGTGTATTTTTAAAACACAACCAGGACTAAAAATTAATGCTCATAAAATATTCAAATTCTTAAAGGGCTCTACCGAGAATAGTACCAGTTAAAATATAGAGTTGCTGTTACTACTTGAACTACAAGAACCATCTTTGTATCGAGGAGAAAAACCAAAGATTCTTAAAGGATAGGTGGTTGCTTATGTTAGAATCCCAAGTCCTTGAGTACAAACCTGTTTGGTTGAGAATTGCTGCCAGAATGAGCAGTATTGCTGATGCCAGGGAGTACAGTACCATGTGTGTTGGCTCTGGATAGACATTGAGACTATCCAAGCAGAGGGAGCACATTTCTCTTGGTGATCTTTCTCCACTAGAAGAATTTAAGCTCATTCTTGAATTCATACTGGAAAATATCTTATCGTTTGTCATTCAAGTAATTGATATTGTGGTTCCTTTTGAGCTGGAAAATATTCAGGAAGACTTGTTTTGTTTTTACATACCACAGGCCTATATACATTCCCTTATCTAAAATTGAAAAATTCAAAAAGCTTTGAAAACCAAAACATTTTTCACAAGTTTGAAACAAAGTTATTTTGGCCGTCAAATCTGTACTAAACTGATGTGAGTCACTCATACTCTTAATTCTCTTTGGTATAAACAAGTGAAGATGTAGTAATGTCAGTATATGTGATTATGGAATATTGCTCTGGAGTTCACTGGTGATGTATGATCTGCATGTTTTATGAACTGCATTGCTTTCTTGAGTTTGGAGTTCTGTATTCTGAAACACATCTGGCCCCAGGGGGTTCAGATTAAGAGGTTATAGATCTGTATATCCTCAGAATTCTCACTTTATTAAATTTGCTTCTCAAATTGTAGAAAAGTCATAGACTATAGGAGAAGCATGGGAAACTACAGAATTTTCTCCCTTTTCAGACCATGTCATTATTTTATTTTACAGTTATGCTGGTAAATTGTTAAAGTGTTTAAAGTAATTAATGTTGACATATAGAAGACTGAAATGTTGCTATTTGATCATGCATTGTAAGGATTTATGACACGAGAGTAAAGTATAAAACAAGACTCTCATGATTTCTATTCCTTTTGTATATTGGATAAATATCATCTTCTGGATGAAAGATTTTTAAAATTGACCTCTAGTGAGAAAATAATTAGAATGGTGGTAAAATAAGCCAACATGGTGCGCTGGGTCGATGTATTCACTAGGATGATAATGAACACTTTACAAAGAGGATTTAGTTCTTTAGAAGTAATTCTTTTAAACTCCAAATGACTTCCTCAGAGATTGACTATAATGTCTAAAATTTCTTAATTGTAGTTCAAAATTTCATGTACATAATTGTCATCAAAATAAATTGGAGGTCTTGGTCTTCAGGTTTTGTTTTTTGTAGGACATTTACCTTATGATACCAGTTTTTCCTCTTAGCTAAACCACTTTCCTTTTTGCTATCTTTTATGTCTTCCTGTGTTAAATTTATTTATCTTTTTATGATACCTCTTTAAAATTATTCAGTTATCATTATTAAGTAGTTGTTATACTAGTGGTGTCTGTTTCTGTCCAATCCTTTACAGAAAAAGTCTACCTATCCCATATTTACCATATGATTGATCACACGATGGGACAGAAATAGATATTAAGTGACTTATCGAAAATCCTGAAGTTGGAACTGAAATCAAGATTCAACAATGTTTATCAGCATCCCTCTCTATCTCCACCTTTCCTTCCTCTACGTAGAAAGATCTGGGTGAAATGAATATGGCCAATGTTGGCCTCTTGAATTCCTTTTAGAACTTTATGTACTTATTCCCCAACTACGTGTTTTCTCCCTGTGTATGTTTTAATCCAACAGTTACATAAGTATTTCCCATGCTAACACTCCAAATCTAAACTACACCTTACTCTTTTTCCTGGAGGACTCTTACATGTGATCTAACATTACTGCTGTGTTATGTGGTTGTAACTCACACTAAACCAACCTGTACCCCTACACCCTCTGTAAGACATCACCCACTGCAGTTTAATAACATATGTGGCTTTTGAGGTATAAAAATGAGGAAAATTTTTTTTTCACTTAAGACCTAAAAGTTGTTTCTGTTGCTGATATACTCTGAGAATTAAAAATTAAATATAAGGGATTCTACTATAAACCATTAAGATTGTTTTGCTACCAGAGCAGAGAAAATATGCCCAAGATATGAACTTGATTACAACTGGCTAGAGTCTTGCCAAAGAAGAAATGATATTTTTGAGCATGGTACTGGTATTATAGATTAGTAATGTAACAAATGAGCAGGTGTTCAGAAATTGCAATTTGAATGGTAGCTATAAAGTTTTAGCTTCACCAGAGGGTGCTGCTGCAAATTAGTTAAGCAAGTAGTTATTGATGGTTTAAATTAAGCAGCCATATTTGAAGATGACATCTTTCCTTTCCCGTGGAGTTGTATTAGAGAGTCTTAACCTACTTTAATATTTCCAATCACTTTCCTACTTCATTCAATTCAGAGTGATTCATGCTTTGAAAAATATTACTAAAAAAAGAATTAGAGGATTAATGTTTTCAAAAATTATTTTCTGAACACTCTTTTTTTTTTTCTTTTAAGAATCAAATTTATTTGTGAGAGTCTTGTTATTTTTTAATCCAAGCATAATGTAACTTTTGGTGTACTTAACTTCTTATAAAATGCCACATCTTTATAATGCAATGTCTCAGAACCTCTGGCTGAAAAATAATTTTGGTCTTAATAAAATATTCAAAAATTTAAGCAACACACTAAGAACCATATGATCATCTCAATAGATGCAGAAAAAGCTTTTGACAAAATACAGCACTGCTTCATGTTCAAAACCTTAGAAAAACTAGAGATAATAGGAACATGTCTGAAAATCATAAAAGCTATCTATGCCAAGCCTCAGGCCAACATCATTCTATTTTTTTTTATTGGTTGTTCAAAACATTATAAAGCTCTTGACATATCATATTTCATACATTAGATTCAAGTTGGTTATGAACTCCCAATTTTACCCCAAATACAGCTTGCAGAATCACTTCGGTTACACATCCACATTTTTACATAATGCCCTATTAGTAACTACCTTTCCTATCCTCTACCATCCCCCCTCCCTCCCCTCCCATCTTCTCTCTCTACCCCGTCCACTGTAATTCATATCCTTGTTTATTTTCCCATTCCCCTCACAACCTCTTATATGTAATTTTGTATAACAATGAGGGTCTCCCTCCATTACCATGCAATTTCCCTTTTCTCTCCCTTTCCGTGGTACAGAATAGAGGACACAGAGACTAATCCACAAAGCTACAACTATCTTATATTTGATAAAGGAGCTAAAAGCATGCAATGGAGGGAGGATAGCATCTTCAACAAATGGTGCTGGGAAAACTGGAAATCCATATGCAACAAAATGAAACTGAATCCCCTCCTCTCGCCATGCACAAAAGTTAACTCAAAGTGGATCAAGGAGCTAGATATCAAATCAGAGACTCTGCGTCTGATAGAAGAAAAAGTTGGCTCCGATCTACATATTGTAGGGTCGGGCTCCAAATTCCTTAATAGGACACCCATAGCACAAAAGTTGATAACAAAAATCAACAAATGGGACTTACTTAAACTGAAAAGTTTTCTCTCAGCAAGAGAAACAATAAAAGAGGTAAATAGGGAGCCTACATCATGGGAACAAATTTTTACTCCTCACACTTCAGATAGAGCCCTAATATCCAGAGTATACAAAGAACTCAAAAAATTAAACAATAACAAATAACCCAATCAACAAATGGACCAAAGACCTGAACAGACACTTCTCAGAGGAGGACATACAATCAATCAACAAGTACATGAAAAAATGCTCACCATCTCTAGCAGTCAGAGAAATGCAAATCAAAACCACCCTAAGATACCATCTCACTCCAGTAAGATTGGCAGCCATTATGAAGTCAAACAACAACAAGTGCTGGAGAGGATGTGGGGAAAAGGGTACTCTTGTACATTGCTGGTGGGACTGCAAACTGGTGCGGCCAATCTGGAAAGCAGTATGGAGATTCCTGGGAAAGCTGGGAATGGAACCACCATTTGACCCAGCTATTGCCCTTCTTGGACTTTTCCCTGAAGACCTTAAAAGAGCGTACTACAGGGATACTGCTACATCGATGTTTATAGCAGCACAATTCACAATTGCTAGACTGTGGAACCAACCCAGATGCCCTTCAATAGATGAATGGATAAAAAAAATGTGGCATTTATACACCATGGAGTATTACGCAGCACTAAAAAATGACAAAATCATAGAATTTGCAGGGAAATGGATGGCACTAGAGCAGATTATGCTTAGTGAAGCTAGCCAATCCCTAAAAAACAAATACCAAATGTCTTCTTTGATATAATGAGAGCAACTAATAACAGAGCAGGGAGGAAGAGCAGGAAGAAAAGATTAACATTAAACAGATCTGAACACTCTTTATTTGAGTAATCTGTAACCAACTATGTTATGGTTGTAGGAGTTGTTTTTTCTTTAAATCAAGATAAGAGAGTTGTAGAGTTGTATTCCTGAGAGGTTCGGGAATAACCAAGTTCTGTAGAACATTCAAACATATTTGGAATTATTGACAGCAGGAAACAATGGCTTGCTTATGTGAAATATTCATATGGTGAAAGTTTGGAGACCTAGAAAATGCTCCTTTTGAGTTGACCCCAAATGAACAGAGGGTAAATCTTGCAAGTCTAAATATTACAGTGTAAATGGTAAATGGATACCTTTGAAAGCACTGTTTGATAAGGGCCATAATGGCTAATTACCAATGATTTAGACTGATAAGAATATATACTACTTAAAATTAATGCTCAATTGACTAGTGTCAAACTATAAAGCAGCTCTTTTAGAAACACTAATGTTTGTTTTATGTCAAATGGATTAATTTTAATATCACTATCATTTTTGGAGAAAATAATTCACCTGGGAATTATTTTTAATTGTACTATAATTAAAAATAAAATAATGTTTTAATTGTATTTTATTACAGGAATAGTTCATGGTGGGGAGGTCCATATATTTTCTTGTGAAATTCATCCCTTGATTCTAAATTTTGGGGGGCCATCAGACTGAGCTTGACTCTTGCTGTATATGGAAACCTGTATGTAGGGGTGTTCCTGAGGAGAACTGAAGGCAGGCCTTATGTCCTACTAGTCATTTAGCAAACATGTAAGTATTTAAGTTCTCACTGTTTTTTTTACGTAAGCCATCCCTAATTAGATATAACTTCAAAGAGTCATCCAATGTATTTGATGGCTTTCCCCTAAAATAGTAATAATAATTGTGTCCCTTTGTTTTATTCGAACTTTATTATGTTACCATTTTAGGATATGGTACCTTGATCAGCATAAGTGATGAAGGACTCCATTGAGGAAGAGTGATACTTGGACAATTTCATAATTTCATATTTGTTGCTACTTTTCTGATGGTAAAAATTCAATCTATTTAAACACTTACATAAAGTGAAATGTCCCCATTATAATTTGTCAATATCATAGCTTTTGTGTAGTAATATTGTTGATTTACCACTTTTACTAAAAGTAGAAATAAATTTGATACTGTAAATTTAAAAATCAGACAACACTGAGAAAATCCCTGTACCTCTCAGCCTGTTTCTTTATTTGAAAATAAGATCTTTAGGCCAAGGGTGCCTTTTTGTGATCCCATGGATTTTAAAATTATTAATAAAATGATCAGTTGTAGAATTATTTTTAAGGTGTGAGATGTGTTAACTTGAAAAATTTTTTATTCCCTCTCACAATATTCCAGCAAACATTAAATATATATTCTTAATTAGTTTTTTTTAATGCAGCCTTTAAATGAAAAGGAGAAACTGTGAGAGATTGTTAGCCCTCTCTTGTGAACATGTCTGGATGTAGAGACAGTATAATTGAGTCCCAACAGCAAGCCCCTAGGAGGCATGAGAGCAGAGGTAGCTGCTGTCTGGAGCCAGGCAATTGCTGTGAAAGTGGGATCCTGCTCTCCCTTCTCAGGCAGAGCTCACCTGTGCCTTTTAGGTGTCTGAGGATATGTGCTGTGTTATGTGGTTGTAACTCACACTAAACCAACCTGCACCCCTACACCCTCTGTAAGACATCACCCACTCAGAAGGCTTTCTTGCTGGCCAGCCCTGTCTTTTGAAATTATATGGAATCATTGCTTTGGATAAAGTAATGCAAATATTAACCATGGTTTAATTTACAAAATCAGAAAAAGGTTGCTTTAGTAAAGAGTTTTATAGTTTATAAATACTTCACTCTTTTGATCTTAATAGCAGATTTTTTCTCATATGTCAGATAACAATATTTCCATTTTACAGATGAAAAAGTTGTAGAAGTGATTTACCCAACTTCACATAATTAGGAAGTATGGTCTTGGGAACTGGTCCAGGTGACATTCCTTTTCTATCACACTTCACTACTTTATAAGCATAGCAGCCATAGACCATTTTTCAGCTTGAAGAAAGCAAGATAGATAAAGCAAATTATAACTAACATGGATACAGCTTGAGATATTTTTTTGATTCTAGCTATGCATGCATTAGGATGTATTCATCTGACCTACTTCTTTCACGAGAAGATAAAAAGCCATCCTGTGGTTCTTGTGGCTTCAACTTCTCAGTTACCCTTTTTCCATAGGAAAGTTTCATGTTCTCTAGGCTTTATATCATCAGGTCTTTTCTCCTATCAAGGTCAGTACATATGTTTTCATAGAGGAATGCATGTACCAGTAAACCAGTCATCTGATTAGAGCGTTCTCTCAGTTGTCATGAACTGATGCTCACTTTTGCCTTTTTAGACTATTACCAATAGTAGGTAACAAGTTTACACCATGTTGAATCTATTAGCATGTTTTCAGATGCAAGTAATAAAAAATTCTGATTTAATAAAGAGGTAATTTATTATCTAACATTGAAAAGTGGCATCTCAAGACATAGGAATGTATTTGTTTTATTAATTCACCACCATCTAAGAGGGCAGAATCTTTCTGCTTTGCCATCCCCAGCTAGGTGGGCATCTCTTCTCATGGTCTCAGAATGCCCATGGCAGTTTCAGACAACATATCTGAATATCCTCTGATGAATTTACCATGCAAATGCTTAATTCTGCCTATTTTTCATAAGAGCAAAGAAATATTTCTCAGAAGGCTCCAGTAGACCTCCCTCAGACTCCATGGTTCAAGATTGTCTCTTTCTAAAAATCTACCACTAGCAAAGCTAAAAATCTACCACTAAAGCAAATGGTATTACTGGGAATGACATAGAGAAATTAACATTTACCCTTGAGACAATGAGGGAAGGGTGGAAAAACAAAACAAAACCAAGTATCTTTCATTAAGAAAATAAGGAGGATGGCTACTACCTGGTAACCAACCAGCATTGTCTGTCATAGTCCTCTTCTACCTTTTTTAGGAATTCACATTCACATACACACATACTTACCTTAGGGAATATTCAAATTTATTATTGCCTTGGCCATAATGAACAATAGAGATCTAGAGTTTTCAGTCAAGGTGGCATTGTCTGAAATTTAAATTCTTCAGTCTGATTCAAACAAATGGTAATAGTAGATGAAGTGTAAAATAAGAAAATAAAAAACAGTAATGGGCTGGGGATGTGGCTCAAGCGGTAGCGTGCTTGCCTGGCATGTGCAAGGCACTGGGTTCAATCCTCAGCACCACATAAAAATAAAATAAAGATGTGTCCACCGAAAACTAAAAAATAAATATTAAAAAAATTCTCTCTCTCTCTCTTAAAAAAAAAAAAAAACAATAATGCTTAAAAACAAGGAAGCCATTTGTATGGAACAGAAATAGAAGAAAGACAATAACATTCCTGAAATGAATAGCTGAGCTCCAAAGAATATAAAAGAATTCTCTATGAACTGTAATGTAAAGGGAAGTTACCACTAAATCAATAAATGTGATATTATTGCAGCCCAGAGTACTGAAGGATCTCCCAATTTTATTAATTTCAAGGCTTGGATTTTAATACTCAGGAGACGAGGTCTTGCACCCTGTGAAGAGAACTTAAAACCTGTTATGGTTTGGATATGAAGTGTTCCCCCAAAGACTTGTGTATCGAAGGCTTTGTCTCCAGTGCAACAGTGCTCAGAGGTGGGGCTTTTGGGAAGTGATTGGATCCTGAAGGCGCTAACATCATCAATAGATTAATCCTGAGGAATTCATAGTTGAATAGACTATTAGGAAGTGGTGCCTAGTTACATGAAGTGGATCACTGGGGGCATTCCCTGAATTGTATATCTTGTTCCCAGCCCATTCCTCGCACATTGTCTGCTTCCTGGCTGCCATGAGATGAGCAACTTTCCTCCATCATGCCCTAATTCCATGATGTTTTCCTTCACCTCGACCCTCTCTTAACTTTTCGCTGCTGTGATCAAAATACCTAACAAGAACAACTTAAAGAAGGAAAAGTTTATTTTGGCTCATGGTTCCAGAGGTCCAGCCCATGCTTGGCTGAGTCCATTGCTTTGGCCCAAGGTGAGGCAGAATATCATGGCAGAAGGGTGTGGTAGAGGAGTGCTGCTCCTCCATTCATGGAGGCTAGAAAGAGAGAGAAGAAGGGGGAAAGGGCAAAAGGGAAGAACACTTCCAGGGCAGGCCCCAATGACCCACTTCCTCCAGCCACACTCTACCTGCTTAAAGTTACCACCCAGGGTGGGCAATTGGGTTACAGCTCTCATAACCTAATCATTTTACCTCTAAATAGTCCTGCATTAATGCAGAAGCTTTGGGGGAACACCTCATATCCAAACCATAACAGACACAAAGCAGCGGAGTCAGTCAAGTAGAGACTTAAACCTTTGAAACCATGAGCCAAAATAAATCCTTTCACCAAGTTGTTTTTTTCTCAGATAGTTTGTGTTGGTGATGAAAGCTAAAACAGAACCCCATATAAAGTCTAGAAACTTCTTTGTAGGACAATGTTAGATGAGAAAAAAATTCCTGCTGGCATTGGGAAATTATAAAGATGGTTTTGCCTGCATTCTGAGTGAAAATAAAAATTATCCTCTGAGAAGTGTAATCATTGCACTCCTCCACATGAGTTTATGGATTAAAATCTGTACCTGTGTGGTCCTAGAGCTCCCAAGTAAACACATTAACATTAAAAGCATCTGGAGGGACTGAATCAGAGGAATCTACAATATTGAATTAAAACAATGCTGCAGCCACACACTGAAGAAGAAAGACTGTGGGACAATGATGGTTGGCAACTAAGCTAGCAACCAGGTGAAAACCAAAAATACCATTTTATGGAATAGAAAGAGAATTAGTAAAAGGAATAGGTGTCATTGCTGGGGGTATGATGGCTTAGTGCAGGAGGGAAACTGCCCCTCCATTGAGCCAAAAGAAATTCTCACACTCATTTAATTTAAATAAGCAGGTGCTGCTGTCCAACAAATTCACAGTATGAGCAGAAAATAAGCTCAGATACAGTGAATTGAGCCAGCACTCTCCTGCAACAAAAACTTAAAAAGACTTTTTAGACTTCCTGAGCAGAAAACTGGAAATCTCTGCAGTTTACCTTTTTCTTTTCTTTCTTTTTGTTTAATTTTCTATATTATTCTTTATTCCATTCTCAAAGTTAATATAGCCTATTACACCATTCATTCTTTTAAAAACACATTTACTGGTTCCTTTTAGTTACACATGACAATAGAATCTATTTTGACATAATTATATAAGTATGGGATATTCTAATTTTGACCCCAGTAGTTCTCCTTCCCCTTCTCTTCCCCCACCCCTTGCTCCCTTCCCTTTATTGATCTCTTTGCCATTTATTCATAGTTTTTTTTCTTAAACTTTGTTTTTCTATTCTATATTTTTTTTCTTATTTGTCTTGTTGATATACTTACTTTTCAAATACCTATGGTCAAACAGCTGCTTAAGCTTGATTTTTTTACTAGAACGTTGAGTCCCAATGTCTCTGGGCATTGGAGTGGGACTGTATCACAGACTGGGGGAGAAGCTCAGGTAAGCAATGGAAGCATTGATTGCTGGTCTATCAATCTGCAGAGGAGAGGAGTGAAGGACAATTTTATCTGAAACTGGTGGTTTGATCTCTGTGAAAAGGAGCATGGTTGAAGGGATGGAACTGGGATGGATCAGAGTCAGATGGAAAGTAGTGATCCTGTGATACTCTGCTATGCCACCTTCCCCAGGTCCAGAAAAGTCTGGAGGATAGACTAACATATCCAACATACTCCACCACCACCACCACACAAACTGAGGCTCTCCAAAAGAGAGGAGTAACTATCCAGATTAGTCTACTGGCATCTGGGGTGAGAGGGCTAGCCAGCAGCCCTGTCAGAATTACATTCCCACCTTGGTCACAATAGCAAAGCCATTTTGAGGGTGAAGTTTGCTCTGAATCAGACAATGCTCACCTAACAAAGCTGCCAAGAAAGGAAGGACAGAGCTCAGCATTTAGACTCCCCTAACAAGTTTGGCTAGTTTGGTTCAGAGCTGAGAACAAATAGCTCCATATGTGTGCCACATAACTTACTCATAATTGGGAGATTTTAAAATTGAAACTCTGGAAAGAAAAGTCTCCACTTTAAAAATTTCAGCAACAACAAAAAATTTATTATGACAGTTTAATTGCTTGATGTATATGGATTCCCTGGGTCTCCCCACATTTCTGTTTTGCTGGCATTCTAATTGTATGGATTTTTAAAATTAATTTGATCATCTTTCAGTACCTCTCCCATCACCATCCTCTTCTCTCCATTCTTTAATCTCCTCATTATATCTTTGTTGTCCTTTTCCTCCCCTACCATCTTACTTTGTATTCCTTCTTCTAATTCAATTTAGGATACTATTATTATCCTTAATCTTTTCAGCCTATTCTACCTTATTTCTCACCCACCTGTCTCTTTGGTTAATAGAACTGTGGAGATTATTAACAATAACTTTTGGGGGGAGGGGATATGAGAGATTGAACTCAGGGGCACTCAACCACTGAGCCACATTTCCAGCCCTATTTTGTATTTTTTATTTAGAGGGTCTTGATGAGTTACTTAGCACCTCACTTTTGCTGAGGCTGGCTTTGAACTCATAATCCTCCTGCCTCAGCCTCCCAAGCCACTGGGACTACAGGTGTGTGCCAGTGTGCCTGGCTATTAACAATAACTTTTATAGCATATGTTGATGTATGGTTTGCTCTTAAATTATTATGGTTTGTGGTGACTATTCTGAAACTGGTACTTGTGTTACAGTTAATAGTTTTATTGTGCTAATCAGATGGGTTGAAGCTAACATATACCCCCCACCCAAGGATTATTATAAAGAGATAACTACACCTTAAATGACCCCCACATAAAAGAGGAAGAGAAATCTATCTCTAGATAGAAGTCTATCTCTAGATATTTTTCTAGTTACAGAAATATAGGACTTAGGAAACATGAGGAAGCAGGCCAGTGAGATAGCTCCAAGAGGTTATAATCCCCCAATAATTGAATTCACAAATATTTAGGTAGATGTAATTTCCCAAGGTTAAAAATGTTGATTGTTAAGATGATCAGTGAACTAAAAGAAGATCTAAGTAATGAACTAAAGAGAAAATACATGATCTGAAAGGGCATTTCAAAAGAGAGATTCATAAAAAGAAACAGAAATGTAAATGAAAGACTCAATAAATGAGTCTTAAAATTCAGTTGAAAGTTTCCTCAGTAGAGTAGAACACATATAAGACAGAATTTTAGGCCCTGAAGACAAGATATATGAACTTGAACATTGGTCAACAACAAAAATAATAATAAGAAGAAACCATGATCAGAATATTCAAGAATTAATAGACCAAATTTAAGATTCATTGGAATCTCAGAAGGAACCTAGATACAGGTTAATGAAATTGATAACATTTTCAATGAAATAATAACAGAAAATTTCGAGAACATCAGGATGAAATTAACATCTATATACAGGATTTAGAACTCCAAATAGACAATATTGAAAAAAGAACTTCTCCAGGAATCATTATGATTAAAATTCCAAGTGTACAGAATAAGGATGGAATTTTAAAAGCCTGAAGAGAAAAATGTCAGGTCACATTTATAGGTAAACCAATTAGATAAAATCTTATTTCTCAACAGAAACTCTAAAATAAAGGAGGATTTGTATGTGTTTCAAGACCCAAAAGAAAGCAACTGTTAACCATTGCTATATCCAGCAAAACTATCCTTCAGAATCAAAGAAGAAACAAAAAAATCTTTCAAGATGGTCATAAACAAAAATAATTCATGACTACTAAGCCACAACTGAAGAAAATACTTAAAGAAATGCTACACACAGAAAAAAATTAAAAACAAATTTCAGAGCTCACATAAGGATGAATCTCATAGAAGAGTAGTTAAACAATGAGATTTAGGACCAAATTAAACATTATAAATAAATATTAGGAAACAATAAGCAAATCATAATAAACAGTATAAATGGGCTAATTTCTCCAATTAAAAGACATAAACTGGCAGAGTGGATTAACAAACAAGACTCAACAATAACAACATCTTGTCTTCAAGAGACTCATTTCACAGGCAATGACATTCATGGAATGAAAACAAAAGGATGGAAAATGGTATTCATTGAAAATGGAGCCAAAAGCAAGAAGTGAAGACTCATATCTGAAAAAGAAGACTTTAAGCCAACATTAACAGAAGAGACAAAAGATCATTTTGTACTGGTAAAGGGAACAATTCAATAAGAAGATATCATACTAGTAAATATTCATGTCCCATTTTCCAGGCACCTAATTACATAAAACTAATACCACTCAATATGAAAGATTGATAGACACCAATACAATGATACTGGGTGATTTCAACACAACTTTGTTATCAATAGATAAATCACCCAGATATAAGCTCTGTAAAGACTCTTTAGACTAAAAAGTATTATAAATCAAATGGACCTAATACACATCTATATAATATTTTATTCAAAACCAGCTGAATTCACTT
Organism: Marmota monax; assembly: GCF_021218885.2. Taxonomy (NCBI): domain Eukaryota; kingdom Metazoa; phylum Chordata; class Mammalia; order Rodentia; family Sciuridae; genus Marmota; species Marmota monax. The sequence continues at coordinate 62,037,658 of NW_026693777.1, read as the reverse complement.
TCTTTTCAGCTGCTCATGGATATGTCTACACAAAAATAGACTATATTTTAGGTCACAAAGCAATTTCTCTCTCTCTCTCTCTCTCTCTCTCTCTCTCTCTCTCTCTCTCTCTCACAAAAAAAAGAAAGAAAGAAAGAAAAAAAAACTTTCCAGGCACAGAGGCACCAGCAACTTGGTAGGCTGAGGTAGGAGGGTTGTGAGTTCAAAGCCAGCCTCAGCCAAAGCAAGGCACTGAGCAACTCAGTGAGACCCTGTCTCTAAATAAAATACAAAATAGGTCTGGGGGATGTGGCTCAGTGGTTGAGTACCCCTGAATTCAATTCCTGGTACCCCCCCCCAAATATATATATATATATATATATATATGAATGATGCAAGAATATATATACTCAGCAAGTATCAGGATACAAGATCAACATACAAAAACCAATAGCTTTTCTTTAAACCAATAATAAGAATGCTGAAAAAAAAATAAGGAAAACAATTTCATTCACAATAGCCTCAAAAAAAAAAAAAAAAAAAACCCTAGCAACAAGTCTAACCAAGATGAAAAACCTCTACAATGAAAATTATAGAACACTGAAGAAAAATTGAAGAAGACATTAGAAGATGGAAAGACCCCACGTTCTTGGATAGGCAGAATTAATACAATAGACATATTACCAAAAGCAATCTAAAAATTTAATGCAATTCCTTTCAAAATACCAATGACATTCATCACAGAATTAGGAAAAATGGCCCTAAAATTCATACAGAAGAATAAAAGACCAAAAGGAGCAATGCTAGAGGTATCACAACACCAATTTCAAATCATACTACAGAACTTTAATAACAAATATGCATGATATTAGCATAAGAACAGATAAACAGACAGTAAGAATAGAAGACACAAAGGAAAAAACCCACACAGTTTTAATCATCTAGTCCTTGACGAAAATACCAAAAACATAAGTTAGAGAAAAAAGAGAGCCTACAAAATGGGTGAAAATACTTTTCAGCTACTCTTTTGACATAAGCTTATTATCCAAAATATATAAAGAACCCCCAAAACTCACTACCCAAAAAGCTAATAAGCCAATGAATAAATGGGGGGTTGAACTAAACAGATATTTCTCAAAAGACAAAAATGGCTAATAAATGCATGGAAAACAATGCTCAACACTTTCAGCAATCAGGGAAATGCAATTTAGAACTACACTGATATTTCACACATGCCTGTAATCCAGCCAGCTTGGAAGGCTGAGGAGGAGGAGGATTGCAAATTCAAAAACTAGCCTCAGCAATTTAGTGAGGCCCTAAGCAACTTGGTGAGACCCTGTTTCAAAATAAAAAGTAAAATGGACTGGGGATGTGGCTCAGTGGTTAAGTGCCGCTGGGTTCAATTCCCAGTCCAAACAAAACAACAACAAAAATACACTGATTTTATCTCACTCCATTTATAATGCAATCATCAAGAATACAAATAATAATAAATTCTGAAGAAGATGGGTAGGAAAGGAACACTTATACATTGTTGATGGCATTGTAAATCCATACCACTACTATGAAAATTGGTAATGGTATTTCTCAAAAGACTGCAAATGGAACCACCATTTGACCCAATTTTACCATTCCTCATTATCTATTCCAAAGAACTGAAGTCAGCATATTACAGTGCTATAAAATACACGCACAACCATGTTTATAGCAGCACAATTCCCAATAGCCAAGTTATGGAACCAGCCTAGGTGTGAACAGAGGAAAATAAAGAAACACACACACACACACACACACCTGAAGTTTTACTAAGACATAAGGAAAAACAAAGCTATGTTATTTGCAGGAGAATGGATAGAACTGTAGAACACCATGTTAAGAGATATAAGGCAGATTCAGAAAGTCAAAGGTGATATGTTTCTCTCATACGTGGAAGCTTGAGAGCAAAAACGGGAGAGAAATGGGAGATCTCATGAAAATAGAAGGGAAACCAGTAGAGGAGAGGATGAAGACTAGGGAGAAGGAGGAAAGAAAGGAAAGGGGAGATAATGAGGAATTAAATTGACAAATTATATTACATGCATGCCCAAATATATCACAATGAATTCCAATAGTATGAATAATCTTAAAGCACCAATAAAAATAAAACATGTGGGTACAGTAGTATACCTGGAATAAATGACAAAGGCAAAATCAAAACTACTCACTGGAGATAAACCCTCAACCCAGGTTATACACATCTTCCACACTTTGCTCACATTGAAGATGAAAATGCAGCTCTCTTGAGCAGAAGACATCAGATTCAATGCTGTTAGATTGCCAAGAAATTCAAATAAGAACTACTCAAAATATTTAATAGATACACTTAGATGGATTAAAATAAGATTATTTCTTTAAAAAGAGGCATATTTAAATAAGATACACAATATCTTCTATAAATCAAAATATTATTGAAATAAAAAGTCCATGGACAGCCATAAATTAGATTTTATGTAGTTGAAGTGAGAATTTGTAAGCTGGAAAATATGACAGATTTAATACATTTACTGAAATTCAGCATAGAGAAGGAAGATATGATAGAAAAGTTAAGCAATGTAAAAGATACATGATAATATCTAGCATACTCTAATCCACATCCTAGGACATGACTGATAAGTTCCAGAATTTATGACAGATACGATTTGATATATGCAGGGAAAAAAGTGAACCAACCCTGTACTGTAAATCCAAACCTAAGAGGCCTTGGATTGAAACTGTAACATAGAAAATTCAAAGAGAAAAACTAATTAGAAAAACACAAAGATTACTGACAAAGGATCAACAATTAAGACTGACAGAAGAATTCTTAAGGAAAAAAAAATAGCATTCAGGAGAAAATGGGATATCTTCAAACAATTGAAAGAAAACCTAATTATTTAGCTGTTTTTAATCAGCTTATTTACCACTCAAATATGAGGACTAATTAATCTCATTTTCAGAATTAAAAAGACAAAGTTTTCTAGTTGCAGATAATTTCTTCAAAAACTACTAAAGGATGTTCTTCAGGAAAACATAAATAGAACCAATAAAGAGGGAATAAAACATAAAAAGCAATGGGAACAAAACATTGGGAAATGATAGAGTTAAAATACCATTTAGAATAGTAACAAAGGTGCATAAGAAGTTTATTGAAATTTTATAAGATTTTGAATAAAATTATAAAACTATTGAAACAAAGTTTAAATTTCCTAAATGATAAGCTATACAATGTTCAGGGATGGTAATTAAAAAGTTATAATGCTGAAAAATCATCAATAAATTGCAGTTTTAATCACCATCCCATGAATTTATGGAAGTTGAGAAGTGATTCTAAAAATTCACAAGTACAAGTGAAATACCTAGAATAATCAAATCAATTTTGGGAGTAAGATAAAATGGAGTGTGTATTCTGATTCTTTGATTTTAAAATTTACTATAAAACTGAAGTAATTAAACAATGTGCTTTTTTCAGAGAAATAGATAAGCAGATAAATGGAACAAAATAGAGACTAATAAAAGTCATATAGTAGTTTATAATCTATATTTATACTATATATATATATAAAATATATTTATTACATGAGTAATATCAATATATATGAAGTATAATAAGAATAGTAACTAAAACTTACATGGCTCCTGCTAGATAAGTTTTAGACACTATTCTAAAAGTACTCTGAAAGTGTTTTACACATTCTAATTCATTTATCCTCAGAGGTGGCATTACATTTTACTCAGTCTTATCAGCATTATTCATAATAGGCAAAAGGAGGAAATAACCCAAATCTCTACGAAGAGATGAAGGCATAAGCAAATTGTAGCAACCGCATGCAATAGAATATTATTCAGCCATGTGCTAAATTAAAGAAGGCAGACCTGAAAGGTAACTGTATCTTATGTGATTCCTTTTATATGAAATATCCAGACTAGGCAAATCTATAATACAGAGACCAGATCAGTGGTTGACAGGGGCTCTGAGAAAGGGAAACAGGAAGTGATTACTTAACAGGTACAAAGTGTTCTTTGGGGTGGTAAACTTGTGAAACTAGAGAGATGTTGTGGCTGCACAACACTGTGACTGTAATTTTTTAATTGAACTGTATGCTTTGGCTTAATTGTTAATGTGAATTTTTGCCTCAAGAAAAAACTTTTGAATCAGCAAACATTCATCAAATAGTGCTTTATTCATATGACCAAAGTAAAATTAATATTTCCCCCTAATACTACATATTATAATAAACATCAGGTTTATTAAAATCCTAAATACAAAACAGTGCTTTACAATTTGTAGGACAAAATGTAAGAGAATACCTCTTTGGTCTTGAGAAGCTAGAAGTTTCTGGGAGAAAAGAGAACATTAAAAGTTAAATATAAGCCACGAATCAGAAGGGACTGTTTGCAACCAGTACAACTGCCAAAGAGATGTTGTCTGGAATATATGAAGAATTCCTGTTAGTCAGCTTTTCAACACTGTGACAAAATTACTTAGAAAATCAACTTACAGGAAAGATTTCTGTTGGCTCGTGGTTTCAGATGTTTCAGTCCAAGGTCGCTGGCTTCATTGCTTTGGGCCTGAGACAAGGCAGAATCTCATGGTGGCAGGAGTCTATGACGGAGGAAAACTGCCTAACAGCCAGGAAGCGGAGAGTGCAGGAGGAGAGGGTATATTCCTTGCCAGGGCACATCCCAGTGACCTACCTCCTCCAACAAGACCCCACCTCCTACAGTTTCCACCACTCCCCAAAAGTCCATTCAATTATGAACCCATCAATGAAGTAATCTGTTCATGAAATCAGAGCCCCAGTGGTTCAGTCACTTCTCAAAAAGCCACTCTGAACATCTCTGCATGGTATTTCAACACATGAAACTTTGGGGGACATTACAGATCCAAATTAAGACAACTCATTTAACTCAATGTGAAAATGACAACAACTCAATAGGAAAATGGGTAAATGCACAGAAAAGGAAAACTGAAAGTTATTCAAGGACATGCTGTTGGGAGCAGTGACTGAATGATGGGTTTTGTAACCGTCCTGTGACAGAGGCTATGCCCCTCTGGGAATATTCTCTGTGCAGTGGCACCTATCAAGTTGCATGGTGATGCCCTGTTGTAAAGGAGGTTCTGTGCTAGCCACAGAGCCATTCAGCTCTTGATCTAGATTTCATACATCAGCTCCCAAGGATAGAGGATTCTGAGCACAGCAAGATAACTACAATGTTAGAGATTTTGAACAAGGGGCTTCCTAGGTACCATAGGAAGCCCCAAGCATTGCAACAGTGAAATAGCTACAAGACTGTTTCTAGCCCTCTAACTTTCTAATGCCCCAAGAACAATGCCTCTGCAGTCCTTAAATTCTTGATTATGAGAACCTATATAAATAAACTGGCTGGACCAGCTTTCAGTCACTGTTTCTCCATCAGAGTGCAGTGTTCCACCTGATCCCAGCTTTATCTCAATATCTGTGTGTGTGTTTTTCTTAATCCCCAACACCACCTTGCTGGTTTCTCAGGTTCAGCTGCGCAGGTCACAGCAACATGCAAATTGAAACAATGAGATGTCTTGTAATTTTACATCTGTCAGGTTTGAGAACAGCTGGTGTTTCACAGGATGCAGTGACACATGCTCAAGGAAACACTGCTGCTGGGAGGTAAATTACTTTCTGAGGGTGGTTTCCAGTGTGTCTACATGCTGCTCAACACATGCAGGTAAACACATCAGTGCCCTCTAGATGTCCAACTGAGGGAGGTTCTCATACAAGCAAAAATAATTAAGCACCTGAGTTCCTCTGCAACACTTTAGATAAAACCAAAAATGTGCAAACAGCTGTCTATAGGTAGTGGACTAAATATATGCAAAAGAATAATAAAATAGGGAGATTCATCATAAGCAATAAAATATGTTGAGAGAGAGAGAGAGAGAGAGAGAGAGAGAGAGAGAGAGAGAATATGAGACCATCCCATATATGAGCTCTTCATATCTGAGGGGTACAAATCTGTTATAGTTTGGATATGAAATATCTCCTAAAAGTTCCTGGTAGCCAATACAGGAGTATGTATGATAGATTATGAGAAATGATAGATTATGAGAGATTATAATCAAATCAGTGTATTAATCCATTTGATGGGCTAATAATTTGGAAGGACTCTTTTGCTGAGTGGTAACTGTGGGCAGGTGGGGTGTGGCTGGAGGAAGTCGTCACTGGGGGCGTGTTCCTGGCTCCTCATGCTCTCTCTGCTTCACTACTGTCATGAACTAAGTGGCTCTCCTTACCCATGCCCTTCCACCTTGATGTTCTGGTTCACCTCAGGCTCAGTGATGGAGCCTGCCAATTATTGACCAAACTTCTGAACCCATGAGCCCCAAAATGTACTTTTCTTTGCTTTAAGTTTATCTTGTCAAATATTTTGGTCACAGTGATGAAAAGCTGACTGACACAACTCTTGATTCACCCAACTGCACATCGAAAATATTTGGGGGAAAACGTGCATTTGCATTGACTGAACATGTACGGATTTTTTTTCTTGTCATTATTTCCTAAACAATATAGCACATCTATTTACATAGCATTTACATTGTATTAAGTATTACAAATAAGCTTTGAGGGGATTTAAAGAATAGAAGAGAATGTGTAGAGAGAGAGAAAGATAATATCTTAAAAAAAGTGCAAGTGTAAAGTACCAGTTGCCAATATAGTTCATGTTCAGATATAGTTCATGCAAATTTAAGGCACATAATACATGAGGCATACATGAAAATTACATATGCCAACTTGAGGAAAGTGATTATTGCTGAGAAGGGAAGATGAGAGAAGAAATGGGGTCAGAGAAGGGTGGGTTTTAGTTTTATTGGCAATGGTTTGTTCATCAAATAAAAGAATGAAATTGCCAGCCAAAATGTCAAAATGTCGACAGCTGTTAAATCTAGGTGGTAAGTACACAGATGCTTATAAGATTACTTTTTATATGTTCTGTACATGAAACATCTCCTATTTTATTTTTAGTATTGGGATTAAACCCAGGGGTCCTTTACTTCTGTGTTAAATCCCCAGTGATTTTTATTTTTTATTTTAATTCAAGGTCTCACTAAGTTGCTGATGGTCTTGTCTTACTAAGTTGCTGAGGCTGACCTCGAAGATGTGATCCTCCTGCCTCAGCCTCCCAAGTTGCTGGGACTACGGGAATGCTCCACCATGACCAGTTCATCTTGTACTCTTCTTCCTTTTTTTAAAGGATGGAGGTAGAGGTAGAGATGGACAAGAAATGTATGGCCTCACTGTCAGGGAAGTACTTGAATGCAGGAATTGAGCCTCCTTCTCCTCTTCATAGATGCACAGAACCCAGAGGGCAGTCAGGCCTTGCGTCTGAGGAAGCATCCATTTGTAAGCCAGGGCTCCTGATGAGGGTGGGGCTATTAGAGCAGACAGCAGGTATTGAAGTCACTCTGTGTGCTGGCAAATGTAAGGAGGGAGAGATGGGAGGGGGAAGGACCCTGGAAGCCTGAGACTACAAAAAGCAAAAGCCATCCTATTCTACCTGTGCTCTTCCCACATCCCACCCAAAAGCCAGGAAAAGACTGACAGCAGGATGCCCTCTAGGGTGCAAGAGCAGGTAGAGAAGCCAGCAAAGCAGATGGGGAAACAAAGGCTTTGGAGGGGTTAGTGTGAGCAAGTGACAAGCTAATTATGAAGTAAAGAGAAGGCCAAGTTTGAGTGGAAGGGAAAATAAGAGGATTGATTAAAAGTTTTTTTAAATTAATTAATTAATTTTTTATTAGTTACACATGACAGTACAATGATCTTGACAATTCATACATTTGAATCAAATGGGGTATAATTTCTCTATTTTCTGGTTGTACAGGTTGCAGAATCACATTGGTCATACAGTCACCTATATGATTAAAAGTTTTTAATGTGCAATTTTAAGACACCCTAGCATCCCACAGTTAATAGTGCTCCTCCTGCTTGGCGAGGGCAGGTGGGGGAAAGGAGGTAACGTAGCAGCGTGTGGGGCAATGGGGTGGCAGTCACCCTGGAGGAATCGGCCCTGGGTTTCTGTGCTCTGGGATACAGGCCCAGGGTGGGCAGTTTGAGGAGCCATCTGGGAAGTGGGAAGGTTTTAAGAAAAATTAAGATTGTGATTAAGGAGACCCTTAGTCTCCCTTTCTTCCTCACACTCTCTGCTCTGAGCTTGGAAAGTCAGGCACAGAATCTAAGACAGGTACATGGGTATTTTTTCCTCTGGAGAAACTGATTTGCCCAAGAGATTTTTGACATTTTTGAGATTTTTGACATTAGAGATTTTTGACGTTTGAGAGTCTCCCAACAAGATGGCTTGGTTTGATTCTGACATCTGAGGGCCGCTGCAATGAGGGGAACCAAGGACTCAGAGTGCTAATGAACTTCAAAGAAGAGGCCCCTCATTTGACAGAGGGGTGAGCTGAGTCCCAGGCAAGCAAGGAGCCTACCTGGGAGAGGAATGAAAGGAAGTCAGACTTGAGATTCAGCTGCACATTAATGCAGGTATTTTCCCCCTTTAAGATAGAAATGCTATAGGGTATAGCAGAATACACAAAATCAGACTGTGCAGAATGGAATTTCTAAAGCAATCGACTTCTATTATTTTCAGGTACAAATAGTTTCAGTCACTTAAACTAGGCTGTCAAAGTGTGGTCTGCTCAGGGCTCTGGGGGACCCGCCTTAATGAATTAGACAAAGTTGATTCATATCTCATATACCAAATGATTGTCAATTGCTCCTTCTAAGGTAATTGAGAATGCTTGAAAGGTAATTTAAGTGGTACTTTATACTATTAATTAGCTCTACCTAACTTCTATATTTCATTGATAGAGCAGAGGCCTAGCTTGAATGACTTTGGCAATTCACACTAATGAGGTTTCCTAGGTAAAAAAAAAAAAAATGTTTCTGGCCTGAGCACACCTGACAGGAATGTGGTTCAGACTCTGAATGCTTTTGACCCTCTGTGGACACTCATTTAGCATTTACCTATGGCAGCCAGGCCTGGACGGATAACATTTAACCACTAATGAAGCATTTTGATTGGAAATCCCCCTTTTAAGGCAGGACCAGATATCCATAGCCAGCATGACTGAGGGCTGATCCGATTAATTAATTAAGAAGAACAAAGCAGAGCTCTGGGCAGTTCTCTTGTTGCTTCTGGTAACATTTTCTTTTGATTCTACATCTTTGTCAAAACAAAGATAAGCAGGGATGATGTGGCCGCCTAGAGAAAGATAAGCCTCCACGCGTTTGCTCTGGGGACTCTGCCATGGCTTTATCCTTCTGAGAGACACAGGGAGTTGCTCTGCAGAGATACTCTGTGATGTCCTTCAGAGGGGCTCTGGTCTTCACAGAGCTAATTATTGGAGTGAGAAACCCAACAGGACACACAATGCCACACTGGAGTGCTAGACTAAGGAGTGGCTTCGACAGAGTGCCCATTTTCTCCGTTTAATCCCACCTTTAGATTTTCCCTCCCATCCCCCTATAGCTAATTTTTAAAATTTTATATTGTCTTGGTGTGTGTTGCCAACACAAGTTTAACTTTCCCATACCAGAAGCAGGGCTTGGTCACCCTTGACACGGTTTCTAGTTCAACCCTCCATCTCCCACCCAGTTCCTCTGAGTGGTCCATGAAGAAATCTGCCTTATACAATTTCCTTCTGGTGACAGTGTTCTTATGGGCCAGCTATGCACAGGCTACTTGGCTGCTCCTGCTCACCCTAGAACTCCCCATGGGCTGAGCAGATATGACACAGAAAGCTGTTAGTCACAGTGTGACTTCCTGGAACTCATACCCACTTGCCCACCAATTAGAAGTCCCCAAGAGACATTTGTTTGGGCCCAATAAAGGCATAGGACTACAGGTGTCTCTCTCTTTCCACATGTTCTCTGACCTCCATGTGTCCTCCGGGTATGCCATGTACCCCCACCCCAACCACAGGACATGTATGCAATAAAGTCTTTATTTTTATCTTCTGTCTCCTAATTCTTGAAGGGGTGTTCTCCATCATAAATATCCTAAATTAAGACATTCCCCAAACTCCATTTTTGTATCTACCCCTTCCCTCATTCTCAGTTGCTCAGGAGGAAAGACTAAGTCATTTAAGTTGGCATTCAGTATGGCCAGTGGGCTGTTTACTGTGTTTGCCTGGAACACGCCACTCTGAGGATGTGACAGTTGGCTAATGACCGGAGGCAGAGAAGAGATATGGTTATCCTGTGCTGTTGGCACCCTGAGAGACCCTAGCTATGCTGGCAGAAGAGAGGAGCACCAGGCCTGGGCAGGGCTCTTAGAACTACCCTCACCTCTCTTTGTCTGTGTCCTTGATGAGAATGGAGTAGGTTGGTTCCAATGGAAGCCCTACTTCCACACATTAAACAACACAAGTTGCAGTGAGCTTAGAGGTATTTTTCTTTTTTTTAAGACTGACAGGTATGCAGGTATGTTTGTTTGTCCTGGTGAAATTTAGATCTCATCTCTCCAGTGATCAAACCTGCAATCTAGCAGTTGCTAGCACAGGTCAATTAAAGAAACATTTAGTGAGTCCTGACCATTTGCTCAACACCATGCTAGACTGGGAACACAGAAGTAATTGTTTTTGCTTATCCAGGCCTTTTGTTCCATGGAGCACCAAGGTAAGGAAGAAACAATCAGTCACATCTAACTGAACTTTGTAATTTTGATTGTTCTTGAAATCTGGAGAATAAAGTTTATGTCCCTCAATTCTCTTGTAATAGAGTAAATTTACAATCTAATATATATATATAAAACATATTAATATATGCACAATTTTTATTAATCTAAACACACTTGATTTGTGTACTTCAGAGTTAAATTATGAAGCACAATCTTATTAATGCAAAAAGAAAAATGGACAGGCATGCTGATGGATTTAGTTACCTTTTATAAATGCTGAATTGGCTTCTTGAATGAAAATAATCATATGGGTTTCTTGAAAAGATATTTACATTGACAGTTTAGAAATGCTAACTAAATTCTTTCCAGACCCAGAACCCATGCCCTGAAACTAGAGGCATTTAATTTTGGAAAGGTAAAGTGTAAGATTAATTAATCATTTGAAGGTTTTTTTAAGTACTAAAATCTTACCAAAGAAAAGTCAGTCTTTTTGCAGAGAGTGTCTATTTGTGTTTTCAAATCTGTTATTCAAAAGCTGTGCTTTTGGTAAATTTGTATTTTGTGTCTTTCTGGGATTCCTTACCACTGTTTTATGTACAAGTTTATTTTGGTCTTCAAGTTTCCAAATATATTCATGTAATTTGGATTAGAAGCATCTTTGTATGAAAACCTTTGGGGGAATGTTTATATACATTCTTTTCCTTTTAAGCATTTACTTTAATTTGACCTTGTTTATTTGAAATTCTATTTGTCATATACTTTTTTTCCCAATTCTACTCGTACTCTCAAGTATAGGGTACTTCAGAGTGGGTTATTGTTGCCAGTACTTTTAACACTTCAATAGGAGGCAATAAAGCAAGGTGGAGAGACCATAGACTCTTCAACCAGACTGGTTGGTATGAATCCCTGCCCAGTCATTTTGCAACTGTTTAGTTTCCTTAACAATAACACCTACTTCATGGAAGTGTTAGGAGAATTAAATGGAATTATGTGTGTAAAGTGTGATGCTTAATGCTCAGAGGAACCAAATAAAAGTTAGCTAATACCTTAAAGCTAATGCTCTTTGGTTTTATAATGTTTGACTCAACCTTCCTTTTAAATGCCCACATTCACATACCCGTATTATATTTGTAGATTGTATCAGTTCTAAAACACAGAAAAATTAATTACAAAGCATATATCACAAACAACTAAAAATCACCCTTATATAGTGCATAAACAATTCCATCTTGGTTGCATCTTTTAGTTTAGATGAAAGTGTAGGCCCACCTCTTGGACATAACCACAAAATAGGATTGTGTGCATCTGCTGGAAGCCTCTGAGGAATCTAGTTTATATGAATGGGTGTGCACTGCAGAATGGATTTTATATTTTAAAGGGACTAATAAAAAGACCACATGCCCTGCCAACGAAGTGAGGCTCTTTAAAAAGAACAGCCACTACTTGTCTTGGTTTTCAGACCTCCTTTTTGAAAGGGCTCTGCCTGGATTGGATGCCCAGACTTGGAAGTTCCCTGAACCCAGAGAACCATGTGTGAAACGCATCAAGGGAGTAAGGCTTCCCCCAAACCAAACTTCATTGTTTTTCTTGGAGGTGGAGAGAGCTGCTGTTAGAAAAATTTCCAAGGTTCCTGTGATTTGTTATGAATTGAGGGTCATTCCCTGGACTGGATCGTCGGAGGCATCGAATCCCGCCCCCCAGTCAACGTGGAAGCAGATGTATGCTGGCAGTCCTGCAGCGGAGGAAAGAAAAACCAGCTGCAAAACCCACTTGGCTTGCCTGGCCGCATTTCATTTTGCCTCTCACCAGGTTGTCTTTTTCTTGTCTTCCACTAGAGGGCGCGCGGCCACAGCTGTGCTCGTGCTCCATGGAGGCATCTCCTCAGATTCTGCCCTTTGCGCTCTGGAGTTGGGGCCTAGCAGACAGGTCCTGCCAATCACAGACCCAGGGGGATAGGGCCCAGCCTCGGTTTCAGGGATCCCTCCAGAAGTGACTCTTTGGAGAGGGTGGAGACCGTGAGACCCCCGCGTTACAGGACCAGACTTTAAAACCCTGATGAGGATTTTTCATTTTCTATCCTCAGTGTCTCTTCTTTCAAAAGGGTGCTGCGGGGATGGGTTATGATGGATCCGGGGCTCTGGGGATATTTCCTGAACCCTAGATGTCAAACCTTGCCAAGACATGTGTCCTCATGGGAGCAACAGCCTGGAGCATTGGAAACCAGAACTTCAGAAAAAACCATAATTTAGTCTCCCTGATAAAGGAGAAGTTGTCACAGAGTCCCAGGTCTTCCTGCCCCTGAGTCACTCTGCACAGGCATTGTATGGGTAGGGAGAGCACGGATCTAAGAATTTTAACATCAGGTCACTGGGTCTGGCGCTGCAGGTGCTGTTTCCCCCTCCCCCGTGCTCTGTAACCCCCAAGCCCAGCAGGAGGCTGTGATGTATCTAGTCCCCTTAACCTGAGCCTGCCCCATCCTATTTCCTAGGCCCCATTCTGTTTCCTTCTAATTTTAAGCAACCTGCCCTGTATGAATTACTTTTGATACTTTGAAACATTTGCTAAGAATAACCAGGGACTATATTCCCACCGCAATTTCAAAAGCCTTAAGACGTACTTCTGCGCAAGTGAGGTCATTTGAAACTCCCCTAGGCCCAGGGCACAGTGGGAAATTATGATGCACATCCCTCCTGCTTCACAAATGAAAACAATAAGGCTCAGCAAGAAAGTGCTGAAATTGGAACTTGAATTCATACCATGTGATTCAGTAGGGATTGCTGACATTTTCTTCAGGTCTTTGCATCAGTGGGAATTTGAATTTGACTTTAGAAAAAACTGGAGTCCTTGACCTTCAAATGCACAGGTATGTTATCAGGAGATTGTAACATTCCTTCCAAATACTCTTCATAAAGTGGAAACTATGTTTGTTTCCCAGTTGGAATGAGGGTGTCCTTCCTTGACGAGAGTAATTAGACAAACCTGGGGGTGGATTCTAACCACATTTTGTAGAACAAAAGCACCCAGAAATAGATGAATCAGTTCCTTTAAACACGAACACTTACATACTATTGTATGAAAGCAGGAAATTTCCAGTCCAATTAATTGCTACCGTGGAGCCTTTTAGGAGGTGCTCATCTTATTATGGATTTAAAAATTGTATGTGGCTTTGAGAGCTCATTGTTCCAGAGCCTGGCTTTGGGTCCTGTGCAAAGCATGCAATTCTTCTTTATGCCACACGATGGCGCAGTGACTCAAGTTTCTCCCTCCCTCTTGGTCTCAAGACAGGAAACTTGGCTCCTGTCAGCAAAATGAACCTATGAAGAGTTTACTTAGTAATATGTGCTTGATGTTTGTGAAAACTCTTAATGTTAGTGTTCCGAGATTGTGAGGAGAGGGGATGCTAAGTTCTGAAGACATAGGAGTGGCTGCTTCAGAAGGACTGGGCAGCCAAAGTCAAATCCACCCGTGGCCCCACTAGTTGGCAGAGGATGTCGGAGCTCTGTCCTGCCAAGGCTCACCTTGGGAACTGCAAAATAATTGCTTTTCTCCCCCTTTCTAACTGGATTTTCTTTTACAGATTGTTAGTCCTCATTCTTTCACTCACTATTTCTTAAAAAGGATCATTTAAGTTTGGGGGAATAATGTCTAAGGGGCAACAAGCCATTTCTGAACCCCTATACTTAGGGGGAAAATATTTAGTGAAAGAAAATATGTAAATTTGGGAAGAGTTTGGACCCTCTGCAATGTACAGGCTGTATTGTGCACTCACACACAGAGGACCAGGGTGACCTCTAAGCCTGAGGGAGCAGGTCTTGCTTGTCTGCCATGTGTGTGTGAGCCTTGGTTCTACACACAGGGCTGATGAGCCCAGAGGCAAGTGGAGATGGCACTGATGACCTGGTAGACCTGTGGCCTCTCACCAAGCCCTTGATGCCATGATGTATAGACAATAGAAGTTTAAGTAGCATTGGCAAGATTAGCAGAGGCAAGTTGAATATCAGCATTTCCAAGCATTCCCAGAGGCATAGAAAAGCCTTGAATTTTTTCATAGAAGAAATTAATTCTCAATTTCTCAAATTCAAGATCATAGACTTATGTGGGATGTATATACTTGTCTGTGTTTTAATCCCATGCACAACACATGCCACATGATGGGGGCTATATCTGCTCACGTGTGTCATATTTACCTTCTTTCTTCATTTGATGTTTGTTTTTGTGTTGACATCTGCATTATTTATGAAATTATTCTTTTATAGACACTCATAGCACGCCCACTGGGTGCCAGGAATTTAAGACCAAACAGTCATGCTTATTTGGAGAAGAAGTCAGAGCCCTGGGAATCCATTCTTTTGTGATGGGGAAGTGGTGCTGCTCAGATGGCCATGAATGTGGGCTCTTGGATCTGTGTGCCTCCAGTGTGTGGACGGAGGCAATGCCCACAGCAGCATGTTGTGTTAGGGATGGAGTAAACAAGCATAGGGGCTTCTCACGGCGCCCACAGAAAGAACTCAAGAAATAACAGCCATTGCTATTATCCCTTTCTCTCCATCAACTAAAGAAAGCTTTGTACAAATACTTTCTTACAAATACCTATCTCGTGCTTATAGAGCAGCTACTGTGGGAAATTAAAGGTGAGTGGACACAGCCCTAAAGAGATGGGACACACACCATCATGGCCCCAGAAAGGGTAAATGATGCTGGAATGAACCTGAATGAACCTATCACTCTGGTCAAATGAGTGTGGGATGAAGATAGAGGAGACCAGGTTGTGGCCTGTGGCTTTGCCTGGCCAGGGGTACTGTCCTCCTGGGGTACCACTGCTGTGTTTTATCATCAACTGCCATCCCTGGAGGAGAGTCTGCCCTTAGAGGTACAGAAAGACCCCTCTCCTGCCTGGAGGGTTCTGGACCATGGGCACTCTCTTCTACCTCTGGTCCAAGCTCCCATGTGTAGGAGCACCCCTGGTCATGGAACCCCAGGCTGCCTTTCCTGACCCAGTAATCAAGACTCAGGTCCATGCTGGTGCCTGGAGACAATGGGTGTCCTGACCAGGTCCTGGTGGCTTCCGGGAACTGTGCTTTCCCGCAGGTTCTTCCTGTTTGGTTGATGAAAGCGTGTGGGGAGCAGCCACATGCTCAGTTCCCAAGCCCGGAGTTCCCGAGCCAGGCACAAAGGGGACAATCTGAAAGCACCTTCCTGGGAGACAGATGGAGGGAACAGTTGAGTGAGGGTGAGCACACAACATCTCACCCTCAGGGACAACAGGAGGCTGAAGAGCAAGACTAGGAACCAGGGACTTGAGTTACCCAGGTGACCTTGAGCAGGTGAGCGCATCTCTCAGGGCCTGGGGTTTCAAATCTGCAAAACAGGGAAGAGGGTGTTGCTGACTCTCTTGCTGGGCTCTGTCTGTGCTAGTGGCCCTGCTGGACACGGGAATTGGTAAAGACAGGCTTTTCTGTGAGCCTGTCTGTCCAGGAGTCCTTTCCCTTCCTCTGGATCCAAGTCTCTTTCCCTGGGTGAGGAGCAACTGGCAGCATCCAGAGGGTGTCCATCCTCAACACTCGGCCAGGACATTCCCTCTCACTACCACGTCAGTATTGAAGTCACTGAACTTGACCTCTGCAAACTTCACCCTTCCCCAGCCCCTACCTGTATTTCCTGCCCCTGACAGGGGCCCAGATGCTCCCTCACACAGAGTCCCTGTGTGGGCACCTCAACTTTCCTGATATCGTTCCCTTCTCCCCAACCCACAGGTTCCTCAGTTTTCCTGAGGTGGCCATCGAGCTGAAGGGGCGATGTGGGCATTGCGGGGGAAGCACCTTAACTCGCTCCCAAACCATACTTTCTCTGGTGCCTGAAACTTAATATTTGGGTACCATGGCAAGGCCAAGAAGGCTGGAAATTCCTCTTCCCCCTTAGAACCACACACTCAGGATGCTCTGCCGGTGGGTCACTCTCCGCCTGCTCCATTTGAGCACGAGGTGGACACTTACAGTAATATGTCCCCTCTCCCTGGGTGTCTCCTCAGAATGCAGAGATGCTCGCCCGCCTGCAGGTCGGCAGACACGCTCGGATGTCTCCCGCTTCCATGTCATGACTGGGCTTCTGAATGCAGTGGTGGCTGGAACGAGGTCGTGGCCTTTCTGGGGCTCATCAGCTCAGGGGGAGTCTGACTGGCTTTTACATCAGGCCTCAATCTTGACTTCATGAAACAGGTTTTGGAGTCCCTCAGCTGAGCACTACCAACCATCCCTGGTGGTTCCGGGTTCCACTAGTGCCCATCTGTCATTTGTTCCCATCAGCAAGTTTTTATTAAGCACTTCCTCTGTGCCAGGTGCTGGCTGGGCTGGGTGCTGGAGAAATGGGCCCTGAACAAGAAAATGCTCCCCCTGGAGTTTCCAGTCTAGTGGAGAAACAGGAAAACTAAAGCTGCAAGAATGACTAAGTGGCAATCCTTACATCATTGCCATTGCCATCCTTGCTTCTGTCCTGGGCCACTAGGGGTGCTGCTGTTTCCTTGGGAGTGTCTGGCTTGGTCTTTCTGGGACATGGCCCATTTACTCATTTTGATTGTTTGCTGCAGTCCTTCTGTACTGGGTTCCTCATCAGAACCCCAGAATACAGAGGAGGATCCGAGCAATGATTTCCTCAGTTTCTCCAAGTATTGTTCATAACTAGAACCATTCACTGCATTGATTCACTACATGTCCTGGATGCCTGAGGGCACTGATTTTAATGCTGAATTTCTCTCCCCACCCTGATTCTTTGACACATTTCTCCATTTTCCATCCTTTTAACATTGGTTTCCCTAGCTTTCTGTCTTTTCTGAACATTTTTTTAAAATTTTGTCTTGGATTAACTCTTCTTTATATTTGCATTTACTCCTGTCTCCCCACAGTAGCCAACTTGGCTAATAGAGCATTGTTCTCCCCTCTTTTCAGCCTAATGCAGCTTCTCTCTCTTCCCTTTAAAATGTTTTAAATTTATTTTTCCCCCAATTTGGGAAGGTAATACGTGGGTAATTCCTAAATTCCAACAAGTACAAAAGGGCATGCAGAAGGCTCCTGAGATGCATCATCCCACCTTAAAGAAAGCACCCCACAATTTTTTTCATTATTTCTTTGCTTGCCCCTACCCCTTACCCACAAAGAGTGTGATCTTGCTGTGTTGCCCAGGCAGCTAATAGCTCTGAATTCAAGTGACTTTCCTACCTCAACCCTGAGAGTGGCTGGGGCTGGAACTACGGATTCATGCTGCCTTTTCCAGCAAATAATTCTCCTCCCCCTCCTCCCCTCCTCCTTCCCCCTCTGCCTCCTTCTTCTTCTCTTTGGAGTGCTGGGGATGGAACCCAGGACTTTGTGTGCATGCTATGCAGGTGCTTTGCCACTGAGCTCAGCCCCCAGTCCACAGTCCTTCTTGATGCACTTCTCAAGGCATTCACAATCAGTGGGTCAGATGGACAGGCCAAGGGAATCCTGGATATTGGGGAAGTTGAGGCAGCATGCTGCAGGGGAGGAGGAGGCTTTCAGCTGCTGGTGGTGGCAGGGGACTGACTGTGAGGCATGAAGACTCTGGTCATGTGTGTCAGTACCTGGGGGCCATTGCCACTTCTCTTTCTCCTGCTTCCTTCCTGAGCCTTGTCCCACTTCTGAAGGGGCCTGGAGCCAACCAGGTGTGGCAGAAGCAATGAGTCTGAGCTATCTGAAGCCTGTGATCTCTCTCCAGCTGCATGGGGTGCCCGGAGGGAAGGAGATAGACAGGATTTTCTTCCAAAAGTTCCTTGGGCAAGTTCTGGCTTTGGTGTTCAGGGGAGACTCTGCAGGATAAAGAGAATGATTTGTGGTGTAATTGTTTAATATTCATCAAGTGCCTTTAATAGACTGGACAACACTGAGAAATATTTGTGGCTGGTGAAATTAAACTGAGCTCACAACTGGCCTGGTGCCTCCAGGTCCCTTCCAGCCAAGTCCTGGTTTCCTCTGTTTGTCCAGGGGAATGACCTCACAAACCAGGAATGAGGAGCCCCCCCACCAAACATAGGACTGTTGATAATTTTCCTAAGAAAAAGCATTGATTTTCATGTTTTTCCCCACCTTGAGCTACAAAGGGGACAGTAATACCATTACCTTTAAGAAGGAAAGAGAGAGGAAAGGTGACTCCTCAAAGGTGACAAACAAATCAGTGCAAGTCACATTCTTGAGCCAAGTCTATGACATCAACAAATCTGGGCTTCGGTCCTTCCCTCTCCTTTTCCCTGGTCCAGATGCCTACCATCCTCAAGACACACAAACTCCTTGTTCTTGCTCCCCTTCCAAGACCACCCACCAGGTGACAAACATACATTGTTTCATACTAAAGGGTGAGTGACTGATAGCTAACATTGTGGTGTTTTTAGTGTATGTCAGGCATTGGGCTAGGTGATTTTATATCGATTCATTGAATATTTCCAATGAATTTGTGGTAAGTGCTGCCATTAGGAATAATCTATAAATAAGGAGACAGTGTTTAAATAAGAGAAGGAACACTTAGCCATTCTCCTATGGAATTATACTTCCCACATCTGACATGGATTACCCTTTAAACGAAGCAGAACAGCTTAAGGCTAGTGAGTCCAATCCTGGTGAGCAGTGAATCACCTGGGGAGCTGTTAAATGATACCAGTGCTGAGTCTCTTGTGAGATTCAGTCTTACCCCATCTGTGCAGGTGCCAGCAGAGCTCCAGCATGGGCCTGGCTGATAGCCCTTACCAGGCACCTCGTGGGGACCCCAGGAGAGCCCCTGCTAACAAGGAAGGTCAAGGAGAAGGGCAGCACACACAGGACAAGAGGTGAGGGATGCATTTGAAAAGCTTGCTGCCCAGGCTCAGAGGGGCAGCTGCTTGCTAAAGAAAGCTGGTTTTGATCCCAGGAGGTGGTGCGAATGAGTCAAGCGTGCTTCCAAGGGGAAGGTGGAGTGTGGCTGGGCCAGCTGAAATTTTGGGGACCAAAGGCCAATTTGCCATGGCAGTGTTTTCAGGGTGGCCCTTCAGAGGGATCTATTTCTAGAAATTCAGGCCTATTGTAGTGCCTTTTTCTCTCCTGTCAGAGATTGGCCTGATGAGAGGCGCTGCTCTTGAAAAGCTCCAGGGGCCAGGGAGGGGCCTGGGAGCTAAGTCAGAAGAGAATTCTGAGCAGGGAGTGGGCAGCGGGGGGAGCATGGCCTAGGAGAGACCAGAACAGATCCCTGGAAATTGTGCTGCCCGCAGGAGACTCCTCAAAGTGTGGAGAGTGTCCAGACCTCAGAAGGCAGAGTTCATTTCTGCTTTCTCCCCAGAGCGTGTGGTTTGCGCCCTTACCCCTGAGTTCATCGGGGCAGGGTGGGCAGCTCATCAGTCTGTCCTTCTGGCATTGCAAGGGGACTTTGCAGTTGGAGAGTGTCTTATTCATCTTTGTTCCCTGTGCCCAAGCTTAGCAGACACCAGACACACAGCAGCTACTCAAAAGAATAACCAGAGGCCTTGGTTTGTATGGGGCTGAGAGTGTTTCTGGGATGTGGAACTTTCAGTGCTAAAACTGGGCAAACTGGGATGAGCTGGGTATCTTCAGTGTCCCTAGAGAAGGCTCAGGAGAAAGAGCCCAAAGTGGTGGGTGGCTGGCTTTACCAAGTCTTCAAATAATACTGGCATAGTTTGTCCGGAGGTCAGCTGTCCCTCTGCAGGGTGTCCCTAATTTGGCACAGTTGTCCACCCTACCCTTTCTTCTGATATGTGGGAAATGAATGCCACCAGCCAAATGGACATGAACTCTAAGGGTGGTAGGGGAGGGAGAAGGCAGAGCCGAGACAAATCAGAAACTCAGCATCTTCAGGGAAAGGTGGGAGATTCGCCTCCACTTCCAACTAAGAAAGAACAGAGTTTGGATAACAACCGCTGGCTAAAAGAACAGGACAGAAGGAAACTGACCAGAGCACAGCACATAATAATGATCAAAATAATAGCTACTCCTTTTGAAAGAACAGTTGATTTGTACCAGGTGCTATAATGAAAGATTTTAGTTTTAAACATCTATGTGAAAAATACAGAGAAAGACAAAAAGGGAAAATTGTCTTCTAACTCCACTCCACTGCTATTGTGTGGCAGTGGTCATGATCACATAGGACAGGAGACTCTGCGTTCACCTGTGCAGTCTCTGGTTCCAAGGGGACCATAGTGTGGGGTGGGTCCTTCCCAACTTCCTCCCATGAGATGCAGAAGCATCTGTGTGGACACAGAATCATCTTTATAAATGGAATCAGCCTGTGCATTTTGGCCTGCAACTGCTTTCTCTGTATATTTAGACCTCCTTTCTTCCATCTCATTGGTACTGATCTTTGATCTTTTAGCTTCAGCCTAGCATTCTGGGGATGAATGCAGCATGATTTTTCTAGCTTTCCCTTATTGGTAACTTACTCACATATGATCACTTTGCTATTAGGCCTTTTTAACTTATATTTCTACATGTGTACAAACCGTTCTGTTGAATATATTTTTAGAAGTGTTGGAATTAGAGTTTATCCACATTTTTATCTTCATAAATATCACAAAGCCGACACCCAGAAGTGTAGCACCAATTCATTTTTCCAACTCCATGTCTCCACACCCATGCTATTGTTAGATGCTGTTGTTAATTTTTTTTTGTTGGACCTATGAGTGCAAAGTGGTATCCTGTTACTTTCATATTTATTTCACTGATCATCTAATTCATGTGAATTTATCCACCCTCTTACCTGTTTATTGGCCATTATTTCTTCTGTTCATATATTCTACCTAGTTCTATTATAAAGGAATTATATTTTTCTTATAAAGTTGTTACATATATTTTTACATAAGATGTAAACACTGTGAACATTATATCCTATCTGTTGTTTTCTTATGTTTTTTTTTTTCAAATAGGGTTTTAATTTTGATGTGGCAAAAATTTATTCATTCATTTCAGATTTTGCTCCCTTCAGAAGACTTTCTTTATAATGTAAAACTAGTCTCAATTGTATTCTAATAATTTTATGCTTTTAAGCAATATTTTGATCTTTTGTCCATGGGAAAGCAGGTGTCTAATTTTGTTTCCTTTTTTGGGGGGAGGGGGAATCCTGTTTTTCCCAGGAACTATGATGCCACTTTTATCATATATGAGCTTGCCATAGAGACTCAGATATATTTCTATACCCTCTGTGCTTTCCCATTGATCCACTTATTTATTAGACTGCCATTACTGCTTTGATTAGGGCAGCTTTTTGTTACATTTTCCTACTTATGTTCACCATCACTCTTGATCTTGTTCAGAAATCCCTTGGCAATTCTTCTGCAAGATTTTATAAGAGTCATACCATCCTGACTAAATATTTGCCCATACTTTTACATTTAAATTAATGGTGTCAGGGAAAAAAAATCTGTAGTACCTCAGAGATACTAGTCAACAGGGATTGAATGACAAAGTGAAATAAAAATCTCGTAAGGGAGGAACATATATTTTGTAGGAATTGCTGTGTGGAAGCCTGGCCAGATTTTATTATGGAAGAAGTTAACAGACAAAAAAGCATATCTTTTACCCAAAAAGAAAGAAATGGAGAATGTTCTTATAGGACCAGAACAGTCTTGCAAAAGAGGGGATGAAGAATGGATTGATCAGGGTTCTCTAGACAAAGAGACCAATAGGATGGACCTGTGCATTTTAAGGAATTGGCTCACATGATTGTGGATACTGGTGAGTCAGAAACCCACTGAACAGAGATTGACAAAAGAGTTGCTGTGTGATCTGATGTCTGGATTCTGCAGAACACTGGGCTGTACACGCAGGCAGAGTTCCTATGTTAAAGTCTCAAGGATTCATCTTCTTTAGGGGACCTCAGTGTTTGTTCTTAGGTTAAGAATGATTGCATGAGGCCCATTTACACTATGGAAGGAAATCTGTTTCAGCCAAAGTCTACTAATTTAAATCTTAATCATCTTTATAATGACATCCACACTGGTGTTTGTCCAAGCAAGGGCCTCATAGCTTAACCAAGTTGAAACATTAAATCAAACTAAAAAAGTTTCTTCTCAGCAAAAGAAACAATCTGTGAGGTGAACAGAGAGCCTACATCTGGGAGCAAATTTTCACCCCTTGCACATCAGATATAGCACTAATCTCTAGGGTATATAAAGAACTCAGAAAGCTAAGAACACACACACACACACACACACACACACAAAGACCCAATCAGCAAATGGGCCAAGGACCTGACAGACACTTCTCAGAAGAGGATACACAATCAATCAACACATATATGAAGAAATGCTCATCATCTCTAGCAATCAGAGAAACGCAAATCAAAACTACTCTAAGATATCATCTCATTCCAGTCAGAATGGCAGCTATTATGAAGACTAACAACAGTGAGTGTTGGCGAGGATGTGGGGAAAAAGGCACACTCATACATTGCTTGTGGAACTGCAAATTGGTGCAGCCAATATGGAAAGTAGTATGGAGATTCCTTGGAAATCTGGGAATGGAACCACCATTTGACTCAGCTATCCCTCTCCTCGGACTAGACCCAAAGGACTTAAAAACAGCATACTACAGGGACACAGCCACATCAATGTTTATAGCAGCACAATTCATAATAGCTAAACTGTGGAGCTAACCTAGATGCCCTTCAGTGGATGAATGGATAAAAAAAAATTGTGGCATATATACACAGTGGAGTTTTACTCAGCAATAAAAAAGAATAAAATCATGGCATTTGCAGGTAAATGGATGGCATTGAAGAAGAGAATGCTAAGTAAAGTTGGCCAATCCCCCCAAAACAAATGCCAAATGTTCTCTCTGATATAAGGAGGCTGACTCATAGTGGAGTAGGGAGGGGGAGAATGGGAGGAATAGATGAATTCTAGTTAGGGCAGAGGGGTGGGAGGGAAAGGGAGGAGGCAGGGGTTTAGCAAGGGTGGTAGATATCATTATCCAAAGTACCTGTATGAAGACTTGAATTGAGTGTCAACATACTTTATATACAAACAGAGATATGAAAAATTGTGGTATATATGTGTAATAGAATTGTAATGCATTCCACTGTCATTTTTTAAACCAATAAAAAAATTAATCACCACAAAGGGCATGTATATGGCCAAGGGCAAAGACAAGAACACTAACACCCTATAAGATGAGTCCCAAGAAGACTGGAGAGCCATCAGGAGGTGATGGTGGAAACACTTAGCATACACTGGATGTGGGGTGTTCTAGTCAGTTTGGACTCCATAACAAAATACCATCATAGACTGGTAACTTAGACACGATACACATTTATTTCTCACAGTTTTGTAGGCTGGAGAGTCAAAGACAGAAGAATCAGTGCCTTATGAGGACCTGCTTTCCGGTTTGTGGCTAATTCCTATTGTGTTCTCATGTGTCCAAAGAAGGGCCTCTCTTGGGCCTCTTTTGTTGGGGCTCCAACCTTATTCAATATATGTGTCATGGCTGATCAACTTGTGTCCACAGGAGTTATTCTTGAGGGCACAGTCCTCAGGACCCAATTGCCTCCCAAAGGCTCCTCTTTCCATATAGCATTACAATGGAGATGAAGTTTCAATAGGAATTCTGGAGATACAGGAATATTCAGACCATAGCAGATGGGGTGCCCGGTATGCTAGGGTACATCACTTGTTCTCCTCTTCATCAAGGAGAAATAGCTCTAGCCCAAATGAGGTAAAACATTAAGTATATAAGAGAGACTTCCTGAGCACCTTTAAATCTACTGTCCTCTGGGATGAGTCCAGCTGCAGCTCAGGGTCCTAGAACCTCTTGGAGATGTGAACACTGAACCTCCATCAGGAATTTTACAGAGATCACACATAGCCAAAGGGTCAGAGCTTTATAGACTAGCTGTTTGGCTTCTAATAAAGAGAACATACTGCATACAAATCCCCAGCCAATGTATAAAAGAAATTACAAGCTAGTGGTCTGAGCATTTAGAGATAAAGGGTCACAGTGAGAGAGCTGTCCTGGGGTAGCGGATTTCAGATGTTTTGCACACCTGTGCATGGCATGCTTCACCCCAGCCCTGGGCTCTCTGTTGCCTTCACTTGCCATATTATTCCTCCTTGCAAGTGAGCTGAGCCAGAGGGTAAGAGGTGTGCCCAAGATCCCTGGCTGGAAATAAAAGGACTCAGGCCATCAGTGGAGCTTGCATTCTTTCTCTTGTTCTGCAGAAAGGACCATCAAACAACAGCCATGGGCTCAATCTAGCCTACCAACTGTTTTTGTATGTTCTGGGAGCTAAGAATGGCTTTTACATTTTTAAATGGTAGGGGAGAAAATACCAAAAAGGAATTATACTTGGTGACATGTGAAAATGATATGAAATTCAAATTTCAGTGTCCGTTAATAAACTTTCATGGGAACACAGTTATAACCCTTCGTTTATACACCACCGTCCATGGCTGCTTTTGTGCTCAAATGGTGGAGTTGCTATGTTAGAGACTTCTGATTTTCAAAGACTCGAATATTTAGTATTTGGCTCTTTACAGAAAAAGATTGGTGGTCTCTGTTCTCCAGGCTTTTGGCCAGTTCTTCTGTGGCTCTATGTTAACAGTTATATGGAGATGTGTCAGAACCTGGAAAGCAAACGGTATGAGAAATGATTTTGATGTTGGCATGATTTGAGCAAGGCAGTACCATGGAGCACGGGAAAAGACAAAAGACGTGGAGACAGGAAAAGGCAGGATGATGAAAGATCCTGGGATTTAATTTAATTGAAACTCAGTGTTTTGGACTGTGAGTCTGGCTTTCAGTAGGACATTTGCAAAGTCTCTAATGATATCCTTGCGGATCTAATAGAGAGAATGTGGATTTGATGAGAACAATGAGATATATGTGTCGTGGCTGATCAACTTGTGCCCACAGGACTTTATTAATGAATTGCTGCCAACCAAAGGTGTCCAGTGGTATGCTGTAGGGCCACACCTTTGAGCCCGTCCTGTCTAACATTTATATCAAATGATTGGATAAAAATACAGAGAACATGCTTATCCAGTCCAAAGTAAAATAAGTAATAATAAGCATTAGCAGTTCCAATCGGAAGACCCAAGCATTTTTTTTTTTTTTTTTGTACTGGGGATGGAACCTGAGGGCTCTTAACCACTGAGCCACATCCCCAGACCTTTTTAATGTTTTTACTTAGAGACAGGGTCTCATTAAGTTGCTTAGAGCCTCTCTAAATTGCTAAGGCTGGCTTTAAACTCATGATGCTCCTGCCTCAACCTCCCTTCTGTAAAGGGATTATAGGCGTGGGCCACCGCATTTTGTATTATCAAGAAGGAGATTATAATCTGAAAAAGGGATGCAGTGAAAAAGCAATTGCAGTATTACTACTAAGAAGAGCAGGGTAGTGCTCTGGTCAACAGAAATTATAGGAATTGGACAGAGGTGCTGGCAACATCAGATCCTGCCCCAGGCGTTAAGAGAGAGACCTTTGCAAGTGAGATGACCATGGAGAAACTGAGCCAGAGTTGCTGGGTCTGGGAACAAGATCACATGAGGAGTGGGAGAGAAAGCACAAGGAACAGTTGGCTTGGGGAAGAGAACTTAAATAGGACATTGTCTTTGTTGGGTTCCTCTGGAATAAACCCTGGGACAAGGATTGGGTGAGTTCACTTTATTTGAGAAGTACAGAAAATACCAGAAGTGTGAGAAGGGGAGACAGGGCAGGCAAGACAGTAAGGGGTATGTACCCAGCCAGCTCCCTCTGTGAGTGACTGGGGCTTAATGCTGCAAGAAACTCTGGGACAAGGTACACAGGTTCTATCTCAGTTCTCCCACAGGTGAGGGTCTGGGGGCAATTATGCATGTCCATCCATTTTGGGGACTCTGTCCAGGTGTCTTTCCAAGGCTTCAAACAGAATTCCGGTCTCAGGGACAAGGACTTGGGTAATAGAAGACTTTATGGGTGAGGTCCCAGCATGTGTACTGTGGGTGACATTCCTGAGGTGTATGAAGAGTTGTAAAGTGGATAAAAATGACAGGAAGCAAACTTGGGGTGAAGGGGAAGAAGCCTTTCCTAACTCTCAAAGCTCCATGAATCAGTGGCTTCCAAGGCTGCTCAATCCCCAGCAGCAGAGCTCAAGGGGCCAGGTCTTGGACACGCTGGGAAGAGATGATTGAAGAGAGTGACATGTTGTCCCTCTCTGGGTCCAAGAGGCTCAATTTTGTGACTGAAATACTAATGGACCATTACACACTGGTGGTGAGTAGGAGAGTGTGGAGGTGATGGTAAAGGGCTGGAAATGGGGGCTGCTGCGGGTCCTTTCCCAGTCTGTGAAGTCATACTGTGCATCAGGCTCTGCCTCCACAGAGGCCAACCCTGGCGAAGTGAGGGGCACCCAGCAAGCCACTTCCCATCCAGGCTGTGATCCCTTTGACTCCCAGCATTGGGCTGCTGAGCACAATAGAAGGACACCTCACTTAGAGGCAGAATTCAAAAATAGCCCCTCGGGCAAGCACATCAATGCAGAGGCAGTGGGATCCAGCCTGTCCTCCAGCCCAGCAGCCCCTCGGCTGCACTTCACAGGCCTTGGGGCCATCCCCCTTCCGAGCCTTCCCTCCAAGACCCTCCAAGCCGGAGCTCAGCAGCTCACGACAGAGGGAGCTCATTATTTTGCTGCAGTTGACTTGAAATCTGAAATCAATCGGGTATCAAATATTCAGTCCTCGGTTTGATACTGTTTTTCAAAGGTGCAATAACGTTGAGAAATGACACTGCATTTCCTAATTATGAAATTCTGTCGTTACCGCTCCGTCTAGAATGACTTGGCTGCAGGGTTTTCTTTCTTTTCTTTTTTAAGGTTTAGCATACAGTACGATTATTTTAAAATTGCTTTGGAAGAATGTGTTTCATCAGCGAACTAGGAGCGTACTTATTACCCAAGTTTGGAGGCAATTTAAGAGGAAGGATAAATTAGCAGAGTCTGGAGGCCTCGGGAAATAGGCCCTCCCTTGTCCCTTAGCCGCCTTCTCGCTGAAGTTAATCAAACCTCTCACTGTCAGGGCAGATAGCACTTCTGCACACCTCACCACATCCCACTGGCCTAGGTCATTAGCCATTTGGGGACTGGAAGGGACCCCTGGGAACCTCCTGCTGAGAGGAAAGATGGACTTCCCAGAAGCTGGGCTCCCTCAGACCTCCATGACTGCCATAACCCCCATGGGGAAGAGCCGCTGAAGGTACCAGCCTGTGGGAAGCTGAGCCTCTGCTCAGGAACATGGATGCCTTCCTGCATGGGGGAGCTGTTGTGCGAGTTCCCACTGCCTAAATGGTGACCAGGAGCCGTCTGAGTCTCTTCAGGCTGCTGTAACAAAATTCTACAGACGGAGTTGCTTCTAAACAACCAAAATCTATTTCCCACAGTTTGGGAGGTTTTCCAAAACCAAGTGCTGGCAGATGTGGTGTCTGGTGAGGGCTCAGTTCCTGGTTCATTGGCAGCTGCCTTCCCTCGCTGTGTCCTCACATGGCAGAAGGGATGAGGGACCTCTCTGGGGTCTCTCTCTCTCTCTCCTTTTTTGTTTTTGTTTTTGTTTTTGGTACCAGGATTGAACCCAGGGGTGTTCAACTACTGAGCCACATGCCTAGCCCTTTTTTAATATTTTGTTTAAAGACAGGGTCTCACTGAGTTTCTTGGGGCCTTGCTAAATTGCTGAGGCTGGCTTTGAACTCACCATCCTTCGTCCTCAGCCTCCTGAGCTGCTGGGACTATACATGTGCACCACCCACCGCACCTGGCTTGGGGTCTCTTCATAAGGGCACTAATTCCATTCACAAGGACTCTTGTCAGCAGAAGCCAATCACCTCCCACTGGCCCGCCTCCAAACACCATCTCACTGGGAATTAGGTTTCAGCACATGAATTTTGGGGGTGCACAAACATTCAGCCTACAGCAGGAGTGAATTACGAACACATGTGACGGCCTCTTGAATCTCAGAAACCTGACGCTGAGCCAAAGAAGCCAGGCAAGGGCACACTCTATGATTCCACTGTTACTGCAGTTCCAGAACAGGCAAAACTCATCTACAGGAATAAATATCAGGAGCAGGGTTGCCTCTGAGGAGGAGGAAGGATATTGAAGAGGGCGTGAGGGAACATTCTGTGGAGATGGAAGCCATCTCTGTCCTGATTAGAGTGTCATTCCACAGGTGTATATGTTTGTCAAAATAAATTGAATAGTACATTTAAAAAAGCATTGCTATGACCATAGGTGAGGGTAGTCAGAAATTCACAGGCAAAAAGTAGCCTGTCGCTATCCCGCAGGACTCAGCCCTTGCAGGAGGGAGCCACCTTAAGAGCTCGTGCTTTCCTTCTGTTAAGATATTTGGTTTGGCTGCTTCTCATCTGGGGCTTAGGGGTCTGCCCTGTCATCCCAGCCACAAGCTAAATACCTAAACACCACCTCATCTGGGCGCCTGAGTAATATTTTCACCCTTGAGCCAACACCATTCACATCTGAGCAAGGAAGTGACTGGCAGCGGTGGCATAAGGTCAAACACTAGAGGACAGAGGCTGATGCCTCCCGAGGTTGGTGGGAAGGAACTGCCTCATCCCATGAGGTGATTCTTTCCAAGGAACTCTGTCTTTTTTTCTTTTTCTTGCTTCTCCTCCTCCTCCTCCTCTTTCTCTCTCTCTCTTGCTCCTTTTTTTTTTTTTTTTGGTAGCAAAGACCTCTTCACATTGACAAATTATGAATATGCATAAAAGATGGTTATGAGACCACTCCACGTCTCTGAACTGAGGCCAGCTGAATTCCTAGGACTCTAGTCACTGGTACTTTTCCTGCATTTTCAGCAGCACCTGAAATAGATTTCATTTCATATGAAATGCAAAACACTGCAGAGAGAAAGCTCACCCTGGTCTCTGATCCAAGAGAGGGTTCTCGAGCCCGGTGTTCATATTTTTTTTTCTCCCTTTCTTCAAAATACTTGCCTCTCTAAGCCCACAGATGGAGATCATAGGATAAGTAGATGCATAATATATTACTCAAAATATTCCACCAGGCATCTTCTCTTACGGGTCAGGAGGACTTGCAAATGGAGTCTTCTAGGTCACTGAATTTCCATCCCAGAGAAAGTCTCTCTCATAATTAAGATTACGTCAGCATTTCCATTGCAGAACCTGGTGGTGAAATCTACCTTGAAGCACAGCTTGGTTTTAAAGTTCTTGGTCTTGGAGAAAACTCATTCTCTCTTAAAATGGTTGTGCAAGGGATTTTTCCCTCTTAGAAACTGGGGAGAGGAAAATGCATGGCAAGCCAGGAGTGAGGTCCTGTGCGGTCAACCTTCAGGCCAGCTGCTGGTCAGGGAGTCGGATGGAGGAGGGCCACTCCTGGACAGTGGGCAAGTGAAGCCAGAGTTGCCTCTGAGTCCAAAACCAGTGCTTCCCAAACTATCCCTGCCAATCCCCTACCTGAGAATCCCCCAGGCAGTGTGTGTTCTGGATGCAGATTCTTGCCATCCCACACTCTGCCTCCCCACCCAATCAGAATATGCAGCATGGAGCTGGGGAATCTGCATTTTGTAACTACATTCCCAGGACAATTTCTTTGCCCAGGAAAAGTGCAGTCACACTGGTCTAGGCTTTGCTGTGTTGTTGCTGGTAACCCTCGCCAAGTATCTTTTCCTCTTTAAGTCTCCTTATCCTCATTTACACAATAACAGCTAACACTAATTGAGTGTTTGTGATACATCAAACATGTTCTAAGAGAGTCGCGTGAATTAACTCATCAGATTCTACCAGTGGCCCTGTGCTGTTGGTACTAAAATGTTATGTACACAGAGAGGTTAAGTAAGTTGCCCAAATCATACAGCTAGTTGATCTCCAGAGTGGACTTTGAACTCAGAGTCTGGCTCTGGCAGGTCCGAATGCCCCTCGGTGGATGAGGCTAACTCTTTGGTCTTGGCTTGTGAGAGGTGAATGGAGGAAGTTGAAGATGGGTAACTACTTTGTGGGCAGTGCGATCATTTTTATAGGATTTTAATCTGAGGTTTTCTGAGCCTGGGTCTGTGTCTGTCCATCTCCCTGCTCAGAACTGTCTGGCTTCCTAGTCTCTTCTGCCATGAGCGCTGACCTTCCTGGTCTCCCCTCAAATCTTTGATTGGCGAATAGCTAACTTTGCCAGCTAAGTTACACTCAAGTGTTTAAAAATGATGAGAGCTTAATACGATGGCTTTCCTCAGAGAACATGCTTTCGCTGCTGCTGAAATTTTGACTCAGAATTTCCCTGTCTGCTCACACTGGGGCTACAGTTCCCCTCGCCAGCCCCCTAGGAGGGGTTTCTGAAAGAAGCAAATTTCATTAACTAATGAGGAATCCGTTCCACGTGTACACAACTTTATATTTTATAAAACAGAAGACAATTCTCGGGTATTATATGGGGGGCATTTTTGAAATCTTGGAAGGCTCAGAAGAAACCCTCCTCATTACCATCTTGATGGGCCACCAAGTGTCTGGAGAGTCCTTATAAGAAGCCAGGTCTCTCCCCAAAGGGCAACTAGTGACGGCAGAATGGATTCTGTCTGGGTGATGGCGGTGGCTGGTACAATTTTGTGACAGCAAGTGTCCCATGCTGTCTTTGTGTCTGGCTCACCAGCACTTTCTTCCCCCGAGAGCCTGTGGGGGAGGGACAGCGGTGCTCCTGAGGGTAGCAGCTGGTCCAGGGAACCGTGGGCAGGAGAGGGCTGCTGCCAGGCAGGGTGGAGCAGAAGGGTGTCCTGAAAGGTGATCATGTGGACTGGGAGTCACTGTCTGGGACTTGCACTATCCCCTGTTTGCTTAAGTTATATGTTCCCTGGGCTCAGTGCATGCACCTGGCACCCACGCACCTGGCACTCAGTGCACCCACTTGGCACCCACTGGATGCACGGACCACCCTTTGGCTGTGGAGTGATCATTCACACCACTGCAGCTACCCTGGGTTGAGGCTCTTCCTTGGACACCTTTGCCATGCTTTGCTTTGGGGACCTTAGGCTCTCTTTCTGAGGGGTGTAGAGCTGGTTTAAGTCTGACATCCCAGGGAATCCCTCAGTCCCAGGCAAACTAAGACAGTTGGTCTCTGGATCACTTGTTCCCCCAGTACCAGTCAGGCAGACTCCTTCCCTCCATCAGGACTTTGCTCACACCTTACCTTCTGACTGAGGCCCGCTGCTTCGGGAGCTCACCCCTCCACATTCCTCTTGTACTGCTTTTTTTACTGTTGTGATAGCATCTGCCACTTTTTTTTCCCCCACATTATGGTCTTTATTTAGTTATTACAGTCCTTGTTTAATATTTATCCACTGCTACTAGAATTAGATAGTAGGAAAACAGGGCTATATGTCTATTTTGTTTCCTGATTTAGTCCAAATGCTTAGAACAGTGACTGGCATGTAGTAGATGCTCAATAAACCCTAAATGTATGAGAGAGTGAATGCTTATATTTTCTGTGCAGATTGTACTAGATACCATGGAGGGAGAGGTTTTTTTTTAATCATGTTTTGACATGAATTCTCTTTCATTTTTTGATTTCTTAAAGTGGTGTATTGCATCATATCATAGAGAATAGATAATAGTGGAATTTTTTATATATTTTTTATGTGAATATAATATAAAAATATAATTTATTCAGTTTCATTCCCCAGTATAATACCTCACCTTTCCCTCCTCTCCTCCCTCTGATTCCCTTCCTCTATTCTACTGGTCTCTATAGTAGTTTCATGATATACTCCCTACACCTTTTTATCCCTTTTTATCTCTCTAGCTTCTACAAATGAGAGAAAACATATGACCCTTGACTACCCAAGTATGGCTTATTCACTTAACATAATGCTTTCAAGTTTCAGCCATTTTCCTGTAAATGACATAATTATTTTGTTTTTTTATGGCTTAATAATACTCTACTGTATGAATATATATCTCATTTTCTTTATCCATTTATCTACTGATCCATACCAGTTGGTGTCTCTCAGGCACTAGGTGGCAGGCCTAATCACCAACCACTTCTAACATGTACTGCTTCCTGTTTCCTCTGTTTCCAGTGATGATATTACCACTTAGCTATGCTGTCAAGTTAGAAAACTGAGTCATTCTTGACCTTTCCTTTTCCCTGGTGACCTCATGTGAACCTGAATACTTCCTGAAGGCCCCACCTCCAAACACCATCACATTGAGGATTGGGCGTTCAACATACAAATCTCAAACAGTCAGTCCCCAGCAAATGGTTAATGAAAGAGATGTTGGAAGTTTGGGCAAACAGTGACAGGTAAAGCAAGTATTTGTGATCACAAACCTGGCAATGGCTTCTCAGAGAGTCCAGGCCTCTGCTAATGACAAGACAGAAGCACATTTCTAGAGCTGGGCAAGAGGTCATGCAGGGCCGGAAGGGGTCTGGTGGAAGGTCGGGCCTTGTGGTGTGGCACCAGTTCTGCAGCATTTTCGCTGTGTGATTTATGGTAGGCTTGTCCGGCTGCTGGCTTTGCTTTCTTCACCTGTTAAATTAGAGGCTTAATTGGATGAACTCCAGGATCCTGTTTTCTGTTTCTGTATCTTTCTTGCTTGATATTGCCTCTCTGCTGCAGGCCCGAGCCTGTACTTTTCTTAGGAGCCAGAGACTTAGTGGGTTGGTACTAGAAATGGCCCCTGGAGGCCACCATAGTACTTGTACCTTGCTTAATTTAACTGCCTAGATAGAAAACTCCAGCTTGGGCAGCATCCAAAAGCATTTCAGGGTTGATAGGGATCTCAGATGTCACCAGTGCTTTGACTGCTGGGTAATTGGGCTCCAAGTGACGACTGGCTACATCTGCAGCTTTTTGTCCCCAGTCAACTTCACCTTTGCTTCCTCACTTTCTCTCCTTGGATATAAAAGCAACTGCTGGGGATCAGCTGGGGCTTAGTCCCTCATCAGGAGCCCTGTGCAGGGTGTGTGTGTGTTTGTGTGTGTGTGGGTGTGTGTGTGTGTCTCCACGTCTCCACCCTGCCCCTTACGAGGTAAGTCACACGAGCTACTGCTTTAAACAAGATCCCAAATCCTGAAAAGAGCATCCATCCACACCCTTTGGCCCGCTGGGAGGTCAGCACGCTGCCATAGGCCTCATGACAGCGCTGGCATGGACTTTGCTTGAGAAAAGAAGGAATTGAGAAACAGGTGGAAGAACTTGCCCACCATTCTAAGCCAGGGCTCTTTAGCATTTCTGGTCTTGCTTCTAGAGACGGAGGCCAGAGGCCTGCCTCTGGGGGGTCTCAACTAACCAGATCCAGTCACTTGCTCCCAAAACACAAGCAGGAATGGTAATAGTGTAAAGCAGGAAAGGGAACTTTAATCAATATGGCTGTACTGGGAAGGCGAAGGGAGATCCAGCACCTCAGCTCCATCTTTGGGGTGCTGATGGGAGCTTTAAGTTTAAACAGAGGAGGAGTTAGGGTAGTGGTGGGGGAAGTGTGCAGAATTCAGCAGCCTTTGTCAACCTGTGCTCTCGCTGACTATTCTCCAGTTCTGGTTCTGTGGGGTGGCTCCAGAGAAGTCTGTCATTTAATGGGGACCATTTCCACTTGCCGTTCAGGATGTCTGTCTATTCCACCTGTGATCTTGAAAGAGGGAGATGAGTGGAGACTTTGAGGCACCACTGCAGGGGTCTGAAACAGGACACTGCAAATATTTTCTCAGTTTTCAAGGGGGATAAAATAGGTCCAATAAATTTGGGCTAGTAAACAACATTGCACTCCTAGGTCTTCCATGAACACTCCTTAGACGACTAACACATCTATGTGCATTGCTGAGCAGGGACTGAATCCAAAATCTAAGGAGATAAAGGAGACATACAAAATGAAGGCAGTGATGTCAAACTTTATCCTGCTAGTAGCTGCTCATAGGGCATCTGAAGGTCTAGGTAGATTCATTTTTTTTTTTTTTTTTAACAAAGGCATCCGAGATCCCTGTTATTCTAATGGCCCAGATCTTTAGAATTAGCTCCTTGAGACTATAAGTCACCCATACCAGGACTTCTCAATTCTGCAGAAGAATCAAGGGAATTTGGGATCTGGGGTGTGGGTTTGAGTCCTGGCTTTGCCATTCACTTTGTGACCTTCATCAAGTTACTTAACACTGGTGAGCTTCATTTGCCTTATGTGTTTGCTAAATGAAGCTAACTTTCTTGAAGATATCTCCATACTTGGTGTCCTTATGTGATGAAATGCACCTTGGTGTGCAAACTAAAAGCCTAACCAAGGAGCATGCTTTTGTAACAAATAGCAGAGACTCAGCCAACCACAGGCGGCCAACTCATTCAAATGAGGCAAATGTGAATTGTAACCAATGAGCCATGTCCATGCTTCCCTTCTGCTTTCGTCCATAGATGCTGCCTGCCCACTAGGTGGAGGGAGCTCTCTGAACCTCTTCTGGGTCTGAGGATGGCCTGATCCGCGAATCACTCTTTCCTCAATTAAACTCCATTGAATTTACTCATCCAAAGTTTTTCTTTTCACACTAAAAAGTGGGGGTGATTCCACTTCCTCAGTAGACGTCATGGGAGAGAACTGGGATAACATGAAAGCTAACCCCTACTACTCTGACCCATACTGGTGACTTTGTGGAGGGTAGTGGGATAGACAGTTCATCCAGAAGATCTCCCTTGCCCTCTGAGAACTGGGTTTCCATCCTGGGTTTACCTTGCCACCCAGGCCCATGGCTTCCCAGTCAGAGTAGGTCTTGGCAGAACCTAAGGGGAACAGAGACTCTTGGCTTCCCTGAAAGTGCAATTCACGGCAGGAGGAAGAGGGGAGGGGTGTGTGCAGGGAACCCTTTGGCCTGCAAAGCTTTCTGGGGCAGAACTAGTGTTAGGGGAAGTGGGGCTGAAACTTCTCAGGGGCTTCAGTTGAGGGGTGGGAATGATAAGCACCACACTGAGAGACAAGACCCTGGTATTGACACCCAGACCCAAGGCTGTGTGATTTATGTATACTCTCTGCATCTGCGACTCTCAGAGTACAGCACGGTTGGTCAAACAGATTCAAAAAGGGTAAAGGAGAGGCTAAGGGGTGAATAAAAATATGAATACCATAGTACTTTTTTTTAAAATTGAGTTTGCTATTTACTACAGACTTCCCCCGCTGATTTTTGAATGTGCTGATATGAGATGTCTTACAAAGTTACAGAATTAAATTGTATTTTGGTATAATTGAATGGTTAATCTTTGTTTCTGAGACTAGCAGCCTGTCTTCAGAATTTTGCAGCAAAACAAGTCTAGGCTATTTAATCACTGTGGATAATGATAAGAAATCCTTGTAATTCTTTTTACCAGTTGCAAGAGGACCTTGGTGGAGAGATCATGGCAAAAGCAGCCAGGAAAAAGGAAACCTCCCTTGTCCCTTATAACTATTTTGAACACAACTACTGAAAATATTTTAACCTGTTGAGTTTTATTCCACAGTCTTTCTCCCCTACAAGCCCTTCTCTTTTCATTTTCAATATTAATTCCCTCCGTGATGCCCTTTCCTGAAAACCCAAATAATTATTTACTTGATTATAAATAATGACCCAGCACATGGTCCGGGACAAACACAGCGCACCCATTCAGGCTTGACATCTCCCTATTATTTATTGTGCCATCTGTACAGCTTCTTGATTGAATCCTGGTCTTAAATCAGGGGTCCCATCATGGAACCTAACGTGAGAGAAAACCAGATGCACTGGAAGCCATCTATATTTTCCCTCCCTGGCTTGTCAAGCAGTCAGAAAATGGAGACTGGATGGTAAAATGTACATGCTGAATAACTGGTTCCTCATGACACTGTGACATGACCAAACACCAGCTACAGTTCATGCTATTATGAGAAGATCTGTATTCTAGAGGAGTTCCATCCAAACTCCTTTGTCTAATAGACAGATGTTTAGCATTTGGAACATAGAACCAGAGCACTCAAGGCACTGAAATTTTTCCTGAATCTTAAGGAAAAGGTAAAAGGGTCAAGGATTTAGGAGAGTTGTTTGAGCTTAGAGGTTGACTCAGTTGGTTTGAAATATACTGAGGGTATTTCTCAGGACCCCTCAAGAGCTGTGTCTGGATGCAACCACTGACTGCCAACTGCATGCTAGGCATTGGGCCACATTCTAGAGACCTACAGGATAATGAACCCTGGGTCTCTGCCTTAATGAAAGCTGTCTTTGCAAGAGAGATGGGAAAACAAAAGATTGCAATGCCTTGGTAAGGCTTTTGCGGGACTCCCTGCAGGGTAACTGGAAGGCCTTGGGCAGTTCACTCTGAAGAGGCTCTTGAGCCCTCTCTTCCAGCCTATGCCTCCTAGAGAGCAGTAGTGACCCAAAGTTTCCAAGAGTGGTAGTGTTTTTGAGTTTCCTTTCTCACAATAATTTACCTAATGTCAAGAAAAGCTGTTCCAATAAATGAAAGGGCGTATTAGTTGAGATGCTACATGAAGTCTTTCTTTTTTTTTTTTTTTAAATTTTTTATTGTTGGTTGTTCAAAACATTACATAGTTCTTGATATATCATATTTCACAATTTGATTCAAGTGGGTTATGAGCTCCCATTTTTACCCCATATACAGATTGCAGAATCACATCAGTTACACATCCATTGATTTACATATTGCCATACTAGTGTCTGTTGTATTCTGCTGCCTTTCCTATCCTCTACTATCCCCCCTCCCCTCCCCTCCCCTCCCCTCCCCTCTTCTCTCTCTGCTCCCTCTACTGACATTCGTTTGTCCCCCTTATATTATTTTTCCCCTTCCCCTCACTTCCTCTTGTATGTACTTTTGTATAACTCTGAGGGTCTCCTTCCATTTCCATGCATTTTCCCTTCTCTCTCCCTTTCCCTCCCACCTCTCATCCCTGTTTAATGTTAATCTTCTTCTCATGCTCTTCGACCCTACTGTGTTCTTAGTTACTCTCCTTATATCAAAGAAGACATTTGGCATTTGTTTTTTAGGGATTGGCTAGCTTCACTTAGCATAATCTGCTCTAATGCCATCCATTTCCCTGTAAATTCTATGATTTTGTCATTTTTTAATGCAGAGTAATACTCCATTGTGTATAAATGCCACATTTTTTTTATCCATTCATCCATTGAAGGGCATCTAGGTTGGTTCCACAGTCTAGCTATTGTGAATTGTGCTGCTATGAACATCGATGTAGCAGTGTCCCTGTAGCATGCTCTTTTTAGGTCTTTAGGGAATAGACCGAGAAGGGGAATAGCTGGGTCAAATGGTGGCTCCATTCCCAGCTTTCCAAGAAATCTCCATACTGCTTTCCAAATTGGCTGCACCAATTTGCAGTCCCACCAGCAATGTACAAGTGTACCCTTTTCCCCACATCCTCGCCAGCACTTGTTGTTGTTTGACTTCATAATGGCTGCCAATCTAACTGGAGTGAGATGGTATCTTAGGGTGGTTTTGATTTGCATTTCTCTGACTGCTAGAGTACATGAAGTCTTTCGATGCAAAAAAGGATATTTCTTTTTTGGCCCCCTAGGGTAGGGAAGCAGCATGGTACAGTGGAAAAAAATCCTGCCCTGGCTGTCACTTGCCAGCCATGGAATGAGTGCCATGCTGGTAACCTGGTTTTAAAGTGGGGGTGGGGGAAATAAAAGTCCTAATTTGTAATGTTTGCCAATTTCAGTGGTGTAAATATTCCCATCATGGCCAACGTAAAACTGTTAATGATTTAACAACTGGCTCATAAAGTTCCTGCAAATGTAATAGGCTCTGGAGAGCCACAGGAGCTGGCTTTTTTCATTATTCCTTCTCTAAGAGTCCTTTTAAGACATCTTTTCCCAAATCATTCCCTCCTGGCCCACCATGAAATTTTAAAACATGATGTACATCTGTTTACATATTACACAAATATCCATGCATTATATATAAAACAGGAAGATATTTTCACACCATCAGAACCGAGGGGGGCTCTACTGTCCCTCATTGAGAATGTAGGCTTTGGATCAAGCACCTCAGGCAGGCAGAGACCAAACTCTTCTCGTTAACCATCAAATACATAATAAGCAGTTAATAATTGTTTGAAAACTAAATGAACACATAAATAAATGTCATTGTCGGTAGAAGAACTAGTTCAAGAAGTGGGACAGAAGAATAAAATAGCATAAGGTGAGAGATGAAGTGCAGAGTTTTGCCCCCATTAACAAATAAGGAAGAGGAGACCTGGTAAGAGCAGTAGGGATGTGGGGAGGGGTAAGTTGGTCCTCGGGGCAGGCCTGCCAGGAACAGGTTGAGAGGTCCAATTCCAGCCAATGTGTGAGCTTCTCAAGCCCCAGCCCAGGATGAGGAGTGATCCCTAATGACTTTCAGGTGGCCCCTCAGTGGTGAGCCACAGTGGGGTCTGTGCCCTACAAGGTGGAGATAAACAACCATGAGTGAACTTACTGCACTCTAAAGTTTTAATGAAGAGCTACAATTACCAAGCTCTCTGCCTTATGGCACTTGAGAATCCATCTCAATTTCCCCTTTCTTTCCAAAGCGACAGTGATTAAGGATTCATTCTGCACATAAAACAAGTGATCAATGGCTCCTGGCAGTTGCCATTGTCTCTCTCTCTCCCCCCCATCAGTAGACAATGTATCTTGGGGAGCTGCTGGGGCCTGAGAAAAATGAGTTTGCCAGACACAGTTCTATTTTGATTTAGATCACAAATAGCCCAGCTCAGTTTTTACATTGATAACAAGGAGATGGTTCCATTTCCTGCATCCTGCAATCTGAGAATAAGTCCATCTCTGTGGAGAAAGAAGAGAGACACTGTTCTTTTTGGGTTGGTCGTAATATACTGTACCTGGATATTTGTGGGTAGGCCAGCACACAAGGAGCCTCCCTGTGTGACGGATCTGGCCCCTTTCCTGGAGCCTCAGGGGTGGTTTCCTTGGTAACCTCTGCAGGGTAATCAAGCCTGGGTTGTGGTTCTTCATAGTCTACCCCAACTGGTTCATACCTGGGACAGTGAGTGGCATCTGCCCTAGAGGGAGGGTAAGGGTTGTGAGGAGGCCAGGCTGAGAAAGGGGGCTGTCAGCCATGGCTGCAGTATCCAAAGGCATTGGGATTGGAAATCCAGGAAGAAGAAGTGAGGGAGGGAGGGAAACTCAACTCTTTCTCAGATGGTCTAAGGATAAGGCTTTCAGGCTCTCAGGTGTCCCAGAAGGGGCCTCAATCAGGTAGAAGGATGGGCTTGAGAAGAGCTAACATCCCCAGACTAACCCTCCACCTCCCCTTTCTTCCTAAAGTGGAAATACACAGGGAACTGATGTCTGAGGAACCTGCCTGCTTTAAGGAGCACATGCCAGTTACAGGGATGAAGGGCGATTCAGAGAAAGAAGGCTTAATAACAGCAGCTATCAAGGACACAGTGGCTACAGGGGCCCTAAAGGAGTCAGAGAAGGTTCCATAAGGAGGGGACATCTGGGTGGACAGTGATAGCCAGCAAGCAGGAAAGGGCCCTTAGAGAGGGCCCCATTATAGGTGAGGACATGTGTCCTCCGGAGCTGGCTGGGGCAGGGTATGTGAGGGGAGGTACGGATGAAGGGGATCCAGGGACTGTATCTCCCATAGTTATTCTGAGGCAAGAAATGACTTCTCATAATATAGTATCTACATACACAAATTCCAACCATAAAAAAATGACGATTGAAAAAATTCTGTAAAGAAAGAAACCAAAATCTTAGCAATGCCTACCTCTGGGTGCTGGGATCAGAGATTGACATCGTTGTCCTTTGTTGAATTTTTTGTATATTCCAACTTTCAGTGAGCAGGTGCACCTTTTCCTTTCTTTTTTGTTTTAACCCATTTATTTCTAACTAGATGTCATGAGATATAAGTCACATGCCATGTAAGTTGCCAATGTGACATGCGCACGTCAATGTTTTCTAGCATACTCACATTTGGACAATTGTCACACAAGCAATTTTAGAACATTTACGTTCCCTTCTCCAAGAATTCCTGTGCTAATTTGCAGTTGTTCTGAATTTCCTTTGCTGCCCCCACATCTGTTTTCTGTCTCTGTAAATTTACCTATCTTGGATATTTTTAAGAAATGAATCATATAAGATATAGTTGTTTGTGACTGTTCATCTGTGTCATAAAATGTGTCTGTATTTCACTTTTTTTTACAACTGAATAATAGTCCCTTGTATGGATGTACCACACCTTGTTTATCCACCTTTATTTGTTGGACACTTGGATTATTTCTACATTATAGTTACTATAAAATGCTTCTGTAAACATTTTTCTACATTTTTTGTGGGAACATATATTTTCAATTATTTTGGTTATGTAGCTAGGAGTGGAATTGCTGGGCATATGGTAGCTCTGTATTTAACTTTCTAATGAACTTCCAAAACTATTTTCTAAAATCTCTCCACCACTTTACATTCCCAATAGCAGGGTATGAGTGTTCCAATTTCTTCTAACCCTCTTCATCATTTGTTATTATGAATCTTTTTTTATTCTGGCCATTCTTGTGGTTGCAAGGTAGTATCTCACTGTGGTTTTTATACATGTTTCTCCAGGGACTAATGATATAGAGGACCATATCATGTACTTATGGACCATAAGAAATGTAAAATAGTTATTAAAATTCTTTGACCATTTTAAAATTGTTATTCATCTTTCTATTAACCACTTCTTTGAATTCTTTATAAATTCTTGATACTATATCCTTGTCAGATATATAGGTTGTCTTTTTACTTTCTTCATAGTGTCCTCTAAAGCACAACAGTTTTTAATTTTAGTGAAGTACAATTTAGTTATTTGGTTGCTTGTTTATTAGGTGCTAAGAAACCCTGGCCTAATCCAAGATCATAAAAGTTTACCTGTGTGTTTTCTTCTAAGTGTTTTGCAGTGTTGGCTCTTACATTGAACTTAGGTCTTTAGTCTGTTTTGAGTTAATTCTTGCATATGGTGTGAGGTAAGTTCTAATCTCCTTCTCTTATCGCGCACGTGTGTGCGCACGCGCGCGCGCACACACACACGTGTGTGTGCTATCTCAGCACCATTTGTTGGAAAGACTATTCTTTTCCTCACTGAATTGTCTTGGCATCCTCATCAAAACTCAGTTGCCTTAAATTTATGGATTTCTCTACTCTCATTCTATTCTGTTGATCTAAATGCCAGCGATTTATTCAACATGGTTTTAGTTACTGTAGCTTTGTAGTAAGTTTTGAAGTTGTAAAGTATGAATCCTTCAACTTTGTTCTTCTTTTTAAAGAGCGTCTCTGTTCTTCTGGATCCTCTGAATTATTACATACACTCAAGGACCAACTCATTAATTTGTGTTGAAAAAGTGAAAAAGCCTACTGAGAGTTCGAAAGGGATTGTGTTAAATGTGTAGATATGTCTGGGGACTTAAAAACAGTAAGTGGTGTGGAAGTGAGGGGTAGAATAGAGGGTGGAGGCTTCCAAGTCAGGTGGATGGGGATGTCACTCATGTCGGAAGTCCCAGCACAGACCAGCTTTGTGATCTTGGAGAATCCATCTTCCCCTCTGAGCCTCACATTCCTCATTTGTGAACCAGGCCTAAGGGGCCTCACCCTACAGGTGAGTTTTCCTGTGTAGGCTGTGAGGACAATGACTGGCCCGGAGCTGTAGTGTCTGTACTTTTCCTGGGGTGTGGGAACTCACCAATAGACAGGGGGGAAAGTATCAGATTAGGAAAATGTAGACATGTCAGGACCCCAATGATGAGATTAATGCACAAGGATATTTCATTGTGTATGACTTAATCTTTCTTTTGATTCTGGAATACTTTTCTCACCATACCTGAGACAAAATCTTGCTCACCCCCAGTGGCCTAGTTGGAAATAATCTCCTTTCTGAAAGTACCCAGCACTTTCTCTTTTCTGATAGAGTCTAGTTCTGTTTGCCTGTTTTCTGCTGATGGAAGTATGAGTCTTGACTCTATTCTCAGCGATACACCTATAAAGATAGGATGCTGTTGTGCCTTCGTTGGTCTATCAGTGTGGCAAGGCAGGAGATATCATGGGGCCACTCATGTTCCTACAGTGTGGGTGGGTGGTCTGATTTCACTCCACTCTTCTCTCCATGTTTTTCTCACACACATGACCCTGCCCCATGTTCAACCAGGCTCTTCCAACAAGTGAAATGTCTAAGGACACAAATGAGTTGGCTCTTAGAGACCAAAGAAAGGACATTCTTTGCCTTGGGGTTTGGGGGCTTGCTTTAGCACTCCTACCTGATATAGCTGAGAGGTGGCAGCAACCTCTCCAACAGAAAGGAGGCTTATCACTGATTTTATTTTGCCAATTTGACATAAAAAATGGTACCCTG
The DNA here is from genome assembly GCF_021218885.2 of Marmota monax. NCBI lineage: Eukaryota > Metazoa > Chordata > Mammalia > Rodentia > Sciuridae > Marmota > Marmota monax. The sequence goes on along the minus strand of NW_026693777.1, from coordinate 61,994,705 downwards.
TTTTGATTTGTATTTCTTTACTGTAGAGGTTGATTTTTAAAAATATTTATTGATCCCTTGTCTTAGTCAGCTTTTTTTGTACTGTGATAAAATGTCTGAGATGATCAACTTAAAAGGAAGAAAGTTTTGATTTTGCTCATGGTTAGGGATTTCAGTCCATTGTCACTTGGACCTGTTGATTGGGGCCTGTGCAGCATAACACATCATGGCAGGAGCATGTGGCGGAGGAGATATGCTCACCTCATGGTGGCTGGAAGGAAGAAGAAGGTCCAGAATCTTAATAACCTCTTCAAGGGCATGCCCCAGTGACCTACTTCTTTCACTAGGCCCCACCTCCCAGAGGTTCCACCACCTCCCAATAGGGCCACAGTTTGGCAACCAAGTCTTCAACATGTGGGCCTTTTGGAATAGTTAAGACCCAAACTATAGCACTTTGTACTTCTTCTTTGATTCATTTTCTACCTGCATATTTTAGCATTTAGATTCTCACTGATGAAAGGCTGATGATTAGTAAGAGATGAAGTTCAGCCACTTGTGAGGGGCGGGTTGGCCAAAATTTTGAACTGGCTCAATGTAGGGGTGCCCATGTGTGAGATGTGGTGGCTTCTCTAAGTCTGGGCTGTGTATGTAGGGTGGTGTGTGTGTGCATAAGTAGAGATACAGCCTGGGTTCCTGGACACTCACCACTGACCTGAGCATGTGCCTGTCCGAGTTGTGACAGATAGGTTTTTGTCACATGCTCCCCATGAAATGCAAATTGTAGCACCATTGCCTTCTGTGTAGCTCCTTAGCTGAGATCCGTCTCTCTCAATTCTTTCATTTAAGCCTCCTTGCTGACTTCAGATGTTGGCACCTCTGTCAAAATGTCTCTTATGTGCATGCAGGCTTCTGATCACTTCCTTGAAAAAACAGAATTGAACATTACACACCCCCATTGGGGGGAAATACGTTTTTTCTTTTGTTTCTGTTGCCAGTTAATTACTTAAATATCTGATGAAGGCTGGAAGTGGGTCTGGAGCCAGGGTGCAAAGTGAGAGGGGAATCCATGTGTTCACTCTCCCTGTGGTGAGTTCCTGATGGGTGGAGCTTGTTCTTGGGGTAGGCCGGTCCTAGAAAAGTCCAGAAAGGCCACTTGGGGAGCTGAGGCAAAGAAGTCAGCAACTTGTCCTTACTCAGAACTTGAGAGAAAGGCTTTATGGTGACTTCACTCAGCAGGGGATGCCAAAAGTATTAGTGGGTTGCCAAGGGATGAGCGTGTGCTAGAAGTTGGGAAGCCTGGGTGAAGCTGCTACTGCAGGAGAACCTGGCACGTGGGAAGTGGCAGGTGACTGAGAAGATGAGGGTAGGGGGTGTGGATGGTGGAAGGGAAGGATGAGGCTGAAAAAGTGGGCCCTGGGTACCTGGAGGGGGTGGTTATAGGAGTGTGACAGAGGGACAGCTTCAGTTAGAGCATTTAGGGGAGAGAAAAGCTACTCTGCTGGGGATGAGGGTAAGTAGCAGGAAGAGTTAGGGCTGACTCTGGCTTCAGGCTTGGGAGACTATGTGGATGGTGTTGTCAGGATGTACCTAGTGAGTTCAGGATTGACCATGCTGAATTTGAAGAGTCTGTGGTACACCTAAGAATGTGGGGGTTGGGAGAGAGAGGTGGGATGGAGATAAAGAAGAAGGAGGTTTGACAGTGATGAGCCTTTGGAGCTAGTTGAGTGCAGAAGTGTATGCCACATTGCCTGGAGAGAGTGGCATGGAGGTCCTAGATCACTAGAATTTGGGGGTGGGATGAGGAGGACCCATGAGAGACAGAGATTAGAGGGACTTCATACCAGGGAAGTGTCTTGAAAGCCTGAGGAGGAGGTGTTTCTCAGCAGGAAGGAACTGGTGACAGTGTCAAATGACAAAAGACATGTGGGAAGGTCATTTTTGGCTAAGAACATGGGCTTTGGATTGAGATGAACTGGGCTTTAAATCCTGGTTCCAGTACTTAGTATTTCTGGGATCCTGGAGATGTCACATATCTAGAACTCATCTTCAGCAATTAAAAAATGGAGAGATGTTAATAGAAACCACTTTATTGGTTTATTGCAAGGATTATGTGATACTTTGCTCCCTGCTTGTGAACAGAGAGCATATAGTACTATCATAGTTATGAAAGATAAAAGTGGTAATAGGATCCATTTACAAAAATGTGATAAGACTGACATAAGAAAATGCATTCAGGTCATATCCTATGCCCAGTCCCAAATGGGTGGGGGTGAGAGCTCCTGCCAGGGAAAAATGCACAAGCTGGGATCAGGCCAGGAGGAGTGATGTGGGCTTGCAAGAGGCTTGGAGTCTGACCCATCTGTGAATATTTGATTCAAGTTCAATGCAGGTAAGACCCATGTCAACGGGGTCTGATCAGAGAGGTCTGAACATACTTTGAGACTAAAGTGAAAGTATTAGATGCGAGTCTACATTGTTTTTTAGAGAAGGTCTAAAATACAAATCTAGAGAAGTGGGGGTTAAAAGGTCAAGAAAGTGAAACTTCTAGGTAAGGCCTTGAGTCTCAGCTTCAGTCCCACTACCCACAGGGGCCACTTGGGCAGTGTGGACTCAAATGTGAGGTGCTTGCTTTATTAGGACTTGTGGCCCAGTACCCTAATAGAGCTCAGGGGCAGGCTCTGCTCTGATGTGCACAGGGAGGAGAGGCCTTGCTAACTCATGGCTGGGGCTATGCATGGTCTTAAGTCTGGCTTTCATAGGTCCAGTACCTGAGTCTAAAGAGCTGAGCCTGACACAGTACATTCTGAATAGCTGGGAATCATTATATAAGGACAGACTGATGCTGTGAAAATGCCTAGACTGGTTCTTTATATTAAGACAGTATTGAGAGTTCACACTTTAAATGACCCTTTGACTTTAAATGCATTCCATGATGAAATAAATAATTAAAAAAGAATTAATACATGCATGCATCCAACACAAGGTATACACCTTTGGGGTCCAGAAACAAAACAGTAGTAGATAGCAACTGAGGCTATAGACTTGCTGTGGGACCTGAGAACAGGCAGGGGTGACTACCATGGTATGATAGGGACAAAAAGCTCTGGACTCACAGCTGAGGACTGCATCCAAATCATGGAGCACAACTGGGAACTGCTGCAGATGCTTCTCTGCATCCTTTTCAGAAGATGGAAGAAATGTCAATCACTGCTCAGAGTTATGGCACACTGTTGAATGCCAGAGAGAGAGGAAAGAGGAAAGGGAGCCACACCAGGACCTCAACTAGCACCTGCTGGCTCATTGACTAGGTTAGTGTGACTCCTGAGTCACCCTAGAGCAAGAAAACCCAGCCACCATCATCACCAGACCCTTGGTATGAATCCTAAAGTAGAAACTGAGCAGCTCTCATGAAGGGAGGAGTGAGAGGAAAGGAATAGGGGTGAGGGGGAAGCAGAAAATACTCCAGATGAACCTTCTAAAGAAAGTTTCAAAACAGGAGAAAACTTGTGCCAATAAAGACAGCCATCAAGCTCAAAAATCAGTAGAATTCACTCCCATTGAAATGAGAAGAATAAAGCAATCTGGAAATGACTTTAAAACGAGTATGTTTAAGTATCTCAAAGATATAAAGGAAGGAATAACACCTAGAAAGAGCAAGAAATTATGAAACAAAAACAGGCAGGTAGAAATCAAGAACAGGTGCATAAGAAAAATGAACAAATTAGACACCAGAAATGAGAGAAAAAAAAGACCAAAACAAGTAATTGGAATAAAAATAGTTTAGGAGACGAGATCAGCTCTGGACTGGATGTGCCCAAAATAACATCAGTGAATTGGGAGATAACACTGGGGAGTTGACCCGAAATGTTGCACAAAGATGAAGAGATGAAACATATGAAAGAAAAGCCAAAAGACGTGGCGGACAGACTGAGGGATTCCAACATGTGTCTGTCTAATAGGACTTTCAGAAACAGACAATTGAGGGGATGGGAGAAAAGCAGTTTTCAAAAAGATAAAAGCTGAGAAGATACTGAAATTGAAAGAAAAGATACAAGCCCTCAGATTGGGAGCACACAGCAAATGCTGAACAGGAATCTGCTTGGCATGGCGCCTGGCAAAGGATAGATGCTCAAAAAATATTAGTCTTTTTTCCTTCCTTGCTTCTTCCTCTTTCTAGAAACAATGTCAGAACATTTATTATGAACTGAAAGCTGTGCTGGGTTTTGGATATAAATTGAGAAATTCCTCCTGAAAAAAAGAGTTGACAGCTTGGTTGGGAACAAAGACATGGAAGCAAGTCCACCCCAAAAGCTTATAACCTAGGGCCTCTGGAAGAAATCTGTAGACTCCAGAAGTGAAATGTGAAGGGAGGAAAGGTGTGCATGCGTGGTAGGGCTCAGCGCAGAGAACAGCGTAGACAAGGGCTTGGAAACCCACGCCTTTCTGTTTGGGGAAGCCACAGGCTGCTTATTGTGGCAGGGCTGGAGGGCTTGAAGGGTGTGCATGCATCTGTCCCCTTTTCTTCCCATATATTGTGAACTCTTCAAAGGTTGGCTCTGTGAGGTCCATGGTTTTCCCAGGGCCACCTCTGCAGGTCCATGAACCCCGAGCGATCTTTAGGTGTTTTGCCAACTCACCAGCATGGACACAGAGCTACCTTGGCATATGCATTTTATTGCCACACTTCTGGAGAAGAGCTCGATGCCTTCCATGGATGCTCTGTATCGCTCTTGTTCAAGCCCTTCTTAAACCCGAATCCCTTAGAGCAAGTTCTGCTGCAGCCCTGGGGAGTGGGGATACCTTGGAGAAGCCCCAGCTGGTTCACTGGGGAAGAGCGTCACAGCTTCTCTGTTCTTTCATCTGTCATTGAGGAATGACAAGGCCTGTCACTTCCATGCTTCACAGACATCTTGTTATCAGGGACATAGGCAAGGCTCTTTGATATGTGAAGATGAAAGATGCCGGATTAATTCAAAGCTGTATTTGTTGTTTTTTACTATTATTAATAGTTAAATTGCCAAGCATACTTTTGACAGCCTTGTCAGAAGCTCTCTGGCATGTCCTCTTCCCTGCAAGAGTAAACATTGCCTTCAGAGGCTTGACTACTGTTTTTTTTTTCTTTCTTAGCAGTGAAAAATGACTTGAAATCACAATATTTAGGATGATGATATTTCTGATGTGCTCCCTTCTTTCTAGCACCTATTCTACTTCCATTCCTCTCTGCAAGGTCACCCCTGCCTTGGCCTCTGGAGGCCAGTCAGGGGGCCAATGTGGGTAGGATGGCTATGTAGCACAGGCCACTCAGAAATTAAGATGTTGTAGAGTTTCCTTGTGTGTGTTGAAGGGCTCATGAAGTTCTGGTCTAACTGGTCACCTCTGAACACAGAGTTATCTCCTCTAACCCACAAGCTATGAGACCACCTGGATTTTTTGCTATTGCCTCTGTTGGAAAAGAACGTACTTTGAAGCTAATGACATTTACACTTCAGATCTCTTCATCTCAGATCCTACCCCAGGTCCTAGGCAAGGCTCCAGCAATGTGTTCACATGTTTTTGTAAAATTTGCAATGAAGATCAGGTCTCTTTCTAGTGCAGCTTCTTCTCCATCCTTACCTTTGTGTCCAGGTGGTATGGAGTAGCCATTGAGATTTGGGGATTCTTCTTAAAGGAAGTTTGACTGGGAATATGCCAATCTCACCACAATTTGGAAAGATCTTTTGAAGCGTATCAATAAAATAAGTAAGAAGTTACAGAATCCTGATTTGAACCTATATGAGGAACATTTTAAAAAAATATTTATTAAAAAACTGGGAGAAAATTTAGGTGAAGACTAATAGATTGTGAAGTGAAAACAGGAAGAGGCATGATAAAATCAATACAAATTCTTCACTTCCTGATGTCAGAATTGTAACCAAATTTCATACTCTATTAAATGCAGTAGTTCCATAAGAAAAAAAGAAGAGCATTTTGGAAAGAAATACTGAATAAGTTTTTGAATTGTTTGCTAACCTAATTAATGATGTGGAATAAGTCATCTAAATATATTGAAAAAAGATTTAATCTTTTTGATTAAAATACTGGGATCAACAAAGATGATAAAATTTACTATACATTACTACAACAAGGACATGGATGGTAAATGGCCAATAAAGTCATTAATTGAAAAATTAGTTGATTAGTTATTCCAGAGAAAACTTGAAAGTCACCAAAATCTTAGAGATCATATATGAAATAAAGTAGTTTTTCCAAGTGTTATAACAATGTTAAAAATTTACAAGACAGTGTCAATATTGAACTGTGAAGCAGAAACAAAAGCTCATATAAACAGACTATCAATAATAAGCAATAAGATACACTAATAGCAAATATGCATGTTAAAAATGTTCAACATCATTAATTTTAGGAAAATATAAACAAAACTATAAGATACTAGAATGGCTAAGATACAAACTTAGGGCCAATATCGAATTCTGGTGCAGCAATTAAAACTCTACATTGCTGATGGTATAGCTAAATTTTTGGCACTTTTCTTTCCTATATGTTAAACATATATTTACCATATGGCCCAGAAATCCTGCTATAGGTATTTACCCTAGAGAAATGAATTTTATGTTGATACTCAAAGCTGTATTTGCATGCATGTAGTGTTCTTATTCATATGCAACAAAACCTGGAAACAACACAGGTGTCTTTCAACCAGTTAATGAATGAGCAAATAGTGATACATACATATTTTGGAATGCTATTCAGCAATAAAAAGAAACTTGATTTACACAACGAGAGAGTGAATCTTAAAATGTGTTTGCTAAATGAGAGAAATCAGACCTACATCTTAGTTTTTAAATATCATTCTTCAATAAAAGGAACCAGGAATCCTTGCAGAAGTAGTTGGTTCACAGTTAGTGTAGGAAAAAGACAATATGAGCCTAAGGGGTGGGGTCAGGCACCTCTAAAGGGCATAGGAACCAATCTGAAAAATCTCCCAGTGGTCAAAACTGGAATAATTTGAGAAATAAGAAAATTAAGATAGTATTGACTTATAATCCAAAGAATAAGCTAAATATCCATAGGTTCAGATTCATATGAAAAGTAAATATAAAAAGTATAACTATTCCATACAGAAGAATTCCACCTTGTGAGTATAGAAAATATTAGAGAAATAGAAAATAACCATTAAAATCCAGTAATAATAATTGCTGTGTGCAAGCTCTACTAGTGGATAATAAAATGAGTAACTGAAAATTTAAGGAAAGCCAGGATTTTTGCATTCTCACAAAATATCTTCATTTCAAATACTTATTAAATAAAAGGGGGAAATAATTATGGGGGAGAAATCTGGCAGACACTATCTTAACCAAATAATCAATGTTCATAAAAAGAGTGATAAGACACAGTGACATCATGTCCCCCTGATATGATATACCAAGGACATCTCACTTCTTGGAATTCTTTCTAGTAATGCATGAACCCAATATAATTATGTAAAATTCAAATTGAAGGGTGTTATGCAAAGTAGTCGATCAGTGTTCTTCAAAGGGGTCAAGATCAAGAACAATCACAAATTGGAGGAGACTAGAGAGGCAGAGTGACTAAATGCAATGTGGATTGGATCCCAGAACAGAGAAAGGACATAAATGAAGAAAGAAGCCAAGAAAAAAAAAAAAGAAAAGAAAAAGAAAATAAAAGTCTCTCTTCAGTTTATAGTATTGTGCTAATGGTGAGTGTTTTTAGTTTTGAATGTTTTTCTCCAGCTGCATAAGATGTTCACATCTGGGAAAGACGGGTGAACACTTGTACAATTTTTGAAATTTTTGTGCAAGTCTAAAATTATTTCACAATAAAATGTTTAAAATTTTTCAATTAACCATAGTAGAGGAAAGATAGAATACTATCTTTCCAATTTTAGATAGAAAATATACTTGTCATATGAAGAAGTAATGAAAGACTGTGTAGTCAGACCTGTGGGAAAATTAACATTATAGAAGTGTGGAAAGCAGTAAGCGAAAAAAAAAATCATTTTTTTTTCTGGATTTTGTGATGCTTTGTATTTGTTAATTTCTTAGATTTATAACTTGTCATGAATTCTCTTAGTTTATGAAGACATTCTTTTTTATTCTTAAGTTTGTATTCTCAAGCTTGTGCTAAGAAAACTGTATTAGATTTGAGTCTCCCAAGCCTGGATCAACCTGGGGTTGGCCCAGGGCTGGACATCAGTGGCACATGTTGGCTTTCTGACCCATTGTTTCTGTCTCTCCTGGCCTGGTGACTATGATAAGGACAGTTTCTCCAAGGTTCACTCCTGTCTCTGCATAATGGGGAGGCCAGCAACCCTCCAGCAAACTCCACTAGTAGTTTGACCACAGTCATGGTGTGTGTACGAGAGACATACCCAGTGGTTAAATAAAGTCCTCAGAGTCCAGCTGACTCCAAGATTCTGCCCTTAAATTTCTGGCATTCTGTCCCCTGGTTCCAATTTCCAACCTCAGCCTTGATTGAACTTCATTATTTGGAGTCCCTAATGATGAGGAATATATTTGCTTTTTTCCTTGTATTTTTTTCCCAAATTATTTTCTGTTCTAAAAATAAGCATTCTCTCTTTAAAATTAAATAAAATTCAAGAAATAAGTCAAGAAAACAATCCCATTTATAATATTATCAGAGCAGAAATAAATCTAATCAGAAGGTTTAGAGACCTGTATGCTGAAAACTATAAAATTTTGATGAAAAAAGATGAAGAAGACACAAATAAATGGAAAGAAATCCTGTGTTCTTGGATTGGATGAATTAATGTTAAAATGTCTACAACTACTGAAAATGATCTATAAATTCAATGCAATCCTTTCTAAAATTCTAATGGCATTTTCTACAGAAATAGAAAAAAAATACAAAAATTCATATGGAACCACAAAATACCTGAATAGCCAGAGAAAGCTTGAGCAAAAATAATAAATCTGAAAGCATCATGATTTCTAATTTCAAAATTTTCTACAAAACTATGGTAATAAAACAGCATGGTCCTGGCACAAAAACAGATGTATACACCAATGGAACAGAACAGAGAGCCCAAAAATAAATCCACACATTAGGGTCAACTGATCTCCAACAGAGGTGCCAAGAACACACAGTGAGGAAAGGACAGTCTTTTCAATAAATGGTGCTGGGAAAACTGGATATCCACATCTAGAAGAATAAAACCAGGCCCTTTTCTTGCCCCAATTACAAAAATCTAGTCAAAATAACAACTTAAATGTAAGACCTGAAACTGTAAAATTTCTAGAAGAAAATATAGGGGAAAAGTTTCATGACACTGGTCTGGGCAATTAATTTTTTTTTTAAAATAAACCCCAAAGCAGGAAAAACAAAAACAGACAAATGAAACTGCAGCAAACTACAAAGCTTCTATACAGCCAATCAAAAGTGTGGAGAGATAACATACAGAATGGGAAAAATACTTGCATTCTGAAAAGAGGTTAATATCCAAAATATATAAGGTCCTTAAGCAACTCATTTACCAGAAAACAAATAGCCCAGTTAACAAATGAGCAAAAGACCTGAAGAAACATTTCTCAAAAGACATACATATGGCCAACAGATATATGAAAAAATGTACAACACCAGCAGTCATCTGGGAAAATAGAAATTAAAACCCTCACACCTGTTAAGGTGACTATTATGAGATATCACCTCACACCTGTTAGGATGGCTATTATTAAAGAGAGAGAGAGAGAGAGAGAGAGAGAGAGAGAGAGAGAGAGAGAGAGAGATAAGTTTTAGAGAGGATTCCAGAAAAGGGAACCCTTCTACATTGTTGGTGGGAATATAAATTAGTCCAGTCATTATGGAAAACATCATGGAGGGCTCTCAAAAAATTAAAAACAGAACTACCATATGTTGTAGCAATTTCACATCTGTGTGCAAAGCCAATGGAAATAAAATTGATAAGTTGAAGAGATATTTGCACTTCCATTTATTGCAGCATTATTCACAATAGCCAATGCATGACATCAACAACCTAAGTGGATGGGTAGATGGATAAAGAAAATGTGGTATATATACACACAATGGAATACTATTCAACCTTAAAAAAGAAAGAAATCCCATCATTGCAGCAACATGGATGAGGCTGACATGGATGAGGCTGGAAGACATCATACTAAGCAAAGTCAGGCACAGAGAGTCAAATAACTGCGCAATCCTACTTATATTATGCATTGTGTCTACAAACTTAAACTTACAAGTGAAATATAATGATTACCAGAGCCTGGGGATGGGAGATGGGAGGAACATTAAGGAAATACTGGCCAAAGGCTACCAAACTAGCCTCACATGGTGGCACATGCCTGTAATCCCAGTGGCTTCGGAGGCTGAGACACAGGAGAATCGAGAGTTCAAAGCCAACCTCAGCAGTGAGAAGGCATGAAGCAACTCAGTGAGATCCTGTCTCTAAATAAAAATGCAAATTAGGGCTGGGAATGTGGCTGAGGGGTTGAGTGTCCCTGAATTCAATCTTTGGTACTCCCCCCCCCACACCAAAAAAAAAAAAAAGGCTATCAAACTTTAATAGACAGGAGGAATAGGTTCAAAAGACCTTTTGTGTGACATACTGACCATAGCTAATGATGTATATTTGAAAATTGCTAAGAACAAATTTTAAATGTTTTTATCACAAAAATGATAATTATTTGGAGGAATAGATATGGTAACCAGCTTGATTTTGCAATTTTATAATAATTCATTTATCAAAACATCATGTTGTACAACATAAATATATACAAATTTTATCTGTCAATTAAGCAAATAAGTAAAAAATTTAAAAATTCTAAGACATTTTTATTTACACTAGCCAGTGTAAATATTTTGGTGTAGTGCCTTCTTGTCTTTTTTTCTTATGCATTTTGATATAAATATGTGTATTTTAAAACCTAATTGTGACAATACTATATGTACAACTTTGTTTCTGGCCAACAGCATGATGCAGATATTTTCTCACAGTGTTGTTTGTAGTCATTAAATACATCATGTTAATGGCTGTATATTCTTCTATTGAATGAGAATCATAGTCTATCTAACCATTCCTGGATCAGTGAAGGTCATGATGAACTTTATTCCTGGTATTCCTGGTGTGTGTGTGTGTGTGTGTGTTTGTGTGTGTGTGTGTGTTTGTGTGTGTGTGTGTGTGTGTGTGAGAGAGAGAGAGAGAGAGAGAGAGAGAGAGAGAGAGAGAGAGAGAGAGACTTTTGTGAGATACAGAGAGAGAGAGAGAGAAACTTTTGTGGGATACACCATATACCAAGGAATGGCACTCAGAAAAGTTCAAATAGGTATGAGCAACTCAGGTGAAGAGCAGATTCTCTATGGGGTCCCTGTGGTGGTCTCTTGGAGGCTGTGAGGAGCAGGGAGACAATGCCAATAAAAGGACAAGTTTTGGTTCTAGAAGAGCCTGGAGTTGCACTTTTTGGTTGAGCTAAATGGATTTCTACTTCTAGGATACAGTGCCTAAGAGAATGTTTATTAAGCACCTGGAGAAATGAAAATTAATGCAAATGTCTATTAGCTACAAAAGCCCAATGAAGGACAAGAATGAGACATTGCAGCAGAGAGGAAATGCAATCCATAATAATGGAGAAAACAGCATGCATGGAGACTTCCAATGAAGGCAGAGGCTTGCAACGTAATTAAATCAAGTCCTTGGACAGCTTAGAGACAGGCCTGTGAACGTGTGGAAGCCCACTCTGCAGCAGAGGCAGCTGAAGATGCATTCGAGATGAGAGCTTTGGCTTCCAGTGTCTGTGGAAGATGCACTGATGCTGTGGTCCAGCATCTCAAAGAGAATAATTGTGCTAATTAGTAACATGAGTGATATGGAGGGCCCTGATTCTACAGATTTGCCTAAGGTAATGGCATGCAGATGGTCATTTACTTTATTTGGAAAAACCAACAGTATTTTACCAAGGGAGGAGATTATTCAGTGAATGCAATTTCAACTCCTGATAATGTGTACAGTTTGCCTCCTAAACAATCCACATACTTTGAAAGATACTGGCAACATTCACAAATTCAGAAATGCTTGGCATGGAACTCACAATGGGAACTTGAGACACACCAGCTCTGAGAAAGGCACTTTAGCTCATTAAAGCAAGCTGGTATTGGAGATAGTCAGTGACCCATTAGAGAAATCCAGGGATGATAGGGCCTGCCACTTGGCTCAGAGAAAGGGCTTTGTATCAGAAGCCCCAGCTCTTGCCATACCTGCCTTCTTGTTGCCCACAATTTCCTGCAGATGTTTTTGAAAAAGTAAAAACGCTCTTCTACTCATGTCAATATTCTGTGCCAAATGGAGAGTCAGGATCCTCCTGGGGCCTGCTCAGCTGCTCAGTGGAGGAAAGAAAATAAAAAAGGGGAATTGTTCTTTTGGTGCAGAGTGGAGTGGGCTGGGGGTAGTCCTTGTAGTATGTTGGCATCTGACAGGGTAAGTGGTTTCTGCCAAACTTAGATAGGATATTGTTGCACTTTTTAATGTGATTTTTTTTTTGATTAATGGAGGCAAATCAGTTGTGGATTTGTTCCCAATAAGGCAAAAAAAAAAAAAAAAAAAAAAAAAGAAGGGGAGGGTAATAGCTTTCAGAAGGGAAAGGTACTACATCCCAGTGACAAAAAATAAAGTTTTTGATTCTGTTCCCTGCTTCTCATTGGATGATGTCCCACACTTTGGCATAGCATTCAAAGTTCTTTGTAATCATGAATTCTTGCCCCCTGCTCCTGGTAACACTGTGGTTTCTAGAACACATTAGGCTCTCTTTCAGTCCCCAGGTCCTGAAATGTTGATGAAATAGATGCTTTTTTTCTGTCATGTGCACTTTCCCCTGGTGATCTGTCATGTGTTCTTCAAGATCCAACTTGACATTCATCCCCTCAGAGAATCTCTATCAGACAAGGCTCCAAGAGGAAACTTATAATGAATGACTTGAATTAGGATGACTCCTGGAGGGATTAGTAAAGTCACCAACAGAAACAGTAGAGCTACTATTTGCAGAAAAATAGAAAAGGGTAGACCTGTCAGAACTCCTAATTCCGAAGAATGAGAATAGGGGGGTTACCAGAATCCAAACCTAGAAGAGCAGAGTTTGTGCATAAAAGGTCACTTTGTGAGGAGTCAGACCCACTTGATCCAACACAGGTTATCCATGATTTGAAAATCAGGGACAGAGTAGAAAAGTTAGAAGAGTAGATCTGGAGGAAAAAAATGGGAAATGTTCAGCACAATTTATCCGTTTTACTCTGCTAAATTCTTCCTTGTCCTTTGTGTGAAAGTTAATTGTCTCTAAATAGCAAATGCAAAAGTCTTTTCAATTTGGTTTCACTTATAAGGGAAAGCTGACTTACTAGCCACTACTGATGTTCTTTGTAATAAGGTGGTGTAATAAGGTATTGCACAGTTAAGTCACATGGCTGTTATTATCCTTACTTCTCTCACCAGGCTTGAGGTCCAGGTTGATAATCACAGCTATTTTCTTTCTACTCTCATCTCAAATTCCCCTTAGCCTTTAGTGGCCCCTCACTTTGAAGGGATTCTTAATTTCTATATTTACTCCTGCAAGATCAAAAGGCTTGTTGTTCTTGATTTTGTAGGTTCTACTGATCAAGTTCAATGGACAAGGAAGTTATGTAAAAAGCACTCCAGTGAGTATGTGGAATTTCAAATCTAGTTGCCCTTGTTCCTGTTGGCTATCTCAAGGGCTATCGCAATACATTTTAAACCTGGTAACAGGGATCATGCGCCTGCATGCACCTCCCTTAAGTTCCTTGTTCAAAAAGATGAGAAGGTCAAAAAGGTCAGAGGGCAATTTCAGCTTTCAGTTAACTGGAGTCATGACTTCCAAACTCACTGAGCCCAAGGCCGTTGCATGAGAAACAACAATTCTTTAAGTAGGTCATTAATAATAATAATCAGGGGACTCTTCCACTACTAATTTTCCAATTCCATTACTATTTTCTTGAACCCAACCATTCTGGCTATGGAAAAGATAAAACAATATAGAATTGGCTGCTCAAAATATGTTCTGAATCCTGGAGGATTCAGTTGGCTGCTCAAAATATGTTCTGAATCCTGGACCTAGCCTCACAGGGTATTTCCGCAGCTGGTTCTATAACTAAACCTTTGGCAGGCTATTCCACTGTTCTAGAAAGTCAATTGCTACTGGGTATGGTAAGACCAATTAATTCCTTAGTGATAGTCCAGGTCTTGAAAATTGTGTCCCCTGGTTGGAGGCAACGTTAAAAGTGATCTGCAATCTTGGATAACATATTCTGCAAGCCTATAAATAGTGCCTTCAGCACAAAGAGTTTAGGTAGGAATGACAAATGCATATCTAAAATGTGTGCCTAATACTTAAATGACAAACTGCTCCCCATTCCCTGATCAGAGGGGTCTAATTTAGTCATTTTTTCACCTGGTAGCTGGCTAGTCCCTCCAGGGACTGATGCCACTCAGCATTGGTTTCTATGGGTGGCGTGTCAGACACTCAATTTTGGTGGTAGACAACCTTAATGAGTGTGAGACCATGCAGTTCACAATGTGCATGTCATTTATCCCTGCAAATACAGCCGCTTTGCACATGAGCAGTCATTGCACACATTGAGCAGGTACCAGGTGATTAGGCAAAGGAGTTGCCTGATATCCACAGAAATGGTCACCTTGTCTACCTGACTGTGCATGTGTCTAGAGGGCATGGAAATGGACAAGATATCTTCACATTTTATGCCCATCCTGAGCGATTTGTCCCCTTATCTCCAGTCTGCCTTTTTTCCATTTCCCTATTTTGGTTCTTGCCTACTTTGGTTCAGCCAACCTACTTACTTCCCATGAGACAGAGTAGAACCTCAGACCATTTCTCCATTTATGAGTTACTTAACTTATTATATGGAGAAATTACAGGAAGTTCATGAACTTGGGTGGGAAAAAAATCACACCTCCATTTTACTAACATCAAATTGAAATTGAGCATCTTTTTCAATTATGAATGTAGTTAATAAACCACAGTAGTGCTAATAACACCCGTGACTTTCTCATGAATAGAAATCACAGGCATTTAATAACACATTATGGTTGTTTATGAATGTCTTAGAATGTTGTCTGTGTCTCACTACTTTGAAAATACAGAATTCTTAGGCTGCAAGAAGCAGCATGTTGTCCTCCCATAGACATGCACTTGAGCAATGGAGCCACTAAAGGTAACACTGCTTGCTCTTAGCAATCCAGGTACCTATGTGATGGTCTCCTGTCTAGAACTAGTGGTGGATAAATTTGTGAAACTCAATCATCACTCAGTTTGGTAAAAATTTGGAAAACTGGCCTGTTCGAACAAAAATTCTTGGCTTTGTATAGTATTCTTACAAATTGGGATTTGTCAAGTAAAAGAGGCCCTGTGAAATTGGAAAGATGGTGGTAAAGTCACGTGCACAGACAAGGTTGGTCTAGTTTGTGGACTGGGACAGAAGCAAAAAATTGATGGAAGCACCCTTGTTAAATGGTGAGATATGGTCTGAAATAGTTGATTTAAAAAAATGTTCTGAAGTCTGTCATTGAGAATTGGCATCCTCTGTGCATGGAGGAGGCAAGCAGACGTCTCTTGTAGCTAGCTCTATGCTTTTGCTCCCTGTGTGCATGCTGATGCCTTTAAAGAATTCTTATTTTGAGAGTGTCTTTTGGAAACTACAAAGCCTTTCAGTATTTTGGAAATGATAAGAATTTTTTCCCCCAAACAAAACTTTGGAAATAAAAGCTTCAGACTCTGCACAGATGGTGCCTCTGTAATACTTGATCATGCATCTACTTTGGGTAGATAGTGAAAATGGAAGCTCAGGTTTATGTCACTCGCTCTTTTTCACAGAACCATGCATTGACATCATAGACTCTTCCAACAGTTCTGAAAGACATTTGATCAGTAGCCAGACGTTCATCAACTTTATTAGAAGAAAGTCTCTAAATTATAGTCTATCAGAAAGATTTTGCCAAGAATGGGACCTAGTATGAGACACACTTTTCTACCACTGAGGTCTTCTAGCAAGAGGGTCTGGGAGCCTGTGCTAACACGTAGAGCAGAACTTTATCCACTCTCAAGGAAAAGAAAACTCACTCTTGAAATATTCTGAAAGAAATAATTTTCCTCATGAGTTGGCTGACCTTGCAGATATTTTTAATCACATGAATAAGATAAATTTTTCAATTTAGGATCTTGAAGTTACCATATGGATGCAACTGAAAAATTTAAAACTTTCTTGCCTTAGTTGCTGATATGGAAGAAGAACGTGTAGGGGCCAACATCCTTACAAACTTTCAACCCCTGGAGGAGTTGCTTTTCCAAGATGGAGTTGAGATACAAAATTTTCTGTCAATTTCTTTGAAAAGATAAATCAGAAAACACCTGGAAAATTTTCAAAAGTCTTGCAAAATTTATCTCTATCTTGATGGCACTGCAGTTGAATTATGGATTCATAATACATTTCTCTCTGATATAAGCAATATGGAAAATGTGGACTGAGCCAAAAAAATGTTGATTTTTAGGACAAAAAATTGACTAAATACAAACTTCTTGAGAAAGTCTATATGGATGTTATGAAGTGAGCTGTGGAAACTTTAATTCCACTTGTAGTGTTAGGTCTGTATTAATAGAAATTTTTAACATTTGTAATCATTTAACATTTGTAAGTCAGAATTAACTAGATGCCCAACTTCACATTTGTTGCCATTCAGCAATCATCCCAGAGCTAGATATTTTTGTTCAAGCTAAACATCATCAAGATGTATTTTTAAAACTATGATCTAATCTTGACTTGTCTTTACTATATAATCTTGGTATCTAATGTGTTAAAGAAGTACACATATATTACTATATTATAAATATATAACTATATAGATATTCCAATATAAACAACTAAATATACATACATATATAGTCAAATATAGAACTATATTTTGATATGATCGGTTTTCTTTGTAGTCTTATGTATTTTCATGAATTTAAAAATATTCATCTGAAACTGTATCTATACACTTTGCTGGATTGCTAAAGAGGACCATGGAACATAAGGAGACAAAGTCCTGTTTTAAATGTCCTGCCAACTTAAGTTGTGCCCACTTGGAGAAAACCAGGCAGAGAATTAAACTTTCTACTGAACTCCCCTCTGTTCTGTTCTCTTGCTGAGGTTGCTTATCCTCTGAACCCTCTGAAAACTTTCATAGAAGTCTACCTTCAAGGACAGGGAGCAGGTGGAAAAGAGTGAAAGGTGAATGTGGCCAATAGAGCCACTGGAAGACACCTGGAGACTCCTAATGCTGTGTGACCAAATACATATTTTCTACCACTGTACAAGTAATTGCATTTTACTTATTTCTGTTCAATTCCATTTGGCTCATGTTGAGCACCTACTGGAATCCACATGTTATCTTGCATAATGTTTGAAAGGTGGACACTGGCTCCTTCATTTTATAAAGGAAATAAACTTTGGCCATATGTCAACTTTCTTTCTCATCAAATTATTTAGGTGAGGGGGCTGGGGTTGTAGCACAGTGGTAGAGCGCTTGCCTTGCATGAGTGAGGCACAGGGTTCGATCCAGCACTACATCAAAATAAATAAATAAACAAAAGGTATTGTGCCAATCTACAACTAAAAATATTTAAAAAAATATTCAGGTAAGGGACAAAAGATTCTGAACAATGCAAGAGAAGTAAGACAGGGCCAAAATATTTGTACACATTTGTTGGCTATTTTTAGATACAATAGGCTAGTGACCACTTTATGCTTGTTTTACAGCCTATCATAGAGAATGAAATATTTACAGTGAATACTAGAGGTCTATAAATTACCTGTTTATAGGAAAGTTTTCCAGACTAAGATTAGCAGCTTGTCTTCTTTCAAAAGGCTTAAAGTTTTTTTGATTGCCTATGTTTCCATGTGTGTACCTATTCATGTTACATTCACATACAATGTGCATTTTCAAATTTTACATTGCTGCCACTGCCCTGATGTAAAGCCTCAAACTTGTTTTGTCTTGAACTGTGGCCCTGACTCTTATTTTTTCCTCTCCAATAAATATATGTCATAGACAGGGTTGATAGTAGGATTTGGGTGCTATAATACTCTTCTAAGTCCCTATAGTTCAATTGGCCCTTTTTTGCTCAAGACAATACTGCCTTGCTCTTCTTTACTATAGCCTCAGTTTCTCTCTTTGCTGGTCAGACCTGTTTTAATGGATGACTGACCAAGTCCAATGGGTTCAAATACCACAAAGCTTGATTCTAAATCATTACACTCATCTCTCTTTCTTACTTTCAGACTCACATGTGCAACAGCTACTGCACATCCCCACATGGACAAATGGACTAGAGCCTCCCAAACCCAGTATGGTAAAGAATAAGACTTTCCTCTTCTTCCTGGATTCTAACCTCCTCAACAAATGGTGGTGAAAAAATTGGTCATGCATAAATGAACCCATACCTCATGCCATAGAAAAAAGGAACTCAAAATTGATCATAGCCCTAAAGTAGATGAGACCTAAATCTCTAAAACACCTAGAAGAAAACAGAGAATAAAGTTTTGAAAGCTTTTTGAAAGAAGGCAATGATATCTCAGATACAACTCAATAGGCATTAACTATAAAGCAAAGCTTGATAAATTGGATTTTATCAAACTAAGAGCTTCTCTTTTTGAAATAACTGTTGGAAAAATGAAAACGACAAGCCTTAGACTTGGAGAAAATATTTGTAACTTGTGTAATCATGGACACATTAAGAATATATAAAGACCCTCATTATTCATTAACAAAATAAACAACCCAATAAAACAGGGGTCAGTAATTTAAACAGACATTTCACCAAAGATATGATCTTATAAGCACATAAAAAGATATTCAACATCATTATTCATTAGGGAAATGCAAATTAAAGGCACAGTGACACACCATTGCACAGCTATTAACATGGCTAAAATTTTTTAAAAACTGCCAATACAAAGTACTGGTAAGATGCAGAGCAATTTCAACTTTCCTACATTGTTAGTGGGGATGAAAAAATAGCACAAGCATGGCAGAAAAGTTTGAAATTTTCCTATAATGGTACACACATACTTTCTATGCAATCTAAAAATCCCATTCCTGGATGTTTATTCTTGGGAAATGAAAATAAATGTTTATACAGACATGAATGTTTATAGTAACTTTATTCATAATAGCTTCAAGTTGGAAACCACCCAAATGTCCATCAACCAGAAAGTGGATAAACAGCTAATGGCACATACAATGGAAGATTACCCAGCAACAGGAAGGACCAATCTACTGATACATGCAACAACATGGATAGCTTTCGAAAGCACGCTGTTAAGTGAAAAAAAGCACACATAATACTACATACAAATGACTATTTATGTGAAATTCTGTAAAGGCAAGACAGAAATTAGATCAGTGGTTTCCAAGGTGAGGAGAAGGGAGTGACTTCAAAGAAAGATGAGAGAATTTTATAGGGTAATGGGAATTTTCTATATTTTGACAGTGAAGGAAGTTAGATGACTTTATGTATCTGTCAGTCCTCAGGCAACTAACTATACATATAAAATGGGTGAGATTCTTATATGTAAATTATGCCTCAACAAATCTCAATATAATTAAAAAGCAGAGCTTCATTTTCACCAACACCCTCCCATAAACACCCTGTGCACTCTAACCTCACTGTACAGTTGTTTGCATCATGGGTTACACAAAACTTTACTATATCAGGAGTCTCCTTGCTCCACTCCTCAATTGGCCAACCCAGTCACTTGTCCAGACTATTCAAATATATCACCACTCTGGGAAGGATTTCCTCCAATCTCTCTTTGGGCATGACACTTCTGTGTTGTGTGTCCTCATTCAGGCAATTCATGCATCACTTGAACACAGATCTTTCAGGATTGCATATCAAAAGCTAAAATCTATGAATGTGGGGCCCATGTCCTTTTTATTCACTTGCACCCATAATTCAGCACAGTTCCTATTAATACAGTTGAACTGAGTGTTCAGGGAGTACATAGGAATATCCAGTAGACTGAATTCCTGAATAAAGAGCATGAAGGAGCTCTTCTGGAGTGGGGTTGTTAGAATGATGGACTGGGCCTTCCTTGAAACTTAATGATTCCCCAGCCCTTGGTATCTCCTCCTTGGGCTCCTAGTCTCCTCTCTCCCTTCCTCTGCCACGCAGCAGCACTGTCCTACAAAGCAGCCCCCTGTATGCAGGGCCACAGGCATTTTCTCTGAACTAAGTTATTCATGGTCAATGGCCCATAATGTGGTCTGAAAATGTTGCATTTGTGCAAAGTTCCTTGAAGAAGATTGTTAGAGAAATAATCAATAAACAATGTTTCAATAGATGGGGGACATGGTGAAAAATTCAATTCCACTCCATACATATAGTATTTTGTTCTTATTTACCAGCCTAATACCAATTTTTAACTCGACAGGTAGTATATAAAGGAATCTGTACTCAGCATTTATTACTGTGAGCAAGCTCCACTAATGCTTTTAGGGATTGTGTGCTCTCCTGAGAAGTAAAGCAAAGAATATGTATCCACAAATGTTCAGAAAATGCTAACTGCAACACCATGCAAGTTAACTTTCAGAGTCAACTTACTTCGCCCCTATTAGGCAAAAGGCTCTGACTCCCAAAGAAATGTGTGTTAAGTAGGTGACTTTGATGCTAGGCAAGAACAGGGCTTTGTCCTGGATAAAGGTCGTTTGGGAAGATAAATGCTCCCTCCGTGTCCATACTTCACACTGGTGGACAGAGTGATAGTCAACCAGTTTATTTTCCAGCAAAGGGATGTGGCCATGTGACATGTGAAGAAAGAGCCTGCATTTACCTTCCAGGTATTTGACCCTGTCCTTCTGAGAGCTACTGGGCATATTTCAAGTCTAAATTCACAGGAGAGCATTTCCAGAGCACAGAGCACATGACCTAGCATTTAGACAGAGATGAGAAAACAACCTGAACCGAGATACATTAAGGAAATCCAGTTTCATGACCTTCATCTATGTCAAGTACAGCACCTGTGTCTCTTGTCATTTTTTGGCAATATGACTTGCCTGTCATTTTTCTTTTAATTTTCTTCTCACTGTATAGAATTCTACCTTAGGAGTTACTGTAGGAAACATATGATTAATCTTTTATAGACCTATTCACCTTTGTTTGAAGGTAGTTTGTTGATGACATTGTCATTCCCCTGAACTCTGAATCCCCTGGGGTACCTGTTTCTTGAGCCAAGGGCCAGGCTGAAAGGAATGATAGGTGCAGTTCAACTTGAGAAAGCATTTGGAGCTATTTGTTCTCAATCCAGGGGAATGATTTTTTAAAGGCAGAATCAGTGACTGGTAACATGTATGTTCTTCACAGAAATCTGGACATTCTATGTGTACATCTGGGTGTGTAAGGGATTTTGTGTGCTTGTGGGCTGGGGATGAGCACTCTCAGCCCAAACAAAACTGTGCCTCCTTCTAGGGTCACGGCTTTCTTTTTCTTTAAGAGCAGAGATTCATCATCAAAAATCTCAGAAGAAACCAACTATTTAACTGATAAGTTGATAGGTATTTTAATATTGAAATATACTTTCTAAGTTCAATACTTATTGACATTTAATCAATGAAAGCAGGGAAGTATTTGAGGAATGCAGAAATTTGAACCTGCTGTGATTGATGATGGTTGCAATCTTTTTATCAGTTTCAGCATCCACTTTATCACTATGTTTAAAAAATTGGGTTTCATATTATCGAGAAAGGTCATATTCATATAGGTCAGCAATTGCCAGTTTTAAGTTTTCTAATAGCTTACCTATTCCCTCAGAATGCTCTTTAATTAAAATAAAAGGCAAGAGAAAAGCTTTATTCTGAGGGCTGAAGGAAAATAAAATTACCTGGCAGCTTCAATGAACACACTGATGTTTTCCTCTATGTTAATATTTAGGGTATAACATTTACATATCAGCACAATTTACAACTGTTTGCTAAATGGAAATTTATTTTTATTTGTTTATTTACTTTTAACTTTTCTTTTTTAAATTTTTTTATTATTAGTTGTTCAAAACATTACAAAGCTCTTGACATATCATATTTCATACATTTGATTCAAGCGGATTATGGGAAATTTATTTTTGAATGAGATTTGAGAGCTCTGGTTCTGCGTAAAGTGGAGTAACATACTCTGCTGTCTCTGCCACTGAAAGCAAGGAGATATCCTGGACATGATGCATGAAGCTGCTGTCTGAAAAGTAAATGGCAGCAGGCAAAATGGGAAGGGAGCAGAATTTGAAGTCCTGCTAAACTGGAGGTGAGGAAGTTTCCTATTTTTTGTTTCTGTCTGGATCTACTGATTTGGACCCAAACTAGCCTCAAACACAGTAGTGTACACAGAGTGTGAAGCAAAACTCCAAGAGAATGCTCTTCCAGAGGAGCAGGGAAAGGACTCCTTCAAGTCTCCATTGTCTTCCATCTTCTTCCTCCCACTCCTAGATGATACCCCAGTGACAAAGTGGTGATTGACAGGTACAAATCTAAGGGAGGCAGCTTTCCCTCCAGAACATCTGGGATGCTAGAGTAGATAGGTGGAGATGAATCCTCATTGCTTTTGTTCATCTCCTCCTGCAGATACAATGGTGGGAATCTCATGGCAGAACAGGAAAGTAAAAACCCAAGTTTTTTGATTGGAGGACTGGGGAGAGAGGACCCAAAGAGCAAAAAGATTGTGGAAAAGAAAAAAGTTAAGGGGGTGATAGAACAAACTTGTGTATGAATTTCTGGGTTCACTTCTGAATTGTACATGCGTGAATCTTGACCCTAAACGGTATACTTCAGTGTAGAAGGTCACCAAGGTCCAGACTTGCCATGCTGTCACACATGCAAGACAGATCAGAATAGCACAGCCAAGGCTTTGAAGTCTGTACTGACATAGCTCATATAAGGCAGATTAGAACTTGTGGCCCGAACCTAACCTAGTTGATTGCTTATTTAAACAAACAAATAAAAATCAGCATTTTTTTGCAGGGCTTATAGAAGTCCTGGAATCTCATAAAACAGTAGTCAAAATGCCCAGAATACAATCCAAATTTGCTCAGCATTTGAAGAAACAGGAAAGATTCAATGTTCAAGAGAAAAGATAATCAATAGGAATGAATCTTAAGAAGAAGGCACAGGTATTGGAAATATCAGAGAGATTTTAAGCAGCTCTTAAAACCATGCTTTAAGAAATATGGTAAAATATTCTTGGCAAGGAAATAAAAGATGTGAAAATGGTCCAAACAAAACTTAAGAACAGAGAAATACAATCTCTTTAAAAATTCACTAGATGGGCCCAATAGCAGAATGGACATGACATAAAAGAGCCAGTGAACTTGAGGATAGATCCATAGAAATAATTCAATTTGAACAACAGAGAAAAAAATTGGGAAAATGAAACAAACAAAAACCAGACCCTCAGGATTGGTAGGACGATATAAAAAGTGAAATTTGAATAACATTTTTATGGATCAGAAATATCTGTAAACATTGAGATTAAAGCAGTTAAGTTCAGGGAAAGTCTCTGCTCTCCTTGAAGAATTGCTGTGTTATTGCTCCAGCACAATGAGAAAAATACAGCATATCACCACATATTTCCCTCTCATTTTGTCTGTCAGGCCCAACTATAACTAAATTTGTCCCAACTTTTTTTTCCCCATCATTTATTTCCAGTTCAAAACACAAGGGGGTGGGTAAAGGAGGGGAGAAGAAATTGGAAAAGCAGCAGCACTGTTTCTGTTAATAGGTGACTTGGTTATCTTCATAGAAAACCTTACAAAATGTAGGTAAAGTATCAGAACTAACAAGTGAATTTGGCAAGATTGATGGCTATCAGGACAATATTAAAAAATGAGTTCTATTTCTAAATATTAGTGATGACCTATTGGAAAATGAAAAATCATTGTAATGTGCAATAGCATCCCAAACAAGATATTTAAGAGTAAATCTAAGGAAAGATGTGCATGATCTCTGTAATGAAAACAATGAAGTGTTGTGGAGAACAAGAAAATTGAAAGGAAAAAAAGAGTTATACTATGTTCATTATGATTTTCAAATGTGGAGCTGGCCCTGATTATGTGAAACCCTCTTTATCATGAAGTATTAACCTTTTCATGTAATTCTGGATTTGGCTTTTTAAAATTTTATTAAGTTTTTTTTTCTTTATGGTCATGAGGGATTCTAGTCTGTGATATTCTTATAAAACTCATTTTTTGATTTTAATTTTTGTTAATTTTTATTTTTTGATAATGAGGATTTAACTCAGGGGCTCTTAACCACTGAGCCGTATCTCCAGCCCTTTTTTGTATTTTATTTAGAAACAGGGTCTCAATGAGTTGCTTAGGGCCTTGCAAAGTTGGTGAGGCTGGCTTTGAACTCCTGGTCCTCCTGCCTCAGCCTCCTGAATTGCTGGGATTATAGGTATGTGCCACTGTGCCTGGCTAAAACTCTTTTCTTGATTGTAAGATCATACTAACTTCATGACATGATTTGGAGAATTTTTATTCTTTCTATTTGCAGAATGATTTTGTGTGTGCCTGGTATGACTTCTTTACATTTTTGATAAAATTAACTTCAGAGCCATCTTAGACTATATTTTTCATTGTGGAAAGATTTCTAAGTTTTCATTTAATTTGTGCAGCTGAGGGCTATTTGAATTTTCTGTATCTTCATGTGTCAGTGTTATGGTTTGGATGTGAGGTGTCCCTCAAAAGCTCATGTGTAAAATAATGCAAGAAGGTTCGGAGGAGAAATGATTGGGTTATGGGAGCCTTAATCCAAGCAGTGAACTAATCCTATGATGAGATTAACTTGGTGGGAACTGAAGGGGGAGGAGGTGGGCATTGAGGGTGTGCCTTTGGGATATATCTTTTGTATCTGATGAGTGGAGTCTCCCTCTCTCTCTCTGCATCCTGATCATCATGTAAGCTGTTTCCCTCTGCCACACTCTTCAACCATGATGTTCTGCCTCACTTGGGATACTGAGGAATGGAGCCAGCCTCCTATGGACTGAGACCTCTGAAACTATGTATCCTCAAATAAACTTTTCCTCCTCTAAAATTGTTCTGTTCAGGTCTTTTAGTCACAGAAGCAAAAAAGCTGACTAAAACAGCCAGTTATGCTAATTTGTACCTTTCAAGGAATTTGTACATTTCATCTGATTCGTCAATTTTATTTATATAAAGTTGCTTATCATATTTCCTTCTCAGTTTAAACAATGTGTTATCTGTAGTGCTGTACTGTCTTTCATTCCAGAGATGGGTAACTTATGTTTTACTCTTTTATTTTTGATAAATCTAGTCAAAGGGGTGATAACATTTTTCATGTTCTCAAAGAACAAATATTGTTTACATTTATTTGATCTCTTTTGTCTGTTTTCTGTTTCCTTGATTTCTGCTCTTTTCTTCATCATTTCATTTGATGGATTCAAACTGCTCCTTTTTGCTTAGAAAGTTCAAATCATTGGTTTTGTGTCACTTTTTCTTTCCAGGTAGACTCATTTCATGTGATGCATGTACCTTTAAGCAGGGTTTCACCTATATTCCACAAGTTTTCAGTTGATGCATTTTAAAATTATTACTTAGTTTTAAATATTTTCTAATTGACTCATAATTTATTCTATAAGACTATAATAGATTATTATTATCTGGGTTATTTAGAAAGGCCTGATTTCCAAGTATTTTGGAATTTTACATGTATCTTAATACTATTTTCTCGTTTAAGTCCATTGTGGTCAGAGACCATACCCTATGTGATTCCAGTCCTTTTAAATTGACAGAGTCCTATTTCATCCCTCTCATACAGTTGACTTCAGTGAATTCTTTACACATTGGCTTGTGATAAATGTGCATTTTGCTATAGGGTGGGTGCAGTATTCTACAAAAATCACCCAGGTTTCTCCATTCTCCTATGTCCCCCCCCACCCCCATTATGGAAACTGAGTAATGTTTGTAGAACACTGCACCCACCCTATAGCAAAATTTATCATTATCATTTATCAAACATTTATCATTACCCTAGGTACATGTATAACTGCACATATTGTGTGACTTTACATGGTATACAACCAGAGAAATGAAAAGTTGCGCTCCATTTGTGTACAATGAATCGAAATGCATTCTGCTGTCTTGTAGAACTAATTAAAATGAATTAAAAAATCACTCAGGTTAAGGTAATTGATGATGTTACTCAAATTTCTGTTCTTAACTGATTTTTGTCTACTTGTTCTATTGATTACTAAGAGGGTCATGTTATAACTCGTCACTCTTTCAATGGATATACTGCCCACTTAAGTTTGCTCAGTTTTTGCTTTAGGTATCTCCGTCTCTTATGTCTTCTCCTTGACTTCATCTCTTTATCATGACAAAATGTCTGTTTCTACCTCTGTTCTTATTTTGAGGACTGCAGTATTATCTGTAAAGCCATCTATAGTTAGTTCTTGCAAATTATAGTATTTTCATCTTTTACTTTGAATGCCTATGTGTCCTTATATTTAAAGTGCATTGCTTAGAAGTAGCATGCAGTTTGATCTTGACTTTTTATCTAGTCCAACATTCTTGTCTTTAATTCTTAATTCACTTATTGTTCATGAATTATTGACATGTTTGGCTTAATGTCCACTATTTTGATGTTTTCTATTATTCTCATATTTGTTGTTGCTTTTTTAAATCCTCTCCTGATTACTTTTTGATTATGTGACTGTTGGAGTATTTCATTCTACTTCTTCCATTTAACTTTTGATCTCTACCACTTTTTTTTTGTTTTCTCATGTCTGCTCTGGGGCTCATGATATACTTCATTAACCTATTATAAACTATCATGTATTAATATTATACCATTTCATTTTTTATGTAATAAATTGATAGCATACTCTCATTTGTTCCATCCAATCCTTATACTGTTGTTGGAACATTTTATTTCTTTATTAGTAATAGATACTATTGTATATGCTATTTTAAAAATAATTATATTTTAAACAACTTAGAAAATTAAGATTCATATTTTACCCATATATTCACATTTTGTGGCTTGTAATTTCTACATGTATATTCAAGTTTCCATTTGGTATAACCTAAGGTGTTTTCTTTAATATTTACTGTACTGCAGGTCTACTGGTGATAAATTCTCTCTTTTTATTTCCACTTCCATTTTTGAAGGATATTTTTATTGACTATAACATTCTAGGTGACAGACTGTTTTATTTTAGCTCTTCTAAGATAGCATTTCGTTGTGTTCTGGTTTGCTTTATAATGGGAAATTACTAGTTGTTTCTATTGCTATTTCTGTTGTATGTAATGTGTGCTTTTCTCTGGTTGCTTTTAGGATAGGCTCTTTACTTTTGGTTGTTACCATTTGTGATATACATGGCATGGTTATTTGCATTAATTATACTTGGGTTTGTTGGACTTCTTATATATGTTGGCTTGTATTTTTTTTATAAAATAGAAAGGATGGTAGAAGGAGACGGTCATCATTATACAAAATACATGTATGAAGATGTGAATTTGGTGTCAACATACCTTACATACAAACAGAGATATGATAAATTGTGGTATAAAGGTATAGTAAGAATTATAATGCAAAATAATAATAATAATAATTATTATTTCTTGCCATTATTTTGACTCTACCTTTTGGACCCTAATTACATGTATTGTACCTTGATATTTTCCCACCTGTTATTGAGTTTCTGTTTATTATTTTTTTAACTTTCTCTCCATGTCAGTTATGATATTTTCTATTACTTGGGCTTCTTCTGTAGTATCTAATTTATTAGTAAGCTTTTCTAGTGAATTTTTTCTTTCTGTTATTAGATTTTTCAATTCTAGAATTTATAGTGTTTTAAACAGCTTTTTTTATTTATTGAGATTACCTGTATGTACTTATTATGCACATCTTTTCAAAAAGTCTTTACACAAATAACTGTTTAGAATTTTTTTCTGCTAATTTAAACTTCTCTGTTGTATTTAGGTCTGTTTCTATTCATTTTTATCCCCTTGTTTGATTTCTCTTTCTGCTTCTTTATGTATCTAATTTTTTTTTGATTATGTAGTAGACATTATTGAGTGATTGGACTTCCTTGCCTTTTCCTAAAGAGTTTTGTTTCATTTTGTTTTGACAGGCAGTGAATTGTTTGATACTTTTGAGCTTTTATTAACACAATTGATTAGAGCAAACCTACTACTTTGTGCTAGATTCCCAGTTATATAACTGGCAGTGCTCAGCATGGTCTCTAAACTGTTGAAAATCTCTTTTTTGAAGCAGAATGGGATTTCTATGATCTTAATTTAGTTCATATTTTTGGAGCATGTTCAGTTTACTATATGCCCTGAGAATGTACAAATTAGCATCTGACAAAGGAATTAAGGGGATCCTTACATGGATTTCTAGAGCTCCTTTTCTGAGTAGCTTCCTCCTTTGTGGTGACTGTCCTAAAAGTCAATCTCATCATTGGCCCTGAATTCTAATCTATATTTCTCCACCTCATAAAGATTTTAATATTCTGCTTGGACACCACCTCCTTATTTTGTGACCTGGAAGGTAACTTTGAACAGAAAGGTGGGTGCTAGTGGTGATTATCTCTAAGAGGTGATGGTCCTACACTGACTTATCTCAGGTACAACAGCCTTATGCTTCTTAGGGATGACATCCTCTGTCATGTTAGGCTGTCAGTGACTCAAAATAACTTTGACATATATTTTGTCTAGTTTGAGAGTTAGTTATAGCAGGAAGACGAGTCACCAGAACTCCATCAGGATTAAAAGCAAAAGTCTCACTTATATGACAATGGCTGTTCCTCCTCAAAAATAAAAATATATGTTAGCAACTAAAATATTAAGGACTAAGATCATGAAATACATATAATTAATAGTACTGCAAAATAATTTCTACTAGGAAAGCACAAGTGGACTTTTAGACTTAAATTCTGAATTTGGCATGATAATTTTAAAAATGCTTTCAATGAAGGAGAGTTTGGAAAAGGCAAGCCAACCGCTTGCTCTCTATAGATTTAATATTGAGAGTCCCCCCTCCCCATTTAGAAGCATTGATTTCTTCCCTGCATGGATTTTTATGTGATGTGGTGATTGACCTGGCTGCCTTAAGAGGGTGAGTCCATTGCATTTCATTTTTTATCATCACCAAACATCTTGATTCAGACCCCAGAGTCACTGATTGATTATGTGTTGTCTTGAACAGTGATGGGTTGTTTTGTTTTAAAATTTAACCTCTGTGGGTAAAGTAGAGGAGAGGAATCTGCTACAGATCCTGTTTCAAATGGTCAATTTTGTGACCATCTATTCAGATTTCTATAATTTATAATTTGTGATTTTTTTAGACAAGTGCTAGCAGAAGGCAATATTTCTTAAGCACTCTTTCCTTAGTAGAAAAAGAGTTTTAAGAAATCAGAGGACTTACTTTCCCATTTTTTTAGGGTCACCCTGACATTCAGTGGATTCAGGGTTCAATGTGCCATGGGACATGACTCTGAAATTGTTTGGCTTCACATTACTATACCAGCTGAGCAGAGAAAGAGCTGAGCTAAAGGTGTGCTCAAAGATGGTGAAACAGAAAGCTTTAGATATTCCATCTTTTATTCCACAGTTCTAGTTTTTCATATGCCAAGATTAATATCCTTTGTCCAGGGTTCTGTATACTTATTTAGTCTCTTACTTTTTCTAATCTATGATGATATTTCTTAAGCCCAAAATGCAGTATTTCATACAAACTCATGTTTTTTTTCCTGATAAAAAGAGCTAGGGAGAAATGTGGATATGTGGAGAGTGTGTAAAAGTTGGATTAGACTTTAATATTCCTGGTTGTATTTTAATAAACTACTAAAATATTTCCTAAAATCTTGACTTGGACATATTCATTTAGATTTACTATTTTCTTCCCTGTACTTCTTGAAAATAATGCAATTGCATTTGTTTACAGAGTAGATCCCAATACAGACATTCTCCCTAGTCAGTATAATTGAATTGGTGACATTTTACTGTATTTTAATTTTGAGACTCAAAATGGATAATTTTGTCTTTCTCAATTTTCAATGCTATTTAGATTGATTAAAAATTGAGTAACAAAGAAATCATATTATTCATTTAACTTTAAACATGCCCTTAGATACTTTTTAGGATCTATTGATATGTCTATTTTATTTGCTGTTCAAAAATATTTTCTTATTCCACATAGGAGTAATCTGCAAATATGAGAGGCTCAGGACTTGGTTGATATTATAGTGCCCTTAACTCACTGTTTTGGGAAGTACTTTTGTAAGAAGTTTTGTGTGAAAAACTGTAGAGTGGATGGACCAAAGAATTCTAATGCTCCACACTTAGGAGCACTGAGTGGCTTTCTAACACCCACTTGCCCTTTGTTGATCTCAGGTGACCTTTGATGATCACAAGATGAGTTGAGATTTCCTTGATGAAGGTTTGTTAGGATACTTGCCTCAGACAAAAGTTACCTAATCTTAAAAAAACAAACAAACAAGCAAAAAAAAAAAAAAAAACCAAAAAACAAAACAAAACCACACACACACCTCAGGTAGAATTGGTAGACACTTTTAGCTTTCTACATGCAAAGGAAAAGAGAGGAGATGCTTCAGTAACAAAATAGCAATAACTAAATTTAGTACAAGTCAGAATTTACAGAGACCTTTCTAATGAAATTTCCCCAACAATCCTGAGAGATAACATTATTACTATCACCATTGTATAGAAGGAGAAATGGAAGTTTATAACCTTGCTATAGGAGGATGTTATGACATGTAAAAATGAAAATATCTTGATAAGTGAGTAGAAAAATTTTAGAACTTTGAAAATCAAATTTTGTTTTTGATTGAATTATAGAACTGCAGGGATCTGTGGAGTTCAGCTCTGTATTGTAAGGTTGCATTCATAGAGATTCATAGACTCAGGGTCCAGGGACTTGCTAAGAGTGCAAGGACTGCCTGCTATCAGATCTGGGGCAGGGCACCTGGCTAGCAGGGCAGTTTCTTAGGGAACAGCTGACAGTACATATTCCCAGAGAGTTGCTTCCTCTTAATCATTTCTTAAGACTTTGGTTGACACTGGATATTGGAGGAAGACCTGAATTGGGGGCTTCGTGAGGGCAGATAGCTAGCTACCCATGTGTGGCATGTCCTTTTTCAAAGTTATCTTTTCTCTAAGATGATGGGTCTCTCAAGATCCTCATTAAAATGCAACTCTATGGTGTGGGAGAGGAAAGACATGCAGACAGTGGGATCTATGGTCACACCAGCATGACTTAGAACATTGGTTTGCTGTCACCTTGCAATTTGACTTCTAAGGTGATAGCTGACTGGGATGGCACACTGGGATTGGAAAGGAAAGAGAATGAATAGCTACATCTCACAGGGCTGGGGAAAATGAACCTAAGTTGAGCACTATGATGGAAGGTCTGGGATCTCAATAGCATTGGGTGTGGCAGGATGGAGGATACTATACTTCAATTATTTATACATAGGGTCAGTTCTGTCCAGATATTACAATATGACTCCAGGGATCAACTGATCATTCTTTTTTTTTTTTCATTCATCAAACATTCTTCATTTACTTTTTTTTTCAATGACTTTTGCTAAACCTATTATAGGCAGGGGAGATTAATTAATTAAATCAGTACTTTATAGAGTACCAAATATAGACAAGGTACAGTACCACTCACTGAGAGGACAGAAAGACGAAACTGACAGTCTTTACCTTCAGGGAGTCTACAGTCTAGTTCACAGATAATAAAATACAAGAAAGGTGGGGTGGATGCTAACAGATATACCTAGAAAGTATTATAATACCCAAGCTTGGAGAGGTGTGAAACTGGTAGGAACCAAAGAAGGGTCCATAGAGGAGGAACCATTTGAAGTGGTGCTTGGGGTTGAGAAGAACATCACTCCTCAATTTTTCTCTTCAGGCCACATCTTTCCCATGAGCCCAGACTCATGTGTCCAATGGCCTAGTCCATGTCCTCATGCAGATATCACACAGGCATCTCATGTTAGTCATGTCTGCAATTAGACTTTTGATTTTTATCACTGAAAACTGGGCTTGTCCCCTAGTCTTACTCATCTCAGTGAAGGCACTCCATTATTCTGGCTGGTCCGGAACTTTCTAGTTCTCCTAAATCTACCTCTTTTCCATTTTGCTCAAGCTGCACTTAGTGTAGTTAGTAGATTACTGTTGGGTAAGACTTAGATTTTTTATATGCTCATGAAACTGATAAATAGTTAGTAGGGACTCATAGTATTTGTTTTATTTTTTCCACATTTTTAATTGGTGTATTATAGTTGAACATAATGTGAGATTTGTTCTTACATATTCATACATGCACACAATATAACAGTATGATTCGGCTCACGTCACTCCCCAGCACTCCCTCCCCTCCTCCCACTCCCTATTCCCTTTCCTCTTTTCTAGGGATCTCCCTTTGACTTTCTTGAGATGTCCCCACCACAGTTCTTTTCTTTTTCCTCTCTCGCTTCCACATATGAGATAAAACCTCTGAACCTTGACCTTCTGAGTTTGGCTTATTTTGCTTAACATAACATTCTCAAATTCCATCCATTTTCCTGCCAATGACATAATATCAGTTTTCTTTATGACTGAATAAAACTCCATTGTGTCTGTATACCACATTTTCTTTATCCATTCATCTGTTTATGGACTCCTTGGGTTGGTTACATTGTTTGGCTATTGTGAATTGTGCGGCTATAAACATGGGTACGCATGTATGACCCTCGTTTGATGACTTTAAATTTTTAGAATAAATATTGAGGAGTGGTATAGCTGGGTCATGTGGGGGTTCTATTCCTAGTATTTTAAGGAAACTCCATGCTGATTTCCATAGGGGTTGTACTAATTTACAGTCCACCAACAGTATAAAAGTGTTCCTTTTTTTCTACATCCTTTCCAGCATTTACTATTATTTGTATTCTTGATAACTACCATTATGACTAATGTGGGGTAAAATCTCAATGTAATTTTGATTTGCATTTACTTAATTGTTAATTTTGTTGGACTTTCCCCCCATATATTTGTTGGCCATTTGTATTTATTCTTTTGAGGAACATCTATTGAATTCATTTTTCCAAATTGGGTTTTTTTTGGTGTTAAGTTTTTTGAATTCTTTATAAAATTTAGATATTAACTCTCTGCCAGAAGAGTAACTAGCAAAGATTTTCTTCCATTCTGTAGGCTCTCTCATATTCTTGATTGTTTACTTTGCTGTGCAGTAGCTTTTTAATGTGATGCTATCTCATTTATGAACTCTTGGCATTATTTCTTGAGCATCAGGGGTCCTACTGAGGATTGTGCCTATATTCTGGAGTGTTGACCCTACATTTTCTTCAAGAGTTACCTAGTTTCTGGTCTAATTCCTGGGCCTTCAATCCAATTTGAATTGATTTTTGTGCAGAATGAGAGATAAGGGTTTGGTTTCATTCTTCTACATGTGGATAACCAGTTTCCTCAGCACCATTTGTTAAAAGGCTGTCTTTTCTCCAATGTGTGTTTTTGTCACCTTTGTCAAAGATCAGGTGACTGTAGCTGTGTGGGTCTATCTCTGTGTCTTCTATTCTTCTACCATTGCTCTATGTGTGTTTTTATGGCAGTACCATGCAGTTTTGTTATTATAGTTCTGTAGTATAATTTGAAGTCAGTCAGGGATGGTGGTGCCTCCAACATTGCTTTTTCTAATATATATTTTTTAGTTGTAGATGGACACAATACCTTTATTTCATTTTTATGTGGTGCTGAGGATCGAACCCAGTGCCTCACATGTGCCAGGCGAGCGCTCTACCACGGAGCCACAACCCAGACCCCCAACATTGCTTTTTGACTCAATAGTATTAAATAAAAGGTCTGGTAGAAGACGATACTTTATACCTGTAAGGCAATCCATTTAGAGTCATTTTTACTTATGCATAGGACTTTAGGCATAACTGTATTTTTATAGGGATTTATACATCCATAAGTTTTTGTCATACTTTACTATTTTACCCAGTGTGATCTCACTGTGTGTTTTCACTTGATTTCACAATCACAATGTTGACACAATTGACTTTACTTTTTTTATTCCTCACATGACAAAACTTAAAGGGAACCAGTGACTTACCTGTGATCTAATAGCTAGAATAAGTATGACCTTTATTCTACATACAACCAGGTCCCACACATGCTTGGAAGCCTAGGGACCTGCAGGCAACCAGCAGCTCAGTCTGATTGTGAGGGAACAGAGGTAGGTTGCTCTGGAAAGAAGGTGTGGGACTGAATTATAGAGGTCTTTATATGCCATTAAACAGAACTTAAGCTTCTCAAACTGGGATCTACAGAACAGGAACCACTCCTTCCAGGAATGTACCACATAGTCAGGTATGACACAATAAAATATTAAAATTATATTCAGATTTATAAGCCTCTATTTTACATAATATTTTGTTGATATTTTATAATTTGTTAATATATTGTCACAGAGACATGAGTTCACATACATGTACCCAGAAATGCACATGCACACACACACACACACACATAGGTATCTGCAAATTATTTTTATTGGTGAGAGTAAAATAATGCTTTTTGAGCAAGGCAGCAATGTGAGAGCAACAGTAGTTTAGGAAAAGTAATTGGTGGTCCCGTTGCTGGGGACCCAAAGACAAGTCTCTACTTCATGGTTCATAAGCATACCAGCCAGTCTGTTTTGTGTGAGAAACCAAAGTGAGTTAATGTGAATGAAAATGCCCTCAAAATATAAGATAAATAAGAAAGCAGACTAAGACAGGCACACAGAATTTGTATTTAAAACTTCTCAACAGCTGATGCCAGATACATGGAAATGAAGGCTCCATTAAAGGCTCAGAGGAGAAGCCTGAAAAATAAGATGAGAAATTTGGAATGGATGCCGAGGAAACCCTTTTTGGATCTGGCTGAGCAGATTTTTAAATTGTTTATTTACTTGGCATTCCTACTGTCTGTTCTAGAATCATTAGAGCCTTATATGTGAAAAAATAAAAACACTTTAGCAAGTGGAGCGGTGCTCTGAAACACTAGAATGAGTTTTTAAGACATCTTTACCTTTTTCTACAGGATAGCATTCATCATCCTGTGGTCCGGCACTGAGGAAGTAACCATGTGAAGAAATTGACTACCGGAGCATCCATAAGTAGGAGGCTCCCTTTGTTCCAAATGTCCTCAGACTTCAACATTTTTATGTCCCAGAAGCAAAGGAGACATTTCCCTGTTTTTCCAAACAGCTGGACCTATGTTTGAGGCTCTCTGGGTTTAAAAGCTTTTATTTCAGAAGGAACAAAGTGACAAACTTTCTAATTTAGTTAAAATTCCTGTAACTTAAGCAGCAGCTAAAAAGGATCTTGGTGCAGAATGGTGTGCAGAGCGAGGACTCCACTGGCGTGACAACTATTTTTAGGGGGAGTGCTGGCAGGCAGCATTCTAATGAAAGGCGACTGAAGTCCCCTCAATGCCTCCCCTCTTTGTCCAACCCAGACTGGAGAGAAGGCTGTTTCACAATCACATTTTCCTTAGTTCAAAGATTTCATGTATCTGTGCATATTCTGTATGGTTCCAAAACTGCCGGGTTTTGTGCAGGGGGGAAAATAACCATTTGCAAATCCGCGGATTAAGAGGGTCAGGAAGGATCAATTCCTGGCTTAGGGAGGGGGAGGCTGAGTGATAACACATCTTTGCTAGGAGTCTAACTGAAGAGAAGATGGAGTGAGCCTGAGTTACTGTAAACAAGAGAAATTCAGACTTTTCTCGGAGGAAATAATGCATTTATTGTTATGAATGCCTTTGTGAAAGGCAAGAGACTTTTTGTTGGAACAAAGGATTCTACTTAAACACACAAGTGTAAACAGGACATTCCTTGCTGGCTGCCTCTAGCTTTGGTTGTCTTGAGGTTTAGCTTTTTTTTGAGGAGAATTCTGGCTGGTGAGCAGGAGTCTGAGCTGCATGGAGGGCAGGAGACTGGGGCTGGTCAGCCTATGTCAAGAATGGACTCTTCAGCATGATCTTGAGTGGAAGCTCCCACTCAGGCCTGTTTCCTCTCCTTCAATATGGAACAGTGCTTTCCTTAGCTCCCTCTACCACTAAGAGTGTGACTCTGTATCTAGGTTTTCTAGGTTTCTCTTTTTATCATTAGACAGCATGAAAAGTAACTACTCTTGTATCCAATAATTAATCCTGCCAAAGGCTGGCCCTGAGCTCTACCAGGGTAGTAGACAGGACAACAGCAAGCCCCGTCTTCCATCCAACTGAATTCACATAAAATTATAGGCTGCACCATTTACCACTAAGAAAAAAAATCCACTACAACTCTACCCCTAAAATTTGGCTTATCAATTTTAGAATGCACTCTGATCAGCAGTGTTAGAAAAAGATGCAGTTATGTGTATGTGAGGATGAAGCTATGTAGCAATTAAGTGCAGTGTGCTGGTTGGTTAGACAGCTGCTGAGAAAAGCTCCAGAGAGAGGGACAGTCACTCTGCTGGGGAGGTGTGGTTCAAAGTCTTTGAAATCCTTTGCATCCCCTGAGAGATAGTGTGGCATTGAAAACAGCCTTCTTGGGTTCTGTTCTTGGCTCTGCCACTTGCTGGCCAGTTTCTCCATCTCTTTGCAATTTGGTTTTCTCATCTGTAAAATGGGGATGAGGATAGCAATTGCTTCATAGGATTAAATAAGGATTAAATGTGAAGTATGCAAAGCAGGGCTGTGCACATAAGAATTCACTCCCTGGATATTAGAATTGATGCAATTGTGAAATTAACACCTAGCTTTCCTGCTGGAAAGGGAGCCCCTGGAAACAGGGTACAGGATAGTTTTGCTCACTCATTGTAGTACCTGGTAGATAGTAAGTGCTCATAAATAATTACCAAATATATGAATTTGCTATTTGTGTCCCCTGTTAGACATTAACCAATATTTCCCTTTATCCATGACAGTACGCTCCATTCCTGACCTCACAAGACTGCCTGTACCTACTTTGATGAAGGAGCATATAAAAACCCAATGAAATGAATTTTGGTAGAGTTAGCAAACGTCTCATGGACTTGTATTCCTAGGTCCTTGCCAAGGATGGCTTTCTTTGTCTTATCAGCCTATAAACTCTGGCCTGCTAATAAGGACAAAAGTAGATGCTAGAAATAAATGAGTAAGAAGACCCGCTGTTCCCACGGCTCAACTTTCTCAAGGCTGTGCTGATGGGAAGGCAGATGATGTCCTTGAGCGACTCCACAACCCAGATAAGGCTGTCTAAGACAAAGGGACTGTCCCTGCTTTGACAAATGGAGCTGACCTTCCAGTCCTAGTAAAACATTCTGGTTTCAACAAAGTCTGTATCAGGTGGGGGATGATATATGGCTGGAAGTATGTAAATCTACAGGCAGGTGTTAACTGGCTGCCTTGTTATGCAATTAACCCACAATTCATAAGCACACCCAAGAAAAAAAGGGAAGTTGTATTTGCCATCTCTTCTGGCTTTTTAGTTAAGTGGCTGTATTAAGAAACACTTCTGAAAGAGAAAGATTCATTAGTCGGAGATTCTAAGAGTCTCGGTTTGAATTAAGACTCTGTAATTCAGCCTCAAATAACACTTGTCTAAACATAAGATGAGTCAATTAGTAGAATCAGAGGAATTTTGAGCTTGCTTTGTATGTTTTCCTGGATGCTACCTCCAGCAGTCAAGGAAGGTAACTGCAGAAATATCTTTACTCTATCAGGCTGGAACCGAGTGGCAACCGAAGGATGAGAATTTCACATTTAATTTGAGTCAAAGGGAGAACAAGACATCTTATATTATTTGGTCCTCCATCCTCAGTTTCAGATAGAAGCTGGCCTTCCTATCCATTATCTTTGTGTCTGATCCGACATGTCAGCTTGGATCTCCTCTGAAGCTAATCCAAATTGCTGTACTTTTTCCAAACTTGCAATTTCATGTTACTTTATTTTCAGATGCTTGAAAATTTGAACTACTAATTGAAATTTTGATTCAATTTGTTAAAGTGAGGACCTGGGAGGGCATGATAATTATCTTCAAATAGTAGAAAGTCTGTCATGGGAAAGATGAAAAACACGGTGCTGTGAGGGTGTAGAACAAGAGACAGATGCTGCAGAGGGAGTTTCTAATTCATTAAAAAGATGGGCTGTTTATCAATCAAGGATGAGCAAAAAAGAAGGGGTGGGGAGGGGAAAAGGATTATCCCAGCAGATTCTATATTTCCCATGCCAGAGTAATGCCTGAATTTGTTGGAGAGTAAAGATTGGGTGGTTGTTAGGACTGTTGTCCAATATCTGGTTCTTTTATCACTCCTGCCATTTGCAGGACTTGAATTCCTGGTCCCCTGGTGGTGGATGGGGCCATATGGATACTCCTAGTCAGATCCCAAAATATTTAATCGCCAGTGTGAGACTTTAAGGGTTTTCCTTCCTTGCCAGTATAATCGAGGAAGCATAGGTATAGATTTAGCTTCCATTGGCCTGGCCTCCTGGGAGCATAGTGGTAAGCACAGACTCTTGTTATCTTGCTTGGACACGTAGCGAGAAGGAAAAATAAGCTTTGTTGTTTTAAGCTACACAGCATAACCTAACTCATAACTTTTTTTTTCAGTTATTCTTGAGCAGTGATAAGCTTAAGCAGGCAGAGTCCTTCTCCACCCCAGCCTCAGGTCATAGCCAGTCAAGGCACAGCCAGTCCCATGTTCCAGAGAATTTCCCACTCAGGGCTGGCCATGTGACCAAGTTCAGGCCCATGAGACTTAAGGGCAGTCATGCATAGGGGGAGCCAGGCTCTGAAAAAGGTATTCCTAAAAAAAGAAAGAGAGAAGAGAGAAGAGAGAAGAGAGAGAGAGAAGAGAGAGAGAGAGAGAGAGAGATTTTTGTTTTGCTTTTGATTTTTTTCATGTGAGCAAGATGGTGATGCTTGAAAAGTAAGACAGTCTGTTTGACACAGAGTGGTAAATGTGTGGAATTCATGTCCCAGGAGGAAGTGCAGGTTGAGCTGCATGAAGCAGAGCGTTCACATTCTAAATCCACGACTAGCCCACACTTACACTGGTATGTCTCAGAGGCTCCTTAAATGTATATTGAAAATCTATTGTCCCTTTTAGGTCCTTGACGCAACTATAGGAACTGTAGCCCTTCCTGTGGTCCAGATTAGAAACCTGCAGATGACCCCTCTCTGCTGCTTCTCCCTCATCCAGTGCCTAGTGCTTCCCAGCCACCCACTCTTCTCCTGCATCGCTACTACAGGAGCTCAGACCATTGGCATCTCTGTAAACAACTACTCATCTAAAGAGTTGGCCTCTAGCCTAGCTTCCCCTCCAACTTAGGTCTATGTTATGGTTAGCAAACGTTTCCAAAACAAATTGATCAAATCAAACCCCTCCTTAAAACAGCTTCAATGGCTTCCTAATATCTCCCAATAAATCTCCCAGTCCTTGACCAAGTCTTTTAAGACTTTTCATGGCCTACCTCTGGCTGTGTCTTTGGTCTCCATTTGGGCCACCTCTGTGCCATTCATATCTGCGTTCCCTACAGGTCACAGAGTGCTGCATGATCTTTTCCCATCCTGCCTCTTGTACCTGTTGACCTCCTTCCATCTTTCTGCCCCCTCCCTTGCCCAGCTAACCCCTCATCCTCATAAGGTCTTATTTCAGCTATTTTCTTCTCAAGGAAGCCTCTTCCCCAGTGCCAGCCAGGATGCCCCTCTGTGTACTCTATTTCTACTGTGTCTTAGCATTTTCACCACTGAGTGGTCACTTTCTATTAATCCTCTATCTCTCCCACTAGATGGTAGCCCCTGAAGGGTGATGATGACCCTTTCCTTTTTTGGAAAAGTGCTTGGCATGTTTTAAGTCCTCTGTGAAGGATTGAAACTGCTATTCTTCACACGCCTCTTTGTTAGACAGAAGCAGTGGTGGCTGTGAATTTTGAGAATACTGCTGTGAAGATGTGCCAAGCTGATGGCAGGAGACAGGATGATGGTGAGAGAGACAACCTGGGCTAGACAGGGGTCTGGGTCTAGAAGTGTAAACCAGGCAAATGGCATGTGGTGAGATGGAGCCGGAAATCAGAGAAAGAGGGATAGAAGTTCAAAAGGCATGATCTGTCTCCAGGAAGTCATCTAGGAAGGCCCTGGGAGGAGTGAACGCCAAGCTTAAGGTAACTCAGGCCTCAGTTGAGAGTTGTCTGAGCACAGAGCCAAGGGAAGCTTGAATTCTTTAAGACAGAGAGGACTTAGCTGACTGGAGAGAGATGCAAGGTAGAACAAAAACAGAAACCTATGTTAAATTGGTCAAAGTTGGCCTGGTACCCACACAGGTGGCCAGGAATCTTCCGCCTCTAGAGAATCTGCGTGCCAGAACTCTTCAGTCTGCAGAAGATCAGGCCTAGTGTTTGAAGCAGGGAGACAATGTGAAGCAGGCTTGGCTTATGAGGAAGGAGGAGCAGAGCTGGGGTTCCTGGGTGTGGCTCTCCTCCCACAAGATCCCCTTCACTCATGATCCTCGCAGCCAGCGTCCTCTTGTGGGAGGATGTCCCTGGCTTCTGCTACAAATCAGAATAGTTTAAGTGGGTGATGTCCCCAGGAAGACCCATGGATCTGAATGAAGCATCAATCAAATTGGAGAATCAAAACAAGGTTATGTTGGAGGGTAAATTTATCAAGTAATAAATGTGGACCAAAAAACAACAACAACAACAACAACAAAATCCAGAAAGGACAATCTGCTCAGGTTAAGGCTTTCTAAAATTTCACCTTAGAATTTCATGTGAATATCTAGATGTCTGTAGAAATTATTTGTAATCCCTGTAACATAATGCAGGGTAAATTGCTGGGCTTTCCTAAAGGTTAAATTGTCCCCAAAGAGTCCATGTCTCCTGCTGAGTTTGAGCAACTGGTACCCCAATGATAAGTTAGAGTGTTCTGAGCATTTTAAGGATAATAGAGAGGCCTATCTCTCAGCTCTGCAGTGTGTCAC
This sequence comes from Marmota monax, assembly GCF_021218885.2. Taxonomy (NCBI): domain Eukaryota; kingdom Metazoa; phylum Chordata; class Mammalia; order Rodentia; family Sciuridae; genus Marmota; species Marmota monax. The sequence continues at coordinate 61,953,651 of NW_026693777.1, read as the reverse complement.
AGGGCCATGGTCACCTTCACTCAGGTTTCTAATCTCCCCCCATGGCCAGGTCCTTGCCCTTCTCCAATCACACCTGGCTACCACTTGGTCCCTTGTTTTATCTCTACTTTTGTGTTATAAAACTTCCCCTGGATGATCCTGTCTCACTCCTTGGCCCCTTGGTGGTGCTCTCTGGACATCCTTGCCTTGTTCTGTTATTTTTTAAAAATATTTTTTAGTTGTTGATGGACCTTTATTTAATTTATATATTTATATGTGCTGCTGAGAATTGAACCCAGTGCCTCACATATGCAAGGCAAGTGCTCTACCACTGACCCCCAACCCCAGCTCTAGTTCTGTTATTTTAAAAAATAACAATGAGCCATTCCTCACAATATCATGAAAATGAAGCAAAATATCACAGGGGGTGTGTCCAGAGAGAGCTCCCACTCCTCAAGTGTGTTTAAAATGGATAGTCAAGCAAATCCAACTTTGAGCACCAACAGATACAGAATTAAACTTAATACTTCTGGAGTCTTTCTGTTTCCAGGAGAATTTCTTTACAATATGTACCTCATCATTGTTTCCCCTTGTTTCCATTTTCTTTCAAAGTGTAATATTGTTTCTCCTGTAACATAAAAGCACAGCTCATCTTATTTTCTAGTGTCCTTAAGAATTGCACAAAATCTATCACATTCCATGAAGATTTTAAAACAAGTGAGGGGATTTTATAATAAGTGAAGAAAATGTTTGCTGACCAGTCCTTAGCAGTGACAGGTTGTGGGCAAGGAGGAGCCCACTGGTGAAAACAAGAGTGGTCCACTTCGATTTGCTAGACATTCCTTGTATACTTATTGGGCTCAGCATTGCATTTATAAAAAAGGTCTGGAGAAATGAGCAGTATTCAAAATATGGCAAAAGTGAATAAGTAAGCAAGATAAAAGTTGTCATCTAACACATCACTCATTAAAGATTAAAGATCAGAGCAAGAGGATCAGGGTAAAGGCCAAGAGCAACCTCAGGTTAAGGATGGGAAGGGATTGTTGAGTTAGATAAAGTTTCTTCCATTTATGGGCTGAAAGGATTCTAACCCATTAAAACCAGTACCAATGAAGGGGCAGGAGCCCAATAACACAGTAATAATAATCATAAATGCCAAATGCTCTGTACCATTCTAAGAACCTTACATGTTTTATGTCCTGTAACTGTCTACAATCCAAGGACACAAGTGCAAATGGATATATCTGTTTCATGGTTGGAAGGAATTGAGGCACAGAGAAGTTCAAAGACTTGCCAAGGTAGAAAGCTGCTGAACGAGGATTTGAACCCACTGGCCTGGTTTCATAGCCTGCTGTACACAGTGGCCACGTGCTTGGTGACACATGTATGAGGAAAGACCAGTGTTTCCATAATTTTATTTTTGGTACCAGGGATTGATCTCAGGGGCATCTAATCACTGAGCCACATCCCCAGCCCTTTTAAAAATATTTTATTTAGAGAGAGAATATTGCTTAGTTGCTTAGGACCTCACTAAGTTGCTGAGGCTGGCTTTGAACTTCTAAGCCTCATGCTTCAGCCTCCCCAGCTCCTGGGATTACAGGTGTACACCACAGTGCCTGGCTCCATATATTTTTTTTCAGAGGGACACGAAGGAAAAGGATCAGAAATTGAAAAAGAACATGGTCCTCTACTTGGGGCAGATCGGCCAAAAGAGAGGCCAGCGTCCTCTGCCCATGTTCTGCCACTCTCCCTCAATGCAGTCTTCAGAAGTTCCTGCTGAACCTCAGCTGTACTGGGGCACCCTCTCACTGCATTTCAGCATGCCAGAATTCCAGGCACCTTCAAAGGCCCGGCTCAGTGTTGTGCTCCTCTGTTATGACCCCCTGGCTGTCCAGTCCTCCCTGCCTCTCCTTTCTCTGAACCCCTTCATGCGTGGTCAGAAAAAAAAGAGCTCCCTGGAGTTATTTCAACTTACTTTTGTTGCATAATTTTTTTTCTCTGTATAAGTATGGAAAATATTAGAAAATGATGTCTGTCTCCTTATTAACAGGCCCCTCAAGGACCCCCACTATGCTGGCCCAGTGTCTGATAGAGAATTTGGATTGTATTTTATACATTTCAGTTTAGGGTTTGTATTCCCTGGATTTGGAAAAAAAAAAAGACAAAGGAGAAGCTTGAGGGGGAAAAAAAGTGGTTTGCTTTGGGAGAAGAGAGATGCTTCCCTAATAAAAGATAAAATGGCCAAATGGGGATAGGCTTGTGCCCCTGAGATAAGAGGAAAGGTCATTTATTTAAACAGTAAATGGCTAGAAATGCAGATCGGATTTATAGGGCTCCTACAAATCCATAAAAAATGCTTGCACACAGATGCATGCATAATAATCCTGAATTGGCTATGAAATTTATCTTCATGAGTAAAGAGAGGAGGGATTGTTGATGCTGTTATGATTTTTACCTCATCTTTCCAAGGAAGACAGGATTAATACCAGGAGATATAAATCATGATGTGATTTTTGTATATATGCACAAAGCAAACACAATGAATATTTGATTTTCTCCAACTTCTGCAGGGCTAAATCAATTTGAAGAGATAATGGCAGAGGATTAAGTTATTGGAACGTGTGTAACTATAAAGTTTTGAGTACAGTTAACTCACAAGTTATTACAATTTCAGTATAACATCTGTTATCATTGAAATAACAGATGTGTTGTGTATTGTGAAACTAAGGAAAATTGGATATGCACATGGTTTTCAAAAGGAACCAGGCTCAGATTAAATTATTTGTGAGATACAACACTATAAAATTTATTGTAAAGGGTGGGTTAACTGATGAGGTATCCCCCAAATGAGGCTACAACATGAATATTGGTATTAATAGAAAGTCACCTTAAAATATGAGACAAACAAAAAGTTATATGAACTCCTGCACTTTGTCATATTAGAGAAGAGAAATTGTCATGCTTAAAGATGTAGAAAATTTTACAGCCATAAAATGGAAAATAGCTATCCAAAAACGTGGGCTTGGTGTAAAGAATAATGATTTGAATGTTGCCTCTTCACTTATTGTACTTGATTTTATTTCCTTATTGCAATAACTAAACTACAAACTCCTCATGCCCAGTGAGAAAGGCTACCACGCTTTCAGTGATAAAATTTTATTAACCCAGAGTTAGAACATGTGCTTCAACAAAAACACAGATGGATCAGACACTGTGGCATGCATCTGAGATCCCAGTGATTTGGGAGACTGAGGCAGGAGGATAGCAAGTTCAAGGACAGCCTCAGCAACTTAGCAAGACCGTGTCTCAATATTTTTTTTTTTAAAGGACTAGGGATGTGGCTCAGTGGTAAAATACCCCTGAGTTCAATCTGAAGTATCCAAACCAAACAAAATAAAAACCCAAACAACAACAAAAAGAACACATATGGATTTGCAGAAATTTGGGGAGAAGCTACTTGACCTTGAACCTTCTCATAAAATTCAGGAGAGTGTGTTTACTTCTCCTGTGTTGCCAGCAAAGCACTGGTCTCAAAGTAGAGGTTTAGAACCTGTGTTGCAGCCTGCTCTTTGCCAGATGCAACTTTTAGGGTACCTCTGTGAGTTTTCTGATTATGTTATTAGGATTATATTATTAGTGGTGTTCAGGTAATAATAGGGTTCTGAAATCTGTGCCGACATTTTTATTTCCTTTTTTCACCTGTCCATGATTGTGCTTTTCTTTTTGAAAGGTTTGGGGAAATGAATCCCATTGTACTATTATTTATCAAGGTTCATGGTCAGAGAAGAATATACCAGAAATGTGGGGTTGGAGGTGGGGGGAGATCTAATTAAGCTTGACTGTGTCTGGTTTTCAATTCTACTACCGTTGACAGCTTGCTCCTTGGAGAAAGAGGTCCCAGTTGGTCTCTACCACAAAAAAGGTTTTTAATAAAATATTCAAGATAGCTGAGGACCTTTAGAATGGATAATTTTATTCAACATACACTATGATCTTCCTGCTGGTTGTGGGCTCTGGACCAATACCCAGGAGCTTCTCTTGGAGTGCATGACTATTATGCATTATGTTAGAGGATTCTGTGAAAAGTCAATTTACTGAGAGTCAGATACACCATATTTTAACTTTGAGACTAAAATTGTCTCTGGGGTTTAGTTTGCTGCCATGATTAAATTCTTACTGTTCTGCAAATCTGAGATTTATTTTTAACTGTTTCAATGCTGTGTTTTATAAAGACAAATGAATAGTTAAAAAGAAAGTGAAAAAAAAATGAAGGATTCAGAAAGAATACTCTGATACAGCACAAACTTTCATTAAATAATGCCTGTAGTGAGTTTACCTGCCGTTGGCTTTGCCTCTGGTTTTGAGAGCCTGCCTACCCAGGCCTAGGACTTAATGAGGTGGCTCCCTTCAGTGTCTTAGACACTTAGCTCTCAAAAATCTCTATCTACAAACCAATTTTTCCCATCCATTACAAAACGAGCAAGAGAAATTGAATGCGTGGGTTGAAATCCCTGTTAATCAATTGGACTATTCCCCTTGGGTTGTGGTTGAAGAGCAAGTTTTCATTATCTCCAATAATTAGCATCATCTTTTTTGAAATTAGCTGAATGGACTGACACAGTAATCTGTGGTGGATATGTCATGTGTCTTTCCATTATTAACTGTTTTGGGGGGAGGAGGGAAGAGTTGAGTAGGAAGAAACAGGCTACAAGAAGGTTTTTTTGTTGTTGTTTTGTTTTAAATCTTGGTGGCATTGAACATGAGCATTGGCAGGGGGCAGGTGGGTGTCTCTTTCAGCCGATCTAAAAGTGTAATGAGCACAAGATTTGGAGATATAATTGGCATCGGCTTGGGTCTGGTTCCTACAGCCTACCTGGTGAGTGAAATTGGACAACTTACTTACCTCTCTTAAGTAAACCAAGCTGCTGCCCCTGTACAATGGAGCTAATACTAATGCCTTTCTCACAAGATAATATTAGAAAGATTTATTATAAAGTTATAAAGTATTATAAAATATTGGAAAGGTTTATTATAAAAATAAGGTTATTGTAATGATTGAAAGAGTGCACATAAAGCACTTAAGAAGTTTCTAGTCCTCAGTAAATAACCAATGCATTGTGGGTACTACTATTACAACTTTTTGGCTTTAGGCATTTCCCTAATACATAGAGATTCTTTTTCATTCATCAGATATTGATGGATTCATTTGACCATGATGCTCAAAACTCCACTGAGAGACATATGGAGGTGAGCTCTCTGCCTGGCATCAGAGATAATGGGGAGCAGGGACAAGGTGGGAGGTGGCAGGCTTTGTGCAAGATGAACTGGGGCCCTGTCTGGGGCCGTGCTGCTCATGGAAGCAGCCCCTCCATAGAGAGACTGAGGGTGACGGCAGAGGAGGAGGTGCCTTCGTGAGGCAGCTCTACTGAGGGATTTTGGGTGTGGTTCCTGGCAGCTGACCCCCCTGCAAGCCTAGCTTTTCTTCCAACAATGTTGCCTACTACATGTTTGTATCCTTCCACAATCCAGATGTTGAAGCCCTAACCCCAAGGTGATGATACTTGGAAGTGAGGCCTGTGGGAGGTATTTAGTTTTAGATTAGGTCATAAGGATGGAGGCCCCATGATGGGGTTTGTGCCATTATAAGAGAAAGAGAGACCAGAGTGCCTGCTCATGCTTGGTGATCTCTCTCTCGGACTTGTGAGAACTCAGCAAGAAGTCTGCTTCCGCAAGCCCCCAAAGCGGGCTCCTACAAGGGGCAGAATCTCCTGACCCCTTGATCTTGGACTTTCCAACCTCTAGAGCTCTGAGAAAGAAATGTTTAAACCACCCAGTCTAAGGTATTGTGTTATAGCTACCTGACTTAAGCCAGGCTTTCTGTGAACTTCTTCCTATTATTCCTTTTAACAGATTTCTTTCTGCTTCCATCAACCAGCATCTGTTTGGTGCTTCTCAGTAAGAAGCTGACCAACAGCGGCAGGGTTCATACTCTGGGACCATGGCATAGTTTCTGTTTCTGGTCTTTTCTTCCTGACTATTTTTTTATCCTGTTCTAATAGGCTCATTCCTTTAGGGTGGTCCCATTCCACTTCCCCAGTGGGGGCTTGCATTGTTTGGCTTTTTAAATCATCACTACGCAGGCAGTGTGTGACATCAGACAACCTCAAGGGACTCCACTCAACCTGGAGACTGCGCTGCCCTTAGTCTAATTAGGAGTAAACATGTGCTCAAGGCAGAGCTTTGGGCATCTTCCCTCAGCATGGAGGCCAGAGGGACATGTCCTTGGAAAGGGACAGTGAATGTGATAGGCACCATGATGAACTTTTCTAGTACAGTTTTCTCCAGATGAGGTAAAAAGCAAAACACAAGCTGGCAAGACATAGAGGGGAACACGCAGGGCGGGGCTGGAAAAACTAGGAAAAGTATCAGAGGGTGTCAACTCCACTTCTTTCTTAGGGGTTTCAGTTAGGGTCTGTAAACAAGTCAAGATGGCACCTGGCATTTTGCCAGAGGGAGTGGTTTGTGAAGTAACGGCAGGGAGCCATTTAGTGTGGAGATTCCTTATTGGTTGACTGCTGTATTAGTTTATGTTAATTAAGATAAGCTGTGTGGAATGTATATATACCCCTCCTGTCCTCCAATAAAGGGCTCCCACTCCTGCTGTATCAATCTACACAAGTTCCTCGTCACCCCCCCCCCCACCCCCCCGTTATTTTGCTGCAGCTGGACTGCGGCAGTTTCCATGATTCTACTGGCTTTTCCTGACTACATGCATTTGGCGGTGTTGCCTTGAAATATTAGTCATCCTTTTATTGCATAATTTTGTTCTTTGTGTATATTATTCATGTCTCTCTCCTTCCTCTTTTATGTGAATTCTTTAGGGTCAGGAGTAACTTGTACAGTCCCAGTTCTCCATAGCTGGATCTGTAGAAGTTCATTCTGGGTGGGATATTGATGGCCGCTGTAGTAAACACACTCACAGTTACCATGACCCCAACATCATGGATGGAAGTTTATTTCCCAGTTAGGTAACGATCCAGGTAGGAATTCCTGATTAATGGGTGGCCCTCCTCTAAGGAGGGGTCAGGGATCCTGACCTTTCTATCATTTGGCTTCACTGTCTTCCTCACATGGCTTCTCAGGTCTTCTTGCTTATCTTCATCAAACCAGAAGGAGGATTGCAGATGTGGAGTTTTATAAGCTGAGCTGGTAGTGGTGCATACCACTTCCATTCTCATTCTGTTGGCTGGAAGCGTCACCATGTGAGGGAGATTGGGAAATATAGTCTAACTGTGGACTGAGGAACCAGAAGAAAAGGGTTTGACTCATTTCTAACTAATCTCTTGAATCTCCAGTGGGGTCATACAAAAACAGCAGGATTTGAATGGACAGAGGAGGGGATGACATCCTATATAGCAGCAGGCACGAGGGCCAGAGTATGGAGAACAGGAAGGGAGGGCTGGCATGGAGAGTTAACCTCTTTACCACCAGTGTCTGGTCTAAGAGTCCAGTATCTCAGTGTGGGTGAGGATGCTAGCTTTGGACCCAAATCTCAGCTCAGATGCTTATTAGTGCTCTTATCTCACATATTCTCCTCCTCTGTGAAATGAAGGCAGGACAAACAACAGAACCATAAATGTATATTTTTAAAGGGAGGTAGAAATAGTCTCTGCCTCACAGGCATGGGAGGATTAAATGAGTTAAAGCCTTGAAAAACTTCAGAAGAGGGCTGAGCACAGTGGTGCACTCCTGTAATCTCAGAGACTTGGAGGCTGAGGCAGGAGGATCGTAAGTTCAAAGCTAGCCTCAGCAACTTTTCAAGACTCTTAGAAGTTAGGCAAGACCATGAATCAAAATAAAAAGGTCTGGAGTCTTGGCTCAGTGATTAAGTGCCTCTGGATTCAATAATCCCTGTACCAAAAAAAAAAAAAAATCTTTAGAAGAGGTTCCGGCATATGATAACTATTCAATAAATGTTTCTACGTCCACTCTTCCCATCTATGTCTATATGTTTTCTCTGTGTGTATGTAAATTATAACACCATGAGGAAAGAGATAGGGTAATATTTGAGTAAGAGAAAGAAAAGGGAGAGAGGGCAAGAGATTGGACTTTAGTTTTATAATGTCACAATCCTCACTCTTATTCATCTCACTGCTCTAGAGAGTCAGTGCTTTCTTTTGATCACCACGGCTGTCTCACTAATTATCAGTTGGTTCTTTAGTGACATTTGGTCTTACATTTTGTATTTTGTATTATGACATAAATCTTCCCCCCTACCTTTTGTCTGAAACTTGGCTCATTTGTACGACGAATATAATGACTCTCATTAGTATTGGTAGGACCCAGCTGCTGTCGGCTTCCTTAGAGCAAAACTCCACTCACGTGGGTTTTTTTTTTTTCAGTGGGTGTGCTGTCCATTAATGCAAGGTCATTGCCAGTTCCTGCACTTGTTTCCTCCTTCCTCTTTGTGCCCCTTCTGGCTTGCCCATTCTATTGCCGATGGGCTGCCTCCCATGCTCACAGGCCACCCTCCCTCACTCTCCTTTCACTTGGGTTGCAAGTTCTCGGGGTTCTATGGAAACATTCTCCAGACCAGCAGCTGCCCCAACGGCACGGCACGTCTGGTGGCTATTTCCACCCGCTGCCCGAGGGGCGGAGCAGCAGGCTCAGGATAAAGTGATGGGCAATGAACACTGACATTTGATGAACTACCTCTCTGCATTCTTGCCTCACAGAGAGGCTGGGTGGGGTGGGCTTGCCAAGTCTTTGAATAAGAAAACACTGTGTTTCCAGTCGACTTCACATTCGAAAGGAAACTTGCTGGGCAACTTCTTGCATGAGGCTCATGTAACTTTAATGCCTTGTCCTGGCACTCTTTCCTTGCCTGCCCAGCAATGGCCCCTTTGCATGGCCTCCTGAAGGACAGGATTTGTTCCGTGCCTTGAGGGCGTGCTGTCCCAGGTCAGCAGATGGCCTTCTGATTACTATTTCCAGCCCGTCTTACCTGACCATTCCTTCCCTGTATGAACAGCTGTTTCCTTCACTCCAGTGCTGCCCAACCGGATTGGTGATTTTTCTTCTGCCCTTTTGTTTGCACAGAACATAAATCTTTCTCTCTTTCTGACCTGGCCTGCAGTTCCATCCACCTGTGCCCGCCTTGAGCAATATATAACTCTCGCCAGGCTCTGCTTCCTTTGCTGGCTTCAGCCTATAAACCAAACTTTCTTCTTCCTTCCTCCCCCTCTTCTGGGCTGATTCAGCACTCTCTTAGCACCTGGCTGCAGTTAACACTTAAACACAAAAAGTACATTATCTTATGGGTCTGACCTGAACTGGAAGTGTCCAACAGGATGAGATATACACCAGAAATCTCAGTCCCATTGGCCTCCTTTTCTCTCCTTTCCTTGAGTCTGAGGAGACTTAATTTATACCAGGTTAGCAGTGGCTGTGCTAATTGAAAATGAGTTAATTGAATAACTTCACACTTAGGAAGGGTTTTGAGCTGTCAGCCAGTCAATTGAGCCAATCTAGTTCAATGTTTGACAATGATCTCAAAACCCTGGATATGAACTTAAGAAAGGAAAAGGAGCCTATGCTCCCAAGAAGGCACTTTTGCAGATCCTAGACCATTACAAGTCCAATGCTATTGGCCTTACTAATTGCTGTAGCCGTTTCACTGGTGTTCGGTCTCATAAATTTAATTTGTTTTCCTGGATTACAGAAGAATCTCCTTTTTATGAAATGTGTACAACACTCTCAAAATACTGTTTCTTACTTCTAGCTAAAAAAAATCAAGATAGGAAAATGGTCATACAATAAAGCCTGTAGCAATAGGCTAGTCAGAAAGAAGACTCAGCTGTGGTCATACTAAGCTTTGTAGTAAAATGAATGAGATCCTCTGTTACATCAGGATCCAGAACCTTTCAAGCACACGCACATACATGTACCTGTTCATAGATGATGACTCGTTGAGAATGCTTAGCTCTCTTTCTGATTCTTCTGAATGGTAAGAATGTAGATTTGAAAGATGGTTCTCTCTCTCTCTCCATCCATCCCCTTTTTGCTTTTCATGGGTCAAGATTTGGTGTGTAATTAAAATCTAGGAATCTAAATAATGTGGAGAGTCTTTGTTGTTTATGGCCTTCAAAATCACTTAGGCTGAATCAACAGGGCAGTGAACATCTGGTTGGAAAATTCAGATACTCCAGTCACTCAGTGGGTCTTCTTACCTCATAGAACCAGCATGCTGAGTTAACAGTTCACCCCATTTCTTTGACAGAGCACAATAACGCTTTATGATATCAGTATGGCGGTTTTTATTTTTCAATGTCTTTTCACATCTGCTATCTCTTTTGATCCTAATGGTGATCCTGTGAGATAGGCTGGACAGATACTTTCCCTGTTTTGTATGTAGAAGAAAGCAGATATGCTTGGTAGTATGGCCTTATGGTTTGGTTCTCTGATGATGAACCTCTGGTGCTACCAGATGCAAATATATAAGAGTCAAGAGTCCGTCATGCATGGTGTTGTTTTGAGTGTGAGCTCTAGTCGCTACTGATGAACACCTCTTTATTGAGCATTTGCAATCCATCTATTGTACTTATTTATCAAGCAAATTGAACATTCAGTTATTCAAAATACCTCATCCTGTAGGGTACTTGGTTGTTAGTGGGTAGGAATATAAAAGTTGAGAGATGACAAATGAGAGAGCCATTCAGTTTTTTTCATTTTAAAGGTGAGGGAAGAGAAGTGACTCTGTCAAGATCTTTTGGCTACTTAATGACAGGCCCCAGTTTTCTGCCTTTCAGTCTAATGCTTGTTCACCATGGGGTTGAGTCAGAGACAAGAACCCACATCTAGCCTTGACAGGGAGGGGGTGAGGGTGGGTGGTGGTGGTGGTAGCTAGAAGTCTCCCAGGGAAATCTTGGGTCCTGCTCATGAGGTTCATGTGTACAAATAAAATCACACTTTATATATTGTTTTTCACATACATTATTTGTGTGTATACACATATATACACTCTGATAGCCTGAAATGAACTCTCTCTCTCTCGCGCGCTCTCTCTCTCTCTCTCTCTCTCTCTCTCTATATATATATATATATATATACACACACATACATACATACACACACATATATAATATATGTGGTTTGTTTAAAAACATGGGATTTAGAGAAGCAATTTATTATGAAATATTTGAATTAATTTTAGATGCAGTGATATTCCTTTTGTCCAACCCCTTGTCTTGTAAATTCACTCAATTTAAGAACAATAAACTGTTTGTTTGGGAGTTAGGTTTCTAGAACCACTCATAGCACATATTTAAAATAAATACTGGTGAGAGCTTACCATGTTTAAGAACTTACTTTTTTCCATTTAATTCTCTAATTACCATATGAAGTTGCTACTATTATGATCCCATTTTATAGACAAAGAGACAAGCTCAAGGCCATAACCTCTGTAAATCATAGAGTTTTGATTTAACATTTGAATTTAGAACCTGCGATTTCAAACATTGTTATTCTACCTCTTTAGTAGTATTTCAGAAATAATTGTATGAAATTATTATGCTATTTGATTTCCCTGATAGCCTGAAATGAACTGCCAATTAAGAATGTAGTCAGTTGCTCAATATTCCCTGAGCTAGCGCAAGAGGGCTCTCCAAGTTTGCTGACCACCACAAACATTTTGCAGAAGGACTCCTGGATGTAAAACTTCTCTAGAAAATTCTATGCTTCTAAAAATTTCTCAGCAAACACAAGAACAATTCTGAATTAAAATTTCTTTTATAATCTTGGTACTTGTTAGAAAGTAATGAAGATATGTACTTTAAAAGATAATAAGAGAAGTGAAAATAATTATCAAACTAGAACTTAAAGCCCAGTGTATATTTTTGCTTGTTCCTAGGTTATGAGCAGGGTAGTATTTTACCTATTTTTTTCCTGCTCATTCATTCTGCAGATATTATCAGCCAAATTTCACCTGCTGATCACTGAAGATCCAGTGTGAACCATCATGGCACAGACAGGCTTCCCACCTCAGGTGAGAGAACTTAGAATTTTTCATTTTGCAGTCACACAGATTTAATGAGGAAGAACCCACAGAGAGCTTAAACGGCCTCACAATGTCTCCTTTACAACTCCATTTTCACTTGACTTACCACCAGCTCTTTCAATAAACATGAACTTATGAAAGAAAAAGCTACATAAAATTTTATACTTCTCATATTCTGTTTCCCTTTTTAAGTTGCAAATGCAAGCCTGATTGTACTGCACTCCAACCAAAAGACCCCCTCAGGCAAGAAACACATTATGGAAAGATATTTATAAGGTTTAAATTATCCATATTAACACACTTAAGATTCACCAGTGTGGTTTCTTGATGCCAGATCCAATCCGTAGTGAAGCTTCTGCATTTGGTTATATAGTCAACTACATAGACTCTCGCAGGAAGAAAATATGGAGCAAATCTACAGTGCTGGAGGAACCCTGGAGGAGTCAACTAATCTATCCCTCTGCCTCTGGCAGGACCAAGAGCAAAACCCATTTAGGTATCCATATGGGCCCATATTTCTGTTTTGTTTGTAAAACCTGATTGGGTCCATCTCTTTCCAGTTTTTAAATGAAAGTTGTAGGTGAAGTAGGAGAGAAAAAAATAATTTTGTGTATATAGACATACACATATGTCTTGATCATTAAGTATTCATTGAAATTCTCCTGTATTAAAAGGATAGCATTAAGTTCAGAAAGTTAACTCTGTGTAGGGAAAAACATAGTTTATGCTCACAGTATACTTTGGTTAGAAAGCTATGTCATATACCAGAATCATTGATATTTCAATTTAAGATAGAAATGGACTTTGTTGACATCAGGGATAGAGACCTAATGTGGCCTAGCATAGGCAATGCTAATCAAATTCACTTAGACTTTCAGTTCAATACTTTCACATCCTGAGAATTCATTCACAGTGTTTCAAAATGACAAGAACTTGATTTTAGGGAGGGTGGAGGCATCCAATTTTCCTATTTTGAATTCTTGCCCAGAAATGTATCTGCACTCTGTGCCCACCCCATTGCTAGAGTCTCAACTGGGACTGATGGAAGAAACCAAACCAAGCAGGGCCAAGGTCTCCATATCAGACTCATGGTTCATGGCATTTCTAATAATAATAATAAAATATTATTATTATTATTATTATTATTATTATTATTATTCATGGTCCCTTGTTCCTGCCTTTCCCCAAGTCTGATCAATGGACTCCTGCTTGGGGAAGAAAGCAAGGAGTAAAACAGAACACTGGGTAGAAAAGAATCCTTTCACTCATTCATGTACTTATCAAAGGGTTTTTATATGCTAGATTCTGGTCCTAAAGTAATGCATGGCAGAGGGCCCTTGTGTGTGAGGGGCTCTCGATAAACAAGCAACCATGATGCTAAGACAAGGGGAGTCATAGCAGCAGGTACAAGCTTTGTGGGAGCCAGGAGGGAGAGAGATTGGATTGGCCATGTGATCTGCACAGTGTTTTATAAGTTGTGACATTTAAACTGGGCTTTGGAGGATGGGGGATTCTTCCGATGGAAGAAGTGAAGACTCATTCTAGGCAGAAGAGTGCTGTGTGCAAAGTAGTGGTCCTGGGAGACACCATGGTCAGAGAATGACAGGGTAGGAGAGGAACTGTGGAAGGGTCCAAGAGATGAGTCTGGAGCAGCAGTTGGATAAACACATTGGGGATTTTATAAAGCTTGGTTGGAGAGTTGGAAAGGATGGAGAGAAGGGATGGGAGTCAGCTAAAGCCCTTAAATGGAAGGACATGACTGGGCTCATATTTTAGGGGGACCACTCCAGCAGCCATAGTGTAGAAAGTCTATTGAGGTGAGAAAAGCCAAAGTGGAGGACTGGTGTGGAGGCCATGGCTATTGTCCAGTGAGGGAAGATGAAGGCTGGGCCAAGCTGGTGGGGAAGTGGACTTGGATGGTTATTGGCTTCAACAGAAATGATAGGATTTAAAGACTAGATATTGAAAGTAAAGGAGAGAAAAATATGCGGATGTTCAGAGTTTCTGTTGAGGTGAGGGAAGATGAATAGAACATGAGAAGAAGATCAAATCTGGAAGGAGTGGGGTGTAGAGCCCAGTTTTGGAAATGAATTTAATTGTAGACATATTGTATTGTAGTCAGTGATATTTCATTCAGTTGAAAATGTAAGATTGTAGAGCTAAAGAGTGACTCAGAGGAGTCAGGGTAGGTGACTGAATGGGTGTTGTAGTTTTGGGGAATGTCCCTGTTGCTGGGGTAATTTCCCTGTCTGTACCCCTAAAGGTAGTTGTGGAATCATTAGCCTCAGCCACACTGGGGGTCACATGTCAATATTTCTCCAACTTTTCTATCAAAATGTGTCTATGCCACAGGAGAGGCTGGGTCTGGGGGCAAAAGGAAGTTTCTTTCAAGTGTCTCTTTTATCTGAAAAAATGTGTTTAATGTCTGAATTCTGTTACATAAAAGATCCATGTTTGTTTTGATATGAAGTTTTAAATTATTTACTAGCTAAATTATGCATATTAACCACTCCCCATCCCAATCTATGTATATCCAGGGAGACCTACTTGGTTTGTGACTGCCCAAACTCGGGGCTTTGTGAAGCACAGATCTCACAGAGGGGTGCCCATTCTGTGGTTTGCTCTTCTGTTCAAAATGAGCCTCCTAGTCTCATATTTGTTCAATGTCAGGTTGCCATACCCCAGAATTCTGTAGAAACACCCTTGGGAAGAGTGTGAGCAAATACTGATTTTGCAACAAAGATTTGTAACTGATTTTTTTCTTTCCTTAAAATAAATAAATAAATAAAACCCAAATTACGCATTTTACTTTTTAAAAATCACAAAGATAGGACACCCTGGAAAATATCAAGCCAACTTTTACCCTCTTCTGCCTCTTCTCCTTCCCTCCTTCTCCACCAACTACCACTTCAGGGGCACCTATCTGGATAACTGGGTGTGTTATGTTGCCCTGCTACTCCAGAGAGGGCCTAGGAGCTGCAGCAGCCTGGCTTGAGAGTTTTGAGGAATGCAGAGTCTCAGCCCCACAACCTACTGAATCAAAATCTACATTTTAAGAAGACCTCCAAGTGATCATTATGCACCTTCAAGTTTGAGGAGCAAACTTTGGTGGAACTATGCAAAAGGAAAATTTTATTTCTTTTCTCTTCATTCTAGAAGTTCTGTTTTTTTTTTTTTTTTTTTTTTTGAGCCTGACATCCTGCTGCCTTCTCTGGGCTCACTATACTCACCTTACTGTCCTGGGAAGCCCTTCACCTGCACCTGGCTGTGCAGCCTTTCCACTCAAAAGTCCCCTCCTGGGATCTGTCTCCTCCTGCATGAGAAGTCACAAGCCAACCTAGCTGTTTGCTTATCCTGTCCATTCATTTAGCACTCCAAGTCTCCAGGCTTCATGAAAAACAAGGCAAAATGCAATAATCGAAACAATAATGTTTAGCCTCTGCTTCTTTGTGAATTGTTTTAGCAGTTCACATTCATCTGAATGGAATCTGACTCCCACAGTGTGTCACTCTGAAGCCACTAAGGAAACAGGCACCTCCGCTTCTTGTGACAAATCACCCAGATTTGTTGGGTGCCACTGATGCTCTTGCCTGGCAACCCTGCTGCTGGGGAGTGCTTGGCTGGGTTGCTGGGAGAGGTATTTCCTCAGAGCCCAGTGTGAGGAGATGGAAGCAGAGATGTCATAGGCATGACACCCACATTTTCTGTAGAATTATGCATAGTGGAAGCTGCCTTGCTGCAGAGGGAGCCTCTTTTATATACTCTTGGCACAGCTCCAGGGTGCCTGGGTTGTACAAGTTCAAGTCATTGCTTCAGGTCTCCACTCAGGGAGTGGGGTGCATTGGTTGTATTCATCATAGCTCCTGGAATCCAACACTGTGGACCACCTTACTGCTGTGTGAGGTGATGGATACCACAGAATGTGAAACATGTTGGGTGACCTAAAACGTTCAAGCTTCAGCCATGATTATTAGTGCCACTGTGGCTAACTCCTCTAGAGATGCAGAGAATTTAATTGACAGGCTCTGTGTTTGCAACACACAGATGAAAACCACAATCTTCACCAGCTTGGACCACTAGAACAAACACCATCAACTGGGTCATGTTAACAACAGACATTATTTCTTATAGTTCTAGAGGCTAGAAGTCCAATATCAGTGTACCACATGGTTGGGTTCTGGTGAGGGCTCTCTTCCTGGGTTGAAGTCAGATACCTTCTTGCTGTTTTTTTTACATGGAAGGGGGAAAGATAATCTCCTGCATCCCTTCTTATATGTCTCAAATCCCATTCAGGAGGACTCCACTCTTGTGATCTAACCACTTCCCAAAGGCCCACCACCAGAGCCACCACACTGAGGTTAGAGCTTCCACATATGAATTGGGGGTGGGAGTGGGGATACAACATTCAATACAAGGCAACCACCAAGAGGATTATGTAAATTACGTAGACATTTTATTTATTTAATCATTCAATATGTAAGCTGAGCACGGAATAGGTCAGTGTTTTTCAGCATTTTAAAGCCTCTGCTTTATTTTTATATAGCTAAAACCCCCCTCCTTCCCTGCTAAGATTTTTTTTTAATTTTTAAATTTATTTTTATTTTTTTCCAATTTTTTTATTAGTTCATTATAGTTGTACATAATGATGGGATTTGTTGTTACTATATTTGTACATGCATACAATATAACAATATAATTTAGCCAATATTCTGCCAAGATTTTGATTCACTCTTCATTACCTCCCTGTCACCCTAATTTCAGATCAGTGTCTTATAGGTATTTTTTAGACTTTAGTTATCATGTATGAAAATAATGATATGTCTATTATTTTCCACTATAAAACATATTATTGACTATGTTTTCTCAAACCATGTGTTGTTCCTGGCTCCTATATGGGGAGTTTGATTCATCCTTTTAAGGAAATGTGCTCTTGGGAGAGAATCAATATCTTAGGAATTGTGTGCAGGTGAAATTCCTAAAATAGTGATCTTGCAAAGATTGTGCTAGAGATGTCTGCAAAAGAAGCCAGCTTGTTCTAGTAGATAGAGAAGTCAAGATAAAGGAAAGGGTTGAATCATGGGTTTGGGGTTATAATTATTTTTCTTTGATCATTTCTAAAATGTGCATTCTTCATGGAATAAATATGATTCTGAGAAGGTGTTTGGCTATTTCTAATTTCAGGCATGCTTGCTGATGTTTGGAATGTCTTTAACAAGGAATTAAATTATTTTTCCCATTGAAAATTATAGTTTCAAAAGCCTTGGGAGATACCCTTCAGAGAAGCAATTCCTACTGGAGTGTGAATGATTGATGGCAGGTCTTCCTTAAAATAGATTTTGATGGGTCAGGGAGAGGAGAGGAAGGCACCTGAGCTTCTGGTACCTGAAAACAAGTTTGTAAAACCCAAAAACCATAGGAAGAAGAGGCACCTGATGTGGCTACTTAAGCATAGGAATCTTGCATTTGGATGTCCGCTGTCAACACCTTTCCATACACTGGAGGGAAGAGCTAAGGTGGTATCTCCACTCGGTTTCTCAGTAGCTTGTGATCCATAGTAGGTGTTCAATAGCATTGGATGAATAAATTAATTCTGAAAAAATATTCATTGGTATTTTTCTCTAACTCTTGCCACCTGTCACAGTAAAGTATTGCTTGGTGGGCAGATGGTTTGGAACATCCCAAAGGCTCAATCCCATATATGCATTTCACCTAGATATCTTAAGAGAATTTTACAGAAAAAAAAATAATGTTCACAAAATACTTTGTAAGACACATAGAACAAATCTCATAAGCCCAGTCTTAACTTTGCTCCTACTTTCCTTGTGAAATTCCTCATGTCTCAAAAAAGAAGAAATGGTTCAAAGCCAGCCTCAGCAAAAGCAAGGCATTAAGCTACTCAGTGAGACCCTATTTCTAAATAAAATACAAAAGAGGGCTGGGGATGTGGCTCAGTGGTCCAGTGCCCCTGAGTTCCATCCCTGGTACTGCCAACCCAAAGAAGAAGAAATTAATATTTCTTAGAGATTTTCTGAGGATTAAATGAGTTGTGTAGGGGTTGAGGCATTTGACCCCATGCTCTGTAGATGTTAAAAAATATACTGATGATCTTTAAGTCTATGTCTTTGTCTACAAGTGATGCATTTTAGAAAAATGAAGTGGTCCTTTATGGAGACATTGTCTTGTTCTCAGATAGGTTGGGATCAGGAGTGTGATACTGCTGGGGCTGTGACTCTCCTTTTGGGAAGACCCTTAGAGTTAAGGCTAATTTTATGACAATGTTTTCAGGAGTTGTGGGCTCTTTTAGGGCTGGCCTGATATATAAATATTCAGGGATGTAGGGCCTGGAGCATGAGCCTCGTAGATGAAAGGGATTGTTGCTTTTCTTTATAATTGCAACAGCTTCTAGCCAGGGATTTCTAGGGAATGGTCAGCATTTGCTAAGCAAATGAAAACTGAGCAGAGAAACTAACTATAAAGGTGAAACTGTAGACAGGGAACCAACCCAGAGCTAAGAAGGTGGTGGTGAATAGGGACAAGGTTGGTACATCAGATGCAAGAAGGACAAAGTGAAGGCAGCATCCTGGCCAGTTGCCACAGAGGTTTTTGTGTTGGCAGTTTCACATTCTACAGGAAAGCTGTAGGGTTTATTTGTGGGCATTCCACTAGGCAGCTTGATCCAAGCCTTAGAGCATCCTGGGCCCCTCTAGTGAGTTGAAAAGAGACCATGGATTAGTCCATTTTCTGTTGTCAAGAACTTAATACCACAGACTGTGCAAGCTTTAATAAAAAGAGGTTTATTTTGGCTCATGGTTCTGGAGGTTCAAGGTCAAGAGGCTGCCTCTAGTGATGACCTTCTTGCTGGAAGAATTGCCAGGTGCTACAGGGCAGCACATGGCAAAGGACAGGGATAATGCCTGTATATATGTGTTTCTTCTGATCTCTGTCCCTCTTCTGCCAGTATTCAATCATGAGTGTGCTCCTCGGTGACTTTATATAATCCTATCACCTTCCCCCTTAAAATATTATGATTTTATTGTTTCTACCTAATTTTTTGGTACTGGAAATTCAACCCAGGAGTGCTTTACCACTGAGCTATATGCCCAGCCCTTTTTATTTTTTTATTTTGAGACAGAGTCTTGGTGAGTTGCTGAGGCTGGCCTCAAACCTACAATCCTCCTGCCCCAGCCTCTAGAGTCACTGGGATTATAGCTTGCAACTCCACACTCAGCTGTTTCTACCTTCTTACTACCTCCCAGTAGGAAATAAATTTCAATATGTGAAAACTTGGAGAACATGCTCAAATTGTATTCAAATCATAGCAGGAAGTCTGGGTCATCTGTGGTTCAAGGGTTTCTTAGACTGACTTGCATGACTGCCTACTTTGGAGAGAGGACAGAAAGCCTTGAATGCCTGTGTTCACTTGTGTGTATGTGAGGTACCATTGGGCTGCAGTTGACTATTCTGAGTGATAGTCCAGAACTATTGCAGAACATTTTTGATCATGTTTTGAGTAGTGTTTATTCTCTCTCTTTCCTCCTCTTAACTAGAGGTCTACCATTTGGCTTTGGAAGCCTTGTGATTGAGTCTCATAAGCACAGGAAATGGGTGAACCAGGACTCATGTGGGGCATTTATTTATTGACTCTTAAAAACTTTCTTCTATGGAAAAATGATCCTCCATATACTCACTAAATGATTTTTTAACAATTATCAGCTCCTACAAACTGCCTCTTTCTACCCTTTAAAACAAATCCAGACAAAATATCATTTCCTAGTCTAGGGGGTTAAAACTCTTTTATCATTACCACTACCACCATCATCTAAGCTTCCTTTGACAATATGAGAAAAACTGTGGACTTCCTCACCTGAATGCATACTTCCATCTTCCTGCACCCCAAATCTTGAGTACTACTGTAAGCAATTCTCAAAATTTCTGAAGCATTTCCAAGGATGCTGTATTAGGAAACCTTGCTTTGGAGTCAAGTAGGTCTGGGATTAATTCTTGGACCTCCCTCAGTCAAGAAGATTTTGATCAATAAAGGACAATGGACTGTTCCTCAGCAAAATGCAGAGGTGTAGGTCTTTGCTAAGATGAGCTAAGTGCATCTGGAATCATTGCTTTAGCCCATCTCTGAGGAGTCACGTGAATTACTGTATAGCATCAATTATTATTTTCACTGAAGGTGAAAGTAGCTCAAAATCTTTAAAAGTAATACTTATGAATATGTTATAAAAAGTTAGTCTGGGTTTATTGAAGTAGCAGATACTTTCAATGAATATTAATGAATGAATATGAGACTAAAAGAGATACTGGTTTATAATACCAATGAACCGAAATTGAGAAAGATAAATTTTAACAAAAATGATTAAAATAATTGATGCTAATATAATTTTTATATGTTCCAAATTTTTAAGGGAAAAGAAATTGCTTTGGAATTCAAGGTCAGCAGATTATGTGTTTAAATGCCAGCTCAGCTGCAACTGTGCCATTCCTAACTTTTACTAAGCATTGAAAAATCTATGTGGCATCTATTTCTATTGCCCAATATTGCTCTTTTTTAGGAGAGAGACGTTAAAAGGGGAATCCATCACCAGGTTGGTATTTAAGCTCATAATCGAGATGACCAGCAGAACATTTAAGACAGAAGCTGCTGAAAATAATTGATTATCTCATGTCCAGTCCATCTCATTAACATACAATAAGGATTACAGGTATAAAATCCACTTGCTTAACAGTACTGAAAATTACATTATCAGGTAGCCAAACAGATGTCTTCCCTGAGTCTGGGGATGATTTCCTTCCATTTCTTTCAGCTGCCTTCTCTGCTTCTGCTAGCCCCATCTTTACTTCCCCTGTAGGGATGCCCTTTTTCCTACTGCCTCAGAGTTTCCTGGGCCATTCAGAAAAATAGAGATGGTGATCACTTAATTGGCTGCCAGTGACTAAGTGGCAGTGACTAAGTCATTGTCCTCTATGAAGCTTTACCAGGGCAATCTGAGCCTGCCTTTGGAAATCTTTACCTATTTTCTACCACTCTACCATCTTTACTGTCTTCCTTTCTTTATAATATGGTACTGGGTTCAATTCCCAGGGCTTCACACATGCTGTGTAAGTACTCTACCAACTGAGCTTTATCTCCAGTCCTATATTCTACCAACTTTAGACTAGTTTATTTCTGAGGATTGTGAATAAGCATGCTTGCTTCTGACATAACCCCCTGTTCTCTCTTCTTTCTCTTTCTCCTTTCTTTCTCTCTCTCTTTCTGGGTATACACACACACACACACACACACACACACTCACACCTACCTTCCCTTTATGTGAGCTCAGATTTGCATTAAGGAATATTGCATATGCATCATTCTATTATATCTAGATGTTTTAGTATGAGATCTTTCAGCTTATATTCTGTGCTCTGTCTTTCCCAAACTACAAGTTTGACCTAGTTTTCTTTGGTATTTGCTTGGCCATGTGTAGTATTGACTTCATCCCCAGGTTTCACAGCACAGATTCTAGAAGGCTCTCAGTTCCCTCTCATGATACTTCAGAACTTTTCACATACAAATCCAGAGGAAAGGCCATAACCCTCCTGATATCTTCACTGACAGAGAAATTCCACTTTTCTAGAAACACGTTAATTAACACGCATTGGGCTGTATGCCCATCTCTAAGCCAGTAACTGTGGTGGGGATGGTGAATGTTGAGGGGCTGGAGCACCCCCATACCTAGAGTGACTGCCCACTCTGTCCAAGCCACATGGACAATGATGGGACAATTCAAGGTGTTGCTGTCCAGAAGGAGAAAGAATGTATGATGGACAACCATCAGAAGATGCTATGTGTTTAATCAGATGTGTCCAAGTACTTACTTGTTATATCAAAATATGGACTTTGAAATGATGGTGAACATACAATATCTTTATTTTGAGGCAACGATGATTGTGTCGTGGTGTTTTTTAGATGAGGGATAAGTTTATTTGAGGACTTAAATGTCCTAAAAGCCTTGGCCAGGAGTGAGTAGCACATGCCTGAAATCCCAGTGGCTTGGAAGGCTGAGGCAGGAGGATCATGAGTTTGAAGTCAGCCTCAGCAACGGCAAGGAGCTCAGTGAGACCCCGTCTCTAAATAAAATACAAAATAGAGCGGGGGATGCTTCTCAGTGGTCAAGTGTCCCTGAAATCAACCCCCAGTACCAAAACACATAATAAAACAAAATCCCCAAAGTCCTAAAAGCCTAAAAGTCAAGATAGAAACCAGAGTTTATTATGCCAGCTAATACTATTAAAAATAATATTGTTATATAGCAATTTATAATTTACAGAACACTTTTATATGTAAAGATGTATATGTAAGTCTGCTATGAATTTTATTGCTAGTAGCAGTATCTCTACAAATATACCAAATAATCTAGTAATTTGTAGAAGAAACAGCTTGTTCTGAAATTAAAATGGTATTTTTCTATGCAAGTAAATATGTGCTTCAAATGACAGCATATTAGCGACACAAAATTTTATGTACAAAGATATTTCTAATAACAAAAAATGAGAAATGATGTGAATATTGAATAGTGATAGAATGGTTATATGAATCTTGGTGTATCTATTCCATTGCATTATTAGAGAATTTCAAATTCATACCCTTAAAGAACGTCTACAGACAGGAAAAGTTCATTTATATATGTGATAAAAGCAATTTAAAAATCTGAATGAAGATATATTCTCAATGTTTGCAAAAATAAACACATAGTGATGAAAAGCACACACAAGCATATGAGTAATATTAAAAATATTTAGGAATTCTTGCAGCAGGTTATCAATCATTCAGAATGGAGACTGTCTCTTCTTACTTGATATGGTCATGTCTGTGCTTACTAAGTATCTGTCCTCAAAAAATTAACAGTGGTAACATTATGGGATGATTTTTCTTTTTGTCTTCAAAAAATTTTATACAATTTTTCTCTTTTCTAAATTCTGTACAATGAGAATGTACTATTTATAATAAGAATTAATATAAAGTAATATAATGCCTTAATATTTATTTTAATGACAATGATTTATAATTTCTTAGAATTATGCAATAGTTTTCACACTCCTGTCTGTTTCTGCCGCCCTTCCCCTCTGTTCACTGAATTTGTCTACTCCAATTCATGCAATTTACAGAAAGCACCAAGGGTGGGTCAAAGGATGTGCTCTTTGAAATGCCCAATGGAGCCAAACTATATCAACACCCTGAAAAAGAAAATGGTAGACCATTTCTTAATGCTTATGAGTGTAAAGATACAGTGTGATTGGTTGTATTTGCAGTGGGAAAGCCATGCATGACTACCTTTGTCTCTAAAAGTCTTTTATCTATCAACAGAGGAGAAGAACACAATGTTTATTTAATTCTTGCTACGTACCAGACTCTGTTCTAAGCACTTTCCTCTAGATAATCTCCTCTTAGTCCTCACAACCACACCATTGTAGGTACCATTATTCACTTTCTTTAGAGAGGTTGAGTCCTTTGTGCAAGGTCACAGGGCTGGCAGTGGTAGGAGTTGAGACATGATTCTGCTCTGTCTCTGGTTTGTGTTCTTAACAGTTCATTACACTGATAACATTGAGTCAGTGTGATTCTAAAAATAATGTGCAGATACACTTGACTTTCATTCATATATATACACATACACACACATAGTAGGTGCTTTAATAAAATCATCCCATAATGTTACCACTGTTAATTTTTTTGAGGACAGATACTTAGTAAGCACGGGCATGACCATATCAAGTAAGAAGAGACGGTTTCCATTCTGAATGGTTGATAACCTGCTGCAAGAATTCCTTTTCTATTAAAAGGAAACCAATTCAACTTGTGGCATTTTATATGCCTTCTAGGAGATAATATCTATAGTGTAGAAATGGGGCCTTGGATCTGCAGGGCCTACTTATTTTCTACTCTTGGCAGTAATATTATGATCTTTATGCCTTAGTTTTCTTTCCATCAAATAAAGATAGGGATGGTACTTACCTTTCAGGCATGTATGTATTAAACAAGTTAAAACATACAAACTCTTAGATGAGAGCCTGGCACAAAGTAAGAACTGAGTAAATATTAGTTGTTCCTATATTTTGTTGTAGTTATTTCATTTAGAGATGGAAATATCTGTCCACAAGGAAATCACAAAAAGAGGTTTGAATGAGGGAGGTTCCTGGAACATTGAGAGGCTGGGCACAGAATCTCTGACCCTAAGGGCCAATATAGAGTATTCAGTCATTATCTTCATTTCCATACACAATATTTATTTGCAATATATATTCCAGGTTTTCCTCCTGATTATCTTCTTTCTAAAGATATCACTTTGGTCTGTAGTTAGGTGAAGAGCTTCCTAACCAATTTTACATACACTTCCCTTATGCTGTTGATTTAAGATTAGTTTAGAGTGAGTTTCAGTGGGCCTGGATTTCATAGATTGATTGTAAAATCTATCCATTCGTGATGTGGCTGAAGTGGAGAGAAATTTGTCCAGCAGTTTGATGTTAACAGGGTGCGAGGCTAATGGGGTACTAATTGAGCAGTGAATGCCTAATTAGGAATCACAGAGGGCTTGTGCTGGCGGTGTGGGCAGTGAATGCATCCAGTGAATGCTGAGTTGTGGGTTTTGGAAGAAGGACTAAGTAACCTTGGCCATTTCTGCCCTTTGCTGCAGCCCAACGGGGCCTTGTCCTTCCACATTTCTAGACAAGTGAAAGCTTCTGGGATAGAAATCCTGATACGTGGAGGTTAAAGGGGTGGCAAGAGAAAGTTCCTTCCCTTCCCATAGATGAAGAAGACAAGTGAGTGATTTCTGGGGCAGGCAATCTTTAAACGATTGTGTACTCCCTGATAATTTGGGGAGCTGCTCACATTTATAGAAACGAGAATATATTTAAAATTCAAACATATAATTTCTACTATTTCCAATCTCCCATATGTGTACCACCAAAAGTGAATTTTGAGAGCAGTAGTGGGAAAATACTGCCTGGGGATAAAGAAAAGTTACCGCAGGAGTCTGGTTTCTATAATAATTTATTTCACAATAAGAGCAAATTCCTTTCCCCAGGGGAGTATTTGACAGAGTAATTGCACCAGGGAATAGTCACTGTTTCATTTCATTTTCTATCTCTCTTTTTAAACTTTCTTTGTACAGCTAAGTATTATAAATCTTCCTGAAACAGCAACTTGGACAAGATATGTGGCCTATGAGACTGTCGTTTTCTGTGTGTGTATATGTGTATAATGAATATATAGTCATTGTTCATCCATCTATTCATTCCCTGTTTCATTTCAGGATAACACTTTGAATAATTTAAAGAGAAAATGAGAAATATGCATGTGATATTAGAGACACTGTGAAATGCATCCTTCCAGATTAGGGAACTGGTAAGAGAACACAGCCGTCTACTTGTTATGGATCAGGAACAAAGAGAAAGTTGTAATGATTTAACACTTAATAAAGTAAAAATTGTATTTATAATATGAACTGTAAACAAGAATGCCTATGAGAGGCTTGGCACAGACTCTCTTGACCTAAGGGGCAATATAGAATATTCAGATGGTTTTAATGGTTGATACTACCCACTTTAACAAGTTATGCTTTAAGATAGAGGAATTTGAAGGTATATCTTTCTCTGAAATGAGTCCTATGTAACCCAGCAGCCTCTGGTTCCAGGCTTCTGCTCTCTGTCCTTAGGTTCTTGGTCCAATCTCTGTCTCTTGTAACTTCTGGAAAATTTCTGGTAAACTCAGCTGCACCAAGGTTTATGGACTGAAGCTGCTGTCCTCCCAGTAGTATATGTAACCGACCGGATAGCACAAGCCAGACAAATGGATTCTCCTATTAGAAGAAAGGTGGAATTCCATGCATGAGAAACATAAGCTAGGGGCAGGAGGTTTCCTGGCACACAGCCATCATTATCACTAAAGAAGCCCACCCACCATGCTCACATGCTGCATTCTGCAAGTAAAGTGAATGCTTACAAAAATAAAAGCATTGCAAAAAATTTTAAAAAGAGGGAGCCAGGCTTGGTGGAACATACCTGTAATATCAGCTTCTTGGGAGATAGAAGCAGGAGAATTGCAGGTTTGAGGCCAGTCTGGGCAACTTAGCAAGACCCTGTCTCAAAACAAAATAATAATATAAAAATTTAAGAGAGGGAATCAAGGGGTAGGGCTGGGGCTCAGTAGTAGAGCGCTCACCTGGCATGCATGAGGCACTGGGTTCGATCCTCAGCACCACATAAAAATAAAATAAAGGTATTGTGTCCACTTAACTAAAAAAATAAGTGTTTTTAAAAAAGAAAGGGAATCAAAGGCAGTAGGAAAATAAGAGGAAAAACCAAGTTGTTTTTCTAAAGGGAAGATTAATACTTCAAAGAGAAGTCAAATAATTTATATTATTACAATTATTTTAATTACTATAAAGACAATATAATAATACTATAGCAAGTTAGGGACTTGACAAAAATAATTCCCTTACTCTTTTTTCCAATGGGAGAATTACTTTTTTTAAAAAATCTTGTTTCAATAATCTCATTTTATAGATTAAGAAACAATATGGAGAAAAATTAACTGGCATGATGTTAATCACGATGACACATCTTATAGAGAACTCATCAGGACAGATAGATAAGACAGTTTCAAGGAAAGCAGAAAAACTAGTTTGAGAGAATCTTGCTGATTTCTCAGAAGCCTCAATTCATGAAGCCCATGTCCATGAGAATACCTCAGTGGGTTGCGCTCTCTTTGGCTTACATATGAGAACTCTTCCCTGATAGCTCTAGAACCAGTCATAGAAGGCAGAACCAGGCCAGACTCCAGGATTCCTAACCCAGAGCTTACCCTCCTATACTTTGCTACTTCACTGATTAAACTGTTAGTTCAGAATGAGTACTGCCGACAGTTTTCTCTGCATGATTTGTCCTCTTAGATGAGAGTGGCAGCATCTTTTCATGTGAAAACAAATTTAGATTGGAGAAGGAAAGACAGTTCTCTGAGGCATTTATTATTATGGCATTTTTATAACAGGCAAGGAAACCAAGACTCAGAAGGTTAAGTCAGGAGGTTGAGTAAGGCTGTAGCTCAGGTCTGCGAGTTCCCAAAGCCTGTGCTATCCAGCATTGTGCCAAGAGTATCACCTGTGGTAGTCTGTGTCCACTGCTCCTCAATTCTGTCTTGCCAGACATTGTTAATTAAGATACTGTTTCCTCTTGAGTCTGAACTCAGCCTCAGATCTTCTCAACTCAGTGTTTTAGGCAACTGCGACCAATGGGAGCTGACCATAATGTGAAGCTTGTTGATCAACCTTGGCCCTCAGAAATAGTCCTTGGATAGTTCAGAAATTGGGAAGGTATGAATAATTGAAAAATAAAGAATCATAAAATAATAGTTTTTCTCTGCTGACTCATAAACACTTGTTTGCAGCTTGCTTTTCTTTTAATATGAAAATTAAGTTCTCTTATAATGTTGTTTTAAGACTTACACCTTTGACTTAAAAGCTCACGGTCTGACTCACCCATATATACACCATAGGCTGACTCCATGTCTGTACTTGCAGAATGCACACCAACGGCTCTCATGGGAGAAGGGGTCTCATTTTTAGGCTTCTGTCTCAGGGTCTTCAGGGGCTCTAGCCATAAGTGCGGAAGGCAGTGGTCATGAGGAAGGTCCCCAGAGGTACCATGTGATGATGCCAAAGTTTCAGCACCATGGTCTGCTTGACACCAAATGTGTTTCCCAGGGCTTCCTGGAGAACAGAGATACAATAAGGATATTCATCTGTCCTTCATGTCAGACAAACTTTAAATCCCAAGTTTATCACTTATTGTTGAGTAGCTAACTATAGATTTTCTTAACTTTTTTGAGCTTTGGTTTCTGAGACAGCTGTGGAGGAAATGGCCTTAGTGGTACTGCTCAGTGGATGGAACTGAAAGTGAGGGAGGAAACCAAGATGCTTCTGAGACTGGTTTGGAACTTATAAAAGGGGGTTATTCCTGTGAGCACTCTTGGGGAGCTTTCGTGCGTTTGGAGGCTGATCATAACAAAACTAATTAGGAAGGCCCTACTTTTGGCATCACAGAAGCCCTTATGAAATGGGCATCCTTTTTGTCTTTACAGGTATCCATCAACCCATCTTAATAGTGATGCCCTAATTTGGTGTTTGGTAAACTATAGCCTTGGGGCTGTATCTTGCCTGACCCCCATCTTTGTGAACATAGCTTTACTGGAGCACAGTCATATGAATTCATTCATTCGTGCATTGACCCTTGTTCTGAGACAGTAGAAGGTTATTTGTGAAGCAGGGAAGTAAAGAGAATGTTTGACTTTTTAAAACCTTTTATTGGTGTTTTCTAATTACCCACAATAGTGGGATTCATTATGCCATATTCATAAATGCTTATAACATAATTTGTTCAATTTTTGTCCTTCCTCCCCTCAGAGCCTTTGGAGGAGAATGACCGATGGGATCCCTTCTCTTGATGCAGTTGTTCCGGGGGTTGCCCTCCCCTACAGCACTCCCTTGCAACCTCAGCAACTTTGGAGACTTTTCCTAGGAAGGAGGTGTTGTAGAACTAAAGGCAGAAGCACCAGGGCACAGCTGGGATTATAGAGATGGTATCTTTGCTCAGGTCATATTGCATTAACAATACACCTGCAGGGACTGAATGTAACTTTGTGACTCAAAAGCTAAAAACATCTTTTGCTTGCTAGAGGGTGATAGGCAGTTTGGGGGCTACAGCTTAACCCTTTGGGGCCAATTGTGTTTCTCCTCACTTCTTGGAGCACTGAACTACCTTGTGGGAGCAGGCAAATCTTTACAGCTGCATCCTGTTGCTTCTTGGGCTAAATACTAATCATATCTGTCTGGTGCCTTAGAGATGCCCAACTTCATAGGTTACTATAAAGGCTCAGAGAGAAAGCTTTGGTGCTGATCCCAACATACTCAGCCTGGGCAAGAAGGAGCCCTCCCCATATTGCCCCCAGCCCTTCTCAGGCAGTGGCTCCTTCTCCTTCATCTGCCTTTTACACACTTCCCTCCTGTTGGCCCACTCTTCCTTCTGCTAAGCTTCCTCTTTTCTCCCTTTATCTTTGGTGGGCAATCCCCCATTCTTCCTTCAAGTCCCAGATCTAATGTCTCCTCTGCTATGAATCTTTCCCAGACAGAATCTCTTTTCTTGCTGCAACCTGAGAATGTTTTTCCTACTATTGTAGCCTCCCTCAGATGGTATATTTGCATTTTTATGTCTTGCTTCCTCAGACAGTGGGCGAGGACCATGTCTCTTTCTTTTTTGCATCTCAGTTCCCAGCACAGTATCTAGCACACAGAGGGACCAGGAAATGCAAAGCAGTAGAGCACTGGGGTTAAGAGCTTGAGTTAGAATCTGTAACACCCTGGCAAATTGCTTCGCCTCTTTGGGCCTTACTTCCTCAGCTGTCATATGGGAAAAATAACAGTTTCCAGCCATGGGATCCTTGTGAGGATTAGGTGGATGGATTAGGTACAGGGCTTAGAACAGTGCCTGCTATGCATAGTACAGACTCAGTAAGTCTCAGTTGTTGCTGTTAATAATTCTCTCCAGTCCCTTAATTATCGAATATAGTAAACAGCCGTATCAACAACTTGATGGCTGAATGGCTTGATGGATAAATATTTATTTTATTCTCTTTCATTCTCCAGTTGAGGCCATTGACAAAGATCAGAGTTCTACCTAAATGGAAAAGTTGTCCCTGGCAGTGAGAGAACCTGGCTTGTTCCAAAGCTTTTCCTTTTCTGGAAGGCCTTCTCCCCACTTGGGCAAAGTTTGGAGTCTCTGAACTTTCTTTTTCTTCAATCAGGTCAAGCAATCCTGTGCAGGGAGGAACGGACACCAAAGGCCAAGGAATGGGCTCCAACACCCCAACTCATTAATATCATCAGCATCCTAACAAATGGGAGGCCGGAGAGCCAGACCGAGTGGCCACTTGGTCACATGGCAGGGGTCTGCCCTGGGGCCCTGCGCACATTGAGCGGACGGGCACAAGTGCCATCCATATTTCTCTGCACAGCCCTGGCCCCCACCTCCCATGTCAGCCTGCTGAGCAGGCTTGGCTGAGGTTCTTGTGCTTCACAGAGAAGATTTATTCCTCAAGACTGACCTACATGGACGTGTGTATCTAAATTCACAAAAGCTTGAGTTTGATGGCAAGCAACAAAAGGTCAGAGGAAAAACAGGCAAGGCATTTAAATCAAAATGATGAAACTGGGTAATTTCATTAGCAACAGTTGTATTTACTGGAAGTCACAGATGGTGCAGTTTAGCTCTTAGCCAAGTTTTTAGGACAAAATAAGAATGAAGAAAGAAATATTTCAAGGGAGAGGTGGTTAAAAATTAAATAGGCACCAGATGGCTCAAGATTGTCTTTCCTATAAATTTGGTGAACGAAGGCATGCTGAATCCAAAGGCTTTCTGAATGGGATTAGAGTTTGAAAAGGAACTTTAAGAATATATAAATAAGGCCTTTTAAAGAGAGAGAAACTCAGTTTGGAATTATATTGAGTGGAAGTCATGGTTAATTATATAAACTGAACTAAATTTGATTTATTATTCATACATATATATTACATTTAGCATTTGTTGAGAACCTACTATGAGCTACATTATATATTTAATGTCTGTTAATGAAACAAAGGAAGATTATAATTTCCTAGAACGTTGGGAAGTTCCTTGCTTAGGCTAGAGAGCGGAAAGTGTGGCTTTGAAATGCATTTAGCATAGGCACACTTGTTTCTCCTCTGGTTCATGCGATGAGCAATGATTCAATGATTTCCCATCTTTTAGAGATTAAGATCTAAACTCTTTACCAAGCACGAAGCCCTTTATGAGTTGGCACTGTCAACCTTGCTAGACTTGGAGTTTGCAAACTTTGTGTGCATCAGTTCGTCTGAGGGACCTGCCTTTCAGCAAGCAACTCTGATGATGCTATTGCACACTAAGGATTGAGAAGTTCTACTGTTCTAGACTCTTCTCTCACCTGTCATCATACCTGATGTTCAATCTGCTGGGAGCTAGTCACCATTCCCTGACACCAGCCCCCTCCCACCCCATTCTCACACTCTCATGTCTTTGTATGTGGTGTTCTCTGACTCCTTTTGCTGTTCTTATGTTCACTCTCCGTGTCTCAGCTCCAGAAGCAGGAATGCTCTTCCTGCTCTAAGAGGCTGGACCATGTGTAGTCAGCATAAGAACCTTAACAGTTACTCAGGAGGGAATGGGGTCCTTTCCAGGATTTTGAGTAAGAGAGAAAGATATGACATGTGTGTAACAGATCATTTGAGTCTTTTGGTTTCTAATAGTGATGAAGTGGTTTTTGTCAGACTACTCTCTTGCTGCTATAAATCGGGGACAATATATGAAACAACTAAAGGCAATGGAAAGCAACGTATAGCCAGCAAATGCTGGAAGGGATCTGACCTCTGAAGCCAGGCAGTAGTCCTGGGTGAGACCTACATCATAAGGCTTTTCTCTAGGGGGGCACACCCCAGTCCATGCTGTGTGCCATGGGAGAGCTCCAACAGAAAGCCACTTCTTCCTAACTATCAGGGCTGCCAGATCTACCAGTTATTGAGAAAGCATATACAGGACACTCATGATCATCAAGTTGAGATAAGCTTCTCTTGATTTCTTGGCTGGCTCCTGAATTATGTATATGCATGGAAAGATTCCAGGATCCCAGAGGGAAAATAACAGCCAGATCACTGAAAGAGCTCAGCAGAGATTTCAGCAGCTGCCTGGTCCAGGGAGAATAGTTAGGCGTTGAGCCTGGCCAAGATTTAGAGGGGCTAGGTAAACATCTTACTTTCCATTAAAACCCCAGAGAGACCACCATTAGAGAAGAGACCACATTTTAGGACTAAGGTGCTGGAATCAACTTGCCCTAACAAAGTCTAAAACCAAGCCTCCACTAGTTTTCAGGTTATCACCAGTAATTTAAATGTCTGCAGGAACAAAAGTTGACACTCTTTAGAGGAAACTTTACACCTTGAAATAAGAGAATTCCCTAGCATAGGAGACTGGGAGTGTTTGCCCTTTTAAGATTTTATAATCTTTCCCTATTTATTTGCTTTCTTATTCATGGATTATTTTTAAAGTCTCTGCTCTTAAAGAGTTTCAAATTAAGTAAAATTAAGATTTTGGTTCTAAAATCTCATAACCAGTGATATTCCCAACATTTCTGATGTTATTGTCCAGTGTAGTGGGAAACTGTCTACTTACAGGATCACGGTTATATTTTCTTCCCAATTTTAGCTCTGTCTCACTATATATGGTCTCCCTGGACCAGGAAGCTGCTAAAATCTCTGCTGAGCTCTTTCAGTGATCTGGCTGTTACTATATGCATACTTAAATTTTTGTTGTAGTTATAGATGGACAGAATGCCTTTATTTTATTTGTTTATTTTTATGTGGTGCTGAGGATGGAACCCAGTGCCTCACACATGCCAGGCAAGCACTCTGCTGTTGAGCTACAGCCCCAGCCCAGCTCTGTCTCACTTTATGTATCCAATTCTACTCTATCTTAATTCTTGGTAATTTCATTACAGTTAGAGATGATGGTACCAATATTGTGGTCCCTGATTCCCGCAACTCCTCATCCTGGCAGTTCTTTCTTGCTCTCACTCGGCCACTTGCTTTCCAGGTCAGACCTGAAACTTTGTGATTACTGAGAATGGCAGTGCCTCCAGCACCTTCTCTCTGTACCACTGTTATGTGCTCCCTGCCTCTCCAGAGGCCTTCTCTTCTCTCCTTACCACGTCAATATCTTTGCACTCCCTTGCTCCTCTCTGTTTCTTCATTCTGTCTTGGTTAACCAAAAGCCTGATTAAACCCAACTCTTTGTCTATTCCAGGCCTTTGCATATGCACCTAGAGATAAAGACAGAACCAAGTTGAGACCTTCAAAGGACACCTTATGGTGGGTTTCTCTCTCACTCTCTAAGACAGCTGTTTCCACCCTCTCCTTTTTCCTCAAACCCTTCAAATTTGTTCTTCAACCTTCTACCAGATCTTGCCTCATTTCACTGAATCATTTTTTTTAAAAGAAGGACTCATCCAAGGGCTTCCATAGACTCACCACCACATGTGCCCTTCCATCCTGTGCCCACTTTCTCTGCCTTCCAGCCTGATGCTATGAACAGAGAGCCTGTCAGCCCATTCCTCCACCTGACATGACCTCTCCAGGGACAGCTCCATCACTGGGTCCTCTGTTCTCTGTGCTAGAACAGCAGCTGCATCCCCCTGCACTGCCCATTCCCCATGTGCACTGAACTATCTTCAGAACTAAAACTCCACTTTTACCTCTAACTCCTGCCCCAGGGTGACTCTTTACAGCCATTCTCCTTAAAAGCACCACCTCTGGTTGCTGCCCACTGTAATTCTTGAACTCTGTCATTTTTATGATAATCTCAGGACTGTATCTTAGGTGATTACTACAGTGGTATATTCTTCTTTTATTTTTTAAAGCAACATTGTCTTTCCTTAGAGCTATGGGTAGCCATGATTTTCTTCCTTTTACTTATTTGTTCTTTCTAAATTTTCTATGATGAATATGCAATACTTTGGATAAAATGGGAAACAATAAAATCATATAAAAAGAAACACCATATTTTATGAATAATTTACAATCAATTGCATTTTTATAGCAAAAATTGGCAGTGGGTTGGAGTGGAATGGGCAACGGGATGGGGGCCAGTTCTACTCCCAACTTGCTCTTGAGAAACCATTTAAATTCTCTGAATTTCAGATTTCTCAGCTGTGAAGGGGAGAAACTGCCATTTTCCCAGCCTTCCTTTCAACAGTGTTGTGAGGATCTTAAAAGAAAATGGATGTGAAAATACTTTGGGGAACTAAACCAAAGTAAGCCCTTAATACTCCTGACTCAGACTCCTGTTCTGAGGTACATGGCTAATATCTTCCTTTCACTAATGAGGAAATGGGGGTCCTGAAATGGGGCAAGTTTAACACCACATCAAAGGAGAATGCTCACGAGATCTGCTTTTCATACTTCTCAGTCTGGCTCTTCTCTGTGTCCTGATTTCTTCATCTGTCTCAATCTCAAAATTTATAGTGAGATGGATTGTTCAGAGACAGTTGTAGCATGACTGAGTGGACAAGAAGGGGGTGCTGGGAACACATCTTGGACCACTAAATGCTATGGAGATGTTGTGTGAAGGCCAGTGAGGGCAACTGGTTTTTTAACATCTGATAGAGAGAGATTCCTTAGCCATGTGGAACCCTCAAGGAGTTTTGCTGTTTGCTAAGATTGCAATCTGGAATGTTCCACCCCGAGATCTGCTTGGGTGTGGGCGCCCTGGCTTTGTGTGTGCAGATAACCCGGAGGATTTGTGTTCATTGCTTTCTTCCCAGCCTGGTCTTTGTTTCTTTCATTTTCTTTTGCTGACTTGGTTTGGATTTCTAGTAAGTAGGAAAGGGAAACTGCACTGATATCTCAGAGAGAGTTAGGTTTAGTTTTTCCCCAGGCATATTAATCATCTGCTGGGTGGAGAAGCACTCCCTGTCCTTGTACTTGTCCTTAAGTTCAGCCCTGGATCATCTAATCTAAGATTTGGTGAAAGTGCCCCCCATTTCCACAGGTGTGATTAAGTTCCTGGGTGGTGTCAAGGTGGCAAACAGATTCTTTCACTGTCTGGGCCTCCTTGTAGTTTGGTCCCAACCTTCCAGGAAGAGGCTTTTTTTTCCCTAAAATTACCATTCCCATCCTTCACAAGTAAGGGAAAAGTATTTGCTAAATGTCTAGTTTATGCCAAGGGTATTCATATACATGGCTTCATTAACTCATCAGAACAGACTTAAAAGGTACATATCGGTATAGTTGATGGCATCCTTGACCCTGTTACAGAGATATATAGATGACCTGAGGGAAAGAAAGCTAAGAAGCCACCGAGCTGGGATTAGAAGCCATCTATCTCTCTGTGAATCCAGAGTGGAGCACTTTCCACAACCTGAGCAGTTTTTCCAAGATTTTTTCCTAGTGTAAGTTTTCCTTGACAACCCTTACCTCTCTCCCCTTTAAAATGAATACAATAGTTTGATCACTTGCTTTCCTCAACCTTCATCTTTACCTCCTGAAGAGCATAGATATTTCAAATTTCGTCCTCAAGTGTGTTGGGATGCTGACCAAATCCATCTAGTCAGGGACACCTGGAGCTGCTTCACCCTGAACAGAGGATTTCCTGAGGGAGGAGAAGGTCTCCCCCCCAAAAGGCTTAGAAATGACATGTTGGTTTTCTTGATAATTGGATTGTTAGAGTTTTCATGGAAAGAGTCTGAATCCAGAGAAGCACAATCTAAATGTAAATGAATGTTTACATGGGTATTTGGAGGGACTCTGGGGTTGGAATACTGATGTGGTGAGGCTTAATAACGCCCAGGAGCTGACGTTGGAGGGGAAGGGGTGGAGAATTGCCCCTCCTCCTACTATTTCCCTCTGGATGGGGAGAAATGGATCTGCTTTGGCTTAAGGGCCTCCCAGAGCCTGTCTGAGCCTTACTGTCAATCAGTTGATGAAAACACAATAACTGAAAAGCACTTATTGAGCTATGAAGGGAGACACAGAAATGGCTCCCTGCCTCTCAGTAGTTCCATTTTCATCAGACTTCCCTTAGAAAGTCTGTCCTCTGGTCCCATGTGACCATCTTGTTTGTCCTTGACCTTCTTGCTGCACCTCATGCTGTAGGTGTCTGCTCTTCCTTCTCTGCTCAGACCTCAGGGAGCCTAGGACTCAAGACTTGAGCTTTTGTTCTTGGCTCTATCTTCTCTCCCGAGACAGCTCATCTGTCCACTTGGCTCCAGTGGCTCCTCTCTGCTGTTGGTTCTTCCCCAAGCTTGGACTTCTACAGCATCCTCCCACCCAAGTGCTCAAGTCCTAATCTCAAAGATGACCTTGTTTCCTTGCAGGTAGAGAGCATGTCCAGTGATATGTGTGCCCTCTAGGGCAGAGCCAGGGGTAGAAACTCAAAAACTATTAAAAAAAAAATTTATACAAAACCAAACAGAACACTCACTTTCAGTCAAATCTGTAATGAATGTGGAAAGTCATAATGAATAGTTGTAAGATTAGCACGTTAGAGCAGGTAATATGTTCAAACTCCTCATGCAGTTATAACAGAATGCCACCGACTAATTCATAAGTGATAGACATTTATTCCTCACAGTTCTGGAGGTTCCAGAGTTCAAGATCAAGATGCCAGCAGGTGCAGTGTCCTGTGAGGGCTTTCTCTGCTTCCAAGATGGCTCCTTGAGTCTGC
The DNA here is from genome assembly GCF_021218885.2 of Marmota monax. Taxonomy (NCBI): domain Eukaryota; kingdom Metazoa; phylum Chordata; class Mammalia; order Rodentia; family Sciuridae; genus Marmota; species Marmota monax. The sequence goes on along the minus strand of NW_026693777.1, from coordinate 61,917,305 downwards.
ATCCTGCTGAGATGATGACTGCTGTATTCTCACATGGAAGGAGGGACAGAGGGCTAACAGGGTGAAGGCTGTGTTTAGCCTTTTCCATTAGGACCTTAGCCCCATTCACCAGGAGGAGCCTTCAGCCCTAATCACCACCGGAAGGCCCCACCTCTTAATACTGTTGCCTTGGGGTAAAGTTTCAACATGAGTTTTGGAGGGACACAAATTCAAGACATTGTAGATATAGAATCATGTGCATTTGCAGGTAAATGAATGGAGTTAGAGAGGATAATGCTAAGTGAAGTTAGTCAATCCCCAAACACCAAATGCCAAATGTTTTCTTTGATATAAGGAGGCTGATTCATAGTGGGTTAGGGAGAGGGAGCATGGGAGGAATATTGAGCTATAAAAGGAGTTACAGAAATGACTCCCTGCCTCTAGATAGGGCAGAGAGGTTGGAGGGAAAAGGAGGAGGCATGGGGTTATTAATGATGGTGGAATGTGCTGATCATTATTATCCAAAGTACAGGTATGAAGACATGAATTGGTGTGAATATACTTTTTATACAACCAGAGATATGAAAAATTGTACTCTATATGTGTAATAAGAATTGTAATGCATTCCGCTGTCATATATAAATAAAAAGATTAATTAAAGAAAGAATCATGTGGTTCCTCCTCCACTTTACCCCGCCAGGCTAAAGGATAGATGAGTGTAATAGATGTTTTTTTTCCTTAGTTGGGGAGCAAGTAAAGATTAAGAATACTATTTCTGGGGCTGGGGTTGTAGCTCAGTGGTGGAGCATTTTCCTTGTACATATGAAGCACTGGGTTAGATCCTCATCACCACATAAAAATAAATAAAGGTATTGTGTCTATCTACAACTAAAAAAAATATTACACAAAAATACTATTTCTATTCTCAATTCAGTTTATCCATTTAAAAGCCATTGATTCTCTATTACATGCCAGGAAGGCTGTGGGTGAGGTGCTAAGATGTGACTCTGTGTTTTCAAGGAGGAGGATGACTGTGTGAGGAGAGACAGATAGGTTTAGAGGTTCATAGTGAACATGACCAGGGGTTAATTCCATAGGAGATCCAGGAATTACTGGGAGGCAGGGAAAACTATCAGAACAGAGAATGAACTATTTGAGCTTTGTTTTAAAGATTAAATATAAGTTTTCTAGACAAGTCTAAGGAAGGGGCATGCCACTCAGAGAGCTGTATATGCAAGTTGGGAGAGAGCACGGGCGACTGCTTAGAGATCTGTGAGTGGTTACTTATCAATATTAAAGTACCAGGGAGAGTGGTAAGGGACGAGGGCACAGGGAGGATGTGGACCCAGAGGGACCCTTGCAACCTGTCTTAAGGGCTTGTTCCATGTCCTGAAGGAATGGGAGGAAAGCTAATCAGAGATGGATGCCCTGAACTGCCAAAAAAAAAAAAAAAAAAAAAGGAACAGAAAAAAAGAAAGATGAAGAGAAAGAAAGGAAGGAAGAAAGAAAGAAGCATGGTAGGTCTGTAGGCTCAGAGACAAATTATAAGCTCAAAGAACCAGTCCAGGAGAGAGATAATGATGGAGTAGAGAGGAGATGTGACAGATGTATTTTTTGCTGTGAAAACCAGGAAGAGGATAGTGAGAGACTGAGTCTGTGTAACTCATCATTGTCCCTGTGCCTTCTCTTGCAAGGAGCAGTGTCTGACGCATTGTGGGTGCTTACTAAACATGGGAATGAATACATTGTGGCTTCCTTATATAATAGTTAATTCCTATACTTTGTTAAAACAAACAAACAAAAAAGCAAAAAAAAAAAAAAAAAAAAAAAAACCAGCTTGGTCTTTGCATAGTAAGACATGTCACCTGTAAGACCAGAGGAATTAACATGGGCACAGTTTAATGAACTAAGATCCAGCAGGATTATTTGTAGTAGAGTGTGTGGCTTCCTGAGACAGCGACATTACCTGAGACCTCATTTTCTTCTCTGTCTCTAAGATGGAGATGATATTTTATTCTTTCACAGCAGTGCTGAGATCAAGAGAGAAAGTGTAAGTCCAAATAGCCCATAACCCATAAAGGCTGTAGCATGTTGCTGTTCACTATGGTGGGGCTCTGGACAGTGAGTTGATCAGTGGAGCTGATCTTGGCAAGTCACGCTGATGGCCAGCACGGGTTGGTCCTGTGGAGACACTAGAGCCACTGAAGTTGCACTTCCTGAATGTTGCTCCCCACCCAGTCCACCCAACCCACTCTGGCACTCCCTTTCCTATGTTTGCTTTTCTTCCTGCACCTGCCCTTGGCTCCCCTACCCAGTGACAACTTCATGGACCACACTCAGGATGATGTCACCTCTTCCTCTACTCAAATGATGTGGACCCTCAGAGAAGCCTGCCTGGCCAGTGGACCCTCTCCAGCAGGCCTCTGGAGCAATGGGGAGGTGGGAATAGGTAGAAGGCAGCATGCTAAGGGTTCTGTCCCACACAAGCACATTCTGGTAGCAAGGTCTCTGAGAGTCTGTCTGTGCATGGGTGGGAGGTACTAAAATTATACTATCATCACAGAGCAAATAAAACAGCTAAGGTTTGCATGGTACTTGGGTTTACAAAATTCTTTCACTTCCATTCCATCACGTGGTCCTTATAATATCTGGGTGAGCCAAGGTTGTTATTCCTATTTATCCAAAAGGACACTGAGGCTTACAGTAATTCACCCATGCTGTCCAGAGCCCCGAGGGGTGCAAGCCTGGACAGAGCTTTCTGAGTCCATATGTTCTGATATTCTCACTGCCTTTGGTGGGTGAACACAGATGAGGTGCTGGTTTGCGTAGCAAGCTTCATTTGGTAGGAATCTATGAAGAAAACTTTTAAAAAGGTAACATACTTTATGGCATAATAGTTATATGTGCTCATTGTAGAAATTGTACAACACAGTGAAGCCAAAAGAAAACATATAAATCATCCAGAATCAACCATTCATACAAGCACTATTAACATCTTTCATGTTTCCTTCCGGTCTTTCTTCTGTGATTCTCTTCTGTAGAGCTGAGGTTATATTTTATGTGCAATTATGCATCCTGCTGTTATGGTTTAGATCTTAAGTGTTCCCCAAAGGCCAAGTACTAATGTCCTGGTTACCAGCCTGTGGTACTATTGGGAGGTAGTGCCACTTTAGGAGGTGAGGCCTAGTAGAAGGAAGTGAGATCACAGGGGGCATGTCCTCTCAAGGTCATTCCTTGTCCTGGGCCCTTTCCCCTTTTTCTCTCTTTTCTGGCCACCATGATGTAAGTAGCTTTGCTCCAATACATGTTCTACCTCATTACAGGCCCCCAACAACAAGACCAAGAAACCATGGACTAAAATTGCTGAAACCATGTATCAAAATAAATCTTTTCTACTTATAATTTGCTTATCTCAGGTATTTTCTCATAGCTACAGAAAGCTGACTAACATGCCTTTCCACTGAACATTCTATGATAGCATATTTCCCTCTCATTACAAACTTTTATAAGTGATTTTTATTGGCTGCATAATATTCCTTTACTTGAGCATACTCTATTTGATAGATAGATTCTCTATTGTTGGACAGTTAGTTGAGGGAAGAATTTCCAGCTGATGCATTCTTCAGGTCACATAGACAACAAAACTCAACTTGTGTTTCAATATTCCATAGATTCTCAGCCTTTTAGGTGGAAGCAACATCTCTCTAAATAATCTAGCCATTTATTGATTTAACACAAAATAAATATATAATTCAGTGAAAATGCAGGGTCTGAGCAGGATGAGGGCAAGGTGATATGTAAGACATTGCTACCTTTGAAGAGCTTGCATTGGTATTAAGCTTAGAAGATGAAAGTTGGAGACAGCAATTGAGGACAGATGCTCACGGCAGGTCATGGGGCTCACTGCTGGGCAGCTTGTGAATGGGTTTGTAGAGACATGGCCACAGTGATGAAAACAGGCGGCTCTTACCCTGTCTTGCACTTGTCCCCACAGATTTGCTCTCCTGGAGTGGGTCATGTGCTCAGTGAGCCACTTGGTGGACAGGCAACTTCTGTAAATACATGCCTGTATGCTGCAGAGTCTGGGAATAGCTCTGCACTACAGCATTGAACACTTACTGAGTGTTCTCTGTGTCCCAAACACTCTGTGAAGTGCTAAAGAGGAATCCCCTCCTGCCCTTTATACAGGAAGACAGTGTAGCAGAGCCGTCAAAGACCCAACTGCTGCCTGACACTGTGTGACTTTAAACTGACCCTGCTTCATTGCCTCATCTGTGAAATGGAGAGAAAGCAACATCTGCCTCATTGGTTGTGGAGAGGAGTAGATAAGTAAGATAGGGAGAGCAGTTAGCCCTGTGGTGGACACATGAAAAGGGGGAGCTCTTATTACTTCTGGCTTCCAAGAAACTTCCTAGTACCTCCGATTTTGTTTCCTTTATAGAGGCTGAAATTGAAGCACGGAGAGATTAGGTGTCTTGCCCCAAATCACAGAGACAGAATGGGACTCCAGGGTCAGTATTCTGAAGTCCATGCTATATTGCCCAAAGGGAATTTTCCATCAGGGAGGAACAGCCTTGTAAAGCAAGGCAGGGCACTTTTGTTTGTGTCCAGGTTTTGGAAGATGAAAGCAGAGCCTGAAAAGGAAAGGGAAGACAAGAGATGTTTGTTTGCCAATGTCCCAGGCAATAATACAAAAATTCCTATGGCTGCCAGGAGCCAGGGAAGCCAGCTGTAGTCTTTTGGTCTTAGAAAGGGAGAAGGGTGGGAAACTTAAACTATTTTGGCTGCATCGTGTAATGCTGGCTGGTGTACTGATGATGCAATGCGTACACATGATTCAAATTTGGTGAAAGAAAGCACTGTCCTTGCACTGGTGTCCCGAGGGAGACCCTGGCTGGGGACACTGGCCTGGGCAGAGGGAATCAGAAGGAAGTTGGTTTTGTTTCAAATTTTTACTTTTTTCTCCAGCCAAGTAAAAGTCTTACTGCACTTCTCCTCAATTTCATTCCCTCTTTTTCTCCTGAATATGAATTTGGTGTGGTGTCTGTATAACCAACAGCCATGCATCTCTCCCTGTATAGAACACGTAACAACCTAGCGTTTTCCACAAATATGCCATGCCCACCTTAGTGTTCTCTGCTTTCTGTTTTCACTTCTTCTGTGTTGCTGCAATCCATCTGTGTTGGAACATATAGCTCCAGCTGATTCATTTGAGTTGCTATATAGTAGTCCAGCACAGGAACATTCTCAGATGCATCTGATTCCTTACCATTGCACATTTACCTTCTGTGGATATTGGCCATTTCAAGTACTATCACAGTGGAAATTTTTGTGCTATTCTTGTAACTATGTGTGAGAACTTCTGGCTTTGGTGTCAAGGAGATCCTAACTGATAATAAAGTTACATAAAATGAATAGGATGATTTTTAATCCGCTCCCCCCAGCCCCATCTCTTGAAACTTTGGATAATATTTTTTTAAAATATTATTTAAAATTTTTTTTCCTGGGGGGGGAGAGTGGGTCAGGGGAGGATTGACATAACTCACTTTTAAAACCATTGGATTGGTCATCTTTTTAAGGAGGATGAGGGTATGATGAAACTGACTAGGAGTAGAGTTGTTGAACTACGAAATAGACACATCATTCATCGCTAAATTCCTCTATCAAGGCATCATGCCAGTTTATAGTTTTACCAGCACTGGATGAGAGTTACTGTTTTATCATATGCTCTCCAATAGTTTAATTTACCTGATGATATCTTGTAGGTTTATATTTGAATGAACTGATTATTAGGGACGATTTTATCTCCCTCTTATGTATTGCTTGTCCATGTATTTTGACCATTTTTTTTCCCTTCTGATGTATTTGTCTTTATCTTAATGATTTTAGGAATGCTTTGCATAACTTATGTTCAAATCTGTATCACTATCAAATATCTTCTGACAGTTTATGACTTGAATGTTATGCTGTCTTTTGTAACTCAATGTTTTAATCTTGATGTAGTCAATTATTTATTTATCACTTTTGCTTTTTGGGGCTCTTAAGATTTATTTCTTTATCTCAAAGTTCCTTAATTTAATTCTTCTATATTTTATTATAATAATTATAAAAGTTTAATTTTTATAGATAGACATTCCATTTATCTATATTTTATTTTTGTGTACAATATGAGACAGGGATTCAGTTTTATCTTTTGCTATGCAGAAAGTCAATTATTGACCAGCAGTTCAGTTTGTTTAATGGCTGTTGGTTTACTCAGCTGTTCTAACTTTCTCTTAGGTTAATTTTGAGTGTTCTGTTTGTGTGTTTGTATCATCTTGATACCAATATCTATATTTATATCTATAATTTTCCATGTCTAATTTTTGTGAATTCATAAAAATTTGGTTCTCCCATACTATCCTGTGATATAGGTGCAGTTTATCCCCTTCTTTCTTTCTTCTTTCTTTCTTTCTTTCTTTCTTTCTTATTAGATAGGCTTGCTTGAGGTTTTTCTTTTCTTCAGCCATTTAAATAACAGCTTTTAATTTTATCAGGCATTCATATATTTTTCCATTAATTTTTTACTCCTATTTTATTTGTTTCTGCTTTCTTTGGGTTTAATCTGTTTTTCTTAGTTCTTGAAATGAATACTTAACTCAGTTATTTTCAATATTTAATAGGAGAATTTAAGACAGTAAATTTCCCTCTAATCCTTGCCTTCATCTACTCCCATGAATTTGATATATAGTGCTTTCATTGTTATTCAGTTCCAAATATTTCATAATCTGCATTGTGATTTTTTTTCTTTAACTCATTATTTCCCTATGCATCTGATTTTTACTTTCCAAATGCGTGCTTTTTATCCTTTTGGTTTGCTTTTTATTGTTATCAGCTTGCTGTCATATAATGAGTGCTTTATGATACAGGTTCTATGGAATTTCCAGAACACTCTTCAGGAACTAGTAAATGGTCAACTTATCATTGTTCCACATGTGTGGAAACAGAACATGTGTTTTTCACTTGTTGGGTTGCAGAATTCTATGTCCTTATTAGTGCCATTCACATTTATTTGGTAGTTTTTGGTTTGCTTGATTGCTGACTAATAAAAGTATGAACAAAATTCCCATTAGCTGATTTGTCATCTTAGTGTAACTGACATTTTTTTTTGCTTTCAATGAGAAGGCACTGTTGGACACATACATGTGTGGTAGGTGTAGTGTCCTGGTGGATTTTCTTTTATTATCATGGCTTCCTCTCCTTGCAGTGGAGAGAGTTAGTCCTTCATATTCTTGCTGTTGGGTTGGGGGGCATGTGACCAGTTCTGGGGAACAAATTGTGAGAAACAGAGACAAGTGTCACTCTGGGGTATCCCCTTCATTTCTCCCTCCTCCTGCCCTGGGGATCTTGGAGTCTGCATGTTCCAGGTACATAGCTAAAATATGGAGCCTGGTTTCCTCACCTGTTTTAGGCTTCATGTAAGTGAGAAATCGCCCTGTATGATGTTAAGCCACTTGATTTCAGAATCACAGCAGCTAGTGTTTTTTATTCTGAAATACATTACTGTGGTTATGCTTGTTACCATAAATTATACATCTCATTTTGTTAGTATTTCTCCCTTTTTCTTTAAACCTTACTTATTAATTCCCTTTCATTCAACTAATATGTTCAACCTATTTTTTCAATGTGCTTTTTTCTTTTCTTCCTTTCCTTTTTTTTTGGTACTGAGGACTGAACCCAGGGACATTCTACCACTGAGCCACATCTCCAGAGTTTTTTATGTTTTATTTTGAGAGAGGATCTTGCTTAGTTGCTGAGGCTAGCCTTGAATTTATGATCCTCCTGCCTCAGCCTCCCAGGTCAATGGAATTGCAGATGTACACCAATTTGCTGGGCATAAATGTGCCTTGTAAAACAGAATATTGCTAGGTTCAAAATTCATCAAGGTATCTCTGCTTTTTAATTAGTGAATTTATTTTTTTGTAATTACTAATATACTTAGAATTATTTCTGCCGTGCTAATTTGTGTTTTCTATTTAACAAGTTTTTTTTTTTCCTTTGTTCCACCTTCCTTTGATTTCTGGTGGATTTATTTGGTTTTCTCTATTTTATTTGTTTTTATTTTTTGGTGGTATTCCTGAAATTTAAATATTAAGTCTTTTAAATATATTTTTATTAATTTTTATTTTACCATAATTTCAGACTTATGAAAGATTGCATTCATCTCCAGAAGTTAACATTTTACACAATCATAGTAAAATGACCAAAGTGAAGAAATTAACACGGTGCAGGGGGCAAGAAGGCAGATTAGAGTGAGGCAGCATTTCTCCTAGCTCAGCTATCTAGAACTCAGGCAAAGGGAATACTGCTTCTCCCCTAGGCTTAGAGTGAAATATCCTGAGACTGGAGGGGCAATCTGCCCTAGCTGTGCCAACATCTATTAGGCTTATTAAATGGATCTCGAAACAAAACTCACCCTGAGTTTACCAATCATTCTTGGACAGCCAATCTAGGAGCCATCTTGGAATTGCAGCAGAAACTGGAAATCCAGGTGTGTGAGTTTGCATCTGGGTCTTCTTGGGCCTGTCTGAGCCTAACAAGGACTTGACTGGGCCTAGTGAACCCATGGAAAGTCAGAAACCACTTCATTGTCTGGTCAAAGCCCAGAGGAACTTAGGTTACAGAGACTGGAGAGAGCCCAGCTCTCCCCAGTTCTATAAGTCCTACAGCTTGCACAGGCTGACGGGGCCAGCTGCAGTAGGTTGGGAGGTTGGAAAGATAGGTGTGAGGTCACTTGGCTCTTGGCTTGCCCATCCAGTGGGTCTAGCACCCACTGAGTTCCTGGGGCCCACGTGGGCTGGCACTTGACTAGTCCCAGCACCAGCTCAGTCCTTGGCTCCCTTCCCAGTTCAGCGCCCACCATTCCTTGGGTCCCCAAGGCTTGCCAGGTTTGGCACCAGTCTGGCACCTGCCTGTCGCCCCTGGTCCCCCAGTCCCCAGCCCCTGACACCCTGGCCCAAATCAGTCCTACTGCTGGGCCTACTTGGCCGATGGCTTTGTGGCTGGCCCATAAAATACCAGTTGCTTTGTCACTTGGCCTACCAAGCCCAGATCATCTGGTACCACCTGACAAGTCATGGCCCTGCCTGGCCCAGCCAGCCACTTCATTGTCTGGTCAAAGCCCAGCTTGCCTGACAGGCTAATCTGCTGCAAGGCCTACCTGCCACAGCTAGCGGCTTTGCCACCCAGTCCTCAGCCCAACCTGTCTACACTAATCTCCCCAGAAGGGAAATAAATTGGGAAGTCTTAAGCCCCAAACTTCAACTCAGTACAGCACAATAAAAAGGAAGGACTTGACAACCCACGGCCAAACTCCCACCCTTAGTTCATTCCTCAAAAATAAACAAAAAGAAAATTAGGTGGGAACAGGCAGCAAATACATATGCTCACTGACTATTTTGTCCTCCATAGTGGAAACAACTCTTTAATTTCTTAACATTTCACCAAGATTTTTCATTTTTATGTTGTTATTGTTTGCTTTGTTTTATTTTGCTTTTTGTTTTTGGTTTTCTGTATTTGGTTTTCATTTTATTTGAATGATTACTGATTGATTCAAGACACTTATACATAAGCATATTTGTTTCTCTCTCCTCATTTCTAGCCTTTTTTTAAAAAAATATTTTTTTTTCCTGAAGGTGTGGTTTTCTCATGCTCTGTATTTTGAGGGTTAGGGTTTTTGTTAGCATATTTTGATTTTGTTTCATATAGTCCTGTCACTACTCTATATCCCTTGTTTCCCTCTCTCTTTTTCTTTTTGCTGTCCCCAAAATTCCATTCTCTCTCTCCTCCTTTATATTTTTCTATTTTTCCCCTTTCACATCAAACAACATATCCTGCATCTGCTCTATTCATTCTTTGAAATTGCAAATACTTTTCTAACCTCCTATCTCTTCTTCTGTCCTCATACTCAACTCTATTCTTAATGCCTCTTAATACATATCAATGTATATAAAATCTGCCTCTAACACCAAGGTCACAACAGTAATTTATGCCGCAGAAGTTACAGACAAAATCTATTATTTGATTTTAAGCAAAACATAATTCATGGTCATTTGCTGTTTTTACTAATGGAAATTGCCAATCTTACTATTTCTATATATTGTACCAATTAAAACTATAGATATCAAAGTAGGAACTAAGTACCTAGTCTATTGCTTTATAGTGTTTGCATAAATTGTTGCTATCATTGCTCCCCCACCCCTATCTGTGAGGTAGTAGTAATATAGAGGGACACTATAAACTTGTAAGATAGAGCCTCTGAAGCTTCAGATCCATCCAGATATATGGGTAGACATACAAACAATATGAAAAGCAAGGGGACAAACTGAAATAACACAGAATATGTCAACAATAGACTCCATTGACACCACATGGAGGAAATGTCAGATATAGAATTCAAAAAGTTCATGGTTAATATACAAGGTAAAAAAATGACATAAGAAATGAAATCAGCCAGGCGAAGTGGCTCATGCCTGTAATCCTAGTGGCTCAGGAGACTGAGACAGGAGGATCATGAGTTCAAAGCCAGCCTCAGCAATGGCAAAGGCACTAAACAACTCAATGAGACTCTGTCCCTAGATAAAATACAATACTGGGTTCAGTGGTTGAGTGCCTTTGAGTTCAATCTCTGGTACAAAAAAAAAAAAAAAAAAAAAAGGAAATGAAATCAGAAAATACAAGAAGCAAAAGATTATTTCAATAAGGAGATAGATAGAGATCCTGAAAAAGAATCAAAAATCCTTGAAGTGAAGGAATCAATAAACCAAATTAAAAATTCATCTCAAAAGCAATACCAACAGACTAGACAATTTGGAAATCAGTTTTTTAGGCAATGAAGACAAAATATACAACCTTGAAAATAAAGTTGACTACAAAGAAAAGAAGAAATATGGGATAAATGAAAAAGCTAAACTTAAGATCTATCAGATTAGATAAAGGTTCATAGATACAAACCAAAGGAATGCTCAATATTTTCAGTGAAAATTTCCCAAACTTGGAAAATTTCACAAATTTTAAGAATGAAATGGAAAATCAAGTATAGGAGACTTACGGACCCCAAATGTACACAATTACAACAGACCCATACCAAGGCACATTATTCTGAAAATGCCCCAACCTACAGAATAAGGATAGAATTTTAAAGGCTGCCGGAGAAAATTGACAATTTACATTCAGAGGGAAACTAATCCAGATCTCAGCTGATTTATTAACCCAGACCCTCAAATCTAGTAGGACTTGAAATAATGCCAAGCTCTGAAACAAAATGGATGCCAGACAAGAATACTATACCCAGCAAAATTAAGCTTCAGAATTGACAATTAAATAAAACCTTCCATGATAAACAAAAGCTAAAAGAATCCACAACTAGAAAGCCTGTTCTACAAAACATACTCAATAAAATATTTCATGAAGGGGCTGGGGCTGTAGCTTAGTGACAGGGCATTTGCCTTGAACATATGAGGCACTGGTTTAAATCCTCAGCACCACATAAAAATAAACAAATAAAATAAAAGCATGCTGTCCATCTACAACTACAAAAAAAATTAAAAATTTCATGAAGAAGAAATGAAAAATAAGACTGAAAACCAGCAAAGGGAGGAACTACACTAGAAGAATAGTCAATCAAAGGAAAAACTAATTTAAATTAAAAGTGAGAAATAAATCACAATGACAGGGAATAAAAATCACTTCTCAATCATAGCATTGAATATAAATGTTCTAAACTTATCAAATAAAAGACACAGACTGGAAGGTTGGATTAAAAATAAGACCTAACAATATGCTGTCTCCAAGAGACTAAAGGTAAAAGAATGGGGAAAAAAACATATTGTTCACATGGATCTCATAAACAAGCAGGTTTTCTATCCTCATATTAGGCTTCAAGCCAAAGTCAATCAGAAGGGACCAAGAAGATCATTTCATACTGCTTAGGAGAATTATACATAAACAAAATATAAACAATATTTATGGCCCAAACAGTAGACCATTTATGTACTTCAAGCAAACCCTTCTCAATTTCAACAATCAAATAGACTACAACACAGTAATACTGGGTGACTTTAACATGCTTCTCCGAACAAAAACTAAATAAAGAAGCTTTAGAACTAAAAAATACAATTAATAATTTTTACTTAACAGCCATATATAGAATATTTCATCCATCAATGACTTATTACACTTTCTTCTTGGCAGCACGTGAATACTTCTCGAAAATGGATCATATCTTAAGCCACAAACAACTCCTAGCAAATACAAAATTCAAAAACAACTCCTAGCAATACAAAAAAATACCTTACATCCTGTCAAATCATAATGGAATGAACAGTAGTTCAGCAGCAGAGCACTTGGCTTGCAAGTGTGAGGCACTGGGTTTGATCCTTAGTACCACATAAAAATGAAACAAATTGATATTGAATGACCAATGAATAGCCCAAGAAATCAGATATGAAATAAAAAAATACTTAGAGGTAAATTCGAATAGCAACACAACTTATCAAAATCTTTGGGACATATGAAGGCAGTTTTAAGAGGAAAGTTCATTGCTTTGAGCTCATTCATTAAAAAATAGAAAGTCACCAAATAAATAACCTTACATTACATCTGAAAGCCCTGGAAAAAGAAGAACAAAGCAACACCTGAAGCAGTAGAAAACAGAAAATAATTAAAATAAGAGTAAAAATCAATGAAATTAAAATTAAAAAACAATTCAAAAAATCAATAAAACAAAAGTTTGGTCTTTGACAATTTAAATAAAAGTGATAAACTCTTAGTTTACCTAAAAAAGAGAAAGAAGAAGACTCAAATTACCAAATTTGTGATGAAAAAGGAAATATCATGAAATATAGATGATAATCAGAAACTAATTTGAATAATTATTCTCCAATAAAAATAGTAAATCTTGAAGACATCAACAATTTTCTGGAGACATATGATGTACCCAAAATGAATCAGGAAGACAGAAAATTTAAATGGATTAATTTCAAGCAATGAAATTGAAGACACCATCAAAAACCTACCAAGAAATGCCTAGGACCAGAAGAATTCTCAGCCAAATTCTGACAGACCTCCAAAGAAAAACTGACACCAATACTCCTCAAATTATTCCATGAAATAGAAAAAGAGGGAACCCTTCCAAACTCATTCCATGAGGGTAGCATCACCCTGATATCAAAACCAGACAAAGGGTTGCACCCTGTAGTGCACACCTGTAATCCCATTAACATGGGAGGCTGAGGCAGGAAGATTGAGAGTTCAAAGCCAGCTTCAGCTAAAGTGAGGCACTCTAAATAAAATACAAAATAGGGCTGGGATGTTGCTCAGTGGTCAAGTGCCCTGAGTTCAATCCCTGGCACCTTCCCCCAAAACAAACAAACAAACAAACAAATAAACAAAAACCAGACAAAGACACATCAAGAAGAGAAAACTTCAGACCTATATCCCTGATGAACACAAATGCAAAAATCCTTAATAAAATACTGGCAAATCACATACAAAAACATATTTAAAAGACAGTGCACCATGATCAAGTGGGGTTCATTCCAGGGCTGCAAGTTTGGTTCAACATATGGAAATCAATAAATGTAATTCATCTCATCAATAGACTTAAAGGTAAAAATCACCTGATTATCTCAATAGATGTAGAAAAAGCATTTGATAAAATATAGTATCCATTCATATTTAAAACACTAGAAAAACTAGGGATAGTAGGAACATACCTTGATATTGTAAAAGTAACATTTGTTAAACCCAAGGCCAACATCATTCTAAATGGAGAAAAATAGAAAGAATTCCCTCTAAACACTGGAATAAGACAGAATGCCATCTTTCACCACTTCTTTCAACATAGTCCTGAAAACTCTAGCCAGAGCAATCAGGCAAAAGAAAGAAATTAAAGGGATACAAATGAGAAAAGAAGAGCTCAAACAACCCCTATTTGCCAATGACATGATTCTATATTTAGAAGACTCAACAAAAAACTTGACCATAAAACTTCTAGAACTCATAAACAAATTCAGCAAAGTAGCAGGATATAAAATTGACTCCCATAAATCAATTGCATTCCTATATATTAAAGATGAATCAACTGAAAGAGAAATTAGGAAAACTATCCCATTCACAACAGCTTCAAAAAAAATGTGGGAATCAATCTAAGAAAAGAGATGTGAGACCTCTACAATGAAAATTACAGAACACTAATAAAAGAAGTTGAAGAAGACCTTAAAAGATGGAAAGATTGCCCATGTTCTTGGATAGGCAGAATTAATATTGTCAAAATGGCCATATTATCAAAAGCACTATACAGATTTAATGCAATTTCTATTAAAATTCCAGTGATGGTCTTCATAGATATAGAAAAAATAGTCCCAAAATCATTCGGAAAACTAAAAGGCCCAGAATAGCCAAGCAATCTTTAGCAAGAAAAGTGAAGCAGGAGGAATCACAATACCAGACCTTAAATTATACCACAGAGCTATAGTAACAAAAATGGCATGGTATCAGCACAAAAACAGACATGAAGACCAATAGAACAGAAGACACAGAGACATATCCACATATATACAATTATTTCATACTAGACAAAGGAACTATAAGCATTCATTGGAGAAAAGATAGCCTCTTTAACAAGTGATGCTGGGAAAACTGGGAATCCATGTATAGGAGAATGAAATTGAATACCTGTCTCTCACATTATACAAAACTTAACTCAAAGTAGATCAAGGACCTAGGCATTAGACCAGAGACCCTGCATGTACTAGAAGAAAATTTAGGCCCAGCTCTCTATCATGTTGGTTTAGTAACTGACTTCTTCAACAAGACTCTTAAAGCATAAGAAGTAAAATAAATGGGATGGTATCTAACTAAAAACTTTTTCACAGCCAAAGAAACAATCAAGAATGTGAAGAGACAGCTTACAGAGTGGGAGAAAATCTTCACCACCTGCACCTCAGTAGAGCATTAATCTCCAGGGTATGTAAAGAACTCAAAAAACTTAACGTAAATAAATAAATAAATAAATAAAAAAATAAAACCTTATCAATAAATGGGCAAAGAAATTGAACAGGTGCTGAACAGGCACTTCACAGAATAAGACATACGATTGGTCAACAAATATATGAAAAAATGTTCAACATCTCTAGCAATTAGAGAAGTACAAATTAAAACTACACTTAGATTCCATCTCACTCCAATCAGAATGACAATTATTAAGAATACTGGTAACAGGGCTGGGGTTGTGGCTCAGTGGTAGAGTGCTTGCCTCGCATATTGGAGACCCTGGGTTCGATCCTCAGCACCACATAAAACTAAATGTATAAACTAAACTAAAAAAAAGAATACTGGTAACAATAAATATTGGAAAGAATATGGGGATAAAGGTACACTCGAACATTGCTGGTGAGACTGTAAAAGTAGTATGGAGTTTCCTCAGAAAACTTGGAAAGGAACCACCTTTTGTCCCAGTTATCTCACTCCTTGGTTTATACCCAAAGGACATCAAATCAACATACTACATTGATGAGGTCACATCAATGTCTGTAGTAGCTCAATTCACGATAGCTAAGCTATGGAACCTATCTAGGTGCCCTTCAACAGATGAATGGATAAAGAAAATGTGGCATATGTACACACTGGACTATTACTCAGTCATAAAGAAGAATGAATTTATTGCATTTTCTTCTAAGTGGATGGAACTTATAATGCTAAGTAAAATAGGCTAATATTTTCTCTGATATGCAGATGCTAATACACAATAAGGATAGGGGGAAGAAAAAATAGAAATTCATTGAGTTAGACAAAGAGGAATGAAGGGAAGGCGGGGGATGTGAATAAGAAAGACAGTAGAATGAATTGTACATTTTTCCTATGTTCCTATATGATTACGCGGTCAATGTAACTCCACATCATGTGCAACCACAAGAATGGGATACAAATTAGAATAGGTTATACTCCATGTATGCATATTATATCAAAATACACTCTGCTGTCATGTGTATCTAAAAACAACAACAAAAAGATGAAGAAAAGGCCCACAAGCCAATGAATAAAGGCTGGCTTTAAAATGGATTGTCCCATGGAGCCTTCAGAAAGGAATGTAGCTCTACAGACACTTTGTTTTAAAGCTCTTGAGATTATCTTCTGACTTTTGACTGCCAGAGCTATAAAATAATAAATTTGTGTTGTTTTAAGTCATTAAAAAAAAAGAAATTAACATTGATGTAATTCTATTAACTAAGGTATAGGCCTCATTCACATTTTTCCAATTTTCCCCTAAAGTCTTTTCTTGAACCAGGGTACAGTCCACAATCACTCATTATGCTCACTTGTCAGATCTTCTTAGTCACCTTTATCTGGGAGAGTTCCTTACTTTTTGTCTTTCATGACCTTGACATTTTGAAGACTGTTAATCTAATAAATTTTGTAGAATTATTTTTACTTTGGGTTGGCCTGATTGTTCTTCTATTATGTTATGCATTTTTGGCAAAAAAGAAAAAACAAAACAAAAAACCCAACACAAATTCGATGTGCTCTTCTTACTACTACTTTGTAACAATTTGTCTCCTTACTGGTGATTTAACTTTGATCACTTTGTTATAGAAATGTTGGTCAGATTTTTTCACTGTAAAGTTACCAATTATTTTTTCTTTCTTTATTTTTTTGCTATTGAGGTATTTCTTTTTGGGAGATAGTTTGAGACATGTAAACAATGTAAACATCTTAATTTTCATTATCAGACTCATTGATTTTGGCATTCCTTGATGATTACTACCTGCAACACATACTATAGTAGTGTTTGAAAAATAGTGACTTTTCTAATTCAATTATTTCTTTTATACTTATTGACTTACACTATAAGGAAGAAAATCTCATTTTCTACATTTATTTATATAAAAATTTCATTCCTATCCTTATGTGTTCATTTTTCTATAATCTATTACTATTATGAATCAAAATCCATTCCTATTATGATTTATATTTTTGCTGAAAATGTCTCATTTTTGTCCACTTGGAGCTTTTTCAAGTTAATTCCTGTGTCCTTTGGACATGCCCCCCACCATATTTTGAGTACCTTCTTATTCAGTGACAATGCAAGATGTTCCAGGCTCACCTTTTATTATTTCTGTTCAAGCGCAGAAATCTGCTATTCATTCAGAGACCTGATATGTAGGTGTACTCTTTGCTAGTGTGATATCATTGCTTCCAGGTCCTCTTAGTTGACAAAAGTGAAAAGTCATTCTGTGTCATCTCATGAAGATCTTCCTTTCTCTTTTTTATAGCTGCGTAGAATTTCATCAAGTGGATATGACAGAGTTAATTCAACTATCCTACATGTGGCTATTAAAGTTGTTTCTCATATTTTGTATTTACAAACAATGCTACAATGAATGACCAAATACATGTGTATTTTTGTATTGCTGGAAGTGTATTTTCAGAGTAAATTCCTACAAGTGGAATAAATACATTTGAAAAGTTAGTGCTCTTATGTTTTGTTAGATACTAATGACTCCACAAGAATTTCAGTTATTTCCATCCATGGTGAAGGCTGAGTACTTCCTATTTCACCACAGCTTTGTCAACAGAATGTGTAGTTTTACCTTTTAATTTTTGCTAATCTGATATATGACAAATATGTCATTTTAGTTTGCATATCTCTCACTATGAATGAGTTTATTATCTTTTGTATGTCTGAGGGCTATCTATCTAATCCTTTTTTTGGCAAATTGCCTGTTCACCTATTTTCCCCATTTTTACTGGGGTTTCGGTTGTCACTCAATTTTTGAGGTGTTTTTTTGTTCTAGTTTCTTTGTACCAGGGATTGAACTCAGGGCACTTAAACACTGAACAGCATCCCCAGCAACCCCCACCCTGCCACCTTTTTTTTTTTGAGACAGGGTCTTGCTTGGTTGCTTTCAGCCTTGCTAAGTTGCTGACGCTGGCTTTGAATACTCAATCTTCCTGCCTCAGCCTCCCATCACAGTTTTTGAGATTTTTATGTCCTTGTGATATTAGCACTTTTGTAATATGATGCTAATATTTTTTCTCAGACTGTCAGTTATCTTTTTTTTTTTTTTTTGGCAGGAGATTGAACCCAGGAGCACTGAAACCAGAGTCACATCCCCAGTGCTGTTTTTTTTTTTTTTTTGTATTTTATTTTAGAGACAGGGTCAGTTGTTTAGTGCCTCATAATTGCGGAGACTGGCTTTGAACTCGCGATCCTTCTGCCTCAGCCTTTGAAGCCACTGGGATTATAGACATGTGCCACCATGCCTGGCTGTTAGTTATCTTTTGACTTTACTTATATCCTATCTTTCCCATAAAATTTAATTTTTATAAGAAATGTTTATTTTTACAAATTCTATGGACAAACTGATCAGTCTTTTCTTTTGCTACCTTTGGATTTTGAGTCATGGTTAAAATGCCTTTTCCTACACTATTGTTGAAAATAAATTCATCTGTATTTTCTTTTAGCTCTTGTATGGTTCCATTTTACAATTTAGTACATAATCCATTTGGAATTTATTTTGATCTGTTATGTGAGGCATATGTCTAATTTTGTCTTATTCCAAATGGCCATCTAGTTTCCTGAACACCATTTATACAAAAGTCCATCATTGACCCAGTCAGTTTAAATGTCATATTTTTCACACACTGAAATCCCACATGGTCTTGGATTCATTCCTGGGCTTTCTACTCTCTTTGGGGAGTATATTTCTACACTCCTGGGTCAACACCACACTGTTTTAATTGTAAAGATTTCACATTAGTTTTAACTACCTGACAATGTCCCTTTGTACTTTTTGTTTTTCTGATGTTTTTAAAAATGTGTTTTTCTGGGTTCTTCCCAAATGTTTTTCCCCACAAGAACTTTAATATCAACTTGTCTAATTCTCGATATTTTCTGTGCTTACATTAAATTTATAAATTAGCAAAGGGATAGATGCTTTTTATGATATTAAGTCATTCTATTTAAGATTGGTTTCTCTCCTTTTGTTTAAGTTTACGTTTGTGTTTTCTGGGACTGTTTTCAGTTTTGTTGATGTAGATTTTGCACATTTTCTGCCAAGTTTTTCTACGTATTTAATTTTTGCTGTTGCCAATGTTTTTTTTTTCCTACTGTTATTTCCTATAACTACTTATTATGTATGTAAACCTATTTGTTTCTCTACTGTGCATTTTTGATTCAGCAAAATCTAACCTTCATTCACAACATTCACTCTTGTCCTGAACAATCTAAGAACTTAAACCGTGATCTCTTGACTCACATCAGTCATTTTATTTTTCCAATAGTTAAGTTCCTCCTTAATTTCTTCCCATTCATCAAAACTATTTGTATGACTAGCAGTCAATACTTATTTAGATATACCTACAAGTTTGCCAATATCTTTGCTTAACGTTACTTCTGAAGACTTGTTTTCATTCTTTGTTCACTTTCTTTCTGCCTAAAGTACACTTTTAGTAGGTTTTTCTAAATGGATGTGTGTATCATACACTCTTGTATGTGGTACACTCTCTCAGTCATTTTTGGAAAATGCCACTGCTTCCCATTCACTCTTGGATGATGGTTTAGCTAGATAATATTTTCCATTGTCTTCTGCCAACTGTGGTTGATGGTGGGAAAACTTCAGTCATCTTAATTTTGTTGATGCTTATTAATTCATTTTTGTATCTTTGATGGTTTTAAAGTTGACATTTTAAAGAAAATAATATATCATTGTTTCATTACAATATTTATGAGGGTGAATTTCTCTTAGTTTTTTCTTTTCAGAATTTTATGTTTCTGCAGTTGAGGTTTTCTCTCTTAAATGCTAGAAAATTCTTGAGTATTATTTCTGAATATTAACTCTTCCCATTGTTTCTATTCCATATTCTATAACTTTTAATGTAGATATTAGACATGATAACTATATTCTCCATGTGTCTTAACCTTTTTTCCTATTTCTGTCTTTCTGTGTTACATTTTATGCAGGTTACTTATACCTATTTTAAAAATTAAAATAATCTCAATGGTTCTGTCTAGTTTTCTTTGTCCTCACCCATTGGATTTTTTCACTGAATATACATTTCTTTCTGTATTTCATATTTTTTCATACTATTCTGTTTTTACCATATAATTTTTATTCTCACAATTACCTTTAAAACAAGGGGGGCAGACAAGGATTTTGTGTAATCTGAAGCTATACACTTTGAAAGGCCCTTCCTTAAGTAAAAGAATATACAACAACAAATGCAAAACTAGGTATAGTAGAGAATATTTATGTAGAATAAGAAAATGAATCACAGCAAACTATAGATTCAGAAAACTAAAAATATCACAAACATGACACAAAATCCTGAAAAATAATAATATGCTTTTAATAATTAACTGCCTGATGCATCTCTATAATTGATTTCTTCAAAAGATCTTTAATTTTTTTCTATAGAGAAAATAGTTCAATCTTTTCTCTAGCATATTTGATCACAATCTTATTATTTGTTGTTAAGAAAAATATAGTTTCAGTTTCATACATAGTTATTGGTAATATCATACATTTTAGAATTGTTGTCAAATTGGGGAAAGCTTTATCCAATTTTTTCTATATATAACAACAAGAATTAGAAGACACTGTACACATGTGCTTTTGGCTCTATACATTTCAGCTTTCTCCTTCTCTCCATATTTGTGGTGCAGAGTACTATTGGACAAATTTATACTGAGATACAACCTCTGGTCCTGTACCCCATGCTGCTACGTGGACATGACTATAAACCACACTATAAGTCCCACTACATCTAAGCTAAATGTATCTCCAGCTTTAAACCATCCCCCAAAGGCACATTGCCATCCCAGTACCTTCAAATAAAAATAGAAAGAATAGAAATAGACAGTGATTTTAAGCAATTAAGGTCAAAACATATTTTTATAAATTTATTCTAAAAAAACCCCATCATGTATGTACATTGCCAGGGTCTCTCCCAGGTTTTGGAATGAGACTGTGCACGTGAGAGATCTAGAGCTTTAGCTTTGTTAGTTTTATAGGATCTCTACCTTGGCTTTGAATATATTAATCAAAATTAATTTAAGGTTTCTTTCAAACGGTTTTATTACTTCTGCACAATAGTCGCCTCAGTTGACTCTTCCCCAGGGTATTGTTTTACCTTGCATTATCTGTAATCTTGAATTAGAAAGTCAACTTCCAAGGGAGCTTGCTTTCTCAGGCAGCCCCTGGGGACTATGGTGATTGGGTGGTTGTTCTTGTCAGGGTATCCTGGGTTCTAATCTATGTTCATGTTAATTTCTCAGATAGCATGAGGGTCTTACCATAGGTAACACACAATTTAGATACTGTGAATTTAGACTTCATACATTTACATGCAACAGACAGAAGCTTCCAATTTCTTTTGGATAGTACTTTGCTCTTGTCTGGTGGCTGTCAAGCTTCCTTTCTGCTTCCCTGGACCAGTGAGTGAACTTCTCCTAGGACCTGTTTCAGAGTTGAGACAGCCCTTTATGGGTCCTGGCAGGATCAGTTTTATCCTTTGAAGAGCATAAAGCCATTGGTCTATCTTCCCTCCCTACAGACATCAAAGATCCATCCCTCAGCTATTAGGACTTAAATACAGATCCAAGAATCCCATGGGCCATTTCAGTTTCAGTCATGTTCACCACACTGACTTTGAGTTTTCTCTTGATTTTTGCCATCTCTGTTGATTTCAAGCTCCACTATGTAAAAAAAATTCCACTTTTTTTTTTTGGTGGAATTTTATCTGACATATTTACAGAGTTGGAATTGAGTCAATCTAGGTAATTTGGCCACAATTCATTCATTTGTTCTACATTATATTTTTAAGAACATACATTATATTTTTGTGTGACTCTGTCCTAGAGTGCTGGTTATGCACCGGGACATAATTTAAACTCCCTGTCTGTGTGCAGTGTGCTTTCTAGTAAATTAAAATGATCTCTTTTTTGCTAGGGGCTCTTTCACTTCTCATGTAGGAAGGGTAAAGGTACATTCCTTTTCTCTCTTCTCTTCCCTGGACACATCTAAGGTTATGAACACACTATAGAAGCCCAGTGACTATGAATTCTGTGAGGTTATTTGAGGATATTTAAAATAAACTGTAGGTCTTCCCCATAGGTCTTCATATTCCCAGATGTTTCTGCCATCACGGACCTCTTTGATTTAGAAGGGTTTTGTCTACCAAATGACATTTCAGTAATAATGAATCCTCCTCTAGCTTCTTTTTGCAGGCTCCACAGTATAATTCTTTTTAATTATAAAAATCATATAAAATTATATAAAATTAATAATTTTTAATTATTTGAACACATTTCCTTTTTATTCACTGTTCACTTATTTACACATAGGAAAATCTCACCCTTTTTGACATACAGTTG
The DNA here is from genome assembly GCF_021218885.2 of Marmota monax. Taxonomy (NCBI): domain Eukaryota; kingdom Metazoa; phylum Chordata; class Mammalia; order Rodentia; family Sciuridae; genus Marmota; species Marmota monax. Next base: position 61,894,912 of record NW_026693777.1, on the reverse strand, counting down.
TAAGAAATTCAATTGAATATGCAATCTTACCCCCACCAGCACAATTATCATATCAAACTATTTTATCACCTCAAATTATTCCTTCATTCCTCCTTTGAAGTGAACCCCAACTCTTTCCTCTAGTCCTCAGCAGACAACCAATCTGTTCTCCTTCCCTTTAGTTTTATCTTTTAAAGAATGTCACACAACTGGAATCAGGGAGCATGTAGTGTTTTGTGTTTGGATTCTATTACTTAGCATCTCCTGCACTGCATGTATCAATACTTTGTTCCCTCTTTCAATTCAAATTTCTCATTTGTAAAGCTAATTCTTATCAATAATATTTGACATATGATGTTTCTTGATGCTAAGTTTCTGTTATGACTGGGATCTTGAATGTCTCCCAGAGGCTCATGTATAGAAGGCTTGGTCTTCCCCAGTGTAGCAATGTTTAAAGGTGGGGCTTTTAGGAAGTAATTGGATCACAAAGGCTCTCACCTAATTAGTGGATTAACCCATAGACGGATTCATAATTTGTTGCATTATTGGGAGGTAGTAGGAAAGAAATATAAGAAGTGTTCTGCTGTCATATATGCCTAATTAAAATAAATAAATAAATTTTTTAAAAAGAAGTGGGTCCTAGTTGAAGACAGTGGGTCCTTAGGGGAATATATCTCATTTGTGGTCCCTTCTTTTCTCTTTCTGTGCTTCCTGGCTGCCAGGAAGCAAGCAGACTTGCTCTGCCATGCCCTTCCATCATGATATCCTGCCTTACCACAGGCCCAGAAACAATGGAGCCAGCTGACCGTGGACTGAAACCTCTGAAACTGTGAGCCAAAATAAATAGTTCTTCCTTTTAAATTGATTTTCTCAGGATTTTGTTACGATGACAAAAAGCTGACTAAAACAGATACCATCAAATTTTATCTGTAATATATACCACATTATAGATTTTTAGGAGAAATAAACAATTCTACGACTTCTGATTTAAAAAAATCTTAACATGAGAACAAAACATGATGCTTGGGGTTCAGGAAATACTATAATCCCAGGCCAAACCAAACAAATATGGTAATGTTTTAGAAAATGTGGTAAACCCAATAAAATGGTCAAGATTACTTTTAAAGCTATTTTTAAATACTGAAACTGGGAAGTGCTCAACAAATATTTGCTGAATGTGTGGAAGTCAGAATCATGGAGCCTCACTGAATTTTCTGGGCCTGCTGAAGCCTGGAGACTCCTGAGTCAGTGATTACTCACCCAAAAGATCATCTGCCGTTGGTCCCAAACTTGCTGGCTGCTACCTGCACTTGTCTCTGCTGTTGGAGTGGCAAAAGCTTTGGCATGTTCTCAACCACATAGGCATGTGAGGCAAGCACGAAAGAACAGCCAGTTAGTATACTGCAGTCAGCCAATATCTTTTCAGAAGCTGGTCTGGGGGCTGTCCGCCAGGCTGCACACCTGTTCCAGCTTGCCTGGTCATGTGGCCCAGTGAGCAGTGAGTTCCCTTACATGAGGTGGCTACACACCTGTTTTCTTTTAGTCAGGCAAGTAAATGTATCTACGGCATGAGCCAAATTTCTCTGTGAGAGATATTCACAGAGCTCCCATAACAGGTGACAGGAGGCAACTAACTGTACCTCTGGCCTGGGCTGGGACCCTGTGGCTGGCAAAGGTGATTTCTCTCCACACCTGTGTGCTTCATACTCAAGCCAAAAGGATATAAAACATATAATTAAATATGATCACTACTTTGAAGTACTTTACTGCCATTTTCAAAACACTGTGCCATGGTGAAGGTTCTTGTTAGGTTTGATGAGTGAATAGTGCACTTGGCCTTTATTCAGGAAACCTAGGTGTATAGACTCTCAGCTTGGAGAGGCCAGAAATGTTACCCAGTCAAAGCCCCCAGGAGACCAGTGTTGCTTGGATGGCTGTCTTTGTCACTTCACTTTCCCTCTGCTGCATGACATGAGGCAACTGATGATGCCATCACAGATTCTGCCTTCCCTGCACATTCCAGATAGGAGACAGCAGCATCAATGACATAGGCTCTTAGCTACAAGCCGTTCCTGGTGCACCTACTGAGAACAAGAGGGGGGAAGGTCCTGGTTTTATCCAGTGGTTCCAAAAGTTGATTTGTGGACAACTTTCTAATGGGTAGAATTTTTATTTAAAATTCTAATTTTCTTTTTTAATTCTTGTGGGCAAATGGTAGTGCATAAGAAAGATTTACTGTTTTCTCCTTTCTTTTTCATTTGTGTTTTTGCATAGGACTACGACTTAGGCTACACAGTAAATTCCCAAGGTATACTAAACATTTGGTGTTCCAAACTAAAAATACTAGTTTACCAAAAGGTGGAGTCAGGACTCTTCTCCTTACTAATATGCACCTTCTGGGTGTTCCCTGTATATGCCAAGATCCTTCCCATCCCAGGTTCTTTGTCCTTACCACTCCTTCAGAAGACTTTTAGAAAATTATGAATATCAAAAGTATCTAGTTTTTGCTAGGGAAAGCATATTGTCTTTTCCTCTTTGGCTACATTTTTTTTGTTTTTCCCGACTGACGCCAATGGCAACCCATTTCAGAGAAAAGGGAGACAGGAATTACTGAAATCCACCTCATCTCCCAAATGCTTGGAATATGTGATGTAGTTTTACATTAGGTGAGCTTCCTTCACTTGTTATTTGAACATTCATTTTGGACTTTGACCTTCATGGAATGAGATTAGGCCAAACTTCAGCAATTTCAAAAATGTGAATATATGCTCTTTGTAAACATCATGCAAATGGCTATATACACAGACTGTATGACCCAATGTTTATTTAACCTTCTCCTACTTGGGGATATTTAGATAAAAATTATTTTCTATAATTTTTGCACATCTATAAAATAGGAAATTCACTCACACATAATGAAAAGATGAGTGCATTTGCTAGTTTTTGTGCAAAGCATAAAATATTCCCTAAAATTAAGACCACAGAAAGCCACAATTTGGAAAGAGTTAGTCCCTGTTTTCAGAGGGTAAACAGTGATCAAAAACACAAATGGTATTCAATGAAAGAAATTCATAATATAGTTTAAGTATTCACTGAATCTTTTATTAAAATATCTTGGCTTATTAAATGCCATATTTAAAGTTGCTTTCCAAATACAGTTTTAATAATGCTCATACTGCAGTGTAGTGTGTGCACCCATTAAAGAGAGAAATATGCTTACATGCTGTAGTCATAAAACCTGTAAACTGCCATTTTGTAAGTGGCTAAGAAGTGAATTGCCACCGAAATCTGGACCTGCAGCAGCTGCAAGAAAAGGAAATAAGTTTCTAAATGCTGACACTGGTCATGAAACTGATATTTTATTTAGATGTCCTTGCAGCACAGAGCTCTTGGAAATCATGTTTATAGTCTCCGTGCAATAGAAATACAAGCAATGGTGTGTATTTTGGCAGGTAGTGCCCGATTTAGTTGTAATAATTCACAGCACTGCTTCAGGGCTTCCATGTTGCTCCAGGCAAAAACCTGTATTATAAATTATAGCACACAAAGCTGAATTTGACCTACCAGTTGATGCATAATAAACTGACTTAATTCTGAATATTAACTACACATTGTGGCCTAAAGGTTTTATGCTCTCTAAATGTAACAATAAATTATACAAAAATCTTCCTCTTGGGTGAAGCCTAAATATAAATAAATCCCCAATCTTAATACTATGCCGAAAGATCGGTTACTATAGAGACCACAGAGAATATATTAATCTTAAATAATATTGCTGAATAAAATAACTTTACACTATCACTAAGTACCTGAAGTAATTATAGAAACTTTAAGGAGAAGTTTCAGTACTTTAAAAAAAACCTCTTTCCCATTTACCATGTGTCCTGTGTGGTAAACGGAAAGGTATCACTTTGTCTCCTCAGTGATCTGTGTGGGTAAAAGGATGAGATTTTTAAAGAAATTTCCTCTAAGTCCCAAGCATAGGAATCATGTAAGTGTTCAACAACTACTTGTCAATGAACAAATGAGAAAGAATGTTTTGGAATCTCACACAGTCTGATCAAAATAGTCTTGGGTTTGAGGAATGTGGATTCCTAGATGTAGGTATTTAGCTCTACAAATGACTTGCTCTGTGCTGTGGAGCAAATTTCTCAGCTTCTCTGAGCCTCCTTACTTGCTTGTAAAGAGAGATTGGTTGGTGAATAGTTGAGACCACTGCCTGAGAAGTATTTTGACAATTAACAAAGTTGTGACTTCTCTCTGGTCACAGCTGATGTGACCAGAGTAGATGGTCAGATCTTCACTTTTGACAGTTGGAGCTGAGAGATCCAGAGTGTGAGAGTTGGTGCATAATTGTCCCTGGATCTCTAAGTATATCTCCTTCTCAGAGTCTGCCCTGGGTTTCCATGGGCTGTCTCTTTATTCAATAACAAGTCCCTTTTCCTCATGTCAGGTTGAGTGGGTCTACTTCTGTCAACCAAACAATCCTAAGGCAATCTTAGTTGTTAGGTAACATCAACCGTACAACATCTGAATCACTCCTAAAACAGCCTTTAGAAGACCCCTCCCCACACCCCATAAAGTCTGACCTCCTGCCTTTGAAAACCAGCCATCCTACTTCCCAGAATTCCTTACATACTCATGTCCTGTTTCAACAACCTCTAACCTTATCCTTGTCCTTGGTCATGACTGGCACTTGCCTCTGTGCCTTGGCAGACACCAATCTCTCATCTTTACCTGCAAATCCTCTGCTCCCCATTATAAGCCTCAGCTGAAGTGCACTTTCTCTGAGTCTTTGCAGGATCTTTTGCAATAGCAGAATTAATTTTTCCAAGTCTGTGTCTACACAATGCATGACATGGAAGGGGCTCAGTGAGTGGTTGTTTCATAGGATTGGAAAGAAATTTTAATTGGACTTTGTTCAGTGGTAAAGATTTCAAAAGGTGTATGTGAGACAAAGAGGTTTAAGGGCTGGGGAACAACAGCCTGAATACCAAGAGGACAGGAAAGTGGAATGTCTGGTTATTCCGGAACAAAGGGAAGAGATAATGAAGATAAAGAAGATTATATTGGAAAGATCTGTTAGGATCCTGTTGTTTACTTATAAGCTTGTGAGCCTAATTTTATAGGCACCAGGGAACCAGGTCTATGTTTTTGAGCTTAGTGGGGTTGTGATCAGGACTGAGCATTAAGGAGATTAATTTGGCAAGGTGAGCAGGGGCGTAGAGTGAGAACTCTCCTGACTCTCCCTCCTCACATGACAAGGGAGAGGCCTATAATGATCCCCTATTGTTTCCATCTACTTAGCTATTTTTTTATATTTTACCCTTCTATTTTTTAGACAAATTAAAAAAGAGTTATCCACCTCAGGAGTTGGAGGATTTGGGGGCTTTAAAGCATCTGATAGACAAGAACAAGGGTGTATCATCCCCATCTGGATGACCATGTGGACTTTCCTTTTTAGGAAAGCGAGAGAGATGGCAATGGTTTGATACGGAGACATGCTTGACCTGTTCTATTTTTGCCATGCTTTCAGGCGGCTTAACAAGAACACCGGGTCTCTGCTTGGACAAGGGAATTGGAAGGTTTCACTTTCCCTCAGTGAGTGGTTTTCATTTCCCATCTGACTCCCCAAACTCAGCAGAATTCAGAAACCAAGACCTTCAACTTTCAGCTGCCTTCTGTTATCAATCCCACTTCCTCCCTGAAGTCTTCTTTGATTCATCACCACCCCTGACCCCCTCTGGAAGTGACCTTACCTCCATAGGCATTTCCTTTTTTATGTGAAATTAAGGTCTATGTGTCTCCTAGCCTGAAATCTCCTTGAGAGCAGAATCAGGACTTCAATACCTTCATGTGTCTATTTCATTGGTGCGTACGTACTTTACACAGCAGATGCCAATAACTTACATTTGAATAGCTCTTAATATTTTGCATAGAATTTCTATATACCAGAAAGGAAGGCTTTGTCATTTCCACTTCACTTTTGTAGATGAGAAGAATTAGGGCTCAGAGTGTTTAAATGATACAGGTAAGATTGCATAAATTGACAAAACCATTTTTTCTTTCTAGGTTTATACTCTTTCTGCTACTCTCTCCTACCCCATGCTGTCTGATGAATGAGTGAATCTGGGTCTTAGTTAGCATTTTTTTTAATTACATAATATTTTAGTGAGGAAATAACCTGTTGAGATGCCCTTACATTTTCTAGCATCCTGGGGTGGTTCATATGACAGGCTGTGGCATGCTCTGTAGTGAGGGAGAGTCCCTTGATCTGTCTGAAATATTCAAAATTCAGTCATTAATCATACCAGTTGCATTCTTGCTTCAAGTGATCAGCCACTAATGATTTCAACATTCTGAGTTTTAAAAATTCTTACTAATTGTCCTTTTTTTAAAAACAAACAAACAAACCATGAATGAATAATCTTGACTTCACTCTTGAAGATTCAATCTCTCATTCTATTAGTTGTTCTAGCTCTCCTTTTTTCCTTTCCCAATTGTTTGATCTAAAGGGCCCTTCTTCCTTTGGGTCTTAATTTTAAAGCCTGTGTGTTCTAGGTTTCTGTTTGTCTCCAGAATCAACAGGAAGGGGTGGGAGCCCTTGTTAGCTATCTTGGTTTGAAACATGACATGATTTGAGGCTGAAGATGGTAAACATTTACCAATAATCATGGTTAACTTTAAGGAGACAGCATAGTTTTAAGATGACATATGAGTATGTATATATGCATAGACATGTATTTATAGATGTGTGTCTATCTATATCATCTGTCTATTTTATATATATATATATATATATATATATATATATATATATATATATAAAAGTATATTTTATATTAAGTAGTCATGTGGCCATGACTACTTAATATAAAAGTTCTTGGGTTTTTCATGTTTTTTTTTCAATCTTTGCCCATTAGTTACTAAATTTGGTATGAATGTGTGGACAATTTTGTATTCTGATATGGAGATTTTCAAAATGACAAAAAGACAAAACCATTCCATGTAGACAGCTTTCAAGAGCCAAGAAGTAAGGAGTGTAATTTAGTTAGTAAGTTGAATTTAGTTTAGTTTAATTTTCTTTCAAAGTTTCATTTCTAACATAATTCTGTCTGGTTTATTGTGTTTCGATGTTCTGCATGAACCTTTGTATCAGTTTGCTAGTGCTGCTAAAACAAAGAACCCCCAAAAAATGGCTTAAATAACAGAAATTTATTGTTTAGCCATTCTGGAGGCAAGAACTCTAAGACTGAGATGCTGGTCAGGCTTCCTCTGAAGGTGCTAGGAATGGGTCTTCCCCAGTTATCTTCTAGCTTTTGGTAGTTCCTTGGCTCACAGCAGCACCACTCAAGTCTTGCTGTAGTGTTCTTGTGTATGTGTGTCTATGTCCAAATTTTCCCTTTTTGTGAGGGTACCAGTCACATTGGATTAAGGACTGTCCCTACTCCAGGATGATCTTAACATGACTAATTAATATCTACAAAACCCTATTTTTAAATAAGGTGATAATCTGAGAAAAAAGGAGTTATTACTTCAACATGTAAATGTGTGTGTGGTGGGGGAGACAATTCAACCCATCACAGTCTGCCTTATGGTCCCCTCAAATTCATGTCCTTCTTACATCAAAATACATTTATTCCATTCCGATATCTACTAAGGTCTTAAACCATTCCATCATCCACTTTGGGGCTGTAAGTCCAAAATCTCATCCAAATAACTTCTGAATCAGGTATGATTCATCCTTTTCTTGTTTTGTCCTCTCTCTATTGTTTTCCATTCAGGTCAGCAGCATTTTTGCTGGTTATTCATTAGATCCACAAGTCATGTACTTGATCCCTACAGCGAATGGTGGTTCAGCCACACCCTTGGTGTTCTCTTTCAAGCAGCACATGTTTTCATTTTTTGGAATATTTTTAGATGGGTTGTGAATTTTCCAAATCTTCAAATTCTGGCTTCTCTTTTCATAGCAGCTTCTTCTTCTATTTTCTTTCTCCTTTTATATTCCACTATAAGAGCAAGGAGAAGCCAGCCACAGCTTCAACACTTGGCTTGGAAATACCTTCAGCTAAAATCCAAGTTCATCCCTTACAAATTCTACTTTCCACAAATGGCATAACATAATCCAGCCAAATTCTTTGCTATTTCTTAGCAAGGGTTGCCTTTTCTAATTATGTCGGCAATGACCCTATCTCTAAATAAAGCCACATTTTGAGGTACTGAGGGATAGGACTTCAACAGAGGAATTTTGGAGGATGCCATTTAACTTGTAAAAACGTGTTCAATTTTTAGTGTTCTAGAAGGAGCCAACTATCTCCTCACTCAAGATCTACATTGTGTTTTTGACATAGACATCCTCAAATAGATAAGGTAGGCACCCGAGATGTTTGCAATTAAGGCCATCAGCTTCTGTGGAGTTAACGTAGTGACTGCATGACTCGTCAGAGCAAGGTTTTAGCCTATGTCTTGGCCACTCAGTTGGCAAGCAGTAAATAGTAAGTTTGTATGGTATGTGAGGGATGATGCTGGGGTCCTTATAGATATTATACAATCTTTACAATAATACTGAAAGGGCCTATTTATAATTCCAGTGTTATATATCTTAAAACTGATACAACTTAACTTTCCCATGGGCAGGGCACAAGGAGTTCAGAGATGCATATATTATAGTGCTCATAAATCTGTTAGGATGATAAGCCAGTCTGGAATCATTGGTAGACCTGTTGTTTGATCTTTCTTGGGGAATTCACCAGCACAGACTCACCCCATTTGGGCTTTAGAGCCAGATGCCCCCAAATCTCATTTGAAAAAACAATTTTTAGTTCAGGTTGTTTTTCGGATTCATTATCACATCCAGAGATCAGATCAATGATCTGTTGACTTAGTTGGCACCCATCCCTGCCTCGTTCCTTTCAATTCCTTCCTTGGGGCCAGGATCCTGCTATTGAAAATCTTGTTTCTGGCTGAGATTCTGTGCCCATTTGGGAGGTTCTGCTTGTAGTAGAGCTTGATAGCAGACATGTGCTCCTGCCTGTTCGAGCAGTCTCTCTCTAGACTGAGCTCAGCTTGCATCACACTCTAAAACTTCTAGGTCTTCTTGATCATTATGATTAGCATGTTTATGCATCCCTTAGAGAAGCTGACAAAGGAAGGAAACACTACTTTTTAATCAATTCAATATTTTTGAGCACTATTTGTGGCCAAGCATGGTACTATATGTTAGTTCAACCATATTGAAAACTATGGCCATGTTCTCTGCCTTCCTATAGCATTCCAATTTCACTCCAGGTCCCATTAACTCCTCTATTTTAAGGTCCCATCACTGAGATGGGACCCTTTATGCTTCACAGCCATGGCAACATGATTTAGAATATATATGCAGAACAGAATCCCATAGGATATTTAAAATGATCTGTGCTTCAAAGAATTTCAAGTTATAGCCATGCTCCATTACTCTGATTCACATACATTTTAGTATCTTTGCTTGCTTGAGTGACAAAATAGTAGAGGCATAGCTCAGTTGTGGTCTATATCAAAGGTCACAATTTAGAAATACCTGTAGTAGTGTATGTAGTGTTGTGAATGTCATCCATCATGTGTACTCCAGGGGAAAAAGCTTGATATCTGTAAAGTAACTTCTAAAGATCATGGAAAACTTTAGACAAATATCTGAACTTCTCATTGATCCACAGTAGATCTCTTATTCCATAAATTCTACTACACATGCTTTGATTGTATTTATACATGGTCTGTACTGCCTGGTAAGCCCCCAAATCTCCCTACCTGCTGTGTAAAGTTATATTTCCTTTTAGTTTTTCCCAAATGACATCTTTCCATTTGGAGCCTGTTCCATAATCTTCATGAACAGGGTTAGCTGAACAAGTTCATGTACAACTTCTCACTGCCCTTCAACATTATCTTCAGAGACTTTGTTTGGATAGTTTCTGATTCCTGGTCTTTTCAGGCTGAGGAAGCTGATTGTCATTTAAAACGTATCTCATACCACAGAGGCTTCCTGCCCTGGATCAGGCTGGTTTCCCTTCACAACAGGTTTGCTTGGTTGTTAGATCTCCAGAAGTGTGGCACCTGGGACAGCAGGGAGCCTCCCAGGCAGGGCCCTCCCCACCTCCCTGCTCTTCTTGCCAGTGATAATGAAATCTCTTGGCCCTATCTTTAGTTCTTATTCCCCCAAAGATTCCTTTCACCAGTAGAGTGTCCCTCTGAGAATTCTAAAGCAGCTAACATCCCACAACAAGGCAAGCAAATTTTCTCTGGGGTCACATCATGTACTGTCATCCCAAGCTTCTGATTTTAGATTGAAGTTCTAAAGGCCCCCAAAGAGTGGAATCACCTGCTGAGAGGCAGCACGGCCAGTCAGGCTAGCCATGAGGAGTCTCTTGATGCGGCCTTTATTTCAAGTGTGAGGACCTGGTTTATTAGAAGCTCTGGGGGAAAAACCTACCCCTGAGACTTCTCATATACTTGTGAAATTCAGCTATGAGAAGAAACATTGTTGGGATCAATCAGAATCAGCTGGCCACCTGGTTAGAGGAAGATGGCAAGAGGCAAATGGTGAAGACTTTGAATATTCTGCCTTGAATAAAGCGTCCTGGCTCCCTGGGGTTTGGACAAGGATGAATGAAATCTGCTTTGGCTTGTTCTGACATCCAGTCCCCGGAGTGAATGGCGTCTGCTGCAGGAGGCAGGGGATTCAGTTCTTCATTTCAATAGGAGCCTTTGTGGTGCTTGGTTTAGAATCTCTCAGCCTTGCCATTCCTGCTCCCTTTAAAGGATGGCTGTCAACACTGAATGTTGGGTGAACCTTGAAAAGGTAATCTTTTGCTTGGCAAAAATGCTGATTTAAAATTAGGTTTTCCTCCGTACTTTCAATTGAAGAACGACTCCAAGAGTTCGTAAAAATAAAGATGGGCCAATGAGAAAGAAAAATAGCAAGCTGGCACCCCTGCCTTTTAGGGAATGGTCTCCCAAATGACAGATTTGTGTTCACTCTCAAGTGGCACAGAGAAGCCCCAGGATGGGGGAAAAGGAGCTGGGGCAGAGGGGAAGGACAGTGCGTGTTCTAACATGAAAGTGGCTTTCAAGCCAGACAAATCCAATTCCTTCTGGTTGGTTGGTTGACCCCAAGTTAGTTAAGTAATCTCCCAGGGTTAATGATACCTATTGCCCAAGGTTGGCCTGAGAAATACTTGTGATAATGCCCATGAGGTATTCTTTTTTCATTTTCAGAAATAATAACATAGGTCCTTTTGCTGTGGAAATGTTTGTCAGTGTGTAATCATGTGCTATCTCCTTGTTTAATTTCCTTTCTGTGCGTGATATAGAACAAAGATGGGTGAAGCAATGCCACCATGCTCACATGGAATTAGGTTGTGATGGCCATGGGAGGACACGTAGAGGGAAACAGTCCCTAGGTCTCTCCTCAGGAGGGCCGAGACAGAACCCAGAACCTGGACAGAATGTCATTTGAGAATGCATGCAAGACCTGTGACAAAAGTCCTCTGGGGATTGGTTGAGTCAAAATAGTCTCACTTCACTAGTGCTAATAATGGAGCAAATATTAGAGCAGCATAGAGCTGCTACTAATATAGAAAGTGAGTATATTTATTTTTAAATTTTGGCCAAGTGAAAACATGTCCTGGAGAAAATTACAAGACCTGAAAACATGTATAAAAGCTGCAGGACTCAAAGGGACTCTGTTAACTGAGAACAAAAGAAGAGTGTCTTTTGGTGGGTGAAACAGACCCCAACCACCTAAGCCATAAGGTGGCTCTGGGTCCCTCAGCCAAGGTCAGCCTCCATTAATTCTACCCTCCACGCTTCACCAAACTTTGTTGACTCTGTCTCTGTCCCAAATACTCTCTCTCTCTCTCTCTCTCTCTCTGGCCTCCTTTCCCAACATCTTAGGTGACTTAGGACCCTCAGGCTGACTCTGAGCCCTTATTGTATGACTATATGCTTTCTGGAGAATGTGTTTCATGTGTTATTCTGTTGTTTGGGGGAAACCACTTGAAAAAGAACACAAAATTAGGCACAAACATATTTATTAAAAGAAATCTTAAAAAATTTAAAGCTGACTAATACTGCAAACAACACAAACTTTGGGAAAAGTGTTCATTGTTTTGATCAATGAGTCAAAGGATAAACCTCTTTTTTCTATTTATACATTTTTTTGGTTTCATAGTCTTTGATCATTTTTTTTCTCATGACAATAATATTGCAATATAATCTACAGAAAATAGATAATTCACTCGGTTCTCATAGTTGGTTAAACATAGTTTATTAGTATTGTTGTTGTTATTATTATCACCATCATCATCATTCATCATCATCATCATCAATTTGGAATAGTTTAATTAAGCTTCACTCCTTGTTCTTGGAAATTTCATATAAATTGTTGGGAGTTTAGACAAATTTGGAAGAACAGCAATCAAATTTCTTTTCTATAAGAATTGTAAGATTTTAGGGCATTTTTGTTTGTTGTTCTTTGACCCTGGCTACTGATAATGTCATTATACTTGGAAGTGGCCATGTTCCACCTCACTACATCTCACTAAACTCAAACTCAGCATTTCCCTATCTCATCTTCCCAAATGCACATCCCCTAAGTGCCCAAGTTACTCCAATGGCCTTTAATTCTGGGGGCCAGGAAAAGATGAGGATAAATCAGATTGGTAAGAGATAGCAGTAAACCAAACTACCTTTTGAAAATTTTATAAAATTATATAACCTTAAGCTTATCAGCATCATGGCTAATCTGCCTCTGTCCCTTTGGTCCTGAAACTACTGGCACAAAGTAAGGTAAAGGTTCCCGAGCTCTTGTTTCATCCTCACCTCTCTGATGCTGCCTTCTGTCCCTCCCTCCATCCAGTTCCTGCTCAGCCTTTGAGGTCTAGCTCACATTCACCTTCTGTAGTGATCACCTGGTCTTGCATTGTTCGAGTGATGTCTCACCTGGCACTGTCCTATTCCCAGTGACAAGATTATCAACCCAGGGGCAAGGGCACATAGCACAAATAATTCTTGACAAATGGGTTTGAAACCCATCTGTTTCCTGTGGTTAACTAATTGGTAACTGGCATCTTGACCTGGACCACTCCCTAGAACCAGATGTTTTTTCCGTGTTATTTTAAGGGCTGCTTTATAAATGGAATTTTGACTCCTTTTTCCAAAGATAAAGGAAAGCCTGCTGGGTTATTGCTCTCTGCCGACAGATTGCACAGAAGAGAAAAGCCTTTCATAGATGACTGATTTCTAAAACAGATGTGCCAAGTTCCTTGGGCTAAAAACTCTTTAGTTGAAATGAATCAGGGCATTTTTAATATGAGTTTTCAGAACATGTTCTTGAGCAATGCGAATAATGATCAGTGTGATGGTGACTTGGTTTAAGGGTTTTGAGGATTTTGAGTGCTAATAAAACTGCCCAGCGGAATATGAACTCACCTGATATAGCAGAACTAATGAAGGACTGAGTGAACAAAAAGTGTCTCTTGTCAGGGAGGAAGTGCGTGTGCGTAATCTCGTCCAACGATGCACTTGACAAGGACGGAAATAGAAAGCTGTTTGTGGCCACCTGGCAGAGATTTTCCTGGTGCCTTGGTTTGTTATTCCTGCTATTGTACTTTATTCTTTCCTAAAAAATCCTTTTCTCCCCCTCTTTGCCTTTTCAGTTGGCTTCAGCACCTTTTGTGAGTTTTCATCAGCACATTTCATTCTTTACTGGACAATGGAAAGAGAGGAGGGAGAAATGAGGGAAACGAGTCTATTACTAATTGTGATGGGGGAGTCTGAGAGAATTGTGCTGGATTCCGGGTTGTTCCTCCAAATCATGTTGTCAATCTTTCTTGACCCATGCAAGAGGGAGATGAGGCTTCTGCTGTTTAAATGAAGGACTGGGATCATTGGGGGTTGTCTCTGAGATAAGATAAAAATTGTTATTTATTGAGTAACTGATACATGCCAGGCTCTATGTTTGGCATTGAGAGCAAAAGGGAAAGACAAAGCCGTTGTCCTTAGGGAGCCCCAAAGCTCTGTAGCCCACAGTTCGTCATCCTTACAGCATACTGGACTGCAATCCCTGACTGAACAACTCTGTGTGTCAGAAACTGTGAGATTCAGGGAAGTAAAATGGCCTCTGCCCAGGGAGGGCAGGCTGGGCAGGATGTAGCAATGCCAGGCAGCTTTTAGGCCTCAGGTGCCCAGAAGCTGAGGGAATAATCAGCATGCCTGGGAGGAGAGAGAAAGGGCAGAAAAGGAACATGGCCCTTTATGCTGGCTAACCTACAGCAGCCTTATGAGGCAGACATTATTTATTTAAAATATTATAAGTTCTGCTTCAAAAAGATTGTGTCACATAGCAGGGTGCTGAGCTTCTTGAAGGCTGGGAACATCTTATTCATGTGTGTATCTTCAACATACCCTGGCAGAGAATAAATCCACAATTAGTCCTTGGAAATGAAGAAAGTAATAAGGTCTAGGAAGCGGGTTGTAAACTCATCTCTTGGTTCCCATGTTCTGTGGGTTTTCCACTTTTCCACAGGGGCTTCTGTAGACAGAACTGGAGATGTGGAGCAAATAGCTTAGAGAAATAGACCAAAGCCCATTTTTAAAGATCTTGAATTTGAATGACAGTGGGAATTCTTATGCACACATAGGGATGATCCTGAGAAGTGATTTCAGGGCTGAAGGGAGGGGTTCTAGAACTACAAGGATTGGGATGGGGAGCTAAGGAAGAGGTTAGAGAGGAGAGGGAAGGGGAGAGAATGAGGTCTAAGGAAACGAACTTTCTTAGCATTATTTGAATGGTCCATGTTCGGTGGTGCCTTGGAGATCATTCGGTATGCCACCTCATTTGGCAAGTAAGGACACTGAGAACTGAAAAGTCAAATAATTATTTGAGACACGTGGCAGTCAATGGCTATGCTGGTGCTAGGACCCTGGTTCACATGCTCCTGTACCTCTCTTTCATGATCCCCTCATGATTCCCTGAGCACAGATTAATGTGTCTACTGTCACTGTGCAGTGCCTCTTTGCTTTGCATTCCTTTCTTTCTTTTTTTAATGAAAGGTAAGGGCAAGAATGCAAGTATTCAAAGCCAAGAAAGGGTCCTTTTTTTGTGTATGTGGCATTTATGTAGTGCAGGTCTTTGGTCACTGGTCTCTAAAAAGACAAGTTATGGCCATCTCATCCCATACCTTACAGTATATAACACAATCCTGCATTTGATATTACATGAATATATTGCAAGGATCTGATGGGATGATGCAATAAAGAATATCCTGTGTACAAATTTGATAAGCTCTTAACAATATGGTACCTGACAGCTTCTCACTTAAAGAGAAGACATCCTGTCAATCAGCATGAAGCGTGCTAACGTCTCTGCTTCCGTGAAGTTCTTTATGCCTGCAAAGCAGCTTTCTTCTCTCTGACTCTAAGTGTCTTTAATAGAATATGCCAACTGTGGCAATTGGAAGCATAACGAACAGTAAGTTGCTTTCCTACTCTGGAGAACTTGTTATTCCCCTGACACCAGTGAGACTGGCTTCTGAGGGATGCACTAGCGTGTTTTTCTGGTCCTCCATCTTCTGCTCTCTACCTGATGTGGAGGGCAGGGCAAGAGTGAACAACCATTCATCAGACTTGTGTGACGAGCTGGGCACTACATTTTCACAACAGTCTTGGAAGGGTGGTCGATGAGGGGTGTGACAATGTTCCCGTTATCGAGATCAGGAAACTCTTCTGGTCTGAATCATGTCCCCCCAGAATACATAAATTGAAGCCCTGATCCTCAATGAGACTATATTTGGAGATGGGGGCCTTTAAAGAAGTAATTAAGGTTAAGTGAGTTCATAAGGTGGGACCCTAATCCATTATGACTGGTGTCTTTATAAGAATAAGGAGAGACACCAGGGTCACATGTGTCTGCACAGAGAAAAGGCCATGTGAGGACACAGCAAGAAATTGCCATCTGTATGCCACGGAAAGAAGCCTCAGGAGAAATCCAATGCTGCTGACAGCTTCATTTTGGACTTATTGCCTCTACAACTCTGAAGAAATAGATTTCTGTTGTTTAAGCCACCTAGTGTGTGGTTTTTGCTGGGGCACCCTGAGCAAACTAATGTATGGAAGTTTGGAGAAACTAAACCAAAGGCCCAGAAATGGCTATTTTTGCCATTATTGAGAACCTGGAAAAACCTGCTAGGTTTCTTGTCTTTTTAGAGACCAGTGACCAAATGACAGGGCTCTTGAGTTTATATCCAGTCTGTGTCACTAATGGGCTGTGTGAAGTAGGAGAATCACTGCGTGTCTCTGGGCTCATTTCCTCATCTATGGGGGTAGCAGAAAGGGAGTGAAGGAATTGAACTTTAGTGTGCCTTTCAACTCTGAAATTCTGTATTTCTCAGTTTCTTTTCCTCATCTGTAAAAAGAAATTTCAGACTTAAACAGTCTCAAATATGTAAAGAGAATCTAATGAGTGAAAGGATGTTAAAAGAAGGAAGAACAACGTGGAAGATGATGTAGCGCATGGATTGTCTGGGCCCATGTCCCAGCTGGTCTCTTTCTAGCCAAGGGGCTTTGGATAAGTGGGTAAGTGCAGTGACTATTTCTCAGCTTCATTAACTCACCTAAAAAACGGGCAAAAACTGACACTCCCTACCTCAAAGGGTTGCCATGAAGAACAAATTAGATGCTTCTGGAATGAGCTCAACACCAAGCAGAGCCCATTTTCTGCTTTGCCTTGACCATGACCATTGTTGTTATGAAGGCCATGGAATGGTGGGCTAGACTGCAGAAAACCCTGCTGGCTCCTTCTGAGGATGTGAGCTTGAGGCGGTCACTTAGTGTCTGACATTTTTGAGGTTCTAAGAGTTCTAAGAGTTAGGTTAGTGCTTCTTGGACAGATGATTAATTGAGATAAGGCAGTGAATGTGCTTTGTTGATTATAAAGCTGTATATAATAAGTGTGAGGAATTACTGTTATAAGCAAGGATCATTTCCTCTGTTTTTCTGCCAATACCATATACTGACAAGAACTTTGCTCAGAGATGCTTGAAAGATGGGGAGCGTGGCAGGAATAGAAGGGAAGGAGAATGCTTACTGCAGTTAGAACAGCACACTGAGGTGCCATATCAGAGCAGAATTAACGATAAGTGTGGAGGAGGGCAGAACAGATTCTGAAGTTGTCCGCCTCCCCAGTCATTGCTAAAGAGTGTCTCAAGACAGCCAAGTGTTGGTGTGATAGATATCGGCAGGTGCTTCTAGCTGGTCCACACAGGGCAGGGATATCACTGTTATTAAATAAGCACACTTCTCATGGCTGCCAGCAAGGTCATTGGTGAGATCGGGGAGAATTGTCTGCTTTTTTTCCTATCTGGCACTTAAAGGGTAGATTTAGGCAATTTTGAAGTTGGGCCTGTGGTTCCTAGAAGTGGCCTATTTGTAATATCACAGGATCTGGCATATCATGGGATGAGACCTAGAGGGACCCTCATGGCCAGTGAAGAAGGTGGTCAGAGCCTCCAAGGACTGGGGGCTCCTGTCCCAGCAGAAACTATCTTTATTGGTGGAGGAGTCCACTGACCCACTTTGCCTCCCTTTTCCTGGAAATAGGGGTTGTGGTTATGGGTTGAGTGTGGATTGGAACCAATAATGCAAAGAAATGAAAAGTTATGGAAGTTTTGAACATAAACTTTTTTTTTTGAAGCCTCCTTGTCTGAGTCAGATTGGTCCAGGCATTTTCTAACCCCCATTGTATGCCATAGATCAATAGTTTCCTGAGAAATTAGTACTATCTTAATTTGTAGAAACCATCTTTAAACATTTTTAAACAAAACTCTCCCTTTTTCTTGTACATACATACTATATAGTTTTTACAAATTAGTAATTACCTATATTTGTGTGATATCTTCTGTAATATTTTCTATTCTGTTTTCTTAAAATGTTGGTTCCAGATCCACTATAGTAAAGTCAAGATGCAAAAATAGATTGTTACTCTCAGCTTGGAACCACTAGATTGCTGAGAGCCATAGCCAAGTAGGAATGATGCATGGCATTTTGGTTTGAAAGGTGACCCTGCTCAGGGATTAGGGTGGCTCCGGGTGGACCCTGCTGGCAATAGGGCGGCTCCAGGATTAGGGCGTATCCCACTGCCTCAGGCGCCCACTCCTTTGGAGTTCCCATGGAGTTCTCGTGGGTTTCTGAGAGTATTGGTACGCAGAGCCCGGTGGAGGGAGTGTATTTTCCCAGAACGTGTGTGCAGAGTTTTGGTGAGAGTTGGGGAATAAAGAGTTGCTGTTTGAATCTACAAGGCTTTGTGATGGCTCGATTATTTTGTGCCCAGCCAAACTGTGGCATTTGGTGGCCCGTGCAGGGAACGTCTGAAGCTTGGAGGTAAGTGAAATTGCTCGCCCCTGAAGGAGAGCAAAAACAATGGGTGACCATTTCAAAAAACAATGTGTTCTTGTTTTGATTTATTTTGTTTTTATTTCAAGTTGCCTGTCCCTAGAACTTTCTCAGGCAAACTGGGGAAAATGGTTGACTCAAGGTTTGAAGTTGTTCGCCCCCGAGGAAGAGAAATTGTTAGAGGAAGGAGACACCCCAGTAAGACCAAGAACAGTTAAGGCATATGTTGATACAATACAAAAATGTAGCCCATGGCTTTTTAAAGATGAGTTATTAAGTATATCAATGGGACCATCATGGTATCCTGTAGAAGAATTTTTCTTCAACAAGAAAAAAATGGCTAATTCTGTTTACTACACTTGTCTAAGATCTTGGTTTTTACAGACATCTGATTAATTTACAAAGCTAAAGTGTTAAAATATCAACCACTAAATATAAAATCAAGTACTCTTTACTTATTAAGTTACATAAGGTAATATATTTAAACATTATGTGTGTTTTCATAAATTGGTGAATGGAAAAATGTTTAATATTGCTTTGTGTCTGTGTCTTTGCTGAAACAAGGTTACTAAGAGTTAAGATTCTATCAGGTGTAATTTATATACAAAGAGTATAAGAAGTTTCAGTTGGGTTTCAATTATAGTATTATAGTACCATAAAAATGAAAATATTTAGAGTAATTTATCTAAATTCAGAAATTTTATAAGGGTTGTTTCACAATGTAAATTTTAAAAAAGGGTTAATGGCTACAAAAGAGATATAAAAAGATTCAAGATGTGGAAATATATTTTAATATAAAGGTTAAAAAAAAGAAATGTTTCTAGATGAGATAATCTTTGTGTGGTAAAGTAAAAAGTCGTAAAATGTCTAAGTAAGTTGCAAAAGGCTTTAAAAGGTTAAATTGAAGGTGGTTAAGATGCCTTCATGACGGAGGAAAGATTGCATCATTCAAAGCCTAGTTAATCTTAAAAGCATTACTTAAAAAAACATGAAAATGGGAAGATAATAGGATAAAAGCAATTTGAAGAAAGAATATTAAAAATTTGAAGTGATAAACTTTGAAGACAGAAGTACAGGAAGGTGAAAAAAAAAGATAGAAAAGATGTAGGAAGATAGAGAAGATGTAGGAAGACAAGAATTTTAAACCCACAAAATAGGAAACAAAGGAAAACTAGGAGGAAAAAAAGCAACTAGGGATAAATATACAAACCTTAGAAGAAAACTAGAAGATAGAAACAAGATAAAAAATGGTTAAAAATGTCAAATAAAAGTATTTCAGATAGAAAATGCAAAAAGCTAAGACAACTATTAGATACAGACATTCAAGATAGAAAAAGGTAGAAGAGAGAAGTTTAAAGTCAAATATTGGATAAAATAGAAGAACAAGGAGATTATTAGTAACTTTTTCAAAAAGCCCATCAACTTTAATTTCTGGTGGTGCAGAAATTAGAAGTCTCAGATGAGGGTTTTAAAACTTATAGACAAGAGCCAATTTAGAAAACATTAAACTAGAAGGAAATTGGTTTAAAACCACATCAAAAAATTAAAAGGACTAAGGTAATTCTAAAAACTAAGGCAAAATGCTTTTGGAAGACTTGAATTTAAAAGGATCTTTAAATTTCCAAAGGATACATATAGGATATTTTGGAACATCATCCCTGAAGAAAAATCAGTTAATGTTTTACTTAACAGGAATCCCATACAATCCACAGGGATAAGGCATAGATAAAAGAGCTCATCAAACTATTAAAATGTACTTATTAAAGCAAAAAGAGGGAATTGGAAAGTGGTATATATCCCTCAAAGATAAACTTAAAATAATGCTTTTTACTCTAAACTTTTTAAATTTGGATTCATCAGGACTCAGTGCTACGGAAAGGCATATGTGTCCAAAAAATGTACATAAGCCTAAGGTACTTTGGAAGGATATTCTAACAGGACAATGGAAAGGTCCTGACCCAGTGATTGTCTGGAGTCGGGGTTCTGTTTGTGTGTTTCCACAGGGAGAACAGCAGCCAATTTGGATTCCAGAGAGACTAACCAAAGCGATTTCTACAGACCAAAAAGAAGATGATTTGACTCAAATCCATAACAGCTGATATCCAGAGCTTCAGCTTGGCTATTCTTACATCTGCGACAGTGATTAACCAGGATGCTTTTTTCAATATCTATTTTATTATTGCCTTTTCCCACATCATAAAGTTCTATTTTATTTTTTGAGCTCATACAGACCTAGGTTAATGTTTTTCTGATCAGTTTTATTTTTTGACTGTGGAGTTTTTAAACATTGCGATGGAAATTTCACCTGTGTAAAGCTACAAGGCCTTTACTGTTGTCTTATGTGTTGTATGTTTTGTGTGCACACTTGTGTTTTGTTTTGTATGTCTGTGTGTGCGTATGTCCATATATCATATATGAGGAGCGCTCATGAAAAAATGGATCCGAATTTTCTTTTTATTCACGTGATTTTAATGGTTTAATTTAAATTAGGTAAACAGCTGTTAAGGATTGTTTTTAAAGGTGGTTAACAGATCTGTTTGTTTACTTTCACCTTTCCTTTTCGTTATATTTAATAATTCTGTTCAGGATAATGTAAATTGTTCAGAAAATTGTTTTCTTAGTACCTGTTGGAATGTTACATAATTTCTTTTTAGCATCATTGCCAGAATTCCTATCTTCATCCCAGTGCCGGTGAAGACAAAGATAAAACCAAACTACAGCTTCTTCGACAATTATCACAACAAACTGTATAAACGGATGCATCAATGAATAATAACTCAACAAGTAATGCTCAATCAAGGAGTTGATTTATTTTGGGAGGAAATGGACATATTGATAGATTCCTCCGCTTTGAACTGCTTGCAGAACTTGCCTGGACTATGTATCACTTGTATGCATTGTGAACTATCTGTTGGTGCAGCGAATTGTGGTAGTGCTGGCGTATCTTTGCTGATGGTGTCACCGGTGATACAATTTTTCCAAAGGAGCCGTCAATTGGCTTGGTGTCGTGGCATTTCTGTATCCTCCTCCCTTCTACTAGTGATGGTCTAAAATTTGGGGGCCAACAGAGGTGAGGCAAAGAACCTCACCCCCCCCCACTGGCACCAAGGCCAAATTTGGGGGCCAACAGAGGTGAGGCAAAGAACCTCACCCCCCCCACACACTGGTGCATAGGCCTATCCACAAGTATGGCTGTATGCTGGACCGGTAGTCAGTGACGGGTATGATCCAATTGCAGTGGTACCAACCTAAGACAGGAGGCTGACGCCTAGAGGTCAGCTCATCCGATGACAGGTAAGAACCATATGTTGAATTGGACAACCTAACAGGCAGGGTCCCTAAGCCACATTGCTTATTGTTTAATTAATCAGAAGGGGGGAGATGCTGAGAGCCATAACCAAGTAGGAATGATGAATGGCATTTTGGGTTGAAAGGTGACCCTGCTGAGGGATTAGGGTGGCTCCAGGTTTAGGGTGGATCCTGCTGGGAATAGGGCAGCTCCAGGATTAGGGCGTATCCTGCTGCCTCAGGCGCCCACTCCTTTGGAGTTCCCATGGAGTTCTCGTGGGGTTCTGAGAGTATTGGTACGCAGAGCCCGGTGGAGGGAGTGTATTTTCCCAGAACGTGCGTGCAGAGTATTGGTGAGAGTTCGGGAATAAAGAGTTGCTATTTGAATCTACAAGGCTTTGTGGTCGCTCGGTTATTTTGTGCCCAGCCAGACTGCGGCATTGGTATTGTGGCATTTTGTATCCTCCCCTTCTGCTTGTAGCAGATTATATATGGTGTTTGTGTAAAAACCACTATGGTTGTTATTTAAATTAAACAAAAGGGGGAAATGTTAGAGTCTGTAAACAAGTCAAGATGGCGCCTGGCATTTTGCAGAGGGAGTGGTTTGTGAAGTAATGCCAGCGAGCCATTAAGTGTGGAGATTCCTTATTGGTTGACTGCTGTATCTAGTTTATGTTAATTAAGATAAGCTGTGTGGAATGTATAAATACTGCTCCTGTCCTACAATAAACGGCTCCCACTCCTGCTGTATCAATGTACACAAGTTGTTCGTCACCCCTCGGTTATTTTGCTGCAGCCGGACTGCGGCACTAGATTATTCTTCAGCCATCCAGAAATGTCACAATATCCTGTGAAGAGTCATGGATCTGTACGCTACAGTCTTCTAAGTCTTCATGTGGAAAGAGCACGGGCTTTGGTGTGAGACTGAGGCCAATGCTATCTCCTAGTGGCTTAAGCCCCTGTTTCCTCATAATGCCTACTTTGCAAGGAATTATAAAAATAGAGTGATCACGTAGAGGTAAAAATGCCTTACATAGTTTGGTCCAAAGCAGGAGTTCAGTAAACATTACCTCCCTTCTCATTTCTAAGTTGAGATCCGTGGTCTCTGACAATACTTGTAGTTTCTTAGAACATCTTGCCCTGCTATGTCTGTGCTAGGTTCAGACAGCCTTTGAAGAAAAACAAGGGTTGTTTCTGTATGTGGATTGCTTTGAGGGGCTTCCTTGGGGTTGAACTTCAATAATCTCAGATTGCTAGAGAGGCATATGTATTGTGTGGACTCAGTGAATTTTGTGGTGAGGGACCTTGCAATATAGAAGGACTAAATATTTTTGCCTTGGACACCTTTCTCTTCTTGTTAAGAAGCCACTCCATTTCTCATACTAGCAGAGATGTGGCCAAAGCATACCTTATTGTGAGAGGGAGGACAAGTCGAGAAATGACATTACTTTAATGTGAACCCAGGACAAGACCAATTTACCGATGTCTAAGTGGATAAAAATATTGTGGCACTGGTGAGCAGCAGGTGAAATGAATCTAAGCACTATATGCCATGTTTGGCTTCTTATGGCACACAGCTCACCACCTAGACTCAGTCTTACTTAGTTATCACCACCTATCTGTGTCTAGACACAATACAGCAAGGTCATTGCTTAGTTATCACTACCTGTCTGTGTCCAGACCAGACTTTTAAGTATTGTGGAGGAAAGGTAGTCTGTTTTCTGCTTTCGTTCTATACCTCAACAGCTCCTGCTAGTCTATTAGGCCTCTGTCCAGTTGGCTGTGGTGCTCTGAGGCCACCATATTTCCTAGATAAGATGCTGGCCTTTCATGCCAGGCACAGCGGGTGACATCAGCAGGGCTGCCCTTCTATCCTTCCCTATCCCAAGGGTGGACATGAGCTTCTTCACTGCATTGTAGGAATTTTGTGTTTAACACTCACATCCTCAAGGACATGAGGACCAACCAGAGAGAACTAGGAAGATGGGAGCTGCAGATTGAGTCAGACACCCTGTTCCCAAACCTGTCACTGACCATGCACCATCCTCCCATCCTCCATGCTGCCAAGGGCCCATGTTTAAATTCATTCAGAACAGAATCATCCTATTATTTCTCTCTTACTTAAAGCTGTCTACCCACACATCTGCTGCCCTCTGGCACTCCCTCTTCCAGATATCCCAGGGAACCCTAAACTCAATTTGTAGTGCAATAGCTCCCCCCGCCCCCACCGCACTCCAATGACCTGCTTTATTATGCAGTCCTTTCTTTAAGTCCTTTCCTTCTTCACAAAAAAAACCATTGCAGGCTTCTAACCTTAAAAAAAAAAAAAGAAAGAAAGAAAAAAAATCACTCCCTTGGTAATTTTTTTCACTCCTAGCATTTGGAAATACTTACAGCATTTTGTTCTGGTCATGATTATTAGTTGATGCCCTTTGAGTGAGATGTCTACACTAACCTCTCTGCCCACCCCTGAAGTCACCTCCTAGGTCTCAGACTGTTTCTGATGCCAAATCTTGTTTCTCTCTTCCCAGCTGGCCAGCCCCTGGTAGTGGATAGGAACTACAGAGAAATGGACTTTGTTCTACATAAGACAGCACTAGGTCATGGTCATAGTTTGAGAGAAAGAAGGTGTCCGAGTGAGACTGTAGCAGCCAGAGGCTAGTTTCCATGGAGCAGGACTGAGAAGCAAATGTAATCTTGCCCTAAGTGGCATCCTTCTGTCAGTAGGTAATAACAGTTCTTGGATCCCCTATCAGGAAATATCCAAGGAGCAGAGGCTTCTGGCATATGTGAAGGACATTAGATGCATTAATATGTTATTAGGAGATGATAGGAACAAATATTCAAACCAGAGTCTTGGCTCTTATCAGCCAGGCTCTTAGTGCGTTCGGAGAGAAATTACCTTTTTACTTGAGATGCATAGCATGTGTTCAGACCTGTAAGTCTGGTTTTGGAGTCACAAATGGAGATGTGCTGAAGTTGACAGAGGTGACAGCTTCTCACATATGGAAAACTGAATAATAACAACAATTCCATTTGTGAAGAAGGGCTGGAAATTACGTTTTCAATTCTGATGCAAGGCAGGGACCAAGATGAACAGATTCAAATTGGAGTTTGCCTGGGTTGACAATTTTCCTTTTTAAGTGACAAAAGAAATAGCAGTTGATGAAGCTGTCTCTAGGGGGACATGAGAAAGGTTCTGCTATTTAAAAGAATGAGATTTCACACTGATGCTCTTAATTAATATTAGCCATTGGATAAATGTAGCATTAACTGATATAACACTATCAAACATTATATAACCCATGATATTCTGAATGGCATACTTGTAAGTATAGATTTCTGATATTCAAAGAAGAATATTTGCTTGATGTTGGCTTGTTTTGTAAAGGATGATGTGATGGAGTTATGAATATAAAGAGATAAATACATGCTTTACATAACTTTGAAAATTAATACCAAATCAAAATTTGCTTTAAAGGGAGGAAAACAGAATCTTGAGTGCTAGTCTCTACAAAAGCTCATGTGTGAGACGATGCAAGAAGGTTTGGAGGAAAAATGATTGGGTCATGGCTTTAACATAATCAGAATATTAATCCCTCATGGGATTAACTGAAGAAAAGTGGGTGTTTCTGGAGGAAGTGGCTCATTGGGTGTGTGTCTCTGGGGTATATATTTTGTGTATCTCTCTCTCTCTCTCTCTCTCTCTCTCTATATATATATATATATATATATATATATATATTTTTTTTTTTTTTTTTTTTTTTTTCCTTATCATCAATCATCATGTGAGCTGCTTCCCTCTACCACTCTCTTCAGTCATGATGTCCTGCCTCACCTGGAGCCCTGAGGAATGGAGTAAGCCACCTATGGACTCAGACCTCTGAAACTGTGAGCCCTTAAATAAAACTTTCATCCTCTACAGTTGTTCTGGTTGTGTCCTTTAGTCACAGCAGCAGAATAGCTGACTAAAACAGGTGGCTTGTCAACATGGCTATTGAAGACCAGTTATGAAATCAACTGTAGATTAAACATTAGAACAGTGACTTTCTACATTTGGACTCACTTGAAGTGTTTTAAAAATACTGATGCTGAGTCCTGTCCTTGGTTTGAAGAAGCAAAGCATCTAAGAAGACAATTCTTCCATAAATAAAAACTACAAATTCTAGGCAAAGTACCAAATTCAACTCCTTGAGGGCTTTGGAAACTGAAACAAGGTAGGCAGATCTTATAGGGGAGTTGAACCTTGAAACAAAAAACTTCCATGGAGTAAGTTCCATGACTCAGTGGTAGCTGGAACTGCTACTGAAATTTTAGATAGAAGAGAGCATTCAGTTTTTTTTTTTCCTGTGCTGGGGATTGAATAAGGTGTCACACATGTCAGGCAAGTATTTTCTCACTGAGCTATGTGCCCATTCCCTGGATAGAAGAATCAGGAAAAAGAGGTAAAGTCAATCAGGGCTGCTAGAGTAGGAGGAGAAAGTCCTGGAAAGGGAAAAGATAGAGAAGACAAACACTGAATTCTGTATTCAGACTCACTCCAAGTTTCTGGCTAATCCTGGAATCATAAATATGCATGGGGTGAACTGGACGCATAATGCCGTAAAGGCTTAAAAGAATAAACTGGGGTCTGAATGCTCTTTCTCAACTTCAGATGTGAAAGTTTGTAGTCTCACTAATTTAATTGCCTATTAAAAATGCCAACACTCTTTGGAGAAATATACCATACTCCAGAGTCAATAAAACTTAATATTTATAAATGTAAATACATTAGCAATTGTATTGAGGATACAGTCTAAAATTACTCAGCATATTAAGATCCAGGAAACTGTGACCTGGGAAGAAGTAATCAACAGAGGCCAACCCCTATTTATTAGTTCATGAGGGTGTTCATAACAAATTACCACAAACTGGGTGGCTTAAAACAACAGAAATGTATTCTCTTATGGTTTTGGAGGCTGGAAGTATGAAATAAACATGTCAGCAGTGTTGTTTGCTTCTGGAGGCAATGCTTTCCATGCCTTTCTCCTGGCTTCTGGTGGCTGCTGGCAGTCCTTGGCATCCTTCAGCGTGCATGAGACCAGTCTGTGCCGCCATCTTCAAATGGCCTTCCCCTCCACGTCTCATATGTCAAATCCTCCTCTCTTTCCTCTTATGAGGACTCCTTAATGTTTTAAATTTAAAAATTTCTATCTAGATGTATTATCATTTAACTGTGAAAATATAACAAATGTATTTGAAGATATAAAAGGTTATGGGGGGACTAAAACATAAAGATCCACAGTAAAAATACTTTTGAAGGAAGCATTCAACCAAGAGGAGACATTAATATAGCAGATGCTGTATTTATTTATACAATATAAATATTATATTTACAATATGAATTAGGATTGTCAAGACAGCAGAATAGAGGAGGTTGCTTTCCTGGCTTCTCCATGGAATAAAAATCAAGAAAACTAACAGGTAGCTTCTCACCAAGGTGGATTAAAAAAAAAAAAGCTGGGAGATTTTACTGGAATTTAAAACTGGACATTCAAAGCGGATCAGGAACTCAGGAGTTTGGATATAATAAAATAAGGAAGAAATCCCCAGCAGCATAGCTGCTGCCACAACCAGGCTGGAAACTCTAGCCAGAGCAGTCCCTCTGTGAACAGAGTAGAGGGAAAAGGGAATTTAAGGAAACTGCACTTTCAGGAGGCCCAAGGCAGGCTCGGGTAGGGAGTGTTTAGAGAAAAAGACATTGCCTGACAAACCTGAAAGACCACGCTGCACAATATCTGTGTGTGGGGAAAGAAGCTGCCATCTCTCCATGCAGCATAAAGAGGGAGGACAATGGAAGAAAACATTTTTTCTTTCTTGGCAACCGAGGAAGGTGATTCCTGGCAGACCTGAGTTTGGCCTGAAATACAGGTCCAGTAACACACATGGAATGACATAGCGTGTGCTCAAGTGACCAGGAGAAAATCAAATGTGGAGAGAGGTTTACACAGGAGACAACTGGTTATGGAAACCCATCTGGCTCTTCCCCTCCCTTCTATTTGGACTGCTTGCCGGACTGGGTGGGACTGGCTGGGAACTCAGAAGGGTGGGGGCAGGAGAAATTGTTTGGAGACTGAACCTGAGACCAGGAAACATGAGGTCTGCAGGTGATGTAGGGGACTAAGAACTGAGTCCCCTAGCACATGAGTGGAACCCACAGGAGATCCCTGGGGTAAAGTCTTCAGTGTGGACCAGCCAGTACTGGGCCCTGGAGATGCCCTGATTTAAAATCTCCAGACCAATTAGCATTCAGTAAAGAGCCTGGAGCCCACCTGAGCGTAAACCCTGACTCCAGGAACTTGCCTGTGGGATTGCCTCTCTCACTCCAGCAATCCAGAAGGTGGATCATCACACTCCAGAAAACCCCACCTAAAACTGCTGAACTCCAACAAAAAGAATTCTTTAACTTTTCATCAAGTTTTTTTTTCTTTTCTTTTAAAGTTATTTTTTACTGTTTAATTGTGACATTTATGGTACATGGACATTTATACAGCTTCCTATTTTTTTTTTCATCTCTTAGTGTTTTTGAAGCTAGTTATTTTATATGAATTAGCTTTTTGTGAACTAGGATGTTTGATTAGTATAATTTAGTTTTGTATTATATTCATTTATTTTTATTTTTATTTATTTATTTTTTTTTGCTTTTTATATATAGTTTTCTCCTACCTATTCTGTTTTCCTTGATTCTCTTTTCTTCTGCCAACAGCCAATCTCTATTGTTTTCTCTTTGGCTCTTCTTTTAATATTTTTCTTCTGTCTTCTCTTCTCCTCACTCACAATCATCACATCCTATATCACTTCTGTTCTCTCCCTGTCCACCATTTGAAAATGTGAACCTTTCTGCAAACTTGCTGTTTTTATTATAGGCAATAACTGATCATATCATTTCTGTTTATTGTGATTATTAACATTATAGATATCATAGTAGGAACTATTCGGTATAATGCTGTAAATTGTTTGTATTGGTTGTAATTATATGCTTTCCCCTAAACAGTGAAGTAATGAAAATCTTCAGGGACTTTATAAGTCTACAGGGTAGAAACTCTACTGCCTCAGATTCATACTATTAGATGGGTAGACACACAAACAACATAAAAAAGCAAGGGAAAAATCACCATAAGCAAACCAAGATACTCTAATAACAGAATCCATCAACACCACTGTGGAAGAAATGTCAGAGGAGGAGTTTAGAATGTACATAATTAAACTAATATGCAAAGTAAAGGATGATGTAAGAGCAAATACAGGTAGCAAAACATTACTTCAATAAAGAGATAGAGATTCTGAAAAACAAAACAAAAAACCACAACCAAACAGAAACTCTGGAAATGAAGAAAACAATAAACCAAATTAAAAATTCAATAGAAAGCCTCACCAACAGGATAGACCACTTGGGAGAAAGAACCTCAGGCAATGAAAACAAAATATGTAATCTTGAAAATAAAGTGAACCACAGAAAGATGCTAAGAAACCATGAACAGAACTTCCAAGAACTATGGGATAACATGAAAAGACCAAATTTAAGATTTATTGGGATCGATGAAGGTAAGGAGATACAAACCAAAGGAATGCATAATATTTTCAATGAAGTAATATCAGAACATTTCCCAAATCTAAAGAATGAAATGGAGAATCAAATACAAGAGGACCCCAAATGTGAAAAATTATAGCAGACCCATATCAAGGCACATTACAATGAAAATGTCTAGCATATAAAATAAGAATTGAATTTTAAAGGCTGTGAGAGAAAAATATCAGATTGTATATAGGGGAAAATCAGTACAGATCTCAACCCAGACCCTCAAAGCTAGGAGGTCCTGGAATAACATATACCAAGCTCCGAAAGAAAATGGATGCCAAATAAGAATCCTATATCTAGCAAAATTAATCTTCATATTTGAAGATGAAGTAAAAACCTTCCATGACAAACAAAATTTAAAAGAATTTTCCACCCAAAAGCCTGCACTTCAGAATATTCTCAACAAAATATTTCATGAAGATGAAATGAAAAGAAAAGTGAAAACCAGTGAAGGGAGAAACCACACTAAAGGAACAGTCAATCAAAGGAGAAACTAATTCAAATTGAAAACTAGATAGAAACAAAAATAACTGGGAACACAAATCATATTTCAATAACAACCTTGTACATTAATGACCTAAACTCATCAATCAAAAGACACAGACTGGCAGATTGGATTAAAAAGCAAGACCCAATAATGTGCTGTCTCCAAGAGACTCATCTCATAGGTGAAGGCATCCAAAGACTGAATATGAAAGAGGGAAAAAGCACTTGGATCTAGTAAACAAGCAGGGGTTTCTATCTTCATATCAGATAAAGTGGACTTTAAGCCAACGTTAACCAGAAGGGACAAAGAAGGACATTCCATACTACTTAAGGGAATTATACACCAACAAAACATAACAATCATAACTATTTATGCCCCAAACAATGGAGCATCTATATACATCAAACAAACCCTTCTCAAATCCAAGAATCAAAGAGACCACAACACAATAATATTGGGTGACTTTAACACAACTCTCTTACTACTAGATAGCTCTTCCAAACAAAAACTAAACAAATAAACTATAGACTTAAATAGTACAACCAATAATTTAGACTTAACAGACATATATATAGTATTTCATCCATCAATGAACTGAATACACTTTTTTCTCAGCAGCACACAAATCCTCCTCTAATAGAGACCATGTTATGTAAGTTATCACATATGTTGGCATACAATTGTAATATTATATAAATATATTTTTAGCATCTCTAGGGTTATTTTGATAGCTCCATTTCCATTGATATTTATTTTGTGTTCTTGCTTTTTTTCTTGATTAGACACATTTAATTTTTATCAAATTTTAGATGTATTATTTCTTCTCTATTTCATACATTAACTCTCCTACTTCTATTTTTTTCTACATACTATTTAGTTTGAAAATAATTTGGTTGTTATTCTAGTTTCCTTCTGATACAAGAATTTCAAGTTATAAATGTTCATCTGAGTACTGTTTAATCTCAGAGATCCTGGTATTTTAAGCTTTTATTATCACTTAGTTCAAAGCACTTTTTATTTATTTTTCTTGTGCTTTATTCCTTGACCTCAGAGATATTTATAAGTGCAGCATTTAATTTTGAAATAGTTGATGTGGGAGTGGGGTTCTATATATCTTAAGGTAATTGATTTCTAATGTAATAAGTCATGCAAGAACCACAGTATGCATGATCTCAAATTTTAAAAACACTAATGGAAATGCTTTCCATATTGATTGTTTTGGTTACATACATTTCAGAACTGATTAAATTGCATACTTCATAAATGTGCATTTTGTTGTACTTCAATCCTACCTCAATAAAGCTATGGAAAAAAATAAAATTGAGATTGTTATGGTTTGGATATGAGGTGTCCTCCCAAAGCTCCTGTTAATGCAGGAAAATTCAGAGATGAAATGATTAGATAATGAGAGCTGTAACCTAATCAGTTCATCCTGGTTTGAATGGACTGACTGGGTGGTAACTGTAGGCAGGTGGGTAATGACTGGAGGAGGGGGGGTCACTGGGATAATCTGCTAGATGGCTGCATCTTCCCTGAACCCCATTCTTCCTCCTCTCTCTTTTTCTGACTCTGCCATGAGCTGAGCAGCTTTCCTCTGCTGAGCATTTCCTGGTGAGTGCTGCCCCGCCTTGGGCCCAGAGAATGGAGTCAGCTGCTATGGACTGAGACCTCTGAAACCATGAGCCCCAAATAAACTTCCCCTCCACTTAGTTGTCTCTGTGATGCCTGTGATGCAAAATATGACTAAAACAAGGATGATCACATATTTTGGCAAAGGTTGGGGATTTTTTAACCTCTAATTTAAGCTAAGAAAAATTTTAAAAATATGCTTAATAACTCATATTAAAATTCTACATAGTATTAATAAGAGGGCAGTATGTTGGTGGGTAGAGAAACCAAGGGATATAAGAACAAGATGAAGTTCTTATTTTATTAGGATATGTTATATGTTTTAGTTTTTAAAAGAAGGCAAGAAAGGAGGTCAAAAAGAAAATAGAAAAAAATTTAGTACATTAAAATCAGAAACTAAGTTGCATTATCAAATTTTTATATATAAATACTCATTATAAATATAAATTGCCTAATTAAACCCCTGATTTAAAATACATAGATTGACAGATTAGATTTAAACATCTAGTTTGACGTAATTGATAAGACCCATTTGTAGTTAAATAAAATATTTGAAAATAAAATAGGAAAAGATATATCAGGTAGATATTAACCAAAATACAGTGGATATAAAAGAAAAAGTAGGCTTTGAAACTGGAAAGAACCATTAGGACTAAAAAGTGTTCCTATAAAATGATAACAAGTTTGGTTTGCTGAGAATATACAACAATTTAAAATATGTATGCAACAAATAAAATAGTCATAAAATATAAAGCAAAAGTTGATAAAACTCTAGGGATAAATTGATATGTCCCTTAACATAGTGGGAGATTTAAACTCACTTTTGTTCATTGATAGTTCAAGCAGATAAGCAGACAAAAATATTACCAAAGATGTAGCTTCAACAACAAAGCTAACAGAAATAATCTAATTAAGATAAATGAAATCTATAGCTAAAAATTAAAGAATATAAATGTTACATTTATTATAGCTTTAAATTATTAGGTACTCAAAGTGTTTCAAACTGGGTAGCAATTTTGAATTTGTTACTTTTCTGGTACTATTTCTAAAATTCCACATTTTTGAGTGTTTTACTCCTGTATTAGTATTCCGCTGCTGTGTAACAAATTATTGCAAATTAAGTGGCTTACAACAATGTTTTAATCAGCTTTTTCACTGCTGTAATCAAAAGATTTCACAAAAACATTTTTAAGAAGAAAAAGTGTATCTGGGGCTATGGTTTCAGAGGTCTTGATCCATACATGGCCAACTCCACTGCTCTGGGCCTGAGGTAAGGCAGAACATCATGGTGGAAGAGTAAGGTGGAGGAAAGCGGCAGGGGACATGGCTCCAGGAAGCACACAGACTCCCCTCACCTTGTAAAAGTCTCCCCAATGACCCACCTCCTTCAGCCCCAGCCTCCCTCCTACAGTTGCCACCTAGTCAATCCCTATCAGGGGATGAATTCATTGATTAAGGTTAAAATGCCCATAACCCAGTCAATTCACCTCTAAACTTTTCTGCATTGTCTTCATGTGAGCTTTTGGGGGACACCTACTAATTAAACCATAGCAAATATAAAAGGTCAGAAGTTTCGCATGGTGTGTCTGCTTAGGGTCTCCCCAAGCTGACATCGAGTTATCCAGTGCTGCAACACACGCAGCATCAACAAAGGGTCTCAAGTAGGGGCTATGGATTGAGATATCAGAGATGTACAAAACACAGAGACATTTTTAAGCAAAGCTGGGGCCAGGTGGGACACCACACTCTGATGGAGGAACAGTGGTGACAAAGTACAAGCTCCAAAAGTGTATTATATAGGGTCTCATAATCAGGAAGTTAAAACTATAGGCATTATAAATTGTTTAAGGCTTGTGAGTTATCAAGAGGTTTCTTTGTGCACTAAAATGTTACAGAGCTAGAAACAGTTTTGCATCTATCCTGCTGCACCCCAGGAAGCTCATTGTACTGGAACATCTGATAGCTGTTAGTGTCTAAGCTGAGTGTCAAGAAAGTTAACACTCTGTCCTTTTTGGCAAGAAATGTTTCCCAAGCTTGGCTTTGGTCCACAATGCAGGATCAGCTGATGACAGGGGTCTTGGAGAGGTGGGGCTCATTCACTCTCCATAATTTGCCAGGACTGCAGTCCTCATATGGAGCTAAGGGTTCTTTCCCAGCACGCTGATTGGTGGCAAAATTCAGTTTTTGTAGTTGTAGAACTGGGGTTCCTTTTTCTCTGCAGCTGGTGTGTGCTTTCTCCTAGGGCTGCCCACATTCCTTCTCACATGGCTCTCTCCATCTTCAAATCAGTGGTGACACATGTAATTCTTCTCACGCTTCCACCCTCTCTGACTTCATCTTCTACCTTCCTCTTCTGCCACCATTCAGAGAAAATACTCTCCTCTTTGGAGAGTTGTGATTAAATTAGGTTCACCGGGAAATCTCCTTTCTTTTTAAGGTCAATTGTGCCACATAACAAAGCATAATCAGAAAAGGTGGGTCATCAAATTCACAGGTGCAAGTGATTAGACTGTGAAATACTTGGGCCATGTTTACTATTAACTTTCCCTTGAGTCCTGTTATTTTTACTGTGTGAAATTCCATGACATTGTACTTTCATAGGAATTTCATCATCTACATGATAACAGGAATGACAGTTTTTCATATTTTCCATTATGGTAATTTCTTTAACCCAAAGAGAAGATGTTACTTCGTTGTCAAACACATGGAAGTTTCACAGATATGTTAATTTGTAACTGATATCCATATTATGGTCTCAGAAATAGACTTTAAAATATTATTTTTTGGCATTCATAAAAGCTTTCCTTGAAGTCCAGTACATATATAGTATTTATGAAGCTTCCACATGTTCTCAAAATGAAATTGTTTTCTCTATTTGGTATAAACGTTTATTAATTATGTCATTAAAGTTTTCTATATTTTATTTATTTCCTACATCATCTATCATTTTATGAGGGAAGTGTGTTAAATCTTCAACTATGATGTTTTATTTATTATTCTCATAATATTGTCATTATTGTCAGGCTATGTTTTAGATATATTAATGTATATGATTACAATATATCTTTTTTTTTTCATTAGCTTATATGCAGCTTGGTTAAAGAAATATAAATCAGTTACTAGAAGAGCTCTTAGATGATCAGTTTTCCATTGATAACTTCCAACATTTATTCATGTATACACTATATATTATGTTGGAAGGCAGACTAACAGAAGCAAGTCTGTTTGTTTAAATAATATTTTTAATTAAAATTAGTTTAAATTAAAATTAGCTTAAATTAAAATTGCAAAATGTTGAAGACAATTTTGGATAAAATGCCTGCTCCAATTTCCTTTTCTCTAGAGTCTTCTATTGACATTCATAGAGTATCTCACATTTTGTTTTGCTGGTATTATAGATTCAAAAGAATTCTTTAGCTACTTCAGTTATGAACAAAAAGTTCATCTAGTACCTCAAGCACACAGCACTGGAGGACTTGAGGAAGATGAATGCTGCTAGAGCAATGATGCTTCTCTGATGTGACCCCAAAGCAGCTCTCCCTCTGCTTCCGCAGGCTGGAGCAGTGGGGAGTGGCTTCAGCATCAAGACCAAGTTAGAATGCACAAGCTCCCCACGGAAACACTGGTTCTTGGCTACCTATTCTTTTAAAATTACTTCACATTTTCTACATGCAATTGCTAGCTAAAGCCTGGAAACCAGTTACTTTCATTGTGCATGAGTAGAGAAAAATAAACATTTTTAAAGAATAATTCACACAGAGAGCAACCAGATTTGAAAATAAAAACAACCAGTTCAAGTACATCCCTCCTATAATGCAGATGATATTGAAGTAGCATCATCCTGTGCCATATTTCTGAATTTACCCTAAGATATTTTGTTGATTTTTATTTGTTTTATATTTGTAAGCAGTCTCTGATAGCAGTGACTAATCTGGGTTTTGGATCATATAACAGTGAAAAAATGGATAAAAAAATCTTTGAAATAGTGAAGGCAGACTACATTGTTAAAATATTAAGACAAATATTGCCATTACTATTAATATATGGATGATAAATTATTTTCAATGTGATGTTAGGTGGTGTCAATGCAACCTTAGTTTGATTTGTAAGGAAATAAATTTTCAAACAACCAGCATTACTTGGTATGGCCTATTAGATCCCATAATTGTGACTAGCCAGTAAGATTTATCATTTCTGACCAGATTTATAGAGCATTGTGCTAAAGGGTCATGGGCCAAAGACCTAAGTTTCAGTGCCATGGTTTGTCTTTATTTAGTTTTGTTCTGCACCTTCTGGTTGTCGACACAAAATTCTGACCAAAATACTTGATTTTTCCAGGGTGTCATGGAGAATGCCTTTTAACTAAATGTGCAGTAAGTTGAATAGGGCCAGCAGGGGACTAGAGGCCATCATGAGATGGGCAACAGAGGGCAGTGAAAGTAAATGGACAATAGGAATCCTTAGACTTAGGGAAGCAAAGAGAATCAAAGAAAGCCATGTTCTTGATTTGTTGTCCCTTTTATGTTTAAGAACTGTCATAACTGTTTCTTACTATAATTTTCAGCCTGGAATCCTAGGTTGTATTTTGACTTAAGCCAGTTTGTCAGACATCAGGAAAATCAGAAGCAGATGCAGGGGGTTGGGTGAACATCTCTCTGGAGATGTTCATCACCTGCAAGTGATGGGACACATTGGCTCTCAATAGGAGCAGGTAGTCTGTAGGACAGAAGAGCAGTTAGTGCACAATCTCGCTGACTCCATCCTGTTTCAAGGTTCCATTTTCTCCCTGTTGGGGGCCCTAACCTTGGGGAGTAGGCCTGCCCATGTTGAAAACAACCTTCTCTAGAAGATCAACCCTGTTGGTCCTGTGAGTCCTGGCCTTATTCCCGATCCTTAGTTTTGTCTTCCAATCCTTGAGGAAAGTGCTTTAGTTTTTACAACCAAACCTTTTAATTGATGATTCATCCTGCTCAGAATTTCATTGTCTTTCTCTAAAACCCTCAATTGTTCTCAGCAATGGTAGTTAGATTCCAGTGTCCTTAAAACTTCTATTTCCCGAAGAGATGACATATTGCACAACTTCTGTCCCACTGTGTCACTTGTGAATGTGTTAATGATAGCACTGGAAGCTTGTCTGATGGTGCCACTGATGGGTGTCTTAATCTGGCTCCCAAGTCCCAATTTGGTGTCTACTGTCTGGGCCCATTCCTGGTGTTAACATTCTAGATTGAGATTCCTGGAAAGAAGATTGTAGGACAGAGATGAATGTGTAGGGATTTTACTCGAGAGTACTTTGAGGATCAGCACCTGTGTGGAAGGGCAACTGGCAGGACTGGGTCTGGGGAGAATTGGGGCTGCAAGGCAGCTTCAGGGAAGAAAGACCTCAGCTAGCCACACAGGGCTGAGTTGGGGTGATCTTTGTAGCATTCTCCCCAGCTGGAATGAGAGAGCTGGGAATTTATGCCTCTGCAATGTCTAGATACTGAGTACA
The DNA here is from genome assembly GCF_021218885.2 of Marmota monax. Lineage (NCBI taxonomy): Eukaryota > Metazoa > Chordata > Mammalia > Rodentia > Sciuridae > Marmota > Marmota monax. Next base: position 61,858,000 of record NW_026693777.1, on the reverse strand, counting down.
GTTAGCTCTGGGAATGGGGTACAACCTTGAGTTCTTCAGCTGAGGGTGATTCCTAGAAAGCACTGATTGCTTAGGGTTCAATGAATACTTGGATGAAGAGTGATATGGGGGCACAATCATGCTCAGGAAAGATGCCAGCAGCTCTTGTTAGTTGATCACGTTGCTCTCTGTGTTCTTAGATTTGGTGTGAGGATTAGAGACAATGTGTATAAAGTGACTGGCATGGCTCTCAATATATCTTATTAATAGTAGAATTAATGTATTAATATTCATCCTTATATCCTGACACAACTTTGCCATGTCTAAATTATAGACTTAGATTGTAATCAGCGAAAATATGTATATTTTCCATGTTGCTACACAATTCTTGGGGCTATCACTTTGAATGGTGCTTATTATTTAAATCCAGAATCAATCATAATTTATTAGGTGATCATTTACTTGGTACATTGCTTCATGTCTTTCAGTTATAATGCTGAATTGGATATCTTCAAACATCAGTATTTTTCCAGGCTTCAGTTTATTTTCTTAGTTAGTTTCCAGAAGTGGAATTACTGGGTCAAAAATGTTTGAATAGCTTTGGATCAAGAGTGCCAAATTGGGACTGGGGCTGTAGCTCAGTGGTAGAGCGTTGCCTGGTATGTGTGAGGCACTGGGTTCAATCCTCAGCACCACATAAAAATAAATAATTAAAATACAGATATTGTATCCATCTACAACTAAAAAAACAATTTAAAAAAAGAGTGCCAAATTGCTTTACAAATACATTGTAACAATTTTATGTGTACCAGCAATATAGAGAATATCAATTTTCCTAAATATTTGCCAACAAAGGATATTGTCATTTTAAAAATGTTACTTTTATGGGTGAATAAGAGTAACTGGATTTTGGTGGCTGGGGTTGTGGCTCAGTGGTAAGAGTGCTTGTCTTGCATGTGCGAGGCCCTGGGTTCAATCCTCAGTACCACATATAAATAAATAAATAAATAAAATAAAGAGATTGTGTCCAACTACAACTAAAAAGTAAATATTTAAAAAAGCAACTGGTTTTATATTTCTTTAGTTAACGCTAAGTTGAATATATATATATATATATATATATATATATATATTTACTAATAATATATTCCCTTACATGAATAATCTGTGCCCTTCAATCTACATATTTATTGAAATATTAAAAGAACCTATTATATGGGCTCTTACTCTGAAGTTATTCATCCTTTGCTTCATGTGTTGTTCATCTGTTATTTGCCTTTATTTTACACTGTTTGAGATATGTAATGTTTTAGATTTTTAGACAGGTATATTTGTTGATATTTTGTTTTTTAATACATCTATCCCTTTATAGTTTAGTACATTGTATCAAGGATTCTCCTAAACATTCAATTTTATTCTTTTAATTTTTTAAAAAAATTGTACTCAGCTAATGCACTTAGAATTTACCTTGCCCCATGGTGTGATAAGAGAGTATATCAAGTTTATCATTATCACAATATTATTTATTGTTAAAATTTAGTAAAAAGGGATGTGAAGGGATTAGGGATCAACAAGATAAAAGGGATTTAGGAGACCAGGTCAGAGTGTTCTGTTTGGTTTAGTTTTCTGTGACATTAGTTATTCTGGCAAAAGTGCTAGGTGACCCTTACTGAGGAAGGATGTGACACAGGATTCGCCAATGGTGTGAGAATTTCCATTTAAGTCACCCTCTCCAAAACTCATACTGAAATTTACTTTCCACTGTAACTGTATTAAGATGTGGCACCCTGAAGAGGAGATTAGCTCTTGAGGATTCTGCCCTCTGAATGGATTAATTCCATTGTTTTAGTCAGCTTTTTTCCTGCTGTGACCAAAAGACCTGATAAGAATACTTTTAGAGGAGGAAAGGTTCATCTGGGCTCACAGTTTCAGAGGTCTTAGTCCATAGACAGCAAGAATAGACATTCCTCAGGGATCAAGGTGAGGCAGAACATCATGGTGCAAGAGTATGGCACAGGTGAGCAGCTCACATGATGATCAGAAAGCAGAGAGAGAGGCTCCATTGGCCAGATACAAAATATATACCCCAAAGGCACGCCCCCGATGACTACCTCCTCCAGCCACATCCTGCCTGCCTTCAGTTATGGCTCAGTTAATCCCTATCAGGGGATTAATTCACTGATTGGGTGAAGGCTCTCATAACACAATCATTTCACCTTTAAACTTTCTTGCTTATTCCATACATGAAGTTTTGGGGGATATCTAATATCTAACCCATAACAGCCATCATTGCTGAAGTGGGGTCCTCACAAAAGCATGTGTCTACCCTACTTTTCCTCTTTTGCCTCATGCATGTCTGAGTACCTCCTTCCATATTGTGATGCAGCACGAAGCCCCTTGAAAGATGCAAGTGCCATGCCCTTGGGTCTCTCAGACCCCAGAACCATGAGCCACATAGCTCATATTGTTTAGAATTCACCCAGGCCATGATCTTGTGCTAGAACAGTAGAAAAGAGACTGAGACACAAATGCCTTGCTTCTCTGGAGTCATAAATGCAACCAGAGTGTAAGCAAGCATATTGTCAAGAAATCATCCTTTGCCCCTTGATTGATAATATTGTATGTTTTTCTAATTACTCTCTATTCTTTGATTTTATCAAGACTTTTATTTTTTGTATCCATACCAGATTGTTTCAATTATTGACCTTTTACTGTGTGTTATGGTTCCTGGAAGAACTTGTTTCTTTTACTATCATATTACTCTTTAAATATACCTAAAGACTTTTCCTTGATTTTTTTTCCAAATCAACTTTATGATAATTTTACCGAATTTAAACAAACAAATAAAACCTCCATGGAAATTGTTTAGGGCTATTCATTAGCTGGAAAGAATTGATATCCTTAAAATACTTAGACTTTTCATAGAGGAACATGCTGTTTTCATTAATCAAGTTTTATTTTATATCTCTCAATAAAATGCTTTAGGATCGTATTCCAACCTCTGCCAATCTAGGTCACACATTTCCCATTAAGATTCTATCTTAGTAGTTTGTAATTTTTGTTCTATTGGGAATGTTTTTTTTTCTGCCCCCAGTGAGATGTTCTATATCTTCATCTAGAAATTTTATTGATTTAAAAAAATTAACTCAAATTTCTTTCAATGAATTTCCAAAAATAGTAATAATTTCCCCATTTCCATTTCAATATATATAACTCTTTCTATCTCTTTCTTATTACTGGTCTTTAGTGGTATCAAATTCAAATGTGAATAATATTTGTCGATTTAAAAATATGTGTTGGGTGAGACATGCTTCTATTTCCACTATTTGAAGATGTTTTATAAATGCTGCATACTGAATTTTATCTACTATAGTTTTACCTTTTCATGATAAGATTGTATGATTTTTTCTACTTAACACATTGGTAAAATTATTTTAATTGCTAGTATTGATCTGTCCTTTCTTTCCAGCTATAATTCCTTCTTAATAGGTCCTTAAATTAACTGTTGAATTTTATTTTCCATGCTAGTTGGAATTTTTATATCTAGATTCATAAATAATACTGGTCTATAAGTTTTTATCTTGTATATTGCAGATTTTGTATCACTTTTATATTTGCTTGGAATTGTGTAACTCTCATATTATGTTCAAAGTATACACATTTGTAGTGATGTTTTTTTCTGTTCTTAAAAGTTTAGGAAACTTGGGGCTGGTAGCCTCTCGCATGGGCACTGGGTTTGATCCTTAACACCACAGAAAAATAAATAAAAATATTGTGTCCATCAACAACTAAAAAAAATATTTAAAAAAATCATAGAGAAAAATTTAGGAAACTCATCACTAAGAGTAACTTATATTAGGAAATGAATTCATCAAAGTAGCAGTATATAAAATTAATATCCATAAATCAATTGTGTTCCTATGTACCAATGATGAATCAGCTGAAAGAGAAACTAGGAAAACCATCCCATTCACAATAGCCTAAAAAAAAAGAAAGAAAGAAAAAGAAAAAAGAAAAGAAAAAGAAACTTTGGGAATCAATCTAGCAAAAGAGGTGAAAGACTTCTACATTGACAACTATAGAACATTAAGGAAAAACACTGAAGAAGACCTTAGAAGATAAAAAGATCTCCCATGTTCTTAGGTAGGCAAAATTAATATTGTCAAAGTGGCCATATTACCAAAAGTGGCATACAGATTTACTGCAATTCCTATTAAAATTCCAATGATATTCTTCATCGAAATAGAAAAAGTAGTCATTAAATTCATTTGAGGGTTTACTCAGCTTTTTTGCTATGACTAAAAGATCTGACCACAATGGTATATTACTCAGTCATAAAGAAGAATGAAATTATGGCATTTGCTAGTAAATGAATGGAAATGGAGACTATCATTCTAAATGAAATAAACCAATCCCAAGAAGCCAAAGGCTGAGTGTTCTCTCTGATATAAGGATACAACCCACAATAAGCGGGAGGGGAGGGAAGAATAGAAGTTTATTGGATTAGACAGAGGGGAATGAAGGGAAGAGAGCGGATATAGAAATAGGAAAGGCTGTAGAATGAATCAGACATAACTTTCCTATGTTCATATATGAATACATGACCAGTGAAACTTCACATCATGTACAACTTCAAGAATGGGATCCTAATTAGAATAAGTTATACTCCATGTGTGTATAATATATCAAAACATTCTCCACTGTCATGTATACCTAAAAGAACAAATAAAAAATAAAAAAGAAATATTAAAACAACAAAAAGTAACTTATGTGAGGGATTTTCAGAGGTATAACTATTTAAAACATTTTACCTTTTATTGTTACTCACATTTTATCTTGCACCAGTTTTGGTAATTTTTTCCAGAATGTTAACAATTTCATTGATGTTTTAAAATATAATAAAATAACAGTACACGTTCATTCTTATAATCTGTATATCTGTCACTGTAGATCCTTCATTTTAAAAAGTTTAATGATCCCCCCCCTAATTTCCTATGCCATAAATCTTGTTTATAATTTTAAAAATAGCTTGTATATAATTTCATGGCTTTTCAATTTTAATTCTAAAACCAGCTACTAGATTTATTTCATAATTTTACTGTGCAAACGTGAAAGCCACACAATACAAATATAAGAATATGGACAGTGTAATTATTAAACAAAATTAGTAATCTGATATCAGTCTTATCTTTCCTTCGTTGATGATCATTTTCTCCTGTTTGGATAATGAGATTTGCCCTTGGAGTTTATATTTCCTCTGATTACACCTAAGTCAAGTTTTTCAACAAGAATCCTGTTTTAATTCAATTGGTTCTTGAAATAGAGTCAAGTATTTCTAAGAAAAATTTTCTTCTCTTCTTTTTTAAACCTTCTGGCTCCTTTTTATAATTTAGCTTTTGTTTTTCCCCATGTTTTATTTGCCATTATTTAAAGAGTCTAATAATACTCCTTTCTATTAAAAAAAAAAGCCTCCTTCCACCAGCCAGTGCCCCTCACTACATTTTCTACTTCCCAGAGGCAGCTATGTCTTTGCCTTTTAGTTCTTTAACCCCATGTTTCTCCATAGCTTGCTTATTTTATTACTTGCTAAGTTTTTCGCGTTTGCCTCATGGGTGTCCTTCCCATTGTGGAAGCTGTTCCATTGCTCCTCCTTCTCTCTTCCACTCATACATACTTCCTAGTCCTGCCCTCCCAGTATAATATACTAATATTTGATTAGATTTGCCTCATGATGAGAGATATTATTCAAAATACCAAACAAAATATTCATAAGCATCAACCAGACAGGATCCTCTAAGACTCTTCTTAGGCCAGTCATGGATCCTTTAGTTGCTCAGTTGTGAGTAGGTCCCAGGGTTCCTGGGGAAGAGTTGAGGATGACAGGAGCTCAGGGCAGCATATTTTCACCAGTCAGTAATATTTTAATATACCAATTTGTACGTTCTGATTAGAAGCCTGGTTATAATTAGAAAACTCTTCATAGCCAGTCATCCACCATACAATGATTACTTTTTCATTCTTGAGTTACATTTTGTTTTCCTTAGAGCCAATAATTAATCACCTTATTCACTCAATTTGCTTAGTTTTCTATGGGTTTAATCCCAACCCAACTCCAAACTATACTAGTATTTTTTTTAATAATTCCTTTAATTTTTGTATTACTCAGTGTGGAGTAAGTTAAGCTATAATAACAAACACCAACCTACCAGAAGATCTAATAACAAAGGCTTGTTTTCCCTCACTGTATGAGGGCACTGCTCCATGTCTTCTTATCACAAAACCTGAGCTGATGGACCTCTACCTTGCTGTGAGGTCTGGGGAAGGGGAAAGTGGTGAATCAGACGCTCTCTCTTATGGAATTCCACTCACACTATTAGCAAAAGTCATATTACAGTATCTAGTTTCAAGAGGCAGAAAAGTTCAATATTGCTATGAGCTCAGAAGAAGGAGAACAAAATATCTGATAGGCAGTGCTATGAGCTACCACAATTATGTTCAGCAAATTGAGTGCTTTATCCATTGCACCTTCCATTTTGGAGTCTTCTGGTCAGTTCCAACCTGGACTGGCTGTTCAACACGACTACTACAAAGCTGTTGTCTTGGAGTCTACTATCAAGCACTTCTACCCTGGGAATTTCAAAGTCTCTCTTTTGTATTGAATCCCTGTTTTCTTAATCTCATTTTCTCTCTTATTTTTTTCCTTTATTCTGAGTGAGTACATCATCTAGTAGCTGCCTGAAATAGAATACACAGAAGTACAATTTTTGAAGACCTTTGTTGTCTGAAAATGTCTTTATTATACTTTAGTGTTCAGTTGGAAGTTTGGCTGGGTGTGGAATTACAGGTTGGAAAGGCATTACTTCATTGCCTTCTACCTTATGGTATCTCTGTTGAGAATTCTATTTTCATTTCAATCTCTATCATTTTCTCTTCATAAATACATAGAATTTTCCCTTTTCTACAGTGTTTTGAAATTTTACTATGATGGATCTTGGTATTGGTTTATTCTTATTGATAGTCCCAGTTGGCATAACAGTCAAGAAATAAATGTCCTTCAATTCTAAGAAATTTTTGATCTATTTGTGTCCACTATTTCCCCCCCTCAAAAGTCTCTTTATAAAACCACCTTTAATCAAATATTTTACCTCCTGAACTGTTTTTCTGATTTTCAAATGTTTTATTTTCAATCTCTTGATCTTATAGCTGTATTATTTGTGAAATTTCCTCAACTTTATATTTCATCCTTTTCTTTATTATTATTTTAGTGGGGATCTAGGGTTACTAAATGCATGTGTTCAAACTTCTTTTTTTTTTAAAAAAATCTGATTATTACTACTTTTCTATTTTTTTCTGTCAACTTTTTGTATAAAATAATTAAATATGCTAAGATACTTTGCTTGCTACTTGTATGTTCTCTACATTTTGCTTTTATGTGAAAGAATTTCATAAGCCAGTCTTTTAAATTATTCCTTTTCTCTATTTTAGTATCTTTTTTTCTATTTATTTATTCAAGTTCATATTAAAAAGTGTGATTTAAAACATTTCCCAGAAACCTTTTTGTATCATCCCATAATGTTTGTATTTTGCACTTGCTACGTTTGTTCTTATTTTACTGAATACATAGACATATATTCTATAAGTGTGACATGTTATTTCCTGAATTAATTGTATTTCAATGAGTACTATTTGTGTAGAAATTTTCAGCTTGGTTCACCTTCTTTAAATTGTTGGCCTCTTCAATTATTCCAATTATTTTGTTATTGTCTCATTTTATTACTGAAAGTTTTTATAAGTGAAAGTGTCATTTTTATAGCTCATTCAGAATTGGCAGCTGCTGTAGATTTCACCAAGAATTACAGTACATAAACTCTGTATGTGTTCACATGTGTGAAATGTTGCTCTGATTTCTCCCCTGGGCTTCTCCAAGGACTAATATGTTTCATCTCTTCATTCGCTTCCTCCAGATTTTAGGGGTGTTTCTCAGGTTTGGTTTCTGCTTCATTAAACAAAAGGCTGTTACTATTTGGCCACTGAAGTTTTATTTTGGAGTGGTCTGTTTTGCTTCAATAAAAGTCATGTCCATTGGTATCTTATTGAGAAGCAGTTGTTTCTTCTAACACAGATGTGGTTTGAGATAAAATCCATTTCAGACACAGTTTTACTCTGATGCTGTAGGAATTAGCTCTTACTAAATCTCACTGGATATTTTCACCAGCTTCTTTTGATTTAATTCATTTTGTATTTGTTTATTCTCAAGTCAGGAGAAATGTCAGTCAGACAGGAAGTGAAGATTTCCATCAGTTCCTTCTAGTTCTACCTAAGCACTGTTCATTCCTACCTCATGGAAAGAATTATATGTTCATATTTACCTCATACAATCACCTCATGGTGACCATTTCCCCATGAGAGAGCTGACTACAACCTATGTGACTTGCCCAACTGACCCCCTATCCAGTGTGGACTACACAGGTAACATAGAGTGACCACCTCTCAATCACAGTATGACTCCGTAGAACTCTGGCCTGTTTGCTTTAACAAGAGCTTCCTAAGGGCAATCTGCTTGGATAGTGTCCTGGATCCCAATAAAGTCTTCAGCCCATAGGCTTTCCCCTCTTTCTCATTCTCAGCTTGTTACTGCAGTGTGTGTCCCAGAGAGCAATTGCCTTCGGTTGGGATCTGTAAGCAATAAAACTGTATTTGTCATTTAAAAAAAAATTGTATGTTCTACTCCAAGTTCCTCCAGTCCTCTATGCAAGTACAACCCCATAGAAATTTCTGAGATGATACTGTACCATGATTCTACTATATCTGCTTTGTCCAATAGAGTAGCCATTAGCCACATGTGACTCTTCATTTTTCATGTCATTAGTTTATTTACAGAAATATCTGGAAGGCTACATGAGTTCAAGAGTATGACCCATTTTTTTCAGAGATTATACCTCTTAAAACTTCTTCATATCTGTTAAAAGGATGAATGAAAATATTATTTCTTAAGCAGTTGGTGTTTTACTATAAAGGAAGGTGCAACAACCCCAGATTCAAAATTCAGGGTTATCGTAATCGATAACTAACACTTGTTTTCCAAAGAAAATGACAAATTGTTCTCAGGCGCCCTCCTCCTAGTGACCCCAACAGACCACAGAATTTGTGAATCTTCCAATGTTCTATCCCAACATGGTACTGTTGGAAGCTCTGTGAAATGCACAGAGACTGAAGGTGAGAGAAATGGCCACACCACACCAAGTTCTTCTTTTCTCCATGTGTGGCCTTCTTAAGCACTTGAAATGTGACTAATATGACTGAGGACATTAATTTTAAATTAAATTAAATTTTAATTCATATAAATTTAAATTCAAATAGCCACATGTAGCTAATGGCTACTATATTGGATGACAGAGCTCTAGGCAACTCGGGGAGTTTGGGTTGAAGAAAAAATACTCCTTGCAAGAGTAATTCTGAACTGAGATGAGAAAGGGGATGTCAGCTGCAAGTTCATGGCCTTCGAAGACCCCTGATCCACAGAAACAGAAGGAAGCTTCTGGTGAGATAGAGAGGTCTATTGCTTGAGAAAATGTACATCCAAATATTTGAGCTTCCTGTATGAAAAGTACAGGTTCTTGGGGATAGTAACTCAGTTACATATTGGACTTGGAGGAAATAGATACATGGGACTCATAGACCTACCTCTGATTGAGCTGATTCACTTCATAATTCCCATCAGCACCTGCCTGCTGTTGTATCCTGCTTCACATTGTGCTAGGTGTATTTCACAAGGCTTAGCAGACACTGTGAGGAATATCTGGAAAAGGGGTTCCTTGTAATTTCACTGCTTATCCATCTTTCCAAAATCTTCCTGACTTTATTTTCAAATTTGGAGAAAAAGCAAAACGATTAGCCAGACAGATAACATGATTAATTTAATCGTCTGGGAAGTGGGAGCTTGAACATGGCATTTGCTTGAGCACTCCATTAGTCTTGATCCCATGTTAACATTTGACACTCAATTTAATGTTAAATTTGGGGAGAAAGTAGAATAGGAGAAAGTAGAATTGGGAGATTCACAAATTCTGTGCTGGTGTTGATTTTTAGCACATTAAAGACAGGACTACTACTATGCTACCTGCTGGGACCCTTCCATCCTATTCAGATGCCCCAGTCTAGGGTCATTGTACCTTGAAACTTGCCCCAGCAAAACAACTTCCTACCCACTTCAACCTAATCAGATTCCTTTTAAGTGGGAAAGATGAAGTCCATGATTACTTCCTCAAAACTCCGTCCACTTGGCACCGTGGCTGGGTTTCCAAATAGCTTGCAGACGTCCTGTCAATGAGTTCTGTGAAACTGGTGGCACACCAGGATGGCCTTATTTGCTTTCTGCTTTAAGCAGAAAAATTGGATTTAGAAAGCTTTTCCTAATCTGGATCTCTGCGATATATAATAAACTCCTTACATCTGTCACCATCAGCATTCTCCTTGCAGTCTTTACCTTTTATGTTTCAAAAAGGGAAGACAGGATGCCCTTTCTTTCTCTTCCTATTCAAGCCCTGTCTTGGGACAGCTAGCCCTGAGGATTAGTGACATCTTCCTGGCTGGGGTGATAGGGGACCGGAACAAATTTAGGATTGCCCTCTATACCAGCCACATTCCATCCCTATTAACTCTAAGAACCAACACTGGTTTGGAAACTTTTTAGACAGCAAAATAAAAAGTCAGGCCTAAAGCTCCCTAAACACCCGCTTTAATGATAACATTGATTATATACCAGAGGCAATGTTTTCAAAGTAGGGACTGCAGTTACTTGCACTAGAGTCATCTTTCCTGCCAATAAAATGCAGATTCCCAGGTCTCCCTCTAGGCCCCCCCTGAGTCACAAGCTCTAGGCCCAGGCCCTGTCTGCAGTTTAACCACTCCCCAGGTGACTTCCACGCATTGCCCATTACTTCTTTCAGAGTTGGTTAGTGGACCCTCTCAGGGGCTGGGGGATCAGACAGCAATATTGTCCTCAGTGGAGAAATGGTCCTGTGGAGAGGCAGGTGTGAAGCACAGGAATAAAGAGGCACAGTTTTAAATATTATGCCATTAATTGCCTGCTGTGGGCATAAGGAATCAACTTAGCCTTCCTGTCCTTAGTTTTTTTGTTTGTCAAGATTTGGTTCACATGCTTGATGAGGTATGAGTATAAATCACCTGGAACACAGCATTTAATAAGCATTTCTATTATGATTTCTCAAAAGTTGCTATGCTTAAGAAAAATTTCAGGTATAAAACAGCATATTTTTATTAAGCATTTTTTTTTAATTCAACAAAGACATATACCTTTGCCAGTTAGAGTTCTGATGAGCTAGTCATTGATGCCATTTTTGCCACTTTTGAAGGAGAGTGGAGTCTCAGCCTGAACATTACTGTTTGGCTTTTTCAAATATCTCTTGTATCCTCATTACTATAACATTTATCAATTCCTGCTGGTACTTAATACTCTAGTTGTCCCATGCAAGACTTTGGGTCTACATTATATAACAGGGACCACTACTAGTCTCCTATATGTATATTTGAGGGACAATTCAAGAAGGTTGAATTCAAGAAACCACTGTCCCCAAAACATGTCCAATTAGGACTTTCAAGTGAACATTACTCCTCTTTCTTCCCTGCAGACTTTTCTAGGGATTTGGGGAGCTTCTTTTTCCCTTTAAGTATGTCTTTCTTCATCCTTTACCAGTAAATGCTTGGAATTGGTTTCAGCTGAGAGTTAGGGAGTCAAGGGAACTGGTCCCTCCTTTAAGGAGAATTCTGAAATACAAGAGGGCATGTGCAGCTAGGTGCTCGGATACTCCAGGCATTCTTGGAGGTGCCTGGGAAGATTTTTAAAGGGATAATGAGGGGCTAGGATCTGCTTTTCACAGTCCCTCCAACTGGATCAGCTCTGCAGGTAATGTGTTTTGTGTTTCAGTATATATGTAGAAATTTGTTTGAGAAAAGCATGTCACTGTAAAACACTAAACAGCAATCTTTGAAAATTACTGGTATAGTCCAGTACATTCAAGTTTGATTGATGGCTGAGAAGACTGAAGTTCTGTCCTAGAAGTTAAATATCTAAGCTAAAGACTCATGATTGGATTAAACACATTTTAATTAAACAAGTTTTAAGAAACATGTAGCAAGTGCTTCCTGTGGGCCTAGGTAAGGAAAAGAGAGACCAAGAAACATGGACTCTGACCTCAAGGATTGCAGTCTCGTAAGGGAGCACAAGAGAAGTATATGATTAAATACAGTACATATAAATATGCAAAATAAAAGTGCTATGGGAACCCAGTTGTGGATTTAAAAAAATAATAGATAATATTGCATGGTAAGTCATTTGAAGGCATTGTGCTTGGCATTCTCTCCCTTTCTCCCTCCTTCCTCCCTCCATGTATCCCTGCAAAATGGCGTCATTTCCCACACTCTATGGGTGAGGAAATCAAGGTTTAGAGATTGTTTCTTGCCCAAGTTCATATAATAATTAGTAGGTGGCAAAGTTGTGATTCCAACAGAAGTAATCTGACTCCAGGGGTCATAACCTTTATCCTAGGAAAACCTAAGAACACTTCAACAGGAGGGCCTTCTGACCTGGGCCTAAGAAGATGAGGATTTCAAATGCAACACAGGAGAGGACTGGTGGGAGGGGTGAGATATTCTAGGCAGAGTACCCTGCACAGATGCAGTCCTGAGAACCTCTCAATATGCCGAAAGTGCAGTATGGGGCCACATTTTAAAAAGGTGTTATCATCACTACTCCAGAGAACAATACTCTAACTCCCAGTGCTTACAGATTAGAATTTAACCTCTAGGTAAGGATGGGATGAGAGGCAGCATGATGTTTGGAGCTGAGAGATTTGCAACACTAGGCAAGTTATTTAATTTCTTTGTGTCTCATTTCCTCTTTTCTAAGATGTGTGTGTGCATAACCACTAATTCACAATGATAATTATGAAGACTAAATTGGGTAGTGTACATGGAGGCATTTATCATAGTGTCTTTCATAAGATAAGTACTCAGTAAATGGTAGCCAGTTATTTTGAATTTAACTTCAACCTAATCAGATAAGCTAATATTTTTTGTATGTATTAAACATTGTACCAAACCTTACACATGTATTATGTAAATCTTTAAAAACAAATGGCTCTGAGAAGTAGGTGTTATTATCTCCTTGAAATATAAAGGATGAAACAGGATTCTGATATTGATTCTAGCATTTGATTTTGGAGTTCTTAACAGACTGGTTTCTTTACTTGACATTGCTGGGAAATCTCAGCATGATTGGACATAGGTAGGAGGTTGATACCCTGGTTCACTGGAGAGAGAGAGAGATTTGGAACAAATGGGCTCTGTAACAACCTCTTCAAATTATACCAAGGAAATGAGAACCAAACTGTTGGGTTTATGCCTCTTAAAGGGTCTATAAACTCTTGTTTAAGGTCTATGGTCTCATTTTATGCAGACTCTTAACTCTTTTACCAGCCATTCCATGAACAAATTTTACTTTTCCACATCTTTGTGAAAGGCTGTATAAGTTAGCTTTAAGAAATCACCCCAATACTTAGTGACTTAAACCATAACCATTTATTTAGCTCATGATTGTGTGGGATGGAGTACTGGGCTGGGCTTAGCTCTGTAATTCTTCTTTTGGTCTTGGCTGGTCTTTTGGCCTTGTGTTTGGTCAGCTGCCAGATCTGCTGGGGCTTGTTGGTTTGGTGGGCTGTTCAGCTGAGGTGACTCATTTTCACTCCTTTGGGCTCTCATTTTCTAGGAAGCTAACCTGGACTTGCTCTTATAGTGTTAGAAGGGTTCCAAGAACTACAAGCAAGAGGACAAACTACAGTGTGTAAGTACACCTTTAAGTCTCTGCATTTTTTATGTTTGCTCTTGTCACAGTGGCTAAAGTTAGACAGTGGCCAATCCCAGACTCAGCATGTGAGTGCCAAAGGTAGATACAGGATGCATAAAAAAAACGTGGGTGTGTTCCACCATGAAAACTTATCATGCAAGCATTGGGAAGTCAGTCACAATGGCTGTGAACTAGCACAGGCTTGAAAAGGTGCTGGAGAAAGTTATCTTCTGTGGAGAGGCATTTGGTGCCCAGCTGACTCGGGGGCAACTACACATCCTCTTGACGTGGAAACTAGAAGATGATGTGATATACCAGGAACCATACACTCCCATGCTGTCTGCTTCCTGCCTCCTGTACCTAGCCCTTCTTCTGAAGTAGGGACTTGCCAAAGACAACATTCTAGTAGCTGGTAAGGCCTGAACTCTGTAATGACTGGTTTATTTTACCTTCTGCCTTCACTGTGCCCTGAGCTGGCATGACCTGTAGCAATAGTGCTATATCCCTTGCAATTTATTCACATCTCAGTCCAGGTATCTACAACTGTCTCTCATCACTCTCATTCTAAAAGGGTACCAAGTTGATCTTGCTTATCCTTGAAATCAGACCACAGACTTGCTGGGGTAAGAAGCTTTAGACTTACATTCAATTTACTTATCATATCAATGGTTTCTGTAGTTTAATTTTATTTTATGTTCCATTTTATTTCATGAAGAAAGAAAATTCTGCAGGGTATTGAAGGACCTTGGTATCTGGGATCAAGTCACAGGCACATAATGTTGTGACCTATCACTCATTGCTGGCTGTCCTGGGGAAAGACAATGAAGAGTCTGGTGAAAATCATTTCTTAAAAGTCTTCTTTTCCTTCTGCAATTTCAATATAAATGCCAGTATTATATTAAAATCCAGGAAAACATGGAAAATTCTTTACCTCTTTGTAAATATCTTAATAAATAGTTTGGTAATAATTTCATACCTTTGAAACCTAGGGCTCAGGGCAAAAATATAGCAGTTGACTTCAAGGAGATGAAATGATGATGTCTGTTAGGCTCAGCCTGGCTCATCCATTGCTGCTGCTGTGTGTCATCAAGTTTGGGATTTTGACCTTTTGTGACTTCAAGTTTTTTTTTTAAATATCTTTTTTAGATTGTAGATGGACACAATACTCTTATTTATTTATATTTATGTGGTGCTGAGGATCGAACCCAGCACTTCATGTGCTAAGTGAGTATTCTACCACTGAACCACTACCCCAGCCCCATGACTTCAGTTTTGATTCCACAGACCTTGGATGCAGAGGTCTCTTTTATATATGCGGTTGTCTAACATTTTCCACAAAAACTTTTAATTGAGGGTTTCAGGATTCTAGGATTCAGTGCCCTGGGGAAATGATGCTGAGGTTTATTCTAGTAGGCATTTGTGAAGCCCCTTATATGCCGAGCTCTGTGCCAGCATACACACAGTTCTGACCTCTGAGAGCTTAGAACCAGGTGAATTTCACTGAAAGGGTCAGGTCTGTGAACTAAAATATTGCCATGTGATAAAGGCACCAGGAAGTGCCTAAAAGAGAGAAGAGGGCAGAGTTCAAAGAGGTGACGCTTAAGTGGTATTTGGAAACAACACACTGGAAGACATCTCATCTGACTTGTTGAAGCTTAAGATTGCAAAGGTTTCACAGGCTACTATGTCTGCTAGGTTAGTCTCTTAACTACCTAAATATGTGTGACCATGTATAAGCTCTGTAAAGAGTCTTAACATAATAGTGAATATCTGATAATTTTAAAATAAAAAGATAAACATACTGGAAAGTAAGGGAAATTCTCTAAAGTTAAGAAAGGAAAAGGAACAGAATTCACAGAGGTAAGAATCAAAATTTCTGACTCCTTTATTTTTAGCTACCAATAATTTCCAGGAGCTCTGCCTTCACATGTGCCTGCCCATGGGTAAAGGAGACAGATAAAGATTTCTCCCCTATGTGGGGAGAAATGCTAGTTGTAGATCCCTAGTTGAAGTGATAGGCAACATCCTGACTTAAAAGGATGTTGGAAGGAAAAGGTAAACTAAAAAAAAATCTACTCCATGGAGGCAGATGATGAAGACCCTTTCTTGATTCAAACTGGCTCCTGATGGGTGGAAAATGGTACAATGCACCAGCTTTTACAAGATTTTGGGGCCTGTGTTCAGTGTTTGCATGGTCTGAGTAAATATAAGCTAAGAATTTCAATTTCAAGCAGAACCAGCAGTATTAAGCACATATCTCTGGGAGAACCCACATGCAATCCATATTGCAAAAATGCCTGTAGACTTAGTCCCCAGTGAATGTGAAATAGACAGAAATCACAAAGTGTATGAGGAAATGAGACATCATGAGTGAGAGTCAAAACACAGCCAGGAACAGCACACAATGACCTCAGGTATTTAACATGTCTAGTACATTTAAAGAAAGAAAAGAGAAAAATAAAAATATGACCAGGAACAAAAGCCTATCAAAAACAACTTGGACTACTTGATGAAGTGCTACATGAACTGTTTCGAAATAAATAATAGTAATCAAAGTGAAAAAGTCAATGAAAGCAGAATCCATTAATAACAAAGGAAAAATAAATTGTAGTATGTTCACACAATGGAGTATTATAATGTAGCCAGAAAGAGCAAATTACTGCTAATGCAATATGATGCATGAACTTCACAGTCATGAAGCAAAAGAAGTCATATACAGAGCATGCATATCATGTGGTTCTATGTATAGAAAATATGAAAACAGACAAGGCTAATCTATGTTGATGGTGGTCAGAAAAGTGGTAACCTCATATGGCAGGGTATTGATTGAGAAAAGTTGAGAGGTAGGCCTCTGGGGTGCTGGACATGTTGTGTATCTTGAACATTTGGATGGTGGCAAACCTGTAATGTCATCCTGCATATGCTTAAGACTTTATGCTTGTATTATCTGTGATTAATAACACAAAAGAATAAAAACTTTAATGGTTCTATCTTCCAGTTTCTTTGACTACCAAGACTGAATTAGATACAGCCAAAGAGAAATTTAGTGAACTGGAACCTAAAGAAATACCCCTAATTTGGCATAGAGATGAAAATGACAGAGACAATGAGGCTGGCTGGCTCATTAGGGTGTGGCAGTGGTAGAGTGGGTTCCTGGCATATGTTTGGTTCTTGGTTTGGTCCCCAGCACTGCAGAAAAAAGAAAGAGAGAAATGGGTACAGGGGAGGGGTGCTACAATGAAGCAAAAGTGAAGTCTTAGTAGAACTATAGAAAAAATAAAGGATAAATAGTTTCTAAGACATAAATTCCTTGATTCAGGATGTTTATGAACTTCATGTAGGATAAATAAAAAGTATTGACACCAAAACACATCAGAAGAAAACTTCAGGTCAGAGACGAAGAGAAGATTCTAAAAACAGCCAGGGTGAAGGTACAGATGACCTCCATCGGACTATCAATTAGACTGAGGGAGGCTTCCAACAGTGGTGTTGCAAGTCTGTAGATGAAGGGATGGTTTCATCAGTGCCTTGCAAAGGTCATAACTATCAATCTAAAATTACTAACTGAGGAGATGAGGGGAAAACAATAATTTTAAGAAATTAGATGAACAAAAGAAAACTAAAATAGGCAAATTGCACTGCCAACAGACCTTCACTTGGGGACTTTCTAAAATAAATATGCTTGAAAGAAGAAAAACAGTTACAGATGGGCTGAGATGCAAGATGGAAAGGAGAGCAAAGGAAATGTGAAATATCAAGGTATATATGTAATATAGGAACTATATGACACTATTATAGAGAATGAGAGAGAGAGAGAGAGAGAGAGAGAGAGAGAGAGAGAGAGGATTGGAGTGCTGGGTCACAGAAGACCTCCTGAAGCAGAGCAATTCCAGCTGCAGTTAGTTGAACTGAAATTGAATCACCCTCCCACTAATTCTAACTACTCTAAGTTGCTCTTTCTGAGTTGGGAGTTTGGTTACATTCCATGGAGCTCCTAGAATTGCCCCTAGACCATTGACTTTTTTGGATGAATTGGTTCAGTCATTATCTAACATTAAATGTTCCCCTTCATGGTGGTTGTGGGAATGGCAACTCCATAACAAGATAAAAACAGAATTTACTGTTATAATGCAAGTAAATCTTAGAGATTAATTAAAAACAGATTTTATTCATTTACATAATTACAAAATTATTTCCAACAGCAATCCTAATAAACTTGGATTTGTTTGACAAATGTGATGATTTGTGCTGGGATAAATTTGTGCCTTTTGTAAATGCTTTTGATATTGATGGAAGGCAGGGTCCCAAAGGAGCAAGTGATACAAATGTCTGCCCTACAAAGGGTGCCTGGTGCTTTGAAATTGTACTGTAGTATTTTAGTCACTGATAGCTGAGCCTAGTGCCCTGCAGAAGGTGAAGAAGTGTTATTGTCTAGGGATGCTGGGTTTGTTGTCTGTTCAGCAAAGAATTGATGAACAGGACACAGAGATAGCAAGCAAGAAATAGGTTTATTGCAAAGGCAAGAGATAGATTTCAAAGACAAGGGGACCCAGAGCTGGGAATTCAGTGGGGGAGTTTTGACCTGTTCTTTTCATGGTCTCTGAAATTTCCTCCTCTGCTTTTCTCCTCCCCTGTCCATGCACTCCTCACTATTATTGATTGGTGCCCCCACTGTGTCCATGCATCTGTTTTTGTTTTTAGATTGGATCTCCTGCTTAGGAGCATGAATATGGAAGTGTCTGACTAGTTGGGTCCCCCACTTGTGTCCATGAGCACATTCCTCAAGCAGGAAGTTGGCCTCATCAGAAGACCTCTTCATGCTCCTTTGTTCTGGCCCTTCCCCCGACCTCCTCACTTGTCATCTTGCCCTGGCTGCCTGAGCCCTTCTACATCTCCCTCAGAAGGTGGGTGCTGGTACCCTCCGCTGATAATTCCACAATCCATTTTCTGGCATTCTTCTATCACTATTGGCATAAAACACTGGTGGTTTTAAACCTTGATCTCAATTTTCTAATTCTTTCATGACCCTACGGATCTCTTCCATCTTAAATATTCCTTTAGTGTTCTTTAATTCTTTAGTGAATATTTTAACCTAAATAAAAATTTCATCTTTTCCACCTTTAAGAGACAGCTCAGCTTCTACCTTCTCTGCAAATTCTGCCCTGAATTCCCTGACAGGATTAACCATACTCTCCTTCATGTTCCCCTGCCACTGATTTCTTTCCATGGTAATTATTTGTCAGTATACAGAGAACTCAGGAAAGGCTTTGTGAAACTCTCATGTCTCCATCCCTAGTGATCAGTTCAATAGGTTCTTGTTCATTAACACATGATTGCTTCCACTTGAATAAAAACATGATTTATGTGCTACTGCAAAGATGGGCATATGATAATGTTGGTGATGGTGAAGTGTATTTTTGACTACTTTACCTGTGTCTTCAGGATGTCCTCGGTTCTGAGATGTTGTCTTGTTACATCTGTAGTATGTTCACACAATCAATACCCACTAGGTATTGATAACTAATATTCACTCATTATTTAATAGATAAGAAGTCAAGAAGAGAAAGTTGAAGTGGCTGTTGCAAGGCCCTGCAGTTTGCACAAAGGGTAAACCAACGGACAGGATGGGAGATGGGAAATAGTAAGGAGTAAGACTTCTTACTCCTTGCAAAAATGACTTCATTAATTTTCTCTCCATTTAAATTCAGCTCCGCCTCCTCCAGTTCTTTTCTTCATGAGATCAAAGAGGCAGTCTTTGATAGGAGGAAGACACACCACAGAGATGCTGAATATGAACTGACCCTCTCACGGGGATCATTTTGCTGCAGAAGCAGCAATAATCATAATCATAATGCTCGCTTGAACTTGGCACTTTTCTTCTCTTCGGCATAGAGTCTGAAATTACCTGCTGATGCCTTCGGCACAGCAGTGGGCTGCTGAACAGAGGAGAGGCTGGGGACCCCGAAGTGTGTTATTGTGGAGAAATTCTGGAAGCTCTCAGGGCTGTGAATGGCTCTGGTGAATAAGCCAACCTGGGGCAGCTCAATAGGCGGGGTGATGAGTAGGAAGCTGTGATATTGTTTCTATAGAAGGAGTGGCTGGAGATTGCTCAGGGGCTGTGCTGTGTGGATACCTCTTGGCAGAGAGGCCCATAAGAGGACCACGCCAAACCTTTAGACTTATGGAAACAAAACCCCATTTCTCGGGACGCTAGGAACATTAGGGAATTATTTCACAAAAAAATTAGAAGCATTGATAAAAACAAATGATCCTTTGACTTCTTTCTTTATAATCAATGCCACACACACATATAAGCACTCATAGGCATCTGAGTTCCCAGGTGTGAGTGTAAACCAGGTCTGTGGCATTCTCTGTCATGGAGAAATGCTGTGTTTTTTTCTTGTGCAAGAAGAGAGATCAGATCTTATGAGAATTTAGGGCCCTTGATGAGAGCTCTTCTGCATATTTCTTTTGCATCTTAGATTCCCAGAGCACAGACCTCCCTGGCCTCAGCCAGGATCCATTTTCCACCAGCAGTCTTTTGTTTGTCTCAGCTCCACTGAGTTAGGACTGGATAGTCAAGTCCAGTGGGCAGGGAAATATGATTCAGGAAAGTATCCTTCTAAGTCAGCCTTTTCTGACCTCTGCTGTTCATCTGATTAGTAATGCTGTTCCCTGTGCCTGCAACATTGGTCTGGAGTGAGGCCTTTTTGAATTCCCCATGATATGGTCAGCATGGAAATCCTTGGCCTGTTCACCAGACCAGGGGTCTCAAATGGCCCCAGTTGCCACGAAGGCATGTGAGCACAGCCCAGGGGGTGACAATGAAGCCAAGATGGAGTTCTGCTCCACATGCCCTCTAACTGAAGACAGGTGTGCATGCCCTCTAACTGAAGACAGGTGTGTAGGCCTGTGACCAGATAAACATGAGGTTGGCTTCTGTCTGATAGGAACAGAGACACAATCATCCAGGGCAGGTGCTTGCTGCAGAAACAGCATTTTATTCCTTAGCAGTGGCCTGGATTTGTTTTCCTATGGCCTGATCCTGAGGTTTTTGTCCTATGACTTTTCTTTTGCTGTGGTTTGGGTTCTTATCAGTGTTGACTCAAATCCCTATCCTGAATGTATGTCTAGATTACTCACTTCACTCCAAATTACCTACAAAGAAACAGTGAAAAGAGATGAAGGAAGAAATTCAGCATGGATGGTCTTTGACTTGTGATGATTCACTTGGGATTTTTTTGACATTATGTTGGTGCAAAAGTGATACACATCCAGTGGAAGCCATAAGTTTAGAATTTTGTTCTTTTCCTGGATTAGTGGCATGTGGGGACACTCTTTTGTGATGCTGGCAGCAGCAGAGAGCCATAGCTCCCAGTCAGTCATGCGATCAGGAGGAAAAACAAATGATGCCCCACAGTGTACTGTATTCAATAAATTGTATGAGACATTCAACACTTTATTATAACATAGGCTTTGTGCTATTTTGTCCTGCTTTAGGCTAATGTGAGTGTTCTGAGAGCACTTAAACTAAGAGAAGCTGAGCTATGATGTTTGGTAGGACAGGTGAATTAAATGCATTTTTGACTTAGGACATTTTCAACTTGCTGATGTGTTTATTGGGGTGTAAGTCGGGGAGCGTCTGTATTGAGCACTGACATTGTGCTAGGTGTTAGGGAAAGAGAGATGAAGCTGGCAAGTGCCTGCCTTCTAGAGCGCACAATTCAGTGGGAGAGACCAGCACCAGTGAGACCACAGGGACACAGGTGAATATTCCAGGGACTGTGATCCTATTCTGTGGTTTGCTGCAGCCAGCAGGGAAGGGGAGGCCATTTTGGTGGAGGGGGAACCAAAGACAAGGTGAAAAGTCTTCATGTAAGCTGAGGCAGAGAAAAGGGTGGTAGAAACAGAAAAAAAAATAGTGTGGCGTGCTGAAGAAACTACAGTTGTTCTATTTCAAGGGATATGGAAGCCAAGGGGAGACAGTAAGTGATGAAATGGGTGAGATATTTGGGGACTAGGTGCAGGGCTGTTGATGGGTCAAGCTAGGTAGTGTAAACTATACCAGGGGACTGTCCTAGCTATATGGCTGGCTTCAAGGAGGCATTGAATTCCAAGTCATGGTGTCCAAGGACATATGGACACTTGGGCTTGATTTGGGTTGCATGGGTATTAGAAAGTCTGAACTGAGGTTAGCATGTGCCTCCTGGAATTTCCTGGCAGTAGTGACATTTGAGTCTGCGTACTTGCCTGGGTAAACAGGACCCTAGTTTGTTGCTATAGGGATAGGACTTAGGGTCCTGAGACCTGGCCAAGACAAAACCTAGGGAAATGGGATGGAGTTCCTGGAAGAAACAGTCTAATTGTATAGACTGGGCCAATCCAGCTGGAGTAGGGGAGATGTGGCTTCATAGGTTCACATATGGAGAGCAAAATAAACCCAGATTCCACCAGTCAAAGGAAGAGAGACATCTAAAATGCTTCTCACTTGCTTAGGCTAACGCAGACATTCAGAGAAATAGAACTACAGCCAGGGAGACAGGGACTAGGAAGGTAGAGATTGATGTGGAGATTTCAAAGCAAAAGGTAGTTCCAGCAAAGGAAGACTCTCTCTTGTTCATTGAATACACCAAACTCTGCAACTTCCACAGGATTCCTCTGCCTGGAGCACTCTGCTATCTCTGATTGCAGCCATGAGCTACCAGAGCCTGCAGGCTAGCCCACAGTGCTGAAGGCCTGGTGTGCATGTGGGGAACCTCCTGCCCCTGCCCTGCCCAGCCTGAACCTGGAGCTTTCTCTCCCATGTTTTGCTTTTTCTAAGCGATGACTGGGTCATGCCGTCCTCTCAGCAGTGTTTCCTCACTTGTTCTAAAATAACCCTCTGGATAGGGACAAGGTTCAGTGTGAAAGGAAACTCCCCTCTTTAGGGACCAGCCCAGACCCCTGTCCTATTACCCAAATAATCGCTTTGTGAGGCTCCCAAGGACAATGTTTCCAGAACAGTTTACGAGGAATCTTCTGATAATTTAATCTGCCCAGTCCACAGAGATTCTACCATACACAAGCGGGCACACATACTGGGACATTTACTGCCAATTTCAAAGAGTAGCGAATGGGTTTCTCTCCTGTCATCTGGGATGCTCAAAGATTTTAAATTTAGCTGTTCCTGCAATATTATAAAGAAATAATTTTAACAAAATGCCCTGTCCCAATAAGACTGTGTCCTGTGCCTGCAGCCTGTTGTCCTGAATCAAATCCAGGGCCATCATGTTGACACCCACCTGACTTTGAAGCCTCTGAGCTGATGGGCAAAATGTACCCACAGGAGTCCCTAGTGCGTAAATGGCAACCCTGTGTTGATTTCCCTCTGTCCTTCCTAATGTCAGAGGCTGGATGTGGGCTAAAGACAGCTCCACCAATGTCAGAGGAAGGCAAGCTGTTTCCAGGGGACCAACCAGGCTTTCCTCTTCCTGGTAACCCCAGGACTAGTCAGGGTCACACCTATTGTTACTGCTTTGAAGAGAGTTACATCCAAATGCTGAAAAAAGGATCACATGGTTTTGGAAGTCAGGTAAGGTTCAGAGTGCAGGCTGTCATCTGAAATGAGGCTGTTTATAGCATATGGAAGGACAGGAACCAGGGAAGTGTCAGAGACCTGGTGTGGGATTAAGTGAACTTGGGCTCAGGATTAGGTGAACTTGTTAGAAGGGCTGGCTGCTTTTCCATCTCTGCCCTCAGGGAACTTTTTTATGTCCTTAAGTAGAAGCTTTGGTCAGAACAGCAGTGGGCTTGGGGAATGTGTGGCTTAGGGAGGGACTTAGAGCCAGTTCCTGAACCCCTCTTCCCGCTGAGACCACATCTATCTCTTTCCTCTAAACACAGTTTTTAAAGAAAGCCAAAGAAGGGAATTTATATGAAAAAAAAAAAAGAATTATTAGTATTCTGCTAGTTTCTTGACATATACATGTGATCCATTAAAAAATTAAAAAAAAAAAACTTGTAAAATAATCAATTTTCTTAATTCCAGATGGGCAAACGGGAGCTTAGAGATGAAGTTACCCAATCTGGGAGCCTTTTGAAGGTAAATGGGGTGCTAAAAATACAAATAGTGAGTACTTACTACCTGAAAATTGGTTTTATTATTTGGACTTGTTAAATAATACTACTAGAAGATTCTTATTAATAATGAAATTGTTGCTTTTTTAAAAAAATCAACAGATATAAGCCGTAACTTCCTCTGTCGATTGGAGGTATGTGGTTACCCTGAAATCAGTGACTCTTCCAAGATCACAGAGTGGTGAGGGACAAAGCCAGGCTTCAGAGCTGATCTCTTTCCATGATTTCAATCTGCTTAATTTTGGAGATGAAACAAGCTCCCCTTAGGAGGTCTCTGAGGGGCCTGTGGCCTTGTCTCCCAGGTCTCCTTTCTCACTGCTGGGCTCCCTGATTGCTGTGGACCCTTGGCCTGATGGCGGACCCTTCCCTTAGCTTGACTTCTGGCCCTTGTGTGTTGCTAGGCCCTTCTCGTCTCCCTTCAGATTCCCTGTTTCTTTGACCCTTCTCTGCTCCCTTGGGTTCTGGGTGCTGGGTCTGCCACCCACCCTCAAGCCTGAGGCTCTCCCCCTGGGTGGCTTTGCTTGCCCCTCCCTGATCTGGTCTAGAAATTAATTCATTCCTGGCTATTTTCCCTTCACCCACCTTCATAGCTACATTCACAATTTGGCAGTCTTTGAGATTTAATCAACTAGTTCATTGAGCAATCCAGGTGTATACCCACCTGATTTGAAGTGATTTAGTTTAATGAAGATAATCACGTGACCCAAGTTTTCTGGGGCAGCCCTAATTTCAAATATTCTGTCTCATTGTACTCACAAAAACTCTTAGAATACTGAAAATATTGGTATTTGAGGATAAAAAAATATCATCTTCTAGATGACCTTGGGCACCTGGAAAAAAAATAAGGCATAAATATGTTCCACCTTTGGCTTCAGACACAATAGTTCTCTGCTAAACCTTTGTTTTTGTCAGTCTGGATAAGCCCAAGAGAGAACAGCTCTTTTGTTTGTTTTCAAAAATCTTATTAGTATTGTTGTCCTCACTTTCTATAAAAAAGAACTTCATTGTCTTCATTGGATGCCAAATGTCTTTCTTGCTGAGCAGTTTGGTGTTTCTCTAGTTAGCACCTAATACTGTGACTGTCTAAGTCAGGGGACTGCCTTCACTGCGAAATTTGCAAGAGCCAGGATCTCCATGTTCTGTCTATCTCCTGAGCCCACAAATAAATCCTACTGCCAGAAAAACGCCTGTTCTTGGCTTTGGTTGGACCTTCAGTTGCAACTAGCTGCCTTCCCTGAGCCTGAGGGAGCTTGGTGGAACCTCCCTGAAGATCAGAGCCGCCCGGGGGGTCGAATCTGTTCCTGCCAGAAAGAGGGTACTTTACCTGTAAATGGTTCCCAAGGCCCAGTTACAGCCACTATGGAGAAAGGAAATATCTCCAACAGGAGGGGCATTTTGAGTGGACAGAACTGCTAGAACAAGGTAGCATGGGGCAGAGCAATCCCAGTGATAGGTTCTGAGGGCCACTGTTTCCCGGAGATACTTCCAAAAGAACCCTGAACTAGATGTCACAAAGGTCTGGGGTGCCCACTGACACACTGAGGTCTCTGAGAAGTTGTGCACAAAAGCTATCAGCATTTCCTAAACATGTTTGGCTGTAGCACACTCTTTTCATATTTCATCCTTTAGTATTTTAAAGAATAAAGGTAAAACAAAAAAAGCAGGGGAGTGAGAGTCAGAGGGACCTGTCTTGATCCAAGTTCAAAATCCTCCCATTCAACTGGTTCACTTTGTTTGCTGTGTTATCTAGTCTTGGTTTTCTCATCAGTAAAATGAGACGAACAGAGGACCTCACATAGGGTTGTGAAAGTTAAAAGTTACTGGATAGGAAAGCACTTTGCTTAAACGTAACATGGTTACTTGGGAAGAGGCTTTGTTGAGGTAGAAAATTCAGCTAGTGCATTTGTGGCTCAGTGGTAGAGCATGTGTTTAGCATATGAGAGGCCCTGGCTTCAATCCCCAGCACCAAAATAAATAAATATATAATCCCATTTATATTGACTGATTTAGAAACTGCCTGTCCTTGTTTGTCTATTCAAAATGTGCCAGGACCAGAATATTTGAGCTAAAATGTCAGGACTCTATGATAGCTAAATAATGGAGAATACTTTTGAATTAATACATGCTTTTAAGAAAATACTTAAGATTCTTATAGCAGAATACAGGATGAATTAGAAAGAAAAGGCTTAAGGTTTGGTTCACTCCCTCTACTTACAGAATGAAGCCATGCTTTAGAAAGTCGTTAAAGATGCAGCAAGAGTGCTTGGGGTGGGCACGCCTGGGATCTGGAGGCTGAGATAGGGCCAAGACCTGTTACCCAGCAGGTGGTGGTGGGACTAGCTATTCTCTTAGGGATTTGTAAGTGTGGCTTGGAAGGTTTGCCTTGAAACCTTGACTCCTTTTCACGCAGACATAAGAATGATCCCCTGAATATTCTAAATATCTTGTTTTTTTTATTTTTTTCTTCTTTGTACATTAAACTGGGACTTCTCAACCTGGATTGCATTTAGGCCATTGGGAAAGGGGTGCAGGGTCAATTGGTATGACTTGTGTCATGAAATTAGAAACAACATTTTGTGTGCATATGTGTATGTGCATTTCAATGGGGGAAGACAGGCAATCCTAAACCACAAAATGGGTTTTGTTCTCTGTGAACTGTATGAATCACATCCAGAATAAACTCCCTGACCGGCAGAGTTCACTCTACAATTGGTAATTGGATGGGGACTCAGGCACTCCCGTGAACCTCCTGGGCTTCTGCAGCTGGTCTGAGGCACTTGGTATGCTGCTTCATCAGCAAGAAGCTGGTTTTACTTGGTCTCCTTGCTCTGGGGAACCGTAGCTTCTCTGTACTTCCTCCTTCCCTTTCTGGCCTACAAAGTCCTTGAAACCTGCCATGGATGCTGCTGTAAATCCCAGGTTATCTATGGATGGCGGATGTGACTTTCACAGTTACCCAAATTAAACAAGCGGTGTGCATGCCAGGCAGCTCAAGCTGCTTGCATTTCAGTGGGTATTTAGTGGACACCTATTGGTGCCATGCACTATGTTAGGACCCAGGTGTAGGGCAATGAGAGAGAGAAAATAAAATAACAAGCAGCCCCTGATATGCAGGGGCTTTCTGTCCAGAGCATCCAGACAAATTATAATATGAGCAATAAAGACGAAGTGATACAGAAGTACATCCCCTATATTGTTACAGCTAAACTCTGATACTGAAGCTATATAGAAAAATGAGCCTGCATGGATACATTATTGAACACATGTAGACAGGATTCCTGCCAAGTGTAATGTCTATTAATTATGTCAAATCATCATATACACACACACACAAATATAAAATTACAAATGAACTATAAGGATGGGAGATATAGTACTGTGAGAAAATATTATAGGGGCAATTTGACCTTGACATAGAGATTCATGCAAGGCTTCCATGAGGGAATAATGCCGGAGCTGACACCTTTAGGAAGAAAAATAGGGGTTTATGAGGTAAAACAAGGTTAGGATGGGAAAGGAACTCCAGGCATAAGGAATAGCATGTATAAAGGCTCTGTGGTGAGGTGTAGCTTTGTGCCCATTAGTAAATAAAAGAGGTTAGGGAGGCTTGGAATCTGACAGAGCAAGGAAAACTGTGCAGAGGCTGGGACCAGATCACTGGGAGCTTGTAAGTCAAGCTGGATTGTGGTCTTTAGCCTAAGTTCAGTAGCAAGTCATGAGATGCTTTAAGCAGGAATGGGATGAGATATATGAACTAGCTATTTTGTTGGAGAGTTTAGGGAAGTTGACTTCGTAGCTAAGTGACTTTGGAGCTGATTTTGCAGGATGAGGAGGAGCTCAGTTGTTAAAGAATAGAAAGGACTTTCATGAAACTAGCCAAAGATGAAGAATACAACCAAGTGGACAGTACACTATGTCTGGGGAGTGGTAAGGTGCAGCTGGGAAGTCCTTAGAGGAATGACTGTGATGGTGAAGTGAAGCCACGCTGGAAAGTGCTCAAACACCTGCTGGTGATTTTGTTGGGAGGGAAGTCAGAGAGTTTTTGAGGAAGGGTATAGCTTCTACCTGCACCTGGAGTCCTGAGATTTTCATCAGAAGTATCTCAGCCGTTTCTAGCCTCTGATTTCTAACCCCAATTGTTCAGGTGAAGATATTGAATAAGGATTTCCAGATAACTGGTTTTGTTGGAGAAGAAGCCCTTGCTCAATTTCATTTTTGGTACGGGCTGTCTTTGGTCATGGCTTTATTTAGGGGTTAGTCATGTCGATTCCTAATGTGGGATGGAGGTATTGTAGCATTCTGATCCAGGACAGTTCTGGATCCAGAAGTTCTTCTCCTGTTCTGCCATCATTGCATATGAGGCTACACTACTTATGGAGACTCCAAGTAAGCAAATGGGAACTAAATGTTATTGAGCATTTGGAAAAATTCATTTTAAGGGATGGCAGCATTGGCTTTTCAAGTTGGAGACATCTTGTCAGTGTACTAGGCAAACTTAACAATTCCAAACTTTTAAGCTGCCATGTTATGGAGAAATCTTTGTGGGTATTGCATTGGTTTGAGCTGGAGAATGTGCCTGAAAGGTACTAAATAGTTGAACCACTGGGGGAGAAGGTGACCATTCTGTGAAGGACAGGTGGAACCATTTATTAAGCACAAAATTGCTGTTTTGAATAAAGGTTAGAAATCAGCCCTAAAAGTAAGGCAAAGATATATGCTGGTTTTTTTTCCTAGGAAAAGTGCTGATGAAGAAGTTATGCAGAAGAGAATATGAGTGTTGTCTTGAGATTTGTAAAGATTTTATCTGTAGGTGTAATAATACTAACAAATTGCATGTGTTGTTTAAGAATAGAGGAAGATTTCCCCTTAGATGGATCTGAAGAGAGGGAAAGAGTGAGTATGGAAATAGCTTTTAGTAAGTACCTGATATGTTTGGGGCATCCCACATAAAATATATGACTCGTCTTTATGCCAATCCTGCAAATAAAGCTTTATTGTACCCATTTTATGGATGAGATGAGAGCAGGTAATTTTTAAGTGGCAGATCTGAAATTTGAAGTTGGTCCAACTATCTATAAGTACAGTTCATGCTGTTTGCATTGTTCCAATTTTACAAAGAACTAGAAACCGAGAGTTTGTTGTGTGGATGATAGTACTAGCTCTCAAGTAGATTATCCAACCTACTCACTAAATTATCTCTGAACAGTGATGGGGTAAGGCCCACATAATCATAATAATAGTAGCTAATTAAACTGAATTATTTATTGAATACTGTGCTAAATTCTGGACAATGTTGATTTCATTCACATCTCACAACCACCTTATGAGGCAGGAATATATATTATTCCCACCCTATGGAGAAGGAAACTGAGGCAGAAGTAGTTCATCTACAAGCACATAGTTAGTATCTTCTAAATCTGATTCTAAAACCTGCAGCATGATTATTTGCCACATAGCACCTACCCAGTGGAGTTCTAAAAGAGCCATTGCTGGGGGTGTGGCTCAGTAGTAAGGCATGTGCTTAGCATGTGTGAGTGAGGCCCTGGCTCCATTCGACCACAGGGGAAAAAAAAATCACCAAAACCAGTCCTGCCACTACTGAGTCAAGGCTCTGTCATCTAATAAACACCATCCTTGGTGCAGTGTTTCCTTTTATATCCATTGTGTCCTGCCTAGAAAGGTACTGCTTAAAGCACATCACATCAGGCTATGGGAAATGCTACCAATGGGTTCCCCTTGACCAGCCCCTAATTCAGAAGGTTTTGTTCCTGTAAGAATTCTGCTAAGCTTAATTTACAGGGCCATAAGCCATAAAACATAGTTCTTTTTTGGATAGGTTTCATTTACTGACTTGCGGGAGAGAAGACTCATAAATAAATTGCTCCTTTTCCTTGTCGATTGCTGTCCCTATCTTTGGGAATGCATGGTTGCCTTAAATATCTGCAAAGAAAAGAAATTGGATTCTGTGTTAGTGACACTGCTTCTTCTCTCTCTCTCTCTCTTTCTCTCTCTCTGTCTGATACATTCTGAATATTTTACCCTTTTCTCAAGCTGGGAAATCTTTAGAGTCCTAATAGAATTATTTCTTGTACGGTGCTTTATGCAAAATGGCATTATTAATATTAAAATGATAAATATTGTGACTCCTGAAATGATGTGTTTTGATCACACTTTAACTGTGGCAAAACACTTTTTAAAGATACTTTCAAATGTTGTTATAACCTTATATTCACATACCTACACAGATATGGGTCATATGAGCTGACATTTGAAAAGATGATACTCAACTAATTCTCCCACAATAGTCTTTGATATAAATTATAAGGGAACAACAATTTTCTGCCTCTGATGAATGCATGTATAGGTACATTTCAAAAGAAATTTTAATCTTTCCTTTTCACTGGGAAATGAGGCAAGTCTTAAATGGATTTTTGGACTTTGGCTTGCAAAGCTGAATGTCTGTGTTAACATGCCCTTAACGGTGTCAGACAGAAGCTCCTTCCCTCAGTCCTTGGGAGAGGGAGCCATTCATTCTGCTTGCTGCACCATTGATGAAATTAAATGAGGTTAGGGCAGGAGATCAAGAGGCTCATTTGTTAACACAAGCACATTTATAAACAGAAACATTAAATGACTTAGGCAACTTCTTTCCCATGAATCTCAGTTTCCCCAACTATATAACAAAGAACTTGAATTAGGTGGTTGCTACAGACCCTTCTGGCATTAGCATTCCATGATTTGATGACTCTTGATATTGGTCATCCATGGAGTCCATAAAGGCTTCCCTCTTAAATGCTTAAAGTAGAATTAATATTTTATCATTTTTCAATTACTACTCTCTCTAGTTTTTCTTTGGAAGAAGTAAGAAAAAGGGAGTATATAAAAAGGAATTTGCTACCCCTGAAAATATTAATAATATAATAAAATTGATTCCTTATTCTGTGCCTGTTAGTACCTATACAAGGCTAGATGTTTTCTATTTCTAACTTATAACCTATAGGGAAAGTATTAATTGTCCCATTAACAATGAGGAAATTACATTTCAGAGTGATGAAGTCATGTGCTCAGTCTCACAGAAAGCAGAGAGAAATCCCTGGGGTCTGGGACTCGAAATCTGAACTCAGTTACTATCTTCACAGACAATCTGGCCCTGAAATTTATGGGGACTGGAGTAAGTGCACACAGAGGCCCACATATTTAAATATTTAAAGGTTGGACTTCACGTTTTCTATGTCAGACTCTTCTGACAGATGAGGCACTGCCAGACTTCTCTACTCTTCTCAGAGTAGTGTTTGATAGCCATGATGCCTTCCACTGACCAGCTCACCTACTTTCTATAAACTTCCCTTCATCTTTTTTTTAAATTTTTTTATTAGTTGCTCAAAACATTACAATGATCTTGGCATATCATACATTTGATTCAAATGGGGTACGTAATCTTAATCTTATTTTTCCACGTGTACAGATTGCAGGATCACATTGGTTATACAGCCACTGGGAGAGGGAGTATTTCATAGTGACATTCATGTAACCACAGCTTATCACTAATGACAAACATTTCTTTAGCTTTTATACTAGTTTATCAGTGCTTCCATAACAAATTATCATAAACTGGTTGGCTTAAAATAATAGAAGTATATTCTCTTATGGTTAAGAAACTCAGAAGTTCAAAATCAAGATGTTGGCAGGGCCAAGTTCCCTCCCAAGGCTCTCTGGGAAGGTCTCTCCTTGCCTTTCTCAGCTTCTGGTGGCTCCAGGTGTTGCTTGGTTTGGAGCTGCCCATATCCAGTCCCTGCCTCTGTCTTCATGTGGGTTTCTCCCAATATGTCGGGGACTCAAATCTCCCTCTGCCTTTCTCTTATAATGATACCTGTCATTGATTTTAGGGCTTAAATCCAGGATGATCTCATCTCAAGATTCTTAACATCAGCAAAGACTTACCCATCTGAGGCAAATTTACGTGTTGTGGGGACAAGAAGTGGACATATCTTTTAGGGGATTGCTATTTAACCTACTATAGTTCTGAATGCCACCAGCTGGCATTTCCAGATCCAGGAAATCATTGGATATGCAAAGGCATAGATGAGGGCAAAAGGAACATAGGGAAGAACCACAGTGTATAGAGAAGGAGCTGGAGATGGACACAGAGAAGGAGGGGAACATTCAGTGGGGATAGCTACAGCAGCTGGCATATGAGGGTCCAGGGATCTAGGCATGAAAGCCACATCAAGTTACCCATTGTTAATAGCCAACATGTAGACTGAGTTTCTACACTGTGAGGTCCTATAGGGAAGTCAGACATTTGAGCCAATAATGAGGCCCAGGGTTTGCAGACTGGGGACAGGAACAACAAAGAGGAAAAAGGCCTTTTGTAATGATAACTCAGGTGATCACAGAATGCACAGCATGGTGACACCTTGGTAACACCCCAGTGATGTCAGCAATTGGGGACTGGGATAGGGTTGGATGGTGGCTAGAGAGATGGTTTCAAATCTAAAATACAGCCCAGGAAAGACACTAAGCAAGGCAGGCCAGATATTGGGATTACTCATTGATAAATGATATCATTTATAGTTTACTGGTACCATTTGTTGAGTACTTACTGTGTATCAGGAGGTTCTGTGCTAAACATTTGTACTGGCACCATCTTGTTTAAATCTTACAACAAACTGTGAGGTAGGTTCTATTTTTGGGGAGAAAAATTGAGACTCAGAGAGGTTCAAGGAATTTACTGACATCTTGCAGCCAATGTGGGGCAGGGCTAGTATTCAAACTGGATTCTGTGAGTTGAGTACCCCTCTGTTAGTCTTTGCCTGAGCATAGGAGTGGATATTTGCCCATATCTTACAGGGCTCTGCTGGAGCCTAGGTGTATAAGTGGACACCAAGGAAAGCTCTAGAGGATGGGAGACATAAAAACTATGGCCTCAGTCAAACAAGCAAGGGTTCTAATTGGATGCTCAAGCTGGGAATTAGTGAAGGAAGCCAGCCTGCAGGGAGGGGACTGAGACAGGAGGCCAGTTCTGTAGACCAGCTGTGGACTGGCACTAGAGAAGATAAAGACTTGTGTAGGAGTTTTTATGGGGCCCAGGTCTTGTTATTGTATGCAGAATAATGGTGGAAACAAGAAAATTTTTCTTGCAAAGGAAGTAGCCCAATAACTGAGTGTGATGAGACTCTCTTCTAGAAGTTTCCTAAGTAGATGGTGGGCAATTTTGACTTTTCTTGCTTCCAACCAATGTCAGCTCAAGATCAAGTTGCCCTGGCTGGCAGAATGGGCAGTAGTTTTCCTGGCCCCTAGAAGATAGAAGTTGATGAAAGGAGGTAGCAGCTGATAAGAACAAGTATGCACATGCGTGTGTAGAAACCTGTATGTATGTGTTCATCAGAGGATGGAGGGAGTGGGGGACTTGGCTGTCTCTTTTGGTAATCTAGGTAGGGGCAGAGGACTCTGATTGCAATTACTCCCAGTTTCCCTCTGGCTTCTAGATTCTACCATCTTTGAATCTTTCTCTTTCCTCTGTAAAAAGTTAAGCCTTGTGCAAGTTCAGAGAATTTCTCAAAATGAACTTATTAGCACTTTAGTTGTATAAATAAGTATTTTAATTTTTGTGGCGCACATTAAAGTTGGTGGATGGGAGACTGTCAGAATTCTTAATCGTCATGAAATATGCTCTTAATAATCAGTCTTATTAAATCTAAATGAAATGCCTGTATGAGGCCCTATTTTGGTATTTTTCTGAACTCACTGCAGCTTTTTTTATCTTAAACAGCAACCAGAGTCATTCTAAATCATCATCAAATTAACTATTTATGTTCTCTTTCACCAATGTTCTGCTTCTCCCACAATCTGCCTCTACACCATCCTCTCCACAAATCTCATGTTTTATGGAGAAATAATTAGCACTCGGGGCTCTGTGAGGACACCCTTTGAGGGCTGGAAGGGAGATCCAGTCATGGGCAGAACAATCCCCAGGAGCTCCAGGGAGCCCAGCATCTCCTCAGAGCCTGCTGTTTCTGAATGAGAAGGCCACAGCACTGAGAAAGAAGCAGGAGGTGCCCACTGGAGTGCAGCCTGCCCAGAAAGACATCTGATTTGCTCCCTCAGTCAGCTTCTCTTGGCAGAAGGCCAGTGACAAGGTAACGCCTCATCTCAATTTCTTTCAGATGTGATTTGGAAGAAGGGAGCCGGCCAGCTTTGCAAGACCTTATCTTTTTTTTTTTATTTCTTTCTGGAAGCTGAGCAGAAAATTTCCAATGCAGAGATCTGAGCTGGCTAAAACTGTATTAGAAGATACAATGCAATGTCATTTCAAAGTCTGGGACAAGATTAGGAAGGAATTTCACCCATGACCTTCAGAGAAGCTGAGAGCTAGAAAGCTCAGAGGTGATATCTAAGTATGGACAAATTCCCCCTCATCTTGGACTTTTATAAGAAGAAAAGCAAAGAGGTAAAGAAGTAGTGTTTCATGGAAGATAACAGATTTCTTATCCCAAGAGAAGTAGCAACTCACCAAAGATCCCATCCTAGACTCTGAGCCCATCCTGGGAGTCCGAGCTTGTCTCTGTTGGGCCTCTACTCCAACGTTCATCAGAGCAGCTGAGGCCTAAAGCTTCCTTTCTTCAGGCCTGTTGCCTTTTTTGTACCAGGGATTGAACCCAGGGGTGCTTAACCACCGAGCCACATCCCCAGCCCTTTTTACTTTTTATTTTAAGACAGAGTCTTGCTAAGTTTCTGAGGCTGGCTTTGAACTTGTGATCCTCCTGCCTCAGCTTCCTGAGCTGCTGGGATTACAGGTGTGTGCACCATCACACCCAGCTGGCCTGTGGCTTTTTGTCACCACCTACCTCCTCCTCCAGGGATGGAGTTGCAGCTGGAACTCTGGTCAAAGTTGTCAGGTTCAGGTCCCTTGGTGGCAAATGGCTCAGAAGCCAGCCAGGTATGAGGTCTACTTGGCTTTTTTCTAGTCAAGCATCTATTTATGACCTTTTTTTGCAAAGAAGGGTGAATTTCTCCAGCTAGTAGGCAGAGGAAAGGTAGTTAGAGAAAATCTGAACACCAGCATCCAGGTCCCATCCCTCATAATTAGCAACTAAGGGCAGGAAATGTGAAGCCACTTTGTCAAGGTGAATAGCCGATAACCAAAATCTAGACTGTTTCATACAGCTTCTGCTTCTGAACTAAGGATCTCTGTGACCTTATGGTAAACTAATATTTCTTTTTATTCTTTTACATTGTAGCCTTTTTTATTTCCTTCTCAGTGATTTTGTGTTCTCTTTTTTCATCTGAGGCATAGGAAGCATCTTGGAATTTGAAAGAAACTTCCACTGTTGTGGCTAATCTGGGTTTGAACCCCACATTTGCCACTCACTGACAAGCAACCTTGGTTAAATGAAATAATCTTTCCAGTTTCAGTTTTCTTATCTTTAAAATGGGAGCACTAATGTCTCCCTCACAGGATTAAATGATAAAATGTATGTGAAATTATTGACCTCTGGTAGGTGCTCAGCAAATGCTACTTCTTTCTTTTCTTACACAGCAATAAATGTAATCAATTGAAGATCAGGATTGTGGACTTTGTTTGGCCCTATTTACGTGCTTCCATTACACAAAGATATTTAAGCCTGCACTAGGCACCAGTTTTCTATAAACTGAAGTTGGTATTAAGCTGAAATGAGTACAGTATGTCAAGTTCAGCTATTTTTATACCAGAACGAAAAAGTGTTTTTAGCTAAGGATATAGCCTCCATCACAAGGAGCTTGGAAGAAATGTTCCTGAGCCCTGACAAGAGCCAAACCGGGTTTTTGCATGGGTTCAGTAATGTCCTAAGAATGTAATCATTTGTTTTTCTCTGGCCTGGTTTGGAGGGGCCAGAAAGCCAAAGTCCAACTGTGAAGGCCTTGCAGGTAGCCAGCTGCCGAATGTACTTGAGTCCTGGTTCTCAGCCAGCCTCTATGGCTGTACTCTAGGAGCTTGAGTAACCTCATAGCTGAAGTTTCTTCTAATCATTCATTCACTCACTACGTGTTTATGTGCTTCCTTTAGTGTTAACCTTTAGGGATACAAGGATGATCAGTACAGCATCAAATACCTAAAATATCTACAAAATAATATTTCACTTAAATGATAATAAAAACACACTATATAATGTTTAATAACCAAGCAACCATTGAATGTCAACAAATACAAGAAATGGATTTGATATCAAAAATTGGCCCATTAGAAGAGGGAACAAAGTTTTGCTGGAATTACCTGTGTGGTGATGGAAAAAGAACTGGATTGTGATACAGGGTAGCTGGGTCTAAATCCTGATTTGTGTTCTGGAAAAGTTACTTACCTACTGTGTGCTAGTTAGCTTTTCATTGCTATGACAATATATTTGAGAAAAACAACTTAAAGAAGGAAAGATTTATTTTGGTTCATGATGTCAGAGGTGTCAGTCCATGGTCAGCTGGATCCATTTCTTCGATCCTGAGGTGGGTGGAAAGAACATCATGGTATTAGGGTGAGGTAGAGGAAAGCATTTCAGCTTATGGCAGCTAGTTTCCAGAGAAAAAGAGGAAGGGGCAAGGGACAAGATAAAGTCCCTAGGGCACACCCCAAGGAACTACCCTTTTCAACTAGATCCCACCTCCTGCCATTCTGCCCCCTCCCGGTAGACAATCCAGTTGTGTGTGCACCTTTCATTGGATTAGTCTATTGATACGGTTAGAGTCCTCATGAGGTTAGAGTCCACTTCTCAAAGCCCTACCCCTGAACATTGATGCACTGGGGACCAAGACTTCAACACATGATATTTTTAGGTATATGTCAGATCCAAACAATAATAGCT
The DNA here is from genome assembly GCF_021218885.2 of Marmota monax. Lineage (NCBI taxonomy): Eukaryota > Metazoa > Chordata > Mammalia > Rodentia > Sciuridae > Marmota > Marmota monax. The sequence goes on along the minus strand of NW_026693777.1, from coordinate 61,821,208 downwards.
TATTGAGCCCCAGTTTTCCATGTTTAAATAGAGCCTATAAATATTTTCCTTATTGCTTATTAAGAAGATTTAAGTCTAAGTTTCATGAAAACACCTAGTACAGGGCTGATATAGAACAGGCACTTGGTGAATGGAGGCTGAAACTTTTTGGAGAGGTTATAGAGGGGATCCAAAGCTTCAAACAAACCTCACATCACAGTTTAGGTAGCATAACTTAGAACAGGTGGTTCTTCATTATTCAAATTAAATCAGATGATCCCCCTACCACTGAGATTTTAGGTGAATTTAGGTCCTGGATCTACTCTTCACTATTTTAGTTCCTTCCCTTGACCATGCACCATGTAGAGTAGCTTTTCCTTTAATTTGCCTAATATTCATCTCTCTTTTATTTTATTTATTTATTATTTATTTATTTTTGATACCAGGGATTGAACTCAAGGGCACTTAACCATTGAGTCACTTCCCCAGCTCTTTTTTTTTTTTTTTTTTTTGTATTTTAGAGACAGGGTCTCACTGAGTTGCTTAGGGCCTCACAAAACTGCTGAGGCTGGCTTTGACCTCGCGATCCTCCTGTCTCAGCCTTCTAAATAGCTGGGATTACAAGTGTGCACCATCACACCCAGCTAACTCATCTCTTTTTTAAACCCCAAAAGAAACACTTTATTCCATGGGCCTAATCTCTTTACTGACAAAGGAATTAGGAAGACTAAGGGCCTGAAAGTGCAGCTGCTATGAAGGGTCCTCATCAGCATCTGCCTGAAATATTATTTCCTGGTGTCTATTTAAAATAGAAACCAATGTGCCCTTAATTTCCTCAATTTCCCTCCTGCCCCTAGCCCTGTCCCTCAAATCAACTGCTGTGAAAAGTACCAATTGCTATGTAATTGAGAAGATTCTTTTTCTTTCTTTCTTTTTTTTAAAGAACGACAGTATTGAAGGCCGTGAGAAGGGGAACGAAACAATCACAGGTTTTGATAAGTCCACTACGATGAGATGGGGATGCATGGATCTTGTTTTTCTTTTTTTTCTAGAGTGGACTGGGAAAATGACATTGAGCGTCTGTGAGGGCTGGGCAAGGTCTGGCTTCTTCTGTCTCCTGGGCCAGTCTTTTCTTCCTTAGGCACTGAGTTCCTGCTTGGTGCTCAAGTGCCCCTGCTTGGGCACATCCTTTAACCTGTGCCCCCCGAGAAAAGCACCACTCCCATCAGCTTCCTGAAGAGATCAGCCGGATGCTGAGATGCCTCATCCACACCTGCCCCAGACCAGTGCCTGATGTACTTCAAGATGATACCACCAGGCACTCCTCCAAAGCAGGGAAGAAGAAAAATGGAAGAAAGCAGAACCAGGCACCCCCATCTTCTCTGAGTGGACTGTTATCAAAACCTGTGATTATTTAATTCCCTCTTCTCACTGCAGTCAATGCTGTCATTCTAAAAAAAAAATCATAATTACATAGAAATTGATGCTTTTTACAGAATTTTTACATACATTATTCCAGATAATCCTTAACAGCTTATGAAGGAGGCATGGTGCTATTATCCTTCCTTGCTGGATGTGCTAAAAGCACCCTCATGCAGTGACTTCCCTCAGCTCAAACCCCAAGGCCACGAGGGAGCAGAGTCCAGCCCCCATCAGGGGATGGCAGGCCAGTGGTCTGGACCTCAGCTCTCTTAAGGCGCCAGGCATCCTTAGGGAAGCTCAGGTGCCAGCTTTTGGCGCTGCTGTTTGCAATTCCTCTTTAGCTACCTCTACCAACCCCGTGCACACTTGCAGGTCTCTTTCTTCCAGGAACGATTATGCAGAAAATGGGAGCTGACAGTGATAGATGGACTTTTCCATTTTCTGCTAACGGGGCTGTGAAGTCAGAGCCCATTTTAATGAATGTCCATTAAGGTCAAATTTGGAAAGCAGGTATTAAGAGTCATCGCTGCTAATTACACCCTGAGAGCTCTATTTGTATTTCCAAATTGGATAAAAAGGTTAGTAAAATGGAACGTTTCAGCACAGGCTGACTCCTGGCTTGCTCTCCAAGTTTTCGGAAATGATCAGCTGCCCAAACTTGCTGAGAAATAATGTTCTGTCTTATTCTTGCCTCATGCCTCATAGGTGAGCCACAGCCATGAGCAGTGACTGCCTCTTGAATCCTGTCAGTCTCTGGCAGATCCGATTACATCTGGGACCCTTAAGAGTACTTGAAGCAAACAGCACTGGTCTATTTTAATCCTGCTCCTTCTAGAAACTAGAAACTGTAAGGAGAGTCTTCCTGCTGACAGGTGGCTCCATAAAAGTCGTCCATCTGCTGCTAATTATGGCAGAAAGAAAATTCACACAGCCGAGTTTTCAGTTTATTTGCTAAAGATCTCCAAAGGTGTAACTGTCTTCCTGGATCACAAGGCCATTTGCAAATTACATCTATAGAGCCTGTTAATTATTTAAATAATTTAAATCCCAGGGTGGCAGGGAACATTTAACAGAAAGAAGGCTGGTTTGGTAAGACTGGTGATCTATGGTGATGGAAGAAGGTAATCTGTTCTCACAGCTCATGGAATCTGAACTTTTATTTTGCCCCTTACCATCCTTTCCAAGGGAAGCTCAGAGAGTGGAAGAACTAGGTACATTTTAGACAGGAGTTCTTTGGTTCCCAAACTCTAGCTGGTCTTTCTCTCCTCTTCATGGTTTCATCTGTAAAATGGGTATAATCTCTTACCTAATGCAGAAGGCTGTTGTGATCTTGGAATAGGAAATGTTGTTAGAAAGTATCACATACAAAGTAACAGAATATATAAGAAATTTAAAACCATTAAATAAATAGAAATGATTAATTCTGGTAGATCACATGATTAAGTAATTTAATAAAAAAAGAAATACATTTTTTCCTTTCCCCATAGTTTTCTTTCCCTTTTCTCATCCAAACACCAGTAGAATTTAAAAGTTTTTTCCTTATCTGGATTCTTAGAAAATTGTATGTGTTCTTCTTTTACTTGTTCTGCAATAATTGACTTAAATGATATTTTAGTCATTGGTTTATGGGTCCAACTCTCTCTGATAGACTGAGCATGATTTGAGGTAAGAACATTCTTTTATTTGTATATATGCCCCCAGTGCCTAGCAGAGCCTGATGCATAGTAGATGTTCAAGATATATATAATAAATCAAAAACCTTAGACATTAAACAAATAACAGTGATTTTTGCTTTATGATGAAGTCATGTTCAACAATACTTGAATAAGTGACCCTGAATCTGTCAATTTCGTCATTTTTGACATGTTTGATGATTTTTGTGCAAGTACTAGACATTTTTAAAATCTGTTTCAAAAAGACATATAGGATCTCGAATCCTCCTGATGCTGTTCTCTAGATTATGTTCTTGGGTATTACACAGTACTCAATATAAGACACTGGTTTTCAGCTATAAGGTAAAGGTAGGGCAGTATTAACTAGATGACTTAAGTTACAAATATCCTGATGGCTTTAACTGATAAGTAAGAAATTGGTCCTTTGTTGAACGATTTGCAGAAAATACACATATAAAATAAAATCATTATGTATTAAAATGGCAGAACAATGAGGTGATGGTAAAGTTGAAAAATAAGGATCTATCTCAAGGTAAAAGCAGTGCTAGGGCATCCCTGACTTAAAGGACCCAATTGTGGCAGTGTATTTGCATGTCCTTTAGTCCAGGGAATACAGTAAGAATATAATTCATATGGGTTTCTATATTCTCAGGTTCCCCTGGAAGGCAAGTTAGGAAAATTTGATAAAAAATGATGTAAATCCAAATAGTCTAAACAACACAAATTCTAAGAAAGAAAGAAAAATATAACTAGAATATAATTCACCAGGAGACTGAAAAGATTTTTATTCCAAATTGTCCTATTAGATAAATCTGTTGCATTTGCTACTGATTTTATTTTTAAAATGTTCTAATCTGGTTCTGTTCTTTGTAGACTTTCTACTTCTGATTATTTAATGATCCTCCATTCTTCGAAATGTTGCCTGCCTTACTGAGGCTGAAATTGGGTAGTAGATTTTAATAAGTCTCTTGAATTTCAATATTGTTTGAGGTCTCAGTTTTCAACTAATTTCCTTTTACATTGCCCTCAGTTCCTCCTGTTCTGATCTTATCGGCTTCTTGCCTGATGACCCAATCCCTTAAAGCTCAGCCTTCACTTGGCCTCACTTCTCTAGCTGTAGTTCTTGTCTTCTTCCCTTGAGGTCTCTCTCTTTGGTTATAAGGCCCTCCAGTCTGCTGGGTAGCCTCTTCTGGCCTGGTTTGGTCCTTGAAAGCAGTATTCTTTATTGGCCCTTCTAACCCCATGAGTAGGACTTGGGAAAAATACAAGGTGGATAAGTCTCATGATATGGGAGCTTTCAGTTAGAGTCCAAATCCCGATTCTTCCTCTAATCTCTCCCCATGTCCACAAGCTTTTCTGTTCTCTACTGTTTCGTAAGCTCTCCCGGCAAGATTTTCCAAAATCTTCTTGTGATCAAAGCCTTGTATATTTGAATCCTAGAGACATTATTGTTGCTCTCTTCTTCATTTCCCTACAGGTAATAATGAGACTGAGTAAAATATATAAGGGCTCTTACTTGGGAAAGGGTTGCAGAAACTTTGAATCAAAAACTAATACTTATTGTATGTTGTTGTATGAAATTCCTTGTTTATTGAAATAAATGGTTGCTTCCTTAGAATACACTTACTCTTCTCTTGTTTCTCACTCAGGTTTAACACAGTGCTTAACACATGCTAGAACCCTATAGTGTTAGTTATGAAAGTCATCTATTCGCTGACTCAGACTTGAGTGCTGTTGCTACCACCAAACACTTGCTGAGAATTATGTGCATCTATCTCCTCATTCCTCTGTGATGAGAAACTTTTATAAACCAAGGCCAGTGAAGTTGTGTTTATTTTCTAGATGAGTTATTGGTAAGAGTATGTCAATGTGGTATAGGGATGGTATATTCAGGCTAAATAATTATTTTGGGATGATTTTATAATTTATCAAAGATTGTTTCTGTGATAAATTTCATATTCAAAGACATTTTTTCAAAATTACTTTTTTAACTCTCCAGTGTGAGGCTTGATGTTTTGAGAGAATACCTCCATTGTCACTACTCTGCGGAGATTTTGCCAAGGTACATTTTGCTTTGCTAGGGAAGAAACAGCCTTTCTGTGGCCATTAAGGATTTCTTGGCAAACCTGAATCAAAATGTCCTTGCCAGAACTTAATTTGGGGAATTGCATTTTTTCCCACTAATTAACTCCATTGTTTCAATTAGGAAAGAACTCTTCCTTCCAAACCAGAACACTGTCTCTGTACAGGAAGATGGCTTTGAAATGCTTTCACAAGGAAGGCAAGCATTTGTTGTACTAAGTTTAACCAGTGTCCTACACAGCCACATTTTCAAGATGGCCAACCCTGTTTTTGAGGGTCAGTGTGTTAGAATCAAAGTGTTCTTTAGAGTTGGAAGTTACATCAAAAGAGACGTATGAAATGCTTTTTCCGTTTCTATCTCATGGATGAAGGCTCACTGAAGTAAAATATCTTGTCCAGGCTCATCACACTTAGAAAGCACAAGATCAAGACTAGCATATTAGGTCTCTTTTCTCTGCAGAGCAGTTCTAAATGGCTCATGTGGATCTCACATCCTTGAAACTGACTGATCTCTTTATAAGTATAGTATTTGCCTTGGGTGTAGCTCAGTGTTAGAGGACATGCTTAGCATGTATAAGGCTCTAGGTTCAATCCCTAATACCAAACAAAAACAAAAATATAGTTAGCTGGCTGAGTTACTAAAAGCCATGCCAACCACTTAACCCTCCTTGTACAGGGCTGAAGAGATACTTTTCACCTAGAATATAGAGCAGTCAGCAATCTGTGATCTTTGGCAAGGAAATCTAAAATTGCTTCCTCTCTATTAATGCAAATTATTATAATTAACATCGGTGATGTATTTAATTGCTATTTGTAAAAACTACTTTCTATCTGCATTAAGCTTTGGAAAAATAGCTATAAATATTTTGGTGACTCGTGACAGTAAATTAATTGCAGTACTGACATGAGAATGATTTAGAACCTTGTTGATCTGTTGACTCGTTTTCCCAAGTGACTTTGTCCCTTTGAGTCAGGAAAAAAAAAAAGTCACCAAAGACACCTTAGTCTGACAGATGCTCTCTATTTCTTATCCCTATGCTGAAGATTTTTATGTCCAGGGAGAATAGTAGATTGTAAAAGATGCCTTTTTGGCCTTTTGGACAAGTCTCTGGAAGCTGATGGAAAGAGGGATAACATTAACCCACTCTTTGCTATTCTCATAAGAGCTCTTGTCTCACTCTACCCGTGGAGTATTCACTGAGAATAAGACACGCGAGTCAAGGTCAGACACATGTTACATTCAGCTCAAAATATGTTCTAACAGCAGCTTCAAGATTGTCAATGCTAACAGCAAAAGAATAGAAACAGAAACCAAACAACTTTCCTTAGGGCCCTATTCTACATTGTCCAACTATTAATTTATAGGGGATCATTTTAGCTAATATCTTGTCTTGATTCAATAAGTTCCACATGTTGATTTCTGTCTGTGTGAAGAAAAATATTCTTTTTCTTTGTTTTCATTTGTTCTGAATATGTACTTGTAAAAATTCTTTGCACTGTCCTCTACTCTGGTGCCCCCAGTTTCACTGGGCTAGCGATGGGTATAGTTGAAGAAGCTTGGCTGGTGCTCCAGTCTCTGATAAAGGTAGTCATCATTTGAGCAGCAAGTCAAAGATACTGTCCCATATCAATGCCAACATTGCTGGTCTTTGGGGTGCTGAGTTAAGAGAATTGAAGCAAATGTCCCCTCCCAACATTGTGTCTTACTGTCACTATTACCCAACAAGCACTACTGATACCTAAATCCTTCTTAGTCAACATTTCCTTCCTAATGATATCTAATATTTAGCTTGGATTTTTTGGGGGTGAGTACCAGTAAATTGATTAGTATATTTGAAAACCATTATTTTTAAAGCCATTGTTTAGTTTGTAGTCATTTTCTTTCTTTCTTTTCTTTTCTTTTTTTTTTTTTTTGGAGCGGCCAAGAGATCTTTATTGCAGCAATGAGAAAGAGGAGGGGAGAGAGAGAGAGAGAGAGAGAGAGAGAGAGAGAGAGAGAGAGAGAGAGAGAGAGAGTCTGGCAGGAGAAGATTTTTATAGCCCTTCTGCTGTGCTGCCTAAATCTAACAGGGTCTCTGGGTTTGCAAGCTGCCTTGTTGGCCTAAGGGGGGTTAAGTGTTCAATCTTGAATAGGGAGTTGAATGTTTAGCCTTGAGCAGAGGGGTGAAGCCTTCAACATTGGCAGGGGCAGGGGGGTGGCCAGTTGAGTGTTCCGACTTGAGGCAAACAGGCGATAAAGAACCAGACAGATTGTAGTCATTTTCTTATATAGAGGAGATGATCTTCCCAACTATAGATTAAGTACTGTTTAAAAGTTCACATTGTAAGAACCTTGGTAGTAAGAACAATTTCATTCATGATTTTATACCTCATATGCCTAAAATGGCACCTAAAACTTGGTAGACAGATGGGCCAAATTTTCAAAGTTAAATTGAACAGAATAAATGGCAATGGTAATCAGCAAGTTATCTAATGAGGGATGGATTAATTAGATTTTGGAAAAGATGCTGACATGTTGTTGTGAAAGGTGAGGTCATTCATGGCTTCAGTGGATGGTCCATTATTTCACTCATGTAACAAACATTTATTGCATTCCTATTATGTTCCAAGCATTGTACAGTAAGTTGAAGGAAATAGAATGTGGTTTGAAATTCATTTGGGGCAATCAGAATTACCTTTTTTAAAGAATAAATAACTTTCATTATTAAACCATGATAGAGGGATATAACCTATATACAATAAAATGTATAAATATTAAATGTACACCCAGATAAATGTTTGTATTTATAACCACTACCAGATCAAATTATAGAATGTTTTTATCCCCTCATAAGGTTCCCTTTTGCCCCTTCCCATTAGTTACACATGCTACATAAATAAGCAATTCTAATTTCTACAAGTTTATATTAAAGTTTTCCAACTCTAAATGAGAGAAATCATACAGTGCATACTTTTTTGTGTGTTAGTCTTGCTTTGTTCAACATACTTTCTTTGAGAGTATCCATGCTGTTGCATATGGCAGTAGTTTTGTTTTATTTTTAAAATTAATTATTGTATTCCCAGAATCACTTTTGACATTACTTAAAATGGTATTGGAAGGACTTTGGGAGATGGCAATGGCAGTGACATAGTTTTTAAATCTCTTGAGCTATCCATTAAAAAAAGTCAGAATAACTAGGATACAAAAATGGAAAACCCATCTACAACAAAACTGAGCGAAAATATATCCACATAAATGCCAAAAACCAAGCAATGCTAACCAGCAGAGAATAGTGCAAGAAGGTGTGGGGGGGGGAGGACTGTGGATGAACTCAGTAACAGTCCTCAAACTGACTCATTGGGAATCTCAGCAGGCTAGTCCAAAGAGAATAGCCAAATTCTGGGGGAGTTTAGCAAACTACAATTCATGGTTAAGACTGATATAGACAGAAATGTCTGGGACCTATGTACTCTAGAGCAATCATCCCTCACAAGATGAAATCTTCTGAGGAGGACAAAATTCTGTGAGTATAACTGAAATTACTCATATTAGGGATAACAGGGGCAGAGAAAAGAGAAGGAAAGTACAAACATACACTATCATACTTCCTGGCATCTGCTGGCTCTGATCCAGATGCCAGGAAGTATGATAGTGTATGTTTTAACAGCAAAAACAACAGAAAGGGGAGCTCTAGAAAATTTAGATCTAAGAAGTATATCTTGGTCTGTCTTCCCTTGCTAGCATAGAAAAGTACATTTCACTTAAAATAAGTCACAGAAAGGGACTGTGGAAAAATCTCATACAGATGTATCATAAGAAAGAGAGAGAAAAAGAGGATCAATGAAACATTCTTATAGACTCAAAGAAACCACAAGAGCATGCCTACAAAAGATGATCACTGCAAACTAACATTTAAAAAATAGATCCAAGAAAATAGTGAGCGCTATGAAATAACACCACATAATGTTTAGGAAATTTCATAAATAATATGTTTGGAGAATATATGAGAAAAAGAGAGTGAAGAAAGATCTGTCTAAACTCAGAAAATAATTAAAAATTAAAGAAACAAGGACTAAATGAGATGAAGCATGAGTGAATAAGCACCATAGAAAATTCCTGAAGAGCAACAGAAAATGAAAGGAAGGGGAAGAATATAAATAAAAAAGAAATTTAGAAAGAGATCAGATTACAGAGAAAGTGAGACAGAAGATAGGCAGTAAAGATACAATACACATATAATAGAAGAACCCAAAGAAGAAATCAAAACATGGAACAGAATTAGCATTAAAAACTGTAACTTAATGAAACTCCCCTAAAATAAAAGATAATAAGGACAATCAATCCAGAGAAACCAAACTGCCTTAAAACTAAAAGTCTTCTTGAGCACCCAATCATAGTTACATCCACAAGAGAGAAAAAAAAAACTGAATTGCTATCAGCCTTTTAAAAAATAATACCTTAACCTGAAGACAATGGAGAAACATTTAAATGACCCAGTGACATCAATAGTGAGCCAAGGAGTTTATGCCCAAGCCAAACTTTAAGTATAAAGTTATAGCAAAGGGTTTTATACAGGCAAAACCCCACAGAATAGTGTTCTCACGAATCTTCCTGAAGGAAACTACCAAATAATGCAAGAAACATTGCAGGGGGGCTGATGTCTAACAGCAGCCATCAGAATATATGAAAATAATATTTGCATGCTTCTATATTTATTCTGAAAACAAAAGGCTTGGTACCGATGAATATTTTGTGAAAATATGAAATATAAGTTGAAGGTGCAGTTGAAGACAAAATTAGTGCTACTTCAATCAAACTAGTACTACAGCTCAGACACACATTTCTCATGGATGAAACCCCTTAAGGAATCCACTTGTTGGTGTTTTGAGATGAAGCTCAGTGTGTCACATGAGGGAAGAGCCATAAGTCAGTGTTTATGAATTGTTGGCTGTACTTTTGTTAGAATCCAACAATAGAACACCTGCAAAGAATTCCCCAAAGCACCATACCAACAGAGAACATCACAGAAACACCCTCTGCAAAAATAAAAATTAAAAAAAAAAGAAAAGTAAATCTCAGGCAAAGTTTCTAGAAATGGATATTAGTCTGATTTGAAAAAAAATATTTATTATGGTTTAATTCTGACCAGAATGATCAGTGGTACCATATGGTACCTTATGGTACTTTATGACCAGTTTTTATCACATCTTTATGCACATGGCAATATGCTTAAGGTGCTATCTGTAGGACTGTGAGGGGCTCTGATATTGGAACATGTTATACATGATCCTTCTATAGATGTCACCAGTACTTTGAATACCTGGATCATATGTATGACATTTTGAATTGTGCTTCCTGGCTTTGATTACCTAAAATATATACTCCTCCATTGCAACAGAACTTTCAATTTGTTAAACACATTTGATTCAGAATCAGAGCTAGAACTTAAAAGTTTGCCTCAAGCAACTTAGTCTAGTTCCCTGGCCCTATTTACTGTATGCCCCATATATCTGATTTTTTTCAGGAATAGTCATTTAGGGCATTTGGAAAAGTTGAAATGCCCAGTTGCATGTTCTTGGTCCCTAAATCCAAAGATTGGTTATTATCCCCAGATTGTATTGCTTGCAGAAAGATAGAACATGGTCTTTGAAATTAATGGGCTAAATTTTGCTGAATAATGTTTTCCTTGTTTGATTTATCCCCAAATAAGAATAATTTTGAGATACTCTATAAATAATTTTATTGGAAACAACTTCTTTTGGAATTGAACTGAAATAACCATGTCAAAAGCCAACAAACAGATGGTAAACTTTCTGTTTCCGCAGACTGAGGCAGATTTTTCTGAAAGCTGAAGGGGGACTTCAGGCCCTCAGATCTCAATGCCTTCCTTCACCTTTCAACTGTAATAGATTTGGGTCCTTTGCTGAAGACCCACATTTATTTCTAACCTAAATAATCTTAGTGTTATTTTCACTGTTTAATTGCTGTAAATGACTGATTTAGGAATGTTTGGAATAGGAATCTGAAATTATAGAAAACTTTTAAATTTTTTTGTTAATGAATCTAGCATCAGTTTTTGGGGGGATGGGGATGGACCTTTTTCTTCTTGCTGTTTCAAGGTGTTGGAGTGCTGCAAGCTTTGTTTTTTTGTTGTTGTTGTTTTGTTTTTGTTTTTGTTTTGTTTCATTTTGTTTTCTCCTGCATAATTTCAGAGACACACCACTCAGAGGTACCCCTCCTCGAACCTCTATCTTCATGATTCAATAGCATTTACCAAACACTCATTCTATGCTAAACATTTTGTTGGACATTTATTTTTCCAACATAATCCTTACAGAGACTGAGTATATACATGTATAGTGGAAATATTCATCCCTTTTTCAAAAGATGAGAAAATCCTGGCATTTATTATGGAGGCAACTTGCCTAAAGCCACAGAAAGCCATTTGCAAAAAGGTAGAATTTGAGTGTTCAGACTTCGGAACCAAAATATATGGTTGTAAATTCTAAAAGCATCACTTCTAGCAAATCATTTACCTCTTGTATCTGAGTTCCCTATTTACTAAAAAGGAAGCTAATCCCTACTTTATAGGGTTGCAAGAATCAAAGCTTACATACACACACACACACACACACACACGGTGACATAGTGCCTGACATATAATAAGTGCTCAATAAGTGCTGGTGTCTGCTAATTTATAAGAACAGTCACATTATTGTTTTAAGTGCTTCTCAATGTGGCATAGAGACTAGTGTTTAGGGTCTGGAGATGGAGATTTGAACATGAATCATGATTCCTTGGCTTACTAATTAATTATTTAATTTCTAAAAGTCTCAGCTTCATTACCTACAGAATTCTTATGAAAATTAAATAAAATAGAGTCAATTAAAATTTAAGAGTACCAGTGCCCAGTGAGCACTCCAAAAGGCCAATTATACTGTCCTCCCTTGATGTCAGCCTGTTCTCAGAAGGATCAGGTGAATTCCTATTCCCTAAAAAGTGAGTTACTGAGAAGTCCTAATACAGTTTTCTACCCAGGGGGCTTATTTGGCTCAAGGTTTTGCTATCAAATGGTGCATATTTAGGAATAGCACAACCTGGAAGGCACAGCATCATTTATTAGGATAGAAGAGTGACTCAAATGGTTTATACTTTCAAATTTTGTGGAAAATCCATCCACAGATATAGTTTGATATTTAATCCTTTGTTTAGGTCAGGTACACAGAATGATGGAAACTCAGGTGGGAAGGGCCTCAGCATTTGTCTGGCCTAGCCTTCTTATGGTGAAGTCCAGGTGAATACTCAGACCCTCTTTGTAGGAACTGATTCCCTGCTGGGAAACAAACTCATCTCCACCTCCTGTCCAGCACCCTTCCCATCTCTCAGGACCACTTCCTTGGCTCCTTGCTCCAGATTTACCACTAGTCTTAAAGCAACTCTGTATGCTCTGTGCCATTTTATTGTGTTCATGTTTAATTCCAATATTTAACTTTTCCAGAATTTTGACTTGCTTTGCAAATAGAATACAAAGTCCTTAAGAGCCTGCCTCATGAGTTTTATTCCTATGAACCATTTAGCAAGTCCTATGTCCTATGCTGTGCTAAGGGGGTTCAAAGAAGCTGATGATAAGCAAATCAATAATCACTCAATAATAAATAAGTACTTGTCAAATGAGCTTTTCAGCCCTTCAATCAATGATAGTAAATGTCTTTCATTCCTCTTATCAGCACCTATCAATTGCTAGCAGTTTCCTAGAGCATACCATACATTTGATTATCCTAAAGGTGATTGCATGGGGTATGCTGGAACATTCTGAAAAGACAAAGGAAAGTGGTTATAGAGGCAGGTCTTAGAAGATAGGTCAAATTTGAACAGAAAGAGCATAAGTGACAATAGTAATCCACATGGAGGATATTTGGAGCAAAGGCATTTACAGTTTTCACTGCAGCAGAGACTACTATGCCTTGAATATGGTGGATGTCCTACCAAAGATGATTCAATTAGATGTTGATAGGAAGCGACTTCCCTCCAGGCTCAAATTCCAGGACAAGTCCCATGAGAGGGTGGCATCATAAAAATCATCATAGTTTTTGAAATTGCCTCAGCTGGGTGCTATCTGGCAGAAGTGCCAGGAGTTAAATGATCTGATCTGGTGATATTAAGAATTAGTCCCCTAGTTGACTATTAGAGGGAGGTCTCCAGAGAGACAGATGGTTTTTTAGGTAGTTAAGGAGGCTACTCTCCATCATTAGCATTAAGGGTTCCTTTTCGAAAGGGGCCTGGCTCCCCCTGGGAACAATGCCATCTACAGTAGTGCATTGTTTTATACGGATGAGGACTTATTTCCCACTTTCATGTCTGGGTTTATATTGTAAGGAAGAAGTCTTCTGGTACAGATGGGGCAGTGCAGCAGGAGATTGAGAATGTGATCCCTGCATATACACAGTGGCTCTGCGATCACTAGCAAGTTACTGCATCTCAGTAAGCCTCGGTTTCCCCATCTACAAGCAGGAATGGCAATGTTGATTTTCTAGAGCCTCTGCAAGAAGCAAGTGAAATAAATAAAGCACTTCAGTGTGCTGGGCACTGCTTTAACCCCTTGGCATGCTTTAAGGGGCTATATAAGGAGTTATTGAAATGAATAATCTGATGACTGGGGTAGTTACTATTTTTTTCAAATTTAATATGTTAGGAAACTAAAATGGAAACTAAGTGATTTTTATTCTAGATACTTTCAGTCTTCCCTATGATAAAGAATTCCTGCCAATGAAAAATAACAGTTTCTTGTCAAATTTTTCCTGATTGTTTCCTAACCTCTCAATAGGAGCACTTCTGATCTTTGAGGTGATATGGGGCAGGCCTGGGTCCTCATTACCCTAACCAGGCTGATAGAGCCTTGGTTAAGGTCAGTTTCAGCTTCTACTCCATTCCTCGGACCTGCACATTCTTTATGTGCTAGGATTTACTATTAAAAAAAAAAAAAAAAAAAAAAAAACTACATGATTTAATTATTGGAAAGAAATTACAAAAAATCTCATAATTTTTTTAAGAATTTGCTTTTATTTTGAAAAAGACACACTTTAAAAAGCATATCTTTGCTAATTTCTAAGTGGTTCTGCTGACCCATGATAATTTTAAACCAGTCACATTTGTACAAAGTCCCCAATATGTTCTCATGCCCTCTACAAACTTACCAGTGTCACAGGGTTGGGGACTGAAAAAAGAAAAGAAAAAACCTGCTTTGTTGTTGAGTTGTACTTTTAAATATTGTGAAAAAAATCTTCCTCATTAGCCTAGCTTCTTCCTCAGGATGACATTTGGGAACAAAGCAGGAAGGGAAGGAAGGATTTACATCCAGATGTGTCACTGAATGACTTGAGCTTCCTGTCTGCAGAGCACAGGTCTACTCCAGGACACCTTCTTCTCCAGACAGCTCTTCTGTCCTCAGCCTACACCACAAACAGCATGCACAAGGAACGCTGCAGGAATTTGTAAAATAGATTTCTGGACCCCAGCGATTCTGTTTCAATAGGTTTGGCTTAAGAATTTGCATGTCTTAACACACTGCTGAGCTCCTCACCTAGCATTGCTCCACTCTACACACAGCAGGCTCCTCTCACCTATTATTTGATTTTCTCTAGTGGTTACACCTCATCATCCCCCCTGGCCAATTTCAATCCTATCCATTCTTAAAATTCCAACCCCAGAGCTGTCTTCTGTCATATCCCTTCCCTAGCTACTCTGATCTTTCCATCTCTGTCTGTGTCCTGCTCCTTTCTTTCTTTCTCTTGACTTTGTATAGTGAGGGGGATGTTTTAATTCAGTCTCAGTCAGAGGATCACAGCCTCAGCCTTTCTCTGGCATGATGGAGGTAGGAGGGAGGCGATGTTGCATGAATGGACTGACTTTCCCGACTTGAGGAATTCACTTGTTTCTATACCTGCAGTACCAGCCAAGCAGACCCCAGACAGAACGACCTGAATGCCACTGGAAAGCCCTTTCTTCCCCATCAGAGCCCTAGCTGGCCAAGGCTAAGCGGAAATGGGCAGGAATAGCCACCTGCCCCGCAGACCTGAGACCCACCAAGTCCTCTTCTTTGCAGGCGAAGCTCTGTTTCCTGTTGTAAAGCTCCGTGTTCTAAAAAGTCTGAGTGGTTTGCGAGCAGCCCTACTTAACCTGCACAGGCCGCTCATCTCAGCACCATTTCCCCGAGCCCTTAGTTATTTTTACTCTCTCAGCTTCTTCCCATTCTTCAGGTGCTGGGCGAGGTGGCGTTCATTTGGCTTCGCTTCTGACACAAGATAAACGAGCTTGGGGCCCTGGGCGATTCACTCTGGCTGCCAGGGGGTTCCAAAATAGCAAACTATTTTTCATAACAGCAACGTGATATGAAGGGAGATGCAGCAGGTGCACTCAGATTTCCCATCGCCGTCTGGGGCGCGTGGCGGAGGGAGAGGATTCATTAAGTTTGCACTTGTGTCCGGGAAAGAGAAGGGCCGCGCTCTCGCTGTGGCCATTTCCCTTTGGCTGGGTCAAGGTCTCAGCTTGGGAAGGTGAATCTTGCCCTTGGACAAGGTGGAAGTGCAGGGAAGCAGCCGCATGGACACCCTGTAGAGCCCGGGATTTTTTTCTTCTTAGAAAGATACGGTTATAGATGTGAATATCTGCTATATAATTTTTCTTTCTTTTTCTTTTTTTATCCGAACCTTGTATGTTAAACAAAAAGAGAAAAGATTTCTTAAAAGTTTCAAAAATTTGACATTTTACTTCACTAAACATATGATCATTTCAGAAAGCTTAAGGGGTCAAATATCTCTTTTATTGTCCCTTTGACTAAAGGTGTGAAGGTGAAAGATCAAATCAACCTTGCATCTTGGAGTCTTTCCTACTCTTTGGACTCATTAGAAAAAAAAGTGTCTGCTTTCATGACACTATTCACTAATAAAAGTTGGTCTCTGGCCCTACAGCTAATAATCTCCCTTTATCCCCCATCATGAATTATGCATATGTTTTTAGGATGGAAATTCTAATAAAGCAAAGAGGATTTTAATTTATATTTGCATGAATTGTGAGTTTCCTTTTGATGTTTTCCCCCATTAAGTTATTCTGCCTTCCTGGTTGGAAATGTACTAAAAGTGAAATTGAAGTATAACAGTAGTACAATAATCATAATAATGTGGGCTTTTTGAAATTGGGGTGAAGCTGAGGGGACAAATCTTTTGTAAAAAATGTTCAAAATCAAGGTCAGAATATGGGGAAGCAAAGCCTGTCTAAAAGCTATGTGTTAATGAGCTGTAATTGAGTGCATAAGACACTGGAATCTGTCTTATAATACATCTTCATTTAAACATTTCTTTTCCCAGGGGACCACTGAGTATGTGGTGCATGAATAAATAAACGCCATGACTTATTTTGGAGGCCCCAATCATAATACAATTATATGCATTGCAAATTTTCTTATGCTACTTTTAGTTTCTAGGTTTTTTTTTTTTTTAATTATTAAACCGCATTGCAGGAAGACATATACCTTAACCCGGCTATGAAAATGGAGTCAGAGAGGTTAGTCAAACTAGACAGGGGAATTTTTTCCTTCAGTGAGCTGGACCCCATGGGAGAAAAATGGTAATTCTATTTCATGTGGAGTTTCACTAATTGCTGGCCTGGCTCAACCAGCCAGAGAAAGGCTGGGTATCAACAGTAGTGACTCTCTCTTACTCTCTTGTCTTGCTGGGTTTTAGAGGACTTTTCTCTCCTCAAATCGGTGGTATCTCCTGATCCTACTAGAGGCAAATAATACATTTTACACCTTAAAAAGAACATTTTCTTTCCTTAGGTCACTAAGATCCATTTACTAAATAACTCTTGAAATCTAAAAAATTGTCTCTGAGTAGCCAGAAGAGGTGAATTCAACCTTGCAAATAGTTCTCTAAAACCATCACCCTCCTCCAAAGGCTTTTTCTCTTTACACAGTGTGTTTGAGTCCTGCCCACACCAGGTAATTTGCCATCTTTTACTCTGCCTTTCTCTCTCTCTAATTTCTATATCTGTTTCTCTGTATTAAGAAAATGTAAGAGAGACATAGGGTCATGGAGGGTTAAGAGCATTGGCTTATAATCACAAAGAAGTACATTTTCATTCTGTATTTTTCTATTCCCTTATTTATTTAACAGCTGGGTGATCTTTGACAAGTTACTTAAACTCTCTGGGTCTCAGTTTTCTCACATATAAAAAAAGTGATAGTAACATTTCCTATCTCACCGGGTTTTTGTGAGGATTATATGAGATACTGCCTGTAATGTGCCCAGAAGAATGCCTACGAGATCCCAAAAAACATTAGCAATTATCATATCAAAAGAATCTTCCCCCAGTACAACCTCTCAGTTAGTGATTTCCCAATCCAATCAAATTAAGTAATCTGGGAAACAAGTAGACTTTTGGACTAACCTGATTTGGGTGCTGAATTATTCCCTTTCATTTTCTCATATTAAGAAAAACCTAGTTTTGGTTTGGGTCTTAAATGTCCCTCATGTGTTAAAGCCTTGATGGACCAGTCCATGGTGCCATCGGGAGGTGGTGCAGCCAAGTGGAAGGAAGTTAAGTCTTTGGGGATGTGCCCTTGAAGGGAATATTGGGACCCTGGCCCCTTTCTCCCTGCCCCCCTCTGCTTCCACTTGGTGCAGCCAAGTGGAAGGAAGTTAAGTCTTTGGGGATGTGCCCTTGAAGGGAATATTGGGACCCTGGCCCCTTTCTCCCTGCCCCCCTCTGCTTCTGGCTATCATGAGGTGAGCAGTTTTGCTCCACCACATGCTCCGTGCCCTGATGTTCTGACTCACCCAAAACAATATGGCCAAATTACCATGGGACTGAAATCTCCAGAAATCATGAGCCAAAATAAACCTTTCCTCTTTTTAAGTTGTTTATCTCAGGTATTTGTCACAGCAATGGAAAGCTGACTATCACACCTAGAAATTCCTGAACAGATAAACTCTCCTCCCATTTACCCCAGCCTCTTACTGGGCTGCTTTCACATGTGTGGCCACACACTCCCTCATAGGCCAGATGAGAAGGAATTAAGGGACAGAGCAGAGTTTGTGATTGACTGATTTTATTTTGTTTTTGATCTCTCCAGATTATGACTCTAATTCTTTCTCTTAATATTTTGGTCCTTTTTTTCCCCACTGGAAAGCCCAAGTTCTGGGTACATGAGGCCCCAGGAGGCTGATTATTATAAATCATTGTTGACTTCCTCTCCACTTCAACCAAGAGGGCAGAATGGTAAAGGCATTGTAAAAGGTTGACATTGGTTCATTTAGGCTTCAGCTCCAAAGTAACCTGCTGGTGCTGTATGGGAGAGATAACTGGGGCTAACAGGCCTGGCTAAGCAAGATAGGGGGCCAGGATCCTACAACAAAGGATGGGAGGGAGAGACTTGTGAATGAGGGTCATGGACAAGGAGGGCACATCAAAGACTCCTGCCAGTAGGTGGGGCCACAGCCCATCTCCACCAGCCAGGTGTATCTCCCTGAGTGCTTGCATGCCTGGCTGCCTTGATTGGCATTTTATTCTCTGGAACTTGATTTCTCCTTTCTCTCTTCTTTTTTATTTGCTGCAAAAGGACAGGTATCCCCCCCCCCCACCCCTTTCGGCCTTCTCTTTCACTTCACTGTACAGATATCTGAGTGTCTAATGTAAACCAGGAATGAGGCATGCAGGGTCTCTGTTTGGGTTGCTGACATATGTAGATATGAGCCTACATCAACATACATGGGAATCCCAGGTAATCTGGTGAGAATGCAGGCTGCAGTGCAGGAGGTCTGGGGAGGTACAAAAATTCTGTATTTCTAACCAGCTTGGCTACTGTTGCTGGTCCAAGGCTAACCAAGCATGGTATAGCAAAAAGTCCAGGGGCTTCTGTTCCTGTTCTTCCATAAGTGACTGGCTGATTGTCCTTATTTGTGTTAGAGGAGTTTAATATTGTAGACTTGACCTGTTCTGAGGGGCTGTCAGCTTTGTCCTGTGACCCTGACTTAGGCCAGCTGTCCCATAAATATCTAAGAAACACAAGAGGGAATGGATAAGAGGATATGGATAGGGACAGATGCCCCCACAGTTTTCCATCCTGGCCAAATCCTAGCCCTATTTTGCGTTGGACCATGGACAACTCATCTCATGCGCCGGACAGCTCCCAATTCCTGGAAGATAGTAGTACATTAAGCACATTGAATGATATCGCTTCTCCCTGGTAACTGGGGTGCCATTTACTAATTTGCTACTCTTACATGACTAATTTAACTCTAGCTACTACTCAGTCATTAGGAAGTCACTTATTCACAAAGCAGAATCAGGCTAAATAAATAATAGAAAATTGGGAAAAGAGGCAGATTAAAGTAGAGAGTGAGAGTCAGCTTTGAATTCAGGCTGGAGACCTGCTGGTGTTTAAGGCAGATCCCTATTTAAAGCATAAATGCAGACTCTTCCTCTGTCTTTAAGTCCCGGTGACCCTAAATGAACAGAATCCTGTAGCCGAGAGCAGCTACCTTCTCTTCTAATAAGAATCACATCCCAATAGGATGTACATTTCCAATTACTATGCAAAAACAATGGCAGAATTACTTAAAAATGTACAGCCCCCTAAGGGCTCTCTATGCTGTAGTCCATGCGAATCTATCATTTGCATGCAACTATTGTGGGGAGCAACTGAATCCTCCATCACAGGCTATTTAATCAAGCGAGAAGCCCCTAAATTTCCTTGCAAAGATTTGCGAGTTCTGGAGCTAAATATGCAATTGGTAATGTATTCCGGCTGTCTGCACGCAGTCTTCCTTGTTTCATTCTGAATGGCATGGTGTTTGCATTGACATTTAGATGATGGGTCATCTTGGATTTCTCCTGTTCACAGCTGGAACCTTAGTGGCATCTCCCATTAGTAATCACTGTGCTTTTTCCCCCCAGTGACTGAGCCGTTTACAAACCAAGAAAAGGAAAAATTATATATTTGAGTACTGACTGTAGAAGGAAAATAAACTAACAGCACAGTAGGAAAGGTGCCTAGGGTGACTGTCTGTGGATAACTGAAGATCAAGTGGAAAAGAACTCAGATGGTGTGTTTCCCCCACCCTTACCCACTAGCCTTATTGCCAAACTTGTGATTGGAGTGTGAAATGAGAATAGTGTGTGAAGGCAGACTCCACGATCAACCGCAGCTACTACTGCAGCGAGGCTCGAGGAAAGGAGGAAGATTTCACTGTGGCCCACCCAGGTGCCTGGAATTCTCCCTTGCTTTTATCAATCTATGTCCTTCACATCCCTTGTTCAGACACTAGTGTGCTTTCTGGGTGGAGCACCTATCCAAAAGCCTCGGTAGTCACTAACATTTTGAATTTAGTTATCATTTTCAACATTCTGCATCAGAGGGACCAGTGGGTCTACAGACTAGGAAGAGCAGGCCAGAGCAACACTTTCACAACCACAGAACCCCTAGGCATTGAAAATGCAGTGGCCGGCTGCCACCTTCCGTATCTCAGGGTTCAGGAAATAAGACAAAACAGGGCTGCCGTGTACTATACAATTACAGTATAGCATAACAAATTGAACTCAGTTTGGTGAGGGTTTTTGTTATAATAAAAAATGAAGTCTATCTTTTTAACAAAATTTTAAGGGTAGAGTACCATATTGTTAACTATAAAGAGAGTATTGTATATATAGCAGATCTCTAGAACTTTTTCTTCTTGCATATCTGAAACTCCATATAGTACCTAACAAGTTGCAACTCCTGATTTCCCACTCTATTTGCTCCAGGCAACTATAATTCTCCTTTCTGTTGCTGTAAGTTTGATAGCTTGTGGTATCTCATGTAAATGGGATCCTGCAGCATTTGTTCATCTTTGACTGGTTTATTTTGCTTAGCATAATGTCCCCAAGTTTTATCCATGCTAGAGTATATGACAGGATTTCCTTCTTTCTTATGGTTGAATAATATTCCATTGTATGTACATACCACATTTTCTTTACCCATTCATCCATGGGTGTTCATTTGGCTGTTTCCACTTCTTAGCTCTTGTAAAGATGCTGCAGGCAACACAGGAGTACAAATATTTCATTAAGATCTTAATTTCAGTTCTTCAAGTATTGCTGAATGATATTGGTAGTTCTGTTTTTAATTTTTTTGAGGAATCTTCAGTTGTTTTCCATAGCAGCTATGTCATTTTCCATTCCTGCCAACAACATACAAGAGTTTCAATTTCTCTTCATCCTTGCCAATATTTATTTTCAAATTTTTTGATAATGGCTATTATAACAGGTATGATACATTCTGGTTTTGGGTTGCATTTCCCCGACAATTAATGATGCATATTTTTTTATATACCTGTTGGACATATGCATGACTTATTTGGAAAAAATGTCTATTTAAGTTCTTTGCAATTTTTTTTATTTTGTTATTCTCTGCTGATATAGGGATTCCTTGTGTATTTTTGATATAAGCACTTATCAAATATGTAATTTGTGAATATTTTCATATTGTAGATGGTCTCTTTATTCTGCAATTGTTTCCTTTGCTGAGCAGAAAGAAACGTTTATTTATTTATCTAGTAGCACTGGGGTTGCAGCACTTTACCACTGAGCTATTTTTTTTTTAGTTGTCAATAAACCTTTATTTACTTATATGTGGTGCTGAGAATTGAACCCCGTGCCTCACGCATGCTAGGCAAGCACTTTACCACTGAGCCACAACCCCAGTCCCACTGAGATAATTTTTAAAAATATTAAAAAAACTTTTTTGAAAGGATCTTACTAAGTTACAAAGACTGACCTCAAACTTGCAATCCTCCTGCTTCAGCCTCCCTACTTGCTGGCATTACAGATGTGCACCACTGTTCCTGATCAGAAAGCTTTTTAATTTGATATGATCCTACTTGTCTATTTCTATTTTTCCCCCTGTACTTTTAGTGTCACATCCAAGAAATCATTGCCCGATTAATGTTAATGAAACTTTTATATTATCTTCTGGTTTTTACTGTTTCAGTTCTTTTGTTTGTCTTTAAAATCTATTTTTCTCTTCTGTTTGGTTTATTAGATTGTATAAGTCTTTAACCCACTTTGCAGATTGTGTAAGGTTAAGAGATTTCTAATTTCATTTTTTTTTTGCATGTGAATATCCAGTTTTTCAACATGATTCGTTGAAAAAATGCTTTCCCCATTTGTGTATTCCTGGCACCCTTTTCACAGATGAGTTGATTGTAATGTCTTATGTTTAGTTCTGGACTGGGCTATCTATTCTACATATACTTATATATCTGTCTTTATACTAGTACCATACTGGTATGTTTATTATAACTTAGAGATATGTTTTGAAATCAGTAAATATGAGGCACCCAGCTTTGTTCTTTTTTCTCAAAATTGTTTTGGCTATTCCATGTTCTATTTTGAATACAAATATGGATTTTAGGATTTTTTTTTCTATTTCTATAAAAAATGTAATTGGAATTTTGATAGGGATTGCATTGAGCCTGTAGGTGAGTTTGAATAGTATGGATGTTTTAACAATGTAAGTTTTCCAATCCATAAATACAAGATGTCCTTACATGTATTTATTTCTTTTTTGATTTCTATTTTAGTTTTTGCCCATCACATAAAATCAAATTAGCATGAATTTAATTTCCTTTGATAATGTCTTATAGTTTTTTTTAGTGTGTAAGAGTTATACCTAGTTGGTTAAGTTTACTTCTGAATATCTTTATTATACTTTTGTAAATCAGATTGCTCTTTTGAGTTCTTTTTTGGGTTGCTTGTTGTTAAAATGAAGAAGACAAATGATTTTTGAACGTTGATTTTATTTCCAACTTTACCAAATTTATTTTAATCTCCCCCCCACCATCTTTTTATGCAGTCTTTAGGATTTTCTTCATGTAAGATCATGTCATCTTTGACTAGAGATAATTTCACTTCTTTTCTTATTAGAGGGGTACCATTTATTTCTTTTTCTTGCCTAATTACTTGGATAGAACTCAGTACTATGTTGCATGTAAGAGGCAAGGGTGGGCATCCGACCTTGTTCCCAATCTTAGAGAAAAGACCTTCAGATTCTCACTGTAGAGTTATGATATTAACTGTGAACTTTTCATATGTGGCCTTTGTCACTTTCCTTCTATTCTTAGTTTATTGCATGTTTTTATCATGAAAGAGTATTAAATGTTGTCAAACACATTTTCTCATCTATTAATGTAATTGCTATAATATGAATGATATCCTTTGTTATATTAATGGGTGTATAACATTGATTTTTGCATGACAAACCATACTTGCATACTACACATGCTATATAATCCTTTTGGTGTGCTGTTGAATTCAGCTTGCTAGTGTTTTGTTGAGGATTTTTGCTTCTATTTTCATCAGGGATATTGGCCTACAATTTTCTTCTGATTTTGATGAAAAGATAATACTGAGGAATCTCCATACTGCTTTCAAGAGTGCTTGTGGCAATTTGCAGTCCCACCAGCAATGAATGTACCTCCCCCCCACCTCCTTACCAATATTTATTGTTACTTGTATTCTAGAAAATTGCCATTCTGACTTGAGCAATATGAAATCTCAGAATAGTTTTAATTTGCATTTCTCTAACTGCTAGAGATGTTGCACATTTTTTCATGTATTTATTGACTGGTCGTATTTCTTCTTCTGTGAAGTGCCTGTTTAGTTCCTTTGCCCATTTATTGATTGGATTATTTTGGTGTTAAGTTTTTTGAGTACTTTATGTATCCTGGAGATTAATGCTCTATCTGAGGTATAGGTGGCACAGATTTTCTCCCATTTTATAGGTTGTCCACATTCTTGATTGTTTCCTTTGATGTGAAGAAGCTTTTTAGTTTGAATCCATCCCTTTTATTGATTCTTGATTTTATTTCTTGAGCTTTAGGAGTCTTGTTAAGGAAGTCAGTTCCTAAGCCAACATGGTTGAGATTTGGGCCTACTTTTACTTCTATTAGGTGCAGGGTCTCTGGTCTAATGTCTCAGTCCTTGATCCACTTTAGGTTGAGTTTTATACAGGATGAGAGATAGGGATTAATTTCATTTTGTTACATGTGGGTTTCCAGTTTTCTCAGTACCTTTTATTGAAGAAGCCATCTTTTCTCTAATGTGTGTTTTTGGCACCTTTGTCTAGAAAACTTTATCTAGTTCCTTGGGAGGCTGCATGAAGTTTGTTGATTACTCTGTCCAGTGTTTTTCCCAGGGATTCATCTTATCTTGCTCTCTCTTGTATCTGTCTGTGGCATTGCAAGTTTTCTGGTTCCAAAGCAGTAAGCCACTTAGCTCTCCCTTATTTTCAGAGCCAGTAGGCATCCAAAGTGTTCCAGCTCCCTATCTATGCCCCAAGCTAGAAGAAACAGATACCAGTTCCTCAGGCAGCCCTCCAAAAAGACAAAACAATTCATGCTCCATTCCTCTCCCTCACTCACAAGGAAGATATCTCAAGTTGTGCACCTTCTCTGAATTGTGCTAAGTCATGCCAGCTACCAAGAGCCCACTCTTCTATGTGCTCTGTACCCTCCAGGCATCTGAACTATGGTGACTCCATCAGGGTTCCAAATGAAATGAGAAAAGATTCCCTTGAACAGCTGTTCACAACACTGTAATGTTGGATGTGTACTCCATTCTTTTCTTTCCCTGAAGAGGGAGAAGTCACAAACTGGGGCATTGTTTCTCAGCATCGAGCTCTGCTAGCTTGAGGGATTGGCCAATGCAGGTAAAGTGAAATTGCTCTCCTTATCCATTTCATCGTGGCTGTCTTCAACTTTGTGCTCTCCTAAGGTACTGAAACTTCTTAACTAGATTCTGGAATTGTGGCAAAGGCATTTTAGTCCACACATTGTTGTTAAAATCAGTGTTTCTGGGAGGAATGAAGGCTGGAACTTTCTATTCTACTAGCTCACTGATATCACCCCCCTCAAACTGAGTTTCAGTTTTTCCTATGATAATGAAGTATTTCCAGAGCATTTATGCCACTGTCTCTGCCTTGTGAATGTTCCAAACTCATGCTTGGCCTACCTGTTGGGAAACCCAGTTCTGGGAGTTAGAAAAATTCAGGAAGAACAAAAGCACAGGATGGAAAGATGACTGAGGCTTGAGAATGGAGGGAGAGAAGGAGGGAAGTATTTCTCCTTGAAATATGCCACCTTGATAGTTCTGTTAAGACTAGCCTTTGCAGTTTTTTCTTTCAGAGATGAAAAGAAGACATCCCCTTTTTGTCTTTAATCCTTCTGTCATTTTCTATTCCTGACCCTGCTCTGTGACTTCACAAATCGGCTCTGAGGCTGGCCCAACAGCAGTGTTTGTCACTCTACTGACAAACTGTGATGGGTCTTTGGGCTGATTTGGCTGGGGGTCGTGTGTTCTTTCATCTTTTTTGAGGTAGAGAGAAGAAAAAAAGGAACTGAGAAGATATGAACTAGAAATTATTATTGTCTGCTTTACTGTCCTGCCACAGAAATGGCAGAGATGGGCCCATTTTTTTTTTCTTACTGTGTTGGCTTTTGTTTATTTTAATAAACAACAAATGCCTCATTTCTTAAAAAGTACGTTAGGATAGTGGGAATGCTGATAGTAATAATTTAAATCTGTGATATATTGTTATTCGAATTAGCTCATTTGCATCTATCTCTCAGGTGTTTCCTGAGGTCAGTCTAAGTATCAGGGGGATGATGCCCATTTGGGACCTGGGATCCAGAGAGATTAATTAAATTGCCCAAGATTCTGTGAGTAGAAAATTGTACAACAGGCTCCGGTTCAAGTCATCTGATGTTTTCAACTCTATAACACTTATGGACCCACTCATTTGTCTACGTTGGAAAAACACAGAATCTTCAAATGTAAAACTGAGCATCTTTCTTGGAACTATTAAACATGAACATGGATCATCTGCCAACAAAATAGGGGAGGACAGCCAAGCCCCATTGACCAAACTGGGAGCTGTATGCCATAGACTCAGGGGAAGAGCCAATGTAACTAATAGGAACTGGAAAGAAGTTCTTAATAAGAAGAGTTTATAATTTTAGTTTAGAATATGATATCCAGGTGACAAGAATATAGCCTATTCAGACATGTCATTCTGGAGGTTGGCTTCTAGTATGGTTCTTATTGACTGATGGCCACACATTGATTCCTAACATCATAAAGCTCAAAGAATTTTCCTGCAGAGAAGAAACTGCCCATGAGAGTGGATTCTTAGAACTTTAATCACGAATTCAGAGTTCCTAAAAGTACCTGAATGGTATTTATTGTGCTTAGATGCTGTTCTAAGCAGTTTACAATTATTGGCTCTTGGAGTCATCCTGACAACCCTCTGAGGTAGTAGTCATATTTATTCTTGGTTTCAGATGAGGACACTGATATCAAAAGAATATTAGATTTATAGAAATATAGGATTTCTCTTTTCCATGACAAGATTCTCCAGAATTCTTGCCTAACACTTTTAGGCAGTCCTTGCCCTGAAGTGTATGTTCCTAAACAGCCACCATTGTTACTAGAAGCTTCCTATGCAGCAGGCTTTATGCTAAAGGTTTTATATGAAGTCCCATGAAGGTGATCCCTTTTTTAATGAGTTGGAACCTAAGGAAAAGAGAAGCTAAAGAGCTTATAGAGGATCATGTTATTAATAAAGGCTTAGCTTAGACTAGAACCCAGGGGTGATGGTTCCTAAAATTTCATGCTCAACCCAAAGAAATCCATGCTCAACAATAAACTCTCAATATCTGGATGGATTAAAGCCACTAGGAGCATTTCTGCAGACCTGGAAGCATATCCTAGATCCTAAGTGCCACATGTGAGTTCACTGTCCTTTGAAGGAGGTCAGGCAGGCAATGTTCTGGTTGCTTCTCTCATAGAAGAATCCTCGGAAGGTCCAGAAGAGATGAATGGTAGCTGTGAGGAGACAAGTGCCACAATTTTCAGGGTATTTCAGCTCAATTCATTAACAATTTCTGGTCATCATGACAAATTTTAATTCTATTACATATTTTAATTTTATGAAAGAAAGGAGCATGTTGTGTCTGCCCTCAAGAAATTCACCATATGACTACATTCACAAAATATTTATGTAAAATTTTAATAATGTATGTATATATATATGCATTTTAATAGTGTGTTTGTATAAAAATAGACATTAATGTAACCAAGTTTTGACCACCTAAAATTTCAGCATTCTCAATGCCAGAAATGTGCAGAGCAGAAAACACACTGAATTTCCCTTTTATGAGCAGACTCACCTTTCATATCTCTCTGAAGCTTCATCCATGATGACCTTGCTTACTTTTAGCATCAGGACCTCTTCCCTGGAGCCCTCTTTGTTCCTGCATCCCATCAGCCTTCTTCTGGATCCATCCCCCTTTCTTTCTGGTCAAAACCCAATGGTCATCTCCTCCTTCCTTTCCTAGTAAAATTCTTTTCTCCCTTCCTCCTCTCACTACCAGAGATTGTTCTTGATAACTTCTAATTGGAATAAGTCTATATCCTGTTTCCTCATCCATGTCATGAAAGCAGTGGTCATTTAGCCAGCCATCGTACCCCACTGGTCTGTGACTCCATATTGGTTTCTGTCAGCTTCCTGATGTTTCCTCCATAGTGAACCCTTTCCCAGGCTTCTCATATTTCTGTTCCTATTTCCAGTCCCTGTCCTGGTGCAGACTGACTTATGGCTTTTATTGCTTGAGGCTCTACAACTCAAAATCTTTCCAGTCTGCCTCCCTTTGAACCACACAGTCGTTCATATTTCCATTCACCATCTTTGTCTCACTCTTAAATCTGAAGAAGAAACAGCTGCATTCTTGCAGAATTCAAACTCTTTTAAATAAGGAGTCTTCAATATCTAGAATAAAGTATGTATTTAGAGGAGATGGTTGCAGTATGTGTTTCTTCTTTCTTTCCGCTGCTTCTTCTGGCTCCGTCCTCTCAGCCTTACATATACTTAAACCTCCTGTCCTCTTGATACAAAACAAACAAGAAAACTTTTATCTGCTCTCCAGCTACAGATGCTTCTTCTGCATCTGCCTGGCACTCAGGGCTCATGCTCTGCCCCATCTTGTTTCCAACTTTGCATTAACACTCTTTTCTACCCACCCTATCTCCCTTTCATCCAATGCTGCTAGTGTCTTCATTGGACCCTAAGTGTCTCTTCCCAAGCAGGAGAAGCCAGAGGAAAGGCCAAAATCAGGACATTAGGAACCATAGTAGAGTTTTCATGGAATAATAGGAGCAGAAGTCAAAAGCAATTGATTGTAGTGTTAAACTTTGGTAAGGAAATGTGTCTTCGCTTCCTTTTAAAAGTGTTCTGGCTGTGGTTGGAAAATAGAAAAGGTATGTGTCTCTTCATTTTTGTGTCAAGAAAAGGAAAGCCTAAAAAGACACGGGATCTGCCCACCTCTGTCCCTTTCCTCAACTCAGCTACCTGGAGTAGGTGTCTGTCTATATGATTTCTCCCAGTGAAACTTTCTTTGATCTTCTTCCATTCTCCCTCCAACAGCAGTGCATTCATGCCTCTGTCGTAGGTCTCCACCATTCTACCTTTTAGATGTTTGTCTTTCCTTCCAAGATAATAACTGAGTATTCAGCCTAATAAAAGGTGTCTAATTTGTTATCATTCATTAGGAAAACACTTAGAATATAGCAGGTGCTCAAGAAAATCTTAGTGAATAGTTGAATATTATCCATGATGGGCAAAGAAGGAATAAGTATGGGCATACACAGCCAGGTCAAGTTCATGGAGTTCTGAACCATATCCAGGTCTTTCGGTGTTATAGGGAATATTGGTTGAGTTTATTCCATGCTGGACATAACTATAAGAAGATCTGTCATGTGCCAAGTGTTCACGTGTACTGTGCTATATGCTTTGACAAGAGCTTTTGATGCATCGTCCCGTTTACTCTCATAATAACTCTTTTAGGTAAGTACCCTAAAATTATCCCTCTCATTTAGATTAAAATCTCATCTATAAAATGAGCCACAGAGTGCTCAAGTAATTTGTCAGAGGTCACACAGCTGAAAATGCACTGCACTGGAACTTAGACTGGTAGGGACTGACGCCTCATCTCTTATAGACCACATGACACTGGGTCTTAACTGTGCAGATTTTTCAGGTTCCCATAAAATCTACATTTGTTATTAATCATTTGAATTTAAAGTGTGCAAATTCAAGTCCCCAATGTTATTCTTGCTTTGTGGTTCAGTGTTCCCAGGTGGGCTCTGGAGGCACCTGTCATTTTTACCTTACTTGTGTCTTTTTCTGTTATTGCCATGAGAAAGAAGGTTGACGTTTTCACTGAAATCATGTAGAATGTCATATTTTCCATATGAAGCTCTTGATATCACCTTCAAAATTCATCCATGAATTTTCCATGCTGAAGTCAGAAGTTATGTTATTGACCTGATGCAGGGAATAGCTTTTTCCCTTCCTTGGAGGGGATAAATCCACACATGATAGATTATATGCCTTCAAAAATAATTACCTTACACAGCACTATAATCTCCAACGTATAAATTCATTGATAGGGGAGAAAAATTCTTCCTTCCCAAGGTTATTTTATTTCTTAATGTATGGTGGGGTGAAGACAATTAACTAATTTTCAGTGGTGAGCTGACTTGACCAGATTATACAACAGAAAGTTCTTGAACAGACAGGGAAGGTAGCTGAATCAATGCTATCTGACATTCAGTAATGGTTTGGTAATTTCTAAGTATAAAATGGCATGTGTCACCATAAGTAGCACAATGTGTTTGGTATCTTTGTCCTTGAGGCTCTGTCTCCATGGCCAGGCATTAAACACAAGGCTTTCTTTAAGCTAATGCGGAAACAGAAAGGTTGTTTGGCTTCTCAGAGAATTGCCACAGATGTCACCTTCCTGTCTTGCTTTAAAGACATCTCATTAGGGTTTTCTGTAATCCCCCACATGTTCCAGCATGGTGAAATCTGTTTTAGGATTTATTATACTCTCTTAGTATTCATTTCTTGGAAAGATTCACAAAAAGTATGTGTACCCTTAATATTTCCTAGCTAAGAAAGAAACTGGTGGTTTTAATCTAGCAACCTAATTTTGTAAAATTATTTACTAGTGTTAATATTCTTTATCATATGGATATGGGGTGACAGGGGGAAAATGACTGAAACATTCTAAAGATTCTGGGAGATTGCTCAAAACATGGAGACACATGTATCATCGTTTGTGAAATTAAAACAATCTACAGACTGTGTTGACACTAATGATCACAGGTTTCTAGAAGCTTCTTCTGGTGTGGACCTTCCTTTCTCCCTCCTTCACTTCATTAGTTATCTTGCTAGATGATTTAGATTGTCTGAGAAGTTGGTTGAGATCTGGTCTGAACAGTAACAAATTTATCACTTAGTCCTGGAGATAAGATATTAGCATAGCTAATGTGTATTATGAATCTAACCAAGACATAGACAACAAATGTGATCTAGAGAAAAGGTCAGTAAAACATAATCCATGGCTCAAATCTGGCCTGCTTCTTATTTTTATAAATGCAGTTTTATTGGGACACAGCCACACCCATTCATTTACTTACTACCTATGACTGCATCTGCACTACACATTGAGTTGAGAGACTGCAAAAAAGACCAAATGGCCCATAAAGCCTCAAATATTTACTATCATGTCCTTTGCAGAAAAAGCCTGTGGACCTCTGGTGTAGCCTTCACTGCAGAAGGCTTTATGCCAAGGTGACTCATGGTTAAAATCAGAGTTATGGGTGCTGGTGACTTCAACTTAGTTTCACTTTAGGATGTCAATAGGACTGGGTTCCAGTTGTACTTCTGCCACTTTCTAGACTTTAAGCAAATTTGATGTGGGTTGTTTTCTCTTCAAACTGACGAGGCAGCTTTTAACATGGAGGTATGTATTTTGAGGGAGCTAAAAGTGAGCATTTACAATACCAAAATAGGGGTCAGTGTTTATTTTCAGCACCAGGAAGGAACCATAGGCTGTGGGAAGGCCATGTGAGCAGGGGATGAGGCTTAAGCCGGAAGTTGAGAATGTTTAAAGGTTAGCTTAGGTATATGGGATTTTAGTACATAAAGAGCTTCTGAGGGAACTGGTTGGTTGAGAATATTTTTTTTCATATGGAAAAATATTTTATATACATTTTAACAATTCATTATTGTTGATGGTTAAACAGTTTCTATGGAAAAGCCAAAGGGTGGTGGGAAAAGTCATTACTGTTCCTATAAAAGCTAAATCACACCCACTATCCTTTTCAAGAAGGAAATCCCCTCTAAATTTTATATTTCCCTCCTCTTTTGATTTGAAGGTTCTTTTAAAAAACGTTTCTAACAGATGTGGTGTATGACCCTTGAAACACATCATTTATCTAAGGAGTAACATTCATTTTAATATCATTTCACCCAGGAAGCAAGACTTAAACTCACATTTTCTGATCCACTTAGTTGATAATATTCTTATAAAAAAATTCTGGCTGGCAAAAGGAAGATAATTTAATTTGAAGAGATTAGATATATTGCTTGAAATGTAAGTCCCCCAGAATTTGACAGCAGAACAAGACCAGTGAACAGAAAACTCATCTTGCCTCCTTGCTAATACAGGCGTCAGGGAATTTATAAGTTGGGCCGTCAGTCTTTGCTCCATGGAGTAATGTCAGTGTCGTTGATTCTTAAAAGCTGACATTCATTAAAAGCACCCAGTGTGGATATGTATGTAGAAGGATTTTTGACAAATCAGCCAAGTGTCACCATTCTGTAAAGGATTATAGAGTGATGCTTTTCAACTTGGAGTTCTTTAGACTGAATGGATCTTGTCTTCATAAAGCACATGAAAAGTTAGCTTTCATCGCCATTCCAAATGGCTGATTTTGCTTTTTCTTTTACCATCAAAACTAAAGGACACTTGGGAGATGTAGAGGTAGATAACACTTAGTGTTTATTTATTAAAAGCCAGGTACTATAAAATTCCTTCTGTTTGCCTACTTACTTATCCATCAGAAAGTGACATACATGTGCGCCCATCTGTGCATGACAATAACTCATAAATCAGCTGTTATCATTTATTCCCATTTTACAGATAAAGTAAGTGAGGCTAAAAGAGGTGTAATCATTTGCCCAAGTAATAGAACTTCAGTGAAGAGGAATTTTGTAAATGCTTCAAAGAAAATTTATCAGTGACCAAAAAGTACCATGCACAATTACACTGGCCAGGCTTCCCCTTGTAGGGGAAGGCAAAATCTACCAATGCTGGTTGGCTTCCTCAAAAGCTATGGGCAGAAACATCATAGTGGTGTTTATTATTTTGAAAACAAGCACACACTGCCCCTGCCCCCAATTGTGTTGTTAGATTGGAAATAATGCCGCCTGTGGCTCTCAGTATCCTCCTCTCTCATTACAGCCCATCCTTGGAACACAATCATTTTCTGTTATCCAAAGGTGTCATTACAGGGTGCCCACTCTATAGTTAGTGCAGTGTCAGCATATTCAGTGTGAAACCCCCACCCTCATCTTCCCACCCCTGGAGGACATAACTAGGCCACAAGAATTCCTTTGGGGCTACTGTATTGGGTGGAGACGTAGTGGCTGGGGGAAGTGTTTTCAGTGACTTATTATCTATAGCTTTAAGTCAAATTTGAATAAATCCCCCCTTCAATTCCAGGGAAACGATAGATCTACAATTTGTGATGAAAAAGTAAAGTGGGCTTACATAAAGGCTTTGGGAAGGCCAAAAAGAAGACAGGCCATGCAATGAAAAACTGGAGCTACTATTCTATTTTAATTGGAATTAAAAAAAAAATGATTATTTGGTGGTGGTGGTGGGGCTCAAGTATGTGTTCTAGTCAGTATCTTATGCTGAACCTAACCCTTCCAGGAAGTAGTTAAGTGGGAATTCTGAGGTTTGCATTTAATATTTCAAGGATCCTGAACATTCCACACAGTAATGTCAAAGTTTTCCCTGTGACATCATCTTGATAAACTATGCTTTTTTCCCCCAGCTTAAAATATTTTTAAATTAAAAAAAAAATAGGAATGGCTATCTTCCCAGTATTTCTTTAACATAAAAAATGTTAAATGATCTTTACCTATGAGAACAATAATTACCATCTATTTTTAGCTAATGAATGAAAAAAGGCTGAGAACATGAGTTCTGGAATCCAAAAGCCTGGACAATTCAGGTCTCAACAATGCCATTATGTATGGGCTGTGTAATAGCCAGCCGGTCACTCAGCCCCTTTGTGTGTTGTGTTCCCTCCTATGTCCTAAGATTAAGACAGCAGCACCTGCCTCAGAGAGTTGTAGGGAGGATTAAATGAGTGAGCTTATATGTCAGGTAGGAAAAACTTTTCCTCTACCCTTTTATTTTCAGTATTTGGGTGCTTGCAATGAAATTAGCAAAAGACAGATCAATAGGAGGAAAATCATATAGTTTTTATTAGTATTTATATGCACAGGAATTTACAGAAAGTGCAACTCAAAAAGTAGGTAGATTTGGAGGCTTATAAGCCAATTTAACAAGAGAAAGGTGTTGTGAGCTCCAAGGGAAGATAAATTATGGGGATGTGAGTTGGAAATATGTAGGGGACTGGTGGAAGGTGAAGGTCCTTTTAGGAAGCTCTGTTTATGCAAAGTCATCTCTGTCAACTCTCTATCTCCATTTATGAGTTACTTTCCTCATCCTGCCACAGGGGAAACTGCTTCACAAAAGGAAATTCATGCCCTGCTTTCAGGCAAGTTAAGGGAGGGCAGAGAACTTTTCCTGCATCACTGATTGTCAATTGTGTTCAACTCAAAATAATCCTTAGGACAAACTGGCATATCTTGATCCCCTTCACATGTAAAGCATTTAGAACAGGGCCAAGCACAGAGTAAATGCTCTATGTATTGCCCTAATTATTACTATGTTAACAGTTAAAAATATCACTACTAAAAATACCAACTCCACCGGGCACAGCAGAGCACGCCTGTAATCCCAACAGCTCAGGAGGCTGAGACAGGAGGATCTCGAGTCCAAAGCCAGTCTCAGTAAAAAGTGAGGCGCTAAGTAACTCAGTGAAACCCTGTCTCTAAATAAAATACAAAAAAGGTCTGGGGATGTGGCTCAGTGGTTGAGTGCCCCTGAGTTCAATCCCAGGTACCAAAAAAAACAAAAACAAAAAACAAACAAACAAAAAAACAACTCTAACAACCTCACAACCACCATAAAAAGTACATCAATTTCCATTTCACAGATAAGAAAACTAAGGCTCCAGGAGTTTAGTTGACCTTCCCAAAGTCAAGTAGAACATGTCATGAAATTAGACAGAAGAGTTGCTGGGACTGCTGGTACTTTTGAAGTATATAGGAGAAACAGGAAGAGGAAACTTTGGGTCATAGGATTGTTCCAAGCAGGGACTATGTATCTTTAGCTGAGCAGACCTTCAGAATTCCTGTGTAACAAGTCAGGACCTGGAGGACAACTTCAAGCCCTGAAATAGCAGCCTGATAGAAAAGCTAGACTGAAGTTGCCTAAGTACATTTAGTTATAAAAAATCATCAAGCGCCAACTACATGTTAGAAGTGTCTGGAAGAGGCATATGCTAAGAATCCTCCTGGGGCTACAAAGCCTTTGAAGAAGGAGGGTCCATGTACCAAGGGAACTGGGTACAAATGCAGTACCCATTGGAACTCCCTCTGTGCAATGCAATACCCCTGGCATGTTGCTACATAAAGGAATACTTGGGACAGGAGTGGGTTTCCTTGGCAAGAACTCTCAAGAGATTGTCATTTCTCTAGAGAATGCTGAAGGTTGAATTAAAGACGAATGGCAGCAAAGGCATCTTCTACTTCTCTGAAATCCTTCATCACAAGAATTTTATTTCAATTACCCGACAACCCCTACACTTCAAAAACAGGGACTTAATACATGTTTGTGAACTTAAAATGGATTGAATTAAATCAAACCCCAAAGATGGAATCTAATAAATTATTGAAGAATTCTGCAAGGAAGTGAAGGAGTTGAATGGGGTAGAGGTTGAAGATGGTGTGTGTGTATACGTGAAGGGGTGGCTGTGTTAAAGGTAGGGGGTGATTTGGTGGCACACAAGACTCATTAGTAGATGGACCCAAACTTTAGCCACTGTGCATTGTGGAGGGAAGTGACACAAAGAGCCTCAGCAAGCTCACAGGATATTGGAGACTCAGGACTTCTAGGGAGGGATTCTAACAATGTGGATCAGAGTGCTACAGAAGGGGAAGTGCTCCCTGAGATCTGAGGGAGGCAAAGAGGGTCTGTGAAGGAGGGAGGGCTCAGGACAGGTGACTAAGGGAATTGCTACATGACCAGGAAAAAGTCATTTTAAAAGGGTGATGATTTGGCCAGCTGCCATGTGTGTTCAATGAGGCAGACACTAACCAGAATAGTGAGAGTTACATATATTAGCTAATGTTTATTGATCAAGTATAGGTTAGGCACTGTGCTAAGCACTTTACATGGATTATCTGCATCGGATCCTGCTAGAAATATTCACTGAGTGCCTATCAGGTGTGTCTGGCATTGGTAAGGTACTGAAGATTTAGCAATGAACAAAATACATAAAGCTTTTACCCTTAAAGAGCTCTTGAAATTATACTTCACAATAACCCGGTAAGATGGGTAATATTATGATCTATAATTTACTAAGGAAGCAACTGAGATGCATTACAAAGAGATAAGTAATTTGTCCAAGCTTACATGAGTAGTTACCAGTGCTTTAATTTGAATATAGTAATTAATATCTAATAAGATTTGGGTAGGTCTTGAGGAGATGAGTAAGATATATTTCTTGTATTCATTGAGCTTACAGCAGAGAGGGAAAGATAAGTATGCAGGTGATAATTACAGGCCAATGTGCATGTTCAAGGTGTCCAGGAAATAAGGAGCCACTTGCTCCACTAGTGGGGTAGGAAGCAGATAAAATAATGAGCAGGAACCTACTTGGTAGAAAAGGGGGTTGGAAAGGAAAGAGGGCATTTCAGATAGGGAAAAATTAGTATGTTTAAAATGCACATAGGAGAAGGTTCAAGGGTAGAAGCTAATCTTTGTTGATTATATGCTTTGTAGTAGTGCTTCACAAATTTTAAAATTAGACGTTAAATGCACGGGAAAAACATTAATGTTTCTATTGTATATGTTAAACAAAACAACTATATACTAGTCACACAGCTTAAAGAGTAAACTGTAACTTTAAAAATTATTCTTCTATATAAGGTAGAGATTGAGGCATGGAGTTTGTGGATGGCAGAGCCAGGGCTTGCTGCTTTGCTGGTTGGTCTTATGGAGTGAGCACACCTCCTTCTGCAGGTGGCAGAGCCTTAGACACTGAGGACAGGGGCTTCACAGGAGCTATCTGGTGAGGAGAAAGGTGGGACAGAAGAGTCTATTCATTACCATCCTCTGGGCTAGGACCATTACTGGACAGAAACAGACAACAAACATGGGGGAAAACACCACAGTTTCAGGTAGTGATAAATCTTCAAAGGAGGAGAAAAATCCAGAGTGCTCGGACTGGGGTAGAAAGCGATTGTGGGATAGGCACATCTTTGCTTTCAATAAGATGATATTATAATTTAGATATGAGGTGTCCCCCCCCAAACTCATGTGTGAGATAGTGCAAGAAGGTTCAGTGTGAAATGATGTATGAGAGTCTTAAACAAATCAGTGCATTAATCCCCCCTCAATAGGGATTAACTGGGTGGTAACAGTAGACAGGTAGGGTGTGGCTGGAGGAGGTGGGTCACTGACGGTGTGCCTTTGGGGTTAATATTCTGTCCATGGTAAGGGAAATTCTCTTTCCTTTCTGGCTCCATGTCCTGAGCCATTTTTTTTCCGCCACACTCTTCCACCATGATGTTTATCTCGAGCCCTTAGGAATGGAGTCAGCCATCTATGGGCTGAGACCTCTGAAAGTGTGAGCTCCCAAATAAAATTTTCCTCCACTAATTGTTCTTGTCAGGTCTTTTGGTCATAGCAGAGAAAAAACTGACTAAAACAGATGAATAGGGGGAACCTCTAGAAAAGAGACTTGTCCTAATTCTTGGATGATGGTAATGTGATGTAAAGATCTGAGAGAAAAATGCTTTATACAGAGGAGAAAGCAAGTGCTGAGGCCCTGACCTGACTTCAGCTGAGACTTTCAGTAGACCCAATACTGTGACCATAAGACACTAGAAACTTTCTCCTTTATGTTGTGTTTAAATTACAGTGCAGCAAAAATATAAACTTTGCCTGAATGAAATTCTAGCCAAGTGTTAAATTAGTACTCAGTCAAAGCCCAATATCACCATCCATGAATATACTTCTAGGGGATAAAAAGAAATTAGATATATTATTTAAAAATAAATCAGTGTGACAATTTTGATATTAAAATTCCAATAGTCAAATTGTAAAAGTTTGCAATTATAATACGAGAACTTCCAGCAGCACCTAGAAACTCATTTTAAATTAACATATTTAAAAGCATCACTAGACTTATGTTCACAACAGAATATAATTCAGCAAAAAAAAAGGGGGGTGTTTAATAGCATGTTTTCTGGAAGGAGCTTTGTTATTAGCATGCATAGATTAGTCAATGTCAAAGTCTCCCATCTTTAAATATTAAAATATTATATACGTAATTGTATATGGTATAACATTTTAATAAAAGTTTTGTTTAAAAGTTTAGCATCCATGGGATGGGGGGATTAATTATAATGATTGTCTTCATAAGTAGTCTTGTCACATCAGTTGTTTTGAATTTTAGTGGGAATAAAATGTATTTGAGTTCTTTATTTGTATAATCATTTCCTCTTTTCTTCATATTTTTATTTTTCATATTGTCTGGATCAAAGTCAATTTATTGTGAATATTATTATAGGTGATTTTGTAGTTTTTCCTCCTCATGAAATTTCGATATGGTGAATTTGACATTCTGCTTTTAATTTGTCCTCACAAGATGTGAAGAATTCCCAAATAAGACTTCTTCATAAAGGACTCTTGGCCTAAACAGAATAAACAGTGACAATTTAAATACACTCCTTAAAGGTTTTTTTAGCAGAATGGATGCTAATACACCAAACAATTCTACAAGGATTAGAATTATGATACAATTGAGTCTCTATTATTATTCTTTGTATTGTTATTTAAATTTCTATATTTAAATAATTCCCTAGCTCAAAAAGGATGTAAGTTAACTAGCTAATACACTCTCTTAGCATTTATATTGTCAACTAATTTTTTTAAAAATTTATTTAACTGTTTGAAAGTCAAAATTGTTTTTGGTACAAAAAAGTACATTTGATATGCTGTTAATCACTATAGCATTTTGCTCTTGCAATAATAAACATGCATCATATAAAAACTAACAACATATAAACCACATAAGGAGCTTTTTCTCATTAGCTAGAATGCATTATCATATTTGAAAATAGTAATAAAATTAAATGACATGCCTCATTCATATTACTGGCATTATTACAACGTAATAATTAGAAATAATGATTATTGGTCGTATGATCATTGATTGATATTATGCAATTTCAGGAAAGCCAGAAATGACTTAGAGTAGGCTTTTGATTATTCAGCCCTTCACAGACTGAAGCTGAAGCTAAAATCAGATTTATGGTCAATTCAAGGCTGAGACTGGTCTTCCATATATTCCTCACATAGTATAGACCTTCATCCTTTTATTTTTTAAAAAAATGTTTTATTAAACTATCACATATAATGTGATATAATGTTCATTTGATGTGATTAATTTTTCAAGGTAAATATGCTCTGTGATCAGCCCCCAGATCAAGATACAATCCAATGGCCTCAACTTAAAAATAGTACCCTTCCTACTCCTTCCAGCAATGACCAGTCCCAGGGAAAGCAATTATCCTGCGTTCTGACTCCTTACAAGGTCTTCCCGATTTTGAATTTTATGTAAATGAAATCATTCCTATGTATTCTTTTGTATGTGTCTTCTTTAGTTCAACATTGCGATAGCGAGATTCAACTACATCATATGTGACTGTAGATAACTCATTGTTCTTGTTGTGTAGTATTTATTTATCCATTTTGCTATTGGTGGACACTGAGCAATTTCCTAAGCCCATACGTTTTTACAAAAACTTATTTTACAAAGAAGAAAAAGGCATACAAATGCAGCGTCTATACTATTGTAAAAATTATCACTGAGGACTTTGTCCATATCTATTATACTATTTAATGGCCTCTAAATCATGCTCCCCCCGCTTTTTTTTGAGACAGAGAATTTAGTGCCAGAGGAAAACTTCATCTCTCTTGAGGAATATGCTTCCTCTTTTCTTTTAATAAGCATGCTTATTATATCCTACCTCATTCCAGAAATAACTAGACAGCTTAATGAAATAAAGAAAACTTTGCAAAATTAAAAATTCAAAATGGATTAAAAAGGTGAGACAGAGTGAGAGCTCTGGTATTCTCTTCCACAGACCTCAGTGCTGAGACATTCAAACATTAGTACAGTGAAGTCTATGCATTAATTTGAGATCCAGATTCTGCTGTAAGCATCAAATCAGCTAATTTGACAAGGAAAAACAGATCAGTTATACCAAATTGTCTGCAGATATGAGAACAACTGGATTCTGTAGAGAAGGGCACCTGTTCCTCTGGTCAAATTCCCATTTCTCTCAAGGGTTCTCTAGTGGAGAACTGCCTTAGTTCTATAGATAGGTACAACAATGAGTTTAGTTAGCTAATTATTATTATTATTATTATTATTATTATTATTTGCCCACTCCTCATTGCAGGATGATGAAATCACACCAGGGGGCGATTCAGTAAAAGCATTTTAAGCAATTCAGAGAAGGGGCTGGTAGGGTGTTGGGGAGAAATCATTCAATACCTTCTTGGCTTACACATTCTGATTAACCTGACTTCATCCAATGGTAGATTCTGTGCATCTGGTAGAAGGTCAAGTAAAAATCTTTTGGATTACTTCTTGTGAATAACATTTGTATAGACAGAGTTATAAAAAGTTTGAGGTCACATTCCTTATCAAACATGAAGAGTATTGTATGTTGTCGGTTAAGTATGGTGTAGTTTGCTATAACGGTCAACCAAAAAGGAGGTGAAATTGATAGCCTTTTAAGAGAACTGATGATACTAAACAGAAGATTGTCCACCTCTTCTTTCCCTGGGTGGAGACTCCACATGGAGAATAAGTTTGCATCTATTCTCTCTATGCCCATACAAATAACTCATTAGAGCTGCAGAGTCCTACTCTACATACCATGGCCATAATGACTAGCCTGGAACACTTGAAAGCAGGTGCCATGAAATACCCAAATGGTCATTTGACATTAGTCAAACTCCTCTTTGATGCCTAGTATGTCAGTTATATAACATCATGTTTCTGCCCAGTTGGGAAGAATCTGTGATAGTTTTTAAAGCCGTATCACAGCAGCCTTGCTTCTCTTTACATTCAAAATATTCACTGCTTTTTTCTTTGACTTGGGTTTCCTCTTCTCTGTTCCCATTTTATACCTAGCTGGAGATAAACCTCATTTAGAAAAAGGTCTCAATACCTTTCAGGAAAAAGATGCGATCTAAACAAATTTCAAGAGAACAAAGTATAATGGGGAAGAAAAGTGATCCAGAATTGGCAAATGTCTCATGCTTGTCTCCAGTTCTTCTGCCCCGGGAATAAAGACCTGTCTGTACAAAGGCTTCTTGACAGCTAAAGGAACAAAACGCTCTCCTGAAAGAAAAGAGCGAGACTTGCTCCAATCTTCCCTCCACCCCTGCTCTGTGAAGAAACAATGCCTCCCAAAGGAGCTGGCAGCTGGCCCTTGGCAGGTGGTAGAAACAGCACTGCAGCTCATCCAGAAGGAGAAAACCCAAACTATCTGCTTCCAGGAGCAGGGCAATTATTCTGCCCACTACCTTTAGACAGAGAAGAGATTGCCAATATACTTTACAGTTTTCATGTTTTAGAACATTCTTATTTTTCATCTTTAGCTATTATAAATGATCCAGCGATATGCTGAGCAGAAACAGTAAAGCTAAATGCCAGTTATCTGGTCTGAGACATTGGTAAATGTCTCAAATTTGCAGCCAAAATGGGCCACTGTCCACTCCTCTCAGCAGCTGCCATCTTGTTCCTGTGGCCTCAAGGCTGATGGAGCATGAGAGAGGGGAGACTGGTGACAAACAGCTGCTGATCATGTCCCCTCTGCTTCTCCTACACTGGGAGTTTGTTTATTCACCTTTTGCTGATGTGATGGAGGTGACCTGGATATGTCAGGAGGGCACAGGCAGAACAATGAGGACAGGGAGGAAAACTGAGGGCCAAAGTCTGCACAAAGGAAGAGCCATGAGATGAAATCTCCAGAGAATGAGCCATGAGGTGAAATCTGCAGAGGAGATGAGGTTAAACCAGACTTGGATTGATGATGGGCTTTCTGGTTTTTTGATGCTTCTTTTTACTCTTTGGTGGGGAGGTGAATAAATAAAACTGCTTTGAGAGGACAAGAATGTGCTTTACCTTTCTCTTCCCTTCTGTCATTTACTCATTTACCTAAAGATGGCGAGATCAGTGATAACATAAAGGTTAAGTTTGTTCCACCTCAGCCTATATTTGTTCTTTCACGACCATAATGTAATTAATGATTATCTCCTAAATGGCAAAGTGAAAAAATTGTAGCCAGTAAACCTATCTCTGCCACCTACTAGCTCAAAATCTTTGGGAAATTTATTAGATCTCTCTGAGCCAGTGA
Organism: Marmota monax; assembly: GCF_021218885.2. NCBI lineage: Eukaryota > Metazoa > Chordata > Mammalia > Rodentia > Sciuridae > Marmota > Marmota monax. The sequence continues at coordinate 61,779,336 of NW_026693777.1, read as the reverse complement.
ATACATGTGAAAGATGGAGATGCTAATACATGCCTCATAGTTTCTATAATAATTAAATGGTGCTAACCTACACAGGTTATCTGTTCAGATATATAGTCAGATTCGGTAAATGAATACTGTCTTCATCAGAACAGTGGCCATAAGAGATGCGTTCATTCTAGGAAGAATTGAATCTGATATTGGAAAGTTTGTGGCTAATGATGCTAAATATATAATAATATACTTCAGTTTTCAGAATGTCTAATTGTTGTTTCTGGAACCATAATGGTGATCAGGGTCACTAGAGAAAGTGACTGAATCATTGGACTAAAAACAAAGTATTGAGAGGCTGCTCACCCTTGTCAGCTACAGGGGCAGATCAGCACCAGGAATATTTAGGAGAGAAGAAAGACAATTGCTTTCTGACACAGTGGAAAAGTAAGAGAGAGCTGAAAAGATCATCTTGGCATTTTGATTGTTGAGCTATATGACTTTGAACAAATCACAGAAAACAGTAAAACAATGACAATTTACTCACCTACTTGGTGCTAAATGCTTTATATAGATAATTTCATTGAATCTTGCAACAGTTCTACAAGGTTGGGATTACTGTTGCTTCACATATACCCCAGCTGCAATGGGTAAGCAAAGCTATATTCACAGAGCTCCCAAATGCAATGGCAGATGCCAAGGCCCTTAGTGTTATTATTGTCATCATTGAAAGTGAATATAGTCACTGGTCACTGGAAAAACGTCTGTACTTTCCCTTTATGGATCTGTCAATTAATCTTATTTGTTGAATAATTTACACCTGTGAATGGGTGCCAACATACTATGAATCCATTTCAATTCAATAACTGTTTAGCACCAACTGTGTTTAAGACACTGAAATGGAGTTGCAGTAGTTCTCTCTTGTGGGACTCATGTTTTGGGGGAGCTCCTACAGAAGCAACTACAGAATTTTGAGCATGGTGATGGATTTTGAATAAAGGAATATGCACCTCTGGTTTGGGGGTGTTGGGAGCAGTGAGAGGGGTCAGGCATCAGAAAAGACTTCCTCAGGAGGTGATAATTGGTGGTAGACCTTGAAAGGTGAACATGATTTAAATAAAAAATTTATGCAATCACTAAATCAATACATGCATATTATTGAAAATACCCTACAATAAAAGTAAAAAATACTTGCCATATGCCAACCAATTAAGGATGTCATTATTACATTTGGGGGTAATTTCTTTATTTTCTATGTACTTGCTTATAAAAGTACATATATACTTATAATTATGCATATGCAGATTCATATAACTATATAACCTGCTTTTTTTCACTTGAAATTTCAAGTGTTTTCCCAGTTTGTAAAGACTTTATAAATATGATTTTAATAACTCCATAATAATGTCACACAGTACAAACATGCCCAAAATATACTTTACAGTTTTCATGTTTTAGAACATTCTTATTTTTCATCTTTAGCTATTATAAATGATCCAGCGATATGCTGAGCAGAAACAGTAAAGCTAAATGCCAGTTATCTGGTCTGAGACATTGGCAAATAGGTTGAAGGTATCAAATCCTTGTCTATGTCCAGTGTTTTCCTCACTTCAACCCTTACTGCCTACAAACTTCAGAAATCATTTCCTTCTCACTTTGACAATCTTCCAGTGAATTCCAGATGCTCATAAAATAAATAAAATCCCAACTCCACTTGCTGACATTCAGGCTCTCTGAACCCTCTCTGACTGTAAATAAATTCCTATTTCCTGCTATGGTCCTCTGACCAATGAGTGGCTTATCTGTTCACTGTTTTCCTCCCCTTTTCCTATTTTGGGTTCTTTGACCTTAGTAAGGTCCTCCATTGCTCAACTCCCACCTTTTGTCTGGATCTATCAGTGCCATGTTGGCCTCACTTCCTCCCTATTTGATTTAGAACTGGTCTGAACCATTTTTCTGTGATGCTTTTGCTTAGTGTCATTGAGCCTCACTTTTACCACCTCTTTGAAGGTGCTGTGCCAGATTTTGCATTTGTGACTTGGTTTTCTTATTCTTAGAGAGGAGCCTCAGATGGGATAAGCTTCAGGCCCACGAAAACCTGAGTTTGCTTTTGAGCCCCATGATTGGCACCTTGTCCCTGAAGCTTCTCCCATCTTCAAAACCCTTCATTCTCCTTCCTTTGCTCCAAATCTTTTCATGTTCTCCATGTTAGAATTTAACATATTGAGTAATACTTGTTTGTGAGATCACAGGTTCCTTGAGGGTAGGGTCTCTTTTCTTGTGCATTTATGGTTGTAATTAATGCATGCTCGCTGAATGCTTTGCTAATTATATCTTGCATTATTTCCTCTTTTTACTACTACTATTACTACTTCTACTACTACTACTACTACTACTACTAGTACTAACTATAAATGTTTTAGAAAGCATGCTAGGTGTGGAGATTGTATTTTCCAAAAATGGGTATGTGAATTTCCAGTGCTAGTTATTCTTCTAGATTTTTAGCATTGCCCATCCAGACCTGAAGCCAATTTCTTCTCCCCTGAATCAGCGTGGGCTCCAACTAAAGGAGTGTTGGGAATTGATATAATGTGGCTGCTAAAGGAAGGTCATAAAAAAAGGATTCAGCTACTCTTTAAATGCTTACCTTTGGTACCCAGCTACCAGTTGTGAGAAAGTGTAGAGCCAGAGAGAGACCACGTTGGTATAGCTGACTGCTCCAGCTAAGGTCCCAGCAGTATCAGGCAACAGACATGGAAGTGAACAACCTTCAGATGATTCTAGCCCTCGGACATCCAGCTGCCCCAGCTGATACCCAGTGGAGCAGAGACAGCTGTCCCCACTGAGTTCTGCCCACACTAAAAATAGGGACCAAAATAAATGTTGTTTTAAGCCATTCAGTTATGGGGTCATTTGTTTCAAAGCAGTAGATAGCCAGGCAGTGTGCTGAATGCATTACTTATAGCATCTTTTTTTTAAAATTTTTTATTGTTGGCTGTTCAAAACATTACATAGTTCTTGATATATCATATTTCACAATTTGATTCAAGTGGGTTATGAGCTCCCATTTTTACCCCATATACAGATTGCAGAATCACATCAGTTACACATCCATTGATTTACATGTTGCCATACTAGTGTCTGTTGTGTTCTGCTGCCTTTCCTATCCTCTACTATCCTCCCTCCCCTCCCCTCCCCTCCCCTCTTCTCTCTCTGCCCCCTCTACTGACATTCATTTGTCCCCCTTGTATTATTTTTCCCTTTCCCCTCACTTCCTCTTGTATGTACTTTTGTATAACTCTGAGGGTCTCCTTCCATTTCCATGCAATTTCCCTTCTCTCTCCCTTTCCCTCCCACCTCTCATCCCTGTTTAATGTTAATCTTCTTCTCATGCTCTTCGACCCTACTCTGTTCTTAGTTACTCTCCTTATATCAAAGAAGACATTTGGCATTTGTTTTTTAGGGATTGGCTAGCTTCACTTAGCATAATCTGCTCTAATGCCATCCATTTCCCTGCAAATTCTATGATTTTGTTATTTTTTAATGCAGAGTAATACTCCATTGTGTATAAATGCCACATTTTTTTATCCATTCATCTATTGAAGGGCATCTAGGTTGGTTCCACAGTCTTGCTATTGTGAATTATGCTGCTATGAACATCGATGTAGCAGTGTCCCTATAGCATGCTCTTTTTAGGTCTTTAGGGAATAGACCGAGAAGGGGAATAGCTGGGTCAAATGGTGGCTCCATTCCCAGCTTTCCAAGAAATCTCCATACTGCTTTCCAAATTGGCTGCACCAATTTGCAGTCCCACCAGCAATGTACAAGTGTACCCTTTTCCCCACATCCTCGCCAGCACTTGTTGTTGTTTGACTTCATAATGGCTGCCAATCTTACTGGAGTGAGATGGTATCTTAGGGTGGTTTTGATTTGCATTTCTCTGACTGCTAGAGATGGTGAGCATTTTTTCATGTACTTGTTGATTGATTGTATGTCCTCCTCTGAGAAGTGTCTGTTCAGGTCCTTGGCCCATTTGTTGATTGGGTTGTTTGTTCTCTTATTGTCTAATTTTTTTGAGTTCTTTGTATACTCTGGATATTAGGGCTTTATCTGAAGTGTGAGGAGTAAAGATTTGTTCCCAGGATGTAGGCTTTCTATTTACCTCTCTTATTGTTTCTTTTGCTGAGAAAAAACTTTTTAGTTTGAGTAAGTCCCATTTGTTGATTCTAGTTATTAACTTTTGTGCTATGGGTGTCCTATTGAGGAATTTGGAGCCCGACCCCACAGTATGTAGACCGTAGCCAACTTTTTCTTCTATCAGAAGCCGTGTCTCTGATTTGATATCAAGCTCCTTGATCCATTTTGAATTAACTTTTGTGCATGGCAAGAGAAAGGGATTCAGTTTCATTTTGTTGCATATGGATTTCCAGTTTTCCCAGCACCATTTGTTGAGGGTGCTATCCTTCCTCCATTGCATGCTTTTAGCCCCTTTATCAAATATAAGATAGTTGTAGTTTTGTGGATTGGTTTCTGTGTCCTCTATTCTGTACCATTGGTCCACCCGCCTGTTTTGGTACCAGTACCATGCTGTTTTTGTTACTATTGCTCTGTAGTATAGTTTGAAGTCTGGTATCGCTATACCGCCTGATTCATACTTCCTGCTTAGCATTGTTTTTGCTATTCTGGGTCGTTTATTTTTCCATATGAATTTCATGATTGCTTTCTCTATTTCTACAAGAAATGCCATTGGGATTTTGATTGGCATTGCATTAAACCTATAGAGAACTTTTGGTAATATCACCATTTTGATGATGTTAGTTCTGCCTATCCATGAACAGGGTATATTTTTCCATCTTTTAAGATCTTCTTCTATTTCTCTCTTTAGGGTTCTGTAGTTTTCATTGTATAAGTCTTTCACCTCTTTTGTTAGGTTGATTCCCAAGTATTTTATTTTTTTTGAAGATATTGTGAATGGAGTGGTTGTCCTCATTTCCATTTCAGAGGATTTGTCGCTGATATACAGGAATGCCTTTGATTTATGCGTGTTGATTTTATATCCTGCCACTTTGCTGAATTCATTTATTAGCTCTAATAGTTTCTTTGTAGACCCTTTTGGGTCTGCTAGGTATAGAATCATGTCATCTGCAAATAGTGATAATTTAAGTTCTTCTTTTCCTATTTTGATGCCTTTAATTTCTTTCATCTGTCTAATTGCTCTGGCCAGTGTTTCGAGAACTATGTTGAACAGAAGTGGTGAGAAAGGGCATCCCTGTCTTGTTCCAGATTTTAGAGGGAATGCCTTCAATTTTTCTCCATTCAGAATGATGCTAGCCTGAGGCTTAGCATAGATTGCTTTTACAATATTGAGGTATGTTCCTGTTATCCCTAGTTTTTCTAGAGTTTTGAACATAAAGGCATGCTGTACTTTGTCAAATGCTTCTTCCGCATCTATCGAGATGATCATATGGTTCTTATTTTTAAGTCTATTGATGTGGTGAATAACATTTATTGATTTCCGTATATTGAACCAGCCTTGCATCCCAGGGATGAATCCTACTTGATCATGGTGCACAATTTTTTTGATATGTTTTTGTATCCGATTCGCCAGAATTTTATTGAGGATTTTTGCATCTAGGTTCATTAGAGATATTGGTCTGTAGTTTTCTTTCTTTGAAGTGTCTTTGTCTGGTTTAGGTATCAGAGTGATGTTGGCCTCGTAGAATGAATTTGGAAGTTCTCCCTCTTTTTCTATTTCCTGAAATAGCTTGAAAAGTATTGGTATTAGTTCCTCTTTAAAGGTTTTGTAAAACTCTGCTGTATACCCATCCGGTCCTGGGCTTTTCTTAGTTGGTAGTCTTTTGATGGTTTCTTCTATTTCCTCAATTGATATTGGTCTGTTTAGGTTGTCTATATCCTCCTGACTCAATCTGGGCAGATCATATGACTTAAGAAATTTATCTATGCCTTCACTATCTTCTAATTTATTGGAGTATAAGGATTCAAAATAATTTTTGATTATCTTCTGTATATCTGAAGTGTCTGTTGTGATATTGCCTTTTTCATCCCGTATGCTAGTAATTTGAGTTCTCTCTCTTCTTCTCTTCGCTAGCATGGCTAAGGGTCTGTCGATTTTGTTTATTTTTTCAAAGAACCAACTTTTAGTTTTGTCAATTTTTTCAATTGTTTCTTTTGTTTCGATTTCATTAATTTCAGCTCTGATTTTCATTATTTCTTGCCTTCTACTTCTTTTGCTGTTGTTTTGCTCTTCTTTTTCTAGGATTTTGAGATGAAGTATGAGATCATTTATTTGTTGGTTTTTTCTTTTTTTAAGGAATGAACTCCAAGCAATGAATTTTCCTCTTAGAACTGCTTTCAATGTGTCCCATAGATTCCGATATGTTATGTCTGTGTTTTCATTAATCTCTAAGAATTTTTTAATTTCTTCCTTGATGTCTTCTATAACCCATTGATCATTCAGTAACCTATTGTTCATTCTCCAAGTGATGTATTCTTTTTCCTTCCTTCTTTTATCGTTGATTTTCAGTTCCATTCCATTATGATCAGATAGGATGCATGGTATTATCTCTACTCCTTTATATTGTCTAAGAGTTTCCCTGTGACATAATATATGATCTATTTTTGAGAAGGATCCATGTGCTGCTGAGAAAAAAGTGTAACTGCTTGATGTTGGGTGGTATATTCTATATATGTCAATTAAGTCTAGATTATTAATTGTGTTATTGAGTTCTATAGTTTCCTTATTCAACTTTTGTTTGGAAGATCTGTCCAGTGGTGATAGAGGTGTGTTGAAGTCTCCCATGATTATTGTATGGTGGTCTATTAGACTCTTGAACTTGAGAAGAGTTTGTTTGATGAACATAGCTGCACCATTGTTTGGGGCATATATATTTATGATTGTTATGTCTTATTGGTGTATGGTTCCCTTAAGCAGTATGTAGTGTCCCTCTTTATCCCTTTTGATTAACTTTGGCTTGAAATCTATTTTATTTGATATGAGTATGGACACTCCTGCTTGATTCCGAAGTCCATATGAGTGATATGATTTTTCCCAACCTTTCACCTTCAGCCTATGTATGTCTTTTCCTATCAAATGCGTCTCTTGTAGGCAGGATATTGTTGGGTCTTGTTTTGTGATCCATTCTACTAGCCTGTGTCTCTTGATTGGTGAGTTTAAGCCATTAACATTTAGGTTTATTATTGAGATATGGGTTGTTCTTCCAGTCATATTTGTTTATTTATGTTACTAAACATGGTTTGTTTTCCTCTTTGATTAGTCCCCCCTTTACTGTCCTACCTCCCACTGTTGGTTTTCATTGTTATTTTCATTTCCTCTTCCTGTAATGTTTTGCCAAGGATGTTTTGAAGAGATGGTTTTCTAGCTGCAAATTCTTTTAACTTTTGTTTATCGTGGAAGGTTTTAATTTCATCTTCCATCCTGAAGCTTAATTTCACTGGAAACACAATTCTTGGTTGGAACCCATTTTCTTTCAGTGTTTGAAATATGTTATTCCAGGATCTTCTAGCTTTCAGAGTCTGTGTTGAAAGATCAGCTGTTATCCTGATTGGCTTGCCCCTAAATGTGATCTGCTTCCTTTCTCTTGTAGCTTTTAAAATTCTCTCCTTATTCTGTATATTGGGCATCTTCATTATAATGTGTCTAGGTGTGGGTCTCTTTTGATTTTGCACATTCGGCGTCCTGTAGGCTTCTAGGATTTGGGATTCTGTCTCATTCTTCAAGTCTGGGAAGTTTTCTCGTATTATTTCATTGAATAGATTGCTCATTCCTTTGGTTTGAAACTCTGTCCTTTCCTGTATCCCAATGACTCTTAAATTTGGTCTCTTGATGTTATCCCATATTTCTTGGATGTTCTGCTCATGGTTTCTTAACAGTCTTGCTGAGCTGTCTATGTTCTTTTCAAGTTGAAATACTTTATCTTGGTTGTCTGATATTCTATCTTCTAAGTGTTCTACTCTGCTGGTAGTATTCTCAATTGAGTTTTTAAGTTGGTTTATTGCTTCCTGCATTTCTAGGATTTCTGTTTGTTTGTTTTTTATAACCTCTATCTCCCTGTATAGTTGATCTTTTGCTTCTTGGATTTGTTTATGTAATTCATTGTTGAAGTGATCTTTCATTGTCTGATTTTGCTGTCTGATGTCTTCCTTGAGACTCCAGATCATCTGAAGCATGTATATCCTGAATTCTTTATCTGACATTCCATCTGCTGTAGCTATTACCTCTTCTAACGTTGAGTTGACCTGCATTGCTTGTGGTCCTTTCTTTCCTTGTCTCTTCATACTGTTCGCGTTCCTTTCTACTTGGTGAAACTGTTGTGCTATTGAATTTTCCCCCTATATATTTATATTGGTCTTGTATAGTTGCAAAGTCTCCCTCGCAGGCACGGGCAGCGGCTCTGCCCCTCCTCCAATTGGGGCAATGTGCCTACCACGCCGGCAGGCCGCTGGGCCTGCTCTGCCGGTCGGTAGCAGGTCCGCCTACCTTGCAGGCGCGGGCGGTGGCTCTGTCCCTCTGCGGGCCGCTAGGCTTGTTCTGTCGGTGGTCGCAGTTCTGCCTACTTTGCAGGCGCAGGCAGCGGCACTGCCCCTCTGCAGGCCTCTGGGGCTGTTCTGCCAGTGGGTCGCAGGTCCGCGTACCTTGCATGCGCGGCGGGGGGGGCGGCTCTACCTTTCCTCAGGCCACTGGGCCTGTTCTGTCTGTCGGTTGCAGGTCTGGGCTGTTCTGTTGGTGGTCACAGTTCCGCCTACCTTGCAGGCGCGAGGGGTGGGGGGTGGCTCTGCCCCTCAGCAGGCCGCTGGGCCTGCTCTGTGGGTGGTCACAGTTCCGTCTACCTTACCGGCGCAGAGGGAGGGGGCGGCTCTGCCTCTCAGCAGGCCAATGCTCCTCTTCTGCCGGTGGGTCGCAGGCCCGCCTACCTTGCAGGAGTGATTGGAAGCTCTGCCCCTCCGCGGGCCACTGGGCCTTTTCTGTCGGTGGTCACAGTTCCGCCTACCTAGCAGGCGCGGGGGGTGGGGGCGGCTCTGCCTCTCAGCAGGCCGCTGCTCCTCTTCTGCTGGTGGGTCGCAGGCCCGCCTACCTTGCAGGAGTGATTGGAAGCTCTGTCCCTCCGCGGGCCACTGGGCCTTTTCTGTCGGTGGTCACAGTTCCGCGTACCTTGCAGGCGCGGCGGGGGGGCGGCTCTACCTTTCCTCAGGCCACTGGGCCTGTTCTGTCTGTCGGTTGCAGGTCTGGCCTGTTCTGTTGGTGATCACAGTTCCGCCTACCTTGCAGAAGTGATTGGAAGCTCTGTCCCGCTGCGGGCCACTGGGCCTTTTCTGTCGGTGGTCACAGTTCCCCTACCTCACGTATAGCATCTTGCTGAGAAAACTGAGACCTAGATAAGGTGAACGACTTGCCTAAGCTCACCTTCTCTCACCTAGTGGATTTCACAAGCATTCAAGTCACATTCCCTCTACTAGGTCTTTTGGCTTATGCAAATACACACAGAGCCTCCCTTCTTTAACTCCAGTAACCAACTGTTTTCTCCCAACACTCCTGCAATGTAGATGTATCTCCTTTCTTGTTTCACAGATGAGGAAATACAAAGAGGTCAAAAATTTACTTAAGGAAATAATAAGTGGCATAAGACATAAGACTGACATATAAATAATGTCTGTCTTCCTAGCTTTAAACTTAGTTTGTTCAACTGTAAACTATTCCTTCATTGCCTTTCTGAGATTTAGATCACTTATTTAGATTTTTAGTGCAACATTGTCTTGTCTTACATCCTACTCATTTTTGTATGGGCATTCCCCTTTTCACACTGGTACACTCCTAGACAACAGGGGTTATGTTATACATTTCTTTGGGATCTTTCTTAGCATTCTACAGAATGTTAGGCACATAAGGTGTACTTACCATCAAGCAAATGTAAAAACTGATATTCAGTATCCACAAAAGGTATTTATAGAGCTGCATTAAGAAAAAACCAAAATGCATAGAAGTACAGAAATTAAACCTTATAACTGAATTGGGGCTTTAGGCAAATCTTAGTGATTTTTTTCTTTTTTTCTGCCTCAAAATATCTTTTCTCCTCTTTTAAATAATGTTTAAAACTATCACAAATAAATACTTGGTTATTTTTTTTAAAGCTGCTTAGTATGTTTTAAAATCTGGCTTTCTTGTCAGCCTAGTATTGTTTTGTCACATTAGAATGTTTTTTGGCTTTGTTTTGTATTTTAGCAGATGAGACATTTGAATGAAGGCTTCATATTGATCTCACTTATTACTGCAAGCTCCAGCTTCAAATTGAAACTTGATCAATATGGATTTGAAGCAGTCTGGAACACTAAATAAGACCTTATTGGACTGATACCTTTTTGCTGAGCTTTATTTGATTTGGAGGAGCAGGGGACAGAAAGAATGGGGGAGTGTTGATTGTGCACTTCAGTCAGTTTGAGTCTAGATCTGCTTTCCTATTGGTGATCCCTCTGCTCTTGTCCTGTTGGAGTGGTGACAAGTTAGTGGAACCCTTTCTAATTTTCCACACACTCACGATCTCCTGTTCCAAGTGTAGATTTTATCTTTTAAACGTCCTCTTCAGTGCCACTTAGAAATTCAGAGGGAAAGAAAGGCATTTAAAGAGCCCCATACAGCTCATGGCAGGGTCTCTAATTAATCATCAACCAATATCCATTTACTAAGCACCTACTATTAATGGGCACAGAGGCAGTGAGATGGAAAATATAGCATCACTGATCTCAAAGAGCTTACAGCCTTGCCTACCATTTCAAGGCAATATTCTCTATGAAAGATAAGGGGCTGAAAAGACCTGTCAAAATGTGATCTCATCTGACATAAATGTTCTCATAGCAACACTACCTTATAGTTTTGCTGAATATGGATCTTATAGCATTTTGAATTAATAAGTAGTTTCTCAATATAAACTGCTTAATGTGGGAGATCCTTAATGTCTGCAAGTCCCATAAGCTTAACACTAATTTTGAAGCATAATGTATGCAACTGGCATTAAAAAAAAAGGAGATAAAAATATCACAGTATAGAGGTGGAGAGCTGAGACTCCTCATTTTATAGACAAGGAAATAGAGGCCCACGACAATGAATCATTTAACTCCATCAGGATTCACGGATCATGTAAACACATTCGCTTATCCAACATTTATAAATGAGGGTGATTTCCTCGGCAGGCACAGTGGCACTGTGAATACACAATAAATAAAATACAACTGCTGCCTTCAAGGAACTTAAGTTAGAAATTACAACAAAGAATAAAGAAGAAAATAACAGCTCATTTCCCCACTGTCTTCTGGGTTCAAGACTATTTTAACTTTATTAATTATGAAATGAACCTTTTGGGTCCATAAATCTTTAAGCTTTCACTTCAACTTTGACAGTAATATTATTGCTCCTGTTTCCTTTTGGTTTGCTTTTGCCAAATACAGATGCCCCTCCTCTTACCATGGATTTGTGTCTCAATGGACCCAGCTTAAGTTGGAAACACATTTCATATGCCTGACCTACTGGGCGCCGTAGCTTAGCCTCACCCACTTTAAACCTGTTCAGATGACTCACATTAGCCTGTGGTTGGGCAAATCATCTAACACAGAGCCTGTTTTGTAATAAAGTGTTGACTCTCTTATGCAATTTATTGAACATGAAAAGTGAAGAACAGGGTAGATTTAGGGTACTGCATTTTCACTGTCGTCAAGTTGAAAAATCGTTAAGTTCAACCATTATAAATTGGGGACCATTTGTACATTTTTCACAGCCCTTTAATTCTCATTTTCTTTTTTTCTCAACAGTTGAATTTGTGAGTTCGGTCCTTATTTGCATTTCAACATCTTCCAATGGAAGTTTATCCTATTCACTTAAATTTTCACTAGGTAACCTTATCTTCTGTCACTCTGTTTTAATTTTGTTTTCTTTAGGCAGTTCAGATGATATAAAGTGTCTGTTTTCTTTCTAATAGCAGTTACCTTTACACTATTCCAGAATATATTTGAATCATTTGTTTAACATCTAACAATGTTGAAAATAAAGTATGAAAATACAAGACCATATTTTATACAAACTTAAAAGGATGAAAATGCATCTCCAATTTTCTAAAAGAATACTGAAATTTAGTTGATGTTAGTGGTTCTCAGCCAGAAGCCACTGGGCAATGTTGGAAACAGTTTTGATTGCCACCACTGAGGGGAGGCCCTGCTTCAGGCAGACAGTGGATGGAGGCTGGGGCTGCTGCTAAACATTCTGCAGTACATAGGGCAGCCCCAACACAGAATTATCTGTCCAAGTGTCCCATAGCACAGCACTGGAGAAACTCTGGCTTAAACTTTTGCTGGGTTGCACTTGCTAGGTAAATTTTTACCACCACACATCTCTCTCTCTCTCTCTCTCACACACACACACACACACACATACACACACACACACTTTCTATTTTCAAAATTGACGACAAGAAGAAAAGGAATAGTATGTATATATTATTGTTTTCCTTTTCTCTCTTAATTTATCTCTTCTAATTTATTTTGCCTAAAAATTTTTGAGACCCTTTGATAAAACATCTCTTTTCCATCACTTACTGTTTTTGCTCCACACGCTGCACAGGAGTTAAGGCAGTCTTCCAGGGTGGTACCCATAAGGAATGCTATTCCCATTGCACATCTAGACTAATTCAGGATGGTATCAGGAGACTCCTAGCATCGCTCCCAAGTTCCAGCACTGTTCTAATTCAGCTGGACTCTGCACCTCACCTGGGGATTGGGGGTTGAGATTCCAATACCTGAGAGTTGTGCCTGTGCACAACTCAGAGTTAAGAATCTCCCCCAGGCAGAGCTGTTCAGGATGCACAAGAATACACTAACTTAATTGTTTACCATTGAAGAAAGGAGTAAATAGAATTTGGAAGTTTAGATCCAGATTGTTATTAAATTATTATTTTCATTTATATCTTCTTTCTATAGTTATTATTAACAATAATTATTTAATTAACTGTGTTTTAGTACAGCAATTGTCAACCATAGCTACACATTAGAATCACCTTGGGAACCACTTAAAAGTACTTTTGGGGAACCCACTCTAGACCAATTGAATCAGTATATCTGGGCATAGCAACAGAGCCATGGCGCTCTCAGAATCTTCCCAGAAAATCCAATGTGCAACCGCATTAGAGAATCTTTTGGTTTAGTGGTTGAATCACTTGCCACCAATTCTTTGTTATCAAATCCCCCAGTCTTTAAAAATGTTTTATAACATGGTAAAACACCTATAATATAATGTTTGCCATTTTAGTTGTTTTGAAATGCAGAGTTCACCCAATTAGGTACATGCACATATTGTGCAACCATCCCTACTATTCATCTTCAAAACTCTTTTCATCTTGCAGAACTGAAATTCTGGACCCACTAAACACTAACTCTCCACTTCCCTTTTCCTCAACCTCTAATAACCACCATTCCACTTTCTGTAATTTGTATTTCTAAGGTGCTGCTGGTGTTACTGGTTTGGCGACCCTATTTTAAGAACTACTGGATTAGTTCAGCCAGAATCATCAAGCCCCTTTGATAATGCACTTCCCCTTCAATTCAGGACATAGTGGCTTTATCAGACTAGAACTTTTCCAATATGTGTATTTTATATGCATACATATAAATAGAGGTCTTGACAGTATGACATCACAAGAACTCAGATCCAGCTGGGTCTTTGGATTTTATTAGGCAAGTAATAAGCTGTAAGCAAAGAAGAAAGCATTGATATAGTTTGAATGTCCCCTCCAAAACTCATGGTGAAGTTTAATTGCTCTCGGGACGGTATTAAGAGATGGAACATTCAAGAGGATTAATGCTGGTGTCACGGGAGCAGGTTTCTGATAAATAGGATGAGTTCAGCCTGATTTTCCATGCTCTTTTGCCCTCACTCCATGCCATGATGCTGTGCAGAGGCCCTCTTCAGAGGCAGCTTTTGTGCTTTTCATCTTTAAGAACTGTGAATCAAATTAACTTCCATTGTTTATAATTAACTTATATTTTTTAACAGCAGAAAACAGGCTAAAGCAAGCATCAAATGTCAAATGGAATGCATCTATCAAATTAAGTCTCGGAGGGGGGACCCCAACAGTTTTACTTGCTAATGATTTCAGTTTCTGTGGATGTGGAAAAAAGAGATGGAAGTAATATGGTAGAAAATTGGGAAAGATGTAATAATCTTGTGTGGGGGTCAAGGCATTATCTATGTGGGTATATGTACAGGTTACTTCTTGGAGCTGATTATAGAAATACTTCTCTGCCTCTGTGATATCTCTGTGTACATGAATTTGAGAGCATCTTAAACCTTCTGCAAGATGTGAGAGTTCTTGTCCTTTGGGAGGCAAGGGTTTCCTTGGGATGAGACCATTGACTACCTTGGTTGCAGGTTTTAATCAATCATTTGAACTTTAATACAGTTTTCCCTTTCCTCTTTATAACTACATGCTCTAATTTTATAAACATAATGACCTCTCAAAATATGTTGAAAATGTAACCAGAAAGTTTCTGATTGTTTTTTTTTTTTGCTATAATTTTCAAAGGAAATTATTGGCTGTGATTTCACAGTATGGTCTCTTATTTGTAAACTTCAGAAAGTTTGCCTGTTTTTAGTGAGTTTCCTTCTTATGCTTGTCTTTCTCAAAGGAGTTCTGTGCTTTTCTAATATCTTAAGCCCAGTAGGGTCTTCTCTGATTCTCCATGTTCTATGTTGGTTCTTCATTTCTGTTTTACCTGTGAGGATTTGAAGTAGCCTGAGGGGTGTAGGGAGAATGCCAAATTCAGAAGCTGTTGTATCGGGAAGCTATACCTATGGGTTGAAAAATGAATGTCTATTTATGGAAGATAGATTTTATCCAGGTACCACTCCATTGTTTATTTAGTGAAGCCCACAGTATTAAAGCTGTCAAGGGTCACACCACTGAGGTCATTTCTATGGTCACAAAGGTGATGGTGGGAACCATATTCTCCTACTGTCTTTCGGTCTCACATCCTGATCTCATCCCTCTCTAGTGGTGGTGGTGGGGTCTTCATGTTATTTCCAGATTCTTCACAGGTGAGGAGCTATAGGAATAGATCAGGAATCTCTAAACATTTTATGTAAAGGCTCAGATACTAAATATTTCAAGTTTTGCAAGAGATATGATGACTGTTGAAACTATTCCTGTTTTCTGTTATAGTGAGAAAGCAGCCATAGGTAACACAAACAAATGGGCTGATTACACTGCAAATTTACCTCCCCAAACAGACCATGGTTTGCAGACTTGTGACATCAATGGTCTTTTTTGTGTACTATCCACCTGGACGCTCGCAGCCAACAGCCACCAAATTTTCTGAAGTTTTCTTCTCCAAATTTATAGTTTTATAGGATGTTCTTCATTTTTGTATTCTTTGTCATATCAAAGATAATCATGGAAGTGAGTCAGACACTTGTCTTCAAATTTCCATCTTTACAAGAAACTTCAGTGCCTGATTTCGATGTTCAGTATCGCATTCCATGATGAAGACCTTTAATGCTCTTTAACTGTACACAGGCTCCAATCATGAGTCATAATATCTGAAAGTCTAGATTTTAATTTTCTTTAAAAATAAAATGTTCTTCTATACTTATCTAATAGCACAAAGCTACTCTCCTTCAGAGATAAGTAGGTTTTTGTGAAGCCTGAATTTCATGGGTACTCCATTTTTATTTTTATTTTTTTCACTGTTGTAAAAACAATTTTCATGGCCAGGAAAGAGTGAAGTTTCCCAATTCCATAGCTCAAGAATCATCAACACTTGAGTCCCATTCAAGGAATAGTGAAGATTCAAAAACATTTCTCTTTCAAGGTCCTATTTTTAATAAATTCAGAACAGATGAAGATCTGAGATAATCCCTGGGTGAAAATTCAAACAGTAAATATAAAATAGTTTTTCTGTTCTGTATGATATGGATGTTTCAAAAGTAAAATTTGTGGTTTCTAGTTTCTAGGAATCACTATGGAATTAAATAAGGGAATATTTGGTGATAATATCTGAAAGGTTGATTTGGTCCATTCCTTTGTTAGCATACATTTATTCAGTGCTTATGATATCTCAGGTCCTGTTCTTATCATTTCAAAGACAAAAATTAAGACATGAGTCCTGTGATGTTTACAATCAATCAGAAATACAAACCAATAATTAAAATAGATAGAGACAGAGACACTATAATGGAGCAGGTCACAAAGTACAGTGAGTGAACTCAACCCTGAGGTGGGCAGGGAGCATTCAGGCCCTGCTTTCTAGGAATTTTCTAGGGTTGAGCTGAGTAGGTTAGAACATTGCCAGGGATCTCCATCCAGATATGGGGCAGATGGCAAAATGCACAAAGTCATGGGGCAGTGAAATCACAGAAGGCCCCCAGGGAACCTCATGTAGGTGGAGTTTTGGCATTTGTACACTTTGTCTGCATTTTTATCTACTCTCAATGAACACCAAAAGCACTAGTATGGATTAACCCTTTATGTCCCAAAAGTTATGTAGAATTGAAAACTTGGAACTTAATGGGTTGATTGTGAATTTTTCTAAGGTTCAGTTTTGAATTACCCATGTAAAAATACAGTCATAATTAATCACTGTTCCTTCAGCACCCAGGACAGCACCCAACACACAGTGGATGTGAGCATGTGCTGAAGGAGTGATCCTCTAGCAAGTCAGTGAATATAGCCAAGCTCTCAGATGGGCACTTTGGTTTTAACACTCTGTATACAACCTAGAAGCTTTAATGAAATTGTTTGATACTATTGCTCCTTTGTGAAGATAAAGGCAGACAGATAGCACACTGTTAGTCTTAGGGATGGAAGTAAATAAAAAGTTCAGAGAGGCTCCTTGTGTAGCAGTCCCTCTCACTGAGAGTCACAAAAGTTTTCAGTAACCCCATGTCCTCTGTTCCAGCCCTTTACACACACACACACACACACACCTAATTCATTACCAAATTCTTTGCCTGTTTTTGAAATATATGCTGAATTTAGCACTATTCTCCCCCTCCAGCATCACCACCATGGCCTTAGTCACCATATCCTGTGATGCTGAGATCACATAGGAGCTTTAGTGGACTAATTGTGATCACTTCCTGGTTCCACAGCTGCTGCTGCTTCTTCTTCTTCTTCTTCTTCTTCTTCTTCTTCTTCTTCTTCTTCTTCTCCTTCTTTTTTTTTTTTTTTTTTTTTTTTTTTTTTTTTGTGATGCTAGGGATTGAACCCAAGGCCTTGTGCATGTGAGGTAAGCACTCTACCAACTGAGCTATATCCCAAGCCCTCCACCGCTTCTTTTTGCCAACAAGTCCTAATGATCTCTTCTTCACTAGTATCCAGAGTGGTCTTCTAAAACTTGGACTGTTCAGCACTGTGCTCAAACCTTCAAGTCTTCACCACAGCTTATTGGCCTACATATGTCCAGGCCCCACATCTCTTCCTGATGCCGCCTCTCCCCACTCTCCCCTTTGCTCACAGACCCCAGCTACTCTAGGCTCCCCACTCTTCCTCAGATTCATCAGACTCATCAGACTCATCCCTTCCTTGGGGCTTTGGAACTTGTTTTTGTCTCTGAATCACTCATTCACTTTGTTTAGATCTCTGCTTTAATGTTTCCTTGTCAGAGGGTTGGCCTATATAAAAGAGCACATTTTGTCATCCCAAGACATGTTATAGGTTTTTGTTTATTTGTTTTTGCAGTGCTGGGTATCAAACCCAGGGTTTTGGTATGCTAGCCAAGCGCCGTACCACTGAACCATAGCCCAGCCCCTGTTTACTTTGAATAAACTATTTTTTTTCTCCCCTATAATTTAAATTCCATGGGATCATTGTCTTTCCCTTTTTTTTTTTTTTTTTGGTGCTGGGAATTAAACCTAGGGGTGCTTAACTACTGAGTCACATCCCCAGCCTTTTTTTTTTTATATTTGATTTAGAGACATGGTCTTGTTAAGTTGCTTAGGGCCTCACTACATTTTGAGGTTGGCTTTGAACTTGTGATTCTCTTGCCTCACCCTCCTGAGCCACTGGGATTACAGGCATGTGCCACTGCCACCGTGTCCAGCTGGATTATTATTTTTTCATAGTAGTAATTGTTAACCAAAAATTTGGCTGTGTTACACAGTACAGTTTTGGGGGTGGCTGAGACCTACAGTAGGAATTACCTTCTACTTAATGCAGAAGAAAGAAGGGAATTCTGGTCAGCAGAAGACCTTGCATTTCACCCTGAGGCAACCCACATAGGATTAGTTGGGACATGGTTGAGCCTCAGAAACTACAAATTTTAGGGTTGTTAGTGATTTAAAAAAGGTTTTGTTTTTAAGTTTAAAATAATAGATAATAATAATGGCTAACATTTTGTATCTTGACTATAGAATAACCCTCTGAAGTGAGTGTTCTATTATTTCCTCTGTGTTATACATAAAGATGTGGGCACAGAGGAGTTAAGTTACCTGCCTGAAACCTTACCCAGCCATTGGCAAAACTGGGATTTAAACAGAGTTGGTCTGGCCAGCCCCAAGTCTGCCTGCTTGACCACCCCACTGCTTTGCCTGTGGAGATAGTAACACAGGACCTTCCCCTGATGGCTGCCTGGCACGTTCTCAGACCAGATTTAGTCTCTTAGTTGTACTAAATCCTGCTTCTGACATGATTTTAAGAGGTTTTTCTTAGTTTCCTCACTGAAGGTGTACTCACTACACTTTTAGGAATGTTTGGAGCAGACTGTGAACTATAATAAAATGCATTCATTCACCACTCAAGTCAGCCTTAAATGGGGCAGAAGGATTGAAGGCCTGTCCCTGAGTGAATGATTCTGTAGATTATTGATTTGGGCAGCAGTTTATTTAAACATTAAAACCTTGAATGAAGTAACTTAGCCTGAGGAAAAATGTGTCAAATACAGTACTTGTTATAGCTAGTTTTTCAGCCTCTGAGGAGTTTGTAAACTGTCCAGATGTATTTATTTTTAAAAATTTCTTCCAGTTTATTTTTTTTAAAGACAGGATAGATTGGAAGAGGGAGAGTGGGATTTGTCTCCAAAAATTATAATCTCTTTGAAAAGAAAATCTTGGAAAGGTACTTATTGTTTCTTTTCCAGGAGCTTTCTCTGTCTTTTTAGCTAATCCTGAAGCATTGGGTATTATTATTCAGGTTCAAAATTTTCCAGAATGGCTCCTCTCTTCCCTGTTGCCTGTATCCCTTTATCTTTCTTCATTATAATTTGCATGTGAACTTGGTGTTCCTACCAAAGGAGTTGGAACATTAGTCAATCAGAATAATTATGTGCTGGTTTAAAACTTGGGGAAAAATGATGATTTCTTACCTCTATGTCACCAGGTAACAATAATAAAATTGTCACAGCTACATGCATAGTGTGTACAATTCACATGTTGTATGTAGCCATGGTGTTGTAATTTAGATCTCAGGTGTTCCCCAGATGTCCCTGTGCTTGGAGTGCTACTGAGAGATGGTAGAGCCCTTAAGGGCTGGTGGAAGGAAGCTAGGCCAGTAGGGTTGTGCCCTCAAAGGGGATATGGGGATCTCAGCCCTTCCTCATCTTCTTTTTGCTTCCCCAAAGTTATGAAGTGAACAGTCCTCTGTCACATACCCCAGCCATGTTATACTGTGTTACCACAGATTTATAGCAACAGGGCTAGGTTGACCTTGGACCCAAACCTTTGGAACTATGAGCCAAAATAAACTTTTCTTTCTTATAAATTGTTTATCTTAGGTATTTTGTCAAAGTGACAGCTGATTAACATGCATGTTTTCGTTTGATGGCAGCACTATTAATTTCTCTCTTGTTGTTTCACATTTCAGTTAGTGTGTACAAACATCCTGAGAACACAGGCCTGTGTGACACAGACATTCAGAAGGGCTTCCTGATTTCTTTCACCATTGTTGGGTGAGTTGGCAAATTATCTGCATAATTCTGTTCTGTCATCTGTACAATGGGAATAGCAATGGAAACCAGAAGTAATAGAAGAGCTACAGGAGGAAAATATAAAATTGATTAAAAAGCTGAGGTTGCCTATCTCAGGGTGATTATTGCAATGCTCCAGTGAACATATTGAAGTGAGAAGCCCCTGTACTATATTTTTCCACATTAACCTTAACTAGATCCTTGTTGAGAATGAAAACATGAACGAAGCAAAAACAACTAAATTAGAAAAGAATGAATTACTAAGCATACATGTAATGAGTTTTGCCATGTCCCGTAGCTAGGAGTCTCTTCTCTATTTTAAGACTGATAGACTTTGGTGCATAGGGCCAGGGGATTGGAATCATTAAGTAAAATATCAAACCATTCCAGGTGCTCATGTTTACATACAATAACTGCCCTTGTTCCTACAAGTCAAGCTTTTTTGTTGTTGTTGTTAGTCTTCAATCTAGAAGCTCTGATTGACACCTTTTTCTCCATTTTATGACTGTTTTCTGCTTATTTCCTCCAAGTATTTCACTACTAGATCTCCTCCATGCCCAAATAGGCCCTTAAAAATTATATTGGATACTGAACTTATAGGGGTCATATCATAGCACATGCTTAGAATGTGCAAGTCCCTGTATTCAATTTCCAACATTAAAAATTTGAAATATTATCAACAAAAGAAATCAGATACTTTAATATTTTAAAACAACAATATTTGGGAGTAAAAATGAAATTGGTAAAATGTAAATAAACTCTGTTTTAATTCATAATGATGCCTAATATTAGTTTCTTAGGTTTGGCAAATGTATCATGGTTGTATGTTAGCATTAGAGGCAACTGAGTGAACAACACATAGGAACTCTGAACTATATAACTTTTCTATATCTGAAATTATTTCAAATAAAACATTTATTTAAATAATGAAATTTGAAATAATTTCAACTTTTAAAAATTTTATGTAGAAAGAAATAGAGTTCTGGAGAAGAGAAATGAATATAAACCTGGCTTCCTGATCCTCATAATTTGGTGATATATTTGAAAATGTATTTTGAAACTCAGAGATTTGATGATGAATTTGTTTATAAAAGAAAATATAAAATTTTGAACTTTTGTCCTACCCTATTCATACAAACCTTATTGAAGTCCACCACATGATATGAGGTGATGATTACACTAGGGGTCTAGATATGAGGCTGAGAAGCAAAGTCTTACCCCAAACCATCTGGTCTAAACTCCACCCAGTTCTACACTGCCATATTACTATAGTTTGGGTCCTGGGATTGGGGGTCATGTGATCTAAAGATAAATGCAGGTGGGGGTCTCAAAAGTGTACACTTTTCAAAAGAAATGTCAGCATATTGGCCCAAAGCAAGTCTCAACCTTAATGAGCACACCTTGGCTCTTGCTCATGGGCTTTGGAACCCAGGCTGGCAAAGAAACCCATCTCTTGCATTTGTTGGGCTGGGATTTTGATGTATTCTGTTGGCTCTTCTAGATTCCTACACCTGGTCATGCCCCTACCTTGAGCTCCTGCTGTGCTCCCAGGCTTTTGAGTCCCACCTGCTCTTTCCTGGCTCTCAAGCCTCCTGACTTTCCCACTAGTCATTGGCTTTACCTTTTCCACCTGGCCTTGACAGCTTGCATCAGCCCTGTCCCACAATGCTTATTGGCTCTTGACTAGTGAATCACCATAAACAGCATGTGGCTCTGTTATGAGACAAGTCTGTCTTCTTCGAGAGAATCTAAGCTACTTCAAAAATAAGCTACTTCAAAAATAACAACAACAACAACAACAACAAAAACTATAATGTACTTGTTTTCTTGAGCTACCATCTATGTCAGTGTTGGGAAACAACCCATAATGTCCTGGAAACTGATTTAGCACTAATGATTCAATTTCATACCTTTTTCCACGATCATATAGCCAGGCATGACCCCATGTTAGTTGGTTCTGATTGAGATGCATCCTAGTAGTGAGAAAAAAATGGGCAAACCTGGAGCTGGACAGGATTCGTTTGAAGTTGAATTCTCCAGAGATATTTGTCTTTGAATCTCAGTTTTCTCAATTATAAGAGAGGAAGTGCCCCAAGCCATTTCTTCACATACAATAGAATTAAATTGTCATATGACTTCAGAGGTGAAGGGACCTCAGAGTTTTTAAGGTCCCTTAACGTCCATTTTACAGATAAAGAAACTCCTGGGATCACAGGAAATATGATTATATTATTAGGTTGTGGAATTAATGGTTAGATCCAAGTTCTTCAACTTAACCTAAGAATCCTTTAGAACAGCCTCCTCTTCAAACTTGTGTTAACTCATCCTGCAATTTCTTGGTGTCGACATTCTTATCGTAATATCTCTGAACTAGGATACAAAACTTTATATGGAACATGATAGAGATTTTATTTTAAACCTGAATATGCATAGACAAAGAAAATAACCAAGGTGTTAAATAGTATCTATGTTCTAGGTGCTGGCATTATAGGTGTTCTTATTCTTTGTTTACTGGTTTACTGTTTTACTTTCATTTTTCTCCAAAGAATATATTATGAATATAGTAAGAAAAAGCAAGTACACAATGGACAGAAATAATGTTTTTGAAAATACTTACCTTCCTTTCTACTTCAGTAGAAAGAAAGGGGACTCAGATGAAGCAGCTTCAAGGCCTTGAGTAAGTTGTGGATTTGGTCATTCATTCATTCATTTGTCTTTCATCAAATGTTCATGGACCACCAATATATATAAATCCTTGAATTAAGTTTTTGTCCTTGAAAAAAATTAGATGGGAGACTGTATTGGCCTCAAGTAAACCTGGAGTTTAGCAGGGGTTATACAATTGTACAGAAAATGTATAGTTTCAGGGTACAGGTAATGAAGATCATGAAATCCCCACATGTGGAGGTGTGGCTTAAACAACATGAAGGTCTCTTGGGGTTTATCAGGAAAGACTTCATGAAGGAAGCTGCATTTGATTTGGGGCATGGGGGATGGGAGGATTCTAATAAACCAAGATCACAAGGGAATGACGTTCTGTCTCCACCTGTTCCTTTTTCACTCACTGGCTCAGAGAGCATGCAAGATAGACACCCTGTGGAGATAGAAATTGTAAACTCCCACTGATATCAAGGGGGGCCTGTGGGGAGAGGAGTAGAAAGGACGTGTGTCTAAAGGGCAAGGGTTCTGCTCTCTTCCCCTTTGTACTCCCATGGTGCTAGTCAGATATAAAGTATCTCTGAGCTTTGTAGTTCCTTATTAAGTGGTTGACTAAATTATTAGTAAACTCACAAGCCAAAGTGGTCAGCAGAAGCATTAGATTTCTCTAAATCCTTGGAATCATTGAAATTCACTTTCAAGGGGGGGAACTTAAAATAAGTAATGTAAGCTTGCACAGTGATGATGCATTTGCCATTTTAATGTCTCTTAATCTTCAGTAAGTATATTCCTAGTGTCCCCAGGTCCCCCCACCCCCGCTGTTATTCTTAGGATGTTCTACATTCTAACATGGGGGAATCAATTGCCTAACTCTAATCCATAATCAGCTGCACTTGCTGTGGACCCACATCTGCACCTTGTCCATCCATAGCTGTTTCCCCAGAGCCTGGCAAACAGAGTGTCCAGAGTGACCACTATCTAAATATTTGTGGGCAAATACTAAGCATCCCAGATGATGATGATAATAAAGTGGCAGACAGCTGTTAATGGATGTGTCAACTTGACTATATGGATTAGGGTGATGAATATGGATTAGGGGGAGGTTTGGGCACCCAATCCGTGTCTCCAAGTTCTTTTGGGAACTTAAATCAGATCATCATTTAGAGAAATAAAATTAGGAAAGCAGAGAGTATATAGCATGTTATTTTGGGATACCCCAAACAAATGAACACACATAGTTAAATGCATGGAGTGGACAGTAAAAGTCACTCAGAACCTCCCTTATGGGGTTACAATTGTTTGAGAAAGCCTTAATTTGGTTTAGATCCAGCCAAAATAATCTGATTCTGTGATAAACGACAGGATTTCAGTATATCTCCTATGTAAGAAAAAAAACATTAAACAGAAATTGTCTGAAACTGAGTTCCTTAGCCTTGCCCTGCCCTTTGCTAAAGACAGGCACCATTAACCCTCCTGCTGTAAAACTTCTAATGACTCCTCTACTTAGTCTTCCACCTGTTAACAGCTGGATTGTCTGTGCTCTTGCCTAAAGCCTAATTCTCATTCTCTGCTTCCACTACATCCTATTTCCAGTTCACTCATGCAAGGATTTTACTCCTGGAATGCTCTTCTCTCTGTTGGATAATTCCTATAAATGTGTAAATATGCTATTATTTCACTCATTTAAAGAAATACTTCCCTGGTCCTTACTTCCTTTCCCCATGACTGCCTCTTTACCTTTTGATCTCTTATAACAAATACATATGTGTATTTGCTCTCTCAGGTTTCTCTTTTCTCATTCCCTCCTCACTCACTATAATGAGGTTTCTGCCCCCAACATATCATCAAAAGTGCACCAATAGACACCCCTGGCTACCACATAAATAAACCAATGATAGAGTCTTAATCTCCCCCTTGCTTTGCCTACCAGTGCTTGTGATATGGTTATTACCTCTCCTACCTTTTCTCCCTTGGTTTTCAATTCACTGATTGTTCCATCTCAACACCTTCTGGTTCCTCCTCCTTTCTATTTTTAATGTTGGTTCTGGTCCTATTCTCTTCTTATCTTTGCTCTTTTTATTATCCAGTCTTAAGAGTTTAAATAACAAATACAATTCCCATGTGCTTGTACAGACCTCTCTCCCAAACTCTAGATCTTTAGATTGCACTGCCTTCCAGAAATCTCCATTTGGAGGTTTAGACAATTTATTCTTAATATGTCCACCTTTGATTCCTTTCTTTCTCTTATACCATAATTCCAATTCACAGTGTACCCTGTTAGCCTGTTGTAAAAAGCATCTAGAATTTTAACACTTCTCAATATTTCTACTCCTACTATTTTGGTGAGTGTGCCTGTTATCTCTGTCTTTAGAATTACTGCTAAAACTTCCTGCTTTTCTTTTTTTCATACTTGTCCCCTTCAGACTCTTCTCAATATAAGACCTTAAGTGATCCTTTAAAATTATGAATTAGATTATGTCACTCCCCTGCTTGACACCATTCAATGAATCTTCTCACTCAGAATCCAAGTTTGAGTCTTTACAATGGGTCACAAGATACTACGTGTTATATGTCTTTCCTACCACCCACTTCTTCATCTCCTGCTCCATTTCCCTTCTTTCACTCTGCTCCAGTGGCACTCATCTCCATGACCTTCCTTGAGCATGCTGGGTATTCTCCCACCTCAGATCTTGTCCCTTTGCTTGCTAATACCTTCATTAATATCTCCCTAACCTTCAGATCTTTGCTCAAATGCCAACTTCTCCAAGAACCTTGTATTTCTTCAGGCCCTTGCATTCCATCTTACATAGCCAACATGGTGTATGTTCATGTATTCACTATGTCCATTGTTTACTCTGTATCTCTACTATAATACAGACTCCATGAGGAAATGTATCTTTGTATTTTTACTGGAAAATTCTGAATATCTAGAACAATGCCTGGCATATAGGAGACACTAAAAATACTTGTTGAATGAACGAATGGTACCTCCTTTTCTCTTTCCTATTACCCTATAACAAGTCACTTATCCAATCCAGTTGTTTACATCAGCACTTTCTCTAACAATCCTGCTTCACTCCTGCAATACCCATTGCCCAGATTCCTCTTCATCTTTTCTTGAGCTGTTCCTGACTGTTACCTAGACCAAATATCTCCCAAGTTCATTGTCAAAGTTGTTTCTGGCCACACTGAGCCCTTACCTTCGGTAATTGCCCAGATGATGAAATTCCAACTCCATAGCATGTCCCTGGCCTCTAACTTATTATCCAGTCTTATCTCTCACCATCCCTTCTTCCACCACCTCTTCCTGCTGAATTCCATGTTCCCATTGTCTTCCTCTGTGCTTTCATTCATGCTGTTTTCCTTCACCTAGAACTCTTCTCTCCACTCTCCCACCTCTTCTCTAAGCCCTTCTTAATGCTTTGTGGCCAGTATCTCTCTTCCTTAACAAAATTGGAATTAGTGTACACTAGTCTAATGAGCTCATACAGCTCCTTTACACATACAACAAGAAGCTCTGGTCAATAGATATATTTTAGAAGCTGTAACTAGGAGTGCTTAAGATAGGAGGAAGTAAGACTAATTGATACGCCATAAAGGGATAATATGATTTCCTTAAAGAATTTCCTGACTGCTCTTAGGTTGAAAGATTCTGCTCTAAACTTCTTAGAACATATTATCTGTATCATGGAATGGCAGTTTGTGTGCTGCCTTGTGATGGCTTCTTGACTATTCTCTTGAACAATTTAACCATGGATTGTTATTTCATTTCTCAAGTATTCATTTATTTATTTATTTGCCCTCTGTTAGGGCAGGCATCATGTTTTTCAGTATCCCTCCAGGTATCTATTAGAGCTCTGACACACAAGAAATGCTCAACAGAATTTGCATTGACATTGCACTACCATGTAATGAGGGGATGAACTGACTCTGTTTCAAGTATGTCATCTCTGGGTTTGGAAACCCAAACCTGAACACCCAGTGTCCCATCTGACAACTTTCCTTTGAATTGAAATTGAGTGGCTGAGCTAAGCTCCTCATTCCAGTTTGGTCTTCTTGCTGGAGACTGGCTACACTCTGAAGGGACTGATTTTTGAAGAGCATGATATGCAGATGACTCCTTGCTTTGTGTGAGTCAAGGGCTTAGTCCTTGTCTCTTTTTTCTTTCAAAGCACAGGTCACAATTGTGAGGGGTAAGATCAGGAGAAGGAAGCGGAAAGTGGGAATGGCAGGCCTGGGTCCCCTGGCTGCAGGTTTGGTTTGCAATTCAGCAGCTTGGATGTTTGATTCTGGGTGCTTGCTTCACCCCTCTGAGACCTGATTTCCTTATTTAAAAGCTATGGATAATTTCCTTGTTCATGCTCTGTTTATAAAAGGATTAAATATACAACATCTAATATAGTGCCTGACCCGGAGTGGTCACCTAGTAAGTAAATGATAGCTGATGTATATTGCTTTTGAATTTTCAAAGCTTGGCTCCAGTCATTTATTCCTCATAAGAACCCTGTGAATCTTTTTCAGAAGAAAAAAAAAAGAGGTGTGGAAAAGTTAACTGGCTTTCTTAATATCACTCAGAAATTCCATGACTAAACAGGGCTGAAAATTCAAATCTTCTGTTTTCTAAATCCAAAACATTTTGATATGTTATGCTTGATATACATTTTAATGGATAAAGCAATGCCTTTAAAGTACTTATAGACAGAGTGGTAAAATATTTTTAAATCTGTTGCAGTACAGAATGGTATGTTCTTTAATTGGATTCTTGTATTTAATCAGTTCATTTTACACAAACTCATGAATGGATATTATTTTGGAGAAAGAAGGTTTCATTTTTCTTTCATTACCTCATTCCATAAGTCTTGTTACCAACCCAACATATAATGACCTGATGCATTTTTTATTTTCCTAACAAAAATGTAAGAAATTTCTTTATATAAAGTAGCTAAAACTATTTTTTTTCCCTGAAGTGGGTCTCCAAGGCAGCAAAGAATTGCCAGACAATTACTTTCTTCCCCTTCCATATAGAAGGCAAAATGTAGTCTTATTAAAATCCTGAGAATGAATTCACTTAAGCTCTCCACTGCAGGATGTTTTTTCTGACAAGTTCTGTCTCGAAAAAGTATGTTGTACAACTAATTAAGAAATTATTTTGACAGGGTGAATGTTTTGAAGCTCTGTATTGTACACAACCTAATATAATCTAATTTTCTTCCAGTGAAACAAAATATGTGGATTATAAAAAAATAATAAAAAAGCATGGCCAGATAATATCAGTAATAAGAGTGCCTCAATTTCAGCTGAGAAGAATTCGGGAAGCAGCCAGCCAATTTGTCTAGGGAAATTTGCTCTCGGCTAAAATGGTATAAAAGGTCTTACCCCTGGGCAAACCATTTATTTAAAAAGTTTAGAAAAAAACATTTTTCCCCCACTGATTGTAGGATTTTTCACAGTTACCATTTCTGTATGAGAGGATGTAGGATTGGAGGTAAATGGTTTGCTATTTGAAAGGATGGCAAATTGGGAGTATTTGTTGAATGTTTGCAATTAAGATAAATTCTGGGCTTATTTCAAGCAAGACTGTGGATAAGTTGGGACAACTATAAATCCCTAAGTGGCAAACTATCTTAATGTGTATATCTGTGTGTGTGTGTGTGTGTGTGTGTGTGTGAGAGAGAGAGAGAGAGAGAGAGAGAGAGAGAGAGAGAGAGAGAGAGAGAGAAGCTTCAAATTATCTAATAACTTTATTTTCTCTAACCCTTTTCTTTCTAATTAATAATGCTCTTAGAGTCTAGGTGAGAAAATTTGTAGTAAGATAAATATTTTACCAAGTAAGTGTTACTTATATAATAGGACTTTTTAAATATTGAATCTCTTGCAGCAATTTTCATTATACAATAAGAAATACATTTCTGAAGTACAAGGTTGGGCAGTTTTCCCAAATCATAACTAAGAACACAAAGCATACTTTAGAACACAAAGGCCCCATATATAAATGAAGTAATAGTTCAGGTTAAACGCTCACAGGGCTCTCAAAATTATTAATGCAAAATATATGGGGGAATTTGCATTTTTCAGATGGAAATAGTAAGGCTATACAGAGAGGCTGTTGCTAAGACTTTTGCTGTTTTATAGGACTTTGGTTTATAAATACCACTGAATCAAATGGAAAGCTTTTTTAAAAAATGCCCATTCCCTGGCCCCAGGCCAAACCAACTGAATCAGAACTTTCCTTTCAAAAACCCTTCCAAAGTTTTTTGTGGAAGGCTTTTGTGCTGAGGGAGGAAGGAAGAGATAGTGGTCTAGAAAGACTTTACTTTGGGGGCCTCCGTTATATTTTATGACATAAGAAAGAAGTAGCTTTAAGGGAAAGATGGTGTATTCATGCTACCTTGGAGGTGCTCATGGGAATCTCATTGGAGAGACGGAAAATGCTTTGTTGTAAAGCATGGATATGAACATCACTGGAGAAGGCTACACCACAGAGATATGGACTATTGACTTGTCCATTGTTCTTGCTCACTTAAGTAAGAGACATGAGCAAGGCTTCCACTAATGAGGGCATGGAATGAGAAGAAAGTTGTGATCTTCAATTCATGGTCCACTTGCAGAACACCTACTATACCCTAGGCTTTAACCCAAGCACTGGGTGTTCAAAATGAACGAGTCTCTTCCCTTAATTGAATTCACTGTTTAGTTGGAATGACACATTGATAGTTGACTATATTGGAGAATAATAATGTTCAAATGGTGGGTGATAGTGCCTGTGCTAGAAGGAGACATAAAAGGAGTCGTCAGAAGAGAGGAGAGTCCTGGAAAGCCTTAATATTTAAAATGAATAAAATAAGAGCAGCAAAGAGTAAATATCCTCAATGGTCAAAATGACTTGTCATGATTGGGAAAGGCGTCAAAGAATTCTGAAAGCCTTTCTGCCTTAAGATTGCCATATATAGTTCCCCTTCCCTAAGAACAAACAAATAAACAAAAATCACAACCAACAAACCAGGAAGCCCAATTAAATTTGAATGTCAGGTAAACAATAAATTTTTTTAGCATAAATATGCTTCATGCAATATTAGATACATACTTGTAAAAAAAACCTTTGTATATCTGAAATTTAGGTTTAATTGGATACTCTGTCTTTTTTCTGCCTTCATGATTCAGTAATGACCCCTTGCTATATTGTTCTTGCTATCATGATTATTATATACCATTCCAATAGTGCTTTACAGCATTCAAAATGTTTTCATAACCTTATAATAGCCCTAGGCATGTAGAACCAAAATACCTTCTCACTGGAGAATTCATTTGCACTTGATCACTATTTCTTTGTTGACAGAATGTTCTCCAATGAAATAATTATATTTCTCATGATGATATCCTTTATTTTCATTCAGGGGACAACATATTTTAAGGTAACTATCTCACATGTCCTCATAATAACTCAGAGAGGTTGGGAAGACAGAGACTATTACATCCATTTCCACATGTGCTATACACATGGTGAGGTTCAAGGAGTTTCCCAAGGTCACTTAGCTTGATCGCAGAGACCCTAAAACCAACTCCACTGACTCAAATTCCACTGTTTGTTCGTTGTGTCATGTTATCTCTAAAACCAAGATACAAACCAGTCATAATGAGGTTGGCTTTTCCATTCTCCAATTTACATGATATATGAACAGAACCTTTGAATTTTCTTTGAACAGTATTTAAACTTGGGGCAAATGACATTAGGACAATGGGTAGGGGTTGATCTTTATAAAAAAAAAACACAGAGAATTAGTAGAATCATTGAAAAATTCCAAATATCTTGTGAACAGTTGTCATTAATGTAGGTATGAAATATTCTTTATAATTATATGTTGATCACTATGTATTCTATTCTTATGACTTCCATATTTGGAAAAGCATTTGCATAGCACACTCTATCCAATTTGTTTCTTGGTGTCTATAAACTTGTAAAGAATTTCATGAATTAAAATGACTCAAAAAAACATAGTTTATAACTGAAAATTTAATAGGGCATAGATATTTATGTTATCTATTATTATATATGTGTTACAGTAATGCATTCCCTGTATGTTTTATGGGATACAAATCTGATCTCTCGGAGTCTAAATTGAGGTTAGTAAATCTATCATAACAAAGATCCTAGATTGTTATTAGAAAAACATAAAGCTTTTTATGTTTAAGTTTAATTGTTAATGAATGTCTGCTGCTTTTTTTTAAGCTGCTAAAAATAGGTAAAGAGCCTCCTTCCCCTTTCCCAGATCCTTCTATTTGCAGGCACCAAACATTGCTCCCCGTCATGTTTTTTTCTGCTGATTTTTAACTCATACCCAATAAATATACCCTTATTTTCATGTTAAATGCTGTGTTCTTTTTAATCTTATTTTTTTCAGTTTTATGGAGTGTTATGAAAAACCGCTCACTTTAAGAAACTGACAGGCCCATTAACAGAGAGCTTTATGTCTGAGAGTCCAAGCGGTTAGGCCTTCTGGATATTCAGGAAGTGGAGGGTGTCAGACCAGTCACTTTTATTGCAGACTGAAATGATGGCTTCAAGGAGACAGGCTCACATGATCACTGTATATAAATCACACATCCTGTCTTTCATTTCTGGACTTCCCTTAGAAGTTGGAAAGCTCAGAATTCTTAAACTTCAAATAAGAAAAGAACAGAAAGCATATGAGTCTAGGTCCAGCCTAAGAATCATCCACTCTAGTCTGCATCTTGGGACATCAAGGGACATATAAGTAGACACAGATGTTTCCTTTGGTTAATTTCAAGAGTATGTATATACCCCTCCCAAAACCTTAGTGTGAGTTTTGTAGCCAGAGAAACCTGGTTATAAATTTCAGCCTTGCTGTTGACTAGCTGTGTAACCATGGTCAGATTGCTTAACATTTCCAACATTCTAACTTCTACACCACGGTGAAAGGAATGATCCTTGTTTCTGTTCATTTGATGGAAAAGACGGGAGTGGTTGGTGTTAGTTGCAGAGCAGGGTGAACGAATGTTAGCTGCAGGGTAGCCTGAACACTCGACCCCCATCCGTCTGGTTCCTTATTGCTGTTTGCATCAAGTCTGAACACTCGACCCCACTCAAGGCTGAACACTTGACCCCCACCTATCTGGTGCAATGGAAACCCACATCTGGCCCCTGCCTGGTCTACCTAAGGACAGAAGATGACACCCTTAGCAACTACTGTATCTCTCTCTCTCTCTTTCTTCTCTCTTTGTGTTCTCTTTCTCACTTTTGCTTCCTCTCTCTCTCTCTCTCTCTCTCTCTTCTTTCTTTCCCCGGTCTCTCTCGCTTTCTCGCTTTCTCTCTCTTTTTTCTCTTCCTTCCCTGTTAATCAGACACTGCCACAATAAAGATCTCCTGGTCACTCCAAGTGTCATGGTCACTTTCCTTTCAGTTGGGATTCTAAACTCCCCACTAGTTTGTGGGGTTTGCTGGTCATCTACAGAGGAGGCACTCCAGGAAAATGAATGTTGTTGATGTTTTGAGTACAGCCTGGTGAGCTGAAAGCAGAGACAGCTGTTGTTCCTCTAGACCCAGAATAAATGTAAGCCCCAAGCCTCTTCCCCTGTATCCCCACATCTGGGCGTTGGGATTCACGCCCTTCTAAAGGCAAGTTGGTACCCTACACCCATCTTGTGATACCAACAGCATGGATCAGGCCCTTCTGCTCAGAAAATTCAAGAGGTTTAGAGACTGCAAAAGAAACAAGAGAGAAAAGGTCAAGAGAATGAGCCATGTGGTTCAAAATTCTTTCACCAATTACCAGTTGTGTGTTCTTTTCCTATGGGCTGTAATAGGGGTTCTCAACCCCTGCACTGTGGTGTTTGGGGGCATTTTGTGAGGGGCTAACCTATGCACTGTAGACTATTTGGCAGCATCTCTAGCTTCTACCTATGCCAGTATAACCTCACCCCCAGTTGTAACAAGCAAAAATGCCTCTAGACATTGACAATTTCTCCCTAATGTTGGGTTAGGAGGCAAAATCATCCCCAGTTGAAAACCACTCAGAGGAAAAAAAGGATCTTAAAACTCTCTGGGGGTTGGAACAAGTCATGGATGCCTACGCAGCAGAACTAAATGCCACAAGGAAATTGTCCTGTACAGCACCCGGGATATAGAAGGCTCTTAATAAATAGAGTTCCTTTTTATTTCTCTTTCCCTAAAGTGGATACGGTACTGTGTCACCCAGATCCCCACTTGAGGACAGGGACATCCATTTCCCAAACTTCCAGGAACATTGGTGGCTAACAGTTCCCAGCTGAGCCACTCCCTGTGGTGAGCCCCTCTTCAGAAGGAACAACACTAAGACTGGTCAATGCAGGGCTATAAACTCTTGGGTCCCTTTCTTCAGTTGGGGATATCTCTGGAGGGCCACCCAAGCTTCCACGCTCTCTGTGGCACAGTGCTTCAGCTTCTCCTGACATACCTAGTACTGTTTCCTTCTCTGCTCGCAGATATTGTTTCTATGAGTACACCCACCCACAAAAATGTGCCTCAGAATCCATTTTCTAAAGAATTCAATCTAAGGCATTTCTCTTTCACCCCAAAATTTATGAGACTGTCAATTTTTAAATGAGATGATGTAAGTCCAATCCCTAGTATTATAGTAATTGTGGAATAAATAGTAGCTATTATTATTATTTATGATTTTCTTCATCACATTATTTATTTGTATCTTTGACTTTATAATTTCTTGTGGACAATGTGTTTCTGAGGCAACTATCCTCAACATTATCCTCTCCATTTCCCCTGGTATTATATCTTTAGAGATTCATGAAGGCTGCTTAGTTCTTATACGCATTTTGGTGAACATATTTGTTCATATTGATATTCTTCCTAATTTTGTAAGCTTTGGACCTAGGTGGCAATGACTCTCCTTTTAAAATGTCTGCAGTGAAGTTGTTGAGATAAACTCCTGGGGGATTGCACTAGGGTGAGGAGAGATTTAGATCCTACTTCTCACTCAAGGCCATGATAAATTTCTGTTTGTATTACTTAAACAATTTCTGAATAATGGTACTTTGTGAATCAATAGGTTTTATCGCTGTTACCAGGTCAAAAGTTCTTGAAAATGTGTTTGTTTTATCTTTTCTTTCTTGCCTCCTTCCCATCTCCACTCCTACCATCTTACACTTCAGGCTTTTAGCAAACTGGGACTGCAGAGTGGTTGGGGGAGCAAGGTATGGTATGCAGAGGCAGAGAAGGGTGATTTTGGAGAGGGATGTTCAGGTGAGTGGCAAAAATGAAGCGTCCTCCTCTGGGAAACAGGAACCACAGATTCTCAGTGAGGACTCTGGAGGCAAGAGACTCAGAGGAGTATGGAAACCTTCCTGGAGGACAGTCATTGAAATAAATTCAGGTAATGTTTATTGAGTGCTTACAACGTACCAGAACCTTCTTTCAAGCTATCCTTCCTAATCATTTTCTGCTGTCCTACTAACTAAAGAGGATCATTATCCTAATTTTTCAGATGTAGTAACAGAACTTGTCCAAACTGAAAAGGCAGAATTCAAGCAGATTTGCTCAATTTCAGACTTCTCTAATATAAAATTTCTCAGATAATTTGGCCCAGACTTTTTACTTGAAAGCTTATGGAACAGAATGTAAAATCTTATAAAATTTTAAGATAGAATATGAGAAAGAAAAAAAATTCTGATGCTAAAAACAAGTCACTTTCAGTTACCTCTCCTGGACCCCAATTCTTCCTTCTTTGTAGCAGTAAATCCATTTTCTCCCATTCTGGTTTCCACGAGGAACAATTTTTCCTACACACAGTCCCCTCTCTTTTCTCACATAGCCCGGGGGAGGAAAAGTGAACTTCTCTAACAAGAAAACGTGGGGAAAGTAACTAAGCATGCTCAGCTTGGCAGAAACTTAGCTCTTTCTCTTAGAATCGCCCCCTGCCCATCCCCCCGCACTCCTGCCTTTTAGAGGTGAAGTCTGCTACTCCTCCATATGCTGCCTTGGTGGGGCAGGCTGTAGTACAGGGAGGTGGTGTGCTGGCCCAACATGTTATGACAGGAAGGTAAAAAACCTTTCTGGTTCAGGAATTTAGTCACCTGGTCTCCTGGACCCCCACCAAGCTGTGTTCTCTTGCTTAGCTTCTGTGAATAAGAGAAGTACTCTCTGGCTTCCATCTTGACTCTTCAGACCTGGCCGCAAGAGAGGGACTATTTCGAGCTCCCTTGGAGGCCTCAACATTCCTTTCTGCTAGGAGTTTGTGGGGAGCTCTGGAGATGGGCTGCTCTCTATATTGAATTTGCTTTCTTGTCTGCTCAGCCACAGACTGGGAGTTCTTCCTAAGCAGGAGGTCTCTTCCTGTCTAATTCCTCTTTCTCCTTCACCATCTTCTTTTTGCCGATATCCACAGAAAGGAGCTAAATAAGTATCTTATTATCTATGTGTCCTAAGTGTTTTGGGGTGTAGAAAAACAGGCCTCATACCATGAAAATCTTTTCTTTGGAGATTATCTGGATGATTCAAAAATGATATTAATAAAAGAAACATATGAAATTGACCGTTTCCATAGGGCACCCGTGGTAAAGTTTTTGTTGTAACTGACAAGCCAGGTGCAGAATATTCCATGTATAATTTAGAACCTGTCCCTGTGGGTTGCTCTGCTGGTTTTGTATATAAAACTTCAGTTATTATTGCCATTAAGAAAAGATATTTTAGGGACAAACTCATTTTTTGAATAGATTGTTATCTCAAATTAAAAAAGATTACGGGAACTGGCAATCAATGCAGCCATCTAATTGCTATTTCTCCAATTAAAAATTAATATACAGAAAGAGCTGCCTGGAACCAATTGGTCTTTAGATAATTTTGAAATAAAGGAAAAAAAAAAACAGCTTAAAAGCAGTGGGCTTGGGTGAGTGCGGGAAGGGTTTGTGGCTCCTGGTCTCCTCTGCATGAAAGGTCAAAGGGACAGGCAGGCTTGCTGACCTCCAGCCTGTGGCCGCCACACCCAGGGTAATTGGAAACAAAGGAATGCTGAGCTCTGTCTCATTGTTCCTCCTCTGTTAAAGACTTATGTATAAAATCACTGTATTTTGTGATGTACTTAAGAATAGATGGCAGGTGTCATTTTCGTAGAGTGCATGTCATTTCATCGAGGCGGTAGAAATGTGTGTGATGGTGCCTGTGCTAAAAATGTTCCTCTGTTCTTTGAGGATGTCAGCAGGGCCGTTCAAGCTCCTTCTCTTCTGCAGAACTTCATTTGCTAAGCAGTGCTCGGATAGATGGGGGCCAAGGAAAATGAAATCAAAGAAAGCCTCTTATGTCTTAAAGACAGGACATCCCTCTACTTGGTTCAAAATAAGCCTCTTTAATCTGAAAGAGTCATGCTTTGAATTTTGAATATAACAGGTACTTAGTTTTAAGCTAGAACAAATTATTATACATACGAACTCATACATACATGTGTATATTAAAATGGACCAAAAAGCCATGCATTCAGATATCTGAGCAGGTCCTATATAGGAGGTGGATTTCAGAAAAATAACAGCCCTTCATTTAATGGGAAAGAGGTCATATTTGGCACTATACATCATCCACACCTGGAATCCCGAAAGCTCCTTCAGACTCTCACAACTGTAGAAGGAAGAGATGAAGCCAGAGGAGTTGCAGGAAAGAGCCTGGGGATGATTCCAGGGACAGAAAGCTAATGAGAAAGATTGAAGTGTGGTGTGGAAATGTGGAAATACTGAGGCCAAGCAGGGGAAGCAGCAACGGCCTGTAGGTATGTGAAAGGAATGAAACAGATGATGTGGGTGTGTCTAGCAAAGCCCAGCCATGTGTACCCAGGGCCAGGGACAGGATACAGTTATTAAAAAAAGATAGAAGAGCAGCTGTAACCCAGCAGCTGGGACCAGCCAAAGCAGATGTACCTCAGCCAAAGTGGAAATGCCAAGACTGGCCAACAGTAGGATTTCACAGGCTGCTGATTCCCTTTTAGGGAAAGAGATCATTTACATTTTATATTTAAAAGAAACTATAAACATGGCCATTTATGCCACAAATAAAATACAGTCCTTTGTTCCCTTATTCATCTACTTGTCCTTCCATTGAACACACATGTATTGGAGCCGACTTTATGCTGAAAGCCTAAGGCTGGACACTGGCCTAGTGGAGCAAAAGCCAACCCTGCTCAGAGGGAGACAGAATGTCATACAACCAACTATAATAATATTTAAGAAAATCACTAGATAGGATGATAAAGTGAATATATGGGATAGGATACATTCCTTATTGATACGAAGCTTGATAAAAAATGTTTCAAACTGGATGCTTATTAAAACCATTTTTTTAAAAGACATATATTTTGGAACTCCCCTTCTTCATCTTCAGTTTTGTTTTGTTTTTTTGAGGGAGATACTGGGATTAAACTCGGGGGTACTCAACCACTGACCGTATCACCAGCTATCACAAGCCTATTTTGTATTTTTATTTAGAGACAGGGTGTCACTGAGTTGCTCAATGCGTTGCTTTTGCTGAGGCTGGCTTTGAGCTCCGGATCCTGTCTCAACCTCCCTACCTGCTGGGATTACAGGTGTGTGCCACTGTGCCCGGCTCATCTTCAGTTTTATAATACTCAGTTTGTTGATTGATTGTATGTC
This sequence comes from Marmota monax, assembly GCF_021218885.2. Lineage (NCBI taxonomy): Eukaryota > Metazoa > Chordata > Mammalia > Rodentia > Sciuridae > Marmota > Marmota monax. Next base: position 61,742,091 of record NW_026693777.1, on the reverse strand, counting down.
CTCCTCTGAGAAGTGTCTGTTCAGGTCCTTGGCCCATTTGTTGATTGGGTTGTTTGTTCTCTTATTGTCTAATTTTTTGAGTTCTTTGTATACTCTGGATATTAGGGCTCTATCTGAAGTGCGAGGAGTAAAGATTTGTTCCCAGGATGTAGGCTCCCTATTTACCTCTCTTATTGTATCTTTTGCTGAGAAAAAACTTTTTAGTTTGAGTAAGTCCCATTTGTTGATTCTAGTTATTAACTTTTGTGCTATGGGTGTCCTATTGAGGAATTTGGAGCCCGACCCCACAGTATGTAGACCGTAGCCAACTTTTTCTTCTATCAGACGCCGTGTCTCTGATTTGATATCAAGCTCCTTGATCCATTTTGAATTAACTTTTGTGCATGGCGAGAGAAAGGGATTCAGTTTCATTTTGTTGCATATGGATTTCCAGTTTTCCCAGCACCATTTGTTGAGGGTGCTATCCTTCCTCCATTGCATGCTTTTAGCCCCTTTATCAAATATAAGGTAGTTGTAGTTTTGTGGATTGGTTTCTGTGTCCTCTATTCTGTACCATTGGTCCACCCGCCTGTTTTGGTACCAGTACCATGCTGTTTTTGTTACTATTGCTCTGTAGTATAGTTTGAAGTCTGGTATCGCTATACCACCTGATTCACACTTCCTGCTTAGCATTGTTTTTGCTATTCTGGGTCTTTTGTTTTTCCATATGAATTTCATGATTGCTTTCTCTATTTCTACAAGAAATGCCATTGGGATTTTGATTGGCATTGCATTAAACCTATAGAGAACTTTTGGTAATATCGCCATTTTGATGATGTTAGTTCTGCCTATCCATGAACAGGGTATATTTTTCCATCTTCTAAGATCTTCTTCTATTTCTCTCTTTAGGGTTCTGTAGTTTTCATTGTATAAGTCTTTCACCAAAATGCTCACCATCTCTAGCAGTCAGAGAAATGCAAATCAAAACCACCCTAAGATACCATCTCACTCCAGTTAGATTGGCAGCCATTATGAAGTCAAACAACAACAAGTGCTGGCGAGGATGTGGGGAAAAGGGTACACTTGTACATTGCTGGTGGGACTGCAAATTGGTGCAGCCAATTTGGAAAGCAGTATGGAGATTTCTTGGAAAGCTGGGAATGGAGCCACCATTTGACCCAGCTATTCCCCTTCTCGGTCTATTCCCTAAAGACCTAAAAAGAGCATGCTACAGGGACACCGCTACATCGATGTTCATAGCAGCACAATTCACAATAGCTAGACTGTGGAACCAACCTAGATGCCCTTCAATGGATGAATGGATAAAAAAATGTGGCATTTATACACAATGGAGTATTACTCTGCATTAAAAAATGACAAAATCATAGAATTTACAGGGAAATGGATGGCATTAGAGCAGATTATGCTAAGTGAAGCTAGCCAATCCCTAAAAAACAAATGCCAAATGTCTTCTTTGATATAAGGAGAGTAACTAAGAACAGAGTAGGGTCGAAGAGCATGAGAAGAAGATTAACATTAAACAGGGATGAGAGGTGGGAGGGAAAGGGAGAGAGAAGGGAAAATGCATGGAAATGGAAGGAGACTCTCAGAGTTATACAAAAGTACATACAAGAGGAAGTGAGGGGAAGGGGAAAAATAATATAAGGGGGACAAACGAATGTCAGTAGAGGGAGCAGAGAGAGAAGAGGGGAGGGGAGGGGAGGGGAGGGGAGGGGGGATAGTAGAGGATAGGAAAGGCAGCAGAATACAACAGACACTAGTATGGCAATATGTAAATCAATGGATGTGTAACTGATGTGATTCTGCAATCTGTATATGGGGTAAAAATGGGAGCTCATAACCCACTTGAATCAAATTGTGAAATATGATATATCAAGAACTATGTAATGTTTTGAACAGCCAACAATAAAAAATTAAAAAAAAAAATACTCAGTTTGTTATATTCATCATCTGCCTTTTTTTCCCCCTTGCTTTGTCAACATACACCTTCCTCTCTTTTTCATTGGTTAAATTGTCCTCCCATCTGTATACATAATTTACTATAGAAAAACATGTTCAGCAAGAAAAAAAATGCTTTGATCTTCCATGGTTTTTCCTTCATGCCAACCCCACCACTAAGAGCCTCTTTCACTAGGCTTTTTGCAAATCAATGGGATGGTGGTTCATTAAAGGCAAGCAGGGTGATCCAAGCAGAGCGGGCTAGCCTGTGTCTTTCAGAACACCTGAAAAGTGGCTCATTGACAACCTGTCCTAAGTTAGCTGCTCTGTTCCTGTACCTTCCAGAGTGGAGAAAGCACGGGTGTAGAACACTTTGAAAACTGCCTACTTGTTTTGGGACTCTGGAAGAGTTATTTAACTCTTTTTTTTTTTTAAAGAGAGAGAGAGAGAGAGAATTTTTTTTTAATATTTATTTTTTTAATTCTCGGCGGACACAACATCTTTGTTTGTATGTGGTGCTGAGGATCGAACCCGGGCCGCACGCATGACAGACGAGCGCGCTACCGCTTGAGCCACATCCCCAGCCCCAGTTATTTAACTCTTCTGAGCTTTTATTTTCTCATCTGTGAAATGGAGTTTAAAATAATTCTCATGAGAGTGTAATGAAGACTGCTTTGAAGAATTAGAGAATATATAGAAAATGCTCATTAGTATGCAAATAATAATTATTCCAATGCATTATTGTTTTGTAGCCTCTGTGAGCTGGAGCAGGACTTAAATGAGATGCTCTAGGGATAAGCCAGGTAGATAGAGAAGGTAAGTGCTGTCTCTATGATCACATTCCTCTTCTTCATCCTCTTTGAGGCTCACATATTTCTGATTTTTCTTCACACCCCAGGCTTAACCTATATCTGCACCCTGGTTTTTGATAGTTGTCTATATACTCTATGAATAGGTAATGTGGTTACCTTTCTCTATTCTTCAATCTCCCCAAAATGGCTACTTGGTAGAGCATCTCCAAATCTGAGACCCATATTGAGTCATGTTCCCATATGGAGTATGAAATTCTCTTTTGGCTTTCAGTTCTCTGTCTTAAAAAGCCAGCAACAAGCAATCCCCATTGACTCCACCACCCCAAACCTGCTTCTACTGAATAAGGGCTGAATACTGTAAATGACTTGTGCTTAGATTGCAGATGTAGAAAATCCTGGAATCCTGTGAACATTCTGTTCTATGAACAGAATTCCAGAACAGTATTAGGAGGCATTCATTTGGATTACTTGCTAGGACTTTTGGAAGTTGAGAAATATCTAGCTAATGTCTGTTTTACATTTGATCCTCAAAATCTACATATTAAACGCCTGGGACTATTGATAGAGGAACTTCCATTTTTCAAGTCACATTGCAGTTGAATAATTTTACCCTGTCTACTTAAATTACCTGTGATATCAACTCTGGAAAAGGGAGCCTTGGATTTCTTTGGATATAAAATTGAGTTATATACTTTTCCTGTCTTGGTGTCCCATAATCTGTGTCAAGACTGCTTATTTAAGTCAGGGGTTCTGTGTCAGAGTAAGGATCAATTCCCTCATTGTTGACCCAGTGGAGTAAAAGAGAAACACATGCAGATACAAGAGGGGAAAACTCTGGTTGTGGCAAAGCTACAGTGAGCAATAAATCTAACTTCTCCTGTGGCAAACTTAGAGGTGAATTTTGTTTTGCTGTGAGCCAAGGTAATCTCATCCAGAAGAGCAAGATGAATTAAAGGCCAAATTGCTGGTCTGTTTCTCCTTCCTTTTAGTATCTGTCTCAGACTGACCCTTGAGCTTGCTATATAATAAATCTTTCATGTTTACCACCTATTTCTAAGAATTTTTTATGCTGTGACTGACTCTTGCTAGGATGTTTTAGCAGAGAGAAGCCATGTGGCATGGAAGTGAAGGAATGCCATTGTCCAGGCTTTCATTCTAGCCATGTTCCTACCACCAAGCTGCCATTCTAGTTTCAGAGCTGGTCCCGCCATCTTGGCATAGATATTCTCATGAGATTTTTTTTTTTTTTTGTGCTACTAAACGTAGGGAAGTGCTACTGTGAAGATTATCTATAATTTTTCCCTAAAAGTTGCCATTTAATAGAAGTCTCAATACCCCTTCAGGGTCATCTACCTTGAATTCAGAAGGTGTTCACATTGTTAATGCTAAAATAATGAAGATAGTCCCTCTGTTCAGGAAATAGTCTCCTCAGGAGAACAACTCAGGTCTTGAACGAGGCCCAGGTCCTTTTCAAAAGTGCTTTGCCACTCATACAGAAACTGTTTTGTGAAATGTTTCAGGGGCCCAGTATTGTGCTACAGAAGTCACAAATGGTAGCTCTCAACCCCAAAGAATTTATGATGGAATTGTTAATTCTACCCCAGGCTTTAGATTCAGTTCCAGGCTGAGTTCCAGGGAAATTTTTTTATTTGTTTGTTTGTTCATTTATTTATTTTGGTACCAGGGATAGAACCCAGGGGTACTTAACCACTTAGACACATTCCCAGTCCTTTTTACTTTTTATATTTGTGACAGGGTCTCATGAACACTGGGATTACAGGTGTGCACCACCATGCCTGGCATGAGTTCCAGGGAAATTGCAATGGCATGAATGCAGTAATCCTAGACGAAGAGCTTTGTCCTCTCTCAGCCACTACCTAGACTGTGATCTTATTAACTAATCTGCTTCCTAACTCTGAAACTCTGTTTTTTCACTAGATCACAAGGAGGAGGTCGTTGGGTGCTAACACTTAGGTGTTTTGTTCATATCTGACAAATATGCAACAAACCCAAACCTATATTTGTTATTCATTAAATGCCATATTGATGGTATGTAGTTTAATTTTCTTTCCACTATGGAGAGGCTTGTGTCTTATACTGGCTGTTGAAGGTGGTCTATGCTTCCTGATTCTAGTGGCACTACTCAGACCTGGTTTCTTCAGGGTCTACTTTGTTGGCTAAAGATCAGAGGAAGGGCAGAGGTTTGGTTGAGTTCCTCCAGGGAGAGCAATTCCACTCTGTCTTATGTTTTGAGCTTCTGCTGAGATATATTTTGAGGAAATGGCTCTTCAGATAGCTTAACGTGGTCTGCAAAGCACTCGTTTGGACTCATTTCTCAGTTGTTCCCATGGTCCTTGGCCTTTGTGTCCTTGCTGGGGTCACTCCTTCTGCCATGACATTCTGATGGCATTCTCCAGGCTCTGCTTTGGTCTTCTGCTCTCCTCACCTTCTCTTTGGTTGATTTCTCACTCCAGGGCTTTTAAGAACTACTTTCCAGATATCTTCACTTACACAGAAAATAAATTATCCAAAATGGAATGATCTTTTTTCCCAGTCTTCGCCCTTAGAACTGCTATAACAAAAAACTTAGACTGGAGAACTTCTAAACAATATAAATTTATTTCTCACCGTTATGGAATCTAGAAGTCCAAACTCAAAGTGCCAGCAGATGTGGTGTCTGGTGAGGGCCCAGTCCTCAGAGATGGTGCCTTCTTTCTGATTCCTCACGTGGTGGAAAGGGGCAATATGGCCTTGTGACCTAGTCACCTTCCAGAGACCCCACCTCTTTATACCATTGCATGGGGGATTATTTTTAACATATAAATGTTGGGGGACATAAAAATTCAGACCATAGCATACACCTTCACCCTTAAACTCTTTTCTGTTCTCCATCTCTATGGTGGCCATCAGCCACAAACCTCGTAACTGAGAAACTTAGCATTTATCTTAATTGCCCCCTCTCCTTACAGTACACTACCACACAGACAAGTTCTATTTCTTTAATATCTCTTCAGTAAATCCTCCTCCTACTCCCTTTGCTGACAGAGTTATCTTTCTAAAATATAAATATGATTATGTCTGTCCTCTGCTTGGAACCCTGGCCCTGGTGCCCCCATTACCTACTAGTGAGATCTGCACTCCTTGGCAGGGCAGCCAAGGTTCTTTGTGATTGGTATTGGCTTGCTTTTCTCATACTCCTCTGCCACCCTGCATCTGAGAGAGCTCCGATATGAAAGTCCTGGTGGTCCTTGAAATGCATCTTGCTGTCAACCTTTCTCACTTTTCCCACATACCTTTCTTCTGTTTTGGAGGCCCTTTTGCCCTCATTTATTTGTGGACTTACTGGTCATCCTTCAAATGGTGGGCTAAGCAACAACTTCAAAGACCCCTCAGACAGGGAACCTCATGTGCTGCCCCACACACTCCATCTATGCTGTAGCTGCCTTATCATGATGCATTATGATGTGACCATGCACTCTCTACGGCCGGCTGCATCTTTATTCATCTTTCTAACCAGAGTGCTTGGCACATGAGACATGGCTGATGCTCAGTTAAGCTGAATTCTCATTGAAGGTAGTTGAGTGCCAAATTACCAAATTATAGGGTTCTTTAGTGATAAAGAGGTAACTCACTTATTTTATTCTAAGTTGTCAAAATAGTCATAGTTTTAAAAGCATCCAGTCATTATTCTGCCTATAGAGGAACAAAGCAAACGGGAAATCAAAACTATGAAGGAAAGCATTTCGCATTAGGTGCAAATTAAAACACCTAGGTAAATAGTCAGAGAGACACAGTGGGGGACTGTAGTGTGAGTTCCTCAGGAAATATTTGCAGCTAATACTTTTAATTGATATTTTCCTGGGCTGTGAGTGTTCTGCTGTGTGGCTGATTTGTTCCCATTTATTTTTACCTTTCAGCTGCCTTTATCTTTGCATAGATTATCTTCTCTGGTTCCATTTTAATTCCAGTTGCTCCTGGTGTGCTACCAAAGTAAAGCAGTTGGGGGTCCATTGGGATTTCATAGCCATTTGATTCAAAAATTTATTCTAGGGAAACCCCTTTAAACTATGGTGCTTAAAACCTCATGGATAATCAAATGAGATGAAGAAATGGTTCCCTCTGGGAAAACACAATTCAATTTGTAAAACATTTCCTTTCGTTGTCTTGGGAGGAGAAGCAATGTTTTCTAAGGATCTTACTAGCAGCATGACATGCCTTGTGTTGGAGAAGACCTCCCTGGGAGTCCCTTCAAGGGCTGGCTCAGCACAAAGGCATGAAGACTTATGGTTCCCAGAGCTGCACACAATCCTGTCTGAGGTTCCTGCCCCTAGAGAGTCTCTTCCTTGAAGAATTTGCAGAAAGAGGGAAGCTAGAGGTTAAGAGCTTTGCTTTTTTTTTCAGGTCAAAGACACTCATTTCTTCTTTGGTGAATGCAGTAGAAGCTGACTTTAGTGAAGGAGCTATATGATGGCTAAACCTTCCCCAGGCTACTCAAATTTTTTAAAAATGTAATTTGCTATGAGCAGTTGACAATTTCTTATTCTTGCATAGAGTGTTAATGAAGCTTTCTCAGGAGATTTTACTGTTTTTTTTAATTGATCTGTGTCATGCACCCTGAGTAAGAACAATGGGCCTGCTATGATAAGCAACTTCAACCTAATATCCAAGACCCCTCTTCCATCCAGTTTGCCATGCCTAATCCCTTCTATAGAAATTATATTTCCCAATGATTCAAAAAGCCTATTTCATTATTTCTATTACACTTCATTCAAGGCCACACCTCAGGAGAGTCAGCCAGAAGCATGGATTGCATGTCCATGGCTGCAAGTACCTGCAGAGTCCTTCAGGAAACAATGCCTCTCTATATGAGTCTTTCATTTTGTTTTTAAAGTCAAGGTCAGTGGGGTATGATTTACACATGATCAGTTGAGCAGATGTACAAATTTTGGCAATATAAACAGTCATGCAACTGCTACCACCATCATGATCTAGAATATTTCTACCTCTTTTTAGGCAATGGCATCCCCACAATCTCCTGTCCTGGTAATCACCACTCTATTTTGTTCCACTGGTTTTACCACTTCCTGAATGCCATATAAACGAAGTTATTTTGTATACAGAACTTCAATTCTGGCTTCTTTTATTTATCAAAATGCTGAGATTTATGTTATTGCAGGTATCAATAGTTTGTTCATTTTTATTGCTGCATGGTATTTTATCGTATGGATGTTCCACAATTGATTTATCTGTTCACAATTGATGGACACTTGGTTTGCTTCTAGTTTTTTGGTGATTCTGAATAAAATTGCCACAAATATTTGCATATAGATTTTAGGAACACATACATATTCATTTACCTAGGGTAGATTCCTAGAAACAGGATTGCTAATCATGTGTTAAGAATGTATTTAACTATATACAAACTGCCAACTGGTTTCCAAAGGCCCACCCCAGTGTTTAAGTCTGGGTTGGTCTTTATCCTCACCAGCATTTGGTATTGTCATCATCTCCTTGTCCTCGTCATCCTCCTCCTCCTTCTTCTTCTTTCTCCTCCTCCACTCCCCCCTCCTCCTTCTCATTCTCTTTCTCCCCCTCCGTCTTCCTCTTTGTCTCCTCTTTCCTCATTCCTCTTCCCTATTAGGATAGTATGTAGTGATATTTTGTTATGCTTTTAACTTGTGTACCCCCAATGACTAATTATGCTTAATATCTTTTCATTTGCTTACCTGACTTCCATAATTCTTCCAGGGTAAAGCATCTATTCCAATCTTTGCTCATTTTTTAAATTGGGTAATTTGTCTTCTTATTGGGTTTAGAATCTTTTTTTACATATTGTGAATAAAAGTTATTTATTGGATGTGTGTATTCAAGTATTTTCTCCTACTCTGTAGCTTACTTTTTCATTTTCCTGAGAGCAGTTTTAGGAAAGCAGACATTTTCTAATTTGATGAAGTTCAATTTATCAATCTTTTATCTATGGTTCCTAGCCAACTCATAAATACACTTGGAAAAAGGTGGTAAAGAAGTCAACACTTTTGTAAGAAGAGGAAGAGAAATCAGCTGTTACCTGGAGGCCTTACCTAGATTTCCACCTTCAGTCAATCACTTCCATTATTAGATCTCCTAACCATTCCTTCAGCTGACACATCTCTTTGTCATTCACCCTCTGTGCATCTCTGCATCTGCCACTGCCAGCTATGTGCCTGGCCACAACTGGCTGAGATCTGAGATCTTCAATGGAAGGATCTAATCTCTGTGCTCTAATTTGACTGGTACTTTACCTTCCATGTTTTTAAGCTACATCCACTCCAACTTCCTAATACTGTCCTGAGAAAAGGGAGGTTCTACACACACTGATTCCACACACAGTTCCTCAGATATCCCCTATAGCTCTTATTTATGTTGTATGTATTTTCTGATTATTATGTTTTATATAAACTCTCTGCCTAGATTTTTAAAATCTTCTTAATTGCCTCTGCTTCTTTACCAGCTTGCCTTCCCATGGCTCCCTCCTAGCCCAGATCTCCACCCCAGCCACGTCACTTCCTTCATCTTCCACAGGCATACCATTTTCTTTCTGGCCCCCACTGCAGAGGTGATAATCAGTGCTTGGAGTGTTTTTCCCTGCCTGCATCTTGTCAGCCTGAAAATTACTACTTTTCCTTCAGTACTCCATGAAATCATCCTTGTCCCAAAGGCTGAATCCTCCCTCAAATCCATTCTGGCCTTCCAAACTACCACATGGCAATAGTAAGCATGGAGATTAATGCAGGATTTTGATGCTGTACTTAACCCTTCCAGGAATATTCCACAGCCCAGAACTTGGTCACATGGCTTCAATCTAACAGCAGTCAAAATGGGAACCATTTCCTTTCTATGGCCCCAAGAAAAAACTATATGGGTATATGTTATATACATGGCATCTTATCTGTTACAGAAGTGGAGTGAGTTCCTTAACCTCCTTATGCATCCTTATCCTTATTGAAAAAATTGAATCATATTAATTAGGATTAGAATTTGATTGTATACAGTAAAAAGTCTAAAGTTATGTTGATTAAACAAGTTTATTTTCCTCCACCACAAAGGGATGTTCCAAATAGATGGTCCAGCAATGGTACAGTAGCTTCACAAAATGGGCATCTATTGGAATAGATTCTGAATCCTTACAACTTTCCAATCAATCATGCCTAGGATGTAAGCATTAACCTCATGGTTTAAAACAGCAGCTAGGGTTCCAGCCATCACATCTATAAGCAGGATAGAGGAAAGGGGCAAAAACAGGGAATGTTTCCTCCCTTAAGAAAACTTCCTAGAAGATTGGTGTGACTATTCTAAATACATCTCATTGGCCAGAACTTAGTTACATAGCCACACTTACATGTAAGAATATCTAACTGATATCTAATATTTAACTGACAAGGCAAAAATATCTCCAGCAGGAAATCAAGTTTCTATTTTTACGAGGAAGGGAAGAATGGATATTGAGATAGAATGCAGCTTGCATTCTATGACTCAGAGGCAAGGTTATTTACTTACCAAATAATTTTAAGGATCAAATAAGATAATGTAAAAATGGTGGCCAATAAGTGGTCATTATTATAAGCACAGTTATTATTATATGCATGCCCAGAATACAGTTAATGCATATTTGAAATAAACTATGTCAGTAAGAAAATACTTGTTGGTCTGAACTTAATTACTTCATTTTTCCATTATTTGTTTCTAATCATTAAGTATTCATTCTTTCAGATATTGAAAACTCCTATTCGTCAGAGAGGTCCTTATTAGCTAATATTTGGTTAGGATTATTTTTACACAATATCTTGTTCAATTCAAGGTCACCTACATGTATGGCACAGAGGAATGGGCTTGGGGATAGAATGAGAGAAGGGAAAGATGGAAGGCAAATATTTAAGAAACTTGCATTTCAGTCCTACCTCTGGTACTCCCCAGTGAAATAGCTTTGGGGGGAGTCCCTTTCTACCTGTGGGATTTTGACCCCTCAACTATAAAGTAGGCTCCTTTCTGTGGCCCCAAGGAGTTATGTATTATGTGTTCCTTGCTTTGTGTCCCTGTTAGGGATGACCTCTTAAAAAGAACAGAGGCTGTATTTGCATTGCTTCCTAAGTATCCAATACTGTAACCCACATGTGGGGGCCACGACACCACCCAAGGATGCAGGACACCTGAGTTGCAGTCCTGACTCCATCGCAGTGAGCCGTAGTCACTTGGGAAGTCACTGGCCCTTTCCATTCTGCAACCTTCTCAACATGAGCCTTTGGCACTTCCAGCTCTCAGTGTCTGATGCTATGGTGCAGAAGCCCATGGCCCTCACCACACTCTGTCTCATCACATCAATGCTGCAAAAAAAAAAAAAAATGCTGCTGGTTTCCTACTGACTGAAGTGGCAATGTCGTCACTGGCTCTCTATAGTACCTCTAAAAGACAGTAAACAGGTCCCTCTGTGTGACCCACTTGGCAGTGTGTGGTCTCTGAGTCCTTTCTTTAACAGCCTGAGACTTGAACCACTTTCTCTGTCCTGTTTCCCATAGTACATGTTCACAAATGCCCAATACCCTGTGTCCTGACCCATGGGGTAGCTGGAAAGTGTAGGCTTTAGAGTAGATACACTCGTATTCAAATCCACTCTGCAGCCCTGGGTAAGTTGTGTAACCTTTTTGAACCTTCGCTTTGCAACTATAAAATGGGTATTGTCATATCTACCTTGGAGGACTTTGATGATTATTGAAAATATGAATAAAAACTCCTGGCACATATAAACTCTTTGGAAATAGGAACTAGTATTATTCCTGCCATCGCTATTCAGAGCCTCACTTTCCCCTCCATAGCTGTGAAAAGGAGTTTAAGATGGATGGACATTTGATCTCCAGAACAATGTGAGCAGGTCTCTAAGTTCCACTTCTTAAAACAGAATCTAAGCAGAGGATGAGGTTGCACTGGGTCCTGTGGTAGTAGAACAGGCAGGCCTCAGAGTCTCTGAGTTTTGGCTTTTGAAGAATTGTAAAATCAGACAATAGCTATAAAGTGCCCTGCACTGGGCTCATGGGGATGCCCTATGAGAAACAGGTGCTCATAACCATGTCCAGGAGTACTCAATCAATATCATCTCCTTCTTTCAGAAAAACATTTCACAGAACAAATAAACTTGAGAAATTTTTCTAGTGTGGACTTTGCAGAGAGATATATTTCAAATCAAGTTTATTTCAGTATGAATTATCCCAGTTAATGCCAACCTCTAGGAGTTTGGAAATTTAAGTAACATCAACAACAACATCAATTGGAAATTCCACATCAGTGTTATGTATATCCTAAAACATCCCTTCAAAAAGAAGGTAGAATGCCCACAGTCCCCACAAGATTAATTGTTTACTATTGCAATTAATTGGGTAATTTATAAAATTTATTCTTCCCTTCTGGCCAGCAGAGCCTTTCTATTGAGGAATGTAATCAATGTAATTTGGGTTTTAAAACCAAAACAGAGACAAAGCCAAAAGCTTGTGGAAGATTCTAAATATCAGAAGGATCCCTTCTCAGCCCTGGGTTAGGGCAGGTCATCCTGGAGATATGTACTACTGTGTGAGCAGGAGATCAGGAAGAGAAGAATAACTGTGGAAGCAGATGCTCGCCTTCCCAAAGGTCTCCATGGTAGGGAATGTGAATATTGCCTTGAGACACATAGATAATGTTACAGTAGAAGCTTATGTCTCTTCCTCTTCACAGCCAAGAAGGTAGCAGGCCAGAGGGTCAGCCCAACTCAGCTTCCCCTGTGCTCTGTTCCCTTGGAAGCATTTCTTCCAAGGGTAGACAAATCCTAAAATGATTGGGACATTTGCCAGTGTTCTGGGGCAATGGGATGAGTCATCTAGGAAATCCAAGTCATTTTTTTCTAAGGAATATTTCAAACATTTCTGATGATTGAGGTGCAAGTAAGGCAAGGCTCTGAAATTGGCACATTTTTGTGGTGCCCTATAGATCATGAACATGTCATTGGTGGCCCAGTACCATGGGCTTTGTCAGTTTTGAGTCAGGTGCTCCAGATCACAGTGCCATCTGCTTTTCTGTCATGGGAATTATGCATGGGAAGGGTATAGAGAAGGTCCCTCTTCTCCTGGGGAACTACTTGAATTGTCTTCTAGGCAAGCCACCTTGATGTAGATCTTCATTTATCAACAGTAATCAGTCATCAAGTCAAACTAGGCAGAGCAACAAAAAAGATTATCTTTTTCCTGCCCTACTATACCATGAGCTCCTTCAGGTTATGACCAAGTGCTGTCGGACTGGGAGGTTCTGGTGCCTGACGTGCATTGGGCATTCAATAATATTTGCTTAACAAAAGGTCATTTCTGGCAGAAGGACAAAATGGAACAGCAGCTCCTTATTTGAATCATAAGTCCACAAATAAATGAAGTACCTGAGTGCCCTCTGTGAGGATGGTCCACAAGTACCGACTCTTCAATTTCTCTTGTTATGAGTTTCTACTCCTTCTAATGGGATCCACTAGCATTCACATGGGACAGCTTCTGGAATTGCAGAAAATTGATGGAAATTTATTAACTGTGGGCTGTATGACATAGCAAGTGTTGATGGAAAACAATTTGAAAAAAAAAAAGAGGATTTTTCCTCCAAAATTGCTTATGGTCCAGAGTGGGAGCCAGTCACTTAAACAAACAAGGATGAGGAAGCCCAAAGATCCACTAGAGGAATCTGAGGTCTAGGAGTACAAAAGAGAGATTGGTAGGGAAAGGGGAACTTTTTAAAAATGTGAAATATGAATTTGTTCCTCAGAGATAAGCAGGGGATTCCTGGATAAAAGAGGATGTCATTTCAGTCACCAGAACCATCAAGTAAAACTTCCCAGGAATGTTCAAGACCATAGCATTTGGAAGAACAGTAAAGTGTCATTCTGGAGTAGGGGAAGCAGTGGCCATGGAGAGAGCAAAGAGGGGCTCAGTAGTAGGGGCCCTCACACATAGTATGGACCCTACTGTGTAAGGACATAACCCATTGAGCTTTCATTCATTTATTTACTCAAAAAATGCTTATTGAGAGCCTCTTATGTACTAAATGTGCTCAATATTGGGGTCTCACATGGGCTAGAACCTCAGTGAAGTGAACAAACAAGAAGACAATAGTAGATTATGATAAAAGCTATGATGGAACTTAGTAGTGGAAAGAAAGCCTGGGCAAGTTTTTAGACGGGGTAAGTAGGGAAAAGAGTCCTCTAAGGTGTTATGGCTGAAATTAAACTGTGTCCTAAAGGTCATTCAGCTAGGACAGATTGATAAGGAGAAATCAGCTAGAAATAGTAGTTAGGGAGCCAGAGCAGTTGATTGGGAAGGATGGGGAGATGAGGGGAGCAATGTGTAAGATGTTTTGGTATGAGATTTCATAGGCTTCAAAGCAAAAGGTAAAGGAGAGGGAATGTCCTGGTGAAGGTTCAATGTCATGCCTTGGGGAACTGGCTGTGATGGGAATGCCATCTTTTTAAAAGAGATACAGGGGTTAGTTAAATAGGGAGGTCAGGACAGGGACGAGAGTTTGGGTGTCCAGAGTACACATGTCATAACAGATGTCCATCAGGTGGGGCCACACTAGGAGTCACATTGATGTAGGATCATAGCCCCCTTTTGCTGATGGTGACTTTATGTTTCCAGCAATAGTCACAATGCCATCTCCTTTCCTTCTCTGTGGCCACAGTGAGCAGCTTCATGGAGACCAGTGGACTCACATGGATTGACCACCTTAGTTCTTCCTAGTTTGCTTCAAACTTGCTGGACCATACTGCTAGTGAAATGGCACGCCATGGGTCAGCATAGCACAGTAGAGGTGCAGATGGTTGTGTTATGATGGGATCATCAATATTCAGAGCCCATAGGATACTCACCCCAGGGAATGCTACTTTGCATGTTTTTATTTGTATTTCTTTAAATGTTGTTCACTCACGGAGACTGGGATTCTGACTCACAAAAAGAGTTGGCAAGGCCTAGAGGAATGGTCTGGTCTGGCTTCCTGCTTTCCATTTTAAAGGTTAAAGATTAATATTAGCACTGTTAAACAGATGAGGCACACTGAGGTCTAGAGGGTTTGAGTGGCATTTTCTATTCTGTCCTCTATGACATTTCACATATGTACTGGGAAACCGACTCCAGGTCTAGGGCCCTCTCTATGATGCCTTGACCCCAAATTGGAGGAGGGGTTTGGGATGGGGGTAAGACTCACTGTGGGTGCTGCCATGCTGCTACTGGTAGAATTGCTTTCCTACATGCTGGGGAACAGGAATCACTGAGATCAGCTCCTTGGGAACATTCAGGTCCCCAGATTGGGAGTGGGGATGTGTGTGACTTTCCCACATCCACATGACCAATACCCCAGGAATTGGGTGTGTTTTCTCTGTGCCTTCCCCCGACCCTTGCTCCACAGCAGTCATCTGGAAGAAGTCACCTGCTTCTGAAGGAGCATGGCTGCTTCTCTCTCAGAGGTTCTGAATTAGCTCATCTTGGGTGGAAACCAGTCATTTTGTTTCTCATGGCCAGCTGATTCTGATGTATAACCAGGGTTGAGAACCTCTATTTGTCTCAATGGCCTCTCGACTCTTACAACCCAGTCTTCCTTACAATCTCTACCAAAATGTTGGCAGAAATTGGGCATGATGGTACACACCCATAGTCCTGGCTACTCAGGAGAGAAATATGGAAACTACTTGAGTCCAGGAGAGTTCAAGACCAGTCTGGGCAATGTAGTGAGACCCCCTCTCAAATAAAAATGTTAACAGATTTCAGTGGTCTTCAACTTGTGGAGTATTCCACACATCCCCCTATTGCAGACCCACTGAGCTCTCTGTTTTCTATGTATGGTGACAATTTCCAAAAGTCATGATGGACAATAATACAAGTAGGTATCAGTGGGCTTGGAGAAAGAACTGATGGAACATCCAGGTACCCAAGAAAGTAATGAAATCATGACTTTCTTTTTAAAGAAAGGCCCAAGTCACTGCTTCCCCCAAGCACTGTATAGAAGCCTCGCTTTGCTGTCTTTGAAGTAAGGCTGGTGAGCTCCATCCTTGCTTCCTTCTGTCTCTCTGGCAGAGCTTTAGGGGACACAAACAGGACAAGGACTCTCTTAAGCTTGCTGAATTCCGGGCAGCAAGCATAGACAATTTAACCCATGCCAGCCCACTTCTCCCCCTGGCTGTCGTCAGCATATTCTTCAGTGTTCTTTGTCAGCCCAGCTGTTGGCATACAGCCCTGACATTGAATCTCTGTAGTTGTAAGAAAATTATTCATTGGCTCTACAAAGCCCACCCCCCTCCCACTCACTCCTCCAGAGTCACCTTTTAGTCACCTCATGTTATGCCTTTAATACATTGGGGTCTTCCTGTTCCCTCTTAATATGATCTCTTTCCCTCTCTTTCTACCTCACAGTCTTTGCACACACTGTCTTCTCAGCCGAAGAAACACAGTACAGTTCTAATATCTCACTTATTTGATTGTTTACTTAATGAATATCGTTACCCTGCCCCCTATTAAATGGTAAGATTTCTGAAGACAGGTACCATAACTTTTGTTCACCAATGTATCTCTGGCACACAGTGGATGACCAAATGAATGTTTATTGAACAGATGACTGTAGAAATGAATGAGTTAAGCACAACTTGTTTTGGAGATTTAATGAACTAGCATATGTAGAAGCATTTTGTTCACTCTGCAGTTATTGTTACGGGATGTAGTTGGGCTGCGTTGCTACAATGCCTGCCCCTGGTAGAGATGGCACTATGTACTGGCTCAAGTCAAATATTAGTCATATTATGGATAAAAGATTCTAACTACCTACTTCAGTTTGTGTCTGTTCGATCCTTGTTTATATCAACACAGCCTCACTTAAAGGAAAGAAATAGATTCCAGAAATGGGTCCTTTCTGTCTTCCTCCATGAGCAGGATCTCCATGGTTGGTTCATTCAGATGGCTTCAGGGGGGAATTTAACATTTCTGAGTGTCATCTAAGTACCAGGAACTCTCTGTGTTACCATTTTGTCAACCTTTGCAGCAATTCTGAAGGTATACATTGCCTGACTTATTGAAAATGAAGAGAGATTAAGCAATTTCCTCAAGACGTCATAATTAGTAGGTGGGTGATATAGAATGCAAACCAGTGTCTGTTTCTGGGACCCTTGATCTTTCCATGGCACGTGCTGGCTCTTGTGTACCCAAGTGATGGTTACACAAGCAGACCTCCACAGGGAAAACCCAACTCTTGAGCTTTTATAGATAGGAAGTCTGAACCAGGGAGAGGTTTGAATGATTTCCTCCTTGTAACTGCAAGAGTGCAGTGCATTTTTTTTGGGGGGGGGGCTTGAACCCAGATCTTGACTATTCTAGCCTAATGATATTTAAATTATGCTTGTCTGACATAAAAATATATTGCAACGTGCTAAAAAAAATGTACTGCCTGCTGGTAAGTGCTGTCGGTTGCTTCCATTTTAGTCTTTCTCCTCATCTTGTTCTACTTCATGTTACTCTAAAAGATACTGCAGAGTCCCATTAAGCATTTTTTGACATCTGTTACTTTTTAAAAATCTTACTTTTATTGTTTTATTAGCTATTTTTATTGAAAAAGGTATTACACACATAGTAGAAAATTTCAAATAGTACAATAGGGCATACAGGAAAATGTATGTGCCTCTGTTACTTGTAGATCCCCTCCCACCATTACTACTTTCTTGGGCATCCTTCTGGAAATATCCTGCATAGATGCAAAAATATACATGTATATGTATGCATATGTACTTATGCATATCTCTTCTAATGGCCAAAAATAATTCTATGTTTTGCAAAAGCAATAATGTATATCATCAAACACTTCTCTCTAATCCTACCCAAATTCTTATTTCAACCTCCTAATTGCTTTCTATTTATTTATATAGTTGGGATTCATTATTGGAGGTACAAGGAACTTGGCAGCACCAAGGCATTTGGCAAGAAACTCTTTCTTTTCTTATAGTAGTAATTAAAAGCCTGTTCCAAAATGAAATTAATCTGGTTGTTCAAATAAGTAGATATTTATTCAGCTTCTAGAAGTGCCTTGGTGTGGTATAAGTGCCTTGGCATGAAACAGAAGACTAGAAATCAGGACCTCACTGTTCCACCAGCAGTGTGGCCTTTGATAAGTCACTTCATCTCTTTGAAGTTCAGTTTCCTTACCAGTCAATGCAGAAAGCTAGGCTAGGTACTTTTCCAGATTCCTTCCTGCTTTGCCATGTGATGTTTCTATGAAATTCTGGTTAAGAATATGCCAGGCTGAAAATAGAGAACCTGGGAACTTACCAGGTAAATGGTAGTGATTAATTCAGTCAATCAAATATTTCTAGTTTTTTTAAGGTACATAATAGGGTTACACTCCCTCTCCTCTGATGCCAATCATAGTCGTGTGAGTAGCTGGTGGTCCATGAAGTGTGTTTGGACATGACGTGCTTCACTCTCAGGGGGCAGCTGTAAGGGTAACTGTATTATTCTCTATGTTCTCTTTTTTAGGCTCAGCACTTGTGTACCCGGGGAGATGGAGCCTCCCTCAGTCTGGATCCCTTAGTGAGGACTCAGTAGATTCAGAGTACCAGTTGGCCCACACAGGACATACTG
The DNA here is from genome assembly GCF_021218885.2 of Marmota monax. Classification (NCBI taxonomy): domain Eukaryota; kingdom Metazoa; phylum Chordata; class Mammalia; order Rodentia; family Sciuridae; genus Marmota; species Marmota monax. The sequence continues at coordinate 61,723,688 of NW_026693777.1, read as the reverse complement.
TATGAGCAAAACACCAAATCATCACTGTTTTAAGTCAGTGAAATTTTGGAATTTTTGTTGTTGTTGTTGTTTACACTCACCCTAGCATAAATTGACCAAAATATCAGGTGAGTACAAAATGTGTTGCTGAAAAGTCAAAAACTTCAGAGCAATGACAGCCGTCTCCCATATGCATATAGATCATATTGTACTGACAAAGGATTTTTCAGTGATCTTCCTGGCCATTTTTAATTCTTGGTGAAATTTGTAGTTGTCTTTCTCCCACTCTTTTCTATCATCTCTCTTCTTCTTTTATTCTTCTCTGTTCCCTTTTAATCTGTTTCCTAAACTTTTGACCTGTTTCCCTATTTCATATTCCATCTTCTGAGAGCTCGCTCTCTCCTTTCCCATCCCCTCCTGTGCCTCTCCTTTCCCTACAAAGCACTTTCTTGACACTTACCCCCTGACAATTGCTTCCCTGGGTCTGCCTTTCAGCTTTATAAAGCCCCATGTGGTCTCTACTTCCAGTCTCTTTCATGCATCTTTCTTCTTTCTTTTGGATCCTATCTGGTCTGCTTTGTCTGAATTGCTCACCCGACTGACAAACACCTTCTCATATACCTTTTGGGCCATCCTCATCCTCCCTGACCTATCCAGTGCCCCTGATGTGACACAGGACCCCTTCTTCTTTGGTAACTGTCAATTTCAGTTGTGTCTGTCATTTCTGGGAGTTTTTCCAAATTATAGATATTCACTCTTATGTCAACAGACATTTCCAGAATCTCTACTATGAATCAGTCCCTGAGCCAGCAATAAGAAACCCCAAGGCTGTTTGGTAAACTGAGATATAGTTGAGGAGCAATATAACATGTAGGTACTAGAGATGTTTCTAGAAGAGGACTGGTCAGACTCCTGAGAGTTATGAGTAATACGCAATTCTAGATTCAGCTCCAAGTTGTATTCACCAGGCAATGGCCAGGTGTCAGGTCAAAGGACACTCAGAGCTAAGTGAGCAAATATATGGTGCCGTAGTCTGGCCAGACTGCGGCAATATGGACCAGAATGTGGTCAGAAGCCAAGGGCAGAAGCAGATAAAAGTTGAAGTGTCAGGAAGGGGGACTTTGAAGAAGGACTGAGGGAATTGTGTAATCAAATCCCAGTGGTCAGAGTTCTGCTGGAGATCCTGTTAAAGAGCATGGGGGACACCTTTAATGTCCCTCTGTGGTCTGAATTAAAGGTACCACTTAACAACTGGTGCTTCTAAACCCAGAGGAAAGGTAAACATTCCTGGAGCTCATCCTAACATGAAGTAGACTGAGACACCACGAGGTGATCTATGAACAATTTGCCTTGGCAGTCAAATGAGGGAAACATTCCTTCTGTCTGGGGCTACCACAGGGTGAACACAAGAAGAAGGCTTCACAGGGAACAAAGAAGTGGCCTTGTCCACAAAATGAGAGCAATAATGTCTATCATGCAGGTTATGATGCAGCGTTATGAAGAAAGGATGCAGGTGGAGGGTCAGGTAAGCTTGGCATGTGTTTGTGGAATTTCATCAGCTGCAGAACACAGGCAGGTTAAGGAGGAGAGAGACAAAGGATAACTCCCTCAGTCTCTCCCTTGACATCCTGATTTTTTTTCTCTTTCCTTAGAACCATGTGATGGTGGACATGCTTAAGTCTTGTATTACATGGTGACCTTAAGCAGAACACTTCTGAGGCAGACTGTCATCTTAAAATGAAGGGGTCAGTTGCAAAGTGGTTAAGGGTGAAGATTCATCAGACAGCCTGGTTCCATCTTCACTTGCCATTTGCTAACTAGGTGAACCCAGGAAAGTCACCTAATCATCCACTTCTGTAAAACGAGAACAAGTACATTATTATAGTGAACCTTGAATGAGGTGATGCTTACCATAGCTCTGGCAAATGGGGAATATCTCTTAGGTTACTTTTTATCATAATTAAATATGTCGATTATCAGAGTTAAGTCAAGGGGACAGAAACCAGTCTAAATATTTCAAGCAGAAAAGGATACACAGAAAACAGGTGCTTTTGAAAACTTTGTAAGGACCAGCTGGATAAGTGAGAGAAAGGGGTGCAGCTGCTAGCTTTCAGCTTTATCAGTGTAGCTGTGATTCTGAGAATCAGGGAGTTATCACTACTTCCCAACCATCAAGAATCTACAGACAACCACCATTGGCAATGGTCATGGGTGGCCCTGCAAATCCTGCTAGTCAGGGTAACATGGAGGCAACTGATAATGTGTGGCTAAAGCTATAGGTTCACCAGCACTGCCAAGGAAAGAATGGCATCGATATCTCTTTCAACTTTCATACAAGTGCATCTCTCAGGAAGAACTGTGACCATATCAGGAACCCTACTGAATTAAGAGTCTGAGAAGTGCAGCTTTACACCATCATTTCCCTGAGATCCTGTGAGAGCAGAGAAGAGGGTGGGAATGACTACAGGCAATAAGCAATACCTGGACCTGAAATTCCAACAATAGGCAGAAAGGCTCTTTTGTATTTCTGGTCCATCCTCTGCAGGTGACACCCCCAGGGGACTGCAGGTTGCTTTCTTCCTTTGTGTGTCTGTGGACCTTGAGTAGACACTTGAGATAGACTAGTAGTCTTCCCTACCTGGCTGCTTGTGGCTCTCTGGCTGAACTCAGGAAATGTCCACTGTCACACTCAGCGCCCAAGCCTGCTACAGTGAGGTCAGTTTCTTTTTGTAATTCATGCCAAATGCATTCACAATGTTTTGGATCCAGCTATACAAACTTTGGGCTGGAAGGGAGACAGTTTTAGCTCTCAGAATGCTTTAGCAACATATGATTCTCCTCCACAAAGTGCCTCCCATATGTCTTAACAGATTTCTCTCACTTCTCTTTCCTATAAAGCAGTTTAAGTTGACCAAGAAGCAGGAGCATGGTGTTCCTGCTTTAAATTGGACACCCATTAGCTGTAGGACCCTAGGAAAGTTGCTTCACCTTTCTTGGCCTTGATTGTCCTAAGCACAAAATTGTAGTGTTAAGTTGGAGGATCTCTGGGTTCTTTTTCTAGGCCTGATAATATGCTATTATTGGAGGAATGGGGACACATGATCAGAGCACAGATGGCACATACTCACTACCATGTGGGAGTCTCTGATACTGTATTAGGACCCCCACTTGGTCTGTTACTGCTGAATACCTGTCTCCTCATCTTGATAAGGACTCTCAGGTCAGAGGCCATTAGAGAAACACCTTGCACAGAGGCCACCTGGTCAGCATGGACACACAGCTCAGACACTGCCCATGAGCACCCGACTCTTTGTGTAAGAGCTGGGGCGCCCATGAGAGGCTGCGCAAATCCATGTTAGGACAGGGACGTGTCATGGCTCATTTTCGCCTTTGAAGCCTCTTTTGTTTGGAAGACGCTTGTTGTCTAAAGGCAGCTAAATTTAGCCATATTTTGTCAGCTAGAATGTACGCCCTGAAGAGAAGGCTAGCAAATCTCAGCCATGTCACACTTTATTAGTCATGCAAGCACTTAAAAGCACGCTAGGAGCACGGCTTCCCGGGATTGGTGGTGGCGGTGCTGAGAAGAGCTGAGCTGCCTCTTTAGGATTTACCTTCAGAAGCGGGATGGAGGGAAAGCATGAAATCTACCAAACAATGAGTGATTTCTTTTCTTTCTTGCAAGATTGACAAATGGGATATTTAAATGAGGAGAAAATGTACAAAAAGTAGGATAGATACTGTTGGTGTGGCCTTTTTCTTAGACACACCACCTAAAACCACATACCACCTCCCATTTCGATTTGAATTCAGAAACAGGGTTTAGTTGCTGGCACTTGGTTAACTCTTTAAGTTACAAAATGGGAGAGAAGCTAACCTTTTTGAGTATCTCCTTTGGAGTAGCTGATTTAATGATCCTTTCCTTTGGTTCTAAAAAGGATGTGACAAAGTGAGTGTCATGAATTTCATTTAGAAAAGAAGAAACTAAAACTCCAGGTTGTGAATTCAATTTGCCTAACTCTAAAGTTCATGTTCTTTCCACAACTAGGGTCAGAGTAGGTCCACTGAGGAATTCAATTTAACCATGACTTTGACACTGAAACATCCCTTCCTTGATATTAGCTTCCATTTCCAATGTGCACAGCTCTCTGTTAGCACTGTGTAATTTCACCCTGCAAAGCCCAGGGGTCAGGATATATGTTCAGGCAAAAGCTGTGAATCTCCCACTACCAAGCACTCCCCATGAGTTGGGTCCAGGTTGCTTTGGCAATTGTTGAACAAAATATCCTGTCTGAAAAGGCACGTGTGTCGGCTCTTCCATGGGGCCCACAAAATGAAAAGGCAAACCCTTCTGTTGTCCAGGGGAAAAGGGAACTCTCCACAGCTTTTGTTCATCTGTGATTCTATGGCAGGTTGACAATTTAAACTCTCTTCTAACAATCCCTTCCTGTAAAATTTCCGGAGTTTCTAAATAAAGACAAATGCTTAATTCAATATGACAGGATGCCTCCCAGCATCCTGCAAAGAGCAATCACTTCAGTGTCCTGACCCCACCACATCACCTTTTTTTTTCCTGGGAATTAAAGGCCCAATAAAAACACCAGTCTTGATTGTCTGAGGTCTCTTCTGTCATTGAGAGGAGTATAATGGAATTCATGACCTTCTGTGGACTGGCTCTCAGAACGTTAGTGATGGAAAGGACTTGAAGATGAGAAAATCCAGTCCATAGAAGTGAAGTGATCTCTGCAACAAGGTTTGACTGCTAGTTAGTCACAGAACCAGCTCTTGTGACTTCAAACTCAACAGGTTAGGGTTAGGGTAGAGGTGACTGAGGAGGTGGCCTCTGCTCCTGATTTCACCTCCTAAGGAGCTACGTGACCTTAGGAAAATTAACCTCTCTGAGTCTCAATTTCTTCATCCCAAACAGGATAAAGTGTTGTAGAGAGGATCAATGATAGCAGTTATCCAGCTAAGGACTTGTCATAGAATAGGTGCTCAATAAATGGTAGCTGGTGTTATAAAGGGGTAAAACCATTAAGGAATGTGCTTACTGGAAAGGTAAGGCAAGGTCACTTCAGGAAGGGCATTGAGTTAGACCTTGATCTAATAATATCTGGATGGGAAGTAAGAACAGGCAGGACATTCTTGCTGAAGACAATGAAATAAGTCAAAGCTTGCAGGTAAAAAGGCTAAGATCCAATTGAAAGCCAATGAAAAAACCTGTTTGACTGGAATAATAGGTTGAGGAAAGGGAGTTGCTGGAGACAGACTTGCAAAGGTTAGATTGAGGGCAACTTGAATGCCATGCTAAGGAAGTTAGACCTGTAGGCAGTTGGGAACCTTTCAACGGTTTTGACCAGAGGAATTATTGAATATAGCAAATCAATCTGGGAGTGACCCAGAGGGTGAACTGGAATAGGGAGCAGCTGGAGGTCAGAAGAATAGTGGAAAGATTCTTCGAGCAGGCCAGGCAGGAGAGGAAGAACACAGTTGAAAGTTGTGCCTGCTGAAATGAGTAGGAAAAGATGAGTGTGAAGGATATTTTAAAGGAAAAGTTGGCAGGAAGAATCAATACTATTGTAGGAAAGAGAATTTAATTAGCTTTGTAAAGTAGAGAGGGAATATTCATGGCTTGTTGGGTTGAACACTATATTTTAAAGAAAAGGTGTCCCAATCCACAAATCTAAGAGAAAAGGAGCATGATAAATGATTAAGCCAAAATGACTAAAAGACTTTAAGAAATGATAAAATGAATTCAAATGAAGATTAAATGTTCAAGATCCGCAAGTCTTGGCTCAAATACAACCCCTTAGGGTTAAATTTCAATATGCATCTTGGTGATTCTTCAAAGTCTTTTCGCTAATGGCAGACCTAGTTGCTGAAAAATGATGGTTGCATATTAAATTGGTAGCCTCTGCTCTACCTTCCCTTATTTCTATGAGGAGTCTATTTGAGCCTTTCTTAATGATCTCCCCTCACTCTTCTTTATAACTTAATGGTGATGTTCAGAGCTGCCTTTCTCATAAGTGTTTGGCAGAATGCTAGACCCCTGAGCTATTGTAGAAAGCAGGATCCACACACAAAGAGGTTTAGGAAATTTATCAGTTGGAGGCCAGTAAGGAGACAGAAACCTACCAGTTATTTGATCAGAAAGAACTTAATATAAAGATATTAAAATTGTTATCTAAGTCACTGAAATGGCAGAAGAATACTGAATTATCACAGAGGTGTCAAATGTAGAAAGCAGTAATCACTCCTAGGGTTAATATTACTAAGTATGCTAGCTGGTATCCATAGGGTTGGTTCTATTAAATTCTAAAGCTTGCAGGGGGAGAACTGAGGTGTCCAAACTTAAACCTTTGAGGAAGGAGTGCTCTTATTGGGTCTAGACTCTGAACTCACAGAAGGGGCCCCCCCTAAGGGTCTGGGATCCAGACCTCTGAAGAGGGGGTGCCAGCCAGCTGGTGCCGGCATCTCTTATGCAACGAGGTTGGTTTTGCAAGTGTTGGAAAAAGAACAAACTGGATTCTGCTGCTGCTACAAGAAGTACTTGCTACTGCCAAAGTGAAGAAACACTGCTAGCAGGATGCTTACAGGTGTGAAAGGAACAGAAAATAAACAGGAAGTCCCTCCTCCATCCTCCATGTCCCCAATATCTCCAGCGCCCCCCAGTGGCAGATTTAACAGGGAGCCAGTTGGCAAAGCAGAGATGGGGCTTCTCATGGCAATCCCAGCACCACAAGCCAAGTCAGGAGGGGCATTTAGAGCTGAGACATAATAGCTTAATAGCTGGCATTGCCACTTCTGGCATCATCCTCTTGCATGGTCACCACATATATTAAAGGCTCTGAGCAGTCGCAGATCTAAGAAATCTGTTCAATTTTGACTGAAGTTGTCTTCTTATTCCCTCTTCCCTTTTCCCATACAATGAACTGCAAATGTAAAAATGAATGGGCTGCCAGGCATGGTGGCACATGCCTGTAATTCCAGTGGCTTAGGAGGCTGAGGAAGGAGGATCACAAGTTCAAAGTCAGCCCCAGCAAAAGCTAGGCACTAAGTAACTCAGTGAGACCCTGTCTCTAAATAAAATACAAAATAGGGCTGGGGATGTGGATCAGTGGTTGAGTGCCCAAGTTCAATCTCTGGAACTCCCTGCACCCCAAAAAAGAAAAGAATGGGCTAGATCTGTTCATATTGACACAGAGAGCTGCCCACTCTGAATCACTTTGCTTTTACATGTAAAACAAATTACATATTTATATAAAAGTAGAGAAAAGGCTGAAGGCTGTACATCAACCTGTAAACAGAGGATCTTGCCTGGGAGGGTATTAGTTATTGAATTTCTTTTACTTTCTACTTCACTCCTGCATATTTGTAATTTTAAACATGAGTGTACATTATTTCATAATCAGAAAAAATCCTATCACTTTTGGAGAAAATGACAGTTTTCACAATGCCATCAGTGTTCCTGTTAAAACATGGCACCAAAACAGAACAGAGTATTTTTGAAGATAGAGGTGAAAGGAGGTATACTGAATTTTATTTCACTTATTATATTTCACACCATTGGGAGTGTGGCAAACAATGATCCTATTTGATCTTGTCATCAATACTGTTTTCCAGACCAAAAAAAACTGGGCTCAGAATAATAAAAACTTGCTCAAAACCTAAAAAGAGGGGACTATCACTGGATTAGACAAAGAGGAATGTAGGGAAGAGAAGGGGGATGGGAATAGGAAAGCTAATAGAAAGAATTGGACATAACTTTCCTATGTTTGTATATGAATACCCAACAAGTGTAGCTCCACATCATGTACAACCACTAGAATGGGACGTTTTACTCCATGAATGTATAATATGTCGGAATACCTTGAACTGTCATGTATAACTAAAAAGAAGAAATAAACTAAAAAATGGGTTGAAGATTAAAGAAAGAGAGGGGATTAGTACAAACCTACTATGCTGTCTATCTATCTCTTACCTTCATTTCTTGTATTTAATATGTTTTGTCTCATAGTTTTTTCAAATATAAGGATTTATTTTTAACTAAAACTTAATTTATTTTTCTAACACATCATACTCCTTTTAATGGATGTTATAAGCTGAATTATGTTCCTCCCTGTGAATTATTTTCATTAAAATTCTAACTCCCAGGGCTTCACAGAGATCTCTCATGCAATGAGACTGGCGACTGTGACAGTATTTGGCATAGGACCTTTACAGAGGAAGCTGAGTTAAGTCAAGATCAATCTGAAGAGTGTCCTTATGTGTAGAGAAAATTTGGGCCTACAAAGAGACACAGGTGTGCACATACACAGAACAAGGGGTGACCACGTGAGGACACAGTGAGAAGGTGGCCCACTATTTGCAAGCGAAGGAGAAAAACCTCAGGAGAAACGAAACTGATGACAGGGGACTTCCAGTTTCTGTAGCTTAGACCACCTATCATGTGGAATTTTGTTATGGCAGCCCAAGCAGAACAAGAGGGAATTCTTAGGATTTCTACCTGTTTACATTACCCAAACCAGTGCTGTGTAATACAGCATATCTTTTGTAAGTTTTTTTAAAAATCAGTTTGATCCCCTCTCTTTCACTAATTTGTACAGTAAATCTTACTAGAACAGCTCCCTAATTCAGTCACAGTCTCCACTTTTGAGGGGGATAAAACAGTGAAGGAAACAACAAAAATCTAGGCCCTCATGAAGCTCAGCTAGGAGAGGAGTAAGTACAAAGGTAAGTAGAACAAATACTGTGGTTATGAGGTGGTAAATAAGTAAAATATGTAAAATGATAAACAGTGATCAGGAGGGGGACCAGAGCTAAGGAAGAGGGTATGGAATGGGGAGAAGGCGATGCTCAGAGAAGACTTCATGAAATAGGAAACACCAGGATAAAGACTTTTATCCTTGCTAGAATCTGATAACTCCAACAATCAGAGGGCAGCAAGCTTCCAGAGATCATTTTGAACTTCCCTGTCTTCTAAAAGCCATCAAACATGTCCTTCTTCCATTCTTCCCCTTCTAATGCTGTGCTGCAATAGGTCACTAACCAGCTAAGAGATGCACACATCACTGAAGACCTGTTTCTTTCTACAGAAACACCATAGGTCCCAAAGGTCCCAGGTAGTGTTTCTGGTTCAGAAAGACTCTGCACCATTTTCAAAGTTTTACCATGACAATTTCTCTATTCATTCCTCCCAAAATAAAAATGCCTAAAAGTTCCTTCTACACACCAGTCAAGAATGGAAATAGCATTTAGCATTTGTGTGCATTGTGGCTGGGAAGGACCTGCCACTTTTTCTGTTTGCATACACAACTTCTTATTGATGCAGCAACAAGAAACAGTGGAGAGGAGCAGTTGGAAAGGAGCAGAGAGGCAGAATGGTTTCCAGGATTTACTGATTTGCTGGCTGACCTCAACTCAATCTCCTTAATCTCTTTCTTGAAGCCATCGTTTCACACAATAGCAGGGATAAAGAAATTTGCGGTTTTGATGTTGTTATCAAATGTTTAGGGCTGTGGTTAGAAGAGACAAAAGCAGGCTGCCTCATTTGCATAGCATTTTCCCTCCTCTTGCTCTCTGCTGGGGTTGCTCTTGTGAGCAGCTTAGGACAGGCAGTTCTTCTGCCCAGCCCTCCCCAGGTCCCCCAGGAGACCTGCTGCCTGCCTTCTTTCTAGTTCTTTGGGGGACAGCCATTGCTTAAATCTGATGGCTGAGCTAACGGTTAAGCCAATGGCTGCTTTGACGTGCAGCAACCCCTTGTCTGGGCCACTGTTTCAGCTTCAATATGCCTATCTGTACCTGCAGGGCACTATCAGTGATAGGAAAGAAATCCCATGAAAGGGGTAACTAAATAAATTTCACAGACTCCGCTGGGCCACTCGGTTACCTGGAAATAAAGGACCTAACCACAGGAGGCAGCCTCCCAGGTAGGACCACCTTGTGTTTGATGCAGCCTCTCCCAGGTCAGGGTCCTGAGAGGGAAAGGTAAATCTTCCATGTGGGCTAACTGTGAACACTCGGCAGAAGCAGCGGGCGGGAAGAGCTAGTTCCCAGGCTCCTCAAACAGATAAGTAAAGAGAGTACAAGGTGAAGAGGCTCAGTGATGGAGGCCTGGAGGCTACTAGCAGCAGCCCCGATTCTACCCATTCCCATCTCCCGGTGCCAGATCCCCTTAGGATTCCCCCAAATGACAGATGGCTCTCCCGGATGGCCATTCGGCACAGATGTGATTCCCAGCCTTTAGATAAACAATAGTCCTTGCTGGCATGTACAGTAACCTAAATTTCTCCAATTATAAATCCAGCAAATGCTACAGTCTTGGACAGACCCTGTTTCTAGGCCCATGGTCAATTTAAGGACAGAGGCACTGCATGAAGTAGAAGATGGAATAATGTGTGAGAAAAACCTGAGTTCTGGGCCCAGCTCCTCCGTGGAACAGCTGAGTGGCCTTGGCCAAGGTACCTCTCCTGTCTTTGGGCCTCAGTGTCCTCATTTGTATCAATTACAGTCATAGAACTTGAAGGCCCATAACCCATGCATCGTGCACATGCCGGTTTCATTACCCTGCCCCTTGAGAGCTTACCGAGGTTTGTTTAGAGTTCATCTCACTTGTAGAGAGACTTCACCCTCCAATTTCTGAGGATTAAGGGGAACAGGAAGAGGAGGAGGCTCATGCTTTCCCCTTATTTCTGCCCCTCAACTACTGTTTCTGGCAAATTCCATCATTTCACTCATGCATGCTAACCCAGCTCTGGACTGTGATGAGCCCCACACAGCATTCCATACTTTCCTTTATTTCCATGAGGGCACAAATTCTTCCCCAAAGGTCTTTAGGTGGGAGGCAAACTTCAAAGATTTCAGAGGAGAATAGAGCAACCAAAAGCTTGATATGAAACACTCTGACACATGAAAGTCCACCCTGGTCTTCCAGCACTGGCCCATACAAATTGGGCCTTACTTTCCCTCTCTGACTCCCTGCAGCCTCTCAGGAATAAATGCAGATCCTCTCACTTTCTATACAGATGATCCATTTCTTTTTTCTTTTTTTTTTTCTTTTTATTTTTTTTTACATTTTATTTTTTATTATTAGTTGTTCAAAACATTACAAAGCTCTTGACATATCATATTTCATACATTTGATTCAAGCGGATTATGAACTCCCATTTTTACCCCATATACATATTGCAGATTCACATCGGTTACACATCCACTTTTTTACCTACTGCCATACTAGTGTATGTTGTATTCTGCTGCCTTTCCTGTCCTCTACTATCCCCCCTCCCCTCCCCTCCCCTCCCCTCCCTTCTTCTCTCTCTACTCCATCTACTGTAATTCATTTCTCTCTCTTGTTTTTTCCCCTTTCCCCTCACTTCCTCTTATATGTAATTTTGTATAACAATGAGGGTCTCCTTCCTTTACCATGCAATTTCCCTTCTCTCTCTCTTTCCCTCCCACCTCTAGTCCCTGTTTAATGGTAATATTCTTCTCATGCTCTTTCTCCCTATTCTGTTCTTAGTTGCTCTCCTTATATCAAAGATGACATTTGGCACTTGTTTTTTAGGGATTGGCTAGCTTCACTTAGCATAATCTGCTCTAGTGCCATCCATTTCCCTGCAAATTCCATGATTTTGTCATTTTTTAGTGCAGAGTAATACTCCATTGTTATAAATGCCACATTTTTTTTTATCCATTCATCTATTGAAGGGCATCTAGGTTCAGATAGAGCCCTAATATCCAGAATATACAAAGAACTCAAAAAATTAAACAATAAGATAACAAATAACCCAATCAACAAATGGGCCAAGGACCTGAACAGACACTTCTCAGAGGAGGACATACAATCAATCAACAAGTACATGAAAAAATGCTCACCATCTCTAGCAGTCAGAGAAATGCAAATCAAAACCACCCTAAGATACCATCTCACCTCAGTAAGATTGGCAGCCATTATGAAGTCAAACAACAACAAGTGCTGGCGAGGATGTGGGGAAAAGGGTACACTTGTACATTGCTGGTGGGGCTGCAAATTGGTGCGGCCAATTTGGAAAGCAGTATGGAGATTCCTTGGAAAGCTGGGAATGGAACCACCATTTGACCCAGCTATTCCCCTTCTTGGACTATTCCCTAAAGACCTTAAAAGAGCGTACTATACAGATAATCCATTTCTTGTTTTGAAATTGTCTTTGAGTTATGCTTTTTTCCTTTCGGACCATCTAGGGGCTTGTGTTTTTACTTTCAGATAGTCCAATAATGTATTTTCCTAGTGTGGTTAGTTTTTTTCTAAAAGAAATTCTGCTGCTAGCTGTTATGTCCTCTCTCTCTCTCTCTCTCTCTCTCTCTCTCTCTCTCTCACTCATACTCACATACTTGATCCCTTCCAGACTTGTGAGTCCTCAGCATCTCTATTTAATAGGAGTTGGTGGGTACCCATTCTGATTGGCACAGGGCTGCCCACTGTGATATCTAAAAACCATGTTTCCAAATTTGGACCTACTCATATGAGAAAGCAAGATTAAAACATACAAGGAATTGATTGTCATTAACCAGCCAGGTGGATGCTGGACAGGTTAAGTAAAGAAGGACCAGGCTGATAGGGGGAAATTGTCACAATTTTAATTGTGATGACCCCAACAAGGAGTCTCCCAGGACCAAGTAAATATTTCTAAAGAAAAGGTCATTTTTAGAGGTGAGAAGTCCAGTTACCTCCTCTGAGAGGGGGACATATATTCTACTGAAACTCATCCTGTTGTTGGGGAAGTACAGCTTGAGCCTGAGTAGAGCCTCCAGCATGGGCATGGTGCTCAATCTTATTCCGTTTCCCTTTTTCTCACACTTACTATAGAACAGTCATGATCAGTACCCAAATCCTTGTCCTGGTGGAGTTATATTCCAGGTAGCTCAGTGACGGCGAGAGGTTTGTGCCTATGCACTGGAATTCACTGAGAATGGACACCTTGTGTCTCTAGGCATCAGCCCAGGTATTTCAGTCAGCACATGTCTGTGAGAATGTGATGGGGGCAGTGTAGGATCAATGAGTGTAGAAACTGGGGGAAAAAAATCAAGATATACCCCCAGGGTCCTCCCACGCAGCACAATTGACTCCCTCATTCATTCTTTCACTGGATATATATGTATATTTTGGTACCAGGCATTGAACCCAGGGGTGCTTAACCACTGAGCAACATTTGCAGCCATTTTTATTTCTTTAATTTTTGAGACAGGGTCTCACTGAGTTTCTTAGGGCCTCGATAAATTGCTGAGGCTGGCTTTGAACTTGTGATTTTTCCTGCCTCAGCTTCCTGAGCTTCTGAGATTACATATGTTCACCACCACCCGAGGTTCCAGGATTTAAATCTGGCCCCATGACTACTGTCACAGAAATAGGTCTTGAGAGCTCAGAAGCACTAAGGAGGAAGAAACTGACCTTCTTATTCTAGAAGTCATCAAAGAAGTCTTCATAGAGGACCTGCTCTTTGGAAAAATAGCAAAAATTCTCAAAGCAGAAGTAGGGGCTAACGTATCTACAAAAGCCTGTACATGTTAAAGAATCCAGAACATCCCAGAAATAGAAGTTCCAAATGTGTGGTGTAAAATAATTGAGTGAAGTGGGTGAGAAGAGAGGGAAGGGTTATGAGGCACAGAGGGCAGAGTCTTTTACTAAGCCATTTTCACTTTTATCCTATAGCCGTGAGGTCCCATTGAATTTTAAAACATGGTTTCAAATGTTTACATTGTCTCTTAGGTAACTCTGATATTGGTGTGAAGAATGAAGAAAATAACAAGGGACTGCTTATGTTTGTCAACTTTGGGTCAATGTGGCCAAAAGACCTGACAAGGACAATTTAGAGGAGAAAAAATTTACTTTTTCAGAGTGTAAATCCTTGGTTGGCCAACTCTAGCTCAGAGCCTAAGTTGAGGTAGAGCATAATGGCAGAAAGGCGTTATGGAGGAGAGCTGCTCAGTTTCATGATTGCCAGGGAGCTGAGAAAGATTGAGTGAAAAAACCAAAGAATAATATAATCTCCAGGGGCATGCCTCCAGTGACCTACTTCCTAAAGCCATAGCCTACCTGGCAACAGTTACTACCCATTAATCCATTCAAATTGATTGACCCACTAATTAGGTCACAGCTCTAATAATCTAATCATTTCACCTCTGAACATTCCTTCATTGTCTCAAAAATTAGCTTTTGGGGGATACCTCATATCTAAACCATAGCATGCTCAATAGTGAGTCAGACAGGAAGAAGTTACCACCATCTGAGCTAGATATGATGATGAACCAGGCTGATGGGTAGAAGAAGTCAGAGTTGACTTAGCCCTGGTTTAGATTTTGCTTCAAAACACCCTTGTTTAGCAGTGTGACCATGTTTTATCAGTATACTTTCTATGTATGAAAATCGTTTCCCCAGAATTAAAAAAGACATTTATTCTGAGTATTCTCCTTGAAGGTGACCTGTAAGAACTGGTGCTAGTGGTTGCTGGGGAGTTGCAAGCTGGTCTAAGAGCCCCTCTGCTCTCCCAGAGATTGCCTGAAGTTGTATCTGGTTGCTGAATAGAACGTGCCTCTTTTGCTGCTTCTCCTTAATATGATGAAATCCCCAAGCACAAGGGGGAAAGTGGGCCATTCAGTACAGAAGTGATTATAAAAATTGACTTTTATGTTGATTGTAGATTCTCTAACATGCCTCCCACCCCATGGTGTGTGAGAAGAAAAAGTGTGACAGGTCTCACCCTGAAGGCAAAGGCGCAGCACTAGCTGGGAACTTCTGCCAACCTGGCAATCTGGTGCTACGGCCAAAGTTGTCCTCCAGAAACATGGAGCCAAAGGACGTTGTGGCTGGCCCTTTCCTCCCTCCTCTGAACGCTGTTGTTCGATAACTCCCTCTCTTTGTTCCTCTAAATCATCCCGATTCTCTATCCTTAGGTGTGAAATTGTTTTGCAAGGGACTCTAGGTTTTGCAGCTGGATTTTGGGAGGCCATAGAGAAGGAGTCCAATAAACTCCCTTCTTCTAAGCTACAATTAAATAACTGTGCTTGCACCTGGAATGGCAGAAATTGCCTTAAAATCCTCAGTCTGTAGCTGTAATTGCCAGATCATATGTAGAAATGTGGAATTGGGGAGTCATTATGGATGATAGTGAAATGGCCCATTTATTGCCCTTTCTTGGCTAGAATGTTTCTTGAGTGAGTTGTTTTCAACTTACTTGCTCCGGCTGTGTAATGCCAAAACATCTGATCAATATGAAAATGGAATAATATGAAATAACCAGGGAGTGGGTAGTACAAGTACAGAGGAGGGTTGGGAAGGGGTGGACTCCCTACACCATTCCAGATATTTAGATTGGCTCAGGTTTTCACTTAATTGAAAATTCCTTTCTCAGTGGTATGTTAGGGACATGACTCCTCTTGAATATCAGAATGGCTCTGAAGTCTCATTTCATGAAAACTCAGTGGTGACTTCCCTTTCAGATAGAGCTTTTATTTCAATTCTTCAACTTGGGGTTTTGGACTATTTGGAGTGTTATTCTGATGGTAGTGTGCTAGACCCAAAATATGTGCAATGATAAATCAGGAAACAAAGGTGTATTTCTTTTTCCATGAGTAAGATTCCAAAAGAAGCTCAGATGGATTTTATTGTTCACCAAAATTCCTCTATACTTTGAAGTACACTACACACAACCATGACCTTAGGCAATTGATATAAGAGTATAATTCTTGCCCACCAAACATTCTTTCAATGTCAAATTGTTTTATTTGGGGGGTTAACACTTAAGTGAGTCTTTACCATGTACCAGGCACTGCTCCACATTCAATACCTAACTTAACCCTTAAGGTAGGTACTATTATTTGTTCCATTTTATAGATGAGAAAACTGAAGCTTAGGAGGATCAAATAACAGTCTCAGGAACACATTGCTTCCTGCATTAGAGCAGAATTGGAAGACAGAGTGTATTGCTAAGTGATTTCCAGGTAAAAATTCAACTCCCCTTTAAGCACATCCTAATGGCCCTACCACAGTGCAAGCTCTGTCTTCTGGATCCACTTAACAATTGTCTGGAATCTTCCATATATATATATATATATATATATATATATATATATATATATATATATATGAATATATGATACTCTTTGCAGTTTTTCTTTTTTACCTTGAATTGCCATTTGATCCATGTGCTTTGTGACTTTTCTTCTCAAGTATATTTAAAATTATGCTAACATGTAGGCCATGTCTTGAATACATGTGTCATAGCTCTGCAAACTTCATAAGGAGCTGGGGTTGTCACAGAGCTGGCAGACCTATCTCTTTGATCAGTATTGGTTGGTCATTTGCCACAGAGACACTAGTCACATCAAAGCTGAGCTCTTAGGGAGGCAGTGCGTACTTCTTCCTCTCCACTAAGGGGTGGGTGTTTTGAAAACTCATGATTCTGCTCAGACATTTGGAGCTCTAATTTCTGAGTGGGATTTGCATGCTTCTTAGCAATAGCTGGAACACTAGAGGCATTTTTTTTTCTGAGTTGAATAGTATTTTAGTGAGACCCATTTTTTTCTGAGTTGAATTAGTATTTTAGTGAAACCCATCCCCAGAGTGCTAATCAGGGTCTCAAAAAGTAGGTAGACAGCTGAAGTGGAAGACTTCTTTTCTGGAGATTACACAGAAAATGCAAGCAAATTTTGCAAAGTGGTTTCTGTGTTCTTGGAGTTGTCATTTTTGTCACTTTGTTTGGCTGTGAAGCTGATTTTCACACAGGCCTGGTGGTTGTTAAAGTAAACACAAGTATAGTATTAATATCCCCTGCATATATTTAGGGAAAACTGACATCCAGTTGAAGTCAAGAAGTGGTTTGCTTACTCATAGTTCTTGGAAACTGTACACATACTGATTTAATACTTATGTTTCCCACATATACTTTCCAACTAACAGTATCTTCTCCTCAACTTTCATAAAATTTTACAAATTTAAGCACACAAAATATGCTTAAAATATCAAGTGAGTAATTTGCAGCAACTATAGTTTGAGAATCTGCCAGGCCTACTGAGAACATGCTTCTGGAATATTTTGCTTTGAAGCTTTGGGAATTCATTCATCCCTTTGGATTCATAGGTCATGGACTGCTGTTAAGTAGACATGCATTTCTTCTAATTACTCACCCCTATTTTGCAACAATCCTCATTGCATTATGAAATTGACCTCAGCTCTGTATCAGCTCCAGCATACTTTAGGAGTGACTCGATGGTTCAGCCAACATAATAAGCAGCAGTGATTGCTCTAGCTCAGAGAAGGTCCCTGCTAACCTGGGCCTACACTTGGCATGTGGACTTCACATTGTTTTGGTGACCCCCACATTTGAATTCCCCAATTATGACTACATTTTCCCCCTGTGGTGAGCTAATGACACTTTTGTAGTCTATCATCTCTATATCATCACCAATTCCCTGTAGATGACTATCATACATTAAATATTTGATTCAAAGACACATGAACCTAGTCCTTGACTTTAAGGAGATTACCACGTATTTGGGAGTGAATAATTAAAGATCCAGCAGAGTAAATAAAAATTTGAATGTAAGGAGAACTTTCCAAGAATTGTACATTCATTCCAAACTTATGATTGATATAGGAATTAAAGGAGGGAAGGTCACCACAGTCTGAGGCATGAGAACTTTTTCAAAGCAGAAAGAGGAAGTAAACTGGAATTTATTAGACACCGTCTCTATGCCAAGCTCTAGGTTGTTTATTTTCCCATATCCAGTATTAAATACAATTCAAATAATTTTGGTTAAAAAATCTATTAATATTTTTATTGGAATTGCATTAAGCCTATGATGAATATTTCTCAAATTGCCATATTAAGCCCACTCCTCTCTCCATTTTTATTCAACTCATCCTTTGTATTACTTTCCACTCTATATGTCACAGTTCTCATAAGGTGGTTTCTAGGAATTTTGTATGTTTAGTGTTATTGTGGATGGGATTTTCCCCAATTATATGATATAAGGGATATTGTTTAAAAACTGATTGTTATATTGCTCGTTTCTGACCACTACTCTGAACTCTACTCCTGATTCTAAGGGGGCTGGCCTTGAGGAGGTGTTTTGATGGTTTGAATTTTCTATGTTTAATGAAAGACCATTTGAACAAATCAATTTTCCCTAACTACAACCTCTCACTTCTGTTTCATGACTACTGCATTGCCCAGGGCTTTTGGAACAATAGTCAACAATCTGATCATATTTTATATCCTTATCTTACTGTGTCTGCTTTGATAAGAATGCCTTCAATTTAGTGAGTCTCAGCCTTTGGCATATATTAGAATCACCTGGGAGAAGACCTATTAATGCTAAAGTCAGGCATGTAAAGTCCAGGACTGTCGGTGAGAAGAATATCTATAATATCTAAAATGAGAAGTAAGTCAATTTTAGAGCCATCACTACTATTAGTATTTCATATACAGATGTCATTATAATACTGAGAATTACTAAGTTGTAAGTCCTGTACTAAGCACTCAATGTGCCTCACTTACCAACCCTATGAAGAAAGAAACCTTAAATGGTGTAGTTAGCATTTAAACCTAGGTCAGAATGATCTCAGAGAACATAACTAATAATTGCCATTCTATATAGCTCAAGGCCACACTAAGTATCTTTCTGTTCCTAGTTTTACAAAATGCACATTTTAATTTTACCTATTGCTTGTCCAGTCCGTGTTGAGATGGGTTTTCTCCTTTACCATATTGATAATATTTATTGATGCTGGTGATAGTTTTTCTAATATTGAATCACTTTTTCCTAGAGTAGTGTACCTCAATGCAGAGGGTCATTCTTTTAGATACTATTGAATATGATTAGCTTGCATTTCACTTAATATTTTTTATCTCCTTGATTAGTATCATTGATCTATAGTAAGGCAATTGTGCATACATCTTCACCAAGTTTGGTTTGGGGGACATTCTTTCTTCATTAAAAAACTAAATTGTGTAACTTTTCAGCTTTTTCTATGTCCTGGAATGACCTATGTGGCAGTACAATAATGTGATGTCTCTCTTAAAGCCTTATGGGCTCTGACATGTTTTGTAGATAATTCTTTAATAGCTTATAAAATTTCTTCCATGGTGATTGATCTGTGAGAAACCATTTCTTACAGGTGAAAAGGGTATCATTGTTATTTTCTGCAACCTGCTCATTATTGAAAACTTAGAAAACACAAAAAGTAGAGAGAAACAGGAAAATATTCATCAGAGTCCCACAGCCCAGATCCACCACAGTTACCATGAATGTATTTTCTTCCACTGTTTTCAAGTTTGCAATTTTTAAATACATGTGGCACCCCAAATTTTGTACCCTGCTCTTATTAATTAAGGTGACAGCATAAGCACTTTTCTTTTATTCTTAAATGTTATTTTAGTTACAAAGTTACATTTCCCCTCTTTCAGGGGACTCTATTGGATTCAGTTTCTGTACACTTAATGATTACATTCTAACTCAACTAGCTATAAAACAAAAGGCCAATATACAAATGAATTGTCATTAAAAATCATCCTGCTCTGGGATGCTTCCCAACCCTGAGTTCAAGAGAGTCAGGGTAGAAGTCTTCTGTGGCCACCATTTAATATACTTCTATTTTAATATTAAATAACCAGTTGATTGCTAATTGTACTATTCTACAGTATGAAACCCAACTAATCAGTGTTGAATGACTCCTTTGGTCTAAGGGAATGAGGCACAAGTATTCCTAGATGAGGGGACAGAGTTAATGTGTTTAATGAATAGAAATTTCTAGAACAATGGCAAGTAGAAATGTCATAGGCATAGAGGTCTGAAGCAGGGAGGTGTGTTGGAGGAATTATAAATGCTGCCTAAATGCAAACTATAGAGGACAAGTGGGAGACAGTTGCCTAAAGAGGCAACTGCAGCTGAGATCAATGGGCAGCAGCCCTCAGTAGCTGGGGATGTGGAATGCTGAGGGCAGAGGGACTGTCTGTCTAACTTAGCTGCACCTACCAACATTACTGTAGACTTCAGGTAACTGTCAAATTGCCAATTAAAAAAAAGGTTTTTTTTTGTTTGTTTGTTTTTTTTTAAATCAGATGCTCTCTCAATCCTTGGTAATTTTTTGCTGCTTAGTTGGCAATAATTGGTTGTGTCTTATTTTGGGTTCCCCAGACACAGATCCGAAGACAAGGATTTGAGTACAAGTCATTTAATTGTAAGGTGAGCCCAAGAGGAGAGGAGAGGGATAGAGAAAGGAAAGGAAAGGCAGCCAATGTCACTCACACTGTGGGCAACTGGAGCTTGTTCCTGGCTGGGAACTTCCAGGGAAACATACCCCTCGGAGTCATCCCACCAGAATGCAAGGGGGCTGGGCTTACATGACAGCTCCTGCCCGACATTGGTCAAGGATCACTGGGGACAAGCGGCTGGTTAGTTTCAGGTGTGTCTGTCTGGCCTGCTGCCTATGTAAGCAGAGTGTGGTCTGGAGGCCAGAGAAAGCTCTCAGGTGAAGAGGTACAGAGGGAAACCAGACCAACATGCAGTGAAATAAGGCAAGGGATGTGGACGGGATGCTGATAACTTCTGCTACAGAGGGATATAAGGCAAAATATCTTTAAAGCTGCTTTGTGTCTACAGGACTTTGTTTCCTTTGACCAATACCACAGAATCTTAAGAATCATGGGGTCTGACTACCCATCTTGTTCAAACCTCTTTGATTTTTATGCCTACAAAATATTCCTTCAGCCTGGCTTGAATCCCCAATGACTCAGCATGTCCTTTCTCCTAAGGCAGCCCATCAGACCTCTGAACTGCTTTGTGATTTAAAATGCACTTTTTCCTGTTTTGTCAGGACCTGTCTCCTATCCATTGCTCTTAGAGGCATACTTAGAAAAGTTGATCTCTCATTTACATGGGGTTCCCAACCCTGGCTGTGTGCCAAAATCACTTTGGGACTTTTGATATGTACATAGTCCAGTCCCCTTTGGGGTACCAAAGGTGTCTTGGAGGGGACTGACCCAGGGATCTGAAGAATTATCCGGGGATATTATCATCATGTCAGTCCAGTCAGTAGTCCAGTCTATGGAGCAGTTTGGGACCAATGCCCTATATAACATTCCTCAGCAAACTGTAGGTAGCTACAATCCAATACAAGAGTTCTCATGGGAAAGCTTCCCAGTGCCTACACACATACAGAATATGTCATAGTTTGTGTCCCTTCTAAACATAGTTCTATCCACTTTCACATTAGAACGTACCATCAAGAACTGAATTTAATTGTGATCTGAGAGTATAGAGCATAGAAAAATTATCCCCTCTCACCTTCTAAACATTATCATGTAGTTAATGCAACCGCAGGTCACATGAACTATTTTTCAGGCCAATTAACCTATGGATTCTTGATGAACTCCCCATTGACAACAGTCTCTCAATCCCCCTCATGACTTGGGAAGTTGGACTTTCGGTTTAACTTGTTCTTGCCACAAGGGCAGTGCTCTATTTTTTTTTTCCCTTTCCTCAGTATTCTTTGTTCTAATTCCAACACCTACATTAGGCAGACATTAAGGAGATAGAGTAAAAAATCTGGTGCCCAACTAGATATTTGGGTATGATTAACACGAAAGGTAAAATGTGCCTCCAAGGATTCTAGCTTTGGAAAACACATGGAGTTTCTATTTATTAAGAACTATAGAAAGTGAAGTAATTGAAGGGTGAAGTAGAGGTGAAGTGGGCTGAATTGACTTTTTGGTGCTGGTAGGAGCATCAGATAGAGATGTCCAATAGGCAAATAAGGAGCTTAAAAAGCAGGATAGAGACAAAATGTTGAAGCCCGGAGGTTTCTAGATGGTTGTTAAAAGCTATAGAATTATTCTTCCTAGTTTGTTATTATTTGTAGATTTTATCAATCTGCTTTAGTTACAATACACTCAAAATACCTACTTACTTACCTACTTACCTACATACATACTTACACACATACAAGACTGCAACCTGGCTCTGAACCTCTCTCTGGGTTGCCATTGATTATCCAAAACATGTTTCTACATTATATCCATTCAGATCACAGAAGATATCTTGTCAAATTTCTAAATGAAGTTCAAATATATTATATCTATCTCATTTCCCTGATGTTCCTGATTAATAACCAGGTAAAAGGAGTAATATCTGACTTCAGGGACAAACCATTAGCAAATTATGTTTCTGTTTACAATTCTAGTCACAAATTTCCTAGTTTAAGTACTGTCTTTTGTCTTGATCCAAAGTCTTTTGCATAAGTATTGCATTCCATACCTGGCTCCCTTTAAGTTTTTATAAATTGCTTCAAGACATTTGGCAAACTAAACATGGTTTGGGTTAGTGATGAAGACTCATTCTCCAGGAAGAAACTTTGAGGAACACACACACACAATTTATTAATTCAGAAAATAAAGGCAAACCAAAACAATATTAATGAAGGAATACACTTTTTTTTTTTTTTCTGAACAGTCAGGTCTCAAGTTGTGACATGGGTTAAAATAAGAAAAAGCATTTTGGGGTTTCATTGGAGAATTGGTCCCTGGGATTAAATTTTCCTTTGACCTAACTTCAAAACAGAACTGAGCAACAGTATGCAGTTCTCTGAGTTTTCGGTATGTATGTGATCACTTCCTTATTATGAATTGCTTTTAAATTATTCCCTTTGCTCCTGTTTACCTCATTATTCTTTGAGCATAAATCTCACCCTCAAATAATTTATGCGTAAAGGAATCTGATAGAGGAACAGAACAGGCTCACCAAGTGTCTCTTGCTCATTACAAGTGAATAAATAAATAGGAATACCAAACAATCATTCTCATCAAAAGAATGTGGTGGGTTTTTTTTTCCTAGACAACTCTAATAATTACTGAGGGATTAGGGGAATCTAACCACTGAAACTTGGCAGAGGCATATAAAAAATCAGCACAATCAAATATCTGGGATCCAGACTTGATGGCATTATTCTCTGCCATAATAAATCTCTTCATGATTAATCAGAGATGTTAAGCAGGTGTGAGCCTAATTCTCTGTGGTGGTAGCATGGGGTTAGGAGTGGGGTGTGTGTTCAGTTTTCATGGATCTGGGGTAGAGGTGATAGTAGGACCAGTATTTTGCTACAAGACACGACTCAGAGTATTGATACACCTTTTGCCACAGATTATCTGCTAAGGCATGCTCACCCTACTAGTTTGTAGTGAAGAAAAGAATGAACCTCATTGGCCTACATGGGCATCATCCATATATGTCTGGTCCCATTAGAACAGCACAGTGATACAGGCTTCTTCCTCTTCTATCAAACCTCAGACTCCAATGCCTAATTTAATGTCTCTTTTTACTCCCACCTATAGGGTGTCTTTTCAGTGTCTCTCAGACAGTAAAAAGTATGAGCTCATGACTCCTCCTTGGCATCTGAGGCTCATTCTAGATGGGGGGTTTATGGAGGGCAGAAGAGGCTGGTAGAATGCTACATACACATTCATTGCAACTGAAGTTGAAATTCAGGATGGTAGGAGATGCTGTGCCCAGAGCCTCCTATGTAAATAAAGGCTTCTTTCTTCCGGGATCTGGGAGTGTTCCCAGAAACCAGCTTTCAGCTGTCAGCCCTCTCTGGGTATGGCCTTGGCTGAAGAAAACAGCCTGGCCAAGGGTCTCACCTCTTTCCACAGGTAGCCAGTATTCAATGAATGATCAACAAAAGGGTTTGAAGGACCAGCTGCCTGCCCCAACTCAGGACAACTCTAGGGGTCAACTCCAGAGCTCCAGTGGTATCTCCTAGGGGTTTCCCTGGGACTTCACCACAGCTCAGCCTCTCCCTCCTCACGATCCCGAGTCCTTCTTCCTTCTACATGGGCCAGGAGCCCTTCCTGATAAAAATCCTGTGTACTAAGCCCCATCTCAGGGTCAGCTGTTCAGGGTCCTACTCTTTGATGTTTATAAGTCATCTTTATTTTGTTATTCATTGGTTTACCTCAGCTTGTTCCAAAAATATTTAACTCAGGTCAGGATAAAGTCAAGATTAGCAAAGTCCAGTGGCTATTAGTGTCACTTTGAGAACTGGGCTTTTGGCTGATACACATATGTCTGATCATCAGAATTACTGAAGGAGATGGAAAAGTCTTTTAAAATAGAGGTTCCCCAGCCCTCTTCCTTATTAGGACTCTCCAGGATGGGTCCTGGGAATTGTTACTTGCTTAACATCCCCTGCCCCAGTAGTCTGATGGACAGCCTGATTTAAAATCACAGCGCTAAGACCTTCTTGACATCCAGACTTATTAGGGAGGACTCAAGGTACCAAGTCCCCAAACTGGCTCTATTATTGTCCTGACAGAAATGTGGCAGTTATTAATAAGTTTGAAATGGATCGCCTATGTTTCTTCTTGGCTCCAACAGAAATGTGTCTCTGGGAACATTTCCAGGCTGGTGTTAGTTCTGCCCTCTAACAGATCTTCAGGTCCGGCCAACATCTGAGACGTGCTCCAGACCTAGGAGTTCCAACACCACAGGACTCTGTGCTGGGCTTGGAGGACAAACATGTCCTTGATCCACCAAAGAGGCTGGGAAGTTCAAAGTTCTGGGCCCAGGTTTGCCAGCCAGGATATTAAAAAAGACAAAATTCTTGGGAATGTTTACAATCTAGGAAGGCCTTCTCAAGCTTTGCCAACATGCGTGAAACTTCTACCACAAGAGTACTATATACATGGCTGAGAATAAAATACTAGTTATAAAAGCTTTAAAGATTAGAAAGAACATTCCTTTATCTTGTAAGTCTTCCTAACATGCCATGAGAGAGGAGAAAATGGAAGAACAAGCAGTGTTTATGAAGAACCTACCAATGCCACATGTTTGCCTCAAATAATTTTCATAAAATTATCAGCCCAGATGAACAGATGAGGAAGCCAAGGCATGAATAGGCAATGTAATTCATCCAAGGTCACTCTGAGCAAGAGATGAGCAGTACTCAAACCTAGGTTTTGAGGACCTCAAAATCTATGCATTGTCCACTTATTAGAAATGAAATAAGGATGGGTAGTCCAGCCTTTTGACTGAGGACGAAGAAATGCAGCTGCCTTTGCCGATAGGCAAGCACTAGGGTCATTTCCTGGTTGTGCAGATGAACAACCAAGAGAGACCACTTTGTGGTCTCATACGTGTGGCTGCTACATGAAACAATTTAAAAATAGATTCCCAGAGGCTCTGAACAGGAGAAATTGCTCAGGCTCCCTGAGGAGCTAGGACTGATGGTAACACCTGGGAGAACAAGAAGACATATGAGGAGCTACTCATAAGCCTATGTGTGAGAACAAGACAAAGAAACACAGTAAAACTTTTACCTGGAAAGCAAAGCAGAGCTGTACCCTCATTAATAACTAGAGCAGCCTCTTCCAGCACCTCCAGGCTCCTCCCCTTTTGTGATGTGACTCACTTTCTCCTAATGTTTGCTCACATGCTAATTTGAATGTGATTTGACAAATTTGAGTTTGGGGAAATTGGGGAAGAGGCATAAACTCTTATTTGCCCCAGGCCGTATCCACCATGGATCACCCTCTCCCTCAGCAGGTACAGGAATCTTATCTAGCTCAGTGTGAATCTTAGTTCTCTGGGGAAACTGGCTCCCAGAAATTCAGGGGGAATTTCAAGTCTTTTTAGATAGTAGAATCCAATTCAAGAGGTAGTCAAGGGATTAGGAATGACATCCACCTTCTTATTAGAGAGAAAAGGTGTTCTGTAATCAAAATATCATGATATAGAAGCTCTTAGGGAAGTTGTACATTTACTATTACTAGAGAAGAACATTATATCAATGTCTTTTCCATCCTGGAATCCTTCCAAGGCCTAGCACATTATATCACTGCTGTCTCTAGAGTAGGGGATCATGTACTTTAGAACGCATATCCCACAATGTGAAATAAATTGATCACAGACCCCACATTTGCTTTCTTCCTTCCTTGTTTCTTTCTTTTCTTCTTTTTCAGTGTTGGAGCTCAAACCCAGGGCCTTAAGCATGCTAGGCAAGTGCTCTACTACTGAGCTATACTCCTAGCCCCGATTTTACTTTTTAACTTCTATGTATATTTATTTATATAAATTATATAAACATTCTATTATCATTTGCCAATATTCCAAGGCACTCTATACATACTTGCATCAAGGTTTATGCAGTAGATATAAATCTGTGATTCAGATATTCTTTTATCATGTCTAGTTTTATTTTTTTAACTGACTTCTTTTTAGGTCTAATTAGATTGTCATTGTTTATATCTTATAAAAGGAGTACAAGAAACTCAGGCATTGTCTTATTTTCATTTGTACTTCATTAGAACATAATATTTGCTGTGAGA
This sequence comes from Marmota monax, assembly GCF_021218885.2. NCBI lineage: Eukaryota > Metazoa > Chordata > Mammalia > Rodentia > Sciuridae > Marmota > Marmota monax. The sequence continues at coordinate 61,697,358 of NW_026693777.1, read as the reverse complement.
CATCTCTTCGCGAGTCTCTTGCTTTTCTGCATGTCTGGTAAGCAGAGGCTCTGACAACTTTCATTCTGGTCTATCTTTTGAAGGATGTTTGCATACAAAAAAAAAAGGCTTGAAACCGAAATAGGGGCTCCCTCTGGAGCAGAGAGCAGGATCGTTTGCTATCCAATATTTTAAAAATAATGTCTTCCTCTGGGGCAAAATTTGGGCAGGTTTGGTTTTCTAGCAGCCTCATGAGAATAGGTTTGGGTTGGTTCTGTCGCTCAGTGGCAGAGCACTTGCCTAGCATGCATGAGGCACTGGGTTCTATCCTCAGCACCACATGAAAATGAACAAATAAAATAAAGACATTCTTTGTCAATTATAAAAATTAAAAATTAAAAAAAGAAAAGGTTTGGGTTTCCTTCATTCAGGTTTTTTAGCCGTGATACGTGCTATTTGTATAACATCCACCTGGTGGGCTATCAACACTGACCCTGTGGACTTGGAAGGGTATTCAGACAAACATGAGGTTCATGCTGCTTGTTGTACCACAAGTCATAAAGTTCTTTGTCTCTGACCCCAGGGTCTGTGTCTTCTGACAGCATCCATGAAATGTGGTAAGTTAGCTTGCCTTTAGGGGTAAACTCTGAGACCCTCTGCAATTTATGTCAGCATCTTTCAGTGTTTTAAAGTAGAGCATAAATCTTTCCTAAATATTTGTCCATTTTACCTGGTTTGGTTGAAGCTGGATAAAATTGGCAAAATTACTTAACTACACACATAATAACTCATCTGAACACACTGACATAAAAATCAGTGGAAAGGCCCTGTGGTCGACCTGTCCTTATTATGAGAAGGCCACTCTTTCTTTAAGATGACTCACTTGACTCCTAGGCCATTTGGACAGTCTGACACACAGATGGATGGAAGCCATAAGTCAATCCATAGTTGATAAAGCTAAATTCTTTCAGAAGACATCATAACACCTTCTTATACTCCCAATGGGTGGCCTTGGTACCCCACCCCTTGGAGGCTAGTGCTTCTGAATATTTCTTTTACCTATAGCAGCCTCATAGCACTTAATGACTTCTTAGGTTGGACCTTGCACTGAGCTAAGGCCTTCTAGTGGTATTTTGTTTGCCTCATCCTACATCTGAGCACTGCCAGATCTGTTTTACATGTGAGTTAGCTGTGGTTTAGATAGATTTAGTGTTCACAGAAACCTTCCAGTGGGCAGCAGCCTCTGTGGCCACAGTCTGCACTCCAGTACTGCCTCTCTCTTTCGTAGATGATGAGACTGAAGCCTAGGTGATGGAGGCTCTCAGTCCCTGTTTATCATCAGTTCTTGGGCAGAGCATCGACTTCTTTGTCAGAAAACCTTACCATTAGCCTTCTAGTTTTCACCAAATAACTTGTGGTTCTGAGTAAAACTTGATTAATTTCTATTTAATGAATTCTGTCTTGTTCCAAAATAATATTAGAAGAAGTTTAAACATGGTCCTTGTGTTTCAAGTGTAGAGACTGAAATTATGTTCAGCATGGATTTTAGGGGGAGAGTGTGGTAGACTTGGAGTTAAGGAAGAGAGATTAGGAAACGAAATGAAAGGAAAGCCTGCTCTGTCACACTCAGGGACACACGCACCTGTGATCAAATGCACATGTGTGTATAAGATTAAACTCACTGGTTCTGCAGTTAAGATATTGTACATTATACCCCCTGATCAGAGACTTCAGCGAAGCAGACGTGTTGGATCTGAGCACTTGGTCTCTGTCACACTTCATTCCCACTGATCTTGAGAAAGATTGATTATCCTGACACACTCTGCGAAGACCATGCCCCACCACTCTGCCCTGAGTTCGAGAAGCAATGTTTCAATTTAACAGGGCATAAGTCCTCTGAAGTGTTAGAGGGGAAGTCATCTACACTTCTGGAAGGAGAAAGAGTGCTGCTTGTGCATATGGGGAAAGGAGAAGTCAACGGGAAAGCTGAGAAGCAGGCGTAGGGGGATGAGCATTCAGTGAAACAGGAATGGAAACAGATGTAGGGCTTTGTCAAACACCCTCACCATGAAACTCTATTCAAGTGCCCTGTCTGTATTCTAGGGTGAACTACTAGATGGGAGACTTTCCAAGAAACACTAAATATGTCTTTTTCAAAGGCTGCAAAGGCATGTGGTAGGAGAGTTCCTGAGGATCGAGGAGACATTTGGAGTTGGGGAGGGACGAGCGAGGCAGGACAATGGGCTGGGCAGTAGCAATAGGATTGCCAGAATGATGTTACCTGTGAGTCTTCTACACTTTTCACATTGTTGACATTTCATTCACTGTCTTTGCCACTCCTGAGATGACTCTGGCTCATGATCTTTCCCTGGTTCAATACAGTGTTATAAAGGCAGGAAAAAAGGGACACCCATCTAACTATCTCACAAGCGGCTGACTGTGTAATTCTGAATATTCTGTGGATGAAGAAGCATACTATGAGAAAAAAATATCAAGACAAATAAGACATCTCACAAATAAGACATCAGGGCAATATAAGTCAACAATTTTTCTTGATCACAGATGGGGAAATTAAAAATAATATTAAATAGTGAGTAGTACCAAGACACATTGAAATTTCCTTATTCTTAGAATAAAGTCTTGTTTTAATCCCAGATTATATGTCCAAGCTATAAATTAGAAACAAGAATAACAAGATTGTAGAATTGGCATGTAGCCCCTCCCCCTTCATTTTATAGAAGAAATGTAGGTTCAGATATGAAGAGACTTATCTGAGATCATGCAGCACGCCAAAGTCTGGAGCCCAGGGTTCAATGATGAGCAATGGCATTTAGAGTGCAAACTTTCCTTGTAAGATCAGAAATAAGTCTAAACATTTCCTTCCAAATGAGTTTTCCCTCAGGCAAGAAGTAAATGAATAGCTGAAAATCTTTGAATTCTAGAAAGGTAGAATGAACAGAGAAGATTGGTGGGAATTTTAATTGTCCAGAAGCATGCCACCCAAAATCAACTCCTAAAAACCCTACTATATATACACACTCTCCTGCTCACACATCCTCCACACACTTTATCATCATTTTCGTAATAGAAATCAATTCCCTTAATGACACAAAACACAGCCCTAGTTTTCATATTCACTCTTCCCCATGTAACAACTCTGCCCTTGGTCAGCACTGATTAGTGAAGACACAGGGGAACAGAGTGGTAAAAACCAAATGAGATGATGAAGAGGAGCTACTGATAGTGGTGAGTGAGAGTCAGGTGGGGAGAGTACTATCTATGTTCTCTGGAAGTGATATTTGAGCTGAGATCTGAAGGCATTGGTGGTTCAGTCCAAGTAAGAGCTAAAGAAAGAACTTCCTAGACAGAGGGAATTGCAATTCCCCAGCTAAGTGCCTGATGCTTGCCACCTATACTTGTTTGTGAATGCTACTCTACTGCTAGGGTGCCTTTTCCACTCGTCTAGTCTGGCTGGTCCCTTTAAAGCCCTATGAACAGTGGTAGCAATCGTGGCCCTAGGTGAGGTGGGCTTGGCGGTCTCTTCATCTACCAGCTGGGTGGCCCTGAGCAAGTTATTTCACCTCTGTGAGGTTCAGTTTCTTCATCTTTAAAATGGAGATGATACTAAAACCTACCATAGAGAATCATTATGAAAATTAAGTGAAGTACTGCATATAAAACCAGTTAGCAAAACTTAAGTAAAAATATATTAGTAAATGTCAGTTTTTACCCACTCTTCAAGACCCTGCTCAAATCATATCTTTTCTATGAACTTTCTAGACAATATCCATTGTCCAAGACTTATTTATTTCAATGGACTTCTGTTTCTGGATTGTAATCCACCTCTACTCCAGTACTACTTTGTGTGTCTCTTTTATTCAGCTCCCTAATAGATTAAGACTCCTTTGCACAATAATCCTCATGGCGGTTTATCTCATGCTGCCTTGCTCATAATGTCACATACATGTGTGTTCCAAGTGACCGCGTATGGGTGGCAGAGAAGGAAGGAGAATAAATGGAGAGGAGGTGCATATCATAGGCATGTGATCACCCTCTGATGGAGGTGCCTGACTCTGAGATGCTCAGTGGTCTCTTTCTCCTTGTATTCACATCCTTCAGTGCAGGTAAACGTGCTTGGTGTCACCTCCATGAATGAGGACGACTTCTATCTTGCTAGCTGACTCTCCCTTCAGCAAAGCCAGTGACCACAGTTTGGAGATGGCTGTGTGGCAAGAACTAAGGGTAGCTTCTGGCCAGCAGCAAGCAAAGCACTAAGCCATGCTACCAATCAAGTAGGAGAGCTCCCGTGAAAGAGAGTCCTTCTCCTTTTGGGCCTTCAAAGGAGATGCAGCTCTGTCTGCACTATGTTTGCAGCCTTGTGCAGGACCTTGAAGCAGAGGCCGGATACATTTTGCCTGTCTTCTTCCCACCCCCGCCCCCTTGTACTAGGGATTGAACCCAGGGCTTGCCCATGCTAACTCATGCTAAGCACATGCTCCAGCACCGAGCCATGGAATTGTACTTATATTTCTGACTTACGGAAACTGTAAGATAAAAAATGTGTCATTAAAAGTCATTGGTGGGGATTTGTAATAAGGAAATGATAATTTGTTATGCAGCAAGAAATTATAAATACATTTGTTGAGTAACCTTGGGAAGACAATTTCATCTCTCTGAGCTGTAGTCTTCTGGTTAAAGACCTTCTCTGTGCTGAGCACTGGAATGGGTATCAGGTCTACAGTTACAAGAGACACAGGCAGCATCCTCTCCCCGTGGCGCCTCTAATCCAGCCTCAGGATATTGCTGTCACCGTGCTGGATGCACAGGGAACATAAGCAGTTTGCTGCCTTTCCTTTAGAAGGTCAACTGAAACACTAGGTAGAGAGACAAAAGCCATCCATTCTGGAAGCAAAAGCTAGGAAAATCAGATCAAACAGATGGGGGCTTTCAACATAAGCAGATGCATTTAGATTTTTACTTTTTAAAAATTACTATGCTTTTACAATCATAGCAAATGTGGGGCTTGTTCTAGGAAATGAATACTTGGCAGAAAGCATTCTGGAACCAGTGCACATTCTGTTTATCTCCAACTCAGACTGGAAGCCCTCTTGTTTTTTTCAAGAGACAAACATATTCCAGGTATTGTTTGAGCACTGGGACATTATTGTACAATGGAACTGATTCTGGCCTATGAGATGGTGTCCTTATCAAGGGTCCCTTTTTTTTCAACTAGCCTTGCATAGACTGTGAGATCACTGTCAAGAAGGATGCCCCAGTACCCCAGTCTCTGGACCCCTCAGGACATCTTTCTCTTCCTGGTGATACCCCTTCCCATAAGCACTACTTTTATTCTCACCCACTAAAGTGCTAACTCCACTTATCTTGTTCAGCCATACTCAGCAGCCCACCTGAAAGGTGTCTTAGCCCTTTAAAAAAACACAATTCGTTAATCTTCTTTCAAGGCTTAGTAGAGACCTCAAAAAACTATGACCTGTTGCCCTTCCCTGGGAAGCAACCAGAGACTTCCCCTCTGTTCTGTGGGGTGCACACTGACATGTACTCCTAACACTTAGGGAGAATGAGCAGAAGCTTGTCTTCAGGAGTAAGGCTTCTAGTGTCCTATGGCACTGCAGGGTAACAGTGTTGAAAAGGGTTAATTGTACAGAGGAATTTTAATATTTCCAAAACAAAGGAGGGAGAAATGTCTGAGAAGATGGATATGCCAGTGACCCTGATCTTTTCATTACATTACATACAGGTATTGAAATATCACACTGTATCCCACATATATGTACAATTACTATGTGTGTATGTATACATATTTATATATTTCATACATATGTATGTATAAATAGGTATCAGTATATATATAGAATATATATTTATATATGGAGAGAAAGAAAGGTTCATTGGCTGGGTTTATAATCCTAGCTCAGCCACTTATAGCTGTGTGACCTTTAGTATATTATTTATCCTCTCTGTTCTGTTTTTTAAAGGGGGACAATAAGCACCCTCTTACAAGACAGCATAAAGCACTTAGACTGGAGCCTGGGATGTGGCAAACACTTAAGAATGTTAGCTTCTACTATCAATGCGGCAGAAGGAAAAACAACAGAAATGGGCAGTTTTTATTTCCATTTATGTTTGGTTTATCAAGACCCAACTAGGAAAAATACTTAGCCATTTGCTTTGGGCTCAGCTGAGGAGAGGTTTACCTTTGTCCTTGGAACCTTTGCTTTTGAGTTTGACCCTCCTTGACCTCTGTCCTTTCCCAGCCTTCCTACCTCCGTTTTCCTCCTAGCCAATGACCCTCAGGACAATCCCTCACCTGGGGTCCCTCCTCCAAGCCTTAGATTCCCCTGTCCCACTTCCTTCCCCATCACATCTCTCCTTTCCCATGTCCTTGTCCTTAGGGCTTTTGCTAGCATCTGATCAACTAATTTGTGCCAAAATGTTAATCACTCTTGGTTTAAATCAATCGTTCTCAGTTATTTTAATATATCTCCATGCCATGCGTGTGAAATACATAATAATTCCCATTAGTAACACTGCCCTTCACCACCTCTGTGATTCAGCTCAGTGTGGACAGGAGAAGCATCCTCTGGAGGAGCACGCTCACCTAGCCCATGTGAGCGGGGTCTCACCCGACCCCTCATGCCACTAAGAATCACAGTAAGTACTGCCTCCCAGAAGCAATGACTTAACCCAAACCATACTGAGTGTGAAAATGGCAACTTCCACAACAGAATCACAATTAAGACCTGAAAGGGTCATGAAGTTGGTGGGGGGGATTTGAAGAAGATACCTTTGATCACTTTTCAAATCATATGTCACCTATTCTGTGTGTTCACCTCCAAAAAAGCAAGTATTTGTGGTTTTAGCCTCATTTCCCTCTGGCTTACAAATAAAATACCATATTGGGCCTTCAAGGCCACCATGTGCTAGTACATTCCGAGCTGGCCTTGGGAAGATGGATGCCTCTGTGTGTCTCTGTAAGAATACAGAAATTCCACAGTCTAATCATTCAAGGCAATGCATTGACAGTCTAGTGGGGGAAGCCTTCTTGATATGGGGGGCCCTGACTCAATGACCTGGAGGGTAAAATTGGCAGAAGAGGTGAGCTGAGCTGTCTGTTTTCCTTTAGCCAAGGAGGGGAGAGTGACCACCGCACCCTGTTGCTGATACCCTATGCCAGGAAGTTCTTGATGGCTCCAAATCCCAGTCTTCATTGTGTGTTTCTAAAATGCAAATTTGCCCTGGAAGAGACAGACTCCTTGGTGAAGCATGATAATTAAGTGGTACCTGGCTGTGGGAGATGAGTGAAAATCATCAGGTCAGATCCAATTTTAAGTGTTTTATTTCTATAAAACCATCTAAGATAGTTAACCTCTTAAGTCCCATCATCCCCAATGTGGAACACAATTAAGGAATTAAATTGAACAACAAATATACCATTTATGTTAACTTTTGAAATATTCCTTTTAGAGTTTGTTCTTTTGAGAAAAGTAATAGGTGAATGATTAGATCATTTGAATATGTTATATGTTTGAAAACTTATATAAAGTACATGTAGGCTCTAGATTTTCAACCTATTTTAATGTACCAGCACCAATTTTATTCAAACACTCACAAAATTGAAATCTTGGGACTTAATAGGTTAATACATCAGCATCAAAACACAATCCTTTAATTTGTTCTGGGTGGTTGCACAGGTGTTGCTTTAAGATACCCTACTAATAGTATAATGTGTGTGTGTGCGTGTGTGTGTGCGTGTGTGTGTAAGAGAGAGAGAGAGAGAGAGAGAGAGAGAGAGAGAGAGAGAATGGATGGACATAATGAAAATCTATTAGATCAGTCTTTCTCAAACATTATCGCATATTCACATATTAGAGTCAGGCCACTTCCCAGACCAATTAAATGAGATTCCCTAAGCACTGGTATTTTTAAAGTTTTACAGATAATTCCAATGTGCTTTCAGTTTGAGAACTAAGGTCTAGAGGAAAAAGATCTGTTGAACAAACCAAAACACAAAAGATTTCAGTACCAATGATTGGGCTCTTTTTTTTTTTTTTCCCAGTTCCATGTTTCTATGATTAAATAAATATCTGTTGCTTTTAAAATAATATATACATCTTCCAGACTATCTCTTGCACCTTTCAGTTGTAAAAATGTGAACAGACAAAAATATATTTCAGTTCAGAAATCGTACCCTTAGAATAGAAACAGGTGGCTTAGCCAAATATAAGTTCAGGGAATTTCCCAATTTTCCTGGGGTATGGTCCTGTCTAATCTCATGCAGATATTCTTAACAGTAAATTTGATTTCTCCAGGGAAGATACCCTAATGTGGATAAGCAGAGACGCTAAACTCCAGAAGCCAGGTAAAAACCAAATTTCCCTGCTAAGCAGTCTGGCCAGTTGCATTTGTGTAAGTGGGAGGTCTGGGGACTCCATCTAGGCTGCCAGAGGCAACATTAATTTCAATTAGGTGCAAAGTCTTTGGAGTGAATTGCTCCAGTGACAGCCGTTTCAGGGTGTCCTGCTTTGCAAGTGCACAGGTGTGTGTGTGTGTGTGTGTGTGTGTTGTGTTTTCCCAAGGATACCCTTGATGGAGTTTGAGGTCCTTTCATCTCAACAGAAGCTTTATTTAGTCTCCTCACGTCTCCGAGTACCTGTAGCTGCCCTGTTCCCTCTTAATTCATTTTCTGTGCCACATTCAAGAGTATTTGGAATCTTCACAAGAACAAATAAACCTCTGAACTCTGATACACATGTAATCTGCCAAGGTCCACCCCACAATTCCAGACTGTCCCCAAATGGGGCTGAAACAACATCAGAAAGCATCAATGTTTCCTGTAATCCATTTGCCAAAGACAATGTACCAGACGAGTCACATTTCCTATTTCAGCAGTGCCTGGCATTTCTTTCCCTCTCGTAACTGGGGCAAGAGGTCAAGGGAGACTCTCAAGGTGACAGATTTATTCAAGAAAAAATGCAGTCCCTTCAGCTCCCAGGACTCAGCACTCACTACTCAGTTCTCAGTACTCAGTTATCTGCCTTTTTCTTCTGGGTTTTTACTCAGTAGCTGAATGGAAGACCTTGTGGAGAATGGAGACCCAGTTGAAAGTCTTTACATTAATCAGCAATGAGACCTTGGGCCTCAGTTGTTGCCTTTGTAAAACAGGTGATTCCTCAGAAAGCTCTAAATTTCTCTCTGATATTCTAATCAGCAAAAGGGTTATCTCTATCATTACAGGCATCCACCTGGCTCAACGCTCTTGACAGAGAGCTTATGACCCTAAAATCATGCACATAACTTTCTGAACACTGGACAGAGGATCCTGGCTTCATGGGGACCCAGGAAGACCAAAAACCTGAGAGATAAGTGCAATACACTCTCCCCACTTTCTTTGTAAACTATCAGGAACCAGGAACACTGGGGACACTTCTCCCTCTCATAATTACTTGGGAAGGAATGTCATAGCCTCAAGCGTAATTAACAGCATTTTAATTCATTCTCTTTTTAGGCTGTTCGCATACTTGCTGTTGCAAGAATGAGCACAGCATTATGTGTGCTATCTTTGCAAAATGAGGCCAAAGATGTTGAACTATGGCCATCCCCACAAGGAACCTTGCTCTCAGCTTAAACCCAGGTTGGGGAAAGTGTTGTGAGGTTGCCTTGAAATGCGGTCGGCCTGCTATGATCCTACGCTCCTCAAATGAGATACAAATAGCATTTAGCTATGCTTATCCCAGGAATCGCCTGCTCATTATCTGGCCAGCAGGGAAAGATTCCACAAATAAACCACCCACTGGCAAAGTCATACAGTTACTCGGGAGAATTTGTGAGTGCCGACCACGGGCTTGTATTCCTTGCCCCTGTCCTCCTTGCAGTTAACGCCCGCATGCTTCCCTTCCCACCATGGAGACCCACTCAACCTCTCGAGCCCAAATTTTAATGAAGAAAAAAGGTTCCTATGAATTTGCTTTTGGAAAACACTTCATGTTATCTCACAAAGTGGAATGTGATGATCTCTTTCCTTTAAATGTTTTTAGCCCCTTCTGATACTTTTCCTTCACTCACAACACACACACACACACACACACACACGTGCACACATCAACTTCACAGAAGCAGCTCATTCTTTCTTTTAATTTCATCCTCAACGCTACTGAGTTATTTCAAACAGTAGCAATAAAATGTGAAACTGACATTGGTTGAAATTTAGGGCATCCTGCTTTTCTATACATTATTCCTAGCTTCTAAAATATTCATGACCACTTAAGGATGATTTATAGATGTATATCTAGACTTGTATCCTGATAACAAGTACTTTACATATTTGTATTTCTCAGAATAGATATGTTTGGTAGCAATTGGAGACCAAAGTATGATAAAATATTTGTATGTGTTAATTATGTAGTATAAACACACACACACACACACACACACATATACACGCACACATATATATTGGCTAAAGCTCTACAATGAGAGATACCATGTCAAAAAACAGTAAACTGTCAGGAATCTATGAATATAAATAGTTTTTAGCAATAGCATGTTATCAAGGCATTCTTAACTACATTTGGCATTTTTGGAGCAAGAAAAATGCTGGAGTTTCATTAAATTGCAACGCAAAGGAAATGGAGAATTTGGATCCTATATGGGGAAAGTCCTTGAAATGCATAGAAATGCTGAAAGGTATGTTTATGCAAAATCAAGTCCTTTAAAAAATTCTCAATTTATTTTTATGTGCCTAGAAATTAGCAGAAAAAAATGTAGTGAATAATTAAGAGTATGTTTAAATGTCATATAAAACATTATTCATGATGAAAGTGAAGTTCATAAAAGATTCATTTGTTTTCTTACTCATGTAAAATAACAAGATCAAATAGAGTGAAAAACTCTATTTTTGTGATCTATCTAGATTGCGCACATTCTTATTTGATTCTAAGTTACAGATGATGGTTAGTTATTTACTCTAGAAAAAAATGTATTTTCCCCTATGAAAAAAAATAGCCAAAAATATATAGAAAATTGAAATTATAAATGATTATTATTATAAAACACCCAGGCAATATTTTTGCTGTCTATTGGGTGCCAGGATGTCACCCCAGGTACCTCATGTAAGCCAGCCAATCTTTGCTATTCTCAGAAAAGAAGAATGCATTTCTGGGAAATTCGCCATTTGAAATTCCAATGGTTGCTTATCCCCTTCTGAGTCTAATGGTGCCAGTTGCTAAGAAAACAGGGCTTCTTGGCTGGCCTGAGGATGCAGCCCTTTTTTCTGTGTGCTACAGGATGGAGGATCAACTTTGAGACACTCATTGTCCCAGAAAATTAGTGTATTGTGAGTCTTCTAAAACTTGGCATCCAAGAAGTATAATCTGTGTTGCTTGTTTTTTGATCCCAGGGAAGTTACTGATAACAGTTTGGACGTCAGTGAGTGCTCACTCTCAAGATGCTCATATTGTAAAGAACTTGAGGTCTGGCTGGCTTGGGGGAAGCCTTAGGGGAAGGATTTCTTAAGACAGAGCCAAAGAACAGGGGCTGGCTATAGTTTCTGATTGTGTTTTAATCATCCCCAGCCTTCTTGCTCTCCCAACCCTATGATAAGATACATTGATTTGGGGATATACTGTCTTGGGCTGAAACAAAATGGCTTGCTTGTTTCAAGACAAAACTCTAGGATGAGCTTCAACGAGGCTACCAGAAGCTATTGTCAGTCTGCGGGGGTCAACTTAAATCCACAGGATCTCATTTTCATTTATTAAGTAAATGCTTTTTCCAAACCATCCTGAATAGGAAATTCAGAGCCTTTCTTTCTAGAATTACTGAAACAGAGAGTATGGTACATGAAAAAAGTTGAATTGAAACATTCTAGAACAAGACAACAATTTAGAAAGACCTGCAGGTAAACAGTAAAGGAAAGCAACATGGAGCAGGGTTATGGACCTGAGCCTTTGGCTTCCAGATTATGAAATCTAAACTGCTCTGCAGCTGCCATTGGCATTCTCTCTTCTCTGTGGCACTGACTTTGTATCCTGTGCCCCTCTTCTTCCTTTGCAAAATAATAATATACATTTCCTCATTAATAACTACTTATTAACTATATACTATGTGCCAGGCAGCGTATGTTTGCTATCAACAATCCTCACATAGATCATTCAAGGGAGGTAAAATTTTCCTTTTTTTTAACTAATAAGAAAACTAAGACTAAAAGAATTGAATATATTAACCAAGACTACACAGCTAGTAGGTGGCAAAGTTGGTTTCAAATCAAGTCTGTCTAGACTCAATCTGTACTCTTTCCAATTATTTGTAGTCTAGCCTCACTAGTAGTACAGGTAAAACCTTCATTCATTCATTCTTTCTTTCTCTATCTCTCCTCAATAGCAGCAGTTAAGGATCCCTCCCAGCCTGGGATCCCCAAAATCCAGTTCTGTCTGATGCCAGAGCTTCACCAGTTTTGACTAAATTTACTTTGCACTAGCCACATGTGGTGTATTGAGCACTTTAATATGTGGCTAATCAAAATTGACATGTGCTTTAAGTATAAAATCTGAATTTCAAAGATCTAGCATAAAAATGTAAAATATCTTAATAATTTCTATAGTGATTTGATGTTGAAATGAAAATGCTTTAATTCATAGTTTAAATGAATATTACTATTGGCTTCTTTTACCTTTTTAATATGACTCTTAGAAATTATGTATATCGTTCACACTGGATTTCTTTTGTGTATAGATCATTTATGCAGGGGAGTGTCTAGGGGAAGCTGCCAGTCTGCTCCAGGAACATTACTATTCCTATTGCTCCAAGCCTTCATCCCCTACCTCAATACCACAAAGTAGTTGATCCCACAAAAGATTGGGAGATCCTTGGGTATCACAGAATCCCAAGGAATGAAACTAAGAGAGTATCTGGTTTCAACTACTTTTATCACCTCTTTTACAGTATGGTTATTATGTTAGATTATGTCACTGTTCCAAAGTTCACTGGCCCTTTTACCTCCTACTGATACAAACCCCAGGGAGAGGACTTGCACCCCTCATTGTAGGAAGATTATACACCCTCACTCTTGTTAATGCAAGAGTGGCCATGTAACTTGCTTTGGTCAATTAAATATGTACACAAATGTCATTTCTGTACCATAGCTTGAAGACCTGGCTCTGGCTTGCCGTGGCTCTCTTTTTGCCCTGATGTGAGACTTTGCTGTGCACTGGCATGACAAGGTCAGTTATGGCTACTCTGTCCCACAGTGCAGGCTCTGGCAGCTTGAAAGAACTTGTACTCTGAACCTGACATTGCCACCTTCAATCATTTACCAGCTGGCTTCATCCATCGAAGCTCAGTATAAAGTTTTCTCTTCCTGCCAATGACCATTCACCATAAATGTGTGCAGTGCTTCATTTGTCATCTGAGCAGACTGACATTGAGGCTAACTTTGTTATTCAGCTAGAGGGAGTATAGTAAAGTGGTTCAGAATTTGAATTTCAGAGTCAAATGAGATCTGGGTTCAAATCCTGATCCCATCCATTGGTAGTGGTGTGACCTTCAGCAGTCTTCTAGTCTCTATAAACCTTGTTTATCTGTAAAGTAAAAATACCCTTGACCTTATAGAGCTGCTTCTTTGAAGATTAAATGAAGCACTATAAAGTGCTTTCCATTGTATTTGCCTTTTGATAAAGAGTAGTTTCATATTTTTCTTTGGCAAAACCAAAGAGAAAAAACAAAAACAAAAACATAAGTCTCCATCATGACATGGCAACCATGCTGATGGCACCTAACATGCCTCTAAGGACTTGTTTAGGGTCTTGCAAAGGGCTCAGTAATGACATCAGTCCTCAAATCTTAGGACAGAAGCATCAGCTGCAGGATCCCTTGAAGGTTCATCTGAGGTAATTCAGAAAAGGGATGCATTCCTTATTTCTATTTATGTCCTATTTTCAGTTGTATTTCCTTATCTAATTTCTCCTGCTTTTCTATTGAAGTCAGTGCTGAGAATCAGCACCTTACAACAGCATTGCAACAAGGGAGTGAAGGAATTCCACAGCCAATTTCATATAAATATTTGGAAGCACAAGAAGCAAAAGGTGAAGAGAACACTTATCATGCACTGTGCAGTCATAAAGCATCAGAAATGCTGCAACAAAACTGGCCCAGCCATCCAGCCGACTCGGGATTCTGTCCCTGGCACACAAGACTGTCCTTCCCTGAGTCACCTTGGAAAGTTTGGGTCTGCCTCAAAACAACTTTGCTTTCCCTTAGTATTCTATTAAGCCCATTAATAGAGCATAATTGTGGTTTTTAAAAAAATCCTGCCTGAGTGATTGTGTGTGTGTGTGTGTGTGTGTGTGTGTGTGTGTGGGGAGAGAGAGAGAGAGAGAGAGAGAGAGAGAGAGAGAGAGAGAGAGAGAACATGGAGTCTAGCCCTGTGAGCAGGGAGCAGGGAGGGGCTTAGCTATGGCTGTCCACCCCTCAGTCCCTTCAGATGCCCTTCTCCTATCTTTTCCAGAGTGTTTTTGTTTGACTGAGGCCCAGTGATCAGAGTGGTGCCTGGTAGTAGGGCACAGTGGGGTGCCTGAGTATTTCCCTTGTTCTTGGTATCCAGGACTCACCCCTGCTGCGGCACTACCATCTTCATCTCACAGCTCTAGTCTACAATAATTTTTATACAAATTATATACATACACAAATAAAGCAAACTTGGGTCCTATAATTCTGTGAGTATACTAAGGATCATATATTTACATAATCCATTTTGTAGTATATTTCTGAATTTCTAACCCACTTTTAAGTGTTTCAGCGATCACCATTTGTTAACGGAAGTTATTCCCCAATTACATTCTGCTTACCTTCAGGGGGTACAATAAAATAAAGTGCCTACGTTTTTGTGAAATTAGGGTTTTTAATTCCCTTGTACCGGCTTCAATTAGCCCATTTTCTGTCTTTATTCATTACAGGCTTTTTAAACTCTGATGTATGTGTATTCTGAGTGGGAGATTTTAAGAAAGTACTTTGGACTCTACTTCTGACTTGTAATGGTAAATTGGGTGTGCCCAGTAAGTCTGCTCCCAATTTCCTATTAAAATCTTTTTAAAAATACATGTAAAGATAGAAACCAGTGACAGAATTATCAACTACTTTGCCATGGTTGGGGAATTTACATTAACTGAATCACCAATGGAAATGAATCAAGAAGCCCTGTTGGAGGAGCACATAGCGCAAACTGCAAGTCCCACTCTGTGCTCAGCTAATAAACAGCACCAAGAAGGTGGGACTCAAACTCACTGTCCAGGCTTACTAAGAACTGCCCCAACCTGCAAAATAGGAGGGTACAACCCCCAAAACTGACTTCCACACCCAAAATCTATTCCTCCCCACCCCTACCAGTGGTGCTTTTAAATGCATTCAGTCAATATTAACTCAAAGCTTGCAAATACACCTGGAAGTAATGGCTCTTAGTGGTGTAAGGAAAAGTATCACAGATAAGAGTAAAGTCAGAAAGAGATTTATGAATGGTGGGTGTTGTTTCAAACAGTGGCTGATTCTCCATATCATGTCAAAAAAGCAAATATCAGATCAAGGCTCAACTGCACATACCCAGAGGAAGGCTGTCCATGGTAAATTGCAGGAGGGCACTGGTAGCAAACGGAACTGCCAAGTGGAAGCTGCCTGTACCCAAGTGAGTAGCAGGAAGGTCTGGAAGTCTAAGGTCTCCCCCTTCTCTGTTGCTGAGACACTAGCCTTGGAGAACATTTTCTTTCTTTAAGAATGAATAAAGAATAAAAAAGAAGAAAGGAAAGTTGAGAGAGAGGGAATCTGGAGGAAATATAGATATTATAGAATAAGATATAAAGATATCTGGGTATAGACATAGATCTATGCTTACCACAGATAGAATACAACGGACACCTTCTCTGACAACTTGGAGGAAGAGTTTACCTTTAAAGAGGAGATTACCTTTAAATGTTACCTCTCAAGATTACTTTTAAATGTTATTCTCTCTTGGTGAGGATGTGGTGAAAAAGGTACACTCATACATTGCTGGTAGGACTGCAAATTTGTGCAACCACTATGGAAAGCAGTATGGAGAGTCCTCAGAAAATTGGGAATGGAACCACCATTTGACCCAGCTATCCCACTGCTTGGTTTATACCCAAAGGACCTAAAATCAGCATACTCTAATGATGCAGCCACATCAATGTTTATAGCAGCTCAATTCACAATAGCTAGACTATGGAACCAAATTAGGTGTTCCCAATAGATGAATGGGTAAAGAAAAATGTGGTACGTATACTCAATGAAATATTACTCAGCTTTAAAGAAGAGTAAAATTATGGCATTTGCTAGTAAATGGTTAGAGTTGGAGAATATCATGCTAAGCAAAATAAGTCAATCCCACAAAACCAAAGGCCAAATGTTTTCTCTAACATTTGAATGCTATATTCACAATAAGGTCGGGGGGAACTAGGGAAGAATAGCATTACCTTAGATTAGGTAGAGGGAAGTGATGGGAGGGAAGGGGAGGGAATGTGGGGATAGAAAAGATAGTAGAATGAAACAGACTTACTAAGAACTTATTATTACTGTATGTATATATGTGACTGCATGACCAATATGATTCTGCAACATGTACACTCAGAAAAATGAGAAATTATATTCCATCTATGTATGATATATCAAAGTGCATAAATGCATTCTACTGTCATGTCTAACTAATGTTATATTGTTGGGGGAGCACATAGCACAAACTGTATGTATAACTAATTATAACAAATAAAAATTTAAATTAAAATAAATAAAAAAATTTTTTTAAAAGTACAGAGAACATGACTTTTATAATACAAGAGCAGATTGTCATCACAAATATGCCCAAAGGATCTGGCCAAAACAAGAAATGATTATAAAGAAATCCAAATTTCAAAATCCTTATTGTGGGCTGGAGTGGAGCTCAGTGGTGGAGATTTTGCTGAGCATGTGCCAAGCCCTGGGTTCCATCCCTTACTGGAAGCCACCAAAGTCCAGCATCGATAATGTGGAAATAAATCAAATCAGTGCTATAAAGACAAATGTGGATTTTAAAGCATCCAGAATACCCATAGAAAGTCCAAGATAAAAAAACAGTGAATGAGAAGTTGTTCAACAGGGTCTAGCAAACTGGCATTGCAGTAAAAGAATTACAGGCAGTTTTGAGGTTGAAACCAAAACAATGGGATTGGTAACAGTCATCAAAGGTGTAATAGAGAGGAATTTTCCTGTGCCAAGCAATGAATTGAGAGAGTGTAGAAATCTTTGAAAAATAAAAACCAAACTGCACTTTTGGTTTATCCTAGCTATGTTTCTGCATTTTGAAGGTAAACAAAAACAAACAAACAAACAAACAAAAACTACAACACACCAGAGAATAAAACTGTTGCCTATAACTCAGGTTTACCTCAGATTCTCCCTGCAAACAAAACAAACCAAAAAAAAAAAAAAAAAAAAGCAATTGAGAAATGCCCACAAAGCATTAAAAAGGAAGGTTTGTGATACATTTCCAAACCCAGAAATCTATTTTTATGTGAAAGTAACAGAAAATGTAGAGACACCTCTACAAATAAAGTATACCACTTCTTTCAAAATTAGAAACTCAAGAATTGGGAAGTTAAGATGAACAATATGAGGCATGGCAACCACTTGGAAAGAAAGGGAATAAGTATTCTCAATATGAGTCTATAATTCTGAAATCATCAAACAAGTTCTTGCCCTTACTTCTGATCTCCTGAATCAGACTTCTTGACAGATAGAGCTGGGCATTTGTGTTTCTCAAAAGCTCCTCAAATAATTAGAGTGCAAAGCCAAGTTTGAGAATCACTGTCATAAATAAACAATAAGACATTTTCTTAAATTTGCCTCCTCGATCAATGGTAATGTTGAATATCCATATGTTAATTAGCTGTTTGTTTCATTTATGAATTGTTTGTTCATATTTTTGATTATGTTTCCAAGAGAATGTCAGTATTTACCTGTTCTGAACATTTGTTCTTATATGTAAGAGTATTAAACATTCATCATCAACATTGCATTATGGATTTTAACCATTTTAGCCTCACTGGGTCCCTATAATATTTTTAATTCTTGCATGTCTTTTCCCAGTGTCTGGCACTTGTACATCAAGCAAAACAAATAAGAAAAACACAGACCATATAGAACAGCCATCAGCACTACACATAGGGGAAATACAATATGTATCAGAGATACTCAAGAGTCATTGGGACCACAGGAAAATCAGTATGCACACGTGGACTTTGAATGTTATTCCACGTTGAGGAAACATCAAATCCCTGATCAAACATATAAAAGAGAGAAAATAACCATCTTGAAGGTCATGGTTCCATACATCTCACCCAATTCTGAATGAGAATTTTTTTTTCTAAACCCTTGGAGGAGGATCCACTGATCTTTTTCCTCTTGGTTTCTCCTTTACTTAGAAAAGCTTTCTCTGACCAAAGATAATTTTTAAAATTGATCTATATTGCTTCTAGCTTTCTCGATTGATTTTCACCTTTAACTCATTAATTCATTTTCACAATTGGTGCCTTAGTATCCGTTCCATTTTTTAGAAGATAACCTGAAAGCTTAGAAATAGTTTTTAAAACTTGGCTCAAGGTCAGGTCTTCTGAGTCTAAATCAGCAGCCCATGTATGTGAACTTAGTTTTCAACTGTGAGAGCCTGCCTTCCTAGGACCTGGGCTATATTCTGGCATGGGCCAAAATTACAAAGTGGTATAATGCCTGACTTGTCAGCCCCACCCCAGTCTGCATAACATCAGTGACAGAGGGATGCTCTTTCCTAAGAAAGGGAAGCAAACTTTGACCTGACCTAAGGACCAAGTGGGAGCCACCATCATATTCAAACTTCAGGATGGATCTCCAGAATCTTCAAATATTTTACTGATTGTTCTTCTGCATACCTTAGCTTTTCAAGAAACAATGGGACTAGTGCACCTTCAAAAATATGAATCGTCTACACATACAATAGGTACAAAAGAAACAAAGCTATCTCCGTGGTATGAACCAAATGTTTTCTTCTAATGCTTGTTACAGTCTATTGAATAAAAACACCATTGAGTTCGGAAATGTGCTTATTTCAATGTTGGGAATTGTTGGGAAACATTATACCAGGAGAAAACAATGAGCTAGCTAGGGTCACAAGCCTTTTCTAGCATCTCTTTGGTATCTCTGAAATGGGGGTGCTCACAAGTGCCTCTGGCCTAAGGTGAACTTGATATTAAATGTGTCAATTTGTGGATACGAAAGTTTACAAAAGGACTGAGGAGAGATTTATGCATGTTGTCTGAAAAGTAGAACTTAAGATTCTAGTCAATAAATCCCTCTTTGGTAGATTGAATTTTTATCAAGGAGAGAGAAAGTGATGCCAGTGTTCAGCCTTAATTAAAACTCAGTCCTGGCTATTTTTTCTTTCTTCCTGTAAAATAGAAAAAAAAAAAGAAATCACTAAATGTATTACAGACACCTCTATTTTTTTTCTTGATAGCTCATTCATAAGAATACATTATTCTTTTTTTAGTGCATTAGAGTTATACATAATTTTGAGGTTCATTTTGACGTACTCAGAAAAATGCATATAGCATAATTTCAATCCACAGTACTATTGGCTTCCCTTCTCTTCTCCCTCCCTTGACTCCCATCCTCTACTCTATTGGTTTTCCTTCTATTAATTTATTTATTAAAACGGGTGCATGATACATATATAAAAGTGGATTTCATTGTGATATATTCATGTATGCACACGACAGAGTTCAAATGCACTATTCTTAAACAGATTGTTCACTTTTGCTTTGACTCCTGTTTACTTTTCTATGGTAGAAGATAAATTGTAAATTGTTTTGGACACTATTTCCTAACTACTCCCCTGTGAGCAAAGCATAGTTCTGTGAGAATACTGAACTAATTAAATTAGAAAAATGTAATTTAACACAGCATGGGCAGTGTTGCAATTTTATATTCATGGTCTGAAAATCACTCATTCATTCATCAAACACTGGGTGAGTGTTTGGATAAGTCAGGCATTCTACAAGACACTCGGGACACCAAAATGCAAAGAACTACCCTCAAAGTGCTCACAGGCTAATGAAGGAAATTGATGAATGAGATGTGATGTGACATATGCTGTAACAGAAGTAAGTATAAAAGATGGACTAGGGGAGGGAGAGACCAACCTTCCTGGAGACTAAAATTTTTTATGTTAGAAAGACTTTTAGAACCATGTACTAAAAATATTTTATAAGGAGTCATATATAATTGAAGCACAGACTTAGTAGTTAAAAGAAATAGGTTCTTGTTTTGATTACTACCCAAAATATCTTCCTGGAGAAGACAATTGAGTTGTCTTCAAGAATGAAAGAGGGTTTACCAGTTTTAGTAAAAGGATGCGGGCTTTCAAGGAAGAGAGAACAATGTGTTCCTAAGCAAGCAATCTTAAAAGACAATGACGTATTTGGAGAACAGTGAGTCTGATTTGACAGTTTGGTGAACTTTAACCTTGGACAGACAGAAAAGGAGATAGAAAAAGTGGATTAGGCCTAGGTCAACAGTTTTTCTGTAGGAAAGATCAATTTTCTGCATACCTTAACCAAATCTTTAGATGCCAAAATCTCCAAAGTAAATCACAGGATTTGACCAGTGTGTCATAGACCATGTGCCAATGAGTGGATATGGCTGTGCTCCAAATGTTATTTGCAAAAAGAAATAGTGGGTCAGATGCATCCCAAAGGGTATGGGTGCATACTCTAGTGTGCAAAGGGTCTTTTAATGTCACATTTTAAGCTTAAGCCCCAATTCCTGGGTATCTTCAGGAATGGCATGAGCCATTTGTTTGCTAGGAGCTTCACTGTTGTGCTATAATGGAGGCAAATGGGTGTTATTCCTTTCTCTTTGTGGATCTAGAACTGAGAGAACACAGGACATTGTAGGTTGGGCTAGTCACTTCCCTTTTCTCCCTTTTTTCTCTCTTATCTGGATCTAAGTGCTCAGAAGGAGGCAGGCATGGGAGAAAGGATGGATTTTTGAAGTAGTTCCTGAGTAAGAGGGACTGGTATTTTTTTGAAGGTGGGTTTGGCGGAGGAAAACTAAGCTGACCTGACTCTGAAGTCCCCACTTCCCATGTGTCTTCACAATTAATATAGAAATGATTGGCTCTTTCACTCCGTTAGCCTAATCATCATATTTTCAAATTTTGAGGATGAAACTAGAAAATCAACCCCAAATATCTGCATCTAAGTTATGAAGTTTTGTCTGGGCTTAGGCCTCAGGTCTGAATGTAATGATCAAGCCCTAAGTTAAGAAATTCTTGACATTGGTGCCAGACAAGGCCATTCCTAAGACCTGAAAATCAGGACCCTTACTGAATCCCTGACAATAAAACTATTGTTCTCTGAAAAGTCTTTGGAGATTTGGGCATCTAAAGATTTGGTTAAGAAAAAGATATTCATTTTTTTTTTCTCATTTACACTCTTGTTTCACATTCTTTTCAAAGATATTACATGTTTCCAATGATTGTATTTTTGACTACAAGATATCCAGAGTGCATTGAAACTTAAAAATAAACCACTACCATTACTAAGAATTGAAATTACTTTATCATAAATTTCTTAGTAATCCGTGTGTCCCTGGGTACCTGGCCTTGTCATCTTCTGGTCAAACCCTGTGATTTACTGCTCACCTTCCTCTGCTCTCCCATCTCAACTCTTGCTGTGAGAGACAGGAGTCAACTCCTATAGATGCAATATTTTGGTTCACCATGAAGGCTTTGGCCTAGTCTTGCAGACATAGATTAACTCAGAAGTTTCCCAAAGAAGCAGCTTTTACAAAAAAGCTACTTTGGTCATCGTTTTCCAAACTTGACTCATCAGAGAAGCTCATTTGAAGATACTTCCTGGGTCTTTTCATGGCCAGTCGCTGGCTTTGGCCCCTGCTGTCTTCTTTTGTGTTTGCTTTGGTTGTAGGATCTTGTTTTGTGGGATAATTGAGAACCCAAGACTTCTCTGGCCTACCTGAAGGTACTTGATGATTCAGGTCACCCTGGCATCACAGAAGTTCTGGTGAGGGTGCTTGATTGGTGTGCCTTTTGTTCCTTAGACAGTGCAGATCACCTCACAGCTCCAACATACATTAGTAACACTAAGTGATAAGTGAATCTAGATAGAATTTGTATCCAGAAATCTTCCTTCTGAAAGTCATCTGCATGCCAATAAAGCAATTGCAGCTCATATGCTTACATATATGTTCTGTTTTCCTGATCGGATGTATAGATAACTGGAGTGCTTTCCCCAGGAATTTAGCTTTCAAAATTAAGAAAAAAGCAAAAACATACTAGGCTGAATTTTTTTTTAATGGTTTAATTTGACTAGAATTTTTTATGTTGGAAAGATTTTTTAGAACCATGTAGTAAAAATATTTTATAAGGAGTCATATATAATTAAATCATAGACTTAGTAGTTAAAAGAAATAGGTTCTTGTTTTGATTACTATCCAAAATTGTGTGCTATGGCTAAGTAATTTCTTATTTGTAAAATAATGAGATTGGACTAGATAGTTAATGTCCCAATAAGCTTTGAAAACATTATATTTGTTTGTATATATCATTACAATAACTTTTAAAATTTGGTAGTGTTCTTAAATAACAGTTTTTATTAAATGTGTGGCTAAGGTTATCTAAAATTAAACCTGAATGAGGAACTCAACATTAGGCTATAAAATTATTGTAAACTACTTTTCTTATAGATATAGGCATTCCTAAAAGACATTGCTATACAAATAAAGATGAGATGAGCTAGCTACTGTCCTCAGGTTTTGTGGCAGATTACATTATTGCTTCTTTTCCTATTTCTAACATGGAAAAGCTATTTCAGCATTCAGATAACTAAGGCAAAGGAGCAGTATTCTTCACAGCATGACCCTAGGACCACCTATATGCAAATCACCTATTTTTATTTTTTTCTGTCGTGATTTGTGGATCCCATCTGGAATTGATAAAATCCAAATCTCTAAGAGAAGAGCTCAGAATTTTGCATTTTATTTTACTTTATTTATTTTTAAAGGATATGTGTGTGTGTGTGTGTGTGTGTCTGTGTATTTTTATGTGGTGCTAAGGATGGAACCCAGGTCCTCACACATGCTAGGTGAGCGCTCTACTGCTGAGCCACAACCCCAGCCCCAGAATTTTGCATTTTAAACAACACTCCAGGAGAGGTTTTTTTTTTTTTTTTTTTTTTTTGTGTGTGTGTGTGTGTATGTGTTTGGATACTGGGGATTGAAGCCTAGTGTGCTTTACCACTGAGCCACATCCCCAGCCTTTTTTCCATTTTAATTTGAGACAGGGTGTCACAAAGTTGCTTAGGGTCTTTGCTAAGTTGCTGGGGCTGGCCTTGAACTTGCAATCCTCTGGCCTCAGCCTCTTCAATAGCTGGAATTACTGGTGTGTACTACTGCACCTGGCTTGGCTGATTTTTGTGCAAACTTAAGCTTAAGAATCAGCAGCTGGATAGGAAAGGCAGCAGAATACAACAGACACTAGTATGGCAATATGTAAATCAATGGATGTGTAACTGATGTGATTCTGCAATCTGTATATGGGGTAAAAATGGGAGCTCATAACCCACTTGAATCAAATTGTGAAATATGATATATCAAGAACTATGTAATGTTTTGAACAGACAATAATAAAAAATTTAAAAAAAAAGACATAGAAAATAGAATAATGTTTATCAGCATCTATGAAAATAAGGGGGAGGAAGGATGGAAAGAAGATGGTAATAGGTATAGGATTGCAGTTGTATAGAAAGAATACATCCCAATATTCTATATCGCAGTAGGATAACTGATTGGCAACAGTTAATTGTATATTTCAAAATAGCCAGTAGAGAAAATTTTGAATGTTCCAGCAAAAACAAGTAAAAAATGTATAAGGTGATAGTATAGCAATTACCCTGATCTGATTATTACACGTTGTATACCTGTACTGAAATGTCACATTGTATCTCATAAATATGTACAATTGCTATGTGTCAATTAAAAATAAATTTTACAGAAAGAATAAAAGAGAAGGCATAACCATAGACTCTATAGATGTAAAAGTTTAATAAGGGCATGTTATAAATACTTTATATCCATAAATTGGACAATCTAGAAGTGGACAACTTTCCTTAATGAGATTACTATGAGCAAAACTGTGCCTCCCCACCCCCAATTCATATACTAAAGTCCTAATCTCTAATACCTCAGCATTTGACTATATTTACAGATATGTTCTCTAAAGAGGCAACTGAGGTAAAATGAGGTTGAATGAATGGGCCTTAATCCAATATAACTGGTGTGCTCATAAGAAGAAGAGATTAACCTAGATGCCCTTCAGTAGATGAATGGATAAAGAAAATGTGATATATATATATATATATATATATATATATATATATATATATACACACACACACACACACCCCACAATGGAATATTATTAAGCATTAAAAGAAAAGAAAATCATGGCATTTGCAGGTAAATAGATGGAGTTGGAGAATATCATGCTAAGTAAAGTTAGCCTATCCCAAAAAACCAAATGCCAAATGTTTTCTCTGATTTAAGGATGCTGATTCATAATGGGGCTGAAGGGGTGGGGCATGGGAGGATTAAATGAACTCTAGATAGGGCAAAGAGGAGGGAGGGAATGGAAGGGGCCATGCGGGGAGGAAAGATGGTGGAATAATATGGACATCATTACCCTAAGTACATGTATGAAGACCAAATGGTGTGACTACTTTGTGTACAACCAGAGATATGAAAAATTGTGCTCTATATGTGTAATATGAATTGTAATGCATTCTTTTGTTGTCATATATAAAAAAATAAAATTAAAAAAATAAATCCAGAAGTTAAGGGAAAAAAAAAAAAGAATCAGCAGCTGGTCTGGGGTTGCAGCTCAGTGGTGGAGCACTTGCCTAGCATGTATGAGGCACTGGGTTTGATCCTCAGCATCACATTAAAAATAAATAAATAAAGGTCCACCAACACTAAAAAAATACATATTTTTAAAAAAAGAATCAGCAGCTCTGTTGTAAAGGGGGTGAAGTTATGTGATTAAGAGGCTTTGGATTAATAAAAATTGACATCACAGGTGTGGGAAACATCATGTGCTGGGACAAAGTATATACTAAGTATGTGATAGTTGTTAATGTCATAATCTTTTTTGTTTGAATTCTTTAAATATTTGATGCATTTCTCCATTTTGTAAAGGAAAAAGGAACTTTCTTTTGTGTCTTGAGTCTTTGTCATTCAAAATGCTAATTTGGCATAGGTCTTGGAACTATGACTCTCCTTTCAAGAGTAAGTTTCTGAACCTGACTCTATCATCATGTGATCAGATGCAGAGGCAGGGATCTTGCTATCTACTATCTGTGCAAAGGAGACAGAAAGCCTCCCCTCTCACT
The DNA here is from genome assembly GCF_021218885.2 of Marmota monax. NCBI lineage: Eukaryota > Metazoa > Chordata > Mammalia > Rodentia > Sciuridae > Marmota > Marmota monax. The sequence goes on along the minus strand of NW_026693777.1, from coordinate 61,671,886 downwards.
TTAGAGAATGTTTACTCCTCTCCTTTTATGGATCTAGAGCTGAAAGAACACAGGAAATTCTGAGGTGGGCTAGTTGATTCCCTTTTCTCCCTCCTTTGTCCCTCATCTGGAAATACCAGGGATAGATTTCATGACCTCCTGTGCCTCTTCAAGTTCTGAAGTTCACAGTTATTATATAATCCAATACTATTGAATCACAGTGTTGAAGAACTTGAGGAAAATTCAGAGGTCAGATTCTGTGACTTTAAGTAACATATTGTCTCTGTGAAGGTTGCTGAAACAGAGAGAAAATGAGAATGACTGGGAATAGTGGAGAATATGATTGAATTTCTTACATCAGCAGCCCTCCTTTCAGTCCATATATTCCACTGACCCATAGAGCTTTTATGATAGTATAACTAGATATAGGTATATTGGCCTCTCCTGTAGCAATGATAGCGAATTTTCTCTTAGTAATAACCTAGGTAGGGAACATGACATTGACATTTGCTCTGTGTCTTGGATGGGTTGCCTAGAGGCATATCTGAGCCATGATTTATTGAGGGGTTGCCCTTAGTTGAAACTAACAAGGGAGTGAGATGATTTGGAGAGGACAGGGGAAGCAGCGAGGCAAAGATTTGGGTTGAATTGAAGCCTAGCTGTCATAGACCCCACAAGGAGCTCTGCAATATAACTGGCACCCTACAGCTGTCCTGCCTGGAAGCAATCCGGCCTCTGTTACCCCCATGACCAGTCATTGGATAGGCCACCTCCTCTGTCCCCCTTGGACTTCTTCTTGACCTTATCTCTCATCACCAAGTATGTTTGCCTTGGGTTTTAATACTGTTTCAATGAACTCATGGCATTTTCCTTTTGTTCCTAGTTTTCTAAGAATTTTACTTTATCATGGAAGTACTCTGAATTTTATAAATGTATTTTCTGTATCAAGATGTTTATCTTTTTTCCTTTAACTTGCTAATGGAGATTAATAGTCCTCCTTCTGTTAAATCATGCTTGCATTTCAAAGATAATACCTTCTTAGATATAATAAATTATTTTGTACTTTACACATATATACACATTTTTATTTTGTATTCTGGATATTTGCACTTTGGATACATATGTATCTATTTTCATAAGTGAATGCAGCCTATTTGATATCAAGACAGTACTGGTGTCATAAAATGAGTTGCAAGCTTTGTCCTTTTTTTCTGTTATTGGTAAAGGTTTTTAAAACAATGCTGGGATTATCTACAAATTTCCACAACCTCTGTGGTCTAAGACAACAGGAATGACAGTTCTGGAGGCCAGATACAAGAAAGGAAGGTGTCAGCAGGACCATGCTTCCTGCAGAGGCCCTTGGGGCTTCTTTCTTTTCTTCCTCCAGTTTCTGGTGGCTGTTGAGTGTGTCACTCCAACCCTGCTTCCATGGCAAAGTCAGCTCCTCCTGGTCTCCATGCCTCTTCTCTGTGTATCTTTTGTAAAGATAATCCAGGATGGTCTTCTCATTTTAAGATCCTTAAGGTAATTATATCAGTACAGATTTGTTTTGATTGGCACTGTTGCTGTGTTTGATTTCATTTTTCAAAGCTATAAAATTTCTTTCTTTTTTTTATTCCCTGCAATATTGGGGATTGAGCCCAGGGTCTTTTGCAAACTAGGAAAGTATTTTACCACTGACCTACAACTCTCTTTAAATTTTTATTTTGAGGCAGGGTCTTGCTAAGTTGCTGAGACTGACCTCAAACTTGCAATTCTCCTCCTGCCTTATCCTTCCAAGTAGCTGGAATTACAGGTATCTGCCACTGCACCTGGCAAATTTTATTCAGTTTTTAAAAGAACAAAAAGTCCCCCTTTGAGGTGGACCTTAACCATCCCCTCTGAGTTTTACCACCTAGTCTCCATGTAATATTTATATTCAAAATCCTTGGCTTAGTTTTTGTCTATCTAGCATATCATATATTTTTTTTGTTCATGATGATTATTGTCTGTCACCAAACTAAAATGTAATTTCCATAGTAGCAGAGATTTGTATCCACTGAATGACCCCAGAATCCTCAGTGCCTATATCAAAGTCTGCTGAATGAATGAACCAAAATCTATTTAATGTGTCAGCTCCTGTCATTACTCTGTTTTGTTTCATGAATTTCTGCTGTTTATTAGTTGCCCTTTCTTTTCTTTACATTTCTGTGCTTTTTCTTACTTGTTCTAATTCCAAAGTCTTGAGTTGAATACTCAGATAATAAAATCTTCATAGTCTTTTCTAATGGCAGCATTTTTTGGATACCTCTCTAGCATCATCCTAAAAGTTTGTATTTGGAGGATTTTCACTGCTTTCCAGTTCTGATGTTTTATAGTTTATGATTCCCTCTTTGGTCTATGAATAATTTAGCACTCTGTAGGTTATTTTTAAAGTTCTTAATGAGGAACAACCATTATTTTGTTGTTGATTTACAAATTTTTGCATTTTGGCAAAAATGTGTTCCATGTATTAATTCACTGAAATGTGTTGAGAGTTGCTTCACGGTACAGTAACATGTAAATTTTTGTAAATGTACGTTAAAACATCTGAGGTATTTCTGATATGGTAGCTTCTCTCCCACCTTATTCTCCCTGAACTGACTCATGAATCTCCTTAGTCACAACATTTGTATTTCAATTCTTATGAATATTACCTCTTAAGTTATAAACTTGTCTTCTAAAACCATAGTCACTGCATTACAGTTTACCAAAATCCATTCACTTGAATGAAAAATACAAGATTTCTCTTTTTGCAACATACATGAAAGTTATAAGGTAATGGAATATTAGTCATTGGGCTATTGATGTTGGTGGTATTAAATGTACTTCAAAATGTCATACTTACATTTCAGAAAATAAAGGTGCCTTAATAATTTTTCATAACATATTCTGAAATACCCAAAATGCTGTCCCTTACTGTGCCAATTGGAAAACATCTTGTAAATATTATTCCTTCTATTTGATAAAACAGGAATTAAAAATGTAAAAGTTTGGCTATCTATATATGTGCATAGTGTTCTGATTTTTCAAAGCTGTTTTGTACTTTCAGGTTTCTAGGAGAAAGACATTTTCATGGTGAAATAAGAATTTTTAACCTCAAAGAATAATGCCTTCAATTTTAAAAATATTTATTATAATTCAGTGAGTCAAACTGAAATGTCCAAAACATTGAATATTAGTACATGTCCCAGCACCCAGTGACCCAAAATGTGTTCACTTGAATATATGTTATATATTATGGTATCCAAGACAGTACAAGGAAGCCTCCTTAACACACACACACACACACACACACATACAAAAATAAGTTCTGGTGTTCTTTTACATATTAGAGTGTACATATAGTTAACAACAAAGTATTATGCATTTCAAATAGAGAGTATTTTGAATATTCTCAACCTCCCCAAAATGAAAACTGTTTAAGGTGTTGAATATACTATGATTTGATCATTATACAAAGTATACATGTATCAAAACATCACATTATATCCCGTAAATACAATTTTATCATCAAAAATAAGATATAACTAAAGAAAATAAAGTTTACTAAAAAGAAAAAAATTAAAAGTTGCCTTATAAAAAAGTTTCTTTACAAATAGGTTTTGAAACTTGAACCACAGCGGCCTTCAAATAGTGTTAAAGAGTGAGATCTTAGGTGAGGCCCAGAGGAGCTATGGAATTCAAGTGCACCAGGACTATATTACCATACTTAGCCACTGATAGAATAATGTTTCTAAAGACAGTATGCCCAGAGTTTCACCCTGGCATGTCAGGTGTCCACCTTCCTCTTCAGATGAGGCGAACACTTCTCTTCCTCTGCCAGCTCAGCCTCAAGCTATTGGTGAGGGGCTGCTGAGCAGTCACAGGATCCATGGGCTCAGATTTCATGGGAGCTTGGGTTTGCTGCTGGGGGCTCTCTTCAGGGACCCACCATGGTGTCCTTCCCTCTTACTGTCTCTTCCCATTGCAAGTACTAATGCTGAATGAGAGGCAAAGCACTGGCTGAGACAGCAATACAGTCCAGGAAAAGGCGATCCTCATCTCCTTCCACTCTTTCTTTGCCCCTTGCCCATTGTCCTGTCTACGTTTTTGATGCTTTCTCTGAACTAAAGGAGGCTTGTCATTGAACAGACTCTTGTACTATACTTAGACCAGATGCTTTTGATCCATCCTATCACTCTTTGGACTGTAATTCCCTCCCTGCGGGTTTACTTTCTACCAGCTTGTTTGTCTTAGCCTTGATTGCCAGATCAGTGAGAAGCTGATTTCATCAGTTTCAACCTGCTGCTCTTGGGCCTATCCAAATGAGAGCAGCCGACCCTGGAATATGTTTGTCTTCTTCAACTTTTGGGAGTAATGTTTTACCTCTTTGGATCAGCTCAAATTTGGGCAGTAAATCAGGGATACAATGTTTTTTATTTCTTTATCTCCCTAGTCCCAGTGTCTGACACAGGATAGTGATTTTAGGTATCAGTTGACAATCATTTCTACTAGTAACAGAAGACCAGTCTGTAGTTGCTGTCACAAACTTGGGTTTGTTTTTCTCAGATAAGCGGTCCAGGGGTAGGCATCTGTCCATGTTGGTTCAGCTGCTCAGCTGTGCCCCTGGGGATCAGGGCTTTTTCTCCTCCATTCCCTGGGAGCATATTGGCTGTTTGCTCTCATATTTGTCAACCACATCCATAAATGGCCACCCTGAGGTCCTGGCATCCCAAGGCAGCATGGTAGTCTAAGCTCACTCTCATCTTTCTCCTGACATCCTACATAAAGCTCCAAGCCATCTCTTTCCTGTTTCTCTGTCACCAACTCCCCCAAATCTACTGCCCATGTACAGCCAAGATGATCTTTTTTAAAAAATAAAGTCAGATATTATTTCTTCATTACTTAGAATACTCCAATGTCTTCTTAGTATATTAAGAAGCAAATCCAGATGTTTGCCCATAGGCTTCAAGTTCTAGAGATTCAGCCAGGCCCCTATTATCATGTGTCATCTGTCAACCATCCTCTCTCATTACTCTCTACTGCCCTGCTTTCTTGTTCACCCTACATACCTTGCTTATTCTTACCTTACGTGCATTGCACTTGCTATTTGCTCTGCATGATGGCTTCCTGAACTTCTAAAACAAAGAGCAGTGCACCCTGCCCTGTACCTCCCTCCCACCATATCATTCCCTTTATCTATTTTGAATCCAGGAGTACTCAGTGATTTTTGCTTCATGATTCACATTTGAATCATCTGGAACACTTTTTTAAAATACCATATTCGGTCCTTATTTCATAGATTCTAGTCTGTAATGGTCCTCAAACATTGATATAATTGTTCATGTACCCCACACTATTATATTATGCAGTTGGGACTGAGAACTATGGAGCTTAGTGGTTAAAGGTAAGAAACCATGAACAGTAATTTTGGATAATCCTATAATGCTGACTTTTTTTTTTGGTTTTGTTTTGTTTTGTCTTCATACGGCTTAATCTGATGAGGAGGAATTAGGATGATACTCATTTCTGGTACATATTCCCTACAGGATATAGTGGATATTTGTTTGGAATCAAAGCTTACAGTAAAGAATTATTTCCTTACAAGAGAATGATCCAAATGAGAAAAATAGTGTCTGGTGTGTGTGTGTGTGTGTGTGTGTGTGTTTTCCCATAGGAAGCATGGTTTCTCAGCTTATCTCACCCTTTGCACCCCTCTGCTAACTGCCTGTGAGCTGTCAGTCAGGTTTGGGGAGATGGACTGTGGAGGCAGGGACCTCAGAGGCTCTCAGCGAGCATGGAGCTGGCCCAAGTGGTCTGTGAGATGAGAAGGCACGGGTCAGAGGCTGACAGATGGTCTTTCTGCCACACGGACTGCAGGCAGATGGCTCTGACAGTTTGGACAAGGCTGCAACTTTGGGCCGCTGAGGCGGAGCTCTGAAAAGATGCTCAGGAAGCTGCTGATGACATCCCTCACTCTTGCAAGGAACAGACATTAAGCCTGAAGACTCACAGGAGGTGGGAAAGAGGAGGAGCAGGAGAAGGAGGAAGGAGAAGATTGAGACTGGCTCCATGAAAGCTTTTTGCTCATTCTGGACTTTCTTGCTGCAGAGCCTGAAGGAGTGACAAGCCCACAGGCCAGAAGGCAGTTGGGGTAGTGGTCCGGTGCATGGGCTGTCATCATGCACAGCTGCCTCAAATTCCTGCTCTGCTGGTACTACCTGCATAGCTGTCAAAGGTTACCTAACATCTTTTAATTGTTTTTATTCTTCTTAATAGGTGATCTAAGGGGCAACATTTGTAAAATACCCAGCAAAGAGCCTAAAATCTCCTAATGTGTGGACCATGGCTTGTGTATGTGTATGTAACCCACAGCTAAAAAAGGAAGTAAAGCCAAGTCATGCCTTCATTCTTAAAACACATAACATTTCTGTCTCTGCTGTGTGACACCAGTCTTCACTTGTCCTACCATATGCTGTTATTTTAATTTACCAGAAGAGCTGGTTTCTACCTGAAACAAAGAGGAGATGTGCAGTGACATAGGAGGAGAGTGAGGAGGTAGAAGACTAATCCCATTTTTACCTTCTATTAGCAGGAGGCCCAGGCTTGCTGCTCAACCCCTCTGCAGCAATCACTTACATTATGTAGGATTTCTTCACTTCCAATTATCTCTGTCAAGGGCCCAGATGAAGGTTTTCTGCATCTCCCACTCTGGTCTGTAGGCACCTGGGAATGGTTGCTGCAGTAAGCACAATTGTCCTCTTGTCCCCACGTACCGGATTTTGCAAGGCCTCTTGGCACATGCCTACAGTAGACATTTAATTAACATAAAACACTATGTAACACTATTAAGACAGGAGTGAGATTGGGAAGCTGGCAATTCCCCAACCCCATACAGCCAAATTCCCAGACACAGGTATGTCCTTCAACTTGCTCGCGGTGATTGGAGATGCGGAAGTTCTTTCCTGTTCCAGATCTGGCTCCTCTGAAGCTTCCCCCACCAGCACTTTCTGGCAGACACTTCTGCAGCAGAGGTTGTGGGCACTACTTTGCCCTCTCCTTCCACTTACCATTTGGGACTCATTATCTCCTTTGCAGTCTCTGGGTCTCCATGGCTACGTGCTGAACAACCTCTGAAGTCTGAAGGTCCAAACCAGAACAGTGTGGACATCAGTCTCATCATCTTTTCTTTCTTGTATCCATTTGTCCCCTTCCACCCCAAGTCCCCACAATCCAACTTTTACTCTCCTTTTACCAGAGCCTGATGTCCCATGGAGGCTTTCATGTCACATCTAACTTGCATGTCACACATTATTCTCCAGTTTATTGGATCATCTGTATTTTAAGAATGTTACTTGGAAAACAGGAATGTGTTTGCCCATTTACTCAACAAAATGTAGCTGAGCTCTTGCTGTATGTCCAGCAACTAAGAACAAAGGGCTGCATGAGGAATGTGGCCCAATGGGAGAAGAGAGTTCATATCTGGGGAGAGGGATGTAGGAACACTTACAAATGCTCTGGAAGCAGAGATGAAGAATTTTTCCTGATAGGAGTGACATGGAGCATCCAGAGAGAGCAAAAGATTCTGAAAACAGCAGTGTCAGCCAAGGTGCTCTGAGGGTCACACCCAGCCACCTCCCTTTTTCCAGCTGCAAGTCTCTGACTTTGCAAACATGTGGAGCAGAATGATTCAGGGGTGTCAAGAAAGGACTTTCAGGCATGCCTGCAATCCCAGCAGCTCAGGAGGCTGAGACAGGAGGATCATGGGTTCAAAGCCAGTGTCGGCAATGGTGAGGCCCTAAGCAATTCAGTGAAACCCTGTCTTTAAATAAAATACAAAATAGGGCTGGAGATGTGACTCAGTGGTCTAGTGCCCCTGAGATCATCCCTCACTACCCACCCACCACCCAAAAAAGAAAGGACTTTCAGGAGATTGTCCTTAGTGGCCTGGCCTAACACTGTTGAGATGTTAGAATGTAAGTTGTTTTATAATTGTCATCATTTAGGAAACAAATCCTCCTTAAAGAGAAAGTCCATTAACTAAATAACATGCTATCAATTTGGACTAATTTATCCTACTTTTCTTTAGTTTTTCTTTGATTGTTCCTTACCCCTAGAAGACACTAAAGCTGATTGGAACATAGAGGTTTGCATAAAGGTTTGCTTAGGATTAAGCCTACATGAGGGCACATTTCCTTTTCTCTTTAATTCAGCTGAGAAAATTATATAATATTCTAAAAATCACTTTACTGGAAAGCCAGTGACTGCAGTAGGAGTGGTGGGTAAGAAAAGAAACCCAGCAAACAGAAGCACAAAATCAACACAAGAAGTGGCCTTGACAGAGGCATGATATGGCAAGAACATGATGATGCTCAGCATAGGGAGGCCTGGGTTGAGGTCCTTATCTAACTAGTTACTGATTTGCAGCTGTCTTGGAGTTTTGATTTCCTCCTCTGCACTGTCTGACTTTCAGGCTTGTTTTGCAGGTCAAATTCTTCACTGTTACATGAATGTCCACAGTTTGGTTAGATAAGCATAGCTTACATCATGGATCTTAATCAAAGTGTGGTTCGTAAGTCAACAGGGTGGGCCTTACCTAGAAGGTTGTGAGGATACAGACTTGCAGCCCCCCACCCCCAGAACTAATGAAATAGAATCTGTATTTTAACAAGATCCCAAGTGATTCATCTGCACATTAAAATTTGAAGAGCCCTGGTCTAGATCACTAGTTCTCTAACATGAATGAGCGTTAGAATCACTTAGGGAGCTATAAAAATATTAAAGGTTGAAGTTCCTCTCCCAGAGATTTTCATGTAGCTGGTATGGGTTTGGGCTGAGCATCCCAGTTTCTAAACGCTCTCCCACAGTTTTAAAATAAAACAAAATCTGAGTACCATTGTCTTTCACTAATGCTTCTCAAAGCATCGATAGGGAATGACTATGCTGTTTGAACATTTCCCAACCATCTGGTTGTAAAATTTAAAAATATCACATGCTTTGGATCTGGCAATATTGTCAAATTTGTGTAAAGATTGATAAATGCTTACTCTCAGTTTGTTCTTTAACTTGCCAGAAATGTGTAACAAAGGGTCCTAGGACCAACAGTGGCCCTTAGGCCACACTCTGGGCTACATTACTGAGTAGACCCCTCCACCCCTACTGAAATGCAGCCTCAGCCTCATGCCATGTCCATTGGCTTTTCTCCATCAGGTCAAGTGTTTGAGTAGACTGTATTTTATTGAATACATACTTGTAGCACTTCTTTCAGGCCAGGTACCCTTCTAAGTATATTAAAGAGTTCACTTAAATCATTATTAAACTAATTTTTCATTACCCCTTTTGCTTTGATGGGAGCAGAAGCAGATGCAGGAAATGGTTAAGTAACTTGCCCAGAGTCAATGTCGATAAATGGCAGTAGCAGGATCTATACCTAGGTCATTCCTAGGTCATCCGATTGACTCTTAATAACTCTTATGCTGTCTCACTCACAGGGAGAAAGAACTAGTCTCCCACACACACCACATCTCCTTGGTTATCTGTCCCATCCCTTGGACTCCTAAATGTATCTCCATCCCGCTCCTCCCTCCTCTTTACCTCCTCCCCACCCACCATCTCCCTTCTGGGCCTCCCCATCTCTGTCTGCACACTGCAATCATCTCATATTCCTGAGCCCTGCTCACTAGCCCTGCAATAGAGCTCTCCCCCTCCAGCCTTCTTTCTGGCACCACCCCCTCCTCTCGCTCCAGCCATGCAGAACCACTCTGGTCATGGACTTTGCCTCAGCCTTTCTTGCCTCAAAACATTTGTGCATATGGTTTCTTGGATGGAGGTCATCTGCCTAAAGCTAACACATCCTCCAAGGCTTCACTCAAGTGTTGTCTCCCTCAGGAAACCTTTCCTGAATCCTGCTTACCTGTCCTGTGGCTTCTCATTCCCCCTGAGGCTTCTGCCATGACATCTGTGATTCTGTTATCAGGGTTCCTAATTTTCTGAACTAGCATCCTTCTTGCCTGTTAGCATCTTGCAGCAGTGACTGGGCCTTGGTGAACTCTGTATCACTAAAACTAGTATAGATCCTATATAAATGAATTTGAGACACAGTAGATGCCCCCTTGGTCCTTCCCTCCCTTCTCTCCCCATTCTCTCACACGCTCCACCTCTTGTGCCTCTGACCAGGAAAGTTACACATCCTCCTCTGGCTTTGCTGGAAGCCGGCAGGCTTTGTCAGCCTAGGGGATCTGCCCCTTCTCCCTGAGAGCCTCTGCTGTTGGGCAGCTGGCACCAAACAGTGGTCTCTCTTCCTCTTATCACTTCCTTGCTCTGCGTGCCCCGGAGAGAATATTAAATGTATACACAAAATACATGCTAAAATATTCATGAATACATTTGGAAGGTTTTTTTGCTTAAGCCCCCTTTGTCTGAAAATAGAACAGAAGAGACAAATAGATAAACGCAAGACACAAAAGCATGGAGAGAAGTATACAATAAGCAATTAGCTGCAACTGATCATCTTGCAAAAAGTTGTTAAAGACCAGTCTTACAGTATGACACCTGAGCATCAGAGGATCGACACCCATCCAGTACTGCAGGTCTGCCTTTCTCCCACCTCCATGGCACAGTATTGAGGACTGTCACACTATTATTCCACCTTTCTCCTTATCTTGCTAGTATCTGTCCCATTTTTTTCTGAAGTCAACAGGGTCTTCATGTGCATGGTAAATTGAGTCAATGTAGATGGCTTTGCCTCAGTTTGCCTGATGTTGTGAGAGACCAGGGAGATCCCTTGACTGGGAGCTAGGAGGACACCAGGGATGGTGCTATCTGGTAGCCTTAGACAGAAGCAGGGATGGGTAGCCTCACTTAAATGGGGATAGAGGGTTCTTTGTCCTCATGAACATCCACGTGTATTTTCCACTTTGCTGGTTCCCACAGAGAGGTCCAGTTGGGCCTTTCACACTTCTAACCTCCTGTATTGCTCCTTGCTCTTACCATCTATTCCCTCTTCCCTTTCCCCTCCCTCTCTTTCTTCCTTCCCTCTCTCTTCTTATACTTTATCCCTTCCTTTTTTCCTTCCATCCTTTCCTAGCACAGATTTCGACTGGGCCAATGCCGCAGTCCGGCTGCAGCAAAATAACGGGGGGGGGGGGGTATTTATACATTCCACACAGCTTATCTTAATTAGCATAATCTAGATACATCAGTCAACCAATAAGAAATCTCCACACTTAATGGCTCTCTGGTGTTACTTCACAAACCACTCCCTCTGGCATTTTGCCAGGCGCCATCCAGACTTCTTTACAGACTCTAACATTTCTCTGGCAAAATGCCAGGCGCCATCCTGACTTGTTTACAGACTCTAACAGGCCAAGATTCTAAGGCCCAGAGCAATTTCTGTATTGGGGGATGAACTGCTTCAGGCAGTGGAGGCAAAGCAGACCCCATGAAAATTATCAATAGCTGTCATAATGGCCTGTCATCAACACATCTGTTCCATCTTCTTTATCTTGATCATCTCTCACTTAAGGTTGCCATTGGTCTCTGTAACTAGGTGGAGTGCTACTAGGGAAAAGCCCCTGCCTGAGGGGCAAGAGTTTGGGGGCCAGCAGAGTCCTCTGCCCTGAGGCCAGGGGTGGGTGGGATGCAGCTGCACCAAGTTCAGCCAGAATCTGGTCTTAGTAGGGTCAGGGGAAGCCACTCAGTGAGCGACAAGGACACATGAACAGGATTCCCAGGATGAACGCAAGCATTCAGATCCTGAGCTATGAGAGGCAGGGTCCTAGGCAAACTCTCAGGTGTACTGATGCTCTTAAAGCAGGCTTATTTACAGCACAAGGTCATCACAGACAGTTCCTCCATCATTTGTGGTAAATATAGATTTGTCCCTGGATGACAATAGCTGCAGCTTAAAGGAAGACAGAGCCTGATGCAGAGAAGGGTTTGAATTCCAGGCCTACCACCTTAACTTCATACACTATTACCTTAAAAATAATGACTTCAGTATATCATGTAATGTCTCTGAGAATGAAAACAGTACCACTAACACAGAGAGGGTAACCAGTAAGAAGTTTAGTTAGTAGTAACAAAAGTAAAGACAGACAAAGCAAGTTAGCCACAGTGCCCGATGTGTATTGCTAGATGATCCAGATGATTCTTGTTTGTTAGATTCTATCCCTTATATCCAAAATGATAGATACAGGACATGAGTCTCAATGGCACACATCGCTCTATTTTTCACATCTGCACAAACTTTACAGTCTTCAATAGGACAATGCAGGTAGCTGCTGCTAACCCATGAAATTGGGATGAGAGAAGAATTTTTTATTTTGCCTGTAAATCATACCATTTTAGCAAGTGCTTGGCTCCCATGCTAATTATGGTCCTATTTCTAATCCTTTCAAGTATTAGAGTCACTGTGGTATGGAAGATCTCCTACTTTGGACATCTGGAGGCTGAGGAAAATCCCTGAACTCTGTAACCCAGTCGTTCAAGAATTTCACAGTGTTTGGAGTTATACTATGGCAGAAGTATGGCTAATGTCTTATGGAAGCATCAGCAGGGAGTAGAGAAGAACAGCCAGAATGTTTTCCAGAGAGGTAGCATCTGAGCTGAGCCTTGAAGGAAAAACGAGAGTTGGCCAAGTAAAGGAGGGAGGGGTAGGATAGACATACAGAGCAGAGAAACAGGAGGAAGGAATATAGTGTGTGCAGGTGTGCTAGGAACTATCAGAAGAATAATATTGGTAGAGTATAAAATGCAAAGGAGAAAATGAGGTTATAAAGGAGCTGAGTCATAGAAAGCCTCATACTTTGTGTTAAGGAGCTAGTAATTTCAGCCATAGACAATGGGTAACGACTAAAGGATACCAGCAGGGGCAGAGCATGATCACTTCAATCTTACATCAGGATATGGCTATGTGGACTGGAAAGAGATAGAAGACCTGTACAGGAAAATAAGTTAGAGGAAGCCATGGCTATGGGGGAGGAGTAGGGAAGAGGGATCTGACAACTATTTAGGAGCAAAAACAAGGGGTGCTTGATTGACCAAAGGCACAGGAACATGTCTTGAAAGGAGAAAAACATAAGAAGGCTTTAAGTTCCTGCCTCCTGAAGTCAGTCAGCAAAAGAGCATTGTCAGCAGAAACCAAGGCAGCAAAGACAAACCTTCCTTTTCAACTTTGTTAACAGTGGCCTTTGGGCTTAGGATTGCGAAATGAAAGAGAATGGCCAATCTCATCTGGAAACTTGGAAACCCAGGGAGAATTCTTACTATGTACAACAAGGGAAATTGAGAATGCCATAGAATTATTATTTTGTGGCCAATAACCTGTCAGAATATGGGCTATGTGTTTGCAGAAGGTCTGATACATACTATTTACTTTCATGGTAATTCTAGTGTTGATTTTGTTGCTTCTGAGACCTAAGCTTTACCAAATCTGTCAGCATGATGTTTTAGAGCAAGAAGGAAGAAAGCTGAACCTGAATCTGATATAGGATGAGGATATTCCTTCCAATCATCCCTGCAAGATCAGTCCCTCCCCAACCAAGAAGAGAGTTGGTACAGTCACCATAAAGGCCACTTACCTGGCCATGTTTTGTTAGCAAACATGGCTACTGCCCCTTAAATGGCAAGGGCAGGGCTCTCTCTCCTCCTGCTCTTGCACATTCCTTTCTCCCTGTGGTTGAATTGTTAAAGCCCAGAACATCTTGTCTCCCTCTTTCTTTCCATTGTTTCCATGTGCCTGGGTGGATAAATGACCCTAACCTGGCCATCTCACTCCCACTTTATAGCCTCATGTGAAGCTCACTGGCTCCATAGTTTAGAGGTGGACAAGTGCACATAGAGATGGGAGTGTGGTGGTTGGGTATCCACTGTAGCCTCAAGCCTAAGCCACATGCTGTAACCAGTGTTTATCAGTTTTTTTTTTTTTTTTAATTTGGGAGTTGAACTCTAATACTGACAAACTGGCATTTCATTCTCTTTCTGCTCTTGTGACCTGTGTGTACAATACCATCAGATGAAGGTTAGAGGATGGAGACAATGAGGAAGAGTGATTATTAGGAAGATATAACTATTCTTGGGTCTCTGGTAAAAATAATATCATAGTAGCCGAAGCCCTGTAGCAATCTGCAATGATTATAAAAGGAAATCTGTTCAAAGTGAGGATGAACAGTACTGGCGAAACTTGATCTAGATTTGAGGTTTAGGTGCTCTGACTTTCCTTTCAGATCAGAGACTGTGGTCTTTCTGATGTGCACAATTGTTTATCATTCTCTCTTTGACCTGTGAAACCTGAGGTCATGTGTTGCCCAATCTTATGTTGTGACCTTTTGCTCACAGGAATCAGGATGGGGGCCCCAATGTGATGGCTAATCCTGATCAGTCTATTAGGCCCTGAGGTTAGTGAAGGTTATGACCTGCTCAGATCCTCTGATGGAAGGAGGGCAGTGAATGATACATGAATGGAAAGGGACAGAAGCAAGTTCATGCATTGAGCACTGATTCTGTGCTAAGCATGGTACTGTTATTTTACTTGCTTTGTATCCATCAGAAATATGCTTTGAATATCACGAAGCATCATACTGATGTTGAGTATTCCTGTTACAACAGAGGGAGAAAGCATAGATTCTAGAAGGAAAAACTTAGGTGTAAATCCCTGCTCAGTTCCTGTCAGTGACATGATCCTCAGCCACATCCTCAACTTTTTGGGTTTCTCCTCGCTGACATATGAAAACTCAACACAATAACTGTATCTATCTTGCATGAGATAATATCTGCAAAAGAACTTTATAGGGTAGGAACACAGGCATTTAGGACATGGTCATCCTTAACGGAGGATTGTTTGTGCTTGTGTTGTTGGGGGATGGGCTTTCCCTGTGAACTGGTGCCTGGTGAAGGGAAATGCAGGGAAATACCACTCAAAGCTATGGTGTCCATGAGGTCCTCAGATGATTCCAGCTGCAAAAGAGAGCCCTGGCCTTCCAAACTCCCTCCTGATTTTGCTTAGTCATTTAGGAGTTACATGCCTGCCAAGGAGGTGCCAGAGGAGTGTAACTTGCTACACCACTCTTGTGAGTGTGAATTACACTTCTCAGGTACGACAGGGCTGGCAGGGCTATTATAATATTTGGTGTGATGTTGCCTTCTATTATCACCACCCTACCCTCTCCCCTAGCTGTGAGAATGGGAGAAGTGCTATATGGTTCATATGACTGGGCTGTATTTGGGGGTTTGGAGAAAAGATATCTACATGCATTGTATTTTAATAAATTAATTCTTACTGTTGTTAGAGTCTTACACAGATTTTGGTGGTACTGGGACCACCCACAATTTGCCAAAATACAGAATATGTATTTGGAATTTTTTTACACTTGAAGACAAATACTATTCATGTCTCCAATAAGTATTCAATAAGTGTTGGATAAAGTTTCCTTAGTTGGACTTAGCCAGTTGACCATGTAAAGAGGAAGTCACATATCTGAGAATTGAGCCACTGCCACAGAAAATCACTGGTAGATATTGGCAGGATTGAGGGTAATGGTGGTTAATGTCAAGTAGAAGTCTTCAAACCTGTTGTCCTCCACCCTGGTAGCACGCCAGCATCAACTGAAGAGCTCTGAAAAGGTGACCATGCCCAAGAGATTCTGGTGTACTTGGTATGGAGAGGGCTGCGAAACTTTTTCTAACTATCCACAGACACCAAAGGCTTGGTTTGACTTAGAGCAGAGGTTCTCCATATTGAATGTACTTTAGAAGCCTGGGGGAAACTTTAAAACATATGGGTGCCCTCGCCCAACCCTAGGGTTCCACTTGATCGGTCCAGTGTAGTCTGGGCTTGAGGAACTTTTAACCTCACCACTTCTTCCCAAAGTCATCCATGGTTTATAACCAGTGACTTAGCAATACAAGCATCTGTGTGTTTCCTTACCAAAGTATGGCTTGTAATTAAATCAGTCAAGTTTAATGCAAAGATATATCGTATTATGCTGTTCCTAGTTCAATGTTCATTAAAGCAAATTTATCAAAATGTCTAAAATAAATCAAATACCTTGACCTATGGCATAAACCCAAGCACAGAATATAACCTTAATCTTTAATAAGTTGCCACTTTCTTATCTTAAATCTTGGTTCAAACTCCACCTGTTATGACTCATAACTTCCATCCAGTTTGTTGTCAAAAGTCTCTGGAAATTTATTCTCGACCTCCTGCTTCCACCACCTCCTCTTTTTCCTAACAAACATAAAGAACCTACTGCCCCATTTCCATATGGATTTATAGATATGTTCAAAGGCACCTTTTACCTTTCTTTCTGTCTGAACATCAGTTGGAAAAATCAACTATTCTGGTTCTCTGGGGTACCTTTTCTCCATGCATCTAGGATACATAGTTCCCAATCATATGGTTTTGGTATCCACTTTCAAGTTCAACTCAAAATCCTGTCTGAATTTGATTGGGATACATTGACAGTATGAGACAGAAGTGATATCTTTGCCATATGAAATATTCCAATCCAAAAAGTTCATATATTTCTCTATGTCTTTAACGTTATTCAATGAAATTTTATGTTTCTCTGAAAGGTCTTGAACATCTTTCAGAATATATATTCCTAAGTACTCTATACTTCTGAGGCATGAATGTATCTTTTAAAAATTTATTTGTTGCTATTATATACACTGCTAGTAAATTTTATATATATATATATATATATATATATATATATATATATCCAGTAAACTCACTATACTCTTTTATTAATTCAAGTAATTTATCTGTAGGTTCTTTGGGATTTTTAGAATATACAATCATATAATCTGCAACAACAAAAACAATTTTATTTTTCCTTTTCCAATCATTATGCTTTTAGTTCTTTTTATTCTCTAGCTAAGATCTCTGGTGTCCAATAAAAATGTCAAATAAAGTGGTAATGGAGACATGATGTTTTCCCTGTCTCAAAGAGAAACTATGCAGATGTCATGTCATAGTTATATAAGTTGTTTGCTGTAGATTTTTGCTTATTTTATACAATATCCTGTATCAGTTAAAGGAAATTCCTTTCTATTTCTAAGTTGTGTTACAGTTCCTATTTTTTACCTGTCCCATATCCACGTCTTTTGTCATGTCACATTGCAACTCTTCCACTGGAGATGGCATTATTTCCCCACCTTATTGACACTGAGCTTGGCTATGGACTACTTTGGACAATAGGATGTCCATGGAAATGATGCTGTGCTGGTTCCAAGCTTGGGCCTCGAGAGACCTCCTGTATACCTACTGACTCTTGGTACTTCTGCTATCACCTTGACAAGGTGTTCTTCGAAGCTAAATATGGACAGTCTTGACTCTAACCTGAAACGTGAAGCCAGGCCTACCTGGACCCTGTGGAGCTTAGCTAACCATTGTCGGAGCTGGCATTTTGTTAAACTGCATTATTGTGTCAATAGCTTACAAGTGTGTCTAAGGTCCTAATAATATTTTAAATAATGAATGAATGTTGAATCACATCAAATATCATCTCTTCCTCTTTGGAAATGAGCACATGTTCCTCTCCCCTTTAATCTGTTAATATGGTGATTACATGAATTTAATTTTTTCTCTAATATAAGTCAGTCTTGCATTACTGAAATAAATCCTACGTGGTCATAATGTATTCTCATTTCTATAAATTTCTTGATTTGGTTGGCTAATTTTATTTAGAGCTTTTGCATCAATGTTTATGAATGAGATGCCCTGTAATTTTCTTTTCTTGAATTGCCTTTGGCAAGCTTGGTAGCAAGGTTTTGGCAGTCTCATTCAATAAAAAATGGAACCATCCCCTCTCTTTTCTGTTCTTTAGAAGAGACAGTGTAAAATCGAAATTACCTTTTCCTTGAATGTCTTTAAAACTTACCAGTGAAGAAACTGGGCTTGATGTTTTCTTTGTGGGAAAATTTGACTTTTGTTTTACTTTAAAAGAAAATAAACTTTGCTGCATTTATTTGAGATTTGCAGTGATGTGATGGGAAACTTATAGATGGTAGAATGATCATTGTAGTGAAGCAGACTGATGTATCTATCATCTCACATACTTTATTTGACAAAATAGCTAAAATCTACTTATTTAACAGAAATCCCTAATGCAATACAGTGTTATTAACTATAATCCTCATGCTGCCCATTAATCTGTAGTTGTTCATCCTACATGTCTGTTACTTTGTATCCTTTGGCCCATGTCTATATCTTTCCATTTCCTCCACCAATTCCTGCCGTGGTAACCACTGTTTTATTTTCTTTGTATTTGACCTGGTTTTTAATTTTTGTTTTAAATTCCACATATAAGTGAAACCCTGTAAAATTTTTGTCTGGTTTATTTCAGTTAGCATAATGTTCTCCAAGCCTATCCATATTTAAGGCTGAATAGTATTCTATTGTGTACATAGAACATATTTCTTTTATTCATTCACCTTTAAGGGACATGTAGGTTATTTCTATATCTTAGCTATTGTGAATAATGCTGCAGTAAACACAGGAGTCCAGCTCCCTTTACAAGGTGGTGATTTCATCTCCTTTGGGTATATACCCAGAGGAGGGATTACTGGGTCATATAGTAGTTCTATTTTTGTTTTCTGTTATAACTCCCTTACTGTTTTTTCATAATGGCTATGTCAAACTGCATTCCCAGCAAGAGCCTATGAGGGCTTCCTTTGTCCATGCCATCATCAATATATTTTATCTCTTGTCTTTTGGATAATAGCCATAATTCCCTGATGATCAGTGCTGTTGAGCTCCTTTTCAGATACCTGCTGGCAATTTTTATGTCTTTGAGACATGTCTATTTAGCAGTTTTTAATTAAATTATTTGTTTTTCTACTATTAAATATTGATAAATGATAAATTTATAATTAATAAATTTAGGGTATAACCCCTTATCAGATCTGTGGTTTACAAATAATTTTTCTCAGTGTGTAGATTGCCTTTTCTTCTTATTGACTGTGTCCTTTGCTATGCAGAGCTTTTTAGTTTGATGTAGTTTCATTTATTTATATTTGCTTTTGTAGTCTGAGCTTTTGGTTTAATATTCAAAACATCATTGCCAAGGCCAATGTCAAGGAGCTTTTCCCCTATGTTCTCTTCTGGAAGTTTCATGATTTTAGGTGTTACATTCAGGTCTTTTAGAAAATGGAGTTGACTTCTGTGTGTTGTGTGTAAGAAGGGCCCAGTTTCATTCTTTTGCATGTGAATATCCAGTTTTCCCAGCATCGCACTGTTTATTAAAGAGACTAGCCTTTTCTCGTTGTATCCCTTTGGTGCCCTTGAGGAAAGTCAGTTGATTATATGTGTGGGTTTATTTCTGGGCTCTTAATTCCATTCTACTAATCTGTGTTTCTCCTTCCATGCCAATGTTATACTGCTTTTATTGCTATTGTTTTGTTATATAATTTTGAACCAGTAAGTGGAATGCTTCCAACTTTGTTTTTTTTTTCCTCAGTATTGTTGTGTGTGTGTGTGTGTGTGTACATGTTTGACTCCATATGAATTTATAGGATTATATTTTCTTTTTCTGTAAAGAATGTCTTTGGAATTTTAAAATGTATTAAATCTATATTGTTTTGGGTAGTGTGAACATTTTAACATATTAATTCTTCCAATCTATTAATATGGAATCTTTTCACTTGTTAATGTCTTCAATTTCTTTCATGGGTGTTAAATAGTTTTCAGTGGAGAAATATATTACTTTCATGGGTAAAAAATATGTAAATAGTTTTTATTGCTCTCACAAATGGTTGTTTTCTATATTTTGTTCTAAGCTAGGTTGTTAATTGTGTGTAGAAATGCATATGGATTTTATATCCTATAGCTTTTCTGAATTTATTTATTAGTTATAACAGTACTGATTTTTTTGTAGAATATTTTGGGTTCTCTACATATAAGATCTTGTCATCTACAAATAGATACAATTTTACTTTTTCCTTTCTGATTTGGATGTCTTTTATTTCTTTTTCTTGTCTGATTGCTCTTGCTAGTACTTTTATTAATATGTTAAATAGGAGTGATTAGAGTGACCATTAGGTCTAATAAGAGAGATGATTTCATCTCTTTTACTTATAGGTATGAAGTGTTATTAATCTTGAATCAATTTTAGTGTTACATTTTTCTAGTAATTTTTCTATGTTAATCAATTTATTTATAATATCTTCTTATTATCTATTAATGACAATATGATAATTATTACCTTAATATCTATTTAACATCTGTAGCAATTATTTCATATTACATTTTATTCTGGATTTTGCCTCCTCTTGTTTTTAGAATTTTGATCAAATTTACCAATTTTAAAGTATTTAAAACTTCTTTTTAAAATAACAAATTTTGGATTTGTTGCTATGTTCTATTATATATACTTTTTCATTTTTATTCTTACTCTTATTATTTCTTTTCTTATACTGTCTCTGCATGATTTTCATACTTTAAATTTGTCAATATAGGCTTTTTTGATTAGTATGCAGTAAGCTTTTAATGTTCAACCCATCTTTAAAGTATACACATTTTGCAGTTATTGGATACTGTGTTTGATATTTTCAATTAGACCAAGTTTGTTGATCATTTTGTTCAAATTTTCTTTGTTTTTACTGATTTTTTTGTTGTTATTCCTAACAGTTACCCCTATTATAATTAAAGAATTTTCCCTTTTTCCTGGCAGTTCTGTTAAACTTTGCTTTAGAGATACATGTAAATTTGCCAGTCTTATTTCTTTCTGGTTAACCAGAAAGCTGTTTATCATTTTGAAAATTCTTTCTTTACCTTTAGTATTCATGGGGTTTTTTTTTTTGTTTGTTTGTTTTTTGATTTAAGATCCATTTGATTTGATTTTAGTGTAGTTAAACTCATTGTCTTTGGTTAGAATTTGCCTGATATGTCATATTTTTATCCTTTTAATTTCAACCATTACAGATTAATATATTTTAGGTGTATATCTTGTAAAGAACATGTAATTTGTTTTTAAAAATTTATCCTTTTTTATATTTATTTGGAACATTAAAAACTTAATTTATATTTACTATAATTGCCAGTATGTGTATATTATTCTTACCACCTTGTTTTATGCTTTTTATTTGACTCTGTTATATGACTTTGCTTCCCATTATTATTTTTTCTTATTCAACTTTTCCCACTACTATTTTGCTGTTTTAGAATTTACATTCTGTTTCTATTTTTAGCGGTGACCTAAGAGATTACATCATGCATATGTAATGTAATGAAGGCTAAAATTTACACCTTTATCTTATCTTCAGATAAGAAAAAAAAAACTTAGTAAACTCTATATCTAACCACATCTTTTCTCCAGTATTTACTGTTATTGCCATAGTGTGTTCTAATTCAGTCTTTTCTCTTTAGCAATTCAGTAAATTCCTTGCTAGGAGTTAGAACAAGTAAATTCTGGAATCTTTGTAGATTTGCTACAAAAATTTCTCTCATGTTTAAGTTCAATGGGGGATATTTCTGGTTTGGTAACTTTATATATGATCATTCAGGGATTCAGGCTTCTTCCATTCTATGGGTCTACTCTCCCTTTAGTTCTTGGAGTACTCTCATTAAGCCAGCAAATAGGGAAAGAGTATGGGAGAAGGTATACTTATGTCTTTATATCATTATTACAGATAGGATCCATATTACTGTGCTCAAACCTTAATGGCCAAAGGCAGTAACATGCACATACCTAATTGCAAGGCACCATAAGAAGTGAAAGTAAATAAGCACAGAGCAGTCTCTGCTACATAAACATGTTTGGACATGGCACATATCCACCATACACTTCCTTTTCTTGCCATCTTACCACACAAAGCTCCATCTGGAATCCTCTGCCTCATCCTTTAACAATTTCCTTTTGTCTGCTCCTGGTGAAATATCTCAGTTTTTGAGTTTCTCAAATATCTTCTTTTTTCCCTAAATTGTGAGAGATATTTTCATTGTGTATAAAGTTAAAAATCAAGTTTATTTTTCTTAACACAGTAAATATGTTTTTTCATGATTTTTTACCTTCCATTGCTTATAATTAAAATATTAGCTGTTACTGTCACTCTTGCTCTTTAAAGGTAATCCATCTTTTTCTCAAGATACCATTAAAATCTTATCTCTGTGTTTTGTTGTTGGTGGTGTTGCTGCTATTTGTTTTCTTGAGTTTTTATATTTCACATTGCTGTGTCAAAGTATGGTTTTTTTTTAAATGTTTCTTGGGATTGATTAGATATCTTTCAGCTATGGATACATGTTTTTATGCATGGGAGGAATAGACGAATTCTAGATAGGGCAGAGTGGGAGGAGGGAAAGAGAAGGGGCAAGGGGTTAGCAATGATGGTGGAATGTGATGGACATCATTATCCAAAGTACATGTATGAAGACATGAATTGGTGTAAATATACTTTACATAAAATCAGAGATAAGAAAATTGTCCTCTATATGTGTGATAAGAATTGTAAAACTAACTGGTAACTTACTTCCCTAGACCTGTTTTACACTTAATTTATCATCACCAGGACAGAAAGCTGAGAACACCTCACCTAGCAGGGTCCTAGGGCCTATTGCTGATAGTGCCTGAGACTCTCCTTCCTTATGTCTTTTCATCTTTCACAGTTCTTAATATAGGCTGAGTGCCTAGAGGATACTCCATAAATTGTGCTGATTGATGAATAAGTGTATCTTTAAATGCAGGATTTGCAAGATGTCAAGATGGCTGCAAACAAAATGGACTAGGTTGACATTAATTAGTTATATAACTGTGGATTTTAATTCCCTGGGTTCACTTTTTGCATCTGTAATACCAGGAATTGAACTCCACATTCTCAATTCCTCTCAACTCTAAAATTCCAACATTTTGTGAAATTTAGGGATGGATAGCACATAAAGCCCTTTTTATGTGTGACCAGATATATTACATAATCAATTCATTTAATCCTCCCAACAAACCTATGTGGTAAGTAATGTCCTCATCTTAGACTTGAGGAAATCAGGACTCAGAGATGCTAAATAACTTCCCTAAGGTCACCCAGTTATAAAGTGGGAGAATTGGGAGTCAGGTCAGGGTCCCACAAAAACCAGACCACATAGTCTCCCTCCTTTCCCACTCTGCCTTCTAAAACCTCTGCCTTAGCAGTAATGGAAGATTTTTATCAGATTTCCTTTAACTGCAATAGAAGAAAACTCTAAATGGATGTCTCAGGCTTAACCATGTCAGAGAAAATCCTAAGGCTATTAGATCAGAAATCAGTCTCTGGCAGCCCCTCCTTACTAGGTGTGTGTTTGGCTCACTTTACTTTGTCATTCAGTAAGTCTGAAGGAACGGAAGGAACGACATCTTTAACATTGACAGAGCCAGAATAGTTATTACCCATCCTCACTGTAAGCAGTTGGGTCTTATTTGGATCTGAGAGTTTGGCAAAGGTTCAGAGCTTCCCCTTTGCCATGAAGCGATTGCCCATTCCTGACAGGAGACTTTGAAAGAGATTCTAGAGCTGATGGATGAGTCACAGACGCCCGGACTCCACTGGGCCTTGATTGCACAAATGAAATGACCGATAAGATTCTGTGGCTTCTTAGTGTTGCATGGATATTTGCCATCAAATGATATAGAACTGGGTTCTTAATATCACTGGATAGGGGAACAGAAAATTGTAAAAGGGACATTTAGAGGCATGTTTGGAGGACCTCCTGAGACTTCGACCTGGCTAGACTTTAAGATACTGTCAAGTGCAGTAGAAAGGTTAAGGAGATGGTTCCTTGCTTTACTAAGTAGTCACAAACTTGACCAATGTGCCCAACTTGTCTAAGCTTCAGCTTTCTCTGATATAAAACAGAAATAATTTCAGTAGTTGGGCTGTCGTGAAAATAAAATAAGATACTGTAATGCAGAAGAAGAAATTAACACAGTCTCTAGTACACAGTAGTGTACAGTACACACCCCATAAATTGGAGGATTTGTTAAAATATCAAGTTCGGAAAGCCTTTGAGAACATGCGGTTTCAGTAACGTTCTAGGGAGCTCAGGAAATAGGGAAGAAACAGGTGAAATAAATAACCATTTCATTTGACCAGTGATGGCACAGGCAGGATGACAACCTCTGTCCCTTGACACATAAATTTCTGTCCCTTCTGTCCTGATTGGCCTAATAGCAGAACCCTTCCAGCTTCCTTCCTTCCCTTACTCTGGCCTGAGAGGCACAGAGACCAGGGAAGTGAGAAGAGCCACACAGCTTGGGGTCTGAGCAACTGGAGGACTCTGTCAGGCTGAGTGAGTCAGACTAACTGCCTGTGATACTTGATGAGACTTTGACTTAACGACTTCATACTGTTTCTATGTCGTTGTTTGATTCCAACAGGGCTATCAACATGCTCTGGGGTAACTTTGGGAGAAAGAGCCTCTCTCCACTTGGTTGGCACCTGGTTGGCAGTGCCCTGCCTGGGCCCTGCAGGTGGCTGACACTTTCAACTTGGAGTCGAACTGAGAGGGAGGATGGGCTTGCACTGGGAGAGACTGGCTTTAGTGGTCAAAACTCCACAGAAAACTTTCTTGAAGTTTCACCAAAGTATTGGAGGAAATACCCTCAAAATCTTATTTTAGAAAATAAACAAAAATAATAAAGAAATTTCAAATGTTGGATTTGTTTTCAGACTTTGTATTCACAGTCTGGGTATCAGCTGAGCCATCACTTCAGGGATGAGAAGACTGCCTCATTGACATCAGGTTTGACTTCAATGAAGGGGCACCACTGGCTGCCATGAAGGCACCCTCTCCTCTCCACTCATTAAGATGCCCTCAGGACACTGTCCCTTTTACTTTGCATTCAGTGTCAGGGCTGCCAGGTGACTTCCAGAAAATTACCAGGCGCTTAATGAAACACTATCAATCCAAACATTGTTTCCACTCATGAAATACAAGAAATATGGGGAAGATCTTCATTACAATTGAGATTAGACTTTATGGGTTTTATCAGTTGTCATCTCTCTGTGTATATATCATATACATCAGTTCTATATAAGGAGGTGTGTATGTCCATCTTAATGTTCACCCCAGGTTGATTTGTTATTCTTTCAGCTAGTATGTAGTGGAGTTACTATAGGCAGACAATGTTCTATTCAGCCTGCTGCTGTCTGTTTTATAATCAGGACTCCAAAACATTTCCCACACCATCAGTTGACAGAGAATTTTGAGAAAATATTAAATTCCTTTTAAATAAATTTGGTAGAAGGAGATTCTGTGCTGAAAGTTAGTATTTCCATTTATCAAGGGATGTTCCTTCAAATGATGAGAACATTCTGTCCAAAGCAGTCTTCCTCATAAAAAGAACCTAAGGGAATGATGATTGTTCAGGTGGCAACGGCTAGATTGCTAATGATTGCCAAAATCAAGGTGTTCAGGTCATGGTATGCTAATTTTTAAAAAGGAATTCACTTCTCCAGATATCCACAGGCTCTTAAGGATTCATTTAGTGATGTTAAGGGGACTTTATCAACAAAAGGAATTGATAAATTGTTTTTCCATAATGGAACTATAGGTTTTACATTGATATACGTATTGTTTTTTAAAAAACAAAAAGGAATATCTGAGATTTATGTGTTAAAGCTTTTTAAAGAACAAAACTGTCAAACATTCCCAATCTTAAAAGAACATTGTGGAATAGAAGAGAAATAAATGCTAAATAAATATATTTATTACATTGCATGCTTTAACAAAATATTAATATAATTAATATTTATTGAACACTTATTATGTACCAGGCATTGTACTAAGTTCTTTGGATTAATTTCAACTCTCACAATGTCACAATGAAATGGGTACTGTTTCTGCTCCTTTTGAGCAGATGAGAAAAGTTAAGGATAGGGAAGGTAATGTATTCATAAGTCACATAGCTAGTCAAGTTGTAAAGTCAGGCAGTCTGTCACCAGAGCCTGGCCTTTTCTGAAAGAGCAAGATGAAGCAGAGGAACATGGGCTGTGGAGACAGAGCACCTGGGCTTAGAATTCTGACTCCACCACTTATTGGCTGTGTGACCTTGGGCCACACTATATATTCAGCACCGCTATGTTGCAGACTGCTTGGCTGGTGGACAATTCTATATTGATTAGGAATTATGCCAACTGAGTCACTGTGTGGTGCTGCATACAAGACACCTATATTAACTCACCAGTCAGGCTAAGGATATGCTGGTAAATGGTCCAATATCTAGTTACAAAGAGATGTACACAATCAACTCTTACACTAACAGAAACTCACTCCAACACACCATCAATTAGATTTATTTGAATACTAAACACCAAGTAAGTATCTTGGTGCATAGTTCAGTTCTTAAGAGTGAGTGAGAACATCTGATATCAGGCAAGTCATATCAGGATCATGATACCAAATTTACTAATATGCCCACAATGATGTTCATCACAACATTGCCCAAAACGTAAACACACATTAGTGACATGAAGGAGGGGATTAATAGGTACTAAAATACAATGCTGTAACACTCAAAACATTAACCAGAATGCTTCCAATTTTGGATTAATGTGATCAATATGTAAAGATAATTTTATTACAATTGTCTACTGCCATGGATATATTCAAAAGATGGAATATTGTATTGAGTAGGCCTTTGAAATAGGAATACAAAGATACAACATAGGTAGGAGTAACAAAAATGCCAAGCCAATGCAAAAAAACAATTTAATATCTATATTAAAAACGAGAATTTGGCTTATTGATAATATAAAAGATTTTTGTCATGGCAACTAATGTTACTCAGCTAATTAGATACTGGTGAAGAATATTATTATTTTGATAGTTTATAGAATAGGATAGATTATGGTCATGAGATATTTTTCCAGATGTTATTTTGACATGAAAATATATCTACAATGTATTTCAAAGTGGAAAAATAGAGTCTGACCCCATTTTTGCAAAACATAAGTGTTCAATTTGGGTCATAGAAAAAGGCTAAAATATGATAATAGTTCTTCATGGATAGCCTAATATTGAGGAATTTACGTTTCTTTATGCCTAAAAAATGCCCACATTTTTCCAAAATGAACATTGATACATGTTTGGAAACAACTTGTTTAAATCTAAAAAAAAAGAAGAAAAAAGGCATGCCTATGTAAGTATTTCTTTCCTTGCTTCCCTAAGAGAAAAGTCCACACCTGTTCAGGTTCCCCAGTAGCAAACAGCCAGAGCAGCCTTTCTTCGTTGGCTTTGTTGAGTGATGGATCAGTTGATAACTAGATGGAGGGTCTGGATTTTATTTTGAGTCCTTGACTACTCCTATCAATTATAACACTGAAAAACAGAGCAGGCCCAGAGAATGGGAAACAGAGACTGAAAACAAAAATAAAGAAAGCATGACTCATTGCCTCAAATGCTTTTTGTCATTTTTTTTTACTTTTAAATTGTATCTTTATATGAAGTAGTCTCCTTTAGAGCACATATAATTATTTGCCCTTTTATCCTGTCTGGCAATTGGAGTATTCATTTGGAGTCTTTCATTTGGAGTATTTAGAACATTTACACTTAATAAAGTTATTAATATGTTTAACTTTAAATCTAACATTTTACTATTTGTTTATTATTTGTTCTATTTGTTCTGTGTTCCTTTCTTGTTTTCCTGTTTTGGAGACTAGTTGAGATTTTTTAATGATATGGTTTTATTTTGCTATTGGCTAATCAACTGTAGTTCTTTGTTCTCCTTTTATTTTAATGTTTGCTCTAGAATCTGCAAAATGCATTTTAACTTATCATTATTTACTTTATACACCATCATAGTTGAAAATAGAAGGCTCTTATTCATCCTTTTTGGAGTATAGGTAGAATAAAGAAAACAAGTACATAAATCAATTAAAATTCAAGAGTAAGACATGACAAACAAATATAATCAATAGATTTTGACCGAGATAGATGATAGACTAACTTTTCATTGTGGGAATGTCTGTATTATCTCTGAATAAATACTCTGCCCAATTTGTTGTAAAATGTTCTCTCCATTTTTCTTTTGTTCCAATGGTTTTGAAAAGCATCACAATGTAATAGTAAGAACATGTGTTTTGGATCCAAACTATCTAAGGTTACATTTTCTAGACAACCACTTTTGGTTATATGGCTTTACACAAATTACTTAGAATTTTTGAGCCTTCCTTCTGTGCTCCATAAAGAGGGGGCTATTATAGCCACCTTTCAGGAGCTTAAAAGGACTAAATGGTATCATATGTGTAAATGCATTGGTAACAGAGAACACTCACTTGGGGAATGATACTAGTTTTCAAAAGGAAGATACATACATCTTCATTTAGTCATTTTAGAATACTTTCTTCTTGTCAAATTTACCTTGGAGTTGAAATGAATTTTGATTGTTTTTAACCTTTCTTTCCCCCACCATTTCACACACACACACACACACACACACACACACAAGGCAGACTTCAAATCTGTCTCTGATAGTATGTGAAATTGGGCAAATCAAAAGTTCTTGAGCCTTAGTCTCCTCCTTTATGAAATGGAGGTAAATTTGTCATAATATTTTTCAAAAAGCAACTGTGAATATGAGTAAAACTCTCAATTTAACTGGTTCTATACAACAGAATGTCATTATTCAAATGTAACTCATTAGCACTTAATGAAGATGTTGATAATGATAAATGCTGGAGTCTGTCACCATGTATTTAACCAAAACATATGATGTGGGTTTTTTTTCCTCAATGAATTTTCAGTGTAATTGGAAGGAAATGCTGAAAGTGTATGAGGTCACATCTAGCAATCACAGCATGCCATCATGAGATAAAAGACTCAAGAAGAAAGTACTGAAATGGTTCAGGGAGAAGTGTGTAGACATGAAGACAAAAAAAGG
This sequence comes from Marmota monax, assembly GCF_021218885.2. Taxonomy (NCBI): domain Eukaryota; kingdom Metazoa; phylum Chordata; class Mammalia; order Rodentia; family Sciuridae; genus Marmota; species Marmota monax. Next base: position 61,643,057 of record NW_026693777.1, on the reverse strand, counting down.
TTTCCATCTTTGTGAATAGGAACATGAAGACCTTTAAGACCTGTTAAGACCCATTTGAGTAAAGAGGAGAGGAAGTGGCCATGTTGGAGATGAATGACAGCAAAAGGCCACCACTGTGGCATGCAGAGGCTGCTTATTTCCAGAGAAGACATGATTTGGCTGGGCAGGGTCCTCCCACAAAAGGCAGGGCTGGGAAGTTACACCCAGAATTCAAATTCCTCAATTAAAAACCTAAATATCTTTTTGTAAGCTAAATGTATTGGGATAGGTGGAAGATGGAGAGGGGACTGGGCCCTAGATGAGGAAAGAGGTGGTAAATTTAGTCAGATGTTATATCAGACCACATGGGAAAAAAAGAGTGCCCTTCCATTAAACAAAGATCTAGCAACCCACAAGCACATTTTAAAATTTTTTTTCAGTAATATTGAAAAGCAATCTTACTTGGAATAGTCAACTATTTCATAGTAAATATACATAATTTACATAGGACAAAACAATATGTTTTTTTTCAACAGTATTTGCTCTACCTCATTGGAAACATCACGTAAGCACACACACTCTGAGGGCTTAGCATATGTGGCCTGGGCACAAGGTTGCAGTTTTCACTGCCACTTTCCCATGAGCAACTGACCCTGGAAATGCATCACTCCAGAACAGGGTTTGGGCTTTGATTTGAAAGATTGCAGCATTTCTCTCAGACTTTTGTTCTCCATGGTTTTTTTTTCTTTTCCCCCATTCTTTATTGACTAGTTTTCTCTTTATAAGGAAAAGTGTGGTAGCAAAGTTTTGCAGGTGAAGTAAAAAAGCTATTTTTAGCCTTTTTTTTCTTTTTTTTATAAACTACTGGGGAAAATTGCATTTCATTTACCATATGTCATAATGGCTCTAGGTAGAACGGAAAATTATTAGAATTGAGTAACTTGAAGATCCAGGCCAGTAATATAAATTTTGTCAATTCAAATATATTCAAGGACAGCACTCACTAGGATAACTATTTTACTTAAGTTATAACTAGTTTGGGTAACTTGACAGGCTTGAATTCAGCTGAAATTCAATTCAGTTTAAAAAACAAGCATTCTGACAGGATTAACTAGTTATTTGACTAAATTGACTTGTAGTGTGAAATAATGTGTCAGCTTAATCCAAATGTTCTAACTGGTCATGCAGGCAGATGTAAGAGTAGACCATGGAACACTCTCTTCTGGCTATTTGTTAAAGAAATGATAAATGCAAAAACTTTTATAAGATGCAATGTGAATAGCTGATTATATAATATGAGCCAGAAAGCAAGCAGTTTCTGCCCTCAGATTGGAACTCAACAATCTCACTCATGGAGTGTGGATCTTCTGAATATGTTTGCCAGATTTCTGCTTAAACTCAAATTCCAACCCAGGGCTTCCTGGTATCTGCTATGCTATCTCTCTTCACTTCCCTGAACAGTCAAAAGATTTTGAGGAGTTCCTCTGTTCTATTCATGCCCTTACACTTCACTGTTTGTGTATACAAGACTACATTTTCTAATTAAGAGGGAGAAAAGAGTGGATCTATAAAGTGTCCTAACGATGCATCAAATTATTTTTGCCTGAGATGCATAACTGTCAAATTTTTATGTCACAAAGAAAGAAAGGAAGGAAGAAAGGAGGGAGAAAAGGAAGAAAAGAAGGTTAGAGAAAATAAATTCTTTGCGTATGAGACAAAAATATATGCAGTGTAATGGACACCAATGAAATGTGTAGGAAATTGAAGCAAATTAAGTTTCAGAATACCAGTTCTCTTCTAACCCTAAGGATCTCTGGATCTCTAAAACATAATAATTCCTTAACATTCTCTTTCTTCCCTCTCTTGCAACTTTTTATTTGGCTGCTATGATGCTTCTGTTTTTAAGAAAAGGATGAATTTTTAAGGATGCAGCGTATATTCAATTGCAGGCAGGACCCTCAAAACTATGAGTTCTGAATGTTGAGCTGTCTTTTGGGAAATGAGTTCAGAAGATAAGTTCTTCTTATTGTGGAGAAAGAGAAAAGTTGAACAGTTCGAAGACATCTTAGCAGTGAAACTCCACTCTGAAGAGCCTTTGAGGTGAGTGAAATGAATCAGAAACATATGGATTACATTTTGCTTTGAGTGCCTCAGGGCTCAGAGTGTTTGGCTAAGTACATTTTAGGTTTTTCCCAATACAGAATTGAAAAAATACTATTGCCTGGAGCATTTTCCCAAGCCCAACTTGTACTAGGATTCAGCTCCTGGACCATCTTGCCCCCCTTCGATTAGAAATGCAAATGAGCCCTGAGCTTCACCATGCTTCCCTGAATGTTTGCCTGATTTGCAGAAGGCAGGTATATAAATGGCATCATTTATAAGAAGGAAGGAAGAAAGAAAGAAAAAGAAAGAAAGAAAAAAAGGGAGTGAGAACAGGAGGGAGAAAAACACCCTCTATTAAACTCTCCAGATAATGAGTGATAAAGTTCAACTAAATGAAATTTTTTCATTTATGCTAAAGGTTTATTTTTATCCTGCTCAAATGCCTCTTACAGCGAGGAAAGGCAACTCCCAATGGTGTATTAATTCTTGAATTTGAACGAGGGCATTAGATTCTTTCCAGTTCAGGTTACTGAAAAAGATGGGTCCAGAGGGTCACAACAGAAATCTCTGGGATCCTCCAAAAAAGAAGGGAAAAGAACTGTGCAGGGATGGATATGGGATACGTGTTCCCTCCCCATTTCAAGGGCATGGCAGTGTTGGGACTACATTTCAGTTGATTAGTTTAGGATTCTATGGTAATAAGGATGTCAGAGATTTATTTATATGTGGATAATCTACTTTCTATCAGCTCTATGACCCTATTCCTAAATATTGTGATTTAATTTTCTGAGATAGTGGATGGATAGTTAGTGTCCAAGAGGACAACCCTCATCCATTAGTACAAGAAAATATTTTTGAAGGGTGTTAGGAGTTGCATTCTTTTTGTAATTAAAAAACAACGACAACAATAAAACAAGCCTGAAGCAACCGGACTGTTCCTAAGAAGCACATGGAAAATTCAACTCTCCCACATTCATACTATTCTCTTCAATGCGAATTGGACTGTGGTGAGCATCAGAATATCTCAGAAATATATAGAGTGGCTACTCCCACTAGAAAAACCACCCCTTTCACCTGTGGAGACTAGATATAGCTGCTGTTGCTATGACCTGCATCAACAAGATAGATTTTTGCCATCCTCCCAGTGGGTGTGACTGATGGGCAAACCTGACCTTTGATGGCAAGGTAGCCTGGGAGAGAGAATCTCTGTTACTTTCAAATGTTCTTGTGGTAGACAAGGTTTAGATGATAGGGTAGAAAAATTTCAGAATATAGGAAGGAAGATAAGATTCTGGGTAGTATAAAAGAATAACAAACATACCTTATATACCTTCAACTCTCCAACAGCAGAAACAGAGAGACAAGAAGCACCAGTGAACCAGAAGGCAAGTACTCTGTTAGATCCGAATAAGTTGGTCAGACTCTCTCCGACTTCTTAGTGGTTTGACTTATGATGGTTCAGCTTATGATTTTTCATCTTTAAAATGGTTCAGAATCAATAGTCTTTCAGCAGAAACTGGACTTCCATTTGAAATTTTGAACTTTCTTCAAGCTTGAGATACACAGTATAATACACTGTCATGATGCTGGGAGCAGCTGCAGCTCCCAGGCACCTACACAGTTGCGTGGAGGAACAATTGACCCTCTGGAGTACTGTGTTGCTGAACTCCGGAGTTCTCTAGGGTAAGTATACTAAATAGGTTTTCAAGTTGCAGTATTTTCTTTTCTTTCCCTCTCTCTGTTCTTTTTCTTTTCTTTTTTTCTTTTTGGCAGGGGCAGGAGGATGGGTACCAGGGATTGACCTCGGGGGCACCTGACCACTGAGCCACATCTCCAGCCCTATTTTGTATTTTATTTAGAGGCAGGATCTCGCTGAGTTGCTTAGCACCTTGCTTTTGCTGAGGCTGGCTTCGAACTTGTGATCTTCCTGCCTCAACCTCCCAAGCCACTGGGATTACAGGTATCTGCCACCAAGGCTCTTTTTCTTTTCTTTTCTCATGGTGCTGGTGATCCAATCCAGGGCTTTGCCCATGCTAGGCAAGCACTCTGCCACTGAGCTCAACTCCCAACTGCTCAACTTTAAATATTTTCAGTTCATGGTGTTTTATGGGGATATAATCCCTTGTACAATGAGGAGCATCTGTACTGGCTGATTTTAAAAACAGCAGTAACAATCTATTCTTTAACTTCCAGCTAGTAGTTCATGGGAGATGAAGAAGAAAGAGAGAATCAAAAACATTCTAAATCTTTCTGTCCAGTTTGGAAAATAATATAGATCATAATTAACTCCAAGCATTGAAAAAACATGTCTACATATTCCATTAAGATCCAAGGACAGGCTGGGCACAATGGAACACACCTGTAATTCCAGTGGTTTGGGAGGCTGAGTAAGGCAGGAGGATCATGAGTTCAATGCCAACCTCAGCAACTTAGTGAGACTCTAAGTAACTCAGCAAGACCCTGTCTCTAAATAAAAAAAAATAATAATAATAAAACAGGATTGGGATGTGGCTCAGTGATTAAGTATCCTTGGGTTCAATCCCTGGTACAAAATAAATACATATAAAAATAAAAATAAAAATCCACCAGGGTGCATGCTTGTAATCCCAGAGGCTCAGGCAGTTGAGGCAGAATCATGGCAAGTTCAAAACCAGCCTCAGCAATTTAGTGAGGTCCTAAGCAACTTAGAGAGAATCTGTCCCCAAATTTAAGACAATATTTTTTTTTTAAGTAAAAGTAAATGCTGGGGATGTGGCTCAGTGGTTAAATACTAAGTTCAACTCCCAAAACCAAAAGAAAAAAAAAAAGACACAAGGACAATTCCTTAGTGGCACTACTTGGAAAGAGTTGTAAGAAGGGCTTCAGAGATGCCAGTGAGTTTCTTATGCTGACGACATTAATGTATTCATATGTGAAGACTTGTCAAGCTTCACCCTTATGATATGTGCACCCTTCTTATCTATATTGCACATCTATAAACATTTAAAATTATTTATGAAAGAATAGTGCAGGGTCATACATAGTTTAAAAAAACTTTATTTTTTAAATGTAGAAAAACATAATAAATAGTAAGTCTTCTTCATGTTTTAGAAGCATAATCTTCTCTTTCCCCTACCTAGAGGCAAGCCTTTAATAACTCTCCTCAAAGCCTTCCAAAGATATCACAGAATTGTGTGTATTATGTTGGTGTATGTATTTGTATTTATGAATATATATGTTTCCTCTTTTTTATGTAATCTGTATACTAGTTCATTGTACATACTGTTTTGTACCTTGCTTTGATATTTTTAGCTGATGACGTAGATTTGCCTCCTTCTATTTAAGGATTACATAGAAATCATGAATTCTTCTACATGTTTATATCATAATTGATTTATCTATCCCATGGCTACTCAAAAGAGAGGGACAAGGAGTACCCATGTAAATATGTCATTTATATATTTATGAATATACTATATAGAAATATATATGTTATATGTACATCAACACATGAAATTACTGGATCAAAGTGTAGGTTTCTTTTTAATTTTAAAAGGTACTGATCTATGAAAACATTTTACCTTCTTGCATTCTACCAATAATGAATAAAAGTATTGTTCTTCCATATTTTATCAGCACACTATCAAACACTTTTGGTGTCCAATATGACAGGTGAAAATACCACTTTTAATTTTATAATTTATAATTTTAATCTATTCAAATGTTATATATTAAAATATTACTCAATAATTATATCATATATAATTATATACATATTAAATCTTATAATTTATAATTTTATAATTTGAATTTTTAATCTATAAAATTAAAAATTTGTTTATTGTTTAATTATTAGCCAGGTAGCACTCCTTGCATATTTTTAATAGCCATGTATCTCTATTTTTTATGTGTTTTCTTTTTTCCCATTTTCATAATGAGTTACCATTTGCTTATTTTTAAATTGTGATGTAGTGCACAAAACATAGAGTCTACCATTTTAACCATTTTTATGTATACAATTTGCTGGCATTACACACATTCACACTGATGTGCAACCATCAGCATTATCCATCTCCAGAACTTATTCATCATCCCGAACTGAAACTCTGTACCCATTAAACAATAACTCTCTATTTCCTTATTAATTTTATGAGCTTTTTATATATTAAGGTAATTTATGATTTGTCACATAAATCCTCACAATAATTCTGTGAGTAGGCAATTGCTATTATGATTCACTGTACTCAGGATTTTACCCCCAGCACTCTACTAAAACTGCTCTTCCCAAGGTCATCCTTGACCTCCACACTGCTAATTCCAATAATCAGGTTAGTTCTCATCTTATTTGCCCTATCAGCAGAACTTGACACAATTGATCGCTTCCTTCTTCTAATGAGACTTTTTCTACTTGGAATCCAGGCTGTCACAATCTCAGGATTTTTATTTTACCACATTCATCACTCCAGGGACGTCTCCTTGCCCACTCTTCCCCAGGTCTTCTAAAGGTTGGAAACCCGTAAGTCTCAGTCCGTGTATTACTTGTCTTCTTTGTTGCACTCCCTCCTTTGGTGATCTCCATTCTTTAGCTTTATAGAATCTATATGCTGATGACTACCAAATTCATAGGCCTGGCTCAGATCCCTACTCTGAATGCCACACTTGTATATTAATTGTCTGTTCAATGTTCTCACATGAATGTTTAATAAACGTGCCAAGCCTAACATGTTCAAAATTGAATTCCTGGCTAGGATCATGGTAGAACAATTTAGTTGGACTGTCTCTGCTACAGATAGCAATTTTAACATTAGGACAAAATGTCTTAAAAACACATGTTGGGCTGGGATTGTGGCTAGGGGTAGAGCGCTTGCCTAGCACAGGCGGGACCAGGGTACGATTCTCAGCACCACATAAAAATAAAGGCATTGTGTTGTGTCCATCTACAAAAAAAAAAAAAAAGAGTCTCTCTCTCTCTCTCTCTCTTAAAAAAAAAAAACACATGTGACAGTGCAGAGTAACAAAATGTAGAAAGAGACTTAGGGAAGTGCCGCAGTCTGGCTGGGCACAATCAGGAGCCACTTGTCAAAAGAAACTAACTTTATTTTTAGAACCACACACGCCAAACAAAATAGCCTCTCAGGAAAAACCCTCAGAGCCTCAACTGCCACCACCGGCTTTCCACAAGCCTCTCTCTCCCCCACAAGCTTCTCTCCACCTCCCACAATCCTCCTGCTCTTGAGGCCGATTGGCTGGGTCATGTGGGCGGAGCCAAAAAAGTCCCCCAATGAGCAGCTCCGTGGTCTGAAAGGGCAGGGAAACAGTCCAATGAGCATCACCGCAGAGGAGCCAATCAGCTAGATGTTGCTGGGGCCGAGGAGCCAATCAGCTAGATGTTGCTGGGGCTGCTGTGAGCCAATCATCAGCCGGCAGCTGGAAGTTTGCTGGCAGCTGGAAGTTTGCTGGGGCCCCTTAGGCTGTGGCTCTCAACATCTCCCCCTCTCTGTTTAAACAACAAGCATGTGGCTTAGGGACCGTGCCTGTTAGGCAGTCCAATTCAACATATGGTCCTTACCCGTCATCGGATGAACTAACCTCTAGGCGTCAGCCTCCTGTCTTAGGTTGGTACCACTGCAATTGGATCATACCCGTCACTGACTACCGGTCCAGCATACAGCCATACTTGTGGATAGGCCTTTGCACCAGTGGGGGGGTGAGGTTCTTTGCCTCACCTCTGTTGGCCCCCAAATTTTAGACCATCACTAGTAGAGGAGGATGCAAAATGCCATGACATTAAGCCAATTGAGGGCTCCTTTGAAAAATTGTACCACCGGTGACACCATCAGCAAAAATACTCCAGCACTACCACAATTCGCTGTACCAACAGATAGTTCACAATGCATACAGGTGAGCTCACAATGTGTCCAGGCAAGTTCTGCAAGCAGTTCAGTGATGGCTATTGTAGAAGCTGTAGATTGGTTTTATCTTTGACTTCACCAGCACTGGGATGAAGATAGGAATTCTGGCAATAATGGCTAAAGAAAAAATTATGTAACATTCCAGAAGAGACTAAAAGAAAACAATTTTCTTAACAATTTACATTGTCTTCACCGGCACTGGGATGAAGATAGGAATTCTGGCAATAATGGCTAAAGAAAAAATTATGTAACATTACAGAAGGCACTAAAAGAAAACAATTTTCTTAACAATTTACATTATCTTTAAGAGAATTATTAAATATAATGAAAAGGAAAGGTGAAAGTAAACAAACAGATCTGTTAACCTTCTTTTTTGTTTACATATTAAAACAATCCTCAACAGTTGTTTACCCAATTTAAATTAAACCATATAAATCACGTGAAAAAAAAATATTTGGATCCATTTTATCATGAGTGCTCATCATATATGATATATGGACATACGTACATTCAAACATATAACACAAAACACAAGTGTGCACACATAATATAATACATACAACACATAACATTATAGTAAAGGCCTTATAACTTTTTACAGGTGAAATCTCCATTGCAATGCTTAAAAACTCTATAGTCAAAAAATAGAACTGATCAGCAAAACATTAACCTAGGTCTGTATGAGCTCAAAAAACAAAATAGAACTTCATGATATGGCAAAGAGCAATAATAAAATAGATATTGAAAAAAGCATCCTGGTTCTGTTGCAGATGTAAGAATAGCCAAACTGGAGTTTTGGATATCAGTTGTTATGGATTTGAGCCAAATCATCTTCTTTTTGGTCTGTAGAAATCGCTTTAGTTAATCTTTCTGGAATCCAAATCGGCTGCTGTTCTCCCTGTGGAAACACATAAACAGACCCCCGACTCCAGACAATCACTGGGTCAGGACCTTGGTTAATCTCTCTGGAATCCAAATCGGCTGCTGTTCTCCCTGTGGAAACACACAAACAGACCCCCGACTCCAGACAATTACTGGGTCAGGACCTTTCCATTGTCCTGTTAGAATATCCTTCCAAAGTACCTTGGGCTTATGTACATTTTTTGGACACATATGCCTTTCCGCAGCACTAAGTCCTGATGAATCCAAATTTAAAAAGTTTAGAGTAAAAAGGGTTATTTTAAGTTTATCTTTGGGGAATATATACCCCTTCCCAATTCCTTCTTTTTGCTTTAATAAGTACATTTTAATAGTTTGATGAGCTCTTTCAACTATGCCTTGTCCCTGTGGATTGTATGGGATTCCTGTTATATGAGTAATGCCAAATGTTGAGCAAAATTGTTTAAAAGAGGTAGAAGTATAACCAGGGGCATTATCTGTTTTTAACTGTTTTGGAACACCCACAGTGGCAAAATTTTGTAAGCAATGAGCTATAACATCTTTAGTTTTTTCTCCGGCATGAAGGGAGCCCATCAAAAATCCAGAAGAAGTATCAACTGTAACATGCAAATATTTTAATTTTCCAAATTCTGGCAAGTGTGTGACGTCCATCTGCCAAATATGGTTAGGTATCAATCCTCTAGGATTGACTCCAAGATTAACTTGTGGTAAAAAGGTCACACAATTTTGACATTGTTTTATTATTTGTCTAGCTTGTTCCTTAGTTATTTTAAAACGCTTTTGTAAAGTATTAGCATTGACATGGAACTTTTTATGAAAATTTATAGCTTCTTCTAGTGTAGAGAAAATATGTATGTCATGTGTAGTTTTATCTGCTAAATCATTGCCCAAACTAAGGGCTCCAGGCAATCCTGTATGTGCCCTGATATGTCCTATAAAGAATGGATCTTTTCTGTCCCAGGTTAGACTTTGTATAGTGCAAAGCAAAGAGAAAACAGTAGAAGAAGGGGAAATCCTACCAGCATCTTCAAGAGATACTATAGCATTAACTACATACTGACTATCAGAAAATAAATTAAATACAGAATCTTTAAACATCACAAAAGCTTGTAAAACTGCATTAAGCTCTACCTTTTGAGCTGATTGTTTGGGTACTAAAAATGTAAAAGTTTGATCAGGGGTAACTACTGCTGCTGTACCATTATTTGACCCATCAGTGAATATATTTGGAGCATTCATGATAGGTGTTTTTCTTGTCATTTTTGGAAAAATTACAGGATGCAATGACCAAAAAGACAATAAAGGATTAGATGGTAAGTGGTTATCAAATGAAACATTAGATTTGCACATGATTATTGCCCAAGTATTTAACTCATTAGCTAACTCATCAATTTGATTCATAGTATATGGAGTAATAATTTTATTGGGAGAAATTCCAAACACTCCCTTTGCTGCTTTTATTCCTTTGAGTATTAATTGTCCTACAGCCTCAGGATACCTAGTAAGAATAGTGTTAGGAGAATAAGATAAATGTATCCATAATAATGGACCTTCTTGCCAAAATACTCCTGTAGGAATATTTTTTGTTGGTAGTACAATAAATAATAAAGGCAAACTTATATCAATTCTATCCAAATGCATATTTTCCATATATGTTTCAATGATTTTTAATGCCTTTCTTGCTTCAGGCGTTAACATTCAGGGTGAATTTGGATCTGATGGTCCTTTTAGGATATCAAATAAAGGTCCCAACTCTCCTGTTGGTATACCTAAATAAGGCCTTATCCAATTTATGTCTCCTAATAACTTTTGAAAGTCATTAAGTGATTTGAGTTGATCTACTCGTATTTGAATTTTTGGTGGACGGACCATGGTTGAGGATAATAGAACTCCTAAATAATTAATTGGAAAATTTAATTGTACTTTATCTATTGCTATCTCTAGATTATAATTTTTTAATAAGTTTGTAAGTGTGGCATAACATTCTAGCAATGTGTTTTTATCTTTGTGTGCTAATAATACATCATCCATATAGTGAAATATTTGTAGTTCAGGATTTTGATTTCTAAGTGGCTGGATTACTTTGTTAACATAAATTTGACACATAGTTGGGCTGTTAGCCATCCCTTGAGGGAGTACTTTCCATTCATATCTCTGATCAGGACCTTCATGATTCAGTGCAGGGATAGTAAATGCAAAACGTGGACTATCCTCAGGATGAATTGGAATTGAAAAAAAACAATCTTTAATATCTATAACTAAAACATACCAGGTTTTTGGCAAAGCAGACAACTGAGGAATCCCTGATTGAGCAGGTCCCATAATAACCATCTCATTATTAATGGCTCTTAAATCTTGCAATAATCTCCATTTACCAGATTTCTTTTTGATGACAAAAATGGGAGTATTATGGGGAGATACAGAAGGTTGTATATGTCCTTCTGCTAATTGTTGTTTGACCAGGTCATGGGCTGCTTGTATCTTTTCTTTAGTCAGGGGCCACTGAGGAACCCATACTGGTCTTTCTGATTTCCAAGTAATTTTTATTGTCTCAGTGGCCCTTTCTGAAAATCCAACCCATGTCTGTCTGTTCCTTGATCTATTTGTATTGGTGCTGCTATACCTTGTTCTTGTTTTTCTAATCTTTTTCCTTTCCTAAAACCTTGTCTAGTCATAATAGTGGGTGCATTTTGGTTGATGTTATTTGTTAATGTCAAACCTAATTGATCTAGGACATCTCGTCCCCATAAATTTATAGGAAGATGATCCAATACATATGGCTGTATAGTTCCTTCACATCCTTCAGGATCCTTCCAATCTAATACCATTGCACTTCTATGGGGATTAGTCGCCACTCCTAGGCCTCGAAGCGTTTGAGTGGCTTGTTGTAATGGCCAATGTTTTGGCCATTCTTGACGAGAGATGATGCTAAGGTCTGCACCTGTATCCAGTAGCCCATTAAATTCATGTCCTTGAATATTTAGTTTTAGCATGGGGTGAGAATCTAAATTTAAAGAAAGCATAGCCCAATCTACACCTGTGGAGCCTAATCCCTTGGAACCTCTTTCTACAGTACGACTGGAAAATTTATCATGTAGGCTGTGTATTATTAGTAACTGTGCTATTCTATCTCCTGGTGAAATTACTGATATACCCTTTGGAGAACTGGCTATAATTTTTATTTCACCTTCATAATCGGGATCAATTACCCCAGGACTTATCATAAGTCCTTTTAGAGTAGAAGAGCTGCGTCCCAATAATAAGCCTACTGTTCCTTTGGGAAGAGGTCCTTTCACCCCTGTGGGAATGATTTGAACTCCCATCTCTGGAGTTAGTACTGCTCTGGCGGAGGCGCAGATGTCCAACCCTGCGCTCCCTCTGGTTTGTCTGATGAGGGATCTGATGGACAATGTGTCCTGGGCACTACCCTGATGGGGTTGCTGGGTTCCTCCAGTGCTCCGTATATTTGTGGTTTTGGGCCCCGGAGCATTGGGCCCCCCTGTCCATTTTTTGGCAATGGAGCCCGATGCCTTTCTCCACGATATCGTGGATAAACACCTGGTCCTTGTTCGTTTTTTGATAATGGAGTACCCTCTATGGTGGTTTGAGAACAGCATTCATTAGCCCAATGTCTCCCTCTACGGCACCGTGGGCAAATACCTGGTATTCTACTCCTTTGATACCTAGTTTTGTTAAACCCTCCTCCAATGGGGCAATTCCTTTTAAAATGTCCTGTTTGTTCACAATTGTAGCATGTTCTTGGCCTGGCATCTAAAGCCTGTTTTACTGCAGCTGCCACAATTTGCCCTTGTTCATTAATGTCTCTGGCATCTAAAGCCTGTTTTACTGCAGCTGCCACGACTTGCTCTTGTTCATTAATGTCTCTACATAATTTAATATATGTGTTTAAATCTTCATGTTTCCATGGTCTAATGATATCTCTGCACCAACGATTCGCTTGCTCATAAGCCAGGTGTTTTAGTAATGGCATTGCTTGTTCTGTATTCCCAAAAACTCTGGTAGCTGTTTGAATAAGCCTATCTACAAATTCAGCATAAGGTTCATTAGCTCCTTGTATTACCTTAGATAATTGACCTTGTAAACCTCCATGTCCTTGTAAAGTCTTCCATGCCTTAATTGCATCTGCAGCAATTTGTGCGTATACGCCAGGATCATATGCAATTTGTTGCTGCTGATCCTCATAAGGTCCCTTTCCTAACAACATATCTAGATTTCTCTGAGGATAACCAGCTGCTGCATTTCGCCTAGCCGTCTCCTTGCAAAATTCCTCATTGGCAACCTTCCATAACAGGTATTGTCCTCCATTTAGCACAGCTTTACACATATTAGCCCAATCTGCTGGCGTCATGTTCAAGTTGTTAATGGATTCGACCATGCTTACAGTGAAGGGTGCTTGAGGACCATAGGTTGTTACAGCCTCTTTTAGCTGCTTCACTGTTTTGAAATTTAAAACTTGGTAAAATCGCTGCCCTCCTGCCTCAAATACAGGGCATGTTAATATTTGAGACCTTGTCTCAGGATCCCAACTATCAACTGCGGGGGTTGGGGGCCTCCCAGCATATGGAGGTGGCGCTGTTGGTTGGACACTTACGCCCTCTGGTGATAGAAAGGTGTTAGTAGCAGTCTCCTGTTGTAACTTTCCCCCTGATGGCTTTTTCTGTTTTACACTTTCTTTCTCTGTCTGACTAGCTTGAGAGGCCTTCTCTTTTACTTGAATCTTTTCCTCTGTCTGACTAACTTGAGAGACCTTCTCTTTTACTTGAATCATTATGTCTTCTCCTTCCTCTACCATTGTCTGAACTGAAGGCTTTGGACTAAGCAAACAAGATACGAATGTCCACAATGGCAATGTGCCAACTGGCAGAGTCCCTGGGCTTTTCTTTTCTATTCTTTTTAAATCTTCACCATGATGGTTCCATTGTGATATATTCAACAACTCCTCCTTAAAAAGCCATGGGCTACATTTTTGTATTGTATCAACGTATGCCCTGACTGCTCTTGATTTTACTGGGATGCCTCCTTCCTCTAACAATTTACTTAACACTCTTTCAGTTTGTTTTTTACTAATTTCTGATCCCATATTTCTACTATAATACAACCCAACAAGATGACGCCAAACAAAACCGAGACAGAATGAAATAAAAAGGGAACAACAAAAAGTCATTATAGCCTTTCTATCCTCCTGACATGTGCATCCGTCCTTTCTCCCTATCTGTTCCTCAGACGTAAATAGTTTTTCCTCAGATGTGAGCGGTTTTTCTTCCGTCTCACTCATCTCCAGGGACAGGCAACTTAAAACAAAAGTGAAGCAAAATAAAAGAGGAATCTTAAAATGGCTACCCATCCTCTCGCCCTGCCCTCAGGGGCGAGCAGTTTCACTTACCCTCAGTCGCTCCCCATACGGGCCACCAAATGCCGCAGTCTGGCTGGGCACAATCAGGAGCCACTTGTCAAAAGAAACTAACTTTATTTTTAGAACCACACACGCCAAACAAAATAGCCTCTCAGGAAAAACCCTCAGAGCCTCAACTGCCACCACCGGCTTTCCACAAGCCTCTCTCTCCCCCACAAGCTTCTCTCCACCTCCCACAATCCTCCTGCTCTTGAGGCCGATTGGCTGGGTCACGTGGGCGGAGCCAAAAAAGTCCCCCAATGAGCAGCTCCGTGGTCTGAAAGGGCAGGGAAACAGTCCAATGAGCATCACCGCAGAGGAGCCAATCAGCTAGATGTTGCTGGGGCCGAGGAGCCAATCAGCTAGATGTTGCTGGGGCTGCTGTGAGCCAATCATCAGCCGGCAGCTGGAAGTTTGCTGGCAGCTGGAAGTTTGCTGGGGCCCCTTAGGCTGTGGCTCTCAACAGGGAAGTTAACCCTCGAAATATAGGAATTATGCATGGTAATGTGTACATAACTGTGGCGTTTTGCCTAAGGCCAGTATTCCACATGAGGGAGGACTAGAGAAAGCCACACGCATGCTGAATTTAGGGATCACAGGACAGACTTTAGGGCTGGCAAAGTGGCTTGAAAATTGAAGAGAAATACCAGAAATGAAAAAGCTGCAGAAGGTTTGAACCCAAAAAATGGAATACAAACTTTTTAATATTGAATAGTCATTGAATGTGTTGATTCAAAGGAGATTCCAGAGCCTCTGTAGAAATAGCATGTGGAAGCTAAAAGAACCGAGAGGGCATCCCAGCTTCTTCCCATTGCAGGGAAGACAGTGCTTAGTGTTGGAGTCAGTACAGTTCATTGAAACATGATGAATCCAGAATCTCTATGCTATATTAGCACATTGTCTAGGATTCAATGATGTAATCACTGGCAAACGGAACAGGTATGAGACCCAATTCAAGGACTAAACTGCTCAATAGAATGACCCAGAGATGTTTCTATTTTTTATTTTTTAAATTAATTTTTAAAATTTACATGTGACAGCAGAATGCATTACAATTCTTATTACACATATAAAGCACAATTTTTCATATCTCTAGTTATATACAAAGTATATTCACGCCAATTCGTGTCTTCATACATGCAATTTGGATAATAATGACCATCACATTCCACCATCATTTCTAACCCCATGCCCCCTTCCTTCCCCTCGCACCCTTCTGCCCTATCTAGAGTTCGTCTATTCCTTCCATGCTCTCCTTCCCTACCCCACTATGAATCAGCCTTTTTATATCACAGAAAACATTTGGCATTTATTTTGGGGGGATTGGCTAATGTCACTTAACATATGTTTTTAAATTTTGATATTAGTAGACTTTAAAAATATATATGTGTATATGTATACATATATATGATATGATATATATGTGTATACATAGATGTCCTATATGTGTGTGTGTGTGTGTGTATATATATATATATGTACATTCATATATGAATTAAGAGAAATTATGTACATAATGAATAAATAGGTGATAAATTTGGTGATTTCAACTGTTAAAAAGGAAATCAGAAGAAAATTAAAAAGAATGAAAACAAAATTCTAAAAATAAAAAGTAAAAAAATAAGAAAATTTTGTAAGATAGATTTAAAAGTATATTGTAGACAGCAGAAAGAGTTAGCAAATATGATGATGGACCAGTGGAATTAGCCAATTTAATAAAACAAAGAGAGAAATCACTTAAACAGAATTAGTAATATTTAATCAATCTATAAGATTATGCCAGGGAATCTAATACACACGTAACTAGAGTTCCAAAAGGAAATAAAGAACAGTGAAGAAGAAAATACTTGAAGAAATATAGAAGAAATTTCCCCAAAGTTCACAAAATAATACTAAACTTTTAGATTCCATAAGCTCCACAGACTTCAGGATACATAGAAAGAAACTACATTGTAGCATGCCATAGTAAACCTTCTGAAAGCTAAAGGAAAGAGCAAGAATAACATTGCAAATAAAGAAACAACATTACAAATGACAACTGATTTTTAATTAAAAATTTAAAAAGACAAGGCAGTTGACAATGAGATAACATCCTCAAAGCACTAAAAGAAAAAAAACTATCAACCCAGATTTTTATATTTAACAAAACTATCTGTTTAAGATGCAGGCAAAATGGACACATCTTTACAGAATAAAAACAGAGAATTTATCGCCAGCAGACTTGTACTGTAAAAAAAAAATGCTAAAGGAAGTTCTTCTAAATGAAGGGAAATGATAATAGATGAAAATATGAGTGTTCAGGAAGGAAGAAAAACATCATCAGTGATAAATATAAGGGAAATATAAAAGTGTAAATATTTTCTTTTAATTTGTGTTAGAGACACATGATTATTTAAAAGATAAAATTATTTCAAGGTAAAATTTTTTGTACCTTTAGTTTATTGATTTATATGTGGTGCTGAGGATTGAACTCAGGGCCCCACACATGCCAGACAAATGCTCTATCTCTGAGCCACAACCCCAACCCCTCAAGGTAAAATTATGGCACAATGTTATGAAATATAAGAGGAATGTAGATGTTTTATATATCACAGCAATAGCACAAAGGACTGAGGATAAATGGAACCAGGCTGGTATAAGATTTGTATATTTCATGTGAGATGGTACAGTGTAAACTCATCCACTATCCTTATTTTTTCTCTACAGTGTTTATCAGCTTCCAACACAAAATCAGCTATTTATATATTTCCCCTCTTCTTACTAGATAGAGAATCCTGCAAGGCCAGGTATTTTGAATCACTGCTGCTCTTTCAGCACTTAGATTAGTATCTGACACATACTAAACACTCAGTATTTGTTGAGCAAAGGATTGATTGGCCACATTGCAGATAAGGAAACTGAGGTTTGAAATTCTTAAGTGATTTGTCCATGATTGCATGGCTCATCAGCAACAGAGGTGGGATATGAATCCATTTTTACTAACTGCAGAATTCAAAACTTTTAACCACTGAATACAAATGTGAAAGACTTGACTCTACAACCTAGGCACTCCCTCTTCCACTGAAGATAAACTTGGCCTATTTCCTGGTTTAGCCCAGATTAAGGCTAGGCTAGTTTAGTAAGAAAATATACTCAAAGTCCTTTTGTCCAGAATCCTCATCTGCATTAGGGGAAATAGATCAGCCTTAGTGAGAGTTATGGTGGCACCCACTAAACAAGCCCAACCTAGGAGCAATAGGTTTAGCTCAAAGAATCCTCTTTATCATCACAAACTCACCAATAACCTGTTCACAAGTCTCCTAAGAAACATCTTCATGAAGAGAAGAATGGGAGTAAGAAAGATACCTAGAATAACAAAATACCTAGAATAACAAAAATTAACATCAAAAAGAAAGAACTATATGTTTGGCCACTAATGACATCTTTTAAGTGATTACTCTTAAAAAGTCATTTCTTTAATAATAGGAACTAGAAGGACAATTGTGCAAAAGGAGAAGAAAAAAATAAAAGCAAGATCCCTCCTTAGCAAAACTACAAAGCTGAAGACAATAGAAGGTAATGACATCAACAAAGAGAAAAAAAATGGACTTTTTGTTTAAAGTAAGCAGGGATAAGAGCGGGAAATAAAGAATATAGACATTATTCGAGTTCCTCCATGTTTAAATAAGAATCCAGAGATCCCTTAACCAGATGAAGAGCTGGCAGACAAGCTACCAATTATGGCCCTGTGGAAGTGTGGGTTAAAGAAAATCCACTGGGGTTCCATGCAGTATTGAGGTGGGGGTGGTCCAGAGAATTATGAGAAATTCTAGTCTCAGTCAGAGCTGGAGAAGGGTTGACCAAGGCCAGCAAGTGAGGTGGATCAAGAATGAAAATTAAAACCAGCCCAAAGGAGGGACAATGAGAAGTTAACGTGGAAGGGTTAATCTCTTTCAAGATATGTAAGGAGTAGCTGGGATGTGATCCTTAATGAAATGAGCTACTAATGCAGAATTAAAGCTGCAAAACAGCAGTGAGATAGGTTTCCCCACTGAGTGGGAAAGACTTTTAGCTGAAGAGATCCATGCAGTTCTGGACAATTGTTTAACAAGTCTCTCTCTCTCTCTCTCTCTCTCTCTCTCTCTCTCTCTCTCTCTCTCTCTCACACACACACACACACACACACACACACACACACACAAATAAATTAACCCAGGGAAACTGCTATAGTAACCATATGTGTTTCGTTTGACTTACTTCATTTTCCTTGGCCAAATGCCCATCCCCTAGTCCATTAGGACTTAAAGAAGATACTATCCATTTGGCCATAGAAAAAGACATGTGACCTTTGCCTGCTTGGTCGTAGTACATATGACCCTTGGCCATGGAGATTGCCTTAGGAATGTCACAGCAGAGTCCTGACCAACAAATTAATCCTTCAAACATCCCATTTGCCTATTTATCAAATGTTTTGACAGTGTGCTAAACACTATAAAGAAGAAAAAAGTGCAAAGAATCCACCTAGTCCTCTGGGAGTTGAAAGTATTAAACATGAAATAATAAAGTTGGTGTGACTCTACTTTGAGTAGAACCAGAGAAATGAAAAATTGTGCTCCATTTGTGTACTATGAACTGAAATGCGTTCTGCTATCATGTATAACAAAACAAATTAATTAATTTTTTTAAAAAAAATTGGTATTCTAAGAATGTCCCACGTAGTGTGGTAAAGTTCAGATTTAGTTTTTCTTTGGGCCATTTTTAATAGTTAGTTAACTCAATTGGGCTCAAGAATAAGGCCTTTTCATTTTCAGCAGCAAAGTGGGACAATGGAGAAAAAGGATCAGATTAAGTCCAAGATAATGCATGTTACTACAGACCTGAGGGGGCTAGATTTGGGACAGCTTCAATGTCAAGGAATTCCAATATGAAAGTGAGGCAGAGAGAAACATGAATAGTGGATGAATCTGAGTCACAGGAGATAGAAGAAGGATTTGTGTTTCTAGATGATTAATGCATGGTTGGGAGAGTGTCAAACAGAGGTGGGATCTATAGCAGGAGATGCCAAGTCTTTCTTGGCCATGATTTTGTAGAGTTCAAGCCTAATAGTTTGTAGTTCTGTGTGGACAACCATTCAAAGTTGGTGTGAAAACCAGAGCTCTGAATTCAAGTGAACCCCAAAGCCTGAAGAGAACAAGCCTGATACTGAGTTTAAGCTACAATTCAAGGAAGGATCAAGGGTCAAGCCAGAAACCAAAGTTCAGTATTCATTTACAAGGATTTGTGGGAAATCCAGAACTGGAAATGAAAGACAAGCAAAGAAGTCTAAGGCTGAAGAACCATGGGAACACAGCAGAAGCTAGAAAAAGAGATGAGGATAAAGTGAATGTTTCCCCCCCAAAATTTCACAAAGTATTGAGAATTCTCCCAATTTTATTTTGGTAATGGAGTGCCAGTTGGATGTGTGTAGGACAGCCTAATTTAAAGATATGAGAGCAGGTGGACATCAGAGAAGAGCAAAGTCAAGGCCAAAACAAGTGATAAGCATGGTGTAAACAGAAAGGCTCTAGGAAAGGGTATATAAGTGAATGTGGAGGTTTTCCACCCCCTTGCTGGATATTAGGGTGAGGTACTGGCATGGTTTACTGTACTTATACTCAGGGTCCCAAGAATGATAGAATCCTGTTCTCATATCTGCCCTTATTATTACAAGAGAAAAATGTGGTGTGTTCGATTTGAGCAGACATAATGGGTTCACTGATTACCTGTGTGACTTTGAACAAGTTATTTAAGCCTCATTCCTTATTTTCCTCATCTGTAGAAAAAGAAACTGTTTTGGTACTATCTCATAAGATGATTATAATCCCACAAATACACATTAAATACTGAAAACCATGCCCAGCAAGGATTAAGCACTCAATGTTAGCAATTATTACTGCCTCTCAAGAGAGAAATACACAGAAACAGTAAGCAAATGCAAAATGAAGGACCGCTTTGCTTTCAGCTTTCAGAAGCACCTAAGAAGCCAAATGCAGCGCTCTCATGGGCTCCTAAGTGAAAATGTATTTAAAGTATAAGGGATCTTCACCACTCTTTAAAGTATACACCCACATCTTGGATCTTAGCAGTGTCTGGTTCAACTCATTTTTAAGAACTGAATGGAATAGCAACTATGTTTGGGAATGTGTAAAGAATGAAGAGAAAGACCTGAATCCACTTATTCATAACTGCATTGAAAAAAGAACAGCAAAATGGGTAGTGAGCCTGAGATCATAGCATAAAGTGTTAATGCTTCCTAGTAATATATACATAGTCCAGTGAATGTTCCGCGGTGCCAGACAGTCATATTAATAGCATATTTCCTACTTAAAGAGGGGTACTTTGGAACATGGGACTGGAATGGGCATAGGGAGTAGAGACAGGTCTCTGAAAAGAGAAGAAAGGTAGGTAGTACATCCACTCCTGCACACAGATATACAGACAATTGTAAAGTGCTTCCAGAATCCACAACTGGTATTTCTGAGCTTGTTTTAAAGAATAAACTCAGGATTTGTCCAGGAACTGACTGGAAAAAGAAGCTACTTATCATAAGTGGGGCTTACTGGATAATGAAAATTGACTGGACCATCACCCCTAACTGTGTTTGTGAAATGATACATAAACTTGGTCTGGCACTCTACAAAATGATGAATTTATATTTACTACATAGTATTTTCATCTTTTAATTAACTGGCTTTTATTACTAATAGCTTCAGTCAAAATATTAAAGAGGGCATAAGTAGTAGTTCCTTTCTTTGCAGTGTCCTGCATTGCTGTTGAGTAACTCCTCATTCTTCAGAACTACTGCAAGCTGCTTTCAAACTTGTGGTTTCTGCTGACACTGAAAGCAGACACCAAGCAGAAATCATACAGCAATATGGCATTTCCTTGATATGTACTCTAATTCAAAAGGATATGAATGCACAGGAGAAATGCATGAGGAAATATTAAAAATTGTACATAAAAATAAGCAAGTACATGATGAGGTGGGGTCATCTACTAGAATTTAATGTTTGCAGTGGGGAGTGTTGTTACTTGTGAATCCCAGTTTCCAATCATTTTTGATAGATGTGAGTCTACAGAGATTATTTGTGGCAGCTTTTATAGTGAAATGTTACTGCTAAACCTAGGAAAGTAGAAATTTTATTTTTCCTATGTCATATCTCTCTCATCCAAAAATAGTTTCATCTGATTAGGTATGGACAAATTTCACCGAATAATAACATTTCAACCCTGGAATTTTTTGCTCACTCAGTTTTGGAGACATATTTTCCTTCTAGACTCATGTTTACTTTCCCAAAAGTTCATTCCTTAGCTAATCCTTAAGTAAAGATCTATTATTGGTAAATTCCAAATTTACCTGAACAGGTTTTTGCTTAATCTTAGACACAGAAAGATAATTTTCCTGAGGATTGGACATGTAAATAGATATATAAATAGTTATTTTTTTCTCATATTTAAAAATATTATTTCATCATATTTTTATTTTATTATTGGCATAAGGAATCTTATGTGAATTCAATTATTTATTTGAAGGTAATCTTTTATAAGCTAATTTTGTTGTTTTTTATTTACCTATTTTCTTCTGTAATTTTATTTCTAGATATAGATTTCTATTTGGGCTCTGTTGTAGTTTCTGAATCTGAGAAATTATGACTTTCATTAATTCTGAAAATTCTTATTATTCAAATAATACCTTCTTCTAATTTCTTTCTTTGTTTAATATAACTCTTTGATAGATACTTTCTAGATTGTCTCTTTCAATCCTCCATGGTTTTTTTATTCTATCATAATGTCACTTTTCCTCCAAGTAGTAAGCAATTGCTTTAGTATGCACTATGTAATAAGTAATTTCTTTAGAGCTATCTTCCAGTTCACTAATTCTCTCTTTAACTCCACCTAATCTATTCGACAATATATCCATTGAATTAATAATTTTAAAAGTTAGGTGGCCTTTTATTACTAAAGGTTTATTGTTTTAAGATGTTCCGGTATTTTTATGATATATTATTCTTTGATTATATTTAATTCCCTTTTATTTCTTTATATATTTTATATGCAAACTGTGTAGTCTCTTTCTGGCAATTCCCTAGGAAGTCCAGTGAGTTTAAATATTTCCTTTTGGTTTTGGTCAATTCTAATGCATATTGGTTTGCTTTTCAGAATTCATAATTTTGGTTTCTCCACTCATTCATTTTAGCTATAACTATGTGAATTCTACAAAGTTCACCTTGTGGATAATTCTTTATAAGATTTGTTTTTATTTCTATTATGAACTTGTTCTGTGGCCTTTGTCAATTACTTGGATTTCCTGGATATCCTAGGTAGTACAGAAATAAGCCTGAAATCCATGTGAGCAGAGACCTGTGTTCACAAATTCTCAAGAGATTTTTTTCTCCTCACAAGAATTTGCATTCAGATTAATAAGTTACTTCTCTTGCCACAAGTGGTTTCATAGACTGCTCTTTTCATTGAAGTTAGACTCCTTTTAATACTGTTGACTCTATACAGGAGTCTCAGTTTCTTTTCTGAACCTTGCATAGTCACAAGGTTTTTCTCAGGTCCTTATATATAACCATTCAATCCCTAATTCCCAGGGACCAGAAAAGGCCCAAGACAGCCAGAACCTCTGTATGAGTCTATCATTTATGATTACATTCTCTCGTAGTTTTTGATCTCTAAAGATTTCCCTTTCCTTTTTGGAAATTGTCAAGCCTTAAAAAGCCATTGATACATTTTTATCCTATATTTCTAGGTGTTTTGGAGCATATGTTTTTGAAGATATTTAGTTTTTAATTATTCTGTGGTAGGGATCTCAGAGCTAACCTAGGTCAATCTGCTGTTTATAACAGTAAAACTTTTGTTTCAAATGATTCAAAGAACCTCAACACATAAGAATGAAATAAAACAAAAATAGAACATCTCTGGATATAGGGAGGAAGGTCCAGAACTGTGTGTGGAGTTTTCTTATTCTTTTTTGCATCATCCAAGATACCATTTGGGACCTGTATACAAGGCACACTTTGAAGAGAAGTTTAATTAAATCAAATATTTTATTTTAAAAAGAAAAAAATTCCTAAAAGTCATAAAATATGCCTTGTTCAGACTTCTGTCTTTAGAGAGGTCTGTGCCACATACTGATGTGAGGGAAGAGGGTTAACGTGGGACAGCTACTAGGCATTCTCCCTGTTTATAACAAAAGGGAACTTAAACCTAACCTCATGGGTAATGTATTTATAAGATTCTATTAAGTTTAAATGCAAGCCGTGACATCTGTAATAGCTACACCCATGATATATTTGAAGTAAACTAAATGCTACATTCCCACTTATTGTAATATCAGAGTTGCATTGGCCCCAGGACCCAAAATTACCTTGAATAATGCAGAAAATCTATTATAAGTGCATATTAATTTAGGAAAAAACAATCCCCTATGATAAAATGTTGTCTTTTCATAAAGCATTAAGCAAAAAAAAAATGCAACATTGTAAATTAGATTATAAATGAGATAGAGAAGAAGTCTTGTTTCATTAATCAAGCACTCCAGGCTTTAAAAAAATTATATTTATTATCTCTACAAACTCCATCATATTGGAAGACAGTTGAACTGAGAAAGCCCTGCCTGAAAGTTTGTGCTCAGAGAGTTTCTGGTTCACTACTTTCTCAGATGTGTGAGGACAAATGAAATTATTGTGGAGAAAATGGAGCTATGAACAACCAACCCTTTAGCAGGACTGGGGAGGTGCTAGATTTCTGTAACCAAGAGCCATTGTCAGTGGGAAATCCCACTCTCTCTGTCCTGGCCAAGGTTGCAGGCCAGCATCCTTCATGTTTTAGGAGAAGCCAGAGCCCCTCAAAATATTCATGGTTGGAAATGTTGGAAAAGTGGCATTGAGCAGAACAACCACAGGGCTTTGAGGTTTGTTTACGTCCTCTACAGGACAGCAAGAGCAAAGGCAAAAACATGAAAGTGAAGCAAGAAGGAGGGAAGCCAGACCAAAGCAAAACATGAAGCAAGATGCAAAAAAACAAAGTGCTTTTCCTTGAACAAACAGAGTAAAATGTAAGCAAGTGCACTTAAGCCCTTGAGTGCTTCCAAACTCCATCACCCAATGGCTATTATTTTCTGGCTTATCTTTTCTATTAGACTCTGAATTTCTTAAGAATAGGACACCAATGATTATTGTTACATTTCTGTAGTACTTCAAGGTTTATAATATGATTCTTACATTGTCTCATTTACTGCTCAAATTAAAGGAGGCATCTATTAATATCATCTCCATTTTACAACTGAGGAAAGAGAGAGGTTAGAGGTTTGCCCAGGATCATGTAGCTAGTAAATGATAAAGGCAGGAGTTAGGTCAAAGTTTTCTAGTTAACATTCCTGCTTTCTTCCTACCAAACCAACATCCATGTCTGGTTCATTCTGACTCATCTATCATATCTTGTGTAGGACTTTCAGTGTAAACGATGCATGTTTATGCATGTTTAATAAAGGCGTGAATGTTCCTGAAAGAAAGTTAACTTCATATTGAGATGACCTGCAGGAGTCATTTCAAGTATTCATGTTAAATTATATCATGTTGAATTTGATTCTTAAGTTGTACTTCATCCAGTCTGTTATATGTGGATAATCTGCACAGCGTTGATATTCCAAATGTCTCCAGACATTTTTCCCACAGAGAGACAACTGTAGGAATACAGCCTCTTTTTGTAATAGCTTATACTTCAGGGTCTCTTCAGGGAGTCCAGAGTTGGCTCACACCATTGGAAGTCATGGTTAAACTGCTAGAACTAATGTTTATAAGCCATCTGCCGGGGGGTCAGGTCACATGCTTGGAACTTTACATCTATTGTGTCATTTAATCTTGAAATATAATCATGCGAGAAATGCTTATAACCAACAAGTATCCCAAAGATGTCTCAGGTTAAATAGTTTCCCCAAGATGATTGGCAAGTGAGAGAATAGTGACACCCACTGAGGTTTGACTCACTCAGCAATTCAGCAAAAATCCTCTGCAAACCCACCCTATTCCAGTGGGTCACCATGTTACATGCTGCCACTGGGGAGTTCTGTGAGCAACGAGGTAGATGATTTCAATGTTTATAGTGGGTGCTGTATGAAAACAAAATCAAATATGCTATTTTAGGGGTTTCTGAGAAGTGTCAACATAAGACTTAGGATCCAGGAAGGCTTTTGGGAGAAAAGGATATTGAATTCAGTCTCTAATGATGTTCAAGAGTTGTATCTAAAAACACATTAATGGCCGTGGCTACAATATAAGTAAGATTCAGGAAGGTAGAGCATTATAGCTCTTTGGACATGATGGATATACAACTGTAACTTCATAAAAGAATCAACAGATGTATAGATGGATGTTTGGCCTACTTGGGCACCTACCAGGAGAGCTGAAACTTAAGATGTATTGTGCCACAGTCTAGCTGGGCACAAATCACCGAGCCACCACAAAGCACTTGTATCTACAAACAGGAAACTTTATTGCCTGAACTCCAACAGCATTCCATGCACACTCCCTGGGAACTCTCCCAAACGCCACGCGGCTCCTCCAGGAACCACCAACTGGAAATCCCTCCTCTGGCACTTCCCCAACCAATGCGAACTCTTCAGGAATCCCCATGAGAGTTCAACTGGAACTCAAGCGAAACTCAGAGAGAACTCAAAAGTCATTGTCTTAATGGCTCGCTGGCGTCACCTCTCATCCACTACTTCTGGCAAAAATGCCATGCATCATCCCCACCCAGCTGTGGCCCTCAACAGTGTTGTGCAGTGCGTCTAAATAATAAAAGCTTTGGGTATCAAGCTGAAGAGCCTGAGTTTTGTCCTGGGGTAATAGAAAAACATTGGAGGATTTGAGTAGGGTAGTGATATAAGATTTATATGCACTAAAGACCACTCTGGTGGTAGCAATGTGGAGCTTACAAGTGAGGAGAGCCCAGGCTTCAGGCAAGAAGTTAGGAAAGAAGCTCTTGCAATAATATGGGAAGATGTCATAAGAAGCTAAACATCTATGGCAAAAAAAAAAAAAGAGAGAGAAAGAAAGAAAAGAAAAGAAACAAAAACCAAACAAACCAGTAACAGTGGAAATGGACAGGAGGGGGCCAAAAACAAAAAAAAAATAATCTTAAAACAAAAAAATCTACAGGACTTGGGAATGTTTGGATTTAAATCACAAAGTTCCCTAGCCTCTGGTGGTCGAGGTCATGTTTACATTTACTGAAATTGCCAACAGTGGAAGTGGCAGATAGAAGAAGAGAGGAGGGGAGGATGAATTTGGTGATGAACACATTGAATCTGAGACCTAGATGGGAAAATCAGAGAACACTAGTTGAACAGGCAAGCCTAGAGTTCATGAGGAAAATCCCCTCAGAAATGTGTCTTTGTGAGTTATGAATACATGGGTAGAATTTTAATCATGAATTGGGATGAAATCCTCAAAGACAGATGTGGAAATCCAACATACAGCCCTAAGAGCACTGAATAGAAGAGGTAAGAAGAAAAGCCCAAAGATCATAAAGATAGTCTTTTAGGTTTCTTCTAGAAGTTTTTAGTTTTAGCTATAGTTCAGCTCTCTCCTCTGAGCCACAAAATTTATCTTGAATTAACTTAGGTATACGGTGTGAGGTAGAGGCTCATGTTTCTTAAGGATACCCAGTCATCCTAGCAAGTTTTGAAAAATATATTATTTTCATCCTGGAATTATTTTTATCTCTTGTTAAAAAAATATTGACTGCATAAATATTAATTTGTCTCTGGTCTCCATATTTCTTTTCCACCAATCAGTTTGCTGAGTAGAAGAATCCATTCATCAATATATTTTCTTCTTCATTATAAGACATGTTATAGTTAGTCTTGAACTCTGTGTATATGTCTTTCAACTTGATTCTAAATATTAACTTTTTAGTAACTAGTTAGTTTGATGGTCTCTCCATAGTTATGGAGACCATTACCATTGTTCCATTATTTCATTCATTCATTTTTTCATTTATTTCAATAAATATTTATTGGATGCCAGACTTGCAATGGGTACTATGATTAGAACAGAGAAACAGCAATAAATTAAGCAAGCATACTTCCTGTCTTAAGCAACTACCATAGTGAAGGAGACACTTATAGAAATAAATAACTAATTTACTATGCACTAAAAATAAATACTCAGTCAATAAATATTTATTGAGCGTATACTATTACTTGGCTATATGGAACACTAAACTCATGTTGAATTTCATATTTGCCAACGCAAGTGTGAACTCTTCTCAGCCCGATGTCACCCACATAATATCTTTTCCAAGCTACAGATTTATTGCTAATTAGTTGGATCCTTCTCTTTTGAACACTTCCCACCACAAATGCATCATAACATGAATAGTGATATCTTAGGTAAGCATAGTGCTTTCCACTTGTTGAGATAGTTTTACACCCATTATTTTGTTTTTCCTCTTCATTTTTCTCCTGTGCGTTAGAAAAAGCTAATATTGTTTTTATTTAACAAAGAAATGTAGATCACAGCAATGTTAAGTGGTTTGCTTGTCATCATTCAGTAAGGACAAGAACCCTCTCCCTTTCCACTGTTACCCCAATGCCCTTTCTCCTTCTTTTTCCCATTTCTCTCTCTCTCTTTTCAGCATCTTATCAGTACCTACCATACCGGGAAGGCTTCCAATTTCAGGTACCATTTCTGGGCTCCAAGTTAAGCTGCCACAATGGCACCTGATGTTGAAAGACCACAATGGATTGTCAGTGTTATCTCCAAGTGCTGATGGAGATTTATGAATTGGGATGGAGAAAAGAATCATGATCATTTTCACTATTATAACTGCCTGCAGCAGATTCATAACATTTCTGACACTTTTTTCATCCTTTTTACCAGGCATCAGCTGTCAGGGGAAGGTGGCCCCTTCCCACCCAGCTTGGGAATGAAGTGATAAATGTGTCAGAAAGCTCATGCAGAGTGCAATCTTCTGCCTTGTAAACAGGGTTCATTGATACATACATTAAACTTTGCTTTCTTTTCTAAGCCCCCATAAAGGTGCTTGAAAAACAGCACTGTCACTGATAAATGTCTCCTGCATCATGGGATGTTTAAGGATGGGGCCTGGTTAAACTATAAATAAAGATATATAAGTGGCTGAATATCTTGAGTCTTGCTGGGCACCAGGCTGACCGATATGTCAGGGCTGTCGCTTTTACATGAACAAATCTATACCCGGGTTCTGAATTTTCATGAGCTCATCCTCTTCTCCCAACCCCCTCTTCCCCGCTCCCATATCTTCCTAAAACACTTATCAAACCTCTAAAGACATGGAAATATTGAATGCACTAAAAAAATTTTTAGGTCAGTTTATTTTTTTCAGTGTTTAATGCAGAAAAGGGCCCTGTTTTGCATTCCCGTCGGCAATGTAGACAGAGTGAGGAGTGTGTAATTGGGATCACGGTGGGAAGTATGCTAGGGACCAAGAAAAAGTTTTGCAAAATTAGACTATCAAGAGGGTGTGGGGGGAAAACAAGGAAGAATATTTCTTTAGGCAGAATGCAGTATACAAGTGTACATTTTTCAACAGAAGATGAAAGGGATGCGTTATCCCAACAAACCAAAAACAAAAAAGCTAGCAAAAACCAAACTTGAAATGATAGTTATGTTTCAGGTCTTCAACTTTTGTTGTCATTATTATTCATAATATTATTAAATTAACTATTATCCATCCATTACCTGCTAGTTGTCTATTCCCTTTTACCTATCCAGTACCTATCATGGCACCTGCCACATATTAAGAGTTCATTGACATTAAATGAAACAAATCCATTATTTGGTCATTCCACTTTATAATAAAAGGAATATTCCATCTCTCTATGCTCCCATAAGAATAGGAAATAATAGCTTCTTATTTAATACATGGTTCTGCTGAAATTGGGGAAAGTTTTTTGAGGTCTGCACTCTATTGGAGTCTTCTTTTCCTCAGGCATTGGACTGAAAGACTTTAATTTCCCTCTTCTTGTGCCTTTTATTGTTTCCCAAGAGGACTTGCTTCTTCTGGAAGCACAACTATGCTTTTGGAAATGTGCTTCAGCTTTTCTGTGCAAGCCCATTTTTAATCCAGACTGACTGACTACTTTAAGAATCTGAAAAGGTTGCTTTTCCTGGCCTCATCACCAGGCCTCTTATCTGATTATAATTAAGAGTTCCCACTCTCCACTTCTCCGGCATGACCCCGAATCCAAGGTACTGCCTGTACTGGGGCAGGCAGACAAAATGGAGACATACATTTAAATTGTCCTTGGAGAAGTGGTTGATTCCAGGACTGTGGAAGGAAAATTAGAAGATGAACCTAGAACATCTGTGGAACCTCAGAAGAAATATTCACACACATAAAAATGGGAACATGTCAAAAGGTCAAAAGGGAATAGGTAATTCTCAATGGCAAAAGTCAGAGAAAACTGATCAAATACAAAATGATAATATTGGATAATAATGCATAGAATAAAATAAATATTCATGAGCCAGATAGAGTATTATATTATGCATAATTGTAGACAATTATATATTTATTTACAATTATATTTATACAAATTTTGTACAGTTATATTTATAAAATGTATATTATTATATGTATTTATTCAAAATTGTCTTTATAAAAGACATCATTGAATAAATAAGTTGGTGAGGAAGATGGGACAACCTTTCTTTGTAGAAGAGTTCCAATTTATCAATATTCAAGGAATGTGGAAAATATAAAACACCTTAGTTGTAATTATTGCAGGAAGGATCCACCAATGAATGCTAAAGTTTAGTTGGCAAAAGTTTGAGGAGAGACAGGGCATTTGCATGGCTTAGAGATAATTCTTCAAAGATATTTATTCATTTATTACAAAGGGAAAAAGAGAAACTTTACAGTGGCAAAATCCCCAAGTGCTATCTTCAACAACTAAACAAGGTCAAGGTACATCACGTAACCCCTGGTGTGATCCGCCATGATATACTTGCCAAGATGGCAAGATGTAACACATCTTGCCAACAATATGTGGCCTCAGTGGAATCATAATGAAACATCAAACATGCCCAAGTTGAGGAACAAAATGGCTGTCCAGTGCTCATAAAAGTGACAAAGTCATGAAAAACAAGGAACGTTTGAAGAACTGTTACAAGATTGAAGGAGGCCAGAGGAACAACAGCCCAATGTATCATGGGATCCTGGGCTGGACTGCAAAACACACAGACACAGAGGGAAGGTTGGTAAAATCCAAATAAAATCTGGAGTTAGTTAATAGTATTCTACCCATGTTCATTTCCTAGCTTAGGTCATTATATAATACTCATATGAGATGTTAATAGTAAGGGTGTATGGAAGCTCCCTTACTATATTTGAAATTTTTAGGTTAATATAAAATATTTAAAAGTTTCAAAAATGAAATTATAAGTAAACATATAGCTAGGGCATTTTCTTTCACAAGAAAGTCTTAGGAATTGAAACCCAACTGATTGGAACTTTAAAGGGATAGAGATTCTGTTCTCTATAATTGTGCATTCATCAGAACACTTGACAAATAAGCTATTATCTAGGATTTAATTATAAAATTGACTTTCAGGGACAATCCTGGGTTTAGTGCAGATGCAGGATAGCTATGGTCCTGGAGATTGGGGATCCCCATCCATCCTCCTTTTCCAGCCTGCCCTTGCATACCTCTGCTCTCTAGCCTGTCTGAGTCCATCAGGTATTTCTACAATTACCCTTTTCCATGTTCCTTCCTCAGCCAGAAATTACCTTTCTCCTTCATCTATGCACTGCCTTTGGTAGTAATCATTATGCAAATATTTAGGGGTTTAGCACAGTAACTGAGCCATAGTTGACACTCTATAATGGTAGCTCTGTGTTTGCTTTATTTTTATTTATCTGTTTATTTTGGGACAGGCTTATGCTATGTTGCTCACACTGGCCTTGAACTTCTGGGCTCAAGTGACCCTCCTGCCTCAGCCTCCTAAGTAGCTGGGATAATAGTCACTTGCCACCATGCCCAGTCTTTGTGTTTAGTATTAATGATGGAAGGCTCAGTGATGTCACCTTGCCCGTGAAGTCTTTGATGAATTCACTTACATATTCATTAAGCAAAAATTCTGCTGAAATGTACTTTGTTCCAGGTACCATGTATTTACTCATGCCTTAGAGACCTTGGAGATGCAGCCATCAACAATTCAGACTGCTCTCCCTGCCATGGCACAACTTGCAAAGTCTAATACAGCAGATAGGAATCAAACCTATCTTCCCAGGTGTGAGCAGTGCTAGGAGAGGGGAAATATTGGTTTTGAACCTGTTATGGTCACATTGGTTTTGAACCTGTTGTTTCCTTCTCTGCCTTTAGACAGAAAGAACAGATTCTTGATATTCTCTTATTTCCTGCATTTTAGACTGGTCAAGGGGAGATAAAATGGAGATAGATTATTTATAATTAAATAAGAAATATTTCTCTGGAAAATTCACTTGAATAGAAGGCCCCACTCTCAATCACTGAGTGTTCTGTTTGGCTGAAAATTCTTTATGGGTGTGGCTCCCTTCGTGTATGCATCTGATTGAAACCTCTTGGGACATAGTTGGAGCTGGGTACTTTGTTGTTTATTGTGGGCGTAGAAAAGCCGTTAGCCTCGGTGAGAGCCTAGTCCAGTAGTTGACATTAAAGAACATAAATATTACCATCCAATGTGGTCAGTTAAAACCCAGAGGAAGGGACATTAGATTCTGTCTGTGGAGAGAGGTCAGGGTAAGTCTGACCAAGGAGGTGACATCAATTTGACTCCAAGGGAAAACAGGACTGCTGCCTCAGAAAGGATGGGGGTGTTCTCCTGCACAGGAGCAGAGACCACAGAACCAAACAGTTCATTAAATGCCCACAGGGGGTCATTTTACTTCTGTCCCCCTAAATTTTGTAGGCTGTGAGGCAAGGACCATTTAGGCCCCTAA
Source organism: Marmota monax (assembly GCF_021218885.2). Lineage (NCBI taxonomy): Eukaryota > Metazoa > Chordata > Mammalia > Rodentia > Sciuridae > Marmota > Marmota monax. The sequence continues at coordinate 61,610,786 of NW_026693777.1, read as the reverse complement.
GGAGTACCTATGATGTTTGGTGCTGTGGTCATACTAAGTACCAAATTTGGGTGAGGTATTAGTATCTATTTTCATAATGTTTGCTGCAATTTGGTGCAATTCTATCCTTTGTGTTTTGAGCTTCTTTTCAATAATGTCTGCATATAAGATACTCACCAACCTCAATCTACTTGTTTACCAAATCTCTTTCACTCATTTCCAAACACCTCCCCACCTCTCAGACGCTTCCCTCCCTTCTGTGGGTATTTGTACAGACAGCAGGTCCTCCCAGAAGCCTCAGGCTCCCATGTTTGTCTCCAAATGTGTCCACAGTCTACCCAGTGAGGGCAGAAATCCCCGCCCTGGAAGATAGATCTCACCCACAGGGATGCTTGCCAGAGGTTCCATAAATTTGGTTTCCCAGAAGACTCAAGCAATGCCAGAAAGGGCACATATATTCTCTATCTGGAGTCTGGAGTCGTTTTCAGTCTCTCTCTCTCTCTCTCTCTCTCTCTCTCTCTCTCTCTCTCTCTCTTTCTCTCTCTCTCTCTCTCTCTCTCTCTCTCTCCTCTCAGCATACAATGTGAAGGCTACTCTTGAGTTGTACAGTTTTAACCTGAGAGTAAGGTGATTTGGATTAAGTCCCACTTCTATCTCTCACTAGCCACTGGGAATAAGCTGTCACCTCTCCAAATGTCAATATCCTTCTCCATTGAATGGTGATAGCAATAATTGAATGTGCCCAACTTCTTGGGAGAGTCAGATAAGATAATGAAAGTACTGTATAAACTGCAAAGAACTATACAAATTTGGCAAGGTATTATTAAAATCAATGATAACATTAAATAATCCCAAATATAATAGAATGAGTCTTTGTTGATATTTTGAGATTTTTTATTATTAATCTGGACCATTTTCCTAGGCAGATTATTATGAGTATCATTTATTATTGGAAGAAGGATTTTATGATTTATCTGAGCTTTTCCAGATAAATCAATATTTACTCTGCATGTTGAGTTTGTAACATACTTCCCAAGTTCACCCCAACTGCAAAATTTTAGTGAGAGATGACATCAGTTAGATACCATTCCAATAAGAGTTAGCCTCTGAAAGAAAAATGATGATAAAGCAACATAACTGAGGCTAAGAGCTGAAGGCTGGGGAGACAGAGAGATGAAGTTCAGATCTTGCCTACAGATGGGTTACAGCAAGGTGACCCAGACACCTATGTGACTTCTCTGGGCTTCAGCACTTCATGGGAGTCCTAGAACTCCTTCATAGCTTAGCATGAATATGAGATTTAAAAAAAAAATGCATCTTTATAAACTCTTGAGTGCTTCAGTTAAATTTCCTTTATTGTCATTAGGTGAGACACCTGGCATTCTCTTTTGATTGACAGAAATCAATCATATCCGTGGGCAGTGAGCTATGGCTGACAGTCCTCTTTAGAGAAATGCATTAGAACACCACAGAAAAGCCCATGAAATATGATCACACTTCCTGAGTTTAAATCCTGCATGGTTCCATTCTTGCCAACTTGATGACTCTGGGCAAGTTATTTAACCTCTCTGTGCCACAGGCTTCTCTTTTTTAAAACAGAAATGACAGCTATATCAACTTCATAGTGGTGTTACAAGGAGAAAATGAGTAAAATAGGAATGAAAGGCTCGGCCTGTAAAGTTTAATTCTTTACATTACTAAATACTGCACGTGTCCAGTGTTTTTAAAGAGCCTCTCAGTTCATGGGCAGAATGAAGACACGTGGAAGGAGACACTTAGCTGCTGTTAATGGAAAGCAACGCTACTGTCTCAGAAACTGCCTGATCTCAGTCGGCTGGTTTATTTTTGCAGGTTTTCCGTTTGAGAGGACTTTCTTTTCCTCATCTCTCAGCCTTTGCCATCACTGACTGGAAAAGCCAAAAATGGCATTGGGATTTTCTTGAAAACCTATCATCATACGATGCACAACTAAAAAAGGCATGTTCATATTTTGCTTAGACATTGTTGCTGCTGTGGATGGCAGAACCTTGGTCTGGCAGTCACTGGGTTCTGGTCCTGCTCTGCCACCAACTTACAGGGGCCTTGAACAAGTCATGTCAGTCCCCTGGATCCCAGTGTCCGCCAGAAAAGGAGACTTTGCTTTAAAGAAATGCTTCAATTACCAAAATACTTCTTCCTACATATATTTTGTTTTGTTGAAAATGATTTTTTTTAGATTATTTTTATGCTTATTTTGGAGCAGATTTAAAGCTGGCAATTCTTTTCCATTATGGATATATTTTTTTGAACTCCAGTCTGAGAAGTGCTGCACTAGGTCAGGGATGGGCCGGACACCTGTTGTTACAGCGCTGGCAGCCTGAGGGCTCAGCTCCTGCCCTCCCCCTGCCCACTACAAGAAGGAAATTTGGGGGCTCCTTGTTCATCAGGAAAACCTACATTTCCCTGAGTCCTTTGCAAGAATTAACATTACCCAGGAACAAAGTGAAAACTATAAAATGTTTAACGAATGATCACAAGGAATGAATTGCCGCTTTCCATTTTTCTTCCTGATCTCCTGATGCCAATTCCACTTCACCCCCTATTGTGTTCATTTGTTGGCTCTTTGTTGACTTTAGATTGGAAGTACTTTTGGTGGGGAGCAGGGATTAAGTCTGATTCCTCTCCAAGTCTCTAGTGACTAGATCTCAACCTAAATTGAAAACATTTAATAAATAGTTCAAACAAAGGAAAAAATGGACGTCCTTCCAAGATATTGCACATTCTGACTCCTAAATCAAAAGATTGGCTAATTCATTTAAAACAGTCTTTTTCATTACTCCCGGCCTGGTCTCCTGGCCTTTGGGGATTCCATTAAAGTATAATTTACTAAATATATAAGAATGTACCTCCTCCTCCCCTGTATTCCTTTTTCATTTTTTTTTTTTTGATGGGAGGTACCAGAGATTGAACTCAGGGGCACTTGACCACTGAGCCTCATCCCCAGTCCTATTTTGTATTTTATTTAGAGACAGGGTCTCACTGAGTTGCCTAGCACCTTGCTTTTGCTGAGGCTGGCTTTGAACTTGCGATCCTCCTGTCTCAGCCTCCCTAACTGCTGGGATTACAGGCGTGCGCCACCATGCCCAGTTGTATTCCTTTTTTCATTGTAGTAACAGTCACTGGGTGAAGCAGAATGAAGCAGGTCATGCAAAATTTCTGCCTTCATAGACCTTACAGTCTGAAGGAAGGATACTGAATGATAATTACCAGATAGAAAGTGTATTACAATATGGAAAAGGAGTTTGCATGAAGCAGAGGGGAAATGAGTGTTTTCTAAACTAGAAAAGCCTGAAAGTCCAGCGGAGATCTTTACATGGCATTCCAAGAGTTAAACTCAGCTATGTTAAAGACAGAGTAAAACGCTTCTCCTGAGACCATCCCTACTTACATTCATTTCTGCCAATCACAATGTCCTACTTACTCAAGTTTGCTTGGGTATTATCTCTGTCTCAGTAACACAATCTCCTACCCTCTCCTACCTGTGCTGCCATCTTATTTTTATCCTAATGGATCACACTTTCCTCCCTACCTGACTCAACATCTTCTTTTTTGACTCCTCCACTCACCACTTCTCTCATCTCTCTCTTCCTGTTTTCTAGTGTTGATAGTTCTGCTTTTGTATCTTGCTTCTCTACCATTTGCTCTATTAGCTAATGAAAGGAAACAGATTAGAGAGAAAAGACCCTGAGCTTTGAAGAAAGTTGGACTTGAGTTCAAAGTCTAGTTTCACTAATTAATAATTATATGACCTTGTGTGAGGAGTCAGTAATTCCAAATGCCCAGAGAGGACAAATAAGAGGAGGAAACAGTTGCATAAAAATGTCTGCCCATAATTTGCATCTGATCTTGATGGGTTGAATGCCTTTTACAATAATATCACTTGTGATGTATCAGGTGCTTTGAGTACTGTTTTACACACATTTTGCTTATAAATTCTTTAAAATATTCCTGTGAGATGAAACCATAAAACAATAATAATCTTTGCTTCTCATCTTCATCCGCATTTTATATGGGAAAACTCAGAAGTACAGGGAGAAATATTCATGTCTCAGATTCCAACAGCATGTGATTGTCAGAAACCAGACTTAAACCCTGAAGTCTCACTCCAGACCTGTGCACTGGTGGTACCTCCCAGTTGCCAATTATACTTTTAGTTTTCTCATTTGTAAAATAAAACTAATGATATATCCTTCTCAGATTTGTCATGAGAATTAAATAAGATAATGTATAAAAAATCCCTATTATACTTTTTGCTATTCAGTAAATAGTAAATAAATATCATTTGTGCCTCCTCCTGTGTTAATTTATTCATTTACTTACTTTTTTTATTTTTGTGGTGTTGGGGTTGAACCCATGGCTTCTCATAGGTCAGGCAAGTGTTCTGCCACTAAGCCACACCCCCACCCCCTAAATGGCCATAATTTCTAGAATAGCTCCCCTTTTCTCTAAGAAATTTTAAGGGATTTTTCTATTATCTTCTAACTCTTAATATTGCTGATAAGCAATTATGTGCCATTTTAATTCCTATCATTTAGTATACAATCCCCAACCCTCAAACTTTTTAGGACCTTCTCTTCCTTCCAGCTGTCTTGATAATTCAGGTGGACGCATGCCTGATGGGTCTTCAAACTTCGTTGCATTGAGTACCCAGGAGGCTCTTTCAATATGGCAACTCAGGCCCTTCTACTTGGAGCTTAGCAGGATCGAACAACAGCTCAATCAAAGCCAAGACACAGCCAATTTACAGACCACTGGGCAAAAAAAGAGATATTGCCATATGCCACTGAGTTTGGGAGTTTGTTTGTTGACTTCTTGAAGACTGACAAATACTCATTGGCTGTCATATGCATTTGAGAATGATGCATTCAAAGACTGGTTAGAAGTTGTGTGTGTGTGTGTGTGTGTGTGTGATTTGTGTTTATGTGATTTCTGTCTTTCTCTGTGTGTACTTCTTTGTATGTATAATGTGATTGTGATAGGGAGGGGTTTGGGACTCGTTAACTAGGGAACCCCTACAGAGAGATTGGACAGGTCCTGGCTATGTCAATGAAGAGCCCTCAAAGATAAAGTCTTCTCTAGAACAGACAGCTTCTACAGAGAAGCCTTGCCATCCCCTTCCTGGGTAACAATCTACAGACTGGCTGTGTTCTGGCAGCTGAGCTGGGGAAGAAGGCTGTACTCTGTACATAGACTTTACCTAATCCCTGGCTTTTAGGGCTGTGCCTTACTCCTACCTTCTCTATGCCTACTGTTCCCAGGTCTGAAGCTTCTTTGGTCCCATGCATTCATAAAATAACTCTCTAGCTCCTTGTTGGGATGGAAAGCAGTCAACACTGGCTGCATTGACTCAGGGAAGGATAAGGGGTCTTTGGATGAATGGTTCTCAATTGGAGGAAATATTGCCCCTGAAAAATGTAATGTCATGAGACTTTTAGTATCAGTGAGCAGAAGCCAGGAAGGCAGCTCGACCTCTGATGTAGATGCCACTGAATAAAGAAGTGTCCTGCCCCAGATGTCAGTAGGGCCCAGGTGGAGATCCAGCTTTAGACATGACTTCCAGCAGGCACTCACCCTGCTGATGGGACCCCTACAGAGAGATTGGGCAGGTCCTGGCTATGTCATGAGGAGCCCTCAGAGATAAAGTCTTCTCTAGAACAAACAGCTTCCTTCTGAGGAACCTGGGGTCTCTAGTTCCAAAGATCTCTCGGGTGCCTGAGTCAGCAGCTGCCCACTGGCACCTCTTTGTGAAGGTGGAGAACACTAGTCTTGATGGTCTCCAGAGGCCTCTGTAGCTCTGGTGCTGAAGCAGTTTCACCGCTTGTTCCCACTGATGGTTGTCCACCGTCCACCCGATCCCTCACACACCAGGTTTCAACCTTCCAGAATACTTGTTAGGACCCCTGCCCACTCTTGTCTCCTGTTCATTCTCCTTGTCTCTATAGGCTTAAACCTCTTTTTTGCTTTATGTCTTTTTAGTTGGGTTTTGACAAAGAGTTATAATTAATGTTTTTGTCCCATTTGTCACATTTAACTGGAGGTATATAGTCTTCCTAAACTCTTAAAGAACCATTTCCTTGCTTTCTTTCATAACTTCATATCATAAACTACAGGCTGTTCCTATGTTTATTATAAAGATTCTGGGGTCCACCGAGTCCAGTCCAGTAGATTGTCATAAAGGAAGATGGAGTAGGGATCTTCTACTCTTCTCTGATAATACACTTGTGTTTTCAATAGAAATAGCAATCATTGGCCACCAGAGGTGAGAAAGCTCTGGCTGCAGAGCTGCAAGGGCCCCTGCAGACCATGGAGACCAGTACTCGCTACCTTCAGTCATGTCACTTGATGCTATGGCTTAAATCATAAATTGCCGCAGTCTGGCTGGGCACAAATTACGAGCCACTGAAGCAGGAACAAACTTTATTTCTGAACTCCACCAGCATGCTCCACACACGCTCCCAGGAACTCCTCCTGAATGCCACACAGCTCGTCCAGCAACCAGCAGCCGGAAATATCCTCGGGAAATCCCTCCTCCTGCACTTCCCCAACCATTGGGAACTCTCCAGGAATCCCCGGGAATCCCCACGAGAACTCCAAAGTAGAGTGAGAACTGCAAAGTAGCGGCTGAGGTGGATAGTAATGCCTCGCCTGTCAATCAATACTATTGGCAAAATGCCAGGGGCCATTCCGACTCAGCTGTGGCTCTCAGCAATAAATGTCTTTAAAAGGCTCATGTGTTAAAGTTTGGCATCCAGCAGGGTGCTGTGTGGTGGAATCTTTAAGAGGTGGGGTCCTGTGGAAGGTCTTCAAATCATTGCATCATGACCTTGAAAGGGATAGTGGGACCCTTGCTACTTCCCCAGCCTCTTTATCTCTCCTTACTTCTTATTCATGAGGAGAGCAAGTTTGCTTTCTGAGGTCCTTCCACCATGATATACTGTCTTTCCAAAGGCCCCAAATAAAGAACCAACCAATCATGGACTAGAACCTCTAAAACTGAGCCAAAACAACCCTTTTATAAGTTTATTATTTCAGGTATTTTGTTACAGTAAGAGAAAGTTGACTGACACATTTGACTATTGCAATCATATCTACTTGCCTTTATAAATAACAGTGCTCATGAAACATACTTTAGTATTTTTAATTCCATTTTTAAAGAAAACATTGCATTAATTCTATAAATGGAATAGATGAACAATTTGCTATAATTATGATGTGACCTTAAAAATCAAATAGGTGGGGCTGGGGATGTGACTCAAGTGGTAGCGCACTCACCTGGCATGTGCCAGGTTCTGGGTTCAATCCTCAGCACCACATAAAAATAAAAAATAAAAATAAAGATGTTGTGTCCACTGAAAACTAAAATAAATAAATAAATATTAAAAACACACACTCTCTCTCTCTCTCTCTCTTTTTAAAAAAAAATTCAAATAGGTGATGGGGGCAGGTGGGAGGGTGAGTTTTAAATTCTACCTGACACTATTGACCACCAAAGTTTCTGAGTATGAGATTTGCTCTATAAAAAAGGAAAATCAGCAAGGATTAGAGAGGTGTTAAAAACATCAGCACCAACTGAGGGTTTATTTTGATATAATAAAAGAAAAGTACTGAAAGTTAGTTGGAAAAAGGACTGTTTGTTACATAACTCACTGTTAGCAAGTAGCCACAAATCCCAAACCAGCAATGTTAGACTGCCTCTTTGAGAGGCTTGGGACTCATCCAAACCTATGGATTTCTCAGATGGAGTCAAAGGATAAGAGGGAAATGCCATTTGCAGTGTCCCCAGCAGGCCAACTATGGTGCTGGCATCCACCTCCAGGTCTTGTTGAGAACAAGTCTGTTTTCTTCCCATAAATCTCTATTTTCCTATAGAAACACAAGCTTTAGGAGGCACTACAGGAAGAACCAGTGAGAAAACTCTATCAGAAAACATGAGACTGTTCCCTTCCTTCTCTTTCTTTTAAATAAGCAGTAACACATAGGATTATTGCCTTTATAGGAGTGCATCACCGGAGCCTTCTTTCTGTCCCTCCTCCTTCGGATCATTTTTCAGTTAAGGATTGTTTTTCTTTTAAAAATATGTTTTAGCTTCTCTTTTACAACGTTATCCACACTTTACAGAAAGGAAGCTTATTAAAAGTTAAAAAGGAGCACAAAAAATAGCACCTATGTTGCAGGCGAACAAAAAAATACGTATGGTGGGAAAACTGAGAATTCTGCCTCTATTAATTAAATGACAGTATAACAGGTTCCATTTTCATATGCATTTTTAACCATACAGATTTAGAAATGGATATTTGAACAGTCATGGTCCTGAAAATATAAATCATATTTTGACTTGGAGTTTTAAGAAAAAGAAAGAAAGACACCTACCAGACATAATTAATTCAACCCACCACATCTACCACAGAGATTTCTCACAAAGAAACAAAACCAAGAAAATTAAGTGATTCCCTTGAATTCCTGGGCTCTTTTATTTTTCTAGTCTTTATTAATAGATGCATTTCAAGGCCTTCTTTCATTCCCACAATTAGGCTAATTTTTGCTAATGAGGATGCCCCACAATAGGGGAAGCTGAGGAGCCAAACAATTTTGTGTAATGCAAGTAGGGTTTTAGTTTGTTTTTTAATGAAATGAGGTTCATCTAAATCTATAACCCACTACCTATTTTCTTTCTATCTCGTTTTATTTGCTATTCACATGAACCCAAAGGTGCTGGGTATGCTTGTCATGGTACTTAATGTCTCCAGGGTCAACTTGTATTTCAACACATAGAAACACCTCTGGCCAGGAAAGCAGGACTGTGCTACTCTTTTTAGAGGTGGCCCCTAATTCACAGTGGTCATTTGACCTGAGTAAGGCCAATAGTCAGTGACCTGCTAGGAAGAGCTTTTTCAATCTGGGCTGATAACAACGAGTTAATCCAATCAGACTATCGTCTTCTATAAATTGGCATTCATAAAACAGAGCTGTAACAGACACCCAGAAATGGAAATACTAAGAAAGAGAAGTCATCCAGGCTAAGAAAGGTGTGGAGAAGTTGGGAAGTTGATTCCGAACAATCTCCCACTTCTAGGATGCTCACCTTGTATGCTTGAAGTAACTGCCTTTTTCTCAGGGTGGCAGAACCTACAAGAAAGTTGTTGCCAACCTAATGGAAGTAGGTATTCATAGGCCCATTTTATAGATGAAGATGCTAAGGCTAAGAGGTAGTCTATAAAAAATCACTCCTATAATTCAAATTCCCAGCTCAGTGCTCTATACTTGCTACTTTCCATGCTAGTTTCTGGATTCATTATCCAAGGCTCTCTTATCTTAGGATTTCATACAAGTCCACAGACACCCAGAAGAAGATAAAGGACACCCTCCAGTCCTGCCTGCAAAATACATCTAACCTTCTACTTCTTTTTTCTCTTTTTTTCAACACCCTCAGTTGGAATCTGATACCAGCATCTTGCACTTGTTTTAAATGGATGTATCCGGACTCTGATCTCTACCTTCTGCCCCTATTTAATTTCCACACTGCAGCCAGTGTGCCTCAAGAGGATGAACTGAGTGTACTCCTTAAGCTACCTGCTACTCCTTCCTTCCTAAGACCCATCAAGCTTAGGACACATAGAATGAAACACCACCTTTTTTTTAAGGTGTTAAGAATGGGAAATAGGGAAGTGTACCCATAGCAGAGATTTTGATAAATTTCTAGAGGACTGTAAGGTGGATGGAATCATGTTAACTGATAAACCACGGTGATGGAGAAGTGAGTTGGAGAGGCTGAAGGGAAAGCAGAGTCTGCTCTATCCATGGAGTCCCTATGTGGATCTGGACAAGAGACACCTTCTAAGGACAGAAACCCAGAGAGGGAGCTGGTGTTCTCTAGGGTCAGATGCTCAGTGTGATCCTTCATTTATGAGCACAGTAAGGTGACCATGGACCACCAGACAGATGAGGTAATCTAGGAACAGGAAGGTTAGCACCACAACCACCCACCCACAAGGTAAAGAGGGAATCTGGGGAAGAGAAGCAAACCTTTTAAAAAAAAATCTTACTACTATTTTTATAGAAAGTTAAGAATATATTTCAGCATAAAGCAAGAATAGGCCACTATGACAATTTGTCAAAGAACAAGAAAATATTTATGGAAAGGAAAAAAAAATGCTTGCCAACAAACTCATAAACTCATTTAAACAACTACTAGAAAACACTGAGGAGTTTCCCTCAACATGAAACAGAGAGAGAGAGAGAGAGAGAGAGAGAGAGAGAGAGAGAGAGAGAGAGAGAATGAGTCAACCAAAAAATAAAAAAACCACCAACATCCATTAAAAGAAAGAACAGAATTGGAGGGAGAATAATTTTAAAAATAATATGAAAATCTTTCCTAGTACTAGAGAGATACAAAAACAGAATGAAAGGCTTCACTAAACATTGCAAGAAAGAATGGGGAAAAAAGACCCATGTCTACATTCATCCTTGCAGTTTCAGAACATTATGAGTAAAAAGAGATTCTAAGAAAAAGTAAAACTTTTCAAATAAAAATAAATATATAATACACAGGTCACTAGATAGAGCAAATCCTAAATGCTTTCAAATGGAAATATGAATATACGCATGTACCTATCTAAGCGCTTGTGGGTGAGCGTGCACACACTTTGTTACAAAAGAACAGCAATCAGATCTGCATCATACTTAGCAACATTCAGTGCTGAGTATGATAGAATCATGTCTTTAAAGTTGTGAATTCTTCAGGACTTGTCTTGTCAGATCCTCACAACAACTCTAGGAGAAGGTGCCCAGGATGTACAAAGTTAACTCTCAGAACAAAAGTGCCTGTGTTTCTAATTCCGATGACTATGGAAAATCACATCCAAGGCATCCTTTCTGTTCCAGGCCCATATCAATAACAAACATAATTAAAAATGAAGAAATTTAAAATTCAGAACTGAATTACAAATTTTAAAAAATATTTCTTTAAGTTAGAAATAAAAAAGGAATTCATATTGATAACCAGAGCGGGATGAAGCCAGGTCAGATGGGGGCTACAGAGTCTTTTTCCAATGTGGGAAACAAAGACTCAAATTGCTCTTTGCAAAGAAGTGTGTCCAAAGCCAAGCTCCTTTCTTAAAGCCTGAGATTGGTGGAGGACATCCTATGCATGAGATCACCACCTGGATCTGTTAGTCATTAGCAAAGTACAAATATCTGAAGGAATAATGGTGTAGATACTGTTCACAAATAGAATTTGACCCTCCCTGGTTCTATGGTTGGATGTGCAGTCATCTCAATATCACCTTGTGAAAGGATTACTAAAAGACCCAGTTAGAGCTTGGTCTAAACTGAGAACCCAGGAATCTAAGAAAAAGCTACTGTCAAAAGCTAGAAAAAAAGGAACACACCAATAAAAAAAGAGAAATACAAAATATATAAGCTCCAATCTCCCCATTTGAAATGAGCCTACAAAAACCAACAAACAAATCTAAAAATGTCATCACAATCAATAGCCAACCATCAAAATATGACATCACTCTGGGTAAAATTAGTCATATAATGTCCAGAAATTTTAAAATAAGAATGTTTATAATGCTTTAAAGCAAAGCACAAATAAAAATAAATATAACCTTGAAAACAAAACAGTATTGAAATTGAAAATGCTACAGATCAAACTTTAGATTAAATACAATTTAAGGAAGAATAAATAAAAGAGACAAATGAAATAGTCCTAAACAGATGAAAAGACGCTCAACCTCACTAATTATCAGGGATTTGTAAATTAAAGCAATGGGATACTATTTCACAGTAATTCACCGGACAAAATAATTTAAAAGTTTTACAATAATGTATGAGGGAGAGCCGCCCTCCACCCCCCGCGCCTGCAAGGTAGGCGGAACTATGACCACCCACAGCACAGGCCCAGTGGCCTGCTGAGAGGCAGAGCCGCCCACTCCCCCCCCCCCCCCCCCCCCCCCCCCGCCTGCAAGGTAGGCAGAACTGTGACCACCAACAGAAAAGGCCCAGTGGCCAGTGGAGGGGCAGAGCTGCCAACCACGCCTGCAAGGTAGGCGGGCCTGCGACCCACCAGCAGAACAGGCACAGGGGCCTGCTGAGAGGCAGAGCTGCCCCCTCCCCCCGCGCCTGCAAGGTAGACAGAACTGTGACCACCCACAGAACAGGCCCAGCGGCCTGCTGAGAGGCAGAACCGCCCCCTCCTCCCCCGCGCCTGCAAGGTAGGTGGAACTGTGACCACCAAAGAAAAGGCCCAGTGGCCCGCGGAGGGGCAGAGCTGCCAACCACGCCTGCAAGGTAGGCGGGCCTGCGACCCACCAGCAGAACAGGTGCAGTGGCCTGCTGAGGGGCAGAGCTGCCCCCTCCCCCCGCGCCTGCAAGGTAGGGGGAACTGGGACCACTGGCAGAACAGGCCCAGCGGCCTGCTGAGAGGCAGAGCCGCCCCCTCCCCCCCACGCCTGCAAGGTAGACGGAACAGGGACCACCCACAGAACAGGCCCAGCGGCCTGTGAGGGGCAGAGTCGCCCCCCCCCCCCCCCCCGCGCCTGCAAGGTAGGTGCAACTGTGACCACCGATGGAAAAGGCCCAGTGGCCCGCGGAGAGACAGAGCTGCCAACCACGCCTGCAAGGTAGGCGGGCCTGTGACACACCGGCAGAACAGGCGCAGCAGCCTGCTGAGGGGCAGAGCCGCCCCCTCCCCCCCTGCAAGGTAGGCGGACCTGTGACCCACCAGCAGAACAGACCCAGATTCCGCGGAGGGGCAGAGCTGCCCCACACGCCTGCAAGGCAGCATAAATATATATGCTCCAAACAATGGTGCAGCTATGTTCATCAAACAAATTCTTCTCAAGTTCAAGAGTCTAATACACCACCATACAATAATCATGGGAGACTTCAACACACCTCTCTCACCAATGGACAGATCTTCCAAACAAAAGTTGAATAAGGAAACTATAGAACTCAATAACACAATTAATAACCTAGACTTAATTGACATATATAGAATATACTACCCAACATCAAGCAGTTACACTTTTTTCTCAGCAGCACATGGATCCTTCTCAAAAATAGATCATATATTATGTCACAGGGCAACTCTTAGACAATATAAAGGAGTAGAGATAATACCATGCATCTTATCTGATCATAATGGAATGAAACTGAAAATCAACGATAAAAGAAGGAAGGAAAAAGCATACATCACTTGGAGATTGAACAATAGGTTACTGAATGATCAATGGGTTATAGAAGACATCAAGGAGGAAATTAAAAAATTCTTAGAGATAAATGAAAACACAGACACAACATATCGGAATCTATGGGACACATTGAAAGCAGTTCTAAGAGGAAAATTCATTGCGTGGAGTTCATTCCTTAAAAAAAGAAAAAACCAACAAATAAATGATCTCATACTTCATCTCAAAATCCTAGAAAAAGAAGAGCAAAACAACAGCAAAAGAAGTAGAAGGCAAGAAATAATTAAAATCAGAGCTGAAATTAATGAAATCGAAACAAAAGAAACAATTGAAAAAATTGACAAAACTAAAAGTTGGTTCTTTGAAAAAATAAACAAAATCGACAGACCCTTAGCCATGCTAGCAAAGAGAAGAAGAGAGCAAACTCAAATTACTAGCAAACGGGATGAAAAAGGCAATATCACAACACACACTTCAGAAATACAGAAGATAATCAAAAATTATTTTGAATCCTTATACTCCAATAAATTAGAAGATAGTGAAGGCATAGATAAATTTCTTAAGTCATATGATCTGCCCAGACTGAGTCAGGAAGATATAGACAACCTAAACAGACCAATATCAATTGAGGAAATAGAAGAAACCATCAAAAGACTACCAACTAAGAAAAGTCCAGGACCAGATGGGTATACAGCAGAGTTTTACAAAACCTTTAAAGAGGAACTAATACCAATACTTTTCAAGCTACTTCAGGACATAGAAAAAGAGGGAGAACTTCCAAATTCATTCTACGAGGCCAACATCACCCTGATACCTAAACCAGACAAAGACACTTCAAAGAAAGAAAACTACAGACCAATATCTCTAATGAACCTAGATGCAAAAATCCTCAATAAAATTCTGGTGAATCGGATACAAAAACATATCAAAAAAATTGTGCACCATGATCAAGTAGGATTCATCCCTGGGATGCAAGCCTGGTTCAATATACGGAAATCAATAAATGTTATTCACCACATCAATAGACTTAAAAATAAGAACCATATGATCATCTCGATAGATGCGGAAAAAGCATTCGACAAAGTACAGCATCCCTTTATGTTCAAAACTCTAGAAAAACTAGGGATAACAGGAACATACCTCAATATTGTAAAAGCAATCTATGCTAAGCCTCAGGCTAGCATCATTCTGAATGGAGAAAAATTGAAGGCATTCCCTCTAAAATCTGGAACAAGACAGGGATGCCCTCTCTCACCACTTCTGTTCAACATAGTTCTCGAAACACTGGCCAGAGCAATTAGACAGACGAAAGAAATTAAAGGCATCAAAATAGGAAAAGAAGAACTTAAATTATCACTATTTGCAGTTGACATTTTTCTATACCTAGCAGACCCAAAAGGGTCTACAAAGAAACTATTAGAGCTAATAAATGAATTCAGCAAAGTGGCAGGATATAAAATCAACACGCATAAATCAAAGGCATTCCTGTATATCAGCGACAAATTCTCTGAAATGGAAATGAGGACAACCACTCCATTCACAATATCTTCAAAAAAAAAAAATACTTGGGAATCAACCTAACAAAAGAGGTGAAAGACTTATACAATGAAAACTACAGAACCCTAAAGAGAGAAATAGAAGAAGATCTTAGAAGATGGAAAAATATACCCTGTTCATGGATAGGCAGAACTAACATCATCAAAATGGCGATATTACCAAAAGTTCTCTATAGGTTTAATGCAATGCCAATCAAAATCCCAACGGCATTTCTTGTAGAAATAGAGAAAGCAATCATGAAATTCATATGGAAAAATAAAAGACCCAGAATAGCAAAAACAATGCTAAGCAGGAAGTGTGAATCAGGCGGTATAGCGATACCAGACTTCAAACTATACTACAGAGCAATAGTAACAAAAACAGCATGGTACTGGTACCAAAACAGGCGGGTGGACCAATGGTACAGAATAGAGGACACAGAAACCAATCCACAAAACTACAACTATCTTATATTTGATAAAGGGGCTAAAAGCATGCAATGGAGGAAGGACAGCATCTTCAACAAATGGTGCTGGGAAAACTGGAAATCCATATGCAACAAAATGAAACTGAATCCCTTTCTCTTGCCATGCACAAAAGTTAATTCAAAATGGATCAAGGAGCTTGATATCAAATCAGAGACACGCCGTCTGATAGAAGAAAAAGTTGGCTACGATCTACATTCGGTGGGGTCGGGCTCCAAATTCCTCAATAGGACACCCATAGCACAAAAGTTAATAACTAGAATCAACAAATGGGACTTACTCAAACTAAAAAGTTTTTTCTCAGCAAAAGATACAATAAGAGAGGTAAATAGAGAGCCTACATCCTGGGAACAAATCTTTACTCCTCACACTTCAGATAGAGCCCTAATATCCAGAGTACACAAAGAACTCAAAAAATTAGACAATAAGAGAACAAACAACCCAATCAACAAATGGGCCAAGGACCTGAACAGACACTTCTCAGAGGAGGACATACAATCAATCAACAAGTACATGAAAAAATGCTCACCATCTCTAGCTGTCAGAGAAATGCAAATCAAAACCACCCTAAGATACCATCTCACTCCAGTAAGATTGGCAGCCATTATGAAGTCAAACAACAACAAGTGCTGGCGAGGATGTGGGGAAAAGGGTACACTTGTACATTGCTGGTGGGACTGCAAATTGGTGCAGCCAATTTGGAAAGCAGTATGGAGATTTCTTGGAAAGCTGGGAATGGAGCCACCATTTGACCCAGCTATTCCCCTTCTCGGTCTATTCCCTAAAGACCTAAAAAGAGCATGCTACAGGGACACTTCTACATCGATGTTCATAGCAGCACAATTCACAATAGCAAGACTGTGGAACCAACCTAGATGCCCTTCAATAGACGAATGGATCAAAAAAATGTGGCATTTATACACAATGGAGTATTACTCTGCATTAAAAAATGACAAAATCATAGAATTTACAGGGAAATGGATGGCATTAGAGCAGATTATGCTAAGTGAAGCTAGCCAATCCCTAAAAAACAAATGCCAAATGTCTTCTTTGATATAAGGAGAGTAACTAAGAACAGAGTAGGGCCGAAGAGCATGAGAAGAAGATTAACATTAAACAGGGATGAGAGGTGGGAGGGAAAGGGAGAGAGAAGGGAAATTGCACGGAAATGGAAGGAGACCCTCAGGGTTATACAAAAGTACATACAAGAGGTAGTGAGGGGAAAGGGAAAAATAATACAAGGGGGAGAAATGAATGACAGTAGAGGGGGTAGAGAGAGAAGAGGGGAGGGGAGGGGAGGGGTATAGTAGAAGATAGGAAAGGCAGCAGAACACAACAGACACTAGTATGGCAATATGTAAATCAATGGATGTGTAACTGATGTGATTCTGCAATCTGTATATGGGGTAAAAATGGGAGTTCATAACCCACTTGAATCAAAGTGTGAAATATGATATATCAAGAACTATGTAATGTTTTGAACAACCAACAATAAAAAATTAAAAAAAAATGTATGAGGATGAGAATGTAACTAGAAAACACCATATATTTCAGAAGATTATAAATTGGTACCACCTCATTATTAAATATTTAGTGAGGTCTAGTAAAGATGAACATGATTGTACCTTACAGCCTAGCAATTCTACTGCTTAGTATCCCAGATGGAATGTCAAAGATGTAAACAGAGACTGGTATAAGATCCATTGCAGGATTGCTTGTGGTAACTAAAAGTTGAAAGTAAACTTAGTGCACATCACCATAAGGAATAGATTGACATATAGTCAAACTGCTGAATAATTTATGTTAGCAATAAAAATTAACTACATTCATCCATGTATAAACATGAATATATCTCAAAAACATATTAAAATATGATCATATACTAGTTTATGAAAAATGTGCAAACCAATTATTATGTTGTTTAAGACATGAATGTGTAATAATAATATAATTAATGGGTAATAATAATAAAATTATAAAAGGGAGTAAAACATTAAATTCAGCATTGAAATTACCACTGGGAAAGAAGGGATGAGGTTGTAATATCTGTTTTTAAAATGTTTAAAATTTTAAATATATATAAAATAGTTCTTGCCCATCTCTCCACAAATGCCTACTTATTTGGGGGGAATTTTTAAGAAAATATCAGACATCATGCTATTTCATAATAAATATTTTGGTAGCATTGGTAACAAGGAGGTCATTCTAAAAACATAATTGCTATAACATAATTATACTTTGGAAAACTATTCATAATTTCGGTGTAAAACTAAGAGGCCCTCTCATTCCTTACAAAGACCTCCACAAACTAAACTCTAGAACCTGTGAATATGTTACCTTACATGGTACAATGGCTTGGCAGGTATGATTAAGTTACATTCTCTGGTGGAGCCTAGCCTCGTTTATCCAGGTGGGTCCAATGTAATCACAAGAGCATTTATAAGAGAAAGGCAGAAGCCAACGTGCAGGTCATCTCCAGAAGGCAGAAAAGTTGAAAAAAGAAAAAAACAAATTAAAAAAAAAAATTCTCTCTTAAAGTCCTTGAAGGAATTTTGAAAGCCATTTCATACTTCTGACCTCCAGAATGGTAAGATAATAACTTTGTATTCTTTTAATTTCTGATCATCCATTACAGCAGAAATAGGAAACTTATGCAATTCCTTTGTATTATGTAGCATGTATTCAATAATTTTTCCCAATTGTCTCATTTCAGTATCTATGCCTAGAACTTTGATAGAAAAACTAAATTAGGTATAAGAGACCAAGGTTTCTTACTATATGATTTTGGGAAATTCATTTACTCTCAATGTTGTTTCTGGTTTTATTTTTAAATCTGTGTAATGAAGAGATTTAAATCAGCATCTGTATTACAGGGAATAAGCTAGCAAAAGTAAACATTTTTTTAAAGGCTGAAATACTAGAGTTCTTGTGTGTAACAATAAACTAACTCGTGTGATTCCCATTATCCAAATAATACTTCGTAACTATCATGTTCAAGCGATCTCCAAGCAGAGGTGGGCACCCCCTAGAAAAGGGCCTGATTCAATTGTGAAAAGCAAGCTGGGGCCAAGGAAGGCAGTTGAAATGGAGCATCAGGATCTGAGTCCAGAAGGTTCTACCCAAGTCCCATTCCCCACTTGGCCACTTGCAATCAGGTGTTCTTGGGAAAGCTGCTTAAGCTCCAGAGTCCTGCGTTCTTGGCAGGTTGATAGATCACCAAAGGTGTTAAGGCCTATAAAATGCAGAGCATGTAAAATGGGCTTCAGATGAGCCATTTTCCCTCCTGGGAGGTTTAGCAGCACAATGAGCACTACTCAGCTAGATTGTGACTCAGAGGGTGAAACTCTCTAAAGTCCAAACAAGCACAAATTGTTGGCTGTTGAGAGCAAGGAAGACCACTGTCAGGTGGAGGAGGCCCCAGATGTCAGCAGTCTGATGACAGTGGGATTTGATCCAGGGCTTGAGAAAGCAAGGAGGAAGCTCTTCCAGGCTGGGGAGCACGGAGGAGCGGCAGGCACCCAGGAGGATGGGCTGGATGGCAGAGGAGGCATACATAAAGCAATGGCAGAAGATGAGACTGAAGCACACAGCCAGGTCACAGGAAGTCCTTTATTCCCATTCCTGCATTCATTAGACAAGTTTAAGCACCTGCAATGTGCCATTATGAATCCTTCTCTTTCCTGCTGTTACCACTTCTACAAAGACCTTGTAGGGCCTGGTTTGTCTTGTCTTTTAAAGAATTCTGGAGTTAAAAAAAAAAAAAAATATATATATATATATATATATATATATATATATATATATATATATATATATAATAAATCTAGTACAAGCAAAATTTACAAGTCCCAGACACAATGGCATCATGACAGAGAGCAGAACATACCGAGGCTGCTGCCAGGAGCCATTTCACAATTCCTGCTCTGAACCTTTCATTAATCCCCACCGTTTCCATTTAATTTGGAGGCCTGCACACAGTGTCCCACATAGAATTGTTTGCTGTCTTATTCACCTTCATCTCCAAGTTCCTGTTTGACCCTTACATCAGCATACATTACCCAGCCTCATACCCTTCATGGTCTCCATGTGAACAACCAACTTTTGGTAAAGATATTCCTGGGTCATGTGCCCAAAATGAATTGAGTGGCAGATGGAGGAAGGGGGGATCCTTTCCCCATGTTAAAGGCTTCCTTCTTCCTTGCTGGCTGAAGTTTAGGAAACTATAGGAAGTAGTTTTATCAGGGTTAAAACACTAAAGGAAACAAATACTTGGCATATTTCAAAATGAAAACATTTAATACAGGGAATTGGCTTACCGATCACCAGGAGTGCTGGAGGAATGGGTCAAAGTACTGCAGAAGTGACCCACCAGGGAGCTGCCTTTTCTATCCCAATCTAGAGGTTGTCCCTGGAGCTGAGGAACATTCTGCAGTCAGAGTCCAGCCATAAGACATCACGGTCCCACCCCGGCAATCTGAAGACCCTAAGTTGTATGGTGAACACTGGTGAGTGACCGTGAGGAAGAATTGCATAACCCTGGGCCTTATTTGCCAACAGAAATCAGCTAATCTGCCTCCTTCCCACGTTCCATACCTGTCACAGGTGCCAACAATTGGTAGAGCCCATATTTGGGCAGAATCCTCCTCTTCACAAGAGCAGCTCTGGTGGGAGCCAGAGCCATATCTGTGCCTCTGATACAGTGGTGCCTGCCTGCTCACTTCCTGCTCAAATGAGGCATGGTCCCTCACAACCTTCATGGGCATCTCTTCTACTTCTGTGCACTAGCTCCTCCCTTAAGCTGGTGATGGATCTTTTTAATGCTCTTAACATTTACTGGGAACTTAGACCTGGCCAGACATCAGGTTACCTCTAGAGGAAATGCAAGGATGAACTAGGATCATTCTCAGACTAGACAAGGAGGCAGATATGTTAACAAAGCTATAATTTAATGTGATGGTGTATAAAGAGGGATCCAGGGCTGGGGAGGGGTGAGGGGAATAGGGGAGAGGTGTCCTGCCTGCTGAGGAGAGTGGGCACATTTCCCAGAATGGCCTCACCTTGGCCACCCTCACAGTAGCAGCCCAGGATGCATTTTCTCCCCCCTCACTCCCCTTGGCTTGTGACACACAGCTTTCCCCAGCCCTCTCACTTCTCCTGCCTCCTCAGCTCAAACTCTAACTGTGGAGGCTCCACGGATGCTCTATCAGATCTTCTTTATCTGTCACCTGTAACTGTCCCTATGACATTGCCTTCATCCCCATGATTTAAATGCCTCCTGAGAGCTGATAATGCCCATACCTCTTCTCTGAACCCTTATACAAAACAGCCAGCTTAGCATCTCCCCTCAGAGATCTCAATAACATGGAAAATGTAACATGTCTAAAACAGAACTGTTGACCCAATCTGTGCCCCAAACCTATCCCAGAACCCTTCATCTCAGTGGTTGTACAACCATCCACCCTGCCCTTTGCTCTCCTAAACCTCACCTGTGTCTCCTCCCATATCCTACCATTCAGCAACTCCTTCAAGTTCAAACTTTGACACTGACCTTAAGCTCCAGGGCTACTATCTAAATTTAGATCACCACCACAAATAGCCTGGCCCATGCAATAGTTCCCTCTCTAGTCACCCTGCCTCCACTCCTGTCCTTCCCAGTCCATTCTCAAAGAGCAATACATATGACCTTTTGAATATGATAACTGCACACCAATCATCTACTTAAAACTTTGAATGGCTTATGTTTTAGTCAGATTTTTCCCTGCTATGATCAAAGGAACTGACAAGAACAATTAGAGGAGAGGAAAGTTTATTTGCAGGCTCATGGTTTCAGAGGTCGCAGTCCATGGATGGCCGACTCCATTTCTCTGGGCCTTAAGTGAGGCAGAACGTCATGGCAGAAGGGTGTGGCAGAGGAAAGCAGCTGGGAACATGGCACAAGGACTGAGAGAGAGAGAGAGAGAAAAAGACAGCTCCTCTTATCACTAACAAAATTTAAACCCCAAGGGCACATCCCCATGACCCACCTACCTGCAGTTACTACCCACTTCATCCCTATCAGAGAATGAATGCACTGATTGGGTTAAGGCTCTCGTAACCCAATCATTTCACCTCTAAACTTTCTTGCATTGTCTCACATGAGCTTTTGGGGAACACCTAATATTTAAGCCATGACAGATAAAGAAAAATCCAAATTCCTTTCCTTCCATGTAGGAAGGCTTGTATGATCTAATCCCTATTCTTCTTCCCAAACTTATCGAGTACCATGAAACTAGGTAGGAACAGAGAAGTTGCTTCATACTCAGATTAGGAAACATGGCGGTGCAGATGGACCAGTGAGCCAGGATGAGAAATGGGGAATGGCCACCTGAGCAAAGGTATGACATGACTGGTGCTCCCCAGCAGGGATACCATCAGCCTACCCAGACCAGCAAGACTCAGATGCATTTCAGTGGACACCAGTGCAGGATCCCTAGTGACCGAGGAGCCTTAGAGCCTCTAGTAGGTCAGAGCAGACCCTAGCTCCTTTGGTGACAGGCATACTAATTCCTGCACCCTGATGCCATGGAAGGCGTGGGTAGGGGAGCCTACTTGTAAGGTGAGAAAAGTGCTGATGGGGAGTTTGAACTTTGAATTGATTGGATTCTTAGTATAAAAGGAAACTATTTTAAGACACAGTATTACTTTAGTGGAAATGCTAATTTTTTTCTGTTCTTTCTCTCTCTCTCTCTCATTTTCTTTTTAACTTTATGTCTTGGAATAGGGGTTCCAGCACAAGGTGAAGACAATCCTAGTAAGTTTTAATAGTTATATATTTTGAACCCAAATTACTTGTGAGTATACGATATAAATGGGAAAGACATTTACCAAAATGTTAACCATAGTCATGCCTTGTATATGAGAGAAAATCTTTTTGTTTTCTTTATATTTTCACCTTTACAATTTTTTCTGCAATGATCATATGTGAGGTAGAATCAGAATAAAACAGCTAACATATTTTTGAGAGTTCAAGCATCTCTTCATCTGCAAGGACTTCCCTGTTCCCTGATTCCAAAGGAAAGACCTGAGTGCTCCTTTCCTGTCCCCCAGCCCCACGCTGCCTTGGAGCACTCTTCTTATGGTATTGTAATTAGTCAGCTTCCTCACGGGGTTGTGAGCTCTTCCTACTAAGGACAGGGTTATTTCATCGATGTGTTCTCAGTACCACACAAGATAACCACTACATGTTTAATATGTATTTATTGAGTGAAAAATCAACTTTCCACTGAGAGAGATTCACTCTTTTTGTCTTCTGACATTTTGTTTTCAGCGCTCTTTCCTCCTGCCCCAATTGTCAATTTCTGAGAGGAAAACAATAATTAATATTCAATATGGATTAACAGAGCAGGGCCTAGAAAAAGAGTCAGTAGACAGTAAGTTTGAATTATGAATGAGAAGGTAGACCAGCAAGACTCAGATGCACTTCAGTGGACACCAGTGCAGTATCCCTAGTGACTGAGGAAAGAGCCCTAAAAACATAATGTCAGAGGACACAGGGACTTGGCCAGTAGGTCCCATGAAAGGAAGTCTCATGGGTAATGGCAGGGCCAGGGCTGAGGTTAGGCGAGTAAGCACTTGATCTGGGGGCAAAATTTCCAATGGATTCAAACTCAGTGAATTTATATTTTAATGCAATAAAAATAAAAATGTAAAAATCCATAATGAACAAGATATCAAAACTTTTTAATTAGATCACTCACTACTAATTTTTTCTTTTGTCTCAGTCCACTGAGTTCTGTGACAGATTTTACCTTTAAAATTTTGGTATTTTATTCATCCTGGATGTTTTTTGTTTGTTTTATTTTGTTTTGCTTTGATTTTGATTGTTGTTTTAACATTGCATTAAATTATTTATCTTGATCATAGAATTTGGAGCATCACCTTAAATTTTGCATGGAGGTAAGGGCCTCACCTGTCTGGCCCTGGTCCTGGCCCCTGGTAATTTAATAGCTATGGAGGGTGTTGATCAAGCCCACCCTCTAGGGAAGGCCCTTCTTGCTTGGGCCTAACACCAAGTTTATCTGCTCAGGCTGTCATACTGTAGACTGAAGCTTAAATTTCTTTTCTCACAGTTCTAGAGGCTGGAAATCTATGATCAGTGTGACACCATGATCAGGTTCTGGTGAGAACCTATTTCCTGGCATATAGATGGCTGTCTTCTCCCTATGTCTTCATACAGAATTAAGAGAGAGAAAGCAAGCTCTCTGCTGTCTCTTCTCATGGGGGAACTAATCCCATCACGAGAACCCACCTTATGATCTCATCCAACCCTAATACCTCTCAAAGGCCCCACTTCCTGATACTGTTACATTGGGGGTATAAAATTGGAAGGGACACAAATATCCAGTCTATAACACCGTTGTGAATATAACTTCTGACAATGGTGCCCCTAACAGGCATACTTATAGTACCTTAATGTGTCACTTAAAGCACTTCCAGGTTTTACTCCTATTACCTCACCTAACGTTTACAAAAAAAGTCTACGCCTATATTTTGTTAGTCCTATTCACAGAATGAGAAAACTGAGCAAATGCAAGTTGTCAATAGCAGAGGTGTTATTTGAACCTAGGGCTCCTGATGCCAAAGCAATGTTCTTTCTACTGCTCTCTTTTCCCTCCTTGACCTAGGAAGGATTTTTTTTTTAAATCATAAACTTTAACCTCTATTATCTCCTCTACAATTTTACCAATGTTGCAAAGAAATCAGGACATGGATTCCTGTCCCCAGTTTACAGATGAGGACACTGAGCATAAAGGCCATTTTTCTAACTCAAGTCACAGAGCACCTAAGTAGAAGAGTCAGAGTTCTACTCCAGGTCCTCTAACTGCCGCAGTCTGGCTGGGCACAAATCACGAGCCACTCAAGCAGGAACAAACTTTATTTCTGAACTCCACCAGCACACTCCACACACGCTCCCGGGAACTCCCCCGAACACCATGCAGCTCCTCCAGGAACCAGAAACCGGAAATATCCCTCCTCCAGCACTTCCCCAACCAATGGGAACTCTCCGGGAATCCCTGCGAGAGCTCAAGCAGAACTCAACGGGAACTCCGCCAGAATTCAAAAGTCATCATCTTAATGGCTTGCTAGGGTCACCTCTCAACCACTACTTCTGGCAAAAATGCCATGCGTCATCCCGACTCAGCTGTGGCCCTCAACATCTAACCATGACTCTTCCCTGGCAGAGAGCAGCCTTAAACTTGTCCTGACCCATGGTGACGGGTGACAGGGCAAGGGGTGGAGGCTATGCTGCCTGCTTGCTGGGCCTGGGCCTCTGTGTGAAGAGGCCCTTTGTAAACCTACTAACTGGGAAGGTCTTCCTGCCAAGGCACTATAGTATGGTTTTTGGCTTCCTGGGAGAGTAGAATGAGCCGCCATGCAGACAAGCTGTTCGCATCCTGCTCCAGCCTTCATGGAAGGCCCTGCCAGTGCCTCTGATGTTCACAGTCATCCTGTGGGCAATGGCAGGTCCCAGGCTCACAAAATGCAGATGGTCCCCAGGGCAGACTGGAGGAGAGCCAGGCTCAGTTCCCCCCTTTCAGCAGCACTGATCATCTGGCAGCAGCACAAGAGGCTTTCAGAGTCTTCCAGAAACCATACTTTCCCCCAAACAGGAGGAAACACATGGGCCCAGAACCCCATCAGGGACCACAAAAGTGCCAGCATGTGGCTAATGAACCACACATCTTGAAATTCTATTATGGTGACAGGAGCCAAATACTGAAAAGAGAGTTAATCCCAGCCAAGGACATGGCGTCAAAGAGGGACAAAACAAAATCCCTGGAGGAGGAATTCAAGGGGTATCTATACAGGATGCTGTCCTTCAGAACCCAGGGAATCAATTGAAGGTCTTCATCTATTGAGCTGAGTGAATAATGAGTTTTTAGAAAGAAGAATGCCAGGTGAATATGTTTGATTCAAAATGAAGAATTAATAAGTGCCCCCCCAAAGCCCAATGGCCATAACAATAAATATGAAGGACTGAGAACAAAAACATCAGGGGCTGGTGACTGTGTTGGAAGTAGCCAACAGGACAGGAACTCGGAATCATTGTCTTTCTTAGAAAGCATCTACCATGGGGAAATTAAAGTGGTCCATGTCTTATCAAAGACATAAGTAAAATATCTGCCTCTTCAGCCTCCAAATTTCCTCTTTCTCCGCATTTTCTTTTGTTACATTTTCCACTCTTTCATCTTCTTTCTCCTTCTCTTTCTTCCTTTTCCTTGTATATTTTTTCTCACTCCCTCCTTCCTCTCTCAGTGTATTTTTTTTCCTGTTTATTTCTTTTTCCTCTTCCTTCTTTCTTAACTTTTTTCCAAGAAGATTTGCATGCTCCCAAATGCCTTTGGTTGTACGATCTGGGACTACCTGGAAAACTCGAAATTCTCACTGGTAATTAAAAGGCAAGCATGAATGCCTGGGTACCACCTGTATGATTTCCAAACAAGAATGTTATGCAGCCATTAAAAATGATGGTCCTGAAAACTGTGAAGTGGCACGAAAACAGCTTATCTGCTACATTTAAATGAAAAATTCATGATGCAAAATTTTATGTGCAGCATAATTACAATTGTGTATAAAAACCTGCCAAAACCTACGCATAGGGAAAGCCTGGAAGGAAATATGCCAAAGCGTTAACAGCCATTTCTTCAAGTGGGGAGACTTTGGGGGATTGTTTTCCATTTTTCACTCCTTTCCAAGTTTTATTTAGTAAGCACATATTGCCTTTGTGATGATAAAATAAGCAGTCAACTGGTCTTGCCAAGAACTTGCTATCAGGGCACAGCCCACTCTACCACCTGAGGCCACACTCGGCAATGGGCAGTGTGTGGTGCCAGCTGAATGAGAAGCAGCTATGGACAGACTCCATACAGACCTTCTACTGCTGCATGCCTCACAGAGCCCCAGTTAGCTTTCCAACCTCAAGACAGGAAACTCATGTTTATTAGGTTGCCCTACAAAGGAGGGGGCAGGCTATTAGAATCTTTGCACACCTTGTCATGATAGCCTGGGAGAGGGTTGCTATCATCATCCCCATTCTACAGAGACAGACTCAGAAATATCACCTACAAGCTCAGTCAGAACAACTTTTAATTCAGTTTGATCAGAATTATCCATTACCCAAGTGACCTCAAAGGAGGTCAATGTTTTGAAAACCCCAGATGAGGGTGAAATCTCCAGAGTAGTGAAAAATTACAGAAACCAGTAAAGTTTGGGCTGGGAAAGGAACTGCTTCAATCTAGGGAGCTCATGCCCCTGAATATTGAATGATATAAGCTCTCACTACTGGCTTCTGAGAATATCTTTTCCTTGGTGTCTTAGGTCCTAATGTGTTCCCATGTAACCAAACCGTTATTATTAAGGACACTAGAAGTCCTGCCTTTAGGGTACTTTAACTAATAGTCCCCAAGGAGCTGTTTTTAAGTTGTTGTTTTTTTAGTTTATGTCATGACTTTTACTTACCATTAAGACAACTTTATGTAAAGAAAGAAAATAAGGATATAATCTAACCACCCAATCATATCACTATACATTTTCACTGTTCTCTGCAACTTTTCACATACACCTAATCTTACATAGTTGCTATCATACTTCTATAGATTTTTGACTGTTTTATTTCTAACATTTTATATATTCTTTTGTATTTTCCACATTTTGTATTCATCATTGTCAGTAAGTACCCGATGTTCATGGAATAAATCTGCCACAGTTATCTTAATTCCCTATCACTGGGCATTTGGATTTTTTTACCATTATAAATAATGCTGCTATAAATATGTTCTACATATTATTTATTTTCTTCCATTTGAATTATTACCTTAGGACAAATTCCCAAGAGTCAGATTACTGGTACAAAACATATGAAAATAGTAATGACTCTAGATGTGTGTTGTTGAATTATAATCCAAAAGGATAAGTCAAGGTAGAGTACGTAGGCCTTAGTAGATGCTTAATAAATGTTTAATGAATACATGAATAGATGCCATCAGCAACACATGTAAATCTTCTTTGAATTTATAAACTGTTAAAGAGAGAGTTGGCTTTACTTATTAAACATGTATATTCTGGCCACCTGGACTGAAAGCATCTTTACCCATTTAATTTACTAAGGACAGATTTCTAAGAAGGGAACATTCTCTAGAAGAACAACTTAGAAGTCTTTGTGAGGATATAAGTTAGAATAAGCACCATCATGGTGATTGCTGGGAGCCTGGGTTGGAAGCATATGGAACTTTCAGGACTCTTCAGCTTTTCCACACCCCCATCAGCTGCCCAGGACTATGGGCATTCCCTACCCTCTGCATCTCTGAGTTATTTCATGTCTCCTCTCCTGATTGCCCATCTACCACACACACACACACACACACAAAAGTGAAAGCACATAAAATGAAGAATTGAACCAATCAGAAGTCAGAACCATAGTCCCAAAACCAGTGTGCAAATTTGGGGAAGAAGGAGGGATTCTTTGAAACAAATTCATACAACAACTTTAGAGAGGAATAGAGAGCCAACAAGAACACAGAGAAGACACCAACAACAGCACCATCTCCCTATACCCTTTACCAAAGATCTATTATTTGAATCTTCAAATAATAGATCTTTGGTAAAAATTGGGAAAAGAAAAACTACAAATGGTAACTTTCAGAAATAGCAAAAGACAAAACTGAACTCGTAAATGTGGAAAAAGAAGCCATGACATCAATGGAGGACTTTTCATCAGCATTTAGAATTAATCATAGGCACAGAAGCACACCCAACCAAAATCCAATAACACTGCCCCAACATTTGATACAATTTGAAAGAGAATGAGAAACCTAAGCAAAAGAATGAGAAGTGTTTACAGCAAGCGGGCAAAAGAAATCCCAGACCATCAGGGCCTACAATGAAGAATGTAGAAAAGGGGTCAAGGTGAAGGGAGACGTACTGTGGAGTATTTATGCTAACAGTGTTTCTCAGTAGCACTCTTTACTGATACACCAGCAGAAAATGGCCTGTCAGAATTGAAGCTGAAAGGACAAAGAGCTTTTCTAAGTGATCAGATGCAAAATTAAGAATTATGTCACACTTCACCCATCCAAAGTTGGCCCAGAGCAGGGGCCCTTGGAGGGACATCCACACAGAGCTAAGAGAAGTGAAGCTCATACGGGTGCAGCTTCCTGCCAAGACTATTATTCTCCCTGGAAGCACACAGAGAATGTTCCAAGATCCACCCAGAGGGCATGAAGTGATTTGTCAACAAAGTCCCACAGACACAAAGATCACTTTAGAAAGTAATGAAGATTTAGAGCTCAGTAAAGGGAAATAAGGAATAGCTTAACATTGTTTTCTTGAGGTTATCCACTAGTAATTGTCATTTTACTGAAATTTGCTGTCTCATGAGTGATGTTCTCTAGCCTAAGTGCTTCTTGCATTTACAGCTCTGGTTAACACATGACGAAGTGTTGACCCTTCTTTTTCAATTAATCTTGGAAGGTCAAAACTTCACACTTGCTAAGATGGATTTATTTAAATGAAGCATTCTTGTGACTTTGGAAACAGTGCTTTCATGCCCTGCTCTGCACATTTTATGCACTTTAGAAGTGTTGGTAATATTAAGAAGGCCTCTGTCAAAACGGGAAAATTTGTTTTCAAAGGAGCTATAGCATCATGCTTGCTGAACTTGGATTTTTAAAATTAATATTTATTTTATCAAAGTAATACATTCACATAGTTTAAAAGTCAAATAGTTCTAAAAGTCTCATAAAAATTTCTAAGTAATTCCCTGCCCCACCGTTCTACACTTTTCCCAATCTCCCTCTTGAGACAATAATTTTGTTCTTTTAGTGTTTTCTTCTGGCATTTAAGCTCACATATTTCTAAACAACATGTATATATTGCTCTCTTTGGATTAATGAATTTTAAATATAATCTTCTGACTTTCAATTATGACAGATAAGGTTTTAGCTCCTTCCTCTCAACTTCAATGCCTGGCTCCATTATATTTGGGTAAATCAATATTCAGTCATTATGTGGTATTATTCCTATGCAAATATTATTGCCAACTTTGTACTACTGAGTTCTATGTTTGCTTTCTTCCTTGCCTTTTCTCTTTTCAGAAGTACATTGTCTTGTGGGTTTTATTTTTCATTATTACTAGTCTGTATATATTGCTAATTTTCCCCACAAAAGCTTTTAAGTACAATTTTCCACATAGCCAACCACATCACAAATCTTAAAAATGTTTTCCCTTGGGTGTATATCCATCTTTCCCTTCTCTCATCTGATGCTGTCCAGAGCAATGCCATGCTAGAATTTTCATTGGTTTTTCTCCTTGCTCATATTCTCAGTCCTCTGATTTATTGGGTTGCTGTTCAGAAATCATGATCTCACACATATGTAAAATCTGCAGAAGTTTCCCACATAGACATAGGAAGAAGAATATTGGTTGGTCAGACAATGGGGAGGGAAGGGAAGGAGAAAAGGATGATGGGAAGAAATTCATCAATGTGTACAAAATTACAGTTAGAACTAAATTCTGGTGTTCCATTTCACAGTAGGGTGACTATGGTCAGCAATATTGTATTGAATATTTTAAAATATCTAGAAGACAGTGTTTTTTCCTCACCACAAAGAAATGATGAATGTGTGAGGTGATAAATGTGTTAAACACCCTGGTTTGATTATTATACAATATATAAATGTATTGTAACATTACATCATACCCAACAAATATGTACAGGTAATATGTGTCAATTAAAAGCAAAGTAAAAATAAACTTATTCCTTTTTCATGCACCTGTTCATTCTTTCTGGCAGTTTGTAGGGTCTTTTCTTGGAGCCAAGCACTGTGAATTTTCACAATAGCATATGTGAATGGGAGTCCATTCTCCCACTGCACCCCAGTGGGCCCTTTTAATCTGGAAACTCATTTCTTTCCACTGTAGGAAATTCCTGAGTTATTTTATTGATTAATTTCTTCTTAGATTAATCCTCTTCTCTTTGTAACTACTATTTTTTGGATTCTGAAACAGATTATTTGATTTTCTGACTTTAAAAAATCTTTTAAAATGCTTTTGTTGAGATTTTTTACTACTAACATCTTGGTGTGTGTGTGTGTGTGTGTGTGTGTGTGTGTAGGTGTGTGTGTATATGTATGCATATGCTTATTATTACTGTTCTTTTTTAACAGCATTCTGCTCTAGTTTCATGGAGTTTTCTTCTTTATCTGAGGCTGCTAATGATGATTGATTTTATATTTGTTGTTATATTTTCCATATAATTTGCATTTTTGGCATCTATCTTATTAGTTATCATTCATCTGCCTGCTTTTTCAGCTTCCAAAATTTTATCATTGTTGTTGCCTTCCTGTGTCCCCTTCCTTGTTGATTTCTTTCTGCTAAAACAATCTATTTGCTTTATTTTAGTGAAATTGTAGGGGGAGAATAGAATTATTATAGGTGTGGCAAACCACCAGAACAGCATTAATTTTTTTATATTTGAGCCACATACAATTGCCACTTTTGTTGGTTAAAAATTAGTTAGAAATTGAGAGTTTCACGTGGTTCAACTGATTTGTGTTTTGTTTTCAATGTCTCTTTAAAGATCTCTTTTCATGGGATGGGAGAAATCATAATATGTTTATTCTTAAGTGATGTCCCACCTGAGAGTAAAAGATCACCCTGAAAAATTGACCCGAGTATATTTGACTGTGTAATACCTGTCCACATACTTCACACCACATTAATTGTTCCAGCAAGCAAATTCCAGTGTCCTTTGTGAGGGTAAAATAAGCCGAGCTTCAGTATATTTAAATGAACAATGTGTTGACATTCAAATGATCCATTCTCACCTCATAGACTTACTCTCTGTATAATATTAGGGATTTCTTGGATTTAATTGCTTTCTTTCATAAGCCCTCTATCTCTGGTGTTAAAGAGCAATAGTTTCATAAATTTGTTGGCTGGGTAACCTTGGAGAATCTTCATCTCTGAGAATGATAACAAACCATATCACAGGAGAACTAAATGAGATAATCAAAGTAAAGTTCTTAGCATGGGATCTGGAAGGCAGTAAAGTCTCAAGGCAGGCATTATAATTATTAATTTGTAATAGTATTAGTAATAACTTATTACTTGTTGATATATATTTTTATCAGAATCAAATATCTGTTTATTTCTTTCTCATCACCATTTTTCTGTAGACATAAGAATCAAATGAGATAATACACCTAAAATCTTTGTGTAAATGCTATCTATAGTCTGTCCATTTATGGAAGACCACTAATCAATACCTTCCTGGATTAATTAACCCATGAAGCCGCACGGTGGTAAAGGTAACAGCATAACACTTCTGCAAATCAGACAGACGCATTTTCTGTTGTCTTGTTGCCTTTTAGTCATAGTTTCCCAGACCGCTGGGATCCAAAATGAAATGACAAAAGTCAGGCAAATCCAACCTGTTCTAGATCTAAATGTATTTTATAATCATTTCCCCTAAAACTTGCAGGAAAATTAATAATTAGAGGGAAAATTATGATGAAGCTTTTTTCCCCAAAATGTGATCTTTCCTGTTCATTTTTGAGAAGACACATAAGTAATAACAAGGACTGACCAAAACATCATTGTTCAACATGGCTTTTAGTTGCATAATCTTGTGCAGTTTTATGAAAATGAAATCATATGAAGAACCTGTAGAGGGATGAAAAGACTGAAATATTTCCAAAATTATCTGTCCTTTGGTTTGGAACTCTTTTCTATGGGTAAATCTTTACCAAGAATGTCAAGAATGTCAGTTATTTGTCTTATTGATTTCATGGAGTAGAGTGGGGAAAATGTCTTTGTAAGAGCTGCATAGTGACATGTTATTGTTACTGACTTTCTAGGAGTACATATTTCAGAGAATTAAAAAAAAATGACCAAATCATCAATAGCCTAGTTTTTGGATTCAGAGTATTGGTTAGAGGGTAATCAAAGTAAGGAGCGAATTAATAGTTCTTGAGCACCTGCTCTTTTTCTCAGCCTTCTAGGGAAGAGAAAGTGGGGACTGTTACCTCTATTAAATAGATGAGAGAACTCAGGCTCAGGGAGCTTAAGTCATATTCCAAAATCTCCAGCTCTTGATGCTAATATATGAAAGCTAGAATGGATCTGTTCTGGTCTCAGGCTTTAACACAAAGTTAATGGAGAGAAGAGAAATGAGACTTGGTGTAAATAATGGGCGGTTCTGAGTCCCACCTGGGGGCAATTTGCAAACTAGCCAGGCACCTTGACATCAGAGATTCTTGGTTATTTCTTGACTTGGTAAGATGGGGCTAGGATGCATCATCTTGTTGCTTTTCAGATGACTGCTAAGTCGGAGCAAGCATTGCCACTTTCCAACAATAATAGTGGGGCATGATCATAAAAACCTACACTGTTTGACTTCTATAAAAGAAAGCTAATTTATCTATAGGAATAAACCCTTTGAGGCCCCAGCATGATGATTTGGGCCATCATTTCACTAATTCCACTATAATCATTACACAGTCCACAGGACTGACTTTGGCAGATGACTTTAAATGAATCCTCTGAAAATGTTTTAAAGGGACATCCTTTACTGATAGCTAATTACTGTACTTAATGCTGGGGTTGTTGTAAATTTTTGTTTTAAGTAACAGAATGTTTTCATGCTGTGAAAGAATTGCCTTACTAATGAGCTCCATGTTACAGTGTATTGAATACCAACTCTCTATGTGCATGTATAAATGACAGGAAAAATTATCATCAATGCAGAATGTTGAACTTTTTAAAACATTATAAGGGCAAAGGATAAATGACAGAAAGCTGTTTAACAGACCCATGGAGGTTGCCAGCAAACAAACAAAAAAACTGCAATGAAATTAGGATTGTTTTAATTTTAATTCTATTTACTAAATTGTTAAAGTATCTTTCTTTAAAATATGACATGTTTATATGTATGTATGTATGTATGTATATATATATGCTTTATAAAAAATTAACTGAAATGAAAGAGGATAATTTGATTAATCCATAGTGAAAAAAATTTCAAATTTCAAATTTAAAAATTTCAACCTGAGTTGAAATGTTTGCCACTTAATTACTGTGTTACCCTAATGACTGATGTAAACATTTAAACTAGCTATAGAATGGGGATAATAATGCCTCGTCATTATACACTTAGTATTTAAGCATATAAGATCACAGAGCTCTTAGATGAGTGCCTATTGCCTTCTATAGATTGAATGATAACCTTAAATTCCTTCCTTTCCTGTACCCCAACTCTTTGCTATATATCTTTGCAGTGCTCTTCCACTGCGAACAGGAGGTTCCTCTCTGTTTTCTGACTTGGATTTGGCATGAGATTTGCTTTGGCCAAAAGAGTCAAGCAGATTATGACCTTGTGCCCATCCCTAGAGTAGGCCTCAAGAGACTATGTGTTTCTATTTTGATTTTGTTCTTCTGTTGTCACTGTACGAACATGCTGGGCCAGCTTTCAAGACTCAGAAGAGGGTAAGAGATTTGTGAAGTGGACCTGCTGTAGATAAGCTGCATTGGCCTAGAGCAAGGTCCACCACTCCCCTGCCCAATCAACAACAGATGCATGAGTAAACCCTCCAAGATAAACAGAGCCACCAAGACAAGCCAGCCTACTCTAGCCATTCCCCAGCAAAGCCCAGAAGCATGAGCTATAATAGTTGTTACTTATAAATTTATACAGTTTTTTTAAACCTTTGAGCATTGTTATGGTCTAGATATTAGATGTTCCCCCAAAAGTTCATGTAGGTGACAATGCAAAAAGGTTTAGAGGTGAAATAATTGGGTCATGAGAGTTTTAATCTAATCTGTACATTCATCTCTTGAGAAGGATGAACTGGGTGGTAACTATAAGCAGGTATGATATGGCTGGAGGAGATAGGTCATTGGGGGCGTGCCTTTGGGGTATATCTTTTGTCCCTCATGAATGAGAGCTCTCTGTACTTCCTGATTATCATGTACTGATCTGCTTTACTCTACCACACCTTTACCATGATGTTCTTCCTCAACTCATGCATAGAGAAATGGAGCAAGCTGTCTATGGACTGAGACCTCTAAAACTGTGAACATCAAAATAATCTTTTCTTCCTCTAACTGTTCTTTTCAGGATTTTTGTTCACAGTAGTGAAACAGCTGACTAAACAAGCATTAAACTGGTTTGTTACACAGCAATAGCTGACTTATACGTTCTTAATAGGTACTCAATAGCTAACCAATATATACACCACACCCTGGAGACAGCTCAGCTTTCTCATTTCATAGGGATGCCATGGGTGCAGGGAGATATAGTTGACATTGAAAAGAAGTACTGTCTACATATACAGAAAATTATTTATATGTAGGTACTTAATATGATCTCTCCTAATAAGATCCAGAGTTGTAAAACCACAGCATATGGATCTCTCAATTGCATATCTGTTCATATCATTGTGGTCCTTTCATATAGCCCTCTCTGTGCATCCATGACTGGGGCTATAAAATGTAATTGGAGGTCCCTTCCAAGATTTCAAGGTTGGTCTCCAATCTCTGTATTCTCTAATAAGTTATCTTCAGGTTTCACTACTTAGCACTTGGATTCTTCCCCTAGGCTTAGCCATGCACACTTGGCTCTTGGATATTTAAACAGCTTGGCTCTTTATTTTGGTTGCTACTAGGCACTCTCTGTAACATGATATTCAGCTTTATGCCAACAGCTCAGGGGTCTAAACTTATGTCCCCAAACTCATCTCAAGTCCTGGGACATGGGTTCTGAATTCTCATTTGTCTAGGGGGATAGACTGATCAAAAATTACCCAGTATGACAATAGCTCAAGTACCATTCTCATTGTAACTGGGATGGTGTGACTTGGCTAAATAATTCTTATTGTGGTGTAAAGGGAAAACATGGCATTTAGTAATCATGTCAAAAATCTCCTCTTAGATCAGCAAAAGCCCATAACACTGGAATTCCAGAAACCTTCAATGGGAAGAGGGGATTGTGAGACTGATCTCTGGATAGAAAATAGAAATGGAGATGATTCAAGGACAATATTCCATAAGTGAAGCTGAAATCAAAAGCCATGTACACAGTTCAACCAAAATGCTGATACATAGGACTTAGGCCAGGAAGTATAATCTAGGGTTGAGGCAACTGCTCAGAAACCAGAAATCCCACTACATGTAAGATGAAAAGATTTGTCTGGAGAAGGAAATGGTTGTTGGAATACATATCTAAACTATTTGGAGAGCTTCTGAGAGTTTGGCTATATGTGGATGAAAAGCTCCCTATGTCACATGTCAACCCCAACTGCACCTCCAGTGAACTACTAATCAACTGAGTATTACTGTCAGAAGAACTCTAATGATTCTTGACCTGTGTGTATAATACATTCAAAGAGTAATTCCCATCCAATCAGTTTTTTCTCAATTATCTGTATCTTTCCCCAGTAGAAAAGATAACTAAGCTTCTATCCTAATTCGTCACACCCTGGGGACAGCTCAGCTTTCTAATTTCATAAGGATCCTATGGGTGCAGGGAGATGTAGCTGACATTGGAGAGAAGTACTATCTATATATGAAGAAAATTATAGCTACCCATGGGCCATGCATTGTCACAGAGTTTTAACACAGAAGTGGTGGGGAGAAGAGGGGAGGAACTAGAGAAGCTAGAAGGAATCCATTTTCTAGAAGGTTAAATTGGTGGAAACCTAGGGGTGGATGACATTGAAAATGTCTAGGAAATCCAGAGACTGGTCTTGGAGGGTCAGATCCTAAATCTCTAAACTTCCTCCAGACCTTATTCTTCATAATCTTCCTGGCTACCAAATCTGCTGCTCAACTTCCATGTCCTCCCCACCCACTGCCTTACATTTGGAGATACCATTTGGTTCCATTGCCCTTTATTCTTGCCTATTTTCTTGTCACTTCCTTAGTTTAGTATTTACATGGGCCTAACACCCTGCCTAGAATAAACCACCCTCCAGAATTCCCTCCGATGCTGTTTCCTTATGCAGCTCTTCCCTGGCCTTTCTAGACTCACAGGAGCAACATTAATGGAAAGAGATCTGCACTCTTAGAAAACCTGAATGTTAGACCTGGTGCTGCCTCTTGGTAGCCTTATTGATCATAAGAAATTCATTAATCATTTCTGAACCTCAATTTTCTCATCTTTAAAACTGGGATAATATTTCCTACTCAGTCTATGCATTCATATTTATTATTTCATAATTCATATTTATTGAGCATGTGCAAGGTAATGAGGATGGTATAGTGAGCAAAACAGGTATGGGCCTTCTCTCCATAGAGCATAGATTTCAAAGCACATTCAGACATCAATCAAATAACATAACTAAACATAAGACAATAAATGCCTTAAAATGAAGATAAAATATCAACTCTGGTGGGTGCTATGAAGGAGAATCATACAAAATGAAGCCAGAGATGACTGACTTTTTCTGAGGAAGTGCAGCTTGAACTAGGACTTGCAGAACAAATATGAGAAAACTAGACAAAGAGAGAAGAGCATCCTGGGGAAATGGATTAGTATATTTAAAGTTCTCATGGCCATGAGGAACATGCTGACCCATATGGTACCCTTGGCCAATTTAGAAGAAGCGCCTTTTTTTTTTCTGAACACTTTATTGTTATTGCCAGCGGACTGTGGAATTGACACCCTTGCACATTGTGCTAGGCAAAGTCTGCAGGACAGTACAGGCAGACCCCATTTAATAAATGGAAGAAGATCTCCCTGGCCCCAGCTCCCAGAGAGTGAGCATGAGACAGAGTAAGTCAAGAGAGAAAGTTGGTGGCCGTGTGGAAACCACATGTCATAGGAAACCATGTGATCAGAGTCACATTTTGCCAAAAGTACCAAGTACCAAGTACAGCACCAAAAGTACTGCCAAGGAACAATGGATCAGAGTAGAATCAAAGGCACTGCAGGTAGATACCTTAGGAGGTTAATGCTGTCTTTCAGAATATGACAAGGGGAGCTTAAACTGGGGTGGTAGTAGTATTGGAGAGAGAATTAGACAAATCAAGGCATATTTGCATGGTAAATTAACAAGTTTGATGTTGGAATGCTTAGAAATGTAGGAGGTAAAGAAGTCATGTGAACTCCACATTCTCTAGTGAACGAATAGCCTGCTGTTCCAGGCACTGTGTTGCTGTCAAGAGTTTATAATGGTTCTGAGATGTTACTTTACTTGCAAGTTAACAAGAAAGTCTGCTACTGTTTTATGGATGCTGGCAAAAGATACAAGACTTCTGGTTTAGAGACAAAGGGTTGATTACTCATGGCAAAGAAAGCAATCTGAACTCCTGTTTGTATATCCATTTCCATTGCTCTCAAATCCCATGGAGGTTCACAGAACAGCCCAGATGGATGTACACAGTGGCTTTCTTTGAATCACAGTGGAGGAACTTGAAGCTAAGAAAACACAAATCTTTTATAATGGGCTGAAAGTAAACCTGACCTTTGCCTTCGAAGAAGATATAATCATTGTAATACTGAACAGTAAACAAATCTGCTCTTTGTTCCAAAAGTAGATGTTCACTATAGAAACATCCTTATTAAGCCAGTCCACAAAAAAAAAAAAAAAATGCTATTAGTGCATCTGCTTGCAAGATGTGCAGAACCATGAGAGATCCATGAGAAATTGTTTCACAACCATGAAGAAACCCTAGAAAAGTCAATGAGGTCTTATAGCTGCCATGGTAAATTTTATAAAGATCAAACAACACAATGTATACTGTGTTAACTGCAAAATATATGGAAATAATCATTAGTAACAATGCCACCACCCTATTCTTAGTGAAGTCACACTATCTGCTTCACTTGGAGCTTAGAAATCTATAAGAAGGAAAAAAGAAAAAAATATTGACATTTGGTAGTAGACTTTTTGGATACTTCCCACATGCCAGGTCGAAAGTGAAAATACAGTATTCAGGTTTAAATAATTAATTACATTTTAAAGTTTATTTGCATTTTATGGATAAGGAGACTGAGCTTTGGAGTGGTTAATATACTTTCTTAAGGCCACTCTTCAGGATAGAAGTGAAGCAGACCCTCAATCCAAGGTCTTTCTGAACCCAAAGTTAATGTTCTTTACCCCACATAACACTATACACCATCTTCCCACTATGTGTTGCATTTTGCATATATAATTTCATTTGCTCTTCACATTAACTCTATGAGTTTAGGTTATCATACGCACCTTTTATTTTATAAAAGTGGAGGCTTAGAGAGGTGGAATAATTTGCTTGGTTTTACACAGGTAATTTATAGATTGTAAATAGAGAAAATACCTATATATGTATTTAAATGTTATATATTATTAAATCATGCAATATATCTTATATTACATATATTGTAATATAAAACAATACATGATAAAGGTATGATTATTGAGTGTGTGTGAGTTCTAGGAAGATGGTTTTCATTTGCCTTTTTTCTGATTTTCTTAATCATACACCTTTAAAAAATGCCTTTATGTGAGTTATACAAGTAATATATGTACATTATAGAAACATAAAATACAAATAGCAATAAGCAATCTCATAGTAACCGACACCAAGAAATAGCCAATATTTGTATATTATGTGGGGTGGGTCTATAGACTAAAAGATAAGGAGAGGGATTGTGACATCCCATAGAGAGCAGATGGCATTTGCTTCTGTGACATGCACAGATCTGATGGCCTGCCCTTCCTAAATCCCAGTGATTAGAATGCCAATAAGTCAAAAGGAGGGTCCTGGCAAGTGGCTACCTGGCCTTGGTAAATAGGGGCAGAAGCAACATTAATTGACTCTAGCCTAATTAATTAGGCTACCTTGCTAATCGACCTCATCAGTTTTAAATAAGACTTCTAAGAATGATGTCTTATTTTATAACTCTTGGAAAATGTTAAAGGAGCCATCTTTGGGATTTTTGTTATAGTAAGGCATTACAGATAAGCCAAGTATCATCAATAAGATGTTAACTAAATAGATTATGGAATATTCATGATATGAGATACAGTGTCAGACATTTAGCAAAAAGATAGATCTATATGCACTAACCTGAAAATAGCTCCAAAATATGAGTATATGAATAAAATCAAATAATGAAGCAATATTTATATTGCCTACATTTATGTAAGAAACAAAATGAAAATTTTTATATATATGTATGTGTGTGTGTGTCTGTATCAATCAAGGCCAGGTAGCCACTTGCCAGGAACCCTCCTCTTATATGTAGGGAGATGGATTAGAAAGAGGATCAGAAGCCTGCATGCTGCAATTGGCACCAGTTAATTTGGTGGGGGAAATGTTTATGAGAAAGGAGGGGCTGGGAGAAAGTTGCAGCATCCTGGGCATCTTCACATTTTGTTTTATGCACTTGGGTATTGTTTAAATCTGTTACAGTAATGATGCTTTTCTGTATCATTTGTGTAATTAAATGTAAATGATAAAAAGAAAAATAACATAACTAGCAGTTATATTTGTCACTTCCAAGTGTCTTCCATGTGCTCAGCTTATGCCACAAGGACACATTTATGTTTATATTGCATCATCTACATTTAAACCAAGTGCTTGAATTTTGCATGTTCCCAGATACCTTTTAACATTGCCCCTGGAAGGACTGTCATTTAAAATATGTTTTGTACTGCTTTTGAAACACATTTAATCTTTCTCCATTAATCTGCTTTCCCTAAACCTTTCCCTAATTCTTCTCAAGGATTTCCCACCTGCTGTGCAGGATATACAACAGAGTGACTCTAATCATGTTTGGAATTATTTTTATCAATTTAATCCATATTTGGCAGTTATTTCCATTCCAAAGTCTGAGACATTTCAGGATATATGCTGATCAATTTCTCAGTATTATGTGACATTGGCAACAGATAATAAATGGATAATTATCTTCTGAAAAATAATAGCACTTCACATGGTCTAAACTAAGCTTAGATGTAGCTACTGAATCTCTTTTCAACCTTTCAATTTTGGAAATTTTCTCCCATCCAAAATAACACCCTTTAGTGGGTTCTATACAAGTTGTATACTTTTTTAAAAAAAGTCCTTTTTGTGCAGGCATGCTTATGGGTTCATTATGCTTTTCTAATTTATGGGCTGGCTACCTTTTGATGCAAAATCCATTTGAGACTTCAAACAAAAAGAGAGGTTAGTATAGCTTAACATTTGAAACTACACCTCCCTAGTTTGGGCCAGGACTTGATTGTGTCCTTCAACAATTATGGTCTATTTCTCCAGGTAGATCCCTCAGCTGCAGATATGGGGCTCTGCCTTCTTAACTTTGCTTTGTGTCCATGGCAGGCTTCTCTTGTATTCTCACAAAACAGCAGCTATTGAGAAAGTGGGAGGAAAGAAATGAGATTGGCTTCAGAAGGCACTTGCTAGGCACCATAAGGGGTGTTGTTTGTGTGTGTGCGCGTGTCTGTGTGTGCGTGTGTGTGTGTATTATTCTTTTGCAAGAATAGGAGCCATGAAATGATACTTGGCAGTTCAGAGAGGAAGCTCTACATTTGATACCGTAGTTCATTACCAATTTGACCTGCTGTGTGATTTAGAAATGATCCACATTTTCTCTGTGGCTGGGAATTCTTTCATAAAATGGAAATTATACCCAATGACCTTGTTCCAATGCTGTCATCTTTTACATAAACTAAGCTTCACCACCATGAAGTACCCAAGGCTTTTGGGGTCCAATCCTGGCTTTCTGTGACTTTGGACAAGTAATTTAACCTCCCAAACCCTTGACTCCTTCATGGCTATGAAATGAACTTCCCTCATGAAATTGTCTTGAGAATTAAGTTAGATAAAGTCAGCAAACCCTAATTCTAACTTACCTCTAGACTTAACATCATATAAAATAATAAATGTCCTTTTTTGTTTAAAAGACATTACCTGGGGATTCTTCTATTGCAATCAAAAGCATTCTGATAGCTGGGTGCAGTGACACATGCTTATAATCCCAGCAACTTGGGAGGCCAAGGCAGGAGGATCACAAGTCCAAGACCAACCCCATTAACTTTGCAAGACCTTGTCTCAAAATATAAATAAATAAATAAATAAACAAACAAACAAGGGCTCAGGGGTAAAGCACCCCTGAGTTCAATCCCAGTACCACAGGAGGGAAAAAAAAAAAAGGTATTCTGCCCAACATGCCACACTTCTAGCCCTAAAGTTTGCATTTCACCCACCAGAGCCTGTGCTCTCTGGAGCTCTTCTCTGAAGCAGTGGTGTCCATAGAACCCTGTCCTTCTTTCTCTGCATCCTGACAACAAACATCTGGTAGAATCTGCAACTTTTCTAATTCCTAGATACCAGGTTCTGAATTCTTACAGCTATTCCCTTTAACTGCTTCAAAGAGACAAACCTTTGACTCTTTTCTTTCAGCTATTCCACTTGGAATCCAAATCCTGGGGTTTGCTGAGTGCCTACCATA
Organism: Marmota monax; assembly: GCF_021218885.2. NCBI lineage: Eukaryota > Metazoa > Chordata > Mammalia > Rodentia > Sciuridae > Marmota > Marmota monax. The sequence goes on along the minus strand of NW_026693777.1, from coordinate 61,569,086 downwards.
TGTTTGTGTCTCAGATATGACATTCGGCTTCAAGTTCCTGTCCCCTGGTTTCCTTCACAGCCGGAGCTGTGGCTGTCCTGTTGGGCATCTTCTGCCTGCTAGACTACATTTTTCTTCAAGAAAGATGATGTTTTTACTAAACTTCTTTCTGCCAAACTTCACAATTTCTCCATCGCTCTATGTGAAGAAGATACTGCTAGATAAGAATTAAACAATTACATTTCCTCTTTCAGTTTATTTTTTCCTATCTTCCTTTTTTCTCCGGTAATATATTAATGCACTAACACTGATGCATATGAAACATCTAGATCTCAGCTTTTTCAGATTTTTAAGCCATTTTGTCAAATTTTCTCAAAGCTCCCCATTTTCTCATGAATATTCATTTGACAGGAGATGGTTGGAAATAATTTGCCTGACCCTGAAGAACCTGCTTTAAACCTTATTGGCTGGTGTAGGGTCAATTTTCCTGACTATTGAATAGATGAATAGCCTTCCATTGCCTAACATTGTAGTTTCTAGCCACATGTGACTTTTAAATTTACTATATTTAGATAAAATTCATTTAGTTCTTCAGTCCCACGACTCACTTTTTAAGTGACTAGTGGGCACCACATTGAACAGCACAGAAAAAAAAGCTGAGTAACAAAATTCCAATAATGAAAGGGATATGGGCTTAAATATGGTGGTGACTTATGGAGACTCAAACTTACCCTCTGCTCCAAAACCTATCTAACCATACTTCATTGCACTTTAGTTACTCTGGTGATAAAGTGTAGTAACTACTTCCCTGAACTGTTATATATGAAAGTGCTGGTAACTGCAAAACTAACATTGAATTTTGTCAGGGATGGAGACTCACACATGTAATAGAAGTGACCACCAGGCATCTACTTCCAGTTCTTAAAATGGGGGAACTATTTCAGTAGCTGTTCACAACAGAGGAGGGAAGATGTGTGGCAGTGGCCATCTCTCCCCCACCCTCTGGGACTGGCAGGTGTATCAGATCCTCAACCTTGCCCTTCTACCAGGTAGCACTCAGGAACATACACTGATTGTTCAACTATGTCAAAAAAAAAAAAAAAAAACAACATTTGATCCCAGGCCACAACCTTATCAAACAGTTCTTACACACTGTCTCACCACTGAAGATTTGAGCAACACAGAATGGGCTCTGGTTCCATTTGGTGCCTAACAATAACCTTCTCAAGATGAAAAGCATAGATTTCTTTTTTCTTTTTGATGCAAGTACAAATGTCCAATGTTCACCCTGGGATAATGTCTTCCTATAACATCATTGCAATGATTCTTAAATAATCTCATCACAAAGAACGTGTAAAGCCACTTGCAAAGTCCCACAATTTATGCCATTTTCCCATAGAGGAGGACATTAGACACTCAGCCCCATTTCATTATCCATTTGAATAACTTTTTCAATTTCGAGCTTGCTGCCTAACCATGAGGGCTGAATTATGACTACATTCTCCCTCTCCACAGTCCTTCTTCCTTTCTCTCTCTGCCTAGTGGGAGCACTAAATAGATAAATAAAAATCACTGCAGAATAATTGTAGGTGCTGTGGGCTGGAAGCCAAACTGGGCCGATCCACAGCCTCTGAGCCTTGTCTGTCTGGGTCTTTTTTATTTTATTTTTTTCTTGGCCCATCATTATAGGGGATTCAATTATCTCCATGAGCACAGTGGAAGTTTGCATACACCAGCCCTGGGGCATTATTCATCACAATGCATTTTGAGAGTGAAAGTAAAAGAGAGAGAGAGAGATGTCTCTAGTTTCCCCTTAAGCTGTTATTTTTCATTTGGAGACTTGGTCAAATTTTTGCATGTTTAACCCTCACTAAGTCCCCTTCTCAAGCACAAGCTATTCTCAGAGTGTTCTCCTGCAAATTCTAGCAAATGCTGAATATGAAAGCAAGGCTTACTGGCATTTGCTGGGGAGGGTCCTTTTCCCAGAGGTCAAACAAGCAGAAAGAAATTTATCCTCAGGAATTTTTCCATTTCCATACCTTGGAATGACCTTGGGGAAGGTTTCTACTGAAGGATAGACAGAAGAATCTGTAAAATTCTACTTTCTGTAGTGCCCACAGCATCTCCTAGTAATGATAGTTGCCACTGAATGCTTCCTGACAGCCAGGCACTCTCCTGAGTGCTCTGAAGGTATTAACCCATTTAAGATTCACAGAACTTCCTTGCGGGAGAGAATATAATTGTTCTCATTTTGCAGAGACAAACCTAAAGAATTTTTTTTTTTTTATAAAAATTCAATCCAGTTCACAGAGCCAATAAATGACAGAGATCAGACACAAAATTTAGCATCATTCTGGAGTCTGCTTCAGTTGCGCAACTTGTCTGACTCATACATATTGCTTATTGCTCTTTGCCTTTTATTTTTGGTGGCCTAACCAAGTCCCAACCTACAGCTCCTGAGTTCCTAGCAAAGGAGACAATGTGCTGTAGGAAGACATTCAGGCCCTGCAGGTCAGGACAAATGTACAAGTGAAGACCACACACTGTATGTCCAATTGTTTAAAAGTAATAAATCATGCCTAAAAACTTAAATAATTTTTGTTCTCCTACTTTGAAAAATACTATCACCTACAGACTAGGGGTGAATTTAGAATCCTCACATCCCTAGGAGTTTTGCTCCAGAACATGGTAGCATATTCCATCTCTGGGACCAGATCAGCCCCCATCTTTTCTTCTCATTCCTGGATCTTCCCATATCATCAGGGTCTACATTCATACCTCTGCCCACATGTCCAGGGTCCACCCTATTCTTCAAACACAAACTTCTTCCCATGAATGGCCCTTTTTCAGAATTTGTTTGTGCATATTGTGCCTACTGGTAGTGTTGTCGGCACTCAGGTCAATAAGCTAAAAGATCCCTTTTGAGCAGGGAGTTCCAGTGTCCCCAATACCCAGAGCATGCTCTCCCAGAGGAGGCACAGGCTTGGTGGGCATATCACATTGGCTTCTGTGATCATTATCTCATGGAGCAGGGCCAGAGGAGAATCAGAACATGGTATAATATGAGGCCCAAGCAAAGTTTAAATACACATTTCTCCAAAGAAGACATGTAAATGACTACCATACCCAACTACATGCTCAACTTTGCCAGCCATCCAGGAAATGGAAATTGAAATGCAATGAGGTACCACTTCACAACTACTAGGAAGGCCAATAATAACAAGTGTTGACAATGACATGGAAACTACTAGAATACTCTTACATTGCTGCTGAAAATGTAAAATGATGTAGCTGTTGTGGAAAACAATTTGGCAGTTCTTCAAATTATTAAACATAGTTACCATATGAGCCAACCATTCCACTCCTTAGTATGTACCCAAAAGAAATGAAGATGTGTTTCACACTAAAACTTACACACAAATGTTCATAGGAACATTATTCATAATAGCCCCCAAAGTGGAAACCATCCAAATGAATAAATAAGATGTAGTATGTTCATATAATATCTTGTGTATTGATATTACATATGGGTATTAATGTGTATGATTGATCATAATAAAAAATTATTTTCCAGGAAAAAGGTGTTACTGATATGTGTTCCAATATAGAAAAACTTTGGAAACATTAAGTGAAAGAAACCAGACACAGAAGACCACATATTCTGTGATTCCATTTATTTGAAATATCTATAATATGAAAATTATCAGGGATAGAAAGTTTATGAGTGGTTACCTAGGATTTGAAGTTTCATGAGTAACTGCTAGTGAGTATAGGATCTCTTTGGGGGTCAAGATCAATTCTAAAATTGTACAGATAGTTGAACAACTCTGTGAATATACTGAAAGTCACTGAATTATACATTTTAAATGGTGAATTTTATGGTATGTGAATTATAACTATGAGGCTGTTAAAAAGCTTCTCCAAGACAGAGGCTTCCCAGTCAGTGTGGGGGCTTGGCAGATTTCAGAGCACTCATGTAGGTGCACTGGGAGACCCAAGTGAGGCCATCCATTCACCCTAAGGAAGGGTCAAGATTCCAGAGCAACTCCAAGAAATGGATTTAGCTTGCACTTGATGTGACCAAGCTTATAGATCTGAGCCAAGGGTAAGGGTAGCCCAGGGACAGTGGTCATTTCCTCTTGTCCAATCAGTGCCAGCATCATGGATCAAAGTGGTTCAGACAAGTCAAGACAGGTCTAGCCTTCCTACCTACTAGAATTGGGAGATGGTTGTAATGCAGACATCAGAGCCCAGGTGATCCAGAAAACTGAATGTGGCTTAAAAGACAAACTCCAGTTCATATGGGTACCTCAAGAGAAAATCATGAGTCAAAGCTTACCTGGCCATACATGGTGCTTTCAGATGCCTGTGGTAGGCAGTTTCTAAAAAAGTTCCTAATGATCCTTGCTTTCTGGCATTTACAACCTCTGTATCCTCTTGTCCTTTAGTGTAGTTGGGACTTGTGATATGCTTCTAATCAGTAAAATAGAGCAAAGGTGATAGATGTCACTTCTATGGTTAGGTTGTACAGGTAGTGACTTCATTCTGCTAGCAGACACCTGTGGTTGCCTCCTTGACTTGCTTGATTTGATGAAGCAAGCCATTAGTTCCTGGGCACAGGCCCATGTATTAAGGAACTGAGGCAAGCTTCTGGCCAACATTTAGCAAGGAACTGCCATACACTCAGTCTGATAGCCCCCAAAGAGCTGAATTCTGTCAACAGTCACACAGATTAGGAAGCAGTCCTTCCTAGTGAAGCCTCCAGATAAGACCTTGCCTTTGTGCAATCTTGTGAGAGAGAGATCAAGGTAGAGCTAAGCTCTGCTCAGACTCTCAACCCACGAATACAATGAGGTAATAGGTTTGTGATCATGTGTTTTGTAGCAATTGAGAACTAACACAACATCCAAGTCATATTCACCCTGGACATGCAGCACTATTTCATCATCCTTTGCCCAGAGAAAACAAAAAAGAATATAATACTAGATTTGTTTTCATTTAGTTCAGAGCTTGGGAGAAGTTAAATTTGTAGTCAGTAGTTATTATCATTGACAGCTGGGTGTGGACTATTGCCTGAACTGTTGATGCCTATATCATCCCAGTGGAGTCTACTCCTAAAAGGAGGAAGCAGGCATGTTCTATTCATCTCTGAGTCCTCCTCTGCAAAGTGGTTTGCACAGATAGCCAACACTAAACTCTAACACATGGCAAGCTCCTTAAAGAAAGGGATGGCCTTGGGGCTGGGGTTGTGGCTCAGTGGTAGAGCATTTGCCTAGCACACTTGAGGCACTAGGTTCAACACCCAGCACCACATAAAAATAAACAAAATAAAGGTACTAAGAAAAAAAGGGATGGCCTCTCATTTATGTTATTTATTGAATGAGGAAGAGAATGGGTGGATGAATGAGTCAGTAGGTCAGGGACACCCCAGAACTGCTGATGTGGGTGATGAATGGAGGAGGAGCTGGCCACTTCCAGGCCCAGTCTTCCTCCCTGAGAATCTTCAAACCCAACAGGTGCATATTAGTTATTGGACTGCCTGATGAAATTACATAGACTTGCTGCATCTGTTTATTCATGCCCCATTTACCCCATGATTCCCCCCACTTGAACAGAACTCACTAGGCTCACCAAGGTCCCTGTCATTGAAGCCAATCGGCCCGATTCTCTCCTCTCCTCTGGCCCCCAGGAGTATTCATCATCACTAGCCACATGCTCCATAGACTATTCTGCCCACTTGGTTTCCACATGCTTCCTTCTCTGGATTGCCTTCCTATCTGTCTGGTCACTCAGTCTTGATTTCCTTTTGCTTATTTTTTGAATGTGGCAGTTCCCTCAGTTTTCTTCCTCACCTTCCCTCATTCTGTTCTCCCTAGGGGATCTTACCTTGGCTTCAATTTGTCAGGTAGACACAGCGTCTCCTAATTCATATGTGCAGCCCCAATCTCTCCTCTATGCCTCAGACCTGTGTATCCACTGCCTCCTTCCCCATTTGGATGTCTCCAAAGCACCTCAGCCCAACCTGTCTGAAAATACCTCCCACCAACCTTGATCTCCAGAAATTTTTATCATACTATAGGTAACCTCTGTTAACTTATTTAGATCTCAATTCAAATGACAGTTCCAGGAAAACCTGCCCTCTCCCTCCTTTTTGGCTCTGTGCTTTTCTTTCTTAAAACTTGTCACAACTTGTAACTACATTTTGATGTGATTATTGAATCAATGTCTTTATTCCCTACTAGAATCCACAAGAGTAGGGACCATGGTTGTTTTACTCACAGTTGGTTTCCTCATGATTAGCATAGTGGCTGAAATTGCAAACACTGGTGAAATGTGTAAGTGTATGCTGAATTGCCCTCTCTTTCTCTTTCACTACTTTATTTTGTTGATTGATTTGTGTCTGAATATAGCCAAATTTATCTTAGCTTCTATAGATTAGAGCTGCCATGATTCTATTCTTTATTTTGCTCTTTGGTAATTCCTACAGAGGAATGTCACAAATAGGTTACCTAGAGCCATTTCTAAGGAACTATAGTTGAATAGTTAAAGATATTCTCATCCTTTGCCTAAATGTTTACAGATTATTGGAGCTTGAATGTGTCTTTACGTATGAAGTCTAATTACTTCATTTGATAGGTGAGGAATTTGAGGCCCAGGAGAATAACATAGCTACCTGAAGGTAATGCAATGTGTTAGTAGTAATGATAAGATGATAATTCGTATTTTCTTGGACAGTATGCCATATGTGGTAATATTTGCAACCTGGCTAAACTCTTCCAGGCAAGTTTTAGTGTATAATCAAAAAGGCATGGGTAGAGGGCTGGGGATGTGGCTCAAGCGGTAATGCACTTGCCTGGCATGCGTAGGGCCCTGGGTTCGATCCTCAGCACCACATAAAAATAAAATAAAGATGTTGTGTCCACCGAAAACTAAAAAATAAATATTAAAAAATTCTCTCTCTCTCTCAAAAAAAAGGGCATGGGAAGAGATTCAATTAGTTTTGGAGTCCAAGCAACCCTTGTCTGAAGTCTCCTGTCATGTAGCTGTGAGAGAGGCTAGAGACCCTGACAGGATTGATCACACAGACCATTATAGGACACTGGTTATTTTAGGTCAGCAGTCAGAAACTGTCTTGAGTACCATATGTTGGCCATTATATATGTAGAAATTCACTTTTTCTACTCTCAACCTGGCTTTGTCTTATAAACAAGTTACGTCTCGAGTAGCTATCAAGGGCCATAGTTGTGACCAGTTTGTGTTTTTGCTTTAATTTGGAACTTAGATACCAAGGTTTTAGAGTTAGAATTTTTGAACAGAGAATTATTGATGAGAAATTTCCCATTTTCCCCAGTCTCTGCTCATTTCGGGTAGAGAGGTGTAAGAAGACATATGCCCTGAAGGGAGCTAAGGGTCAAGGCTGAGAGGAATTCCTGTTTTGAATGGAAGGGATGTAGAAAAACAGTAGTGGCAAAGGAATGAAGAGCAGGTCTTGGGACACAGGAGCTCAGGCTGGCCTTGATCTAAGCCCCTGAGTGTCTCCCATCCTTCTATGGGGCATTGAAGTGATGCTGCTGATACTGCAGCAGAGTATAACTGATGCACAGTTGTGTCCACTTAAGGAGGACTGAGACCTGTCATGGAGGGAAAAAATAGAGACTGAGGAATGGAGACTTCAGAGCAACAATAGGTAGGTGGGAACTATAGCCAAATTTCTGCAGAAGTTGTAAGCAGATTTTTCCCATGTCTGACAGGATCTGAGAAAACATGAAGACACCAGTATAGATTCTACTCTCATGGGCTTCTTCAATTTAGGAATTGTTTGATACCAGTGGTTCTAGTAAGTTCAAAGACATGAATCAGTGACCACGTGGAATCTTCTCCACTGGATAAAAGGAATATGTTGGAGAAATGACGAATTTAACAATATGGAAACAGAGATTTGCAAATCCACATGACAGAATGAACTAACATAGAACATAGAAGGATCCAATTTCTGCTTCAAACACATAAAAATGCTGGAAAAAAACTTTAACAATGGTAATTAAAAGGAGCTTAAATGTATAACTACATCTGTTCAAGCAGTGTATATCTACCCTAAGAGAGGTAGAGATAATAAGGAATTTATTATAATAATTTGACATTATGTAATTATTAAATAGTCACTAAAGACTTTGTATTTGATGCTTGAACCTAAGATAAGAAGGACACCAGACAGGAAAGGAAGATACATACAAGTAGGGGAGAATGAGCACTATTTGGAACCCATGAGAACAGCTTGGATCAGCCATGCCTCTCACGGTAGCCAACCCCTCTAACCTCAATGATGCAGGTGCCTTGCAGGAGAAAGTGGTATTCTTTGTCACAGATCTAAACACCCACCTAACCCAGAACTTGGAGACGCTAAAGAAGGATCCAATGACAGCTGGAGGAGCTGCCACACACCAGTCAAGAGAGGAGAGTGAAGGACGAAGTACATCAACTTCATCAACTCCAGGTGCCTTGGCTGCAACCAAAACATGCTAACGTGATGGATCAGCTTCCTATTGCTTCTGTAACAAATTGTTACGAATTCTTCCCTTGAACAATTTAATTTTATAATCTTATGGTTCCTGTGATTGTAAGTTCAAAACGAGTCTTACCAAACTAAAATCAAGGTTTTGGCAAGAATGTGTGCTTTCTGGAGCTCTAGTGGAGGATCCGTGTCCTTGCCTTTCTCAGCTTCTGGAGGTTTCCCGCATTCCTTGTCTTACCACCTTCTTGCTGCATGCTGCAAACCTTCAATGTTTATAGCCTAGAGTGGCAAGTCCTCCCCGCACTGTCATATCTCTGGTTCTACCTATTCTCTATTCAATTCCAAAGTTCCTTATGAGGTTTAGGGATATAGCTCAGTGGTAGAGCCCTTGCCTAGCATGCTCAAGGCCCTAGTTCAATCCCAAATAACACAGGGGTGGGGGAAAAGAATTCCTTGTGATTTCCTTGTAATTACATGGGCCCACATGGATAATCCAGGATAATCTGCCTGTTTTAAGATCAGCTGATTAGCAACCTTAATCCCATCTGTAACTTTAAATCCCCATTGTGACATAACTTAATATAGTCTCAAATTGAAGGATTAATATGTGTACATTCTTGGAGTCATTACTCTGTCTACCATATCCCATTCACCAAAAGAGGATACAATAACCTTTTATCCATCTTTGACAATTTTATTCTACATGCATCACATTCCCTGTTTAATATTCTATAATTTAAATACTGAGATGAAAGATTAACACATCCCACATTATATGGTAAGAGATTTGGAAAAGATAAAAAATTGTGTGTGTGTATGCACACATAAGAACCCTCAAATATTTTCATATCAAAATTAGAAAGAACTACTTGAAATTACTATCATCTTTATGTCTGCATCTGCCTCTGGCAGGTGATTGTAGTCATTATTTGTAGCTATTTTGTTTATTACCCATTCATTCTATATTGTCTCTGAGTTCCGTGGGTGCATTGGCTGGTGTGGCTTCTTGCCTGGTGGGGCAATGCAAACCTTCATTCCAGAAGGCTCTTGGTCATAAGCAGTCTACCTATACTGATTTACAGTTTTTCATTTAGTTTCATCATAGAACAGGAGAAGATTAAGAAGCTCCCAGTTGGGATTACTTACATTCTACACATACCCGTCCCTTTTCTCATTGTATAGTAGCCACCCAATTGCTCCTGGTAGTCAGGTTCAATCACCCAGTCATTACAATAGCCACTTTCTCTGCCTGTTGCTTCAATGGCTTGAGGATCTCCAAGTGACTGGGTGGCACTTTCAGCTTCCAATCTATTGGGCCCTGTGGAGTGAGCATTGCTGTTTTGGAATGTAAAACCTTCAGAGCAGCATACTGCATAGTTGTGCAAATGAGATGCAAAATGTTTCTAGTGGATCTCTAGGGACTTCCTCACAGCACCATGAGTCCTGTCCATGGGAGAATCACCACCACCCTGTATTTGTTTTGCTGATTTAGAGCATATACTATCTCCTAGAGGACATTGTCCCAGTCCTGCAAGGTTTCGCTACCCAGTGATTCTGAATCTGGCTTTAAAAATCATTGCACCAATATATCAGGCCAGCTACTCTAGGGATGTTTGGGGAACACGTTCAGAGCATGGACATGAACCCAATGCTGTGGATTCTGTATTTGCTATAGAATGCCATCCTTGAACAGATGTTAGGCTGTGTTGAATACTATGATGTGAACAAGGTATTCACAAGTCAGTGGATACTGATTATGGCAGAATTAAAGAAACAAATCACATCTGTATTCAGTGTCTTATCCCGTGAGCATACAACTCTGCTCCTTCCAGGGTGGAAGGGCTCCAAGGTAAACAAACGGCAACCAGTGGCTGGCTTATCCCTCCAGGAAATGATGCCATATCAGACACACAGCAGGTTGTTGGCAGACCCAGCATTCTATAAGAGTGGGAGCCAGGTTGTACTTCCTGAGTTGAAGACCATGTGCTTGAGTCCCGTGTAAACTGCATCCATGTGACCATGGCTACATTGTTTATGAGCCCATTGGGCAAGGACGAAAGTGGTAGAGGAAAAAAGACTAACCTGTGTTCATAAGAAAAGTCTTCCCATCCCCCTGATTAAATTTATGATAGGTTCATATACATGGCCATTCTCCAGGATCTATATGTCTTCTGCATTGTTAAGTGAGAGTATAATGGGAATTATCATGCCCACATCTTTCCAGTCCTTTGAGAGTATCACTAATCCATTATCCCTCCAGAAATGGGGTATTGTTTTTGCTTTCTATTTTAGTATGTAGAAAGAGTTTCTGAGACTTTTATTTGGCCATTGCCATCATAATGGCTTGCATTCCATGGACCATAGACTGAAGGTGAAAATTCTCCCAGTTTCTTACTATTTCTCTGTCAGTTATGAGTTCCAAGACTAGACATATCACCAAACCCCAATATGAGATGGACCAAAACACAATTAACCACCTGGTGTTCAGAAATCCCTTCTCTGACTGGAGATGTACAATGGCAGGCAGGATCACCAGGCATTTGTATCAATTCAGAGCAAGTGTCTAGTATTTTCTAAAAGTCTAATTAGTCTCCTATCTCTAATTCACAATCACCCTGACAATTTTCTATAGCTACCTTTATGGATGACAAAAAATATTTACAGTATAGATTATTCGTTGTATAGTGGAGGTTTTCCCTCAAGATGATCTTCTTCCTAATGTAAAGTCCCATTATGGTAGGCTCTAAAACAAGCTTATTTAAAAAAAAATAGAAATCATAAAATATATTTTATGATCATAAGAATATTAAATTTAAAATCAATAGCAAACTATCTAAAAATGCCCTAATACCTATAAAAAAGAAACACTCTTTTAAATGCCTCATGGATTAAAGACGATAGTACAATGGAAACTGGAATGTCAAGGTGAAGTATAACAATGCATAAAAATCTACAGCATACTTACAGGAAAACTATAAGAAGTGGATTTAAGAAAATATGTTAGAACTGAAGAAAGGTATACAATTAACTATTTTTCCTCCTTGAGGACCTAGAAATTAAAAGCAAATTAAACCCAAAATAAGTAGAAGAAAGTAAATGATAAAATTAGCTGCAGAAGTCAATGAAAGAGAAAACAAATCATAAAATCAACAAAGTCAAAGGTATTCCTTAGACTGGTGAGTGAATGTTCATAATATCTTGATTCATAATTGCCCCATACAAGAAATATCATGAATTTCCATCAACAGATGATGGATAAGCAAATTGTGTTGCATGAAAACATGGAATGAACCATCAATATGTACAAAAGTCTATATAAACCTAAAAAATTATACTGTTAAAGTGAAACACAAAGGAGTAAATACTATACAATTCCATTTACATATAATTTAGAATAGGCAAAACTAATCTATGAGCATTTGTGTAAATCAGGGTCTAGGACAAATGGGGAATCAACTGCCAAGGAGCACAGAGGAAATTTGGGGAGTGATGGAAAAGGTTCTAACACGAGCAGAGTGATGTACCAACTGCTAACCTACAATGGGCATATTCATTTTTAACAGTTTTATTGAAGTCAAAATACCACACAGTTCTCTCTTTGATGATTTTTAGTAAATTAAACAGCTGTGCAACCAGCATGATCCAGCTTTAGAGCAATTCCATCACCCCTACAAGTTCCCTCTTTCCCATTTGTAGTAAATCCCCAATTATGTCCCTGGTCCTAAGCAATCACTGATCAGATTTTTGTCTCTAGAGTTCTTCCTTTTCTTGCAATTTTATAGAAATAAATTTTGTATGTGATGTCTTTTGCTCAGGGTGATGTTTTTGAAGCTCATCTATATTGTGGCATATATCAGTAGTGCCTATCTTTTCTTGTTAGGTAGTAGACCATCAAATAAATATGCCACATTTTATTTATCCATTCATCTGATAATGAACAACCAGATTGTTTTCAGGTTTGAGATTTTACAAATAAGCTGCTATTAACATTTGTGTATATCTTTGTGTTAGTGTTAGAACCAAAAAAAGCTGAACTGATATCCCAACTCTGGTATTTAGCAGCTGAATGACCCTAGAAAATTTACTAAACTTGTTTTCTCATCTGTAAATGAGGGTAAATGATTTTATATTTTATCAGAATTGTAAGAATTAAAATAATGTTCATAAAGTGTCCAGTAAAATATATAGATATTGCATTTAGTAAAAGGTAGCTAAGAATGATGATGATGGATAGATGGATAGATAAATAAGATAGGTAGCTAGATAGATAGATGATAGATAAATAGATAGACAGATAGATAGACAGACTGAACAAGAGAGAGAGAATGCCTCACACTTCTGCATTTGGAGAATAGAGTTAGTACAATCAAAGAGTCCACTGTCCATGCCCAACTCCCAGCTAGACCAAATGACAGATGCATGTGGTAAGAAGGGTTTGCTGTTTATGTTCATTCCTCCTTCTTTTCTGGAGCCTCATCTAGAATATCGATCAGCTTTTATAGACAGGCAAGAGACCAGAAGGTAAGAGAATAAAAACTAGGAAAACAACTGTAGTCGTAAACTGTGAATAAGAGCACCTTCCAAGTGGCTTAGGTTCTCAGAGGCTATCATATAAGAGAAACAGGAATGAAAGCAGCATGCCCCATTCCCAAATACACTTCAGGTAAAAATTTGGCCTCTGCTCCTAAGGTGTGCCTAGGACTAACTTTGATAGGGGCTCAAGGCACTTGGAAGGATGATAAGCATTCTCCAGCTTCAAAGATCTTCCACCTCACTAAGAAAATAAGCCTAATATCCAGGAAAAAAGTCAGCCTTCTACCTACACAAAACAGTACATCATCAGTTGTTCAGTTTACATGGGCCAGGTCCATTTACTGTGAGAGCCTGGCGGAGAAGGGACTTACATAGGAATGATGGTAATCTCAGAGAATGCAGGGTTTGAGGTGAATGCTGAATATCTCCTCTTTTAAGACAGAACACTTTAATGAGGACTCAGAAAAGGGAGATAGAGAATAGCAAACAAATGAAAGGTGAAAGGTAGAACTGGATACTCTATGAAATTATCATTCAAGTTCTATAAATGTGACACTAAGACATAGACTGATATCATTATAATTTAAAAAAATGTTTACATTTGTGGGCAAAATGCTGGTTATTAAAGTCTTGTTCTGCATATTAAAGCTTCCTCCCCATGGGTGAGAACTGGGTCTCTTCAAACAATAAGAATTCCTTCAGTCACTTTTGGTCATAAAGCATTTTTGGTCAGTAATTAGTGTTCAGCCCACAGTAAAAATCTAAACTTGTATCACTACTTAAAAACCTCTCACTTCCCTGCTCTCCAGCTTGACCCCATAGAGGGCAGCTGCCTGCAGTGAGAAAGGAAGGCTTCTTGCTTATTCCTTCACCCAGAACTTCCACTCTTCTGACTTTCCCTCTAGGTTTCTGACACTATAGCACTGGAGCAAGGGAAGGGGGAAAAAAGATACATGCATGAAATTCTAGAAGCCCTGTGACAGAGACTAGATAGTTGTTCATTCATTAACCACTTCTTCTTCTTCCTGGGCACATAGCTGGACAGTATGAAGGACTCCCATGTGACTGACTCAGGTCTAGATGAAAGAATGTGAATGGGTATGGCATGTGCCAGTTTTAGGCTTTCCAGGCCCGTGAAATTCTCTTAGGTGTGATCCTTCTAGAATTTTCCTCTCCCATCAGCCTGTGCAGTGGAATTAAGCAATTTTGGAGGTCACATGTTAAAAATAGTAAAATCACAATCAGGAAAGGTTAAGTCCCTGAATCTTTTTCTTTAATTGATTTTATTATTTTTTTTTAAATACACAACAACAGTGGAATGCATTACAATCCTGAATCTTTACAGGGAAAAAAGCCTACCACCAATGAGGAACGCTTATTTATTATCTTAGTCCATTTGGGATACTGTAACAAAATACCTTGGACTGGGTTATATATAAGAAACAGAAAATTATTGCTTGTAGTTCTGGAGGCTGGCTAATCCAAGATTAAGGCATCAGCATATTGGGGTCTGGTAAGGGCCTGTCTCTCATTGATAACACCTCCTATGTGTCCTTTGATGGTAGAATGTCAAAGAGCAAATAAGTTCCCTCAGGCCTCTTATGAGGCGACTTAATCTCATTCACAAGGAATCTGCCCTAATGACCTAGTCACCTGCCAAAGGCTGCACCTCTTAATAGTAACACATTGGAGATTAGATTTCAACATGTGAATTTTGGAGAGACACCAATATTTCAACCATAGCACTTATGTTAGACTTTAGAAGAAAGACAAATAATGCCCATTGTAATAAGTCACAGATTTTGCTGCTCCAATTATAAACATTACCCTAATTAATATAGCCATTTTATTGGGTATATTTATTGTTTCTTAATGACTTGTAGGTTCTTTGTACTTATTATTAAATATCAGGCCACCCCCCAAGCTTGTTACTTGCATTTGAAATGATCTTTGTTATTTTGAGTGCCAAAAATTAACTTTCACAAACAATGACTGGCAATCACGACTTTTATGGTCTAAGCCCTTTGCCATTATGTTTAGAAAAGTATTTTGGAATGTCAATCATTACAAACTTAATTGCCATCCTCTCAGCTGATATGCCAGGCTTCCTAGAGACTCATAATTTCTGGTTTGGAGACTGCTCAATTAGGTAACCTTACCCTCAGATTTTGAAATGGCCATTCAAAACTCATTTTGAGATACTGAGTAAAGGGTTATTCAGCCAATGGTAGAGAAAGGGGATGAGCAACTTGGACATGGGAAATAAGACTAAGGTTATATCATTAAAGAAAAATATCTAGTCAAAATTCCCATAAGCAAAGTTTGACTTAAGAGTTGTGATGGTCTGTTTACTCATTGCCATCTCCTGCCACATACCTAATGCTCCAAGACAATTCCTGGCTGGCTGGGAATCTTCAAGAAACTCTTTGTTATTCCTGGCCTCTTGAGCCATGATTGACATACTCAAGTTTCATGATACTACCCTCAAATTTCTCTCCTACATAAAATTTATTATGACCTGTATTCTACGTGTTTGCATAATTTCAATGAAAAACATAATCTGAATTAATATGAGCCAGGTTCTTACAGTTATATTGCCTATATCACAATCAAAGCAGCAAAGAATAGAATTTCCCTAACATCAGGTTGGCTCTGGCACTCCCACTTCACTTATGGGTAGGCTGATTCAAATGTTAATAACTGCTATTTAGCTCCAATAAAATCACACCAGAAAAAAAAATTCAGATTCCATCGGCGTTTTCAATGGCTAGATTTACAATGCCAATATGCTTAGATTTTCTTAAAATACAAAATATTATTTAGGGAAGACATTGCTTGTCAAATGCAGCTGCCTTCCTGGTACTTAACATAGTGTCTTGTATATGAGAATCAATGTGTGTGGAATGAAAATTTTTGGTATCATAAGACATAAAGTGATTTGACATACAGGTGTACCTCAGAAACAAGAGAAGCTGGAGAAAATAAAAATCTCTCACCTGGAAGCATGAGAACCTTTTATAAAAGAATACAAGCTTCAGGCATCAAAGCAACAAGGAGGAGAAATGGAAATGCCCAAGCCAAGGGTGTGATCAGAAATCACTGCAGCGCTTGAGACAAGGGCTGTCCAAATAAATGAGGCCAACTTAATGAACTCCCACTGTGAGAAACCAAAGGGGAAAGAATATAGGAGAGAAGCATATGCCAGGGCACCACTCTTGGTGAGGTTTTGAGAGGCTCCCACCCCATCTCTGTGACATGTGAGCTGAACTGTTAACACCAAAGTTAACCTACTGCAGGACTCAGTCACTGTGCACCATTAAGTCACCATCCACACAGGCTTCTTATCTCTCAGCTCCATGCTCAGTCACAATCCGGAGCACTTCCGTGGCAAAGCCAGAAGAGCAAGAAAGAGAATCTTGAACACAAGAAGGGTCTTTCCCAAGGTCATTTAGCACCCTCCCCCTAAAAATGGAAAAACATAACCAGGGCATCTCCCTGAGGTAAGATCTACCCTCACAGTGGGCTGCAAATGAAAGAACATGCATGTTTTGAAAATATTAGTTCAGCTCAATTATAATACTAAAAATTATTATTATTAGAACAGTGGGTTTCATTGTAGAAGATTTGCAATTTGATCAACTTGGCTCCCCAATATACCCCTATCCTCCCTTCCTTCCTCTCTCCCCCATCATCTTTCTCAACCTTAATGATTTTTATGAGATCCTTTTTCCCTCCTGTTCTGTCCCTTTAGCTTCTACATATAAAAGAAAAATACATACCACTTTTTATTGTAAGTCTGACTTTCAGACTTATTTTACTCAAAATTATGATCTCCGGTTCCATTCATTTTCCTACAAATGACATAATTTCTTTCTTCTTTATGGCTGAAGAAACTACATTATATATATTATATATAACATATATATATGTATAATATATATATATATATATATATATATATATATATATATATATATATATATATCACATTATCCATTCATCTGCTAACACTTAGGCTGATTCATAACTTGGCTATTGTGAATTGTGTTGTGATAAACCTGAATAGGAATGTATCTCTAAAATATGCTGATTTTAATTCTTTTGGATAAATGCCAAGGAGTAGTATAGCTGGGTTATATGGTAATTCTATTTTTAGCTTTTTGAGGAACCTCTATACCAATTTTCACAGCAGTCATATTAATTTACATTCCCACCAACATTGTATAAGTGTTCTTTCCCCCCACATCCTCACCAGCATTTATTGTTGTTTGTATTCTTAATTGCCAGTCATACTAGAGTGAGATGGAATTTCAGTGTAGTTTGATTGGCTTCTCTGATAGCTAAAGATGTTGAACATTTTTTCATATAGTTTTTTACTATTTCTGCTACTTCTTTTAACAAGTGTCTATTCATTTCATCTGCCCATTTAATGATTGAGTTGTTATTTTGATATTGAGTTTTTTGAGTTCTTTATGTAAAGAATATATTTCTGGATACTAATCCTCTGTTGGAAAAATAACTGGCAAAGATCTTCTCCTATTCTGTCAGTTGTCTCTTTACTGTACTTTTTTTTTTTCTTTTGCTTTTGAATCTGGTGGCATCCCACTTATTGATTCTTTCTCTTGTTTCCTGAACTATAGGGGTCTTATTCAGAAAGCTTTTGCCTGAGCCTGTATGTTGAAGTGTTTCCCCCATTTTTCCTTCTAATGGCTATAAAGTTTCTAGTTTTATATTTAGGCTTTAGATCTATTTTGAGTTGACTTTTGTACAGGGTGAGATATAAGGATGTAGTTTCTGCCTTTTACATATGAATATCCAGTTTTCCCAGCACCATTTGTTAAAGAGGCCATTTTATCTCCATTGTATGTTTCTAGCACCTTTGTCAAGAATCAGATGATTGAAGCTGTGTGATTTTTCTGTGTTTTCTATTCTGTTCTATCGGTATACATATCTATTTTTGTGCCAGTACCATGATGTTTTTGTTACTATGGTTCTGTAATATAATTTGAAATGAGGTATTGTGATGCCTCCACGATTGTTCTTTGTGCTCAGGGTTGCTTTGATTGAACATGGTAGGTATGTTCATTTTCTAGTATCTTCTTCAATTTATTTATTTATTGTTCTGTAATTTTCATTGTAGAGGTCCTTCACCTCCTTGGTTAGCTGTGGGGAGCCATTCTCACACGTGACTGGGCAACTCCCGGTTTGGGTCTGAGGCACTCTGGCTAAACTTTGTTGGAGCTTTCCCGACCCTCTCCTGGTGCGAGAGCCTGTCCTTGTGGGGGTGTGACCGACCACTGACCCCGGGGGCCAATCACTGACCCTGACCTTGGAGTGCTGCCCCCCTCAACCTTCATTGGATGGAATTCTCCCCTGAATTTCTTGTTCCCCAATAAAAGGGGAACTTGGCTACTCCCTGGCGTGCTCCCTCTCTCTCTCTCCTGCTAGCCCTGAGTAATCCCTGCTGCCCTACCGGGTGGTTCGAGGTGGGAGCCAGAGGGGGAGCCATCTCGGACCTGGTCATAGAAAAAGGTAACTGAGTCAGTGTGTTTTATTTCTATCTCACTAGTTAACTTCTATGCCACGAACCTCTTTAATGAAACCAGTGTGCTGGTCGCATGGTGGAAGTTAGGTTTATTCCTAGGTGTTTTATTATATTTTATAATGAAATTGCTTTCCTGATATCTTTCTCAATTGATTCATTATGTAAATGTGTGGCAGATGTCCTTGACTATTTATTATTACTTATTATTACTACTAACTAAATTAATTGTGGTTGTTATTATTTGTTATCATCCCATGTATTGATTCAGTTAGAATAGCTTCTCAGACTATCAGTGAGCAGGAGTGGGAGGAGCAGTGGACTAGGGACGTCAGTTCCAACAGGAGCTGGAAGATGGGGTGGTCCAGGTATAGAACAGCGGTTCCCCAGAGCATGGTCACCTGACTCAGAGGCATCAGCAACATCTGGGATCTTGGTTGAAATGTACATTATTGGACCCAGTCCCAGAGCTATGGAATTGGAAATTCTATAGGTAATGCCTAGTAATCTGGTTTTAACAAGTTCTCCACAGATTCTAGTGCATGCTAAAGATTGTAAACCACTGAGAACTACTGGTTTAGGGCACAGAAAGGTCAGGACTCAGTGAGGTTCTTCAATGAAAGCCTCTAAACAGCCATGATGGCACTGGCCTCCTAGACAGATGCTAGGAGGCCAAGGGAAACCATGGACAAAGACTGTCTAAGACCCTTTTGCTTGCCATAATGTACAGGCTCAAGTGTAAGCCAGGATATCCCACAGAATGCATTTGTAGATCTAGATTTTAGACTTTAACTTGAAAAAGAGCAATTCTTAAAAAGGCAGCAGGATTCAATGTCATGAATCTGGATTTTGAAACTGAAGTCCTGGTTTGTGGAATAATCTTGGATAATTTATGTAACTTTTTTTGAGCTCCTATTTCTCTATCTACAAAAATATGAAACAAAAAATGTATTTTATAAGGTTGTTTAGATATTAGTTAGAACAATTATATTTGCAATTTGCCCAACAGGAACTCTGACACATAGTAAGTGTTCAATAAATGAGTGATGAGGCTGTGATGTGAAGTTTATTATTTTTACTACTATTAGGACAAAGCACATGGAGTGGGTGATACAAGTCATCTGTATTCATGGGTTACATATTCATAGATCCAACTAACCACAGATAGGAAATTTCTTGGGTGGGGGGGTATGCATCTGCATCAAATATATACAGACTTTTGTTTCTGTCAATATTTTCTAAATGCTATAGTATGGCAATCATTTAGATAGCATTTATATTGTGTTATGTATTATAAGTAGTCTAGAGATGATTTAATGTTTATTGGAGGATTTCATAGGTCATGTAAGGTCATTACATATTTTTACTTATTATTTTTTTGCTGTGCTGGAGATTAAACCCAGGGTCTTGTGCATGCTAAGCATGCACTAAGTTATATCCAGTACAAGGCCATTTTATACAAGGACTTGGGCAACTGTGGATTTTGGTATCCACAGTAAGTCATGGGAATCAATTTTTTGACCTATAAAAATGACATTGTCATATGATTTAACTAATATGTCCCTCCTCACAATTTGGGTTCAAGTTACAGTTACCCCTAGAACATCTCTCCCAAAACTACTTATTGACCTCATGAATAGGCTTTTGGCTAGTTGGTTTGCATACTGTAGGGTCTTAGTTTGCTTCAGGAACCCAGTGCAATGCAGGAGAGCCACTTGAAGAGAATATGAAAGTGTTGTTACATAGCTCAGTTCAAACCCTAACAGATGGAATGATGAGCCCTATATTTGGGGGGAAAAGCCCTTATAGATATCATCTTTCAGTAGACCCTTAACTAACCTTAATGAAGGCAAAGAGGAGTTGTAGAGTCATCCAGGAAGAGATCCTGTGATAACACACTGACTTATTTTTCTAATCTAACTTCTTCAAAGGACCACCTGGTCTCATAGCTGTGTAGAGAGCTGTACACAGAACACTATCATTTTTCTTCTAGAGTAGTGTTTCTCAGGATATAATATATGTACAAACCATCTCAAGTCTGCATGCAGTGCAGATTCGGATTTAGTGGGACAGTTAGGGCCGCAAACCATCATTTCTAACCAACTTCCAGGTGATGCCAATACTGCAGGTCAGCCAACACTTTGAAAATTAAGGCTCCAGAAGTTGTGATGAGGAAATGTCTACCTAAACCTCCTTTTAAGAAATATTTTGAAATCAGCAGTATGGTGTACATATAGTTTGGCATTATAATCCGTATCATGAACATGTCTCTATGTTGCTCTGTAGCTTTCATCATCTTGATTTTATTCTATCAAATACACCCCTAAGTTCACTTAATCTTTGATGTATCATTGTAAATGCATGGTTTCTCTAATAGTTTACATTTTTAAATACTTGATTTTTTTTTTTTTTGAGATAGAGTACATAGGGTCCCCGCCACCCCCCCATTGGACTATTTCCTTAGGATAATTTCCCAAAAGTACAGTTTTGGTACCAAAAGATCTAAATACCCAAAGGCATTTTATATGTATTTATAGAGTACTTTCCAGAAGGATTATATCAATTTACATTTCTGTCAGCAAAGAATAAGCATGCTAATTTTATTATACACTTACCAGGAAAAAGAAATCATCGTTTTTTACTGGTTTAGGGAAAAGTTTAAAGAACAATTAGGGTACAAGTATAGGGAAAATTTAATCTTTATTCATGAACTGGAGTTTCTATTCTCTTTTCTTTCTTTGTGCTTGAAAGTTGAACATAAGTTTTTATTGCCAATTTCCTTCTTTGGACTAGAATAGACTAGAATCTTCTTATGACGTTATTTGCTCAGGAATCAGAATAAGGCATGTCTGATTTTAATCACATTGAAGAGTTTAGTTAATTTAGTTCTAAAAAGAACTCTTAATAACAACACCACTTAGAAGGTGCTACCAAGGTATGATCTCTGAAGTGTTAAATTAAGGTTTCAATATGGAAAGAAGAAAAATAAGAAAAGAAAGAATAAGTCACATTCAGTCCTTATAGTCCCTCAAATTTATATAAAACCTTTTTACTCAGCACTTTTATATCTGTTACTTCACTTGTGCTTATAAATACCTCTGTAGGTAGAATAAGCACTGTTATTCTATCTAAATCTCAAGAGGCTAAATAAAACAAAATGTTGGGACTTGCCTAAGGTTACAGAGATACTTGTAGTTGAGATTGATTAGAAATTTAAATTTCTATTCACCCATCCATCCCCTCATCCATCCAGTCATTTATTAATGAGATAAATATAGATTGAGTATTCCATGTTTGAATGCAAAGCCCAAAGTTTACAGCCTCGAAGAATATAGAAATGGTCCTTGCCCACATACAGCTTGTTGTTAGACAAGAGAAAACCTCAAGGAAAATATATAATTATGTAATATATCCGTCCATATTTGCATAAATTAAATTGTGATACATTGTCCAGACAAAGGAAGGAGTAAGAGAATAATGGGAACTATTTTACTTAGATAGGATAGTCGGAAAAAGCCTCTCTGGAGAAGTGACATATAATCAGTAATTTAATTGATATGTGCGATTCAGGCCTGTGTGTGTGTGTGTGTGTGTGTGTGTGTCTGAGAAAGAGAGAGACAGAGAAATATGAAGGGTATATTTCAGAAAGATCCTGATGGCCAAAGCCCCTGAGATGGAAAAGTTCTTGACAGGTTTCTGAAACTGAAGGAACACCAGTCTGGCTGGTGCAATCTACAATAAAATATACCAGTTGACAACCCTCAGCAAGCTCACAGAGATTGCAATCAGCTTTCATTAACTCTCTTTTAATTACAAGTATATAAGCAAGAAGAGCAGACATTTTAGGAATATCTCCAATATGAAAGAGAAGACCAAAAGAAATCCAAAAAAGCGGGGTGGGGAGAATCCTCAAAATCAAATGATAATTAATATTCTTCAGGTGGCAATAGATGTTATGATATTTTTTAAACAAGAAGGGGTTACAATTAAAAAGGAACAAAGACTAGCTAAGAATGCTTTTATTATAACCTGCCAATAACATTTTAAAAATCAATAGAAAAATTGGAAGATGAAATAGAGGCAATATCATAGATCATAGAATAACAACAAATAAAGAATAGATAATAATAGATGATAAGCAAGAAAAGATGTTTACACACTTGATGAAAGAAAACATTCAGCTAATTTGATTTTTATAAAAATTCCCTAAATTAAAAGACACATTTGTTTAGCTAAAAAAAAAAGACAATTGAGTACTCAGCATAATGAATGAAAAAAAGCATTACAACATGGCACATTCCATGATGAAATTTTAGAACCCAGAGACAGAAGAACCTAAAAGCTTCCAGAAAAGAAGAAAATAACCACTTACAAAGTGGAAGGAGTCAGGATAGCATTGGACTTATCAACAGTAACTGTAAAAATTAGAAAAAAAATGGAATACTGCTTCAAAACTCTGGATGGTCATGATATTTGATATAAAATTTTATTGTAAACCAAAGAGATGAAGTAATATACGTTTCATATAAAAATATCCAAATGAATATACTCTTTCTTAGAAAGCAACTACAGGATGTCCTTCAGCAAAATAAGGTAATAAATCAAGAAAGAGAAAATGATGCAGGTAAGACTCTGCATATCGCAAGGGAGTAGTGAAAGGAAGTGTCACAGGATGTCAGTTGTGCAAAAGAGCCAGGCTGGAGAGAAGCCAAGGGAGAAGGATAAGGGTAGACTCTCCAGGAAAAGAAAAGGAACTTAAGATTATCCAATGTATTCAATGTTTAGATAATAATAGCAATTGACTTTTTTTTTGCTAAAGAAGCCCTTGTTTTAATTTAGATCATTATAGTTACATAAAGTAGTTGAGTTCACTTTGAGAAAATCATACATGAAAGTAATTTGATTTTAATTCCCATTTCTCCTCCCCACCATTCTTCCTCTACTCTTTTAATCTTCCTTTCACACCTTTATTTATTTACTTTTGATTGGTACCTTATACATAAAGGCCAAATTACCTTTGGTAACTTTATTCATGCATATGACATGATTTTGTTAAATTCAATTCATATTTTCTCCCTTTTCCCATCCTTCCTCCCTACCCTCTATTTCTCTACTTTCTACTCCAATGAATGTCCCTGTATATTTATGATATTTGATCTCCCTCCCTCACTGACTTCTTTCTCTTATCTTGCTCTAGCTTCCACATATAAGAGAAAACATTTGACCCTTGATTTTCTGAGTCTGGCTAATTTCATTTAGCATGATGTTCTTCATTTCTATGCATTTACCATAAGTGCCATTATTCCATTCTTCTTTATGGCTGAATAAGACTCCATTGTGTATATATATACCATATTTTCTTAATACATTCATCTATTGAAGGATATCTGGGCTGATTCAATAATCTGGCTATTGTGAATTGTACTGCTATACACATTGAACTGGCTATATCACTATTGTATGCTGTTTTTAGTTCTTTGGGTTAAATACCAAGGAGTGGGATAGCTGAGTCATATAGTGATTCTATTCCTAGATTTTTGAGGAATTTCTACATTGCTGTCCAGAGCAGTTATACTAATTTGCGATCCCATCAACAATGAATCAGTGTACCTTTCCCCCCATGTCCTCACCACCATATATTATATATGTTCAAGATAAATGCCATTCTGATTAAAGTGAGATGAAATCTTACTATAGTTTTGATTTACATTTCCCTGATTGCTAGAGATGCTGAACATCATATATATTTGTTGTTGGCCATTTGTGTTTCTTCTTTTGAGAAACATCTGTTTAGTTCTCTTGTCCATTTATTGATTGGGTTATTTTTATTTTATTCTTTTGGTGTTGAGGTTTTCTTTATTTTTTATATATTCTGGACATTAATTGCCTGTCAGAGGAGCAGTTGAAAAAGAATTTCTCCCATTCTGTAAGCTCTTTCTTCATTCTCTTTATCATTTCCTTTGCTGAGGAGAAGGTTTTGAATTTGATGGCATCCCAGTTACTGATTCTTGGTTTTATTTCTTAAGCTTTGTGGGTTTTGTTGAGGAAGTCAGTCCCTGCACCTTTATGATAGAATATAGACTCTGTTTTCTTCTAGTACTTGCAAGTTTTCTGGTCTAATTCCTAAATCTTTGGTCCATTTTGATTTGACTTTTGTGCAGGGTGAGATAGGAATCTAGTTTTGTTTTTTCTATGTACAAATGTCCGGTTTTTCAGAGACTGGTTTAAAAAAAATTCTTTTCTCCAACATACTTTTGGTACCTTTGTCAAGTATCAGATGGCTGTGAATATTTGGGTTTGTCTCTCTTTTATTTGATTCCATTGATCTTAATGTCTATTTTGATGGCAATACCATACTGCTTTTATTACTGTGGCTCTGTAGTATAATCTGAGATCAGATATATATATATGCTTCCTGCATCACTCTTACTCAGAATTGCTTTGGCTATTCTAGGTCTATTATTCTTCTAAATGAATTTAAGGACTGTTTTTCTTCCCTAGTTCTATGAGGAATCATTGGTATTTTGATGGGGATTGCATATGACAAACCCAAAGCCAACATCATTCTGAATGGAGAAAAACTGAAAGCATTTCCTGTAAAATCAACAAGACAAGGCTGTTCACTGTCATCACTTCTTTGCAATATAGTTCTCTAAACTCTAGCTAGAACAATTGGGTAAGAGAAGGAAATTAAAGGGATGCAAATAGAAAAGAAGAAGTCAAAGTATCACTGTTTGCTGATGACATCATCCTCTATCTAGTAGACCCCAAAAAAATTCTATCAGAAGACTTCTAGAGCTGGTAAATGAATTCAGCAAAGTAGCAGGATATGAGATCAACACTCATAAATCAACAGCTTTTTTTTAATACTCCAACAAAAATTCAGCTGAGAAAGAAATCAGAAAAATCATCCTTTCACAGCAACTTCAAATAAAAAAATACTTGGAAATTAATCTAGCCAAGGAGATGAAAGACCTCTACCATAAAGACTATAGAACACTGAAAAAAGTAATTGAAGAAGACTAAGGAAAGACCTCCCATGTTCTTGGATAGGCAGAATTAATATTGTCAAAAAGGCCATACTACCCCAAACAAGAGACTTTTAGCAATATTATTAGCCAATTTTCACTCTGCACATGCTCCCTTGATAAAAATGAAAATCAATTAGAAAAACAGTCAATGGACTGGTTAAGATTATTTAGGGAGAAAGAAAAGCACTCAAGATTAATTCCTGAGAATACTTGCATTTGGAGGTCAGATAAAAGAGAACTGGTATCACTGGGATTGGAAGAGAGAGTCTAAGGGAAGGGCAATCAACTCCTGCTGGGACATGAAATAACATGAGGTCTGTCTGAAAGTTGTTCATTAGATTTGGCATTCAGGAAGTCTTTGGAACCTTTGGCCTGCACATATCCAGGAAAATCTCTAAGGGTATCAGGGGGCAAAGCCAAATTGAAGTGGGGTAAAAGTGATTGTGAAGACAGTGCACAGACAACTCTATTTTTTGAGAACTTGGGCTATGAACTCAAGAAAAAAGAGAGGAACATGAAGAGATTCAGGGTCAGGAGAGAGTTTGTGGTTTGTTTTCCTCTTAATAAATGTGGGAGAAACTAGAGCACGTGTGTTTATGGGTGGTACTGATCCAGGAAGAATGAGAAGGACCCATCTTGTGGAAAGAGGAATAACTGAGGTTCAGCGGTATTTTAGTGAAGGAGGCCCAGGGTGTGAATGAAGGGACTAGTCAAACGGGCTGGAGAGCACTTTTTTTTCCATTTTAACCAGAGAAAAGAAGGAGAAAATGGACCCTGATGAAGATTGCAGGTTTGGTGAAGGGAAGATGATTTTTCAATTTTATCCATGAAATGAGAAGTCATCATCTGAGAGTAGAGGAAGGAATATAGGAGGTTTCGGGAGAGAAGAGGAGATATAAAATAGTCCTCTCAGAGAATAGAAAAGTAAGGCAACAAGAGAAAAATATCAAAGACCTGCTGGGCAGTTTTGAGTACCCATTTGAGGCTGGAGATCATGAATTTAAAGTGAACCAGACAGCACCATTGCATTTTCTCTATCCACATCAAGCAGCTCGGACCCAAGCTCAGAGAAAGCAGGCAAAACTCACTCAGAGCTGGAGTCTTGTCTGATGAATAAGATGGAAGGAGTCAGGAGCAGAGGTTTTTTTACAAGGGAATGTCAATAATAAGGAATCTACACTTATCCTGGAGCAAAAGTTGATCTCATGAGAAAATGATAGGATTCATAGGCAGGAAACTTTCCTGCCTCAGGCCTTGCAATTTACAGGGAAACTGGGCATTTCAATAGTATATTATGGTACAAGGTAATTACTTTTACTTGGGTAGCGTTTGGTAGAATAGGGTCAAATGTTTGTCAAAAGAACCTGTGAGGTGTTCCTTAAGACTGGTGTTCCAGGGCAGGACTAAAAGTGCCCATTCAGTTTTCCGTATTCATTCCCCTTCTGAGTCTCAAGGAAAATACTTCACTTAAATAAAGGTTGTTCCAGAGTTGACCACCACATCTCTAATAACCCAAGGGGCCTGGATGCAAAGGCCAAGGTTATGTACAAACTGGTGTTTCAAATCCTGAAGCTACTACTTAGTGGGAGACAAAGGTTCCGAAAAGCTGCATAAATCAGCTTGAACTTGAGGAACACTCTCTGTATTAAATGTTTCTTAAAATTCTGCTGTTGATTTTGAAAGAGAAGGATTAGGTGTCCTACCATCTAATAGAGAAAGTCATGCATCTCTTACAGATGGATATGGTTGATTACATAAAACAAGGAAGGTACAGCTGATCTTGCTAAATAATTATTGCAAAGAGGAAGAAAAATTGATCAATTATTCTGAAATTGAATATTTTGGTGCATATTTTCACCTGTTAACTGTATCATAAATACCAATCTTTTAAGATATGACCATTTAGTTACTATCTTCTAACTTGCATGCTAATTCCATCACCAGAAGTTTTGCACCCAAATGCTTTCCCTTTAATGCACCCATATTTAGAACTTCTCATTCTACAAGACTCATTGGAACACCACCTGCTTGGGCACACGGGCCCTTTCCACCCTCTTTTATACTGCCCTAGACCACAGCCCTAATTCTATCTCATAGATAGACTCAGTTATTTACCTTCTAACATTAGTGCCTCTCATAATTGGTGTATTGATTTGTGTGTCATTATCATCACACCCCTGTATGGTACCAACAGATGAGAAACATTAAATAGTTGAAAAAACTGGAGGATCTTAATACTCAGGCATGGAGATCTTTTGTGTGTGTGATTAGCTGGTTATGTGACAATGGGCTCTCCCAGACTGGGAATATGATTCTGTATTTTGTTCCCAAGCATATGCTTAGTACATGACATCTGCTCCCAAATATTACTGGCTCCCAAAAAATGAATGAATGGCATATGCTTCACAAATATTTTTTTCCTAAAAAAAAAAAAAAACTAACATTGCTCAAACATAAGTATTCTATAGACATTTCATTAAGATTTTGTTTTAGCCATTGTGAAGATTGGTTACATGGTCTTAACTTTTTATTTTCAGGCTAAAACTATTTTATCCTTACTATATGAAGTATAACTTAAGGCTTTACTCATTTTGGTTTCCTAGATTCAGAAGAGCATTTCTTGGAGCAGAGACCTATTCCTTTCCAGAATATTCCCTGAAGCTCAGTCATCTGAGAGTAGAGCTGAGATGGCTTTTATTCAAGTTGTGTCCTTGTTAAGCAACTGTGCCCAGTTTGCAGTTAGCTCATTTGGGTCTCCACTCAACCAAAACTCCCTGCTGTTGAAGAATCTCTAACTCACTGCTACTTAGCATCTTCAAAAGCTTAGCTTAGGAATATGGAACTGAGGGATGGCCAGTCCATGGTTTCTTAAAGGACACTCATCCTGTCCAGTTCTCCAAGCTGTCCAGCATGTAGTTTCTGAGTCAAACCTGAGCGTCCAGATGCCCAGAAGGACAACATGTATGAATTAGGCTTGCTTTTGATGTATCATCGTCCACTGAGGACCACTGTACACATAATCCCTGAAAGACATCTTAGGCAATTAAAAAAGATAACTGTTGAAAATGTCATTTTCACAGCACATGATAGATTCTGTATGGAAATCCATAGGAGATATCTTTTGCACAAGCTAAGAATGTTAAGAATGGTGTGCCTTCTTTGAAAAGTGTTTGGTTTGTTTCCATTACATGATTACTGTGAAGTGTTCCACTGGCCACACCCCCCATCTCACTGCTTTTGCTAGAAGGTTGAGGACCTTGCATGGCTCAGCCCTTGCAGGTGGACAGTTCTGTGCTCACCCAGAACCACGTTCCTGTCTCTATATTGTTGGTACTCAGAAGTTTCTTTTTGTGCCCACATATACTCTTGTGCCCTCTTATCCTATGTTAGATATTCTTTGATTGGGCTCTATTTTACCACTGAAAATAGACTATGAATAACTAAAAATTAACAATAATATCTATGTTGCTGAACTGTTGTAAGAATTTACCCATAAAATAGATACACAACTTAAAATATAAAAGACATCCAAGCTAATGATACTGGTGTTGCTATTATTGCTGTCACTACTGCCTACGCGCCATGATTTCCACCTTAAATTTCCTTACCTTACTAATCAAGTGTTGCCTGCAGCTTTAAATAGACCCTGGCTAGATTATTGTTTTAGCTTTAACTCTCAGTTCTCCCACACAATTACCCTAATGGCACATACTGGATAACAGCTGGAGAGTATTAGGAATGTCAGTCTGGTTTTAATTTCATTAAGAGCTACTTGGGACTGCTTCGCAGATCTGGCCACTAAGTACTTAGTAGGAGAAGGAAGGTACTGAGGTTTGCAAGAAGGTTCTATTCATAATCCAGTGAGTAATTTGGAAGTGTTAGGTGTCAGCTAGCATTTTGCTACTCAGAGTGTGGTCAGCAAACCAGCAGCAGCACTAGCACCTGGGCACATGCCTCTTAGGCCCCACTCCAGACCTACTGAATCAGTACCTGCAGTTTAACGAGAGCCCCAGGTGATTTGTATGCACTTTGATGTTTGGGAAGCACTGAACTAGGACAAACTGTGAGAGAGGCTGTCCCAGCAGCCCGCATTAGCTGCTGGAGAAGTGCCATGATGGCAATGCACAGGGCAGAGTTCTGATGAGAGTGTGGGAAGAGCATGCACACTGATTTCTGATGAGTGGTTCAGATCTTACCTATTCCACTTGCATGCTGTGCAACCTTAGATAACTTACTCAACATCTCAGAGTCTCAGTTTCTTCCTCTGTTCAATAAAGAAAAAAACATCCCTCACAAGGAAGCCAGGAGGATGAAATGAAATATGGTTTATTAAAATGCCCCACAAAGAAATGGAAAAGCGTTAAGTATAGCCATTTCTAAACAATACCTGATGAAGACTAGCTGAGTGCACCTGAAGGGCCCTGGGCACTGTGGGATATCTCTAGAGCACAGCAGCTAGAGGGTGACCTCTGGGGTCCGGCAGCCAGGGTCCCCATAGGCATAGTCTCTGCAAGTCTAGACCACAACATTTGCCTTCTGTCTCTTCAACAATAGTTAGCAAGGACTTTCTTGCTTAAAAACCCAAGGAGAAAGCATCTGGGACAGAATAGTAATTATGAGTCCCATTTGATGGATACAAAAAGGCAATAGATTGGCCCACAGCCTACAGCTGACATTCACAGACTTGTGTTCCATCATAGCTCCTTCAACCCTGTTCTCAGATGAGCCTATGTTGAGATTCCATGGACACATTTAGGAACTCATAGTCATCAGTGGGAGTTTAGTGACACCAAACCAACAATGCCAATCTTGGGAAAGGTGTTCTCTTGAATGCCTATTCAGGGTACATACATACTCCATTGGCCAAAATAAAGAACCTCGTGTTCAAATACGTCCATAACACAAATGCCTCCTTGATCACAACTACCTTCTAAACCCTAGCCTGGGATTCTACATTGGTTTAATGGCTTCTACTCCTTGCAATCAGGATCTTGTCTCATATTGAACTGTCTTTTTCCTTAAGAACAGTGGCCAGTGGCTTCCTGGGGCCTACCCTACATGATTAACTTGGTAATATTTCACCTACATCTTCCTCGGCTAAGAAGCATCAATATTTCACATCAGGACCTTGATTTACTAACCATCTGCTCAGAAGTGTGTCATCCACAGGGATGATTTCTTACTCTCTTCAGACTGCAAGATTTGCCAAGGATCTAGTGAGTCAAGTCCTGACCTTGAAGGCAAAAGGCATGCAGTCCCTCATTCCTTAATTGGTTTAATTGTCTGACTGCCTGTAAAGGCGGCCATGAGCCCTTGTGGTTTTTCTTGCCAAACTTCCTACATGTTGAAGACATGACCTTAAGGCAACCCCACACAGGGATCTCTGAGGAATTTGTTCTGTACTGAGATTTCACCCTTCGGGTCCTTGATTCTATGATCTTTTAGTTGGAAGGAATAGAGATTCACTCAGGTGCATCTTGGAGGGAAAAAATAAGAGATTTAATGTAAAGATACATGTGTATGCCACCCCAAGGAAGGTTGAAGTGAGCAATAGCAAAGGCATAAACCAGGATATCTTTGGGGAATTGCTTTTCCCCTCTGTGGTTTACTCTTTCATGAGGATGCCTGCTCTGTTTTCATTTCACCACAATTTACCTGCCCTTTCCTCCTAACTTCATCCTATCTTCTGCATCATGGTGGACAGATCCCTCTATTCCATGGATATTCTTCTGTGCTCAGATCTCACTAACTGACAATGGCCTGTCTATCTCCAAACAGCACAAATTCTTCAAGAGAAATTAGATGAGTGTGTTTTGTCTTAACTAGTCAGACATTGGGCTACTTTTGAATCTGGTGTCTTCCCCGATCCAATATGACTCTGGTTCCCTTGTCTTCCTGTTCAGCAGGGATCATGATGGGGCATATCTTTTGGGGAAATTTCATGGGTTGGACCTGATCTTGCCAATCCAGGGAACATCCTTACAATTCCAGTTTTCTAACTCAGGCTTTAGTCAAGGCAGAGCAAACATACATAGAGTCATCTCAGCCACAAGTACTATGCCTGGTGGTCTCAGAGATTCAAACAAATGGGCGGATAGAAAGCACACAGCGCCCACTAAAGAGAAGGAGTTTCTCCTCTATGGTGGTACCTTGGTGAGTCAGCTGTGTACTCCAGAAGCCTGTTCTGACCACCTGGGTCTATGTTTCTGCCTCTCACCTTCACCTTTTCTGGCTTCTGGTTAATCTTAACCTCTGACTCCACAGACGGCAGCCCAGAATTCTTAGTTATTGAGTTCTGATCTGTAACCCCTGGCCCCTGACTCTTGCCTCTTATACAACTTGTTTTCATTTTCATGTTCTCATTTGGAGAATCCAACTCAGGAATAAGATGCTATAGCATTTACCTTAATTATGGGCAGCTAGTGTGAGGTTGGTTAGTAAAAATAAATGGACTCTTCTAGAAATAATGTGATTGTGACATCAATTTTATGGAATATCAAGTAGCCAGAGCATTAAGAAAAATTATGTGTGAAGAAAAATTTTAAGATAGAGTATTAAATGGTAATATAGAATTATTCTTACATTATGAATATTACTGTGTAAAATGTGATGTATATGGATTAAGAGAGATGGAGCAATTTTAAAGAGATAAGCGTCATTCTGGGGTGTGCAATGGAGGGAATTCACTTTGTAGTTTTTAAAAATTTCTTCAGTTGTTTGCTCTATTATTTTTACCTTTTATTGTTTTTTAAAGGTAGGGATGGTAATAAGAGTGTGAACCTAAGGAACAATCAGAGGGAGAAGGAAGCTCTTTCTAAATTAGCCAGGTACAACTGATTATGCAAAGTGACCCTGCAGCTTTGGCTGTCTCTCTGGAATAGCAAAAGAAATGTTTCAAGGCATATCGCCAAAAGTGATCAATAATTTTTCTTTCAAGTTTGCTTTGTCAATCTAATGATTGAAAGGGTGAAAGGTACTAACAGAAGCATGGATATATTGTGGGGAATGCTGCTTAGAGGGTCAGAGCTACAGTTGGGGCTCATATTTTAAAAATCGAAGCATTCTGGGCAGGAAAAGCCAACAGAATGAAGCAGAATGGCCTTTCAGGGTGATGTATTTGGAGTCTGCTGAGATGCCCAGAGATTATGCAGTGGTCTCAGATGGGGTTGAGGTTTTGAGGGGCCCAGATCTCAGAGGCCCATGTTAACCAAAGCCCAGGTGACTAAGGGATAGCAAGCAGGGTAGGAAGTCAGTCCTCTCCAGCTAATGCCTGTTCAGCTACTAGAGATATTAAAGCAGAATCAGCCAGCTGTGTGCAATGCCAAGGACAATTGCCTCGGGCCTCATTACTGGAAGCATCCCTGCACATCAGCTTTCCGGCAGGGTGCTACGGCTTCTTGCAGTCTGGTTGCACTGCTCCAAACAGCACTTAACACAGAGAGAATTTGTTTTTATGCCGCATGATACATTTGGTCTGTGTCATACATAAGTGACTTTAGTGTTTTCACATAGGCGGATCTTCTGTTGATGAAGGTCATATAGCAGAATCCAGGGAACATTTCTGCATCTCCATAGGTTTCTGGTAGAGGTGGAGGTAGAGGATTCTGGGTGTTGACTATAACCCTTTTGCATTGGTAGTTGAAGAGGTAAATGTCAGTGGCTCTAAGGATGTGGCTCTTAGTTCAGCAAGTTCAACTGCACCTTGGATGCCCAACAAACAAGGGTGAAAGGAAGATGAGAGATGAGCAAGAATGTAGAACTAAGTATCCAGGAGTTGCAATCTCACTATTAGCAGCTCTGCAGCTTATTTGTGAAACTTCTGCAAATCATTTGTTATTTCAACATCTTTCAGTTTCTTTTCTACCATACAGTAATAGCTCTATTTTAGATTTGTTTTAAGTTTTGTTAATTATTGCCTGATTTGGTTACTTTTACTTAAAACAGGAAACCCATCCCAAGTTTCTTAGCCAGAGCCTAATAATGTCAAGCCCCTGAGCCCTTTATTTGAATCACATTGACATTCTTGAACATCCTCATCCTGTCCACACTCTTTCTAGCTCTTCACAGCTCAGGTTTTCTTGGCCTCTAACATCTTGTCTCTCGGGAATGATGACATAAACTCCTTGGGTAAGAAGCTTAAGACTCCAGCCTAAGACCCCAGCTTAAGACCCCTCCCCACACATTCATCTCTTGGACTTGGCCTCCTAGACCCTCCCTATAATATCCTGGCCCACTAAATGCTCCCTGACCCAGTTCACTGGCATCCTCCTGGCCCTACTATTGAGAACTACACAAGCTGTACTTAATTCTCAGTGATTTTATTCAGAGTTCTGAATGAATATCAGTCAAAAAACATGTTGGTATAAAGCAGGAACTTGGCCTTTCTTCCTCTTGTTGATTAATAAATATTTCTAATAAATATTGCCATTTCACAGTTGTCCTAACTTGGGGACTGACTAGATTTTTATAATATAGAAAACAACAACAACAACAACAAAAAAACCCTAACACCAAAACCAAAAAAAAAAAAAAATCCTTAATAAAACTTAGAACACCTGTTCCAAAGTTTATTACATATAAAGTGAGTCATAAGAGATTTAAAAATTTGCTCCATAAGCAAAAAGTAATCTGTGGACAAAATATTTGGAAAATGCTATATCATGCATGAAAACATATGACAGGCTCTGAGAAGTCCCATGTTAAAGAGGCATCTTTAAATTGTCTAACTCAGTATTTTCCACATTAATTTGACCAAGAATCCTACCTTCCTTTGGCCAAAAATACCTGGTCATACTCATGATGGTACTAGAGTTACCTAGAATGTATCTAAGGCAACATCACCTTAATGTTCTTTCTCCATATCAACATCACCATCATCATTATTTAATAAATCTCCAGTTGGCTTCAGGTTATAACACATTAGTAATTAGAAAAGGGGCAATGCTACACAAATATTGTGTTTACATGTGGACAGCATCACATGGCAATATACTGCATTGGTCACTTAAAGGTGACTTAACAGTTACCCATAGGAATAATGTCCTAGAAATATGAAGTGTATCAGATATTCTGAGGAAGTGACCAAAGTGAAAATATTTAGGGGTCTTTATGATCAACCTTGAAGAAAAACTACCATATCTCATACAAAATGCTTTGGAAATGACTTTTAAGAACTCTAATAGTACCTGAATATAGTAAAATATAAGAGATATCTAAGAAGAAAAGGGTTATAATAAGTGGTATCCGTATTAGAAATAACCTGGATACAAATGCAGAGATAATTAGTGAGCGGCGGAATTCTGGAAGCTGGGAGGCACTTGGACTAGGTATAAAGAACTTAGCACCAGAGAAAACAGATCCAAAATTTGCAAAAGAAACTTCCAAGAACCCATTTGAGTTCACAGAATCCTTGAAGTCCACACCAGCTACCCTGGAAGCTAGAGTAAAGACACCTTGGTTTGGAAATCTCAGGAGCATTTACCTCTCCAGGGTCCTTCCCAGAACTTTCTTCCTTCACCTCATTAAAAGACTTGTGAGTGTAAAACAGAATCTATGATTTGGAGGCAGTCAATAGAATGAAGGACAGTGGTACTATGCTGAAACAAGAAATTAAGAAAACATGGATGTATTCAATGGTGACAGGGTAGGACCCAAAACTGTGCTCCAGTCTGTCTCTAAAACAATGGCAAGGCAGAAAGTTGTGCATGATATAAAAAGGTCTGTTCTTGAGACTTTGAACTGCCCAAGAGGAAAGATCTAAATATAAAAGCAAGGTGACAACTGAGACACAAGGCATCGAGGGAAAAAGCCTTTAAAATGACTGTTAAAGGCCAAAATAAAGAGAAATAAGCAATTTTTAGGATAGAGAGATTAAGCAGGGAGGAGAAAATTTCAACATATTTTCATTTGAGTTGAAAGACAGATTGGAAGATACTCCAACCATGAAACAAGAACAGTGAGCTATTAAAAAAGACTGAAAGGCACCATTATTACCTCTTCAGAATTAAAATTAAATAGAAGAAACAAAACAATTTAAAGGGTTCTCATAGGTAAGTAAAGAAAATAAAGAAAAATAGAAACAACAAAATTAGCCTGTTCATGATGTTGGACATCTGAAAAAAAATAATAAAAATGTATCAAAAGAAGACATCAATAATATAATTAATTTTTTTTACAAAAAGATGAAAAATCTGTTTCCATTTTGAAAGTTTTTATAAAGAACCCAGGAAAATGAATAAAAATATGCTCATGCAAAACACACCACCGTGAGATGCCAACTTACTCTGAAGAAACAGGTCACATAGGAAGGATTAAGTGTCAGAAAGGTCTCAGACTTCTTAGAATCAACAATGTTAAGTGTAAGGCAATTGAACAGTAACTTCTTGAAAATTTCCGAAGGAATATTGTTTCCAACTTAGGATTTTTAAATAAGCCAAATTAGTACTCAAGGAAAAGTATAATAGACATTCTCAGTCTTGCAATATCTCAAGGCATTTACCTACTCCAAGGAAGTGTAAAATATGGAATGGGTAAAAATGCAACACAGGAAAGAAGCAAGAGGAATCCCCCATGATACTCGAGAAGGAAAACCCAGAATGGCAGCCCCCACCAGGTGTAGAGAGCAGTCAGTCTGCTTTGCAGCAGGTGAGAAGCTTCCAGCGGAGGCTTTTTCAGCATGTAAAACTGAGAGAACAACCATTGCATCCAATTGCCTTGAAAGAAGACTTTTTTTTTTAGATAATTGACGAGTATAATTTGGGTTTGGATCAGGGATGAAACATAGAGACTGCGCAATGACACAAAAGAAATAGAAGTACCATCATTATTTGAGAAGAACAATCAAAGTACAGGAAGGAAAATTGTCTCAATTTTAAGTAGGAAAATTGTCTTACACAGTCTTCAAATAAAACCCTGATGTGGTCAGAACTAAGCAACTTTATAAGTCTCTATTGGAGGGTGGAGACAGGAAGGGTATATCTGCGTGTCGGAGCAAGGGAAGGAAAGAGAAAGAAAGCCTTGTCTTTGTGGTGGGAAGTCAGCACATCATTAGACCTGCAAAATCAAGGGCAATGCAAGTGCAACTTCCAGTTATCTTGAAGTGAATGTCAAAATAATTAGCTAAAAGTTTTTGCCCTTGGGGAAAGAATAATTGTAGCAAAGTCAGTGAGTGCTGGGGATGAATGAAGTTCTTTTTTTTCTTTTCTTTTTTTTTTTTTTTTTTTGCTTTTTGGTTTGTTTATAATTTGGTTTGGGCAGAAAACCTAAAAGAAACTATTTTTATTCTTTAAAATGTGTGCATTTACAATTCTCATTTAAAACAAATAAATCTAAAATAAAGATAAGAGAAAAAATGAGGGAAATTTTGCACTTATTTGACAAGGTTATTATAGTCTTGATATGGATAAAAATTAATTTATAGACCCATATCAATTATAAATATAGATGTAGAAATCTTGAACAACATATTAGTACATCTAATTTAGTAGTATTTTTTAAAAAATATATCACCTGAACATGCCGAATCTCAGAAACTGAAGATTAAGTAAACATAAAAAAATTGATCCATGTGCATGCTGAGTTGACAAATTAAAAAGAAAAACCATGTGACCACCTTAATAGCTTTAGAAAAATCATTTCATAATATTCAATATTTTTCCAGGAAATATCCCCTTAGCATACTAAATTTAGAAGTAAACTTCCTTAATCTGATAATATCTATTCAAAACCTACATCATACAGTATTCCTGAGGATAAAATTTAGGAGCAATTTTATTAAATTAATAAACAACAAGAATGCCCACTAATAACACTTCTAATATTCTAGCCATTGTATTGTTTAAAACAACAAAGCATGAGAATTGGAGAGAAAGGAGAAATTTCTTCAATTATAGTTATTGTTTATATAGAAAGCCCATCAAAATTTACAAAAACTTCCATGATTAATAAGAAATATCAGCATTGTAATCATTTTACTATACCAAAATCAGTAATTTTATATATATCAAGAATAAACCATTTCAAAATAAAATGGAAATAAAAATTTCATTCACAATATCAATAAACCTCTAAAGTAATTAATATTAAAATTATAATGTGTATGTTTGTTCTGGAGACAAATGCAAAACATTATTGAAGTACACAAAAGATGGCATAAATTAATAGAAAGTTTTATTATATTCATTTGTTAGGAAAATGAATATCATATTAAGTTGGTTGCTATAAAATTAATCTATAAATGCAAAAATAACCCATCAGAATCCCAGGGATATTTTTAGAACATTACAGCCAGTTTCAAATTTACTGCAAATGCCCAAAGTAGCCTATATAATTTTGGACAAAAAAGAGAACAAGTGTAACTGAGGGTACTGATTGCCCTATTAGATACCAAGATGCTTTATAAAGGTGAATTAAATAAGACAGTGCATCTCCTGGCATAAAGATAGGCAGTAGACCAATGGGACAAATAGCACAGAAGAACTAGCAAAAATGGAAAAGTGACATACAACAGAGCCAGCATTACAAATCATGGGATAGCAAAAGGACTACTAAAAATACAGGGGGGTGGGTACAATTGGCTGTCTATATGGAAAGGGGTGAAACTGGATCCCTTATCTCACACCACATATAAGTGAATTCCAGGTGGGTTGAATACTTAAATATGGGAAACAAAATTTGTCTTCCAGAAGAAGATATACAAGAATGTCATTATAACCTGGGATAATGAAAGATTATATAAACAAGACACAAAAGTGCACTATACTGATAAATGTGGCTAAAATTTTTGTTGATTCTGTTTTTTTTTTTTAAAAAAAAGTAGAACCAATAAAGATAAAGAAAACAAACATCAGACTGGTAGATGCTATTTATAATATATGTACACATAAGTTACAAAGAACTGATATCCAGAATCTATAAACAACTCTAGAAATAGTAAGCCAAAGACAAGCTACCATCTCTGGAAACCATACTTAGTAATGCAATTAAATTTCTTGCTGACACATCCATCCTGCCTGGGACAAGAATCCACCCCTCTGTCCATCATATCCACACTGTATAGGCTGCCCTCTCATTAGTCAATTAGTAGCTATCTCAGTTACCCAGTTGATTGTCTTGGTACTGTAACACTTGTGTTCAAGTAACTCTCATGCAAGGTACCCAATGGAAGTATGGCCAAGAAAATAACAGACATTCCAGAGATGAGAACCTGAAGAGAAAAATAAACAAATATAGTAATGCTCAGGACTACTAGTAATCTGAGCAATACAAAGCAAGACAATTAGATACCATAGCATACCAACCAGTTTGGCAAATATTAAAGGCCTGGCAATACCAAATGTTAGCAAAGTTGTAGGGAAATAGCATAAAACGGTACTGTTCCTTTAGAGGTAATTTGAAAATAACTACTAAGATTGGAAATGTGTGTGCTTTACAACCCAAATCTTCTACTCTTAGTATCAACAGAACAACAAAAGTACACAAAGAACCATGCAGACAATGTCTATTCCAATATCGTTTGTAAGAGCAAAACCTGAAATATGATTATTGCTACCAAAAAGGTAATCATTGCCATAAACTTTTGGGCAGAAACATTCATGCCATGAAGTATCCTGTGTGGCTACATTAGATATTTCCAATATAGTGGCTCAAGAATTTTATGGTCAGCCATTTCATGTCCAATATCTGTAGGCTATGTATATACTCTTAAAAACAAAATCATCCTAGTCCATGTCACAGCTCTGTGCCTATTATCAAAGCAAAGTCATATCATCATTTACAGCAAAGCTCAGACACCTTATAAGTGCTAGTTCAAAGTTGAATTTCAACCAAATTAAGAAAATACCCAGGTAACCTTTCTGGATAGGAACAAGAAAAGATTGATGACTCTGTTAATAAAATATTTGTAAACTGTAAAAATGTCTTTTGATTTTGTGTGTTTGTTATTAGGAAAAGTACAGGCTCTACCAGTGTGAACATGGTTGGAAAGAATCAAGTCATGCCGAGGCCCTGATGATCAGTGGGTTCCTCTGAGCATTCCTGGTGACACATTGCCTTTGAACACTTAGTACTTTGGGTGAGAGCCACCACTTAGACTAGGCAGCTGTGCTTTCCAGAGGCTCTGAACATCTGTCCAAATTGTGGCACAAAACCTGCCTGTCCCAAATTGACCTCATTACTCATTTACAAACATACAAATAGATGATGTGGGGAGGATCATCCTCCTGTTCCACAAGAGACCGCTCATTACACTCTCCATCGATTCTGTTGCTGGCTTGCATTTCTGAGGAGACCTGGAGAGCTTTTCAAAGGCAGCCTTAACAAACACCACATTACCACTTTGGATGCAGTGTAGACATAACAGGCCTGAAAGCAAAGGACAGTCTTTGTCCCTTCTATTCAGAGATGATTCATATATGTAACATGAACGCGTCGTCCAAAGAGCTTGCTCTTTGATACTTGTTTCCTGTTTCCTCTTTTAATGAGCAGCCCAGGTTTCCCTGTGTTCTCTGGGCTTTGTGAGCCCCTAAATGGTTTCTAGGGAGCTTCCAGTAGCATTGGCTGGTTTGGTAAAGTATTTGGACACTTGCCCAGTTTCCACTTCACCTTCAGATGAGGAGGAACCCAGTTGGAAGCTCTGATCAGACTCTGTGCTTCCTGTCGTTTTTTTGTTTTTTTTTTTTATGAAAGCCCAAGGGCATCCTGAGAAAGATGAAATTTTTCTATTCAATTTTCAGATCAAATCCAAGTAACAGGAAATTAGTAATACTCGCTGCTAAGCATGAGCTCCCTTTTGGTACAAAGGGTGCTTTATTTTAGAGATAATTTTTTTCTTTAAGACAAAAATGAACCCATTAGCAAACATTAAAGCACTTAAAGATTACCTAGCACTGACCATGACAATAAAAGTGGTCAGTGGTGTGAACAGCCTGCATTTGAATTCTACCTCTCTCACTTCCCAGCCAGGTGATCTCAAACGATTGACTGAACCTCTTGGTCTCGGTTTACTTATTTGGAAAATGGGAATGATACTAATGCCTACCTCATAGAATTGTTGTGGGAATTAAATGAGTTAATCTCTGCAAAGTGCTTAGGACAATGTTGAACACATGGCAAATATTCAATAAACGTTGGCTATTATGATTACCTAGCACTTTGCTACATATTTGGGGATAAAATTAATTGTATTGCATTGCTGCTTCCCCCGGAGGTATTTAATTGGAAGAGACAAGTAGTATTCACATGAGATAATTAGTGCACAAAACATTTTCTTTGTCAGAAGCATATGCTGAGGTCAGCTCCTACATGGAGCAATATAAACTATTAAAAAATGTGATTGTACTGAGCACAGTGGCACAATGCCTGTAACCCTAGCTACATGGGAGGCTGAGGCAGGAGGATCAAAAGTTTAAGGCCAGCTTCAGCAACTTAGCAAGACCCTAGGCAACTTGTGAGATGTGTCTCAAAATAATAGAACGGGGATGGAGCTCAGTAGTAGAATGCCCCTGCGTTCAGTCCCGAGCATCATACATACATACAAACAGAGAAAATAGGATGGCATCTGTCCTGCCATTTAAGATGCAGTGTTCTCAAAGAGTTAACAGAGTGACTAGGTAGACCTGAAAGCTATGGAAATATAAAGAAAGACTTGCAGTGAAAATAGACCTTGAACTAGTCAGGTGGAAGAGACCTAGCAAGACCATTTTAGAAGGACAACGTGAGAGAAGAGACAGATGGAGTAAACTTGGCATGTGAGGAAGCAGGAAGGCAGCCATTGAAAGTGGGAGTTGGGTACCTCTCGCTCTTTGCAGCAGCATTTCGCATACCTACAATGACCTTGCTCATTGTTTTTCTAACCAACTACTAGATGCCCCAGCTTCTGTCGGTGCTGCTGATTCTCCCCTGTATGGCCTTTCCTAACAAGCCTGGCATTTCCCCCTCCCAAGTATAGTAGGAATCGTCTCCTGGCTGATCAGCCTCTAGCCATTCTTATAAAAACCCTTCCCACCTTAACATAGTCCCTGGTGTCCACTCCTCAGCATGGCCCTCCTGTTGCCTATGACCCAGACTAACATATAGGAAATAGACACATGTTAACCAAGCACCACTAATCCATGATCAGTTGATTAGTGAACCCACATGTCAATATTAAGCCCATCTAAAATCCTCGTTGTCCTTCCTTTACTTGGCAATCTGTTCAAGTTATTGCTTGGAGTCATTCTTAAATGCTCCTACAGAAGTGTATTTAATATTGTTTTAAAATAGCCTCCCCAAGTCCCCAGGTAAAAGATGAGGAAATTAACCAGCAGAAAACCCAAAATTAAAATCTAAACAAAAAGAACCTGAGTTCCCTTCAAAGTGTTCCCCTGTTTTCCTTTAATTGAAGATTGTATGTTGGCAGGTATCTTGAGTAAAACAAAAATCATCTGGAAACATCCAAGTAGAGAGTATAGTACAAGGGAGGAGAAGGCTCCTTTCATTGGTGCCCCAAACAAGCAGGCGCCTGTGGCAAAGCTCCTCTCCCATTCTGTAGGCTGTCTCTTCTCTTTGCATTCTTAATTGTTGCCTTTGCTGTGCAGAAGCTTTTTAATTTGATGCCATCCACTTAGTGATTTTTGGTTTTACATCTTGCACTTTAGGAGTCTTGTTAAGAAAGTTGTGCCAACATGAAAGTTGGGCCTACATTTTCTTCTAGCAGTTGAAGTTTCTGGTCTAATTCCTAGGTCTTTGATTCACTTTCAGTGGACTCTCATGTAGAGTGAGAGATAGGGGTCAAGTTTCATTTTTTTCCTCAGATGGGACATTAATATACAGAATATACAAAGAATCCAAAAAACATAATACCAAAATACAAATAACACAATTTTAATAGCAGACATTTCTAAAAAAAAAAAAAGAAAGAAAAACAAATGGCACACAAATATATGAAAAAATGTTCAACATCTTTAGCAAGCAAAGAAATGCAAATCAAAACTGAGATTTCATCTCACTGCAGTCAGAATGGCAATTATCAAGAATACAAATAATAATGTTGGCAAAGAAAGGGGAAAAAGTACACTCATACATTGTTGGTGGGACTACAAATTAGACTAATCACTCTGGAAGGAAGTAGGGGATTCCTCTAAAAACTAGGAATGGACTGGATGTGGTGGTGCATGCCTGTAATCCCAGTTGCTGGAGAGGCTAAGGCAAGAGGATTGCAAGTTTTAGGCCAGCCTGAGCAACTTAGCAAGGCCCTAAACAATACACTGTCTCAAAATAAAAATAAAAGGGCTGGGGACATTGCTTAATGGTTAAGAACCTCTGGGTTCAATCCCCAGTACAAAGAAGGAGGAGGAGGATGACAAAAAGGAGGAAGAAGGAGGAGGAATGGAACCACCATATGACCCAGCTATCCCACTCCTCAGTATGTATCCGAAAGATCTAAAATCAGAATACTTTAGGGATACAGTCACATTAGTGCTTATAGCAGCACAGTTGTTTAATAGCCAAGCTAAGGAACTAACTTAGGTAGGTGCCCTTCAACATGTACTAGTTAGGGTTTTCTAGAGGAACAGAATCAACAGGAAATATAATTATAAAAAGGGGATTTATCAGGTTGGCTTATGTAACCAGAAGTTGGATAGTCCACAATGGCCATCTGCAGTCTGGAGAGCTAGAAGAACAGGTAGCTGTGCAGTCCAAGAGGCTGAAGCCCTAGAACAAGAGTGATCAACAGTGCTACATTAGTCCAAGACCAAAGTCTTCTGGAGAGTCACTGGCAGCGTCCACTTTGGAAGAGTGAAGAAGCAGGGTCGGATATCCTCAGATGATCACAGCAGCAATCAAGAACCCATTCAAGAAGAATCCAGCTTGCATCTTCTGCTGTTTCCTAGTTCTTCCAACTTATTCCATCCAAGCCATCATCCTATTGGATGGTGCGGCCCACACTTAGGGAGGGTCTCCATTTTAGTTGGCTATCCCACCTGCCAATAATTCCTAGACACACCCTCACTGACACACCCATAAACCCCTTAATACTCTGCATCTTCTAATCCAATCAAGTTGACAATTCAAATTAACCATTACAAACAGATAAATGGACAAAGAGAATGTGTGTGTATATATACACACTATATATGTATACACACACATACACACACACACAGACACACACACACACACTGTGGAGTATTACTCAGCCATAGAGAAGAATGAAATTATGGCATTTGCCAGTAAATGGATGGAACTGGAGACTATCGTGCTAAGTGAAATAAGCCAGACCCAAAAAGTCAAATGTCAAATGGTCTCTAATATATGGAAACTAGTCCAAAATAAGGATGGGGGGGCAGGGGAGGAGGATTCCATTAAATACAAGAAGAATCAGTGCAGTAGAGGAAGGGGATTGAGGAGGAAATAAGACAGAGAAACAGGATAAGGGAAAAATAGTGGAATGTATCTGACTTAACTTTCCTATGTACATCTATAAGTATACCACAGTGAAGCTCACATTATGTATATCCAATTTTTAAAAAAATATATAAATATGCAATATAAAGATCAATAGAGTAGGAAGAAGGGAAGAGGAGGAGGGAGAAGTGGAGGAAGAGAGGAAGTGCTGAAGACTGAATTAGAGCAAATTATATTCCATGCTTTTATAATTATGTCAAAAATGAGTCATTATGTTATGTATAACTAAAAAGAACCAATAAAAAGAGAGAAGAGAAAAAACTACAAGACAATAATAGCTTCCTTTCATGAGTAGTGCTTCTGAATACATTGTCAAAACTCATTTATTCCAAACTGAAATACATGCTAAGACAGGAGAACAAACATGACATTTTGGGTTGCTGTATCTCTTGGTTTTAGGACTTTTCCAAGAAAATAATGTTTTACCTGTGTCCAGTGTTTGTTTATATCATTTAGATTAATAAATTTTGGCACTAAGAATTTGCTTGAGGCCACTTTGGTAATTAAACAATTTGTGTTTGATGTCTTTCAATTACAAGATATGTTTTGTGTTTAGTAATAAAATTGATCGATAAAAATT
The DNA here is from genome assembly GCF_021218885.2 of Marmota monax. Taxonomy (NCBI): domain Eukaryota; kingdom Metazoa; phylum Chordata; class Mammalia; order Rodentia; family Sciuridae; genus Marmota; species Marmota monax. The sequence continues at coordinate 61,524,465 of NW_026693777.1, read as the reverse complement.
TGTTTTCAGAATATTATATATTTAAATATGAAATATATTCATGCACAAAAAGCAAAATAAAATTGATTAGTCATTAAACACTTAAAATAGCATTAAAATTATTTATGCAGCTTATTACTCAAATTATAATGGTCCAGTAAGTATTTCCTGAGGATTCCTTCAATATCTTATTAATAGGCTTAATTTTTCAAAAATTGCTAGAATTTTTCTTCAAAATTGCAAATTATAAATAAAGTTAAACTTTCTTTTTTAAAACAAGTAAGCAGGAGATTTGCTTCATGATAGGTTGGAGAGTGAGGCCTCCCCTCTCAAGGGGACTTATCTGCACCTGCCTAGGAGGAAATAAGACATCACTCTGAAGTAGTTTCCAATCACAAATCACCCTCACTAACAGTGAGGCCTCTCAGCAACAGGACCATTGAACTTGGTCCCTAGCCAGGTCAGACGAACTACAGCCCTGGAGCATGCTCCTACCATGCTTCCAAGCTCCAGGATTGTGCTCAGAAAACAAGACATTTTCAGAAGACATTTCCCATCTAAATGCAAAGCTTTTCTAAACCCTCAGCAAGAGCATCTTGCTGCAAATCATCCTGCAATTGCTGCCTCACTCCTGTGAATCTAGTGGCATAGGATGCACTGGTAACTGGTCTAGAAAGGAAACACAGTCAAGGCAACAATAAAAATGAAGATGTTTTGCTTTTCTCTATTACAGACCATTAGATGTGATGTGAAGCAAAAAGCAAACATGGTCTGAGGCCACATGTGCAGGTCAAGCAGCTAGACCACAAAAAAGAGGGTTGCACTGGTCAGAGCACCTCAAGTGTACTAAACTGGAATCTCCTCCATTCCACGGACCTTTAGTTAGTGTTTTAGTACCAGCCAGGCTTCCCGCAGTGCCTGGCACAGATGAGAATCTACTAAATGAAAAGAACTGTACATTAATAGCTCAGAGCATCTGAACAGAATCAATCAGAAGAGTAAGAGACTGGAGAATATTGAGGTTTAATGGGGCTATGATTATGTTTGTTTGTCCATAGAAGAGAAGACCTGCAGAATTCACGTATTTATCAGATCAGTTTCAAATATGCAGGATAAAGCCCACTGGTCCATTGTCTAGGGAATTTTCATTAAACTCTGATATTATTTTAAGAGTTGAGGGGTTTTGTGTGTGTGTGTGTGTGTGTGTGAATCTATCAAATGACTACCAAGTGCACCTAGCAGACTCCTGGAACCTATACTTGACATGACATTTGTTTCCCCCATTTATTTCTATGTATGTGTTCTACGGAAGAAATTCTGTGTGCAAATTTGAAGTCCCAAATTTCCTGAGGGTCTTCTGTGATTAAAGACATGTCATGCAGACAAGGAAGGAGGCATATTCAGTGCTTTTCTGTAAAGGATCCAATTAAGACTAAAGGTCAAAAGTCACAGGAAGTAAATTTCAACAACCAGAACAGGATTTCTTCCTGGGTAGCTTGATTATATTCAAAAGGATTCTAGGAAGCAAATATTTCAAGAGTTTATGGTCAAGGCAATCTATGGCACTTCTCTGTCCTCTAGTACTTTGCACAGCGGCTTGCACAAAAAAAAGTTATGGTGAAATCATAAAATACTGCATTAGTAAAGCTCTTAGAAATAATTTTACCCAACCCAACCAGTAATTTATGAATAAAAGGAACTATACAATGGTTTGCTCAATGTCTCCCAATATAAATGGTAGAATTAGTGCTAGAGCCCAAATTTTTATTATTATTAGCATTTATTAATGGTACCAATGAATGGGTTTCACTGTGACATTTCCATATGTGCATATATTATTGTGCCTTGATCCTGTGCACTCTTTTCCCTGACCTCTCTTGCCCATGCTTGTCTCCCTCCCCTTGGTACCTTTCTTTCCTTTTTTTCTTTTGGTATTGAGGATTGAACTCAGGGGTACTAAACCACTTAGCCACATCCTCAGCCCTTTTTTGTATTTAGAGACAGGGTCTTGCTTAGTTGCTTAGGGCCTCACTAAATTGCTAAAGGTGGCTTTGAACTCAATCCTGCCTTAGCTTCCTTAGCCACAGAGATTATAGACATATGCCAGACCCTTTCCCATTCTTTAATATCCCCTCTTCTACTTCCAGGTCATTGTTAAGGTTTTTTTGTTGTTATTTTTTAAGCTTCCACATATGAAAGAAAACATGCAATACTTGTCTTTTGGTACGTGTCTTGTTTAACAAACATAATGTCTTCCGGTTTTCTCCATTTTCCTGAAAATCACATGATTTCATTCTTTATGGCTGAATACTCCTCCACTGTGTACATGTACCACATTCTCTTTACCCATTCATCTATGGATGGCACATAGACTGATTCCGTATCTTGACTATTGTGAATAGTGCCGCAATAAACACTGGCAAGCAGGTGTTTCTTTTGTATTCTGACTTTATTTTCTTTAGATAAATACCTAGGAGTGATCCCAAATTTTTAAATGCTATTTCAGCACTATTTTTAGCAGAAAAACACTTACACTTCATATTTATGGTCATAAAAATACTCTTGATACTCTTGAGGGCTGGGGCTGGGGCTCAGTGGTAGAGCGCTCGCCGCCTAGCATGTGAAAGGCCCTGGGTTTGATCCTCAGCACCACATAAAAATAAATAAATAAAATAATGGTATTGTGTCCAACTACAACTAAAAAATAAATATGTTTAAAAAATATTCTTGAATGATAGATATTTCTTTTACTTCCTTGAAAGAAAAGGTTGCTTTAGGGATGCGGTGAACGGGAGTCTTCCTTTCCACTCCCAGCTTCCCCATGGCATCACCATCTCCTCCACAGCAGGGACTCATACTGTAGGACCTTAAAAGCATGCAGAGGGGATTTATGGCCAACAAATGCATAAAAACCTCATATAAAGAGCTGGAACAAGAACTCAGTTGGTAGGAGGTGGTTACCCTCTTTTGTCTGGCATGGGTACATAGAAGAATTCAACCATTCATTTCACAAGCATTGCCAGTATCATTTATGTCCCAAGCACCACACACCGTGGTTGTGTTGGAAGGCTACAAAGAAAAGTCAAATGTTGATGCTGACTGCTAGTCCCAAAGAGAGACTTCCTTCACCCATAACATGTACAGAGAAGGACAGGAAGTACTGGGAAAGCTCCCAAGAAAGAAGGACCTCATTTTATGAGTGATAATCAGAAAAGTCTTCCTGGTCTTTGAAAGATGAGTAAAACTTTTAGATGTGGATTGAAGGCCATTTTAGGCAGAGGGAGCTGAGTGGGTCGAAGCCCAGAGACAGCTCATCTCTCATCTCCATGCAAGATAATAAAGCTATCTGCCAGAAACACAAAGTTTGTGAAGAAAAAAGGACAAGCATGGATAAATTGTTGTTGCTAAATTATCAGGACTATTGGCTATTTAGAGTGTTTAGGGAGGCATTGAGGATTGCTAGGTAGAGCAATGGCTGAGCAGTAATATGGCAATGTTTTGCTGGCCACATGGTGAAAGTCAGTGTGGTAGACACTGTCAAAGTTCTGCCAAATGCCCAGGTCCCCTCAGATCCTTTTGGCTATTTCTCTGTGTAACTCCCACCTTCCCAGATCTTGCTTTGCTAAGAACCCACAACTGTGACTTTATTCAGATGCTTGCCTTTGGGCTACAGGAGGCACTTTGACAAAAAGCAAAGCGTTGAAAATGTTGGGAACTGACATCCCTTGGGGCAGCCCTTAGCCAATGATTGACAGTGTGGAGATATTAAAGCCCAGCTCCCTTGCCTCCAGTTGGCACAAACTCTGAGGTGCAATTTATATTCCAGAGCTGCTGCAGGATTAGGCTGAGGCTGGAGTGTCCTACTATGTAGTAGTTTCTTCTCCTCACCTGTCCCTTTCCAATTTCTCTCAGAAGCACTTCCTTAATATGGTAGCCCCTCATTATCTGCAGGGGATATGTTCCAAGACCACCCGTGGATACTGGAAACCTTGATAGGTAACCCTGTATATATTATGTATGTTTTTTCCTATGCACACATACCCATGATAAAGTTTAATTTATAAATTATGGATAGTAAAAGATAAACAACAATAACCAAAACAAAATAGAACAATTATAACATAATGCTATAATAAAAGTTATATGAATGTGATCTCTATCTCTCCCTCTCAAAATATCTTACTATACATATCCTTCTTGTGATGATGTGGGATGCTATAGTGCCTGTGTGATGAGATACAGTAAGAATAATTGTTTAGACATTGTGATGTAGCATTAGACTACTGTTGACTTTCTCCGATCATCTTTGGGAAACCCTTTTGAATAATGCAATAAAATCTCTTGCCAACCATTCCATCCTGCCTAGGATAAGAATCACCCCTCTGAACTGGGTGTACTGGCACACACCTGTAATCCCAGTGGCTCAGGAGGCTGAGGTAGAAGGATTTCGAGTTCAAAGCCAGCTTCAGCAACGTTGAGGCATTAAGCAACTCAGTAAGTCCCTGTCTCTAAATAAAATACAAAATAGGGCTGGGGGTGTGGCTCAGTCTTCAAATACCCCTGAGTTCAATCTCCAGTACCAAAAGAAACAAAAAGAAAAACAGAATCACTCTTTTGTCCATCCTATTCACAGTGTACATGCTACCCTCTCATTAGTCACTTGGTAGCTGTCTTCATTATCAGATTGAATGTTTTGGTAATGTAATGCTTGTGTTCAAGTTACTCTCAGAACAATGCTAAATTTGAAATTTATGAATTGTTTCTGACATTTTTCCATTTAATATTTCCAGATTTGGGTTGACTACGGGTAAATGAAATTACAGAAAGCAAAACTGCAGTTTAAGGGGGACTACTGTACATGACTTGTTCATGAACCTCATCTCCAGGTCTGCTTCTGAAGGTCAGACAGGTTGGAAAGAGAAGAGTGTTAAAGCAAGCCTATTTACAAAACTCTAGGCAAAAGATCAGAGAGCTGTGCAAGGACAGTGACATGTGGGAAAGGAAGAAACAAGAGCAAGATCTTTAGAATATGGAGTAGAGTAGGGAGATGTAGGAATCAAAGAAAATGCTATAATTTCAAACCTAAGTAACAGAATTTTATTAAGAGTTGGAAGACCCTCGGAGGAAGCATATTTGGTAGAGGACACAGATTAGTTTAGAGATGTTGCTCTGGCAAATAGAGGAAGATAATGCAAAATATAAATGCTAAGCAGTTAGCAGAATGGGTCAGGTATGGGGAAACTTATTTTGACATAAGTACCGAAGCCATGAATTAGGAGAAACTTCCACAATCTTGGATTTCATGTCTACAGGTAGAAGTTCCCTTCCTACCCCCAAAGAAAACACTCTACCAAGCCTTGGACAACCAAGTCCAACATAACAGTGGTCAAGTTATACTCTTTAAAATATTCTCAGAGAGCACTGCACTTGGGAACCAACCTCTACCTTTGCAACCCCTTCTCTCTGAGAGGTAGCCTTGGGCACACCACAGAATAAGCCAAGGTAGTCCTTGAGGATGTCAATCAGAAGATGACTTTGCCTTTCAAGACTTCATTGGAGATTTTTTAAAATAAAATTTTCATTTTAATCTAAAGAATTTCCACAGGATTTTAAGGCTGAAAGAGATCTGAGAGGTCAGCTAATTCACTTCACAGATGAAACTGAGGCTGAGGGTTGCATGGTCATCATGACTGGGTCATGACTAAGAACACATGCTCCCAAGTCTGGGGCTGGACCCTCTTTCCCCACCAAAAGCAGCACCCAGGCTACTCCCATGCTCTCCATTCCTGTCCTGGACCATTGGTTGGGAGGCTCTTAGCATGCAGCCATTTCCCCAAATGCTGAGTTATGTCTACTGAAGCATCATTATACATCACAGGACAACTTATTAAGATAAAGGATGTGAAAATATTTTAATATGATAGAATTTATTCATGTGTCAAATGTCTACTTTCTGTCTCAACTCCTATGTGATGATTAGAGGTGTAGAATGGGATTAAGTAAAGACACCAGACCTATGAAGTACTAAACATCCTTTCTCCAGCTTTGCTCACATAGGACCCCAATAAACCAAACAGGCAGCATGTGTCTATTGAGAAAAAATCACATATAAACCCAAACTCTAATCAATGAAGTCAAGGGGATGCTCCTGGTATGAAATTATCCAGCATGCAAGCATATGCTGATCAACAAACCTGCCCTAGGTATTGTACAAGGTTCTAGAATTAGAGAAATGAATAACCAACTCTGCTGTCAGGAAGACACAGCCTAACAGGGACAAAAACTTATAAGGAAATACTTTAAATTCAGTATAATAAATTCTATGATGGAGAATTGTGTATGGCCCAATGGGGTGGCATGTGGGAGTGCTGACCCTCACTAGGGAAGGACTTGGCTTAGAAAGAAGTTGGTGCTTCACGTAGAACTTAGATGAGTAAGGATGAGGCAAGGCAGAGGATGAAGATATTACTTCAGGGAAGTCTACAACAATAGCAACAGCAAGGCAGCGAGTAGGTAGGGTTTTTCTATTTGCAAGAACTGTGAGGGATTCAGCATCACAGGCATATATCTGCTAAACGAATAAAAGATCGAATGGTCAGTTTGTGGTAGCAATGGAAAATAGGTTTGGATAAGGAGAAATCAGCCAAGTGATGAAGGGCTCTGTGTGCCACAGTGACTTGTGGTTTTAAACCCTCCAAGCCAGTGGTTCTCAAAATGTGGTGCCTAGACCATTGTCGCCTGGAAAATTCTTAGAAATGCAAATCATCAGGCCCTGGCCCAGTTCTGGTAAATCAACAAATTTGGAGTGGGACCCAGGAATCTATTTGACAGGACCTCCCGGTGATTCTGATGAATGTTCAAGTTAGGTGATCACTGTATTAGGCACTAGAGGGAAAGAATACGTTGAAAGAATATTTGGGGGGAATAGAACTACATTAATTCATTGGGGCTAAAAGTTAAAAAAGAACATATTGCTGCTCTCTACAGAAATGCTAACTCCATGCTGCAGGAGTGCTCAGCCAGAGACCTCTGGGGTCCTGCCTGTGTTTTTCCAATTCAGTCCTCCTGTCTCATCAGGTGAGTAATCTTGTGGAAACGGCAGCTCATTACCCTCCATCAAACGAGCAGTGAGGAAGCACTTTTCATTTAAGAACTAGATGACTGAGAAGATTCTTCTGGACAATCGTAGTAGATGGCAGTGATTTAGGCTAAATTCACTTCTGGAAGATAGCTGAGCTATGGGGCAACCTGCGTGAAGTTTAGGATGAGGTATCAGCAGGAATGTTGAACAGGACACTCACTCCTGAAATAGTAGGAATTAAGTTCACTCATGGATCTTCTTTCAGATGGGTTTATACATTGGGGGAAAAAAAAGGAAGCCACACCTGGCTTCTGAACTGAGAGTCAAGTCTGATCACCTACAACTTGGTTGACTGAAAAAGCAAACGATCCATAGCCACTATCACCCTCCCCGAACTCATGAAAACATTAATGAAAGAAAATGGAAAAATCAGTAGAGAAGCTAAATGATTCATAAAAATCAATTTAAAGCAGCATGAGATAAGCAGAAAGCTTAAATCTGGAAAAAAAAAATACAGTGAGGACATCTGACAATTCCAAATGAAAATAAAATATCTTTTAAAAAAAATATGGTGTAACCTTGCATAATTATATTGGGTAGGATTTGACCATAAAATCCATGGTCAAGATCTAGAGAGATCTCCTTGGTCAGGGACACATAGTAACAGAAAAACACAATAAGACATAAGGAGCGATTTGAGAGTGGGTTCACTGATCAAGGGTTTGGGGGTCATGGTAGACAAGCTCAGAAGCGGCTCTGCTTCAGTACTGGAAGCCTCCACTTTCACCACGACACAGACTGCCCACCACAGCCGACCCTGACAGCTGGAGCTGGTGTGAAAGCTGGCAAAGCACATAGTCAATAGGCAATTATAGTAATCGAATTTTGGAGGAAGTGACACAAGTGTAAATAGCCTACTCCCAGTTGGCCTGTGATTAACGTGACAGCCACTTGGATGTGTTTCCCTCCATGGAAGCAGGGCAGCCTTCTCACTTAGAGTAAAACTGATAAAAAAATGCATCTTACTCTATCCATTCTGCCCAAACTCTCAATTAGTACTGGCTGGAGAAAAAACCTAGGGAGAAAGGAATAGGTGGGTGCCCCTAGAAATAACAGAAGCACGTGTCAGAAGTGTCAAATATTTCCAAAAGGCCTCACTTAATCCTTTTTGAAGCAGATGTGAGCATGGGCCCTGTTTTCTGGCCCATTTCTGACAAGGACATAGGCTCAGAGTGGTGATGCGGTGTTTCTGAACATGCTGGTTAGCAGCACATAACACTTGAACTCATGAGTTTTCTGAAACCTAGACCCTAAGCTCTTCCATTCACAGCAAGAGTAAGATAATTAACAGCAACCACAGGGGAACAAAGGGTGGATAAGCAAAGGAAATTAGCAGAAAGCTTACTAGATGCAATCTTAGGCATCACAATGTCCCCTAAGTAAAAAACACCTCACTCTCAGTGGCTCTGGGTTCATGTGGGTACTCAGTAACATCAAGACTTTCCAGACCATGAATAACACCATGTCCTAGAGGGAAAAATCACCTTTCTGTCATTTTAGGATTCAGGAAACAGTGGTAACAAACTAAGAGACATGAAGATTTGGATTGTAGTTGAAAAATGAGACTTGGTAGAGTAAGTTAGAATAAGACCCATTTAGGACAAACGCGATTAAGAGTCAGACGTCAATTTCCAGTGAGGTGAGGATTGAGAATCCCCTAGATCTTGCTTTTAGTGAAGCTAATTTGAAATTAGAGTGGAAAGAGAGGTGATAATTAAAGCCCTGGAGGATGAGAGCGGGTGTATCCAAAAAGAGCTTTATATCAGAAGTAGGTGAGAGGATGTTTAAGCAAGTTTTGGTAAGGGAAGGGAAGTGCCTTGGGGGCAGGCAGGAGAATCTTGTCTTCTTGAGAGAGACTGAGGCACAGGAAAGAAGGGCCAGCCACCATTCAGCTGTAGAGTAAAAGGGGCTGGGTGGACCCCGGCTAAATCAGGGAAAGTGCGGTAGGGCAGCCTCAGGCTGTGGATCAGCCTGCAGGGGACTGTAATACCACTGTTGGAACTCAGTCATCCGGATACTGCTTGTATATAAATGGTCAGTCACATTGCAGGCATCAGTGAGTGAGCAGGCAGTGAAGATCACTCTTCACCCATGAGTAACTAGTTCCAGGGAGAAACAGCCCAAGAGGGGTCAAATGCTAGTACTCGCGGACCCATTAGTAGGGGTGATGAAGCTGGCACTGCATCTGAAAAGGCCCAGGCCTCTCCAGTTACTGTTCATTTTACCTCTTTTCTGCCCACCACCCCCTTGTAAGAACAGCCTGTAATAGCTTATAGAAACAGGGAAGATGTTATTCTCTGTATTGGGAGAAGATCAGTAGGGGAAGATGGGTGGGGAGTGCTCTAATAAGCTCCTCACTGGTGATGTGAGCTAAGAGGCCAAAGTCAAACTCAATCCACAAAAAATGGCCAGAAGTTGGGATGGACAGGACAGCACTCCTAAACTTGTTTGTTAAATGTCATGATGAGGTAGGAGGGGAAAGGCTGTCAGTTATATTGTCTGCCTCCCTAACCATGAAAGAAAGTCAAGAACAATAAAGAGAAGGCATCCAATGATGCTGGGGATCTCTGACATACCTGGCTTGGGGTTAAAAGATATGGCCAAGAGGCCAAAGAGAGTGTTGGGAAAACAATAATGCTGCAAGAGGGATTTTAAGTTTGGGGCTATTAGGTGCAATGTGAACTTTCTCTCCTGTGTGCTCTGCAACATCTTCTCCAGACTCTAGTTGCTTATTAAGACTTTTCCACAAGTGAATCATCAGGCATGGGGCTATGTAGCAAAGAAGCTGAGTTCTACTGTTTTGAAGAACATGGGAACCTGGCGACATGGGGAACACATGGGTTATACAAGGATCATCTAGATCACTTAACATTTTCATCAACTTACTATTAATCACCACCTTGAAAGAGAGGAAGCTAAACCTGCAGGAGGTCTGATAACTTGCCCAAGAAGCCTAGTCAAGGTTGCACCAAAATCCTAGCAATGCTGAAGCCATATACTCCATCTCCATATTAATGATTCTCAGAGCATGGTTCTCCATGCCAGAAACATCAGTACCCCCTAAAAACTTCTTAAAAATGCAAACTCCCAGGTTGGATGTGCTGGTGAACATCTGTAATTCCAGTGTCTGGAGAGGCTGAGGTCAGAGGATCCCAAGTTCAATGCCAGCTACAGCAACTTAGCAAGACCCTAAGCAACTTAATGAGACCCTGTCTCAGAATTAAAAAAAACAAGGATTGTGGATGTAGTTCAGTGGTTAAGCACCCCAGAGTTCAATCCCTGGTACCAAAAGAAAAGAAAGAAAAGAAATGCAAACTCCCAGTCCCCAACACCACCTCCGAAACCAGGCCCAGCGTCTGTACTGTGAGAGACCTTTCAGATGATCCTGACACACACTAAAGCTTGAGGACCATTGATCTGCACTATGGAGTCTTTTGGAAAGCCTGCACAGTACAGTACTTCAGTTTGATGGGTCTGTGACTCATTTCTGGGGAGATGACATGCTACTTGACAGCCTGAGGTGCCTGAGTGAGCAAAACTTGAAGAGACACAAGATTCACTCATTCGGCTGTAAAATGAGATACAACCGAAAACCTCAAAGGAACTGATGGGATCCCAAGGGTAAGGGAGCCAGCAGACGTAATGATAGCTGGTTTGAAAGTCAAGGACACAATGTTGAAAGTCTAACCAGGTGCTTCCAACAGCATCCTGCCTCTAGGCCCACTCTGTGGTTTCTATGTTCAGATGTGGTTGGCTACCCTGAACTTTTTGTATTGTTGTGTCTCAAGACTGTCTTGGAGTGGCCCTGTCAGATTCTCATTATACTGTGTATGACTCAGGAAAACTGAATTAGAGGAGGAACCATCAGAGAAACAGCTGGTATAATAGGAGTAACACCTGGCTTTTGAGTTCTTAAATTCAGATCTTAACTCTGCAGACCATTATCTTTGGATTGCCCTTTTGGAAAGCGAAGATAATATAACTACTTCTCAGAGCTTGTCCTAGGAATCAAAGATAACACATGAGGTGATGCTTTGTACAATGTAACATTTCACGTAATCATTATTTTAATTCCTCTCCCCTACCCTGGGCTTTCAAACTCCACAAACATGTGCCTTGTTCCTTCAATTTCCCCTCTCTCTAGAGTCAGCAGTGGACAACAGGTGTTAATCTGATCCATGTGTCCTTGGATTCTCTTTTCCCTCCCAGGTCATCCAGTGACCTTACTCAGAACATGGTAGAGAGGGATGGGATATGAGAGAAGGTGGATGGGAGGTGTCAGTCCTGGAAGTCTTTTAGCCAGTTTTCCTGAGCAAATGTCACCTTGGTTTGAGGATCAAACATCCATCAGCAGGGGTCCATTCTCATACCACCCACCCCTTTAATTTATAGATGAGGAAACAGAACTTGGAAAGGGAAGTGACCTGCCTAAGGAGACTGTTTCTTTATCTGTGGGTCCTGAACTGGAGTGTCTTCCAGTAAATACCAGGCCCTGGCAGAAGGCACTGGGAGCAGCAACTGTCAGAATGGCAGAGAGCCTCATCCTGGGAGGATGTGCTGGTGTGAGGAGAGAGCACCTGTTGTAGGCAGTAACTTCAGACTGATTCCCTCCCCGTCCCCAGTGCTGACACAGTCCATTCCTTGGCCATGTTTATATGTGACTAAAACCTGCTCCTAGCCATCAGCTTTTTCTAATTATATTGTATAACCCAAGAGTCTGCTGCATTAAAAGTTGACATGGGGATTGAAGGGAAAATTATACATTCAGAAAAAAAAAAGAAATTTTTGAATAAGATATGGTTACAATATATTTGTAATTTCTGACAGGTTAGATCTAGTGGTAGAAAGAATGCTAGCCTTCAGAAACATGAAGACAGTCTAAAATTAAATATCAATCATCATATTAACTAAGATCTATTGGATTCCTACCAAGCATCAGGTATAACACTGAATACTTTCATGAATTATCCCATTTTTACCCTTTAAAGAGTCCCATGGTCAAATATCATCCCCACTTTAGAGACAAGAACAATGAAGCTTAGGTAGGGGAGCTTAGGAAAGTGACTTGGCCAAGGTCAAGTGAGTTTGAGCCAGGATATAAAACTGACTCCAGACTTTGAAACCACTTTCCTCAGTTTGCTATGCTGTCTGCAGAGGACACTCTTTGTAAGATGAGTGACTTGGGCCCAATTGGTTTATGTCTCTGAATATCATTGAAAAGTATCAGCATAGTAGACCTCAAAATGTTGTTGTAAGGATCAAAAAAGTATATTAAAACCACTATAATTTACTAGATGCAAGGAGAATTAAAAATATTGGAAACTTATTTTAAAAAAAGAATCAAGGACACATTTATTATGTGACAATAAAATGAGAATAAAGGATAGTACCAGAAAGCCTAAGGTAAAGTGAGTTACTGCAACTGTCCCATGAACAAATTAATTTGGAACTTCCCATAGTCAAGGCAAAAAGAGAAGCTACCTTTCATCACTCTGGCTAGTTCATAGAAGGAGGAATGACACATGATCAGGAAAAACCAACTTTTTTATACTACATCCTAAGGATAATTTATCACGGCTTGTTTTATAGAGGATATTAAACAGCACAATAGATGTTGCCTCTGGCAGTGGTTTTGTAAAAGTTTCTAAGAAGTTTTTGTGGTGACCTTTCTAATAAGAATTGAAGGCTTCAATGTCATTCTGGGAAGGTGATAAGTTAAAATAATTAGTGTTTTTAGCTAATTTTTTTTCCAAAAAGAGAACCCAGAGAGGTTTATTAGGCAGAGTGTAATGCCCTGGGATTGCTCAGATAATGGGATACACAAACAAGCTTATTTACTTCCCTTGGGGCTATTACTACCACTACTACCCCCACAACTACTGTTCCTGGTCATAATGATTTTTAACATTTATTGAGCATAAACATGGGTATGCATGTCTCACTGTAGTATGATGACTTCGGTCCTTTAGAATAAATACCAATGAGTGGCATAGTTGAATCATATGGTGGTTCCATGCCTAGTCCTTTGCGGAGCCTCCATATTGATTCCATAGTGGCTGTACTAATCTACTCCTTAAAAAGGCAAATATCTTATTTCTGAATATATGGAGGCATTTAACGTGATTTGGAGAGACTTCCTAAAGGAAAAAGAAAGAGCAGGTCTGAGTGGGTAACCTCTTCAGAGAGCATCACCCTGATGTGAAGTCCATCAGTGGTATGAGGCCCAACAAGTGCTGAGGCCAGAGGATGATTTATTCATTCGTAAAGAAGGAAATTGTCATTTTCAGGAAAATGGATGGAACTTGAGAACATTATGTTAAGCAAAATAAGCCAAACTCAGAAAGTCAAGGGTAATATGTTTTCTGTCATGTGGAAGCTAGAGAGGAAAAAGGAAAAGAAAGGTATAGAAGGAATCTCATAAAAACTGAAGGGAGATCAGTAGAGTACAGAAAAGGGACCAGGGTGAGGGAAGAAAGAAGGTAAATGAGAAATACTGGGGAATGATATTAGCCAAACTGTATTGTTATATCATGTGCATGTCTGAACATATAACAGTGCATCCACCATTATGTATAATTATAATGCATCCATAAAAATCTGGGGAAAAAAGATAGATGCACATCAAGCCATGTACAGAGGAAAGAGGTTTGTTCAGGGAAGGAAACCCAAACATTAGCAGAGGGACAGTGGAGGAAGTGATGCTCAATGAAGCAGATAAGATTGCAAGCTTGCAGAGTGGCTGCCTGCAGAAACCCAAGGGGCTGCCAGGCGAAAGAAGACATAGGCTTGATTTCTGAAGCCCCAAGGGACAGAACTAAAAAGAAAAAAATGGGATCTGCCTGTAGATCAACTGATTTTATTAAAACACAAGGCAATAGTTATTCTGCCCAAGATGGAGCTCTTAGGACGCCTTCTGAAAAGTTAACTTGTATTCTGATTTTCATGGCTATCACATATGTAAGGAAAGGAGGTAGACAAGGGAAAAGAGCACTAATTTGGAGGAAATAGAAGCATTATCCTCATCATTTGCCTCCATTGTTAGCCTTTGGAAATTAGTATAACCCAATGATGTGGACTTCCTCTAGGTTCCCTGGGATCACGTCTATTTCCAGTATTTCACGTCCAGTATTACCATCTGGATGGTAGTAACTCACTTAGAGTTGGTGATGATTGCTTTCTGTGTAATAGTCCACTCAATTTCCACCCCTCTACTGTGCTCAGTATCCAAGAAGCTGAAGTTTATGGATTATACCACCTCCCTCTCCAGTCCTCCAAGTTTCACTGGAGCTCAGACAAAGAAATTGGGAAGAGAGAGATCAGAGGAAACAGTCTCTACAACCACACTGCTTCCCTTTCACAAACACAGCTTGTAGGTAGCCCTTGAGTCTGGGACCACTGTTTCTCCTCCTCCTCCCACTGTTGTGATGAATAATAAGATGCCTATTGCTGGTAGTCTCTGGGTGCTACACCATCCCCAGCTGGTTCTTTTGATCCTAACCATACATTTACAGGAATAAAGTATTCCTTCATTAAAGTATCTTCAATTATTTGAGAATATGTCATCTGCTTTCTTGGTAAAGACCCTGATTGATACAAGAGTATAAGGAAATTTATATTCTTGGACAGCAACTGACACCAAGCAAGTACTCAATAAATGTTAACGGTTATTATGACCAGGAACAGTACTTGTGGTGGTAGTAGTGGCAGTATTAGCTCCAAAGGCAGTAAATAAGTTTTTTTGTGTACCTACTACCTGAGTAATCCCAGGGCATTGCACTGCCTGATGAAGCACTGGGTTCTCTTTTTTTGGAGAAAATTATCTTAAAACACTCAGTGAACTTGATTTTGAGAGACTTTCTGATCCTTAAGGAAGAATAAAGAGCAATTCAGAGTGGGCAACTTCTTCCAAGAACATTCACCCTGACATGGGTTCAACCAGTAGTATGAGGCCCAACAAGTGCCAAGGCCAGAGGATGGGAGAAGGTTACTAGTATAGAGTCCCCAGGAGTAGCAGCTGGCTGAGTGTAGGATGGCACCACTCAGCCACCCTACACCCAGGCAAGAAAGGTTTCTCTGTAAAGCTGGCCTTGCACTGTGGGATGGGGTTCACTCTTCATTAGTTCAATGGCAATATGCACTTCCTTGCAGTGCCCAAGGTCATTTGTGAGTAGACTCTTAATGGGAAAGAGATGAGTTTATGGAAAAGAGGAGTATATACTCCTTACTTGTGGAAGAACTTCTTACAGTATGAATTGGCCCAGGAAAATCTGTGCTGCTTTGGAGATGTTTCCCTGATACTGCAATGCATAAGTACATAAGGGCCACCATTTCAGAGGAAGGCTGTGTCAGTCAGGGTCCTGGGAGGAAACAGATGGTGCTGTCAGAATGGGTAATCAGTGCAGAACTTTTTCAACTACCAACCGGTGCAGTTGAAATAAAGAGACTATTTACAATGGTGTGGACAGGCTGGTGAGAAGAAGTGGTATGCTCCAGCTAGCTCCACTGGCCCACCACAGTGGACTGTACATGACCCTTCCCAGTTCTGCCCGGAGGGCCATCATGTGGAATTAGCCATTGCAATTAGCCATGGTGGCAGCAACTTGAAAATTATCATGGAAATCAGTAAATACTATAAATCCAGCTTTTGTTTTTGTTTTCGGAGGTCTGGTTTAACAGAATATCCATTTACGAAGCATCCCAGACCTACTAACAGCTAGGATCTGTTATAGCTCCTAGGCTTAAAGGAATAAGAGTTGGCAGCAGTTGTCTAAGGTTTAAGGGTCAGGAAGGTATTTAGATGTTAGAGGTGAAGGGCGTGATGGCATGTCATTCATTCACAGGAATCTAGCTGTGTGGAAATCTATTTGCCTCCCTTAATCTGGTCCATCCCAGTCCAACATCTATATGGGAATTTCACTAAGGACCCTATCCACTGAAATATTTGGAAACACAGCCCTTGAGCCTTGGGAATTCATAACAAATCCCTGTTCTTTGGCTTCTGTTATTTAGCACATTTCAGACTGGAAGAGAAATATAAACATTTCCATGCCACATCTAATGCAATTATAAGGTCATTACACATTCTGTAGCACAAAACAGCTGTTCCAAAGATCCTTATTAGAATTTAACAGAGTTTTATTTGTTTGGGACCAAAAAAAAGGCCATTTTTTAAATTATGATTTAATGAGGCTGTTAAATGTTCATCACCAAGTGGTTAATTATTAAAACTGCATAGAGCTTAGCTCTTTGGGTTCATAAGAGGTTAAATGAACTTTTCTCCCCAACCCTACACACACATTCATGCACACACACACACACACACTCACATACACACACATACACCACACAGGAACAAATCACATTTTAATCCAAATCCTCCTTTCTTCCAAATTATGGCCTACTGTTTTAAAGACACACTTCATAAATCTAAATAGGCTTAAACTACAAATTTCTGTATTTCTTAAATCTAATTCAAAAGGAATCTATGTAAAATTGCCTTGGATTCTAAAATCTTCTTTCTGGCATCTTTGAAGAAAGTCAGGTTAGTATTGCAATTTACCAAATGATAAAATGGCTGTGACTAGGCCCAGTATTTTGGAATATATGTGTTCTGGTGAGTTTTATATTATTTCTCACTGGGTTGAGAAATATTCCATACAGCTCTATTTTCTGGGAGATGATGGGGACAGAAGGGAGGGAAGGATTTTGCCTGATGACCTACCAGTGATCTAATACAGATGTGTCATTTTGTCAGACTGCAATACTGTAGCAGTTAATCCACTAGCATTTATAATAATTGCTGTATCCTGCAGAAGCCGTACTGTGACACAATGTATCCCTGGAATTCATAAGTAGGTTGTTTAAATGCAAAATAATTATTAAGCACTCAGTCTTGGAATTCATCCTGAGATAAGTAGCCCTTAAGAAAATGTCTAATACAAAATGACATTTGGGTTTTAGAATATATAACCTTTTGTATGAATGGTATCCCAAGGTGTTTTACATAGTAATTGGCTGGTAGTGTGGTAAGTATTTCAGTAAGTGAAATAGCTCTTGGGACTGAAGTAGAGGTTTAGCTATTCTTGGATTTCAAGTTAGATTTCGTTGACTGTGGGGAGGGGTGGTGAGGTGCTAGGCTGTTTAAAAGCAGCCCCAGACCTTCTCGAAACTTCATTGAAAATGTTAGGAAGGGGAAGGGTCTCAGAGGCAAGGAAAACAACCCCACCACTCCCACTACTATCATAATGGATGAAGAACCCAGATGCAAAGGTGATAGAGAACCAGACAGGGATGGAACCCAGATCTCAATGAGAACTTGATATATGTATATAACATGTCTGCTCTAATATATCCTAGCTGGGTGACTTACTATTTCTAGGCTCCCATTTCCTTATCTGCAAAATGAGAAAAACATCTGCTAGGATTGGGGTCAAGGTAAAAACAAAGTGACAAGTAGGAACATAGTAGGTGCTCCTCAAATGACCATGAGTTTGACTCCATGTTGCCAGAATTCTTCCCTGTCTGAACATATTTCAGTATTGATTTGCATCACTTATCGTATTAATGCTGTTATGTTTTACAATTACAAGTTATAATTAGGCAAATATGACTCATCCAGCTTTACGTGTCCAATTCTCAGCACTCCAACAGCACATCAAGAAACAAATCAAAATGCAATTAGATGCTGACTAGATGCTAAATAGAAAGTTTATAATTTATTGTCTCATAGAAGATCATATTGTAAAAGTCAATTGATCTCATGTCAGTAATGGAAGGGTTGAGACTGGGCCTGTGTCAAGTATGAAGAAGATTAATGTAGATGCTAATTTGACATGTTTGGTGGGAGAATGCCTTAAATTACAATGGATGAGTACTGAAAAGCACAACCACACAGCAACAGGCTGAGAGGGAGACATTGCCTGACATATTTATACAGATAATATTTTGCATTATATGTGTATAAAAATATGTACAGGTATATTTTTTATGAAGACCACTACCACTCGATTTATATATATAGAAGTTCATGTTTAACCACCACCCCCAATTAAGGATAAATATTAATTTTACCAAAGAAACCACAACAAGAGGATTCTTTGAAAAGCATCTCCCTGGTGTGAGTAAAATATGATTTAACTCATTTTAAAATCAATTTGCAAGTAAGATTTTTGGAAACACATCTGCAAGGTAAAGCAAATTTTGCCAGTATCCTACAACAAAAGTGACAGGGATATGTTCCATTTTTATAATGGATAAAATCATGTGAGCAGAGGACATAATTATATATTTTAGAAAGAGCATGAAAGTGCTTAAGGTCCTGGGCTTTAAAAATCACATTTTAAATTTCTAAGTCAGTGTATGAAACTATTGAGTGTCTACGTATTTCTACAGGTCAGCCATCTTTGAGACACCAGGTAGCTCAACCCACAAATATGGAAAGCCTACTAATAACTGTACCCTGGAGGTTGCTAGAGAAGTGACAAAACAGTGGCACATTGGGGACCTAATTTAATCCTTCAACAACCACATGGACTTGTATATCATTCTTCCTATTCTACTGACAAGGAAATTCAGGCTCATAAAAGGAAGCAATTTATACAAGCTTGAACTTAATACATGGTAAGTGGCTGACCTAAACATTTCTTAAAACAAACCACTCCCTCATTCTTCTCTCCCTGCCCTGGCCCAGCACAATAGCATTTCTCAACAGCAAAAATGACAATACCCTCACGTTTCTTCCTCTGCCTCCAGCCTTGTTCCACTCCATACTTCACAGATCTAATCACACCACTTTCCTCTCAAAGCCATTCTGGCTGCTCATTACCAATGGATAAAGTGTAAACTCTGTAACATATAATTGAGAATCTTCACCATCTATTATCTCCATATATGTATATATCTTCCCTTATTTTCACTCCTCCCTCCTTTGCAGATTTTAATTCCAGGCACACAGTCTGACTATGTCTCTGCACATGCTAATATGAATCTCCATTCATTTATCCATGTTGCCTTTTCTCTCAAAGATGCCCCTCTGCTCCTCATCACCTGGTTCAATACTACTTATACTTCAAAAACATCTTTGTATATTACCTCCCAGGACTCTTCTCTGCCCTCCCTCAGTTCTCTTTAGATAGATTTGTGTTACCTCTCCCTGACTTTTGTAACTCTTCATCATTACCCCTTATGTGTAATTTTACACAAACATAACTGACTGGACATGTCACCAGTCAGTGGCTCCTCAATGTCAGAGCAGGATCTTTATCTGCCCAGGACCTAGCTGGTCCACATTAGTGTGCAGCATCATTATGTGTTAAGTAGATAGATGCATGCATGATTAAATAATAAAACTCAGTCCAGGGCTCTCACATTGAGTCCAGTCCTTATTTTCAATTAAAAAAAAAAAAAGCTAACTAAGAGATAAAGCTCTACCCAAGCTGTGAACTTATGTTGCTCCTAGACCCAGTGGGCACAGGATATACAGACCCAGAACACACAAAGAATAGAGCCAAGTGGTGCTGCATTTGCAGCTTCAAGCTTCCCTCCTGGTTTCTATTGGGTCCCAGCAACCCTTGCTTTTCTTCCTTGTGGCTGATTCATTCTAGTCTTTTTTGTGTTTTGAGATGGACTTCTTTCCTGTGAATCTTTGTATTTTTATAAGGGCCAGTTATTGGCTTTAAGGCCTACCCTAATCTAGTATGACCTCATTTTAACTAATTACATCTGTAAAAGTATTATTTCCAAATAAGGGCACATTCTATGGTTGCAACAGACATGTATTTGGAAGGACAACATTCAACTCAGTACATGTGGAATCATGCAATCCTTCTATACATGGTAGAATTTACAAAGTGACTACCAAGACCCTTCTTCACCTCCATCCCAAGCCCAGGTTGGGATGCCTGCAGAACTTAGCTGGATTGGATGTCTTCCCCTTGAATCCCCAGTTTTCCCATGACCAGGATACCAATAACCAACTTCAGACCTTCTTGACATTGACTCCCCTTTTGTGGAACATAGTTTCCTTTCCCCTGCTGTTTAGCTGATAGTCTGAACTAAATACAGCAGTCTCACTGTGGACACTTGTCTGACAGTAATTTGCATCCTCCTACTGTTGCTCTCTGAGGCAGGCTCCCACATCCACAGCAACTTTCAGACTCAGAGCTCCACATATGTGTGTCCCAAGCCCTGCCTTAGCTCCGTGCCCTGACATCCAGCTCTGCCCCATCCTGAAGTTCCAGCTGCATTCCCAATCCTTGCTTTCTTCTCTCTCTCCACCTCCCCCCACCCCCCCCCCTCTCTCTCTCCTATCCCATCTCTCCTCTCATAAAGCCCTGATTCTACTAAAGAAATATCATTTTACTGAAGTAATTTTTCCCCTTCCTGAAGCCCCCTGGGGATATTGTAGCTCTCATTTATAAACTGCAACAGTCCAGATGACAAACTCCAAATGTACCAACACTTTAACGTCATAACTTGTTAGAAGGGAAAATATTCTTGGTCGTTGTTCTCTCTCTTAGATGTTTCTGTTGATCTGTCTGCATGCTTCCCTCTAGGGCACCTCTTTAAAATACCTATAAAGGCAAAGGCAGAGTCCTCAGCTATATTTGTGCAAGTATTGCTGGCATGCTGTATGGGAGACGGATGTAAATTTCATCTTTCATTAGCACAGTACCTAGAGTCTTTTAAAAATGGACCTGCGTATGAAAGTGAGGTATGAAATCCATCTGAATATACTCTTCACCTTATTTTAAAAAAAAGCAGCAATTTTCACACCAGTAGCCTCCTCCTGTATCAGGCAATGGGGTGAGATGAGGTTTTGACAAAAATGGTAGTTATTACATAACATTCCCATCTTCTTACAGATGCGTGCGCAGCTTTAAAATAGAAACAGGAAAGCAGTACATTGTCTGCTGAAGCAAACTATTTGAGGGAGGATAAAAACATTCCCATTGCCCGCAAATATGAAATTAACAAATAAGAAGGGGAGGAAAAAGAATCCACTGTTTGGGCCTCTCTAAGAAGTCTTTGAGAAAGAATGGTGGATGGCCACCATTTAGGAGAATTTAAGAGGCTACAGAAAGGGTTTCCATCACCTTGAAGGCCAGCTGTCATGAAGTCAGGAGAATCTGTACCTGTGCCGAGCAGCAGGGTCTCACTAGCCACTTTGGAAACTGTATTGTCTAAATTAAGTGATGCCACCTGTTCTAGGTTGAATGTTGTCCCTTAAAACTTCATGTCCACCTGGAACCTCATCAGCATTCATCAGAATGTGACCTTATTTGAAAATAAGGTCCTTGCAGGTGCAATTAGTTGCATGAAATTGAGATCATGCTGAATAAAGGTAAGCCCTAAATCCAGTGACAGGTGTCCCTATGAGAAAGAAGGCATGTGAAGACTCAGAGGAAGGCCTCTGACAATGGGGGCAGATTGGAGTGGTATACTATGCATCAAGAAACCCCCAGGGTTTCTGGAAGCTGTGAGAGACAAGAAAGGATTCCTCCCCAGAGCTTATAGAGGGAGCATGGCCCTGGTGACAACTTGAGGAACCCTATCCTAGCTGTCTCTCTGATCCAGTGCCCCAGCCTGGGCTTCCCATCCTCTGCTGCTCCTGGTGGAGACAGGAAGGGAGTGTGCAGAGTCAGTGGCCCAGCATAGGACCCGGGCCCCTGCTGAGGGCACCCCCTCTCCTGGGAGTGCAGCACTCTCAGTATTGCTCCCAAACTTCAGCAAAGAACTCCACCAGAAGAGTTTATCATTCAGGCTAAATCTCACTGCTTTCCTTCAGATATTTCTTCTAGTCTATCAGGATTTTCCTTTTAATTTTCCAGTGTTGCTGTGATTTCTTCCTTTGTTAAAAAAAAATGGTGGTTGTTGTTGTCGTTGTTTTTGTCCCCTATCCTTTCTAAGGTCAGAAAGGAGAAGTCATAGTGTGTACAATCTACCATCTTAAACAGGAAGCCCCAGGAAATTTATTTAGCTTGTCTAATAAAACTTGTTTTTTTTAATCTCTAAAATTAGAATAATACCTATTTCATAATCTTGCTATATGGATTAAATGAGATAATGCACAGAATGCTTAGCACAATGCCCACACACAGAAGGGTCACAGATATTATTAATGCAGAAGCTTTGATGAATCACCTGACTCTTTGAGTCTCAGGATTCTCCCCTGTAAAATGGGGAGTCATAATAGTGACTATATCCTGATACCAATCTTTTTTGTTGTTGTTCTTAACTCCTTCTACTTTTCTCCTGAAAAACCCATAGTCCAGCTTTACTGGATCATTTGAAAGTCCTCAAACAGTTGGTTTGTTTTCATGCTTTTATGCTTTGTTGAATTGGACTCTTCTTCTATAATAGTCTCATGGGCCTGGTCCTTCCTGCCTAGTGAGGCACTTCTCATCATCCAGCTTCCTCACACTCTCTGATAAGGCTCTTCTTTAATTAAGACAGAGGTTTCTGTGTCATTCAATCAAGAAAAATTTATTGAGGATCACACTAGCTTTTTGGGGGGAAGAGGGAGGTTTTTTAAAATTTGTTCTAAGTAGTTAGACATGACAGTAGAATGCATTTTGACACATCATACATAAATGAGGTATAATTTCTCATTCTTCTGGTTGTACATGATGTAGAATCACACCTGTTGTGTAGTCATACATGCACATAGGGGAATAACATCAGATTCATTCTACTATCCCTCCTACCCCCATTCCCCTCCCCTACCTTCACTCCCTTCTACCTAATCTAAAATAACTCTATTCTTGCCTAGCCTCCCTCCCCTTCTTGTGAATTAGTACCCACAGATCAGAGAAAACATTCGGCCTTTGGTTTTGGGGGATTGGCTTATTTTGCTCGGCATGATATTCTCTAGCTCCATCCATTTACAAGCAAATGCCATAATTTCATTCTTCTTTAAGGCTGAGTAATATTACATTGTGTATATATACCACATTTATTTGTCCATTCATCTGTTGAAGTGTGCAAACCAAAACTACTCTAAGATTTCATCTCACTCCAGTCAGAATGGCATTTATTATGAATACAAGCAACAATAAATGTTGGTGAGGATATAGGGAAAAAGGTCCACTCATACATTGCGGGTGGGACTGCAAATTGGTGCAACTGTTATGGAAAGCGGTATAAAGATTTCTCAGAAAACTTGGAATGGAACCACCATTTGATCCAGCTATCCCACTCCTCTGTTTATACTAAAGGACTTAAAATCAGCTACAGTGATTAAATTACTACAGTGACACAGCCACATCAATGTTTATAGAAGCTCAACTCACAATAGCTAAACTATGGAAACAACCTAGGTATCCTTCAACAGATGAACGGATGAAGGGGAAATCTGGGGTTCGTGGTTCATTGAGCAGAAGGTACAGAGACATCCCATGGAGTTCTGCTCCCACAATATACAGCCTCCCCATTATCAAGATCCCATCCCCCAATGGTACATTTGTTGCTATGGATGAATCTACATTGATACATCATTACCATCCAAGTCCATAGTTTACATTAGGATTCACTCTTCTCTTAAATATTATGCATTCTATGTGTTTTAACAAATGTTGAATGACCACTATGATGTCATACATTACAGTGTCATACAGAAGAGTTTCACTGCCCTATGTGGGTTATTTTACTTATCAATATGCATTTAAGTTTTCCATCTTTCCAGGGCTTGATACTTATTTCGTTTTTAGCACTGAAAAATATTCCATTTTCTGTATGTGCCACACTTATCCATTCACTTAACAAAAACACATGATCAATTCATATATTGAAGGGCACCTAGGTTGTTCCATAATCTGGCTCTTGTGCATTGTGCTGCTATAAACTCTTATATGACTGTGTTCCTCTAGGAGGCTGACTTTAGATCTTTTGGGTATATACTAGAGAGTGGGATAGCTGGTTGCTTCCAAATTTTGGTAATTATGAATAGCACTGTTATGGAAATGTGAAGATTTTGTATGGCATGATTTTCAACTCCTTTGGGTAAATACCAAGACATATGATTGCTGGATTGTAAAGCAAGGGTTTGTGTGGCCAAACTCTCCTCCAAAAATGGCTACACCATTTTGCATTCCCACCAGCAATAAATGAGACTCCCTGTTTTTCCATGTCCTTACTAGAATTTGGTGAAGTTAATGTTGTGGTATCATGTTTTTATTTGATTTTGGATTTGCCTGATGACATATAATGTGGAGCATCCTTTCACTGAAGTTAATGTTTTAAGCCTGGCAACTTAATCTCTCTTCTTTGCCACCACAAACCTGAGCACACCCTCTCTGGAAGCCCCTGTGATTTGATATCACTGTTCCCTCCTGCAGGCTGAGAGGCTTTGAAGCAGGCCCTTCAATTTTCATTCTCCTATTCCCCAGAGCACTTGACACACTGTAGGTATTCAATAAACATGTGAGATGCCTGCATATTGGGGGCTAGTCAAAATTTTAAACAGGACATTGGTCTAGAGGAGTTATTGCTATGGGCAAAAACAAAAAGACATGCAGCAGCATTTGTGAAGTAATATTCAACAGTGTTATATCTGTGACCAGATCAAGTGCCACTCTCAAAATTGCAAATCGACTTCTGGCCACAGCCCTCCTGGAAGTCTCGTCATTCTGCAAGTGCAGTTCTTTCTCCTGTTTGACAGGGGAAAGTATTGAACACTCCCAGAAGGGCCTTATCCCAGGAAGGGCCCACTGAGGCCTGAATGAATCAAGTTGAAAGGGAAAAAAGCAGAGTCAGCATCAAGAGAAAGACTCAACTACAAGGTCAAAGCCCAGATGAAAACAGTCACAAAGGAAGACAGACAGTTCTTCCTGGATCCTAGTACAAGGAAAGGGGATGTTATCTGCTATTGCTGATGCACACCTGCTCACTGTGAAACTAAATAAAGCCCTCAGGACTGAGTCTATGCTTATCCTCGAGAGAGTCCCAAGGGAATGCTGGTGAAAGCCTGGCACCCAGTTTTAGAAGGTTTGTGTTCCAGCCCCAGCACCACCCCAGATCACTCACATGTGACCAGGGATTCCTGATCTCTCTGCCTCAATTGCCAAATCAAATGAATGTGAAAGCTTTCTTCTGGATCTGCTATAATAAAGTATGCCAGTTAATCTGAAGTGCCTTGAAAAACTTCTATAAAAGTATTAATATTTTCCTCTTAGAAGCTAGTCTTCAAGTGACCCCTTGCCTAATCAGCATCTTTTCCTCTTCTCTGTCCCTATTGCAAAGCCTAAAACCATGACAAATTAAAAAATAAATAAATAAAAGAGCATAGATTACAGAATTATGGGAGCAGAGAAAAGGAAATAATGGTGACAGCACAAGGACACTAAATAGTAGGTGATAACTGGCGTCAGCAGGATGTTTTGTGTCATTCAAAGGACATCTACTCCTTTATTGTAGTCTCACTCCAGCAGGTCTTGTCTATCAACCAGGATAGACATCTGCTCTTATTCTAATGATAAACCAACTGAGGCCCAAAGAGGTTCAGTGACTATTTGAAATCAATCTAAGGGGAGTAGGACCAGAACTAGAAATCATGTCTCCTCTGTCCCAGCCTGGAGCTTCCCCCAGCACAGCACACCATGCTCAGGATGGGGCAAGCACACCTCACTACAGAGCCCCTGGACCTTAAAGTATCTCAAGAGCAAGGCCTGAGCTGCTTAAGTCTTTTTTTTAATTTTTTATTGTTGGTTGTTCAAAACATTACATAGTTCTTGATATATCATATTTCACACTTTGATTCAAGTGGGTTATGAACTCCCATTTTTACCCCATATGCTGCTTAAGTCTTAGTAGGCCACCTTGAAAGCTCTCTAAAACCATCTTCCAGAAAAGTACATGCACCTCACTCACAATTTCACATACAAGTGCAAAGATATGCTTGAGACCAATTAAAAGTGTTTCTTTTAGAGTAACTTAGAGGCATGCTGTCAGCAAAGAAGCAAAACATCACTGACTATATAGGGGATAGCTGATACATAGCGGAGTTCTTCGGGGTTTTTTTTTTTTTTTCTCCTTACATCTGATACCTCAACTAACTCATATTTTTTTCAAGGAACTGAGTTTGTGAACAGAAAAATAAAAAGCAGACTTTAGTTTGAACATAGCATTCCAAAGAATGCTAAAACTTCAGAAATATAAACCCACTTTTTTAGATGCTTCAAAGTAGATCAAAGATGCTGTTGATTTTAGGAATTTCTGTTATGACTGTGAATTTTACTGCTACCATTTTTGCAATTTTAGTCATTCTTTTTCCCTGAATCTGAGATTTTTACCTAAAGAATTACTGTAAAAGGAAACTGAATGCAAAATAGTGAAATTTTCAAAACTTCTCACTTGGAAAAAGACCAGCTGTGGAAAAAGACCAGTGGTTTTATTTTATTTTTTTAAATATTTTTATTTTTTTACCTTTAGTTATGCATGACAATAGAATGCATTTTGGCAGAATATACATACATAAAGTATAACTTATTCTACTTAGGTTCTCACTCTTGTGGCCATACATGATGTGGAGTTACCCTGGTTATGTATACAAATAGAAGGCTAGAGATTAATTCTACTGTCTTTCCTATTCCCTCCCCTTGTCTTTCCTTCATTTCCCTTTGTCCAGTCCTAGAAATGGGTTCTATTATTCCCTTCCCCAAACTCCTTTGTTTTGGGTTATCAGTTAGTGATTTTAAAGGTCAACGACTACACCGAAGAATAATTTAATCTTCAGTACTTAAATGGACACTGTGGCAAGTTTAGGATGGACTACAGCCACAATTTTTCCTACTAGAAGTATAAATGGTGCCACAACCATTCCATTAAGCCTTCAGTCCAAACATTTCTGTACCATTTTTAATGTAAATCCACAATAAATAAATAAATCGCTGAGAAAAATCTTGGTCCAGTGGTGTCAAAATATCATAATCAAAGACATGTTCAATGTATTCAGTGTGAGATCTTTTTACTGGTAAGAATTCCTTCAAACTGAGTATTTTCAAAATCTTGCCTACTGTAAGTTTCTCCCTCAAAGGATCAATGTACAGTTCCTCTGGACTCTTGCCAGGGTTTCAATCCCTCCCTCTTTTCACCTGCAACCTAGAAATGCCCCTGGAATCCCTCATTCAAAAGATCTGAAGTTGAAGTCTCCTTTCTCTTTGAGACTTGGTTGTCCTCCTCCAGTACCATAGTCCACCCAGGTCTGAAGCTCCCCTCCCCCCATGCCCATTTATTTAGCCAATTGCAGGATCCTAAATAGTTCATCTTCACGTCCTCTCTCAGCCAACCCTGTCATCTTCATTCTCACAGTTGCTCCCCTAGTTCTCGACTGATCTGATGTTACAGATTTTCCTGTATCTTAAGTCTAGACACTCTTTCTTCCCTCCAAATTTCAGAGAAATACCAACCAACAAACAAAGCCCCTGTTTGTGAACAACATCTGTATTCGGAATCTTCAAAGACTTTCCAAAACCCATTCAAATTAGCGTGGTATTCAAAGCTTTCCAGGACTCCTCGCTCTGGACTTCTCCTCCTGGTCTTAATGACACACTCAAGACGCTAGTAAGGCTCCACTCCTGTTCTACTCTCATGCTTTTCTCTGCTCCCACCCTTTACTCTGTTAGAGGGTTTCCAAACTCAGCCCAATGCAAGCTGTTCACTGAGCAAGGCCCATAACCTGTCTGTGTCCCATGTTGGTAAAAGGGCATACTATTGTGGGTGCTGTGAGATGGCATGATTTAAGTATGTACAGCAGTTGGCAGGGTACCCAGGACACAGGAAGATATCCACATTTATTAACTATTATATTGACAACCAGAATGCAGGTTATTTTCTTCCTGAATTCTTAGTCAAATTATTATTTTTGAAGGCCAAACACAGATATCACATTTCTTTTGAAATCCTCTCTTGTCCTTACAAAGTATAACCTTTAAGTTCCTCAAACTTCAGAATTCAAAGTACCACATAACCCAGCAATCACATTTCTGAATATTTATCCAAAAGAATTGAAATCAAGATCTCAAAGAGATATTTATATACCTATTGTCATTGCAGAATTATTCATAGCAGCCAAGAGGGGGTAACAACCTAAATGTCTATTGACAATTAATGGATAAGAAAACGTGCTATATACATCCAATGGAATACTGTTCAGCCTTAAAAAGGAAATCTTGAAATAAGAAACAAGATAGATGAAATAGATACCATTATGCTGAGTGAAATAAGTCAGTCACACACTGAAGGACAAATACTATGTGATACCACTTATATGAAGTATATAAAATAGCCAAACAAAATGGAAGCAGAAAGTAGAATGGTGATGGCCAGCCTCCAGAGGAAGGGGAATTGGAAGTTATTTTGTAATGGATATGAAGTTTGGCTTTGCTGATGGTTAATTTCTCAGTATTTGCTATACAACATTGTATTTACAGTTAATAATACCATACCATATGGTTAAAACTTGGTTAAGAGCAGGGGATTAAAACTCAGTGCCTAGCAGGCACAAGATGCTGGATTTGATGCCTAGCAGCACACACACAAATTTTCATTAAGATGTTAGATATGTTGAAGGTTCTTATCACAAAAATAATCTCTCTCCTCTGAACTATCCCATTGTACCCATAACCACCTTCTTTGATATAGTTTAATATACTCATATATATTTGTAAGCACACATTATCTATGCTACTAAACTACAACAGAATGTATTAATTCAATTAATAGTAATGGAGAGCCTACTATGCACCAGGAACTGTGCCAATCACAAGATCAATGTCCCTCTTTCAAGCCTCACCAACATCTAGCACAGTGACATATTGGCGGTTACAAATATTTCTATGAGAAATGGATAATTGTGCCCATTTTATTTAAGATTAGATAGGGATATAAATAATCTCATTTTCTCCAAATTGGAAGAATGCCTGAGCTTCAGGAAGATAGAATTAGCAATCTCAGACTATAAAAACATCCTGTAATCCTAAGAACTTCCATCTTTTATGATATTTTTAAAATAATATTTTATATAACAAGTTTCTAGTGTATATTATAACTTAAAAACTGGTACGGGTTTATGAAATAATGCTCAATGATTCAAAGGGAAGAACTAAACATATGTACAAGAATTTGGTGGATCTCAAGGGCATTTTACCGAGAAGAGCCAGACCCAAAAAGCAGCATTCTGTGTGACTTTATTCATGTAGCATTCTCCAAATAACAAGTTTATAGAGATGGAAAACAGATTGGTGGTTGCCAGGTATTGGGATGGTGAGGGAGAGGGAGGATGGGGCTCTAAGGGAGCCCACAGGTGATGTTGGTGGTGATGAGACAGTTCCGGCTCTTGATCATGGTAGCAGGTACAGGAATCAACACAGGTGATAAAATGACAGAAGTGCCCACACTTGTAGTAGTGCCAATTTCCTGGTTTTCACTCTGTGCATTGATTACCTAAGGTGTCCCCTCCCCCATCCCCACTCGGGGGGAAAACCAGATGAGTGCATACAAAACTCTCTAGACAATCTTTACAACTTGCTGTGAGACGAATTATTTCAAAATTAAAAGTTTAAAAATGTCTAGGTTTTACTCAAAAAGTGGCCTGGGCTTCTTCAGAGAAATCACCAAATTCTACAGAGACCCAAGAAGGCTGGGATCTCCCTAGGTACTTCAAAAGAGAGACTCCTCCTGGGTCCTCATGTCACAACTCCTGACATGCTGTGTTCGGCCCTCTTTATCTCTCCTTGGCTTCCTTTAGTACGCATCTGCCTGAGATAGGCATCCTCTCCATCCCCGCCCCCCCCCCTTCAACCTTATTTATGTTTTAGGTGTATTTCTCATAAAGAGCATTTATATTTGTTCTTAATACCATTTGAGAATCTGCGCCTGTGACAGCATGAGTTTAATCCATTTACATAGATCATCAGTCAGGGTTCAACCAGAGAAACAGAACCAATAGGAGATATATATATATTAAGAGATTTATTGCAAGGAATTGGATCATGCAATTATAAAGCTGGCTGGGCAAGTCTGAAATTGTAGGGCAGGCTGTCAGAAAGGCAAGCCGGACTCTCAGGAATGAGCTGATGCTGCAGCCCAGAGACTAAATTTCCTCTTTTTGAGGGAAGCTGCGGCTCTGATCTTAAGGCCTCTCAACACACGGCACCAGGCCTTCCCAGTTGGTCCAGGATAATCTCCTTTACTTAAAGTCGACTGATGATGGACTTTAATCACATCTATAAAACACCTTCACAGCATTATCTAGATTAGGATTTGAATAACTGGGGACTCCAGCCAAAACTCACAATCACAAATAGTATGTTGTCACATTAACACATTTGAATCAATTCCAACATCTTACTTGGATTTTCTGTTTACTGTCTTTTTTTGTGTGTGTGTGGTTGTTGCCATTCTTCTTTCCCCCTCCTTTTCTCCTTCCCAAGCCCCTTCTCAATTTCCTGTCTTCTGTTGAACTGAGAGTTTCTCAGTGATCTTTTAGCTATTTGTTCACAAGTGATAAATTTCCTCGTTATTCTTTATGTAATTGCTCTTAAAATTTGAACATCCATATCTAACTCTGCATTTATCTAATGAAGTCTAAAGTTAATTAGCATCTTTACTGACTCAGACAAGACAAGGGAAATAGAACATCTTACTTCTCTCTGAAATACTCCCCATCCTGACAAAATAGTTCACGTCCCATCATGCCTTATCTTTGAACTCCTGCATTCCTACTATTTTGCACTATTTTTATCACTATCAACTCCCATTTTTACTAATGATCATACTAATGTTTTTATTCACCCTTGCCTCTTGGATTCTGCTCTTCCCTTGTAGATTCCATCTCACTCATTAGAACATTATTTCAATGATTAATGAACTCTCTTTTGTATGTCTTCAAATATCTTTATTTTACCCTCATTCTTGTGATAATTTAGGTAAGCTAGGATTCTGGGTTTGTTGTTATATTTTTCTCCTGACGCTTTAAAGACATTTTTTTCTTTTTTCTTTCTTTCTTTTTTTTTTTTTCAGATTGCCTTTTGTGGCCAATAAGAAATCTGTTGACAATCTGAATTCTGCTCCTCATAAGTTCTCTGTCTTCTCTGTTCTGGTAGTTTTAAAGACTTCTTCTTTGACATGTTCTGTGGAGTTGTACAGTTATAAGAGCAGAGCTTTCCACTTCTGGAATACATGTTGACTCCCAAATCTGCTTACTCTGCTTATATAATGACTTCTAACATGGTGAGATCAGTGGATTCCTTTCTCTCTTTGAACATTTTTTTCAAGTATTTATTTTGAAGTCCTTTGGAAACTGCTCTATTTTTCTTCAGTTCCTCAACTGTGAGTTCTTTCATTTGTTCTCTCTGCCGAGTCTCTCTTATGGGGGTGGATTTCCTGACGAGCTTTATATCCCTTTGCCATTAGCTTGTTTTCAATAGTTGTCTTCCACAGTGGTTTCTCGGTAGTGCCCTGGTTTGTGGAGGTGACCTTGATCTAGCAGGTAAGCCTTCTATTGGGGCCCTCCAGATTTACCAGTTCTGGACATTTAAAAATGGTTCTGTAATAAAATATTTCAGACATAAAAAGTCACAAAGAATAGTGTAATGGATGGCTGAGTAACCAATACCCAGGTTACTAGATAAAATATTATAAATACATCTGAAGCCTCCATGCATCTCTTAGAGTTGCGACAACCTCTCCTCTCCCACCTCCAGAGATAAACATGGCTGGATTTGTGATTTTTCAGTCTCCACTTGCATGTGCATATGTTCTTCCAAATAATATGTGGTGTTGCTTGGTAAAATGGCATCCTATGATGTCCTTGCACTACCTCTACTTATCCATTAAAATTCTATTTAACCATGTTGATACATACATCCATTTACTTTCAATTCTGTATTGTATTCCATGGCATGACTATTACCTAATTTAGTTATTTGTTCTTTTGCTTATTCCTATTTAGGCTCTTCATTGTTGTGTTTTTTTTTAACAATTACCATAAATACTAGCTGACCCTTTCTTGTATATATCAACTTGCACGCATGTATAAGAATTTTTTCAGAGAAAAATATTCCTGAGCAATGAATTATTGAAAATAGGAAAACTATATGGTCGATTTAATTTTGTAAAACTGCACTCTAAATTTACATATAATTTACCCTTTCACCAATTAAAATTGTCATTTCATGCTGCCCTTTATGTTCACTAATTGCTGGGATTATCCACATTTTAAGTAATAACTCATGGTTTTCACTTGTGTTTTCTTTCTCTAGTCCCCAGTAAGATGGAACATCTTTTCTTTTTCTTTTTCTTTCTTTCTTTTTTTTTTCCATTTGAGCTTCTCCCACTTATTCTGGTTATTTTCAAGTTCTGTTTCTTCTCAATTTATAGGATGCTTTAGAATTAGCAGAATCCCAGTTAATTCCCAGATACAAGCATTGTAAAATGCCTTCTCCCATTTGGAGTCTTTTCTCCCTTCCCATGCCTGCCATTTTTTAATTGCAAATTTAGGTTTACTGAAATTTTCAGCTTAATATCACCAAAGCTCTTAATTTATTAGTTTAATATTTGTGTTTGTTTTTCTTTTTAAGAAATCCTTCCATACTTTGAGTCACAAAAATTTTACCTAACTTGTTTTAATTTAAATGTTTTGCTATTTGAATTGAGTGCTTAAGCCCACTTAGAATTTATTGTGTGTATGGTGTGAGATAGGCATTCAATTTCACTTTAACTTTTGTATATTATTACTTATATCAATAACTTTTATTAAATTTTCCCTTTTGCCTAAACATTCTTCATTTCCATCTCTTTGTGTATCTAGTTTGTATTTATGTACAGGACTGTATCTTGACTTTCTATTTCATTCATTTATCTGTCATCTCTCTACAAATTTCACTTCATTTCACGTATTTGAGCTTCATCAAAGGATTTAATACCTGACAGGATAAACCCCACTCAATATTATTTTTCTTCAAAGTTTTCTTGGCTATTCATGGCACATTGCTACAAACTGCAGGACCAGCTCATCCAACTCTACTAAAGCATTTGTCGATTTTTATTGATATTGTATTGAAAAATTAGTGTAAATTACACAGAACCTACATTTTCATGATGCTGAGTCTTCTAAAGTCTTGATACTCAAAGCTGGTTTGTAGACCAGAAGCAGGGACACCACCTGGGTGTTCTTTAGAAATGCAAAAACTCAAGCCTCACCCCAGACCTGCTGAATCAAAATCTACATTTGAACAAGATCTTGGTTGTTTCATATATACAATTTGGGTTTGGAAAGCCCTGTGTAATCCACAAACATGGACATCTTCCCAATTACTAAGATCTTTACAAATTTTTCCCTAAATGTCATGCATCCATATTTTAGATTTATTTCTAGGTGCATGTTTTCTTTTTCTTTCTTTCCTTTTGTTGCGCCCATTGTCAATGACATACTTTATACTCCAGGTATCACAGATGTAAAACAAAGTGCTTTATTATTTTATTTTTTCATATTGAACTTCTATGAAATTTATTTTACTGACAAATTACTTATGATTCACTAATTTGTTCTTCTAACCCACTATTAATCTACTAATTTAAAATATGAATCATTAAACTTTCACTTTCAAAATTTCTGATTCATTTTTTTACAAATTCTGTGATGCATCTTCTAAAGAAGGGTTCACTTTTTCCTCTATTTTTTGGAACATAAAATCATAGTAGGACCACCTGTGGGACTATCTCTATTGTCCATTTGATTTTTAATTTTGTTTTGAATCATTTGATTCTGTTTCTAGACTTGTATGGTAAGTTTTTATTAAATGTTGGATATTGTATATAGCAAAAGAAGTTGCTGGGTTATGTTATCTTCCTGTACAGAAGACATAATTTTTTTCTGGTGAGTGAATAGAGTACAAGCAGATCCCTTTGATCTAGTTGTCTGGGCTCCAGATTTTATTGAGGGATGAGGTCTGTATTTTTAAATTGCTTTTGCTCTTTGGGTGCTGCTTTTATTCCTAGAGTGCATCCCTCAGGTGTCTCTGCTGAAAGCTTCAGTGTTCACCAGATCTTCTCCACGTGGTTGCTACCCAGTTCCCATCTCTTTCTCTCCCACCAAAGCCTCCAGTCAAGCTCCGCAGCCTGAGAGACACTGCTTTCTGCTTCATTTCTTGGCACTTTACCCTGAGCACATGCAGTTCAGGAGCTGATAGTCAGCTCTAAGGAAAAAATGCACATGGATTTCAGACTCACTCTCTGCAGTTCCTAC
Organism: Marmota monax; assembly: GCF_021218885.2. Taxonomy (NCBI): domain Eukaryota; kingdom Metazoa; phylum Chordata; class Mammalia; order Rodentia; family Sciuridae; genus Marmota; species Marmota monax. Next base: position 61,490,104 of record NW_026693777.1, on the reverse strand, counting down.
TCTCTGAGGTCTGAACTCCCCAGGTCCTGCCCAGCTTCCATCTCTCCGGCTCTGCCTTCTAACTTCAGAGTACAACTTCTCCCAACTCTAACTTTGCCTTTCCAGTTCAGTGGCAATCACAGGACTTACCTTCTCTTTGAGAATAGATTCTCAAGTCCTGTCTACATTGATTGATCTTCTGGTGTTCTCAAACAGTTCTGTTTTGGATCTTGCCAGCTTGCTTAACTATTCTTAGTGGTAGGGGTAATGTTACATAATCTTTTTCATCATAGACAAGAATGGAAATCACCTTATATGTTATTTTATTTCATTCAATTTTCCAATTTTGTTGAGGGGCGTGCTTGGCTTATTGATTTTTCAATTTTTTCAAATAGGAGCATTTAAGGTACAAAGTTTGGAAAACACCCTGGAGCTGCATTCTACATGTGTTTATATATCATAGTTCCATTATTTTTTGATTCTAAATATTTTCAATTGACCATTATCATTTATTCCTGACCTGTGAGTTATTTAGGAAAAGAGTTTTCATTTCTCAAGTATTTGAGATTAATTTGTCTTTTTTATGGTAACTTCTATATTATTTGTAATACAATCTGTGTGGTATCATTTCTTTGGAATTTTTTGGCTTTGATTTATGAGACATGCTTCATGATCAGTTTTTATAAATGACCTATGCACACTTGACAAGAATTTATATTTCCCAATTGTTGGGTATTTCTATTCACTCTACTAAACCTATTTTTTCATATTGTTCAAATATTCTTTAGTCTTACTAAATCTGCAGGAGGTATCATTATAGTGAGTTACAAATTGAAATTTCCTCTACATATTGTGGATATTTCAATTTCTTCATGTAGTTCTGTTAATTTTGGTGTTTGGAATACACCCTGGAGCTGCAATGTGTTTATGTATCATAGTTCATTAGAAATGTAGCTTTCTAATGAATTAATGAAATTTGTATTATTATTTAGACAATACTTTTATCTCTAATAATATTTTTGGACATAAAAATCCCTTCTGTCAGTTTTTAATAATGCTACTTAGCTATTATTTGGTAGTATTTTCATGATAAAAATGTGTATGTATATATATATATATATATATATATAATACTTATCACACCTACTAATTATTTGTATTTATTTGTGCATTCTTTTTTATTTTCAATCTTTTTGTGTCCTTAAGCTTTAGGTGAATATAATTCTAATTTTTTTTATCTAATCCAAAACAGTTAATTTAGACCATTTATTCTTATAATGCATTTGCACTCATTTACACTCCGTATTATGTTTTTATTGGTGCATTTTAGATATACATTATAGTGGGATTTGTTGTTACATATTCAAACATGCACACACTATAACAATATAATTTCATTCCCTATTACCTCCCCTTTCCTTCCCTTTTCCTTCCTCATGGCTCCCTTCCTCTACTCTATTGGTATTTTTTCTGTTTTTATGAGATTCCCAACCTTAACATTTTTTCCTTTTTTCTTTCTAACTTCCTTATATGAGAAAAAATACATAACCCTTGACTTTCTGAATTTGGCTCATTTCATTTAACATAACGCTCTCCGGTCCATTCATTTTCTGTAAATAACATAATTTCATTCTTCATTATGGCTGAATATAACTTCATTGTGTAGATATGCTGCATTTTTTAATCTATTCATCCATTGACATCTAGACCAATTCCATAATTTGGCTGTTGTGAATTGGGCTGCTATAAACATGGATTAAACCTGTTTTATTACCATATATTGACTTTAAATCTTTTGAATAAATATCAAGTAGTAGTATAGCTGGATCATCTGATGGTTCTATTCCTAGTCTTTTGAGTAGCCTCCATACTGGTTTCCATAGTGGTTGTACTAAGTTAGAATCTAACCAATGGTGTATAAGTCTTATGATACCTTTTAGAAAAATTTTTCATCTCATTCCTATTTGTTTTTTAATTGATCAAGGTTTTGGAGGGCCCACCCCCCCTGCCATTTTCCACTCTACTGGATAGGAAATGATATGCTCTTTATTCTTCTAGTGATTCCTTTAAAATTGCAGCAACATAATATTCTAATGATGATTTCTAGGAAGAAATTTCCTCTACCAATTTTGAAGGTGGTTCCCTGTGTCTCTCAGGCAATATGAATTTGACCCCTGCCAGCATAGCAGCCATAGCATACAATTCCAATTTCTTTCTTTCTGGGGCAAATGCTTTGTCATTCACAGCCTAAGGTGATCTGTGTGCCACTGTGCTTCTGCTCAGGCTACTGACCTGAGTTTCTTAGGGCCGAGACCAGATGCCCAGTGGTATCTCCCTGATTTCAGGACTCCTTTATCATTAGGCATCATGTTCTCTATACTATAACTCCTAGTAGGTCTCATGGCCCATGTATTCCTATCTTCTGATAATTTTATTTTTTCTTTATTCCTGGCATCACACATTTTTTTTTATTTCTTGCTTTTACACTTACATATTTTTTAAAATCTTAAATATCCTATCTATAATTCATCTTGCATGGAATGGGAAGGTGATATCTAGGGTTACCTCAATATACCCGTCTGAATTTGTGTAGTAATGGGAGATAGTCATAGCTGAAACTAAAAATTTGATCAGTAAAGACAGTAGCTAGTGTACCGTTTGTCTGGGAGTTAGTGTCTTAGTTCTGCATCCATCACTAACTTTGTGATTTTGAATAAGTCATTTAATCTCTCTGGTGTAAATGATTTTTTCCTAAATTTAATATAGCTATTTCAAAGAGTTCCCTTGACTATTAAATGAAAGATTAAAAGACAAATTACATAAGTAAAAGTTCTTAAATTTTTAAAAATATCTTTGGACAAGTAATTACTACTTTTATTGTCATTATTAACGACTATTTATATACAGCATCAAGAAGAGCTGAAACTGCTAAAAGATTAAAAACTGTATTTCAGTTGCCCTATGATTTCAAGCATGTTGCTCTGAACAGAACAGATACTTAAAAATTATGAATGGATCAATATACAGCAAAGAATCCATGGCAAAATTTATAAACTGGTTTTATATTTATGTTGGAAAGTTAATGTGTTTAGCTTTATACCCCATTGCATACTTTGAGGTATTCGGTCAGGAAACATTGTCAGGATATTGCTCCCTGGAGTCAAATTCAAGCAAATCTAAACATATTTTCAGTTATGGGTAGATACATATGCTTTTAATAATGGGTAAAAAAAATAAAAATAAAACTTACTCAGAATGAATGATTGCCACTGATAGCCAAAGTATATAGTAAAGCCCTAAATAATACATTAACTAATTGCTGCTTCTCTCTGATGTTTGCTCTTAACGGTTTTTTAATTGTAACATACGAATTTCAATTCATTTGCCCCCAGAAACCAGAGAACAGTGAAGGTAAACATGGTGACTGCTACCAACCCCGGGAGCTAGCAAGGTACACTTTGCATTTCACCTGTTTGGATGATATAAATTGAATTCTCTGCATGAGACCCACAGACAAGTTCTTTACAGCAGAAACCCAAAGTGAGAAAGCTGATTGCAGTAGCTATCCTGGGCAGAGTCTTTCAGACAAGCTACTGCCCAGTATTGTCAAAAATGCACTCGTGGAAACACAATGTGGTTTTGGTCCCAGTGGGATCATGTAGGCACAAGCTTTGCCAGCAGGAAAGGGGAACAGTATTAAGATCTCCATTATGTTTATGATTCTAACCAAATTGTGGCAAATCATCAGGCCAGCCAAGCTCCTGCCATAACAAGTTCACCAGTGACAACAAGGTACTCCTTGGAGGGAACATCAGAATCTCTCTTACCTGGGAGTGAAGAAGGTTGTCACTCACCACCTACTTTACCTGATTTCTTTATTATACTCCATTCTGGTGAACCCCAAAAGTGCTCTTTTCAGTCCTCCAAATTTCCCCTTCTTGTTATCATTCTCTGCTTTGGCATTACAACACCATTTCAATCTCCTACTCAAAAATATTCAGGGCCTCCCCATTGTTTAGCATCCAAGCTCCTCGTCCATACTCAGAGCCTTCCACTATGTGGTTCTGGTCTTGGCTCATCTCTCCCACATTGGCTCTCACTGTGGGCCCTTGCCCTGTCAGCCTGGTTTTCTTAGGGACCTCCATGTGCTCTGCTCACTCCCTCTGTCCTGATTGGCATTATTCTAGCAAAGTTTATTTCTCCCTGGCCTCTACTTATCTGAATCTCATTTTATAACTGAAGACAAGTCCTCCTCTATTTGAAAAATTTTCCATTTTTGACCAAACTCTAGCTTTTGAAGAGCTCAAACAGGAACCATGCAGGAGAAAGGACACCTTTCTAGCCATCTGGGTGAGACAAATCAATGTAAAATCACAAAATGAAGGACAGAAATTATATGATCATTTCAACAGTTGCAAAAATAAATAAATAAAAGCATTTGACAAAGTTCATGATCAAGAAAACTCTCAAAAAATATAACAGGATTGAAATTCAACATACTAAATTTTATACACACACACACACACACACACACAAGAATGGCAGATCCCATAGCTAACATCATGCTGAACTGGGAAAGTTGGAAGCTTTTTCTCTATGATCTGGAATATGACAAGGATGTTCACTTTTACCACATCTATTCAATATAGTGCTGGAAGTTCTTGCCAGGGCTCTTAGGCAAGAGAAAGACAAGGAATCCAAATTGGAAGTTAAATTTTCTTATTTCATATAACATATTAAATTAATATATATAATATTATATAATATAATATATAATTCATTTATTATATAATAAATGAATTCAGCAAAGCTATGAAAGACAAAACTAGAAGCAGAAATCAATATCATTTCCATACACTAATATAGAATTGAAAAAGAATTTAAAAATCTCATAATAGCTACAAAAATAAAATATTCAGAATAAATTTAACTAGGGAGGTGAAAGAGCTTTACTCTTAAAACTATTTTTTAAAAGGTGAAATAAATTGAAGAAGACAAATAAATTGAAAGATGTCCCATGTTCATGAGTTAAGAGAATAAATATGGTTAAAAAATATCCATACTACCCAACGTGATCTACAGATTTAATATAGGCCCTCAAAATGACAATTACATTCTTCAAAGAACTAGAAAAAATCATCAAATTCATATAGAATCACAAAGATCTCATATAGCCAAAGCAAATAGACAAATAGACAAATGGAATTATAGCAAACTAAAGAGATTATGCCCAGCAAGGGAAATAACTAACAGAATGAAGATACAAGATACAGAAAGGGGGAAACTATTTGTAAACTCTACATCTGATAAGGAATTGATTTCTAAAATTGATAAGGAACCTAAACAATTCAGTAGCAAGAAAACACATAACCCTATTTAAAAATGGGCAAAAAACCTAAAAGGACATTTTTCTAAAGACATACAAATGGCCAACAGGTATATGAAACAATGTTCAATATCACTAGTCATCAGGGAAATGCAAATCTAAACCACACTGTAATATTATCACATACCTGTTAAAATGAATATTACCAAAAGTGAGTCATTTTAATTTTGATAGACTATTATCAAAAAGATACAAGTAACAAGGTCTGGCAATGATGTGGGAAAAAGGAATGAACCCCTGCACACTGTTGGTGAGAATGGATATGAATAGATCTATATAGAAAATAATTTGGAGATCTCTCAAAAGAATAAAAACAGAATTACTGTATGGTACAGCAAGCCCACTACTGGGTGAATATCTAAAGTTATAAAATCAGTACGTGTAAGAGACAACTGCTCTTCCATGTTTATTGAGACACTATTCACAACAGTTAACATATGGAATCAATCCAATCGTCCATCAAATGATGAATGAATAAAGATGGTGCAATTCAGACATTGAAAAAAAAATGATGAAATCCTATCATTTGCAATAACATGAATGAAGATGGAGGACGGAATGTTAAGAGACATAGACAGGCCTAGAAAGACAAATACACATAATCACACATGTATGTGGAATCTCAAAACAATTAATCTCATATAAGTAAAGAGTAGTGGGGTGGTTACCAGAGGATAGGGAGGTTAGGGGAGAGTATGGCAGAGGGAGATGATAGTCAGAGAATATATAATTATAGTTACATCAAAGGGATGTAAGAAAAAAAATGTCCAGAAGAGGCAAATATAGAGAGACAGAGAGTAGGTAAGTGGTCACCTGGGCCTAGAATAGAGGAAAAGGAGAAGGTAGGTGATAGTGTGACAAGTGAAGGATGACTAGTAATGGTTATGGAGTTTGTTTTTTAGGTGATGAACATGTTCTGAAATTGATTAAGTAATGATTGCACAATTCTGTGCACAAACAAAAAAAAAATGAGTTTTACACTTTAAATGGGTGAATTATAGGATATGTGAGTTATAGCTCAGTTTTAATAAGGAAGAAGGTATATCTAGAGGCTTATATTTACATTATATTTTTGCCTTCAATCCAGGGGCAATGCATGATGGATTTTAAGGAAACAAGAACCATCATGGATGTTGGTGTTCGTAGACAACATGAACATTACTAGAACTCTCTCATTGTGACTCAGAGAGCAAAGGAAAAACATGAAGTAATTTTTAGTAAGGTTAGAAATAGTGTGAACGATACTTCAGGGATTCTTCAGTAGTTGTATGTGTTGGATGATAAAAGACATAAAGGTAATATCATGACAAAAAATTAATCTAAAAAAGTAAAATTACCTTGGTGGTGGGTGTTGGAACCACATGCCATTCACATTCTAAATTCTTCACCTCTTTGAACGCTAATTCAAATCCCATCTTTGCCAGCCCATTCAGTGGGTTCTACCCTTCCTCTCAGTGGGTTATGACTCTTTCATATATGGCAGTAGCTCAGTGGTGGAACATTTGCTTAGCATGAGTGATACCCTGGGTTCAATCCCCAGTGTTAATAAAAATAATAATAAATCTTAGAGATTTGAGAGAAAAACTGATAAAAGATAAAAACCTGTCTGTGCCAGTATTTCCCAGATTTGAGAAACATACCAACACCTCCAATGGAGAAGAAGTTTTCTTTTATTTTTAATATTAGCTTAAATTGTTCTTACAATGATATGTAAATCATTATAATGATTTGCAAACATTAAATAAGAATTCCTTATTTTATGTTATAAAACAATATTAAATAAAATATGGCATAACCAAAATCAAGTTATAGCATGTCACACATTTGACCAAAGTTTGAGTGTGGCTCCAAGTTCCCTAGTGGAGGCCTTCTGGTTTGGCCAGTCTGTCACTTGTTAATTGTGTAAGCTTGGGCAGATAACCTCTCTGAGCCTCAGTTTCCTCATCTGTAAAGTAGAAAAGTGGTTGCATCATTAGGTTATCCTGGGATTTAAGTACATTCAGAAAGCATTTGGCTGTATGCAGGATGATTATGAGAGATTAAGTATGTTTGAAAAGTACTCTGTAGAACATCTGGCACATGGTAGATGTTCCAAACTGATACCTATTATTATTAGTAGTCGTAGTGTAGTAAGACCATTATTCTAAGTTTGTAATTTTAAAACCTGAGTTTTATTCAATTAAGCAACTGTCCTTGGGTAATACTAGTTTCTTGGTGTTCAAATGCCATGGTAAGGGCCTAAAGTACAGAGAGTAGACATTGTGAATTTAAGTTTCTTTCCAGTTATAGATTTACTCAACTTGAATAATATTGCAGATACCACAGAGCATAATATTGATGTCACAACATATTTCATTTCATTTATTAATGTACTCCAAAACTTGTTTCAGCATTTAAGGATTTTGTATGTGTAATGCAAAAACATGATAAAATAAATTGAGGAGGAAAACGAAGAGATGATAGTAAGAAAATAAGGGTTAATGTCAGGTGTGTTATTTAGTTCAGTAACATTGCTGAAAAAAATGCCAATATCCTGATTTTGATAGTATGATAATTACCTAAGGTGTGGCAACTGGGAAAAAAATGTGTGATGGGGAATAGGACCTTCTTGTACAATCTGTAGAATATTTCAATGAAACTATGATTATTTCAAAATCTGAAGTTTAAAAATCCACATATTTAACTAAGGAAATAGTCTGACTTTTGAAGACTTATAAGGGACTGTCCTTCTAGGGGTTCTCAAACAGGAATAGTATTAGAGCAGTGTTGAACTCCACAGTGTCCTGAAATGCTCCTGCATGACAATGTTCATGCAAATGCTATCATGTGCTCCCCATGCAAGCCATTGGCATTGTGCCGAAGTCCAAGCCAGCCTAAGTCTACTCCTGCATGAAGGTGGCCCAGCTTGTCCCTTGGCTGGTGTCAAGGGCCTGCTACCCTTTATGACATCCTGGACAGTACCTTCCAACTGAGCCTTTGAAATAATAGATATTTTTAGGCTGATAAAGATTAAAAAGTAGCTGCACTTTTAGTTGATTCCTATAATCAGATCACGAGATCCTCCATATTCATTATCTCTAAGAGTGATGACTACCACGTATTCAGTGGGGTTTTTTTTGTGGTAAGTTCAGTGTGACTGTATAAATAGTAACTGTGATGTATCCTATGCTATCCTATTGTACCATGAAGAAACTAAGGCTGAGAGAGGTCATTATGCTTGTGTAGGGTCACAGAATTAATAAGTAAATTGTAAGGACAAAGCTGGGATTCTAATCCAGGTATGTCTGACCACAAAGCCAGTGTTCCTAACCACCGTTTCACATGGTCATAGAGCACCAGCTCCTCTGCACTACCGAGAGAGGACACAAGGGCACCAACAGGCTTTCCCCTGTGTCAGTGCAGTTGTGTTCTGTATATATGCCAGGTGGCCTGTATTATAGTAATGACTACAAACACTTTTTTGAACTTGTTATGTACCAAATACTGTGCACTTCAGTTTCAATATCTCATGGAATTGATTACTCTGAAAATTAGCAATATACTATTCTCAGCATTTGATGTATAAAGAAACTATGCCTTAGTAAGATTCCCTAACTTGTTCAGGGTTACAGAGGTAGTGGTGCCAGAATTTAAAGTCAAATCTGTTTACAGAACTGATCCTATCATGCTGTATTACAGCTTGGAAGTGAGTTCAAGGCGATATTGCCATTCTACATTTTTATATTGTGTGTGTCACATGGCTATGCACCTGTGGGTACTGAGAAACTATTCATTGACTGAACCACCAGGAACATCATCATCAAGGGTTATGTACTGACAGCTATATGCTAATGATGCATGTTTTAGAAGAAGGTAAAAGATTATGGATGCGATGATGATTGATAGGCAGGTTAAGCATCTCTAATCCAAAAATTCCAAATGCTCCAAGATCCAAAACTTTTAGAGCAGCTACATGGTGGTATAAGTAGAAAATCCCATACCCATACCCGGTCTCATGTAGAGACTGTAGTCAAACTCTGGGCACACTAAAAACATTGTATAAAATTGCCTTCAGTCTATATATAAGTTGTATGTGAAATGTAAATGAATTTTGTGTTCGGACTTGGGTCTCCTCCCCAAGATATGTCATTACATATATGCAAATATTCAAAAATCCAAAAACGTCGGAAATCCCAAACACTCCTGACCCCAAGCATTTTTTGGATAAGAGGTACTCAAACGTCAGGTAGATTTTCTAGTGTTGTCGCTACTCAGCTGTTCTGTTCTCAGGTGGTTCCTATTCAGAATATCTGACTATCATAATTACTGACCACTTTGACAAAACAGCATGCTTTTATGGTTTGGCTAAAGAATATAGATTTATGTGTCAGTAATTTTGAGGGGGGAACTTTTCATTTTCCTGAACAATTCAGATTTTTATATCTAAAAAAAAATGAGGTCAAATGGGTAAAAATTACATTTGATGCTCAATTGATCAGGAAATTAGTCCCAGTTCTCTACTTCCCTTAGTAAGTATAGACCTGGCCAAGTTGTCCTCAAACATCCTCTCCCACCCCTGAATGCCAGCCAAGCTCCAGGGCAGAAGGTAACAGATTTCTGGAATGAAACCTTTCAGCACCAGCAGCCAATCACGTGGGAATGAGGGAGACGGCTCCCTCCTACAACTGAAACCACAGAGGAGTTAGAACAGGAGGCAAGATAATTACCTACCTGGAGAACAGCCAGGGAAGCAGCCCGGGCTCTTGTGAAAACTGCCATGGGAAATGTAATGACCACATGTGGTAAGGAGGACCTCGGGTTCCTACCTGATCCGATGAGCAAGGTCAAGGCAGGACGCGGCTCCCAGAGACAGAAGAGACTGGTATCTATTATTTATCTAACGCTTGCAGCCACTAGGCTCTGCATGATGCAGGGACCAAGCTGAGCATCTACCTTAGGGCTCACATTTTTCCTCTGAGGACTTTCATTTCTTGAGTCCTCAGGTTCCCTGTTTTCTTATGCTAAAACCCTTGAAGGCCAGGGGTCTTCAGTGATCTTCAGGGGGTGGGGCAAAGGCCTCACCAGTGGAAGTTCACCCTGTATCCTCATACATTTATTTCCTTAGGCTTCTCTTCCTCTCTCCTATGCATTGACCTGTTGCTCATCCTCTAGAATGTAACTTTAAGGTCTCTTCCTTGATCTCCCAAAAGTGGATGGAAGAATTACCTCTAAGGATGCTCTTGCACTCAGTAACATATTCTGCCATAGTACCCAATTCACTGAATGCTAAACTGCTCTTTTGCTCAGCTACAAGTATCTTTCAATGGGGGACTGCAGTATTTTAATTCATAAGTGGGATGCCTAATCTGTTCTTCTGTAACACGTTCTCTCTGGAATGCCAATTACTCTCGTACACAGTTCATAAACTGGGATATGATGCCAGCACAATGTGGAAGTCACATCGGTTCACAGGCGATTTGTGAGTTTCTAACACCCGACTGTTTTGTTCTACTAAACAGCAGCTGATGCAAATGAGCACAGCTGACTCTGGTCAGCCACAAAGGAATCCAGTATTGAACACAATGCCCATTTTCCCCACTGTATACAGTCCCCATTTGCCCACCAGCAGACCATGTGGATTTCCCACCTGCATACTCTCAGCCTACCTACTTCTCCTGAAGTCACTTGCAGAAGATTCCAGAACATTCCTGTCACTCTCTGCATCTCTCCAACTGAGGGTGTTCTTTGGCCTATAAGAGACAGTGTTTGGCCTGCATATAGGATAAAAGTGCTAAGGAATAAATACCCCTAAGAGTGGCCTGCACCATAACAGGTCCCACTCGGGCTTGATCCCTTTTGACTACAGTGGTAATCTGTTCATTGAGCTGACTTAATAAAGTAAAGAGACTTTCCTGTTTCTTCACTCCTTCACTGTGCTTCCTGGGAGCACCTCCCAGAAAACTTCTTACTCCAAAATCTAACTCAAGGTCCATTTGGGGAAAGTCTAAACTAATACAGCTCATTTTTTCTCTTGATCCCATCTCAAGCTCTGTCTTGGAAACGCTGTACCACCAACTTCCACAGCCATCACACTGCATCCACAGCTCCATATCCTCCATCCTGAGCCTCCCCTACACTTCACACCATCACCTTTTTAAAAAAATCTTTCTATTGGTTCATAATAGACAAAACATTAGGATTTATTTTGACGTACATGCATGAAGTATAGTCTGCTCTGATTAAGTCTCTACTACTTAATGTACCCTCTCACTCCCTCCTCCTGTTCCCTTTCCTCTGCTGATTTTATTTATATATTTTTTAAAAAATTAGTGTTCTGTGGATATACATAATGGTGAGATTCACTTTGGAAAGTAAGGTAAGATTCATTCTACCACTTTTCCCTTATCCCATCCCTCTTCCTCCCCCTCAATCCTCTTCTTCTATTCCACTGATATTTCTTTTATTTTGATGGCATCCCCCATTTCTTTCCTCTCTTTCTCCTACCCAATTTTAGACTAGCTTTTGCATATCAGAGAAAACATTTGACGGTTGACTTTCTAAGTCTTATTTATTTCACTTAGCATTATAGTCTCCAGTTCCATCCATTGACAAGCAAGTGACATAATTTTATTTTTTCATGGCTGAGTAATACTTCCTTGTGTATATATACCACATTTCCTTTATCCCTTCATCTGAAAAAGGGCACCTAGGTTGTTCCACAGTCTGGCTGTTGTAAATTGTGCTGCTATAAACACTGATATGGCTCTGTTCCTCTAGAACATAGCAGATCATACTTCATAGTACCCAATTCACTGAACGCTCAACTGCTGTTTCTTTTGCTCATAAGGCTGACTTCAAATCTTTGGGGTATGTACTGAGGAGCGGGATAGCTGGGTCATGTGGTGGTTCCATGACTAGTTTTCTGAGGAATCTCCATACTACCTTCCAGAATGGTTGAATTAATTTGCATTCCCACTAACAATGTATGAGTGTACCTTTTTCCCCTCATCCTTGCCAACAGTTATCATTATTTGTATTCTGGATAATTACTATTCTGTCTAGAGTGAGATGAAATCTCACTGTGGTTTTGATTTGCATTTCCCAAATTGCTAGAGATGTTGAACATTTTTTTCCTATATTTGTTGGTCATTTATATTTCTTCTTTTGAGAACTGTCTGTTGAGTTTTTTTTGCCCATTTATTTATTGGGTTATTTGCTTTCTTGGTGTTAAATTTTTTTGAGTTCTTTAAATACTCTGGGTTTTAATACTCTATCTGAGGAGCAGGAGACAAAGATCTTCTTTCATTCTGTAGATTCTCTCTTCATGTTCTTGTTTCCTTTTCTGTGCAGAAGTTTTTTAGTTTGATGTCATCCCATCTATTGGTTTTTAGTTTTATTTTTTGTGCTTTAGAAGTCTTGTTAGGGAAGTTTGTTCCTGGGCCCATATGATGGAGTGTTCAGCCTACATTTTCTTCTAACTGTTGCATAGTGTCTGGTCTAATTCCTAGGTCCTGATCCACTTTGAGTTGACTTTTGTGCAACTTCATTCTTCTACTTACAGATATCCAGTTTTCCCAGCACCATTTGTTAAAAAGACTATCTTTCTCCAATGTATATTTTTGACACCTTTGTCTAGTATCATATAACTGTATTTGTATGAAACTAGACCAGGTATCTTTCTCTTAGAAATTTAATATGTCTTTAACTATTTTAGTGTCTTTTCTAATAACTGTTACTTTATATGGTGCTTGTATTTATGCTCTGATTCCAAAATTGCATATTTTTTCCCAGCTTTGTTATTTTTAAGTGCATGCTTTTTCAGAATGTGAGGTTGAGGGGAATGTGTTATGTAATACATAATGTTATACATAATGTGTAATGTATGATGCCAGTACTTAGCAGGATGCCAGACATTTATAAATTGATCAATAAGTATTTGGTGAATAAATGACTAGATGAATTAGTGAATGAGTATTCTAGTTATGCCACTTTGATATTGAAGAAGACACAATTTTCTGTGTGACAGAGCCTTCTATTTGCAAACGGGACACCAGTCCATATGTCCATCAGAATTTTCAGCAATATTTTCATTATAATGATTACCTGGCTTATTGGATTTAATTATGAATACTTCCAGTATTGGAAGAAATTATTAAATGCTTAAGGAAGGAGAATATCAAAATTCTCTCCTGGGATTCAAATATATATAATACATTATTTGGAGCTTCTTATTTATTTCCACAAAAGCAGCACAACCTGTAAATCTGATGACAACTATTTTGCTATCTACATGTAGGTAATGCTTATTCCTGCTATTTCTAAATTTTAAAAACATTATTCACTGTCAACATGCTATTATAAAGAGTACAATCAATTTATGCAATTTAAATAAATATATTTCAGCCAACAAGATTAAAATGATCCACTTAACTCTATAGCAGTCAATTAATCAGCACATATGGAATTGATTAGGCATATTTTATATGGAAGGCACTGTGCTGTGATTCACAGAAAGATACACAAAAATATAAAATGACTAGAATTCTATAATTCTAGGTTCCTCAGGGTTAGACTTTTATCTTTGGTACCCAGAAATTCATGAGCCCCATCTTGGGATTTGGATGTGATCAGGTAGCCATAATAATCAATATTCTCCACCATTAAGGAGCTCTTACTGGGAAAGATAGACATGTGCGGAGAACAAAAAATTGAGACAACAATGAAAGGGGGCCAGATAGTACCCACAAAAATCTATGGTTCCCTTTTGTCCTAAGGGACCTTTGAGAGATGAGAATAGAGCTGTCTGGGGGATGTAGGAAATCCCAGAGTTCTACTTCTCTTTTTAAACTGGGCTTTCTGCAAAAAAATTTCACGGCTTTTCTGGTTTTTTGTTTTTTTATATTCAAAGATTCCACTGCTGGGGAGAAAGTAAAGAATTACAAAACAATCAATAAGAACAAAGACACAGGAGAAGGGGCTGGGTTTCTAGGTATCTGAAGCAAAACTTACTTAATCTGACCTTTCCAAAAGTTTTCATAAGTTTAAAACATTTCATTTTGTTAATAGACACCACTTAGTTGGAGGGAACAGTCAAAAAGCATAGGTTTGGGGTCAGACGTTCATGGGATGGAATCCTGTCTTTGAAACTTACCACTCAACCTCTCAGACATTAGTTTTCTCATTTGTAAAATGCAGGCGTAGCACCTGATGCATGGAAGAATTATGCACACTATACACTAAACTCCTAATTGAACATTACTGAAAATAACTATGTTGTAACTAAGTTCTATGTCTTTAAATTTCTGACCATTCAACAGAATATAAGTCCTGCTAATTAAGAGTGATATGGGTCTTCTTGCTCCCTGTAATGGAAGGAATGATATCAATGCAAAACAATAACAAAGTGCAGGTAATACTAAGGCTGTGCATAACAGAAAACCAAACAGTGATTAACTTTTCACAAGGACAGCATCACACTGTCTTGGGTACCTGTACATTTATTTTTTAAAATAAATATCATTATATGACTTTCAATGAAGCAACTTGATATTTGGGGATGTTATGGGATAACATATATATATAATATACATAAATATTAAAAGATAATTAAAGAGATGTCTGTAATGAAGCAGATTAACATACTTACTCCGTGCTCTAGAGTAAGGTCTCTCCTAGTCTAATCTAGGTCCCTCCTAGGCCTGGGCTTCTCAAACATCAGTGTGCCTTTGAATCACCTGGAAATCTTATTAAAATGCAGATTCTGCCAGGCACAGTGGCACATGCCTGTAATCCCAGCGGCTCAGGAGGCTGAGACAGGAGGATTGCAAGTTCAAAGCCAACCTCAGTGACGGCAAGGCACTAAGCAACTCAGTGAGTCTCTGTCTCTAAATAAAATACAAAATAGGGCTGGGGATGTGGCTCAGTGATCAAGTGACCCTGAGTTCGATCCCTGGTACAAAAAAAAAAAATTGCAGATTCTGAGTTCCAAGGTGTGGAATGGAGCCTGAGACTCTGCATTTCCAGCAAATTCCCAGCTAATGCTATTGTTGCTGGTCTACAGATGACACTTGGAATAACAAGGCCTCATTTTCAGTCTCTAAAACCCAGGATCTTCCATCCAAAAAGTCTTTCCTAACCTTGATGCTGTCTCAGTCTTTGGTAAAATGCTAAGTAATTAAAGCTGCAAGACAAGTCCCTTACCACTGAGTCTATAAATAAATACAGAATTCCCAGATAAATATGAATGTCAGATAAGGAACACTTACCATATCATATGGGACACACTTATGCTAAAAAAAAAATATCTGTTGTTTATCTGAAATTCAAATTTACCTTGGTGCCCTGTAGTTTTATTTGCTCAATCTGGCAACCCTGCCTATACCTACCACCTACTCATCTTGCCTCACTCTTGCAATTAGATTGCTTCCCTTAAAATTTCTTTTCTTCTCTTTTTTTTATATTGAGGGTTGCATCCCCAGCTCTATTTTAAACTTTATTTAGAGACAGGGTCTCACTGAGTTGCTTAGGGCCTCTCTAAGTTGCTCAGACTGGCTTTGAACTCATGATCCTCCTGCCTCAGCCTCCTGAACCAAAGAGATTACAGGCATGTGCCACCATGCCTGGCCCTAAACTTCTTTAAACAGAAATTCCAGAGCAGGCAAGGTTTCAATGATCCCTTACCCATACCACCATGAGAATTTGGAGCTACTTTTCATTTTCGACTCAGTTCACAGAGATGAGCTTATTGTTGACTACAGGTCTGTTTTTCTTTCAGACTGTGAGCTCCTTGAAAGTAAGAGCATCTACTAGAAAATATAAATATACAGAATAGCCCGCCCCTGCAAGGGAGACTTTTCAACTATACAAGAGCAATATAAATATATAGGGGGAAAATTTCAATAACACAACAGTTTCACCAAGCAGAAAGAAAGAAACTCGAGCAGTATGAAAAGACAAGGAAAGAAAGGACCACAAGCAATGCAGGTCAACTCAACGTTAGAAGAGGTAATAGCTGCAGCAGATGGAATGTCAGATAAAGAATTCAGGATATACATGCTTCAGATGATCTGGAGTCTCAAGGAAGACATTAGACAGCAAAATCAGACAATGAAAGATCACTTCGACAATGAATTACATAAACAAATCCGAGAAGCAAAAGATCAACTATACAGGGAGATAGAGGTTATAAAAAACAAACAAACAGAAATCCTAGAAATGCAGGAAGCAATAAACCAACTTAAAAACTCAATGGAGAATACTACCAGCAGAGTAGAACACTTAGAAGATAGAACATCAGACAATGAAGAAAAAGTATTGCAACTTGAAAAGAACATAGAAAGCTCAGCAAGACTGTTAAGAAACCATGAGCAGAACATCCAAGAAATATGGGATAACATAAAGAGACCAAACTTAAGAGTCATTGGGATACAGGAAGGGATAGAGGTCCAAACCAAAGGAATGAGCAATCTATTCAATGAAATAATACGAGAAAACTTCCCAGACTTGAAGAATGAGACAGAATCCCAAATCCTAGAAGGCTACAGGATGCCGAATGTGCAAAATCATAAGAGATCCACACCTAGACACATTATAATGAAGATGCCCAACATACAGAATAAGGAGAGAAATTTAAAAGCTACAAGAGAAAGGAAGCAGATTACATTTAGGGGTAAACCAATCAGGATAACAGCTGATCTTTCAACACAGACTCTGAAAGCTAGAAGATCCTGGAATAACATATTTCAAACACTGAAAGAAAATGGGTTCCAACCAAGAATTGTGTATCCAGTGAAATTAAGCTTCAGGATGGAAGATGAAATTAAAAACTTCCACGATAAACAAAAGTTAAAAGAATTTGCAGCTAGAAAGCCATCTCTTCAAAACATCCTTGGCAAAACATTACAGGAAGAGGAAATGGAAAATAACAATGAAAACCAACAGTGGGAGGTAGTACAGTAAAGGGGGGAAAATAATCAAAGAGGAAAACAAACCATGTTTAGTAACATAAATAAACAAATATGGCTGGAAGAACAACCCATTTCTCAATAATAACCCTAAATGTTAATGGCTTAAACTCACCAATTAAGAGACACAGGCTAGTAGAATGGATCACAAAACAAGACCAAACAATATGCTGCCTACAGGAGACGCATTTGATAGGAAAAGACATACATAGACTGAAGGTGAAAGTTTGGGAAAAATCATATCACTCATATGGACTTCGGAAACAAGCAGGAGTGTCCATACTCATATCAAATAAAATAGATTTCAAGCCAAAGTTAATCAAAAGGGATAAAGAGGGACACTGCATACTGCTCAAGGGAACCATACACCAACAAGACATAACAAGCATAAATATATATGCTCCAAACAATGGTGCAGCTATGTTCATCAAACAAACTCTTCTCAAGTTCAAGAGTCTAATAGACCACCATACAATAATCATGGGAGACTTCAACACACCTCTCTCACCACTGGACAGATCTTCCAAACAAAAGTTGAATAAGGAAACTATAGAACTCAATAACACAATTAATAACCTAGACTTAATTGACATATATAGAATATACCACCCAACATCAAGCAGTTACACTTTTTTCTCAGCAGCACATAGATCCTTCTCAAAAATAGATCATATATTATGTCACAGGGCAACTCTTAGACAATATAAAGGAGTAGAGATAATACCATGCATCTTATCTGATCATAATGGAATGGAACTGAAAATCAACGATAAAAGGAAGGAAGGAAAAATCATGCATCACTTGGAGAATGAACAATAGGTTACTGAATGATCAATGGGTTATAGAAGACATCAAGGAGGAAATTAAAAAATTCTTAGAGATAAATGAAAACACAGACACAACATATCGGAATCTATGGGACACATTGAAAGCTGTTCTAAGAGGAAAATTCATTGCTTGGAGTTCATTCCTTAAAATAAGAAAAACCAACAAATAAATGATCTCATACTTCATCTCAAAATCCTAGAAAAAGAAGAGCAAAACAACAGCAAAAGAAGTAGAAGGCAAGAAATAATTAAAATCAGAGCTGAAATTAATGAAATCAAAACAAAAGAAACAATTGAAAAAATTGACAAAACTAAAAGTTGGTTCTTTGAAAAAATAAATAAAATCGACAGACTCTTAGCCATGCTCATGAAGAGAAGAAGAGAGAGAACTCAAATTACTAGCATATGGGATGAAAAAGGCAATATCACAACAGACACTTCAGAAATACAGAAGATAATCAAAAATTATTTTGAATCCTTATACTCCAATAAAATAGAAGATAGTGAAGGCATTGATAAATTTCTTAAGTCATATGATCTGCCCAGATTGAGTCAGGAGAATATAGACAACCTAAACAGACCAATATCAATTGAGTAAATAGAAGAAACCATCAAAAGACTACCAACTAATAAAAGCCCAGGACTGGATGGGTATACAGCAGAGTTTTATAAAACCTTTAAAGAGGAACTAATACCAATACTTTTCAAGCTATTTCAGGAAACAGAAAAAGAGGGAGAACTTCCAAATTCATTCTATGAGGCCAACATCACCCTGATACCTAAACCAGACAAAGACACTTCAAAGAAAGAAAACTTCAGACCAATATCTCTAATGAACCTAGATGCAAAAATCCTCAATAAAATTCTGGCCACTCGGATACAAAAACATATCAAAAAAATTGTGCACCATGATCAAGTAGGATTCATCCCTGGGATGCAAGGCTGGTTCAATATACGGAAATCAATAAATGTTATTCACCACATCAATAGACTTAAAAATAAGAACCATATGATCATCTCGATAGATGCAGAAAAAGCATTCGACAAAGTACAGCATCCCTTTATGTTCAAAACTCTAGAAAAACTAGGGATAACAGGAACATACCTCAATATTGTAAAAGCAATCTATGCTAAGCCTCAGGCTAGCATCATTCCGAATGGAGAAAAATTGAAGGCATTCCCTCTAAAATCTGGAACAAGACAGGGATGCCCTCTCTCACCACTTCTGTTCAACATAGTTCTCGAAACACTGGCCAGAGCAATTAGATAGACGAAAGAAATTAAAGGCATAAAAATAGGAAAAGAAGAATTTAATTATCACTATTTGCAGGTGACATGATTATATACCTAGCAGACCCAAAAGGGTCTACAAAGAAACTATTAGAGCTAATAAATGAATTCAGCAAAGTGGCAGGATATAAAATCAACACGCATAAATCAAAGGCATTCCTGTATATCAGCGACAAATTCTCTGAAATGGAAATGAGGACAACCACTCCATTCACAATATCCTCAAAAAAAATAAAATACTTGGGAATCAACCTAACAAAAGAGGTGAAAGACTTATACAATGAAAACTACAGAACCCTAAAGAGAGAAATAGAAGAAGATCTTAGAAGATGGAAAAATATACCCTGTTCATGGATAGGCAGAACTAACATCATCAAAATGGTGATATTACCAAAAGTTCTCTATAGGTTTAATGCAATGCCAATCAAAATCCCAACGGCATTTCTTGTAGAAATAGAGAAAGCAATCATGAAATTCATATGGAAAAATAAAAGACCCAGAATAGCAAAAACAATGCTAAGCAGGAAGTGTGAATCAGGCGGTATAGCGATACCAGACTTCAAACTATACTACAGAGCAATAGTAACAAAAACAGCATGGTACTGGTACCAAAACAGGCGGGTGGACCAATGGTACAGAATAGAGGACACAGAAACCAATCCACAAAACTACAACTATCTTATATTTGATAAAGGGGCTAAAAGCATGCAATGGAGGAAGGATAGCATCTTCAACAAATGGTGCTGGGAAAACTGGAAATCCATATGCAACAAAATGAAACTGAATCCCTTTCTCTCGCCATGCACAAAAGTGAATTCAAAATGGATCAAGGAGCTTGATATCAAATCAGAGACACGGCGTCTGATAGAAGAAAAAGTTGGCTACGATCTACATTCGGTGGGGTCGGGCTCCAAATTCCTCAATAGGACACCCATAGCACAAGAGTTAATAACTAGAATCAACAAATGGGACTTACTCAAACTAAAAAGTTTTTTCTCAGCAAAAGAAACAATAAGAGAGGTAAATAGGGAGCCTACATCCTGGGAACAAATCTTTACTCCTCACACTTCAGATAGAGCCCCAATATCCAGAGTATACAAAGAACTCAAAAAATTAAACAATTAGAAAACAAATAACCCAATCAACAAATGGGCCAAGGACCTGAACAGACAGAGGAGGATATACAATCAATCAACAAGTACATGAAAAAATGCTCACCATCTCTAGCAGTCAGAGAAATGCAAATCAAAACCACCCTAAGATACCATCTCACTCCAGTAAGATTGGCAGCCATTATGAAGTCAAACAACAAGTGCTGGTGAGGATGTGGGGAAAAGGGTACACTTGTATATTGCTGGTGGGACTGCAAATTGGTGCAGCCAATTTGGAAAGCAGTATGGAGATTTCTTGGTAAGCTGGGAATGAAGCCACCATTTGACCCAGCTATTCCCCTTCTCGGTCTATTCCCTAAAGACCTAAAAAGAGCATGCTACAGGGACACTGCTACATAGATGTTCATAGCAGCATAATTCACAATAGCAAGACTGTGGAACCAACCTAGATGCCCTTCAATAGATGAATGGATAAAAAAAAATGTGGCATTTATACACAATGGAGTATTACTCTGCATTAAAAAATGACAAAATCATAGAATTTGCAGGGAAATGGATGGCATTAGAGCAGATTATGCTAAGTGAAGCTAGCCAATCTCTAAAAAACAAATGCCAAATGTCTTCTTTGATATAAGGAGAGTGACTAAGAACAGAGTAGGGACGAAGAGCATGAGAAGAAGATTAACATTAAACAGGGATGAGAGGTGGGAGGGAAAGGGAGAGAGAAGGGAAATTGCATGGAAATGGAAGGAGACCCTCAGGGTTATGCAAAATTACATACAAGAGGAAGTGAGGGGAAAGGGAAAAAAATACAAGAGGGAGAAATGAATGACAGTAGAGGGGGTAGAGAGAGAAGAGGGGAGGGGAGGGGAGGGGAGGGGGGATAGTAGAAGATAGGAAAGGCAGCAGAATACAACAGACACTAGTATGGCAATATGTAAGTCAATGGATGTGTAATTGATGTGATTCTGCAATCTGTATACGGGGTAAAAATGGGAGTTCATAACCCACTTGAATCAAAGTGTGAAATATGATATATCAAGAACTATGTAATGTTTTGAACAACCAACAATAAAAATTTAAAATAAATAAATAAATAAATATACAGAATAAATAGAATAAGTATTTGCCAAATTGAACTTAGCTGAATTAACTCAGTTCCTGATTCAACTGCTTTGGTTGATGGTAGAAAATGCCTTTGGCTGAAGTTGGAAGATCTTGAGGCTTTGGGACCGGGGGCAGAACTGGGGCCAAAAAGGAATACATTATTCTTTTAGAAAAAAAAAAAACTTCACTAAATCCAATCCAGGAATATTCATCTGGCTGGAGTTGTGGCTCAGTGGTAGAACACTTGCCTAGCATATGCGAAGCACTGGGTTCGATTCTCAGCACCACATACAAATAAATAAATAAAATAAATACATTGTGTCCATCTACAACTAAAAATATTTTTTCAAATAAAAAGAATATCCATCTGCACATTAGCACCAAGTCCTCTCTTAATTTCAACAAGATGAAATACATACTCTACCATGTCCAAAATAAATTGCCCCCACCTCCCCTCTGTTTATCATCTCCTGTCTTTCTCTTCATTTGCCTGAGAAATTATATCACATTTTCCTGAATTAATATTGTGTGATACTTATTTTTCTCTCTTAGTGATCTGCATTGGAGATTGGATCAGACTGGTTAGAATAGAACCAATTCAAAGATATAGGGACTTTAGATGCCCTCTGACTGATGTTAAATGAAGTGGCCTTCCCAAATACATATTTGAAATCTTCTCTGAAAAATACTAAAAAACCCATGAGCATGTGGTGAGAGATGTAATCATATGCAATCTGTACTATCAAGATTCAGCAGCCATTCTTCATATACCTGAGGGCCACTTCAAGGACTCTGTCCTCATGAGAGTCAATAGTTCCCAAGTCAAAATTCAGACAGCCTGCAGGAAGGGGGCACTGATGAAGGAATAGCCCCCTGCTTATCTCTGGCACTTGTCTCCACCTTTCAGCCAAATGGAATTGTGATGAGGTCGTTGCTATGTGGCAACTCTGAGATTCTCCTTCATGGAAGTTGACATAGGGGCTGTTGCCTCCAAAGCCACACTAAATCATGGAAGGCCTGTCGCACGCAGCAATTTCATTTTAATTCATTATTCAACATTTACACAAGCTTAGGCTTCATTTAGTATATGTAATAGCTAGCAAGCCAAGTTTCTTTTATGAAAACCGAGAATCCAAACACAGAGTAATTACTCTGAGGAGGGAAAAACCACCCTCGGTCAAATAGTGCCACTCTAAATATTGACACTGTATACTTTCCACTCCAGGTTAACCATTTGGATCCCACTGGCTTCCAAGTGTAATGCTGCCTTTGGAACAAAAACTGCATACAAAGAAGAAGTTATGAGATACAGGAAAATAAGGGAGGTTGAAAGTCTATGCAGCAGCACAGGAAGGAGGAATGAGGTGGTCAGTGTAGCAAGAGAGGGAGAAAGAAGAGAATAGAGCACATTTATAAGCTTCAGCAATCCTAGCCATCCATCAATTGCTGGTGCCTTGTCGCTGTCAATCCCTGTGCTAAGTGGTTTATATATGTTGGATTATTTACTGCTCAGAAAAAAGCCTTTGGGAAGTTGGTTGTATGATGCCCATTTTACCCCATCATCCCTGAGATCTGCTTGAACAGCTGTTAAAGTAGAGCAATGTGGATCTTAGGAAATCAACTTCCAGTCTCGCCTTGCTCTGGATATCTCTATTATTCCACCTCCCAAAGTGGATCTCCGTTAACATTTGCTTTGTATTTTCTTTCCCTTGTAACAATTTACATTGAGCATCTTTTCACGTCAAAAATTTCCACATGAGAACACTGAGTCTCGGCTGAGCCCAGGATGGAAGTACAGAAGCCTTGTCCCCAAGGCCTGTCTGATCCTAGGAATGACTGTGGGTGAAAATAGTCATATGGCTTCAAAATAATCAGTTTTCAAAATAATCAGATATTCAAAATAATCAGATGTTCTTGTTTTAAATCAGATCTCAAGGAAAGAAAAGAGAATGCCAACACATTTATACCAAGAAAGAATTTGGAAATCATATACTCTGATCTCTGCATAGCACCAGTGAAGAAACAGGCTCAGACAAATGAAAAGGGTGGGCAGGTCCATGTCACCAGCTGACCTTGAACCTAAATTGTGTCTTATTCATCACACCAGTTTGCTAACTGGCTTCTCTTGTGAAGGCAATAGTAACTGGAGAGCCAGTCCAGTATTGAATCTGCAACCCAAGGACTGTTTATCAATATCTTACCCTGAGAAAAACATGCACTTCAAAGTGCCCAGGTATCACTCTCATGCAGATGTGAAAATCCAACTCACAAGCTCAAGGTCAAGTACCTTCTGCTCACTACTGAACAGACTCCCTCTCCCCTCACTACCGAGTTCTGGGAATATCAGTGGCAACACTTTGCCTGTTCATAATTATGTGCATCTTCCCTTTGTTGGCACACAGGACATACGAAATATGTGGCCTTGTTAAAGGAAAGAAAGGTTTTTATTCTCTTTTAGCAACACAAATTTTATTAGAAGTCATGTGCTTTCTAAAATAATAATATCAGGATAATGAAATAAAATTTAAAGAGATCTAAAATCTCACCACCCACAGATAGTCACTGTTCAGTGTGTTCTCTTCCTAGGTATTTTTCTATGGACATATGTGCATATGTATATTTCTCTGTATTTAAATATATTTCTCTTTTTATTTTTGTTTTGGTACCAGGGATTGAACCCAAGAGGTCTTCATCACTAAGCCACATCCACGGCCCTTTATATTTTTATATTTTGAGACAGGGTCTCACTAAGTTGCTTAGGGCCCTGCTAAGTTGCTAAGGCTGGCCTCAAACTTGTGATTCTTCTGCTTCAGGCTCCCAAGCTGCTGTGATCACAGGTATGTGCCACCATGCCCAGCTTAAATACATCTCTCTTACCAAAAAAAAAAAAAAAGGTAGTATTATGGTTTCTATTTAATAATTTTTAGTGACAGTAATAGTAAATTTATCCTCATGTCAACAAATGCACTTTAGTATCTATTTTTGGCAGATTATAGAGCATTTTATCATCATGCATTCATTTAATTTAACAAACATTTACTGAGGTCCTCCTTTGTCCAGATTACTGTGTGAGGTCCCAGGGATACAGAGGTGCATAAAGCACGGAGCACAACAGTGAAATACCCTCATGGAGTCATCAGTACATAATACCCAAGTTTGCCTCCCAGTACCAGTCAAGGTAGAAGATTGAACTCTGAGACCTTTGGAGCAAGGATGACATCTGGTACCCAAGATGTGATGATGTAGCTCAAGGATAACAGTTATCCAAAGCAAGGAAACCTTTAGAATTGGTTTCCTGAGAAATCTTATCTCTCTTCCTCTCACCCTCTGATCCTGTTCTTACTGTACAGTCGGAAGCACAGTAAGTATACAACAAGTTTTTTTACAGGGTAATCAATTGATAGTTATTAGCCAATGGAAAAATCTTTTTTTAAAATATGCGTGTTTAAAACAATTTACTCCCAAGCAATTTAACATGAGGAGGCACAGCATATTTCACAGAGTTTACCTTGTTCTCTTTACACTATACTAACCTATTCAGCACTAAACAATGCTAATCTATGCTATCTTATTCTATACTATAATTAGCATGTTTGTGAATAATTTACCATATAGTTGCTATACCCTCCTCCTAGCAATGATTCTACCAAAAAAAACATAAAATGCTTTTTTCATTTACTGAACTTAGCAGGTAAACTTATTCCTTTTGGGGTATGGAGAAAGTTAAGCTCAGAAACTTGGGTAACTATTATCCTTGGGCTGCTAAATATCCCTCACTAGCAGCTATTGGAGCCTGGGCTACAATATATTGTTTTGCTTCTTACTCTAACTACCCAGCCTCAGTAACAAACAAACTCAAAATCATAGGAGCACACGACTGTGGAGGAAGCAGACCCTCCTCAGTCTCTGGAGTGGCAGAAAGAGATTTAGGACATAGAAAGTGGGTTCAGATCCCACCTATATCATTTATAAGCTCTGTCCCTTAACAAATTTCTCAGCCTTTGAGACTCGGTGTCCTGGCCTTCAAGTAGGGATTTACACAGTTGTGGTTGCAGACTGAAGATAATGCATAACATTATCACCATTGTTAGTACTGCCATGTCCTGAGAGAGGAAGGATATTGCCTTCCCCAATCCTTTGTTAGAAATTCAGAAGATGAAGGAGTTTGGTACTGCTCATCTGCCATGGGGCTATGTTTACATCTTGAATTACTCAAATGAAATGTAAAAACAGCTTCACTGCATCTTAAAGTGCTCATTACTTTAATTCAAACAGCCCAGAGTTCTCCTCAAAATAAATGACTCTGTCCATCTGTTTACTTCCCTCTACTAAACTGATTTCATGCTTTTCTCGGGCTGGTAAGGAACACTTCAAAGACAGCTGATGTAGACTAAGTAGGGAAGTCTATAGACCTTATCACTGGACTCTCAGGGCCTCAGATGCCCTGAGAAGAGCAGGCATCAGTCATGCTAGCCCGTGGATGAAGGTGAGATGTCTACAGTCCTTAGGCACCCACTACTGGAAAACCCACTTCAGGGAAGAATTTGTACAATACTACAATTTTCCATTTTTATTTCAATTTTATTTTTGATAAAATATGTTTAATTTTTATATGCTGAATATATATTTATTTTATTTTTAAATCCATCAGATCTTTACTGTAATAGAACACAATGTAAATTCATGTTTTGGTTATATATATTGTACAAAATGTATAATATGCATGTGTATTATGCATAATGGCTTTTATATAAAGGCCAAGGAAATGAATGCTATGGATTTGATATATAATCATTTATAAAGTATGTGTTCCAGTATTTTATTACTCTTCCAAGCACAGAAAGCCCATTGATAGGTCACCCAGATGTTCAATAATTAAATTTAAGTCTTTGACAATTTTCTGATTTTCATATAAAAACCATAAATTTTCACCTATTTTATGTTCTGCCATTCTTTGTCAAAACATATTATTTGTGAAATAACTGATTGATTTCTTTATATATATAATCTATGTATCAATATCAGGATATAACATATGTAGATACAAACACAACATACACATGCCTCCATTTATATTCTTGCCCAGGCCCAGTAAACGTTAAGGGCAGGCCTATTCTTGGTGCTTGGTAATTAGTGATGGTGTGAATCCAGGTGTCTGAGTGGGCAAATGTCAAACTGACCAAAAATACAAGTGATCTCTTCCTTTATGATTTTATATAGACCTACTTCTTCTATTCTTGATAATGAATCTCAAAGAGAATGCACAGCTTTTCAGACTGCTAAATTCTTAAGCACTATCAGTGTGAATTCAGCATTATACTTACTAATTCCTGAAGAGTTTTATAACAAAGATTTTCCTGCTTAAATCAGCAAAATAATTACCTAAAATCTCATTATTTCCAAAAGTCACTTATTTTTTCTAAAGACTACCTCAGAACGTTATCATTTTCATTACTAAAATTAGTAAATTTTTAATTTTAACACAGTTCGAACCTCTATATTCTATTTTTAGTGTTATTGCATAAGTAATTATTTCCATGTTGCTATAGAGTCATCATGAATTGCCACAGCTATTTCATCTATTTGACAGAACTTGTTTCATAAGCAACTGTACACAATAAAACAGGCTATAATAACATGCATACTGTTGCAAGCATAAAGCACCCAACTTTGTGGCTGTGCTCATCTGAAATACCATGAGAGCAACCTAAGATAGATCTTTTGATGAAACCTCTCAGAAACCAAAATGGGTCTCCACTGACTCCATAGGCAGTCACCCAGAGAGCTGAGATCTTAAGAAATTTGATCTTTCACAAATGCAGATGTACAAAAAGACATCTCTTCATTTAATAAAGGCATTTCAATTTCATACATACACACACAAAAACAGGTCAATGTTGTGATAACATAACTTCACAAAGCCAAATTTGAAAAAAAAAAACTTTATAAAGCAAATTATAACTCTCTAAATGTCTTTATACAATTTATATTTCCATTTAGAAATAATGCTCAGATGAAACACATAGCATACCAAATGTAAAAATAATGCTGACAATTTAAAATAGTGGGAGAATAAACATTAAAAAGGGAAAAGACAAAGCAAAATACTAAAGTATATCACAGGGATAGATGATGGACAGTTGTACATAGGAGATCCACAAGAGCTGGCCCAAATTCATGATTATTAATTATATTTTGAAGTCTTGCATGATAATGAGTAGCTGCTTTTGTTTTCTTTTAGGTTATGACTCTCCTCAGAGAATCCATTCATATTCATTCTCTATGTGGTGCCACTCTTTTTGAAATTCTTCTATGATCCAATGCATACCAGCATGCTCATTCCCTATTAAATTTTCCCCATCTTCTGTGCCATGCTCTGTGTTGCTTTTGATACTTGGAAATCCATTCCACATGCACTCATACGCAGACCACAAATTTGGCAGAAACAATACTGGTGATTAAACAGCAACCCTGTTGCATAAGTGTCTTTTTATCCTACCATGCACATAACTATTTTTGAGCCAGTCAGTAACTTTGCTGGCTTATTCAGGCAAATGTGGTTTTAATTCACTAAAAGCTCCTGGAATTTCATTAGCTGGAAGGAATGCCAATGCAGACAAATGATGCATTTTTAACCTGAAGTTTTTGTGGTTGCCATGTGACATGGCCAAATTTGTTTCCAGAATTTGGCTTTCCACCCTTCTCATCTAGTCTTTTTCTTGCACCTCTCCCATGGAAAATGAGATATTTCAGGACTTTTGCTTTTGAGATTTCAACATTCAGGATTTTAAAATTTGGGATAATAACTTTTTGGATTTTAGACTTTAGGAATTTTGATCTTTCATGGCTTTAATATTCAGGATGTGGCATTCAAGACTGTGTCTTTTAGAATTATGATCAGCACCAATTTTATAAGCATTTCCATATGTTAAGGAACTATTCACTCTTTCATGTTTTTCAAGAGTCTTTATTAAGAAAAGGTATTGAATTATATCAATTTTTTTCAGAATCTGTGTACAACATTTTAAGCTTTTGTCCTTAAAGATATTAATATGGTATATTAATTTTGAGACAATCATACGGTTTTTCTTTTTAGAACTATTAATATGGTGAATTATATTAATAGATTTCTAATATTGAGCTATCCTTGCATTCCTGACATAATCCCTAATCAATTATAGTAAGTTATTTTTGTAATGTTAGGTAGGTATCTGTTTACAAATATTTAAGATTTTTAAATTAATATTTAAATATCATTTCTAAATGACTTTATGTTATCTTTGTCAGTCTTAGATATTGATGTTGTACTTCATAAAAGCCTGAAAATGCTCTTCATCTTTTATACTCTAAAATAATCTATGGAACTTTGCAAGTTTGGTCAAATTTCTTATAAAAATATCTGGGCTTTGTGCTTTTAGTTGATGGGTAGTTCCTTGGTGATCTTTTTTCTTATTTCTATGGAAACATGTCTTTTAAAGTTTTCTTTGACCACTAACATAAGTTTGTTAAACTATATTTACCTAATGTATTGTACATTTTCTTTTGTTTTTTACATTTACTTGAATAGAGGTGTGCAAAGTAATCTCAGGGTTTTACAATTTTTTCTGTATATTAATAGTTATCTTGTCATTTTTTATTTCTATTTTTGTATTTTCTTTTTCCTTGATATGATTTATATGGCATTTTTTCTGTTTTGTAGATTTTTTCCCTAAAAACCAGAATTTTAATTTATTAGTAAAACATACTAATTTTCTCTTCTCTGTTTGAATAATTTTTGTTTTTAGTATTATGATTTTCTTACATGTACCTTCTTTTAGTTTATTTTGATATTATTTTTCTAGGTTTTACATTTTAGAATTTAGTATACTTATTTTCATTCTTTTATTTTTTATTGATATCATGTTTAGGGCTATGAATTTTCATATGATCACTGCTTTAAGTGTATCCTATATCCTCATATTTAGTATTTTCAATGTCATTCAGGATTTCTGCAATTTGTTTGTATTTTCCCTTAACCAATTGATTATCTAATTTGTAGTTAAGGAGAATTTTTATTTAATTTTTCATTTGAAGCTTAAACATTTTTTGCCTTACTTGTACTTTATCTATTTTACCCATCTCATGCTGAAAGTATTATTCTATTATTAGAATAATTAATGTTTCTGTTTCTCCCTAAATTCCTGTACTTTTTATTACAAAACAAAAAACTAGATATTCAAGTCCTTTATATCTTCACTGTGGAATTTAGTTTTAACATTATAAAATGTCTGTCTTGAAATTATTTACTGACTTTTGCCTTGAAATTTGCTTTGGTATCAAGATCATAGACCCTGATTTCTTATTTTTTCCACTTACTTGGTGAGTCATTGTCTTTTCTTTAAAAAAAATTCACTTTGTTGAATATCTTCATTTTAAGAGTATGTCTTTTGAAAAGCATAGAATTGATTTTACTTTATATGAAAATCTTGAAACACTTTTAATTGGCAAGATGAGTTCATTCATATTTATTTATATGAATGTAATCATTGATTTCCATTCTATCATATAATTTTATTTAATTATTGGATTATTATGTTATTTTACTGAATTTCTCTATTCTAGGTAATTCAAAGGTCTGTATTTTTATTAAGATTAATACAACTTTTTATAGTATCTTGGATTTCCTCTATACTCACTTAAAATTTAAATGATATCCTTTTCTCTCCCTTCTATCACTTTTTTTTTGCAGCATTCTTTCTACTCTATCAGAACATACAATACTCATACTTCAACCTTTAACCCATCATGCACTCTTCTTCTGGTCTTAGATCTATAGGTAAATACATAAAAAATTAACTATCAGTCCTTTTCCAAAGTTGGCACATTTATTCTTTGTTGGATGATATAGGAGTAGAATCAACAGGGATAAATTGTCTCATTTAATCCCCATAATAATCTTATGGGGAACTTAGTGTGATTATTCCCACTAGACAGAAAAGGAATGAAAACTTACAGCATAAGATGTCTAACAAGAGATTTTCAGATTTAGTTTAAAAAAAAAACCAAAATATGCAGGCAGGTTTAAAAAGGGAAAGTTTTGTATTATTTATATTCCCATCATTGTGAGTTTACTATCAATAAATTACTCTATTCCCTTTTAGTAAATACACCAGTATAAACATACAGTCTTACTAAATGGACAGTTTTTAAGCTCTTTTTCCATTTAACATTTAGTAAAAATATTTTCTTTTCAAAATATGTGTCTCTCTATATTTATATACATATACAAAATATGTGTCTCATATATAATAACTGTGAAAATTTCTCATATGTGTGTTACATAATTTATTTAATTGCCCCTCTTCTGTTCATCACTTCAGTTATTTTGTTTGTTTATAAGTAATACTGTGATGAATTTTCCAAAGGGCATATATTTTTAAACATGCCTTGATAAACTTCTTTGGATTTAATTCTAAAAGTTAACTTTTTTGAAAAGGTATGACTCATTGAAAAAAAATAATAAAAATTATATTTTCAATAATCCAACATGTTTCAAATTAGAAGAATACTACTTCAAATTATTGTTTCATACTTCACCAATATGTTAAGATGTGAGGTCATAAAACTCTATATCTATATATACACACACACACTTCAAATGCAAAACAATTAACCACATTTCTATTCAAAGAATTTTCAAGAAACTATAACTAAACAAGTAGCCAAACACTCCTGTAGACCAACAACATGCAAAGTCAAATGGGAGCTGAAAACTTGGTCCTCCTGGACCATCAGAATAGAAGCCAATAGAAGCATCCCATGGCCAGGCATGGAGGCTTATGCCTATAATCCTGATGGCTTGGGAGGCTGAGGCAGGAAGATGACAAGATCACAAGATCTCAGCAACTTAGCAAGACCCTGTCTCAAAAAAATTAAAATAATATTTTTTAAATGGGGTTATGAATGTGGCTCAGTAGTTAAGCATCCCTTGTACCAAAAAAAGAAAAAAAAAAACACATCCCAGGGTTTACTCCCAGGAGAAAGGGATCAACCACACCCCTTCAGAGTGACAGATCATACTGAAACACTGTGAAAGAGGTTCTAAAGTAAGATTCTCCCAGTGAGTGAATGGAAGCTAAAAAGAGTTTGAACTCCTGCCTCAGTCCATGTGGGTGATGTGGAGCCAATTGGTTGGCTGATTAGAGGTAATAGATTCATGCAAGAATTCAGGGCCTCCTGTTAAAAGGTCATTTTCTAAACTCAGATGCTACGTTGTGAACCCTGAAGGCAACCAAAGAAAAAAAAAATCTTGAATCTCTGTTCCTCTTGAAACAATTACAAGATATGCATGGCTAAAAAATATGGGGGGAAATTGCTTTGCAATGCTCCCAATACAGTGAATTATGTGACATAAGAATTTTTTTCATGTGAAACTCTAAGAAGTTCAGTATATAGGTCCATTTCTCCAATTTTGGGGCAACCTGGTACCACTTAAAGACTATTTATCATACTTAAAGATATTTGATCTAGGTTAAATTTTTTAAAATTCATAAAAAAAAACTTCTGACAAAAAAGTGTTTAAAACATCAGTGATAATTTTGTGTGGCAATTCTATGTCAAGTTTGCATTGTCTGCAATCAATCACCAACTTATCTAAACCAGGCCCACCATGAACTTCTCCAGATCTGTTCAGTCCTACTTAACTTACCATGACCCCTTGACCTCATCTCCTGGCCAAAGCTGTGGTCAACATGTCACCCTCCATTCCCAAGATTCTAAAGCTCAGTTGCTGCAGGTGCACTGTAAGGAGCCTCTCTGTGTGGGGTCAGGTGACAAGTAAAGAACCATGCACCTATGATCTGGTAAAAGTGGACCTTTGGAGACTTTGTGTCTCCACTGCGGCCTGGAGGAGCTGGGGATGCAACATAAAGGAGGGTTGCCTCCCCTCCAAGTGGACTGCAAATGCTGGAAAGGCAGAGGCAGGAGGAATCCAGAAGATACCCTGGTCATCCTTTTTCCACTTCCATCCCTCGTTCCTGCCTACCTCTCTTGCAGGGTTCTTTCGAAGACATAATGTGGTTTCAATGGTGATACCTCTCTAAGAATGAACAACTGAGATGTACTTGGTGTGAAATCTGGCCATCTCAGTAATACACTCCCTCGCATTTGATCTCTCTCTTTCCCGTAATCAATTCCCCATTTCCCTTACTCTTAATTCCCTGGGATTAAACCTCCCAATAAAGTGTTAACAGATAATCCATTGCCTTAGGCTCTGTTTTCTAAGGAACCTATGCTAAGACTATTAATATCTGACAGATAACTTGAGCCACAGGCCATGCTCTGTATCCGGTCAATTTCTCTCATTACTCTTTATATTCGCTATATTAGAAAATCCAAATTTATAGTCACAGGTTGTCAAGAGTGACAGCAAGTTTCTGGTGGCTCTGATATGTGGCTCTGTGTTGAATATGGACATAGGAATTATGAAGCTATTTTCCACTGAAGACCACTTTCCTCACTCACTCAGATGCTAAGTCAATGAACATATTACACTAAAAAGCCAGAAGGTTGAATATTTCCATGTGAGAGATGGCAGCAAATGGATTCCCAATTTTGCTCAATTGCATTTGATTTTGGAAAGTATTGCTGCACATCCTTATGGTTCTCATTCTCTGATGAGTGTATAAAATCAAGTGATGAAAAATGTCAAATTCTTAGTGATTATGTTATTTGTACCATACTTTGGTCCCTGTAAGGTATCCTAACATTTTATGCCTGACATTAAAAGGCATTTTAAAACACTGAAATAATAAGTTCATCTTATTCAAAAGACTTAAACCATTACTAAGAAAAAACACATGATTAAACACCTAAGATCATGGAGAAGTGTTCTTTGTGAGAATTAAGAAAACCATTATTTTATTTATATTTTATCAGAGCTTTTTTTTTAGTAACATGCTACAAACATTTTTAACATACAGAAAAGTTGAAGAATTGTGCTGTGAAAGAATTGTACTCATATACTACTTAGATTCTATCATTAACATTTTCTTTTATTTCTTTATCATACATTTCTTCATCTATCCCTTCATCTAGCTACACACCAATTCATCTTATTTTTTATAAATTTCAAAGAAAACTGCAGCATGCATATTATTAGTGTCCAAAACTTCTTATGATTTCTCATTAAAAGTAAAATTTACTTATAGTGTATGCACAGGTTTTAAACACACTGTTCCAAATCTTGACAAATCTAAACAATATACTGAAAAGTCTAGCAAGTTTCCTTTTGCCTCTTCCCAGAAAATCCTTACCCTTATTCTCCAGGAGCTATCACATCTAATTTTTTTTTCTTTATAAATCAATTAGGCCTGCTCTAGAGCTTCACATAAGTGGAATCATAGAGTATCCCTTATGCACTTTGTCTATGTGACATTGTGCTTTCAAGAGTCATCCAAGCCATTGGATACAACATCCATTCTTTCAATGAAGCGCTGAATTACATTGTACAAATATATCACAGTATATTTTAGCTATTCTCGTGTTTTTGTACACCTACACAATTTTCAGTTTGGAGTTTTATGCATAAAGCTGCCATCAACATTCTTGTGCAAGTCTTTTGGTGGAAATATGTTTTCATATTTCTTGAGTAAATATCCACGAGTGGAATTTCTGGGTCATAAGGTCAGTGTATATTTATTTTATAAGAAACTGCTAGATCTTTTCCAAAAGTGATTGAAGCAATTTATAGGTCATCAGCAGTAGAGGAGAGTTTCAATTGTTTCACATTCCTGCCAACATCTCTGGGTTTTAATTTCTTTTTTTAATTTTAGACACTTCTGTGGTATGCAGTACTATGTTGTCATGGCTTTAATTTGCATTTACCTGATGATGAGTACATCTTCATATTCTCATTAACTATTTTTTATTTACTATGTAAAATATTTGAGCAAATATTATAATCACTCATTTTACATTGAGTAATTTGTTCTTCTATTATTGAAATACAGTAGTTCATTGTATATCCTGAATATAAGTTTTATGCCAGATTTATATTTATAAACACTTTCTCTTAGTCCATATTTTGTCTTTGTCTATTCATTTTCTTAATAGAATCTATTAATAAGCAGAAATTTTTATTGTGATGAATTCTAATATTAGCCTTTTTCCTTTTATGGTTATTGCAAACTATGTCTTATCTAAGAAAAATGTGTCTACCCCCAGTTCACAAAAAAAACCATTATTTTATATTTTCTATTATAAGTTTAAAGGTTTGTGCTTTTACATGAGTTTGTTATGCTCCACCTTGAATTACCTTTTTTGTGTTGTGTTAGGGAGTGATGGAAGTTCATTTATTTTCTGTATGAATATATAATTGTTTCATCACCATTTGCTTCAAAGTCTTCCAATTTGAAAATTGGACTGTTTTATTGTCTTTGTCAAAAATCAGTTGAACATCGAGGAAATGCACCACCCAATAGCAGAACATACATTTTTCTCTAGTGCATAAGGAACATTTTCCAGGTAGACCATCTATTAGGTTATAAATCTATTCTCAATAGATTCAAATCATTGAAATCATGAGAAGTGTGTTCTCTAACCACATGGAATGAAATTAGTAATCAATTTTAGAAAAGAAAATTTGGAGAACTCACCAGTACATGAAAATTACATAACATAATTCTAAGTAACCAATTGGTTATAAGAAAAATAAGAACACTTTGAGATACATGAAAAAAAAATAGCATACCAAAACTCATGGATCACAGAGAAAGCCATGTTCTGAGAGAAATTTGTATGGGAAAAAATATGCAGTTATATAAACTTACATTAAGAAAAATTTCAAATCAGTCTACACTTTTACCTTAATGAAATGGAAAAAGAAAAAACTAAACTCAAAGAAAGAGAAAGGAACAAAATAATATTGCAAGTAAACAAAATAGACATTAGAAAAACAATAAAGTAAATTAGCAAAGCCAAAAGCTGGTTCTTTGAAAAGTCCCACTGTCAGTCAATAGGCACAAGCATAAAGAGATGCTCTACGTCCTTAGCTTCTAAGCAACTGTTTATTGAAACCTTAATAGAATACTACTTCATACTCACCAAAATGGCTATAATCATATTTCAAGGGGAAAATAACAAGTATTGACAAATATTTGAATAAACAGAAATCCTTATATGTTGCTGCTGAGAATGTAAAATGTGTAGCTGTTATGGAAGTTTGGCAATTCCTCACAAAGTTCCTGTACGACCTAGGAATTCCTCTCCTATATCCCTAAGAACTGAAAAATATGTTCACATGGAAACTTGTGCACAAATGCTCATGACACCATTATTCATAATAGTCCCACAATATAGAAATCATCCAAATGTCCATCAGCAGATGAATGAATTAACAAAATGTAGAAAATCTGTACGGTGAAATGTCATTCATCCATGGAAAAGGAAGAAAGAAATAGCAATATAGTGCAACATGGATGAACCTTGAAAACATCACACTAGTGGAAGGAAGATAAATACCAAAGTGCACATATTATATGATTATGTGGATATAAAATGTATAGAATAGCCAAATCCATAGAGATTAGAAACTACATTGATATTGCCAGGGCATGGAGGAGGAGGGAATGGGGAAATGAAAGCTAACAGTTATAGGTTCTGTTCTGGAGCTTGGAAATGTTCTAGAGTTAAGCAATGTGGAGTTTGCACAGCATTATCAACATACTAAAAATATAGACTTTACAAAATTAAATACTTTATGATCATAAATTTTATGTTATGTTAAAAAAAATGATGACATAAGTTTGGGTCTATGGCTTTCTAGTCTTCTCCATGATCTATTTTTACTTTATATCAGTACTACACTGTCTTAATTACTGAAGAATTACTGTAAACTTTGAAGTCAGTCCGAGTAAGTCTTCTCACTTGATTCTTTTTTTTTTAATATCACTTTGGATATTTAAGCTATATACCCTGTTTTAAAAAACTTCAGTGCATACCTATTTGTTTGGCAGTAAGCATATGTCAGCATAGAAGAACATTCTTGTAGCTGCTGCCTTCACACATTGCAGATTGAAAAAAAAATTTCACACACGGTGCCTGTAATTTTCTTGTATTTGGGAGCACTATTTCCTTCAGCATTAAACCAAAATCCGAAGGAATATTGTGCACTCCCAATTGCCTATTTTCAAATGAATCAGCCTGTGGATTGGTGTTCGAACAACTAAAACATTCTTATGGGTGTGGCAGTGCCTTTCCTTCTTGTATACATGCTTGCTGCTCATCAGTGTTTATCACAAAGTACCTTTTTCAGTTTTAACTTAGTTTACAACAAATCATTCCCTTAATTTCTATACATGGATTTTTCAGTGATCAACAAACAAAAGCCCATCAGCATGTCCCCCTCATACATGCACCATAATATGTCAGCTCCTGATTTATGTGTTGCAAGAGCTTTGGTTTTTCCCCATTGCAAGCCTCAGTATGAGAGAGAAACTGCTCTTTCACATGGTGTGCCACTGTTGTGCTATGCCCATCTGTCTGATTTGATAAAGGAATTTCACCAATAGCTTGTCTTCTTTTTCTCCAAGCACACTATTTGTTATATGGGGGATCATTTCATAAGCTTCTTGGGAGTGACACTTATTCCTTTTTTTGGCTGTAAGGAGAGTGACTTTGAAAGATGCTTCTGTAGTTTTGGTCTTTCCTTTGCCTTTAGCAATAGTGTTCATCAATTTCATGCAGGAAAACATTATTTTGTGCTTATTATGGAAAATATAAATTTGTTGAGTGGAGATGTCACTGTGTTTAAAGAGGATTTTTTTAATGTGGTGGTTTCACACCACTATTTGGCAGCTTCATATCAGACAAAACACTTAGAATTGAGAGTGAATAGCTGGCTGGCTCAACAAAATCTAATTTTCAGATTCATTATAGTTCTTCCTACTTCCTTTTTTCTTTTTCGACTGTGTAGGAAAGACATCACACTTGTAAATACACATGTCCCAGCACAGAGACTCACACTTTTGCACTGAACCAGCTCACTAGGCATGTTCTACGCATTATTTTGAATTGTATTATTTTATCACAATTCACATACTTTAATCAGAGACTGCTGAATTATTGATATCTCAGTTCCCTGAGAACTTAAGAGACATTAAAATGTTTTAACATTTTGTATTAAGAGACATAATGTATTAAGAGATATTAAACTGTTTTAACCAATAGTAACTAAACTGATTATCTGAAATTAGCTAAGACAGAAAAACTAGCATAATTCTAGTACTGCATAATGAACATTTAAGAATATACTGATTGCCAGACATGGTGGCACATGCCTGTAATCCCAGCAGCTCTAGAGTCTGAGGCAGGAGGACCGTGAGTTCAAAGTCAACCTCAGCTACTTAGCAAGGCCCTAAGCAACTTAGGGAAATCCTGTCTCAAAATATACTAAGTCTATAAATATAATAAGGGATGTGGCTCAGTGGTTTAACATTCCTGGGTTTAATCCCCAAGACCCTCCCCCACTAAAAAAAAAAAAGAAAGAAATACTACTATAATTAGATTTCTAGAAAATCATGATAATAATTAAGGTCACCTGTCAAATATATGTTATATATTATAATATATGCCATACATTATTATATTGTATATTATTATATACTTATACATTAAGAGAATTGCTTTAACGGAGCTAGGAAAAGATTTGAAGAAGACCTGGCAGGATAGTAGGGGACACCAAGACCCCAAGACCCTTAGAGACACACAGGTTTACACACTCCCATCTCTACTGAGACAGGTAACCAGAAATGTTTAACTGTGACCAACTAGAAAGTCTACGTACTCGTAATGCTTCACTGGATTCTTACCCAACTTTGTCAGCAGTCTTTCCCCTACCTGTTGAGCTGCAATTCTCAAACACTTCCCACCAAATGGCTATCAAGGAGCTCCTATCAACTTATATTTCCCACCAGTTGTGAATGAGAAATTCTGTCTCCCCAATTCATCATTGGCACTGAGTAAAGAGATGTTGTACTGCACAATGTGCTTAGATTTTTAAGTGGGCACTCAAAGCAAAAACTCAGATGTAGTTGAAATAACTCTTAAAGATACTCACATCATCCTTTAAGTACAGAGACTGGAGATAGGTCCCCATTTTTTGTTTCAAGTGCAATCTAGAGTATAGGCTCATTGGCTAGAAGAGGGAGCAGAATAACCCCAATTATTTTCATTGTGATTTTTCTCTCCCTTTTCTATTTGTTATTTTTGACTAAATTATGTTTGAATTTGTGTAAATTAACATTGTTTTGTAAATTGCTTTTTTGTTTTTCAATAAGGAGTGTTCATCTTTTTCTTATTTTAAGTCATTGTTACTTCTTTTTATATATATGCATGTGCATTTATACACATATATGTATGTATGTGTGTGTATATATATTTCCTAGCATGCTGTCTCTGCATAATGTCCTGTATAGGAATGTGTGTATAATCTGTTTATGGTCCTCAGCACCACTAGATGAAATATATAAAATTCTAAATTCAATTTCAGAATACATTGGTTTTTATATTTAGATTTTTAATCTTTATGAAATTCATTTTTATATATAGCATTAGGTAAAAAATTAAGTTTATTTTCCCCCAAAGAGTTTGGACTATTATCTCCTAGAAGAACATCTTTAAAATTCCTCATATATTTTTTATTTCCTGGTTTTCTTACAAGATTTTCAGCTGTTATTAATCTGAAAGGAAAAAAAATAAGAGAAATTTTTCCTATCACACACTAGTGCCCAGCACTTTTTCTTCCTCTTGGAGGAGAATGGTGCTACTTCAGTGATTTGGTTATGAATAAGACAATAGGAAAAAAAAGGAGGAATATGAGCTTTTCAATCCTGTTGCAAAGCTATTAATTACCCTTTAGTACCAATTCTTACCTTCCTCCTTAGTAACAGAATTCCCAATTCTTCACTGGGTACATAACCACTCAGAATAAGAGTTATATAATTACTAGCCTTCCTGGGAGCTGGGAAGTTCTTGATTTTGTGAAATGTCCTTAAAGAGAAAAGACGTGTTCTTCCTTGCCTCTGCTTCTTCAGTGCTAACATGGAGCTAAAGTCGCCATATTCGACTGTATGGCATCGTATAAAAAAGACCAGAGCAATGGGACAGTAGTAGCCTGAGTCCCTGATTGAATGGAGTTGACAACCCAAGAAGCAGAATTAACTTCCAACTAATGTAAAACATTGTAGTTTGGAATTGAATTTCCATTGTTTAGAGCTGAACCTAATCCTGAGTCTTTACAGAGCTGCAGGGAGTTCCTATGTTTTATTTAGCATTATATTCACAGAACTTGATGATGGACCTAGAACATAGTTAATAATGTTTGCACAAGGCCTATATTTCTACTTATGGGCATGATAGTGCTGACTCTGAATTTTTCAGGCACTTTGATATATCAGTATATTCCTTGTCATACCTTTCAGATATGGGCCTGCCTATGAGTGTGAAATCTTAAAGGAAACATTGTAAGTTCTCCTCAATGTTTTCCATAACAATTTTTGTTCATAGGCATCTCTTTAGAAGTGCACCTTTTATTTAACTTGTAAGAATGGATAAATCTGAAAATGCCGGTCACCATTTTGATGTCCTTTTTCTTGGAGCACACTGTGAATGGAGAATGCTGAGTGCTCTAGAATAAATCCCAGCCAAGCTCTGGCACTGCCCTGACAGTTCTTTGCAAGGTTTATGCTCCTATTTAATTGCACTTACATCCTTTTCCATTCCCTAAGGGCCTATCTTTATGGAGAAATAGGCAGTTGGCCGAGGATGTTGGAAATGAGCATTTCTTGCTAATTATTTAATTTTCATCTGGCACAAACTAAAACTTCTTAAGTTTAGTGAGAACTGTAAGTCAATTACCTTCCTTTGCTACCCAGGAGCCTACCACCTATAACTAAAATCAAAGACACAGCTTGATTCCTTACCCTTGTCCTCAACCCTGACCAATGAATCTGTTTTTCTCATATACTTATTATGTATGGAATAATGGCGGTGAGCATCTCCTGCCTGTGATAAAACTGAGACTTTGGTAATAAAGTAGTGTAGGCAAAAAGCACTGGCATCTCACACCTCCATTCCTTGTATAAGTACAGGCTTTCATTTATTGCCAATGAAACTGACCAAGTATGGCTTGGGATGAAATACTCATAACAAGTTAGTGAGGAAGATGTCAGGAACTGAGGCTTGGAAAGGTGAATTACTCACCCAAGGTTACCCAGCTAACAAGCAGCAAAGTGGGGATCTCGACCAAATTATGTTCTAGTTCTGATTCAAAACCTGGACCATGGATTTATTACCTCAACTGATAAATGGCCTTTAACCACCTATTTTCTTTAATTCCCATCACCTTTCAAAAAAGAATGTAGGACCCACTGACTTCAGACTGAGCTCCCCTCTGTGTTCCTGTAGAAAAAAAATGGTTTTTAAGCATCACATTTACTATGTATGTGCCATAAATGTTTTACAGGGATTATCTACTTTAATTCTCATTCGCATTGTGATGGAAGCCGCTATACTTATGGAAAAATCCATGAAAAGGACACTTGAGTAGTAAAGACCAGGGTTGCAAATTCAGATCTTTATTTATTCCAGAGACACTGTGCTTAACTATTATGGTTTAATGTTTGGGAGCAAATCTATTTATTAATGTGACTATCTACCTCCTAGACTCTAAAATTTTAGTCTTAAGACCAGGGACAGTTTCTTAGTCGTTTTGTATTCTCAGCATGCAAAATAGGATTGGACACATA
The DNA here is from genome assembly GCF_021218885.2 of Marmota monax. Taxonomy (NCBI): domain Eukaryota; kingdom Metazoa; phylum Chordata; class Mammalia; order Rodentia; family Sciuridae; genus Marmota; species Marmota monax. The sequence continues at coordinate 61,448,677 of NW_026693777.1, read as the reverse complement.
ACAAAAACTAGCTCATTTCAGTTGGAATCTCCCTTTGCCTTTATTGCCTCTTGAATGGTTACTCCCACATGAGGTGGGATTATTAATTTTTTGGAATAGATGGAAATCCAAATTGCACACATTATCAAAAAGAGAGAACTGTGGATTCACTTTCCTAATGCATCACACATTTACACCTACACTGCACATTCCTCCAGGGACTTCCAGGTACACAACAGGAAACGCCTTTCCAAAGAAGTTCCCACACAAGAATGCTTCTTGTGGTCATCATTAGTATTGATTTACCAAGTATTGCCCATGTTCCTGTCTAAGGACATGTTGGTATTTTCCTTCCTGCCCCTTTGAGTTAGGTGAGTCCATGGGAGTTACTGTGACCCATGCAATGTGGGAAGAAGTGACAAGCGTCACTTCCAAGCAGAATGGAAGCACACATATAATTTCCTCCTGGTTCAGTGGCTAGCAGTGTTCCAAATGTGACCGTAAAGGGCAGAGCCCTGTTGATGACTGGCAGTGAACAATACTGTGAGCAACACACAAGCCTTTGTTGTTGTGAGCTATTATTGGGAAGGAACGGAGTCTCTCCTGATGGAGGCACTACTGGGAATATCCAGTGGAGTGATTCTTAGTATTTTAATTTTACATAGAGGAATTAACAGGAAGGTCATTAAAGCTGGGGATTAATCCCCAAAGCTTTAGACCCCACTAGAAGCTTAAGGACTCTTACTAAGCTAAATTTGTGACTCAGAGGATGATATAAGTCAACCATCCTCCATCTCCTCTGGGATCTGAGAAGGTTAAAATAAGCCCAAATTATTGCTTACGGAATTGAAGTGAGAAGAGCAAAATATTCCAAAGGCCAAAGGGTGAATGGCATATGGAACCTCCTTCCTGATTCCAGTTGAACTCACTTGCCTGAGACTGGTGTGTGCATGCCAGGAGAGGGGACGAACCTGTTGCTCTCAGGAAGAGCTTCTGGCTTTATGATTTTATTATATCTTCAATCTTGGCTGGTTAGAAGATTCATTTATACATTTAACCAGATTTTCCCAGGGTATAAATTCCCCCCATAGATAAATTAAGCGCTTTTAGGGATACAATCCGTCTGTGAGGACACCAGGGTACCATTCAGTGCTTTGCAGCAGCAATTTACCAAATGGTACCCTGGTGACTGAGAGAGGGAGTGCACATCTGTAAGGAGCCTTTCTTCAAGTCCGGGGATGTGTGCTCAGAATTCTTCCTGTAATGCATGGACAGCATAAGGTGGAGAATGGGGACAGCAAGATCTCCTCATTGTTCTTATGTTCCCACATCCATACTGGTCTGCTGTGTCAGTGGAAGAGAAGCCAAGGTCAATTAGTGAGGGAGGTGAACTAAGCCCCTGGGTGGAAGCCTTTTCTCCTCTGAGTCACTTCTCCTGGGGATCTTCACTCCCTAGGAGGCTTGCTCTATTGCCTGTTACTTTTCTGCTCAGGATCCCAATGTCAAGGACTTTTCCTAGATCAAATTCCTATGAAATTTGCCCACGATTTAGCCCTGTCTTTTCCCTGTCACTTCAACATATACCTATTATTTTTTTTCCCTTCTGTTAAGGTCCTACATTTATTAACTAATTAATTCATTCAACAATTAACAACCACTTATATCCAAAATACAGTTTTAGTTGATTGCAAAGGTCTCTGGTTTAGATGGAACTGAGTTTAAATCCTGGCTCCATTATTTATGGATCTTCCACTTTATACCTCACTTTACCATTCTGAAAAGAGAGGTACTAATATGATCTCCTTCACAAAGTTAAAGATTAAATGAAATAATCCATGTAAAAAGTTCCATGAGATGCTGAGCATAGAATAAATATTAGCTCCTCTTATTATTTACCATCTTCTATGTGTGTCTGTGTTAGCCAGCTTTGCATCACTATGAACAAAATACCTGACATGAACAACTTAGAGGAGCAAAGGTTTATTTAGGGATCAGAGTTTCAGAAGTTCAGTCCATGGTCCTGTGACTGCTCTGGGCCTGAGGCAAGGTGAAGAATCATGGGGGAAATTGTGGTGGAGAAAAGCTTCTTAGTTCATGGCATCCAGGAAGCAGACAAAGAGAAGAACCAGGGACAAGATAAAGTTCCCAAGGGCACACCCCCAAGGAGCTACTTCCTCCAGCCATTCCCCTCACTTTCTGCCTATAGTCAGCATCTGTTAGTCCATTCAAACTATTAATCCATCAAATAGATTAATCTATTGATGAGGTTATGGCTCTCATAATCCAATTTTTCCACCTCTGAGCACTGGTACATTGTCTTATACATGAGCTCTTTCAGAGACACCTCATATCGAAACCATAACTGTGCCAGACCCTGAAGAGCTAGAGATATACAGATAAGAAACTCATGGTCTGCAGCAGAGATTCTCAAGGTTTGGTCTTTGTCCACCTGCAGGAGAAGCACCTGGGGACTCATTAGATAAGAAAATTCTCAGACCCCACTCAGCCCCATTGAATGAGAAACTTTGAGGTTCAGGAATCTGTTTAACAAGTTCTCCAAGTGACTTGGACCCTTATTCAATTGAAAGCCTCTACTTAATAGGATAATAGTACCCTACATCTATAAGTGTTTTTATTTCCCTAAAGTATTTTCTTCCCATATTTTTTATTGGTGCATTATAGTTGTACATAATGGTGGGATTCATTATTACATATTTGTACATGCATGCACTCTAACAATATAATTTGGCCAATATCATTCTCTAATATTTCCCCTTTCCCTCCTCTTCTCCCTCGCCCTGGTCCCTCTCCTATATTCTACTGATCTCCCTTTGATTTTCATGAAATCTCTTCATAATTTCTTTTCCTTTTTCTTCTCTAGCTTCCATACATGAAAGAAAACACATGACCCTTGACTTTCTGAGTTTATCTTATTTACCTTAACATAAAGTTCTCAAGTTCCATCCATTTTCCTGCAAATGACACAATTTCATTCTACTTTATGGCAGAGTAAAACTCCATTGTGTGTGTGTGTGTGTGTGTGTTGCATTTTCTTTATCCATTCATCCATTGATGGATGCCTATGCTGGTTCCATATTTTGGCAATTGAATTGTGCTGCTATAAACATGGGTATGCATGTATCACTGGAGTATGATGACTTTAATACTTTAGGATAAATACTGAGGTGGGGTATAGCTGAATCATATAGTCGTTCCTTGCTTAGTCTTTGTAGAAATTGCCATACTGATTTCCACAGTAGTTGTACTAATTTACAGTCCCACCAACAGTGTAAAAATGTTCCTCTTTCTCCACATCCTGTCCAACATTTATTAGTGTTACCCTTCTTGATAGCTGCCATTCTAACTAGAGTGAGGGGAAATCACAGTGTAGTTTTGATTTGCATTGCCCTAATTGCTAATGATGTTGAACTTTTTTTCATATATTTGTTAGCCATTTGTATTTCTTCTTTTGAGAAGTGTTTGCTTAGTTCATTTGTCCATTTATTAATTGGGTTATTTGGTTTCGTTGTAAGTTTCTTTTTGTAAGTTTACAAAATAATGCTACACATTTTTCATACAACAGTCCTGCAAAGGAGGAACGATGATTACTTCCCCTATTTGCAACTGAGTTATTGAAGGTCTTGATTTAGTAAATGGTGCCCTTGTGCTTAGGTACTCAGCCCCTCAAAGAAAGTGACCTTCTAACTGTTAAGGAATGAATTTCAGTTTGTTTAAACCAGAGTTGATGTTACAAATCTCTTTTTAAGTGGTTGAGTTAGGAGTGGATTTACAACTTAGTTCTGGCCAACAGACATACATGAAAACCCATTAATGGGTTTCTGGGAATTTTTCTCTTTCTCCAAAAATTAGTCAAGGACAAGATAGTCTTTTTCTGATGTGCATGATATATACAACAGCCACAACCATATTGCACCATGAGGGAGGTAGCATGAGGCCCAAGCTGATATTTTGAGGCCAAGGGGTAGATATGGGAAAGGCCTTTGCTAGTACCATCGAGCTACAAGGTCAGCCAGTCCCATTTTACTTTATATAGTACCTCTTGTGTATGACAAAATTTCCATCTCACTTAGGCATTTTAAGTTGGATTTTCTGTTCCTTGAACAGGATCACAACAGCCCTGTGAAGAGAAAAACTTGCTAGGAGTAACAGAATTGGCCATCTGAACTCATGTCCTGAGATTAAAAACCCTTGTCCTATCCATAACACGGTTTGCTGACAGATGAATCCTGATGGATGATGGGTCTGATGGATGGGGCCACACCAATACATAAATTCTAGTATATAGCTCTGTCACATCCCCATACCACCCTTCTACCCACACCATCTGCCAATTTAAGCTAGAACTCTAGGGTGCCACATCCTTATCTCTAGATCCTAGTCAAATCCCTGGTATTTACTTGACACACAATAAATGGTAAATAATATGACTTTTATAATGCTCTAAAAAAGCTGTAGATGGAGGGAGTGACCATATAATTGCATGAATAAATGAATGAGTGACTGCTGAAGGGTTGATGGTATATATGCACTTAATGTAGTCCCTCTCTCATAAAAGTCACAGTTTAATAGTGATGATCTTCTGTGCCTTAACCCAGAAGAGCCCTTACTGTAAAAGCTTCAGAGTTCAGTGGAGAAGTACAGGAGAGGAGAGAGGCTTATTCTTTCTATGGGATCACTGCCTATAAGGACAGGGTAAAACTTTGTAGTGCTGAGCTGATCATTAGGAACTGACTCACCTGGGGGTCAACAGAGGTGACTGGATCAAAACCTGAACTTTGGTCTAGTTTGTCATGCCCCAGCCCCCAGAACACAATGCTTGAACTTCCTGCTTTTTAGACTTCTCAGACCCCTGAAAGGCCAGGACCTTTGCTTTGAGAGAGTCCTGCTCACTGAGGTGTGGAAGACCTCCTCCTGGACAGAAGCAGAGTTGGTCAGGAGCAGCAGTAGATTGGACCTTGTAGGGAAGGAGGTATGCTCCCCCCCCACCACTATTGCTCTCTCTTCTTCTTCCTCCCCTTTCCCATGCTGATGTTTCTAAGTCTTATTCTCATGCATAGATAGAGCAAATATTAGGTTTGGAAAGGACTCCTTGAATCCTCCAGTTTGGACTTCTTGTTTGATTGATGAAGCAGCTGAAATAAGTGTCTTACCTGGGAGCTCCAAACAGTTCCAGCAGATGAACAGAGTGGTCAAATGCAGGCTGGGTGTCAGTCAAAAATTGGAAGAAGGGGTGTTGTCACATGGCTCTGCCCCCCATGAATTGTAAGATCTTAGACACATTCCTCATCTTCTCCCTGTTTCTCCATTTCCACAACCATAACATGGGAGTTATAACAGAAGTTGTCTCAGTGCATTGGCATGTGGGCATGTGTGTAACATGCAGAAAATGTTTAAAGCACTTGAAGCGTGAACACTCAGTAGCAGTCAGTTACGTAATAATATCTAATGTGAGAATGATGATCAAGAAGAAAGGCTGGAATTTGGACTGAAGCTTTTAAATTACTGTTTATTCCACCTACCCATTCTTTCATCTATTTCCTTCTTTGTTTTCCCTAGCCTGAGATTTCAGCCTCATTTTTTGTTTTTCATTTTACTGCTATTTGCATTTGAGAGAAAATGTGTTGTGTAAAAAACATGGACGCTGGAATTAGACCTGTGTCGAGTGCCTACATTTGTTGAATATTAACCATGGAGCTTTGGTCAGACTGCCTAATACACCTGGACTAAGTTTCTTTGTTAAAAAAAACAAAAACAAAATAAATCAAAACCAAAAACAAAACAAAACACAGTTCCTAGCATTGAGGATTACTTGTGATAATCATAGTAATAGCCCTAGCATTATGCTTCCCCTGAGGCTGTAGTCCGGGAAGCATAATAGTGAAGACTCCGATTCCCAACCTTGTCTCCTCTGGAAACAGTGCCGGGGCATCCCTGAGGTTGAATAGTGGCACCATATGTCCAAATGGACCAAGTCAGTACAGCCAGATTAACTCCAGTCCAGCCAGATGGTTAAGTCTGAGACTAACTGTTGACCTTGTACAATCACAAGGTTATGGCATAGATGACAATGAATTTAAGATTGGCCACACCAGGTTCACAGTCATCAGGATGATTCTGTGTCCCAACCTATAACTTCTGTCTACTGTCAAAGATCTTTTTGCTAAGGCTTAAACAAATGTCATTTAAAATTATCTTGCTGTCCTCAAATGGAAAAGCTGCTTTTAAAACTCAGCACTGCTAAACTTGGGCAGTGGAGCAGCTTGAGGAGAGGAAATGGTGCTACTGAAGAGTTGGGAGTTTCAGTTCCTTATTTCATTTGGCCACCATGTAAATGACTTTGACCAAGTCCTCACTGATTTTACTTGGTTTCCTCCCGATCCTTTGTGAAGGACTCAGCCTATTCTGAGTCCACAGTGTTATTTCTAATAAATTTTCTCACCTTCTGACCATTCCACCATAACATCTTCCATAATGAACACCTCCTTTTATCTATCTTTTCTAACACAGCTCCCTTCAACACTATGTGTTATGTAGCACCAAGTATTCTTTAGGCAATGAAATGAAATGGCAGAAGGGTCTTGTATATCTAATCCAACCAATGCATGCAAAAAATTGACCCCAGAGATGTTCAGTATCTTATCCAAAGTCACACAACTTCTTGGATGCAGTTCTAGAACTCCTGCCTTTGACACCCTGTAATGAAAAGGTGGTTGCTGAGTGATGATGATACATGACTGCATCCTTTTTGATCATATCATCATGGCATAAATGTTAAGGGTAACAGCTATGTGACCCAAGGCTTTATTTTCTTTATTATGACAACATATAGCTGGGAAGAAAATAGTTGTGGATCTAACTTTTGGATATGAAGTAAGTGTCAAACTGAAATGTTATTGACTCTATAGTGCTTCCTACCCTGATAAATGTATCCAATATGTTTCCAGTGACTCATGTACAGGGCGGATGTATCTTTTTTATCATCTTAGTGACAATTTTGTTGCTCTGCCTAGAGCTCCCCCAAGATCTGCATAAGCATTGATAATTAGCCACAGCATTATGGAATTTCATCCAAAAATTAATAATTTGATTGGTTATTCAAAACCTTAAGCATCCTGACAGCCAGCAATCAATTGATGGGAGAAATAATGTGCAAACTGATGGTTTATCTTCTTTTTTCAACAAATGAGCTTGTCTATGAGCCAGACAACATATCAGGAAATTGTGGGAGGATGGTTTGCTTGAACACTGTATCTGGAAGATCCATGAATGATACAAAAGGATTTTCTAAAACTTAGGTTGATCCTTAAATATTGTTTCTTAACAGAGAAAAAAAAATTTTAAAGGGGATATGATGCAATATTTTTGTCTTCACACTGCCATAAAAATGTTTTAAAAGACCCCAAACTAAAAACTATGAGACAAAATTGGTGACAGAATACATGAAATGAGAATTTTAAGGAAAAAATATGCAGAGATTTTTAAGTGGCAAAAACTCTGCTGGGTACAAATGATGAGGGCCCTGGTTTTTAATAAGCCCCAGATATCTCTTTTCCAAAATACATGGCAAAAAACCACCACTTTAGAAGAGTTCCTCATATGGTCCTCAAAAACATTATACAGTTTTGTGGTCATTTATAACTTACATGTATTATGGAACTTTGAATGCCCCCCCACAGAGGAAATCATTCCCAAGATATATACATACAAAATATATAAAAATAAGCAAAATGCAAAATAATAAATAAAATGCTTGATCTGTGTAAGTGCCCTGTACCTTCAGAAGACAGATCTTACCTTCCAACAATACAGCAGGATTCTTTCAACTCCTACATAGCTTCTCCAGTGTAGACAGCTAACAACACACCCACATCAGTATTTTCACTTTAACAATAGATACATAGCAAAAAATCATCAATTCATTAGAATTCAATGCTAAGAAACTCTCTCACAACACCTCTTTGTGAATCTGACCTGAGGTTGCTCACTGGAGGGAACTGAAATTGCATCTGACAGAGTCATGTATTTTAATTGTAAAAGGTCTTAAAGGATGAGGAGATCCAAAATGAATAAGAAAGGGTCCTCCCAAAGCAGTGGTCAAAAATATCTTTGTTTAATCAACAGCAGTTTGTTGAACAACAGTGATTCTCAGACTTGGCTGCTCATTAGAATTGCCTGGGGAGCTTTTACTACATCCAGCCTGAGCTGCACCCCAAACCAATTAAACCAGAATCGCTGTGGGTGGAACCCAGGCATCAGCACTTTCTAAAGCTCCCCAGGTGATTCCAGTGTGCAGTCAAGTTTGAGAACCTCTGACCTGGAGATGAACCATCCTAGGTGATTAAATGATTGACCTCAATTTTTCAATCTCTTGTCTAATGCTGTGCATTCCCACCCTTGCAGTGGTCTCTTGCTAGGCAGAAGATATCTGTCCACCCTTTTGACTTTGGATTTGGCCACGTGACTTATTTTGACCATTGAGATGTTAGTAAAAAGATGTATGCCTGTTGAGAGCCACAGCCAAAGGGGCCCCAGCAAACTTCCAGCTGCCAGCAAACTTCCAGCTGCTGGCTGATGATTGGCTCACAGCGGCCCCAGCAACATCTAGCTGATTGGCTCCTCGGCCCCAGGAACATCTAGCTGATTGGCTCCTCTGCGGTGATGCTCATTGGGCTGTTTCCCTGCCCTTTCAGACCACGGAGCTGCTCATTGGGGGACTTTTTTGGCTCCGCCCATGTGACCCAGCCAATCGGCCTCAAGAGCAGGAAGATTGTGGGAGGTGGAGAGAAGCTTGTGTGGGAGAGAGAGGCTTGTGGAAAGCTGGTGGTGGCAGTTGAGGCTCTGAGGGTTTTTCCTGAGAGGCTGTTTTGTTTGGCGTGTGTGGTTCTAAAAATAAAGTTAGTTTCTTTTGACAAGTGGCTCCTGATTGTGCCCAGCCAGACTGCGGCATTTGGTGGCCCGTACGGGGAGCGACTGAGGGTAAGTGAAACTGCTCGCCCCTGAGGGCAGGGCGAGAGGATGGGTAGCCATTTTAAGATTCCTCTTTTATTTTGCTTCACTTTTGTTTTAAGTTGCCTGTCCCTGGAGATGAGTGAGACGGAAGAAAAACCGCTCACATCTGAGGAAAAACTATTTACGTCTGAGGAACAGATAGGGAGAAAGGACGGATGCACATGTCAGGAGGATAGAAAGGCTATAATGACTTTTTGTTGTTCCCTTTTTATTTCATTCTGTCTCGGTTTTGTTTGGCATCATCTTGTTGGGTTGTATTATAGTAGAAATACGGGATCAGAAATTAGTAAAAAACAAACTGAAAGAGTGTTAAGTAAATTGTTAGAGGAAGGAGGCATCTCAGTAAAATCAAGACCAATCAGGGCATACGTTGATACAATACAAAAATGTAGCCCATGGCTTTTTAAGGAGGAGTTGTTAAATATATCACAATGGAACCATCATGGTGAAGATTTAAAAAGAATAGAAAAGAAAAGCCCAGGGACTCTGCCAGTTGGCACATTGCCATTGTGGACGTTCATATCTTTTTGCTTAGTCCAAAGCCTTCAGTTCAGACAATGGTAGAGGAAGGAGAAGACATAATGATTCAAGTAAAAGAGAAGGTCTCTCAAGTTAGTCAGACAGAGGAAAAGATTCAAGTAAAAGAGAAGGCCTCTCAAGCTAGTCAGACAGAGAAAGAAAGTGTAAAACAGAAAAAGCCATCAGGGGGAAAGTTACAACAGGAGACTGCTACTAACACCTTTCTATCACCAGAGGGTGTAAGTGTCCAACCAACAGCACCACCTCTACAGGAGACTGCTACTAACACCTTTCTATCACCAGAGGGCGTAAGTGTCCAACCAACAGCGCCACCTCCATATGCTGGGAGGCCCCCAACCCCCGCAGTTGATAGTTGGGATCCTGAGACAAGATCTCAAATATTAACATGCCCTGTATTTGAGGCAGGAGGGCAGCGATTTTACCAAGTTTTAAATTTCAAAACAGTGAAGCAGCTAAAAGAGGCTGTAACAACCTATGGTCCTCAAGCACCCTTCACTGTAAGCATGGTCGAATCCATTAACAACTTGAACATGACGCCAGCAGATTGGGCTAATATGTGTAAAGCTGTGCTAAATGGAGGATAATACCTGTTATGGAAGGTTGCCAATGAGGAATTTTGCAAGGAGACGGCTAGGCGAAATGCAGCAGCTGGTTATCCTCAGAGAAATCTAGATATGTTGTTAGGAAAGGGACCTTATGAGGATCAGCAGCAACAAATTGCATATGATCCTGGCGTATACGCACAAATTGCTGCAGATGCAATTAAGGCATGGAAGACTTTACAAGGACATGGAGGTTTACAACGTCAATTATCTAAGGTAATACAAGGAGCTAATGAACCTTATGCTGAATTTGTAGATAGGCTTATTCAAACAGCTACCAGAGTTTTTGGGAATACAGAACAAGCAATGCCATTACTAAAACGCCTGGCTTATGAGCAAGCGAATCGTTGGTGCAGAGATATCATTAGACCATGGAAACATGAAGATTTAAACACATATATTAAATTATGTAGAGACATTAATGAACAAGAGCAAGTCGTGGCAGCTTCAGTAAAACAGGCTTTAGATGCCAGAGACATTAATGAACAAGGGCAAATTGTGGCAGCTGCAGTAAAACAGGCTTTAGATGCCAGGCCAAGAACATGCTACAATTGTGAACAAACAGGACATTTTAAAAGGAATTGCCCCAAACACAGACACAACATATCAGAATCTATGGGACACATTGAAAGCAGTTCTAAGAGGAAAATTCATTGCTTGGAGTTCATTCCTTAAAAAAAGAAAAAACCAACAAATAAATGATCTCATACTTCATCTCAAAATCCTAGAAAAAGAAGAGCAAAACAACAGCAAAATAAGTAGAAGGCAAGAAATAATTAAAATCAGAGCTGAAATTAATGAAATCGAAACAAAAGAAACAATTGAAAAAATTGACAAAACTAAAAGTTGGTTCTTTGAAAAAATAAACAAAATTGACAGACCCTTAGCCATGCTAGCGAAGAGAAGAAGAGAGAGAACTCAAATTACTAACATACGGGATGAAAGAGGCAATATCACAAAGACACTTCAGAAATACAGAAGACAATCAAAAATGATTTTGAATCCTTATACTCCAATAAATTAGAAGATAGTGAAGGCATAGATAAATTTCTTAAGTCATATGATCTGCCCAGATTGAGTCAGGAGGATATAGACAACCTAAACAGACCAATATCAATTGAGGAAATAGAAGAAACCATCAAAAGACTACCAACTAAGAAAAGCCCAGGACCGGATGGGTATACAGCAGAGTTTTACAAAACCTTTAAAGAGGAACTAATACCAATACTTTTCAAGCTACTTCGGGAAATAGAAAAAGAGGGAGAACTTCCAAATTCATTCTACGAGGCCAACATCACCCTGATACCTAAACCAGACAAAGACACTTCAAAGAAAGAAAACTTCAGACCAATATCTCTAATGAACCTAGATGCAAAAATCCTCAATAAAATTCTGGCCACTCGGATACAAAAACTTATCAAAAAAATTGTGCACCATGATCAAGTAGGATTCATCCCTGGGATGCAAGGCTGGTTCAGTATACGGAAATCAATAAATGTTATTCACCACATCAATAGACTTAAAAATAAGAATCATATGATCATCTCGATAGATGCGGAAAAAGCATTTGACAAAGTACAGCATCCCTTTATGTTCAAAACTCTAGAAAAACTAGGGATAACAGGAACATACCTCAATATTGTAAAAGCAATCTATGCTAAGCCTCAGGCTAGCATCATTCTGAATGGAGAAAAATTGAAGGCATTCCCTCTAAAATCTGGAACAAGACAGGGATGCCCTCTCTCACCACTTCTGTTCAACATAGTTCTCGAAACACTGGCCAGAGCAATTAGACAGACGAAAGAAATTAAAGGCATCAAAATAGGAAAAGAAGAACTTAAATTATCACTATTTGCAGATGACATGATTCTATACCTAGCAGACCCAAAAGGGTCTACAAAGAAACTATTAGAGCTAATAAATGAATTCAGCAAAGTGGCAGGATATAAAATCAACACGCATAAATCAAAGGCATTCCTGTATATCAGTGACAAATCCTCTGAAATGGAAATGAGGACAACCACTCCATTCACAATATCTTCAAAAAAAAAAATAAAATACTTGGGAATCAACCTAACAAAAGAGGTGAAAGACTTATATAATGAAAACTACAGAACCCTAAAGAGAGAAATAGAAGAAGATCTTAGAAGATGGAAAAATATACCCTGTTCATGGATAGGCAGAACTAACATCATCAAAATGGCGATATTACCAAAAGTTCTCTATAGGTTTAATGCAATGCCAATCAAAATCCCAACGGCATTTCTTGTAGAAATAGAGAAAGCAATCATGAAATTCATATGGAAAAACAAAAGACCCAGAATAGCAAAAACAATGCTAAGCAGGAAGTGTGAATCAGGCGGTATAGCGATACCAGACTTCAAACTATACTACAGAGCAATAGTAACAAAAACAGCATGGTACTGGTACCAAAACAGGCGGGTGGACCAATGGTACAGAATAGAGGACACAGAAACCAATCCACAAAACTACAACTACCTTATATTTGATAAAGGGGCTAAAAGCATGCAATGGAGGAAGGATAGCATCTTCAACAAATGGTGCTGGGAAAACTGGAAATCCATATGCAACAAAATGAAACTGAATCCCTTTCTTTCACCATGCACAAAAGTTAATTCAAAATGGATCAAGGAGCTTGATATCAAATCAGAGACACGGCGTCTGATAGAAGAAAAAGTTGGCTACGATCTACATTCGGTGGGGTCGGGCTCCAAATTCCTCAATAGGACACCCATAGCACAAAAGTTAATAACTAGAATCAACAAATGGGACTTACTCAAACTAAAAAGTTTTTTCTCAGCAAAAGATACAATAAGAGAGGTAAATAGAGAGCCTACATCCTGGGAACAAATCTTTACTCCTCACACTTCAGATAAAGCCCTAATATCCAGAGTATACAAAGAACTCAAAAAATTAGACAATAAGAGAACAAACAACCCAATCAACAAATGGGCCAAGGACCTGAACAGACACTTCTCAGAGGAGGACATACAATCAATCAACAAGTACATGAAAAAATGTTCACCATCTCTAGCAGTCAGAGAAATGCAAATCAAAACCACCCTAAGATACCATCTCACTCCAGTTAGATTGGCAGCCATTATGAAGTCAAACAACAACAAGTGCTGGCGAGGATGTGGGGAAAAGGGTACACTTGTACATTGCTGGTGGGACTGCAAATTGGTGCAGCCAATTTGGAAAGCAGTATGGAGATTTCTTGGAAAGCTGGGAATGGAGCCACCATTTGACCCAGCTATTCCCCTTCTCGGTCTATTCCCTAAAGACCTAAAAAGAGCATGCTACAGGGACACTGCTACATAGATGTTCATAGCAGCACAATTCACAATAGCTAGACTGTGGAACCAACCTAGATGCCCTTCAATGGATGAATGGATAAAAAAAATGTGGCATTTATACACAATGGAGTATTACTCTGCATTAAAAAATGACAAAATCATAGAATTTACAGGGAAATGGATGGCATTAGAGCAGATTATGCTAAGTGAAGCTAGCCAATCCCTAAAAAACAAATGCCAAATGTCTTCTTTGATATAAGGAGAGTAACTAAGAACAGAGTAGGGTCGAAGAGCATGAGAAGAAGATTAACATTAAACAGGGATGAGAGGTGGGAGGGAAAGGGAGAGAGAAGGGAAAATGCATGGAAATGGAAGGAGACCCTCAGAGTTATACAAAAGTACATACAAGAGGAAGTGAGGGGAAGGGGAAAAATAATATAAGGGGGACAAATGAATGTCAGTAGAGGGAGCAGAGAGAGAAGAGGGGAGGGAAGGGGAGGGGAGGGGAGGGGAGGGGGGATAGTAGAGGATAGGAAAGGCAGCAGAATACAACAGACACTAGTATGGCAATATGTAAATCAATGGATGTGTAACTGATGTGATTCTGAAATCTGTATATGGGGTAAAAATGGGAGCTCATAACCCACTTGAATCAAATTGTGAAATATGATATATCAAGAACTATGTAATGTTTTGAATAGCCAACAATAAAAAATTTAAAAAAAAAATAAAAGGAATTGCCCCATTGGAGGAGGGTTTAACAAAACTAGGTATCAAAGGAGTAGAATACCAGGTATTTGCCCACGATGCCGTAGAGGGAGACATTGGGCTAATGAATGCCGTTCTCAAACCACCATAGAGGGTACTCCATTATCAAAAAACGAACAAGGACCAGGTGTTTATCCACGATATTGTGGAGAAAGGCATCGGGCTCCATTGCCAAAAAATGGACAGGGGGGCCCAATGCTCCGGGGCCCAAAACCACAAATATACGGAGCACTGGAGGAACCCAGCAACCCCATCAGGGTAGTGCCCAGGACACATTGTCCATCAGATCCCTCATCAGACAAACCAGAGGGAGCGCAGGGTTGGACATCTGCGCCTCCGCCAGAGCAGTACTAACTCCAGAGATGGGAGTTCAAGTCATTCCCACAGGGGTGAAAGGACCTCTTCCCAAAGGAACAGTAGGCTTATTATTGGGACGCAGCTCTTCTACTCTAAAAGGACTTATGATAAGTCCTGGGGTAATTGATCCCGATTATGAAGGTGAAATAAAAATTATAGCCAGTTCTCCAAAGGGTATATCAGTAATTTCACCAGGAGATAGAATACACAGTTACTAATAATACCCAGCCTACATGATAAATTTTCCAGTCGTACTGTAGAAAGAGGTTCCAAGGGATTAGGCTCCACAGGTGTAGATTGGGCTATGCTTTCTTTAAATTTAGATTCTCGCCCCATGCTAAAACTAAATATTCAAGGACATGAATTTAATGGGCTACTGGATACAGGTGCAGACCTTAGCATCATCTCTCGTCAAGAATGGCCAAAACATTGGCCATTACAACAAGCCACTCAAACGCTTCGAGGCCTAGGAGTGGCAACTAATCCCCATAGAAGTGCAATGGTATTAGATTGGAAGGATCCTGAAGGATGTGAAGGAACTATACAGCCATATGTATTGGATCATCTTCCTATAAATTTATGGGGACGAGATGTCCTAGATCAATTAGGTTTGACATTAACAAATAACATCAACCAAAATGCACCCACTATTATGACTAGACAAGGTTTTAGGAAAGGAAAAAGATTAGAAAAACAAGAACAAGGTATAGCAGCACCAATACAAATAGATCAAGGAACAGACAGACATGGGTTGGATTTTCAGAAAGGGCCACTGAGACAATAAAAATTACTTGGAAATCAGAAAGACCAGTATGGGTTCCTCAGTGGCCCCTGACTAAAGAAAAGATACAAGCAGCCCATGACCTGGTCAAACAACAATTAGCAGAAGGACATATACAACCTTCTGTATCTCCCCATAATACTCCCATTTTTGTCATCAAAAAGAAATCTGGTAAATGGAGATTATTGCAAGATTTAAGAGCCATTAATAATGAGATGGTTATTATGGGACCTGCTCAATCAGGGATTCCTCAGTTGTCTGCTTTGCCAAAAACCTGGTATGTTTTAGTTATAGATATTAAAGATTTTTTTTTTCAATTCCAATTCATCCTAAGGATAGTCCACGTTTTGCATTTACTATCCCTGCACTGAATCATGAAGGTCCTGATCAGAGATATGAATGGAAAGTACTCCCTCAAGGGATGGCTAACAGCCCAACTATGTGTCAAATTTATGTTAACAAAGTAATCCAGCCACTTAGAAATCAAAATCCTGAACTACAAATATTTCACTATATGGATGATGTATTATTAGCACACAAAGATAAAAACACATTGCTAGAATGTTATGCCACATTTACAAACTTATTAAAAAATTATAATCTAGAGATAGCAATAGATAAAGTACAATTAAATTTTCCAATTAATTATTTAGGAGTTCTATTATCCTCAACCATGGTCCGTCCACCAAAAATTCAAATACGAGTAGATCAACTCAAATCACTTAATGACTTTCAAAAGTTATTAGGAGACATGAATTGGATAAGGCCTTATTTAGGTATACCAACAGGAGAGTTGGAACCTTTATTTGATATCCTAAAAGGTCCATCAGATCCAAATTCACCCCGAATGTTAATGCCTGAAGCAAGAAAGGCATTAAAAATCATTGAAACATATATGGAAAATATGCATTTGGATAGAATTGATATAAGTTTGCCTTTATTATTTATTGTACTACCAACAAAAAATATTCCTACAGGAGTATTTTGGCAAGAAGGTCCATTATTATGGATACATTTATCTTATTCTCCTAACACTATTCTTACTAGGTATCCTGAGGCTGTAGGACAATTAATACTCAAAGGAATAAAAGCAGCAAAGGGAGTGTTTGGGATTTCTCCCAATAAAATTATTACTCCATATACTATGAATCAAATTGATGAGTTAGCTAATGAGTTAAATACTTGGGCAATAATCATGTGCAAATCTAATGTTTCATTTGATAACCACTTACCATCTAATCCTTTATTGTCTTTTTGGTCATTGCATCCTGTAATTTTTCCAAAAATGACAAGAAAAACACCTATCATGAATGCTCCAAATATATTCACTGATGGGTCAAATAATGGTACAGCAGCAGTAGTTACCCCTGATCAAACTTTTACATTTTTAGTACCCAAACAATCAGCTCAAAAGGTAGAGCTTAATGCAGTTTTACAAGCTTTTGTGATGTTTAAAGATTCTGTATTTAATTTATTTTCTGATAGTCAGTATGTAGTTAATGCTATAGTATCTCTTGAAGATGCTGGTAGGATTTCCCCTTCTTCTACTGTTTTCTCTTTGCTTTCCACTATACAAAGTCTAATCTGGGACAGAAAAGATCCATTCTTTATAGGACATATCAGGGCACATACAGGATTGCCTGGAGCCCTTAGTTTGGGCAATGATTTAGCAGATAAAACTACACATGACATACATATTTTCTCTACACTAGAAGAAGCTATAAATTTTCATAAAAAGTTCCATGTCAATGCTAATACTTTACAAAAGCGTTTTAAAATAACTAAGGAACAAGCTAGACAAATAATAAAACAATGTCAAAATTGTGTGACCTTTTTACCACAAGTTAATCTTGGAGTCAATCCTAGAGGATTGATACCTAACCATATTTGGCAGATGGACGTCACACACTTGCCAGAATTTGGAAAATTAAAATATTTGCATGTTACAGTTGATACTTCTTCTGGATTTTTGATGGGCTCCCTTCATGCCGGAGAAAAAACTAAAGATGTTATAGCTCATTGCTTACAAAATTTTGCCACTGTGGGTGTTCCAAAACAGTTAAAAACAGATAATGCCCCTGGTTATACTTCTACCTCTTTTAAACAATTTTGCTCAACATTTGGTATTACTCATATAACAGGAATCCCATACAATCTACAGGGACAAGGCATAGTTGAAAGAGCTCATCAAACTATTAAAATGTACTTATTAAAGCAAAAAGAAGGAATTGGGAAGGGGTATATATTCCCCAAAGATAAACTTAAAATAACCCTTTTTACTCTAAACTTTTTAAATTTGGATTCATCAGGACTTAGTGCTGCGGAAAGGCATATGTCTCCAAAAAATGTACATAAGCCCAAGGTACTTTGGAAGGATATTCTAACAGGACAATGGAAAGGTCCTGACCCAGTAATTGTCTGGAGTCGGGGGTCTGTTTGTGTGTTTCCACAGGGAGAACAGCAGCCGATTTGGATTCCAGAAAGATTAACTAAAGCGATTTCTACAAACCAAAAAGAAGATGATTTGGCTCAAATCCATAACAACTGATATCCAAAACTCCAGTTTGGCTATTCTTACATCTGCAACAGAACCAGGATGCTTTTTTCAATATCTATTTTATTATTGCCCTTTGCCATATCATGAAGTTCTATTTTGTTTTTTGAGCTCATACAGACCTAGGTTAATGTTTTGCTGATCAGTTCTATTTTTTGACTATAGAGTTTTTAAACATTGCAATGGAGATTTCACCTGTAAAAAGTTATAAGGCCTTTACTATAATGTTATGTGTTGTATGTATTATATTATGTGTGCACACTTGTGTTTTGTGTTATATGTTTGAATGTATGTATGTCCATATATCATATAAGATGAGCGCTCATGATAAAATGGATCCAAATATTTTTTTTTCACGTGATTTATATGGTTTAATTTAAATTGGGTAAACAACTGTTGAGGATTGTTTTAATATGTAAACAAAAAAGAAGGTTAACAGATCTGTTTGTTTACTTTCACCTTTCCTTTTCATTATATTTAATAATTCTCTTAAAGATAATGTAAATTGTTAAGAAAATTGTTTTCTTTTAGTGCCTTCTGTAATGTTACATAATTTTTTCTTTAGCCATTATTGCCAGAATTCCTATCTTCATCCCAGTGCTGGTGAAGACAATGTAAATTGTTAAGAAAATTGTTTTCTTTTAGTGCCTTCTGTAATGTTACATAATTTTTTCTTTAGCCATTATTGCCAGAATTCCTATCTTCATCCCAGTGCTGGTGAAGTCAAAGATAAAACCAATCTACAGCTTCTACAATAGCCATCACTGAACTGCTTGCAGAACTTGCCTGGACACATTGTGAGCTCACCTGTATGCATTGTGAACTATCTGTTGGTACAGCGAATTGTGGTAGTGCTGGAGTATTTTTGCTGATGGTGTCACCGGTGGTACAATTTTTCAAAGGAGCCCTCAATTGGCTTAATGTCATGGCATTTTGCATCCTCCTCTACTAGTGATGGTCTAAAATTTGGGAGCCAACAGAGGTGAGGCAAAGAACCTCACCCCCCCACAGGTGCAAAGGCCTATCCACAAGTATGGCTGTATGCTGGACCGGTAGTCAGTGACGGGTATGATCCAATTGCAGTGGTACCAACCTAAGACAGGAGGCTGACGCCTAGAGGTCAGTTCATCCGATGACGGGTAAGGACCATATGTTGAATTGGACTGCCTAACAGGCACGGTCCCTAAGCCACATGCTTGTTGTTTAAACAGAGAGGGGGAGATGTTGAGAGCCACAGCCAAAGGGGCCCCAGCAAACTTCCAGCTGCCAGCAAACTTCCAGCTGCTGGCTGATGATTGGCTCACAGCGGCCCCAGCAACATCTAGCTGATTGGCTCCTCGGCCCCAGGAACATCTAGCTGATTGGCTCCTCTGCGGTGATGCTCATTGGGCTGTTTCCCTGCCCTTTCAGACCACGGAGCTGCTCATTGGGGGACTTTTTTGGCTCCGCCCACATGACCCAGCCAATCGGCCTCAAGAGCAGGAGGATTGTGGGAGGTGGAGAGAAGCTTGTGTGGGAGAGAGAGGCTTGTGGAAAGCCGGTGGTGGCAGTTGAGGCTCTGAGGGTTTTTCCTGAGAGGCTGTTTTGTTTGGCGTGTGTGGTTCTAAAAATAAAGTTAGTTTCTTTTGACAAGTGGCTCCTGATTGTGCCCATTGAGATGTTAGTAAAAAGATGTATGCCCAAGTTTGACCTATGCTTGGAGGGTAGCTTACTTTCTTGTGCACCTGCTTTTTTTGCTATGAAATGACTATCTTCCAGTCAACCACAGTCCCAAGAAGAATGGGAGACATGTAGAGCAGCACCAAGCCTGATCAGTTCCTGCAGCCAGGCCCAGTAAACTCTAGTCTGCTCACAGATAAGATAATGTGCTTATGACTGTAAGCAAGTGAATTTGGGGGTGGTTTGGTAGGCAGCATTTTTTTTAAAGGTAACTAACATACCTAAAATAGAAAGAAATTATCTAATGAACTTATCATCCATATTTTAAGTAAATGAACACTTTTTGTGGCATGAGAATGCTACAAGTCACAACTTTTTGGGGAGGAAAGTTTGACCCATAATATCTACCATGATGTTGCTTTTTGGAACAGTGCTACTGTCTTTGTCACCCTTCTGATCTGTTAAGTAGAAAATATTTCCTGCTGATTTCTTACTCAGTTTCACACTGGGCCACCATCTAAATATCTGTCTTCACCAGGGCAGAACTGGCATTCTGACTCATTAGTGCCCCAGGCTAGTATGACAGCACTTTTTTTTTTCTTTTCCTTATTTTCTTTAATTTTCAAATTTAATCTCTACCCAAGTTTTTCTAGAAGAACTGGGTGGGGGGAGCCCTCTCTATGTAACCAGTGTAACTACCACCAAAATGGTGAGGCATAGATAGGTACAACTAGTTCTAGTAGGTTGTTTACATGGTGCTGGGGATTCTGAAATGTGCTTCAGTTATATGTCAAAACATGGTTAAATTTACAAGCATGATTTTTTCTCTCATTAGAAGAGACCTCTTTCAGAGTTTATAGTGTCCACATTTTGTGCTTTTATAAATCATGTGGTCTTGAATCTAGGACCATGATCCTCAAATTGGAGCATGCATCAGAATCACCAGCAAGGCTTGTTACAACACAGATTGCTGGACCCTACCCCTGGAGTTTCTAAGACTAGTTGAGACTTGAGAATCTGCATATCTAACAAGTCCCCAGGTGATGCTGATACCACTGGTCAGGGGAATGCACTTTGAAAAACCATCAATGGGAGGGGGGATTCTCATGTATTTCCTAAATGGAAATCGTTCCTGTACAACGCTAAGAAAAGGTCCACTTGGAGAATACAGACAGCTGGCAACCTCAACTCCTTTTATAAACAGCTCATGTACTCCATAACCACTTCCCAAATTTGTACCTTTAGTCCAAACTCCAATGAAAACTGGATAAATATCTCTTTTTCAAAGAAGTTTCCTTGATTTCTCCAACAGGGATAATTGGCTTCTTCTGAGGCCCTTTACCAGAACTCATTCCATGACATTTGATGTTCCATAACTTACAGTACAGGTACTAACGGAGAGGTCTTAGGTCCTCATAGAGGATATATGATCTACCTGATTTATCTTAGAATCCACAACAGTGTCTTTCATGTGACAGGAATAAAATAAATATTTATAGAATCTAAAATATATGAATTAATATCTATGGGTTATTCAGAAGATCAAATGAATAAAACTTAAAATGAATGATCTGCTTTGTTAAACATAGTGACCATTAGCCACATGTGGCTATTTAACATTAAGTTAATTGAAATTAAAATTTAAAATCTAGTTCCAAGTTACGGTAATCAAGACAGTGTAGTATTTGTAAAAGAATAGACAAAT
Source organism: Marmota monax (assembly GCF_021218885.2). NCBI lineage: Eukaryota > Metazoa > Chordata > Mammalia > Rodentia > Sciuridae > Marmota > Marmota monax. The sequence goes on along the minus strand of NW_026693777.1, from coordinate 61,427,385 downwards.
AGATTGATGAGACAGAACAGAGAAGAAATAGATACACAAAAATAAAATCAACTGATCTTTGACAAAGTAGCAAAGATAATATGTCATCAAATTCCTCTCTTTTCTTGAAGGCCATAGCTCTAGTTCCAGAAGTTATCAAAGGGAACAGGACTGGGTCCTTTCTGGTACATTACCTGAGGAAGATTATTAATCGTTTTATGGAGGTCTTAAGGGAAGTTTAAGCCACATTCCTGAATGATTCTAAGACAAGCATGTAAAGCTGCTTAGTTTTAGTGTGCACATCTTACCTTCCCTATAAGAAACAATACTTTGTCTGTTTTCCTTGTCATCTAACATACAGAAGAAGCATAATTAAGATTTTGCAAAATGACAAGATGGATATTTAACTCTTGACCCAGGGGTGTCTCAAACGAAGCCTCAACAATTACTCCTATTAAATTGTTAGTATACCGACCATGTGCCAGAGAGTTTCTACACTAGCATGGTCCACTAGATACACAATGTAAGCCATGTATTTTTTTAAAATTTTCTAATAGCAAGATTTTTTTTTAAAAAAAGAGATAAATCAATTCAAATAATGTATTTTGTTTAACTCCACATATCTGAACCATTGTCAGTTCAACACGTACTCAATATAAAATTAATTAATGCCTCTGATTAATTGAATGGCATTAATTAATTTTATATTGAGTACGTGTTGAACTGACAATGTAAGTCACTTCTATGCATTTTAGTGTCCTCACCTGTACAATGGGCATGGGTGGAGTGGATCATCCAGGGTGGACACTACTTGCTTTCACATCCCTCTTTCCCTCTTGGTGTCTGGTAAGCTGGCTCTCCTGTTACCGTGAGGTCTTTGATGTACACCATTCCTTCTGATTTTGATGAAGCATTCTTCTGACCCGTAGCTTTCCTGGTTGGGGCAAGATGCAGCCCTTCCGAGCCCAAGAGATGTGCTGCATTTTCATTGGAGTTTCTTCTATTTTCAGCATGTGGCCCAGCATCAGCTTCTTGCTGCTTTCTTGAAAGATAGGAAACTTGTTGTCTGGGCACCCAGTTTGAATTTTCTGTCTTCTTTGTTCTCATGCATGTTGTAGAAAGCTCTACACTCCCAAGGAAATTCGACTATATATTTCCATCATTTCCCTTCTCTCTCTCCAAGAAATGCAAGAAAATAACTGTCAACTGTTTTTGCATATATAAATTTTAACAGCCCATACATGTCAACTAATCTTTTATCCAGGAAGGAAAAGCTTATTTCAAGTGATTGAAAGTTGAAATGCTTAGGTTTTCATTCTTGTTGTGTAATGGAATCACTGTGTGGACATGCTATTTTATGATTAGTTTATCAGCCCCCCTACCCCTAATCCACTAATACTAATGACTGCCTACTATGTGCAAGGGCATAGTGTCTATGGAGGATAAGGCAAATGTTCGAACAACCATAGCAAAAGTTAGAAGGAGCATATCCAGTGTTTTGAGAGGGGTGTAAAGCACTAAATTCAAATATTTGGTTTGGGGGGAATCAAGGAAGTCTTCATAGAGGAGTTGTCATAGAGAATGAATCTTGAAAAAAAAAAGTAGGTTTCAGTAAACAGAGAAGACAGGAAGGTCACTGAGGTCTGAGAAGTGGCACTGACAATTATCTATATCCTAGAGATCATATAGAAGAAGGAGGGGGAGGAGGAATAGGAGGGACCAGCATAGCATGTGGTGTGACCAGACAACTACATGTGTATTAAAGGGATTATATAAGTATAAAAGGCAGTTTGGCAAACTCAGACTAATGGCAGTAGTGTCACACTGCTTCCATCCATAGGAGACAGCTTAATGAATCACAGCCCACACCTTTCCAACTAACCTTAGGCGCTCCTCCCCAAGATGAGATTGAGTCGCCAGTCTTGGTGTAGGAGTACCGCGTTAAGTGAGGTAGAGCCTTTAATACCGTGTTGACTAGTTAGTAGTTAATTGGATAGGCAATGGGGAGACATTAAAGTCTTGTAAGCAGGGGAATGACATGGTGGGAAATGAGAGCTGTAGTTCAGGGTAATTTACTCAGCAGTGCTATCTCAAATGGATTAGAATGGTTATAAGACTGAAGGCCAGTTATTTGGAAGGTCACTGCAATAGTTTAGGTGAGCAATAGTGGCTTGAATTGAATGAACACAGGAGAGGGCAGGTGTCATAGAAGTAGAATTTATAGAACATGGCAAGTACATTAGGACAGGGAGAACTAGGGGCGGGGGTGAGAGAGGGACAGAGACACCGAGTCCCAGTAATTACTTTTAGAGTAGGAGAAATGTAGGGCTACCATCAGGAAGGGAGCCTGGGATTGACAAGAAGGTAGGTAGGGTCCTTGTAGGGCTGGAGAGAAAAAGAAGAGAAGCAAAAACCTGGATTTAGGCTTATCTCTTCTACAAAGCACATTTTTTGAAGCCTTTGCCTGTCTGAGAACTCACTGTGAGGTAAAAAAACCATTTTGAGCAAACATTGTTGCCCTTTGTCAATGAGCACATCTAAGAAAGGCTCCCATCTCTCCAAATATTTGGAAAATTGGAAAGCCCTAATTAGTAATCAGGGAAGGGGCAGGAGGGAAGGAAAGAAATATAAACCCAATCACTGTGCTTTTCAGGTTTGAAATGCTTCCCCAATCCAGGAAATTTACACTTTAGTATCAATGATTGACAGTCAAGGAATGTATCTAACTCACTTTTATTTTTCCCTTGGGGAAAGCACTTGAGTTCCCAATTGTTTTAAATTGCAGAAGCAGTAATTGTCTTAGAGAGTGAGGAGAAATGTTTTTTGGAGCTGGGACCTCTCTCTGAAGGGAATATAAAGCCTATCTTAACTGGTTAAGGTCAGTAGAGCTGCTTTTCTGGGAGATCTATCCAGGGTGACTAAATCCCACCTTAGTTAAATTAGAAAAGTAAAAGTACCAGTTGAATGACCAGGGGAGCAGATTTAACTAAAAAATATTAACAAGTTGCTACTGGTACTTAAAAGGAAGCCAGGGTTACTTTTTGAGCTATTTGCATTCTACATAGAATTATTGGTGAAATTTAATTTGAAAGTATGTTTCTAAGTATTCTTTAAAAATACAATGCAGTTAATATAGTTTAAGATGCTCACTGTCCCAGAGGAAATTGTTGATTAAACTGTTCACTTGATATATTTGTTTACTTAGAAAAGTCAAGTGCGATCAGTTAGGTCAATTGCAACAAGAACATTATTAACAGGCTAACCAATGGTAAATGATGTGAAGGCTACTCTGGAAATCTGTTCTTTGATGTATGGGGAAACTCACACATCTGATTTGGGATAGAGGAGACAATCATGGCATTGTGTGTAGGCGCCAACAGACAGGCTAAAGCCAGGGATCCTTGCAGAGACTGGATTAAGGTATCAGAACTGTTCACATCTCATTTACATCACCCCAAAGAGTGGACCACAGGTTTGCTGATTAATACACAGACCATGGCAAAGAGCATTGTGTATGAAATCAGATCAAGATCAGTAACAGAAACTTCAACCATGTGTGAAATTTGGCATATAGAAGTTCCTCTTAAGCTATTATCTAACAAGATTTTAACCCCCTTATTTTTTAAAAAGCATTTTTTTCCAAACTAGAAAGTTAGCAAATGCACAATGTTCCCCAATTCTCTCCCCCACCCCACCTCCTTAAACACATATTTATGCCACCTTCTGGTATATAATAATATTTTATTGTCAAAGTTTTTGAGCCTTGTGAAAGGAAGATGGGGGTGTATGTTAAAAATGGACTGATTTCATCAGTGTCTTTGCAGGCAAAAGAAAATGGGTGGATTGATATTGAGATAGAGATATCAAGATACTACTTGAATATTTCCATCCATCCAATTTGTATTGTTCCTTTATACTGTAGTTTGGGATGAAGGTCACATTGATGCAATTTTAGGTTTTAAGCATCCACTAGAAGATGGGTTGTTTCAAATGAAGGAGATCGGAGATCGTAGAATAATGCTTTCAATGATGTGACTTATTAGGAGTATCTTAATTCTATCATCCAGACATTATGAATACCACGCCAGTATATCAATCTTTTATGGCAAGACTAAACAGCAAAAGTACCAGTGGGAATCAACAATCAGCGGCCACGCAGGAGTTAGATGCAGTGTGGCATATTTTCTGCAATTTAGACAGTCAGTCATCCAACAAACAGGCCAAAGTTTTCTTCGGTAAAAAGTGCCCTGCCAAATGGCTGGCTTCTGGATTCGTCGCTGAAGAAACAGCAAAGGAGCTGAAAGCGACCTCTTTCAACCACACCAGAAATTAGCTGTGGATGGCGATACTAGACTCACAAAATCTGTTTCAGGCACACATACGTATCTAACCAAGATTGGAAACCCACTGACTGTCCCGTTTCAAAGTAAAAAGTGCCACGTCCTCCATTTTCCTCCTTCTTTGGGGTGTTAGTCCAGTTCTAATTCTTTCTTAGTTTCCACTCAGCCCTGGATAGGGCTGGCAGGGAGCTACCTGAGATTTCTCAACGTGGATAACCGCATTTGTCTCCTCCCAGGCTGACTGTGGATGGGGATGAGTTCTGTTCCCGAGAGAGTCTCAAAAGTAGACACACAATCATCTCGCCGATTTTAATTTCTGTCCCTGGGTTGAGAAGAGAGGAAGATTGGGGCGCAGGAGGAACTCCCCTCCTCCTCCCCTCTTTTCCCCACCTCCCAAAATTAGCAGCCTGTCTGTGGCTCTCGGTCTGGGGTCTGGAGGGTGGGGAATGTGGGTGTGGGGGCCGGCTGGAGAAGCCCTCGCTAGCGCTGCCTGTGGCCAGACCCGCCTCCTATCCCCTCTCGGGCGCACACACACGTCCACCTAAACACTCCGCGCGCTCCCTCGCGCTCTCGCTCGCCCGCCCGCCGCCGCCTGCTCTCTCCCTCCTGCTCTCGCCGGTCTCCTTCTCCCTTTTTTTTTTTTTTTTTGGTACCATAGAGTTGCTCTGAAAACAGAAGATAGAGGGAGTCTCGGAGCTCGCCATCTCCAGCGATCTCTACATTGGGAAAAAACATGGAGTCAGCTCCGGCAGCCCCCGACCCCGCCGCCAGCGAGCCGGGCAGCAGCGGCGCGGACGCGGCCGCCGGCTCCAGGGAGACCCCGCTGAACCAGGAATCCGCCCGCAAGAGTGAGCCGCCCGCCGCGGTGCGCAGACAGAGCTATTCCAGCAACAGCAGAGGTAGGAGGCTGGAGAGGGGCTGGGGAGGGGGCGGCGGAGCCCCGGCGCGGAGCGGGGGGCGGCCGGGAGCGGGCGCCCAGGGCGCGGGGTCCCGCGGCGGAGCGCGAGCCTGCAGCTGCGCCCGAAGCCCGGAGCACCCCCTCGCCCCTCCCCCCTCCGCCCCCCAGAAATGTTGCAAACTTTTGCAGCCCGTTCTCGGCTTGCGGGAGGAGAGGGGGGCGGGGGAGGCGGCGGGAGGGTTGACAGCCGGCGGACCCAACCCCTGGCTTTGATTTTTCTGCAAAGACAGGAGGAAAGCCGCGTTGCCGAAATGAAATACTCTCCCCAAAATACGGAGAATCAAGGAGTGGGGGCCCGGGAAAGAAACTTTTAAAGCGGCAGTGTCCTTTTAAGAAGGAAAAAATATATATATATCTGCTTATGGCCACCCTCCTCCTCCTTTACCTTTTCCCCTCTTGACAGTTTCGGCCCCAGCTGCTGGAGTCGGGGGTGTGTTTTCGGTCCCCCGCAGAGCTTGGGGGGTGGGAGGAGTGAGTAACCGGGGAAGCCCCGGGGGTTAAGGAGAGGGGGCGCTCCGGGGTCTGGGGGCGACGCGGGCACCCTCTCTGGAGTACAGCGATGGATTTGGGCTTTGGAGGAAAGGCCAGAAGAAACAGGGTGCGGGCGCGCGAGGTGCTAGCCAAGTTGTGTTGCGGGAGCGGCGAGGGGAGATGCGCAAGTTTGCGGACCCGGGTTCGGAGCCCAGCGCCCGGGCTGGCGGGGGCGTGTGCGCGCCAGCGCACCTAGGGCGGCGGTCCGGTGGGGCACTCCACGCGCAGTCGGAGTTAGCCGCTACAAAAAAACAAGCAGAGCAAGAAAGCTCGATAGGCACCCAAACTTATTTCTGCCTTGAGAATCCTTCCCTTTCTGAGATTCCTAGTGTTTCTGCAATAACCCGGGGCTGGTCAGTGCAAGTTGAATGCTGGTTGGATAGTGAGAGCGATTTTTCCCCTCCCTGGGAGATTTGTACACTTCATTTTGGTGTTTGGAGTGTGTATGGGGGCTGGGGGGCGGGCTCCGATGCCCCTCCTGGCGTTTTCCTAGTTAAAGTAGGTTGTTGAGGAAAGCTTACTCTCTCTCTCTCTTTCTTAAAGGTGTTTGAACCTGATGTGGGATTTTTTTCTTACCCCCCCTCGGGTGTGGGGGATTATTTATTTGAATGCGCCTGGAGTTTTCAAAGAGCAGGAGGAAGCTACGGCTTTAATTACTGTTGTAAATAATGTATAAATCACGCCTGTCACTCCGGAGGAAGCGGGCTAGCGGGAGCTGCCCGGGGTTGGGGACAGAGAGGATCTCTCCAACCCCGGCTTGGGCACCGGCCCAGAGCGCCCCCTCCTCTTGCCACTGGGCTTCAGGCGGCGAATGGGGAGGGCTGGGGAAAGGCGAACCCGGCCCTGAGAGCCGCTCCCTTCCTCTTCGATGATATAGTTGGAGGTAGGAATATGGCTGATCATGTGCTGGCTGTTTTACAGTTATCTCCCCCCCCCCCCGCCCCACCTTAGCCACACCCCCTGTCCGGGCGCTTTCCCATTCACGGAATTCGAGTACAGTAAAAGCCATCAGGATGACACACGCGAAAAACATTTAATTAAAGGCGATTTCTGAAGAGTGACCACGCCGAACCGCGGTTTGAGCTAGAGGGGGGCAGTAAGGCTGGGGCGAAAGGGAAGGGGATGAGGGCTGGGGGCCGGACCTGCAGCTAGATCGGTGAGTTTGTGTGCGGAAAGCTTTTGGCTGCAAAGAGTATATTTAGACCCTGAGACGGTGGATTTGGAATGCGAGCGGGTTATGTAACAGGGTTAATCAGAAACACTGGAGAAAATCCCCTTCATGTGTTTCTGAGGCTTTTTTTTTCCTCTCTCTCTTTTTAAAAAGGGAGAGCATAGTATATAGGAAGCGGCACTAATTTCTGGTTTGTGTTATCACCCCCCCCCCCTTTTCAGCCCCTCCCCCCTCCGGTATGTTATTAGCATCTTCAGGTGTCATTCTTGCCAGAAGGTGTTCTTGCAAGAGATAGGGGTGGCAAGCTGCAGAACCGACTAGCAAATCCGTAACTTGCTGTTCTTGCAAATTATATAACGCCAGGGCATTCAATACCACCTAGGCTCAGCACAAAGGGGAGAGGGATAAACTAGGAGTAGCATGCATCTTATGCAGCTGACCTGCTGACCTATATCCCCTTTCCTCTTAGAGCCCCCCCCCCCCCATTCTGTCCATCCCTGGCCATGGCTCTTAGGAGATTTAGTGGGAGGGGGGAGGTAAGGCCCAAACACTCAACTCACATCCTGCACGCAGGCACTAGGTTATATAACAGTCTGAATGGAAAAAGGAAGGTCAGAGATGGAGGCATCCTTTAGCTAACACAGCAGTAGTAATAGCTTCCAGAAATTATGTGCATTTGCAGACTTTAACCTCAGATGTAGCGTCTGCTCCTCAGGGGTACCAATCTTTGTGTGTGAGCTGGGAGAAAAAGAGAGAATGTGTAAGTATGCCTGGCAGTTGAGAGTGATTTGAAAATGGGAAATGTTTGGGTTTTCAGATGATGTAATGGAGTTGGCAGAATATGCAAGTCTGCTTCCAGAGTGTAAGCAGTAAGAAAATTGGAGCTGGCATCCAGTATTAATGTTGCATAAATTACAATATCGGAAAAAAATTAACCTACACACTAGGTGATTACGCCTTTTAAATACTTAAAACATAAAGGCACACGACTCAAAGAAAAAGCAAACATCATCACCTTATAATTAGCATTTTCAACCTCAAGGAGGGTTGAGTGGAGTTCTTTGCATTGGGGAAAATGGGAAGCTTTCTGACTTGGGAGATGCTGCTCAAAGAGATAGCGGTTAGCCTCTAGCCAGTGAGTGTTTGAAGTCCACAGAGAATGTGGTCTGGATTCTCATGACATTGAGGTGACCTCATGAGACATTACCTAGATAGACTTGATTGAGGCTATTGCTGAATTCCTACCTCCTGGGAATTCAAGTGTGAATGGGCTGTGTACCTTTAGCGCCTGAGCTTCCAAAATCAGATGTGTGACTTTATAATCTGAAAGATGACCTCCCCCCATTCTTACAACGGCAGGGAACCTTAGCAGTTTTAATGAAACTCTTCCGTTTTCTAGGTGGTATTAATGATGGCTGGTGTCATTCAGTCCCATCTTTACAGCACAATGAAAACCAGAGAAAAAGACAGGCAAGAGGCAACATGGGACGTAAGAAGGAAGCGGAAAAAAACCACAGCGAATCTTTAATTTAACAAGGCTTTCAGAGACTTCAGGGAGCCATGAGCGTTGTGACATAACTGTTGTTAAAAAACCCTTTTTCAGAACCTCGTTATTATATGCGTGCCGGAAGCTTACATATTTTACTTCAGTAAAGTTATCCTCACAGGGCTGGATTCCATGCACTGGGTTTGCAACACCAGTGCAGAACGTTGAAGGCTTTTAGAGCAAGCTGACCTAAGAGAAAAATCGAAGCCAAAAGATGGGATTAGCATTGAAAAAAAAGCTCGGTTGGGTTGAGATCGAACCCCTGGAAGCTTGGCTTAGATTGACTTAAAATCAGTTAACAGGGCCTACAATTTATTTGTAGCCCTGAGGACTTCTAGAACCACAAAACTCCTTGACTGTGAAAGTATGTCCCCTCCTCTCTTCCCTTTAATCTCAGGTGAATCACTTTCTAGTAGGTTCTCTCCCTTAGCAAGTTAGCACCCTTTCTAGAGATGGATTCTCAGATCAACTTTTCAGGCATGAATCTGGCTTCTCTACAGTGAATAAATGAAGCCCTGTAGTTTGAAAGTGCTCCTGGCTGGGAGAAAATCCTTTGCCACAGGGACGAAGTGATTTTTTCTTAAACTGAGGGACTTTAATTTTCCGGTAAATTGCTCATAAAAACATTTATAATTATATGCTTTAAAAATGTAATATAATAATTTTAGAAAATGCATTTCATGATAGTTATGATAACCTTTTTCTGTTGCTCCCCCCCCCTTCTTTCTTAAAAAGAATTGAATTATTAATCTAGAATTCAAGTCTTGAGTGGCTAAAACATTTATAGCAGACTCTTTTTATGTTAGTCACCTGCTGGAATTTTCCAAAACCTACAGGCATGATGTGGAGCCCTTGACTTTAGAAAATGTCTCTTGTTTCTGAAACTGAAGCTCGGATGAAGCCTGCACTGATACCCCCTCAGGATGAGACCCTTCTGCTTGTGTGTTTGAGGCAGCAGAGGCTGGAGTGCACAGCACATGCCCCTCATTCCACACAGACTCCTGAAGTGGGACACAAGGAGGCCTGAGAATGGGAACGGTGATAACCAGGCCTCCTGATGACAGTGGTCTGAGGAGTTTGATGACAGCTGAATCTCTTTGGAAGCAAACTGAATACTCTATGGACCTGACCTTTGGAATGCCAGTAAGACCAGCCCTTGGCCAATCTTCTTGTCACTTCTGAGTTAAGATGTACTTTTTCTCCAGATTCATTGTGGTGGTTGTTTCCCCACCCCTGTAGGAGCTTGTAGTGTAATGTTAGAAGGACAGATTGAATTGGGTGTTACTGAAAATTCTCTTGGTGTGGTGTGGACTCTCTGGGCTACTTTTTTTGAGAGTACTTTCCCTTTCCCCTCCATCTTCCTAGTCCACTTGATGAATTATTATTATTATTATTATTATTATTATTATTATTTTAAGTTTTTGTACGTACTTCTGCATCTGAGAAAGAAAAAATACCTAACTGCATTTCAGGCATCTGGGAAAAGAGATGTCATGTAACTGCCCTGTGTGTGTATGGTATGTGTGTGGGGGGGTATAATTATATATCCTAATAGGATATCTGCTGTCCACCCTCTTTGTCTTCCATGAGCCATGTACAGGGACTTTGAGGTCAGCATCATCCATTCCCTCATGGAGACTCCTGACCCATTGATCCCAGATTAGTGATAAATTCCTCCAGAGCAAGAAGTCCTTTTGAAAGGCCTTCAGTGGTTGGAGCAAACACTAACTTAGACTGTACAATCCTTTCTGAATGTGGAGATTGTATTCCTTGGTCAGAATTCAGGAATAGTCTGCTCTTTCTCTTTTCCTCTCCCCCCCCCCCATCACTTTTTTACATTTACCTTTTGTATCTAATTCACAATAGGAAGGGTTGCTTTGGAATTAAGCTGTTAAATGTTTCACCCATCTTTGTAGGCTGCTAAAAAATAAAATTGTATCATTTTGAATTAATGCTTTAAAAATCCCAAATAATCAGCATTCAAGTGTTGATTAATATTCAGTAAACCATGATTTTTCTGTAAGGGTACCAAGGCATTACTGATGAATTGATTTTTTTTCTGACTAACAGGAGATTAATCTGAAATGTTTTTTCTCTTTTCCTTATTGAATGTTTTTTAAAGTGTACTGGTCCCCTTTCCTACCCTAGAAAGAACATTGAGGATATAATTGAATCTTTCCTTGAGGCTTGAGAATCTTATGTGCCACAGGGTCACTGTTCTGAGTATGAATTCTGATTGTACATTACAGAACTATAAATGGAGACAGTGTCAGAGACTGGACTAATCTGTCTTGATCCCAGCATGAAAATTGTTTTCTTTTTTTCTTTTCTTTTTGTTAAATCTTCAGCAGGAATGTTTTGTTATTTGCTTCCCTTGTTTTCTAAGTTGAAAGCAGCAAATTAGAAATTTCATTACTTGATTCTGGTTAATTGAGGTTTTTAATATATAGGAAAATTCCATCTAGCATCTAGTCTTCTTAATTCTTTCTCTAGAGTTATAGGAGATGCAAAATAATTCTTAAATATTCAGGAAGGCTCTTACACTTGCAATAAGTTATATATTTACTATATTACCATAACATCATGTAATGTTCCCTCTACGTAATGGTGGACAGAAATGCCAGCTAATTTTACCTCTTCCTTAGGTAGGTTAAAGAGGTATCTTTGGCAAAGGGGCTCATGAGTCCCGAGTGCTAGAAAGCTCTAAGGTTAGAAGGAAGAACTTTAAGGATGTCGATGAAGAACATTTAGATTGTGCAGAAGGAAGCTCTACTTCCAAGCTCAGGCCTGGGCTTCAGTTGGCACCACCTACATGGAAAGCATCCTTGGAGCCACACCATGGTCAGAGGCTGGCTTCCTTGGGCTTGTCTCACTTGACCTAAGGATAGTATGTGCTTATATCTTGAATGTCACAGTGTAGGGAATTCAGCTTGGGAGTCTTGGTGTTCTTTTCAGTCAGTAACAACTGACTGTTATTTGTTGTTGTTGTCCTTGTTATTGGAACAAAGACATCAAATTGTCTACAGAAATAGGGTGAAATAGGGTGTGGTGAGGAATGGATGTAGCGCAGCTTATGGTTCAGGCAGAGCTGGCTTCTGCTTCAGCTCTTACATACTGATGCTAAAAGGAATTACAGGTAACAATTCCCTTGTGTTCATGGAAGAACAGTTTTTTTCCCCCCTAACAGATTTTTATGGCTTTAACTGACATGTCATCATTGTGAACTGTCTTCCCACATTACATGCTATGGCACATTAACAGTGGCATGGCATTGTGGGTTCTTGGTGATTGGCTTATTGACTGAACTGGGGCCCTGCTGGCTGGTTGGAGAGCCTTGGGCAGTGCCCGTTGATGCTGAGGGTTCAGGTTTCATGTACCTTAAAACATGGCAGAGGACTCCAGGTTGTCCCAGGGAGAGTTTCTATATCAGCAGGTGTGTTTTCTCTGAAACTTCATCAAAGCTTGGGAAAGAATAGGAAGTATTATGGTATAGGGGATTGACAATCCCTAGCCTTCAATATCTTCATGTTAACGGGTGTTGGCATTTCGATCATGAACTATCTTCAAGTTTTCTGAAACAATTAGGGAGTTTCTGCATGTATGCACAGACTGTAATAGGTGAACTCATTTGGGGTGCAGGAAAATGTACCACTTGGTATTGGATCCTCAAGCCAGCACAAGAGGCAATGCACTGTTAAAAATACCTAGCTTACTTCCGGGGAGGATTTGGCTGAATACTGATGAAGTTTATGAAATATGAATGTAGTGAAGTTGCTGTACGTAAGTGGTAGGCGTGTGTGAAAGGAGTAAGAAGAAATAAAATTGTGTATAAATGACACTCTGAAACTTGATGGAATTGTACACGTGACAAGAATGGCGACATTTGGGTCTGTGCTTAACAGGGGGAAAGAAAGAGGCTCAAAATCTATATGTCAGTCTACAAGTGGGATTAAAAATTAGAGAATATAAAATCATTTATAGGCGAAGAATGCTACCGAGGATAAACAGACAGGTTGCAAAGAATAAAGATGAAATTTCCAGAGAAGGGGAAAAATGATAGAGCAACATTTGACTCTATAATGAGGTATGGTAATCACTGTATTCCAGACTATTAACTATGGTGCTGTTAGTTGGGGAAGCAGTTAGAACCAAACAAAAGGCATAACTAAGAATTTGAGTTTGTGTGGGAGAAATCCTTTTGATCCCCCAAACGTGAATGTAGATGCCAAGACTCCAGGCTGCACGTGATGTAATTTTTCCTGTCTCGTCCTGATTAATTGACAGCCCACTGTATGCTTCTTTCCTGAAGGTGACTTAACAATCTCTAGACACAGACATTTCCCTCCGAAGTGGAGTGAAGGAAGGAGAACCACAGCTAAAGTGTGTCTCACTGGGTGAAGTATTTGGGGGAAAGATAAGAGTGGTGTCAGGGGAAGGGAGTAGTGCACACAGAGATTAAGAAGGCCTGTTTGGGGCTGGGGAGTGGGGGGCCCGTGGATGAAGGCAGGGGATCTCTAGAGGGTAAAGAGACTTCTGTGCAAAAGAAAATGAAATTAGCATTGACTCTGAAATGGCTGGGAATGTGACTTTCTAATTTTAAATTATCTTTAACAAGGGCAATGAAAAGAGGAAAGTTGACACTTTTGAGAAGTTATGACGAACTTGTCGAGAATGCCAATTGACAAAGGCAGGTAAGGGAATACTTGGAAAAACAGCAAGAACAGGTTGAAGGGCACGCTGATCTGCTTACTGGGATGGTGAAGGAATTGGTGGGCGTGTTTATTGACTCTTCCAATTAGTTTTCAAGAGACCTGAAGAAATGGACACAGATGGAGAAAAAGGCAACCAGATGTGATTCTGCCCTTCCAGAAGCAAAGAGGCTTGTGTCAACCCATGTGATCGATGCCAGTCACGGCGAGGAGTGACTGTGGAAATTAATGGATTTTCAACATCCAATCACAGAGGAAATGTGTATATTTAGCAAGCCTAAAACCTCTTCAATAAACTGCGTTGCTTTTCATTTTCACTTTCCAGTTATAAAACCAGTGGAAGATGAAAAGCCCACGTGACAATACAGCGTTCACTCCCGGGAACATTTGTGTGACAGGGATATTATATCTGAAAGGACGGGGCAGCTGGGAGGGTGAACTGCCCATAACTCTCAATTGTCCAGGTGATGAAGCACTGGGAAAGCAAAGGCAAATGAAATAATTTGATAATAAAAAATGATTTCTCTGTTAGTGACCTGATTACATGACTGATGCTGACAGGTGTGAAACTGCTGGTGTGGCTCTTGCCATCTCTGGCACTCCTCACCTACCTCGGAGGAGCGTGGGGTTAGGGGAGTAGGAACCAGGGCAGTTTCTATAGACCAGCCTGTTGACCCAGAAATTGTCAAGTTTCTCAGTGGGAGGGACACAGCCAAAGATTACTGAGGTTCTACAACTTTGTTAGGGCCCCACAGAGAGTCACTAGGAGAATTGATGGGTTCTTGAATGTTCTAGAGGTTCCTTTTTCTTTCTTTCTTTCTTTTTTTTTGGGGGGGGGGGATACCAGGGATTGAACCCAAGGGTGCTTAACCACTGAACCACATCATCACCCCTTTGTATTTTTTATTTTGAGACAGGATCTCGCTAAATTGCTTAGGGCCTCACTAAGTTGCTGAGGCTGGCTTTTTGGTGCACTTGTTTCAGTCTCCTGAGCCACTGGGATTATAGGCGTGCACCACCATGCCTGGCTAAAACCTGCTTTTTAATCTGAGATTGGGGGTATATGTTAGATATGTGAGGTTCACTCATGGTATTGCCACTGGTTCTATTTTATTGGACTACAGTGTGTTAGAGCCAGAAGGGGACCTAAGGACTCTCTAGCTCATCCCTCCATTTAAACCAAAGCTCACCGACATCTAGTGGTATGTATAAAACCATAGCAAGGGTATGACAGGACTCCAGGTCTACTTTCTCAACTAATCTTCCTCCCACTTGTGTGCTGTGCCAGGGTTCTCAGAATTTCCTTTCCTCCAGGAAACCCCTTGAGGGTATTAAGGTATGTGTAGAAACTAATCTGGAATTAGGTAGCAGATGTATATATGAAAATAAGTGAGAGTCATTTTGGCTATGCATCAATAATGGAACATTGTCAGTAACTGTGATTTTAAATCCTATTGGACATTTCTATTATTAATTAAAAATTAGCTAGTGAGCTTATAGCTATGTCAGTAAAGTCATTCTAAAGCATAGTGAAAATAATTCTTGAGTCTCATGTTCTGATTTAGTAGAGAGGAAGACACAGGTTGTGGAGTTGTGCATCTTTCCCTGTGCGCTTAAGTGTCTCTCTGGCCAGCTTCTTTCTTCAAGGTGAAGGCTGCTGTGCCTTTTATAGGGAAAGCATTAAAAGTCATATTGCAGTGGGAAGGTACTTCTTAATGGGTAAAAAGTTTACAACCTGTTGCTAAATGAAAAGTAACAGTTTTCATCACAGTGTGCAGAGAATCACATCATATTTATGAAAATAATTCCAGTGTGTATACATGTATAGATAAGAGATATTTTATAATTCTATCAATAGATTAATTTCGACTCAATAAATTAACATTTCAAAACAATGAAATAAAAAAAGTAGTTATCTACAGATGGTGGGATTATCTGAGTTTCTTTCTTTTTTTGCTTTTCTGTATTTTTTGAGTTTCCTGCATTTTGTATGTATTACTAAAAATAAATCTTTTTTCCCAAAAAAACATTGTTTCTGTGTTGTGAAGCTGGGGATGCTTTGAAGAAAATCATTTCAAACTTAGTGTGTTACTGGTCCAAGTTTACCAGCCCAAAGAGCAAAGAGCAATACCTTTTTTTTGTTTTTTTTCTTTTTTTGATTCCAGGTATTGAACCCAGGGGCACTTAACAATTGAGCCACATCATATGCTCTTTTTTTATTATTATTATTTTGAGATAGGGTCTTGCTAAGTTGCTGAGGCTGGCTTTGAACTTGTGATCCTCCTGCCTCAGAACTCCTGAGCCACTGAGATTACAGGTGTGCCCCACTGTGCCCAGCTGCGAGCAATACCTTTCGACAGACACATTCAGCCAGGAAAACTGGAGTCATTCATCTTGAATATTAAAAGGAGTGTCCTAATTTTGGAACTTCTTGACCCTCTAGAGTAATATCTTTGAAACATTCATATTGCAATCCACAAGGAGAAAGATATTGTAAGCCAGTATACACATAGTCACATGAATCTGCACATAGAGACATACACGCAAGAGAAATAAACTTTTGCTATAAAATATTTACCCTTTAGCTGTGGTGCACAGTGGTGCACTGTTATTTTTGCGCTATTATTTAAAATACAGGTCATGAGCCATCAAATTGGTTTCTTGATCTGTTTATGAGCTGCTTCTTACAAATCTGAAAAACCCTATCCTGGGCATGGGGTAGAAGCAGCCCTTCAGGGGCCTGGGGCCTGGCAGTGGGAGGGAGGAGGGAAGTGTTTCCACAGTAACTGATGTTGAGCTCCAGGTGTTACTCATTATGATTCCAAGGAGGAAGTAGGGGAGGACAAATAATGTAAATACTTATTATTATAATCATACAGTATCTTTATGCCACTTTTAGCACATGCTCATTAATATCCTATTTCATTTAGATATGCATCTGCCTTGACTGGTTTAGAATATAAATACTTGGATCCCCACCCCTTGCTTTAAATATACATCAGTGTGCAAGAGCCCAAGGGTAGTATTTTTTTTTTTCATTCAATCAATATTTACTGTGTGCCAGGCACTGTGCTAGACTCTGTGGATAAAGCAGCACACAAGAGAGGCCAGGTTCCTGCCTTCCTGAATCTTATGTTCTAGTGGTAGCTTTTTGTAGGGTAATGCACTGGGTCCAGACACTTCAAACAGTTCTCTTCTTAATGTGTCTTGAACTTGACTTTTTTCACCTCTGTACCTTTCATGTATCTTCAGCCTTCCCCTCCTCCAGTCCCTCACCCAATCTGTCCTCATCTGTCTTTGCTTATGGGAAATCCTACCATCAATTCAACTACAGCAAGATCCACTCTGTCCTTCCTGAAGTCCCCAAGTTCCCTTTGACAGTTATCAATCACATAGGCCTTGCTCATGCAACAAACATGTAACTCTTCCTCTGTCACTCTGCCAGTTCCTTTTATACTGTCTTATAGTGCTTTTTTTTTTTTATATGTAACCTTAGTCTCCCCAAGATAGGGATCATGGATAAATGTTTTAATTCTCAGTTTTTGAATAAAGAAGGTGCTCAAGAACTATGCAGGTAATCTTTCCCATGTTGCTGGGCAGAGCTCTTGCTTTCTCAAGAGACCAGCTTAGCACTCTGAACTCTGCAAACTTATCTCCAACTTGCTTGTAACTTCCAACTGGGTTTTGGGTTTGGACCCTTGTTTGTCCCACCTCCAGCTCTCCTGGATCCACCATCCCCTCCATTGCATGCTCCAGTCTTGAATACCTCAGACTGAGGCTGGCCATGTTGGGAGAGCAGTACACATATCTGGCTGTTAGAAACTTGGAGTGAGAGAGACCTGGGTCGTAGCCTGGGTGTGCTGTTTGACCTTAGGTAAGTTCATTAACCTCTCAGTCTGTTTCCTCACCTGAAAATTGGGGATGCTACAGATGTACCTTGGGAGTATCAAGTGTGATAATGAATACCCAGGGCTTGGCAAGAAGCCTGGCAAACATGAAGAGTAGCTCCCGGGATGGTGGCGATGATGATGGAGCACATGTGAGGGGTGGTGAAGCCCCCTTGCCACTGTCCTCTTCTCCTTGTCAGGTCTCCAGTCGCCTTTGCATGGAGCATCCCTCCTTGATGCTGGTTGGCTGCTCTGTGAAATAAGCAAGAGTCTCAGGGCATCAGTGGAGGTTCTGACGCTTTTCCTTTTACTGCCAGGTCCATTTCTGGGACTGGATCCAGCCCCCATCTCGCAGTTCAGCTACCCTGGGCTGGATCTTGCCAAGGGAGGACAGATCGCTTAAGTTCAACCCATCCACCACTTGTTGGGCTTTCCTGATGTTACCTCTCATGCCTTCAGCTGAACCAGAAGTGGCTGCTCATTTCCTCCCTCCCTGCAACCCCATCATTCCTGTGGTCCCCCATGACTAATTCTCCCAATTCGAGGATGGGGTAGACCCCTCCTTCCAACCATGCTCTGTGCTCTCAGTTCTAGCATCTTATTGTTCCTGGCCCTCCCTTCTCCTTCACTCACTTTCTCCTCCCTGCCAAAAAATCCCATTGGAGAAGGCTGTCTGCAAGGGCTCCATTCAACTTGTTCTACATTAATGCTCCACTGTGGTGACCCACTGCTGAGTCGTTCACTTGTAATGTAATCTAATAATTTACATGCACTTTGCAAGCAATACTGTCAGAGACTCACAACCTGCTCAAAATTACTCTGCTGTTACAGTATTTGAGCTGATGAGAGAGCAGCGTGAGAAAGAGTGGTTATTGGTACCACAATAGTTTTGGGTAAACCTGGGAAAATCATGTTAGCACAAGGATAGGGAGTGCTGATGGATTATAATATCCTTTCTTAGAGGATCAATTAAACTTGCCACGGGTCTTTTATTGATTTTACTTGTCATTGGACTAGGATAGGTCAAAGTACAGCGAGGTAGGGGCAGAGCAAGCTGGGGAAAATGACTCAAGAGTGGAATCCTGTCTTTCTGGGATGCTCCGAAAAGGTTTTTAGTTTTGATATACTGCATGACTTTTACAGAATTAATTGGCACTGTGATTAGGTGGTTTTATTTCTTCACTCAAACATGTTGGAAGCTGATTCTAATATGCAGTAATAATGAAAATAGAGTAATGTTGTAATAATAGTGCCATTGTAAAGCGAATTACACCATTAAGCATCTATTTTGTCTAATTTGTATTGTGATAGTGTGGGTGATACACAGAGACTTCGAGTAGCTGGTCTTTAAGAAATAGATTCTAGCTAAGAGGAGGGGGTTATAATATATTGAATATCCAGCAATGAAAATAAAGTGTGAATGTCATACATGAAAATAAACATGCAGCATATACACAGGTACGTAGATGTTGGACTAAGAAGAAGATGTATGGTGCTGGCCTGAACATTCTTGGCTCGTGTTACATTTTAATGATTAAGCTGAATGAGGATGGGTGATCAGTTATGGCAGGTCAAGTCAATAATGGAATCAAGCAAGGCTGGAAAGCAAGGCTTTCTGTATTTTGTTTTTAGCCTCTTCATGCTTGTCATCATGCCTGAGAACCTCTATTCATTGCACTTCTCAAGTTAGCAAAGAAGTGTTAAGGGTCCAGGAACATTAGTCATTTTCCTTTGTCATTTGTCTCGCAAGGAAAGATTAGTAAAATAAGTTCTTCTGCAGCAGAAAGATAGAAGCACATTTTTATGCCTGAAGTCATAACCCAACTCTAAGGAGCAGAAAAAATAGGCTCTGAGAAGGTATCATTCAGAGTGGCTGCTCCCAGTGAGACATGTAAATTTAAAAACCCAGGAACATACTACACCTTGGTTAGGTTCCAGTGACTGTATTTCTTTCCCCTTCTGGGGACAGGCTTCTTTGGCCAGGGACTGAGGGTACAGTTTGGCAGTTATTGTCCATGAGCTTCCAACCAGTAGAAAGGAATCTCTAGGAGATCCTGAAAACTTCCCTGGTCCATGTTCCACTCTGGATTGCTGCCTCCAAAGCCACTCTGTGTTCTGCAATAGGAGCATCTCAAAGGGATTTTGCTGGTGGCCTTTCATCTTTTCTCTGCCCTCACTCCAAGATTTCGCTTGTGCAGCATTGTTGACACCATTATCTGGTAAACTGGAACTGCAGAAAGACTTTGCCCAAACAATTGAGATTTTTATGGCAGTTAAGAATATATTGAAGGGGCTGGGGTTGTGGCTCAGCTGTAGAGTGCTCACCCAGCGTGTTCGAGACCCTGGGTTCAATCCTCAGTACCACATAAAAATAAATAAGTAAATAAATAAAATAAAGGAATTGTGTCAACTACAACTAAAAAACATTTATATATAAAAAGAATATATTTCTCTCTCTCTCTCTCTCTCTCTCTCTCTCTCTCTCACACACACACACACACACACACACACACACGGTACTTACTCTGATGGTGAAAATACTGAAAGTAAATTTGCTGCATAAACAACTGTGAGCTTCCCTGTACCCAAATCAACAATGTTGATATTAAACACCATGGGAGAATGAAGGAGAGCACAGGCAGCATCAGTGCAGGGCATCTGGATTAACAATATTTTTGGTGGAGAAATTTATTGCAATCCTGAAAGAAAAAAATATCAATATTATATTGTGCCTAATAAAATGCTATAATGAAAATTATCATGGCATTTGACAACATCCCTTTATTAATTAGTCTTTTCCATTATTTTTTTTTTTAGTTACAAACATACTCTGGTTTCCTCTCTCATTATTACAGTCTTTATTGAATTCACATTTTGCTGCTTCAGCTGTGTTTATCTTCCCATTGGTCTCAGTTCCTCGAGGGCAGGGTTGTAGATTGTCTTCAGTGTTCTGTCTCATATCTCTCTGCCTTTTACTGGGGCATTCAGTGAATGCCCTCAGGATGATAGTGACGGTGCAGCTTAGAATCAATATGTGAAAGTCGAGCCAGCTGAGGGAAAGTGGAATGAGGCAAGAAAACCCAATATTCTTCGAAAGCTTTAGCTGTTTGAAGGTGGTATGATATGCTGTCCTTTTGCATTGACTCCTCAAGGGTTTATTGAGCAGTTACTTTGTGCTAGGCCCCGAGTTGGTCAATGGAGGGACAAAGTTGAATTAAGGGACTGAATGGGAAGAAAAGGTAGGTTAATTCGAAAATTGCAAAGAGTGGTATAATAGCCATATTAACAAAATATATAGCATACAGGAGATGGGGAGAACACTTTGAGAGCTTTCTGGGAAAGCTCACCGAGGTGATTATATTTGCCTGGGTTTTGAAAACAATGGGGAGATTCTTTAGGCAGAAAGTGAGAGGGCATTTCAGGTTGAGGTGTGAGGTGCAAATTGATGGCACATTCAGGTCATGTGGCTTGGCCTCAGCAAGGAGAGTGCTGGTGAGGACCAAGAGATCAAGTTACAGGAAGTAGGCAGGGGCCATGCACTAAGCATTTGGGGACTTTTCCCATAGACCCCAAATTTTGAGCAAGTAAAAAAATGCTTGCTTTCTTTTTGGTAAGATACTGAAGTAAAAGTACCTTAGGTAAGGGGTGGAGAATTGACAGTGTAGATAATGAACCCAGGGAAGAGACCTCAGTGATGATTTTGAAGGGGATATGTCAGGCCAGGACTTTAACTGGAGTGTGCAGGGGGTAGAATTTCTCAGGAGATGGAATCAGAGGTGCATGATGGAGGGACTGATAGGAGTCCACCCCAGAGTTAGGGGCAGAATCATTGGCCAAGACAGTTTGGTGGAGTAGGTAGAAAATGTGAGTTAAGATTTGGATGGGATGAGTTGGAGGTGCCAGATGGAAATGTGAGTCTGGCAGGTGGCATGTGACAGTGTACGACATGAAGTATTAGGAGGGAAGAAAAACATTTAGCCAGAACCTGGGGCCGGGGAAGACTATCTGCAGACAGGGAGCTCCAGCTCTGAGTGGCACTTTTCGGGGGGCTGGGTACTAGGGATTGAACTCAGGGGCACTTGACCACTGAGCCACATCCCCAGGCCTATATTGTATTTTTATTTAGAGACAGGGTCTCATTGAGTTGCTTAGCGTTTCTCTTCTGCTGAGGCTGGCTTTGAACTGGCGATCCTCCTGCCTCAGCCTCTCCAGCCTGATGACAGGCACTTTTGACGGGATTGGAAGACTGAATTTGTGCAATCATGAAGTCATGTTTATGGATTTTGAAGTGATATCAGTGCAGGTGGGTGTGGTCAGGAAATTGAAGGGGATGAATGGTGAAGTGAGAGGGAAAAGATTGAGATCTGGAGATCCTACATCTGCTTAATAAGGATGTGCGTCAGCTGGGTGTCAGGTTATGGTGCCCTGTGCTGCTTCAGGTTGCATTTGTGTTTTTTCCACTTTGGTGGGGATCCTTCCTTCCCAACATACCTAATTGATAAGTGAAGAGTTGCTGCCTTTTTTTTTTTTTAACTTTCTACACAGCCCAGCATTGATTTATCCTGTCTCTAAAGGGAATCTGCCTCACAGTTGGCAGAACCGCAAGGCTGGAGCAATGGAATGAATAGTAGCTTTGGAGAGGTCTCTGCATTGCCCTGGGAGAGAGGCTGTGTGGGAGAGAAAGTTGAAAGAGGGTCTTGAGAAAGGGTGTGAGACCTTCAAAGGATGGGTCCAGCCATGGGAAACTAAATAGAAGATGTTTTGCTTTTGAAGTTTACCAGAAAGACAAAAAGAAACGCACAAGCATTTGTTGGTGAAGCAGACAATGACACTGGTGATACTATAGTGAGATTGCCACTGCTGCATGTGTTGGGCTCCTGTTTTCGGGGGACTTTCTTATATGCATCAGCCTCTGGAAGTCTAGGCAGGAAGTTAATAGTGTTGCAGCCCAGGGACGAACCTGGGAAGTGTTGTGCAATTAGGGGGACCGGTGGACTTAAGACAATGTGGACACTAATAGGCTGACCTTATCTTTAAGTCCAAACTAGCCAGGAGGGGGCCTGCCCTGTTGGAAGAGCCCTCTGTTTACCCGCCTTCTGAGGCTGAAGCTGGCTGTCTGCTGTTTTCTGGGAGTTCAGTGATTGCCCTGTCCCTAGCCCACTAATGTGTCATGTGAATTATTTGTGTTATCTCTGTGCTGTGAAATTAGAGGCCTGCACCCACCGTGTGGTAAGTGGATTAAAGTAAAAGCCTGTTTTTTATGGTGTGGGGGAAACCCGGCCAGTATGAAGGAACTATTTTGTGTGTGTTTGATCTGACAGTGGGAGGCCTTGGGATGCCAGTGTCTTCTAATACCTGAAAGCTGAGCTCCGGCTGGAGTTTTCTTCAAAGAGGTTTCTATTTTATCTGTTGGCACTTCTGCCGGGAAGGAAGGTCTGGGGTGGGTGAATCTGTGATGATTCTTCTCTTGCTGTTGTTTTCTTCTCTGTCTTTCTAACTTTGCAGAAAGCCCTTCCGGTTATCCACTCAGACCCTGCTCAGGACACTGGTAGCCAAACAGTCCTCTTTTGTTAAGTATTTTTGTTTCTCTTGAAAGGTGCCCTTCAGGACAGCACGGCCTTTATTTGAGCTGTTTATAATTGAGCCCTGAAGAAACTTAAACAGAAATCATTCTAAACCCAGGCCAAGCACCTCTTTTGCCTAGCTCGGCAAAGCTGAACCCACGCGAGATGAAATCGAACCACTGGTTACCTGAGAACCACTTTGGGGAGCTCTCCGGCTTGACTGCTCTCTCTTGGCCACCATCCCAGGAGGCAGCAGAGGCCAAGGGCCAGGCCTGTCTATACAGAGATACCGGAAGAGTTGAGGCTCTTGGTGAAGGAGTTCAGGCTGGGTTATGATCTACAAGGAGCCTGCAGAAAATGGTTTGGAGGAGACATTTGTGGCTCTTAGTTGTCTTAGAGTTGGACTATTTAGAGGGAATTTTTCCTCTCCGTGGCTCAAGCTTTCAATAAGTTGATTTATATATTCTTTTTTTAAAAAAAATAATTTTAAAAATTATTTTATTAATTTATAATACCTTTATTTTATTAATTTATTTTATTTAATGCTGAGGATCGAACCCAGTGCCTCACATGTGCTAGGCAAGTGCTCTACCGCTGAGCCACAACCCCAGCCCCTATGTATTCTTTTTTAAGGATATAGACTTTTAAAAGAAAAAGCTGTTCCTACTATAGCTTTGAAATACTTCTGTCATTTCTGTTCTTGCCGGTTTCCTTCAACAAATTAAGGTAAACTAAGTCACTTGAGAAAACCAGGGCATATATGAGGATTTGATAATTTAGTGGTTGTGATTTGGAGATTACTTCACTTTTAGTGGGTATAGAGTTAACCTCTGGGATTTGAAACAGAATCCTCATCCTCCCCAAGTCATCTGGTTTGGGGCTCAGATCAAGCCTCATTGCCCACAAATACTGCAGTTCGTTTTGGAATTTTTCTTTCCACTTTCAATACCAGCTGAAGGGTCATTTCGGGTTATTTAGGTGGAATGGAGAGAGAATGTTGGGCTTTGTCAGAGAAAGAAAGACTGGCTAGAGAAGTTCTAATCCCTCTGGGCTGTTTGGAGCCTTCTTGTGCGTGAGGTCATTGGTATATTTAAATTCAGAACTTCCACAGTGCAGGTCAGCAAAGCTCTCCCAGCCCCCTTGCTAACTGCAGATTTCTCCGGTGTTTCTAGAGGAAGAGACACCTGCCTCTTGGGGGAACCCCCCACTTCACAGGAGCATCTGTGCAACGGGCCCCTGCATACACAGACAACTGAAAAGTGAAGCAGTCTGGAGACAGGCATCATTTTGAGGCTGAAGGACATTTTAGGAACTTAGGGACTGGTTCTGTGACAGGGAAGTTGAGCTAAATATGCAGTTCTATTTTAATTTTCACTTTATGCCAAGGCAAAAGCATTGGGAGATAGACTGTAAATGTGTAAGTAAGTCACTACAAGAATAGCCCCTTGAAAAATGCATATCAAGGGAGGCTAAATATTTTCTCATATCACTGAATGCATATGAAAAAGTAATGCTTGATCAAGTTCCTGAGAAAGGGATGTTATACAGCCATGATCACGGTAATGAATTGCACCAAGTACTACTTGGTGATGAAGTAAGTCTTGAGATGTCTTTGTCAGCTCTGGCTGCTATAACAAAATATCATAGACTGGGTGGCTTAGACAACAGTTGTTTATTTTTCACAGTTTGGAGTTTAGAAGGCATGCTTCGGGGTCTGTCAGGCTTGGGCTTGGTAAGGGTCCTTTCCTAGCTTGCAGCCACCTTATCACTGGACCCTCACAGGGCATTCAAAGGAGGTGTCTCTTCCTCTTCTTATCAGGGCTCAATCCTTATCATAGTACTCTACCTTCATGACCTCACCTAAACCTAATCACCTCCCAGAGGGACTACCTTTTAATACCATCACTTTGGGGTGAGAGCTTGAACATATAAATTTTAAGGGAACATAGATCTTCAGGCCACATTTGTGGCCAATGCCAAAAGCATACTAATAATTTTCAGGATGGTCAATTTGTCTTCAAAAAGTTGTTAAAAATTCTTATTTTGCTCATTTGTTTGTTTAAACTGTGTGATGTTTTTCTATGTGTATTTCATCACCATATTCCTGTACTGTTTGAAATGGATGGTAGTAAAATCCAAGGTAATTAAGGTGATGGTATCATTGTTTAAAATTAGAGAGCGTGATTTATTTTTATTTACTTTTTTGGCAATTGAACAGCAAGTTCCTTTGTATTCTGCATAATTGGATCACATTTTAATTTTGTGTCAAGCAAGATCTATTTTCCATTTCTATTAGGAAGACAAGCCTCTGTGGCTGGGTTTGAATTGGGATTTTGCTGTTGGATGTACTTTTGAAGTTGAGTCAGCTTCTAACAAACTCATCTGTGAATCTTTAGGGTAAGAAAGAAACTTCAATCTATAGCTGATAAACAGTCATGGATTTTTGTCTAAAAAAAGTATGGAGAAGTCAAGAGAATGAAATATACAACCACCAAGGCAATCAGAGAGGAATCAGATCATGGGTTATCCAGTGTGGTTTATACACCAAAAAACATATTGATCTTTCATTCAGGCACATCAGTTTGTGTATATATTCTATTATCTACATGGCTAATGCCCAGGATGTTCATATAGAGCAAATTAATGAAGATAAACTGTGAAGGACATTCCAGACAAGTAACCATGGGACCTGGGTTCTGATTCCAACTTGACTGTTTATTGTATAAGCAGGTTACGCAAGTGGCTGTCACCCCAGAGGCCTCACCTTCTCCATAGCGCAAGGAAGCACTGAGTCATGATATCCTGCCAGCTCCCACATTCTATGACCCCATGCCTAAGGACCAACTTTTTTTTTTAAGTATTTTTAGTTGTAGATGGACACAATAACTTTATTTAGTTATTTTTTTATGTGATGCT
This sequence comes from Marmota monax, assembly GCF_021218885.2. Lineage (NCBI taxonomy): Eukaryota > Metazoa > Chordata > Mammalia > Rodentia > Sciuridae > Marmota > Marmota monax. The sequence continues at coordinate 61,401,784 of NW_026693777.1, read as the reverse complement.
GAGGACTGAACTCAGTGCCTCAGACATGCTAGGCAAGCTCTCTACCACTGAGCCATAATCCCAGCCCAAGGCTCAACTTTTTTAAGGAATTCCCCAGAGAATATGCAGTCTTTATTCTCTCTAGCTTAAAATTACTGAGGCATAATTTACATACCATTACATTCACCTGTTTTAAGATTACAATTCGATAATTTAGTGAATTTATGGAGTTGTACCACCACCACTACAACCTAGTAAACATACCTGTCACCCCTAAAACTCCCTCGTGTCCATTTGCTGTCACATCCCCTCTCTGCCCCCCGTCTAAAATAGCCATTGATCTGCATTTGCCTTTACTGGCTATTTCATTTAAATCAAATTATATGACATGTGCATGGTCTTTTGTGTCTGGCTTCTTTCCCTTAGCATGATATTGTAGCATATGTCAATACAGGTTGAGAGTATCTCTTATCTAAAATGCTTGGAACCAGAAGTGTTGCAGATATCAGAAGTTTTTGGATTTTGGAATGTTTCATAGACTTTTCTAGTTGGGCATCCCTAATCTAAAAACGTCAGATATATGGAGATGCTGAACCCGTATCCTTTTATTATTGAACAATATCCTACTGTGTGGATATATACCAGATTTGTATCCGTTCACCAGCTGATGGACTCTGTTTTCTTCCTTCTCTGTTCTGTAGTGCACTTACTCTCACTGTAGTCTCCTCTCTGCCTGAAAAGAATGGATCTCTCTTAGAGAAATGCAAGATCTTTATCTTAGGCCTTCTCATACAGAAGAGGTTAGACTTTTGGGGACCAATGTGGCTGGGTTGTTGAAGATGTGATTAAGAGGTTCTGCGGCACCTCTCAGTAAACAGGAGAGCCTAAGTTGTGGCAACTTCCCTGTGACATATACTGAATTTGAATGTGAAGCTTCCCCCATAAGGAACTTGACCCTGGAGTTTTCTCAACACAGGCTGCCTGTTGTTGTATGTCGGTTTTACACATTGGGAGATGAAATATTTGGGAGCAAGAATTAAGAACACTGGCTGTTAATCTGATTTAGTAATGTCACTTCTAACATTTTTTTCTGGAAGTCATCAGAATTGTCATCGATAACAACAAATCCACAGAGAGAAATAGTTGCCTGCTTTGCTTTTCAGCTGTGAATCCAAACGACTGCTAAAAGTAATGGTGAATAAAAGGTAGATAGACTGAGAAGAGGGATGAGTTAAATCTTTGGGCTGTTTATTTCTTTAAAGAGAAGCCATGGGTTTGTCAGCTCGAACGTGGTAATGTTTTCAGGTTGTGAGAGAAGAAGGGATGTGCATTTCCAATTGCTAAGCACCTAGCTAATGGAGGGTAATAATTTAGTATTCTGGATACCTCTCAGATGATTCTCCAGTTTAGAGTCTAGCTCTGGTAATGAAGTTAACCTGTAATATTGTTCTATATTTGGCTGCTCCAGGGCCAACTCATTTCCAGGACTCCATCCTTGGCTAGTGGATCACGTAGGACAAAGGAGACAGTCAACTCCATTTGCCTTTGTCCTCTCCATAGAGTGGATATCAGTGATATCTTTTAGAATTTAGAAGTTAACTGTTCACTGTTTCTTGTGGTGAAAATGGTGTTTAGCATATCATGACCTGTCTCCTGGGTCCTGGGAAAGCTTTGCCTTGGCTGTGTCCATGTGGTAGGGTTCTTACCGAGAAAGATTAGCCAGGACATACTTTAGTAATATCAGACCCTCTGTGCCTCTGAGCCTGAGATCCAGTGGCTGCGGGCAGAGAGAGCAGTGTGCGGCTGGGCTTTCCTAAGGACACATCAAGGCATGATCACATTCTTATCCTCTCCCACAGCTTTAAACAGGGAACTATTTTCTTCTCCCTTCCAGGAAGGAACTAGTTAAAGGGAAAAAATGGCAGGTCTCTTTGGTGGTGGCAGCAGGGGAGAGAAGGTCCGGGTCCTGTCTTACTTGGACTGTGTTAGCGCATTGTATCAGTTGATCCTTACAAGGATTGTTCTTGTAGGAGTCTGTAACCCATAAGAGGCTTGGGGACAGGAATGCTGTGGGGTGACCTTGTGTTTCCCTAACTTAGTGCTTTGCATACAGCGGGCACTCAGCTATTGTTTTTGAGTAAATAACTGATGAATAAATTCTTTGTATACAACAGACACTATTCATGCAACGCTAGTGTTTGCAGTAGTGTCTGTCACAATTGTTGGGTGCCCAAGCGACAGCAGGCAGAGCTCTTGCTCTTTGCCTGCCTGCTCCCTTGCTGCCTCTCGTGTCTCAACCCTTGCTTCCTTCCACAACTATGTATTTAATCCCTGTGCTCTGCAGGCTCTACATGAGTGGCTGATGTTATGAAGGCAAAATAAAATATTATCTATGCTCTCAATGAGTTTGCAAGAACAATTATCCCAGAATTCGGGATGTGATCTGACAGTTTATAAGAGTTAAGAGTGCTCACCTATTGCTCACACTGTTCTCAGTCTTTCTGATTCTCTCTGCAGTCTCAGGAGACAAGAAGTAGGATCCTCGCATTGCAGATGAACCACTGGGGCCTAGAAGAGCTGAGTAGTCTTGAGTCTAGAATGTCGCTTTCAGCCATGGCTCATAGTTCCTATCATGTCCTCTTCCACCACTCTCTAGCCCCTTCCCCTAGCTGGGTTCCATGTGTCTGTATGACAGGCCAGTGCCCGGGGTTTCGTTCCATCTCTGTTTATGTTCTTCTCATCTGCAGAGCTGCGAGGTTTGCAAGGTAGGCGAGTGGAGCTCCTTGGAGTTGTGCAGTGTTCAGCCCAGTCAGCTGATCATGGCTGCCCCTAGAGATTGTTTTTCTACTTACTCTTGCCCTCTGGCTCTTCCTGTGGCAGCTTCCTTACCCTCCTGGTTGTCAGTTTTCCTTTCGGTCCTTAGGTGGTGTTCTGTTGCCCTCCCTAGCTTGAGATGGACTTTGCCAGAGAACTCCTTGAGATTTAACTCTCTTCCTCACTGTCTTGGCTGACTTCCAGCTGACTACACAAAGCAAAAACTCCCATCCTGCGGGAGGAATTCCTGCATGCAATTCTGACAAGTAACTCGAACCAATTGTTGAGAACAACCTGCAATGGTGGCTTGGCAGTCTTGTGAGCTGTGGACTATGAATATTACAGACACAGGGCTTCAGAGGTGGCAGGAACTGTGAACACAAGGATGGTGCATCCTCACAACCGCCCAGCTCCTCAGTGCTTTGCAGCCCTAACAGGAACTGCTAAGAGAGAAGTTGCTGAACTTGGCATTGGCTGAGGAGAGGCTTTATTCAGCCAGACTCTTGTGGGCTTGCTGCCCCTTTCTGAAAGCTGTCCACACCAGGAAGGCCAGAATTATTACCATGGTCCTATCTCTGGTTCACTGCTTGTGCAAGAAGAGGGGAAAAACTCAAATTTGATAAAAGTTCACAAGGCTTTTTTTGGGCCCCCATGTGACACGTTGATGTTTTGGAGCAGGATTTGGCCAAACAACATGAGAACAGCGGCAGTGCCGCCCGGCACGTTGAAGCTTTTAGATTGAAAAGCCTGAACAGAATGTTCAGCTGGAGCTGGGGATGGGTTCCCTTCCTATTCCAGCTCTGCCATAAGCCTTGGGCCTGATTGGAAAACACACACTGCAGGAATTGGGCAGCCAGCATTTTATGTTGTTTTTTTTTTTCTTAGACCTGCTTATGCCCAGTATCTCTGTCTCTGTCCCTCCTTTCTCTCTTCCTGTAGCTCTTTTTGGGTAGAAGACTCAAAGCTGTGCATCATAATAGGCCAGTACCTATTATGTGAAGAAGACTTCTTTCCCCTTATAGAACAGTGCTAACTCTCTGACATTGACACTAGGACCCAAGTGATATTTGAAAATGCAAATCTCACGTATCACTTCCTTGCTTAAAATCCTGCATGGGATTCCTATTGCTCTTAGGATATAATCCAAGCCCTTTACCAGGTCTAAAGCAGCTCCGCCAGGCTTCCGGCTCATTTTTCACCTGGCCTCCTGTGCTCACTCACATGCTCTCTCCTCTAAGGAACCAAACTTTGGTCCTCAAACTTGCCACACCTTCTCACCTCCCAATCTTCCCCTCACAACTCAGTTCTTGCTACTTTGTTTATTTATCCAAGTATTCGTTTAGAAGGCATTTATGTAGAACCTCCTGAGTGCCAGGGACTGTTCCAAATCCTCGGGATACAATAGAATGCAGATACTCAAGGCCCCTGCTCTTGTGAGGTTGACAATCCTTACTTGCAAACGCCTGTCCACATGGTGAGCCTCAGTTCAGATTTGCTTTTCCTGACCTTTCCTCTGAATCAAATGTGATTCCTTTGCCCTCTTTAGTACCATCACAACACTTATAACCTGAATCCAAAGAAACGGGCTCCTTGAAAGCAGAGAAATTCCTTGCCCAGGCCGACACACAGTAGGTGCTCAATAAAACCTGTTGAAGAGATGAAGTGGTGAAGGGTGCATTTAACACTAAAGACAACAGTGGAAAAATATGTTCGCTCTGCAATCATTTTGCAAAAACCATTCTCCACAGTCAATAGCTTGGCAGTGGCCTTTGACCAGTAGGCGGCATTTGATGTTGCAGATGATAAGTTTGCTGTCAGTCAAAGCATTGCTCCTTTATAGGTGATTTGTCTTTCTGCTTGCTTTTAAGATTTTCTCTTTCTTTGATGTTCTACGGGTCGCTATGATATGCTTAGGTATAGGCATAGATTGATTTATTTATTCTAGTCAAGATTTGATGTGCTTATTCATTTTGATAATGCATGTTTTCCTTTTATTCTGGAACATTCTTAGTTGTTTCTCTTTTCTCAATCTCTTTTTTCTGAAACTCCTGTTGGACATGTAAGACATCTTATTTTATCCTCTATTTCATTTCTCCTTCGTATCTTTTATCTCCGTTTCTCTATGTCTATTGTGTTCTGGACAATTTCCTTGGTTCGTTCTTTGAGCCCACTTATCTTTTCTGTCTAATCTAGTGTTTAAGCTGCCTATTGAATTTTTTAAATGATGGTTTAATATACATGCAGGGAAGTTGATGGTGCCTTGACATGTGAGTACTCAGGTAACTGCTATGCAAGAAAGAAAACCTTTCTGGTTCCCCTGAACAGCCCCTCCATGCTTCATACTCAGTTTCACATAAATGGAATCATGTCAAATCTATTCTTTTATGTCACATTCTTTGAGTTTTTAATTTTTAAATGACTACATTTGTTCTTACTTTTTTCCCCAAATCTGTGTGTGTGGTTTTTAGTCATAATATTCTGTTTTTCATTTTGTTTCATGTTTCTTCTTTTTTTTAAAAAAAAAAACTTCTTAAATAATTTTAGACTTGCTTATTTTATAAAAACCTTCCAAAAGATCTTATATCAAGTTCTGTGGAACTAATTTTCATAACTCATAACTTGTGTACAGTGCATCTTCTTGTGTGATTGTAATTTTTTATTGCAGATTCATCTTGATCAGGATTTCTTCCTGCAGTATCCTGTGTATCTTGGATTGTGGCAGTGTCTCGATCCTGTGACACCAGGGTAGTATAAATTCAGAGCCTAGATCCATTTGAATGTTCCATCGGTTTAGGATTTCATCTACTCATACAAGCTTGTTTCTTTTGCTTGTTTGTTTGTTTTCTGTTTGTCTTTTTCCTATGTAGAATTTCAAGTAGATGACAAGTTTACTTTTTACTTCCCCTGGCAAGGAGTAGAATTTTTCTAGTCTTTCTTTCATGAAGGGGGCAGTTTTCCATTGCCCCAGAATACAGGTCTCAATTCTAGTTTCTGGCTTAGCAATGATGCAAGGTTACTTCTACCATTTTTGGGAGAGTGTAAACACCCCAGGCCACCCCACTCTGGGGTACATATAGATAGGGGGTGGGTTCTCTTCCCCTCAGGCTATCATGGCAGCATCTGTTGATTTCTTTTCTCTGATTCTTTTTTTGCATTGCCTCTAGACTCTGCTTTGGCTTCTTCTTCTTTTTTTTTTTTTCTTTTTCTGCTGGGCTTCTAGTTAACTTGTGTAGAACAGATTATAGAGTCTAGTACAGACCCACTGAATTTAAATCTTTAGAAGAAGAAAGTGAAAACTCTATAATTTTTTAAATTAAATGCTCTAGGTGACTATTAAGATCAGGCAAGGTTGAGAAATATTAGAAGCTGGAGAAGTAGAAATGCTATATGGCATATATAAATATTACATAGGCTCTAATAGTAGGTTCTAGTCTGCCATGTTTTTGTTCATCTTCCTTTATCTTATCTCTAATATCACATCCCTACAGAAGCAGGCATTGAAATATCTAATCTAGATATTCCTGCAAAAGTGAGTTGGTATCATTCTGTTTTGAGTTCATTGGGTTCTGGCTTTGTGTCTTTTCAGAAACACAATGATAACTAAGTGGTGTGCAAACTCAAAGAACAACAACAAAAAAAGATTACCAAATACTCTTATTTATTCAGAAATATTTTCTGGAAATTTTTGAGTGAATGTGAAGTATTCGAAAAACCTTTTGCAGGTAAATGCCCAGGAGACTCAGCCTGTCTCCAGGCAAATCACCCAGTTGCTGGCGAGGAATGAAACCATGTTCACAGAGAAGCTCTCAAAATTTCCCCCTTTCATTTCTTCTCCGCCTTTTGCTCACAGCATGGTTGCGTTGCTTTGGGACCTTGGTTCCAGATTTATCTCTTTGTGGATTTTTGGACCTGTCTTCCCCAGCCTTTCCAATCAACATGGCTACCACGGGATACAAGAAGCAGACGGCAATTCTTTCTCTTTATTTTTGAATAAGCAGCAGGTTTCCAGATGTGCCCACAAATGCACAGAGACTTTGACATTCACGATGCTTGATAAGATTGGTCATCTCGTCTGACCCTGCTTGGGCTCCCAGGTCTGTAAACAGTAACTACCCATCCTTTGGATTTGTGTGTGGTGCTTCCAAGAAATACTTGAACTTTCCAAACAAAAATCCAAATATAAATTAGGAGGTTGGCATGGAAGATAATAATTGTTGTGGAGCCCAATTTAGAAAAATCATTTCTTGTGCCACTCTATCGCTGTGAAAAATTATGTAGTCTCTTGCATTTGTTAAAACAAGCTGGCTTCTGCTTTCTGGTCTCAAAACACACTTTGCATTTTTTTTTTCCCTGGGAACGTCAATTTAATTCAGGAATGATCTAATTATGAGGAAGTGAATCCAGTTCTCTGGATGATAAGTGTTGACTACCCTGGGAGAAGCCCTGGCAGATGGTTAGTTCAGAGTGAATTTACCTTGGGATTGGGGCTTTAGACTGACAGCTTTTTTCACTCAATTAAGTGCAACAACTGCCAAAAGGACAGCATTGAACTTGATGCAAATCATCCCTGTTGCAAGCCTTGATAAAGTTTAAGCCCATGCCCCCAGTCAGCTGAACTTGTTAGGGTGTTTCCAAGGCACCACATTGTGAATCGAAAACAAAACCTACTGATGCTCAGAGAGGACTAGAAGGCCCCTCCTTTAAAATGCAGGTACTTATTTCCTTTTCCAGGTCACTTGCTTTATTTAGGACCTCTATTTTGGTGTCCTGTCTGTCAGTGATTCATTAGGTAGCTCCTGCAGTTTGCTTTTGCTCTGGCCCCACCGATCCTGCAGTGACTCTGTGGTCCAGAAATTTAATTTATTGCTCTTTTATTTGGGGTACAACATGACCTCACGCAGCATGATTTTTGCCTCCTCTGGAAGCCCTGAGTGACAGGGTCCAAAAAGGAGCCAGACCCTCCCAGCACGTGTGCAGTTCCATACTGTGTTCCTCAGGGAGCCAGTGTACACCAGGAACTGTGCAGAGCCACTCTCTTCCCTGACTCTTCTGTCCCAGTGGAGCTTGATAGACTCCAGTCCTCACCACAGAGTGCAAATTTGACTTCTGTGTGTCTGTTTCGGCTTCCAAAGACTCTCCTCATCTCACTCTTTACTTACTGCTCTCATTCTGTGGTGTGCAAGGTCAGAGCCCATTAAGATGTTTCTGAGCAGCATGAGGAGACCCTGCATCCTGCACCTTGTGGTCTCCAGGAGAGCCCTGCCTGGGCCCTTGGCTCCCTCTGTCCCAGGCCTTCCATAGCCTCCCCCCCCACCCGGATCACCTGGTGTGGGCCACACTGCACGGTTTCCTCTGTGTGGTGATTTCCGTCTTACAAGCCTGGGGAGCAGGAGCCTGAAATTCCCCCGTCAGGTAGATGCTGTTGTCAGCCTGTTATCAGTTTCTCGATTTACTGTGTAAGCAGTTTTGATAATCCCTGTCATATGTGATTACATTTCCCCCCTTCCCATAACATCTCAGTGTAATTGGTTTGATAAACTCGACCTCAGTCCAGTAGTTTGCTTGGAATATACTTTCACCTTCTATCTGTGTGACTAAGATGGTTTTGAATTGCTCTGCTCCGGAAAATGAGGCTTTGAGCAGTGGGCCCTCAGCTGTGGAGGCCAATCACCAGGAAGCCGAGTGGGCCTGGGAGGGCTGAGCACTCTGGTTAAGCCTCAGGCGTCAAAATGGGATTTTTTTTTTCTTTCCATTCCAGCCTGGGCAGAGAGCAGTGTGTGTTTCTGAGTGTGGGTTTTTCAGGACACAGAGAACGTTTATCTTGTGTATCTGTAGCTGAGTCCTGGAGTCACCGGCCTGACTTCATGTCCATATGAAGTTGAAAGTGTTATTTATTCCTTTATTGAATACCTGCTTCATTTTAGGAGAAGTAAATAAGGAAAAAGAGCTTTCTGTTTTCCCATTCTTTCCTTCCCCGATGGCTCTGCTTCTGAAGACAGAGAAGGAGTCATCAGTACATTTTGATAATGGGATGCTTTTGGCAAATTAAGCATTTTGGTTAATTTAGAGTTAAACTTAAATGCCAAAGCTGCTTGGGACCATCACTTGCTAGTTTTAATTTGTCTGATAATTTAGTACCTACTGGAGCTCTGAGGCTTCACAGAGAAGGCAGTTTCAGAATTGAGACTGGAACTACGCCTAAGATTTAGGAGAGGAGAGATGGGTTGGGGAAGATAAGAGAGGGCTTTCCTGCTCCTGGGAGGGAACAAGCCTCAGTAAAGACAGGAGAGGCTTGGGGAACAGATCTGCTGGTGTAAGAATGGAAGAAAGGGGAATGAGGGGAGTCACAGGGATTATTATAGAGAGTAAGATTCTTTCTTCATTCCTGGGTTTTGGGATTTGAAGTCTGAAGGCAGTTGGGAGTCATGGAAGATTTTTGAGCTGGGGTGGCATCATTAGAACTGCTTCTCCAGAAAGTAAATATATGCAGTACCAGTATACAGAGATCTTTTCTATTTAGAGGATAATATAATGTATGCCAAAGCGCTTTGTCACTATTTAAATGGCAATTATTTTAAAGAAATAGCACTTTAGAATAAATTATTTTGGAGCGCCTTTCCTTCCTGGGTGCATGTTTTTCTGTAGTCATCCTTGAGCATTTCTGTACAATCTCATCTGAGAAGAGGGGAATACCCTCTTGCTGGCATATCCTAACCATAGGATTCTGCAGTTAAGTGTTACGCATTTCCGGCCATCCATGATCAGAATGTTTAGCAAATGCAGATGTGGCAATGACAAAGATGGCAATATGGATAACTCATCCACACTCATTTTCCCCAGTTATTTTCTTAGCTCTATATTTAAAGTGGCATCGGAAGATGTTACAATGGCTTATTTTACACGAACCAGAGCAATTTTTTTTTTTTGGTACTAAGGATTGAACTCAGGGGCACCCTACCACTGATCCACATCCCCGCCCCTATTTTTGTATTTTATTTAGAGACAGGGTCTCACTGAGTTGCTTAGTGCCTCACTTTTTGCTGAGGCTGGCTTTGAACTTGCAATCCTCCTGCTTCAGCCTCCCGAGCAGCTAGGGTTACAGGCGTGAGCCACTGCGCTCAGCTTTTTAAAATAATTTTTAGTTGTAGATAAACACACAGTGTTTTTATTTATTTTTATGTGGTGCTGAGGATCAAACCCAGGGCCTCACACATGTGAGGCAGGTGCTTTACCACTGAGCTATAGCCCCAGCCCATAGAGCAATTCTTTTAAAAGAACCTGGCTGGCTGGTTCTTCCTAGGCTGCTGCTCATCATGAGGTTTTTTTTTTTTTTTTCACATTCATATTAATTTTAAACATATCGCACTAGAATATTATTTATCTTGACTGCTGAGTTCTTTGGCATCCCTTTAAATTCTGTGCCCAAGGCGAGCACCTAACCTGCTCCCTCCTTGTCTGGCCCTGTTGCATTTACAAAACAGAGTGGAAAATCTCTCAAATGCTGGGAGTCAGTTGAGCATCTATTTGAATCTACTCTCGTTTTTGCAAAATGTCCCTCACACCACACAGAACAGACAGCATCCCAGCCAACCCAACTGTGAAGCCTCCCTTCAACTCTCTGGGGTGTCATCCCTTCAGGGTGTGGTTGTGGGCTCTTCCTCGGCTCACCCCTTAGCATAAGGGCTGAGATGTGTATGGGGCGACACTTTTAGGTAGGAATCCCCTCACATTTACTGACATTGCCACGTCGTCTTTTTGGATGGGGGCGGGGACTTTCCTGCTTTAATGAGCTCTGTGGGGTAGTGAAGACGATTGGAGACATGGTCCACTGGATTTATATTTTTTGACACTTGACAGTTTCCAGTGGATGTCCTCCTCTCAGCCTCCCCTGCCAGAGTCCGGTTGAGAACGAGAGGTTACCTACAGAGTTATTTCTTGTCTGTAATGAACATAGATCTGCCAATGGAAGCAGAGGGAGAGATGGAAGATTTGGAAGGGCCTTCCGGGGAGTTAGCCCCTTATTTTGCAGTTGGCATGCCTTAGGAGCATGAGGACAGCTGGCTCCTCTTGAGCTGCCCGGCCGTGCCTAGAACTCAGGCAGCGGGCCTGGCTCCTGGCAGGCTTCTCCACACCACAGAGCACTGGAGCCCGTGGCTGGAGACAGGGATCCACAGTGTTCCCCCGACCAGGCAACCCGTTATTAAAGCCTCTTTGATCCTTGGTTTCAGCGCCTTCCCTTCCCAACTACATTAGGCCCCCTTAAGTGCCTTTATCGCCATGTCGAGAGAGGGAAAATGCAGACAGCTTTGTAATTGAACAACCATGCTCTTGTCAGTATTCATTGTTTTCAAACTGGCTATTACAGGGGGCTAATGCCCCGGTGTGGCGCAGACAAGCCCCACTGGCCTTAATGTGCCTCTGCCGCTCACAGCTCCCCAACCAGCTCTCCTCTGCTGTCCACGGGGGCAATGTGTCTTTAAATTTTAGTTGTTTTCTAAGTTCTGCTCTGGCAAGCAAGCTCTGCCTTCAACCTGCAGAGTTAAATTTACCCAGACTGACAACTGTATATGCAGGGTTTAGTTACATAACAGCAGTTGCTGCTTTTCACACCGTGCTAATCCAAACACAGTGCTCAAAGAGACCATGAAAAAGCAACCCTCCATTTGGGGCACTACATGGGTGACTGAATCATGTGTCTTTAAATTTTTTTTTTAAATACTGTAACAATTATCCCATTATCCTGACTTTGGTGCCATTAGGTGACTTTTTAAATATCTTAATTATTAGGTTAGCAGATGCTGGGTGCACATGTGCAATTTGTTAATTTATGCTGTTTGAAATGAAATCCAGTTGTTTGCGGCCTAGTTGTTTGCGGCCTATTTCATAACATTATGGCCAACTGAATTGTTGTGCTCCTGGAATTACTGAGCTGTTGGCAGGGAGAATGTGTGGTTTAGCCTCTAGTACTCTTTGATTATCACCTTGAGTGCTGTCTGTTCCTTCCCTGTGATTCCTACTCCCCTGTTTCCATCTGAGATGACCAGTATATCCTGCATCCTGGAATGGGTAGGGTACCTTCAGAGCTGCAGGGAGGCTGGAGAGGGAGGTTTTCCTGTCCCCATATGACCTGGCTTCTCAGCTCGACTGCTGATGTGATGTGTGGTCACATGGAGACTCAGGGGGTCTGAGGACTGGAGATACATACTCCTGATTGGCTTACAGTCTCAGATTGCATATATTCAGCATGAGTTGCTCCTTGGCAATTCAAGTAACCCTTAAATATTTTTTGCATAGTTATTGCACACAATGTTGAAGAAATGTGATATAATCTGGTGAAAATACATGACCCTTAGAGTTAGATCTGAATCATGGCTGAAGGTTCAGTGGCAATGAGGCCTTGGCCAGGTCATTTTATTTCTTTAAGTTTCAATTTCTACAAAGGAAATATAAATTTCTTTCTACTAGGTTTATTGATCCAGATTATTCAGTGACCAGCCTTGTGCCAGGTAATAAATGGTGAGACTTTCCTTTTCCTGCTTTTAGACACTCACATGGGATAACATGACACATGTGACCTAAGTAAATTTTATTCTAGTGGGAGAGGCAAAGCACCAATAGGTGATGAGTTAAATAAAGATTCAAAGTAATAATACAAGAAGCGTCACAAATGACTGTGACTCTTGCTAGTCACAAAGAGTTCAAATTCCATGAGTTCAAAGGAGGAGATAGACTGTTAGTAAACTCCTTCAAGAGGTAAGTCTTGACCAGTTTTAAAGGAGGCAAAGAATTTACCTAAGTGCAAAGACCATTAAGATTGTGTGTGGTGGGGTGGGGAATGTTGCTGGGGGGCGGTGTTATTTGCTTATCAGTAGAGCAAATAGTGTGTGTAAAGGCACAGAGATGCAGAGGTCCAAGGCCCATTTGGGAAACAGTGAAACTATGCATTTGTTTTGAGAGTGGTAGTTTGTGCATGACAAATAGTGGGATAGAAGGTTACAAATGTAGATCAGTACACTGCTGTGGATTGCTCTGAGTACCAGCTTTGCATTATGTGATGTGATTGGTTCATTAAAACATGGAGCTCTTGGGCAGAACTGCAGACCTCTGGGAAGCCCCAAACCCTTGCATAAGGGAGTAGACCTCTAGTGGACAAGAGAGTTACTGCATGCTAATAGTATGAATCTTGTTTAATGCCTAACTCCCACAAGCTTAGCTATATTTTAAATGGTAAGCAAGACGTAAATAACATCCAGGCTGACAGTAGTGTGGCTGACAATTTGAAATCTCAGTTCAAAAAATTACAGAAAGCATTAAAAAAAGTAAAACAGCTGGGGTCTTTAAATGATAGGAGCAAACCTTTTTATATACCTCTGTAGAGCCTAAAGACATCACTGTCTTACAAAAATCATAATTGGTGACATTAAAATTAACATCAGCAATATTATTATTATTATTACTATTATTATTGTTGTTGTCATTATTATTATTATTATTATTATTATTATTATCAACAGCAGCAAAAAGATGGGGCTGAGATATAGCTCAATGCTATAGTTCTTGCCTAACATATGCCAGGCCTTGGATTCAATCCCCAGCACTATCTCAAAAAAAAAAATACTTAATATTTTTTGCCTTGCATTGTGCTAATGATTTTGCTTACATTGTCTTATTTAATTCTCACAGCATTTTCATGAGAATGGTATTGCACTTATTCCTCATTATAGAAGTAAAAAAATGTGGACAAGAGATGTTAATTAACCTGCCCAAGGTTACACAGTTGGAAATTGCGTAACTGGAATACAAACCTTGGCATTATGGTTGTGTGTGTTTTCGCAAGTACTCTTCTGAGCTGATAACCTTCATGCTTTAGATCATGATGAAATAATATTCAGGAAAACCTTTTAACAACACACTAAAATGTACGGTGTTGCATTTTAGAATACTACCCATAAGAAAATAAACAAGTACTCGTCTATGAAATCATGTATGGGGAATACTTCTTTCTAAGTGAGAAGCATGTCTAAGTGAGACATTATTACACATTTTAAGTCAGTATTAGAAATCAATGATGGCTTGCTCCTGTTTTTCACCCCTATCCCCTATCCCCAGCCATGATTGTATTTCTTTCTTCTCTGGGAACTTGGAAGGGCACAAGGTTGCACATCTCACATTGCATTCAGTTTCCCTTCTGCTCTAGAACTTAAAGCAATTTCATTAGTGCTATCGATGATTCATGTTGGACCTACTGCACTTCCCATTGGCCATTCATTATCACAGCCTTGGCCTTGCTGCTAGACAAGTGAAGGTCAGCTAGAGGGGCCACATGTGAAAGCACACTCCCCAGGGCTGGAGGAAGTTGCTATGGAGCTACTCCCAGCTAAGTCTGTTTTGGAAAAGGGGCCATGGTAAGACCAACCACTCTTCCACACATCCCCAGAGCCATCCACTAAGACCAGCGTCTGGGGTGGCATACAGTGGAAATGGAGCATTAAGCTTGACTTGACACTACCCCTCTTGCATGACCTCACGGAAATTACTGACCTTCTCTTGAGTCTCAGCTTCCACAATTATAAAAATGGAGAATTTAAAAATGCTGTCTATGCAAAGCAGTTAACATAATGTTGCTTCACCTTCAAATGGAACTGCTATGGCTAGTAGTGTTAGTCATAGTTCTTTTGAGTTTAGATGAGGAGAGTCAGACTCAAGCTATCTTGACCAAAAAATGGTAGATAGCTTCGTGTAACTTTGAAGTTTAAGAGGAAGAACAAAAACTTCCAGAAGGGCTGGATCTGAAGACTCAGGGGTTTCCGAGTTGGCCTTGTTTCTGTTCATAAGCAGTTCCTCTCCAACAAGAAATCCCAGGAGGAGAGTACCTTTTCTATATGAATCCTTAAAAAGAGACTCATTGGCTCAGGCTGGGTCATGTGACCCCCATCTTCACCTTGCATTGGCAAGTAGAGGGGTAGTAGAGGGGAGTAGATGGGAGTAGAGGGGAGCAGAGGAGAGGATGGATGTAGTTTACCCCATTGCCAGTCTGGGTCTTGTGCCTCTTCTTGTGAAGCATGTAGTTGGTTCTAATTATTGTTATATGAATGGATAAAATTCCAGTAGGCTGAACTGAGATGAAGATAGACTTTCTGAATGATAGGAATGAAAGTGTAAGGGGGTAGGAACTGGCATGTGTTCAAGAACTAATCAAATGACATAAGGTGGGAGTAGATGGTTCCTGTTGAGAGGTTAGGAAGATATAAGATAGGAAAGAGAGAGTGGGCTGGGGAGGCCTTGACTGTTCCTCTGGGGCTTGGTTGTTATTTACTTGACAGAGAGTTGTTAAAGGATCCATGCCAAGGTGTTATAAGATAATAATAACAATAGTAAAAAAATCCTAGCATTTGCAAACACTGTTTTACTTGCCAGACACAGCCCTAGATACCTTGGCTGTCTGACCTCACAACAGCCCCTGGAAGACTGGCACTGGCTCTTTTCTCCAAATATGCAAGACTCAGAGGGTGAAGAGATCGCTCAAACTCTGTGATAACCAGGGTTACAGAGAAGAGGTAGGCTTGCGTTTCTGCTCACCAAATCACATACTGTCAGGGAGGAATGTGGTGAAAGGAGAGGTGAACTGGCAGCAGGATGCACCATCATTCATTCATTCATTCATTCATTTCATACATCATGATTCAGTGCTAACCAAAGAAAAGCAATAGACTGACTCACTGCCTGTCTGGTTAGGGTCTCAGGGAAGGGAAGACCACAGTGGATCATGGGTCCAGTGCTGGGCTGCAGAGAAGTCTCCAGTTACTGAGCACGATACCTTTTATTTTATAGTAGGTGTGCCTTTGTGGGTACCTCTGGGTCTTGGGGTGGTATATATTGTCATCTTTTGCTGATCATTTAGAGTTTTTTTCTCTATCCTGGGTAGAATATGCAGGATCCCTTATAGCCTGGTTGGAAAACTGGCAATCTGGAGTAATTTGCCTTTAAGCAGAAGCCAGTATAACATGTCACTTTTAAAATAAAACACATTAATTCACAGAATGACTGTTTTATGGTGAAGAGCAGCCTGTCTAAGTGAGAGGAATTAAAGGCCAGTGGTCAAGTCCTCCGCATTATTCACACTGCCCTCTTCGATAAATCACAATTGCTGATACTGCAGGTTACCGCTTACTTAAATAGCAGCGTGTTGGTTAAGGGTGACACATGCTGACATGACCTCTGTTTGCACACCCCCCAGAGCTGTACATATCCCTTGGCTATCAACCTAAGTACCTTGTGCACCACTGAACAAGGTTTAGATTGTGCCTGGGCTGCAGTTGTAATCTTCATTCTCGGCAGCCTTTTCTGAGACAGGTGAATCTTGAATGGCAGTAGTATTTGGCATTCAGATCTATAGTGCTCTGCAGACCTGATTTTTAAATATTCCTGTTACCACCAGGTTTCAGAATAGATGAGGACTGTAGGGATGTGGCAGAATCATCATGAGCCCACTGGAACCTTGGGTCTTCCTTCAGCTGCCTTGATAAACAAAGTTGGATTTGGGGTTCCCAGAGTGTGTCCTGGGATCACTAGTGTGTGGCATCTGCAGGGGACCACTTGACTATTTTGTTATTTGTAGATGGAGACCATCTGAGCAGTCACTGCTTCGGTTCCATTGGAAGGAAGGTAGAGGGGCAGATAAATATTTTAACAGTTGACATTGACATTCATCTGCAAAGCACTGGCTTGACTAAAATGCTTTGGACACAGCCTAAAAAAAATAGTAGGCAGCCTTGTGGTATTCTGGAATTCATCTAAATGATCAAGAAGGAGGCTGAATATGTGATATGTTATTTTCCCATTTCATTTTCCCTCTCAACAATAAGATGTACCTGTGATCAGAACCAATTTCTAATTTTTTTTGGCTGCAAGGAAAGAGATAGCAACCTAGATATGCTTTATTAAAAAAATCAGTGTGCAAAATATATGTAAAAATTTCTAAACAGGTACTCTGCCAAGAATTACACTAGAGGCTTCTTGTATAGTGTTTCCATCCTGCATGCTGATTGTGCAAGGAAAGTGCCACTATTCCTATTTTTAAGGAAACAGGTTCAGAGCTTTGCCCAAATCCACAGAGGTGGAGCCATTATTTCAACAAAGGTCCCTTCCACTCTAAATATTATGTTCTTTCCACCCCACAACACTGCTTCCCACGTGAAAACCCAAAGATATGAAATATCTCCCTGATGCATTTAGTCTTTGTTTATAGACCATTAATTTCTCAGCTGAAAGGCTAAGAATCTTAGCTTATGAGCTATTGAAAATCAATCAGGTTTTTCTTTTTTAAGGGAAGCCAGTGGGAAAAAATGATTCATATATCCAAAGTATTTAGACTTTATATAAATTACACATAAAATTATATACATGTGCACACATGCATACATTCAGTACTATCCCCACTGGGTGGTACAGAGGCTTCCCCTTGAGTTCTTTCAGTAACTGGTCCCTCATGACTTTATATTTTAATAAAGCATCTTCTGGGGTTTATTCATAGGCTTCACCTTATGCAGAAGGTGTTTCCGTAAAGCTCATTTCAGTTCAATGTCTGTGTAGCATCATGTATCACCTACCATGTAAAACATCAATTTTAAGAAGTCCATCAGTTCCTTGGGTTAATGGGAAAGTACCCTTTAAAGTGAGGTGTTATCATCTTTTTTTTGTTTTGTTTTGTTTTTTTCCTGTATGTTTCCTGATTTGAGGTCTAAGCACACCGATGTTCTTAAAGAAAGATATACTAATTTTTTTTTTCTGGGTCAAATGCTAATTGATGGAAAAAACATTCCCATTGATATGTATGAGAATTTGCTTTAAGAGCCTTTTGGGGTTTGAGGAACAAACTTAAATGTGTATCAAGAACTTCACTTCAAGCTAAGGGATTATAAAGCTATTTATTAAAAAAATCACATTTCCCATAGTTTAAACATAACCTTAATGTATTCATCCCTATTGATAACTGTGTATGTTGTTTGCAGTTTGTGCTGTTTTTACCATTACAAATAATGCAGGGATAATGATGGATAGCCTTCTATCTTCAGTGTCTGGGACCCTTGTAGGCTCCTTCTTCTGCCATTCTTTGAATTGCCTACTACAGAGCTGCTAGAAGCTGGGAAACCAGAAATGCAGGCTGCAGAAGATCCTCTGTAACACAGAAGACCTTAGAGGAGGGGCAGGAACCTGCAGATGCAGCGCCTGTGTAGGGACACTGTGTATTATTTTTGTCTTCCTTTCTTTATGTTCTCCTTTTTGATACCATTAACCCTAGGAAGGTAAAGGTCATCTCATGTTCATTTTTAATTCTTTTATAACATCTAGCCTGAATGTAAAAATGTATTCATTCAAGAAACATCTAAGGCTTGTGCTAAACACTGAAAAATCAAGGATGAAAAGACATGGTTTTTGGGCTCAGTAAGTGACTGCTGGTCACTCATCCAGTTAGCAAGGGAAACAGGATTTCCATGTTCTTGTTTTCTCTCCCCGTTGCTGTGTATCTTATTCTAGAAACCCTGGGACTGGATTGGATAGTGCCTTTGGTTCTGATGGGCTTATAAAATTTTTCTTTTCTCTGTGAGTACTCACAATATTAACTTTTAACATAGAGAATGGTGGGAAGGCATTTGCACAGTGACCTGGTCACTCACTCACATGTTAGGAGATGATGTGCTACTTCATTGAAAGTATTTTTAGCTACTTGAGGGAATCTGAGTCTCCTAGGTGTGTTTGCAACCCCTTGTTCACAGTCAGAGGAGACAGAGAAGCAGTGGGTTGCTTTTATTACTTGCCTTCTCCCAGGCATGGACCTCATGTTTTGAAAGACTGCTCACCCAACTGTGTGTGTTAATGATTATTGCCCAATTTTTGTTACTCAGACAATGTGAAATAGGGACTGGGAAAGCAAGTACTGGGGCATGGCTTCTGCCAAGATATTTGGGTTAACCTGTGCTGCTGTGGAAAAGGCAGATATACCTTTTCTGTCAGAATTTTTGAAATGCACCATCCAGTTTTGCAGAGCTCATCAGTACTCAGGTTCCTGGGTGGGCACTACAGCTGTAGAGTAGGGCTCAGACCATTACAGCCCTCTGGCCAAACCCAGCTTATCCATCGCCTATTTTTGTAAATAAAATTGTAACTTAGTCCCACCCAATTTTTGACATATTGTCTGGGTCTGCTTTCCAATGACAAGGGCAGAGTGAAGTTGCTCTGACGGAGACCATATGTCCTGCAGAGGCTAAAGTACCTACTATATAGTGTCCTTTTCCCATCCATGCTAGAGTCTAGAGGAAGGTGACCCTGGGGTACCTGGGGTGGGGGGGAAACTCTTCAAAGCTTGGGCAGCTGAGGGTGGGGCTGTAGAGTATTTGAGGGACCCACAGGAAATATGCAAGCTGTCGGCAGAAAGCAGGAAGAAAGACATCACTCAGAGCCTGTCAGGGTCCCCTGGAGGGGAGAGGAGGAAGGCCTTGTAGGCTGGTAGGCTGGAGACAAGGAGTTTCAGGGTATGTTGTGGGACACAGCGTTAGGGAGGGACTTCCTTTATTCCTGCCTTAGACCGGGCACAGAAAGAAGTAGAACATGAACAGAGGAGTGGGACATGGGGCCATTCTGTCCTCTCCAGTCCCCCAGGGTGCTTCTGGGGAAGCACCCAGATAAACCACAGCTTCTGCCAGCAGTGCAGGCTTGTAAACTTTTTTCCCTTCCTTTTTATGCCTGTGGTGATAAACATATGCTCTGAAGCATGAGATTTGATTATCCTGTCTTAGCGCTTATAAATACAAATGTGATTAAGGGTCATAAAAAACAGGTTGACAGTGTAAGACTAATTCTCAGCAAAGCAGCCCCGCGTGCTTCTCTGTGGAAGCGCCTGCTCCTGGCAAAGGCCTGGGGGTCCCAGGAACCACGGGCCCTTCCCTCTCCCCCGGCACCCCTCCTTCCACTCTTGGTTTTCCCCTCAGGTCTCCCCGTCCTCCCTGCGGAGGCTCTTCCTCCCTGATAATTAAAATTGGTGGATTTTCCCCTCAAGAGCTACCTGAGGTAAGTACCCGCGTCTCTTTGTCAGGCCATTAATAGTCCGGAACTCTGTAGAAAGGGACTTGGCTGCCTGCTCCGTCCCCACTTGGGCCTGGCGGGCCGCCTGTACATGTTGGGGAACAACACAACCTAAATCTGGACAATTTGTATTTTAGTAGTGACGGGGATATTCTCTCTCTCCCTCTGTCATTTTGCATTAAGGACCTGCCACTAATAAAACTAATTAATAACTGCTGGCTCGATGTGGAATAGTTGGACTTCTTAAACCTGGCAGGCTGCCACCGCTGCTTTTGAAAGAAGCACTTCATCTTTGTCATGGACAGGATGAATATTTCTCCACACTTCTAATTGGACAAAGTGCCTTTCAAACTCGCTGGCATTTCAGAGAGAGCAGATAAGTAGTCTGTGTGCTCTCCAGATGCAATCGCCTCTCAGCTGCCTCCCAGCTCAGGAGCTTGTCCCCGTCCCTGGGAGAAGCCAGCTCTGAGGGTTCTGAACTTTTGCTTCTTGAATGACTCCTGACTTCACCTCTGACCTCTGACCCCAGGGAGAGAGAGCTTCAGGGGCAAGCAGGACACAGGAACTCAGCAGACCCACAGCATAAAGGAGCCCATTCTGTGTTTGGAGAGCCACCAGGCAAGCTGTTAGGAGCAGGCAGTGAGTGGGAAACAGATTTTTCTGGGACCCTCTGCAGGCCTTCTGAGTCAGAATCCACAGGGGTAAGTCCAGACATCTGGATTGTTAACGAGCTTCCCAGCCACTTGTGATGCACACTGGGCTTGGAGGACCACTGAGAATCCTGAAGCCTTCATTTTCTGGTGTAGGTTGACATTTACTTTTCAGTCACTCAACTGGTACTTCTTTTTAAATGACCTGAGCATGCAGAGTGTTGGGCTAAGTGATCTGAACCAGAAGAACCCTGAAGTCTAGTCAATGACCCGACTCATGTGCACATGCAAATTTCAATGATGAGTTGAATAATTAAATTCAACAAATTGTGCTCTGCAGACAATTCATGAAATGAGCACTTCTCCACGTTTTAGGGGGCGCCAACCACAGAGCAAACTTTCATACTAAACACTAATGGATGCAATGCATTCTCCTCAGGGAGGGGGGTTGGGGGGTAAACAGTGTGGCAGTAGAGCTGGGCAGTGAAGGATGTATAGCAGTTTGTAGGGGAAAAAGGATTCAGTGCTCCAGGGAAGAGGAGCAGTAGGGATGCAGATCCGAGTCTGGGCATTTCCAGATACTTGTTTGGGAAGAACTCAGCCTGCTTCCTCCTGGTGAAGGAGGGCCCTGGTGAAAAGTTGAGGTTATGCTAAGCTGAGCAGGAGAGGCTGGTAGGAGTGGCCTTGAGTCAGGGCAACCAGGGAGGGCTTATTCTCCTCCAGACTGCACTTGAGTCCTACCTCAGCGAGGAGAGGAGTGGTGTTTCAGGTTATTTCCATTGTTGATCAATAGCATGATCAATAGTTAATCATAACAATAGGTTTTACTTGGATGTGAATCCAAGGGATTTAGATATCAATGAATGACAAATCTCAGGTTTCTAGTTTGGAGGACCAGCAGGTTAGTGATGCAGCTCATCAAAATTTTAGGAGCCATCCTGTCTGTCTAACGTCAAGGGCAATCAAGGACAGCCACTCCAATCAGAGTTGGCAGTGGTGAAATTTCTGATGAGAACATTCTGGGAAGATTTCAATTCTTTATACTAGAGTAACCCAGTGTCAGTAGAGATCCTGCTAGTCTGCTTGCTTAAATTCTTTTCCCGTCCCTCTTATTGAGCATTAATGCTCACAGGGGAGGAAAAAAAAAAGATTGGATCAACAGGTCTGGAGGCTAAATATCATTTAGTTTGCTGCAGAAGCTCAGTGAAATCAGAGTGTCAGCAGATAATCACTTCGTGCTTCATCAGTATGCCAGGGCTTCATTCACCAAAGGACAGGAGCAAACCTATAAGCTCCCTGCCACAAGGCAGAGGACCTGTGAATGGCTTGTGGCCTTTGTTCATTTGTCCCAGGTAATGCCTGAACCTTCCACACTTCTGCCACCTTGGAATCCTGGGTGGTAGGAGTCAGAGAATGGGAATAACAGTCTTCTTTGGTGCAGCCAACTTTTATTGTCTGACTGACTGCAAGAAACACACTCTCCCAAGGACTGAGGACACACAATAAATAAAGCAAAGCTACTACTCTCAAGGAGCTTCTGTTGTCATCAGGGAGATGAATTTGTACATAGATAACTAAAATGGAGTGCTACAAGAGCTGGAACAGAATTACATATCAGATACCTAGATCCCACAAAGCAGGGAGTGATTACTTCTGAGGAGGAGATTTGTGTAAGGTGGAGGTTAAGGGGCTTCTAGAGAGGCTTCTTGGAGGAGGTGGTGCCATGCATGAAACTTGGGAAAATAACTGGACCTGTTTCCAGCCTGAGAAGGGAAGGCAGCCTGGGGGAAGAGCATGGGAAGTTTGAATGGCTTTTGCACCTTAGTGTGCAGTCTGTAAGAGCAGTGTCCTGTGTTGGATGCCACAAAGAGATAGATACAGGGTTGCAGACACAGCTCATGTGCTTTGACTTACAGAGCGGGAAGATGAAATGCAGCAGAAGGTGCATAGCTTATCCATGGGAAGCAGGTGTGCTGCTACCGTCGGCTGTTCAGAGGTGTGTTGTGAGTTCTGTGGAGGTGGGAACTAGGCTTCAGTGAGACAGCTCTGTGTCCGTTCCAACCCAGGTGACAAAAGGCTCACTGCCTTGAGACACAGGGGTGTGGGAGCACTGAGGGGCCTGCCCTTCTCTGTGTATTCCTAGGATGGACAGGGTTGGCCAGGCCATATGTGCCTGGCATAATTGCAGGGATGAGAGGCATGAAGAGAGAGGGGCATAGGACTTTGGAATACAACTCATTCATTCATCTGGTAGAGGGTTTTATTGAGCACTTACTTTGTGGAAAAACAGGGCTAGATCCTCTTCAGAGTGATAATGATTCCTCTGACTCTCTGTGATTAAAAATTACCTTCTTTAAAAATATAGATATATCAGAGAAATAATGATGAGAAAAGAGAGTTCATGCAAACTGCTTTTGAAAGAAATCAGGATAAGTGAGTGATTCTAATAAGGGGTTGAGAGAAGGGAAAGGTCTTTAGCTCTTTTTCCTGTCCATCTATGAGCCACTTCTGAAAATGTTGAAATCCATTTAGACTTACAGTGAAGTGGCAAAGCTAGTACAAAGGGCTTCTGCATATTCCTTACCCAGCTTCCCCCAAAAGTCATTATCCCTCGTAACCATGGGTACAGATGGCAAAGCTCAGTATTGCCACAGTGCCACTACTGAAACTGTAGACCTCATTTAAATCTCACCCATCTTTTCACCAATGTCTGTTTTCTGCTCCAGATTCCAATCTGAGATTTCAAGTTTTCTGCTCCAGATTCCAATCTGAGATTTCACGTTGTCTTGTGCACTTGTCTTGTTAAGCCTCCTCTAACCTATGACAGTTCCATGACTTTCCTTATTTGTCATCATCCAGACCCTCATGAAGAGCGCTAGCCAGGTACCTCATAGAAGGTCCCCCATTTTCTGATGTTTCCTCCTTGTTCAACAGAGGCCATGGATTTTTGAAAAAACACCACAGAAATAAAGTGCCCTTCATAACCCAACATATCATTAGCACTTCGTGTCATCACACTGTTCTGTCCCACATGTGGTAATATGGACCTCCATCCCCTAGTTAAGGAAGTGTTTGTCAGATTTCTCTATTAAAAAGTCACTGTCCTTTTATAATCTGTAGATGTGTTGGGGAGACATATCAAGGCTAGGAAAATGTCCTTCTTCTCCTTAAGCTTGCACATGGGCCCCTGTGCATGAGTGCCCCGGCACAGACTCACTCTGACCCACCCCTCCCCGGAGCAGCACTCCTGCTTCATCGCAATGCTGTCTTCTGTCTTCCTTAAGATGGCTCAAGGGAATACTCACATACACCGTGGATGTTCCCAAGGAGATGGTGGCAGGTGTAAAGCATTACTTTTATTTATATAGAGAGGAAATGGTGCTCAGGGCTAGCAATTTGTCCAAACACATGTTTCCAAATGAGTATCTATACTTCTTTGCTTTGGAAACAGCACTAAGCTGGAGGAAGGAAGACCTGAGGACTAGTTGGTTCCTGATGATACTGGGCTGTGAATTTGAGTTCACAGAAAAGGAATTTGAGTTCTCTGAGCCTCAGTTTTCCTAAAATGCAAGGTTAGATTAGTCAATTCCTGGGATGATTTTTAGCTCTAACATTCTGTGGTTCCATGGGCTGAAATTTGACCTTTAATGAGGAAAACCGAGTTATAATAGGGTAAAGAAAACAGATTAGAAGAGTTATCTGGGTGTTAGATGACCTCAGAGTCCTTCATAATTGAGACATCTGATAAGGGTGGTTTGAAATCAGTGTAATGAATGAGAAATAAATTGCTATTTTCAAAGTCTGACAAAAGGGTACACATCCAATTATGCTGGATGGTTGTAAGGATGGACAAGCTCTTTATGCTTCAAGACCTTTCCTTTTCATAGCTTTTCATAAGATTAGATTGCCTTTAGTTACCCAATCTCACATCTCCACTTGAGTGCCACTGATATTTCTTTCTTCTGCCAGAGTATGCAGACATCTCTTCCATGTTAGATTCAGGGCAGTGTCTGAATCCTTACCATATGGCCATATTCTTCAAGCTGAACATAGAAACAACTTACTTTACCCATTTCCTTGAGAGAGCTAATACTAGGCATGCAAATTCTTCCTCCGCTCTGCTAATGAAAAGGCTTGTTCTTCACTGATGGGCATGTCACTTTAAAGGTGGCAACAAAGTCTGATTGATTTTGGAACATGAATTTCCAGCCTTCTCTGATATTGCATAAGCATTCCAGATTGTCACGTTGTCCCGCTCCTCCGGTCCTTTTCTGCTAATTGACTATTTTTCATTTTAGCATGCTTTTTTTTGCCATGTGAGTTTTTACCTACATTTAATTTATCATTTGAAATCCTTGCCTATGCCATTTGCAATTTGTATCCTTTCAGAAGGATGAAAGAAGATAGATGTTTTTCTAGGAGATGGGTTTTGGGGAGGGGGCCCTAAATGAACTGCCTTTCATTCTCGGACATGGCGAGACTAACTCACCAATACTAGGATGCTAATGCTGGGAGTTTCCTGGGGCTGCAGGCAAACAGCATGCCAGTTCCCCCTTAGTATTCCATTGCATTGGACTTAGTTCTTGTGATGGTTTTATGCATATATCTATAAGGTGACTGACCGGAGTTGGTGTGGATATTCAAAGTGTCCCCCATGTTTTGGCACCGTGCTAGCTAATGAGCCATGAGGGGGACAATGCATGCCCCTGCCTTCAAGGCCCTCATGGTTTATGAAAATAAAGAATTTCAACACAATGTGTTGCATGTTGTCAGATCCAGGTGTAGGGTATGTAGGTAAGACAAAGGAAGGAGTTTTCAATCTCTGGAACAGGAAGAATTCAGGAAAATATTTTTGGAGAAAGTGTTCAGAGTGCACTTTGCAAGTTGAATGAAACATTACAAAGAAGAAAATCAGGAAGAAGGATGTGAACACTATAGTCATGGGATACAAGTGAGATGATTATGGGGTTGTATTCTGAGCCATGTAGGGTGGTGCATAATTTTTTGTGTATTAAATCTCAGCCTTTAGAAGGATATGCCCTCTGAATTCATACAAGGTATTATTTCTCTGAAAAGGGAAAGAAGTGGCAATAGGATGGATAAGGAAACCATTGATAATCAGAACCTATCACACCAATATTTAGCTGAATATTCACTTTACTTTTTGTTCAGCCACCTGGCATCTTTGATGCAATAATCATTGCTTTACAGTTTTATCATCTTTTTTATTAATACTTTTCATGTATAAGCTGGTACTGGGAACCTAAAGATGGCCCTCCAATGGTCTTTCTTGCTATGTCCATTTATTAAGCTCTGGAGTCTCTTGCACATTTAAAGGCATCATTAAAATCCTTAAACCAAGGATTCATGTCATATATTGAACATTTACTGTATGTTAGACATTATGCTAAGTCACTGGTTATCACACTTTTTGGTGTCAGGACCCCATTATATGCTTAAAAATTATTGAGGACCTTACAGAGCTTTTGTTTATGTGAATTATGTTTAATGATATTTGCCATCTTAAAACTGAAAATGGAGGAAATTTTTAAAATATATGTATTTAAAAATAAAAAACCAAGTGCATCCTAACATAAACAACATATTGCAAAAAGAAAAATAACTGTAACTATTTTCCAAAACAAAAACAGAAGAGCGCATTCTTTTTTATTTTCCCAAACCTCTTTTATGTCTGACTTAATAGAGGACAGCTGGATTGTTGACTCTGCTTCTGTGTTCAATCTGTTGTGATATCACACATCATGCAGCCTCTGGAAAAGTCTACTTCTTGTGATAAGTATTTTTATGAAAATAGTTCGACCTCATGGTTTCCTTTGCAAGAGTCTTGGGGATCCTCAGGGGACCATGAGCTACCCTTGTGGAAACTTCTGTGTGAAAGGGTCCCGATGCTGTCCATGAAGCAGAGTTATTGAAGCCTGGAGATGGCTTAAAAAGAACCGAGGGAGGCCAAGCCCTGGCCTGATGACCTCTTGTATATATTACACTCCAAGAGATTAGTCCACAATAATTCATGTGACTGTTTATTTAGGTTTGGATTCATTTAAGAAAAACAATGCACATGTTTAGATTTTCTTTGTACCAAAGGAAAAATATGTAAATGAGAAGGTTGAGGCAAAAATATTAAGCAATGGATTATCTGCACCCAAAATGCCTTCATTCCATTAGAAGGTGTTTGGAGGTTGCGCAGAGCCTACCTTGTTCCCTATTCAAGGACTGTGCCATTAGATAGTTCTGTTTGAACAGGTGTCTCTTGGTAAGTTATTGTTTGTCAGTTATATGTAGGCCTGTTTTCCATCTTAACTGATTTTAACCAATTCACCAACTGTTTTTCTCTAGCCAGGTTTGTTCATGTGTGTGGAAAAAATGGCATCGTGTCGTTTTTTTTTTCTTTAGACGATCTTTTTATCTTTAAGAAGCATTTTGGAGTGATGGTATCTTTTAGAGTTAAATTTATCAAAATATTAAAAAGCTTTTTCTCTGATACTTTAGAAGCATTTTAATAGGCCCAGTACTACCAATATATTCCAATATCCATAAAACAAGTGGGTATGAGTATTCTGGATAAAATTGATATATTTATCCAGTCTCTTCAGCTCATAAAATGAAATTTGATCACTTTCAGATTGTACTTTGAAATATTTAGGGCAATGTATTCAAAATGTTTTCAAAGTTAACTGAGGAAAAAAGATGAAATATTTTTAATTTCCTTAGACTCAAATAATTCACGTTGAAAGCTTCTGTGTTCAGTTTTCCCGGCCTTCTGTTGGTTGGTGTGGGATTTTTCTTGGCTTTGGATTGAATATTTTGCGTCACTTTAGAAAATTCAGGATGTAGCTAACGTTTAAAGTAATAACCCAGATTTATAGTTGAATGGATTTAGAATCAAAGGATTTTGAAAAACACACATTATTAGTTCATTGCTCTTTTACTTTTTATGCCATTAACCTGAGAATCAGAGTATTTTGAACACAGTTTCCAGTGGAGCGCTTGGAGTCTGTCTTAAGGCTAAGAATAAGAAAACACAAGAAAGAGCATTTCCCTCCCTTCTTCATTGTCTCCCTCTCCTTTCCCTCAGGTTGGACTTACTTTCTTGTTTTCGTTTTTTCAAAGTATCTTTATGCCCTCCGTGCCTGCCCTGCCCATATTTGCAACACTTACAACTAAAATGTAGAAGCAGTTGAGTGATGGAATGGGCCTTGGTGTTGACAACATATTTTTCACATTGTTGTGAACATGTGTACAACCACACATTAGTCTCGGGTTCACTTATTTGTAATACTAATTCAGTGATTTATGAATTCCCCTTTCAAAATAAAATCTGGAGTGTGTAGCCCGCACAAATTACAAACATGTTTGATGATGTAAAACATCTAGGGTTCAAAACTCATGCCCATCAGTATTTTTCAAAACAGATTTCTGGGAACAAAAGTCAACACTTAGGCATTTTTCTTATTATATTTTCCTCCAATTCCCCTTGTTCTCACTTGGGTTCTCTAACCCAGTCCTCCTGTCCTCTGTTGGAAGCCACTTACTTGTATGTGCTGGAAAATTCTAGATTTAAACATCAGAAGTCCTGTAATTTCACCGAAGGCCTGTTATAAACACTGAATGGCCCTCACTGTCCTTTAAATCTTCAACTGCTAATGTCCACATAAAGCTGACCAACCCTGCTCCCTTCTTTAACTACCCCACCTACCTATGGGAGTAGGCATTGAATAATGTGGGGTAATGAATATTCCAGAGGCTGGTAACATGCTAACAAGAGGTCAAGGTCTAAAGAAAGCATGGACATTCACGTGAAAACCTTTGTACCTATTGATAGTATATGAATACCAGTCATAACTTCAATAATGATAATAGTAGCTTTTTTTTTTTATAAATGCTGACTGTGTGCCAGACATCATATCAGGGACTTTATATGTATCATTTCATTTAATTATGAATCACACAGCTCTGTAAGGTAAGACTGTTATTTCCTCATTTTACAGATGAACAAAATTGAGGCTTGCCACATTCACAGGGCCTTAGCGAGTAGGTTTTTAAGCAGTTGATAAAAATATTTCATTTGTGCAGATTGGCTCACTGAAAAGGCAATTGAACCTACTCTCTGAAAACCAAGTGATCCCCCTGCTACCTTCATTTAGGAGACCAGGTTTTAATTTTGATCCATGCAAAACTAAATAAGATAGAGGCCATATCTGTATCGGCATTGGCAGAGTTTATTACTTAAATGGTAGTAGGGCACATACAAAGGGAACACCCAACAACAGTCTGTCTACCAAGAAGAGAAAAACACATTGGTACTAGGTGTGTTGGGCAGCATTTAATAAAAAAGAACTAGATTTGGTTACCTGCAAATGTATGTGACACATGTTAAGTGATAAAGTTTTCAAAATAAACAAATGTATTTTCCACTTTTGTGTTAAAGGAAGAATGTCTGCATATGTTCACAGCCACGTGTATGAATTTTAGGAAATATATGATGATCTACATCCTAGACTATGGGTGTTGGTGATCTCAGGGGCAGATGCCTGGAGTGAGATAGAAGGAGACGGTGGCTTTTCATTATCTATGCCTTGTATGCCCCTTAATGTTTCACTGCTATAATGATACTGTTATGTGATTCAATATAATAATTGAAAAAAAAAGATGAGCCTGACTCAGATAAGTCAGAGTCTTAGCTTAGTGCTCATTAGCTGTGTGACCAGGGCAAGTGCATAGCTTCTGTAAGCCTCAGTTTCCCCACTTGAAATGAAAGAATGAAATGATGAGGGTCAGTATCTCTCACTATCCTGGGCCCTTCAGTTTTGTGAACCCTTGTGAGTCGCTCTGCTCATGGGGAAGCGTGGGGCCCGTGCTCCCTGGGGCTGGGCAGCTGTCATTCTCTTTCCTAAATTTGAGCCCAAGGTTTTCAGGACCACGGACACAGCCCCGTGGGCTCTTCAGTTAGAAGCGCTGTCTGTGCCCTGGGGGGCCTTTGCCTTGTGAGCTTGGATAGTGCAAAGTTGGGTTTTCTGAAATAGAATTTTCCAGCAGTCGGAGCAGGCTCAGAGCCTCTCTTTCCACTTATATTTCAGTGTCATTGCTTTTACCCTGTAAAATCTTCAGGATCTTCTTACTAAAAAGTTAACAGTAAAACATGGGTTTTACAGTCAGGCAGATTTGAGTTCAAAACCCAACTTTGTTAGCTTTGAAGCTATGAGCAACTTATTTAACCTCTCTGAGCTTAGTTTTCTCATCTAGAAAATGGTGCAAATACCACTCAGAGGGCTGTTGTGTGAGGCTTAGATATTATGCAGACAATTGAGACTTCAGTGCTTAGAGCTAGGTATGTGCTCAAGAAACACTAGCTGGTAACTGTAGAACAGATCCCAGGGAACAGATGCATGGTGGAAACATGCAGTTGGATGCTGAGGCTCAGTGAGACCTGGGAGGGTGGAATCAGGCCCAAGAAGTACTGACTGCACTTCAGATGTGAGTGCCTAATAATAACAAATGCAAATGTTAAAACATTTTGTTTGGGTTTGTCATGGGAAGTTTTGATCACAGTGATAGGCTGCTTCCCAAGAACCACGTGTGCATTAAGCCTGGATTACATTTTTGTGTAATGTTCATATGTGCCCCTTCTCCTCCCTTTCTGCCTTCCCTTCCTCCCTTCCTTGCTTCTTGCCAGAGGCATTAACTGCCAGAGAGGGAAGAAACCTGTTTCCAGGACAGTGCTGACTCCCTGTTGCCAATAACAGTTAAACCTGCTAATCCTTATTAAGAGCCTTCCATGGCCAGTGCCTCTGCTAAGAGCTGGAGGAGTCGACGTTAGTAAGAACCAGTCCCGTTATTAAAGAGCTTACTGTCTACTGGGTGAGACTGGAGAACTGCTCCCCAGGATAGAAGGCAGAATGTGAGTTGAGTGCTTGGGGGCAGTGGGGCGTGACAAATTCTAACAGAAGACAGCAGGGCAGGCTGCCAGGAGGAGGCCTTTGAGCCAGGCCTGGGAGGAAAGCATGGGACCTGCATTTCATGTCGGGGAATGAGCACAAACCACAGCACAAAGCTGAGAGAGCAAGTAGATGCTTAGTAAATGGTGAGTCACCCTAGGAGATTAGAGCTGTCAAGTCTGTGAACAGCCATGAACAGGATGGAAGTGTTTCTCAAACCTCCTGCCGATAAAGGTCTTCCAGGGAGCTTGCTAACAGCACAGCCTCTCTCAGCGCTTCACCGATGGATTCAGACTCAGTGTGCATAACCCAGTTCCAGAAAATGGACCTGAAAAGAGAGTTAGGACCGGTTTAAGAAAAGCCTTGAATGTCATTCTGTGTTTTGCTTTCATTTGACTTCAAATCCCAGAGCCTCAGACAATATTTTTAAGGAGCTATTTTTGTGTGGACCTGGAAGATTCACATTGCAAATGATGTTCAGGTGGTTCCAGGTCAGTGATTCCTTTGGAGAGGTCCAGGGCAGCTAGTGGTCCATGAAGGCTTGGATGGGATTCCTGAAACTATTTTAGGCATTTTGGAAATACTTATGCAAGTTGTGCATTTATCCTTCATAAGTTTTTAGCTATCTGAATGAGCTTGTTCTTTAATCTGGAACTGCATGAACACAGTAGGGTGACATGGATGAGCTCAGGGGGCACAGTGTAATGGTGAAAAGCACAGGCTTTGGAGACAGACCTGGTTTTAGACTCCTTCCACCCACTTCCAGCTCCAAAATCTGGAACAAATCCTTTCTCCTGTGTGACCTTACTTCCCTGTAGATAAAATGGGGGTAATAGTAGCACCCAGCTCATAGGGTTTAAGGGAGAATTACATGAGAGAATCTAGGCACGGTGCCTGGTACAAAGAAGATGCTCTGAAATGTTATTAAGCTGCCTCATTATAAAATGATATATGACTGTATGTAATTTTGTTTGGTAGCGTTACTTAGGAAAAATAATAACAAAGGAAGTTTGAAGGTGAAAACTCGGAAAGGTTTTTAAAGGACTTGCTTGGACCCAGCATATAAAGCAGAAAGCAAAGACTTTCCTTTCCTTAGCCTCCCCAGTCTGGATACGGGCTCCTTAGAGGACCCTCTGACTTAAGCTCTGCCTCTGGAGCATGATTTATCCTGGAAATGGTTCTAACAGAAAATAATAGAAAATTACTTGCCAGGAGAAGAATCAAATGAGAGTGTGTATTTACTTTGGGCGCTTTTCCCATTGCACTGGGTTTTATTGCCAAGAAGTTAAAAATAGTGGTGATAAGCAGTGTGTGAATTGGTCCCTCTTGGGGTGGTAAGGGTCAACCAAAAGCAGAATTGCTCTTCGGGGCCCCTGAGCAATCCACTGCCTCTGCCTTGAACCCTGTTTGGAGAGCCCCTCTCACAGCTTCGTTGGCCAGATCCTGCCATCTACATACATTGCCTGAGCGTCCCTCCTGTCTTATCAATTCCTCAGACTTGTCTCAGAAGCCTATGTTAAACCAACCAGTTTTAGATGGGCTCATGGTTTAAATATGCTATTTATAACCACTAATTTATGTTTTCATGATACTCATGTAGCAGCTGGTCTTTGTGCTACCGTAAGAAGGGAATAATGAAATACATGGTATTTATATGGGTGGCTGTAGCATTTGTCATTTTGTATATGGATTGCTATTGTAGGAGGCATGTAAAATTGCAAAGGGTATTTTTTTTTCTTTTAACGATAAGCCCCCAGTGTATTAAATATTCATCTGCTGTGGAAGAACACTATACCATCTTTTTGTCTCCTTCCTCCTTATTTTCTCATGGAAATATATTCAGATGTCTACAATATGTATTGTTCTCATAAAATGCTTCTCACCGCAACTGGTCCCCTGGGCAAAACTTAAAATCTTCAACAGCTGTTGCAAAATATGCTAACGTGCATGCCCTTCAGCCTATAGGGTCACATCGAAATAACGCCAGCAGAGCACACTTGAGAGCTTGAACCCTGGCAAGTTGTGACTTTGAGCTGTGGGTGAGGATTTGAGGAATGGTGGCCTGAGAAACCCCTGCCCTTTTAAAGGAATCGCCCCTCCTACTTTGCTGCCTCGTTTCCAAAGGTGCTGTTCTGTGTCTTGTGTTGCGTTGCTTGGCTGACTTAAAAAGACTGAGAGGAGAGAGGGCTGTCTTCTAAAGATGTGACCAGTAGAGCCAAGGTCCCCATTGGGGCTACCTCCAACAGCCGTGGAGGAAAGCGAGTCTGTGCTGAGCAGTTCTGTGGAAATAAAAAGTGGGAAGAGTGGGTGGGAACCAGGAGCAGTAACACTATACCTCTGAGCTATTTCCTCTTATGAATTTACTTCCACATGACCCCAGAACTGTGCTTCTCAAAGTGTGGGCCTGTACCAGCAGCACGGGCATCACCTGGGTACCTGTTGAAATGCAAATACAGACCTCCTGAACTCTGTGGGGGTGGGGATTGAGCAATCTGATGTATCAGGCACTCCAGGTAACTCTGGGGCATGCCCAGGGGTGAGAGCCACTGCCCTCGGTGCACTTCCCTGCTCATTGGCCCCTCCTGTTCCTAGCACAAGAATAAGGACATGATTGCTCAGCCCGTGGGCCCCTGGGTGGGTACAGGATTTTGGAGGACACTAGCAAAGCATAAACCTGCCTTCAGCTCTGATGGCAGGGCAGGCCTGGGATAGTTCTCATGATCTGAGTGCTTGTTAACTGGCCTATCACCACACTCCAGTCCCTGGAAAGACGACAATGTTTTGAGTCAGACAAGAAAAGTCTTGCTGGTTACTAGCCAGATGACCTGAACACATTGTGCAACCCAAGGCTCACTGTCTTCACCTGTAAAAGAGGGCCATCGTTCCACCACATAGGACTGTCATCAAGGATCAAAGAACTGGTACCTCATGGTACCCAGTGAATGTTTGTTTGAAAAATGAAGGGGGAATATATGAAACTATAGCAGGATGTCTTTACCCACCATCCAGCCCCTATGTTGCCACCTTTCATTTCCGTTAAAATTTGAATCCAATGGCCCTGCTTTACCTCAGTAAGCATTAACCACTTCTCTTGCTGCCACTCATGCTAGTGTAGGTACCGCCCCATAGTGACTAACATATAGGAGCACTTAGCACACTGAGGACATATACATTCTGTGTGGTAGGTGAAATAGTGGCCCCGAAAGATGTCCACATCCTAATCCCCAGGAACCATGAAGATGCTCCCTTGTGTGGAAAGAGATTGTGCCCATGTGATTAAATGAGAATGTGAGATAGGGAGATGATCCTACCCAGCTGGGTGATCCCAGTGTCCTCAGAGGGCTTCTAGGAGGAAGGCAGAAGAGTTTAAATGAGAGAAGGGGATTTGGTGGTAAAGGCAGAGGAGACACCAGAGAGAGATGTAGATGCTGGGCTGCTGGCTTTGAAGATGGAAGAAAGGCCTTTAGAAACTGGAAAAGGCAAGAAAACAGATTGTCCCCTAGAGCCTCCAGAAGGAATACAAGCCTGCCCGAATGAATCCTGACTGGAAGACTACTGACCTGGAGAATGGTAAGATAATACGTTCCTTGTCCATTCAAGCCACTAAGATTATGTTAATTTGTTATGGCAGCAGCAAGAGACTCGAAGAGGAAGTCAAACTGCTACACCCATCTGACAGACGAGAAAAGAGAAAGAAGGCAGAGCAAGTCACCTTGGGGGTCACACAGCTTAGAAGTTGTGCATCAGGAATCACACTCAATTGGATTCCAGTGCTCATACTTAGAATTATCATGTTAAGCACTGCCCCACAAGGGGAAGGTGTCCCAAATCCTAGAGCCATTTTCTGGGCTCTTTTTTCAATTTTACCAGCCTGGCAGAGTTGGCCAAAAGGTCCACCTGGGGATTCTGCTCAAGCAATATCGGAACTTGGTGATGAAGTCAGATCGATTTTCCTCCTAGGTGTTATGTACCATCAACGTGCGCTGTTTTTCTTTTCTGAAGCAGTTTGTAAGGAAGGCAGGTGCCAAGGGTGTTGTTGAAGGAAAAACAGGAAAAAAAAAAACCCACCGGAGGTAGTTCAGCATGCAGTATGCAGCAGGCAGACTCAAGTGGTCCTGCTCCCTGAAACTGCAGTGTTCATTCCGTGGGAGGAAAGGGTGAGGGACTGGCACAGAAGGCTGCCGGCAGACGCTGCTCTCCCCTTCTCTAGCAAGGCTGTCATCAGCCATCTGAGCTGAGGAGCCTGGAAAAGGGGAGTCAGAGCTGGCCTCCAGGAGAGAAACTAGAGGGGAGGATGCCAATCTTAGAGGCATCACCAGGACCCCAAAGAGCCAAGTTGCAGACTGAATGTTTTTGAACATCAAAGTCAAGCCAGGGCCCCAAAGAAGCCCAGACTTTCTTTGAAGCTGTTTTGTATACAGCCTGCAAGAGTGGGAAATGGCGCCAGTTAAGGCTCAGGGAGGCCTGATGCTGAGTTCAGTTCAACAGCTGCCTAGGGCAGCAACACCTGTAGGGTTATGGAGGAGCACGTGCTAGGGGCCAGGGGTGGGCCTGGGATGAGCCAGACTCAGCCCTGCCTTCAAGAGCCTTCTCATGCCCAGCCAGGAAGAATATAGCAATTCTGTGAATTCCTCTAATATGAGATGCAGCAGGATGAAGCCACAGGGAGGCACAGAGTCCTGAGAGTTAGGAGAAGAAAGAAATCACATACTGTAGGGGTAGCTCAGCTCTGTGGTAGGAAGGTATAGGACACTTGCCTAGCATGCTCAAGGTCCTAGATTCACCACTGAAAAAAAGGAAAACAGAAATCGGGTGGACTCACTGGAAAGAAATGAATAGTTATTGAGAGGTCACTCTCTGGTGGACTCCAAACTAGACAACAGTCACATAAATTATCTCTTTAGGCTGTCAAGAGGCTCTGGGAGGTCAATTTTACACTCTTCTGTAGATTAAGGCTCTGAGAGGTTAACTAACTTGCCCAAACTCAGCTCGTTCCTGGCAGAACTAGGACTGAGTATCCGTGTTTTGATTTCAAGCCCAGTGTACTTTTCCACCACACTGAGCGGATTCCTGGGGGAAATCATAAAACGCCTCATGTGTTATTTAATGGCGTGGAAAGACGTTCAAGAGATACAGCTAAGTGGATAAGAAAGGTTATGTGATCCAACTCTTATTACATATACACATTTATTTATTCTAGAAATATTAAGACTAATGTATTTTCTACCCTCGTTCTATCAGGTAACTACCTCTGAGTGTTAAAGCTGGGGGTGTTTTAAATTTCTTTTAACAAATCTATATTTTACAAGTTTTCTACAGGAAACAACACTTAACATATTCATGAATACTAATAGAATTCTGCACTTTAAAAACTCCTTTGGTGGAGTTTTGTCTGAACAACAGTTTCCAAGTATTTTAGAGGTGCCTGAAGTGGGGGAACATCAGGGGATGTCTAGAAATCTCAGCTGAATAAGAGCAAATGTACAGAAGTAGGAAGTGTTATGACTAGTTTTGCATCTGTGTATGCAGGGAACGAAGATTTAGGTGCCATTATAACAGGAGGACCAAGTAGGAGGGGAGGAATTGGGGGTGACTATGGGTATCAGGGAAGCTGCTATTGCCTTGGAAGGCCCTGAATTCCAGGTTAAAGATTTCATGCTGAGTTCCATAGATTATGAAGGAATTAAATCAGAGGGGGTGGCCCTGGAGATGCTGTATTAAAGGTAACCCCTTTAATGCCCTCAGGAATTAAGTGAGGGTTGTGTGTAAGAGGTCGGGTTTTCAATATGGAAGCATAAGGGAAGTACCATTTTCCCTGCCTAGAAGGGCCTGGATTGTGGCACACTATCACCACCTGGTGGTCATATAGCCAAATTGTAGGGCTAAAAGGTCCATCATGGCCCTGATTGTAGAGAAATTATTCCAGCAAAGCCAAAAATCCTAGTTGTCAGATTATCTGCATAACTCCAAAGCTCTAAAAGTTTATAAGTATATGGATAAAGAGTCTGAATGTCTCCAAAGTTGGGGACACTGCTTCTTCAAGCAATTCAGAATTGTTCAAACCCAGCAGATAGAGAAAAAAACATTATATCTCCAGGCATATACAAATCTCCAGGTCCAGCAGGAGGTTGAGAAGATTCAATAGCTTTGAGCCTTGAATTGAAGGAAAAAAAGCTTTCTTAATAATTCCTAGCAGGTTGACATTTAGAAGACTTAACTGCTGAGCATCAAGCAAGCAGTGATTTTTACAGAAGCTCTTGTTTCAGCTGATTCCACGGCCTGATGAGATGTCATTACAAGAACTGTATTTTGGACAGAAGTGTTGGCGTGCCGCTGATTCTGTGATTTTTGTCACCTCATCTGATTTGAGACACCTTTTGGCGACTATGCCCTCTTCTTTATCATACTCTGTTGTAATTCTGGGGATGCCTGGTCTTGAGGTGAGCAGAGTTGGGCTCAGAGATATGTGTGTCAGTGGGGAGGTTGTGGAGACAAGGACAGAGATTTTCATGGAGATGTAAATGAGAGAAAAGAGTCCACTACCATGTTGGCCACAGGCAGGCAGAGTAGCCATGGACAGCACTGCAAACATCTGTTGTGCCCTCTGTGATGGGATGAGCACAACTAGCAGTCCTGGGGGCAGGGTCCTCTTCCTGGCTCTGCCTCTAACTAGCTCTGTGACTTTGGGTAAAATGATCTTTCTGAGGTTACATGATCCTTTGCTGTAAAGCTAGATTTTACATTTGCCCTGTCTTTAATATCACTTGCTGTGATAAAACAAAAACATTGAGTATGAATATAGGACAGTGTAGTAGTTATCAAAGGATGTACAACTTCTTTGGAAAAGTCCAAGTGCTACATTAGGTTTACTTCTTATTCTCTTTCTTTTTGCCTTCTATTCTCCCTCCCATTCCTATTCCTGTTCTCTGTCTCCTCCTGGTCTTATCTCTGTTCCTGTCCCTGACACCCTCTCTGGTCAGATTCAGAGGGGGATTAGTCTGTCATCCCAAGTGTCTTTCCAGTGCTTGGCATGGAATAGATAGATATTCTGCAGAAACTACTTGGTTTAATAGGTCCTGAATACCATTGGTGTGATTCATGTCTCCTCACCAAGGTTCTTAGTAACCTCTTAACGAAACTGTTCTTCAAAAAATTTCAGGCTTAAGCTGCAGTCTTTATGTTTGCTGTGTTTATCCTGCACATCTCAGGATATCCTCCCTTTGGGATGATGGGTCCACTCTTAAGTGATTCCCTATGCAGAGAAGTATGAGAACTTGTATCTGATGGCAGCCCAGCACGTACCCCAGGAAGGTTTCAGAGCCCAACCTTTAGCTGGAGTCAGGGTTCTGCTTCTTAGGATTGTGTGACCTTGAATAACCTTTCATGCTTTACATTATTCATCTTTGAGCTGAAAAATCTATACACCTTGGAGTGGTTGTGGGGATTAAATGAGATGAGTAAAAATGCCTGTTTTAAAGGGTAGATATTAACTTTAGTAGTTTAACAAAGTGTTAGCTGTAAGTTTAACATTTCCACCTGCCCTGGACTATTAAGAATGATTTGCAGATTTTCAGCTTCAGGTTCAAGATGGGATGTTGCATTCCTTCTTTCATCACAGAGTTCCTTTCCCCCAGTTTGGTTCCATGTTGTCTTTCTAACATGATCCACAAAGCCCCAGGGTTCTCCAGGGTCGGGTGTTGGTGGGACCTAGGCCTCTGATCTATTTTACATCTTGGAGTCTGGAATGGGTTTTATTTTCTACAGACAAAAAAAAAAAAGAATTTTGAAAACTTTGGTCTAGGATGCAGACACTGGATCAAAAATGGGAATTATATAAAGGAGTAGACTTTGGTAGGATGTAGCAGCTATAATATCACAAAAAAGCTGTGGGAATGCAGAGGGGATCTGGATACACACAGCCACTCTTGAACTGTGAAGTCGATGGGTCTGTCATTGCCATAAGAAGGAAACCCAGTGGATGACAGTGGGCATTGCATCCACAATCAATTTTTCAATTGACGGTGTGTTCCTAGTTGAAAGCTGGTAGCAAGTTATCTATATCACTCAACACCTGGTGTGGTGTTGACTCGGGAAGATACTTCCTAGTTTAAAGCATCAGGAAAGTAGAAAGAATAAAACTGTCTAGAACCCACAAATGCTGTGTCTTACAGTTATAACTGTTTCTTCTTTGGGGTTGGAGAGGAAGGCCTGGGGAGAAGAACAGGGTGCTTACTCCTTAGTAGGAGCTGCAGCAGGTGCAAAGGGACTTCAGGAGCGGGTTGGAGGTGCAATGCAAGTTGGGGCAAAGACTTTGAAAAGATTCTCTGCTGAGCCAGGTGCAGTGGTGCACAACTGTAATCCCAGTGATTTGGGAGGCTGAGGCAGGAGAAGTGCTCAAATTTGAGACCAGCCTCAGCATTTAGCAAGAGCCTGCCTCAAAATAAAAATAAAAATGCACAAGGGCTGGGGATGTAGCTCAGGTAGCTGGGTTGATCTTGTGCTTTTGGGGTTTGGGTGGTTTGGGGTTGCATAAATATTTAAACTGCCAAGCAATTTACTGGGCCCAGCCTCATTGATCTGATTGATTTGGATCAGATGCCTCTGTCAATTATACGCTATGTAGCCTTGCGCAAATTATTTCATCTCAGCCAAGCCTCAATTTCTCCATGTGAATGATGGGGATAACAGCCTCTTTGGGAGAAAGAAATGACAGGTAAAGAGTTTGGTGTGGTCCTTTGTGTGTAAGTTCTCAGCATCCCTGGGTTCAATCCCTGTATTAAAAAAAAAAAAGTATATTCTCAGCTGCTCATAAACAACATGGCATTCTATTTTTTTAGTTATTGATAGACCTTTATTTATTTATATGTGGTGCTAAGTACAAACCCAAAGCGTCCCAAGCAAATGCGCTACCTCTAAGTCACAGCCCCAGCCCCTCTATTTTTAATTGACATAAAACCATTGCATATATTTATGGGGTACAATGTAATGTTTCAACACATGTATGCAAGGAACAGCCTGATATTCTTTGGTATTCAGGGGCATTTAGAATTTTGTGGTATTCCTGGAAAGTGCTCTGTAATTACTTGGAACAGTTATATGTCATTGTTATACTTCTATATCTCTTAATTTTCCAAACATCAGCCTTTCAGCTTCCAGATTTCATTAGCCTTTAACAGGAACCCTCCATATAATCTGCAGATCTAGTACAGAAAGAAGTGTTAATTTAGGCCTTACTGATTCAGAATGTGTGATAACTGTGTCAGAGATGGAGGAAAATTGTAACTAGTACCGCTGAGGAGGAAAATGCTTGCCAGAGCAGGTTCATACATGCTCGCAGGATCTACCTAACAAGGACAAAAGTGAGTAGGTATTTAAGAGCACACAAAGTGATATCCTAATTGCAACCCCTTCTTGCCTTTTCATTGCAGCAGGACCTCCATTAGTTAGTGGTTGAATTATTTAGGTTTGTATTACTCTGCTTGGTAAAAATAATGACACCTGATTATTCTGGAAAAGCAAGCTTTTTTCTTTTTAAAATTATTCTATCGCTCCACACCCAGTCTCCTCAATTGATTTGAAGTCCCAGGTTCACCACACAAGTATGTGATCAGCTCACAGCACTTGCTATTGACTTTTAGGTTTGAGGACAGCAGGAAGGCAACAGAAGAAGGAAGGATCTCTAGGGTTCTAATGAAATCTTGCCCTCAAAGTCAGGAAAGCTGCCAGTTACTACATAATTAAGAATACAACCTCTACACGTTTTGATGTGAGACAGGATGTGGAACCCCCTGGGTGGCTGGCTGGCTGCTCCACGGATGCAGACACCTACACTCCCTGGGGGATGAACTCTCCACTAGTATGATCTTGTGCTTTGAGGGTTTGGGTGGTTTGGAGTTGCATAAGTATTTAAACTGCCAAGCAATTTACTGGGCCCAGCCTCAGTGATCTGATTGATTTGGATCACATGCCTCTGTCAATTATATGCTATGCGGCCTTGGGCAAATTATTTCATCTCAGCCAAGCCTCAATTTCTCCATGTAAATGATGGGGATAACAGCCTCTTTGGGAGAAAGAAATGACAGAGTTTGGTGTGGTCCTTTGTGTGTATGTTCTCGGCAAATGTTAAGTCTGTTTGTTAGAGAGCTGAAGGGTGGTTTTGAGATGAGAGGATGGCACCAGATCTCCTATGACATACTCTATGGACACCTTTGCCCCAGAGCAAACCGGCAGCCAGGATTCCTCCTTTTCCAGCTACCAGGACTTTTATGTCCCCTGTGTGTTCAGCTCTTCACATGCCTGGTCTCCAGGTCTACTTTCTTCTCTCAGCAGCTCTCCCTTCCTCCATAGGAAGTACTCATCTGGAGTTATTTTTATTTTATTGTGTATGTGTAGGTTGCTGCTGCTCTTTTCATGCTTTGTCTAATTTTTCAGATTTCAGAACCTTCTACATGTCCTGCCCTCCAAGCCCTTTACCTTTCCAGGAGGAATTTCTGTGTTCTCTGTCCCATCAATGATGGTGTCTAGATATCCTTGCCTGGAGCTCCTGGTGTCTACTGAAACACTGATCTGCGTGGTTTCTCCTCTGGGCCCTGGCCCTCTGCCTGTTTAGCTCCTATGTAGCCTTCCATGCTTTGGTGTCCTGATACTAAATCATGTGGGGTATACAGACATATACACACACAAATAAATGGAGAAATAGGTAATTTGAAAATAATAAGTAGAGTTTTGACAAAACTCCTCTGAAATGGATGGAAAGAAGCCCATGGCCTGTAACTGTGTTGAGTGTGTGTCCACTGCTACCGAAGTCATTGGCATCGACTCTTACTTATGGCCTTATCACCCAACATCTATCAGCTCCTTGTGCCTTGTGAGCTGCTCTGCAGAGTGCAGAGCGACACGTGGATGGGAAGACCTGCTCTGACCCTATTAAATGGACCATACATCAATTCTATGTTCTGCCACATTCCCTAGTAATAGTGGCCTTGTTTCCGGATTTATCTTGAAGATTCTAAGTAGCTGGAAACTGTAATAGAAAGCTCAATTATCAATCTGGCTAATGTATCTTATAGATAAGTGAAGCAGGCCTGGATTCTGTATCTGGAGAATTCATTTATGGTCCCAGCTCATTCACTAACCTGAGAAAGGCTCTTCTTCCTCATTTTTTGTTTTTGTTTTTTTTTGTTTTTTGTTTTTTTTGTTTTGTTTTTTTTTAGTAAAAGGAGGCAGCTGCTTTAGGTGAGCCACAGCTAGAATTCTGTTAAGTAAAAAAAAAAAAATCATTTTAAAGTGTCTGTATTACCAGAGAGGCACATGAATTGCGGTCCCCTTGCCCCTTGATGTTACAGTTGGTGGGTTCCATGACTGAGACCACTCCCCGTGAGGCTTAGGACTGTTAGTAACAGAAATGCCCCCACTGGCAGCATCTCTCCTTCATGAACAATCCAGCCCTCATGGCTGGTCTTATGTGACAGGCCTTTTGCCAGAATGAGCTTCTTTAAAAATACAGATTGACTTAGCTGTTTCTTCTGCTGCTGCCTTTAAAATTTTTCAGTTCATGCAAAACGAAAATCAGACATTTGGAACCATTACTACTGTAATGACCTAGGACCAAGGACTGGATCACGTGGTCATGAGGCACATTTTTCTGTGGGATTGAAGATGATCCAGGACACTTTTACATGTGTACATATGACAATAAAAACTACATATTACCCGGCAAAGCGAATTCCCTAAAGCTAATGGAAATCATGTCATTCCTATCCATTAGATATTTTTCAAGGGCATCTTTTAATTTCTTCCTGGTTACAGAAATAAATATATGCTCATTATGGAATAGAAAAACAACAATAAAATATCCTCGAAATGGCTACCTTCAACACCTACGCATGTATA
This sequence comes from Marmota monax, assembly GCF_021218885.2. NCBI lineage: Eukaryota > Metazoa > Chordata > Mammalia > Rodentia > Sciuridae > Marmota > Marmota monax. The sequence goes on along the minus strand of NW_026693777.1, from coordinate 61,359,411 downwards.
TATACATTTCTATTTTCGGATATCTGCATTATGCCTTTGGCATCAAACATTGTATTTTATGCATTTCTCATATGATTTGAAATAGTTCAAATCATTATTTTCCATGGCCATATATACAGTCCATAATGGTTGTATCATCATTTATTTAACTATTGCCATAAAATATCAGTATATTTTTATTTAGATATGAGTTTGATTTCTGAAAATGGCTTTGTGATAGACGGACAAATTGGTCTTTGGACTAACAGATTTGAAGTTCATATTAACTGTGAGAAAAAATTGCCTGTAATTTGCACCTTCCAATTTTCTATTCTACCCACAATCTAAGTTGATGAATGTTTAAAGATTCAAATAATACATAGGACTTATTTTGGAGATACTATTTTTGTAGTTAGATGTGCTCAAACCAGTAGTAGAGATAAGAATCATCAAAGCAATGAAACATTAAGAAAAGGTAGGAAGGGAAGAACACTGATGTTTTTGGAGCACATGCTCTGTGGATGCTCATACGTTATCTCATAAGTTCTCATAACTAGTCCCAGAGGTCAATGTTATTGTCCTGGTTTCACAGAAGACAATGCTGAGCTCAGGGAGGCTCTGCACTTGCCTAGGTTTATGTAGCTAGAAAAATGGCAGAACCAGCATTTGAATCCAGGTCTGTCAAATCTAAAATCCACATTTTTCCTGTATTAAATCATGCTGCCTAAATATGATTAAACTCCAGACTGAGGTTATTGCTACCGGCTTTCCTGCCCAATATCACTGTAAAGCTCTCAAAGAAATTCAGAAAGATAATCTTTAAGGTTGGAATTTTCTGTTTCTTGGAACCACTTGGGGGCAGATATAGGATCCACCATCCTTCCAGCCCAGCAGCATCTCTTCTACTCCCTGAACCATAGCAATTCAGCTTTTCCCCCGTTTGTATATTGGGCTTCTGAGTGCTTCACTGGAATGCAATTGATGTCCTGTAGGAACTTGACTCAAAGCAGATCTATACTCACCCCACTGCAAAATGGGCCTGTTAAATTGGTACTTTCTCCCAAAACATCCTTCCCAGATTTCCTGTAGAAATCTTCCTCCATTGAGCCAATTTTGTTGTTTGAGACTTAGAGAAGAAATAAAAAGAATTTTCTTTGTGTTAACTGTGCATTGCAGTGTTTATGTCTCCACTTAGGAAGATAGTTTTCTTCATAACCCCCTACAATTGCCCACTTGGAGGATTTCCTTTCTTTCCTATGATAGGTGTAAAATAGCATGCAATCCTGGCACTGACCTTGTGGCACACTGTGGTTCTCAACACCTATGCAGCTTGATCCCACGTATTCAAGCAATTCCTGAGCTCAGGCCCTCACCACAGACTCAGCGATGTCTTTTTATTCACCTTCTTTTCATGCTTCACATTTACAGAATGCTGTTTTCCAAGGAGTTTTTCTCCATTTATTTAAAATACTAATAAGAATACATTTATTTACTGAATATTAAAGTTCAATAATAAGATTCTACTGTGTGAAAGGAAGTTCAACACTAAACAACAATGGTGTGGGAAAATGTGTAATGTATTGTGAACTTGCAAATTATAAAAAAGTTGTATTTATCACTTCATGGTTGCTTTACATATATACCTTAGGCTACAAACCCAATGAGCTGGTATCTATGAACAGGAAACAGCTCTCCTGGCGTCTGTAATTGGAGGTGCGCTTGTGTATTACTGTTTGAGCTAGGTCTTGTCAGTTCTTGGTTAGTGATGCTTGTCAGTAACTCCAGGGCTCACGTGGTTTACTGATGTAAGTTTGCATGACACTTTCACATCCTTTCATTTATTTTCCCACTTTCACATCCTTTCACTGTAGGTATGGGTTGGTGCTCCCACTTTATAGATAAGCCAACTGAGGTCATATCCTCCCCGATCACAGAGAAGAAACTGGATTGAATTGCCTTCTACCTCAGAGTCTGCTGCATAGTATTTGATTTTCAGAATTGGGTAGCATTTATATCTTTTATCATCTGGGTGTCCTTGTCTTCAAGTCCTCACAAGATAAAAATTCTCAGTAAACATACATATTTGTACTTAAACAAATGAATGTTTTGCATTCACAACTGAAAGCTAAACTTCACAAAACACATTTGGTGAAAGCTGATCCCTCTCCATGGACAGCTGCCTACCCTGTTAGAATGTAGGACCTACACCCACTGCCGCTGCACGTGCCAACGCGGTGTGATCGCTCCGAACACGGTTATCACTCTCCGTCAGTACCCCGCCTGAATGTATGAATGCAAGACAGTGTGGTATTTTGGAACATGATGTTAAGTTTCCTGATTGGAAATGTTCTTGAACTAAAATATCCTCCATGACAAGCTTTTTTTTGTGTGTGGTTAAAAATAAAGATCAGCATCTCTCAGGTTACCCGATCTGCTAATTACTTAGACTTCAGATCAGGTATTTGTGGGTGAAATTAGCATGCAATAACCATCGGGTTTTGACCAAGGCTTCTGATGGAAGAAAGGGATCGCTGTAGGTGATAAACTGGTAAGAAAAAAAGCAGCACATTTTCAAGGTTAAATTTGATCTCCTAGGTTAAATGATAGCTTAAAGTCTTAATGATGATCAGCCAGGGAGCTGGGTGAACAGGGGAGGCAAAGCTGCTTCCTTCTCAGGGGAGGGCTGTGTGGAAGGGTGTGGTTTTTCATTCAAAGAGGCTGATGACTGGAACTCCTGATGCAGGTTAAGTCCCCCCTTTCATGGTGTAGGAGGCTCTGCAGGAGCTGGTTATTTTCCAATTAGCAAAAGGGAAGAGGCTGTTCTTGCATCAGAGACTCTGACTTACATTTTTGTATCTATCTAGCTCTATAAATCTCTCTCTCTCTCTCTCTCTCTCTGTATTTATATTACTCTATGCTTATAGTTTCTGAGATCTAATCCTCAAATGACTGAGGTTGGATCTGAGGAAAGGCCCTCCTGCATCTGAACACTTCTCCCCTCAGAGTCCCTTGTCCTTGGTTAAAGGTGTTACCTAAATGTAAACGCAGCGTGGACACTACTTTTTCCTTTCCATCCTCCCCACCCCATCCCTGCCTGTATCCTTCAAATGGCATAGAATATGCTTCAGAATGACTCACCCTCAAAAAGGAACCGGACCTTTTTAATTCTCCAAAGTGCACTGTCTGTCACCCAGTATTGCTTCAGCTGACATGACAATGCCCCCAACAATCTAACTAAGAACGCTTTCCTAGGCTCTTTGGGTCTCAGTAGCCACATTTGCAAACAGGGGAAAGTAGCAGTACCTATGTCAAAAGATTGGATGAGGAGTGCATGCGTGAATATTTGTGAAGAACTTAGAGGAATGGCTGGTTTCTAGTAAGTTGTTAAAAATTGTTCATTCAATAAAGTCAGAGATTGACTGACACCCAGGAGATAATGAACTATGTAGCCATTTAGTCATAATTAGTAGATAAAAACAATGTGCTCTTGGCCAACATTAGCTACCCTAGAGGAGGGATGGAAGGTTAGTGTCTAAAGCATGCTGCAGCTTACCCAACCCCCGCCAACTCTAGGAAGTTGAGAACCCAGGACTTGCAAAAGCATCTGGCTGATCTCCAGTGGAGATGACACTTCAGGGAGGAGGAGACCAACAGGCCTTCTTTAAGCCAAGTCAGATCATCACGTATTTGCCCACTGTCTGGAGGAGTGGAAAACTCCATGCTGTCACTTCAAGCACTCTGGGGATCACATCTGTCAGGGTGAAATTGCTCATCCCACACTCTGGGGACAGGGACTTGGAATCCAAGTCTGACATGTGATCAACACTCCGTTTGGGATAGTGGTCACAGCAAACTCTTCTGGAAGGGAATTTGGTACGATTTTCTGCAAGTCAGTGTGCAGCTGGGCTGGGCTTTGGCACATCTCCTTGTGAATTGAACTGTGGCTTTCCATGCTCTCTAGGGTTTGGGATTTGGCTCCAACTGAAGAACATACACATACCTCAAAGGCCTGATGCTATTGCTATTCAGTTCTGCATATTATGGAATTTTACTGATCTGAGTCTGAGGTATGGGCGATTATCCCAAAGTACTTGGGTTCTTATCCATTCATTCCACAGTGCAAGCATTTGTTTATGCTTTTATTCAACAGTCTAATGACAGCTGACTGTGTGACAGCAAGGTAGGGCTAGTCACTAGACTAGATTGTAAAGAGAACCAAAAGCCTTTAAAACATATTCACAAGTGGGAGAGATTTGTGTAAAATCAACCGCAAGAAATTTTTCTTTATCTCTTTTGTGAATATCCAGTGCATTTTGTAGCACCTAGCACATGAGGATAGGGGTGTCCCTTAAATCTTGGCTAATGGAGAACAGTGGGGTAAATGGTACAGCAAAGCTGGGGACAAAGTCCGTGAGAACCAAATATATCATGTTTATGAAGCATAAACACCTAATTGTGTCCAGTGATTTGAATTTTGCAATTTGGTTTTATATTCACTGTATTGCTTAGTTTTTACATAAATAACTCCTTGAATTTAATTTCTTATGTCCTTCATAGATGAAACACAGAGGAGCTAACCACCTCCCCAGTATCACACAGCCCACAGTGGTTACCATTCCTGACATAAAACTGTCTCTGGACTAAAATTCATGACATTCCTATGTTTATGCCAAAGGAGCTATTATTGTTTCTCTAGGAAGTGTCAAAACCTTATGTTTCAGATGTTATAATCTTCTCCCATTTGGCTAGAATGCCTGGGTTTGGTCATTTATTTATCTACACACACATACTGAGTTCTACATGCTAGGTGCTAACTTAATTAATTATTCTGTCTAAGATTTACTACTTGTAAGATGTAGGGTTTTCCAGTGTTCTAAAGCTTGGAAAAGGATAAATTGTTCTCTACCTTGACACCATATTGATCACGCTATTGTTTGGGTGATTTAGAAGGAACAGGAGGCTCTGACAATACCCAGGCTCCTCAGCAGGAACATTCCTCTCACCAGTGCCTACACAAGATGAATGGCATTGAGCTGAAGCTGCTCCGTCCATCTTTACAACCTGGAAAAATCCATCTAAAAAGCCAAACCAAATCCTCTGTAGGGCTAGCACTAAGCCGTGGAAGTTTATTCACTGTTTTCACCTCGGATTTAATGTCATCTGTAGAATGGGGTGCTGGAGAAGAAGCCAGTTCCTGAGGGTCTTTATCTTTTTTTCCAAACCTTGGCTGTAGTTCATCTCCCTAACCTAAATGATGGCTTTTATAATGCCATAGCTACCAAAATTTCCCTTCTTCCTAGACCGCCTCTGCCTCCTAGGGTCTCAGGCTTCCTGTTTGCTTTTCACTCCCACAGATTCCTGCTGGGCTGTTCTCTGGCGCCATCTCCTTGGTCCCTGGGGAGGATAATAGAGAGGAGCTGAGAAGATTCTGTGGAGCTGGCTCTTCCTGGGCCATTTTATGACTCATGGACTATAGGGGGTGCTGGCCTCTGGGCGGGAGAACTTGTTTCTTCCTTTCTGCTTAAAAGAAACTACTCAAGGACCCACTGTCTCAGGCAGCCAGCCGCCTTTTCCACAGAAGGTGGGAATGGTATTGGACCATTTGCAAAAGCGACAAAACAAACAAACAAACAACTCTAGAATTATCCTAAAAATGGTAACGGGAACAGATTTCTAAATATTTTATTACATCTCTTCTGATGCCGCCCCCCCCCTTGTTTTTTCCTCTGCTTTATACCCTTTAAAAAAAGAAAGAAGTGACAAGGAACTGGCTTCTTCCCCAATCAAGAGTAGGAACAGTCCTTTGGCTTTTGAACAGCTCATGAGATTTTTCTTATGCAAAAGTTTCAGGGAATATCTTCCAAAAAAGTCATGAGTGAGGAGGGTAAATGGTTGCAGCTGGATTAACACCCTGCCTTCTGGGTTCTGGGACCCCGGTGGCATCTTTCTCTGCACAGTTGTCCCTATTTTCTAGAATACAATGTGGAATGCTCACTTGCCCGTTCCTGCTTCTGCTGGGTTAAAACACCAGGGTCTCCCTCTACCTTGAGTGTGGGGAGGAGAAAGTGATGCTCTTGCGAGGTGTCTGAATCCTTGGATCTGGGCCCAGTGATTCACCACATTTGCTGTTTCTAAACACATCATCCGCCTTTGTCAAGTTTCTGCTGTGGTTGGATAATTAATGTTATTGGAGGAAACGAGGAATTTTTTCCCCCTCACAGCTGAAGATGAGACAATTTGTCAAGCATCACACAAGTGTATTTTGCTTAATCTTTCCCATTGGAACAGTCTCTGTTACCCAATAAGCCAAGGATTCTTCCCAAGATCTTCCCATGCCTGAGGCCACAGCTCCCCAAGAGCCAGGATCCATTAAGAGAGGGCAAAGAAGCAAGTCTCCTAGCTGTTACTCTGTAGCTTTCTCTTTTTCTCACGTTTTTTTTTTCCTTCTCAATTTGGAAACACTTTTCATCCCTTCTCTTGAGCTGGATTTGGCTGGTTTTCAGGTTCGATGTTTGCGTGCCTGGAGAGGATACATTTCCTTCAACTTCGAGAGCCAGGTGAGTGATGGTCTTCGCTGTACATCTCTGAGGTACCCAGACAAATGTTCCTTGCCAGGGCTCACCTCCCTTTCCTAGTGCCAGAATCAGAACCAGCAGCGTTCCCATTTCTCAACAAGTGTTTCTGCCATAACCAACAGGGCCAGTGACAGTTCCACTCAGTACACACACCCTCACTGAGGCACAAGCATGACAGTTACCTCAGCTCAGTTCCATTTTCTTTCCCACTCAAAAAAAAAAACAAAAACCTGAATGCAGGGCTGTGAGGGGGAATTTATTATGTGGTAACCTTGAATCTCCTCTAATTTATGAAGTAAAAGCTTAATTGTTTGGAAACTTTAGAACTTGTACTATTCTTAGCCACAAATGGCTCATGACACATCTGGAATGATAGGTCACCTAGAGTCAGTGAGAATGACTGCTTTCCACAGCAGAGATTTTTCCACAGCCGTCTTGCCCAGAAGCTGGGTTGATAATGGAGTCTGTGGCTCATGGTTTCTTAGTGAACGGTATTTTCACCTTGAAAAACAGGTCATCAGAAGACTCATGGATCAGAGAGGCTTAAAGACCAGTAATTGTTTGATGATCTCAGGAAGGCTTAGGATATCCATATTGAAGCAGTTTACCTGTGGGTCTTTCTTGTCTTGCCCTTTCCTTCAGTATATATTTCCATTTCATGAATAGGATATGTTAAGAGGAAAAATGACATTCAAAGATCCAAAGAGGATTTTTGTTGGTGGAGAACAATGCCTTCAAAATTAGCTGTGATCTTTCAGAAGGATGACTTAGGCATCCGAAAAGAAGTAAGTTCATACCTTGGAATTGGGAGATGGAGGAGATATAAAGAAAGGATTTGGTTAGGAGGGTGGCACATAAGCACTTGAGGCCCACATATCATGCAAGGCCACCAGCTTCTTGTCAACAGGCTGGGTGTGCTCACTGCAGGCAAGGTGTCTAAGTGACTAGAAGTAGGTTAGCTTGACAGAGTCTGTGCTTGAGGAGAGATCGATAGATGCCATTGAACATGAGCGATAATGGCTGTGTCCTGCTCTAGCCTGGGCCTCCATGTCATTGTGTGCCCTTGCATAACACTTTGCTCCTGAGGGTTCTTAGTGATTGGAGAGAGCCCATGCATGAAACCTATGATCCAGAATAACAAAGTTGTTACTGATGCATGTAGTTATGGAGAAGAATCGCCGTGGAATTTTAGAGCCAGAAGAAAATTTAGAGCGTGTCATGCCCAAATCCCCTCATGCAAATCAATTAACAAAAATTATATAGCCAAACATTCAAGTTGATGCCCTGTAATTAGTAACTGGAGTTTGAGGTACTCAACAAGGTAATAAAGCCCATTAACAGCCGTCAGACCCACTGAGTCTCTCTGGCACCGCTAGTGGGTTAGCAGCTGCTCACTGGATGGAGTGGCTGAAAGGAAGGAAATGTTCTCTCTGGGTGTGTTGGGCTCCATCCAGCCTATGCCAGTCACACCCCCATCTCCTTTTCTGTAAAAATTAGCAAACTTTTGCTTACTTGTCTAGAGGCTGGAGGAAGAGCAAAGCATTGAGGTATAAATCTTGGTGCAAGCTTATGAAATGGATTCCTCATGCCATTCCCCCAGGGTAATGGACACAGCATTGAGACCCAGCCTCTTGGGATCCTGTAGTGCGTGCTCTTGGTGCTGGTGGCTCTTTTGATCCTGTCTGCACTCTCATGACTCTTTTTGCTAATGTGAGTCTCTGCTAAGACACCTTTCCTCCCTTAGTCTATCTGGTACCCTCTTATGCTCCAAAGGCCAATTAAGCTGTGACTTCCATTTTTTACCCGAACCTGCAGTACATCAATCACCCCTCTGTCCACAACCATGTTTTGTGGTTGCATCCATTAGTCTGTGAATTGCTTATTTATCTGTAAGTACTTGTCTCTACTGCTCTTAACATTTTCTCAGTTTAGCCTAGAGCCTGGCTTGAAGTTCTTACCTAAGAAATACTTATGAAAGCATAAATAGATGTCCTTAAAAAAGGGCTCCTTTTGTTTTATTTCTACATAAAAAGTAAACTCTGTGAGGGCAGTGATGCCTATTTTGTTTACTAAATGCCCCAGCAGCTAGAATATTACTTAGCATACAGGAGATTTCAATAAATATGTGTTTAATGAATGAATGGATTACAATGGATGAACTTTAAAAAAATTTTAACTCCACAGATGTTAGACTTTTGCTAACAAACATGACAGACTTAGGAGAGGGTGTTAGACCTGTGATGATGCCTTTCCTTGTGTGGATTTTGGTGTGTCGTCTTGTCTAGTGCCACTTCCTTCTGTAGCTTCTTATCATGGAGAGTTGTGTGGCCCCTCAGCCATTCCCCACTTTAGGAATTGGGGAAGCTGTGAGAGAATGTGAGTCTTAAGCACTGATTTCAGAAAAATGTCCACTTACCATGTGTGTTTATGACATTTACTTTGCTGTCACTGTCTTTCCTGGCTTCTCATTCTCCACCAAGATATCTGGAAAAGGAGGCTGGAGGAGGTGCAGAGTTTGTTTGTTATTTTTAGGTTTTTGGAGAGAAGGTGTTGGGTTTCAGAGGGTGAAATAGCACTGGAATTTTTCCCAAGCTACTCTTGTTGACCACTTGATGGAAAGAGATGAACAGCTCTTTTCCCTGACTCACCTTAAAATGCAGGGGGGGCACTTTTAAGGTGAGACAGACCAGGTGCTGGTTGAGCACACAGACTGGATGTCATGATGCAGAGCCCATGTTTTATTTACTGGTTTCTCCTTGCCCCATTGTAGTGTTTTGCTTATAGTAAGTGTTTAATAAATAACTGAAGTTTAAAGTAAATGTTTGATAAATTTCATCTTCAGAAAGACTGTTAGAGGTCAGAACTTTGAAACTTCCTGTTAACAAAATGAAGAGGACGGTGCCAGAGATGTTATATGCAGCTCAAAGTGTCACAGTTCTCTCGTAGCGATAAACACCAGTGGCAGTGCTTGTCCTGTGGGGTAAACCTCATGGGACATTTGTATTGTAAAGATGCATGACTGTGGGATGCTCCAGTAGTTTAGAATCTGGGGGTGGCTTTCAGTACTTTTATTTGCTTATTCAGCTCCACTTGGTACTCAAATGTCATGACTTGATAATGATTAAGGTCCAGATATGTCTTCCCCAAAGTAAAGAATAAAAGAGGAAGGTCCATTCATTCACTCAGCCCGTTTATTGGTCACTCATTAAGCATATGACACTGCACTTGGTTCCTGGTAGAGGAGCACCAGATGAGGAACTTCTAGTTCAGGGTGTAGTCCTGGCACTTTTGCTTAACAGCTTGAAGTTTGGTGTCCTCTCCACATCAGGCTCGGCTGACTTCCCAGAATGCCAGAAGCTCTCAGCTCATGTTCTATTAACTGGTATCATTTGCCTGTAGTGCTGGGTTGTAAATAAATCTAAGGGTATATTGGGTTTAAAGTAAAAGAACATCACCCGTGGTCTGTGGGTGGGGTCTGCTGTGGGAGATGGGTAGGGAGTAGCGTGTATTCCGTTTCACTCCCTTCCCAGGTGAGATAATCCCTGAGGTTCCCACTCTTGGGTTCTGTACTGCTTAAGACCGTTCCTCTTAAGAATGTAAAACCTTCCCAGATAAGGCTTGGTTCTGTTTAATTTCATGTAAAAAAAAAATGAAAGCAATTAAGGGCAGCTGAAGCAATGTGATGATCACAAATATCTATTTATTAGTAGAGAAATGACAATTTTACTACAAACACATTTTTCTTTTCAGACCATTGGCCTTAAACAGAACCAAAGAAAGGTATGATTTCCCTGGGTCAAATTAGTCTCCATATACTGCAGTATGGAGTATTGAAAGGAATCCAAATCCACCGGTGGAATTCTGCCTGAGTTACTATTTAGCCTAAATGAAAGTTTAGTCATCTATGCCTCATTTCAGTGAAAACCTTGAATCTTTAAATAAGTCACATGAAGTTTAAAAATATAAGCAAGAGCCTTTTTGTATATTTTCGTCTAGGAGACAGATTTAACTCTAATTCGAAATTGTGTTTCATTAGGGATGTTTTCTTTTGACTATGAGTTTAAATTAAGGTTGTTATACATAATCGTGTTAGCATAGGGAGGGCCGAACAAGGTCATAAAATGTGGACCAAATTTATGAGATGGTTTTATTTGTATGTACACAACATCTGTGAGTGCTCATCTATGTGTAAATGATGGCTGCACAATAGGTTTTTTAAAAAATTGTATGCCCCATTTTAGAGAATGGCAATCATGGTAGAACTTTACAAGGTCAAAGAGGATCAAACAAATGGGGCCAGTAAGTGCTTTTCATGTGATTTTCCAATAATGAGTTTGTTCTGCTTCTAAGAAATATGGTAAACTATCCTTACCATGTGTGGTTCATTGCTACACAGAACCACAGACTGTTGAGTTGTATGAGATCTCCAAGTACATAACTTCCTACTGTACAAGTTTACAAGTTAATTTTTTAGAAGTTCATTAGATCTTCACATAAAAGGAGTTTTGCCATGTGTGATATTTCTAAACTCTTGGGTCTTGTCTTCCATCTCTCTGGAATGCTGGGACTATTTGCCTACTGCCTCCTGGATAGTCATACCAGAGTTCAGAAGTTGGCATCATACCAGATTCCTTGATTCCTAGTCCAGTATTTGTTCTGTCCTCAAATAATGAAAAAAATAAAAACAGAATTAACATAGGGTACAGACCAGTGGATATGAGGGAGAAGAAAGGGGAGTTCTTATCCAATGACTTGGCCTTCCTGAATCCTGCTTGGCAGGCTGCTCAAGATTTTCTCCTGGGGGTATTTGTATGTTTTGTCATCTCTGACAACAAGAACAGGTAGCTAATCTTTAATAGTGTTTTCCCTTTGGTTGTGGCTCCCTGGAAGCTCCTGGCTCGTGTTCACATGGAACCTCCACAATTGTATTAATCATCTTGAGGTTAGTATATTTGCTTCCTCCTTTCCTCAGCACTGATTTATGGCATATCTGTGCTTTGTTGTAATCTTCAGATCCTCTCTGGAGGGTGGTAGGAAAGGCAATGAATAAATAAAAAGGAAGTAATCTCGAGAGAATGGCATCTTCTTAGCAGCTGGACCAAGTTCTTTTCTAGAAGTGGTGGTGGGTTCCCTTGATGAGGAAAAAACTTGTCTGCAAAGCTCTCTGTAGGAGATAAGGGAGCCCTTGGGTGTCCAGACCCCTGTGTGATGGAGACCCCTTTCATAGGCCCTTTGGGTCTTCAGTAAGGTGAACAATCACAATAGACCAGAGTTCCTTGATTCTCTCATGGAAGCTGGTGATGAGACTGCCTCCTCTGGTGGAAGTGGCATAGGAAGAGTCAGAGGACTGGGTGAAGTCTGATGCCTGGCTTGCAGGTACTTGTGAAAGTCACATTTCAGCATTTGGAATCCCCAGAAGTAATTTCTGTTCATTCATTGGAAGCATCCTCAAGGGCAGCAAAGCAAACTGCCTGATGTGAAGCTCAACAGAGTTGGAAAGGGAGCCCGCTTCTTAGAGATGGCCCTGCATGTAGTGTCCTCTCCTCTCAGTGCTTCCTATGTAGAGTTTGTGAGCTCCCTTCATTTAATCAGCTTTCAGAACCAGTGACCGGGTAGATTTTGCCCATGTAGCAGGTCATTTGGGCCTCCTTTCCCGTTGCACTAGTCCTCATGATCCCATGATTATTTTAGATTAACTTCTGAGTGGGTTTATAAGAACCTCTTAATAATGTCGAGCATTTGGTCAGACTGTCTGCTTCACTTTTTGACCAGAATAAATTGGCCATGAAATCACAGCAGTGCTATTCACATTGTTAAGCAATTCCTCCTCACCCTCTTTATGTTGTTCTTTCTTTTGGGGGAAAGTGTGGTTTAAATATATTTATTAGGTCCTTTGTTAGTTCTTGATGGCAGGGGATCCATGGTACCTCTTGCCTTGGCTATACTTCTAGAGACTAGGGAGAGGCTTTCTGAGAGTGAACAAAGAGATGTCATGCCCCAGGTAGGAGATCACCTTTGGTTGCCTTTGTAGCCTAGTAGACCCCTTAGCATATGGGCAAGTGAGACCACAAGCCAGAGTCCAGTGCTGCCTTCTGAACACCCCTACCTGGGTGTACTTGAGAAACCGGAAACCCAATATCCAACACGTATAAATACAGCTGACCTAAGGAACCGATTGCATCCTGCCACCCTTTGTCTAAAGTTCCCTAGAATTTATCCATGTAGCCTTCCTGGTAAAGTGCCTATTTCCTAAGGTGACTCCCAGTTAACTTGTTCTGTCATGTTGCTGCCATTTCTTCCACATGATACCTAGGCCTTAAGCAGGTTGAGTTTACATAGTGAAGCAGAGAGGTACAACAACTTAAAGATCTCTCTCTCTCTCTCTCTCTCTCTCTCTCTCTCTCTCACACACACACACATACACACACACACACACATAAACACACATAAACACATGCACTTACTGACCTGTAATTCCTGAGATTGAAATCATGGGTGATCTCCACCCAGAACACTTGGACTTAGAAATGCAAAAGGAGTGTCCCTGAAAGCCTCCTGGTTATTACTGTTCTTATCCTTTTCCACCAGAAATTGCCCATGGAAGGCCCACTTCCGTCTTACACAATTTTATCTTTTTTCCCTCTGCTTCCAACCTGCTTTCCGAGAGGAGTAGAACTGGAACCGCCCAAGCAAGGTGTGGAAACTTCCACTGCCCGTCAGTGTCTGTCCCACCTGTTGGGCTGCCCTCCATGTCTTCTGGCGAGGGTTGGAGAGGGTGGCTGGGACTTGCTGTACCCAAGCAACTTGGCCACCAGCAGGAGCTGAAAGAGCCAAGCTCAAATGAGACTGGCCAGGGACCACAGAGGGCCAAAGTTACAGTTGCCCAACACAGGAACTCTTGGGTGCTCCTCCTCATCCCCACAGTTGCCTCAGATGGTGAAAATGTCCACAGTTCTGTGTGATTCAAACTGTGGCTTTTTGGTTGACTCATGTGAAAGTTCTGGGGAATAAAATAAGGCAACCCGGAAATGGCCAGAAAGCATGAGGCATCTGCCAGAATTGGACTATTGTGATATTGGCCTGCGTGGTGCGTTCCAAGCGCTCAGGGGTGGCAGAGGAAATGGAATTCATTTAGTTCCCCCGTGACTGCCCCCCACCATGAATAGCCTGAAGAGGGTTTTCTTGTGAAAGCGTCTGCTTCAACCTTCTGTTTCTGTGCCGTGTTTTATTGTCTCCCCCTCCCTTGCTGCTGCTATTTTACTGCCTCTACCCTGACAAAGCACCAGGTTTATTCTCTCGCTCTGCATGTTTGCCCGCTTGGGTGTCTAACCAATGTCTCAGCCTTAGCTAATACATTAGAATTTGAATAAATGTATAACAGCAGGTAGCAAGTGACTGGTGACAGGGTGACATATTGACTTAATATCTTGTGTAATGTGATATGAAGGATGTGCCTTTTGGTGTGTATTTTCATTTTAATTATTTTTTGTTGCTTTTCTTAGGCAGACACTTGTAGGCAGTTTTGAGTAATTGTCTGAAATCATTAACATGTTTATTAAATAAGGAAGCAGAGTGCATTATCTAGCGAATCAATTATGTAAATGCACAAAAAGCATAAGAGATTGGTCTTTAACTGTTGCTGAACTGCATCCATTTTCTAAAGTATAGATGAAAGTTGCCGAGCGCATGGATGTCTGTGATTGGGGGGATGGGGCCATATGTAGATTGATTTCCCCCTTCTCAGAGTTTTAAAGCAGCAGCAATTAATTAGTGGCTGGCTTTGGGAGGGGCCATTTCTGAGGTACAGCAACTAGTAGGGATTTATGTAGATCCTTCATGTTGATGACAACAGATGGTCGACAGAGAAGCAGAGCCATCGCTATTGAAGGGTCTGGGCGAAATGATGAACAGTGTCAGTGGAGCAGAAGCGATAGCTTCCCTCCTCTGAGTAACAGCAATGCTGTCTAGGTGAAAACTCCTCAACAGATATTTGTATAAAACCAATCTATCATCCATTTTGATTACTTATAATTAAAATAATTTTAGAAGACTTCTGCCATCGGCTCAAGTCTAATTTTTGGCAGCATTGCCTGTTTTATTTGGGAAGCAGTCGCATAGGATATTTGGAAACTCACTCAAAGCCCTCCCTATTCTATAATGCAATAATTAAATATTTTTTTCTAACATTTAAGAGAAGCATTCTTTACTTATCTCTCCACTGCTTTTTTTTTTTCAAATCTCTGACTTTTGTGGGTCTCATTTCTCTCCACAGATTCAAATAGTTACTCCCAGTGTAAGTTTCCGTTATGTGGCCTTGAGTCTAATGATTGAAAGAAAGCAGTGGCAATGTCCTGTACCTCTTGGCTTGACATAGTTCCCCTGATCCTTCTGATGGCAGTCCAAAGAAGACTGGGGTGGAGATGCCACCTACGTGGAATTCTGTTTTAGTGAAAAGTTTCTATTCAGATTAAAGGGTACTCAAATGGAGATGAGAAGATGAAGACTAGCATTCTAGTTTGCAAAATTTAGCTTTCTGGTCAAAAGAAAAATATTTTGTCTTTTATCATTTCTTAGTCTGTGTTTCTTTGAAATGAACACTTTACCACTTATTTTAACTTACCAATAGCTGCATATAATCTGTTTTGGAAGTTAATATAGTCGGGGAGGCAGGAGGATGTTGTAGAAAGTGGCAAACCTTTGTACAGGGACCAGACTCAGCCACTTTCATGCTACATCACAGAGAACCTGTCTTTTAACCTTTTTGCACTCCATTTCCATATTTATAAATTGGGAATAAGACATAGCTCATAGAGTTGTTAGGATTAAGTTAGATATTGTATTAGCATGCTTGTTAGCATAATGGACACACAGGATCCCTCAGTTTTCATTCCAAAAGTGTTTAGAACTGCTAGGCTTTGAATTAAATTGGTGTACTTTGCTATGCAGAAGGTAAATACATCCAGAGGCCTTACACAAATTCCCTGTGTATAAGAATAAGTTTATGAAATTGAGCATGAAAGAATTTAGGTGACACTCTAGCTATGTAGCATGGGAATAAAAAGAAGGTTCTTAGTAACAGGTTCAGGCATAGACCGCAAAGATATCTTTTCAGATAGATATTTCATGTTTGGATTTTCTTTTGACAAATATTATTTTAGAAAATAACACATATACAGGATAAAAAATTCAGAATAGTATAAAAAGACATGCAATGAAACTTAATCTCCTTTCACTTTCAGATGCACTCCTGTGCCTCCCAAAAGTAACCAGTGTCAAAAACTTTGGTGCATATTTTGGGTATACATAGGAGTCTGTCTGTAGGAATAATTCCTAGAAGTAGAGATTCTGGGTCAAAGGATGTGTGCATTTTCAATTTAGGAAGATATGCCAAGTTGCCTCCCAGAGGTCTTGGAGCTTCACATTCCTCTGCAACTGCATTTGCCAATAGCAGTGTTAACAGTTCTGTGTTGGCAGCCCTTTTATCTTTGCTTATCTAAAGGGACAAATGACATTTATTGTTGTTTACATTTTGGTTGAGTAAAACCAGAGCACCGTTTTCTTTCTCTATGAGCCATTTGCTTTCCTTCTGTGATCTTCCTCTTACTCACAGTGGTGGAAGCTGAGCTTAGCTGCCTAGACCCTTCCTCAGGCAGCAGCTCATTCCCTCAGCTGTTGTGATGGGGACAGCACAAGGAATCGTGGTTCAGTCTCCTTCTGGGATTGTTTCAGCTGAGGTCAGCCCTTTAGCTGAAGTCTTCCCCTCTTCCTTAGAATACCCCATAGCCAAGGACCAGTCAATGTGAGGCGGGAAAGGCTCAGCTCCCTTTTCACCAATTTGGGACAACTGTAAATGGCCATCCCGGCTCCAGAGCTGCCCACGGAGCTAGAAACTAGTCTTACTTCCTTCCCTGTCCTCTAGATGCTCATCCCGAGGATTCTCCCAATAAACCTGCACACTGTTCTCCACCTTTATATCTGCTTCTCAGAAGAGCCCAATGTAGGACACTCATCTTCTGCATTTTTACACAGAATTGGTGTCCTGTTCATAATGATTTGAAGGCATTCTACTTAGGAGAAATTAGCCTTTTATCTAACATGTGAGTCGCAAACATTTTTGCCTCTTTGTCTTTTGCCTTTCCCTTTGTTGTCAATATTCTTCGCCTTTCAAAAGTTTCAAATGCTAATGCAAATTTATAAGTTTTTCCCTCTTTTATTTTGTCTTTTGATTTGTGGCATTTGGTTTTTGTCTGTTACCTAGTAGAGCCTTCCTGCACTTAGATTATTATTTTTTAAGTATTCCCTTTTTTCTTCTAAGATCTTTATTTTGTACATTTAAGTTTTGGAGCCATCTGGGACTTATTTTGATGTAAGATATGAGAACGGAATCAGCATTACTTTCACCCCACCGCTAGTGGCCAAATGTACCAATGTATTTATTAGATTAATTCATCTGTCTCCCACACCTGAAATGCCAACTTTATTATGTAATAAATTTCTATGTGTATTATGTCTGTTTCTGAACTATTTTTTTGCACAGATTTTTTTTTCTCACTGTTGCTTTGCTAGTAACAAACTATTCTAATTACCTTAGCTTTATAGTGTGTTTTACTATCCAGTGGAATTAATAACCCCATATTTCAGAATTTTCCTGGCAGTTCTCACATGTTAATTTTTCATGTACATTTTAGAATTGACTTTCCAAGGTTCAAAGTATTTTTGTGGCATTTTTATTGGGATCACATTAAATTTATGAAGCAATGTAGGATGAAATAGCATCTTTACTAGTGAGTCTTTCTATCTCAGAACAAAGTATATCTTTCCATTAATTTGTCATCATTTATGTGTCTCTGTAGGATTTTAAATGTTTTTCTTGTGAGTTCTAACTTTCTTAAATTTCTCTTAAAAACATATTCCCTTTTTGCTCTTGTCAATAGCATCTTTCTCCTATTTGTTTAAACTGGCTTTTGTTTGTATAAGAAAAGCTTTTTTATGTACTAGTTTTGTAACCATTGAGCATAATTTTCTCTTACTATTTTCATTCTTTATCAGTTGTTTCTCTTTGGTTTTCTAGGTACATACATATATCACCTGCAAAAATAATCCTTTTGCCTCCTAATGTTTACTATATGTGACTTTCTCCTAGTTGTACTGAGTGTGCAATTATGGAAGTGTGCAATTATGCAGTACTGGTAGTTACCATTCTTCTCTTAATAAGAATGGCTCTTACACAGCAATATTAAATGTGATCTGGGTTTTTGAGTTATGATATTTACATTTATATCTCTATTTTCCATTTAAAAAAGTACTTGCAGATTCCTGTTTTATTAAGAGCTTTTTATTAATAGAATGGATTTTGATTCTTATCAAATACTTTTTTAGCACTGTGGATATGATTATATGGTCTTTTCCCTTTAACTTATCATACTATAAATTATAGAAGTAGAATTTCTGTTCTTGATTTTGGTATCCCTATCAGTAGCCTCATTATTCTGTTATTATATTGGCAGATTCTGTTTGCTAATGTTTGAGTTTATATTTTTATGCCATTATTTATAAGTTACATTGATCTGGATTTTCTTTCTTGGGTTATTTTATCAGGTTTGAAATCAGTTTTACAATTGTTTTTTTTTTTTAAAAAATAACCTGGAAGCTCTCTTTCCTAAATACACATTTAAGCACTTTAGTGTGAATCAGCACAAAGCAGCTTGTTGTTGGCATCTTTGCCAGTGCTTCTCTGAATATTCTAAGAAGAAAATATTTGGTGAGTGATAGGTGATCGTTGTCAAGGTTGGATACGTCCTCTCCCAGCTGAAAAAGGAGAAGAGAGGTGCCAACAGATAGATTCCTGAGAAACTGAGAGATGCCAGAGGATCTAAGAAATGTGTCTGCAAATGCTCAGAGAAGGCAGAAAACTGTGGGACTCAGCTGAAGCACTCTGGGAATCCACAGAAAAACTTTTGGGAGCTATTTAAGGTAACTATGATAACCAAAATTGATGTTGTCTA
The DNA here is from genome assembly GCF_021218885.2 of Marmota monax. Taxonomy (NCBI): domain Eukaryota; kingdom Metazoa; phylum Chordata; class Mammalia; order Rodentia; family Sciuridae; genus Marmota; species Marmota monax. Next base: position 61,340,852 of record NW_026693777.1, on the reverse strand, counting down.
TATTCTATGCAATGTGAAATTATGGATTTTTTAGTATTCACATGGTTATCCTGCAGTAAAATGTAAAATAGGAAAATGCTGCTTTTGTTCCCTTCTGCTTAATTTGGAGACTTTCTCTATTTCATCTTCTTGTCCATCCTTGTTCCTTCTCAGCCCAGGACCCACTTGGTGACGCTCACCTATGCAATATTCATCAGGATGCTTCTTCCCTGCCAAAGCCTCCCCTTTGTGTGCAGCTCCTTGGTAAGGGACCCTTGATCCAAGCCAAGCTCAGGTGCAGGTTTGAGGCCTTGCCTCCTTGAGTTTTTTAGGGCAGTTTGACAATGCTTACAGCCAAAGCAGGTGGTTGTGACCTACCAGGCCAGCTGACAGGACTTCTGTGTGCCTGATGGAGCATCGTTTCCAGCTCTGGCTGAGATGGTTGGGTCTTATCCTGATGAAATCAAACCATAATACCATTTGATTCCACCTCAGCAGTCTTACATCCCTGGAGGAGTTGGCTCCTTCTCCAAAGTCTTTCTGAGGTGTTTCCTCCAATACATTTCTAAAATTTAAAAAAGAAAAATGCATTTTTCCTCGTCTCTTTCTTCTTTCTCATGCTAGATGGTGAGATTAAACTGGATCATTTCATTGCTGTTTTAGACTTTCTTTTGCTCTCTGGGTCTCTCTCTGCTAACCCTGAGCAACTGTGTTAGACTTTGCAACAGGAAGATGATTACATAATAATGTGTATTGGCTTAAAATTGTTCCAGCCACAAATTGTTCTGATAAATTCTTCCTCCCAAATTCTATATTGATTCTGCACTTACCTGATCATAAAAAATTTACTCCCAATAACAGGTTGAAAATTTTAATGAATAAGATAAACTTATGGATGTTGCATTAACCACAGAAATTGAAATTATACCCCTTTGTAAAGCCTATAAATATATCTCTGAAATATGAATCCCAGGGTTTTGAAATATAGACAGAACTCCTTGATCAGGTTTTTTGGCTTTAAAAATAAAGGGGATTTTTTGGAGCCCAATTTACACTTTTCCATAGTGATACTAACAGATAAGATACTGCAAATAGAATGGAAGTCGGCAGGATTTAGGGTTCTGAAAGGAGGTTTCTTGTGTGAAAAACAGCTTTCCTTGACAAGCTGCTTGTCAAGGTTTTCAGCAGCCTCTCTTTTCATTTATTTATTTGGTTTGAGGGAGTTAGGAAGGTGTTTGGTGTATTTTGTGCTGGCAGCTTACACGTCAAAAACATAGACTAAAAATATTCTCCAAAATATGAATATACAGTAGTTTCTCCTCCTCCTTCCTCTCCAGTTAGGAGTACCCATGTCAAAGTCCACACAAAGAGTTGGCCTCTGGTAACACTGTTGCAGGTGGGCTTCTCCTCTGAGTTTTCTTTGTTCCTATCCTTAACCTCCCTTTGGCTATCCCTTGCTAGGGTTTTGGGGTCCTTAGTATTTCTCGCTCTCATCAGTGCCTCTCCCATGTGTTGGGACCTTTCTCATAACTTCTGGCCACCTTTGGATCCTCTTTCCTGGTTTCATTGCTTTGGATGAAGGCATCCTTTGGAAGTTCAAGTAGAGAGCCATTAAAGGGTTCTATCCAGGCAGGAATGTCATTGATCCTTTGTTGAAGGAGGTGACACTTAACACTGGATATTTAAGGATGAGTAGAATTTCCACAGGCTGGTTTATTAGGCACACCTGTGTTGGTACATTAGGCTTCTACCTGGTGATGTAATTTCTTAAACTATTTTAGAAGAACCTATACCCAAAAGTATTAAGGGAATCTTGGCATTGTTCAAAATACTGTGCATGGCCTTCTGTCTAAACATAAGACAAGTAAGGCCAGAACCAACTTTTTCTTCCTCTATCTTTGCATTTTTGGAAGGGAGTAGATATGGGTAAAATGAGACAATTGACATGTTGAACATTTTTCTCTCTCAGAAAATAAGTTCAACCTTGTACATTCAGGGTACTGTGAATGTATGTGCATACCGGTGGTTACATTTATAGCAATACAACTGAGAATCTGCAAATTAAGTCTGAGAAGTGCCAAATGTGTCCTCCAGCATCGAGCTGAACTTTTCTGGTATGAGAGCAGCTTCCAATCGGGTAGCAGCTCCTCTCAGTCCAATTTCTTTAACTACATTTTTAAAGAAAAAAAAAAAACAGGAAATGGGAGTAGAGTTTTTAAAAAAACAAACTAAATGCTTCGAGAGAGGGCATTTGAAATATTTTTTTCTTGGGATTTATTTTAAGGTCCTTTTCCTCTATCAGCTTTTAGGTTTGCTTGGTCCCAACTGCCCAAGTGCCAGCCACTGAGGTAGGCAGGCAGGTGAATAATTGGTGGTCTATCTTTGGGTCCATTAAGAGGCTGAGAGCAATGGGTTCACCTGAAGGAAAGTCAGTAAAGCTTTACATCATTCCTGGCAAAATGCTCTGATTCTTCTAATATATGATGCTAAATGTTTCTCAAATTCTGTCCCGTGGAACACTGGTGATGGGTGAGGTAGTTACAGTTGTTCTGTGGAAAATATTTCTGTGATCAGTTTAGTTTGGGGAAATACCACCTGCTGCTTATCTCCCCGTGTTGCTTCTCAGTGCATATTAATATATTAAAGATGCAAAAATTGTAGTTAAAAAAAGTTTTCAACTTTGTTTAACATTTGCAGAACATCCCTATCCAAGCCCCTCAGAACCTTTTAACATCCTGAGGGGATAACTGCTCCATAGAATGCAGTCTAGGCCACGTAGAATCAGACTCTTAGTGCACTTGGCATGAGTCTTGCAGTCTGTGGTTCACAGGCTTTTTACTAGTGGTAGCAGCTTGATCTGCAGGCAAGAAGGGATTGGATTCCTTGTAATATAAAAGTTTGCACTTTCTGTCAAAAGACTCCCAAAGATCTGCACTTAAAAAAGGTAAGCATTGCACCTACAGGAGCATCGCACCATTGCACTTCTAGAATGGTCTCCTTCACCACAGGGGAGTCATGACAGCCAGCCTGGAGCAGTTCAGTTTTCATATTATATGAAATCTGCTCTCTGAAAATTTTTATTCATATATCATTCAGTATACACGGAACCATCTAGCTCCTTCCCACGTCTATGTGAGTCACTTTTTTTAAGTACTTCTTAAAAAAAAAAAACTGTCTCATGCACATAGATAATTAGAGAGAAAAAAAACAAGTAAAAATAAATCATGTTGTTTAATTTAAAAACCCAAATGAATCTTAAGTACCAAATACATATGTTTCTCACTTTCTTGGATTACCAAGAACTTACCACCTTTGTTCTGATCCTATTCCAAGCATGTGAGTTGGCATTTTTTACCATAAACAAATGAATGATATGGAAACTGCATGTCAAAATAGAGGTGATACTGTATTAAATTCTCCCAAATGGCTCAATATAAACAAAGCTTGGAAAAGTATGCTGTAACCATATGCTTCAGGTTAACAGCCCCTTGTTCATCTCTTTCCAGGGTAATTATGTTGTCTTGATGGACAATAACTTTTGAATTTATATGCTCTTCTTTCAAGATTGTTGCCCAAGAAATGAGACGCTTAAAGTTATTCATTATTGTTGAGTGGATTTACTGATTGTATGATATTTATGTCAGAATTGGTAATCTGTTATTACCTATTATTTCGTCATTAAATTTAATGCATGAAATGTGTAATTTTATAGCTGTCCATTACTGTGTTAATTTAATGTAATGCAAATTGATTGTTCAGCAAGAGTGGCACGCATCTAAGCACACATTTGAAATTTAAAAATGTTAAATGCAGTTGAGCTCTGTTCTGTGTGCTGAGAGGAGGTATGGTTTGTGGCTGCAGAGAACATCTGCATTTGGAAAGCCATCAGGATGGCAGGGACACTGTGATTTGCTGCCTCAGGCTAATGCCACTTTTAACTGCAAGCTCTATCAAGCTGTTGGGCAAACACTGCCAGGATAGGGCATTTTACAAATGAGGACATGCATGTGCAATATGTTAATTTTGTAGGAAAGAACTTGAGGTCTGTTGCTTTAAGAAAGTCAGTATTCAAAAACACAAAAGGAAATTCAGCCATAATCTCTAGGTTTGGGCTGACTTGGGTGTCAGAGAGAAAACATCTTTGAAAGTTAGAATTGCTATTGCTGGTATTTCTTGTATCCTGTGTGCTTCAGGCTTCATGATGAAGAGTCTGCAGAGAAATAAAACAAGCTGGAGTTTGTGATATTCGGAAGACAACTTGAGAGTAAACAGAGCTAGATTTTTTTGGGATCTTACTTTTTGTTTATGTTAGGAAGTGTTGGTCATGTTTGTTTTGGTCTGGAGGGATTACTCCACCGCCCCTCCCACCTTGCTGTTTTTGAATCATCTCAGCTTTGATTTCCATTCATTGGTTATTAGACCATCTCTTCTTGGGGTGGGTGGCAAGAATATCCCAAATCCTGGGAAATATATGAAGCTGAGGTCACCTTGACCTTGGACTCAAGTATAACATTCATAAGCCTTATTTTACCAGCTCAAACTTGAGGAAGAGGTGGTATCCTGTGCATGAAAGCATTGTGAACAAAGTTTCAATTGCTTTATGATGGCAACCTGTTATAGTTGTTGTTACAATCAGCAAGATCACTGCCAGTCTTCGGTTGATTGGTCAGTCCTGTCTAAACTGTACTGATTGAAACTGTTTTCTCTGAAGAACTGGCTTTTGACTGTGTATCTATTTATTGTTTATTTTCAAGAAATAAAACCCCTTTTCTTCCTCAATTCTGGCTTGTGGTAACAATGTGTTCATGTGTTTTGTCTCATTATAGCCTATTGTGTCCCCGCCCTTTAATGAAGAAAATAGTCACCACACTTTGAAAGGAAAAAAGAAAACAGATGATTTTCTTTGAGTCATTAACTGTAGATGAAATCCCAAACATTTGATACCGGCTACAAATGTATTCAACTCTGAACTTCACCAACAGTGACATGTAGTCCATCTCTAGTGTCAAGTGTAGCAGCTGGTAACAGTGCTCATCAGTATCACATAACAGATTAGGAAAGAAAATGAGAGAAAATGAAATATTAGATGATAGGTTAGGTATTGAATACATACATTCTTGTACTGGGGATTAAACTCAGGGACACACGACCACTGAGTGACATCTTCAGCCCTATTTTGTACTTTTATTTAGAGACAGGGTCTCATTGAGTTGCTTAGGTTCTTGCTGAGTTGCTGAGGCTGGCTTTGGACTTGTGATCCTCCTGCCTCAGCTTCCTGAGCCCCTGGGATGAAAGGCATGTGCCCCCATACCCGGCTGAAAATAAACATTCTCAGAATGGTTTTGTGGACAGATCTTTCTGGTGGGGAGTAAGACTTGGTGGGCAATAATGAGAGTCACGACTTCTGTGCTTGTATGACCAGGACATAGTTCACTTTCAAGAACAGTGGGAAATAAATTTTGTAACTGGCACACTAAATTTGAATCAGGGTCAATCTGGGCAGGGTGGTGCACACCCTTATAGACCCAGCAACTAGGGAGGCTGAGACCGGAAGGGGCAAACCTGAGGCCAGCCTCAAGTTAGTAAGACTCTGTCTCAAAATAAAAAATAAAAAGGACTGAGGATGTGGCTCAGTGGTAGAGTGCCCCTGGGTACAATCTCCAGTAGTTCCCTCCCAAAACAAAAACAAACAAAACATCAAGACAAGATCAATCCCGAAAAAGATGATAAAAGATAAAGATGACCAAAACAATTATTATTTGGACCTTTGGGAACTTTTGAGTAGATCACATCTAGGGGTCCATTTTGCTAGTTTTACAAAGGGCCAGAGAAATGGCCAGTTGACCAAGATCTTAGTGGTATTTATTCGATGTCTGTCTGGTTTAATCTGAGATGATTGGTCTTATCTGGCTCCCAGTGTGGCTTGGTGTCCATTAGTTCCAATAATCACTGTCAACTCTCTTAGTATAATATCCATAGTTCTAATAGTTTTTATCTCTGCTTTTCTGGAACCAAATAAAAGCAGCTGTGCATAGGGATAGGAATAGACTGGAATTTTGTAGCTAGGTGTGCTAGCCAGCCTTTCATCACTGTGACAAAATACCTGAGTAAAACAACCTAAAGGAGGAAAGATTTATTTTGCCTCACAGTTTCAGAGGTTTCAGTACATGATCAGCTGGCTCCATGGCTACCATCTATAGTGAGGCAAAGCATCATGGTGGAGCAAAGCTGCTTACCTCATGGTGACTAGGAAGTGGGGGTTGGGGGGAGTGGCCTCAGACAAGATATTTCCTTCAAGGGCATGGCCCTAGTGATCTACTTCCTCCAACTAGAGCTTACCTCTTATAGTTTCTACCAAATCCCAGTAATGCTATCAAATAATGAATCCATATGTGGTTTAATTCACTGATGAGATCAGAGCCCTCATGATCCAATCTCTGAAATTCCCAGAAGCCCCATCTCTCAATATTGCTGCATTGGGGATCAGCCTTCAACACATGAAGATTTGGAGACCTTTCTAGATCCAAACCATAACACTCATGGTTTTAGGATTTGGTGGTAGATAGGGGTGTGTGTATGTGTTTAATGTGAAAATCCAAGTCTCTGACATTACAAATGTGAGAATAACATCCAAGTGTGAGAAAAACTCTCACACTTGGATATTATTCTCACCCTTTGAAGAACAAAATAGGCTTTGTTGGTAGATTGTGTCTGCACTTTATAAGTGGAATATATCATATTATTCCTCTAGAGTTATGTTGTAAACAGATAACAACATGAAAGTTTTGTTAAAGCAAACAAATAACTAGAACATTTGCCAGAGACAAAACAATATATAAAGAATTTGAAAATGCAGTCATTGCTGATGGAATAAAACAGGAGTGGGAGGGTTCTCTTTGTATTTCCCATAGAGTCTTGACCTCGACCTTCAGAACAACTTGCCCCTGAGAAATACACAGCAACACAGAGTTATTCTGTAGAAGTGATGTAAGTCCCTGTTACAAGTGGCGTGTGACTGAATGGAGGAACTGGGGACTTTGGCCCTGGTGCTTTTGGTATTATTCACTCCAAATTGAGTGAACAGGTGAATTTTTAAAATTCTGTTTTTAACTAGTAGATATTAAGGTTGAATAAAATAATTTTTGGCTCAGCTTAGAAATAGAGGCATCCTGTCTAGACTTGAACTAACGTAAGTAAGCTAAGCACCTCCTCATCAATTCACAGTTTCTGGCTGCGTACCAGCTCTGGTGTCCTTTAGTTTGCTTTCTGTTCCTCTGAAGTGTTCCCATCTTTAAAAGGAAGCTAATTATTAACCGAGAGTATTGACTTTCATGTGCACTCTCCAAAGCCAAGGAGAGAAATCGGTAATTATATATGGATACCTAAAAATAAAAACACATTCCCTTTAATTAAACAGGTAGTTAAGACCAAAGGAAGACGAATTATTTTATGTGTATTTCCTGAAAGACCAAATAATTGCTTAAAATTTGAACTTTACTGCCCTAGGGAAAAAAATAACCTTAGGTAGTAATTTGTTGGAAATCTCTGAGGACAGCAGTATTGGAAGGGCTCTGAATTTCCTAAGTAATAGTCAGTAAAGGATTGGAGAGTGGGACAGTAAAGAATTAATGAAGGAAGTTACCTGCTCTCCTGGCAGCCCATGAAACTCTAAAAGGTCTCAAAGATGTGGAAACATCTGTTTGTGGGGCAAAGCCAACCAGAAAAGGTTTCATGGTTTTAAAATTATGCTATGAGTCTGGTTCCTGGTACTCTCCCGAGTGTCTTACTTGACCTTTTGGTGGATGCCTTGTAAAATCTGTGAGCTACTGTTTCATCTTGTGGTCTTTTCATGAAGGACTTAGGCATAGAACGTGACCTAGAGCTTGCAGTCAAACTCCAGTGCTAGAGTGCATGTGCTTTGCTAGCACTAAAGTAGATGTTTTTATGTAAAAAAAGGAAATTTTGTACAAACCAAACTGAATGAGGAAACTCTACATCATGTGTTAATACTATAGGTCACCAGTACGCCCTAAAATCCTGCAGCTCATTTTCTACTTTGAGATGGGCCTGGCCAAGCTAATTTGAGGGTTCTGGGGAAAGGCTGTGAAGTTTAAATGAACCAAATGGCTAAATCAGGATGCCCATTGTGGGTACCAAACAAGAGATCTGATGCTGAAGAAAAGAAACCCAGGGATGCTCATTTAGTAAATTGTGCTTCCAGACCTCCATGACCTATCTGCCTGAGTCAGCAAAAAATCAGCCATATGGTGAAAGGCATCAGACAATGGTTTTAACAAATAAACTTCGCCTCTCCTTTCAGTTGTATTTTGGCAAGATGTTCACGCGACTTTGTTTTCCTATGGGGGAATATAAATGTATTTCTTTACACTTGGAGATTTGTTTCCATAGCACCTGATGGTGGGAAGGTAAAAGGGTGGCACGATGTTTCCAGATCCCTGGAACTAAAATGGAACCTTCAATATGATGTTAGAGCAACCGGTTTCCACAACTGACTGGGTTATTTCAGGAGAGTGGAGAAGAAAAGTTTCTGGAATGAATGTATCTGTGTGTAGTCATTGCTAAGGGCACCCCACGGCCCCAGGGAGCTGATGAAACTTCTGTCTGTTAGGGGTCTCCTGGGCTACCCTAACTGGTGGCTCACTGATTCCCCTGGGCTTGCCTAACATTACTGAGCCTGTTCACCCTCTTTGATCAATCATATCCCTGATAGTTCTCTGCATTTCTTCATCCTATTAGATGTTTCTCTAGATTCTTTTTGCTTTGGATCATTTTTGGTGTAGATTGTTTTGTTTTTGTAATAAGATGGTTATATAAACCAACTAAAAGGGTGAACTTAATTTGTTTTACTGTTAAGTAAAATCATTACTTTATGTCTTATGAGTTGCACCTTACTAATTTGTAGAGTTAACCCATTTTGTAGAGTTTTATAGGGTTCAGGATGGTGTTCAGAACCACCGTCTCTTTATACCCAGAGGACGTGAGCAGGTACCATGCACAACCTTGTATATTATCAGATTGATTCACTTTACATACACATTCATAATTGGGAAAATGATTCTTTTTTATTTTTTTGAAGACAACTTTTGTTTGGGGATAATCAACAAAGCTTTTGTTTCCTTTATGCATTCTCTAGTATTTACAATTTTACTTTTAGAGAGTTTGCCTTTTGAAGCATACTTAGTTATTATTAAACTATTGTGTTCCCATAGTTGGGTGAATCTAATAAAAAAGCAGGCTATTTTTATTAACTGCCAGATTTCACAACCGTGGAGTGTTCCATTTTGATACAAAGAGATATATAGCGGGATTTATTCAGCGAGTTCTTTGTATTTATAAAAGTGTCAACAGTGAAAACAGCACACATTTATACAGGTCAATCATATAAACGCACCAAACAAATGGTGCTACCAAACTCCTGTGCTGCTTTTCCCTGCCAGCAGTACAGTTTGACCTTATTTATAGAACTGTAGGTACAGTGGTGTTTGTTCTTCCAGCTGTTTGCATTTCTGAGAGAAATGTTACACCAGACTTAGAATGTATCTAAAAGCCAAAGGAAATTCTATTTATGTTTATAATTGCTAAAGAACAAGCCCTGAATTATTGCACTTCATTTTTTTAGAATTGTAATTATAGCACATTGAAATTTATATTTTCATTATTCATCTTTTGACGTTATTTATTAGAGTATCATGAGATTGTTAATTAAAAATAAAATTGGAAAGCAGGAAAATAGTCAGAACTGGGATACTCAATGCCTATAAAATAGGGGGCAAGGATGATTATACTTTCTTTACTATGAAAAAATAAATAAATAGCAATGACAATCTAGCAAATAAAACACTTTGCTGAATGGTTTTGTTTTGCCACGATGGAGGTCATGGTTTATTGATCAAACATCCGCAAAAATATAAAACATTAATAATTTTCTTGTTGACATGTATATGTGCTAGCATTTAGTGTGGTTATACTTTGGGGAAATTAAAATGAATTGAATTTATTTTTCTGGAATGGCATGGTTTCTGTAAACCACTTTGAATTATGCATTTCAATGAATTTCTACTTCCATTTTGTACCAAGAATAGATAGATTAGAGAGTAAATTCCCTCTTTTTTAAAGACTTGAATGCAAATCTGATTTCTGTTTTAGAAAGAGAGAAAGAGGAATGGAGGAGATGTGAGGGAGGCGGTGGTGAATGCCCAGAGGGGTATGAGTAACTCTCAGCTTTCCCACCTCCCCTGGTAACCAGGGCCAGAGGATCCACTCCAGTTCCAATTCAACACTAGTTTTCCAAATGAAATGTTTCTGATTCACCAATGATGAAATTTTACAGAAAAGGAGAACTGATCTGCCTAGAGTTACACATTCTTGTGGTGGTAGAATAAGGAGCCACATTTTCTTTATCTCAGTTGTGTCCCCAAATCCACCCACCTGGGGATTTCTGCTAAGTGTGTTTCCACTGTACCAGGTCAAGCTCAGGTTTTGGCATATTGACTTTTGTTCCATATAAATGAGCAAATACATAAGAAGTGCTCCGAACATGGTTTAACCAATGCTCAGTAATTTTAGCATTTTGCAGTTAGAAAATTTAATTTTATAACAGGAATAATCATATCTGAGTTTCTCAAGCTTTCCAATGAACCGCCAAAGCCCCACAGTTCTTCCCCAGCAAGCCTTCAGCTCCATTTTAAGGCCGGCACATAAGCAGCTTCCCAGAGACTGAAGTATGTCCCCTAGGGAAAAGCGGGAGTCACCTTGCCTCAGCAAATAGTGCTTCAATCCTCCAGAAGTCTCTTTGCCCAGAGAGTCTACACTTATTTTGTGTAGATGATTGAAAACATTAATTTGTTATTTTTAATGGATAAATACACGGGCAGTGGGAACATTTTGCAGTGTTATGAGCAAGATCAGGGTACTTGGAGAGTTATAAAAATAGCCCCGATAAAAGCAAAGGGTCGGGAATATCAGTGACAAGGCACAGCTGATGTTAGGAAGTGGGACATGCTAGCCATGTGCAGTGCCCTCTGTGAGCAGGAAAGCCCAGTCTTGGGTGATTTGTTTTGCCTCACTGGATATTATAGAGGGCTGAGTAGTAGGTACACACTGAACCAAACATACACTCAGATTATTTATATGCATGGAATATTGGGAAGACTTGTATTAGGAGTCCAGAGGCCTAGGCCTCACTGTTACTGGTGAGCTGTTTTGAAAATCTAGCTGGGTCTTAGTGATAACTAAACTAATTATGAAGATAGAGGCCAGTCTTCTTTACTTCATGTTTTGTTTTTGGAAATCCTACTTTTAAAATGTTTTTCGGGTTGACCAACATTTTATCATGAAAACTTACAAATATATAGAAAACTTGTAAAAATTATACAGGGAAAATGCACTCTAGAATGGATTTTAATAGTAGCGATGTCATCAGCAACCATCATGTCCTGAGTGTTTAAGTCCCAAGTGCTATGCGAAACCCTTTACTCCTACTTTACCTCTTAATAACTTTATGGCTAGCCATGTCTCTCTTCCCTTTATGGATGAGGAAATTAAGGCTGAAAATGATTAAATTGCAAATTGTAGCAGAACACAATTTAAACCCAGGTCTGTGAAAGCTGAATCCTCAGCATCTAACCACATACCCAATTGCCAAGACATCTCCCGCTGCTGACAGCAAAGCACTGGCAAAGTGCTCAGTTAATTCTTCCATTTTCATAGGATCAAAATCCTTAAAGCCTGTCATGAAATATTGGTTTTTCTCATGCTCTGTTTCTTACCTCCCAAAGCCTCCCCTTTTTTCCACCTGTGAAATGAGTGTATTGTAGATTTTGAAGCCTCTACTGGCTTTGAGATCATGTAGAGCCAAATACCAGCATCAGTAATCAGATACGGACATGTCTCTTATCCCTTCCAAAACAAATGGGAGTTACCTCCATTTTATGTAGCAGCAAGTAGTCAATTAATATGCCAATATTATTATAACTGATGATATTGTGCCTCTTCAGAGCAATAAAAAGAAATTCCTCAAGCACTGAAGGTCCAAAATGGATCTTGTCACCTCTGTCTCCATTCCCTTTCTACTTCCTTTCCTCTCTTCCTGTCCAAAGTGTTCAGTAGGAAAAGAGACCTATCAGGGTGTAATTATGCAGAGCATGTTGGAGTTTATAAGCGGTAGTGTTCCAATACATCTCCAATTTCCTATTGTTGGTGAATACCTTCAGGAAATGGAATACACAGGACACCTTGCCGGCTGACTGGATTGGTTCACTTGTTTAGCTGGATTCTTCCTGAGGACTTTCCAGGCAAGAAGGGAGGGAAAGGTGATCATCTGACTCCTCCTTATTCTAGTCTCAGTCTTATGCCTGTTTCAGTTGCAGACAGATCTCAAGAGTAGAAGGGTCAGGTGGGAAGATATGTCGATGGAACCATTGTCTTTGTCTTCAGTCTCTCATGAAGCCCTGGCAAGGTAGCTGAGTGCACAGAGTGTCTTATTCTTTGCTTTGTCTCTCACATGCTAGGATCCAAACTTTGAATTCCACCATTTAAAACAGTCACATTTTTTTTTAAACTATAAGATACATATAACTTGAATTTCATCATTTTAAAATGTTCAGTGCAGTGGCATTAAGTGCATACTCAGTGTTGTGTAACTATCACCACTAGCGACCTAGTTCTAGAACTTTTTCATCCCCAAACAGAAACCCTGTACCCTGCAAGAAGTCACTCCCCATAACCTCCTCTCCCTGGTCCCTGGCAACCACTAATCTACTTTCTGTCTTTATATTTGCTTTTTCTATGTATTTCCTATAAACAGAATTAGAGAATACGTGGCCTTTTGTGTCTGGCTTCTTTCACCTAGCATAGTGTTTTCCAGAGAACATTGCCAGTTCAAGCCCTCAGGTATTTTACTGCTTTTTTTTTTTTTCTTTTGTGGCCTCAAGTCAGCAATGACACTTAGTTTTTTAGCCTCTTAAAATACCTTGTGTACCATACAGAGAAGCACACTATCAAGACATGAGGAAGGCATCTAGAAATAGGGGGGTGAATAAAGAGTAGCCATATTTCCATAATCACTTGTAAAACTGCCAAATGCAGATTTTGATTTTCTGCCCAGCTGGAAAGTCACTTAGTGTTAACAAGACATGTGAATTCTTAAATTATTCATTTAAAAAATTATTTTCAGCTATTTTAATGTATGACATGAAATTATTATTTTGTAAAGGGTTAGGGGTGTCCGTGAAAGAGAACAGGACTAAGTCATGCACTGGCCAGGGTTCTTCTTGGATACCAGGTAAACTGATGTGCAGGACCAGGTGAGTTATTCTCTTTCCCTAGCCACAGTGTGCTTGTGCTGATTGACTTTGGATATCACTTGCCTTCCCATCTCTCTGTGCATTGCCAGTGTTGGATTATGCCCTGAGAGAAGAGATCCCTTGTGATCAGCCTTACTTCCCTGGAGGAATTTCAGAAGTAGTTCTCTCCCCTCTTCTGACAGGTATCACAGCATCCATGTGTCTCTAGCGGTTGAGAACTGGAGAAAGAACATTTCAACCCTTCTGTAAAGCTGGAGAGACCAGCAGAGTGTATGTGACAAAATCGATTGCACACCCCAGGATTTCTCTCTCCCTGCATCCCTGAGTTATCTACCATAATCAACAGCCTCCTAGGTCTGTGCTCGTGGTATCTGTAATTATATTCATTTGTATGGATGCCCGGGGAATTCCAGTGACTGGCCCTGTAAGTGGTTAACTGCAAATTTGAACTTGCTGGAATTACAGCATCATTTGGGGTCTTGCACATTTCATGTGAATGATCTTAAGTTTACATGCTATTTGGATTTTTTTCTTGCTTTATTTGCAGTTCAGAAGAATAAAGGTGAACTAATAATTCTCATGTCAGTTTATCATTTTTTTTTTAGCACTTTTCAAATAAGACCCTGGAGGGAAGTACACACAGAGACACACACACAGCAATTGTGATAAAGGAGAAAAACACAAATCAATCCAACTTAAGTAGAGATGACAAGTAAGCTGACTCCTGAAATTATGTTTCAGTGTGAAACCAAAAGCGTTTTCCTTCCCTTTCCCCTTCCCACTTTTTCTTTCCTCCAGATTTAGAATCCTATGGGTAAGCTTCTTCCACTGGCTGCATAATTAGGTAGATTAATTAGCACCTGTCCTATAGCAGTAAGAAGTTGATGCATACAGCGTGGGCTCAGAATCTATGCCAGACCACTTAAAAAGGAACGGTGGGGGTCCAATGGCTGGCCCTTAGACATTTCCATAAATTAAAAATATCAAGAGCAGCCTCAGCCCTGCATCCTCACTGGAGAGTTGGGCAGTGAGTAGGCTGTGCCGGCGATCTGTCTAGTTGGCCCATATTAATGATGACAGATGAGTTTAAGGACAACTGTTGAAAATATCAGAAGCCTGAGTTCTGTAGTTGAAATGTTCTATCAAATTAAAAGAAAATCAACCTAAATGCCAGCAGTGCACATCTCCTAGAAGGCCACAGGAAGGAAATTCCTGGATCATCGGGAATGGGTTGAACTTGAGATTACCATTCCTTTGGTTTGAAAATCATGTTGTAAGAAAAGAAAACCTCAGGTGTGGGGGACTGATTGCCCATTTCTTTGCATAAGTATTTGCTAGGTGTTTCAAGTCAGAGGAAGTAGTAACAAGTTGTTTGAACAAAGGGCCAGAAATGTATGAAGGCCACGCCTAGACTTATATTGTAACTCTGTTTCCTGACCTCACCTCTCTTGAATCTCACCAATGTAAATACTGTGTTTTTACTTTGTTTAATAATCTGCATGAGGAAGATTTAATATTTCTCAGAGGTCATCCTCCAAAGTATATTAGTAATAGTACTATTAATGTTACTCCATCATGAGACATAAATTGAGACCTTTCCCTCTCTGACAAAGGCTGCCAAGTATTGTTTAATACACACTCAAGGTCAAGGGGCACAGCCAGAAATACACATGGAAGCAGTTTGAAGATGGTGACATGCTGCCTTTCAGAGAAGGTCCCCTGCTGGATTCTTCCTGGGTACATGTCTAATATAGTAATATATTTATAATTGGATTTTAATTGCAATCTGATTTTAGTGTGTGTATGTTTCACTTTGCCTCTACTAGAAGGATAATGCTCCAAATGAAATTGTACAATACGTCTCCCAGGGCAGTTTGTTCTCTGCCAAAAATATATTGGAAGAATAAAATGCATGCAGTGTTGTTTGCCTTAGTTTATTGACTTAACAACCTAAGTCATTTGACTCTGGTATTCTCTCTAGCTTTGTGGTTCACCCCAGCAGCACAGGATGTGATGCAGAGAGCATAGACTCAGTGTAGCCTAGTTCTTAAATTGGCCTGGAGTCCCTGGGCAAGAGCCTTCATGGCTTTAGGTCTGAGTTCTCTCACCTGTAGAATGCAGATAGTCATATTTATCATGTTTATGTGGGAAGATATGGAGATGTTTACCTGGGATAAGATATGAAAAGTGTCTGTCATCTAGAAGGTTAAAAAAAAAAAAAAACAACAACCCTGTAACTTTTAAACACAACTCTGATTGTTGATCGATTACTCATTTAATTCTCTTCACTGCCACCATACATTAGCTGTTGAAGGAGACAGGAGAATAAAGAGGTGGTCAAAGGTTGCAGTTTCATTAGGAGGCAGGAGTTCTGGGTATCTATTGTACAGCATGGTGACTGTAGTTGATAATAATGTATTTTAAATGTGAAATTGCTAACAGAGGAGATTTTGATGATCTCACCATAAAAAATAAATAAATAAATAAAGGATGTGAGGCGATGTACATGCTATTAGCTTGATTTAATCATTTTATAATGTATACATATATCAAAACATCATGATGTAGGCTATGAATATACATGATACTGGAAAAAGCTGGTAGGAGACATTTGAAAACTTCAGTTGGTTAGAGATTATGGAGGCTTCAGGTCTGACTGTTGGCTGGAGGGGGCTAATGTTTGCCCAGGTTAATTTCTCCTCTCCTCAAAAAAAAAGTGCTTTCTAAAGAAAAGTGACCAAAAGTCTTCCCAGTGCTCATTACATAGCTGCACAACTACAATTTAATGTAATATGAGATTTCAGAGATATCACAACATTAATACTATGTCGATTGACAGCTCAGTTCCCAGTATGAAATTTTGCTTGTCTGGATCCCATGCCCCAGTTCTTGTGGCTATTCCAAAATTGCTCATAGTTATAGTGACAATTTTTTACTACATTTGGCTCATTAATTTTTCAGAATGTATTCATGGAACTGATTGTTTTTAAATCAAAAACATTAGCTATCAGGGCTTCAATGAAATATGGGAATTTTTGGTTCCTTCCTATTGACAGTTCTGATTTGAAACAGGGAGGACAGGGAAAAAACAATCATAACAGTATCTGATAAACAAAGGAACAGAAGCATTGCCAGTTATTGTTGTTGTTGTTGTTGTAGTTGACACAATACCTTTATTTTATTTATTTACTTATTTATATGTATGTGGTGCTGAGGATCGAACCCAGCGCCTCTCATGTGTTAGGCGAGCGCTGTACCACTGAGCCACAACCCCAGCCCCAAGCATTGTCAATTTTTAAAGAATGAATCCATTCAAAGAAAAATATTTGGAATAGTATAATAGAGTTACTTTTGTTATCATCTAATTTTTACAAAAGGGAACATTTGAGATCAAATAATATCATAAGACACTCATTGTGAGTTTATAGTGGTTTGATATTTCATTGAAATAAGTATGAATTCATGAATTCAACAAAATTTGTATATTATGCCCATTTACTAGAAAACTACTATGCTCTTCATGTTAGAATAATGGACATATTTTGTAATCTAATAATACCAAAAAATAGACTAACAGCTTAGCAAGTAAACAATAACAACAACCTTTGATTCTGTAGTTTGATTCTGCCTCTTCACCTGAAATGTCATGGAAGCTATCAAGACTCCCCTGGTGCATAAATATGGATTGGGTGTTTCAGATCAGGTTCTGTGTGTTCTCATCCCTCTTACCCTCACAAAATGTGCTTTTTGCAACAATGTGATAATTAGCTTTTGATATGAACATTAATGTTAATGGATGTAAAATATGACATTTAATGGATGAAAAGAGGCAGTTTTACATTCTATAACCAATATGTTTTCATCACTACAATAACAGGAATGATTGACGATGATAAAAGTTTAAAAATTTTAAAAATTCTATTTTACCTCACCCCTAAACATTTTTTTTTTTCAGAATGGACAGGGTTGGATTGTATAAGAAAAGATAATTTCAATGCCTGCCATATGTTAGATGCTAGAGAGAAGACCAAAGAGTATAATTGAATTTTAAAAAAAAAGAAAGAAAGAAGGGAATTACAGCCATAGTCATGCAAGGGGAATGGAAGATTAGTGAAGTGTAATCTTATCAAGTGGAGAAACTGAGGCCCAGAGAGGCGTTCAGTCTTTCTCAGAATTACAAAGCTCCTGGGCAGCAGAACCTGAGTAAAATCAGGGCTTTCTTTCTTCCAGGCAGGATTTTGAAGAGTAAAGGAATTAGTGAAAAGTTATATTGAGAAGAAAAAAAAAAAAAAAAAGGAAGGTTAAAAAAAATGGTTGAATAAATACAGACACGATGTTGCTTTTAAAGAATCACCTGTGTCAGAATCAATAAGGTTATTCTTCTCTGGAGATTCTCTGGCTAAAAAGCCATGCTCAAGTTCAGCCCTCTTCTACTCTGGATCTTTCTGAGCTTCCTTATGATAAGCAAGACCAGCGGGGCCTGCTCTACTCTGCTCTTGAGCAGGCCTGGGTGCTGAATCGGCATCAAAGGCAGGTCGGCAGCCTCCCCGCTGCCTCCAACTGCATCCATTTTGTTCCTGCCTGGAGGTAGACTGCAGTCAGGATCCAAATATATAGGAAACAAAAACCTACCAGCATGAATTATTATGAGCTGTACCCACTAGAATATAAAAATAGTATTTTCCTAGTGTTTGCATTATCTCTGAGGACTGATAAGGAAATGGCTTAAAGGAAAAGGCAGTGATACCTAAATGGTGGGGTGCCAGGCTGCATAATGGGCTGAGAGGCTGGAGGCTGGCCTCGGGAAGCAGTTAAGGGAATCTTTTTTTAAATGGAATCAGCAGAGATGGTGTGGTGCCAGGGGCTTAGGGGTAAGGACCCCTCCCACAGGCCTCTAATGTCTTCTCTCCTGGACTTATGGAAGGCTGAGGCTTGATAAACATTTTTTTAACAATTTTTTTTTAGTTGTTGATGGACCTTTATTTATTTATTAATTAATATGTGGTGTTGAGAATCGAACCCAGTGCCTCACCCATGCTAGGAAAGCGCTTTACCACTGAGCCACAACCTCAACCCAATAAACATTTTTTATAGTAGAAATGAGCAGACACCTGGAGGACTTTGAAGCACTGGAAATGAATAGTTCCTGCCTTCTTACCACCATTTTACCAGGAAGGGTCAAGTGCCTGGAAGGGATTTCTCCTGTCATATAATGTAGTCACACTCATCCCTCTTCCTCCATAGGTAGGGACATTGAGCAGGGAGACATTTCAGGCCAAGCTGTGTTGAGCAATCTAACTTGGGCCTATGCTATAGCAACGTTTCTCAAAGTGGCCTGCGTATTAGAATCACTGGAAGGAGTAGTTAAAAGATCCCAGCTCCCAACCTGTTTCCCAGACCAATTACATGGAATCTCTGGAGGGACAGGGGAGCCCAAGCATCAACACTTTTTATTAAAGACAACCTAGGTGCTTTCAATGTGTATCTGGATCTCCAACCAGTGGTCTAGAACATTCTCAATCCACAGATAGTTTATTTGAAGAATTTTGCAGGGAATCACTGTCTCGAGGCACATGGAACTCCTTCTGGGCTCTTCATAGCCCCCTAAAGTGGTCAAAATGCCAGGGTTAGCCCAGGAGAAGAAAGAGGGGCTAGGACAAGAGGGCACCTGCTCTTTCATTATTTGGGGTAGTGTACTTGCAAGCTTTAGCTGCTCTGTTTGGACATATGTTGGTCTGTGAGTCAATGAAAGCTCTGGTTCCCTCCCCTCCCCACGCCTACACTGACAGTTAACTCAGTTCTTGGTGCATTAAGGAAAATTCTTACTGCCCATACAGGGCGCGCCATCTCCCCCTGAGAATAGGGCAGAGCTGAGACAGAAGAGTGAAGCCCCAGGAAAGAAGTTTCATCATGAGTCGATTAAAAATCCAGCCTCCTGACCTCCAATCATAAGTTCCTGGCCCTGGGAAATAGCTCTTTAATGGGCTTTAGGCGATAAAGCAACAAGGTTGAAATTGAGGTTACATTAAAGCCTAATTTTCTTATGAGGAAAAATGTGCAAATGAATATGAAAGTGATATACCTTTGTAATATAGCTTCTTGCCTGTGCCCAAACATCCTTAGCCTTTTGTCTCAATTTTCTCAGTACAGCATGTGCCTGAAGCTGCCCGAATATATTTTATTCAGTGATGCACAGGCAAGAAGCCTTGTCTGGGGTGTGGGCAGAGAAGGATGGTGTAGCTACCTCTGGAACAAATGAGGACTAATGAAGCCTGGTACAGGTATGGCCATCTTTGCTCACTAGCCACACACCTGGCATTGGGGCAATTTCCTGGATTCCAGAGAAGCATTGTGGACACCTGGCTTCCAGGTCTGTCCCTTACTATCTGCATACCCTTAAGGAAAATGTCAGATTCTCTTAGCCTCAGTTTTTTTATCTGAGAAAAAGGATACATTTGATAGCGTTTTGAACATTGTAAAACCTTATATAAATGTAAGTATATCTTTATCCATTCTTCCACAAAGTCAGTGGAACCTCAGGTGAATCACTTACCTCCCTGAGTTCCAGTTTTCTCATTTTTTACATAGTGGGGAGTGGACACTTTAGACTACATCCTCCTGGTAGGGTTCTTGTGCCCAGATTTTAAAGAAAGAGAGTGAGTGTGCAGTTTTCCAAACTGCCCTTTTTCAAATGGTTTTCTTACTTCCTAATAACCTCCACAGAGGAGGAGAGCCCTCCCCTTTATCCACCTTGAGATTTCAGAAATGGAACGGGAAAAGGAGGAATAACATAGAATAATGTCTTCCCTAATTTTTCAGCTCAACAGCACAGCCTGGCTTAAGAAAGTTTTCCAAGAGCAGAGAACTGCTGAGATGCCATCCGGAAACACTGTTTACTTTCTTGCAAACAGCAAGAGAGGTGATCCAGAAATACCAAGTGGATATTTTTCCTCTTATACGCAGTTCTTATTTCCCTGGTGTTTCTAGGCAGTATTAGCCTTATGCTTAAGCAACCCATCTTATATTGTCCGGGATTTCATACACACTGGACGGCATTATGCTATTATCACTGTTAATGCTGCAATAATTTTTATAACCTGCAGTATGTATATGGATCCTTATTATAACTTCTACTTGGGCCTTTTTATAAGAAGGCGTTTTTTTTTCTTTTGGCAGCTACATTGCTAAGGGCTTTGAGGATTTCCTTAATGCCGTCACTCAATGGTTGTATGTTCTGAATTGTCATTTTCTGCTTTTGAGCAGTTTCTCCGTTCCTATGAGCTTCGTTACCTGCTCATGAAGAATATGGCTCTTTGGAAGTCTGGGTTGCAAGCAGCCCCAGCGATGCCCAGAGTCTTGTTAGGAGGGTATTTCTTCTTGCCCTTGGCATGACAGATTTGAGATTCTGGTGCAGACAGAAGCTGAAACAAATTGCTGAGATGAGACCCTAAAGAAAAAGAGACATGCAAGTACCCAAGTGTTTCAAGGGGCAATTTAATTATTGCTGACTTCAGACTTTCTGGTTTGCAGAATTGTTCCTGTAGTAGCAAAAGCTTCCTTTTTGAGAAGTTGTTGGAACCTGAGTCATAGCTGGTAGTGGGTGCCTAAAGTCAGAATCTATGCTTGGATCTCTTAGGAGAAATAGATATCCCTGCACTGCTCTCACCTGCCTCCCAGTTCTGCTTACTATGAGATGGTTACCCTTGAGCAAGAGAGGAAAATCTCTAAGCCTGAGTTTCCTCATCTGTAGAACAGGAACATGATAACTTATTTTATTTTATAGAGTGCTATTAAGGATTAGAGATGATGCCTTTTAAATAAATTTTAGCTATTTTTATTAATTTCTCCATTACAAATAGTGAAATATAACACTTTGATCCTGGTCAAAGAGATATGCAGCTTTTAAATGATCAGATTAAAAAAATTTCTTCTCTGGGATGATGGTCTTTAGCCTGCATGTATATTAGATTCTGATTTAGTTGGCCAAGCATGGACTCTGGGGATTAGTATTTCAGTTTTTTGAGGTATGACTTAAGACAGTAAAGTACACAAATCTTAAGTATATGGTTTAATGAAATTTGACATAGGAATATATCTACATAACCACTGTCCATATCAAAATATAGGACATTTGGCATCTGTATTTTTTTTTTCTCTAGATGGTTCTAATGGGCAGCCAGGACAGAGAACCATAGCAAGCAGATGACTGTCCACATTGGACTTGACCCCAGCTTTTTCTCCCTCCCCAGAAAGTGCTCTGTGAGCCCACACCCTTGTGCCCATCAATGCTGTTTCACAAAACTCCTGTCCCTCCCCAAGTGGTTGGTATCTGATGCCCCTGCATTTGCACGTGTGTCTTATTGACCTCAGTACCTCCTACTAAATAGTGAGAGGACAGTCATGTGACTCCTCCACTCAGCCATCATTTTCTGCAGGTCAAAGCCTGGATTTCACTGGCTCTTCACATCCCCAGGGCTCGCACACTGAGCATGCGGGGGGGATCAACCAGTTAACTCTGGTGTGCCCCTGCCATGCTGCTGCCCTTGGCTCCACCCATGAGAATGACTGGTGATGTGGGGAAAGGGCCAGAGTTCAGTCTGGATTTTTGGTTATGGCTCTCGAGGTCCACCTGGGGAGGCCTCTTGGGGGAAGCTCTGATGGAACAGTACCTCCAAGAAACTTGTCCTCCTTCTGGGCAAGCCAGGCTCTTGTCCTTGACCCGTTGCTCACACCAGCTGCTCCAGCGTGACCACCTTCCTCCTCCTCTGTTCACTGAATCTTCCCAGACTCTGAAGTCCAGTTTGTGCGGCCATCCCCTCTTCATAATATCTTCCAAGGACCCCATACTTCATGGACTCCTTTTTTATTGTCTTTGTGTCTCCTCTTGCACTTGAATCGTGGTTGCTGGGCACAACCTGGTCAGGGTCACCTTCATTTTCACATAGAGATGAACTGAGTCTTGGTTCCAGATCTGTCTGCCTTGGAAAACCAGGGGGAAAACAGTTGTTGTTCCAAAAAAACATTTTTGGAGTTTGGAATGCAGGTTTGTTTCTCTCTGATTTGTTTATGTGAAAGAAGAATACATAGAGGAACTTACTCCTCCTTTTCTGGCAAGGGTGGTGTTGCCCTTGGGGGGAGTGAATAGAATGAAGATGCCGCCCCCTCATCATCACCACCCCCTGGTTCCTGAGCTGTCCCATTGACCCATGGCTGAGGCTTTTACCCTTAGCAGTGTCTTCCCCAACTCTCTGGGCTCTGCATCGAAGTATCCTGTCTATAGGATGGAGATATTTAATATAGCCCTTTCACTTTAAGTCCTTGATAAATACAAATAAGATTGAGAAAATCAGCTAAGACTGTTTTTTTTTAAACCCTCCTCCAAATCATGTTTGAATGTTTTTATTAACAGTGAAAAATGCAAAGGAACTCACTCATTATGCTGTAGCATTCCAGTGCTCACCATGGAAGATAATCCTGGTTCAGCTCCTTTGTGCTTTAGTTCCTGGGAGCCTCTCCCAGTCTTTATCTTAGGGGACCTCACAACTGCCCAGTGAAGCCCAGACGTGGTAGGTCTCAAGTCTCAGTTGAAGCATCACCTTCTTTAAGAAAATTGGAAACCCCAAGTCCCCACCCTTTTTCATTCCTGATATGCTCTGCATATCTTTTTCAAGGGTAGCCATCGCACTATAGGATTATCTGTCTGTATGTCTTTCTCTCCCTTAGACTATAGGCTCTTTGAGGGTAAAGACCATATGCTAGCATTTCTCTATAGCCAATGCCCAGCACTGAACCTTGTTGCCAAATTCAGTATATCTTTGTAGAATAAAGAAATGATAGAATAAATGAATGGGTTGCAGAGTTATCAAGGGGGAAGATGGCCTAGAACCCAGGCAGCTTGAAACTAAGCAATTTGAAGCCATTTTATCCAACTCTTTTATATGTTTTTCTGGCTATTTTGTTGTGATCTTTTGAAATCTTATCTTTATATGTTAAAGTGTGTTTATTGTTATTGCCTTTTTACAGTCTGAAAAATTTAGAATACTTAACATTCTTACTTTGATGAATATGATGCTCCAACATAGAAAATTTGGAATTTCAGAAGCCCACTACAGTAGCTAAACTGAAACTATTGATTCGTTTTCTTTTGTCAGGCAATGACTTTGAAAGAGTCAAATGATTTCAAAATCCAACTTCCCAATGTCTGGGTGAGGATTCCTCAAACACACTTAGCAGTCAAAACAATTCTATGGAGGATAAAAGATGAAGCGATGGCACTTCTATTTCAAATTAAAGTTGTCAATTTCTATAAATGAGAGAAGGTTGACTATTTGATGGCAAAACATTTTTAACAGGAAAGAATTTACTTTGGGAGGTGCTTAGGCATATTGTCTCATATTAATACTAATGTACAACAAATCTAGCAATTTGATAAGAATGGAATATATATATATATTTAACCAGCATTGGGGTAAAGAATTATTTATACCTACATGTTAAAATGGAGAAATGTCTGTAATTGCAAACTTAACCAAATCATGGTAGGTGAACTGCTATGTGAGCAGAATCTTTGAAAGGTTTTATTTTGAAATTACTTACTGCCACTAACAGAACTGTTGTGCCAACAATCCAGTGGAGTTTTGTTTTGTTTTAATCAGATTTGTTGGCGGAGGCCGTTTATGTTGTTAAAGAAAAATGTAACTTTTAACATCCAGCTGCTTTTCTGAGAATTACCCATCTATCAGAGAAAAAAATAAAGTGGCACCATTAACATTTATGAGAAACAGCCTTAACATTATCATAAATTATACAGTAAACTATCTTGGCCTCAGATTGAAAGGTGTGTGTTTGTCTTTGAGGCTGATGTATTTTGACAGCACACCAGGAGAGAGCTCGCTCTGAATAACGGGCAAAATGAGAGCCTCTGAGGAAAGAAATCACTCCCTCAAGTGAGCGCAAACCAGACAGGGGGTAAATGAACTTCCCACCTGGACACAGTGCAATTTTAGAAGCATTGATCACACAAGAAGTTAGTGCTAGCGGGGACCTACCAGCCATTTAGTTATATCTTTTCTATTTACAAATGCAGAATCTGAAGCTTTTTATTTTTTTCTCGACATCATCCAGTGTTTCAGGGATGAAGCCAGGAGCAGAAATCACCCTGCACCATGGAGTGCAGTTCTTGGATCCCAGGGGAACTGGATGGAATCCTTCAGCCTTTGCTTCCTGCTCCATAAAATGAGCACATTCATTGAGCTATACTTTCTTTTCTGCTTTGAAAAACCTCACATTTCAATGAAATTTGTAATTATCTGGGTACTTTCTCTATTTTACTACTTCACCTCAGAAGAAATAGATGCTTGGTTCAGGAATGGGGAGTCCTGGGATAGGTGACAGTGTGTGAGGTACTCAGGAGGAGAGGAAGACAGGGCTCCTTCAGTTGCTGCTCTCCTGTCCTAGGGTAATAGTGGGTCCTACTTTGGGGTGACAGAACATATAGCCAGCCTCTATACAGTTTTGGCTGCAACCTAAAACTCTGAAGTTGAGTCCACAGTTGGGCAGTGGTACTGATGAGTTGCTTGGCACTTATGTCCCACCTGTGCCTATTAATTTACATTGACTATTCGCCATCTTCACTTTGTCACCCAAATCACCCCTGAATGATTACCCTCCTTGGCTTTCCAAATCATCTTGCCCATCATTCTCCAGTTTCCTCCAAGGACAATGTTCTTTTTGAAAAAGTGTTGAAGGACCAACAGTAGGTACTTGCAGGTCACCCCTCTAGACTGCCTGGTTTACAAAGGCTGTTGCACTAATGGTGGGTCTTAGATGCTAAATCACCCATTCAGTTCATCTCGCCCCTGCATATGGCACATTCTCTCCCCCACCAGCTCAAAACCCAGCTCATGACTCACCTCATCAAGGAGGCCTCTGGGGCTCAGCCTCCCCACACTGAATACTTCATAACTTTTTGTCTCTTGGGTCCTCCTTGTAGGATAATTACTGGATTGTTCGGTTCTGATGCCCATGTTGTTGAGAGCCTCTTGGCTTCAGAAAAATTGTAGTGCTGAAATTTCTTCTTCCTTCCCAAGGCTCTGTGGGGCCAGCTTGAGTCTCTCAAACCCTGTGGCACCTTAACAGAGTCTGTTCCCTTCCCTGGAGTACCTTGTGCAAGGCAGTCTCTGAGACTGGTACTGCAGGATGGAAAAGGAGCCCATTTAGTCCCACCATCTCTCTCTAATAAAGAGAAACCTCACTTCACTCTGGAAGCCACAGAAATGTGCTCTTGGCTGTCTTTGAGGGAGACTGTTTTGGAAATTCCATGGTCAGGAGCAGCAGAGCTGTAGCAGGCAGGCCGTGTGGTGCGGCATGTCCAGGATCGAGTGTCCTGTCTTTCAAGTCGGCCAGGCTCCCTTTCAAGCCAGTGGTTTGCCCAGAGATCTCATGTGGGTTTTTCATTTTAAATGGTGCCCTTGAATGTGGCTCATATTTGCATTTTGTTGGGATATCCATTACAAAGCCTTCATAGTTGAGCACCTCCCAGTAAAAGGAGCCAAATTAAAGGACATGGAAGCCAGTTCCCTCATACACTGTGGAGATGTGAAAGGGAACAGTGTCCTCATTGGGTCAGACCCCAAATTCCAAACCCATGGGTGCTGAATGCCTCAACTTCTGGGTCTTCACTAAGGGATGGGAATCCCTAAATCTTCCACCACCAAACTATGCCCACCTACTGAACATACATCATTTTCTGAACTGTTATTTTTCTAATAAAAACAGATGTTCTTTGGATTTGTAAACACTTGTTTTAAATAGTTTGTCAGAGTTTTTAGTTAATGAGCTAAAAATAATAACTTTAATAATGTGGGAGTATACATGATATTTTGATGTCAGAAAGGGATTCTCATACCATATGAACAAAGAGCCAACATACGAAGCCCTGAGATTGTCCTATCTCATGTCTGTGTGGGCAAACATTGGCCATGACTCCAAATCGGAAGGGGTGAGCTTGGCTGGGCTGATTGCCATTATAAGAACAAGGTGTGGGGATAACTATCAATGCTAAAAAGCCAGTTATATAACCAATTTCATCCAGAAGAGTTGGTTCCCAGCCTCTTGACAAAGTAGTTTGCAGGTGTAACATTCCTCTGCGAGAATTTGTACTTGAGGAATCTAACTGCAAATCCTTTTATGTAACCAAGGTGATTGTTAATGCCTACTTTATTTTAGTCACAACAAGCATTTTAATAAATATGGATTCGGTTAAAAAAATGATATGAGAAACTAGTCCTATCAACGGTGCATTTCTCTGCTAAAGATCATGCAATAAAGGATTTTCCCTATTTCACGGAACAGATGCTAATGGGTTACATTATCTGGTCTTTTCCTCATCAGGCTTTTTAAAGCGGAAACTTACCTGAGTACGAAATGGGGAGTTTGGAAATCTGTGCCAGCCATGGGATAAAGCTGAAATTTCAGCTCTTTGTTACTTTCTCCAGAGTTCACTTAGGTTTGGGGGAGAGGGAAGAGATGACATTGGAGAGGCAAGGCAGTGACATCAGTGTCCTGATGTTTAAAAGAAAAAAAATTCTCTCCAGTCGCCTTTGTGGTGAGCCAAATTTTCAGTTTCACAGTGAAGTCTAAACTTAAAGCTTCGTTGGCTGAAATAAGAACTCTGCGGAGTGACATTTCTGTTTTAAGGGCTTCTGTGGAGACCATATTGCTGGTGTAGGAATTTAGTTTCATTGGGCAGGAAATGGTTTGGGGCTGTAGCGAATAATGTTCCCCTATTTCGTATGGAAAAACATTGAAAATCATGATTTTGGCCCTTACAGAACAGCTATTCGTGGCTGCCACGGTAAACGCTGCCTCTAGTTTTACTTTGGCAATGAAGGCCAATTGACCACAATAACGGGGACTTTGATTTTATGGCACTTGACATCTTGAAAGTTGCTGAAGTGCTTCACAAATTGGTAGGCAGACCAGACCAAACATGCCTTCTGATGTGAAAATCTC
Source organism: Marmota monax (assembly GCF_021218885.2). Classification (NCBI taxonomy): domain Eukaryota; kingdom Metazoa; phylum Chordata; class Mammalia; order Rodentia; family Sciuridae; genus Marmota; species Marmota monax. The sequence goes on along the minus strand of NW_026693777.1, from coordinate 61,313,535 downwards.
AAGAAAAGGTGGGAGTGTGTATGTGTGTGTGTGTATGTGTGTGTGTGAGTGTGTGTGTGTACGCATGTGTGTTGAACAGGCTCAGGAACTTCCTAGTTAAACATTTTAAGGCCATGTGTGCAAAACGTGACTGCAGGAGTTAGAGGCACCTGGTTTAGGAAGAGCTGACTGTTACTTTGGCCTTTTTTTTTTTTTTTTGCCTCCTGACGAGGACCGAGACCTAGGGCCACATGAGTAACTTTGTCATTTCCTACAATATTGTCCTGCTGAGCCAAAGAATGTTCATTGTAGAGGCAAAGAACCTCCCATATGATTTTTATGCTCCATCCATCAGCATTAGCTCCCCACTGCCTTCAGAATCAAAGTCCACATCCCAATCCTGAAAGTCAGGACCTCCATCTACATCCTTGTCCCTGCCTACTGTTCTGGTCTTGCTTCCTGCATCTCTGGAGACAGTTAGGCCTCAGTTCCAGCCGTCTATACCCATCACATCATACTTACTTAAAATCAAGTGCAGCATTTCTGTAATAACTGGTAGGACCCGAACACACATCTTGTAAGGTTAAATTAGGTCTATATTTAATTTCCCAGAGGCATAGAATCTTACTTATTCAAGGGTGCTACTCCTAGCAGGTACCAGATGCAGCACAGCTCAGTGGAACATTCCCCAGGTTTGTCAAGAAGGGGGTCTGCAGTACTGTGGAGTCTCACCTGATCTGGGAAGCCCATATTCTCTGTTTACCTGCTCATTCTCCTTGGGCTCACATCACGATTCCAGAAGTATTTGTAGAACAATATTGTGCCTGTTCTTTAGAGATAATATATACAAAGCCAACTCAAGCCCAGCAAGGCCACATCCTCATTACGAGAGACAGACAATAGAGCTATTTCCCTAGTGACATATGTCTCCCATCTTCCTGTGCACCCAGAGCCCAGTCCCCTGAGGTCCCTCCACTTCTGACTTAATATTCTTCATCTCTCTGGGAGCTGTTTTCACAAGGCTCGTAGGTAGGTACCAGGAACAAATGCGGCACCTCCCACCATGTTCTTAGCACAGGTCCCAGTTTGCACTGTGTTCAATAAAGGTTAGCTACTATCATTATCATTACTAATCACCTGCTTTTTGCTTTATTGAGACTCAGATGCACATTGAATCTTGTATAAACCCTTTATTCCTGCTTTCTACCTTTCTCTTTGCCACAGAAGGCTCTTTCTTGTCGATGCCTCCAAACCCTTTCCATCCTGTGAGACTTTGCTCAGATGCCATTCCCTCTGGGGATATCTTTTCAGGTTGTTCCTTCCACAGCCTAGAAATGCTATGCTCTGTGACTAGTTAACTCTCCTGGCACGAGGCTGCTTCACCTATCCTGGAGCAAGGCTTCTCAGACTCTCCATGGTCAAGAACTAGTTTCCACCTCCTCGGTCCATCATGGATCAGTAATTCTATGAAAAAAAAAAGCAATTAAAAATACAATCTGCATTTTTTGATTACTAGAAACAAAGATATCAAGTTATATTGTCAAATGTGTGTGAAAGATTCGAAAGGCTTACTCTCAGTTTCTGTACTTCTTTTGCCCCAGAATGGTAATGTCCAGTTTGAAGACCAGCCATCAGGGCATGGGACACATAATGCAGGGTCACATCAACACCCTGTCAACATTGGCATAGTTACTTCGGTACACATCTAATTAAGTCAATCCAAGCTCCCACACCTGGCAGGAGGCCTTACCCATACAGGGTGCTTGACAGATTAGTTGAATTGACTGAATGAATGAATGCACAATAAATATTAGTTGAATTGAATGAATGAATGAATAAATGATTGACTTACAGAATATATTTAAAACCCATAATCCTGAGGATGAATTTTCTTAATGAACAGTATGCCAAAGGGATTATAATTTTTTTATGTTTGCCTTTTATAAAATTCACTCATTTGCATTGCCTATCAAGACCAATTCTTTTTCCTTATTTTAAAAAATTTTCCATCTCTGATAGTTAAATGGAAATACGGTTTATGCTCTCACCAGTCTGTGGGCATACTTGATAATATTCTGAGAAACAAAACATAAATGAGAACTTTAAGAGAATACATACCTTATGCTATAGTAAGTATCAGAATTTCTGAATTTAATAATTGCTATAAATGACAGAGGAGATTATATGCTTAAATGTATAAAAACTTATCAAGAATAGTTACAAGTCCAAAACAACATTTGAATGAACAGAGGTAACAGGTTATTTGTAGTGTTTTATTCAATCACCCATTGATGTTGGATATAAACCTCCCTAGCAAGGCTCCCTTCCTCCTGAGGAGGGTGCTGGGGTCCCTCTCACCCTCAGGGAAGGGACCCAGGAGAGCAGCAAACATGGCTCTTTCCCCTCATCTCTACTGGATCACAACAGGAGAGAAAGCCCTGCTCCGCCTCCTTCCTAACCACTTACAGGAGGCTTGGAAGTTTGAGGATAAGCTGTATTCTTTGATTTCTAGAACTCACATACCCCTGTTGTTTCTTCACCTTAAAAAAAGAAAAAGAAAAAGAAAAATTAAGAACCACAACCTGTCAGCCTTCTTCCTTTTCCTGTCTTGCTGTCTCTGGCAACATCACCCTGCAACCAGTTTGAACCCACAGAATTCACTCCTTCCCCATTTATGAAGGTCTCCTGGGTGTGAAGCAGGAATGCGGTCATGAAGAAGACACACATGCAAGTGCAGGAGGGAAGGACCTATCGGAGGAAGCGCAGGGAGGATGGAGAGGCCTGGGAAGGTGACTTTCAAACTCAGACATGAAGGATGGGTAGAAATTTACCAAGGGAAGTACAGGAGAAGGAACATTCTAGGATTCATAGATGACTCTCCCTAACTAGCAGCCCTCAACACACCAGGGCTTCCAACACATGGGATTATAAAATAGGACACCATTACTCGAAGGTCTCAGGTGAGAGTTTCATATTTTTCCAATCATAGAATTAAATGAATATAAGAATAAGTCACTCATAGGTAAATATTAATACTTGTTATGGGACCTCCACTGTAATTGTATAATAGCCCTCTACATGCTATTATAGAGGGTTATGGTATAATAGCCCTCTCTCTATTTAGTTAGATACTATAATTTCCTCCCATTTACTGATGGAAAACTGAGGCACAGGAAAGTTCAATAACTGGCCTAAGATCATGTAGCAAGGACATGACAGAGTGGGAAAGTGAACACTGTGTGGTCTTTCAGAGTTCATGCTTTTAACAAGTACACCATTGAGCATGCACCATAGGCAAAAAGCATCTTAATCTTCTTTTTAGGTTTGCAATTTCAATACAGTGTTGAGAGTGAAGCCACCTGGCATTAGGTATTAGGCCATTAAGTCATTAGGCATCTGCTTGCCACTTTGCCTAATGCTACACAAACTCAGTCGTGGTGATTTGTTTTGTATTTGTTTCTTTTTGGTACTGGGGATTGAACCAGAGCCTAGAGCATGTCAAACACTACCACTGGGCTGGCCCCAGCCTCCCCCTCCCCATGAGGTTTTTGTGAGAACTTTTATTCATTCATCAACCATTTATTTGGGGAACTACTATAATAGCCACTATTCTAAACTCCAAATGAACTAAACAGACAAAATCCTGCTCTCACGTATCTGCATCACACAATCATGTACATAACCTGGTAGTACAGTGCCTACAGTGTCTGTTGGTTTTTATTATATGGTGCTGCCGCTTTGTGAATTTCACGGCCAGGTTTGGCATAGTCCTTATTCTTTTGGTTAACATGTCAAATGAGATGGCAAAACTGGATTTGTAGATGGTGTGAGCAAATTAGGACTTACAACACAATGACCAATGGCTCTTTGGGGGTCTTCACAATGACCACGGTTGAATTAATCACATCACTGTTGACTTAATTTTTTAAGATAGCCAAATGTTCTCTTGGGGCCTTACACTAGTATTTTTGGAACTGTGCATTTTAGTGGTAATATTTTGGTGCTAACACAAAGGTCTACAAACTTTTATTGTGAATTTTTTTCATGTAAAATGGCCAGAAAGTAAATGTTTTAGGGTTTGTGGGTACAACTGCTCAACTCTGCCTGCTGCTATAGCAAGAAAGCAGCCAAAGGCAATATGTCAGCAAAGGGCACAATAAAGCTTTATTTATAAAAACAGGCATTCGGCTCACAGATCAGTGTGCCAGCCTCTGTTCCCGAAGGGGAAAAAAAAATATGTGAGTGATAATATCAGCTTTTTAAGAGAAAAGAAAACATGAACTAATATCAGAAAATAATATTGACTCTGTTCAAATTTACAGAAGTTCGGATTCAAGTCTATATGGTGTTAATGTCTTCTGCATGACCTCCTTTCCTGGTTGGTTCAAGACCAAGGCAAGGGATCAAGAAAGACATTTCAAGACATCTTTCCTGGAATAGAAACCAAGGAGATAAATTGTCTCGTGGGAGTTTGTGTTGGGTACAGGAAGAATTTTCAGCAGTGAGGGCTTTGCAATATTGAAATAGATTACAAGGAGGTTTTTTGAGAAGGATTTTCTTTAGACATTTTAAATTCCAGAGAGATTCCCACACAATTAATCATTCACTGATTAAAAATCTGACTTTCTCCTTATCTTGTGTCGGGTAGTGAGGTCCTGATGCGGCCAGAAGCCTGATGGCGGATGGATTAAATGGATTGTATATTCTCTCTGGAATTTGGTGACCAGCCTTAGGATATTACCAAACCAGAGTGAGTTCTCACAAAATTACAGTCTGGGAGAAGAAGCCAATCTGAAACAGAGGAAAGGAAGCATTTTCTAATGCCCTTTTTAAGAAATGAAATTTTATTCAGGAGGCCTAAAGTGCCACAGGGCAGTGGGACTGTGGCCAGCAAACACCTATCCTAGATAAAAGTAAACGTTAATTAACATATCAATGGTCTGTAGATCTTAGGTGCTTCTAAAGTGCTGGAGGGTGTTTGACAACTTTTTCTTCCCTTAAGCTCTTTTGCTTTCGCTTTGAAGAACTATTTTAAGCAAAGAGAACCCCTGTTCCAATCTATTTTGATCTCAAGGATGTCTGATTTAATATAATTTTCTCACGTTCCTACCAACTTGCCCAAGGTGAGGAATAATTTACTTTGTTAGAGCAAAAGAACAAAGACATTTTGGGGAAATGGAAAATAGTGGACTGCGTTTAAAAGTTAAAAAAAAAAATACTGTAGTTTTGTACATTTTGGCGAAACTGCTACCTGTCATTTTAAAACTTTTGCATTCACAGATAGTGGTACTGGAATTTTGAGGCCTTTGTGAATTTGTTCAAATAGGCAGTCATGCAAAAGGAGACTGTCTCCTCTCAGTGGTCTCCTGTGTGTTTAGATTTTAGTTGATGGGTGTATTAGGAACAGGCAGAGCAGGGGTGATTCCAGCCCATTGGATACAGCAAGTAATTACTTCCCTGATTTTGGAAAAAGCGAACTATACGCCTACTCAAGCAATGATTGTAGCTAGAGCTAGGGCAGGCAGATGCTGGCTGTGCGGTGACCATGCTCAGGAAGATGCTGGTAGGAGCGGGGGAAGAGTTCCAGGAAGACTCAGCACCTTCTGGAAGGTTTCTTAGGGCTGCAGTGGGCCCCAGGAGGGGACCTACACATAGCTGGTGTTCCATAAAGGTCCCCTCCCATCCTTGCCCCCTCTCTCTATTTAAGATACTCTCAGGAAAATCTAGAATTCAAACAAAAAAAGAATTCAAACAAAACACATTTTGTTTTAAACCCACTGCAGAAGATTCAAGGGCCCTGGGCCTCATAGCATTTATAAATAGATGGAGAGATACATATACTGAGAAAAAAGTGAAAGGAGAGTTACGCAACGAGAGATGATTGTGTTTGACAGTACAGGCCAGGCAAATGTGAATGAGTGGCAAAATCCATGACAAATAGGAAATTTTTGTAAGGTGGAGGTGGGGGAAGATGGCAGCAGTCCAGAGCTAATGAAGGCTTCCTGGTGGAGGCATGACTTGAGCAAGGCCTGCATTGTCAAGTGGGCTTGGCTGGATGGAAAGAAGAGCGGGGAGGGGATGCTGCGGGCAGGGGGGGATTACAAGCTCATGAAAGGCAGCCTCGTTGTGGTCTGTTAACTCACCGCCCCATGCCTGCTAGATGCTTAATAGATGCTGTTGTACAAGTGAATAATTCTGATTTTTTTCCTCTTCTGAACTTGGTCTATAGCACCCAGTTGAGAACTGCATTTGGAGCTGTCACTTTATGAGGCAGTTCTCTCTCGGGCTGCACACTGTGCTTTGTGGGGAAGCCCTGCATTTAGTACTTTTGCATCCTGTAGCAGTAACTGAATGTCAAGTGTGCAACAGATGTGTCTAAACACGCTTCCTCATGGAATGAGATGGCCAAAGACACCAGACGCCAAGCCTTGATAGAAACTAGTGTCTTGCTGGACACTTTGGCAAAGAAATTCTTTGTCATTGAGAATTGCTTTGTTACCATGGAGAGCATACCCACCTCTGGGGTCTGTGTGACCCTCCTGGGAATGAACCCATGTACTTATTAGGGGGACCTCCTTGCCAGCTGGAGAAGATAATTGATCTCCCTGGCATGGACTTGGCCCAGGCCACTTCTACAGTATATCAGCTCTTAGGCTTGTAGACTGGTTTGATCCAAGTTGTAGAATGGGAATGGAGCTACTAGTTACCCAGTTTCTACCACCCACCAGACAATAGGCTTAGTGGTTTTAAAATGCCATTGTACTTGACTTTCATAATAGCCTTGTAGATAGGACTTTTTCTATTTGAAGAGAGAGATACTCAGAGCATTTAAGTGTCTTGGCCAATGCCACACAAATCATGTGTTGGAGCAAACTGCACATTGTTCCTGTTCTTGTGAAACTTTTATTTCAGCAGGCAAGATAAACCTTCATTAAATAATCTCATAAGTCCTATACATAGTTACAACTGCGTAACATGCTTCAGAATGATTGCATAGGAAACGGGTAAAGGTGAGACCCTCTCAAGTATGAGGAAATAACTTTTTAGACCCCAAGGCATAAGTAAGGATTATCTAGTTGAAAAGAAAACTTCATGCAGAGGAACACTACGTGCAAAGACCCTGTGGCAGAAGGAATTTGATCTATTCCAGGAATTGGAGGAGGCAGTCTTCAATGGAGCTGAGCAGAGTGAAAGGGAGGTTGAGGGATTAAAATGGGAGAGAAGTAGGAAAAGTTAAAGCTTTGCAAGACCTTAGGACATCACTGATGTTGGTCTTTACTCAGTAGGGTGGGTGGCTTATGCTCTTAAGGTAACAGCAGGTAATGAAGACAGGCTTGAAGGTAAGTGTAAGAGCTGGTGTGACCCAACCCTGATAACCTCTTCTGTTTCAGGACCAAAGGCAGGACTCAGCAGTGCCACCCTCCTGTTGTGTTTGCAAGCTGTTGACAGGGCCTGGGCAGGTTAAGAGTTTTCAGTGGACTTGTCAGGGTTTGTGTCCTGTGGAAACTGACAGAGTCTGCTGGCTGAGGGGCTAATTTTAATAGAAATAACCTAGGTGGGTTTGTTAATTTCCTTCGCTCCCTCGATGACCTGTCTGCATAGCGTGAAGGTGCTTTGATGTGACTGGGAGAACAGAAGGATATTTTGTGCATAGCCAACCGTGAGAGGAATGCTGTTTTTTGCAACAAGGAAGCACAGGAAGATGACAGGTGAGTTGTGGGGAAGGGGGAGATTAGAACATGCCCCGTGTGGCTTTTCCCACCTCCCCAAATATAGCCTTGTTTATCTAAAATTCATCTTTCTTCTATCAGAGAATTAACTTCTGTGAGCCCGGGGTGTTCATATTCCCTAAGAAATTAAACACATTGGCGGATGTGTGGTTGACTTAAATGTGCTCACCAGGGTAAGGGAAGAAAACCCTCTGCTTCCCTTGGATTTATTGAGTGTATTGTTTTCCCCCTTTGGTTCCATAACACTTGAGGTGCTTGCAGAGAGCTTTTAAGTCCACGCTGCAGGGCTCAATCTGCCTGTGTAAGTGGACAGCATGGGGAAGGCCTGTCCCGTGCATGCAAATGATCCTGGTGTGGTCCTCTGTGGGGTTCTTTGTCTGCCGGCTGCCATGTCTGGGATCTGTTCTGAGGGGTGAGTTGCCAGGACAGTGTAAATGCCCTGGGAATGAGAATGGAGCCCCTCGGCATCTGCACACATGGCCTTTGGGGCTTTGAGATCTCCCCACGGTGGCAGGCCTTCTCCACAGGATCCACAGGGCCAGTCGTGGAGGAGGGATGGGTGCTGACATGTTGTCTGTGATGTCCCAGTTGCAAAGTCAGTGGGGAGGGCTGTGCCCAGGGAGCACCCCCTCCCCGAGAGGCCCTGGAGAAAGCCCTTAGCCTTGTGGTTCACCTCTGGAATGTGGAGGTCATTCCACCCTCAGCCCTTAACTGGGGAGGAGCAAAGAGGGTTGGGACACCCCAAATCCTGTCCAGTTAACTCTTGAACTCTCCAGGGACTGATCATCTACTTCCTCCTGGTTTCAGCTCCTCGCTGCCCGCACAGCAGCCTACTGACGTCTGTGCCAGTCCTCAGCTGCCAAAGTCCTCAGCCCTGCCCAGGAGGGGAGGGGAAGTAAAGGGAGGCGAGCCAAGGCCCATGTACCCTCCCCTGGGTTGTCAGCTCTTTGTGGACCCCCCTCCCTCCCAGGGCATGTGTGCCGGAGTACCCACCTACGATCAGTGGAAGGATCTATGACACAGATGTGTCTGTGCCAAGCTGATGTAGTCACTCAATATTTTTGTCTAGCTTTAACCCCACTGAGCATTCAAGATTAAGAGAAATTCATATTCAAAGTATGGAATAACTTCTAAATAGAGGAATGAGGTCTCTTTCTGGGGCTTTGAAAAGCCTCTGGTGGCCCCCCTTAGAAAAGCATCCAGTCCACTATCTGGAAGGAATATGATTTTGCAAAATACTGTCATGTGGAGAAGAGAATGGCCAAGAAAGTGAAGATAGAGGAGGATGTTGTATAATTAAAGAAGAATGAGAAAGTGCATCTTGCTGTGTGGGGGGTGGCCCTGGAGAAGAGCAGGCGATGAGGAGCAGTCAATGCAGCAGTGGCCAGGGACCCGTGAGCACAGCCAGGAAGCTGTGAGTACACAGAGGAAGAATTTGGATTAGTTCTTCAGCAAGAAAACAAAACTGTGCTTTTGACAGTAGGGGCCACAGAGAAGGGAAACAGGATATCAAAGGATGTTTTAAGAAGAGCTCTGGATGTCCGGGGGCTGGAGCAGAGGGAATACGAGCAGAAACTAAAAGCTTGGGAAGCCAGAGGTCCTCAGCTGTGGCTCTGGCGGTTGGGGCAGCCAAGGCCAGAACTCACAATGGGAAGCAGGCTTTTATTTTGTTATTTTAAAGGAAGGATGTTTACAGGCCACTGGAGGAGGAGAGGAGAGAGTTGATTTCACTGTCTGTGTGACAGTTCATGGTCCAGTCTTTGCCATCCCTGAGTGTGTGAAGTGAGCAGGGCTGAGCAAAAGCCCAGGAGGGGTGCCTGTATGTCGCTCCACAACTGCGGATCAGGAGGAGGGCATGGATTCTCTCGGACCTCCACTCTATTCAGTGGGGCCAGGATGTGGACCGGATTGTAGGTCCTGTGCTAAGTGCTGAGAGAAATGGATGTGCAGCATGGGCCAGGACTAGGAATCAAAGGGACAGCCCAGGGCTTGGCTCCTACCCAGGTGTGTGCTTGGAAGATGGTTTGGGAGCTGAGCCTACTCGAGGACTCCTGGCTATCCAGGTTAGTTTCAGTCATGCTCAACTCATGCACCTTTAACTCATCCTAGAATTGAATCCAAAAACAGAGGCCCTGGAAGCTACTTCCAGTACTCAGATTAAACCCATCCACTGTTCTCAGAGTGGTCCAGTACATTGGTTCCCACTGGTCCTAGGCATGGTCCCCACCTTCACTTCCTTACCTGCTCCTCCAGCACCATTCAGCAGCTAGAATGCTCTTAGGAAATGCAGAACTGGTTCCATCACTCTTATGCTCCAAACACTTTCTGTTATCTTGTGGACAAAATAAAAAACTCATCACCAGATTTGCAAAGCTTTTCAAAATTTTATTTTCTTGTTTTAAAGGGAATATGTTTACAATATACTGAAGGGAAGAGAAGAAACCGATTTCGGAGAGATTAGATTTCCACAATCACTACTATTTTACCTTCCTGTTGCTGAACTCTAGACACACTGATCTACTAGTTTTTTCAATGCATCATGCTCTTTCCTACCTGAGGGCCTTTGCACAAGATGTTCCTATTACCTAGAAAATGCTGTCTTTTTATTTTTCTCCCCAGCTCATCTATACTTACCCTTTAAGTCTTGGGCTAAACAATCCCTTCTTCAGTTTCTCATTATCTCTCATTATCCTTACTTTTCCTCCATTCTCTTGGTATAATTTGCAATTGGATATTCACTTATGTGTTTACTTATTCAGGGTTTGTACTTTAACATCCTAAGAGCTAGAGTCATGTCTGTTTATTTCATCTTGATGTCCTCAGTGGACTTTAAATAAATATTGGTTGATTAAATGAATGAATGACTAAATAAATAAATGTTAGCAGGTTTCTATGATCTTGTTTGTGTTTCTATGTAGAAGAACTTAAGCAGTTTGTCCTCATTAGTTAGTTTGTTCTACAAAACATTTAATGAGACATTGGTGTTGGCAGGCCAAGGATAAGACACATTTTTTCTTTTTTAAATATTTATTTTTAAGTTATAGGTGGACACAATATCTTTATTTTATTTTCATGAAGTGCTGAGGATAAAATCCAGAGCCTCATGCATGCTAGGTGTCTGCTCTACCTCTGAGCCACAACCCCAGCCCCAAGACACATTTTCTATCCTCAGGGTGATTGTGGTGAAAGAGACAGTTGTAGAAAGTGACATTCCACACAATAGGGACACGAGGTGGACTGAGTACATAGTCCCTTGTGACAGTGTTCCAGATAGAGTATTTAGTATGATTTTCTGACAATAAATCTGTTAAGAATCAACAGAACAGGATGTGATTACCCATTCCCAAATCTCCTCTAAAAGACATTAACCTAAACTGTAAGGAGTATAAGATAAGCTGTGATCTCGTTAATTATAACAGGAGGGCATGTGTTGGTGATAGATAATGTGGAGGATGATAAGAAATATTGAAATCCAGAGCCACAGACAATAGGGATGTGCCATTGGACTTCACCATCCAGGAGTGTGGAGACTCATTGTAAGTAGATGGCCCTGCTCTCTGACTACAGGTAGCCTTGGAATAGAGAAGGCAGAGGGTTCTGCTTCTTTTAGGAGAACCCATTCTTCTGGCTTTCCAAAATTCAATGATACATTGAGTGAATATTTTAAAAAATTTGCCGCTTTTTTAGTTGATGTTGGTGGGGAGAGGAAAGGAGATAACTCTGAGTGTTTTGAATTCTATTCCTATCATTTAGGATGATTGACAATTTCATTGAATTTATTACCAAATTTGGTTCCTTTTTTTTAAATTATGTATAACAAAGAAATAGTACTGGACCCACATTTACTATTTCAAGAAGTCTCTTAATAACTAGAAAGAGGACCTTTAGATAGTTACTCCGGGAGTGTCTGGCCATCGAGTTTCATTCACCTAAGGGTAGAAGGGTTTGAACTTTATTTCCTGAGTTGATGAGTATTTCATGATAAACCAGTTCTGGCCCATTAACTTCATTTCTCAAAACACAGGTTTTAAAAGAGCATTTCCTGAAGGAGTTGCCGCTAAAAAATGGAATGAATCTGACTTGCTCAAATAAAAATGGTCAGAGTAGAACATGGTACGCAATGTTGTTGAACATACTTTGTTCTTTTTTCTTTGTAGATTATGTGTGTGTGTGTGTGTGTTAGTTTTGAAGTAAGAAGAAATGTTTTAAAAATAACAACTAACATGTATCTGATCAGCAGTATAACATCCTATAGCTGTTAAGACTGAATGAAGTGTGAACCTACCTTTCCATTCTCCCTGTATTTTTTCTAACTTATCTAGAATATTAAACTGATGAGTGTCAAATATTTCAAGGAAGCTGTCCTCTCCTGCTGAGAATTTAGTGGGGAACAGTACAGACTGCCCCTCAGAAGATAATTAGAAGCCGTATCTATAGAAATATCAAAGTCTACAGTAGATTTATACAAAACAAATTTGTCCAAACCTGGCACTGGAAGTAACAAACAAGAATCCCATCACCCAGTTCCATATTGTGGGTGTGGTCTCATCCAAGGAATGTCTGAAATTCTCATTTCAGTTCTTTTTAATTCAACAAATATTTACTGAGTGCCTGTTGCGTGCTAGATACTGTTCCAGGCACTTGGGGTATATCCGAGAACAGAACAAGGATCCTGCGGCGATGGAGCTCATAGCCTGTGGTTTCTTACCACTTCCTCTGAATACTGCCCATGACCTTGGCAAGTCATCACCTGTCTGCACCTCTGTCATCAGCTGCCCATTGAGGGAGTCAGTAGGCCTCTGCTAAGATGTGGATAATGTGCCTGGTATTCTGTAGATGCCAAATAGGACGCACACCCCAGCCCATCACCCAAATAGCAGAGAGGATCAGAATTTGCTTTGGTTTTTCTTCCTTTCTTAATTTTTTTTCTTTTCAAACCTGGAGATGGAACTTGGGTCCTCACACATGCTACACAAGCACCTAGGTATATTTCCAGCCCTTTCTAAACAATTTTATTTTGAGACAGGGTATTGCTAAGTTGGGCAGGCTAACCTTGAACTTGTGATCCTCTTGCTTCAGCCTCCCGAGTAGCTGAGATTATAGGCATACTCCACTGCACCCTGCTGGAAGTTGATTCTTAACAGTAAAGAACAACTGGAAGAGGGTGGAGGCTGCTGAGCACAGCCTCTGCTGCTGGTGGTGTGAGGAGCCGGCCTCTACCTGCACAGTCCCTGCTGCTGCTGTGTGCTGGTGGCCGCCTGCTGGTGAGGCCCCTGCCCTTCCTAGTAGCTGCCCATGTCCGCTATGCTGCCTTCTCCGTGGCTGCCTCAACCAGTGTTTCTGAAGGGCCCTCACCTGGCAACTTGGCCAAGATGTATTTGAAACCCCCTGTGGTCTTGGGCACATTTTGCTTTTGAACCCAGTGGGGCTCAATTCCTAAACATCTCCAGAGAAGTGTGAGGAGCTGGTGGAATCCCAGACTGCCCAGTGGATCTGGGTCCAGCGTGGATGTCTGAACTCACACAGTAAATACCTGGTTTCTCTGCCACTATCAGCCAGGCCTGGTTGATGTTCCAGGTGAAGGTGATTGTGGTCCTTTAAGAGGGCCACACAGGTGAGCAGGTGTGTTCCTGCATGAGCAACAGTGGCAGAAACTGCTCTGCCCAGTGGGGTTCCAGCGGCTTGGTCCAGAGTCCCTCCCCGAGTACTATGTGTCCTGTCAAGATTTCTTTGCTATAGGGACTCAGGCACCGCTGGTGAACTTTTGATCTCAGGAACTTGGGAGCATGTGCTGGCCCAGGAAATGGGTAGCCATTGCTCAGCTCACAGCTGTCACCATCCCAACACGCCCGAGGTGCTGCCACTGCCTTCAGAACTTGTACCTCCCGTGTCAGTGTGAGTAAACAGCCAGATAGGAACATTCACTGGGGTAAACCATAATTAGGTATGTTCTTGAGGTTTTCAGAGCAATTCTTTCATACCTTTGTAAAACTGACAATACATGAATGATAAAATTTCCCCATAGATAGTTCAGCTAATTGCTCCTTCTAGGTAAAGAATGGCCCCGTTTCTTCGTCTGTCTGATGATGACTTTTCATTTTCTGCCATAAATGAACCTAATTTGCAAATGAAAAATTTCACTGAAGCATTGGTTGCCTGCAAGGGAATTAGGGCCCTGAACCTTGGAAGTGTTCAGTAGCACACACACAATTGCATTTTAAACAAAAGACTTATGATCTTAATTCACAGTTAAAGTAACAATTGCTCCTAAGTAGTACTTATTGTTTTAGAAAGTTTAGATGTTCCAATAACAGTAATCAAGAGGAGTTAAGTTCTCTTTAAAGCAAAGCAAATGAGGAGTAATTGTCAAAATTTGCTTAGTATTTCCTGTTTGTAGGATGTAGTTTTTCCTCAGATCACCCCGCATTCCCTTGTGAATACATAGAAGCCCTTCATAGCTTGGTGTCTAGAATAGAAATAGGAATAGCAATTCTTTGTTAGGCCCAGCCTATCAGGGAGAAGACCTGAGTTCCAGTCTGAGTTCCAACAGCTGTTGATTGTGTGATTCCCTTGAAGGTTCTTTGCTTCTAGTATCAGTTTATTCAGTTGCAAAGTCCAATTGAGATGCCAGGCTGTTTCTATGCAGACTGAAATGGTTCTGTATTTTTAAGTGCAACAATAACTTGTGAATGAAAGCCAATGGTGTTCCAGGCAATGCCAGGTATGCTCCTTGTGGTTTAGGGCATGTAAAGTCACATATAACTCAGACACATGTACTTTAAAATTTAAGAACATCCAGATGAAGTATCCAAGAAGAGATTCTGCAATTACCAGCTCTTTTCTACTCTAGTTAAGAACTTTATTTTACCTATTTATTTATTTCAAAGATACTTACATGCTAGACATTGAGTATAAAACTATAAACAAGAAAAATTCCTTGCTCTGATGGAGTTCATCCTTCGGGTAGAGGGAAAGTGGCTGGAAATGGGGGCCCTTAGTTTATCTCTGCAAAGGGGTTTAGGTTTTATTCCAGGTATGAAGCAATTTATTTTAGTGACTTTGCATGCAGGAAGTCTGTTAAAATGTAGATATTTAACCACTACCCCCATGCTGCTAGTCAGTTTCACCCATCTTTCTGGACCTTGATCTGATCTCACTTCTTCTACAAGCTCCTCCAGTCTTTCCATCTGGATGCCTTTCCTCGTCCTCCTTTGCATTTTCCTTTCTATAGCACTTCTCACATTCTGTCTTGCTTTAAAAGTCTTTGTGTTAGTCTTCCATTGTAGCATAGGAGCCTCTGAGATGCCAAGACCTTATGTTACCCCCCTCCTGCTTTTTTTTTTCCCATCCACTGCTCTGCACATATGCCTTCTACTTGGGAGATGCCTAATAAATATTTATTGAGTTGAAATAACTCAGGTCCATATAGCAGGCTAGCAGAGAAGAGTTTTTCCAAGCATTGCACCAGAGAAAAGCTGATCTGAGAGCACAATGGGAAATGTATCATGAGGACTCATAAAATGGTGGTATTATTTTGTCTTTAGTTTTCAAGGAATCGTGGGGGTCCCTTACAGATTATTTCATTTAGCAGACACACTTGATAGCAAGGATTGTTAACCTGGCAACTTTTCAAGTGAAGTTCTATATAAATTGAGGGCATTTTACTCCATTTTCAAAATTATAAAAGTTACCTTCAAAAATGTGAACATTAAACAAAATACAATAAAAAGTGAAATTCTGCATCATATACCCAATATTACTTTCTATTTAGAGGTAACAATTCCTAAATAGTCCTTGTTCATCATTGCTCCAGAATTTTTTCACCTGATAATTCCATTCATCTTTGTCTACGTTGGTTGTGCAGATCAGCCTCATGATGTGCTGCATATTACTTATATATTCTTCTGTTCAGGGCTATTTTGATTGTTTCCAGTTTGTTCTTTCTTGCTATGTACTTGCACTCTTTGTAGATATCACCATATCACTCTTAGTGGTCGAATTTACTGGATAAAAATGAGTGCATTAGTACATTCTCCATTGTTTTAAACATACATTTTGACTACTGTTTGGCCCTTGACTTCCATAATTTGCTAGATCACAGATCCATTAGGTCTCACCTGTTCTGTCAAGCCCATTGTCTGGGAAGGGAGGTCTGGCTCTCCACAAGTAATTGTATACAGTGAATGAGGTCTAGACTCAAGGCATCTGCAAACTATCATGGTTACTTACAGTGAGAATGATCAGTCAGGTTGGTGGGTGCTGGGCAAGCCTCTGCCAAGGAGAGACTCGGCTTTAAAAGCAGAGGGGGCATCTGGAGAAGGGCATTCTGGGACAAAGAAAAGCACTAGCAATGGTTTGGCGGTTTAGGATATTGCGGGGGGGGGAAGAATAACAGGTGAGATTGACAGGGTAGACCAGGAACAAATCACAAAAAACCTTATGTTCTGTATTAAGAAATTTGTAAGAAAGAGCTCAGAGTTTTTCATGAGCTTCTTACACCATTGCATTTAGTGCAAATATGTAAGAGATTGCTGCATATTCAAATTCATATAACAAAGAACTGTTCTGTCTTAGAAAACAGTTCCCTAGTATTTCAAAGAAATCTTACTAATGGGCCAGGTTCAGATCAGAGGTGGTGGTGCTTATCCCTAAGACACACCCTGGCTTCTGGTAATCACGTGGCTGGTCTAACATTGTTCTTGCTACTTCTCTATATCCACCCTTCTCTTCCTCTGGGTGGCTGAAAATCTTTTGTGTATTCTGTATATAAACAGATCTGGTCCCCACGGATGTCGGCCTGGCCACCTTTAGAGTATAAAATCCATTTTAAAAGGCACCAGGAATAGAAAATTAAAAAAAAAAAAAGAATAGGAAATAGTGCTTAGACGGAATGTTTTATACAGTTAGTGGCTTTAATTTTTATTTCAAGAAAATGCGTAAGGTAAATTCTCCTGTGAAGTGCTTATAGAATTGCTATCCCATCAGCAAGGAAAACGCAGACCAGGGCATAAGAACTGTGAATTTAAAGCAACCTCGGATTAAATTCCTCAGGTAAGCCTGCTAGTCATGTGTCTCCAGTGCATATTTATCCAGATGTCCTTTTGGGATGGGACAGGATTGATTTTTAATGACTCTGAGCCACCTTCCCTTGGCACACAGAAGACTGTGTTTTGCTGAGTATGGAAGCTCTTTGTGTGAGCCCACAGGTAGCTGTGCGTAAGGAGGATCAGGCCCTCCCTTCATCCCTGGGAGCCTGCACCAGTCAGTTTCCCCATCTCTGAAATGGGGATTATAACCTCTCTCACAGGGACTTTGTTGTGACTGATAATTTTGTAAGACTATGTTTTTAAGAAAAATATAGATTTATGGTATTAAAATATATGTGTCTAAAATAGCTTTCAGTGCTATTTGGCTGTCTTTGCCTGATTTTCACTATGCCTGTAAGTGAGATTCAGCATTTTCTTGTAGACTGTGAATTGTTGCCTCTAAATGAGCTTGTCAGTCTCTGGTAAAGAACAAAATGTCCTTGGATTTACCCCATGCCACACTGCTTTGAGTACTTATCCCAAAGCACTGGATATGGAATGGACCCAATTCCAAATTTTCTCAAGAAGGCTGCAGCTCTGCAAAGGACAGTGGTACACATAGTCACTCCCACAGTCACAGAGAGGCTTCAGGAACCTTCAGTGGGCAAGGTGCTGCCCCGACAGGGCCTTACTGTCCTTATCTGCAGAATCTCAGATTCACCAACAGGAGTTAGTCTCTGGCTAGTCTTCTTTCCCCAACTTGGGGATGAGGTTTGTGGAGTGTCCCCTTTTGGCCCATGATTCATAATTTGGAACCTCCTGGTGATTGTGAAATTAACAGCCTAGAGTAACAAGCCTTATCCTTTGGGGCACACTCATCCTTCTGAGGCCCTGGTCTTTGGTGTGAAAGGTGGGCCAGTTCAGAAGTTTCCCTGACTCTTAGAGAGTAGTTTGTGCCCCTGAGGCTCTGGGGTATTCCTTCAAGTCCTGCATGAGCTGCCTCTCATGGCAAGGAAGGGACAGAAGATAATGGACCCGGGGTCCCCAAGACTCTAACCCACTGTCTCAAACAAGCATCCTTCTTTGTTAACCGATTCACCTATAGGATTTGGTATATAATTTTGTTTAAAGAAAGGGTTCTCTTGCTTACAAAATAAAAGCATTTGAGACCTCTAGCTTATGTATTCTCAGATTTTATATCCTTGCACAACCTTGGCACTGTCTTATCTCATTCTTTGTGAAATTGGAAAATGCATTTGTCACCAGAGGCTCAGCCCCCAGACTGAGTTGATATTTACAAAGTAGCCAGGATTCCTCACACGGGTAGCCACTGACCTTGTTTGGTTGTACACAGTCTTTTTATTATTCGTTTTATATGTGGCTTTCTTTAAAATTATTAGTGCACATTACTGAAAACTCTTTCTTTCCAGGAAAGAAAAGCTCTTTAAAGGCATTATCTTTTTTAAAAAATAAATTATCTTAAAAATATTTTTTTTTGGTTATCAAATTCTTATTGTAAGGGTATAAAATATTTTTGTATCTCCTTGCTCTTAATAACCTCTGAAGACAGAGATAAAAACCTCAGTAACTCCCTAGTAATTAGGGAGTTGTTGCTGGCCTGCTTTTGTAGGCATAGGAGATAATGCCCAGGTGATCTGCCTTGTGGCCTGGGCCTGTACCACTTGCTTGGCTGGTGCCCTTCTGAGATCCACACCTGATGGCCACTTAGTGCAAGCCCTTGAGGTCTGTCTTGGGGGAGCTTGCAGTCTAGGATGGTCTCTTATGGCACCAAGTACATTTGTGATGAAAGGAACAAATTATAGGAAAGGAAACTTTTCCTTCTACTTGGGATTTAAGAAAACTACTAATGATGGAAGAATATTGCCCTTTTTTATTGTTGTTCTTTTACCACTTGTAGGATAACTGAGTGTGAGTATTGTGACCTTAGTCGCATGAGAGACATATTAGCCATCACTCAAACCAGAGAACTGAAGAAAATTCAGAAGAGCAGTCCAGGGGAAGGAGGCAAAGTACTGACAGAAAAAAGAGGGAGAGAGAGAGAGAGAGAGAGAGAGAGAGAGAGAGAGAGAGAGGAGGAAAGTGGATCTGGAGGAGGGGAGGGTGTCATCATTCACTGACACCATCACCTAGGTTCCCTTGGAGTTTACCAGGAGAGCGGAACCATGGAGAGCCCCCAGATCTCCAGAATGAATTCCCTTAGCACATTGCTTCAAAACCTCAGATGGTATCTGTTGACAGGAGGGGATTGAGTTTTGTGGTTAGTACTCACCATTCTTTGTCTGATGCCAATACCACCCAGGGCAGTGCATAACATTTTAATTTCCTCATAAAATGTGCTTTTATTTCCTTTTGCAATATGTAAGCCCATCAGATTGTAGAGATTTAAGTGAGTGGGGAGTGTTATTTAACTGGAATCTCATAGAAGACCCACCCAGTGATCATTTTCATTCATATTTTCCCTTTTTTTGGCAGCAATAATGTAGTATTTCTATTTTTCATTTTTATGTAGTCTTATGGGGCATATTCTTTGTGGGTTTAGATTCCAGAGTAGCATATCTGATTTATACTTGATAAAGCAGTGTTTGCCAAGTAATTTTGCTGAAAAGCAGCCACTTAGACAGAAAGGGAAGAACCTACTATAAAAAGAACAGAGCATATTATGAAGCTGCTCTGTAGTTCATTGGGACTGAGAAATGTTGGTTACAAGAGGTCTAGAGACTAAAAGTTTGCTTGATTCAACTCAAGTTGAAATTTTATTTCACATTTTTTGACAGTATGCCAGTCTTTAAGTTGAATGAGTTTCATATTTGCTTATCATCAGGATCCTTGGTTATTTCTTCCCTGTAGGAACAGTTACACAAAACTAAACAATATAGATGACTATACATTTATTGTAACCATGGAAACCACTGTTGATGATTTATTAAGCATTCTTTTTCCTGATTCCAAACAATACATTGTGTTGGTCCAAGTTCCCTGGAGGATTGGTTTTGTCCTTATCTATAGTCCAATGTTAGCTTTATTTGTATCTTGGTTTGTTCAATTGTTTGACAATGGCGTTGGCTTCTTAAAACATGAAAGCCAGGTTTATGGCCACCAGCAAGTGTTTAAAAATGTTTTTTAAGTTGTTTCAGAGTGTTTAGATGACATAGTATATGCTATTGCAGAACAAATCAGGAAAAATTGAACCTAACTGTATCTTTGCTATTGGATATGGCTGTATAGTACTTAGTTTCCAGTAACGGATGGATAGAGAATTATTTCACATTCTTAGGCACCTCTTGTCATTCAGCACTGGTGTGTTCATTCTGCTTTTCCTGAAGTAATTCTTGTTATGTGAAGTTGCTTGTGGATTTGCTGGGAAATTATGCAAATGCTTCCTTTGTTAATCTATTACAATATCAGACTGAAAAATATTCTAGCCTAGGACACTCCTGCCAGGGGGCCTTGTAGTATCTTTTGCTAGAGTCTCATAGCAGAGTGCTGCTTTTGGAAAGTGGAAGTTTTTGTGTGCCAAGCCCCAGAGCACACTGGGTTTCCTACATTAGACAAGCACTTGAGTCAGGCTCCGGCGGTGGCAGTGTAGCAGCACTGATGGACGCCCATTTTGATGGCAATTTGGCAGGGAGTCAAACTTTGGCCCTAAAGCAGAGGTGGTGCAATTAGACAGCTGAGATGCATTCTCTAAACACACACTTTTAATTGATTTCAGCTTGTTCAGTTCACAAAGATAGAGCTCTGACACACAGCAGCCTTCTTAGAGGGGCTTATTTTTACTTTTCCTTTATTCAGCAGCGTAATTCAACAGCAACAGAAGCAACAATAATGCAGAGCTCTAAAGAGCGTGTATTTGGCATGGCTTGGATACAAAAAGTATTATTAAGAACTAATGAGTGAGATAGTTAGATGTTAACCGGAAAAGCATTAATGAGCAGAAGAGAATTCTGGCATAAACATCTGTTTCTGAAGCAGATGTTACCTTGTAAATTTGCTGAAGAAAAAGCCTGTGTAAATGGAACAGTGGACTTTTTTAGGTAGTAGGAGGAACAGATAGAGATTATGAGGCTTTCTGATCCTCTTTTCAGCTCTTCTGAGACTCACAAATGACTATGTGTTCAGGCAGTGAATTTTGAGGGGTCTTTGGGGGTGGCCAGAGGTATCAGGCAGAGGTGAGTGACAATGGCAGATCACACAGCTTGACTGGATAACATGGTAGCTGGAGGCTCCTGGTTCCTGCTTCACAGGGAGAGATTTGGGATTCTCATTAACTAAATGGCTGTCTCTTATCTCATCTTGTCTAGAGCTCCATAATTATTTCAGTATATGTGGACTATGGCTGCCATACTCTTCCAGGGATAGAGATTAAGATCTGTTCTGCCCCTACAAAATCACCTACCCTTTGGTTGACTTATTGGATAGTTTACTTTACGTAGGTGACTGAAGGGCTAATAATGAGTTAACAGCCACTTGTTCTCAGGTTAACACAACGAGTACATGTTAGCAGCTTTCAGTCTTCTATTCAAAGGTGATAAGATATGGGGTAATCTACAATAGAGGCTGGAGTATGTATTTTTTAGAGCCCTCAAATGATACAGTGTGTGACTGCCTCATTCATCTTTGCAGAGGAACAACTCCATTTGGGCTATTTTCACCTAATATCATAGAACAAGCTTAGAGTAAGAAGGAAGAATTAGATCTGTCTAATTGATCCAAACCCCTTAGTGAACATATGAAGTCTTGAAGGTGATTCTCCCAGTATGACCCAGTGACCGGTGTAAGGGTCAGTCCCTAGGACCCAGGTCAGGGTCTGAGCTCCTGGACAGGTACTGTTCCCATATCACCATTCTAGGGCAGAAGTCTTGCATCCTTCTGTTGCAAGGACAAGAATGCAGAGTCCTCTTAAAGGGAATGTCTCTCGGAAAAGACTCTGCACCTGTCCTACTGGGTGCAAGTTAGAAGTGGGGTCTAATAGTGAATTCTAGCTCCCAGGTTATATAACTCAGTATGGCCCTTGCATGGCTCATTTGTTTCATTCCATCTACCCTCAGAGTGGCCAATGGCATGGTTCTGGGGAATGTTTGACCATCCATCCTTGGAACACTGTATTTACCAACATCTCGATGAGATAGTGATTTCCCAAGGGTATACTTGGAGCCCAGTCCTTATCATTACTGGGTTGGGCAGCAGAGGAACCCAGCAAACCAATCCCAGGGCCTAGGGCCTGTAGTGAGTGATTTTGCTACAGCTGGATGGGTCTCTCCTGTACCACATACACACAAATGGGTTGCTGTGGATCCTGAGGCTACATCAGAACTGTCTTCCTTAACCCCAGGGGTTTATTTCTGGAAACCCAGCCATTGGGTAGAGATCCCCAATGAGGGCCTACAGAAAGGTATTCTTTCCATCTTGCATCAAGTTGCACAAAGGTGTAGGTCTCAACCACACAGATGAGATGATTTCCTTCTCTTTCTGGTGTGTGTGTGTGTGTATGTGTGTGCCTCTGTGTGTTGTTCATCCATGCAAAAGTAAGGGACAAAGCCACAGGATGATTCCCCAAGTTAGCAAGGTCTGTGTGATTCTATCAATGTCTCTGTCCCGAGGAACTAAGGCAGGCCCTAGCACAGGGTGGCCACTAATCTTTGACTTCTTCCAGACTGTGGGGATTTTCACATAATCACTAGGGACTTTTTTGTCCCTCAAAGAAAGACTGGAAAAGCTCTGCTAACAGAAAATTCTAAATTAATTCCTTTTGTTAAGCTTGTGGGGCTGACTCATGTCTCTTGAAGGAATTTTTGCATCTGTTGTGTAGCTCCTGGCATGTCAGAAGTGGATTTTGTGTCCCTTCTGTTGTGTGGGGGTGTGTGTGTCACATATCCCCAGGGGTACTGGGGACACATGAGGTGAAGAGAGCTTGTGTTGGGTTCAGACCTTGGAGAAGATGTGAATTGTATGTGTGATTCATCATTTGCATGGCTGAATCTTTTCATCTCTTTCACCTGCGTGATAAGGACACGCAGAAATGAGAGGGTAGAGGCTTTTCTGTGGCTTTAGGGTTCTCTAGTAAATGACTTCTTCCTCCCTCATTAGTCAGTGCTGGTGGAAGAAGCTGTAGATAGAATTCTTAAAAAACAAATATTCTGAATAGAATGGGTCTTTTTCCTCCCTGGTAGCTTTGTGATTACTTTACCAATTTACTAGCTTATTTTGCTCTCTGGACTCAGCTATTACCTGCCTTCATCCTCATGTTGACCCTGAGAGGTACTTGTTACTAAGGAGGACTCTGGGATTTGTGGAGATTTAGCAAGTTACTCAAGGTCACATTACCAGTAGGTGATAGAACCAGAATTTAAACTAAGATCTACCTCCTCCCAAGCTCATATGCTTTCTACACTGTATAGTTGTGTCACCCAGCCCTGCCACTGGGTGCTTCATCAATACCAAGTTATACCTTCTAGAGCAAATCCTCCTATTTCTTTCTACTCTGTCTTTGCCTATACATTTCCTTACATGAACAGCACGTGCACACGCACACACACACACAGGCAAATGCACATAGAGTCAGACACATACATCTTTCTTTGCTTATGTGCCTTGTACTAGTCGTTCAAGATGTGATTCAGACATGAGCTCCTGCAAGCACACTTCTATGGACTCTTTGTCTTTGCCCCTATCTGATAGGACTGGTGACCAGCTGTTATAGCACTTACCATGTCACAGTATGTGGCCTGTCACTCTGGCCAACTTGCAAGTACCTTGAGGTCAAGGGCCTTGTTTCAGTGCCAGCCTCGAACCTGGCACATTGAGGCCTTGGAACTCTCTGCAGATCTGAATTGAACCAAGTCTGTAGTGTGATTTCGGACCCGTGTGACTTTGAAAATACAGATAACTGGAACTTTAGGAGTGGGCACAGGCTGTATCCCTGAGCAGGTCTAGAAATGGCTTGCCAACAGAAGACATCTGTGTGTCTCCACTTTTCAAGCACTGTGACAATCTCCACAAGCAAAAGGTTTGAAGAACTATAACATTTATAGCTCCCTGGCCATAAATTCACTGCAGAGCACATAAAAAATGCCATTCCCACAGGGTTATGGCAGAGATTCAGTATTGCAAACATCTGCATATGAGCAGTAAAGCTAACCTCTGGTGTGCCGCGCTCGACTGTTCCCGACATATATTAACATTAGTGACAATTGAATGTGATTATCTGGGATGGCATTTTATCTGCCAATGGCAGACTTATGGCTTCTAAAGACCCCATTTGCCCCCTTTCTCATATGTTGTTTGTATATGATTCAAGTCACATGAAGGAATTCATGATTACTGTGGCCCTGCTTTTATTTTTTGGTGGAAATAGGGTGTGTATAAATTTTCAGTACTTGAATTGATTTTTGCACTTTTGATAAAATGGGCTCTCAAAAGTTTGTTAAATTCAGCTGAGTGAATTGCAAAGTATTATTATTTTATATTTGAAGATCCTATTGAGAGCCAGGAAGAAAGAATAGATTTTGACATTGGTTGATAGGATTTTGATCCAACAGGTTTATAATTAATTTATATGGTACTTATTTGGAGAATACATGTTACATATCACACATCAAGGTTTAAATTGCTGCCATTATTTTCTTTCTACTACTTAACAAGGACTTGGCAAGGTTTTTCTGTAAGGGATTAGATAATAAATATTTTAGGTTTTCCATGGTATAGGCTTTCTCTAGCAACTATTCAATTCAACTCTGCCATTATAGAGCAGAAGTACCCTACACAGTAAACAAATGAGCATGAATGGTTCCAATAAACCTTTATTTACAAAAATAGGCATCAGGCTGTAGGTTACTAACCTTTGGCTCAAACAAAATACAGGTGTTTCAAGCTATGGGGGAAATTTAGAAAAAAAAATAGTTTTTAAAAGAACTATTGGCTCCCATTCCATTTGTTAATTTGAAACTGGCTATATGAAATGTTAAATTATAGGATAACATTTTAAATCAATGTTTTATTCTTTATTCTAGCACAATGGTTCTTAATATTATTGATTTTCATTCATCTAATGACTATAAAGCATTTCTAATGATGGTGACTCACTATGGCATAAATCTTCAAAGAGGGAATGGGACTGAGAAACACTGGTCAAGTAATGCTTACTGTTGGTTATTTTATTTAACTTTTTAACACTTATGTCTTTAACACTTATTACGTTTTAGCATGAGTTTGTACATTCATATAAGTAAAATTCAGATGGGCAAAAATATTTAGGCTTCTGAAACCAGAAGCTTAAAATCATAATTCCTTCTCAGACATAATCCTCCATCCCCAGAGCAGCACTTCCTGTCTCTCACACCAGACTGCATAACTCTGTGAGAGTGGACCTGTGCAGGAATTTGCAAATATTTGATTGGTGATATTCAGATTGCCCAATGGCAGAAAGTTTTCTGCTTTTGCAGCCCAAAAAGGATTATAGAGCTAGGAGCAAGGTAAATATCTAAGGGTGCCCATGATAATACTTCTTTTTCCTCCTGCTTTGGAGTTATTTTTTTGTGCTCTTTAAACAGTACACAAGACTAACAAATTCACATTGCACCGTTCTAGGTGACTTACGCAATTGGCAAAGGAGGACCAGAATAGCACCTAGGCAAGTGAAGCTTGTGGAATTTATTCTTATTCCTACTTTGCTGTGCTGAGTTGTTTCTCTTATAATTCTAAATGCCCTTTCAGCTCAAGCAACTGCTGGTAAATTAGAGTTAAGCCAGTCGCTCTCCCCACCCATATTTTTGCTGCTTCACTTTGCAATAAGTGAGCAGAAGATGGGGGTAAGAGAAAAAGAGTGTAAATGTGAAAGAGCCCTATGAATTTTTGTAATTCTTTGCGGAGTGTTTCATATAGTCAGGGCCAAATTGTTGTGAGTGCTTATGTCCCACGCTATGGATAGAGCAGTAGACTATTAGAGGTGAAAGATACCTTGGACAGCCAGTTACTATGGCACGTACCAATAATCCCAGCAACTTGGGAGGCTGAAGCAGGAGAATCTGAAGTTCAAAGTGCATCTCAGCAATTTAGCAAACCCTGGCTCAAAATAAAAAATAAAAATGGCTGGGAATCTGGCTCACTGGTTAAGTGCCCCTGGGTTCAATCTTAGACTAGTGGTTCTCAAAGTGTGGTCTTCATACCTATAGCATCATCATTGCCAAGGGAGTATATTAGAGATATAAATTCCCAGGCTTTCCAGTCAAGCTGCTGAACTAGAATATTTCCTGGTGGGCCTAGGAATCTGCCTGAATAAGGTCTCCAGATGATCACTGTGCATAGTAAAATTTGAGAAGCAATATTTGATTCATTATCCAGTTAGACCTGTCTAGTTCAATTTTTTATGATTGTGGAGATTGAGGACAAGAGAGGGCAGGTGAAATAGCTTGCTGGAGAAGGGGACCCAGATCTCTGATTCCCAGAACAAAACCCTGTTACCCACAGTGCCAATGTGGGTGGACTGTGGGAAAGTCATGTATTGTCTTGGAAAGAAGGATGACTTGGGTCCAGTGTGTGCATATTCTGGGATCAGAGGAGAGATGGAACTCTTGATCTCTCCTCCTACCCTGGGCAGCCTCTCTCCATTTATAAGGCCTGTGACCCTGCTGTCGAACTTCCTCTTGAAGAATCTCCCTAGAACATACTTGGCTGAGCTTAGCAAAATGAGAGGAGGGAGTGGGGAGAGACAGGAGGAGAATGGGCTCCCCCTTATCATGTCTGTGCAATCATGGGGATTACAGCTGAGGATTAAGAGTCACTTGGGGATAATTCAGCTAGGCTGGAGAGGGGAAAACACACAAACACACAGGCACGTGCACACGCAGGCACACACAACATAACCAGATTGCTTAAACTCATGGCAGAAAACAAACATCACAGGAGAATAAGGGGGGATGGGTGGAACCAAAAGGGCCTGAATTTTGAATAGGTATATAGGTTCCAGAATGATCTGTTTCCTAAACACTTTTGGTGAAGTTGTATACACAGTGACTGGAGCGGAGCAGCTGCTTCCCCAACTCTGTGCATTGCTCTGTTTCAGAACTCATAGCATCCCTCTCCTCCAGGCATCTGTTCCTGAGAACACTTGAAGGTTCTGCCAAGAGAACTCAAATTGGCAATAGAATGCCTGAAATTTAGAAAATGAGAGAGAGAGAGAGAGAGAGAGAGAGAGAGAGAGAGAGAGAGAGAGAGAGAGAGACTCCTTAGCATCTAAGAAGATTCAGCAAGTCCCAGAGGAAAGGGTTAGCTATTTCTGTGAGCATAGATGACTTGAAAAAGGTCAGATATTAAATGACCCATCTCTTATGGTCAGCCTTGAGCTTAAACAGGAATCCTCAGCTAGTTAGTAGGTGGCTTTTCCAGGAAAGAGGAAGCAAGCTACTCTCTCTTCTGGAAAGAGTGTGGGGGTCAGGATCTAGGGTATTTTCCCCCTGGCATTCCAGTGAATGTCCAGGTGGATGGGCTTTCTTACAAGCATAGCTAATAAAGTCTAGAAGAATCTCATGCTTTTCCAATGCATCTAGAAAGGGCTAAACAGACCAGAGTACTTTAAAGTAGAGAAAGGAAATAATTTGTCTGCCATCACTGAGAAGCTTGACAGGACACTCAAGTGAGGGAAGTGGCACAGAGGATGCATCGGCTGTGGGAAAACTCCCTTCATGTCTCACAGTGACCTCTGTGAAAGGGAGCCTCTCTCCCACTTCTACCCAGTCAAGTCCTGGGTGGCAAAAGTTGGTCCAACCAGGAAGAGGTGGAAACAGAGCCCCAGGCTTTCGACCATGGGGCCTCAGGGTCTGTGTATGTACTCTTAATATTGTGAGAGACTCTGAATTATCCCTCATTCTTGCATGCTCCCTCCATTTGTTCCTCATGCCTGTAACCTTGATCATCAACAGAGGTCTATGCATTCCTGTCTTCTATTTGTCTTATATGCATAATGAGGCCGCCTGTTTTCTTTTCCCGGGGAAGAGCCATCCCATCAGGAAGAGGGTGCCTGGAGAGGTGGGTGGAAGTGTGAGCTGAGGGGGCTATTTTCCCTCTTCTAATTTTCCCCGTTAGTGCGAGAGAACTACAGAATCCTTTTCCAGATGAATAAACACTGCAACAGATGTGGTGTCGGCAACAGTGTGTTCTGGGGTTATTTGGGTCTGTTTAAATTGGGCTTTTCCTGCACCAAAGGATTTTGTGAAATATGTTAGGCTTTTGAACACAGAGAGATTTCCAGCTTCAGGTTTGTAGGGACTAAAAATTAATTACCCCATTCTAGTAAGTCAGTGGGTATTGAGGTTTTATGTCAGGAACTACCACCTCATGCCCAAATGACCTAAAGGAACAAGTCTCCACTTTTCTGATACCTCCCAGAACAAGGAACTGGACATTTTACAATCTTAATCTTCTGCTTTGGATTCTATCTGGCATTTTAAGAACATGGTCACTGTGAGTGAAGCCCACAGGACCCATTCAAAGGCTCTCAAGGTGGGAAGGAAAGCCTCAGGGGTGGAACATCTGTCCTGCCTGCCTATTGTGAAGGTTGAGAGGAAAATTCTGCAGCGAACAGTCAGGTGCAACCCTCTTCTGCCAGAAACAGCTTTCATAATAATTCCACACTTTTTGAGAGGGATGCTTTTGTGGTCTCAGAGGCTGGCTCATGTGGAAAGCTGAAAAGGAAGGTTTTGTTTAGCATGGAGCACTGAGTGAGGAATCAGGAGCCCTTCCGTCTCAGCCTGGTTCTGTCACCCTGTCTGTCATCTGTGGGGGCTCATCTAGCCTGTCTCTCTCTACCTCCCCTTTCTCATCAAATGAGTGGGTTGGACTAAAATCAGATGCTTTCTAAGCTTATCTTATTGACAATAGTTACCAGTACTTTGATTCAATACTAAACTGGCAAAATAAGTGGTCTTTTACCCTTTATTTGGGAATCTTAGAATGGCCATAAAAAAACCTAAAGAGGTTTATTTATAAATAACATTTTAAAAATATGTTGATAACAGCACTTTCCCTGAAAGAACAATCCCATTGCCCTCTTGTTCCCATGAGGAAATCGGAAGATCTCAGGTACTATTAAGAAGTACAGCAACTTTGCTGAAGTCTGTTACTTGTGATGGTCACAGCAAACCTGTGATGTGATTGGCATTATCCCTCTGTGTGGGCAATGATTAGGAAGCGGTAAAACTGTAACCCTAAATAGGGGTTTGCTATCTCTCAGTTTTCTACAATTCCTATTATTATACCTAGAGTCAGTTCTAACTAATTAATGATTATATATCCTGGTATTCTAATCATCAAGTAGGTTTTCAATGCCAGCTATGGTTTTCTTTGAAAAGCAAAAGATAATGTGTATAATATACACTGAGAAATGATTACTCGAATAAGACCAGTTGTATTGAACAATCTGAATAAACACACACACACACACACACACACACACACACACACACACATATATATATGTCCCAGGTTCATAAACAATTTTTAAAATGACTGACTCACCCTCCTTCCTTTTACTAAGCGGTATCTAGTTCATTTCCCTCTTCCAAATATAAACCCCTAAAGGTTAGGAGTACTCTTATATTTAAGGCAATAAGGAACAGACGAAGGTAGCCTTTTCAGGTATTCTCATGTCATCAGGGAAGCTCTCCAAGGGAGTGAGGATAAAGTGGCCCAGTGCCCTCAGGCCTTTAGAAAACATCTCATGGGGTCACTGCTTTGATTCCCAGTCGTGCCGGAGGTAACAGATATGAGGCTCTACATGGTGCTTACCAGAAATATGTATGGACTGTGGGACAGAACAAGGGGCTTTGAAGATTGGAGAATTTGTCGGCCCTGTGACTGTTCAGTTTATTGCTTTCTTCCTGTGCAAAATGTCTGCAGACCCAGAGGGAGAGGCACTGGCCAGACAGTGAGTCAAATGACAAGTTGACAAAATGGTTGTAATTCTAGAAGCTGCTGTCCCATCCCTGTCTCTTTATGTAGAGGTGGGGATGAAACCAAAATCTGAAACAGCTCCCAGGAGAACAAGAAGATATTGTTACTAATGGTTGGACTGACCTGAATTCTTCCCACACTTATTTATGCCAAACGGTGTAAGCATCTGAGTTGCGTCCACATTCACACCCACAGCTAGCAAAGGCAATCTTATTGAAAGGGAAACACAGCCATGCCATGTAAAGCACTCTGCACCACAGTGTGTGGGAGAGGCAACTGATGTTGTGGTAGAAAGACTTCAGCATGACGCTGTAACCATCTCTGCTTCTTACCCAGAGATTTTGTGACAGCAGGCACAAGATGGGCCAGCAGAATTTGATGCTGCATTTCAGCCATGTCCTTTTTCACTAAGGGCAGATTTATGCAGCTTTAGATGCAGTTTCTATTTGCATTCATCCATTCATCTTCTGAACAAATGGTTATGGAACACCTGCTGCTGTCCACTATTTTACTCAGAGTTGGGGAAAGAGTACTAACACAAGGCCCTGCCCTGGAGATTCTTATACTCTGGTAGGGAATGTAGGCAAGAAACTAGGGACTGTTTAAGGTGATTGACAGGTGCTGAGATATAAGCAAGCCTAGGTGCTATGGTGATCAGGTAAGGGTTGCAGGAAGAAGTGCAAATAGAGGTTTAGATGCAGCCAAAGGAGGAGTAAAGGTTAACCAGGAGAGGTTTGCAATGGTAGTAGGCAAGAGAGAGGCTTAATTAAGGAAAGAGTTCAAAGTCCTGAACAAGAGAGAAGCAGTGCTAGCCAGCCAACTTCCTTTTGTCCCACACCTTGCTAGGTCCTCGACAGTAATGATCCATCCTACATGCTGTGTACATATTGGCCTCTTTCTATCCATGATGTACTCACTCCTCCCGCCTGTTCTAAGTATTGTTGTCTCTATCTGTAGATATGGAAACTGAGCCCTCAAGGTTTTAAATGACTTGTCATGGTTATACACTAAAAAAAGCAATAGAGCCATGTTTCAAACCAAGTCTCCTTCAAAACATGAGCTTTTCAGTACCTTCATCCAGAAGTGCCCAGGCCAGCAAGAGTAAAGCTCATAGGACCAGATAAGCAAAGTACTTGATGGTCTTCCTTCCCCAACTCCCTGGAAATCTTTCTGAGGATAAAGTCCAGGGTGAGTCTGTTGGATACCCATTGCCTAAGACAGATCAGCACATGCT
Source organism: Marmota monax (assembly GCF_021218885.2). NCBI lineage: Eukaryota > Metazoa > Chordata > Mammalia > Rodentia > Sciuridae > Marmota > Marmota monax. Next base: position 61,282,600 of record NW_026693777.1, on the reverse strand, counting down.
ATGCCTTCTCATCAAGTATGCTAACTGAAGCTCTACTCTCCCTCTCTTCCTTTTTTCTTTCCTTCTCACAAGAGTTTATAAGAAATTTTAAAATGACATTGAAATTCTGTACTTTTTAATGTAATTCAGAAACTGGATAAGTTAATCAGGAGATGGACTAGTTAATGTTTACATCAATTACTAACAGGCACTTGTAATCCTTGTCTGCTGCTTAATTATACAGGTGGGGTTTTAATTGTTGCCATCCATGAAATAAAGCCAGGGTATTGTTATGGAAAAGCTTTATGAACTTGATGAACAGCATAGAACTGCATCTAAGATCTAGCAATGATAAATCACTTAAGTCTTTTTAATTGATCCATCAATGATATCACCATTATGAATTTATATTTGTTTTTTATAGTGATTACCTTTAATATGAGAATGTTAAGACAATGACAAATGAATTGGTGGCATCATTTATGATGCTCAGAACATATATAAAATATTTAGTGGTATGGTCCTGGATTAGAATTAGTTGTGTGTGTGTGTGTGTGTGTGTAGTGTGTGTGTGTTTGTGTGTAACTAACTAGGAGAAGGATGGTATTAAACCCGTAATTGGTTCATAAGTGGATCTTGGTCAAGTGGAGCCAGGAAGGCAAAGTTGGAAGTATGTGGACTTTCTAATTTAATCATTTGTACCCACCAATTGTGGAAACTTTGGCAAGTTACTCAATCTTATGGACTCTAAGTTCCCTTGTCTGTTAAAGGAGGATAAAAGAGCTCACCTGGTAGAGTTGTTACAAAGTTTTCAAATAGTACACTAATAACAATACCTCATTGCCAAGCATTTGTAGACATTCAAACCCCTTTGTAACCATCACCTTGGCTTCTGCAACCTGTTTATTCTTGCACTGTATCACTTATCCCTCTGTAAAATGGGGATTGTGATAGGGTCTACCCTGCAGTTATTATTGCAGGAGAATATCTGTTTAAATCCCTTCATGTGGACTTATAAGTACTCAGTAGATGCAAATTACGATCAGCTGCTTTTATCTTATCATTGGGTCATTGCTTCCCTAGGAAGTAGTATTGGGCTTTTCCTAGTACAAGACCAATTGTTCTTGTCACCAAGGCTTTCTCTGAAAGCAAGGTTGCTATTTAGCGCTGTTGAGGACATGAGAGAGTCACTCTGTGAAAGACTGAAGACAGAAGTGGAGCCCTCACCTTCCCCTCCCCTGGTGCAAGGACGTAGAGCAGTCTGTAAGGGTGGGTCTGCTGTGAGGGCACAGGAATGAAGAACTCCCTGCACAGGATAGTGCAGACATCTAAGGGAGGAAGGGTCCTCTGGGTGGAGTAGGATGGGAAGCTCAGAGAAGTGCCAGGCATTGATTTTTTCTTTCAGAGACCTAACAGCACAGAGAAGTAAAAAGGTACATTTCTCAAAGGAAGACTTTTCTTGGAAGGCCTGAATCTTTCTTAGGTAAACAGGGAGAGAAATATTTACAAAAGGCTTATAATTGGCAATCGGCTTTCAGTGTGGGAATCCCTTTTTCAGTCCCTGAAGCCAGTGCTGGAGATGGCCATGGCTTTGGGTGGAATGACCAGTGAACCAGGAAGTACTGGCAAGGCTGTTTCTGCCTCTTCGTGTCTCTAACCTTTTCTAGGTACACACAATCTAGATGGAAGAAAATGGTTCAGAGTTCTTGAGGCATAGGGCATCTTTTTACATGGATGTAGCAGGATGGTAAATGGCATAAAGAATAAATTCAGAATCCTTGGGTTTCCTTACACAGTGTTTTTTTTTTTTCATTAGGAACCTGAATCTGCCACAGCATCCAAAATGTTGAATCCTTTTAAATGGATTTCTATTCCTTCTCCCATTCAGTTTGTTCTTCCTTTTACCACCCTCGGCCCTCCCCATGTCCCTAATAATATACCCCCCTCAATCATACCTGGTATCATCTCCAATTAAAGATTACTTCCACTGCTGACAATATCTCCAGCTGTGCTTTAAGCAGACCTCACTCCACTAAACAGTGTCCTGTGCCTGCTGATCCCACTGCAGTGTTCTCTCTGCTAAGACATTGCTTCAACAAAATCTGTTTTAGTGTTTTCCTTGCTTCTCCATGCTGAATTACAGTCACAGTCAACGGCCCACTTGTGTGCAGTTCAAGAAGCAATTAAGGGCTTTTTGCTTTGAACAAGCAAGGGAGGGGGTAGAGTGAAAAATGATCATTATCCTGATGATTCCTCTGCTTAGCTGAACAGTTCAGGGATCTTTGATACCATGAGTCACCCACATTTAAACGGGTTTCTGAAACTGCCTTCTGCAGCTATGCCTGCCTGTCAGAGCCACTGGACGGGCAGTTCAAGGACTCACTTGTGCCATTAGGTTGGAGCAGCCCAATCTGACTTTAGAATTGTGATTAAATACAGCCGTAACATCTGCACAGTGATCCATGGCAGAATGATGGTATCTCTGAAAATTAAAAAGTGGAAACTTCAGAGACCTCCCAAGGAAACTTGCAGTCTCTATTGTAAGTCTTTTGTCTTATGCTATGGGATTTATCATAATTTGATGATGATGGCCTTATCTTCCTATGCTTGGCCACATGAATTCTGTGTGCCTTCAGCTTCTGTGTTCCTAGAGGGCAGGCATTTTTATCTCACTTACACCACTGGGTCTAAGGCAGAGCTGGTGATAGAAACTGCTTAAATATTTTTGTTGAGATATCAAGGGACACCCTCCTTAATGTTTGCTCAATAAATACATCTGCTCCTTATAGAGCAATAAGCAAGGCTCTGGGAAGAGACAAGTCACTGTAGATGATTGGTTCTCCAAGTATGGGCATTGAACCAGAAGCAACATCATCTCCTGGGAATATGTTACAAATGCACATTCTCTGGCCCTGCCCAGAAGCTGAGGATCAGGCAGGCCTTCCAGGTGTTTCTGAGGCATGCTCATGTTAGAGAATCACTGGTCTGTATCCCTGCTGGACCTTTAGCATCTTCTAGGACTTCCTTCTGTGAAGAGGAGAGACACATTCAGCAGTAGCAAATCTACAAAGGTTGCAACTGGGAGCTTTATGGAGGTGACAGCAAGCTTTGGCCCAGCCTCCCTACTGCCTCAACAGTGGAACTACATGGGGACTTCCCTCCTTTCAATGTTTAGGGCTATCTGGCAGCTCAAGGAATCAAGTAATTCCACAAGACAACCTAGGGGTGGTGTGATATGGGACAGTTCTTTCCTTGATGGGAATGTCTCCTTGATCCTCCACTGAGTATATCTGTTGAGGCAGAGAAGCACACTAAGTTTTGCTCATAATCTTAGCAGCTATGGTATAATGAGAGGAGGTTTAGACATGGAAGACTCAGGTCAGGACATAAGTCTCCTCTGGTCACTTTGGGACTCTGGAAAAAACATTAACCTCATTAAACTCAGCTGGACCTAAATCTCCCCATCTCAAAAACTGAGATAATTATATCTGCCCTGTTTCATAGGACATTCTGCTCAGTTGAGATAGGAGTGGGGATGGGATTTTGTCCAAATCCAAACCCTCATTTCTTCACTTAAATTTCTGGCTGAAGGTGCCTTCCAAACAAGCCCAGTGGGAGCAAGGGACTTCATTGATTTATTAAGCTGATGCCTTTACAGACTTGTGCGTGTGCCCACTTGTGCACACACCCTGTAGGTCTTCTCTAGGGCAGACCTGGGGAACACAAGGCTGAGTCTCACCAGCCTGAAACAGGCCTCCCATCTCCAGCCAGGGGCAGGGTCCATATCCTGTTACTCCACCAGCCTGAGCATAAGTGACTGGAACCCCAAGTTTGACCAAGGCCAGGGCAGGAGGACCACAGAAAGACAAGAACCTGAAGAGCACCTGCCAAGTATAGATGCCAGAATAAGAAAAAGGTGAACTTAGAAGGCTGCACAAGACAGCAATTTTGCTGCTACGATCATGGTCGAGTGATAGTCGGGCCCCAGCCTGGTACACTGGGCATGATCTTCCCCTGGCAAGGAGCCACAATGAGTAGAGGTGGATGTTCAGGTCCTAATCAATCCCTTCCAATGGGAGAACAGATAGTAAGCCTCCTTCCTTATAGTACACACACATTGGAAAAAGATGGGAGAAGTTCCTTCCCTCCTTGGTCACTGAGAAGCCACTCTGAAAATGCTAATGAGTTATATGAGTTTAGTAATTTTTTTCCTTCAGTCCCTGAGTGCCAAGATCAGTAGCAAGCCCAGAGGACCCCCAGTGGCAGCCATGGCTCCTCCCTGACTACCTGGTTAGGGTCAGGCTCATGGCAGGTGTGGGCAGTCAGCCAGCTCGGTACTTGGGGCCAGTCCCGAGCGAGTGGGCAGAACAGAAGGTAGTGTGGGAAGGCTGAGGACGAGAGGAAATACGAATGAGTCACCAAATAGGAAGCGGCCTGCCTGGGAAGGAGCTGAGATGGGGGCTCATGGAGAGAGATTCAAAGGGGGCGGTTGTTTCAACTTACTTTTATGAGTCATCTAGGGGTCTGTTGAACAGGTGGATTTGTGGATTTAAAATGCCAGGGATGTAGCATAACTTTGGCCTAAACTGGCAGCATCTCAGAAGCCCTAGTCCTAACACCAGGTGGATCTGAAGTGTATCATGGGGCTGGTCCACCCCAGTCCATGAACTATAGCCACTAAAACCTGTGTGTGTGTGTGTGTGTGTGTGTGTGTGTCTGTATGCACACGTGCACGCAGGGACACTTGGGCATGTGTCTAGTCCCCACCATTGCCCTTATGCCTAAACTATGATTACCTGCCACTAGCCAGGGCTGGAGCCTGTCCTCCACCCCAGCTTATCTAAGCAAGACCTGAGTGACCTCTCATGTTCTTGCCAAAGTCTAGCCCTGTTCTCTTATTGCTCCCTTGACCCCAGTTTTTTTTTCTATTTTCCTGGATACCCAATGCTAATGCCTAGCCAGTAATGAATGTGACCATTGGCTGGAGATATCCACATGCCCATTACTGTGTTCCATCCATCATGAGGGGCTCTTGGTGCTGAGCAGGGTGGCTGAATAAGAAGACTGTGTAGGTTGCATACTAGATAACTTGAAAAGGTACCTTTTACCCAGTGGTCTATTTGTGTAGTGTGCAAACATATACCTTGCAGCCTTAAGTGCCTGGATGAGACCTAAGTCTGCCATAGCTATTTGTATATTATAATTTAAACAGACAAACTTAATTTTGTTGAGATGGGGGTGGAGGCAGGACACCAAAAGTCTAATCAGAAACAACAATCAAGTCTCTAGACAGATTCTCTAATTCCTTCTTCTATTTTTTTTCACCCTGGAGGATATTTATAATTATTGTTTTTTAAATGCTCATGATGTCACAGATAAAGAACACCAATTGCTCCCAACAGAACTCTAACTACAGTATGTGTTTAGAAGAGCAAATTACTGTTTATACATGGACAGGATTGTAAATGAGGGGAAGAACATTACAAATTATATGTTACTGAAAGAAAGCCAAGGAATTTTCAGTTCTTTCTTTTCATGAAAAGATATCATTACCTGTATCATGCCCCCTTCTCTCTGTCCCCTCAATGGACTTTGGCATTGATGAGCCTATAAGGAGTACAATAACAAATTTATATTTTTGTTGTGATTTTAGAACATTGGATAATACCAAAGGTGGTGGAGGCAAAATTGTGCACACTTCCATATTCCAGCCTACCCCAAAAGAGTTGGGGTGCAAAGGTTATAACTGAGTGCTGAACAAAGACATCATCTGTCTCAGGAACTGTGATCTTCAAATGAATCTATCCTAAAAGGCCTAAATGAAATTCTATGTAAGTTGGAATCTGTACATTTTGATTAGCAAAAGTTATTGTAAGTTACATTGTTTTTTATAAATTGTAAACAATTCTTATTTTCTTAAGTCTAACCCTATTCTTTTGTGAACTAACTATCCTATTTTCTTGTGAACTAAAGGAGGTCAAGATAAACATAGCCACATGCTCACATATACCATAGGTACCTGGGGAGGACCTGGGGAGGACCTGGGGAGGACCTGGGGAGGACCATAGGAACATGGTGTTGGTCCATATCATTGGTTGTAATATAGTTTTAAAGATTGAATAGAGTCCATTTAAAAACTCAGAATAGGGCAAAGTCTACAAGGAAATAACATTAAGTGTTTCCATGCTACTGGAGTTTCTGGAAAAACAAGTTCTAGGATTTAGGTCTGGGCAGACTCGAGGTAATTTTTTAGTAAAAGAAGACTTTGGAAAGGTAGTTTCTTACCCACTACTCAACGTCATCAATTGTATCCTTCCTTGATATACTGCACAAAGGAAGCTGAGCAAGAACAGGCTGTCTAGATCTGCAATGCCATACAACTGGCTGCAGACTGGCCCAGGCTTCTTCCTTCTTCCGTGCTCCAAGTGGCTCCTCTGAGCAATGTCTGGAGATTCATGTACTAAAGGCCTTCATTGTATTGTGAGGGAGAGGAGGCAGAGAGCAGGAGTACTGCATAAGCCACAAGCTTCCTTAATGCTCCTGTTTTATTTAAGATCCAGACATTCAATGTAGGATCACTATCAGCACACATCTCAAAAATGTGGACCCTTTCAGGTGGGAATGGCATTGGAGGTGGCCTAGGCCCAGCTTCCTTGTGCATTGTCCACTGTCATTGATGGGTGTTTCAAAGTCTTAGATGATATGAATTGCTTAGGAATAGTGTCACTAATTATGTTGCAAAATATGGCTTGTCTCAACCCCAGGGAGTTTCATCCACTTGGGCCTGAGGGGTAAAGGGAAATGGACTTAGGCAAAGTTGAGAAAAACCTCAAAATGAAATTCTCATCTCAATCATCAGTATCTGAGTCAAAGTGAGGCAAAAGTTAAATAGGGACACATGAATTCCCTTCTCAAGCTAATTCCCACATCAGCATGATTGTGCTTTAGCCATCTTCAGATTAGGGACAGACTATACGAGGGTAGACCACTTTAAAAGGAAAAAAAAAAAAGTTCAGGTTTCTGGAGTTAACACAATTTCCGCACCACAAATGCCAAACATTTCTAAATGTCAAAAGCCATTCCCAGGTATCTGACACATTAGTTTTCTAGAATATCAAGAAGTTCACTTCAATGCACCTAAGATAGTGTTTCCTGGTTTCTCACTACCAAACCTTTGCCTACTATTCAATTGAGTTGAACAATAAAATGTGAGTGCCATTAGGTTTCAGTGGTTTTCTACTCATGAACCATGCCAACTATATAATGGAACTTCCAGGTAAATCCACAAGGGGGTACTTTCTGTTATCATTAGTGAACAAGTCCATAGGACCCTCTCCCCTCAAGACACACCAACACACTATAATCTCATTTCATCTAAGAGGTCTCAGGAGACTAAGCCTGTGCCTTTATATGTGGCCTTAGCTGCAGTGCTAGATATATTTATGCTACTTTGCAAACCTAAAAAAAAAAATGAGACTAAAGAATGATAGGAGCAGTATTCATTAGAGAAGTTACTTGAACGTAAAACTATCCACATGCCATCCATAAAGGAGTTATTAATTCAAACACATAGTTGGCACCTACTCTGTTCAAGATCTAGTCCTGCAGTACCCAAATATCCACTGAGAACTACACATAGATATAGGATATAGGCAATTATTCTTTATCTGTTATTTCAGAAAGAAACTATTGCTTAACTAAACTATAGGCACACATCTGCAAATGAGTTCGCAGAGATTCTTGCTAGAAACTCTGTTATTATGGTCTAACATTGATCTGAATGTTAAAGTCCTGGTAAGGAAATACACCAGATCTTCCAGTTGCTTATAATTTATCAAAATCACCTCTCTTCCTACAGTGATGAATATAAATTCTCATTATTTTACTCAACTGTTCCAGGGGAAAGTATCATGAAGATGATACACCCTGGAAACGTTTCTCAATGTTCTAGTTTCATCTCCTTTGAAAGATTAAGGCCATAATTCCTAAACTGTGGGCTGCAACAAATGCACAAGAAAGCATTTTTTTTAAGTTTCCAAGGCAACACAGCAACATCTGTCAGATTCAGTAGATTCTTTGAAACTAACTACTGGTATATGTAATTGGTAGGTATCTCTCTTCATCTAAGGGGACTGTGAAAAAGTTACTTAAATACAAAGGCATCATAAAGATGGGAGAACCATGGGAATTTGGAGAGGAGACTCCATCAGACCTTGGAGTACTATAGGTTTAGGAGGAGGAAATGGTCCTGCTGACTTAGAAGTCTTGGAATGCTGATCAATCTTGCATGTACATATCATAGACAGTTGCTGGAATGTAATAAAAATGATAGTATGTGTGTGTTGGGGGTGATGATGGATTTAATTAATAATATCTCCTTTCATACTTAGTTGTTGGCTTAAAAGATGCAATCAGTCTAACCCTATTCTTGTCTCATTTTCCCCCTAAGAGCAAATCTTTGCAATAAGCCACAAAGCTCATCAAAATTGTGTCTAATTTGTAACATGCCAAGAAATGGCAAGCTCATGTATTATGCATATTCAAACCCCCTACCCCATCACTTACACATGAAAACATACATCCTTATGAACTTGATAGAGATGTTACTACTATTTGAAGAACTTTGTCTTTATATCTGAAATAACTTCTTGTTATGATTAATTTTGGTCTTCCAATTCTGAAATCTAAAGAATAAACCCATATTTCTTTGCATGGCACAAAGAATTGTGGGTTGTTTTTTGTTTCTTTTTTTTTTTAAATCTAAAGATATGCCAATGAAATCAAGCTTAGTATTTCTATGAATGATTTGAGTTGGAGAGAGGTAATCTCATACTGGTAGGTTTGTGCCATGAGACATATGCATAAGTATATGGAAGGAAAAAAAGATCAATGCATGAAGGACATCCTTCCAATTCATAAAATTTGCAGTTACAGAGTGGCTTGCCACAGAGGTGACCATTTGATTACTTATGGAGTATTTACAGAGGAGACAGCAAACATAGAATGGAATCTGAACATATAAACCGCTTATGTTCTTAAAGTCCAATTTTACCCAGTTTTTTTTTTTTTTTTTGTAACAGAATGCATTTCCTGGTAGGAACTATATTTTGCATGCTTTTAGGTTCTCCAGCTAGCTTATGAAAGCCTATGGCAAGCATAATGTAGACATGCATTAAAAAAAAAAAAAGAGCACAGAATTAGGTAAAAGACAGTTTTGGGTGTGAGTACAAACTGCAAGAACTACTTTTATGTGACCCTGTACAGGTCACTAAACTGTTCTGAGTTTTGGTTGATGCCTATAGTTGTCAACATGTGAAAATATTTTGTAAACCATACATTCCAGTGCTTTTCTTGGGTGCAACCTTCAATAAATGTTTGCTGAATGAATGAGCAAATAAATGCATTTAATTTCTGTGGGGAAAGTCCTACATCTTCTATAGCCTTAGATGGTGGATTTCAGGTCAGGGACTACAGAAATGGAGACTTCTTGGGGAGCCTCCCATGGCCACTTATATGGTGTTGGAGTCTCCTACAGTATCTGGTGGTTGGATTTTTAATTGCCCCAGCTTCAGAGGCAAAGTCAAGACTTTTGCATGAGTCTGTCATCTTTGGTCAGAGGTTTTGATGAATGGCATGGATATATGGGAGCCACTGGGGTCACACAGGTGTGCGTGAACACCTTATGGGCTCCTCCTATATAGTCCCACACATCAAGGAGGTGTGGTAGCCATTTGCATGTTTAACTGAGTCACAAGTCAGATATTTGCAAACCAAGGGCATTGTGAATACTTCCACTTCTGTAAAATATAAGCAAAAATATGATTTGTTAAATATATACATATACACACACACACATTTTATTGACCCAAAAGGACTAGATTAATACATTGAAAATACAAGAAAAAAGCTAAACATATTTGAAAAAAATAAAATCTCAGTGTAATTCCCAAAGAGGGAGCAAAAAGACAAGGTATTACGGACTTGGAGGCAATTGTGTTCTGACTTTGGGAATGGACTGTGAGTTCATTTGATCATGACCCTGCTTTTCTAATTATAGTGCGTTAGGCTCAAACAGACACAGGGTGGAGTCATTTTCAATCAATCTTCTGTTTCAGTAGGCACACCTTCTAAAAATCCCTAAAATTTCAAGAGAGGGTTTTCTTCTTCTTCTTCTTCTTCTTCTTTTTTTTTTCCTTAAGCAATTGCTGTTTTTTGAGCTCCAAGGGCTGACAGCTGTTCTAGTTTTGCTTGGGGACTTTTTCACAATGTGGATTAATCAATGTTATGAACTGGGTCCGTGGGGTTTTGGGAATGTAATTGGTTTCAGATGACACTTTGCTAGTCAATCTGTGAAACAGCCGAATGTTGACACAGCTGAGCAATTCCAGCTGTTTCCACTCGCCCCTTCCTCTTCCCTGGACGCTACATCCTTTGCCTTTATTTTTGTCTGCCCTCTCTCATTGTGACTTTGCTAAACTAATTTGCTATCCTTTCTGAAATTTCTTTTCTGCTTCTCTCTCCTTTGGGATGCCATGACTCCCTGCTCATTATATCCTCCACCCAATTTTATTTTGCAAAACTTTTTTCTTGGCTAGTACAGTTTTGAAGGAAATGATAGTTTTACCATTTAAGTTCTTTTTATTTGTGGTGATCATCTAGTTTGTTTTTTTTTTAGGGCATGCAGCTACAATTTTAGGTTTTACATAAGTGCTTGGATTCTGCGAATATTTGGTTTCACAACTGGCTGATCAATCTTTTTACTTTTTTTTTTTAATTACTAGCAGCAAACCATTGAATAAACAGTACAAGCTATTAGCTTCATTCAGGGCATAGCTGCTTTTGCTATTGTGTATCCCTGTGAAGCAGTAAGAAATAGATTCAAGTGTCAGTAATGCTGCTACAAAGGTGTATGATTAGAAGGAAGAAATAAAAAAGAGACTGATCCTGAATTACGTACAGCATATTAAGAGTTTATATACTGTCAGGGGGATGGTTCATAAATTGCTTTCAGTGGTTTTTCATTATCAGACTAATTTCTCTTTGTTTTTCAAGAGTACTTGTTTCTGCGTCTTACCCAGTGGAGGAATGGCTTTAACTGCTTGTGTGCCCAGTACAGTTTTTGCTAATTTATTGGGTGATGTGCCACAGATCTTGAGCTAATGAGCTAAGCAAGAACAGAGCCGCACCCCCATGGTTGGATGTCATCATTCCCATAGCTGAGACTCGACGTGGTAAAGTACTCCCATTCTTTCCTGAATATCTTCATTTACTAAATGGGTGGCTCAAAATTATAGGACAACTGCACAGCCACCAACTGTGCCTCATTTGTGTAGATTAAGATGCACAGAGCAATGAAATATTCTGAAGTCTAATCTAAGATTGTCAAGCAGCATGGAACACTTGAAGAATTAGCACAAGAATTTAACAATAAATGCAACTGACAAGGTGGATTTTCCCATGTATTTCCCTCCACTAAAATTGTTAGTGAACGTAGTATCAGAGGAAGCACGCTCATGGGTGGAGATAATCTTCAAGGCAGGAAACTCTGGTTAGATACACAAAGTTATTTCTCTGAAAGAGAACTATAAACAGTACAGACCTTTAGGCTTGGTTAGGGCTGGTCCAGTTTAACATTTCCATATAATCAGAAGTGTAGTGAAACCTCTGAATCTTTTTAGGAGTGAAATATTAAGCTGTCATGGGCCAAGTGTGCTAAAATTATTAATAATAATAATAGACAGAAGAGCATGTGTATGAACAAAGCCTATGGCAGAAATAACTCCAATTGCAGCTGGCAATGAGCAGCCAAGAGTTATTGGTGATAACCCATTAAATGGATTTATAAAGCATTGCAGACATTTCTCTAAAGACTTTGTCTAAAATGCGGTTTTGATCTGGAAGGAAGATGATGCTGTGTAGTGAAGAGTATTAGTCTATAAACCAACAGCATGTCTCTGGCCACTCATGGCATAGTCTATAACTGGACCTATACACCTTAAGAGCAACCCAAGGAAACCAGGAGGTGGGTAGATGGATAGAGTAGCCAAGGGATTTGAGATGTGACCATGAGGGCAAACCAAGATCCATAGTACCCCTTATTTGGGAAGCTGAGAATAGGTGGAATGAAGATACAAGAGTGGGATGGTATGAACCTTGATTTGTCCCCCAAATATGACAGCAGCGTCCTTGTGAATGACTTGAGGTGACCCCACAGTGCACTGAATAAGGAACACTGGTATTCCTTGTTCCACCATTTATTTTTCTGACCATAGCTTTTGCTGATCTTTCTAATTCCTGATTTTCTTAACATGGGTGAAATAACAACCTTACAATCGTTTTCAAATCATTAAGTGAGATGTGAATGTGGAGTGCTTATCACAATCCTTAAAATTTAGAAAAGTGCTTAACACATGGCTACTCTTACCCTCATTGTCATCAAGGACATTGCCGATATTTCTTATTATAATTAAAATAAAGCTTGACAATGGCACTTTTAAATCAATTTATATAGGTTAAGAACTAAAGGGAGTTTATAAGTTTGGACTAATGTAAATATATCAGTAAAACAAAAAAGTTTCTTCTGGTAAAATTTAAATGTTATGATAAGTACTTACCATTCTTAGCCTTTTTCCAAAGTGTTATTAAGGCAAAGGAACATGTTGCCCTGTCCTGTCCGTTTCTGGTTCCACAGTGCCTGTCTGCCACCATAGAGTCATTAATGTCTTTTTGTTTAAAGTAGATGGGCAGTAGGTGGAAATGGGAAACTTGTGCTGGACTTGGAATGTGAGGAGGACAGATGAATTTTCTCACAGTGGGTTCTTGCAACCAAAAATACACTAGGCCTTAGTAAATTTCAGACAAGTAGATGTAAGTCAAAGGCCCAAACGCTTCTTTGTTTGGGCATTGAGCATGGCTTTCCACAGGATACTCAGCCAAGCTGCAGTCAACCCTGAAGGGAGTATCTACCATGGCACAGGAAGAAATTCCCTGCTTCTTGGGTAGAACAGAGAAGTCACTGGAGAATATGAAATGGAGTCAGGCTGAAGAACTAAGACCAGAGACTTGCAGGAAAGAAATGACAACGGAAACAAAGTCTTAACAGATCACAGCTGTACTCTGAGAGGCCCTTTCCCTCTCAACTTTGCATTCATATTTATAGCACTAGATTCCCTGAGATCAAGCATCTCCCTAGAAGGGGAACTATCTAGATATCCAGCTCTGCCAGAAATTCTTCAGCTTCTCCCAGATGGACACCATTGTCTTAGGCCATTCACTCATTCAAGAGACACTGAGTACTTTCCTTATATTAATCCCCTTGGCTGCTCTCAGGAAGCCAACCGGGGTCAGATACATTTATCAGCCAGTCACTGAAATACTTGGAAAATGGCAGCATCATTAAGTGTAGCAAAAGAGAAGATGGTGCCATGAGTATCTACAGAAAGGAGGTTTGACTTGAGTAGGGGAAGCCTCTCTTGGGGAAATGTCAGTTCAGACCAGATCAATAAGAGTTAACCAGGCTGGGCAGAGGGGGTCTGAGGATGTAAAGTCGATATAGAAATGGCACCTGTCTGCAAGGAGCATAGTCTAAATGAAATGGTTACAGGGCATTGCAGTACTTGCTATTTTTGTTAAAGATTCTTGTGGCCACATTATCACCTAGGAAGGAAATCTAAAGCAGATTCTGTGGAGAGGGTTGGTCCTCAAAGAAGTCTTCCTGGGAAAAGTGACACTTGAGTTGATTTTTGAATGATAGTATTACTGTTAGCTTGTGAAACTTCCTGGAGTCTTAAATGTAGGGGTTTTGTTTTGTTCTGTTTTCCCTCAGTTGGTCTCAGATTCTCCATGTTTGATGTCCTGGCAACACAGTGATCCTTGCTAGACTCCAGGTGGAGAGAGAGAGAAAATTGAGGGGCAAGCAGTGAAGCAGTTGGGTTTGAGGAGATGGGGTGAGGGAAAATTGGGGAGTACGTTACTTTCCAGTCAGTCAGCTTACCTGGTGAAATTCTAGAATTCTATTTCTGACTCAGGGAAGGGGAAGGAAAGTTGGGTAGTACCTTTTCTTCCTACTTCATGACTGGGGAAGTAAAGAAGCCTCATTTCAGGTAATGGTGGTCTCTCGGCCACCTGTGTGGCTTCTACCAAAGAAATCCATGAGAGTTTTTTTTTGTTGTTGTTGTTGTTTTTTTTTTTTTAACCACAGTGTGAACCATTAACCTGGATGTTGTGAACACACATCCTGGCTGAGCATGGTGGTGTGTGCCTATAATCCCAGCAATTTAGGAGGCTGATGCAGGAGTTTTGTCAGTGCAAAGCCAGCCTCAGCAACTTAGCAAGGCCCTAAGTAACTTAGGAAATTGTCTCTACATAAAAAAATGAAAAGGGCTAGGGATATGGCTCAGTGGTAAGTATTTCTGGGTTCAATCCCCGGTGGCAAAGCAAACAAACAACACATCCCTGTGCTCCTCAACACACCTGCAGAATCAATATGAAGTGGAAAATGTCTGTATTTTTAACAAGCTTCTTATGTATACTCCCAAATTACTTGAGTTACACAGGAGTATGATGGGATATGATAGTCTCATATCACTAGTCTCATAAAGTCAATAAGAATGGGTCCTGAAAATGTGCCTTTATATTGCAAAGTACTGCAAAAATAAAGAATTATTCAAATATTTGGCACTCAGAAGGTATAGACTAAAATTGTCTGGACAAACTTTTTTGGTAGGAACTTTGGCTCAAGCAAATCATAGTTGTTCTCAATGGTGTGATGTGAGTTGGTATCTTTCCCTTCAAAATGGGATGTATAAGCACACACGGGCACTCCCTACCCAAATGCTGAGGGCTAATGACATAATGTGACCAGTGAGCCCCATGACCCTTTCTTCTATTTATGGTGTATAAAATTATCTGTGTTGAATTTTTCCCTCACAACTGCCCTAGAGCTTGGGTCCAGAATGTCATGGCTAGAAGGGGCTTGTGACATTACCCAGTACACACTGTGTTCACACTTTATTCTGAAATGAGAGAGAGGCCCAGCAAGGCAAAGTGAAATGCCCCATGCACACACAGTCAGGTAGTTCAGGACCAGGGTTAGAACTGGCTCTCCCAGCACTTCTTCATTTTCAGGAGGTAGGCCAAACATGCTCTAGGTTATCCTGCAGTGCTGGTTCATTTTTCTTGGGAAACCTGATTTCTTTTTCTTTTCTTTTCTTTTTTTTTTTTGGTTGAAAAGCTGTCTTTCAGTGTCCTTATTCTTTTAGTTTCTTGAGCACATATTATGTGACAGGCAGTAAACACTTTATGTGTATTAGCCATCTAATTCTTAGCAGTCCCCACTAAATATCCCCATTTTAAAGTAGAGAAGACTGAAGTTTTAGAAACTTTCAAAAAGATTCCAAGGATTTTACTATTTTACCCTTTATCTCACTGCTAGTTATTCATGCTGAGGTACAAAGACCCCTTTTGTATAGTTACAGGGTCAGGTAGCCTTGAACTACTCTTTATATTTAGAAAATACAAGATAAAGTGTATCAAACATTAACTTTACACAGAGTTCTGGGGAACTTCTTGCTTTATCAAGTTACACTTTTACATTCCAGCGTGTTCTCATGGAGCAGTGGCTGTCTTCTGTCTGCTTTTTCCCCTCCAACATCCTTTTGTATAACCTTGCTTTTTATAAAATAAGATAAGCTTCATTGAAGAGAATTCTTGTTTTCTGTGGAGCATAAATTTTTATTTGGGGGCATCGGCAGCTCCATGATGGGAAGATATCCATGCTGTTTATTCTCCAAGGGGAAAGGCTGTGCTGTTGGTGCCATGCAGAGGCACGTGGATTTGGGGCCTCCCGAGGCCAGCCTGCTGCTCCAGGGCAGCCCTGGGGAACACATCTGGTCCAAGAGTTCTCACCCTTCACACCTTATATTACTGTGTATTCCAGGTGTGTGCTATGTATTTCAGTCTCAGGCAATATAGTCAAACTGTATAAATTCTGCCATTTTCAGATTAACATAATAAATTAGAAAAAACAAGTAGGCAAAAGAGCTCACATAAAGTGGAATGCCTTCTACTATGTAGTTCACCGTAGACTATTTGCAGGGGTGTCTCCCTGAACCTCAATAGTGAGCATGTAAACACTCCCACCCCAAGACTCAGATCACTTGTCTACTTGGACACGGAGCCTCTGTTGTGTCCCTAAGCAGTTGGGAGAGGAGAGGGCGTAACCACTGTCATTCACTGTGGATGTGAATGCTGTGTATACACTGAATACAGAAATTACTATACACGTGGCATTCAAGTCATCTCCAGGGACTTCCTACAGCTGCTTTCCTGAGAAGTGGTGGTCACAGACGTGCCAAGCCTTTTTCCAAGTAGTTCTCTCTGCCTGGCATACCCTCCCTGCTCTTCTCAGCAAAAGCCCCATGTGTGGGTACTGACCCTTGACCCCATGGAAGCCCTTTCTGGCCTTCAGGGCTAAGAGGACTTGGTGAGAAGATGACAATATCCCTGGGAAGGAGCTGCTGGCTCTACCTTTAGCATTTTGGTTTTAGGCATTTATCAAACGCCTGCTGGATGCAAGGCAGATAGCAGTAATTAATGCACAGTACCCCCTCCCTTTGCGGCAGAACTTATGTGCCTAACAGCTAGTGTAGTCGTCTGAAATTCCTTTTAGCTCTTGCAAATAGAGACTTATAAATCTGTTTTAATAAACTTAGAGGTAAATACCTTGAGATGAACCAGCAAGGGCTTTGGGGCTGGTGCCTAAGAGTACTTGAAGTCTGGGAAGTATATTGTGCAAGGAGGGGTGAGGCCTCAAGCTTGCCTGCTCTCACACCAACCCTTTCCCTTGCCATCCATGCCTCACGCCAGCACATAGACAGGCCTACCACCTGCACCAGCCCTGCCTCCACGTCAGCACTGCCCACCTGCTCTGTGCTGCCAGCTTTCAAGGGGCAGGAACAGCAAGTAGCTTCTTCTTCCTAAGGACTTTGGGGAAGTTGCCTTCAGACTCAGGCATGACATTTTTACATTGTTTTTGGTGCTGGATTCCAGCCATTTTTCTCCTCTCAATAAAGAGAATAAGGTGGTCTGGCCACTGAAGCGTCCCAAGCTGCTTTCCCCACATGCTCCTTGGAGTGAGAAAGCACAAACTCCATTGTGCAGTCTCCAGTTCCCCTGAACAGCCAATGGTGGTCTAGGACTACAGAGCTGTTCTTGGGTTGGCTGGGATCTCTCCCTTCATCCCCTGCTGGGGACCACAGGGTCACCTGCACTCTCTCCTGCCCTGAGTTGTACTGGGGAAGGCCTGCGTCAAGTGCCTGCTCTGAAGGGGTGTTGTCATGACAACCACTGGGGACCAGGCCAGGGAGAAGCCAGCTCCTGCAGTGCATTGACTTTAGATGGAGCAGAATGAGGAGGAGAAGGAAGGTGAGCCAAGAGGAATATGCGAAATAGGAGTCTGGATGCCAGGGTACCATGGACATGTTTCTCAGGTGTTCACTTTTGCATGGCTTAATGCCAAGTGTGTTGGGGAGCCTGAAAGATGTGAAATCTGTCACTCCCTGCAAGGAGTTAGTTTACAATCTACTCACTTACAAGGTGTTTACTGAACCACACCCTCCCTAGGTGTTGAGGGGTAAATCATGTAATAGACCTCCCCCTCCATGGTCCACAGTTGGGTAAGCATTTGTCATCAAGGCTCTCCCACCATTGAATGTGAAACTGTGCTGTTTTGATTCATCTTTTACATTTTCTGAATTATTTTATTATCCAAAGTAACCAAATCCCTTTTTCTTGATTAGAGTTGTTGGCTGCCAAAATTAGAGCTTTGAATCCACTTTAATTTTTCTACTCGATACCATCTGTCCTTGTCCCAGCATTCAGGCTGATCCCTATTTAGGGACAGAACAGGTAAAGAAAATTGAGAAGAAGAATCGTTTATTGTATCCCATAAATAGCAGGAAATCCTGGGCTCTAATTTCCCAGTGGGAGAAAAGCTTCTGTAGGTCTAAGTCACAAGAGCATATCTCAAAGCAGATTGTGTATGGAATAAGAAAGATTTCTGCAAATCCCTATTCCTCCAGAATAATGTTTGTAATTGCTTAGACAATGGTCTCATAACAAATAAGTCCGTCCCAATAATTCTTTGGTAGGCAGGGAGATAGAGAGTACTGTCTTTCAGAGAGTGACAATTAAATATCATTACCTTCAGCTGAGTAAACACCGCTGCGTGGTATGCAGTGAACATCTCCTAAGATTGTCTGCAGATGGTTCAGATAGTCTATATTTTATGTGTTCCATTCAGTAGGTAAAAATCCTAGTTGTACTGACTGTTAAAACCACTGGGAGTTATATTCTGCTTTCTCCTGCTGCTGCTAGGATCGTTGCTGCTGGCTTTCCAATTGTCTCCACTCTCTCTTGGAGACTATTCCATCCACAGAACTGTAATAATCATCTGCCCATTGGAAAGAAAAGGATGTCATTGAGAGATATCAGGAAAGAAGATGAGGCTGTGATATAGACCAGCGGAGGTCCATGATGGTGGTCTGTGGTAAATAAGATACAGACTTTGTCCATATGTATTTTATAGTCAAATGGGCAGTGCTGACGAAGTGTAATATAATATATGTTTTATCTGGTTAAAACTCAATGTAATTGGTCCTATAAAAAGGGACAAAGCACCCCTGCCCCCATGAGTCCCATCTTTAAGAATGCTGTCCTCATTCTTCTGGTCCACCCAGCACAAAAGACCTGATTTGGGGGCAATTGTATCCATTATTTCCTGGCCCACACTATGATATCCAGTTACTCTGGAACTTTCCTGACATCCTTCAAGTTACTTCCCTTCCTTCCTTCTGCCACCATCTACCTTGGTCTTTTTACCTCCTCCCTGTATTATTTTCCTTGCTTCTTAAGTTGATTTCTTTGCTGCTGCTGAACTGACTTCCTTCAATTCCATTCCAGGCACTCTCTCCAGGTGAAAGTTCCCTGATGCATGTCCTTCCTCCTGAGCTTGCCTCTCCCCACAATCACTCATCAGCCAATGGTGAAGGGGTTGCTCAGAATCACTCAGAAGCTCCTGCCTTGTTGGGGATGAATCTCAAACCTCTAACCTTCTCCAGGCTGCCAGGGTGCTGCCTTTCTGAACTGCATCTCCTCTCTTTGATCATGACCTTCTAGCAATGCACTTTCCTCGCAGTCTCATGATAGGCTTGGCATGTTCTTATTTTCTCCTTTGCCCTGCCTGATTCCAGGCTCATAAGAGTCCTTCCTCTTCGTGAGGCCACTCTGACCACTACAGTCTGTAGAGGGCTACTGCTGGGCATGAGTAAACACTTACTTGTCCATCAATAACAAGCCATGCTCATTTAGGATGATGCAGGAGACCCCCTAAGCCCCTGGACCTGTTGCCACATCTGTTGTTAATCATCTCAGACCCAAACACCTGCCTTTAATCTTCTCCATGATAGTGATTTATTAAAGAAATGTTTTTTCCTAGAAGGATGGACCAGAATGAAGAGAGATTTTTGGAGCTGTAGAGTTCCGAGCTTTTAACTTGATCATGGTTCTTTCGTCAATCGAGGTAAGGCATCCAAGGATAAGCAATGTCTCTGACAGTGGCCTCCAACAAAGGCCAATATTTTTGTGTGGTTTCTCCTCCTCTCAATTCCCTAATTTAGGGATAGGTGGAAGAGGCAAAGACACAAGAAGTTTCTAAAGGTGACTGTGCCCAAAGGTGGCCATTATACACTGAGTGTGGGGATGCAGAAGGAGGGCACTTTACAGTGGGAAAGCCTTCGGTGTTGTTCTCATTGTTATATGTCAGCACTTCCAGCTAACACCAAATTTCATTGTGCTTCAGTTTAAAAACGCTTCCTGACATCTAAAGAAATGCTGAAGGCACTTGCCTTCCCAACAGAAAATCCTAAATATGATTATTCTGAGAAACACTGGCAGCAAGATCACGTGTGAGTAGAGGGGCTAGAAGTCAAATGCTCATGTGTTTCTGCTGTTGGAGTCTTGACAGTCAGAAATAATATCCTCTGTCTTTTATCCCGTGTTTCTCTTTTATACCTGAATATTAAAAAGCTAGGCGTAATGAAGTGCATAAGATCGAATTAGAAGTGGGTTGGAATACCTTCATTTTATACAGAATATACAGTGAGTGGGCTCTTGCTTCTCTCCTCTGCTGTCCTCTGCCTGTCGAGTCTAAGGAGACCTGGCAGCCTGAGATACCCTTGGGTGTTCAGGGAGATGGTTGAAGGCTCGTGTCTTTGATGTGCTCACCTACCAAAAATGTCACATCACCACTGTTTCTGGTGCTTCCCATTGAACAGTACAGGCTCACTAAAAGGTTATTTCCAAGTCTTGTCAAGTATAGATCATTAAAGGCATCACCTTTCCGTGGCATGCCTCAAAAATCACCAGGGACCAAGAGGACAAGCAGATGCAAAGGTTGAGTAGAACAAATACTGTCAACCAAACAGACAACCACATCCGGGCCTTTCATCTCCACTGGGCAGAAGTAGCGAGTGGTGGCTATTTGTAAAAGTAACTGGATGGGCGGGCGTCTGCTTTTTTATCACTAAAATAGGCCCTGTCTACTCTGGAACTGGTCTTGGTAACTATTTTTCATTCTTTGCTTTTATTCTAGAGTAGAGATTGCCCATATTTTTAAAAAATGGTTTGTATGTTTCTGTTTGTTTTGATTCCTGGGACTGTGTTTAGATGACAGAAACACCAGATTGAAAGATGGTCCATCTGGTATCTTTGGCTTTCATAAAAGCCAGTTTGAATCACTTCATGGTTGATCCAATGGCTGGAAAAACACATATTTACCCAAAATATGGTTAATTCTGGGCCTCTGAACAAGCCTGGGTCTCATCTTCTTGGATGGGTCAGCCGTCTTCAATTCTTCTTCTTTTTATTTTCTCCAGTTTGGGAGACACTGTAAATAATGGAAGGAACCTGGAATCTGGGGAGCCTCAGCTAGCATTCTTGTTTTTCTGCATGAGAGTGCTTCCCTTTGGACAAGATATTTTGCCTCTCTGCACCTCCGTCTCTTCATTTAATGTAAGGATGTTAATGCCTACCTCTTGGGATTTAGGGGAGGGCTAAATGTGAAAACCCACTTAACAGTGTCCAGCATAGGATCTGGAAAATCAATCACACACACTTCAGGACTGGTGTCCACTTGGATATTGTAATTTACCTGTTTTTTTTTTTTTATTTCCTTCATTAGTTCTTTTTAACTTCATGTTTTCCTTTCAAAACATAGAAGTACATATATTTTATGCATTGGAATGATAAATGATTAATTGGATAAGAGTCAGTTCTTACTTATAAATAGCCTGATTTTCCAAGACAATGTTTAAAGGCTGCTTTTCGATAATAACACAGTTACCTTGAACACACTGGAGTTGTAAGCCCACAGGAAGGAATTTTACCTGTCAGAAGACATTTACTCTGCTGAGTGAAGGATGGAGAAAGGAGTGCCTGTTGTTAATTATTTAAAGCCACTTTTTCTGACAACATTTCTCAAATCTTAATGATTCCTTCTGTTGCCTTATAGACATTAGCAGGGTTATTGTATGCTTTCATTGAGATAGTGCTAAAAATATAGGAAGGGAATTTTGAAATGTGATAAAAGACCAGGGTAACCCTATTTTTCTACCTGTGTACTTTTTCTAAATATTGCTTAAAAAAAACAGCTGAAAATTTCAAAGCAGACCCTTTCTTTCTGAGACCATTTTTGTGAGGTGGGCCTAATGATGGCCTAGCTGGTGGCTTGGGCAACTAACCACCTTAAGAAGCAGAAGCACCTACAAGGTATCTTCAGTATAGTGGTCTGGGCCGCAAGGCATCCATGTTTTCTGTAGGAAAGCAAGTGATTTTCCCCCCGCACAGCTTAAGGTGCTGTGTAAACATTAGCCACAAAACAAATACCAGTTTCACTCTGGCCCTGGTCACTTGGTAAAGCCATGCTTATCTCGTGAATTGCTTGATGAGGGGTAAGGAAGAATCTGAACAAAAACCCACCTGTAAAGCATATCAGTATCACACTTTGCTACAGAAAGGGTACAATTCGAAGAGGAGGAAGAACTGGAGAAGAGGTGAGGGCGTAGGATGGTCCAGGTGGCTTCCTTCACTACCCTGTGGATGAACTCAGATGAGTATAGGACTATTTTATGTGCATGAAAGTTAAAGGAAGAGATAACTGTTACTTTACTGGTGTTGCCCAGTTGGTCCTGTTTCATAAACAGTGTCTTGTTTGATTTTATCACTTAACCTGTGTTGCTTATGCCCCTCCAGCTCCTGAAAAGTATTCAGTGTTTAAAATAATATGCTTAATGAGAAATAAAGCCAAACACGTTAATTGAAGGGACTTTACTGGATGCTGATTATTGCTTGCAGCCGAGAGGAAAAGGTGTTTCTTGTACCTCAGAATGAGAAACACAGGGATGTGGGTTCCATTCCTGACCCTGCTCTCCTCAGGTTTCCTCTTTTCTAAAGGACAACCTCAGCTATCATCTGACACTTTCAAAGCAAAGTTTGACTGAATCCATTCTGTTTTATCTACAGGAGATCATTTGTTTGGAAAGTAAAAGTTCTTTTCCTATCTTTAGCTTCCTGCCTTATTCTTTAAAATTTTGTTTTTACTGGTACATAATTTAATAACATGTAGAAAGAACCCACAGAATGGGAGAAAAATCTTTTCCAGCTACTCCCTGGACAGAGGATTAATATCCAGAATATACAAAGAATTCCTGCCTTATGTATGTTTCCTCTTGTCTTCAGGAGAGACTGTGCACATGTAAAAGCAAATTTTCAGTGCGAAGATGCTGACTGAGTCCACCCATAAACCATTCTACGCATTTGTCATCATTCTTTTCACTTTTTTCCCCCTTCATAATCAGTCCAAACGGGTTTGCTTGAGATAAAACTATGGCTTTCTAAGTCACACCTACCACCCAGCAGCTTTGGGATAAAAATATAATGTAGTTTTATTTTGAAAGCATGCCTTTTAGGGAAAAGGAAATATTCAGCTTCACAAAGAATAACCCAAATAAATGGTCTGGACTCCCCCTTTTCCTTAAGTATTGAATTTTTGGAAGGAAACCTTCCCTAAGGAAGGGTGTGTGTGTGTGTGTGTGTGTGTGTGTGTGTGTGTATACACATATATGAAATGTGTGTGTCTATAATGCCTTGGGAGTGCTGAAGGAACAAATGAAGTCTAAGCACTCTTCACGCTATCCTCTAGCTACAAAAATAACCATCAGCTGTGTTGTCTCCCTGTAGCTCCTTGAACAGGGAGAAGCAAGAATTTTGTTTTCTTAAGGCATTCTCGAACACTGCATCCCTGGCTTTGTTGCTGGGCTCTGCTGCTCTGTCTGGGTCTCTGCTCTTCCCTGGAGACCAGATTCAGAGCCAGTAGTGACCAAGAAATGAGGAAAGGAGTCCTGGCACCCACTCCTGTATTACCAATCAGAGCTGCACGCCCAGCATTCCCGAGGCTGTGGTCACAATAAAGTGGCTTCTCACTGAGCATTCTCTGCTGCCTGAGGGGTTACCTGAGCAAGGCCAAATTACATCTGGATATGGAGAAAACAAAGAGAACCCAGGGCCTCTGTCCTCTTCTTCAGAGTGAGTCAGGAGGCCGCCATCCAGCCTCAGGGGAAGCGGGGGTGGGTTGCAAAGCCAGATTTTTGTGTTTTAAAAAAAATGTTTTCACAGCTGACAGCTGTATGCAAGCAGTAACATACTTCACCATGAGCATCTTAAAATATGAGGAACCAAGTCTATTGGATTTGGGTGAAAACCAATGGATTCAGGGCCAAGTGATTGGTCATTACAGGGACAAAAGCAGGAGTGAGGTATTTTGCTAAAACTTTAAACATTAAGATAAAGATTTTTGAATATAGAAATTCTTGTTCCCTAAGATATTTCTATTATAATACCAGGTAGCCCCAAAGACACTTTAAATGAATTAGAAAAAGGTTTTGCTTCTATCACCACTGGAAGGCAGGATGAGACATGTCCTTTCCATAATTCTGTACCAGGTTCACAGCCATGTAAGTCGGGTACAAGCTGGACACTTGTGCAGGGCACAACCAAACCAACTGTACATGGAGTACTACCTGAAGTCCTCCTCTTGGCCTTTCTCTTCCCTGTTGGAATTTTTGTGCACCTTTTCCACTTTTGTCTTATTAATGAACTATACAAAGACTACTAAGAACTCATGATAATACACTATGATCTAGAATGGAACAATCAGTAAGGGAACCAAGAACCCAGTCTCAAAATACACACTCAGAATAGCTGGAATATTTCCTATAGAATGGGAAATAGTGCAGAAATAGACTGTCTTTGATCTAATGAAGCAAATCCATTTTCAAAAACTATAATCTGATCAATGTCATTTCCCCTCCATTTCTTTTCCTTCCTTAGGAAAGGAGATATCATAGCTCAGGATGTTAGCAAGGTCTGATACTAGAACCACCATTGAAAGCAGCCTTTGTGGAACTGCTGCTGGTTGCAGTCATCTGAAGGATGGGAAGTATTATGTGTGAGCCTTTGCCATCCAGACTCCTGAATGTGACTCTCAGCAGACCAAGGAATCTGAAATCTAGAACGATGACAATAAAAATAAAACCATTTAGTCTAATTTGCTCAGTTTCTCCTCAACATTGATAAGACATATAAGATCCTTCCCTTCCCCACTGGTCCTATCTAATGAAACACTCATCATTCTCTGTGCATATACTACACTGACATGGCACTAATGATCAGCACTTCCAACTCTTGCCTCTCTGGGATAGTGGGCATAGCCTCATCAAGCACCCCATGTCTCCTGTTTCTGATGGTTGATTGCAGCATCTCTATTTCAGGAAGCAGCAGTGTCTATGTGCATAAGACTTCCAAGTTTTTTAATAATAATAATAATAACAACAACAAAAGTTGATTGCATTCACAAGAAGACATGGGCATCTCCACTGGAAGGCAGAATGAGGGGAGCCTGCTCTATTCTCTTTGGTAATAATCATTACAGAGTTGGACTGCTCCCTCTTGGCGTGAAGTCACAACCCCTCGCAAAGCTCATGGAGAATGGTCAGTACAGCCATAAGAAATATTTTGAAGCCACGACTGAAACTTTAGACTTTTCTGCTCATGGAAGTGAGGGCCAGAAATAGCAAATTCCAGGCTTCCCCAAAGCCTCTCCACAGGCTTCGGGATAAGAACAGTACATCTGAGCATCACTAGGTGGCATAGCTGCCCTGGTGTATTTTTCTCAGGAAGCCTCTTTGTAACTGCTGTGGGCTGCTTTGATGTAATTGATAGGATCCCCACCCAGAAGGTGCCAGTACAGGCCATTCTGGTCAGTAAAGGATTCCAGCAGGAAAGGGCGGCGGGACTGTCTCCAGGAGAGAGAGGAGCTGTGCACTAGGGTCTGTCACCGCAAGCACCATTCATCCTGCCAGGCTGCTGCACAGGAGCTCAGCTTTCCCGTTGTGATCAGTATGCCCCGGGAAGGCTCGCCTGTCTCCTTCACCCGCCTCAGGCCCTACCTCCCACTCTCCAAAATACGGATGGAATATATTTTCAAAATTCTTTCTAATTCTTTCCAAGTTGAGGATGTGGCAATATCACTTTTTATTTACCCCAGTGCCATGGGCTTCGTTCTCTTCTGACATGCTGCCAGATCCAGCTCAGAGACAGCCTTCTGCATGAGCAGCCACCGTAGCCTCCGCACATCCGGAAATACCTGTTCTGTTCCCTGAGTGGTTCTTCCGTCAGCAAACATGGGCTGAGGGTCAACACTTGGGAACACTGCCTTCTCCTCTGTTTCTTCAAGATGGGTGTGCCATGGCACCCTGTTGCCTGTGGGGAAGTGCAGAGGTTAAGTGAATCCCTGACAAGGAGCCACGACCACACAATGCTCACCTGTCTAATATTCTTGATTTGATCCTTGTTCACCTCTTTCTCAACATAGGCCTTATTTGGGTAAGCCAATCAACCAAATACTCAATTTCCTGGGATGATAATAATACCAACCTCATTGGGATGAGCATTCAAAGAAATTCTTCACGTCAAGCCACTGGGATGTTTGGCACATTACCAAGTACTCAATAAAAACTCTGTTACCACAGGAAAAAGTATCACAGCCAAGACTAAACCCAACTCTTTGGCCTGAACTGCATATGTGTTTGCCTCTTCTGCATACTCCTGTGTGCTTTCCACCGTGCTGTGCTGCCTGCCCTTGACACTTAGAGTGCCTGTTGGCCGTCACCTGTGCGTTGGGTTCTCTTTTTCACATATGTGCCCTCCACCTAGCTCGTGAGCTCCCTGAAGACAGAGACCACATGAAATAACAGTGTCTTTCTACTTTATTGTCTAGATATTTAAAAGACTTATTCGTTGTAGTTATCTGAAAAAAACTCTAACTGTGGAAAGAAACTGTGTTAAGAAACTTTTTAGAGATTTCATTGTTATTATTAGTGCTGAGGATCAAACTCAGGATTTGTACATGCTAAGCACATGTCTTGTTACTGAGCTGTACCCCCAGCCCTCTATTAGAAATATTGACATCAGCAATGGAGTAGGGTTCCCAAACTATACCCCAAGGGCAGGGGCTGGCACATTTCTCCTGCCAAGGGTCAGAGCATGAACTGTCCCAGGCTGTGTGAGCCCTGCAGCGCCTGCCTCACTTCCCTCAGCTCTGCGGTTGCATTGTGCAAACAGCCATGGACGGTAGGTGAATGAGTAAGCTCAGCCATGTGCCAGGGAAACTTGATTGACAGAGACAAGCAGCGGCTGGACTAGACCCCCCCATGGACAGTGGTTTTTCCAACCCTAGCTATAAGGGACAATTAAAAGTGTGATTCTGGAAAATGGATTTTTGTGGTCAAATCCAATGAGACCTCTCTATCCTTGGTTGACTAATTCAACTTCACAGCACTAGTTACCATGTTCAAAGCTCTGAGAAGTCCTGCAGTTAGGAAACACTTTTAACTTTATTTAACTACAATTGCTGCTTGTGGAATGAGCTCTTCATAGCATATCAATTAATAAACATACTGCAGAACAGAATTCTTCCCATCACTGGTTAGAAATGCTAGCTTTTCTGATGTTGATTCACTAAAGTCATACCCATCCTATTTTTAAATGGTAGGGGATTGCATTTATGAAGTAGTCATTTGAGGACATGGACTTGTATGATAACCGACTTGTGCAACTTTGTGTTTGTCCACGGGAAGAATTTAGCAGCTCATTAGAGCCACACTTGTGCATGAAATGCGAACGGGAGGCTGCTGGAGAACGGTCTATCACAATGCCCATCTCTGTCGAGCCCCAACATGAGTGGGAGTCCTTAGGAGTCGTGTGGTTTAATACATCTGTCTCCTTGGCTGCTGTGCCAGCTTTTCATGACAGTGCTTTCCATCATCTGAAACACGTAATTGCTTTTGACGACAACAGGAGAACGGTGGCAGGAGAACTCTCCGCGGTTCCCCAAAACACCCGGGCGCCAGCATCTCAGGTCCAGTCAACTTAAGCAGATGCAGTACTGGAACATGAGGGTTTTCAGACCCTGGAGGGCACCCACTGGGGGGATGACCTGGAGTGGCTGCTTCATGGCATTATTTTGAATGTAGGGATTTGTGGGTGGAGGTTTGTCCACGCGATGGAACTCTGACGCAGAAGCTGCTGTGGAGGAAGAGTCAAGGTGGGTCTGTGCTTGACAGCAGGATGGCTTGTGGCTGTCTCTGGGGCCAGAAGTGGGTCTTGCTGCTCATGAAGTCCAAGGAATGGCAGGTGTCTGAAGAGTTGAGACCTAAGTTAAAAAACCTGTAAGTAAGAAGCCCAAGTCCCATGTTCCCACCAGCACCTTCCCGCCTAGACTAGAGTTGTTCAGGAGCAATTCTAGATGGCCCCTGCTGGAACTGACATCCACGTCTTCATTCCTGAGCTTATGAAACTGCTACAACTGCATGCACACACCAGCAGAGCTTCCCTATAAAATAACATAGCCAGTAAGAGGCTGGCTGTGGGAGCCATGATACTCACTGGCTTTTGAGCAATGGCCACTTCAAGAAGATTTGGGGCATGGGCAGGAAGAGACCTGGGGACAAGGATCTGTTCTCTCTTCTGTGTGGCTCTTTGCAGTGGATGGAGACCTTGCTTCTGGAATGTTTGTGCCTCTCTCTCCTCTGCTGCCTGGCCAAGTCACTGATGTCTCAGGGTCCTGGCTCACCAGAAAGAGGAAACCTGGTCCCCACGTTCAACTTTCCTAGGATAAAGTGGGCACTTGGATGAGTGAAATTGGATGACCTAGGAACAAGTTATCAGGCTGTAGAGAACACACCAAGTGGACCTGTACTTGATTTAACCAGCAACATGGCATAATCTTACTTTAAAGTATTATTGATGTTTAGTTTTTTTAGTTTAGTTTTAAATAGATTTTAAAGGGAAGAAGTCACAAATCTACAAGTGAGGAGATGGATCTTCGTGCATTTTTGGTCACTGGGGTTGCAAACTTGTTAGGGTCTCACCAGAGCCTCTCTCAGGTATATGTGCTTTTGCCCAAAGCAGCATCTAAATACCTGGTTAAATAAATCCATGAATCACTTCTGCCCCCTGGGGAGTTTTAAAGTTGCCCATTTCATCTCTCTTGGAACATATTTTGGTTAGGATGGTTCTGTCCAAGAAAAAGAGACAGAGGCCTCAGATTTTCATTGATTTTTTTTTAAACCATTCTCAACATCCTCATTCTGATTTATTTCTCGAGAACAAGGTGAGAGCCACTCCAAGGAGATGTTCCATTTGCCGTTTGGAAAAGGTAGAGAACACATCAAGGCTGCTGTTTCCAAGCCCTCTGGCGGCACTTATATGGTCTTAGTGTGTGTTATTCCTTTCTACTTGCAAAAACCTAAGCCCTGTTGTTTTACTCTTCTGGAAAAATGTGAGTATAAAATGAGAAAAGTTGTCTTCCTTTAGAAATCCTTTGAAATTCAGGACACAATTCCATCCCATGGTAAACCTGCCTTACTGCCTAGTACTGTGTGGAAAGTCTCCTGCAGGGGACCCAGACCATGTGGCCATGCCTGGAAGAGAGAATGCTCAAGTCTCTGTGCTGGTCACCAGAATAATCAGAGCACATTCACTAGTGGCACCCAAGAAGGCCCTTGGTGCTGCAGATTGGAGAACCCCACACTTTCTAGGATGAAGAGAAAATCCTCATGGGTGCCACACCAAAGGTGCCTAGAGTGCCATTGGCTGCCCCATGGAAAGTAAAAGATTCAGAATTGGCTGGAGCTGCCTAAGATGAATACGTCACACAGCCCCAGCACCTGGGAACACCAGAGCCACCATTTTAAGCAAAAGATACTCTCAAAGAAGGGTCTTGAGCTTGCAAATATCAACTGCACTTTGACAGAATGTGCTTTTGGCAGGGGAGCAGCTCTGAAATCCCCTGAGAGTCTTCATATTTCATCCTGACCACCTCAAAGTCAGAAGCACCTGAACTGGAGGTCATGCCAGGAGAGTTCCCACCAACTTCCTGAGGTTGAATGCCTGTTGGGGTCCCTCTGGCAGCGAGTCTGACTTCCTTTCTTTGGTTCAGGACTGGGTCCTGCAGGGTAATACCTCTCCCAGTCCCTCTGGGGTTTGTCCATTTATTCATTGAGCCACAGCTGGCACAGGACCCCTGCTGATGGTATAGGGACTTGGGGGCACCTGGCCTGCAGCATGGACGCCTTTACTGGCTAACTTGGGCTCACGCAGGTTAAACACCAGGCTGCTCCAACATGGTGACAAGCAGGATGACTGTGACATTGAGTTCCATATGCCCAAAGCCCACAGTCCT
The DNA here is from genome assembly GCF_021218885.2 of Marmota monax. Taxonomy (NCBI): domain Eukaryota; kingdom Metazoa; phylum Chordata; class Mammalia; order Rodentia; family Sciuridae; genus Marmota; species Marmota monax. The sequence goes on along the minus strand of NW_026693777.1, from coordinate 61,252,764 downwards.
TTTCATGAGGTGCTTCACAGCTCATAGAAACCTGCTGGCCATATCCCCAACCTCTCCTGGAGGCCTAGCCCCTGGGACGGTCATTAGAGTTAAGAAAGAGCTGACAGTGTTTTGCCAGAATGGAGTAGAGGAAGTGGAGCTCACCTAAGGGCCATCCTGTTTGTAGTGCCCAATGGCCATATGTAGACTACTCTCCTTCCTTGTGCTAATTAAAAAGGAAATTTATTTAAGACACACCTTCATATTCTCCCCTTCTCTACCCTCCCTCTGCCACGCGCACAGTGTCTGATGGGACCTCCAGGACCTGGCTCTCCTGATATCTCCTCCACTACCAGTGACTTCTCCATCTCTGCTGTCTCTTCTGCCCCTGTGCCCTCAGCCCTTTCTCCTTCTAGTCTGACCGCCAGGTGGAGGTTGTGGGTGTCTGGGGTCGAGTGTCAGGAGACAGAGACAATGGCTGGGACGGTTGTTCTCTGCATGCTGTGATATTCCCTCCTCTACCCTGAGCATTTGCTTCTGGTTTAAGAAATAAAATTGACTTTACATGTTTTTGAGATTTATTATTATTATTTTTTTTTTTTTTGTGAGGGTACTGAGGATTGAAACCAGGGGCACTTTACCACCGAGCAAGAACCTCAGCCCTTTATAATTTTTTTAATTATTATTTTGAGACAGGGTCTCTCTAAGTGGCTTAAGGCCTTGCTAGATTGCTGAAGCTGGCTTTGAACTTGTAATTCTCCTGCCTCAGTCTCCTGAGCCACTGGGATTACAGGCATTTGCCACATGCCTGGCCACTTGAAATGTTTTTATAGCTAAAGTGATCAGACAGTCCATTTATGTTGAGGATTTTAGATTGATAAGGGAATCAAATGGTGTGTTGAGGTGTACACCAGTCTCACGTCAGATCTTTGACTTGCCAGATCCTGCAGTGTGCCTCAGGCCTGCCTTTCGCTCTCCCCGGCCTGTCCCAGCCTTGCTCTCTGTTCTATGTGCCCTGCTCCAACACCTTCATCTCCTGTTTATTCCTGCATCTTTTCTTTGGGTGAGCTGAGTTCTTGTGATCCCAGCAGAAGCAGTTCTACCCAGAGTCCCCACCTTCTCCCCTTCTGTCCTGTTCTTAGACTTTTTGCTTTTCATATTGATTAAGAGACTTGTCCCATACAGCCTGGCTTCTCAGTCCCTGGCCTGCTTAGGGCTCACCTGGAAAACTCTATTTATAACTCAGTTCAGTTCTGAATTAGCAGTTCCTGGGGAGAGACCCAGGATTCAGGACTCTGAATTTCTAACCTGTTCGTTTGTGTTTTCAAGGACCAAATTCTCCCAAGGTCTAATGCTATGGGCCTGCTAAGATGAAAGACAATTAATCTGATGAGCACATCAATATTAATGAGCTGAAGAAAAAGTCAGGGACAGGCCTTACCCTTTCCCCAAGTGTCCCATATGTGGCACCTTCCTATACATAACTCATTTATTCATCCACTAAATATTTCTCCAGTGCCTCCTTTGTGCCTAGCCTGATTTTAGGCCTTCGTGCAGGGCTCCTGGAATTTCAGGGCGCTGGCAAAGCACCTGGGAGTCGTGTTAAAATGCAGATTCTGAGTCAGCAGGTCTGGGCTGGAGCCTGGGATGCTGCAGTCTGTGTGAACTCCCTATGGCTACGGATGCTCCTGGTCCATGCAGTGCAGCACAGCTGGTGAGGGGCAAGACCAGCACTGTCCAGGGGAAACGTGGCATGTGTTAAATACAAAGATGACTGAGCTGCTTGTGTGGTCTCCAGTGCACAGTCAGCACCCTTCAGGGTGACTCCTTCTGAGTGCTCAGTGGCCACAGGTGGCTGGTGGCTACTGCATTAAACATCGGGGTCCAGGTGATGCCTCATGGCTGGGTGACTCAGGGAAGTAACTCTAAGGGCAGCAGCAGTTTCCACTAAGGAGCCTTGCATGAGTAGCGGCCTCAAAGACGTGAATCTGAAACCAGCTAACTGCCCATCCCCTTGTGAAAAGATGAAGTAGAACTCTCAGGACTTGAGCACAGGTTCTTTTTTATTATTGTTTGTTCTTTTTAGATATACATGGCAGTAGAGTATATTTTGACATATTATACATACATGGGATATAACTTCCCATTCCTGAAGTTGTACATGATGTGGAGTTACACTAGTCGTGTATTCATATATGAACATAGGAAAGCTATGTCAGATTCATTCCACTGTCCTTTCCACTCCCATCCTCTATCCCCTCCCATCATTTCCCCCTGTCCAATCCAGTTAACTGCCACTCCTTCCTCACCCTGCCTATTGTGAGTCAGTATCTGCCTATCAGAACATTTCTGCCTTTGGTTTTTTGAGATTGGCTTATTTCATTTAGCATGAGAGCCTCCAGCTCCATCCATTTACCAGCAAATGCCATAATCTCATTCTTCTTTATGGCTGAGTAATATTTTATTGTGTATGTATACCACCTTTTCTTTAAACATTCAGCTATTGAAGGGCACCTAGGTTGATTCCATAGCTTAGCTATTGTGAATTCATCAAGCACAGGTTCTTCCTGTCTGAGGGAGCCATTTGCTTTTGGGATGCTCAGATTTCCTTTTCATCCTATCCTCCTCCATTTAAATGGAACCTCCTTAAGCCCTGTGGTGAGTTAGGAGGGCCTGCAGCAGGAACCTCCTTTCAGGTTGGTTTCTGATGTCACACCCTTTGAGCACAGCTTAGTTCTGACTTGTGTGTTGCAGCATGTTCTCTTGAAGCTCCAGGCTGTTACTGAACCGGGGACATGAGAGCAAGAGACTAGAGCAGGGTACAGGGTGCTCAAGTCTCCACCTCCACCCATGGTACCAGCCAGTCAGAGAAAAGGGGCCAGGTTATAGGACTTGGGGACACTTGAAACAATACAATTCTTTTGCTTCTGCCCTCTTCCCTAGACCCCATCCCTTGTCCTCCATGCTTCTGTATTTTAGGTGGTACTCTGTCCTCATTGACAGGGCGTTAGAAAGTGGCAAATGCAGCTGCTCCGGGAGGTGCATCACATGTCTAAACCTCAGCCACTGTCCATTTCCATGGTTAGCTGGAATTTGCTCCAGTGCTGTGCCTGATGTCCAGGTATTAAATTGCTCTATTAGAGTGAAATAGAGTTTAAGGGTTCATGTAGCCATGGCAGTTAGTGACTACTTAGCATGACTTCATTTGCGTAGTTTTTTGACCCTCTCTTATTCCATTTTTTCAAAGTTCTTGACAGGTAAGTATTTCCTGGAGAAGGAACACGGATTGAGCAGGAGTCCTCATCTGTGAGGTGCGCAGGGAGGTATGGACCACCCCAGTCCCCTTTGTCTCCCATTCTGTCACCTGGGTTTGATGTGTGCATTTGTATATCCAGGCATCCTGGATGAAGTATGGGCCCTGGGGTCAAGTTACCTAAGTTGGATTTTGGGTAGATTTTTTTTTTTTGGCCTTTTGTAAGTCATAGTTTATTTGTCTCTCAAATAGGAATGATGCTTACTCCAGCCACTTAAGTTTGAAAAAATGAGATCATCTATATAAAATCCCTTAGGATTTCTTGGAAGTGTTACCATCACTGTCACCATCACCAGTCTGTGCAGCCCAATGCCCTCTTTCCTGCATTGCTTTAAAGTGAGGAGTCAGAGTTTCTTTTCTAGTGTTTTCATTTCCAAAAGAAAATGGACCACAAGGCAAATCTGAAATCTACAAACAAGTTCAGATTCCTTCCGGCAGGCAAAAACAAGGTGCACACAGGTGTGGGTTGGCTAGCAGCTCCCAAAGAAGCCGGCTAGAGAGGGCCGATGTCAGGCGGAGGTGGGAGGCCACTACTGAGAGCTATCACACGTCTGCCCAGCCAGCTACGTACAAATTAATCTCTCGTGGCTGACCAATTATGCATAGTCTTTGGGGAAAAAAAACAAGTTAAGAGAAATGTGTTAGGGAGAGCACCTCTTGGGGTAGGAGGATAGATGGGCTCAGCTGGGGTCCAGGATATAGTTTCGCATCTGCAGAAAGGCTGATCTTATCAGAATGTGTCTGTAGCAACTGTGGCTAATCATGTATATGCAAAGCTGTTAGGACCAGGGCGGCTGGGCATCCTTGCTCTGCTGGAGCAGCTCCAGGTTGTGGCTGTTGACCTTGGGTCATCACAAAGAGTGCCTTCTTTCACTCCCAGATGAGGCTTACTTTGCACAATGCATCATATGGTCACCTTAATTATAAACACGTGGTGTCTGTGTACATGACAAAGGCACATACATTTCAGTGCTGGAAAAAGAATCTAACAGGCTGTCATTGGGATTACCTCTTTAGTTTTCTTTAGAGAATAGGTTGGCCAACCTAGACCCTATTACAGAGGATGGTTGGATGTGGTAGTTAAGAGATTTGGGTGCAAAACTGTGTATCCAGGCTCTAAGCCCCCCACCCCCCAGCTCTGCCATTTACATCCTGTGACTCCTTGGATACGTCACTTAGCCTCTCTGTGCTTGTTCTATGAATTCTAAACAGGGAAGAGAGGCACTTACTCCAGAAGGTCCAAAGGAGAGTTCTGATCGGTTAATAGTTAACACACCTGTAACAGTGGCTGACATTAAGCCCTTGATCAATATTTGCTGTTACTTTAGTCCCAGTCTCATTGTTCTTTAGCTGTTTGGCCACTGCCACGGACCTCTCTGAGCCCTAATTCCCTCATCTGTAAAATCAACCTACTAATTTCTGCCTCCTGGAAATATAGTAAGCAGCCAATGGGGTTCTGTGTGTGAAGAATTCAGTGCAGCACCTGGCTTACATGGAATGCTCAGCAAGTGCTCTTTTCTCCTCCCTCCCTGCCTGTGTACCCTTCTCCCTTCCTCCTTTCCTCTAACAAGACGGGAAGCATCCCTGTCGCTCACTGAGCTCATCCCTTCTTAGTTGGCTTGTTTCATGGGAATTTTGAAGTTGTTTTCTTTGATGTCACTGCCATGCGGGCCATGCAGCCCACCAGTGAGATAAGCAAACTTTCCAAGGAGGCTGTGACGTCTGAATGACACACAGAGGCCCAGAGCCTGTGATGATGCTCATGATTAGGGCAAGAGAGCTTTTCAAGTTGGCTTAATTTGCATAGGCATCTGGAAGATCTGTTGCTAAATGTCCTGGTGAGGTTTTGTTGGTTTGTCTTTAAATTTTCCCTCTTCCTGATTCGTCCTGGCCCTCCCATGTCTATGAGTTATTCTGGCTTCCAGGAATATTTCCATTAAAATCATAACAAGAATGAAATGAGCCGCAGACTGCAAAGGAAAAACTGTCTGATAACTGGTCCTACAAAACATGTTTGAAATACTATATTTGCTTTTGGTTTCTGTGGAGTAAACAACACCCAGTCAAGAGTTTTATCAAAAAGAACAACCTTGGGGAAAAAAAAATGAGTGGTTGTCAGTTAACAGTCTACACGGTGGATCTTTTGAACTAGCTTTATTTAGAAAGCAACCAGACAGGTGAGATTTTATTTGCCTATCATCCAGTTGTCCTTTCATTCATTTTATTGACTGCACAAATATTTGTTGCATACTTACTATGTCCCAGGCACTGCACCATGCTCAGGGGACACAATGGCAAAAAAAGAAGAAGAGGGAAAAAACACTGTGTCTATCCTTCATATATGGTCTACCCCAGGTGCACACAATATCCTTGTTATCATTTACACATACTTCCATCACATTTCCAAAACACCTAAGTCAAACACAGAAATCAAGCCAATAAGGAAAGGCAGGGAAAAGAATCAGTTTTACTGACATAAAAAGAAACAGAGAGCCTTCTATGAGTCTTCTGCAAGAAGGTAACATAGATAGTTAGAGCGGAGGTCATATGAAATGGAGCAACGGTTTTATCTTCAAGCTGCCAAAAGACCCTTGGGGCAATTTCTTGTCTCATCTCCAGCTTGAACCCATATCCTTATTTTGCTTTTCTATCTCCTTTGTCTTCAACCAACTTCAGTGGGATAAACGAGGGTGCCCCAGATGCTATTTGCTTTTAATAGGTAAAGCCCACTCACAGCTCATAGAAAATGGCTCTACATGAATAAAAGCTTGTGATCATGGGCCATTATCATTATGTTCCCATGATACAGGTGCCACACACAATTTATGAAGTTAAAAGTGGTTGGGGAGGAATGTAATTGCAAAACCACCATCCCCAAATGACCCAAGTCCTGTGCCAAATAGTTTTAGTTACCAAGGTTTTCCAAAGGTGGTTGGCAGAGAAAGTGCATCAGAATTCCTGGGCTCCTGGCTACCAAGGCAGATTCCTTCTCACCAAACCCAACTGCTGAATGAGGACTCCAGAGATGGTGTCTGGGGAATTGGCGCTGCTGAGCACTCTCTGGTAGGTTCTCATGCACACTGACCTTCAGCAACCACCAAACTGATCCACCTATTTTACCGAGAACGAATGTGAACATCTGCCTCAGAGAACTGTTTCTCTGAGAAATGGGTCAAACAATAGTGCAGTACACAAGAAAAAAGAAAGGACATTAACAAAGCTGCCCTTAGAGAAAATACAGAAGAAATCTGGAGAGCCCTTGGGACTTCCAGAACTAACCCTGTATCTACAGAGGCTCCTTAAACCAGTCACCTTTCAAGGCTCTTTAGAATTCCAAAATGCCTTTCTTGATATTTAGGGTTGACAAGAGCTAAAATGGATTTTTGAAGATTTTCCCTTTCAAATTTCACCTCCTCCTCCCATGCATTTTTAGGGAAATTCAATCCATGTGTTTTTGATAAGACTGCCCTAAACGCATCCAAAATGTCACTTCATAATAATGATTTGGTAGCCTGGTAGTATTTGAAAGTCTCTTGTTCCCCCTTAGAAACCAGAAATTGTATTTGGCCAAGGAAAGACTAACCCCAAACAGCGAGAGGCTCCAGTTGACTCTAAAGCACAGGTTCCACCATGTCCTGTGAGTCTCCTACAGACTGTGGGCTCTCTGTTCAGAATTAGAACCCAACCTTCAAGGGTCACTATCCTCTTAAGTCAAAAAAGAAGGCCGTTGAATGACAGCCTTCTTTTTAATGATATCCTGGATGAGCTCTGGTCTGGAGGAAAGCTCATGTTTTAGTCTTTGAGTTTTCCACGAATCTGCTGTGCAGCTTTGGGCATGCTTTCCCCCTCTGTTGCTCTCCTTCTTTCTGATTGAGTGGATTAAACAATATGACCTGTGGGTCCAAAGTACTTCTCTGTCATCAGTATCATAACAATTGTTGAAATTGTTGCCTAGAATATTCCAACTATCCATGTGTTTGGGTCGGCCTGTTTATTGCCTTTGCGAACACAATGTGTTGGGTGTCTTTGGCATTGTGCCAGGAAACACGAGCCAATTTGATCATGTTGCTTCTGGATGTCAAAACATTCTCATCTGACCATGCCACAGAAGAAGTTTGTTGAGAGTGTGACTGACTGACATAATGACTGATTGGCTGGTAACAGTGGCTGACAGTGATTGATTGAGTGTAAAATTATCTGCTCTCATTACTTCTGAAATTGAATTCAGATTGGTTCTATTGGAGGGTTTCCATGGAGACCAGAACTTGCTATAGCAGGTGTTTGTGGATTCATTGGTTTATTGTGATCAATACCTGTTTCCTGTGCTGGTCTGAAGAAATTATTAGGAGTCTGGTAGAAAGAGGCCGTTAGACATAAGGAAGAAAATACTCTGCTGATTATCCTACTGCTACGTAAAACAAATAATCCCAGGCCTTCTCAGGATTCTGTTTTGGCCAACCCCTCTGTGATCCATCCGGGAACTTGGAAGGTTTGCTTTGGAAAAGGAAAAACGTTTCAGGATTCTATTTCTCTGCGAAGAAGATCGCAGTACTAGATAAACGTTCATACTTGTTTTTTAAAACATGATATATTCCTGTAACCACAAACATTTCATCAGATCTTAAGCACACTCATGTTAATGCAGAGACAGGGATGGTCCCTCGGGCTTCTTCTGGGGAGTTTTCATGAATGAAAAAGTCATTAAACCATTTCATAGACCTGCCTTATTGATCTCTCGTGATGGCATGCTCTGTTCCCTCCTCCCTGCCCCCGTCGGAGTTAATTACTGCCACCTCTGTGTTCACATGGCCATCTTCCGTCTTCTATTACAGCATTCATCTCTGGCGACCTGGCCTTAAAATTGCTTGTATCTCTTTCACCCTCTAGATCATGACCTCCTAGAGGACAGGGTCATTTTCGTGTTTCTCTTGGTATCTTCCTCAGCATCTGTCGGAGCTCCTGATGCATCACAAGGGTTCAATAAATGCTTGTTGAGTTGAATTAACTGGATCTGCATTGCAAGGTCATCTCTTCCCAGTCTGGTATTTAATGGGATTCCCATGAAGTTAGGCCACGGAGCTCAGTTGCTTTGACTCTTGCCCTGAGCTGTGTCTGTGCCCAAGAGGGTTGTTAGGAAACACTGTGCTACAGGAAGTTCATATTGTATAGCATGTCTGTATGGCTTCTAGATGTGCTGACCGTGCTGAAATGATGGTGGGAGGAAACCTAATAAGCATTCGACTTTATGCTTACCTGCATTCATTCATTTGTTTAGTTGGGATCTGCTTACCCCTTCTTCCAAATTTGACTGAGTCAAAGGCACTTTTGGATGAATCCACTATTAATGGCAGCTAACAGTTTTTGAGCCCTTAACCACATGCCTGGTGTGACAGGAAGTACTTTACATATTTTCCAACTCTCACACATTGCTACCATGATCTGATTTTGAAGATAAGGAAACTGAACACAGAGAAGTTAAATAATTTTTCTAAGGTCACACATCTAGGAAGTAGGAGGGCTGAAATTTGAACCCCTATAGTCTGACTCCAAATCTCACACTTAAACCATTTATCATATTGCCTCTTAACAGGTGGTTTTTCAAAGTTTCCTGAACTACCTATATCAAAATCATCTACAATGGCTGTTAAAAATGCAGATACACCAAGACTGCTGATCCCACTCTTCTGACTAAGGCCAGCAAATTTGCACCAACATGTTCTTTTCTGTTCTGTACTTCAAGGGGCTTTGATGTTGGTTTCTTTTCTAGTTTTGAGAGTAGGAGGGACAAATGATTTTAATGCCACAATTTTATAAATCTCTGCTCTAGGGAGATACTCCTTGAATCAACTACCATTAAGTCAAGGCTTTGGGACTTTTATTTTATTTGTGCTGTCTAAGTTTAGATGGAACAGTCCAGGGAACTCATCCAAGATGTTCACTAAAAGGCAAGGACCTGTTCCAATTAAGGAGCCAGGCAGCAGTGTCAACCATGAAGGGACTCTCTAAAAGCACACTCCACAGGACTCCTGCCCAAGTACAAGAGGCTTGCCTGTGGCTTGCAAAAGAACCCCATGACCTTGCACTTGAGCTTCCTGAAGTGCATATCATGCTTGGTCCTTTCCTCCATGGTAAATGCAAGCCAAGATATGAAGCAGCCTAATGGCAGCAGGCTGGTTGGTCATTGATTCTTCTTCTTCCTTTCTCTTTGCTGATGGCTTCTACAGCCCCTCCTCTTCTTGTCTTTCTAGCAGGATTCTGGCTGCTCCAAGTGCCTTCTTGCAGAAATTTTCCCTACCTGGTGCAGCCTCCATGGAGTGGCCCTCACTTGAAAGTTTTAAGAGGTTTACACTGCTGGGTTGATCCAGTCCTTGCTCTCATCTTGCTTTCTATTCCCAGTCATCTTTCTGTAACTTGTTTTCCAAACCACTCTGAACGTCAGCAGCTGTCTCTTTTAAGCATGTGCATCCTCAACCCCTGTCCCTCATCCCAGTAGCAGCCGCAGCATCTTCTGCATGCTGGAGCTGCTGCCTCTGCCTCTTTGCATGCATTTTTATTTCATGCTTTTGTTGGATTATCTTCTCTGCTTCCTACTATTATATTACTTGTGGAATTAATGAATGCTTGTTTATGAATGGTTTTCTCCTTAACCCCATTCCACTTTCCCTTTACCCGCCCCGCCAATCTCTTAGAAATGTTGTTCTTATATGTTCTCCTACCTTCTATGAGAAGAGTCATGATCCTGGGCTTCCTGACATCAATGGAATTAGAGTTTTATGTATAGCATGACCATTTTGAAAAATGATATTACATAGTGATTCAGATGCCTCTCATTCAGCTTATCTGCCTGAGCCTTTCAAGGTGAGTAGAAGGCCTCTGTATTATTCTAGAAGCTCATCACTGTAGAAGTCTCCAGGTGGTTGACCCTGGGTGCCATGACCTCCCTGCAGTCCAGGAATGCATCCTGCAACCCCAACAGTGTGGATCAGGTAGAATTCTTAGGACTCCAAAGTGAAATGGGACAGAAAAATCTCTTGATGCGTTTTGCCACACGAGGTACATTTAACTGCTGCTCGGTTCCATGTTACACTCTTGATTAAGAACTCCCCTAACATTGTGTGGGTAAGTAAAAATTCTTTTTATTGTTATTCCGTTGAAAAAGGAAAGAAAAAAAATCTAAGCATTGTCAAAATATTTGCTTAATCTTGCAGATTTGGGAAGTTGTATAGCCGCTCGCTCTGACAGACCAGAACAATGGTCATTAAATGAGAAGCAGATGCAATAAAGTATGCAGTAAAAGCCTTCTATTACGGGCTGTGAGGGGGAAAAAATTAGTTGTTAACAGAACACAGTAAGCGTTATGGAATAAATCAGAACAAAACCATTCCCAATTACTGTACAAAGATAATTAAAGTCTACAACGCTAATTAAGGTCTGTTTATATCTATTTCTGTTTGTGTACAAACATATGCACATAGTTAAATATTTTCTATTGTGTTTTAGGCAATGCTAGCTTCAGAGTTGAATTTTTCTGAATTTAACTTTTATTTTTATAATGCCAGGAAGAACAATCTCCAGAAACTAAAACTCCAGCCTTCCCTCCTTGGTTTTACTTTATTTTTCTTGGCTGACTTCAGATAAATTTTTCAAGTATGTAATGCTACTTCCTTGAGGAGATTTTTTTTTTTTTGGTCTATGTTTTTAGTGGAATCAACCAGGGTTCCCCCCCACCCCCGGCCTCACTTTTAAAATTAAAAGGGTGTTTTTGTTTTTAATTTGACCAATCTGCCAAAATATGTTCACACATTAGAGTTCTATGTGATTGCAAAATATCCTTTAGATATAGACATCTAGTAAATTTAAACTCGAAGAATGAGAAATTGGTAAATAACCCTTCCTACTGCCAGTTCCCCAGGGTTTTCTTCAGAGACAATAAATATCACATAAATATTCCCTGACTGGTAAGCTATCATTTTTTGGACAGATGTCAATGGTCTTAAGCAGCAGCAGTGGTGAGCTGTAGTTATCATTCAAAAGTGATCAGCTGAGCGATTGGCAAGGCAGTCACTGCCCAAGGTCCAGAGGAGCCTCTGCATAATACTGTACTTGGCAGCCTTGTGAATTAGGAAGAAACTGGATTCTAGCCTGATTCTTTTGAAACAGTTTGTGCTACCAAGCAAATCAAGAATCACATTTTTAAAATGTGCTTGATATTCCTTTTTTTTTTTTTTACTTTTCACTCTTTCAGTTCTACCTATTCTCTCTTTATTCCCCGCCTCCCCCAAATCTCAGCCTACCAAAGATTTAACACAGCTGCAATGTTAATACAGTTCTTCGGTTCTTTCTAGGATTGAAACACAGCCTATGTATGATCTCTAGAATTAAAACAAATTAATCCATGTATGATTTAGAATGTTAGCAGTCTTTAAGTAGTTTTGGCAAGACTTCATTCCAGAATAGGACTGTCTAATAGAACTATAATGAACAAAGTTTCTAATGATCACTTAAAAAGTTAAAAGAAATAAGTGAAATTCAATAATATGTCTTATTTAACTTACTGTATCCAGAATATTATTTTATTATGTAACCAATAAAATAATTGTTAAGATATTTTACTTTTATTACACTAAGTGTTTAAAATCTCATGCATATCTTAACACCACACATCTGAATTCAGACTCACTATATCTCACATGTCAATTTCCATGTGGGTTGGTGGTGACCCAACTGGACAGCTGAACAAGTTAATATCACTTAAAGAAGACCCAGTATGAAATTAATAAAATCTGAAGGCTGAATGTTTATATAGAGCTACTATCTAGGTCACTTTGGAGTTAAAGAAAGAATCATCCTGTTTCTCACTTGGTTGGTGATGGATTTAGAGAAAGAAAATGGCAGGAGGTCTTATAAAATTGAAGGGTCCAACTGAGAACATAACTTTGTTTTCTCAGCATAAAGCTATAAATTTTGGGCTCTTGAGTTTAATTTACAAGTGAGGGCTGAACTAGAAGCAGCATTGGGGAGAATCTATCCTCTCTGAATCTTCTCAGAACAGAAGTAATGTTGGGGACAAAGGAAAGCTCAGCACTCTGAGGTGTGCTTGCCTACTGTAGCTCCTGCTTCTGAGAAAGCTCCCGTCACCTCTTCTGTCCCTCATTGCACCCATAGACTGGAGTCCAAATCCATTCCAAACTTAGTGGTTGTCATGTGTAGGTTCCCTGGGATGAAGCCAGGAGAGAAGGGACTTTTAAAATCTCATAGCCCTCAGTTTGAGCAGCTGGGTGACATGAAGCAAATTGCAGATCTGAATCTGATTTCTCCTGTGTAATAGAGGAAAGTTCACACCCACATTGTGGGTTGTATGAGGAATAAGAACCACAGAGTGTATAGAGCACCTGGCATCATGCCCGACACATAGAAACAGCCAATAAATGATGATTGTTGTCATAATATAAAGATCATATAAATATGAGGCATTTCTATAGATATAAATGTAAGAAATGATTCTTTAATTATTGTCCCACGGCTGGTGCTGTGGCCTTCTGTGGAAGGATCCTTTGTACTGCTCTATGGTCCATTAATGAAAACTGCTCTCTAGCATATGATCTTGTATGAAGACAATTCTTGGGGAAGCTGGGGAAGGTTAAGAGATGTATGGACTGTGTTAGAAAATTTCTGTTTGTTAAAATTAGCTCCTGCCTCTTTTCATGTTTTGGGATGACTTTAGCAGTAAATGAAACAGGTTTTTAACATCCACTCGTGGTCAAACCTGGGTGTGTTATTATCATGTCCTTCTAGTTGTCATTAGAAAAAATGAAGCAGGCATATTTTGATCTACTCTGTTTACCAAATACAAGTGAAAGTCTTGATTTGTATTTTGTTAGGGGCTTGTGGTTTTCTTGAAAACCAACTTTTTATTATTCCATACCTAATCAACTTTCAAGGTCACAAGTTTTGCCAAATCTCACATTGATGCATGCATTCTCATACCCAGAGAGGCACTGAGGCATTATTCTCAGGATTCTGATTTGTGTGTGTGTCTATCAAGGGTGGCTTTGTTCTTCAGTTCAACACTATTTACTTTAGATTATGTTTGGGCCACATTTGAAGCTTATTTTATGATCCATAAAAGCACTAACCACAATTGGTTAAAAGCGACAGGAGCTACTTGGAAGGGCTGTCTTTGTTATTTTGTATAGTTTCAAGTACTATGCTTGTAATTTTGCCAACCACTCAGTTAACTGAAGTGTTCCTCATGGGCAGATCATGTGCTGGATTTGACGTGCACAGCTGATGTGGAATATGTCTATGTTTCCCTGTGACACAGACAGACACTGCTTTAGAGACAGACCTTGCCAGGTAATCAGTGATAACACCACACCCTTCCTGGCAGAATGAGGAGGAGGGAAAAACATCTTCCAGCTCTTTAAAAGGGAAGGAAGAACTGTCAAGAGCAAAATTATGAGCATCTTTATAGATTCTACATGCATACTGCACGGAATCATTTACATGAAAAGATCTCTAGCCACTCCTCTTGTCTGCCTTCGTCTTCTTGCTCCCTTCTTCATGATGGAGTGAGGAATAACACACCTGTTCTTGTACACCTTTTCCTTGCTGGTAGAGATATACATGTGCACAGATAACACATATGTAGGGTTTCTCTCTCAGTATGGAGCTAGAATCATATTACACAAATTTGTATTTGTTTTCACTTACCAGTACATCACACACACCTGTAAACAGTAGACACAGTTCTTACTCTGTCCATTCCTTACCCAGAATTTGCTAAGATCTTTAACTGCATCATACATGCAAATCTAGAAGATATACATGACCACACTTTATTTCATGACTCTACTTACAATATTCCAGGAAGTTAGCAGCCTGCTGAGCTGGGTCAGTTCAAACATGCATCTGAGTTAAAACCAGACCCCAGAAGTATCCACATTTGATGTAGACAAGAAAATAAGGAATTAAAAAATCCCCAAGAAACATTATCTCTTATGAGCATTATTGGTCCTAGATGAGGATATATAAAACAAAGACATCCTTCCACAGGAGATCTAAATAAGAAAAAATATAAATAACACTGGGAGAAATATCTTGTTGTTTTGCTGAGTTTGATATTTAGAAACAATTTTTCTTCATATCATAATTGAGTGTTAATGATTTTTGAGTTTCATATTTTTATGTAATTGCTTTTCTTACCCCTTTTTATGATCAAATATTGTCAAAATTCTAATAATTTATAAATAACCTCAGTTTAGTTTAGAAGCTATGTATTATATAGCTACTAATGTTTATGGGGTTGGTCTTGAAGTAAGCACTTGGAGGAAGATATTTAAAATAAACTGTGGATTTTTTAGAAATTATAATTAAATATATATTCATACATATGTATATATAGTTTGAGTACACCTTATCTAAATACTTGGGGCCAGACATGTTTCAGATTGGAGAGATTCTTTTTGGATTTTGGAATTTCTTCATACATAAATAATTATATAGTAAGGTATCTTGGGATAGGATCCATGTTCATTATATACATATAATCTGAAGTCAGTCTTATATATTTTCAGTGTGTCTGTATTTTGGTGGTGACCTATCACAGAATAGTAGTTGTAAGATTTCCACTTGTGTCTGATATCATGTTAGTGCTCAAAAAAATAGCATTTGGAGGATTTCAGATTTCTGGATAAAACCTGAATATACACACATACATTGTGTTGAACATTTTTTTTTCTGAGTTTTAAACTATCTTTCTAACACTTCTATAATTGCTATTTGAGTTTATTTTTTCCCCAAAAAACTTAATGAGGACAAGACACTATGAAGTGTAGGTTATCTGTTGTTACAAATAAACTTGTTTATTGATTTGGATGTACATAAACTTTATCTGTTTTAAATGCTCTGTTTTAAGTCTTTGAATGTGGTTAGAAGTCATGATATTGTTTTACCTTTAATCATCATCCTGAGATGATTCCTACACCTGTCCACCAATTTTCTTTGATTGAGTCATTCTCCCACACAACATAGGGATTATTTTAAGTCACTTGTCAGACTTCCCTCACTGTAGCTCTTCCTTCTCAGGATCTGCTTACTATGTACTGATTATTCCTTTTCAATAATCTGCTCTTCCTCTCCAATGGGTCATGCCCTTTGGTTTACAGGAAGGTAGCAAGACTGGTACCAAGAACTTTGTTTTCTTCTGAATCATCTGAGAGTAAGTTGCCAATCTCATGCTCCATAACTTGGAATACTTCAATGGGTCATCCCTGTGTGCAAGGCAACTAGAGCTTGTCTGCATACCTGCAGTACAACCCTCCAAACAAGGAATCTTCAATTATAACCTCAAATCTTTTGATCCAATTCAAGTTTGACCACTTATTCATAGCGTATCCTTATAGCAAATGGTTCCAGTTCAGAGTCATATATTTTAATTGTCTTCTCTCTTTAGTTTCTTTTCATGTGGAACAGTGTCTCTGTCTTTGACTTTGACCCAGATGACAACTGTAGGCCAATTATTTCATAGAATGACCCTCAGTTTGGGTTTGTCTTATAATTAGGTTCCAGTGATATGATATCAGCCTACAAAATGTCAAGGTTCCTCAAAGCTTAGCTTTGGGCTTCTATCCTGTCATTGAGGCAAGCTCATGCAAAAACTTGCTTCCATTATCTGTTTTTAGGTGAGTCATCAAGTCCCTTCTTAAGCCCAGGCCTCTACAGTGGGCTCTGAAACCTTGGAACCAAATGCCTCTCTAGTCCCTTCTCTTAGATACCAAAGACTCTGAACTCTGTTTCCAAAATCATCTTCTCCTGGCAGCTTGGTCATCTTACAGTGTCCTCTGTCCTGTGAATGCCAGCACTAGCCCTATTATTACAAAAACACAAAACCAAGAATTCAATCTCATCTTTACCTTGAACTCCAATCTGTCCCCTTATCTTGTTGACTTAATATCTTAAATTATATTTAAGATATTAAATATCTTCTGTCCACTTCTGTCCATCAGTACCACCCCCGACCCCTGCCTTGGATTCTGACCACCTCTTAACTGATCTACACATCTGTTTCCTGCCCCCTTCCCATCAGTCAGCATTACTTTAGCCAGAATGATCTTTTCACAGTGCACATTTAGTGTCATTTCCTCCTCCTCCTCCTCCTCCTCCTCCTTCACCACCACTTTCTTGTTTATAACCCTCCAGTGGCATCCCTTGGTGCTTAGGATAGACAAATCATTAACATGAAAACAGCTCCTAGTTCTTCCTCCCTCCCCAGTCTGAGCAGATGTCTGACTCTGACTCTGACTTTATTCTATCCTTCCAACTAGGTTTACCATGCTTCCTCCAGCTCTAGGATCTTAGCTTCTCAGCTTATCATCTTCCCAGCCTTCTAGAATTTTTAAATAGCTCTGTTGACCTAGAGTTCATATACCATACAATTCATCCATTTAAAGTATATAACCAAGTGATAGTTAGGATAGTCATAGAGGTATATGACCATCACCACGATCTTACTTCAGAATGTTTTCATCACCCCCAAAAGTAACTGTACCCATTAGCAACCTTTCCTCACTCCTGCCCATAATAGTGACACTTCAGTCCCCACTTTCACCACCACTATCCCACCTGCCCAGCCCTATAAAATCTATAGATTTTCCTGTTATAGACATATCACATAAATAGAACCATTTTGTGTGGAACTTTGTTCATATAGTATATTGTTTGTGAGGTTTATCCAAGTTGTAGCATGAATTAGTATTTCATTCCTATTTAAAGTTGAATTATATTCCATTGCATGGATATACCACAGTTTACTTACTCATTAATCAGTTGGTGCACATTTGGGCCCTACTTCAGATCTCAAATCAAGTATCCCTTTCTCAGACAATTTCCCTGACCTGCCGGACAAGGCCAGATGCTGCAGATGGGGTTTCACTGTACCATGTCCCTCTGCTTGGTAGTATTTTTTACAGCTTTGGGTTTACTTTAGTTTTCATGATTCTTGGCTTGGTTTAATGCTGGTATTTTCCCCCAGACTAACTATACATTCCAGGAGGCAAGGACCATATCTGTTCTGATTCGCCATCACATCCTAATACCTAATTCCAGGCCCTGCACACACTAGGACTCTTCAGATACTTGCTGAATCCTAATTCAGTTCATTAAATCAAGATTGCTTCTACCAGGCCAGATATATGAAATATTTGGATAAATTCCCTTGGTATGAGACTGTTGTGCTGTTGATTTAATGGGCCCTTATTACTTAAGGCTACTTATTATTCCCTCTTGATTCTAACATGCCTTTACTCAATTGTATTCTTTAACAGAACTTAGCAATTATTGTAGCTACTTATTTGAACTGAGTTAGACCACTAGAATAGTAACCAGAAGAGCCAAAAGCAGAGAAACATATTGAAGCTAATACTTGCAAACCAGTTGCAAAGCTATAAAGGTCTGAGTTATTGTAAGATGTGAAGAGAAATGGGATTTCTCTGGCAAGTACCCATCAGTATTTGGAAAAAAAAATTTTAAACACGGTTCCTCTTGTCATTAAAGTGTAGGGGATAATTTACATTTTTGTTTGAACAAGTAGTTTACTGTAATGATAATCACCCCGCTTCCTGGAAAGCTTCCTGTGGATGGGTGGTAGGCTAGAGGTTTGTATGTCATTTAATTGTCCCACCCACCTGTGCGACAGGCACCATCCTTCACCGTTTGACAGATGAGTACACTGAGGCTTTGAGAGAAAAAGTAACTTGACCTCTATCCCATAGTTCTCTCTCTCTCTCTCTCTTTTTTTTTTTTTTTGGTACCAGGAATTGAACCCAGGGGCACTTAACAATTGAACCACATCCCTAGCTTTTTAAAATATTTTATTAAAGACAGGGTCTCTCTAAGTTGCTTAGGGCCTCACTAAGTTGCTAAGGCTGGCTTTGAGCTCGCAATCTTCCTGCATCAGCCTCCTGAGTGTGCTCCAACGCACCTGGCTCCATAGTTCTTCTAACTCCAATTTTAGGGACTACTTGTCTGTTTTCGCAGATCTCAGGTCGCATTTTACCTCGAAAGTTTGAAGAAAAGAACTAAAGCAGAAAATTAAAAGCTATTAGAGATGATGCCTGAATTAAATTATAAAAAAAACCAAACTTGTAACAACAAAGAGGAAATATAATAGCTCAGGCTCAGGAGTTAGATGAACCTGGATTCTCCCATTTATTAATTGAGCCCATTCCTTGCTTTCCCTGAGCCCTGGTTTTCTAAGTTTAAAGATGGGGATAATCATATCAATCTCAGTAGTACGATTAGGAGTCAAATGAAACAAAGAAAACCTCAAACCAGCACCTGTCAGAATAGATGCAAAACCCATTTCTTAAAGCCACTTTACCCTTTAATTTATCCTACTTCTTCTGTATTAACATGCAAAAAAAAAATAGCTTGAGCATACAGTTTTGGCTGGCTTTCCCAGTTAGTATCACTTTTTTTTTTCAGGTAAAAACTAGAAATATACTGAGTACTCAAAAGGTTTATTAGAAATAGAAACTTTAATTCTTACCTTTAATATTCTTTTCTTCATTTCAGTGAATATAAAATCAACTAATGCTATTGGGGCATAGAAATGAATATTAATGAATAGTAAATGGACCCTTGCCCACATTGGGCTCATATTCCAATAGAAGAGACAAACAGGCTTTTACAATTCAATCAAATACAGCTCACTATAATAAATGCCATTGGTGCTGCATGGGGAAATTTAACAATGTTTTTTTGCAGGCCAGAGGCTTTCTAAGCTTGTTTCTGATGCAGCTAAAAACTCAAAGGCCTCTGGGAGCCAATGAAAAATATCTCACTTCTAACTGCCATGTAATTTCAAGGGGGAGAAAATTCAGTGTGTTTTGCAAGGCGAGGTCTTCCATTAGGTGTTCAAGATATTGTTCTGATGTGCCACCAACACCTTCTCCCAGAACAATAGAATATCTGCTGTGGGTACTTCCTGTATCTGGGTTTCAAGAACTTATACTGAATCTGACATAACTTGCCTATGTGCATACATGAATATGCTACAGTGAATCTTTCCATTGTGTACATTCATAAGAAATTAATTTAAAAAAAAACTATGGGTAAATAGCAGAAAGATCAGTAGAGGGAAGGGAATGGGCTGGGAGAGGAGAGGTACTGGGAATTAAATTAGAACAAGATACATTTCATGTGTTTTTAATTATGTCAGAATGGATTCTACTGTCATATATAACTTAAAAGAATCAATAAAAAGAAGATTTTTAAAAAGCTTACTATAGGAATATACTAGGGACACATTTGGTGTCCCCTGAAAAAGTATTATTCTATTGAGAAACATTTCTTACTACTTTATGGTGAAATAGAATTCATGAGGCCAGCAAGTGGCTTCCTTCACTATTTATGAGGCAAGCATATTAAATATGACATAGACCAACTGGAATTGTGGATGGTGTTTTGTGGAGTAGTGTCAAATATTGGGAGAGGGAGGTGATGTATGCTTGATTTCCTCAGTAGCCTCTTAGCTCTTATATACCCCAACACTAAAAGTTTAAACACACTTTCATGATTCCTTTGTATAGAAAGCAAACAGAATGGCTACTGTTGTAATTCGGCTGCTTCTAAGCAATTCACCAGCAGACTACATCCTCAAATAGCAGATCCACAATGCAGCATATGCTTTGGTGAATCTAATAATCTCCTGAACTCCAGTGCTGGGTTAGTAATCTACATAGCTTGAACAGTGAACTTTATAAAATTTGGAGCCTCATGAATCAGAAGGGAAAAAACAAAAGTGGGCAGTTTTAACAATGATGGATGAGTTGCTAGGGAGTAAAATTAAATGGTTGATAATAATTGTGGTAGCTCACAAAGACTGATGTTATTTACAAAAGCTCCATTTTGCATGTAATCAGATGTCTATTCCCATGAGCTGGGTCATAATTCATATTCCACTTTAATGTTCGTGGAAAATGTGCTTCTCTCTGTGTATGTATTATTTTTAGGATGTTATGTTTCCTTGGTGCATACACAATGAGCCTGAAATCCTTTAGGAATGTGTTTAATTTGAAAGTTTTATCCTCTGGGTCTGGTTAATTCAAATACACTGCTAGGAACATTACTGTGGGCCCTGAAAGAATGTAGGCATGGCAAATTATGTGCACAAAGGCAACCCTAACCAGTGTCACCTACTGACACTCATTGAGTACAAGGTGGGGAGGGATTTTTCTTTCCAAACATTTTCCTGCACATATTTAACCATTTTTCTACATGAATTCTTGATCTTAATAAGTTTGATTTAGAATAGATCTGCTTTCTCCTATTTTTAAGCTCACAACAATTTCTGGTGGTTCTTCTGAATTAAAATAGTCTACTCAGGGGCATTTTATAGACTTTTGTCTTCAACTCTGTAGTTCCAGGGTGTCCTGTGTTCTCCCCTATATTATTTCCTATTCTTGGTCATAAAGACTGTCTGAATCACATTTTTATATATAGTTATAAGGAAAGATCCTAAGAGTGTGAAGTAAGGACTCAAGGTTCAGTCCTCAGAAATGAGCAGGGTTTGCCCCCACTGCCTCCTGTGGTTGAAGCACAGCAGGGACTTGGGAGTTGGGCCCAGCAGCCCTTCAAGGTACCAAGAGCTCTTGGTGCTGAATCATTTAGGAGGACATTTTCACAGAGTTCTGTGATAACCAGCCTTATATGTGGGTACAGGTGTGTTTTATGATTTGAGAAGTTTGGGGAGAAATGATGTCTTGTCCTGGTGGATGTTATTATGCCAGGGGTTTGATTGGGACATTCCAGAGCATCCTGGAAGCTGACACGGGATCATCATTCTATATGTGATGGGGCTTTGGAGTCACAGAGCATGGAGGCATGGGTCCGAATCCTGGCCGCTCGATTCATTAGATTTGTGATCTGGGCCTGGACTGACACTGTGAAGATCTTAAAAACCACAAACGTAGTTTAAGAACTATCTTTTCTTTCCCAACCACAGAATACAAAAACTAAAGAAAACAGCAAGTGAGTTAAAAGATAAAACAAACTTCTGCTTTTTCCCTGGGTGAATTGTACTTGTGTGTGTGTGTGTGTGTGTGTGTTTTGGGTTTTTTTGTTTGTTTTGTTTTGTTTTAATATCAGCTTGTTTTCCCCTTCTGTGCTAGTGTCCTTAGCTTGGGTTTTGTGTGAAAACCCAACATGTAATGTTACATTTTTCTGTCTTAGGGTTGTGCATATTAAATAAGCACATGTGTGTCATAAACCCATTCTGTGCCAGGCGTAAAACTAACTCCCAACATGGGTCAATATTTTTTCTCATGACTCATCTTTTTTTGGCAATATTCCTTTAAGAACTCTTTAGAGATGACTTTAATGGTTCCCCAGTTCAGTGTGACTGGTCATTCTGAATTGAGGTTGATCCAAGAAAGTATGAGAGGAACCTGGTTGTACAAATCTAAATACAAATGGATCCTTCCTCTTCTTCTTCTTTTTTTTTTTTTGCTTCTGGGAGTTACCTACCAATGAATATGGTGTGATGAGATCCCTCATCCCATGTCAAATCATAAAGAGGAAGGAGTCGGGCTTGAGATCATAATGAATAAAGGTGCGTCTTTCATAGAATTGTTCATTTTAGTGTCTACCCACACCAAGAGAAGCCCATGATTTTCTTAGACAAAAATATCCAAAGCTCTTAGCTGAAATGAAGTATCAATAAAACCTTCTTGGGCTTATGTTCAGTATACCTTATTCTTCTACCCTTGTCTGAACAGCAGAAGCTCAAACATGATATAGAATGGAATCAACTGATTAACTCCCAGATAGCTATCTCACTTAAATCTATGTATTCTTTGTCATACCATGTCTCAGTGGTTGTAATTTTACCCAGTTTTGAAATAGGAAAACACGAAAGTACAGAAAGGTGTCTTTTCTACCATGGTAGAGCTCTGACGACAACTCCAACTCCTGATGCTCAGTGCCCCATACATTTTATTTTGGCTTTTGTACAGGTCACTATTAAGACTTTGTGAAATGGAATGCTGTGATTGTGCTGTGTATTTGTGCCTTGTAGCAGATTTCCCTTCAGCCAAGTGTGTGTCTATGAGGGCACCATGGATGATAACTGGCATGAGTGCATGCAACAAAACTAGCACTCTGAATTTGTGTGTTTCGGTTTTTTGTGTTTGCTGTACTGGGGATTAAACTCAGTGCCTCTCACATGTTAGGTGAGTGCTCTACCACTGAGTGACATCCCCAGCTCAGCATCCTGAAATTTGAGCTCTATTTGCAAAAGCAGTGGGGGAAGTGGTAATATCAGGTCAAGTGCAGAGGGCCCCAACATGATCCAAATTTATCTCCCTTTATCATCTTAGAGAATAACACAATTGCCATGCACATTTCCACTCATGTGTATTAGTGGAAATAATGAATATTTCCACAACAATAACACACAATAATGAATATATGTGTTTTAATTAATGGTTGTCAAACTGAGTCACTTGTTTGGGCATT
Source organism: Marmota monax (assembly GCF_021218885.2). Lineage (NCBI taxonomy): Eukaryota > Metazoa > Chordata > Mammalia > Rodentia > Sciuridae > Marmota > Marmota monax. The sequence goes on along the minus strand of NW_026693777.1, from coordinate 61,229,957 downwards.
TTACCTGCATTATCTCCCTCAATGATTCCAATCACCATGTAGGATAATTTCATTTGTCGTCTTGATTTTGCAGATAGAGAAACTGAGGCAACAAAGTGGTGAGCCAAGGTGAGGCAAGGAATTGGGATGTTTCCTTTCTTCCTTTCAAATCCTCATGTCCACCCCATGAGGATTTGGAGGGAGGATGCAATGTTCCAACCTGGTTTTATTGATACTTTGGAAAGGCACATTCTATAATAATGTCCAGCAGACACTTGGAAATGTGATTCTGGAGTTTGAGAGAATTTACCAACTCCTTTGACAGGTTAATACTACATGAGTGGTGGTGAAGGATATGGATAGGAAAAAAAAAAGAGGACAATTAGTTGGATTTGATGTATTCTGCGTGCCAGAGCAGGAATCAGAGGGGCTTTCTGAGAAATGGAAAAGGAACTGGGAACAAACTGTGCTGTGGAGGGGAAGGGAAGGGAAGCAGGTTCCAGGTGATTGACAGGCTGTGGGAAAGGGCGATCAGGTTATCCTGGGGAACCTCAATGGGAGGGCAGTCATCATCAGTAAATGGGGAAGAGAAGAAGCAAGATGCATAATGTTGCAGAGTGGATCGTGAGGGACTCAAGTCACCGAATAGTTTACTCTTTTGAGAGGAGCGCTGGGAATGCTTTCAGGACAGGAGGATTTCTCAGTTTCCGCCTCTTCCTTGGCCATTCTCGCCTGGAACTTGTCCCTCTTCCTGGCATCAATAGCTGCTATCATATGAACCAAACTGTTTAGCACTAAGACTGAATCTTTCATTTTTCTTTAATTAGAGTGTAAGTCTTGTTTCTTAAAATCATACAGGCTGTTAATTTAGCTAACAGTAGTGTTTACTACATATGTGGTAATTTGACTGACACATATCTCCAGGAATTACTGCACAAAATGGAGGAGGAACCCAGGGGAAGACTTTTTTTTTTTTTTTTTTCCTGTTTAAAGAAAGGGCACGATGAAGGACAGACATGGGGAAAATTCTGTCACTTTAAAATCTGGGAAGCAGAGCCTGAGAACAAATGGGGTTATCATGACAATGTTAGAAATTTGGGGCGAGTGATGCCGGCAATATCAATTTCAGAGGAGCTGCGCTGGCGCGGTGTGTAATATATTCCGCTGGGCATGTTCTGTGGAGCTGTGAAGCCAGTGCAATTCCTGTGCCTTGCAGCAACTGGGTCCTTTTGTATTAGAGAGCTTTGGAGATGTTAAGAGCATTTGGGGATCTTAGCAGAACTAAAAAAGATCCTTCCTTTCAGAGGGTGTATTAGATAAGATGGAAGAAAACTCAGAGGGGAATAGAATGGATAAGCTCTGTTTGCTTTAAGCCTGTCATCCTGGACTCATAGGTCTAGATTTTGTCTTGGGCCATTTTAAGTACCTTTTCTTGCAAAGAGCACAGGGATTAATTGGTTCAGATATATACACAATTAATGTTTGTCCTGGCACATATAGATATACACAGGTCTGTGTGTTTATATATAAATGCACATTAAATTTATCAAATGTATGAAATATGATATGTCAAGAGCTTTGTAATGTTTTGAACAACTAATAATAAAAAAATAAAAAAATTCAATAATAAACAAAGGCATATACACCTTGAAAGCACCTCCAAACTGCTCTAAAAAAAAAAAAAAAAAAAATTTACATAATACAAACACACACACACACACACATGAGCTCATCATCACATACACATGTACTCATATATATGCATAAGTATACACATACACAAATATGTATATACATGTTGTATATGTGTTTACTACAGTACACACACATTCTCAGAACTTAGAGACAAGTGATAACTCACATTTATGAAGAATTTTCCATATTTTTGAGATTGTTTCTTTACTCTTTGTTTTCTCCTTTGATTCCCATAGCAGTCCTGAATCTTATTGGGGAAGAAAAGCTCCATAAGTGGAGAAAATAAGCTCACTGAGGCTCCAGCTGTCCAAGTACATGGAACAGGTCACAGCTAGAGCCAAACAGAGTCCCCACTTTCTTTTTGACTTTAGCCTTCTATATTTTGCTGAGGAATAAGTGGGCAAGGTCCTTATGAGTTTTTGAAACTACTGGATTATAGAGAATTATGAAGACATTCAACTTGATCACTTTTCTACTAAATACAGTGGGAAAATAATGGTCTAACAAATGATCACATAGAAGAGTCTTTTTTTGGGGATCTATTGCAATAAATAGAAAATGCAGTTAAATAGTTTTACCAGTTTTCTGTATTAACAATGCTTCTAGGTGCTTACAAAGGGCTCCTTCTCTTATAAAGGTTGAGTTTGAATGCTGCAGTACTTTTGATGATATTTATTTGCTTCAAAAATCCCCTTTGCCCCTTGGATAAAGGTAAACTACTATTCCACCCCTGTCCAAATGATCAACATGGAGAATTAGTGAAACTGGGATTCATAAGGTTTTACTGTAACACCAATTAGGAAGGAATGCACATGTGTTTGTCTCCAGGAAGGTTAGAAATGGAAATAAATGCAAAAATATGCTTTCTGGCAAGTCATCATTTTTAATACGAAGATGGAAAGCATAAGACAGCTTTGTTTTGCTTTTTTCGGGGGCTTGTGGCTGATTTTTCTTTTCTTTGCTTCCTGGTTTTTGCTAGAAAGAAACTTGTTCATTTCCCACCCACTCCACACCCCCTCCCCAGAGCTGAAATATCTGTCCAAGATCATCCTTTTAAGTGCTCAGTCTTAGAGAAGGGAGAAGAAAGGAACTGTGATTTAAAATATATATGTACATCCTTTTTTTAAGCTTGCAAACTGGGATTTCTAGACTCAATTTGTGTTCTTGAGACATTGGAGTCAAGTTTATATATAGTTTTTGATGTAGGACCTAATTAGGCTCTCAGCATATCTTAATACTTTCTGCTACATCTGCATTAAAGATAACATTGCATACATTTGCATTTCATTTACATAAAAAAGTTAGCCATGCTGTATGTAACAATCATTTTAACCAAGTACCGTTGACAGCAAATATTTTGAATAAGCATGTGAAAATTCATGTCTATACAAAGCCTGTCCTGGATTCTGTTGTCTCTCTCACATTTGAAACTTATTTGTGTGTAACACACTTCTTTCAATGGAACCTTCCTGTTAAACAAGCAAATAAGGATATAGGAACCCAAGAATCTGATTGAATCGATAGATTCAGATTGGAAAAGAATGACTCAAGTGATATTCTCTGATGGCGTTTGTAATTTTAACAATAATATTAATCAATGGTAATAAGGATGTGATTTTTCTGATGTTTTCTAGAAGAGGGGTAACCTTGGGATAAAAGTGTTCATTCATTTCTTTGTTCATTCATATGTATTTAGATGAGTCTATATGGGGCAACCTTATTTCCAGGTCTCATTTAATGAATTTCGGGTTTATCTGGGCCATTTTACTTTAAAAGTGAGCTTTTACCAGGGGACCCTTCTACCAGTTTCCTCAGAATGAACTGCTGCCTTCCTGGTGCCCTGTGTCCATCGGGCCCATTCCCGTGTTTCGACCTGCTCAGTGGCCCACTTCCCCAGATTACCACATTTGGCTATTCTTTACCCCTGATGGCTCTCAAGACCTCTGGACAGGACAGATTCTCTCCCATATCAACATCAAACGATGATCGTCAGCATGGCTTATGATGTAGGCTCTTCTGTGGTTGGGGGACCCAGAGCTCATTTTGCAGAACACACTTCTTCCAAGGAATGTTCTTTAAAATCAGTGCTAATGGAACACATCTGGGAATTGTTACATACTTGAACCTCTCCTTGGAGGATCACAATGCAAAGAGTAAAAATGGTGCTTAACTTTTTCTAACTTGGCATTTCCCAAACCTTTAGAACCGTGGAAGCCTTTGTTGGATGCCCTCTGCTTACCTGGGGAGACTATTTTCCATCAGTAATTTTGAGCACTGGAAAATGATTATTTTATGTTAAGAACCACAAGAGCAACAAAGACAGCAACGCTGATGCTGGTGGCCGGCATTTGCTGAGCGCTTCTTGAATGCCTGGTATAGTGGTCGGTGCTTTATTTATATTAACTGTGGGGTAAAGTGCCCCTGTTGGTTCCACCTTAGAGCTCTGAACACTGAGACCTGAAGAGGTTAAACAACTCACCCTACATTGTGGTGCTTATAAGAGAAAATGGTGAGACTTGAACCCAGGTCAGTTCCTTGTTTATTGGACCACAAAGCCTGGGGCCCTTGTTTCCAGGCTCTTCGTGCTAGCTCTTACAATCCTCTCTCAGATGTCATGGGTCAAGCTCCCTCACTCTCTTGGCCAATTTCCCTCTGGTTTATCCATAATCCACATAAACTGTGTTTATGGTATGAAAACGGGTGGATTCTGAGGATCAAGGAAAAGATCAAGGCCACTGCCTCCTTGGTCTTGCATCCTGTGCTTTAATTAATGCAGCCTAAGACTGCACTGGTTCTGCACAGGTATAGGTTTATTTTGTACCATTTGGAGCATATTCTTAGAATTGTTTAGTGTTCTTTTCTCATGTATGCAGCTGATCTTCAAAAACTGACCTTTGTGATCTATAGCACATATTACTTAGCCTCATTAAGCCTCAGTTTTCTGGAGTGTAAAATGGGGATAATAGGACAGTCCTTGTAGAGCTATGATGGGCAACAGAGGAGCCCCTACAGTCCCAACTACAGTGTCTGCTACATACTCTCTCCAATCACTATAGACCAGTATCGGCATCATTGTACTGATGGAAATTTAGAAATTGCCGTGGAGCGAAAAGTCTTTCTGCTAAACAGTTTTCTGTGCATTTCAATGTAATGTTTCTTTACTTAAAAATTTTTGAATTAATATCTCAACTTATGAGAGCAGCTTTGTCAGTACATTTTAAATGATTCTTACAATGCTGATTTAGGCATTTTACATTTTGATATGCATTTTTAGCTGGTTTTCAAAGTTGCAAGACTCTAAGGGAAAAAAAGCTAATCCTTAGTTGGCAGGAAAGTCCCTCCCCAAATCCTTGGATTAAAATAGAACCTGCCGCCAGGGCTTTCCTTGTCTTCTGTGATTGTGATCTGTCTCAGGCGGGAAGGCATCCAATACCTGTGCACAGCGAGTCCATTCTTTAGAGATAGAATTTGCAACTTTAATATTTATCGATAGGCACGCTAATTCTCTTGATGATGGTAATTAATGAGGTGCTTATATCTTATTTTGCGGTAGTTTAACAAGCTTCAGGCTAGGGGGAGATCGGTGGTTGCTGTAAATGCTGAGAATCAAAGATGCTAGAGGAAAATGCAGAAAATGGAGCAGAAAAAATAAGGTTTTGGCAGATAAAACGTCTCTGATTAAAAACAATCTCAAAACAAACCTCTGTCAAGCAGAACCCTTTAAAAATCAATGAGAGTTTTCTGAGAATAAAACTCACCTGTTTTCCCATTCCTTTTCCCCTAACCATGCTGTTAATTTTGACCACCCATTTGTCTTTCTACCACCTTGGCCTGGTCCATGCCAGCCGTATGAAGTGAAAAATTGATAGGAAAATGTAATTTGCTTCTTAAGTCTTCGATAGTTAACAGCTAAAACATTTTGTCATATTGGGTTTTGAATAATTGTGCCGAATCTACACTTAATTTTGCTGTAGACAGCTGGCCTTACGACCCTAGTTAACCTGTGTTTTCTTCTGTTCTTTCATCCTTTGGAAATGCGGTTCACAGAATACAAATTCGGAAAGGCATAAATTCTAACTCCTCAGAAGACAGGAATAGAAGTCAAAGTGACCTCAATAAATCAAAAGCAAGATGAAGTTCAATAGGGACAAATGTAAGGTAGGATACTTATGTCCAATGAGTGGACTCCCACATTTCAAATTGGGCACTACTGTGGTAGGAGACAAAGGTGTCAGTCAGTGACATGAGGAAGCTACACTGGTGGCCTTGTCTAAGGACCTACTGTGTGCCAGGCATCTTGTGTAAATTTACCTACCTACAGACAGACTGTTGTGATCTGCAGGCACTCTCTAAGTACCACATAATTTTTTCTTCCATTTTATAGATGTGGAAGCCGAGGTTAAGAGAGGTTAAATAATGTGCTCAAATGTTCAGTTAGTCAATGATTTAACTGGTTTTGGACTGTGCTCTTTCCACTTGACAAAGAGCACTTCATTATAGAGCTGTTATTTAAAAAGCCAACCCAGTTCTTGGCTGTATTAACTTAGATTTCACTTGAGAACTAGATAATAACCTTTTCAGTATACTATACATTAATTAAAATTTAAAAGAAAAATGAATAGGAGAAACTGGAGCAAGTCCAAAAATATCCCACCCAGCAAGAGAAATTGAAGATTGGCCTAATAGGAAAAGGCTCAAGGTATTTGGTATTGCTTAGCTAGGAAGAGTATGGTTATGGGGTGAGGGACACACTAATGGCCTATAAACATCTAAAAGGCAATAATAAAGATTTACATTTTACATAAATATTTGCAGTTTGCAAAGCACTTCCAGGTCAGTAATCTTATTGGTTTCTCACAATAGTTTATTAGTATAGGAGTCAGCACACTTTCCATAAAGTGTTAGATAGTTCAGTATGTTTGATTTGGCAGGATGCTCTCTGTCACTCAACTCTGATGGTGTAGTGTACAAAAGCAGCCATAGGCAGTTCCTAGACAAACAGACACCATGATCCAATAAAACTTTATTTACAATCTGAGACAGCAAGCTGGAGTTGGCTCATAGGCTATAATAATTTATACTTGTTATTATTGCCATGATACAGACGAAGAAATTGAGGCTCAGAAAGGTAAAGTGCGTTTTCCAGAGCAGCTCAGTGAATGGTTCTGGAACTGAAATTTCATTTTTCTGCATCATAGTTTGGTGCTCAATGAGATAGATAGAAGGCACATCCCCAGAAAGATTTCAGGGCATTTTGTCATCCCTAGATGCCATTTCTCTGTGATGGAAATTAAATTTGGAGCATGCAAATCAAGAAGTTGGACAACCACCTGGTGTCATGAAGCAGTGCATGCCAAACACTTGAGAAGGGATATCTGGTCAGAAAACTTTTCTCTGCTAGCCTGAAAGTTTCCTTGAAATGATCACTTAAGAATCTTTTTGAGACATGTGGATTTCATTTGAATGACAGCACTCCTGGACCTAGGTAAGAGAATACAGAAGGCTCACAAATTCATTTGTCTGGTTATCTTATTGGAACTGAATTTTAGCTAGCAAAGAATAAGACTGAAGTCATGATAAGACAGGAGTTAGTGTTTGGAGGGTTTGGGTGGGGCAGAAGGTTGTCAGCAACGTTTATTGTACAACTTGGGAATCCTATAGGAACAAATAAGGAAAGCCTAATATTATCAGCTAAATTTACTGTATTCATAAAACCATCTTCTAGCACATGTTTTACTTGCTGTGCTTGAATTATTTCTTCCAATCTTTCAAACAGTCCTGCAAGCTAGGTGCTGTTCTTGTCACATTTTCCAGGTAGGAAGACTGAGACACAAAGGCTCACAGTAAAAACAGTGGAAGTGAAATATCAAAATCATGCTTTCTCTGCTCTGCTATTGAAGGGCGCTCTTCCTGCTCGACTCTGGGGAAGGGAAGCACTATGCCACTGGGATGCCCAGGCTGATCTGTGTATGCCATTCTATGGCCTGCAGCTGGTGACCTCCCAGTGCTTTTTGTCTCTAATGGAGATGGAAATTCAGGGAAGCTGTGGAGAAAACTGAGGGCAGGCTCTCTGGAACTGAAGGCATCATTCCTGGGGTGGGTCTGTGACATGAACTCTAGCTGGAGAATGTTTACTCTTGTTTGTTAAAAGAACCCTTAAGTGGATACTTGCAGTGAGCTTGGTTAAACCTACCCTGCTTGGGGTTAAACACTCATAAATCAAAATAGCTCAAGTGACCCTAGTAAATGCCAGGTGCCCAGAAATGGCTAGAATAATTCAGTCTGCTCTGTAAGTGTCAAGTAGCTAAGACTTTTTTAAAAAACCATTCTTAGTCTCTCTCTCTCTCTCTCTCTCTCTCTCTCTCTGTGTGTGCATGTGTGTGTGTGCGCGCGCGCACGCAAACTTTTAGAAATACACTCTCAATGAGAATGTTTTCCTAGTATCTCCCTTGGGAAAATAAAAGGAAATGCTACTTTTGTTTCCTGTTTAAATTATAGTTTTATTCCAAACCACTATTCTAACACACACTTAGAGATTTATGCATTTAAAAACAAACAACAAATGTGAAACTTTTGCTGCTCAATTAGTCTTAACAATATTAGTTTTAGGTTATCATAATTAGAATTTCTTCCCAAATGTACACCCCTCTCGTAGAATTCAATAATTTTTAAAACCTGTTGAATAGGAAAGAAAGAGATTGGAGTAATGAGGAAATGGATCATTATAAGGAAGAGAATGTGAATTATAGAGCTTGTGGGAGAAGAAAGAGATGTAGATGGGAAAGAAAGGATATGAAGCCAGAAGTGTGTGCAGACAGAAGCAGGGGCAGTCAGGAGAGCTGGATTTGGAGGCAGAAGATCTGGTCTAGTCCCTGGCTTTGTCCTCCCTGCATAACCCTTGACTTCTCACTAGACCTTCATCAGATTCCTTTCACATTATGTAGGAATAATCATAGAAACCTTTTTAAAAAGTGCATATGCTACATGAAGTGGGTAAAGGTGCTTGGCTTAGACAATAAATGTGTGTGGACTCCAAGTGTCTTGAAGTGAACAGCAGAACAGAACCAAGGAACCAGACTCAGGGCTATAAGTGGGAAGGGGAAGGAAGAAGCTCAGAGTGTAAATACCTGTGGGTGCTATGTGGGTGCTCCTGGCCAGCAGTCCTCATCTCCAGGTGCTGAAGGCAGTACCCTCTTGCTGTCCACAACACATGACATAGCATCCTTCCTGCAACATGTCCAGGCCACTAACTTTCCCCAGAACCTTATAAGCCAAGAATAGGAACAAGGATGTGTGTGAAGTCTTAGAGATGGATACTTAGAGGGATGATCTGGGTTCTTCAGGGGCTACAACACTGCTTGAAGCACAGGTTCTCCCCAGTGGTACTCAATTCAGGTTCTGGGGTACCCTGAAAAAACCCTCATGGAAAAGCACACCATATTCTCTCAAATATACAATTTTCCTCCCCAAAGCTAGGGATTTTTATAAGCTAAATTTACATTTAATTCTTCTCTTCCAGTGTCTCTTCTTTTTAATTCACCATCTGACAGAGAACAGTTAGTATATAACCCAAAGCATATGTGGGAGGCTTGTTCCTCTCTGCCTAAATATGAGTTTAATAAAAAGTAGCAGTTAAACATATGTTAAAAATGAAGCAGTACAGTTGGGGGCAAAGACTAAAAGGCAACACAACTGTTTATTAGTTGTGTTTTTCATTTTCATGTTCAGAGAATTTTAAGACCTGGACCCAATTTTTTTTAAGATACAGCGAAATCTGTGCAGTTATATATCCTGTTATGGTCTTTATTTTCTACAGATAAACACTGGATTGGCAATGTTGAAGTCCATGCCCAAAACTATGAGCATCAATTAGCAAATTAATGAATTAAGATCCTTATTGGTATCAATTGTCCAGGTTAATAATGTCAGGGCTAACAGCATGCTACCTCAGGAGAGAGCTTTAGCATTACTTGTAGAAGTCAGCTCAAGACAGTGTTAAGTGGTTTTGGCACCTGGATCATGGTTCAGGATCTGTGAGTTCTCCACATAGTCAGGACCAATCAGATGCTTTCATTTCTCATTGCTATTATAGCTTTATTAAGACTGTCCCTCCAACTTAAAATCAACGATAGTCTGGCACCTACTGGTGTGAATAAACAGTTCCTTTATTTGCCAATTGTTCTTGCTGCGTCATAAGGATGAATCAAGGTGGAGACATCTTTCATCTTGGTGTAGCTATTTAAGAACAGGACTGTGGTCAGATGCAGGGGTGCAACCTATAATCCCAGAAGCTTGGGAGGGAGGCTGATGCAGGCGGATCAGGAGTTTAAAGTCAACCTCAGCAACTTAGTGAGGCCCTAAGCAATTCAGTGAGACCCTGTTTCTAAATAAAATACAAAAAAAAAAAAAAAAGGGCTGGGGATGTGATTCAGTGGTTAAATGCCCCTGGGTTCAATCCCCGGTACCAAATAAATAAATAAATAAATAAATAATTACAGGACTGTGCCCAGAATTGTGGCTTGTGCTAGTCAGACTGGCATTATGACCAAATCTTGGAGGCAGGCTAACTTTATAAAGAACAGATCCTGCCGTTTTGGAGGTTTAGGGGCATGGTGCTTGGAATCTGCTCTGGTATGGTGATGGATCACAGAGTCTCCAGGTGGCCTACAGCAACATATGACAAAGAGACAGAGTGTGTATGTCAGTGTCTATGTGTCTGACCTCTGCCCTTCTTAGAAAGCCACCAGAATTCAATCATGGGTGAGCCACCCTAAGGACTTATCTAAGCCATTTAATCACTTCCCAAAGTCCTCACCTTCAAACACCACATTTGATTAAGTTTTCAACTCTTACTAGCATTAACATATAACTTTAGTATTAAAGTCCTGTGTGAGTTTGGGTACAGGGATGGGGACACCAAGGGACAATCATAGCATGATTGTTCCTTTTATTGTAGTGAAACTAAGAGAGCAAACCCTAACTTCTATTGAAATACATATTCTTCACTCTGTGTTAATGACATCAGTGATTACTTTCCTTACCCATTCTTCCCAATGGGCAAGAGAGAAGCTTTAGGACAGAGAATGGGCTGGAAAACACTGAGTTATGGTCTTCTTCCAAAGCTTTAAATACTTAAAGGAACAGGTCAATAATAGCATATCACATTCTCAGTGTAGTTTTAATTTGCGTTTCTCTGATTGCTAGATGTATTGAACTTTTTTTCATATATTTGTTGATCACTCATATTTCTTCTGAGAAGTGTCTGTTCAATTCCTTTGCCCATTTATTGATTGGGTTAATTTACAATAGCTAAACTATGGAGCCAACCTACATGCCCTTCAACAGATGAACGGATAAAGAAAATGTGGTAAATATTCACAATGGATTACTCCTCAGCCATTAAGAAGAATGACTTTATGACATTTGCAAGTAAACTGGAAACTGTCATGATAAGTGAAATAAACCAGTCCCAAAATAGGCAAAGGTCAATTGTTTTCCCTGATATGTGGAAAATAACCCACATAAGGAGGGAGAGGGGAAAATAGATATTTAATAGATTAGACAAAGGGGAATGAAGGCAAGGGAGGGGGAATAGGAAAAGGAAGGAGAATAATTGTCCTATGAACATACATGAATACACCACAGTGAATCCCACCATCATGTACATCCATAATAATGGGGTCCTAATTAGAATAAGATATATTCCATGCTTATATAATTAAGTCAAAATGAATTCTACTGCATGTATAACTAGAATGAACCAATAAAATATTTAAACAACAATAACAACAACAAATTACCTGACTGTAGGTGTAAGTCATGGATTAGGGGCAAGAAATGGTTCTCCTTCTGTGAGTCAGACCCTTTCCACCTAATAGGAATCAATCTAGTAGCAGGTGATGCCCTGTTTCTCAGAGTTGGGCTTGCTTACTGCTGCTCCGTGCTCCGAGCACCCAGTTTCCAAGAAAGCCAGCTGATATCTGCCCAGTGGGTGCAGGAAGACTGTAGTCAGATCTTTTGAGAGGACTAAAGCAAATATTTTCTTTTGCCCTCTTAAGTTCAATGTCATTGTCTTGGGTTTCATGGAGAAAAATAGCCATGGGATGCAGTAGACATTAAATTGCACTTCTTTTTGTTACCTTATCATCTCATTAAAATTCTACTTTTATCATGGTAGAGCACTTGACTTGCACATGTGAGGCACTGGGTTCCATCCTTAGCACCACATTAAATAAATAAATAAATAAAACAAAGGTATTGTGTCCACGTTCAACTTTTTTTAAAAAACACCTTTTTATAAAACACTTTAAACACCTTGCATATGTTTCTCTACAATTTGATATTTAAGGTTTATTATAAGCTTAAATAGTTTAATAGTAAAGCATATCATTCCTGGCATATTATAGATATTTTAATTTAAAACATAAAGATCTTCTATCACTTTTGAGATATATCCAGTGACATCTAAGTAATATCTGGAGTGAATATTTGCCATCTTTTATTTTATTTTTTTTTAAATGTATAAGCCAGCTTTTCAATACTAAAAAACTCACATATTTTTTTCTGAACTTGTGTTTCTGTTGTTTCTCTGTGAAATTTTATATTAATGTTATATATTTTTATGCTCAAAGGCTTTTATTTATCGTTCTATCATAATCCTTTGCAATAAAACTGTGTATAAAAATTTCAATTTTAAAAGTCCTGTGACCATGACCTCTGGGTAGTAAAAATGGATTGATGTATCATAGTAATGATTTTTAGTGCAAAGTTGATCAGAACAATACAAATATATTAAATATTTAAACATAATTGTTAAATATGAAAATGAAAACTTCTTGGGGCCGGAGTCGTGGCTCAGTGGTAGAGCGCTTGCCTTGCACATGCAAGGCACTGGGTTCCATCCTCAGCACCACATTAAATGAATAAATAAGTAAAACAAAGGTATTGTGTCCATGTTCAACTAAAAAAATTTTTTTTTTTTTTAAAAAGGTGAAAACTTCTTGGCATTGCATTGTTTAATGAGATGGTTTCCCTTGCACCCAAGAAGTTAACTTTCCCATGGATTAATATTACTTATTGCCAAGGATTCAAGCAATTCCATCCTCAGTTTTGGTTTACATCATGTAAATGGTGAGCATTGTCTACCTCTTCGGAGACAGAAACAGTTTTGTTTAGAACACTGTAATTTTTGTCTTTGGAATTATGAATAACATACCCCAAACAACAAAACACTAGCAGCAATATTTAGTGATCTCTCAGGTGGAAACATTGTCAGGTCCTCTCCTGATTTTATGGAAAGCAAAGAACTGCAGGACACCTGGATTCCCAAAGTATGTGGTGATCATTCTTTGGAGGCATCTGCTTTCTCAATGTGGATTAAAAAAAAAGCGTATCTCAAAGTCTACAAAATACGAAGAGACTAAATATTACGTGTATTCTTCTACTTAGTGAGATGCTGCTTAACCTGCAGCTACTTAGAGTGTTGGTAATTTAGAAATATTGGTAATTCCAGTATCCCTTTGCTTGCCACACAAAATTTTTTATGGAATTATGGTAAAAATGCTTTTATCATGTCATTTAAATACATATTCATCAAATCTTAGATTCGCAGATTTAGCTCATTTAGGGCATAGAAAATATAACCTAATTGTCTTCATTATTTAATCAGACAGCCAAGTCAAATTTATTTTGTGCCAGAAAAAATTCTGATTCCATTTTCTGTGAATGCATCTTTCAATATGATAATATGCATTCCTGTGACAACCATATCACTTTTGAATTTGAAATTTAACTTCTAATTTGATTACGATGTAGCAACATGAGGGTAAGTATAAAAAATATATTTGGGGGAATAGAGAGACTGTTCAATAAATTTTTGTTAAGCAAGTAGTTGAAACTTACTTTTAACCCATATATCAAATTGGCCTTTTCTGGGGGCACTGCAGTGACATTGATAGCTCTGGGACTTGCCAGGGGTATGAATTCTGTCCTTCTGCTACAAAGTAGAAAGATAGTTGTAAGATAAATGCTTAAAACACAGTTAGCATTGAGTGGATAGATGGTTGCATAACGGCGATATACTGGCATGACACCTTGACTTAGGGAAGTTGAAATTCTGGAAATTAATTCCATTAAAATTATGTGTGTTCATGTTCTTCAAGGAAAGATGTTTGTTGACACTTTTTCATTGAAAACCACCGTAACAAAGAAAGAAATAATCCCCCCAAACTAAGGACTGGACCTCAAAGAGGACTCTATTTGGGATTAGGAGAATTAGTCAGTTGTGGCCAGTGGCCATTGATAAGTCCTTCAGGCTGAATGTATTTCTCTTTCCCTTTGTGTTAATGGTCTTTTGGAAGACAATGAAAACCATATATAATGCAAAGTCTAGAGAACCCCACTCCTGACACTCAAGCATTCCAGAACACTGGCAAGAAAAGCCGAAATAGCATCTACTGAGTACATATTCTGTGGAGGTGGTTTTCCATGTCTTTGTCACATTTCTTTTTCCCTGTTCTATACAGAGTCTAGTAACCCTCCTCAGGGCACATAGTCAGCAAGCAGCTATAACTGGTTCCAGAGTCCATCCAGGAGAAATTGCCCATTAGCTGCTTTCTCCTTCTTCTTGACACTTCATGATTCCCCATGACTTAGGAGACAATCAGAGTCAAAATAGCATCTCCAGAGAAACTCATTGCTTTTTTTTTTTTTTTTTTGAAATTGCAAAACAATTACATGGTCATGGAAATCATGAAAGATAAAAAAAAATCACCGAGCAACAAATATCATCTCTAAGCTGGCCACTGAGAGATGACTTTGAACATTTTGGAGGATCTATATTCATCTGGAATGACATATGTACATGGGTACACATATGTACATAATGGGTACACATCTCTACTCATAGCAGAGAGGGTAACTGGTTTAGACTAATACATACCTGGGTTTAAATCTCCATTTCCTTGTTTTCCAGTTTCTTTATATGTGAAAAGACCATAATAATAGTACGTACTTCATGGGATTGTTATGAGTGTTAGATGATGTGAGCACACTTAGATAAATGCTTAAAACACAGTTAGGATTGAGTGGATAGATGGTTGCATAATGGCTAGAGATAGATAGATAAATAGATAGAGATATACAAATATGTCTTAGATCTTATTTTATTTTTTTGGTTAATAACATTTCCTAAACATGCACCAACTTCATTAATTATGTACTGCTGTAAGCATAGCTAATAATCCATTGTCTTAATGTAATATAATTAACTTACCCAATTGTCCCATTATTGGACAACAATTTGCAATTTCTAAACAATGATGTGAGGAATATCCCACTGCATATGCCTCATACAGTAAAATACCCAAGTGGAATCACTGCACTAGACTGTACACATTCAAGGCATCTTCAACATGTTGCCTACTTTAATTCCAGAAAGACTCAAACAATTTACATTCCAACTCTGAAAAAAGACATGGAAGTGCCCGTTTGCATAAGCCCTCATCAACATTGGTATGTCTTTCTTTTTCATCTTTGCTAATTGGATAAGTTCGTAAAACTGCAACACATTTTAGTTTACATTTCTTTGATTACAAGTGAGGTTTGACATCCTTTCTAATTTCTTTAGATTAAAAAAAATCTAGCAGTGAGAATGCATGCAGGTGTTTGTTCTACTCACGTTACTTAGTCATTTATTTTCATTCCCACGTCTGTATCCACTTCTTTTCTGTAGGAGGCATAAAATTAAAGTTCAGTTTTCTTAGAATGAGTATGTATGCATAAGAGGTTTAATCAATAACTGACAGAGGAAATGGGGGTTCAGAGTGCTCTCCCAGGTCTCTGTGGATTCCTACTCTTTGAATCTGGCTGTTGCTTCTCTGACAGGTATACTTCTTAGCTCCAGGGACCTGGACCAGACAGCTCTCAGCCCTCCCTTTGCCCAATGTGCCTTGGGACTCTGGACATCGCAGAAATACATATGGCCTAGAGAATGTAAAAGGTCACGGGATTATTTTTAGATGGGAAAAATAAGACTCCATTTTAAGCTTAAGGAATTCTATAAGAGTTGGTTCTTCTTGCTGTGTTATTTGTATTCCAGGTTTCATTTTTCTCTTCTCTCTGGTAAATTATACTTTTCTACAACAAGAAGTAAGTTCTGTCAATAAAGAAAGCAAATGCATAAGAAGGAATTTAAATAATAGAAGAAAATGTCCCAGACCTAAAAAATCTTCTTGTTCACAAATTGACAGAGTGAGAAGGATTTTTCTCACTTTGCAAAGACATGAAACCTCATCTTGTCTGAAGTCCCTTCACTCTGGCATCTGAAATGTGTGACACAAGCTCCCCGCTGTTTGTCTTCATCCTCGGACTTTTATTTTTTGACCATGAGAATAGATTTCTCACTGAGAGAGCGACGGAGACGGAGTGAGGCAGGGCAGCAGCAGTGTCGCAGGCCTATGCCTTCCCCCTGCCAGCCCCCCGGGTCCCATATCCCTCCCTCCAGGAAAAGCACAGGGCCTCTTTGGCTTTGGCCTCAGCTGGAGTGAAGCAGAATTATTAGCTGAGCCTTTTTGCAGATTTCAGCCATTTCTTTCTTCTTCTAGAAGTAGTGTGGCATAAAGATAATTTTTTTTTCTCAAAGTGGTTTCTGCTCTCCTACATCGCCCCCCTCAGCCCACACACACATGCCTGGCCTTGTTTTGCATTCTGTAGTTGAACTAAACTTTAAAACTTGCTTGTTTAAATAAATACTCACAGGCCTCACATGGACACAAGCCCACATGGTCAGTAGGACCGCAATAAGCATTTGAAGGCACCAAAGATAAATCTAGTTTGTCTTTGAATTTCAAAAGTTTGCATCTCCCAGCTGGAATCCTTGAGTGGGCCTGCATTCATATATATTCAATACAAGCATCAACGGGATCCTAATTAATGAGTTTGTTCATTCTTCTTGCCAGCTGGGGACAAAAAGCATTGTTTGGTCTCTAGCCATTATGTGTGTGAATTTGGAATCCCCAGATTTCAAATCACTAGATCAGCAGATTATTTAGGCTCTTCTGTCCCTTAAGATTTCTAAAAGTTGTAGACATTTTCTTATAATGACTAATGATTAGGGGCAACTTTTTTTTTTCCTTTTTCAGGCTACATATTACACAGCCTATCTTAATGGATGCAGATTGATAGATTGTTAGATGCTGTCCTTGTATTTTCAAGTGACTTATGGAAAGTCAGTTTTGTGACATTGGTAAGCTCAAGTTATTTATATTCCCTGGCTGGGTGCATGTAATAACTCCTCTCCAAATTGGAGCATCAGCTCCATTGATGAAAGGATCCCTTTGCACAATTTATACCCTAAAGTGGCATCATTCATGAGAATGATTTGCTTGCAGAGATTAGTTCTCTGACTGGCTGATGCTTTGGATAAACTAAGAAGAGGGCTGGCTATTTCCTCACTTAGAGGTAGGCAGCATTCACAAACTCCAAAGTATTTTTTCAATGTGCTACAAGCCCTTTAATCTCTGTATGGCATTGTTTTAGCACTGAGTAAGTCTCCTCAAAGCCCAAGATTAAATTAGGAGAAATCCCCCTGCTGCTTCTATTGAATTGAGTTAATATAATGAGTTTATTGTTAAATTAAACAAAATGAAACTTGCCATGTGGTAGAAATATGGCTGATATCACAGTGGGATTTTTTTTTCCTTCCTACCTTCCTTCCGTGCTGTTTGGAGGTGGTTTATTGAATCCACAGCTACAACTTCAGCACACTGACTCCACGTCCCTGGGGAGATGAAAGCTGACAGTTAAGGCTGGCATGTGAAGCAGAAAGGAACTTAAGCCTCTCGGGTGGTAAGAGACAGTGAGCCCTCCTGTGACCAGCTCTTGCTTCATAGATGCAGGTGCTACTGCAGTGAGGACAGGGTCTATTTCCTTTCCACTGCTCTTATTAAGAAACAGAGGGGGTGGCCTGGGTGTGTGACTCGGTAGCAGAGCTCTTACCTAGCAGGTGAGGCCCTGAGTTCAATCCCCAGAACCAAACAAGCAAACAAACACAAGAAAGGATGCAGCCACCCAAGTCACCTGGAGACCTCAGAGAAAGGTGCTAAGGTGGCTGCCAGCTGCCCTCCTGTCCAGCAGTGCCTGAGCAGGCTACGTTTGCTTGATGTTTGCCATCTTCACTAGATGCTACCCCACTCTCTGTCCTCTTGCCCATGTGACTGATTCAGCCCAGATTTTTGCAGAATCTTTCTTGTCATTGTCTCACTGGTTTAAAGGTCACTGCCTCAGAGAGCTCTTTTCCTCTGCCACATAGAAGTAGCTTCTCCATCACTCCCTGTCGTATTCCCTGAGTTTATTTTTGTCATATTTCCTACTACCAAATGCTGCTTCATCATCAGCGTGGGTATTTACGGCTGCTCACTCCTCTTTCTAGAAAATAAACTCTTGTCAGAGCCGATCTCATTCTGGCTTCTCCCCCCGACCCCCATCCCACAATATCCAGAGGAGAGCAAGAATTGAGAAGATGTCTGTGAAGGTGCGACTCCTCTGCCTTCCTGTGGGGACCTGGGCAGGCTTCTTGACTTCTCTGGATGTTAGACTGTTTGCTGATGACAGTGGAAATAGTCAATACCTTCTCAGGGTGGCACTGTGAGAGTTAAACCTTCTGTAAGTAAACTAGTCCACCACACGGCTGGTTTCCTTCTTTGGACTCTGACATTTCTGCCTCAAATGCTTTGTCTACCTCTTGGAAGTCATGCCTTGAACAGCCAGGAAGAATATTGTTATGGGGTTGATGGTTCCAAATGGGAAGCCATGCTCCAAGTTGAGTTATTAATGACTTTTCTATAGCACACTCTTTCCCTCCCACAGGGTTTTATAATTCGTTTTTAAAGGCATCATTTCCTCCAGCAGACCATGGATTGGCTTTAGTTCAGCAGTGGTCAGAGGGATGGGATTTCTTCTGCTGATAAGGCACACCAGTGGTGAAGTGTCCAAGGATCCTTGAGAAACCACTGGGTGAAGAGCTGGGGTTGTAGTCGGTGATAGAGCACTTGCATAGCATGCATGAGGCCCTGGGTTTGATCCTCAGGACCACATAAAGATAAATAAATAAAGATATTAGGTCCATCTACAACTAAAAAAAAAATTTCTGTAAAAAAACCACTGGGTTAGATCTTTGTAAGAAAAATTAGGGAACACCTCCTTTAATACCTTCATTAGCTTTCTCAGTTGAGAAAGATTTTTTTAAAAATTTTACTTCAGTTTTTGATTAAAAGATCATCTTGAACTCAAACTATTTGCTGCAACCTTTGAACTTGCAGATAAGGAAACTGAGGACAAACGATGATAAGATACTTATTACAGTTCTTGCTCCATGGAGGCTTTGTTATCTGGTTGATTGCTTCTTACCTGGCTGGACTCCCTCCCAAACAGCCCACCTGCATTTCTTCTGCTTTGGTATAATATTTCAAAGCCTCTTATACAAGTCAGCCACGATAGTAATTGAGTTGCTCTTTTTCTTTTCTTATGAACTCAAAACCACCCTAATTCCTCTAATCTTTCCCCATTAGGTCTGTCTTCCATGTAGTTAGTGGCTTCTGTTCCTCCTTACCTCATCAGCACTGTCTGTGCTCTCCCGAAGGGCAGCGCTGGCCCTTACCTCTGCCTGTAGTCGCAAGCATTCTCAGACAAAGGACTCCTTGCCTTAGAGCTGTGATCCTGGGTGCTCTCACTTCAAATTTCTCTCACCAGAGCAGTTCATTATCAGTGTTGATTGTGGAATGTCCACTTTGGATCTGATATTGCTTAAACTGCTGCCTCTCATCTTTTACATTAGTCAGCTGGTTAGCAGGACAATCTGTTCCCAGGCTTTAAACTGTGTATATTTAGTGTCTTAAAACATCCAGTTGATCCTAGGGAAACCTGTATAAGCAGCAGGTTAAGCGAATAAAATGTGATTTAGTATAGTAACCATTTATTATCATAAACATTTTTTTTAATTCTTATCATCATCATCACCAAGAACCATCAAATATATTTTCCAGAAAGATGTTTAGCTAACAATTTTTTGAAGAAAACTAAATGCTATAATTTTATATCTGTTCAGTGATTTGAACTGTGAAATGTTACCACTGAAAAAGGTTTGCCTTTCTAACTGTTGATCTGCTGTAAACGTAGTACCTTGGTGTACAGGAAGTCTTACAGTCTTGAAGAAGTTCTGTTTGGATGCCTTTTCTTGGAGGGAAACAACATATTGAGTTTTTGTCTGTGATTCAGCTGCTTTCATTTTCTTTTAGCAAAGTCTGCTTAGAATTTGCCCCCAGAATCTGATCCTCTTCTAAATGGCCATGAGGCAGTTTTCATGGCCTTCAATTCAGAAAGGGCAGGGACTGTTTTGAACTCAACAGAAAAACATGAGAACCCAGCAGCAAAACCCTTCCCTTCCCTTCTTATCCACACGTATGGCCAGATGAGCCCCCAGTACACAGAGATAGGTATACAGGAAGTCTAGGTAAGACTGTGGCTAGGGTGGAGGTGGCTAGAATTAAATGTGTGTGTGTGTGTGGTGGGGGGGGCGTGACATGTCCCCAGCCTGCCTTGTACTAAAGGGCATGTCACATACAACATACCTGCAACCTTGGATTATATGAGCCTTTCCTCTTGTAAAATGGGGATGTAAGTTATTTTGGAGGGGGGCGGTCTCAAAGGTAAGATAAGCAACATCATGAATACAAGCTACCAAGTATCACAGGTCAGGTCTAGGTAGGGCAAAAGTCCTTCAAGAGTCTCGGCTGTCCCTCGTAGAATGGGCCTTGATCATAGTGAGCTCCCCTTCCTTTAGAACCTCATCTTTAAATGTACTCTGGGAAACCTCACATGGCAGTGTTTTAGGGCCCTGCATGCAATGAGATGAATCTCTCCATCAAACAGTGAGGTTTTTAATTGCTCAGCAACCAGTTCCTCAATTTTAATTATTTTCAGTGCCAGGGGTCCATAGAAGATTTAACTTCAAAAGGAATTCTACTGCGATTTTTTTAAAGCTACTTGATAACCACCTCACTTGATGATTTTTAAACTCTCTTCTAACTCTGGAATGCTGTGACTATAGCAAACAACAGATTTAAGGTCCCCCAAATTTCCAAAGAACCTCCTGATTTTACTGTCCATGCTCTTTCCCAAAAAGGTTGGCCTTCTTGTAGATGGGGGCTGGTGGTCTGGCCATCCTTTTTCTGAGTTGTACTTCATAGTTCCTTGTCAGTTTGTTTTTGCTTTGCAAGATGAGCATTTCCATGCTTACCTCTAGGATGTCCCTTCTGGTGTGTTAGAAGGGTCTGCAGAGATGCAGAAGGGGAGACCCAGGCCATATTCAAGAGAGATACAGAGGCTTTGGCCAGACTATCACAGCAGCAGCAGCCTTCCAAAGAGGCTGGCACCATGTGCATGCTGATAGGAGTCTGGGTTAAAAGGAACAGACAAAGCAAACCAAAGTCACATGGGATTTCCAGACTTTCCTTTGGGCTTCTGAAGCCATACCTAAGCCATCCCCCTTTGGTCTCATTAACTCTGCTTCTGAGCACCACATCACCCATCTTCAGTGTGGCTGGTGGGATCCAAACAGCATCATAGCACCTCTCCATGAACAGTATGGTAAAGACATAAACCAGAGTCTTATCTTGGATTAGTCACAGTAAGTGATTTCCTCGAGATTGAGAAGGATGACTTGCCCAATCACTGAAGCCAAGCTGAAGGAAACATGAAGATCCAAATAGGAGAAAATGTAGGTTTGGGGTGACAGAAATGCCTCTGTGAATCTCCTGCTCTGATGATGGGAAGATGGGACAACAGGAAACAGGATTTTTTTTAAAGCCATTAACTATTATGCAGAATTTATCCATGAGTACTTTCTAAGGAGATAAACACGAGTGCTTGAGTGTAACACTAGAGTTCTTAATTTTTCAAAGAACACACTTTGAGAAGCAATGATTGTCAGAGGAAAACATTTTTCTGGAAATGTTTTTAATTTTATTTAATAAAAATATTACTTTCTAGAAAGTTGATGATAGTTATAAATACCATATTTGCTTTAAAATATTAGCAGAGGATGCCATTTAAAAGAAGAAAAACTGGAAGGTGAACAAATTCCAGCACCAGAAGACTCATATCTAGAAGGAAAAAAAAGCAAACCTGGGTGCTGTGGATGAACTACTTTTCTTTTCAAAGCCTCAGTTTTTATATTGATTTAGTAAGGGGATTAGACCATATAATCCAATGCCTTTTCACCTTCAATTTTATATTATTCTCTTTCTGATCCAAGCAAGTGTTCTCATTTCACTGCAAATCAGTATAGTTCAGGCAACCAGACAGCTAACCAGTACTCCCCATGTCAAGGCTTTTTAGAGCAACTAACTCAAGTGCCCAACATATTTGACTTTCAGATTCATTCTCTCTCTCTCTCTCTCTCTCTCTCTCTCTCTCTCTCTCTCTCTCTTTCACACACACACACACAACATTCCCCCACATATAATTTTTGACCCCTCTGGATTTTATTGACTCATAATGTGTATAGGAAGGTGGTACAGGTTCCTTTGAAGGCTCTGTATACATAGGGGCAGAGCATGAAGTGGCACAGTGTCTCCTGTGTCCCTGTGCATGTTCATAGTAGCTGCCATTGAGGAGTATGCTGGTGTAGACCACAGTTTTATTGGAACCCAAGCCCTTAAATTCTTAAGTTTTTATTCAGATATAATTAGCTTCCAACCACATGCACAGATCAGATCTTAAGTGTTCACTACGGTGAGTTTTGACAATTCTATAAACCCATATAACCACCAATTAAAACAAGATATAAAACATTTCCATCCCTGTAGAAATTTTCCATACAGAAGCACTTTTTTAATATCTTAGTATCTCATTTTATTCTTCTTATTTTATTAACTGAAAATCATGGAAAAGGGGGACAATTTGGTAAGTAGGGAACTTGCTCTTCACCTTGAACTTTGCTCTATGTACTATTTGCTTTTCTTGAACTGCATGGCCAGATGTGTACTCTTTTTGACATTCACACTCCATGCATACAATGGCGTGTAAATAAATATGTGTGGCATACTGTTTGCTGTTAGTGAAAATTTACAAGGAAGCATCACTGTCTTATGGGGACACCCCAGGATGTTCTGCCAAGATATCCACAGACTCTGGTTCACTGTAGTGACTTGAAAAGTAATACACATCCAGGTTTTCTAGAGGTCTTGAGTTGGTCTATCCCATCTGTGCTGAGTTGGGGGACAGGAGTCCCTGGGCTGCAGACTTTTCACTTGAGTGAGCAGGAGGAAGCCCCATCTGTTTGAAGAAAGGAGAGTTTCTCGGTGGGAGGATAGGAAGGAACCCATGGAGGAAGGTCCCCATTCCAAGGTCACCTCTCTCAGAACTTAGAACCAGAATGGAGTGTTGGTGAGATCCTGAAGGCCAGGAGTCTTTGCCTGGGCCAAGAATCTCTCAGGAACCCTTGGGAAGATCAGCTGGTGCACCTGAAGCAGCCCCTCATTGATCTGCGCCTCTGTACCCGAACTGCTAACAACCAGCTCAAATTGGCTGATTTTTCCACATTTGTCAGGGAGCCAGCTGCACTGGCTCAGCTGAGCATCTGCAGAAAGGAAAGCAGAGAAGCAGAAAAAAAAAAAGCTTTCAAGTCATTATTCTTATTCATTTCCCTATTCTCTGCCCCACCCCTCCCAGTCTCCACTGCCATGCCTCTTTCTTCTTCTTCTTTTTTTAAAAGTCTTTTTATAACAATCTTTTTCTTTATGTGGTGAGAGCCCTTGGCATCCTTCCCATGACCTGTCTGTAGAGAGATACTCCTCCCTTATAATTAGGCCTTTGTTATACCACTTCCTGGTTTTCTTCTCCCTCTTCCCCTTTTTGTAAAGCTTCTGGCCCTTGACACCCTAGTACCCCAATAACTGCACTTGTTAAAATGAAGGGTTCAAAAGGAGGATAGAGTTGGCTTCTTCAAGGAGCCTGTGAGTTCATTTAGGTCTGTGGTTACAGTGGACTGAGCCAGGGAAGGACCCAAAATAAGATGTGTTGAGATGTCTTTATTCTGGACACAATCTCACCTACAGTACTTTCCCAGCATCCCATTCCTGGTTCTTGGGCCACTTCCTTTGTGGATCACAGTTTCTGCATTCCATTAAGGCAAGAGGATGGGGTTCCTTGTTGTCAAATACTCCTAACAGGACAGAAAAAGCTAGAACCTAAGGAGGCAAAGTGAGTCAACAAGACAGTCTGATGGGCCAAGACACCATTCTAAGGCTCATGAACTGGTTGTCAAAAAGAGAAGGAATGGACCCTGATTAGGCTTGAGAAAGATGTAGATTTGATTATTTGCCCAAATAATTGCTTAGATTCCATTCAGTCTGCTATACTTTGAATATATCTCCCCAAAAGTTTGCAATAGAAATTTAATCCCCAGTGAAGCAGTATGACAAGCGGGACCTTCAAGAGGTGCTAGATGGATTCATGCCATTATCTCAGGAGTGGGCTCCTGATAAAAGGACATATTTGGTCCTCTTCCTCTTGCTCTCTCTCAAGCATGTGATCTTTCCACCATGTTATGATCCAGTGAAGAAGCCCTTACCAGATACAGCACCTCCAGAACTGGAATTCCTAGACTCTAAATGAATGTATATAGTTTGTAAATTATCTAGTCTATGATATTCAGTTATATCTACACAGAACAGACTAAGTCCCTGTCCTTTTAAGCAAAATAGGTGCCGGGATGTCTCATTCAGAGGCCACATTTGAGGAGATTCCCATTGTGAGCTGACAAGTATTGTAATTGCTGAAGCCTCTGTAACATGAAGAAGAAATCACAAGGGGCTTTTGGCCTTCTCCATCAGGACTTGGGACGTTCAATTGTGTTCTCCTTGTTTTGAAATCAGTAAATACCATAAAAGTTAGATAACCATGCTTAGTGACCTCTCTTCCTGTAAGGAGGATATTAGAAATAAATCAACCTGTTTGTCTGGTCCAAATTTGGACAACACATTGGATTTTCATTGGCCCTCAGATTGATTTTCTGGTTGATTTAGTGTCACTAAGGGGCTCTAGTGGGCTTCCATCACATGAAGGCCATGTATGTTTTTCTCCCCTTTCATGGGTTTTAGGAGTTTTAAATACATATTTTATTTCATTTTCAAAATTATGTCTTATAGGGCATTATAAGGAAAAATGCTCTATCAATATTTATTTAGTGTACAGGAACCCACCCCATGTTGTCTTTATATAAACTTAGCACTAGGTATTTAAAATAGATATTTTAAAATAGATTTAAAATCTATTTTATGTTGAGGGCCGAGGGTTCAGAAATAAAGTTTGTTCCTGCTTCAGTGGCTTGTGATTTGTGCACAGCCAGACTGCGGCAATTTTAAAATACCAAATGTTCTTCCTGGTGTTTAAAAGATTGAAGTTTGGACCCTTAGAAAAGGAGACTGGATGAGGTTGAGTGAGAATTAAGTGAGGTACTGATTGTAATGGCAAGTCTACAACACTGAAGTTGATTGCCAGGTCTGTAATTTTGCTTTGTAAGTTACTTAGCCAATCTGCACAAGGGGCACATTAGTACCTTCCTCATTAGTGAAGACTAATGAGCTCTGTGTATGAAGTGCCTGGTGTAATCCTGTGCACGTAGTCTGTACTAGAAGACTGCATGGACTTAGACATTTTTCAAGAAATTGCACTGTGTTTTTTCAACTTGGAAAAATTACTACTAGGTAAGAACTGAGTTTAACATAATGAGAATATTGCAGGTAGCCAATTGCTGCCAACATTGTCAAATAATCAATGTAGAATAAGTATTGCAAAAGCTTGATCAGAAACTCATTCATTTCAAAACAGTCTAGCAACTTGGAGGGAGGGATTGATGCTAGGATATCTCCAATTTAGGTACCAATAGTTTTTGGCTGAAGCACTTCAATTTTTTGTTGTTGTTGTTGTTGTTGTTCTCTCTTGCTTGAATTCAAGAAAGTCTTTTCCTATATGAACAGTGTTTTATGTGTGAGTTAAGTACCCAAACCACCCAAAATATACTTTTTTTTCAGCATAGATAAACTGTTGACTTCCTTGGTATCCACAGTCTTTTTTTTGCTATGAAACTCTACATTCTGATTTCAGATACTTTCTTCTCCTGCATCTCCACGGTGTGGGAATGACTCACTAACAAATTCTGTGGTGAGTAGGACATGGGAAGACCACAGATGGATTGATGTTTGTGGAGATAAACTCATTGACTGTACTGTCAGAGAGAATGAAGTGATCCCATTTCGATCTAGGCCTGATTCTCAACTCTGAGGGCAAGACATTTTCACCCACAGGGAATATGATGATCTGGTCTTAACTATTCTTTGTTCACTTTCTCATAAAAAGTCATCCAGACACTTGAAATGCATTGTGTCTGTCAGACCTGTCCTCCATGAGTTGTAATGACAAATTTGTAATCTACAGTTTAGGTAGATCTTTTATCTTATGGCAAGTATTAAGAAATATGAATGTTCTGATTTCCCTCCATGAAAGCCAGTGCAATTTTAATTTGTGATCATAGCATCTCCTGAGAACTTGCTAGGAAAGCAAATTCTAGAGCTTCAACCCAGACCTTCTGAGTTAAAAACTGGTGTTGGGGCCCAACCCTCCAAGAGATTCTAGTGGATGCTAGAGTTTAAGGATACTGGCATAAGCATTAATAGAATTCTGATGCATACCACAGCCTTTGTGGGAAGGGATGCCTATAAAAAGTGAGGTGAGGGAGTTTTACAGACAATATGAGGGACTCACTCAACATTTGTGACTTTCATTGGGAATTTGCTTCTGGATATAGGGATGCCAGGTAAAATACAGGACGCCCAGTTCAATTTGAATTTTAGATAATCAAGGAATAATCGTTTAGCTTAAGTATGCCTAACTTGAGAGCCTGGGTTTTTCTTGACTATGTCTGGCAACCCTATCGGAAAGTAAAGTTAGATTAGGTAGAAACTTGGTAGACACTATCTTAAAAAATGATCAAGTTTCACATGCCAGTTGTAAACCTTCATAATATTATATACCCCTGATGTAGCATTTTACCTATGAGGTGTTTTTCTTCAAAATCCATAGCCTTAGCAAATGTCAAACAAACCCAAACTGAAAGACTTTTGATAAGTGCTCAGGTTTTGAAAGATAAGTAAAGACAGAGAAACTCACTGGTTAGAAAAAATAAAAGAGAGAGAGAGAGAAAGACAAGAATGATTAAATGCGACATAAGATTCTGGATGGAAAGGAAAAAGACGTTATTGAAAATTAGTATGACAAAAATAAATAAAATATGTAGTTAATAGTAATGTACTGATGTCAATTTCTTAGTCGTAGCCAATGTACTATGGTTTTATGTGATGGTGACATCAGAGCAAACTGGGTGAATGGTATACAAGAATACTGTGCTATCTTTATAATTTTCTACATGTCTAATTTTATTTCAAAATAAAAAGTTGTTTTTAAAAAGAAAAAAAACTGGGCTGGATATACCTTAGCAGTTCTGTGAATATCACCTTCCTTTGTTCTCTATGGAAACAAAGAAATATTTTATATAAATGCTGAACTGTCCGAGGACATTTAGATGAATTAAGAACACATGGCACTTGTGTCTTCCAGCACTACAGGGGCCAAAAACATCGCAGTGGTTTTAAATCTGTCATGGACAAATGTAGTCTTTTTCCATGAGCATGTAATGTGTTTTGCCTGGACATTCATGGGAATTCATATATACCCTTATTGCCCTCCACCCTAGAGCTGATTGAGATGGATTATTGAAAGCAGGAGAGATCAATGGTAGGGTGGAAGTGTAAGAAGAGGTTGCTAAAGGAAGACTAGTTGTGGTGTTGGAATTGTTCTGGGAAATTATGTCAGCCATTTTTATTGTTTTGTCAACAGAGTTGGGTCTATGTGAGTCCATGACCCTGGAGTGTCATAGCACCTATGCAACCCAAAAGGTTTTTCCACCACACTGCTTGCAGATGGTTGATCAATTTGTTCTGGAATGAGTGGTTTTGTATAAAATCTTCTGGTAGGGCCTCTATTTCCAGGAATTCAAACCAGTGTCTTAGTATAGTTAATCCCCCAGACCCCACTCAGTGGCCCCTGCATCTCCTGGTATGGGAATGTGTATCATATTAAAAGTCATCAAGCCATAAGGACTACAGTGTTTTCTTCCTGGAAGCTAAGATGCTCAGAGCCACCGCCCCACCCCCACCCCCCAGTAAAAAAAGGATTAAGGATTGTAATTAGCTCCTCTGGAGGCTTAGGTTAATTTCATCATGGCTCAGTTCTTAATCAGAAGTGCATGTGCAACTAGTCAGAACTCTGTTTCTGTCAAGCCTTCATTGTTCCCTCCCCTCCCTGTTATCCCAAACCTGTGGACCATCTCTGTCCCATTTCTTCCGACAGGAATTAATTTTTCTTTCTTGTTTAAAACTCTGGTCTTTATTAATATGATAGTTTTTTAAAAGCATACATTATAGTACTTATAACATTTTTATACTGATCTTTTTCACTTAACACTACTTCACATCTGCTTCTCCTTAGGTCCAAACACTTGGTTTTATTTATCCACTTACCATGGCTTTCCTACTTCTTATTGTTAGACATTTAGGTGATTTCTAACTTTTTTTTTTTACCATTTTAAATGGCATTTTATATTTTTACAAGTTTATTACTTTTCACTATTTTTCATCTTTTGAGCCACTTTTTCTTAAGAAAATCTCTAGTGTAGCATTATTGAGACACAAAGAGTTTTAAGGTTTTTAGGACTTTTGATATGGATTGCCAATTTAATTTCGGCATTAAACTTTCTAAAGTGGCCCAGAGATGTCCTCTGTTGTTTCCTCCAACATCACGGCTAACATCTCTTTGAAAATGCACAGTGAACCTTGCCTCACCTGGGGTTATGGATTTCAAGTAAGTCCTGCCTCCTTTATTCTGTCTGTCTATGGTGTTTACCTCTTTTATTTGTTCATTCAATACTGATATTTTCTTTCTGACTTTGGCTAAATCAATCTTATACATGAAGTTCTACACTTTTTCCATCTGCCATGAGAAGATATTATTTCCTGAGTGGAATTCATGTCTTCTCAACAGAAACTGGGTTTTCCATTCATTTAAAAATTTTTACTTTCACAGTGAGCATTCAATGGTTACCTAGTAAATGAAAATGATTAAGATTTGGCTCCTACTAATTTGAAAAACAGTTGTTTGCTATTTTAACAAATACAACGTTAAGATGTAAATTGTCTGGGATTTGGTGATATAGAGAACAATTTTACTTGGTGGTAGGGGACTCCCTTTAGCTAAGTAGATCTGCAGTTCATAATTTGATTTCTGTCTATATCATATCTTGAAATTCCATTGAACTCTTTTTTAATAGCCATTGTTTAGTACCCTCAAGTCTTGAATAGTGTATATTAAAATAATGGTCCAAATAGCCCTGCTTTTTTGTGAGCATGGAAAACTTCCTCATGCTACAGGTGTAGGTGTTGGGTACAGGTAGATTTGAACACATGCATGGGTGTATGAGGAAATCACTTTGTATACATGTAGATTACATGTATTTTAAATTATCTGATGCCTCATTCAGAAGAAACCCAGGTTCTTCCAAAATCCATTGTTTTACCAGTTTTATTCCTGACAAATGTTTAGGGTAAAGGTATTGGCTGCTTGATGAGCCATTTCTTGTTTAGGAATAATAGGTATGGAAGGAATTACACTATTTCTTATTGTGCAGATCTCCCCATTATATTTTACTCTCTATTTTGTTTTCACAGTCTGCTTTAAAGAGCACAGGAGCAGAAACTTACCCATTTTAAATTTCTTAATGAGTCAGTGACTGCCCAATCAGAGTGTGCGACAACTATAATTATATCTTAAAACAATGGCTAATAAAAAAGGAAATATCACACAAGTCTTCCTAATTGCAAAGTATCCTAACACTTTTATACTATTAATTGTCAAATTAAAATTTCATTTATTATCTCATTAAGCCTCTGAGTGCATAAATTCTGCATTAGAGCATAATTGGAGCTTTTTAAAATAAAAGTTATATTTGATCTAACAAGATAAAGTCTGTTGCTATTGATTTGCCTTGGAAACAAAAGCTCAGATCTCAGCATGAGTCAAATGAAACTCCTAGATCCATGAGTTCAAATTAGTGCTATTAATCTTATGACCTCAGGGTGTTTGAGTTGAAGTTAGAAGTTAGTAATCTTTCACAAAAAAATAATTATTTGGTGAATTTTTAGCCAAAGAAGCTCTTAGGTATAGTGGATGGGGTACCGGGTTAGGGGCTATGTGGAATGAGTTCTAATCCTAGCTCTGCCACTAGCTAAACTAATAACCTTGGACAGAGTCTCCCTCTCTCAGCCTTAGTTTTCACATGTGAATGCAGATTTAGAGCCTCAATTATATTCCTAGATATATACGTAAGAGAAAAGAAAATAAGTTCACACAGAAACATGTTTATGATGTTCAGGGCAATAATATTTGCTATAGCTAAACAGTAGAAATATTTTAAATGTCCACAACAACTGGTAAATGGACATGTAACTTGTGATTTATATACATAATGAAATATTTTTCAGTCATCAAAGGCAATGCAGTACTGATACATGCTACAACTTGGATGAAATTCAAAATATTACATTAAATTAAAGAAACCATACACAAAGTTAATGTACTGGGATTATTTTTATATGAACAGGTAAATCAATCAATCAATATATATATATATATATATATATATATATATATATATATATATATATATATATATATCTACCATTCAATCATTCATACAATGCACGTTTGTGGGGTTTTTGTTTTTTTGCCTGTGTGTGTGGTACTGGAGATCGAGCCCAAGCCCCATGCATGCCAGACAAATGCCAGAAGAGGCAAATCAATACAGACAAAAAGCAGATTAATGATTACCAGGAAGTGAGGGGAGAAGGGAATAGGAAATGGGGGGGGGGGGTTCTGGTGTGAAAAAATAGTTTTTGAATCTAGAGAGAGATGGTAATTGTTTAATATCTTGAAAACCCTTACTGCCACTGAATTATGACTGTAAAGCAGTCAATTGGGTGCTTACTGAATTTTACCTCAATAAAAAGTAAAATAAAACAAATAAATAAATAAAAGAATACCTTGTCTGCTCCCGATTTGCCACCCCAAAGGGAAGTGATGAATGGGGGTGCAAATGCCAGTCCTGTGCCCCTAGAGTAGATGAATCTAGGTCAGCCTTTAAGAGCCAGTGTCTGTGGGACCACACTGTGTACCTTGTTGAGAGGGTTTTAGATGGCCTTAAAATATCTTGGGGTCTTTGAAGGGGTGGGAATGGACGAAGACATTGCAGGAATCAGCAAGTCATAATTCTAATAGTTTAGCAACAGAGGATTTGCCATGGTCAATGGGCTGTTTGTCAGCGAGGCAAGTGTTCTGCCTTTGGCTATGACTTTTATGTATTCTTTCCAATGGAAGCAGAACAACAGAACAACAAAAATCCCCGAACAGTACACTCACTGGTTGAAAAATGGGCATTTCCTGAGCTGAATGAAGGTAATTGCCTTTTGACCTATGAGGTGATCCATTCATTTCCAGAAGCATCAAATGTGTCTCCTCTGCTATTAGCATGCTATGACTGATTGCAGCTATGTTTGCTCCTGATTTGCCACCCCAAGGGGAATGAATATTTCTAGGTAGTAGGTAATCTATCACTTTCCCCTAGTATCTTCCCTCTCCCAACCCTCCTTCTGACCCCTCCAGACCTGCTTAGAGGTTGTTTGCTCCCTGTTCTCAGTCTTATGGCTTTGTTGCCCTGTGAAATATGGTCTGCAAACTGCCTTGGTCCTTAGACACGTACAGCATTGTGCTGATGTGCAACACAGTGGTGAGCGGGAAAGCCAAGTCAGTCACCAAGGGGCGAGCATGTCTTAGGAGCAAGGAACAGTAGGTAAAGATGGCATGAAGAGAAGCTGTCAGTTCAGCTAGTCAATCAATCGGTATTTGTACCTGTTGTGTGGAGAGGACCTGGGTTCATGGCCAGAATACAGGTCACTAGCTATGTGGTCTTGGACAAGTAACCTATTATTCTGGGCCTGTGGAATAATGATCTTTTCTCAGGGCACTTTGGAGATGAAGCAGAAGCATTCCAGTACCTATCACAAAGCAAATGTTACCAAAGAGGACATTCAGTAGAACTGAATCTCTGCTTCAAAGATGTAGGGGAACTTCACTGCCCTTAAAGATTCTGGAGGAGACACGTCTGAAACACCCGAAATATTGTGCAGATCATACAAATCCTGAAGGATGTGGTTCTAAGCCTCATGTTTTTGGTATTCATGGGAGGAAGGCATCAGTAGATGGCTAGAATTGTACATGTTGTAACATCCACAAATTCTGAGCACCCCTAATCCTCACATTGACCCCAGATTTTATAAGGAAGAATCTGTGACTCAGAGAGGTAAGTAATTTGCCCATGTCTCTTGTGGTCAGCTTCAAAGCCCCTGGTTTTCCTACCACCTGACAGTACTATTTTGGTAGGGTTTGAGTTGGGCCTTGAAGAATGAACAGACTTAGATAGATCATGGGTTATCTTAGACATCTATGATTGGATAAGTCATCCTCCAGGCAAGGAGGAACAGTGGGACAGAAGCAAGGAGGTGAGATGGTATTGCCTGACAGTCAGGAACCACCATCCATTCAGAGTGGGAGGAAATAATGGGACAACATAACCCCACGTCTTTAGTCTTGAAACCTGAGGATCAATTTCTACAGCTGACCACAGCATGCTGCAGGATCATTTTCTTTTTTTAATGTGATTTTTGTCTCCATGGAGAGGCTAGTTTAGCCTTCACCAAAGGAATATCTGGAGTCTGTGGACATCAGAAATAGCTGAATCCAAAGTACTTTAATCACCCAGTCTGTAGATTGTGCTAAATCAAAGTCTCAAAGATTTTAAGCTGTTCTATGTCTTCCTAAACTGAGACAGAGCAGATATTTCAGAGAAAACCGGAAATTGGTTTGTGCTTATGCAATCCTGCTGGCTCAACCAGACCTCCATGTGACCAGCTTTCAGAGAGTTATCCCTCAGTTACAGACAGCACAGGTCAATAACAACAACCACAGCATGCAATATGCTTTATCATCTAAGCACTTTCAGAGCCTTTCAAAGACAAAGGGTTTGTGTATGCAGGCAATGTGCACTTGAATGGAAGCCTTCATCCTACCTCTAACAGGCTCCCATCACCACATGAGCTCATGTCTGGATCTCTGGTGGCCAGTGATGATCACCATTTTCTCACCCAGCCAGCCTCCTTCTCTGCTCTGATTTGCTGTGGGCACTCAAGACTTTGTCTGGTTTTGATGAAGGTGTGGCCTCATGTTGTACAAGAACTTGAAAAGGAAATCTCTGCAGACTGATTACAGTCCACATCTAACTCCTGTAATAGAAAACTATAAAAGGAAGTATACTAGATGAGAAACCAGGTGACCACTTAGCCTTTGCTCTCAGCCAGGGTCCTAACACCTGCTTAACTAACACCAGCTTATGGCTTGCTGAAGAACCACAAGGAAATCTTAGCTTCTTCAGGCCTGAGACTCTGCATCTCTGCATTTAAATGACTTGACTAGGATTAATCATGGTGCTTTCCAATTCCCATAGTGTCAACACTGAAGAGGTTTTAACAGAAGGCTTTATTTAAATGCTTGATTTTGGAGAACTTTTGATTTAAATACAACATATCAGGAGAGCTCCTTGCCTAGTTTTAATACAAGATTAATTTTTCTTATATGAGAAAAGCAAGCCTTTACCCATTTCCAAACAGAATTATGAATCTTGAAAATACAGGTAGTAAAGCTTAAGAAGGATTTCATTTTTCTCAATTTGGATCAGATATTCTGATAACTCTCAGTGCCAAACATTGTAATTTAATTCTTTTTTCTCTTGGGTGGGAGCAGGCTTTTTCTATCTAGTTTTTAAAATGAAAAGACAATATATATTTTCTTTTTTCAAACATACTACTGATTACACTATTTAAATTCTGAATTCCTTCCTTAAGGAACTTCAGAACTAAGAAGGAAATTAAAAGATTTTCATCCATTTCCTGATTTCACTCATCATAATAGAAATAAATTTCTATATTCAGATAAGAGAAATGGAAACCTTAGGAGAACTTACATTTCACTTTAGTTACAGGAAACCTGATCCTGGAATCCTCCTTTCTTCACTTGTGATTTGTAACAATGTTGAGTCCCATATCCTTAAATCCTGTTCAAACCATTATACATCAAAGTGATCTTTTTGTCCCCCCAAATTCAAATAGTAAATGTTACCAAAAGCTTCATTTCACAAACCAAATAACATAGATTGTCTAAACTAGCACTTAAAAAATTTCTAGTGGACTACCTCCTCCCTCCACCCCGCTTCCAATTTATTACATTTTTATTTTTATTTTTTTAATATTTATTTATTTTTTAGGTGTAGATGGACACAACACAATGCCTTTATTTTTATGTGGTGCTGAGGATCGAACCCTGGTCCTGTCTGTGCGAGGCGAGCACTCTATTGCTGAGCCACAATCCCAGCCCAGTTTATTACATTTTTAATTGTTAATAAACATAAAACGAATTACCATAAAAACATGAAATAAAGGAGAAAAAGGTATACACACTACAAACCCAGATTTATTATTACTAAACTCAGTAGGCAAAACTTTATTTTGAAGGGTATGTGCCCCATTATCATAGTGCTGTAGGTTTCTGAACACTATTCTCAATTTCTATACTTGTCTTATTTCAAACCAGTAACAACAAGCTTGCAGAGCAGCTCTGGTCCGTGCACTATACTTTGAGTTGCACTGATCATTATATGTGGTGTCTCATTATTTTTGCATGCATTCCCTCCTCTATTGTGGAAATTGCTGTGGATAAACTTATTACATATTTCCATGTCCACATCTCTACAGTAAGACCTCTAGATAAGTAACTGTCAGTAGTAATTACAATAATGATGATGATGATGATGATGATGATAATGTGATAATGATGATGATACTAATTTTTTTAAAATAATTAAAATAATTAGTACTATTATTGGTAATAATGATGAATTGCTATTATTATTTACTGTTTTTTTAAAAGTAAAAATATATCTAAACTTACCTTTCCTCAACCTCTGTTTGTTAATATTATACTCAATTGTATAAATATAGGTTTTAGGAAAACTACAAATTTGTTTTTAAATCTAAACAAACACAAGTATCCTGTTCATTATCATTACTCAATGGGGTGATATATTTTCTTATAGAGTAAATCAGAAAAGAATTGCATAAAAAGAAACTCCATACTTGAGCATGGTCTCCACATCTTGATTCTTGTCCTGCTAGTATATGCCCCAAAGTAGTATTAGTACTACCCTCTATATTCTAGGAGTACTTAGGAATAAAAAAATAGCAGAGTTACAATTTTGCCACATAATATACAAATGGAAAATTAGGAATTATGCTTCTTCCCCAGAAATCCTCATCTCGTACTCTCTTACCTCCTCTCTTCCTCAAGGACTATAAAGGTAGCTGCCTTCACATGGGGTTTAGGAGAATAGGAGATGTCTTAACTTTATGTCAGGGGAAAAATACAAAATAAAACAACCGGTAATGTCAGGGAGAATGGTGGAATAAAGAATTCCAGAATCTGCCTTTCCATTAAAGCAAGAAAAAAAATCTGGCAGTAATTATCAGAATCAACTTTTGAGAACTCTGGAATCTAACCAAAGACTTGATGTAATCTGTGTAGCATTTACTTTAAAAGCCAAACAGCCAATTCTTAATAAGAGCAAAGTTTGCCGTGGCTTAACTTACCCTAATGCTATCCTCTAGTACCTAGGTCAGCAGCAACCTTGAAAATAGCAGCCGACATTCTCAGTGCAGGTATCTGAGGAAGCAAAATGGCTTTTAAAAAATAATAATAACTTATTTGGTCTGTCTGGTCATTCTCCTGAAGACCTGTTCAAAGGCATGTCTTTATCTCTCCTGATTAGGAACTTGCCTAGTATTAAGTGGCTCCCCAGGGAGCCTGAAATAGGCAAATATTTTGATCTCTGCTACCCTGCTACCATGGGTATCATTTGGGACAAACTGTAGACTAATCAAAATTGTAGGAGGAAATGCTAGAGAAGAATATGCTGTGGGAATAAGGGGCTTTAAATTTTTCCTACATATTCTTGGTAATTAGTAAGCACATTCACATGAGTAGGGCTGTGCATATGCTTAGGAAAGACTTAAGAAAGCCCTAGTCTCTTACCACTGGATGGCCACCTGTGCACAACCAGGAAGTGAAGGCAAAGGCAGAGTAGTAAACTGCTCAGCTGAGGGTTGAAGGTGCACTTCAACATGCACACAGAGATCCTTGTTTATGAGTGGGCGATTTATTGGTTCTAGGTATTGAAGAAGGTATCCAAATGTTAACTGGCTACTAAGCTAATCAAGCAGGGGTTTCAGTGGCTATACATAGCATAGAATAAAGATTTTGTGGAAGTTGCTCAGAAAAGTCATTAAATCAACTAAAATTACAGTAAACAGCAAATATAGAGTTTGATTTCCAGAGTTGCAACATTATAATATTTAAAATGTCCAGTTTTCAACAAAAATATTACATATCATGTAAACATTTCTGTGGCCCATTCCAGGAAAAAAAAAAAAAAAAACTCTCTCAAGGAAGCCAAGATGTTTGACTTAGTAGTCAAAGACTTTAACTCCATTATCTTAAATATATTCAAGGAGCTGAAGAAAACCATGTGTGGAGTTAAAGTGAAATACAAAATGTATCCCACAAATTAGTGAATAGCAATAAAGAGAAAATATGAAAAGGAACCAAATAGAAAATATGAAGTTGAAAAATATAGTAACTGAAAGAAAAATTCACTAAATGGACTCAACAGCAGATTTAAGCAGACCAAAAAGGAGAGAAGGGGAGTAGGAGAACTAGTGACATTGAAATAGAGGTTATCCAGTCAGCGAAACAAAGGGAAAAAGAATGAAGATAAATTAACGGAGTCCAGATGACCAGAAGCCATTAAGCATAGCATCATACTCATAGACTCCTAGAAGAAGAAAGAGAAGCAGTAAAAAAAGATTGTTCAAAGAAATAATGGCAAAACTTCTCAAATTTGGTGAAAAATATCAATCTTCACATACAAGAATCCTAGTGCACTACAAGTAGAATAAACTCAAAAGAGTTGTACACTGAGACACATCATAAGCAAGCTGTTGGAAACCAAATAATCTTGAAAGCAGCAAAAATAAACAAATAAGCAAGCAAGACATAAGAGATCCTCAGCAAAATTAACAGCTGACTTTTCATGACAAGCCATTGAAGCCTAAGGCAGTGCAATGGTATTCAAAGCACTGGCAAAAAATTCTGTCAATCAGGGATTTTGTATCAAAACTATTCCTTAAATAAGAAATCATGATCATCAATTATTTTTCCTTTTTTTGGTACCAGTGCACTCAACCATGGAGCTACATCTCCAACCCTTCTTATATTTTATTTTGAGACAGGTTATCGCTGAGTTGTTTAGGGCCTCAATAAATTGCTGAGGCTGGCTTTGAACTCTCAATCCTCCTGCCTCACCCTTCCAAGTCACTGGGATTACAGGTGTGCGCCATCATGCCTGGCCATGATCAGATATTCTAACTTCATATACAGTTCCTTCCTTATTCTCCTTCCCTTCTTTCCCTTTTTCTACTTAATTATCAGGATAAGATTCACCATGTTCATCTCCCTGACCTGCATTAACATTTCTGAACATGTGATCACTTTTTTTTATTTGTTCAGGAAAACATAGATAATTAACACATTGTAGTTGAATTGAATTCCTACTGTAAACCATAAATGAAATTTATTAGCTCCTAGAAAAATGTTGACATTGATGATAGATTGGTTAGCTCCAATAATAGAAAAACATAATTGTCCTAAAATAGATTAATTCCTATTAGAGACCTGTTACATAATTTGGTAATATAGCACTCTGATTTAATCACACAGAGAAAATTTGTGTTTTCTTTGAATATTTGGTGCAGATTTCATCTTGGAATATAAAGTTGTCACAGAGAAAGAAACCTGTTCAAACCTGTTTGGGTGTCCTTAAGATTAAATAAATGATTTCTCTTTACTCTTAAAAAAAAAAGAAATTTCCAAATGAGTCAAAATGAGACAATTTTTACTAGGAGACCTGACCTAAATTAAAAAACAAATAATAAAAAACACTCCAATCAGTAACCTAACAAACTAAGTAACTGACATGAAATGAATAGATATCTAAGAACACAACTACCAAAACTGACTCAAAAAGAACTAGAATAAATGAATATACTTGTAACAAGTAAATACACTGATTTAACAGTCAACACACTTCCAACAGAGAAAAGATGACTTCACCAATGAATTACACCATTTAAAGAAGAATTATTGCTAAACTTTCTTGAAAAAATCAAAGTCAAAGATATCACAACAACAAAAAAGCTACAGATCCACTTCTTATGAAAATAGAAATAAAAATTCTCAACAAATGATTGCAAACACAATCCATCAGCACATTCAAAGGGTTGGACAGCATCGTTAAGTAGAATTTACTCCAGCAATGCAATGCTAAACATATTAAGACCAATTTAATATAATAAACTATGTTAATAAAATAAAGAGTAAAACCCCACGATTGTCTCTATAGATACAGAAAAGGCATTGACTAAATCCAATATCTTTTCATTGATAAAAATATCCAGCAAACTAGAAACAGAAGGGCACTTCCTCAACCTGATAGAGGGCATCTGAAAACCCATAGTTCACATGAGACTTAATTGTTAAAGACTAGAAGCTTTCCCTGTACTATCAGGACCAAGGCATGGATTTCTCCTCTAGCCACTTCTATTCAACAGTGTACTAGAAATTTTAGCAAGGACAATTAGGTGAGAAAAAGGGAAAGAGAGAATGAGGGAGAGGAGGAGGAATAACATGGAAAGGAGAGGGAGAATTTGGGAGGGGGATTGAAAATAGGAATATAGATTAGAAGAAGGAAGGATATAAGATTAATATCCAAAAATCAGTTATATTTTTATATGTTTGCAATCCCCAGAAGTATAAAAATAGCAAATAGTAATAATTTAACAAGGAAGTAATAGTTTTATACATTGAAAACTACAAAAGTATGCTAAAAGGAATTTTATTAAGATAGCAATGCTCTCCAAATTGATATACAGATTCAATGAAGTCCTTATCAAATTCCAAGTACCGTTTTATATAAATGGACAAACTGATCCTAAAATCCATATGGAAATGAAAAAGACACCAAACAGCCAATATATTCTTTGGGTGGGAGGCAAAATTGGAAGATACACATTTCTAAATGTATTACAAAGCTCTAGTTATCAATAC
This sequence comes from Marmota monax, assembly GCF_021218885.2. Classification (NCBI taxonomy): domain Eukaryota; kingdom Metazoa; phylum Chordata; class Mammalia; order Rodentia; family Sciuridae; genus Marmota; species Marmota monax. The sequence continues at coordinate 61,190,792 of NW_026693777.1, read as the reverse complement.
AGGGTGTTACTGGCGTAAGGATAGACTTATAGACCAGTGGAGTAGAGTTCAGACTCCAGAAGTCAACCCACACATGAGTGATCAATTGATTTTCAACACAAGTGTCAAAGAGGAAAGAAGGATCCCAGTGGTGTTTCTGAGACAACAGAATGCAGAAAAATGAAGTCAGACCCTTACCTCACATTATGAAAAGTCAGCTCAAGATGGATGGAAGACTTAAATGTAACAGCTAAAAATGCAGAAGTTTTAGGAAGCAGCAGAGGTATATATCTTCAGAATTTTGGATTAGCCAGTGGTTTCTTAAACATGACCCCAAAAGCCATGAAAACAGAAAAAGGTGATCAGTTGGACTTTATCAAGATTAAAAACTTTGTGTCCAACAATACTATCAAGAAAGTGAAAATCAGCTTATATGATAGGATATTTCCAAATGATATATCTGCAGAATATATAAGATCTCTTTCAATTCATCAACAAAACAACTGAATTAAAAAATAAATTAAGCAAAAAATATAAATATTTTTATATTTTAAATAAAGTGTACAAAGGGTCACTATGAAAAGATGTTCGTGAAAGAGCACATGAATAGATTCCCAGTATCATTTTTATTAGGGATATGCAAATCAAAGCCTCAATAAGATATTAATTTATATCTACAAAGTTGACAGTAATGAGAAAAAGAGGAGAAGGAAACGGAGGAAGAAGAAAATAGCAGTTGGTCAGAACATAGAAGTAATGGGAACACTTGTATATTGCTGGTAGCATGTAATATGATACAACCTCTGGATCATATCAGTGATTTGTCAGTACCTCAAAAAATTGAAGAGTTACTATTTGACCTAGAATGTCTACTCCAGAGAATTAAAAATATATGTTCACATGAAAACTCATGTGAATATTCATGGCAGTATTCATAATAACAAAAAAGTAGAAATAAGTAAAATGTCTATCAATATGAATGGATATGCAAAAGTTGGTATATACATGTGATGGAATATTACTCAGTTATATAAAGAAATGAATGCATGTACTGATGCATGCTACAATATATATGAACCTTCAAAACATGATGCTAAGATAAAGAAGCCAGACACAAAATCATACATAATGTGTACTTCCATTACATGAAATGTCCAAAAAATGCAAAACCATAGGGTCAGAAAATATATTAGTGGTGTCTGGAAGATAGAAGGAAATGGAAATTGGGACTGTTTGCTAATGGCTATGGGCTTTACTTTGGGGTCATGTTCTTAATTAGTCTTTATGGTCATAGGAAACTGTGAATATACTAAAAACTACTGAATTACACACTTTAAAGTAATTGAAATGATCAATAGTAAAACTTTTTAATAGGAAAATATGTCAAAATAAATATGAATTCACATGATTTATTTGGTTTTAACATAATATCTTATTGTTACTAGAGGATGCTTTTAAGGAACTACCAAATGCCAGTTCTTGCTGGTATAATAGGTTGCATTACTATCCCTTCTCCATCTGGACCTCAAACCAAATATAGGACCTCTATGGGCAAAGGCTGTCTGTCACTGGCATTGAGCCTAGATAACCCCCTGATTTATTGCCCAAATGGGATGCTTCTCAGAATGAAAGTGGCTGTTAACCACAGGATGGCTAGTTCAACAGGCACAAACCAGACTGTCCTGGGCCACACAAGCAGAGGGGACATTCCCATCCATGCACAGGCTCACAGCAAGGTGCTCAATAAAAAGCACTTAGAGTGTGTGGTAGAGTCACTGTGACAGTGATAGCTGCCATCTGCCAGAGGTGGTGCTGGGCAGCTGAGCACTGTCCTTCCTCCTGAACAGGAAGGCTGGCTCCAAGGGAGTCCCTGTGACCCCTACTTAGGAGGGCCTGGTTTCAGTGGAGGTGGAGAAAAGTGGGTCTTCCCTTGACCTGAGAAACCTATCTGAGGTCTCCTCCTGAGGTTGTTGCCCTATTTCCTGTTCTGCATCTAATAAAGGCTGGGGCTTCTTTACCATATTAGTCTCTTCATCATCAACTGCTGTAAGTAAGAGAGAAAATACTAATCATATCAAACTGACCGAAACAAGCAGAATGGGTATGAACCAATCTCCTATGTGCCCTATTCTGACATGCATTTACCTGAAGACACTTTGGAATCATTTAATCTGATTCCTTCATTTCATGCAAGAGAAACTGAGACTGGAAAGAGTCAAGGCTCTTCTATTTAATGCCTGCTGAAGCGCAGTATGAATTGTTGCTCTATGTTTGTAAATTAAGCACTTAACTCCCATTTTACTCAGGGTGGGGAGGGAGGAAAATTCTTTAAGGGAAAAAAAATTATGGCAGTGCTGGATGAAAATCTAGAGGGGTAAACATTGAGTCCTGTGAAGCTGTCTGCGATACCACAGGCTCAGGGAACTCAGGGTTCTGATGTCCCTCCGGCCAGCATCCAGTTCCCACCTAGCCAGGACCATGCACCCAGAGCTTGGCTCAGCAATCTTACTAATGGAAGGACCATGGACTGTTGGCCTCCCTGGGCTGGCTGTGGCTTAATTGCTCACTGTCCAGAAAGTACCTTAAAGGAGGAGCAGTTATATTTGTTCTTCCAGTTGATATCAACACCCAGGTCAGCCCCTTCCCTCACCTTTGGGAAAGATTTGGGATGCTCCCCTGCATGGATCAAAGGCTCTCTGCAGTCTGACCTGGCCCACCCTCTGGGGTCTATGTCTTTCCAGGCCTACGCTTGTTCACTAAGCCCAGCCAGACAGTACAGCTTGCCCCCCACTGAAGTGATAGCCTTTTCCCATTTTCTTTCTAACACCTAGGACAATGCCTCTCCTCCTTCTCTGGCTGAATCACGACTAATCAGACACTGGCTACTAGTCCCTCCTACAGGAAAATGTTCCTGATATCTTGGTCCCCTGGTCCCCTGGCCCCCAGATTGGTGGTGGATACTGTTCTGGTCTGAGCCCATAGACTGGCATTAAGTCCCATTAAGTCCCATGATTCAGCCACTAATCTGAGGTCTTCTGGGAACCTTGCTTGGGTTTCCTTTCTATCTCTGTGCCTGGCCTCACATAGGACCTGGCACAGAGAGCAGGCCCGATGCGTGTGGAATGAATGAGATCTTTAGAGAGCTGACATTCCTGAACACAGTACTATCTGCAAGTTGATGCTCAGAGTGAGCGTCTCCCTTTTGCAAACTAGGGAACAATCACAAGGGGGCTTCGTACTCCTCACAAGAACTATTCAGCTGACTGTGCACAGGAGACATCTGGTTGAGCAGGAATTTTTGCAAATGTAGAGAAAGGGAAACTAAGAGGCAAAATGACTCAACTAAAGGGTTGCTGGTACAGAGAGACACTTGGAGTTCAAGTTCAGACCCAACCTCCATAATTCCTACCATGCCTCCCTTAACAGAATGGAAGAATGTGAAATAACCCAAGCTCATTAGAGGGCTCAGGGATGACTAATGGAGAATTTGATGCTCCTTTGTTTGGGCTCTGTGGGGGTCAGGGTGGGGGCTGGCGCATCCATCCTCCTAAGTGGACTGCAGACTTTCTCCAAATTAGCCTTCTTCATCTGGTAACTTACCCCCAGGACTCAAGGAGCAGCATGTTAACTAATGAAGTCAATTAAAAGAGGCTTGAAATGCAATGTCCTGCAACTCAGGTATGCATTGGGTACAAAAGGTTTGGCCCAAGTGGAAAGGTGACAGTGTGCTAAAAATAAGCCCCCATAAAAAGTTATCCTCCATCAGCTAATTGCTACTAGGGATTCCATGTGTGAGGCGCTGCAGCCCCATGGCAGGGTCTAATTGGCCAGTCCAGGGGCAGCATCTCTTGTTTGCAGCCCACAGTTACAGAAGGGAGTGATTGCAGGAGGCCCGATTGAGCCATCGGCGGTTCCCAGACCTTCAGTGCCAAGGTGACTTTGCTCTTTGTTCTTCTTGAGGCCCAGCCCTGACAGCCTCACCTCCTCCCTGGGCCTGGCTACAAGGGTCTTGAGGGCAACTTCTGTTGTAAGCCGAATAATGTTAACAGCTGGGACGTGCCGTCTGTCAGAGGTCACTGCTGTTACATGTTTCAGAGTGAACATTTTTAGTAGAAGGTGAGACAGGAGAACTACTGCAGGCTACGCTTTGAGGCTGCAGACTTGAAAAATCAGAGCATTTTCACAGCGGTGGGCTAAGGCTGCCCGGCCACCCTGCTTGACCCTCACAAACCCTTTCAGCTCAGAGACAGCCCACTGGGTGGCAGGGAAATGGGGCGGGTGGCAGGGAAAAGCCAGTGGCCCCTGAATCAGGAGAAAAGAACTTGGATCCTGCTCATCCACCAAGAAGCTGTGTCCCCAGAGGCAAGTTACTCTTCCTCTCTGAGTCTCACTGTATGTGGACTGGAGTGAGGCTTCCCGCAGATTCTTCTCTGATGGTCAGTGAACCTGTGATTCTAAGTCTGTCTTGTGTCAGCATCTTCTACATTCCTTTTCAGGATCCTCCCCCCATTTTTCCAATGTCCCCACCCACCAAGATATGTGGGACTTTAATTCAGTCCTCCTCAGGGACAGCTGGCCAAACTGCCTTAACCTCTTGTTCTAATCCCAGATTTCTTAGGAATCTCTGGATGGTTTTTCAAAGCTATCTTTTCTTTTTTCATTTTTGTTTTTTGATCAGTTAAAATTTGACTTCCTTTATTTGCTGAAGAAGAAAGGGGATTCTTGAATGAATAGCAGTGGGGCCTACTGGAGAGTTCTTACATCAGAAGGTAGTGATCATAGCAGTCATGATAACAATAAAAACAACAAATATTAGGATAATTTATTCTGTGCCAGGCCTAGTGCTGAGCAATTAGTTGCTTTAACCACATTTAGATCTAAAGAAAAAAAAAACCATCCTATAAAATAAGTAATATTATTACTGTTCCCATTTTACCAATGACAGAACTGAGTTTGTAAAGGTTCATTGATTTTCCTGGAATCAAACAGCCAGTAAGTTTGGGAAGAGCAATTGAATCTAGGGTAAATAATGTGAGGCATTTTATCCCCAAAGACGAGCTAGAGAAGTTCTGGACTTTGATTTTAAAGCAATCTCTCTCTCTCTCTCTCTCTGTCTCTACTCGCATGCATGCTCAGCTATACTCAAAATGAACAGGAGAATTTATGCATATGAATGAATTCCAAGCTTCTATGTCATCACATTGGAAGGTCAGTTTATGTACTTGTGCCAACAGTGTCACAGTTGCTTGGTTGGGAAGAATCTCCTGGGAGACACACCACACACGCGCGCACACACACACACTCATACAGGTACAGTATTTTTATATCAGCCACAGTCTACTTTTTATTCTGTCATTGTCATGATTGTTTTGCCATCCTATGGTATTATTATTCCTGTGCTCACATATCTTTTTACCAGGCTTGGCTCCAAATGGCTTTTGGCTCTTTCCAATATGCAAATCCATTCTAGCCTTAAAAGGAAAATTTGCCACCATTTGAGTGGTCTGACTCTATTTTTTCCCACTATTCCATTTACTAGCAAAATATTTTAGAAGTGGAACCATTTTTATTTCCTGTTGGAATCTTTCAGAGAAGACTAATTTGTAAGTCAGATGGAAGCACAACTTCTGCTTTTGAAGTGTGAATGGAAGGTGTGACCCTGTCCATTTTTCTCTCCTGCCCTTCTTGTTCTCCTCCTTGGCCCAGAGGACTAGAGGGCCAAGGAAGCTGAGGTTCCAGAGGACACAGTTTGGAAATCACTGCCCTCCTTCAGGCTGCCCCATGGTGGGAGGGCTGGTGTTGGGAGCTTCATGCCCTCTCTCCAGCTCTGCATGAGCAAGGTCTGCCTGTGAACTGAAAGAACATTCTCATCTCTCCTAAATGTTCTTACTGGCCACAGGAAGGAGAATGTGACTCCTTAGCAAATGCCTCCTCAGGGTCTTTAATCTGCCATTCCTGTCTGTAGAAGAGCTTTAAGAGGTTTGCAGAAATGCTTTAGGAAGGAAGAAGAGGGAGCTTGGTGACTATAAATAGAAAGGCTACTTCTGAGGTCAAGAATGATAAAGGGGAAGAGAAAACATTTAAGGATTGCAATAAGATGAGGAAAAGAATCAGAAGGATATTAAGAAAAATCAGAGTAGGAATTTCCAGCAGAAAGGGAAAAGCACAGGTGTGGGGATCCCAAGCTGAATGTCAGGTGTCTGCTGTGGCTTCTATATCCCTAGCCTCCTCTATCAGTCCAGGAGCGGCAGTGCTGGGAGGGTTAAGCATGGCCTGCTTCTTGCCAGCCCCTGGGGGACACCAGCAAGGATCTATGAGATGGAGAACTCGCTGTCTAGTGGGGAATATGCTTAAAAACTCTAAATCAGAAAGGAAATCAGGAAAGGCCTTAATGGAGATAAAAATGGCATGTTGGGGGAACTCAGAGGAGGGCCACAGCTGTGAAAATATCCAAGCCAAAACTAGATTTTTCCCTAATGCATGTTGTCCCTTTCAATGCTTAAATATGGACTTTGTGTGAAATGTGGGACCCTTCAGATTTTATCTTCACAAGCTTGTGTTGACTTCCTCCTCCTAGTTTAGTTGTTCTCAAAGAAGAATTCTCTTTGTACCCCCAAAGGAGCTATAAAATTGTGACTGGACTGTTTTCCACCATGAGTCAGTTGAACTCTTGCAGTCATGACTGCATGTGGCTCAGGAATTTTTCTATCCCTTCCCTGTCTGAATTTCAATGGAGCAGAGCAAGATTCTTCCATTTTTGCTTAATTGCTTTAAAGTTCCTTTCACTTTTGAGTATCATTATCTACTACCTGAAACCAACAGGGAGAGGGGGAAAAAAAGATCTCTGACATTCAGGGACCCCCTATTAGTTTGGAGGGCCTCAGCTAATTATTGGTAAGCTGGGAAGAAGACTGGATTACCATATGAATATTATAAATCCAAGGGAGAGCGTGGAGGATTATAGGATCTAATCCTATGATTTACTCATTTTCTCAGCATCCCAATGTGGTAAAACAGGTTCCAAACCAAGTCCCTGTTTCCACTTGTGAATTAGTGCCTTTATTATAGATGGAATCTGCAACAACCTCACCCAGGCCAGCAGTGGGCAGCATCTTCACTCTTGGCCTTGGAATTGAAGCAGTTTGTTGCTTCAGGGCCTCACAGTGCCTGGCACATAACAGGAACCTGCTCAAATAATGTTCATGGAACTAAACTGATTATGAACACAGGAAGAGGAGTGAGAATGTGCAGGGGATATGGGAGGACAAATTAGTAATAGAAATGGCTGACCCTGATTAAGCATTGACTAAGAACCAGGTATCTTGCTGTGGACCTTGACTTTTTTCTCTTAAATCTCACCAGACTTGTGTGAGGAAGGGCTACTGGTACCCATTTCTCAGGTCAGATGCAGACTGAGATCAGGCAAGTTATATTTTAGTCTCCATGGGCTGCCATGACAAAGTACCATAGACTAGGTGTCTTATACTACAAAATTTTTTTTTCTCTCACTTCTGGAGGCTGAGAAGTCCAAGGTGCCACCTATGCAGGTTTCACTCTGAGGCCTCTTCTCTCGACTTGTAGGCAATTGCCATCTAGCTATGGGCTCACATGATCTTTGTGCATTGGTGGAAAGTGAGAGAGAGAGAGTGGTGTGGTGTCTCTTTGAAGGACACTAATCCTACTAGCTCAGGGTCCCACCTTTAACTCCTCCTTTAATTTTGATTACTTCCTTAGAGGTCTTATGACCAAGTATACCCACAGCAGGGTTAGAGCTCCAGAATGTGAATGGGGCGGGGGAACATAAACATTCAATCCATAAGAGGAAACTATCACAAGGTTGTAGAGTTAGGATGTGGCAGAACAAGGACTCAAACCCCTTTCCCCCAAAGACTACATACCTAACTGTAAGGCAGGACCACCATGATGTGTGCAATTATAGCTTACTGTACAGGGAGGGGCTGTCATTGGAAATAATGACAAAGAAGTCTGGGCGTGAACTAACCCTAAAGTCTGACTCTAACTATTCCTGTTTGCACCCTGTCCACCAGGCACACTGAAAACCTTGTAATTCCCTGAGGCTCCCTTGTGTTTCCCCCAATCCTTTGAATATGGTACTGTGTTCTATCTAAGAGAAGCACTTCACAGCCTTGGCTAAACAGTAGAATCACCTGGAAAGCTTAAAAAAAAAAAGACCCTAGGACTTACAGTGACTTTGAAGGACATTGGCCTCCACGAATAATGGTAGTAACATATTATAACTTTCTAAGCAAAAAAAAAAAAAAAAGAAGCTAAGAGTTCATCTAATATATTCCCTAATGAATGAATTGAAAGTATGATAACAAACAAGGAATTTATGTGATTTCAAAGCATTCCCCATGAAGGACTTATTAATTCAGAAAGAAATGGCGAAATTTACAGTGGAGAAGCACAGTAAACAAAATCCCTGAAGCCCCTTCATGGGGTACAGTAAGAAGGCATCATGCCATTACTGTCATGGTCCTATCCAAGATGCATAACCTGAATATAATCTTCAGACAAATCAAAATTAAGGGACCTATTTTAAAATAACTTGACTATAATCTTCAAAAGTATTAAGATTCTGAAAATCAAAGGAGACTTGAGTATTTCAGATTGAAGACAATTTAAGAGACATGACAAACTAAAGGCAGCTTATAATTCTGAACTAGCTCTATTGCTATAAAAAAAACTTATGGGTACATATAGTAAAAACTGAATGGACACCAGGGACTAATGTGAATTTCCTGATTCTGATGGTCCTATTGTGGTTATAGGCAAATGTTCTTGTTTATAAGAAAATACAAAGTATGAAGAAGGGAGTGGAAGGCCACCAAATCAACAAATTACTCTCAAATTGTTCTATTTTTTAAAAAATAAGTTATTCTGTGCATGCAACTTTTCTGTAAGTTTAAAATTTTTGAAGTACAAAGCATATAAACAAAATACCTGTTATCCAGTTTTTATATAAAAACCCATTAAATCATAATCTCCAGGGAGGAGACCCAGGCTTTCCTAGCTGTTGTAACTCCCAGGTGATTCCAATGTGAGCCTGGGTTGGCACCACCTGTCCCATTTTCAAAATAGGTCCTGACCAGCAGAATTAGAATCAGTGGGAAACTTGTTAGAAATGCAAAATTTTGGGCTGCATATCAGACCTCCCAAATGATAGATTTTGATGATGGGGCCCCATAATCTCCAGTTCATTTTGATGGCGTGATTAAATTTAAGAACTGTTGTCCTAGAACCTTCCTCATTCCTCTTCTGTCCATACTTGCTCCCAATTATCCTTCCAGAGTCAGCCCCTTTTCTGGGCCCATCCCTGGGCATACCTCACTATCTTAACATGCATCTCAAGGATTAGAAATTGCCTTGTTTACATGCCAGTCTCCCCTACCAGGATTGGTCCGAGTTCCACATAATCCCTGGCATAGAGTAGGCACCAGTGCATACTTGGTTAATTGATGCTTACCAAATGAATTGAGGGACCAAGCCATGATGTTCAGTGGTATTCTCCGAAGGCACATTTGCTTTTATTTGCATGCCCTTAAGAGGCATGCTCTGATGTGTCTCAAGTTTGTTCTCTGATGGGAGTTTGAGAAGCAAATCAGTGGAGGCAGGGGAGATGACAAGCATTTGAAACCACATGCAGAAGCACCCTGCCTTTGTGGGAGCCAGTTCTGAAGCCTTTTACTAAAAGGTGCCTGTGAGCTGCTGGGCTCTCTAATTAAACCAGATGGACTGGATGATAGCTGATTAGATTCCTGACTTACCGATCCTCCTTCTATTTACTCACATAAATATGTTGATGAGCCAGAAGCCATTTCATTCAGGAAAAGCACCTCACTGAATATTTTTAGAAAATTAAACTTTTATGGATGACCCAGTCTGCAAGCAGCTAAAATGCCAAAGTCTGTTTTCTATGGCACTTGGATGGCTGAGCTTTCAGCAGAGGGACCATGAACGAGTGTGTTTCTGCAAATGTGTGCCAAAACAACAGCAACAACAAATTACAGGCCATCAGTCATTTGGACAGAGAGAGGAGCACGTCATAATGATAGACATAACCAGGGACTTGAGCACTTCTCTAACTGCCTATGTTCCTCCTGGCTTCATTTGCTGGGGTCACAACTCATTTTGCTCTCTTGATTGGTAAAATTTGGGGGAAGGGGTGATAAAGAAGATGCATAAAAGAACACTTTACACATTAAAACCTATATTTCCAAACACATGCATATAAATAAAGCTATGTCTGTCCATGCATAAATATATGTGCATATTTATATCAATAATTATATGTCATACTTTTATTTTGAAAACTCTTCTACTCAGCATATTGATACTCAAATAGCAAGGACCATAAGTAATGAGTGTCTCAAGAGATTCTTAATTTCAGGTCCTGCTATTAATTAGAATCCATATCCGGACCCTGTTGAAGATGTGAAGTTAGCCTGAATTGGATCCCTAGATAATCATTTTATGTAATGCATTGCTTTAGGGTATCTCCAGGACAATTCTTCTGAGATGACATAAGAGTGGAATAGCTGAAAGGTACAACATGGGGATTTATGGCCCTGCCAATGTATCATGTAAGTCGAGAGTTCAAACCTCAGTTCCAAGTTGCTCAGATTGGCTTTGACTGTGAAAATTGATGTTGAGCTGGATTGACTTCCTTGGCTAAAGTATATAATCAGAATTCTATTCAATCATATTCAAAGAGTATTTTTGACTGTCTGTTGGGTTGCTATCTTGTGTTTGCTTCTGTGGCAGATGCAACATATTTAGTACATATCAGATTTACCAGAAATATGGATGCATTCCCTTTTAAAGTGAAAGCCAAGATCAGGTTGTTCTTTACAGGCAAGGCAGGCTTGGGGTGTAGCTCAGTCATAGAGCACTTGCCTAGCACAGGTGAGGCCCTGGGTTTGATCCCCAGCACCATAATTTTAAAAGTTTTAATTTTTTTAAATTTAAAACCTAAAGGCAAAGGAGGTCTTTGGAAGGTCAGAGAGATCAATGTGTAATATTCTGTTCACTTGTTCATTGGTCTAGTATTTAATATATTCCTGCCATGTGCCAGGTATGGTTCTAGGTTTAGGCAGTGATTTGCAAAATTTGTAAGTGTGAAATATTTTTGTGAAAGTAAAGTGACTATCATTGGTGGAACTTGCAAAGTGACTGAGGAGATGACTGATCTTCCAGAAATGAATCATAAAGCTATCTCTGCAGAATATTGTTATGGGCTGAATTATGTCCGTCTCAAAAAATTCACATGTAGAAGTTCCAATCCCAGCACCTTGGAATGTGACCGTATTTGTAGGTCAAGTCTTTAGAGAGGAAACATTGTAAAAATGAAGTGATTAGGTTGGGTCCTAATCCAACATGATCAATATCCTTATAAGAAGAGGAAATGTGTGCACCAAAGGAAGGCCATGTGATGAGAGAGAAGAGGGCCATTTGCAAGCCAAAGAGAAGGACCTAGATGAGAGCCTTCCTCACAGCCCTCAGAAGAAACCAACTCTGCTAAAGCCTGGATCTTGGACTGCCAGGCTTCAGAATTGTGAGGCTATAAATTTTTGTCATTTAAACCACCTTGTATGGGTACTTTGACATGGCAGTCCTAGCAAATAATACTTGTATATTGAAAGTGAACTCGCAGATGAGAACTGGCCTGGCCTGGAGAGGGTGAGTAGCAGTGAGAAAGGGGTGGGGTAGGGTGGTTGGTCAGGTTTTGGATAGGGAGGGAGGGTGGCATAATTATACATAAGAAAAAGAAAGAAAGGAGGAAAGGGAAGAAGAAAGTGGGTAAAGGGGAAGGAAAGAAAAGAAACCAGTGCTTGGGAGAAAAACAAAAACAACAACAACAAAAAAAACCTAGCTCTTACAAACAGAGAAATCAAGACGCAGCAACCTTTGCATCTTAATAGCTTCATCAGTACGAAAGAGGCTTCTGCCCTCTCCAGAGGACTCATTCCCCTTGATGTCGTGTTTATTGAATTGTCTTGTTTTAAAAAGAAGCAAAATGGCTTCATGTTGGGCTAGTTCCTTTTTTCACTCATATGTATTAAGTGCTTCCAGTGTAAGACTCTCTTTGTCCCTTGTAATTATATACTCTGGCATTTCCTTAATGCTGGGATTTAGCGTTTTAAGCCCAGTGGGCAGAGACCATTGCTAATTCTACATTTGGATATGTGCCCTGGCCATTGATGGACTTTGGGATGGCATCAAACTAGGTGGTGAGAGAGCAGGGAACTGAGAAGGTGATACTTTGCCATTCCTGTTCTATCACAGGATGCTCCATGACAGGGTGTTGAAAAATTAAGCCAGGAAGGAAGGGTGGTGCTTCAGACGTGAAGTCAGACACTTGCAGTGTGACCTGGTACTTCCCTAGTGCTCAATAGGCATAAAAATGCCTGTCAGACTCAAGGCCTGTGATATGCTAGTCCTGCTGGCTTGGAAAGTTGTCCTCATCAAGGGTCTGACATACTTGTAAAAGAGTCTGGTGGCTTTCATTAGTTTAGAAGACCATTATTCCCAACCCCCAATAATACCATAGCTCCTAGTCCCTGCCTGGAGTCCTGGTCTTGGACCGTAGGTCCCATCCTTTCCACTAGTGGTCAGCAGGACCAGCCCTGAAACTAGAGGGGTTATTCAAGTACTTGTAAAGGGATAAATGATAGGAGTCCAGGGCCCCTTCACTACTTTCTCTGGAGAACACTCACTGATGGGGAAAACCCTGTCTGTTTCAGGGAGAGAGCAGGGAAGAAAAGACTTTCTCTGTGGTTCAAGGAACATGCCTGTGGCATCATTAATGTGGCATAAGTCAATGCAAGTTCATAATTTAGGATTCTTAAGAATCTCAGACAGGACTTCTCCCCACCCACAGCCCCTTTAGGACTGCTTCAGCCAGCGGGTGACTTGTGTGTGTCTGAAGCATCCACCATGTGCTCTGCTGCTAAGGCTGCAGGGCCTGGTGATATGGATGGTGTTCCCCACAGTGCTCCTTGTGAGCTGGCCACTGCCCAAACTGCTGTGTGCTGGACCAGCCACAGCCCCTCCCAGCTCCCACTGGCTGTCTTTAAGTCCATTTGCCAAAGGCAGCACTGCCTGCCTGCCATAACTCCCAGACTCCAAAAGTTTCTCCTGGCCCTTTCTTCCTTGTTTTCCTCCTCAGGACTCAGATATGAAGACCTAGGGAATGGACAGGAATGACATCTCAGAATGACTCTCTCCCCTGGGCCCCAATTTGTCCTCACACTGTGACTCTCCAGGCTTCTTCTCTTGAAATGGGGCTTTCCCAGGCGGCTCCCTACAAATAGTCACCCCCCTCCCCCATTCCACCAGCCATACCTGCATCCTAGAGTAAGGACCACTTAGACTCAAGCCAAGGTCTCCTCTTCATGAAGAAGTCGGCTAGCCCACGCAGGAACTCTCTTGTTATTGACCACAACTCTTCCAAATGGGCATGTGAATGCCTACATTACCCGAAACCACATAGCCCCAGGAAGATTTCTGCACAATAGAAAGACCATGAAGGGATTCGAGTTAGGTGGACTCTCCTTGACACCAGACTGTACCATTTACTAGCTGTGTGACTGTGGGCAGGTTTCAAAGACTTTCTGGGCTATGGTTTCCCAGTCTCATAAATGAGGTAATTCCATCATACAGCCTGCAGCCGGTGTACGTGAGTGAAACTGTGAAACGAGGGTAGAGTGCTGCCTGTGAATAGGAGATGCTAACTCCATCTTGCTTTTCTTGTCTCTCCGTTCCCTCAAGCAGGGAGTAAGGAATAATTTGACATAAATCTTTGACCTTAAACCACCCACTGATGAACCTCCCCTTGAATATCCTGGTCAGAAAGCCCCATCAAGGGTTCTTGTTGCAGCTGAGATGTGTAAGTCCCTGAGCCTCGTTCCTCCTAACCAGGGCTGAAATCCACACCTGTCTGCCAGAGGCTCTCAGAATTTGCTAGCATAATGGCCTAACTGGGCCATTCCTGCTGAGTTCTGTAGCATTCAGTAGAGCACTTTCATCAACATGTAGACGGTGCTCAGAAAAGGCTTCGGAGGAAGCTGAGGGAGGTGCCATAAGCAGTCAGCTGAGGAGAGAGTGGAGGAATGGGAGGGAAACCTCACAGATCAGTGCCCACTCCTTGCCAGTTGACCACCCAGAGATAGCCAGGGGGCCCAAACGTAGGTGATTTCAGCTTCCTTTCCATCACTAGCCAGAAATGGCTAATTGGTCTAGGTCCAAGGGAAATCAACATAGACCTCTTCAGCTCCTCTTCAAACTTGGCTGTTTTCAACCATCTGCTTCCACCACCCACCAGCCACCACCATCATTCACCATGACTCCTGATGATGTGATGATGTATGAGAGTGCTACTTAGTAGATAGCACCTTACAACCCACCCCCTTCCCCTGGCTCCAGAATGGACCCTCATGCACCCTGAGCACCTAAGCCAGAGAAGCATGGTCTAGATTCCGACTTCCATGTCTTAGAGAAGGTAAAAGCACGGACTTTGGAATCAGAGCTGGTCTGACCTATTGATTATCCAACTTGGGAACAAGTCATTCACCCTCTGAAAGCTTTAATTTCTTGTGTGATGGGGATAATCAAATCTGCCTCATAGCTGGAGAGTTAAATGAGTGCATGCAGCACATCAGAATATCTGGCAGGTGGTGTGATTGCTCTTTACAGGAAGTGGGAACATAGTAGGGGTAAGATGCTTTTACTCAACTGTTTCCCTTGAAGGAATATGCTCTTCCCACCTTTTAAAACCTTGCCTATTTCTCATGACCACAAAAGATGTCACTTCCTTATTGCCTTCCCAACTTTCCATAACCATGAACTCATGTCTCATCTGCATTCTACTGTTCCCTTGGCCTTTGTCTCTTCCTATACATACTTCTGGGCAAGTCTTATATTTCCCTGATGTGACTGTAAGCCCTTTTAGAGAGGACCCTGCCACCACTGTCACACTTCTAATGAGAATTATGATCCATGGCTCCCAGGGGTTATGATTATCAGTGAATATGGACATTCATGTTTGGGCAGGTGGACATGCTAAGGCTGCCAAGTGTTCATTTCATGGTGTTTAATATGGTGTGCTTATGTGTCAAATACAGCTCAGAAATAGCTAACGTAAAGTGCAGGGGTTGAGGGAGCAGCCCAGCCTTAACCAGAGCTCTAAGTGCCACGTTCAAGGGCTGCCCTCAGAAAAGAACAGCTGCTTTGGTCTGTGCCTTCCCTTTGGGACCAGGTGAAGGCAGTTGAAGATGGGTCTGGGAAATTCCATGCTGCTCAAGAACCATCTGAGAACCTTCCCAGTCCTTGGTTGTGACAGCAAATGCTGAAGCGGAAAAAAAATATTTCCATCTGTCTGCACTAATCTCCTGCAGTTAGGAAGGGAGGAGGTGACTGAATCAAAGGTTGCAGTAGGGGGGATGAAGGGCTGAAGAGCCAGGCTTATGTTCCTCTGCCAGATCATTTTCTAGTCAGGGCAGGAAATGCCAAACTTCTGTGGCTGTTGGGTGTAGGTGCTGGGAATATAATCATTTAAACTGTGATAATTGAAGGCATTAAAGAAGAAAGCCCATCTGCAAAACTGCCAGAAGAGAAAAGGTACTTGGAAGGCAAAGCAGTCCACTCTCCATCTCCAGTACAGAAAAAAGAAAGCCACACTTGGTCAGGAACAGGACACCTTTCCCTGTCCCAGTAGAGTCTACCCATCTGCAGCAGGCACCCTGTGCCAAACAAACCCAAGCTCCAGCACCTTCTACATATTTATTTGAAGACCTTCTATGTTTGTGTGCATAGAAGGTCCATGTGATGCCTGTATCCGTTACTGCTTTCAGGCAGGGACCCCAGGGAGCATAGATCTGATGAGGGCTTTGCATTCATCTTCAGTTACACAACCCGAGTCTTGTTTCGCTGCCCATCAAGTTAGCATGTGCTTGTGTTGGCTCGAGTTGGTGGCTCTCAGTGCTTCTGGAGGTTGGCCAGGTTGACAACATATATCCGCAGATTAAACCATTAAAGCCATAATGGCTTCTTCCCCCTCCTCCCTCCTCCTTTCTCTTGGCCCATTCATAGCCAGAAAAGTCTCTCAAAGGAAAGAAAAAAAAACCTCAGTCTGTGCCCGCCCTGGGCCAGCATAGCAGCTGAGACGCCCTATGACAACACCAACTTGCTTGCTTTAGACAATCAGCCTGTGACTTTTAAGTCTGTCAGTATATCATTAGGTGATAACTATTTTCTTTGACTTATTTTTCATTCCTTGTGGATCTTGGCTTCGAGGGCCAGGTGTGACTGTGACTCCTGTGTGGCAGGATTGAGCCTAGCCCTGTGCTTTCATTGGCCATCAGAGAACTCATCTTGAAGAGGTTTCTATTGAGCATGATGGATCTTGTCCCTAATGTTATGCAGGGCACTGTCACACATACAGATATAATAGTTTGGTCCCCAATTTCAGGTGGCTTACAGTTCAATCAGAACCCACACATGTAACATCAGCATGATACAATACAAGAAAAAAAAATGTAATGTGAAGGAGTGTGGGAAATTGGGGACACAGGAAGGAAAGGGGTGCTAACTGCTCTGAGAACATGCTTCCTGAGGGAGGTAGAGTTGAAGTCAACCTTCATGGACTGGTCATATTTGGAGAAGATGATGAATAAAGCCTGTATACACTGGTACTTAAGCCTAAAGTCTCTAGAGACAGATTCCTTTGGCTGAAATTCCAGCTCTGTTTCTTCCTAGCTGTGGAAACTTGGGCAAATTACTTAACCTCTTGGTCCCTCAGTTTTCCCACTTGTAAGATGGGGATATAATATTAGTATCTGTCTCACCTGCCACATCAATTTTTACTCTTTTTAATCAAGGATACTTTAAATGATGGCATAAAGTCCACAGCTAAGTAGAAATAATGATGGTGGAGATGCAGGGAGAACAGGCAGGACCATCTAGCAAGAGGAGGGTGCATCAAAATCCAGAGGGAGTCAGGTGTTCCTGGCCTTCAGAGGGCCAGAGAAGTCATCCTAGGAGTATGGACTCAGTGCAGTGGGAAATAGGGAAAATAGGGAACTGGTTTTAGAAATTAAAAAAACAAAAGTATGCTAGACTGCAATGTGGTAGAAGTAGATTTTAAGGGAAAACTGTGTAGGCAACTCATTCTTCCTGGTCATTTGAGTTTCTAGCCCCTGCTTGCCTCAGCAGGTCAACTGGGCAGACGCCTACTCAGCCATGCCAGTGGGTCAAAGAATCACTTATTTTCTGAGCAGGTGTTTTATTTCTAATCAGACAGGGAAATGTCTGACCTATGTTGGTGGATGCTTAAAGTACCATGGCAACTTCGACATCTCCTTCCTAAGAGGGTTACCCAAGTCTGGGGTTTGTGTCAGGAGGGCAGGTTAAAATGACTGGCTCATTTGTTCCTGGCAAGTGCCTTTGCCAGAGGAATTTCATAAGAGCAACATGCTTGTTAAATGCCTCAGCTCGAAGCTAATGATTTTATGATAAAGTTAAAGACTTTTCCTTAACATGTCTCTATGGAATCATGTAACTTGGAGTGAGAAGGAAATGCACAGCTGATCTAGTCTTTGTAGTAATGAGAGGGAGAGGAAACTAGGTGGCTCTACAAACTGGGAACAATTATCCAGAACCTCAAATCCTAGTTTCAAGCAGTTTTTCCCTCCTTTCACAGAAAGGCCTGTTTCCATTCACTTCAGGGGCTAAAGAGGACTTCAGGCCTGTCTGATCCAGTGTTTCTTAAAGTATGCCCCACCAGCTTCCTGAGCCATTTAAAGGTTTCACCTTCCATGGTCCACTAAATGTGGAAATTAAGACTTCAAGGACACCAGCAGGTTCATAATGAATGGCAGTCTTAAATGCTACCATTAACATTGTGATGACTTCAAGAAGGGATGAAAACATCAGCCATATTTATGGTTTTTTTCTGCACTTGTCATTTTTCAGTTTGGCAAAGAACTCTTGTATGTTAACGTTCTTGGCAACATTACTGTTTGGTGGAGTTTTAGGACACTCTGACTTTTTCTAGTTTGCAGATAAGGAAGTTGGGACCGTCACTATCAAGTTCATGGTTGAACTAGGACTCCAGTTCAGATCTCCTGAGCCTTTCCTTCAGAGTTCCAGAATTCAAATTAGGCAGACCTGATATTTTTCTCCTTGGATCAGTGTTTCTATTGTCTCTCCATTTGTTACACCAAGGCCTATAGCCACAAAATATCTGATATATCTAATATATGACCTCCACTCAGTAGGCATAAAGGAAAAGAAAAGGAACACTAAATTTCCTTCTTCCTGCACTAAAGTGACCAATAGGAATGGTAACCCCAGTTTTTGAAATTTTCAAAATCCTACATATAATCCACCTTGCAACTTACCCACAGGATCCAATAGTAGGTGCGACTTTAAGAGGTACACCAATTTACAGACACACATGGTGTGTGAAGAGCTTCTGTGTTCTCTTTTGTTGAGAAAGGAGTCAAAAAATTTGGACCAGAGTCCAAATGGGCCAAGATCAGTAACCAATATAGGCAACCACCTAAGGATAGGCTTGAGTAAAGATGCTGTGCAAATCCAATGCCTGGATATCCTGGATTGTGCCATAACCTGTCCAACAATCAGGAACTTTCTTCCTTCAGTACATTTCCTAAATAATATATTTTGTGGACATTAAATTTTCCTTAGCAACATTGACTGCCATTGTTGCTTAGCTACGAGTCACTATAGTAGGCATTTGACCTTTTTATCTATATTCATTTACTACTTACAACTGTGGCAAAGTCCTAGTTACTTGGCCTTCAGTAAGATGGTTAGTTCCTCTGTCTCATTTTCCTTATCTGTAAAATGGGGATGAGACTCTATCCTCCCAGAGTGGTTGGGAAAATTGGGTATCATTGAATGAGCATCTATCTTCATGACTGGCATCGACTAGACAATTAATATGCAGTCATTCACTTTTGGAGCAGAATTTTTATTGTGGAGGAGATTATAAAATCTCACTTTTCTCTCCACCTCTACCCAAGCAAGGCAATTAGTTCATAAATAATAAAAGTATTTTAGATAGTTGTATGGTTTGGTAAGGAAGCAGTGGACCCCATTAGCCTGCTAAATCCAGAATGAAGAATCTCCAGGGCAACTTCTTACCAAGATTAAATGGAATCTGATTTTTGTGCACATGAAGGCTCGGCCAATTTGAGTCTGGTGTTTAATCCACTATGAACATCCTTTATATGAAACCTCTGCCATCACCATTTAGGAAAATTAATATTTATATCAAACATCTTCTATAATGAGATATGAACCTTTGCCCACCAAAATTCTAGCTCAGATTTTAGATTTGCATATTCCCATAGTCAGGTTGCTGAATAATTTATCTATCCAATTGGAGAAATAAAGCAGATGCATGATTTCAAAAGAGACTTGAATCAAAGCAGATCACTAATTCTTCCCTTTTTAAGGTATTCTGGGTTAGGAGGAGAAAAAAATTATTCTAAAATCAAATATGTTTTATAGATCATTTCAAATATTATTTATGTTTATAAAACTTCTTATTGGATAAAGCATGAAAAGTAGGGGCTATATATATATATATATATATATATATATATATGATTTATAGATGGGGTCCAAATACTTGCATTTGAAATGGAAATGTAGCAATTCACTAGGATAATTGATTAGCTCTTTCAGAGTAATTTCTCCTTCTTTGTGTTCTCACCTCTTCTGTCATATCCACCATTTTTCTTTTCCCATCTAACTAGCTATTACCCTTTAAGTGTAAGATCAGGTATCGTCTCCTCCAGGAAACCTTCTCTGGAGTCCAGGTGGGCTAAGGGCTCTTTCTTCATTTTAACACCAAGCCCTTTGTTTATAGGCAGCTCAACTCTGAGCACCTTATTCTGGAATGATTAGTACATGAGTTCATCTGCCTCACTGAACTGCAACCCCCTCAGCACCTCAGCAAAATGTCCTTTCCCTCTTTATTTACCAGGCACAAAGGCTACCCCAAGGTGGGTCTTCCATAGTGTCTACTGAAAGGAATGAAAATAAAGCCTGGACATTGCATCCCATTATATTGTGTAGCCAGAGAGATACATGAAGTGATAGAAGGGGTGGAAACATAGCTAAAAAGCCCTCTTGCATTTGCAAGTTCTTCAGTGCAGAAGATGACAGGCACAATGGAGTCCTCACCTGCCTTTCTTGGCAAAGTTCCTAACTGTGGATGTTGAGAGGATGTTAGTCTTCTCTGCAGTGGAAATGTGGGCTGAGTTTACATTTCTGAAATGCTCTCGTAGCCCCACAGTGTCTATTTCAGAAATAGCACATTTTAATATTGCCTTACTTGAATTTGTATCCTAGCACAGCCATTTCTCATTCTGTATGTCTGTCCCCCACGACCCAGGTGCATGTTTGAATCACCACTGTTGAGCACAGTGTCTGGCACTTAGGAGGCACACTGCCAACAGGCTGTGAATGGATGCCTGAGTAGACTCCATACTGCTTTCCGTTCAGATCTCACTTGATTCACTGCAGACAGGAGTACTGTGAATCTGATCTCGGATTACTTATTATCCCACTTCACAGATGCCAAAACTGGTCATCACAAAGATTGCTTATGACTTCATAGTAGATAAAGGGCAGAACCAGGACTCATACCCAGGATTTCCCAAGCTTGATCCATGCTCCTTACTCATGGCTCCCTATTATATTTACAATAGTCTAGTACATATATGGTCATTACAGGGATGGTGGGACCAATTAAATCATTGCAGGGATGGTGGGACCTATTAAGATACTTTCCCTAAGTCAGAAAGAGAGATTATCATACAATAACATCTCCTATTTATTGAGTCCTTGAGATGCCAAACACTTTAAACAAGTCATCCTAACTAATACACCAGGAGGTAGCTACTGTTATAAACTTCGTCTCACACATGAAGAAACTGATGCACAGATTATTTATGTAATTTGTACATGGTCACAGAGCTGGTTCTTGGTAGGAGTAGGATTTGAACCAGACAGTTTGGTTTCAAAGTCTCCTACTCTTAATTGCTCATCTATACTGTCTTCGAGAAAGACCAAATTTTATCTAAATTGCCATTGTTTCCTAAAAGATCAATGCTTTATGAGCAATTTTGACCTTGGGTAAATGACCTAATATACCTGGGCCTCTGCCTTCTGATTTGTAAAATGAAGAACTTAATATCTACCTTTCGGTATTGTGATGAGAATTAAATAGAAATACATGAAGAATATGCTTTATAAGCTATAAGACATTATACAAATGAAAGTTATTATTGTATATTGGGAAAAAAACCCCCAAAACTGTTCTAATAATAATTTGACTGAACAAGTGTTTGTGGAGTTTACACTGGGGGCAAGGCATGATCAAAATAAGAGAAATCATTCTATTCACCACTGAACGTAATGCTCTTAAACTTCCAAGAAGAAAATCTGCTTTCCCTTCTTCTTTTTATTATAAACCTGTAGGTGAAATTGCCTAACAAGAAAGGAAACAAAATCAGGTAAAGCAATCTTGTTTAAAATGTGCCAGTGATTACAGTGCTGTTTATTATTTTCTGTTTTCAATAATACACCATCCTGCTTAAGAGTTCTATCGACTATTATTGTAATTTCAGATGTCATCTGACATCTTTGGAGAGTCTATGACTGTAAACTGTATTTTTCTCAGTGAAATAAACAAAATGAATAAAGAGAACACATGCTAGAAAGCTGTGAAGAAGTTAGAGAGGCCGCAGGACTGTCAGGACTGAGAGTCAGAATTCTTGGTTGGGTCTGATTCCTCACAGTGATGCATCCTGGCTCTGTAGCCTGGGGTAAGGTACACAGGCTGGCAGGCTGGCTCTCCGGTTCTTCCCCAACAAAATACAGTAGTACCAACTTGGTGAAAAATAGCTCGTCATGGCTTCTGTAAGGTATAAAAGAGAGTTCTTGTTCTTATGTTGAATTCCCAAGAACATTGAGCATTTTTTTTGAAAACATTTGTACTTGAGTTAGAACCAGGAATTTTAAAGTCATGAAAGCAATGTCTGGATGAATAGGACAACAACTGGCATTTATTGGGCACCTATTGGTTAGACAACCAACAAGCAAGAGTTAACTAGAGAAAAATGCCCAGTTTTGTCAACAGTTACTGAATTCAAACCTGTTATTACTAGATGACTGTAAAGAGGAAGGAAGCAAGTACCTGCCCTCAAGCAGCATGCCTTCCAATCCAAATGTAATGACATCTGATTGAGACCCATGATAGGCTTGAGTTGTTCCAGAGAAAGAACTGGGCCTGCTGGGACTCAGGAGTGTGTGAGGAGATGGCATTTCACCTGTGACTTGAATGTTCAACAAGATTTCCCTTGAAGTTTTTGGCAGCAAGCTTTTCTCATGTTTGTTAAACCCCACACAAGTCAATAGATGATAGATACCAGATCTGTTGGGAATAAAACTAGGACCTCCTCCCAAAACTTACCACCATAAAACTAATGCTTTCACCATACACTTTTAAAGAAAGACTTGAGTGTCACCCTTACATTTAGGGGACTTCTTCTTTGAATGTGTCCAGACACTCATTTAATTAAGATTCAGCTGCTGGCCTACGGAGCTTGAAATGTTTCTGAAAGTTTTCAATAGTTTTAAAAGATCCTTCTCGTTCCTTTTGCAAAACTAGTGTTTGTGACACAGAACAGATGGTATGAAATGAAGCATTATCAGTTGATTTCACTTATAAGCCAAATGCAGATAGAGATGTAAGGAGGAGCAGACTGGGAAACGTAAAGCTTAAGATGTGTAGGAGTGTGTCAGCGCCATTTCCAACATCCCATCGTGGGATCTATGGCAAATGGAACAAGACACCAGTTGACAAGGCAAACAACGTTAAGTAGTAACCCCTCAATCCAGGCTCTGTGTCTCACCATGGAGCATCCAGTTCCAGAGTTCAGAGGAGGCCACAACAAGTAGAGCAGAGGTGGTGGTCATGAGGTTGCTGCCTGGGTCCACAATCCTAGTGGATGTGCTGGCGATGGCATCCAGAGCTGCTGGGATTCTCCTGCATGTACTGGGTGCTGCATGGAAGAGGGAGGTCACCCTCTTTGGCCAATTTATTTTTAGCTGCTGAGTTCACCCCACCATGCACACATGCACTTTAGTTCTATATTGAGATAATTTATTCTGGAAAACAATACTGATGAACTTGAGAATCCATGCAAGGATTGGGATGACAACTTGCTGTGTTTCTGTTATGATGGGTAGGAAATGATCTGGCTGGCTGGGGAGTCCTGTGTCTTGGGTGTGTTGTAATCTTTTGTGTAGCCAAGTTCCCGACACATGCGAGGGACTTTGGAGATGCTGGTGAAGGAGAGAACGAATGACAGGATGCCACACTCCAGTTCAGCTAGGAAAGAGAGCTCACATTTTTTTCTTCTAATTCATTGCTTAGAATATACTTCAACTCAACCCCTTCCTCTTTCCTATTGCCATTTCAAGCCCTCTGCTCTCCCCTTCTCTGGAACAACACTCTGACTGCTCCACCTTCATGGTATCTCTCTTGCCGGAATTAAGATATCACTCTCTTCTGCAACTGTTCTTTGAAACCCGAAGAGAACATAAACAGGTTCTAGTTTCCAGTCATTTAACGGGTTTGGGTCTCATGGTTCCTGAGAGTAGGGGCTGTGCCTTTGTACTCTACCCCTCATGGAGGGTAGGAAGAATCTGGAACTAGAACTGGAATCCACATTCATGTCCTGGTTCTGTCCTTAATATTTATCTTATCTTAGTCTCATCACATAACTTCTCTAAGCCTCATTTTTCTCATCTTTTAAATAGGACTGAATGATGATTGGCAAGGTGAGAGTATGGGACGAAATGAGGTTGCTTATGTAAAAGTGTCCAGTATAAATTCTATATTGTTTGCTGTTGTGGTTACTTGTCTTTGACAGATGCAAGCACTAGCTGAGAACTTCATTTATTTGTAGTTACTGTTTGTTGAGTGATTGAGGAAGTGAACCAGGAAGAGTATTTTGCCTTCCAGAAGTGACCCTTATAAGTCATTTGTAATATTGGCATTTTGGAGTGGAAAGAAGAAAGGTATTTCTTTCTTTTAAATGGATGCTGCCTTGTATTTGCATCACAAGAAAAACAGAGACCATTTTTCCTTTCAATTTTACTTTTCATCTTTAACACCTGTGACTTGTGTTTATTGAATCAAATTCTCCTGGGAATAAACAATAGGGTTTCCATCTCTAGGTAGTTTTATCTCCATCCCTTCTGAAAGACCTTTAAATCTTCCCTTTCCCAAATATATATTTAACAACCTTGGCATCTTGGGGCACATCTCTTCTGACCTGATTGGCTTGGCTGCTTTCACTTTCCCTGTGGTTTTCAGTGGTAACATCTTCAAGAACTGAAGATACTTAAAACAGCCACTCAGCCATGCTCTCCAAGGAGAACGCCATCCTTCACCAGAGATGCCCAGGGGCGGCCATGTGGATAGCACTGGTGCCACTCATGATGCGCGTGGAGAGCTACCCCTGAAGCCCCGTGCTGCCTGGGAAAGTTACCATCACTGCTGGATCCCCCATGGACTCCCTGCTTAGGTACCAGCTCCCAGTGCTGCAGCTGTGGACAGAAAGCAGCCAAGACCTCTGCTTGTGTTCACCAGGTGCTGCCCATGTTTATTTCAATTTGGTTTTTCCTTCCCATGCAGTTTTATCCACCCAACTGCAAAAGACACAGGACAGTTGGGATGACTTGCCTCTGATCCTTATCCTGGTTTTCTCAGAGAAGGGGGGAATCCTTGTGACTTGGGGTCTTCTTATATTCCCTGTAATACATGAGTATAGATGACAATGTGAGCTGCCTTGGATTTGCCAAGGAAACACTCCATGTGAACCAATTAATTCTTCTTCTCCAAAATATAGGGTTTTTGTTGTTGCTGCTATTCCTTTGTTTCTGATACCACTTCTTGATGGAGCATAGTGTTGTTCGTGTGGGGGGAAAGGAGATTTAAAGGAAGAGATCTGGGGAAAGAGCTGTTTTTCTCCTCGCAGTGAGAAGGCTTATTTCTTCTAACAAGAACCATTCTTGGTAGTTGTAGCCAGGAGAGCTTTATTCTTTCCCTCACCTTCCAATCTGCAGTGGTCACCATACAACATTTCCCTGACGGGAGCTCAGACGAGCCACGGTCTCTTGGCTGAGAGCCAGGCCTGTGTGCTAGCCAGTTGGCACCACCTGCTTGTGTGCAAGAAGCCAGCATTTTGTACTGTCCACAGAGGTATCAGCCTTGTGATGCCTCACTCCTTCCAACAGGAACCTTGGAATACATATTTCCCTTAAAAAAGAGAGATGAGAGTTCCTATTGTCCCCCATGGCACATGCAGGTCATAGGCTCATGTGTTTGGATTTTTAGAGAGAGGACGGGGAAGGAAATAATGTTTTATGAGTTGTCTCTCCTCTGCACCCAGAAACTGCTGGATTTGCTGCACATATTCAACTCTAGCTTTCCTCACTCTGCTCTTAAGCCAATCAGCTGCTGGCCCTTTCTGCTCTAAAACCAAAGTAGGCTGTTTGCTTTCTTTATTGTTGTTTTGTTCTCTTTATTTTGCTCCTAGAGGCATGTGTTCCCTCTCCCAACTGTGGGCCCTGTGGAAACTCTGGGGCATCTGTGTACTCTGCCTGTTGCTAAACCCAGGCCACGATCAAGAGGAATTCTACCATGCTGGGCCTATGGCCTGCTCAGCCATGGGGGGCTGGTATGCAGTTTTAAGTGTTGCTGTTGTTATGCACATATTTCTAGGTTTCTGTAGGGACATTGGAAGTGGTTTCCTGCCCTCTGGGACTACAGGGAGCATCAGTCAGGAATTCTGGGCCATGCTGTTTCCTATGCATGGATTTGTTTCTCTCCACTACCACTTTTCCCCTAAAGCAGTTCAGATGAAGTCCTGGTCCCTAGTACTGTGTTGGATGCAGATGGCTAGTTCTAGACCAATGGTTCCAGCTCTGGTTTCATATGAGGATCTCCTGGGGGCTTTTAAGCAATTCTGATGCCCCTGCTCTATCTCAGACCAGTTAAATCTGATTTGCAGAGATGGATTAAGATAGGCTGGGCCTCATAAATGTTTTATTCTCACCTGGTACATCTCATGTTCAGTGTATGTTGCAGTTATTTGGTTTATAGAATTTCTTGGACAGCCCAAAGGCCCTGTGTAAGCATGTGTGTAGTGTTTTCCTTCATAGGAATTGGTGACTGACTGCTAATGGCAAAGGCCCTGGTTTGCCGAGCTAGCCGGAGTGATATATTTATACTGATATTACAGACCCCCTTATCTGTTTCCCTTCGAACTAGCTGCTCACTTTTGTGAGATAACTGTCTGAGGTTAATGATGCCATACTTGGAGAACAGACTTTTTGTAGATACCATTGGGCTGAGACCCTCAGTCTCCTTGATACAGTCCTCTAAACCAGCAACTGAACCTTTGCATTGAAAACATAATTCTCTTGGAACCCTGAACAAGAAACAACACCCCCTTTTAAGTGTAACCTTGATTACAGCAAAGAACAAGAACACCTCAGAAGAGTGACTACAAGAGCCAGAACAAGATGGGATAGAATCAGAATTGACATTCCTAAGCTAGCTTTAAATGTGAGAGGGAATAAAAAGAGAAATGTATGAGGTTAAATGCTAAACTTGGCAGTGTACTTCTAAAATATCCTGCAGAACCTGGCAATCTTCCTCTGCACCCCGGTTTCCCCCAACATCATAGCAAAGTCTCCTTTCTTTCTAAACTACCAGTTGAAGGGCCAAGTCTCAAAATCAGAAAATGTTGCTGTGCATAGCTGCTTGGACTTTATTTAGAATATGATGCCAGTAAAGATGCCCTATCTCCAGCTGTCTTGATTTGGGTGAAACAATTTCAAAGGAGAATATATGCTTAAAATAGGAAGTTGTTATTCAACCATTCAACAAAGGTGGAAAAGAAAATCTAATAATTTTGACCTTCAGTGAGCTGCCATTTCAACTCTAATGGGACTTTACAGGCTTGATAATATTATTAGCCTCGTTTGTTCCAGAGTGTATGAAGGCACTGAGGGCCAGCATGAAGTTGTGTCATTCTCTTTCGTTGTGCACAGCTTCCTATACCTTCCCACCCCGACCCAGGGTGTATTATATTATCACTTTTGCACATAAGCCCCAAGATTAAATACAGTGTGTGTTTGAAGGAGGATAGGGAGATCCAGAACAAAGAGATAACATAAGTGTTTGTATGTATATGTACATAACATGCACACAGTGTTCTAACAGCCAAGCCCTAAGTATCATTGGTAACAGGAAAATTCAGTTAAGTGATAATTTTACAAACTGATTATAAGCCATAGCTCACATGAATGTGTGCCTGGGGGCTATATCCTTAATGTGAAGTAAGCATTAGTTATGAGAAACTTAACATATACCTTTTTATCCATGGACAAATGATGGCAGAACATCCTGCTTAGCACGCACAATGAGCCTTGAGAATAGAAAAGTTAGCGGAAACCTGGTTCTCAAGTTTGATGGTAAGCAGAGGGAAGCACACTGACTTGAGATTTGGTCTGCCTTGGGCGTATATCCCAGCTGTTTCCAAGCCCAGTGGCCTTGACCTTGAGACATGAATTCACTGACACTCAGTTTCCACATCTAGGTACAAGTTTTGAAAGATGGTCTGTGTGCAGAGTATCTGATCATTTCTTAGGAGTCCCATAAATAGTTACTTTTATGATGATAATGTAGTTTTTTGCTGATTATTTCATTTTCAGCAAGGTCCATCACAGGAAAAAAAAAAGTACGGCCTGCTTTCAAAACATTAAGAGGCATATTCCAAGATGTTATGGATCATGTTTTTATTCAGCCTTTTAGGAAGGGAGGGTTTGAAGACTTAGCTTTGTTTTATGCACAGGAGATTTGCCTGATCACTAGACTGGTGGGTGATATAAAGATCAATAATTACCTTTGTGAAAGCTCTGCTTTTAAAAAATATTTCTTGGTCATGACAGTGTGCTAGTCACCAGTATCCGGTCCTCTCATTTTTTCTTTTCAAGCACAAACATTTTAAACCCTTGGTTGCTTACCTCCAGGATCTTTGAAGAGATGAAAAAAAAAAAAAAAACAAAAAACAGATCAGTGATGAGAGGGAACCTTGGGTTGCGGATGCCAGTGGATAGAATGACTCATAATTGCATAAAAAAGAAAGATCAAAAATTCCTCATCTTGAGATCTCAAAGTTTTATTAAATAAAAAGTGAGCACTCACCATGCAACCAGGGTAATTCACAGGGGATGTTCTGGAAGCACCCTCAGGTCAGAACATACTAGAACCTGATGACTGTGTCCAGGCATGGAAATTGGCCTTGAGGGTGTCCACTGTCAGAAACAGCACTGGTCATCTTTCCTTTATGCATCTTAATTCCCTTCACCCCAAGCTACACAATGATGACTTTGGACCAGCCAGATTTGGCCTGAGGGTCCCAAGGAAACCAGAAGATGCCATCACATTAAAGAACTTAGAGCAAAGAATAGCACAACTGTGTCATTCAAAGGCTTTTTCACCCCTTTGTCCCACCCATCCATTTTAAGAACAAGGAATCTGAGGTTCACGGAAGGGTAAACACTTACCTGCAATCAGACCATCATTTCGGCATCTTTCACATCCAGCGTGAATTAACCAGAAGTTGAACTGAAGCTCTCAGGGTTTCTCAGTCACAGTGGTGGTACATGTAATAGCTTATCACCTTACCACAGAGACTGTGAACCAAGTGGTCTCTTCCAAGTTCAGGCTCACAGTTGCCTCATTCATTTTTATCTGCATAAAACTTGTTCTCCTATACAATGCCAGTTCTGTCTTGTAGGATGTCTGTCCAATGAGAAAAAGTCAGGGCCATCTATCTTAGTCAAGATTTTTTTTCTTTTCATCTGTTTCCATTTATTAACATATTATTTATATGCAATATAGTCCACCATTCACAAGCATACAGTTGGATGAATTTTGTTAAGTGTGTGCAATCATATAACCACCTCTAAAGTCAATAGACAGAATAGTTTCTTTACCCTAAAAACTCCCTTGGGTGCCTTTGCTTTCAATTCCCTTTCTAACCCTTGACCTCTGGCAACCACAGATCCACTTACTCTTACTATATTTTGCCTTTGCTAGAATTTTATATCAATGAAATCACACAGTATATAGTCCCTTGTGTTCTGTTTCTTTTATATAATGATGTTAAGATTCATTCTTGTCATTGCATGTATTACTGTTTCATTTCTTTTAATTGCTGGAAGGGCATTCCATATTCTGTGAATAGGTGTACAATTTGTTTATCCCTTTGCTAATTAGTGTAATTTGGGTTGTTTCCCATCTGGACAATCAAGAATCATCTTAACCAACAATTTTATCCATGATTTCTCTTATTCACCTGATTTCTTGACCAGCCTATAATTTTTTTAACTTAAATAACTTACAATCACTATTATAGTGAAACATTTTTCAAAAAATGCTGAGGGGGTGGTGGTGCTGTCCCTGATCCTCCCATCCATGACTTCAGAAGAGATTTTTCTCCTTGTCTTGAAGTAGCAGTGCCAAGGCCCCAAAGCTGACACGATGACCTATTTAGTGTGCTATAATGTAATTTACCTTAGCGACAGGCTTCAGGGATGTGACAGAGTGCAACAAAATGCAGTATCCAATATTTATTGTACGTGGAGTGGAGTGTTTTTCTATCCTATCTTGCAGAAGTGTGCGCACAGCATGGTTTTCAACCATTGGAAGAGAGAAGGAAAGCAGAGAAGTCCGGCGAGCGACACTGTCCCATGCTTCAATGTTGTGCACCTGTGTGGTGGGTGTAGCTGACTTGGAACAACCTGGGAAGAGTTAGCACTTAGACCTAACAGGAGAGACTCTCCTGAAAAATGTGCTGTCCTCCTGTTATAATTCACCGTAATGAGCAGGGAACAAAAGGTTGTGTAGGAGAGTGGTGACGGATGGCCAACACAGCCGCCCTGTGCTGCAGCTGGCGCAGCTCCCGCTAGCGAAAGGCATAATATATTATTGCTCCAGGTCGCATAGTGGTAAATGAACACTTACGGCCGCTATGGCAACTGGATTGATTATCACTGCTACCTTAGGACCAGCCTGGCCTGGTGTTACAAGTGAGCACATGCGTCCCTGCCGTGTTTCAGTCAGAAGAACACCTCAAAGGCAATTTCTACAAAATGAAGTCTCCCATGACTCTGTGTCCCTCCTTTCCAGCCCTCATTGTCCAGTAGGGAATTGGGACAACACTGGCCCAGGCAGTTGGATCTCTCAAACCAGAGAGGAGGGGCCACTGTTTTAAAAGAATGTCTGGATCTTTGTCGGAACGGGGTCATTATTTGCTGAATACAATAAAATGAATGAATGAATGAATCCATGAGTCGAACACCAAGAAGTTTCTGAGAGGGGGGAAAAAAAAGAGAGAGAACACTAAAGAGGGCAACGAGAGCAAGGAGGTCATGGTGGTCATCATGGCTACAGTGCCTAGGCAAGAAGTCCAAGAGAGCAAGATGAAAGTAGGCTGTATCAAGTTGAAATAGACTGACAGAAGTGGCAAACAACTTTGATCAACCATTGCCAATGACTGGACTTTAAATGTTTCTGGAAGTATGTTGCATGAATAAGCTTAGTTATTTAAGAAGCAGGGCATGGGCCAGTAATCTACAGATATAAGTTGGAATTTACCCACAAACCTCCAGTTTGTTCGGTTGGTAAAAGGATAGAAGGAATCCACTGGCAGATCTACACAGATTTGAATCAATGTTTTAATGCACCAATTATGTTTTTTATTTTTCCCAATATTTTATCAGTAATGTTAAAACAAGTTTTTCCTACCTCAAATTTGTATAAATTAATCCAAATATCTACTGGATCCAGAGTGGAGAGTGGGTAGCATGAATGACACATTACCTTTTTGTTTCGAATGGCAAAAGATAGAACCTTTAGAATTAAAATGTGAAGGTATTTGAATCCCATACACATGTCCTCTAAGTTGGACAATCCACAATGGCAACAAGTGGCACCACTTTCTCTGGGACTACCTTTGAACACAACTTGCAAACTTCCATTGTAGGAGCCTAGTGACATGGTAGTAATGGTCATCTTTATTAATTATGAGAATGGAATGATGTAGTGAAGTTAGACCAGTATTTCTCAAAATTTTCTTCATTATTATCTTCTAAAGATCCTTTTAGACATTTTTTTCCTAATTGCCCTCCCCAAGAAATTTTAATACATTTGCATATCTTTTTATATAGTCCATGTACATCTGTGCTTTATATAATAATATTTTTTGACCCTAAGGACCTGTCCCCCGCACCTTTGGGGAACACTGACAGCTGTGCTGAGAATGGGTAAGCTACAAAAACCTGGGTTCACATTCTGCTTCTGTTAGTTCTCATTCTTCTCTCTCTCTCTCTCTCTCTCTCTCTCTCTCTCTCTCTCTCTCTCTCTCTCTCTCTCTCTCCTTTAAAGCCTCACCTTCCTGTTTCTCACCAGGAAATGGAAATAATAGTATCCATCTCAGGGGGTTTCTGCACATAATAAGCCATCAAGAAATGCTAGCTATACTCTTGGTGATTATTACTTATATTCCTATATACTTTCACATGTGGTATCTTAATTTGTCTGCTTATGTAACATTATTACAAACATCATTGTCCTCATTTGACTGGTAGTACTGCTGATGATCGGAGTGGTTGGATGCTTTGCTTGTGCCCCTGCAAAAATTAGCTTTGGTTGAAGCAGAGGCTTGAACCCACATGCCTTGTTCGGTACTCTCAGATATACCTTGCTGTCTGTGGTGGTATCAGGTACTGCTGTGTTAAAAAGACTCAAGTAGGAGTTTTGGAAATTGGAGGAATCACCTACAAGAATAGGTTGTAAGTGTCAATCATCCATTTTCTGTTCCTGATACATAGAAAACAGAATAATCAAGGCTTTGAACCAAGTGGTTACACCCAGTTTAGGAAATTCATGATAATCTTTTCCTATGCTGCTTAGTAGCTCATGGATTTAATGAGGTAAGATTTCCCCAAGCCTGGAAGACCTTAGCTTTCCAACTGGATAAGGGTGAGGGCTTTCTCACCAAGATAAGAGCCTCAGGAGATGAACAGTAATAATCACTTGGGGAGTAATTACTCTTGAGCAACAACTATGGTCAGGGGCTGTACTGACTCTCCAAAAGAATTCCAAGTGCCTACACTGGTCTGGGGCTCCTCATGGGCTCAGCCAAAGGTTATGTGGCAAAAAGGGGCAGTCTGAGTTCCAATGTCAGACTTCATGCATTCCAATTCCAGCATTGCCAGCTGCCAGCTGTGTACCTCAGTTCCTTCATCCATCAAATGGGTTTATAATAACGGTGTATTCCTCATAAAATTATAAGGATGAAATGAAACAATTTAACACAGCATTCCTTAAGTGCCTGGCACACAATCAGTAAATGTGTGTAAATTGTTATCATTAGATAAAAAAAAATAGACTTTTACCCTTTCTTCCACAAAGTGTAAGATCTAAAACTACTTTCATCTCATAATCATACCTTACATCAGCAATACTTTTGATTTACTGAAAGGACTTTGAGTGGTTTCAAAAATACAGTCCTTGGCATCTGGAGATTCTATCATCTTCCCCTACCCCATTATAATGTCTGTCTTGTGCATTTAATCAGTATTAACTAACTGTAACTGCCCATTTTTTCCAACAAACCAGATAGCATTTAATCCTTTGCAAGAGAAAAAGATGAAGCGTTGAGGTCAAGGGCTTATTTCTTGGCCACTGCCACCCTTTGGGCAGTGCCTGTCACTAAGGCAGAGTGATCCTTCTTGGTTACTTCACACAGTTTCCCTCTGGGTGCACAGAGCTCCTGTGATCTATACTTGAAGTGTTGGTGGTGACGATGATGACAGAATAAATGCTGAGACAAACTTCTTCCTCCATATCTTCTGTGGGCAGAGGTTGGAGTCCTGACAGGTGTCTCAGGGAGCCCTCTGCTTCTCCATCTAGGTGGTTTCTGGAAATGTACCCCTGTGCTGCTAATAACACCAGATCTTTCCATCAGAGGCATTCCACAGGTTGCCTAGCAGCAGGCTGAGAACTGGGCAAGAGTAACCTACTTTGTTCCAGCTGAGAGAGGGCTATTTGTGAGCAGCCAGCAGGAAAACTATAAGGAGCAAGGGGAGTAATATTTCTCCAGAGATGGGTCTTTACTTTACTCAGAAGAGCTATGCAGGGTCATAGATGCCACAGAGAGTTCAAGCAGGCTTGAATCCTACCTAGTTGTTTTTCTGTGGGAACTGGATGCAGGGATTCTGATATTCCTGTCATGCACACACTTCCCCATGGCTAGTATTTCCATTGTGAATTTGAGGGTGGGCAACTGCAGGGTGTAAAGGGCATATTGCATGGGTAAACTTTGGAAAGTGATCCAGAAACTTTAGCTGGTGATGACTTTGACGTGTCAACCTCACTTTGCCCAACTTCAAAAAATTAGGACTCAAGGTTACTGTGTGATCATTGTCTCTCATCCATGGCAAACAAGTGTTCTCTAGAAAGGGCAAAGCTGAGTAAGTTCTGGGAAGGACTCACATCTTAGAAATGACCTGCCTGCTCCAGTCTCCAAGGGTTCCATTTTGTTGATCCTTTGTGCAGCATCAAGCTGATGAAGTCCACCCGCCCCAACACAGTGAAGGATGAAGCTACCAGTTTGA
This sequence comes from Marmota monax, assembly GCF_021218885.2. Lineage (NCBI taxonomy): Eukaryota > Metazoa > Chordata > Mammalia > Rodentia > Sciuridae > Marmota > Marmota monax. Next base: position 61,156,997 of record NW_026693777.1, on the reverse strand, counting down.
GTCTGATGTTTTATTTATCTGTACTGGTAACTTTATGTATGGTGTGTTTCTCTGTTTGGGCCTCAAGGCTCGTTGAGCAAAAGGCGGGAAACATAAATAAATAATAGACAAGAGAGGGCTGTCCATTTATAGACTCTCAGAGATGACCTGGTTTCTGTTCCAGAGTAAGCATTAGTGTTGCATTAGAGTAATATGCATCTGTAGGTGTTTGTGCTGGTGCATTTGGTGGTGATAATCAGGAGAGACATATTCATGTTCTATTTTTATAATAAAAATTAAGAAACCTCAGGCTACATCAGGGGCCCTTGTTGGCATTGTGAACACCATGAGTTTCAGCAGTCCATTTTCCTCGGGTTGTGTGGGATCGCTGTGTTCCTTTCTGCTCTCCTCCAGTATCTGGTTATTATTAAACCACCCTTTGTGAGGGATTAACTCTGGCTTTTCTCCCAGTGAGGAGATGTCTACACAAAGCCAGAATATTCCAGCCAATGGCAGGCAAATGAGTTATTTGGTGTAGTACAGGAACAAACAACTGGTTGGCAAGCCAATTCTTCACTTTTTGATGGCTTCCCTTGGCATGGAAAAAGCCCTCTGTAGTACATGGTGTAAATGCTTATGAGCCTCCTTTTATTCATTCATTCAGAAAATATTTCCTGAGGGCCCCCTGTGGGATTCATTATTTCTAAAATGGGGCTAATAGTAGTATCTACTGCATAGAATTTTGTGGATTAAATGAGCTAATAATGTGTAAAGGATTTAGAACTGTGCCTGGCACACAGTTAGGGCTTGATCAATATAAGCTTGGCTGTGGAGTTTGAATTTTATTTTATAGGCAAGGAACAGGCAACAGAGCCAATGGCATAGGCAGAAAAATAGTTTCTGTGGCAACTATTTCAGAAAAATAGTTTCTGATTTTAATGGGGCCAGAGCCCAGAGGCATTTCTCTTGTCTGATCTCTGATAGCTTGCACTTACCTTTCTTGGGGTATCCTGGTGCAGTGGTTCTCAATGTGGTCCCTGGACCAGCAACATCAACAGCACTTGAGAATGTGTTAGAAATGTGAATTCTTGTTCCTTGACCCAGAGCTCCTAATCAGATACTCCAGAGTTTGGGCCCATCAATCTGTTTTACCAAGCCCTATAAAGGATGCTGCTCCTTGCTAAAGTTTGACAAGCCTATCTCATCTCTCGAGGTAATTGGGAAGGACAGCTTTAGCAAGGTCTTCCTTCTGTGCCCCACCCCATGTGGACTCCATTGAGCTAGTTGCAGGGCAGGTGCACAGGCTTTGGGGAGGGTCCCCCTGCACAAGGCAGGCGGCAGTTTCTTGTTAGTTACACGGAAGCAGGAGCCTTGTTAACACAGATCAAGGCTGCCTATTGAGCACAGCAAAACCAAACCTCAAATCTCTTTCTGGCTTACTGCCAAGAGGGCACCGTGACCCACCCCTGTTGTTGCATATGGTGTGAAGCTGGAGCTGGCGCTATGCTAAAGAGGTGTTTCTCTACCAGAGCAACTGTCAGCTGTAAGACTCCAGTGCACCTCTCATCACATTGAGAAATGAAGAGAGCCCAGCCTCTCTGGGCTCTTTCAAAGCAGATGTTGCATCTGGTTTGTGGGAGTCTGCCTGCACACACCCAAAGACATTTCATGGCCAACAGAATGGTTCGCACCAATACCTCTGTCCTTTCCCATATGAAAAGCTTGTGGCTGGGCTGGTTTTTATTACTGATTTGCAGCCACCTCTGGAATGAAATACCACAGCTGTAGATAATTTTAGAGCATCCATCGAGATTTTCTAAATTCAAACACTTGTTCATTAGTACAAATTTATATATCCTAGCATGATGGGAAATAAAACAGGAATAAGACATCTCTCCAGCCCCCAGCCCTGGACCTTCCTTTAAGGAAGATGGAGAACAAATCCCTGCAATCCAGAACAGAGTGTGATATGTCAGTAAGAAGGTATCAACAAAGTGTGCCATGAAAGATCAAAGGGGTTTTGCAAGAGCTGAGTTGGGGAAGCTGCATGGAGGAGGAGGCAGCATTTGATTTGGGCCTGGAAGGGTGGACAGAATTTCAAGAGTCAGAAAGAGGGTATTTCAAGTAAAGGGAGCTGAAAGAAAACACAGAGGAGGGGAAAATTACAATGCAGTAAGGAAGAAATGAGTGATCAATCTTTTTTTGCCCAGAATGTAGACCACAAGCAAAATACCAAAGGAAGCTGGGGCTTCAAAAATTGGGATCTTAATACCAGGCTAAGGATGAAGGTGATTCTCCAGGGCCAGTGGAGATTTTAGGATAGGAGATTGGTGTGGCCATCATGGTGTGGGAGGACTGTTGGACTGATGATGCAGTTGGGATGGGTGGCACTTAATGTCCATGACAGGAGATTTGCTCAGGTTCATGACCCCATGAAGCCACAGAATCAAAGCTAGAACAAGGCACTCTGTGTCCACAAGTTCATGACTGTGGGAAGCCACTTGGAAGCTCCCAGGTAAGGAGAAGAAGTAAGATTTCAAATGAAAGGTTCCCTGATGTAGAAAGCCATCGAAACTCTCCAGGAATTTAGAGACAAGAGAGGCCACTGAGTGAATTCAGCTGCCTTTCTGGTCCACACTCCTTGATCACCTAACAGAAAGAACATTCATCTCTTTACAGGTAAACACCAGAGGTCCTCAGTATCACATGGTACTTGGAGGCACACCAGTCCCAGAGCATCTTGACAATGCCAGGGAGCTTTGGCATGGGGCCGAGTCAGGGAGCTTTGGCATGGGCCTAGGCCATGGGCTGGGTTCTGACTCAGAGAAGTCAGAACCACCTACTGAGTCATCTGCAGGAGCTTTGGTTTCCTGGGAGGTTTCCCAAGCAGTTACCCACCCTGACAAATGGCTGGTAGCCTGCAAGATCTGAAGGGAGCCGAATGTTTCACCATGCCGTGCTGTAGCTTCAGGCAAACCTGAGTTGCATATCTCAAGCTGTTGCATGGAAATTGTTTCCTTGCTGTGCATGAAGAAACTTGGCACTAGGCGGTTAACACAGAAACAGATGAAACTTTTTACGTACCTGTTATTTAATCTTAGAGAGGCCTTAGTTTCCCCACCTATAAATGAACAACTATGAATGATGTCTGAAAGAATTGATGATTCCTAATCATTTTTCTTTAGGAATACCCAGACTGACCCAGCCCTGATCTCAGCTGACAGTTTATAAGACCCTGCCTTCCCCTACCTACTACATGCTTGAGAGTCCTCCTGGGAATGGACTTTTGTCCTAGTCTGCTTATGGCACCTCCATTTATTAGCTCTCAAGCAACTTTGTTTTCTTAGGTCTCACATGGTTTTCCATCACCACTAATCTTGGAAATTTTAAACACCATAAAGTCTTTTCAATCAGAATACTATAACTTTCAGGGTGGATTGGTACCAAATACATTGGTACTGCTGTGTGTTTCCAAATCAAAGTTGCCCCTTTATCCCCACAATTGAATCTTCATTTTCTGGACATCATCTTTTGATTCCATATTTTTCTAGAGATTGCTTTGAGAATTCCAGATTAGAACAAGTGTCATTGGTAAGTTCCAGATCCTAATTCCTTGTATTTAGTTCATCATAAACTGGAGGACCAACCCAAAGTTCTGGCTTCACTTTGGCTCCCTAACATTGAGTTAATTTTGAGTGAATGACTATTTAGCTGGAGAAGTTGGCAACTGCTTTGAGTCGGAGCTATTGCTATCATTAGGCAGAACTTGGCAAGAAAGTTGAGAATTTTTCCAGGCCACATCCCTTCTTCTGTTTGGTAATGTGGTCCTTACAGTGCTGGAGACCTGTAGAGTGTTCTCTTGTAGAATTCTCTGTGTGTAGGGAGAGGCAATTTGAGCCCTGTACCAGACACTCTGGAACAGCAAGAATTAGCATCGTGGATACAACTTTTAATGCCAGTGTTTATTTTCTGGAGGCAAAATAAGGCTTTGATGAACAGAAAGGAGGAATCAAATGTCAGAGACTTGAAATATTCCAGGAGTTTGGGAGATTAGCAGAGCTATCACTGGGAAGCTGGGACTGGGCTTCTGCTCACCTCAGCTCCTCCCTTTGCAGCCATGATCCAGGGTTCTGCTTCCCTGGGGAGCTAGAGGAGTAAGGAGAAGTATTTAGGCAAGGAGTCCAGTGGAGGCCTGTAGAAGTCCCCTTCTGTCTGGAACAGGTTCTCAGTGCCTCTGGCCATTGGGCAGCCCACCTGCTAAGACAACCAAATGCTTCATATTGTTCTGACCCCCTCATAGACCCAGAATCACACCCAGTTAGACACACCAAGGTGGAATTTGCTCACCATTAGGCACTTCCTTCTCAGACCCTTGACCAATCATTCTTCCATGTGTCCTTTTCCCACTTCTCTTGAAAATACATTTGCATAAATTACATTTGTGTAGGGGGAACTCTTTCATGGCACTAAAAGAGGGAGCACCCATGTCCCTTTCCCTTGCAGAACAGACTTTCTGCTCTTCTTGGACTACTTCCCCATCTGACTAGTAGCCTTAAACAAGTTGTTTGGGATCTCACATAAACAAACGTGGGACCATTTTATTTTAATACATATTGGTTGTCCTCTACCAGGATCAGCCACTGGACAAGACACTGGGCTCAGAGATGACTGAATGGGAATCTGCTTATGGACTTCATGATCTCTACAAATTAGCGAGGAGGTACTTAGGGGAGTCTAAAGACTTATAGCACCTTGCTTCTCTAGGTGTTTTCTTTTGTGAGCTCAGAGAGAACCAGCTGGTGTTGGGTCACTTGTGTGTTTGTTTTCTTTTTGTATTGGGAGGAAAGGGACTGGGTCCTAAGGGACCAGGATTATACCTTATTCTCAAAGACATCCTCTACAACCCCACCTATGGGATATGATCCTCCCACCTCCTGATTATAACTGATTAAATAAGGCACACCCCCAGGGGCTCGTGGCATTTACTAACTGGCAAAATAACAGGGAGTGGAAAAAGACTTATATTTCAGATCTCCTGTACATGTTGAGATTGTTACTTTGTCCATGACCCCCAAAAATCAGTTATACAGAGCGATAGGCTACAGCTGTGCCATCCAATTTGGTAGCCACTAGCCAAATGGCTATGTCAACTTGAATTGATTAAAATTAAATAGAATTAAGAAGTCCAGTTCCTCTCTCATAGTAGCCACACTTAAAGTGGCCAGTAGCCACACATGACTAGCAGCTACAGCATTGGACAGAATAGATACAGAACATTTCTATCATTGCAGAAACCTCACATGAATGGACTGGGGACCTGAACAGCATGTCTTGATGCAGAGTGGGGTCCACAAACTACATGTGTCTGCAGGCAACTGGGGAATGTGTGAAAATACAACTTCTTGGGCTCCTCCCTTGATCACCTCCTGGAGCAGATCCTCTGGAGATGGCCATAGGAGGTGGAGAGCCAGAGAATCTGTCTTGAGAAGCACCCACAGATGGCACTTATGCAGCCTCATATCTCATAATACAGTGCTCAAAGGGAAGCCATTAGTTGGACTGTGAAGCTGGAAAACTTCCTGGTGCAATGATTCTGAGGATCTCAGATGTCTTGTAGCCCCTTCTATTCCAGTAAGATTTTTCCAGACCAGCATTTTCAAGAGGATGTGACTGGAGCTTCTCCATGGGCAGCTCCTCTCAGGGAAGTCCTGCTGCTCTTCCCCCAAGTAGTAAATAATGGAGAAAGAGGCTGTCCTACGGTGGCTCCTTCTCTCCTTTTGCAGAACCAGGAGGATGGAAATAACCTCATTGCTCCCCTTGAGCGTGTTTGAATCACAAGTACCTTCCCTCTAAAATAAATTTATTTCTTGCTGCCTTCATCCCAACAAAGACCAGCCAGTGATGAATACCGGACTTCATAGCTTATTTGTCAAAGCAGCACACCTGTGAGGATTCCCATGGAAGATGAATTTTTGTTTGGGGGTCGGGGGGACCTGAAGGAGGAGGGACCTGGCCAGGAATAAATCTTAACATGTTGCACCAGACTGTGAATGAGCGTTTGCCTCACAAGGCTCGCCCTCCTGACAGTGTATGATAAATTACCCTCCTTGTTGACACCTTCATTGGGTTATTTATGGCTCATTAATTGAACCGAACAGGGGCCTTGTAGACCCAGCAGGGGCACCGTACAATGCTCCTCTGGTGGACTCAGCTCCAAGAGAAGAACAAAGGAGGGGGAAGGGGTGCACAAGTGTGTCCACTCCTTGACTTGAGATGCTGTTCACCAAACAATTCAAGGTTTCAAAAGAGAAAGAGAGAGAGGAGAAAATATACCTTGGAAGCACAGGTAAAACTCTCTGGGGATGATCAACTCTGGACCTTACACTTCAACCTCTCTGCTGTCTGGCACCTTCTAGAGCTCGCTGTGCCTAGAGTTCCGTGTGTGACGGCCCACATTTCGGCTTGCCTAGAAAGTCAGCGTGGCTGGTGGAAAACACCAGAAGATTCAGGCATAGTTCAGACTTTTTCATGAACTTGTTGTGTGACTTGGGGAGATCATTTCATCTCTCGGAGATTCAGATTCTTCCCTTATGAAATGAGGAAGTTGGATTAGATGATCTCAGAGTTTTAGGGTCAAAGAAAACAAAGGGGGGGGTGTTGTTTTTCTGCAGTGCCATTGCCTTGGTTTAATGGCTGCATTTCTGGTTGTTAATTAGTTACTTAGCAAAGACCTACTAGGAGCCCCTCCCATGTATTAGGTTCCAGGGTCTCACTGGGAGGTCTGGCTTTGTTGTTGACTTCCAGGAGCTTCCAGTCTAGAATTTGGGTTGTGGTTTTAGAAGTTGATTAATTTCAGTAACTTTGGGATTAAGTTAATCCTCAAAGTACTTACAAGATAGTCCCTTGGAATGAATTCTTTACAATAAGGGAATAAGCATAATTTCCAGCTGACCTCTGGGAAAGGCTGTTTCTTCAGGGTGCCATCGTGGTCCCAGTATGTCACAGAAGGCTCTCTTTTAAAGTGCCAGGTGTTTCCCCTCTGCTCTAGCCTTCCAAAAGGGCCCATCCTGTGGACAGATGTCATGTACACAAGGAATGGCAGCATGGTTTCATTTGTTTATCTGTCCATTGATTTAGTCATTCTTTTACTCCCACAGAGTTTTATTGAATATTTACTTTCATTGTTATGTGAAGATTTGTGTTTATAAGAAGAAGGAAATTACACTTTGGGGTCTCCATTCTTGAAAAGTACAGAATTTCAATCTTTTTATTCACCATTCATTCATTCAACAGATACTGACATCATGTTTTATTGTAGTCAAGGTGCTGGGCACCAATCAGAACACACAAATGAACAAGAACATTACACAGTCATGGCATTTTGAGCAAGAAGGAATTCTGACATCACTAGGTTCAACCCATTCATATTTCTAATGGGAGAAACTGAGGCTCAGAGAGGCAAAGTGCTCTGCATCAGATGGGCAGTCTAAGGATCACTTCCATTGTCAGGTGTGAAGTACTTTTCCTGAGCTGTGGAACTGCTGGACCAAAGTTCCATGAGGGCCTCTCTGAGGATGTCCCTAATTCCTCTGAGGACAGCCATCCCAGCAGAAACCAGAGTCTGAAGGACAGGGCCATAGAATGTGTTGCCAGTACTATGGCATCAGGATGTGTGGGGGAAACAGAGCCGTGCTTGTGACCCAACAATGTATGTAAATGACGTCTCCTGGCTGAACATGCCAGTCCAGGCTGTCTCCTTTAGATTTAAATGTGGGAAAATTTGATCCTCTTTAGAGAAGATAGATTGTCTGAAGGGGACCATCTCTGAACTGGGAGGTATTCCAACATTGAGAAATTGACAGATTTGTAAAATTGCCATCAAGAGAGAATTCTATTATCATGGTATAGCTGGGATCCATTGCCAGGAGGTGATATAAGGAGCTTTCTCAATTGTTCTATTGCTTTTGAATCCTTAAAGATGCTAACTTGTCTTAGTAGCAATCACTGCTCATATCTCTACCATCAGAATTGACAAAGTGTTTTCTCCACATTGCCTGTTGCTTCTTTATGCCATCCTGTATATTAAAGCCTTGATAATTCATTTTAACATGGAGTTGTGCTTTACCAATTGGTGAGAAATCTGAAGATAGAAAGATCAAGTGACTTGTCCAAGGTCTCTGAGCCAGGAACAAAAAGTTGGGATTTGAAACTGGGTTTTCTGACTTCTATCTTGTTCTTTTCCCAGGCCTGCCTTTGCAGACGCCTGTATTTGTGCACTGGTAGGTACGCAAAAAAAAAGCCTATTGTATATGGTAACTTTAGTCTTTTCTTTTGTTCTAATCTGTTTCTGTATGTTTATGATGTGAACATATATTGATGACAGTGGTACAATAAGAAAGTTTTTATAAAGTAAAAGAATCCTCATCCAGTTGTATACTTCCTTTTCAAGGAGAGTCGGAGTAAATACAACAGCCCTTCCCTTCCTTCTGCCTGCACTCATACTGGTCACACCTTTTGCTTCAGAAAAGTTGTCAGCTAACACCTTCAGGAGATGAGTTGTCAACAGGCTTTTCTGGAACAAGATACCTCAAGGGGGTATGGGATGAATACCAAGAGACAGGGGAGCAAGCGCCAAGATGTTTCATGCAGTCGGCAAGTTTTCAGTGGGTAGAACCTATCTGTGCTCACCTCTCCAGATATAGCAGCCTGTGCCCACATGTACTAATGGTCAGTCATCATAGCTCTGGGTCAGACATGAAAAAGAGGCAAAAAGAAGCTTCTGAGTCCCAGTGTACTCCTGCTTCCAGTGCAACTTAGTCAGACCAGATCTAGCATGGCATGCCATTTGGGTGAGTTAAACGGGAGGGTTCAATCTGGCCATTCTGGATGGGGTGTTGCCACTGTGATCTGTGATGGGGACACTGTGACAAGGATAGTATAGGGCAACTGGCAAAACAAAGTTTCATCACTGTAGAATTTCTGAAAGGCATCAGTACTTAACTTAGCAATTCATCTTTAGATCCAAATTAGTAGCTGGATCAACACAGCAGAGTAGTAAGTAAAATAAATACCTTCTGGAATTGTGGGCTCTCTTTTTGTAAGTGTTGGGAGAGACCTAAGAAATCATCAGAATCCACAGAAGTCAGTGGCTTGCTCAAATCACCCAAGCATCAGGGGCTAAAATGAGGACAATGTACGTCTCCATCCCAAAATCCAGGGCTTCTCCCTCAGACTGTTCAATCTCAGTCATTGATTTATCCCTCACAGACTTAGTTCAGGGTCTACAGGGTGCGTATTCTGATTGGAGATGAACACTACATGGGTGGAGGCAGTGGAGGCCTTTTCTTTGGGGGAAAGTATTAGCTGGTTATTTGATGAATGCAGTCAGTACCTCCTCCAAAGGGAGGTCCCCTCAGATGCACACAGGCTGGGAGATAGTCTGGTTTTTATCAGTGCATTATAGTTATGTATAATAGTGAAGGAATCTCCTCAAGGTAAAATTCTGCCTGGGTGTGTGATTCTGCCTTCATTCAGACTTGAGAGAATGGCATCCAGTGTGTCAGGTAAAATGACAGCAGGGCTAGAAGAGCAGAAGGAAAAGGCACAATGCAAAATGTGGGTCCTGTCTGCTGTGCCTGCACCTTAACTTAGGTGGTATGTTTATCTGAAGACTTTAAAACAATTGTTTCACTTAAAAAGTTGAGACCAGCTACCATGATAGGTCTGTCTGCCTGGAAATGACCTTTACAGAATTTCTTCTATATCTCATGTGACGATGAGGGCTTCTATCCCATTGGCATTCACAGTCTTGTGTTAAAAAGTTTGTCCTTTGGGAGGATAGATCTAGTTTTGATGGTGACAGCAGCCACCAGTGGTTCTAAGGAATCAAAAGAGTGCTAGAGATGAAAATTCTGGATGTTTTCAGAAGCCTTCAGGACAGTACTGTTTCCTTCTCCAAAGTGTTCTGAGATTGGTAGCCAGAGGTCAGGGACAGCCTCCCTGTCCATCACCCTTGTGATTTGTTAAGACATCTAGTGAATTAAGAATGAAGAAACAGACAGATGTGATGGCACACACCTGTAAACCCTCAAGAATTCAAAGCCAGCCTCAACAAAAGCAAGGCACTAAGCAACTCAGGGAGACCCTGTCTCTAAATAAAATACCAAATAGGGCTGGGGATGTGGCTCAGTGGTCAAGTGCCCCTGAATTCAATCCCTGATACCCCGCAAAAAGAATGAAGAAATACACACCAAAGATACCTTGTCCATGTCCTGGATTGAGCAAACTTGTTGTAAAAAGACAAGTTTTTTTTTTTTTTTTAGTTCATCAGGGAAATTTGATCAACAGTGATAGCGGTAGTATTTAATGATAATAGTATTGTGATTATGCTTTTTAATAGGCTTTTTTTAGACCAGTTTTAGGTTCATAATAAAATAGAATAGAGGATATAGAGATTTCCTGAATGCCCCTGACCCCTGTCCCAGCCCACCCTCACATCCCCCTACTGTCAACAGCTGCTGCCATAGTAGCTGGCATTTGTTAGGACCAATGAATCTACACTGACACATCGCAACCACCAAAGTCCATAGTCAACATTAGGGTTTATTCCCGTTGTTGTATGTTCTGTGGGTTTGGATAAATTTAAAGTGGCATGTTTACCTTTTTAGCAACCTACAGAGTGATTTGCTGCCCAAACATCCTCTATGCCCTACCTATCCATCTACCCCCAACAACTCCTCATAAACATTCACCTTTTAAATTTTTTTTACAGTTATTTCTTAGAGATGCAAACTGATGTATATATATGATAAATCTATCTATATGTGTGTGTGTGTGTGTGTGTGTGTGGGTATATATATATATATATATATATATATATCTTTAAGTTATATATTTATTTTTAGTAGCTGGAAAAGCACATATCATTCAAAGAAAAACTAGCTATAGTTTGACAATTATTAAAGCTAAGTGATGGGTCTAAGGGTTTCTTTTGCTGTTATCCTTACTTTTGTATATAGTTAACAATTCCCAACAAATTTTTAGTGTTTTAAATTGTGAAAGATTATGTTTAATGAGCTCTTATCTTATCATGTGCTATGCTCTGGACTGGATATTTTTGGAGGGGGGAAGTTAACTACATTTATGTACCTAGTATTTATCCCTTTATTTATATATATATATATATATATATATATATATATATATATTTACTTTTTTAAAATTTTTCTTTTCATTATTATAATTATTGATACATTTTAACTATACAGATTAATGGGTTTCACTGTGACAGTTCCATACATGCATATATTATGCCTTGATTCTGTCTAGTCTCCATTCTAAGGCTGGATTTATTACATGCAAAATATTTTTGGACGCTCACAGCATCCCTGTTAATGGGTGATGCTGTCCTGATGTCTCAGTTAAGAAAGTTGTACTATAAATGAAAATTGAATTCCACAAGTCACACTGTAAGTGGCAGAGATGGAATTAAACTCTGGTTTAAAAAAAATTTTTATTGGTACATTATAATTATATATAATAGTGGATTCCTTGTACATATGCATGCATGCCCACAATATAACCATATAATTTGGTTAATTTCATTTACCAGTTATCTCCCTTTCCCTTACCCTATGCCCTTTCCTCTACTGATCTTGCTGTGATTTTCATGAACCCCCCCCCATTTCTTTTCCTTTTTCTTCTCTAGCTTTTACATATGACAGAAAATATATGACCTTTGACCTTCTGAATTTATCTTATTTTGCTTATTTTGCTTAACATAAGGCTTTCAAGTTTCATTCATTTTCCTGCAAATGACACAATTTCATTCTTCTTTATGGCTGAATAAAACTCCATTGTGTGTGTGTGTGTGTGTGTGTGTCTGTGTGTGTATACACACCACATTTTCTTTTTCCATTCATCCATTAATGGACACCTAATTTGGTTCCTTAGTTTGGTTATTGTGAATTATGGTGCTATAAACATAGGTATGCATGTATTGCTATAGTTTGCTGACTTTAATTCTTTAGGTTAAATACTGAGGAGTAGTATAGCTGGGTCATAATCATGGCCAGTCTTCTGAGAAATGTCCATACTGATTTCCATAGTGGTTGTGCTAGTTTACAATCCTATGAACAGTGTGAACGTGTTCCTTTATCTCTAAATTCTCTTCGGCATTTATTATTGTTTGTATTCTTGATGGCTGCCATTCTGACTGGAGTGAGATAAGATCTGAGAATAATTTTGATTGGCATTTCCCTAATTTCTAAAGATGTTGAACATTTTTTCATATAGTTGTTGTCCATTTGTTTTTCCTCTTTTGAGAAGTATCTGCTTAGTTTATTTGCCCATGTATTGATTAGGCTATTGGTTTTGGATTGGTAAGTTTTTAAAAAGTGTTTTATTAAAGTATAACAAAATACACTAATGTGTGCATAAATCATATTTGTGCAGCTTAATGAGTTTTTGTGTGATCCCATCAGACAACCCACACCAACATCGAGTAATGGAATGGTATCAGCCCAAAGCCACCTCGTGACTTGCCTGTCACTGTCGCTTCTCAAAGCCAACCACTATCTTGAATTCTACACCACAGATGGGTTTTGCATATATTTTGAATTTTATTTAAATGGAATCATGTGGTATATACTCTTTTATGCATGATTTCTTTTGCCTAACATTATGTATGTGAAATTCATCCATAGTAATGCCTCTAACAGGTCTTTCCTTCTCTATGCTATAGAGTAACCCATGATAGAAATGTGCTACAAATTATCTGTTCTGTCTTGGTGGAACTGGAGGTGTTTCTACTTAAAGGTTATCAGGAGTGGTAGCTCTGGAAACATGTTCATGCATGTCCTCAAGTGGACATAAGCATAGACTCCTGATGCATACATTTCTGTGAGTGGAGCTGGAGGCTCACTGGTAGGCCAGTGTGAACCAGGAACTTGGGTTTTCTTCTTTCCATCATTTCACCCGTTTATTGCTAAAAAGACTTGAAGAGATTAATTACTTCCTATGATTGGTTCCATAAGATTGGGGATAACACGGTCCTAGAAGTCTCTGAGGTAAAACCAACATTAAGATTTTGGCCTTGTGTGTATGTTCCTATTTATGGTTGGTGAACACAGAGACCCAGTTAAATCCTCAAGGTTTCATGAACCTTCATTGAAATAATGCAAGAAAAGCACTACTTAAAAGAGTCCTGCCTTTGTGGCTTGCTTTATACAGCAACATTTCATTCCACAACATAAAAAAAATCATATAACAGAGAAAACCATAAATACTCTTACCTAAACCATCAGAAAAAAAATCACAAAATTTCAATAAAACCTATCTTGGCATTTGGCCTGCCTGTCAGTGTTATACCAATGGTGTCATTTCATTTCCTCTTTAAGGACGAAGAGTTCCTATTGTAATAGCCCCCTGTTAACTATGGACCCTAGGGAACTAGACTTCCCTTGAGGTCACATAGGTCACCATCTTTATACCTGTGGCCCCCAACCTGGTTTGGGGAGCTCAGGTTGGTGCCAGTAAAGCTTGGAGACCTTAGGCCTAAGAAAGATCTAAATTGGATACGCTATGAGTGACAGTCCCATATGGCAGCCATTATCTGAGGATGGCTGAGATAATGATTGGGGAAAATGTGGACTTCAGAGAAAAATTAACAAAGGTTTAAATCCCATGTCTACCTATTATTCAACCTTGAAAATATTAACTCTATTTCTCCAAGTCCTTCTCTGAAAGAATCTGAATGATGGAACCAACTTTAGAGAAATAGGAGAGAAAAAGATAACTACAAAGGTCATAGAAATGGCCAATAAAATGGGAGAGAAAAATACAAATAGAGTCTGAGTGTGAAAATGCCAGACACATTGCAACCCATCCAGGAATGTCAGCTGCTTTTCTTTGCTGTTTATCAAAAATGTTCCAAGTTTCTATCACCCTCTTCCAAATTGCATAACTCCAAGGTCTCCAGAAGTCCAGAATTCCTTTTCCTGCCTTCAGGTCTCCTGGATGTTATGGTTAGTGGAAAAGATGGTGGTGCTGAGGCAGGAAGAGTGGGCATATATAGGAACTGACCTCCTCTGCCTACTCTTCCTCTTCATTGAAACCCAAGTCTTCCTCTTCGAATGTGGATAGCACAGGAGGATGCATGACCCTTCCCTGCTCTTCTGTGACTTAAGATTTTCTTTTCCATGTGACTGAATCCCAAACGTTCATACTATTATTTGTTTATTTTTTGTTAACTGAGTGGTTAATAACCCTACCTTCATCCAGAAATTTTATACTAAACCACACATACAAAAGATCAAAACAATTTACATGAAACAAAAGAGGTCACCAAGAAAAAGAGAGGAAAAGAAAACTACAAGGAAAACAAGGACAGCTCAGCTCCCTCACAGCCAGGGGAAGCGAACGCTGGGCACCTCACTCCTCATCCTCTCTTCATAGGGACTCTGCAGATCAGGAGGACCATGTGCTACTCTTGATCTCTGAGAGAACTTTGTATACCTATATTACATAGGTAAAACATTTTTAAAATTTGTAAAATATATATGTATCTTCCTGAGTAGCTTTTATAATGAATGCATAGGCACTTCCTGTATAGCTATTATTTATATGAGCCAAGTTTTAATTTTGCCATATCAACAACTCCTCCCTAGTGAAGGTATTGCATTGTGGAAAATCACAGAGGTAGCCGATGTGGGTTCCAGGCCTGTGCCATCAATTTGCTGCTGTGTGACTTGGGACCACACATTTACCACCCCCCTCCTTGGGACCCCAAACTTCTCCTCTGTTAAGTGAAGGGCTCTTGCTGTTCTGAGAGCCAGTGGTTCTCATATTCTCCACACCTCAAGCACCCTATGGTGTGGGTTTCTTTGCATTATGCCCTATGATGTCCCTTGAGAATAAACAAGAACAACCTCAGAGGAAGCCTGTCCACTAGAGGAGATGAAGAAGAGATAGGAATGATACTGTTCCCAAGAAAACAGCCTTGGGACCATTTTTTTTTTGGGGGGGGCACCACATCCCCCCAAAATCATATATATAAAAGCTGCTTTTCTTTTCATAGAATCCTTAGTATTTGGAATCCACCCACTCCTCTGCTTCTGGCCTCCTTTCTGCAACTTACATTATTCTGGTCCTCACTCAGCCAAGGACCAACAGTCCTGCGTTCTCCTGGGTTCTGTGCCCCATAGTTCAAGCAGAACCTCTCTGAGTTTCCTTACTCTCTGTTCAACAGGGTCATAATTCCTGGCTGTGCCTGGGCTCAACAGATATGAATACCAGCCTTGTGTACCTCAGGGCCTGAGCCCTTTGCTGAAGCTTACATATCTCCTTATGTCCCCTCCCTGTCACCAGGGCACCCAGACATGCCCAGAAACAGGACAAACCTGCACAACTACTTCTTTACTTGCCAGAAGAAGAAAAAAATATTCCTGGTATCTCCAAGTTTCCTGCTTTTCTGTCAATTGGGAATGAAAACTAAAGTCCCTTATGTAACAACTTCTTCTTAAAAGGCCACAACTAATTATGTCATTGATGGATAATTCCAAGGTAGCCAGTTCTTGGTAATCATGCAACTCCAAACTGCCGAGTTTGCATATGACAATTCCGATCATAATTACCATGAAATTATATAACTGCCAATTATCCATGTGAGACATGTAAATAAATATGTAACTGCTCTGTGATAATGAATTTGAATGACATGGCTAGATAATTAGTAGCCACTGGAAATTCACCAATGGGCTACCAAACCAATAACCTCCTCTTAAAGAGGGAAGAAGATAGTTGAAGTTTGCTCAGTGTGGTTTAGGCAAGGCCTTAGTGAAGGTATTGGTACTACCTGTTTTTGATTGGTATTATCTGTTTTTGCTTTTCTCTTGTTCTCTACTATTTGAATCTGGAAGGTGGCTGTATTAAGTTAGCAGCCAGGACTCCCTAGAGTGAAAAGAGAATTCAGAGTCAAAAGAGAATGAGCCCCACACATTAGCTGTGTGACTTTGGGATGGTGTGTAATTTCTCTGAGCCTCAGTTTCCTGCTCTGTAAAATGGGAGTGGTGCCAGGTGAGGGCGATGCATACCTCCTGGGGTTGTCATAGGGGTTAGATGCAGCTACCTAAATGGAAGCAAGCTGCAAACTCTCCAAGGTGAGTAGGAAGCCCAACTGCACGAGCCGTACAACTTCCTTACTCCGAGGGTTGGGTCTGATTCAGCTGGGTGTGAAACACTATCAAAGCAGAGACACTGCCACGCTTTGTCACTCAAGGGTGGCGGATTGAATCCAGTGCTGAACTTCTGCCACTTTATGAAGGGAGATTATAACCATTTCTATCAGGAAATAAGGGATGATGCTTCAGCTCCCTGAGAGGAAGGGATTACACCTGAAGAACTTAACTCAGGAGATCATGTCCTCAGACCTTGCCTTTGGCTGGTAAATAAATCAGCCAAGAGTCAACTGACCAGTCAAAACTGCATTTATGCAAGGTGAGGGCTCTCACAAAACAACCGTACTTGCCCTGCAGCCAACTTTTCCTGCTTTCTCCCAGGTAGGGCTTCCTGTGGGTGCCTTACTCACTTGGGAAAATCCCAGGGGGAGAAAGTGGGCCAGCACCCAGCAATTCCTCAGCAGTGTCCAGGCCAGGCCAGGAGAATCTTCCACTGAGATTAGGCCACTTTCCTTGTTACAGAAAATTAAGGCTGCTCCCCAACTTGCTTCCTGATGCACACATGGACTATGCCTTGACAAATACAAAGCTACTTTCCACGATGATAGATTTATATTCCAAAGTGCTACTAAACTTGTAACCATAGTAACAAACAAAGCTATTACATAAAACGGCTTTGCCATCTGAAAGCAATAATTATATTAACCAGATGGGAGGAAAAAGGAGAAGGAAGTCTGATCAATGTGGAAGGCACCAGTAAATTGGATTGAAAATGCATGACATTTTCCTAAATTACATCCATTTGGGGGGAGGGGCAGGAGCCTAAGGATGAGGACCAGGGATGAAGTTGGGACCAGGCCCCACCAGGTGGCAGTATGCAGAAGGTATGGAAACAGCTTCTCTGCAGGCATTTTGGGTTTCCAATGCCGGTTTAATACTTCTTGGAGGCTTGATTTTAAAGTACCACCCTCTCCTGTCGCCAACGGGGGATTTCCCTGTCAACGCTAACAATGTAGAACTGGCCCAAATTGGATTTTATTAAAAAGGATGTTGGTTGAGAAATTCTAGTCTCAATAAACAATGTGTGCTAAACCAAACATCAGCATGATCTGATTAGGCCCTGAGCATGGGGCACAGATCAGGGCTCACCTGCAGCAAGTGTCTGAGTGTTTCCCCACATCTCTCTCTCTAAGCACGTGGTCCTGAACTTGAACTTAGCTGCACATCAGCATTACCTTGGAGGGCTTTAAAAAATACTGCTTGGGCGCCACCTGCACCATCTCTGATTTAATAGCATGTGGCACAAAGCCTGTGCACTGGGATTTTTAAGAATTCTCTGGGTGATTCTAATGATGTGGGGAGGGGTGGATGGGGAGAAACTGTTTATTAAGAGGCAGCTGATGTGAATTACTCAGAGTTGGCATATTTAGGGGCAAAGGGAGTTGGGGACTGACTTTCTCATCAGTGGCTTTCTCTTTTAGTTTAGTGGGCAGATCTCTGTTTAATTATTCTACCTCAAAAATATGGGCTAAGCGGCCCAGACAGTGTCATCCTGATGTTTCATGCTGTTGGCACATTTGACATAGGATATCACGGACCCTTCCCTTGTCTCTAGTGGATGGAGAATCTCCGTGGCGGGGCCTCCTTATACACTCACCGTCCAGGTAGCTCTCTATGAGGCTGAGAGAATTACACAACTTGGTCGCCTCTGAGGGAATCTGAATATCTAGCTAGATCTTGTGTAATTTGATTCCATCAGTCAAACACAAACAGGGACAGCCCTGAGAAAAATGTCAAGTACGCAAAACTGACTTTTCTCCCTCACTTCTCACCTTCCCCTCTAGGGCCCCACCCAGAAAATTGTCAAGCTCTCTTTCCTCCTCTCAAATTTAGATGTAACATACTGGTGAATGAAAAAAATATGAATTCATCAGAGAAAGGAACTCCCCCATCCCAGTACCATTTCACGGACTTTTGATAATAGCCTTCGTATCCAGAGCCCGTGGTGTGTGACAAATGGTGCACCGAGTGCTTTATCTCATGTGATTTTAAAGTGGATTTTGTGTAGAAGCCACTGTTATCTCCATTCTACAGAAGAAGAAACTGAGACTTGAAGTTAACGATCTTGGGCTTAGTCCTAGGGGTTAGTAAGTAGCAGAAAGGACTTGAGCCCAAGTATGTGTGAGCTAGGCTCAACCCTGCACTGCCTCTTTCTCAGCTTAGAACTGAAGCTTCCTTACTTTGCTGTCCTAAATAGGAGCCACTGGCACATGTGGCTATTTAAGTCTAAATCTAAATTAATTAAAGTTATGTAAAATTAAAAATGCAGTTTTTCAGTCATTCTAACCTCATTTCAGTTACTCCATAAGCATATGTGGCTAGTGACTACCATATTGCACCACCAAAGAAAGTTCTATCACGCGCAGAAACAGCCTGCCAAATCTTTCCACTTGACCATCAAAAACTGAAGTTCAGGGAAGAAACAAGACTTGCCTAAGAAGCCCCTCCCATACAGCAGCATCCCTCCCCAGGATGTAATACAGGAGCTAGAATCCAGTCTGCTGATGCTGACCACTTGCACTTTCACACCAGACCATTTCTGCCGCTCAGAATTCCTCTCAGATGAAGGCTGAGCAAAAATCATGGAGGCTGTGAGATATCTGTGCAGTGAAGCCTGGGCAGACCTAGGAAGGAGATTTGCACTCCCACCTTTAGCCTCTGGCTTATTGCTGCTAAGGCTGAGTTGCAAGCATATGTATCACAGCAAGGAGACATTCCTGCACTGCAGCTGTGCTCCCCACTCCCTGAGCACTTCCTGCCTGAGGACTTTCTCCAGGGGTTGTAGGTCCTCTCTGAGATAGCTGAGCTGCCATCAGACCACTCCTGGGTAATAAAGTCTCAATGTTTGTGATCCCAGGGATTTACTATCCATTTATTCATCATGTTCACAGATTACGTTCTGGTCAGATGAAATGTTCAATGGAAAATGGATTCTGGGACCTTTGTGTTTTTAGAGGGGGAAAATGTACACCTTTTATGGGAAAGAAGCCAGCCAGACTATTAAATATTCATTCCCATCACAAATATTCACCAAGTGCGTTCTATGCCATGTACAGTGTTAGATGTTGAAGACACAATAGTGAACATGTGAGGCCAGATTAAAATCATGGAGGCAATTCCATAAGCCACAAATTGAAAGCACATCTTTGTATTTCTTGTCATGGATCTAGAACTGACTAGAGCTGTTGTAGGGAGGAGTGGGTACTGTATTCCCACACTGCACGGCTGTGGAGTGAGTTCCTCCTTAGGTAGGAGCCTGCATCTCCCCAGCTTGTCAGTGGACAAGAACTTGAAGAAAGCCACTTCCCTTTAGTTCCCCACCCTTTCTCTTGCAGTCTTACATTGCAGTTTACAGTTGGTGCTTCTTGAGTCCAAAACAACTTCTTAATTCAACAAATTGTCACAGACCATTCCCTGGCCACATAAGCTCTCAGCACAACTGAAGAAGGACTGTGTGCTCTGAGTATCTGAATGTCAACCCCTTTTTTGTTTCCACAGTCCTTTCCAATGAGTTGAGTACAGATCATATATTGAGAATCATTTATGAACCAGCCATGGCATTAGGCAGGAGGTTCACAAAGGTGAGCAGATGGGGTCCCTTACTTACAAACTCACAGTGTGGAAGGGAGATAGACCTAAAACAGAATTACCTAACCCAATGTGTGTGGTGGTGCACACCTACAATCCCACTAACTCAGGAGGCTGAGGCAAGAGGATCACAAGTTCAAAGCCAACCTCAGCAACTTAGTGAGGCCCTAAGCAACTTAGCAAGACCCTGTCTCAAAATAAAAAATAAAAAGAGCTGGGGATGTGGCTCAGTGGTTATATGCCCCTGGGTTCAATCCCAGGTACAAAAATTAAAATAAAATAAAAATAAACGTAATCCACCAGCCTGTACTCCATAAAAGGGAGAGACATGGGGAAATGTGCTCCATTGTTTAAGTTCATGAAACTTGGGATGGAAAGACAGACAGAAGAGAAAAGAGAATTCTCAAAAGATTTTGAGACAGCAAATGTAAAGGTATGAATATCTTTTGTTCAGTCTTCCTTTAATTGACTGTATTCTCCAACTGTCACTTTGAGCCTCAACAGTAAATCCAGAGTATTGAAGCAGGTTTTACACTCAACCAAATATAAGTGCTTATAGCCACTCTTTACCCATGCCCACTACTAACAAACATCAGCAAAGCACAACAGTGTCTTTGTCTAGTGTTTGCCTTAAAATAGGGCCGCCTTTCTGTTATCCACTTGGCTCATGGTATGAACAGAAAGACCTAGAATGAGGTAGGTCATTTAGTACCCTGAGATAAAAGACAGCACAACTGATCACAGGGCTGCCAGGGGAAGTTGTGCTGACAGTCTCGAAGAAGTGCATCAACAATCAGGAGACTTGGCAACCAGAAGGGAATGCCCAGATATTGACCATTTTCTTTAGGCCTTCCAAGTAAAGGTGGGTGTTAGATGCTGGGGTGGAAGAGCTGATCACATGCTTCACCTCCTAGCTCTGGAAATTGGAGGTGTGAACAGGAGCTCTCTGTAACTTTCCAAGGAGTGGGGATGGAGGCTGTGGGAGTGGCAATGGAATTTCATGTCAATAGAAAGGGCCTATCCTCAGGGTTGAGTACTGGGTGGCTGGGCTGAGCTCACCTTCAAATCCCAGCCGGGATAAGAAGAAGAGTCTCCAAAGCTTGGCTGCCTTTATCCAGGATTCCATATGATGTTAGCACATAGCAATAAGAATAAATCCTATGGAGTATTGTTCTGGACAGGCATTACCTTTTCAAAGTATTATTTCTTTTCTTTTTTTTTCTTTTAAAGAGAGAGGAGAGAGAGAGAGAGAGAGAGAGAGAGAGAGAGAGAGAGAGAGAATTTTTTTTAATATTTATTTTTTAGTTATCAGCGGACACAACATCTTTGTTTGTATGTGGTGCTGAGGATCGAACCAGGGCCGCATGCATGCCAGGCAAGCACGCTACCGCTTGAGCCACATCCCCAGCCCTCAAAGTATTATTTCTTCAAATTGAATTTATTTATAAAATTAGATTATGGTAATGGTCACACAACTCTATCACTTTACCAAAGATCATTAAATTATATACTGATAATGGGTACATTTTTTTAATATGTAAATTATGCTTCAGTAAACCACACTGAAATTTTTTAAATCATACATGTTAATAGATTTTCAAAGCATTTCTCTGGAGCCTAGAGGCTTTCATAGGCATTGTTTTAAGGAAAATAATGGCTCCAGGGTCCCTAGTATACTTGCTCTGCCTCTTCCCCTCCTCTGTCATCTTCCCCCCAATTACCTGATATCCTTCACTTCTTTCCTAGCCCTCTTACTTCCTAAAAGTATATTATGTATTCACTAGTAAATGAGTCTGTTGCCCCAAGTCCATTCTTTAATATATTTGCACTTTAAGTCAGTCTCTCATTGTTGAATGATTTTCTTTAAATGCCCATTCGAAGGATTAAACCTTAAGGGAAGGGCTAGAATGGAATTGCAGGAAAGGAGTTTCACCCTAGGAACCTAGAAATCACAACAGGAAGGCAACCAGCTATCGTTTGCCAATAAAATCAGCTGACTGAGTAAGAGGAAAGATTGGGTTGATCCAATGTTCTCAGACATGATCATGAAAATGGCCTTGGGAGCAGAAAGCGTGCTGCAAGACTGGTCCAGCTGTTTCATCTGTCCATCAGTGAACAAGACACAGCCAGGAGCTTCTGCCAGAGAGGAGTTTGCTATAGTCATAAAGACAGCCAGAGACTCATAAAGATGATTTATATCCATGGAGAGGAGCATAGACTCCTAAATATTGACATGACTGACAGGATGGAGGTGATTTAATTTGTTATTACAGAGTCACTCTTGTAACCTCTTAAAGAATTTTGCATGTACCAAGGTAGAGGCAATGTGATTCTCTGGAGAGAAAACTGGATGCGGAACTGGCCAATTTGTTTGTTTGTTTGTTCTTTCTGTGTTGCTCTTACCTGGGAAAGCTTAAGCTAAACCCTCTGAGTCTCTGTCTTCACATCTCTGAAATTGGACTGTTACCCACAACTTGACAGGGTGATTTTGAAGTATTTGGTACTCGTCTGTTTATAGATATTGCAGAGAGTAATTGAGCTTGAGGATAGGAGGTGTATTTTACAAGTTAAAGGCTCTGCACATAGAAGTATTGGTATTTACTCCATTTTCCTAATACTCCTCTGAGAACAATACCAGGGATGGTTATTACCTACCTACCTGATGGGCACCAGTAGCTAAGTGACTTGCCTAGGACTAATATTCACATCTCTTAATAAAACATGGAGCTTTCTGAAAGCCAGCACTTTAGAGATTCAGGGTTAGTTTCCACTGTGGTTCAGGGAATCCAGACAGGGAATGTCAACATTGACATTTCAGAACTCTTCCAATTAGTCTCAAGAGTTCAAATATCTCACTCTGTTCAATACAGCCCGGAGTGTAAATCGTTTGTTGGTAATAACCTAGCCCTTGTTTAGCCTCATGGATCTGACTCTGAGCCTGGACATCCTATGGACAAAAACACCACTTGCTTTTTATTGGCATGTCTGGTGGAATGGCTCCACACAGCTAGGAAACCATTGTATTTTCCCCCTTTGCAACTCAATTATGAGGCTGAAGGGCACATATAGATTTTTCCACAGGAAGCACAGAGCTTCCAGGCTTACTTGATCGGTAGATTTCTGCCATCACCTCCGTGGTAAAGGGTTGGCTGCTTTTAAGAGACAAAGATACCTGGACGGAAACAAAAAAAGAAAAAATAAATAACACATTCCAAATCACCTTATCTTTAAAAAAAAATGCAGCTGTTCTAAATCTTGACCTTTTGCTCCTCTCTATGTGAGACCACAGACTTTCCAGAGTCTCCATCAAACATAAGGTCCCATGTGCTGGGGAGAGCTCCACAATAGCCAGAAGTCCAAGCCAGCATTCTGTCCCCAAGCCTGGCGCACACTGAGTGGGGACTCTGCTCAGAACTTTCTGCCTTCTGTTCCTCCATTTCCCTGTCTATAAAATGAGGAAAGTGGACTGACTACTTTAAAAATGCCTCTTTCATAAATATTCCATGACTCTATTTTCTATAGAGTTTCTCAAAGCACATCTGTCTGTGTATTTATGTGCATGAAGACTAAATATTTCAGTAAAGGCTAAGTTTGGAAAAGATGGAAAGGCAGAATAAGTTTGGGTCCTGGGCTTATTGATTCTTTTGAGTTTTCCTGCTAGCACACCTGGGTTCTAAGGGACCAGCACCCAAAGCACTAACACCTGGACTTTAGGACTTGGCAAGATACCCTTTTTTCTGTTAAAAATCCTAGAAATTCCCTGACTTCTCACAACAGCTCAGCTGGGAGTCTGTGGCTAAGGCTGGTGTAACTGGACCGAGAAACATCTGGAATGGAAACCAAAGCAGGCTGAATCTTGGGAACTAGTGTCCTTGCATACCTGAATATTTGGGATGGGAATGGGGTAATTCTGTTGCCCCTACACCCCCACCCAACTGGTGCCACATGTAGAATGCATTTGCAGTAATTTCTCTAGTCAGGTAGAGGTGTTGATAACTCCAATGGCTTCTTTGGACATCTTTCAAACTGCCTTGAGATAGGCAGTGTGGGAAGACTCCTCAACCTCTCCCTCCCCAGATAATAATGGCAAGGAAGTTCATCGGGGAGGAAAACAGACTGGCAGGCACCCCAGGCTGCAGGGATGGCAGAATCCCTGAGTCTGAGAGGACATCCTTTCTCTTCAGTACTGGGTTATTTGTCAACAGTACTCTCTGTAAAACACACACAAAATAATCCCCATTTTCAGTACACCCAGCAGCAAGCCAAACATAATCACTCCAGGTCTTGGCATCTGGCACAATATTCCGTTGGCAGCACCATACTTTCTGATGGGCAATAAGCTCAATATTTGGTCTGCGTTACTGGGGGAGTGGTGGGGCGGGGAGAGGGTGAAATAGGAAAGAGACCAGTGTAGAAATGAATATTAAATCCAAAGTATTATTGTTGGAATCTCTGGAGAAAATGGCTCCTAAACATTCACGATGTTCAGTTTTAAAAAGGGGTGACTCTTCTGGTTTTTCCATTTATTGTAGCTTCCCAAAGCTTATTTTTAGTAGCACTAATAGTGCCGCCTACCCCTGTACTCATTTTCTACAGATTTTCAAATTTGGCATTATCCTGTCTCTCCAGAGGTACCTTCTATTTCTAAAACATTAGTGCCATGGAGGGGGGGAAATAGGGCATTTTCTCAGAGAAAGAAGCCTTGAATATTTGCATTCCAATTTGATTATTATTTTTTTAATTTGTTTCTCTGAGTTTGTTCTGAATCAAGGGAAAACATGTGTAAATGGAAATAATATGATGCCAAGGCTTCTGGACAGCAAAGAGACTTGCCCCACTCACTTGCCCATCCCGTACCCCACAATTGGCTTAGACTTGAAAGTGACTGTCCCTTTAGAGCTGGGTCAATAGTGGTCCTGAGTCAGGGAAAGATCTCTCCAAGGCAGGCCAACTAGAAACTCAACTGCAAAAAACACCTTGTACCCAGAGCAAACTATGGAAGGAAATCACATGAGCCTGAAATGCATGTGGCATTGGGTTTCTGAGTGGAGGTGGATTGATCCAAGCATTTGGGCAGACCTCAGGCATGATGGGTACGAGGCCTGAACTGAGCATCTCTGAATGGAAGGAGCCAAGGGACTCACATGCTAGAAGGACCCTCTGTGGCAACTGTGCAGCACGAAGCAAAGTTTCTGAATACAGTCTATTCCAGAAGGAGCAGGACTTGAGTTCTAATTGGAGTTACAGACCTCCGTGACTTGGCATAGACATCTGCACAAAGTAGGTGGCTTTGCTGAAAGACACACGAGATGCAAGTAAAATGCAGCACATGCCATTCATACTAATTGGTGCTGGAGTGACTTCATATCCCTGAAAGGAAGTTCAACCTGGGCATCCTCAGCCCCACATTCCTCCTCTTATCTAGAGAAGGTTTTGTGATAACACTGTTACCAGGGGTCTTACAGGAACATTACAGGTCAAGTCTTCAGAAAAGAATCCTATGTTATATTTTCACAAATGACCTCTTCTGGCTCAAAGAATACATAATTTCAGAGTCTAAAATGATAGCTCTGGAAGGGAATTAAGAGATTTTCTAATCCAAGTCATTTTTACATAGTTGAGGTCATTGAGCCAGAGAGGAGATGCCACTGTGTCAAATTTACTAGCTAGCACGTGTTCTAGGTCAAAACCCCTGAGCTCTCAGACTTCTCTGCCCTTGCTTTTACCACTGATCCTTTAATACGAGGCATGGAACATCTATTGGGACATGAGGTATTAATCTCCTCATGACTCCCTTTTCCTTCTCTCTTGCTTCAAGTCTTTTCCCAACTCTTCCATGCTATGTAACCCTGAGCAAACTGTCTTATCTCCCTGTTGATTGTTTTCTTTCAAAATGACCTTGATGGTGATGGCCATGGTGCTGAAGATGAAGGTACTGGCAATGATGCTAATACCTCCTCCCTTAAGTGGTTAAGTGGCCCAGAGCCACTTTAGAGCAAGAAAGCTGGGTTCAAATTCTGGTGCTGCCTCTTTCTAGCTGCTTGGTGCTCTTGGAGTTATTTTCTGTCTCTGAGCCTCAGTTTCCTTGGTTTTACAATAGGGAGGGTAATTCCTAACTTCTAAACCTCTTGTGGAAATTAAGTGATAAAGTATCTACCGTAAGCTCTTAGTCCAAGTGTTCATTGAGAGGCTACTGCTATTACTATAACTGTCAACAATAGCAATAGATTAGAAAAATATAGGTTAAGGTTCTTAAAATCCCTAAAGTGCAATAAAAATAATAGTTATTAACCAAAGTGGCCGTAATATCCATCCCAAGCTGTTGGTGAGATTTCTGCATATCCAGCAGCTGGTCAGCCAGAGCTGGTTACTAGATTTGCTTGCTAAAATAACGTAAATCATTTGTTTGCCTCTGATACAGTCTGGCTCCTTCTGGCATGGCCAAAGAGACTACAGAGGGCATTAAGCTGCAGAAGAGAAACTACAAACAAGATTTCAGACTGGGAGAGATTTCCTAAAATGTTCGGGACCACCTCCCTGCCAGTTTGATTTCCTGTGCAGATGTGTGTGTTGAAAAGATTGATGTGGGCACGAACTTCAGACCCCATTTGAAAATTACACATACAAATGGTACTTTAATGGTACGTGTGGTAGTCAGGGGGTTGTGTTAATTACATTTGAATAGGGAGATGGTGATAATTCACTCGCTCAGCCCCTGGTAGTTAATTTTGTTAGATCCAGGGGAAAATTCTGTTGGGGTCTATGAGTAGCTGTGGTGCAATTAGGCAGCAAGAAGGTTTTTGTCGGTACAGTTGCTATTGATTAGTGTTTACTTTAAAAAGAGTTAAAGCGATTCCCTCGTGCCAGAGCTGCCTAATCTGTCAGAGACAAGGCTACATGTTTCGGAGATGCATAGCAGGGTTGTTCATATATTATGAAACCCCCCAAAAGAGAGTCCAGTATAAAAATCTTCCCAACTGGTTTTAATGATGCTCAAATAAAAGGCATATACCACAGCTAAGATCTCATTAAAAGAGAGAAGTCTTTCTGTAGATTTGCTTATTTATTTATGAAAAGCCTCTGAAATATTTATAAATGCTTCCCTGATATTTGTCTGAAAGTACATGTTAGGGCTTCTTTGGTGGAAGAGAGGGGGCAAATAGAAGGAAGGATGCAGGTGGGAGAAGGAGAGGTGCATCCTGCTCCATTTCTTTCTGTAGCAACGAAATAAACGTGGCAGGGTATGCGAATGTGTCACTAGGGGGTGCCCCAAGAACCAGGCAGACTCTAACCTGCTCCACACAGGTGACCCAACTTGCTTGGATCTCTTAAACAGAAGCAATGGCAATCACAGGGCTCTGTTTAATTTTCCTGACAGAACCGGGGCAGATACAGGCGCTCTTGAGGCCTTTATCACTTCCTTCACTTTTAGAGCTATTTATTAATTGAAATAATAGTTATGCTACCCCTTGCCTCAGACCTACTTTCATCTGTTTAGCAACTGCTTTCTATGAAACACAAAAGAGCTCAGCGATGACACTGGTGTCTTAATTAACCATTGAATACCTCATAGAGCAGCTGTCACAACTCTTGTCACTTGAAAGAAAGCACAGTGGTCCTTGTTTCAAAAAAATAAAAAATAAAACAACACATACACAGGGGAAAAAAAAGTTGATCTAATGAGCTGTCTTTGACGTGTCTGAAGAATCGCATTTTTTATCATCTTACTTTACACTCACATAGAAATGCAAATTAGGGACTGGGCTGCTCAGGAGAAAACCAGTGAATTTACATTTCTCCCCACCTTTCAAAACCAGACATTGGTTGCCCAGTGGCTCAGGGAAATGGTCCAAGATCAAAGATGATAACAGAGCTAAGATTGAATGTCAATTAAAATGAGAGGAGGAGCTGATGTTGGTTTATGTAACCAAAATATTTCCAAGCCTTTCCAGCCCAAGGGTATGAATGAGTCTCATTAAGACGGCAGCCTCTGGAGCCTTCCCTCACCTCCTGGTGCAGGTAAAGGAGTTCCTTATTCAGCTCAACCCAGTCTCAACATCCCTTTGAGTTCCCAAAGAGAGGGAGAGAGATGTCACATAGATTTAGTCTGGGCTTTCACTCCTTACTGGACTGTGCTCACTCTTCTGAGTTCTACTAATGTCATCATTATCAGCCATGGCCACGCCAAACCACACCACCCCTGTTTTTCTTGACTGTTCCTCATACACTTCTCCTACTCATGGTTGATGAGAAGGCTCCAGCTGCCAAGGCCATCCAACCTTCTGTTGCTGTGACAAGGACAGAAGCCTGGGTTAACGTGAGGCTTCTGCCTCCACGTTTGTTTAAGAGCATGTGCTACACAGAGCAGTTTGAAAAGCATTCCAGAATTTGGTGAGAGGGGTCTTTCAGTTCAAACATAGAGGTGTCCACAGCCCCTGGAAGATAGACTGGATGGGTTCACAACGAGCCCATCATACCAAAGGACGGCATCCAGCCTAGTGGGACATCTCTCTGCCTGAGTGGCATGCTTGTGACTGAGTCAAATTTGCCCTACCAGATTCTCTCATGGTGACACTTGTTTCCGTCCCTGTCTCCGGATTTTGTTCTACTCTCCCCTCCTTGAACTGCGATATTTGCCTTTATCTGCCTTGATCCCCCTTGTTTCTACAGTTCAGTCTACCTCCTCAACTATAAGCCTCCTTACCTCCCCCACCCATGCCAAGAAATATTTACAGGAAACACTCTCCTCTTACTCCATCCACGGTGTGTCTGAAGCTCATCTCTATCTCAGTGAAGACCCCCAGATCACAAAGGTAAACTGCATAAGGCCAAAAGCCTTTAGTAAAACCCAGGATGGATCTTGGGAAAGATAAATGACAAATGATAAAATAACTGGTCTGTTTCAAATATATTCTATAGTTTTGTGGAAATAATCTAAAGGACATTAGTGCCTACTAACTGATCAGCAAAATCTTAACACAAATGTTCTTGCCTACTCCAGCTTATGGTCCACAATTAGTAAGCACTCTATATGAATGAGAGGGAAATCACAGGGCTTGCTTTTATTGATCTTTTATTTCTCTAAGCAAACAAGGTACTTGATATATCACTAAATATAAATGCAAACTAGACCCCCACAAGCTCATCAAATCAATGGAACACTAAAGCATTTTATAACAGGGGCTTACTATGGAAATTTTAACATGGTGGAAGACACTGTACTCATTACCACCTCATTTAAATCTCTGTTATGTGAACTTCTGAAGGCCAACCTTCTTCAATTTTGCACAATGCTAAGTTCATGGTTCTTGGAAAGGTAATCACCCCTGTAATCACTATTGTGTTTCTGTTTATTCCAAATGAGGCGTGCATTCATCTGTGGATTTGTACCAAGACAGCATTCTCAACTCAAGCCTCAGAATTTGCCACTTTGCATTACACAGAACTTGGAGGAATCATTGAGGTGATATAATAGGTTTTCCAGTTGGGTTTTAAAATAAAGCAGAGCCTTGAAAACGAGTATCTTATCATGTGCCTGGAGCCTAGAGAGACTAAGGAGGCTGGATGCAGAGTGGACAGAATTAGGACTCTAAGACTGACTGACTTATGAGGGGCTGAAGGGTTCCAGAAGACATTCCATATAAAGCTCCTTGCCAAATCGGCCAGTGGGACCCATAAACATGTCTTACAGTAGAAACAATGGTTCCTGCTTGGCTCTGCCAGTGGAGGCCCTGGAAACACAGGCACTGTTACTTGATTGACTCTAAAATTGTGATGGAAAGAGTCTACAATCTGGGTTTGCTTGCCTGGTATAGAACTACCTTCCCTTCCCTGGCTTTATTGTCCCCTCCTCAGGATAGAGACACCTCATCTTCACTTAGAACCCTCCAAAATGACTAATATAAATATGGAGCCTGTAGTTGTTGCCTTATGAATACCTGTTGACTAGCCTTCAGTGGTATGCCACCTCTAAGCTGGCAAGCTTATCCAGTAAGGTCAGGAAGGCTCAAGCCCTGCATAAAATGCTTCAGATTAGCCTACTTTCTCTCCAAGGCACGCTTTTTTTTCTACATTTGTGTGTGGGGTGTGGGGAGAGAAATCCTCAATGGGGAGCTAATAAAATTGAGCATTAGTAAATCTTCCTTTCAGCATTGGGAACATTCTGCAGGCAGCTATGGAAGACGAGGAGATCCTCTGCATGGGGTGGGCTGGAACCAGCTCATGGAATCTTTCCCAAGCCTGAACTCAGGGACCTCACTTAACCATGGTACAGGTTCTTATAATGCAGAAATGGCAAAATTTACAAATCAGGTGTTTTCATGGGAAAGAATAATTCTAAATGTTGCCCAGAATATCTTCTGGCCCCCTTCCCTCTCTTTGCCACTTTTCTTGAGAAAAGTTTAAACTGCCCTTCAACTCTTGTAGACTTGCTTATGAAATAATACAGGATAGAGTGTGAATAGGAACAGGACAAGCCATGTTAGTTCCCTGGGCCTGCATCTAAATTCAAATCAGTCTACATGCAAGCAGAATTCTAAGGTGTTAATCTATTCTCCTGTAAAAAGAGATTCTCTTTCTTTTTCTCAACTAAAATTCCAGGAAACAGATTCACAGCTCATGAATCCCAATTAAGGAGACGGACCACCTGGTAAATTTGGGTTACGTGTGTGTATGTGTTAAAATCATAAAATTAAACTTGGCCAATATCTATCTGAATCCCTGGAACATTCATTACAGAATTTATCTGGTAACCATCTGACACTACTAGTACAATTTTTAAAAAAGTGAAATAGCAAAAGCTGAAAAATGAAATAGAAATAGAAAAGTGACTTAGAACTCCATTAAAACAAGTCCTATTATTCAATTATCTGCGGTGTTGTCCAGTTCCTATTTCTGTGATGCAATAGGATAGAAGAATCTGACTCACTATGGTTGATTAACCTCCTGTTTCTCACGTCTAGAGCAAGTACTATATACACTGCAGGAAACTCACAGGGGTGCCAGGAAATATTTTAAATAGTTGAGGAAAATTTAGCAGTTCTTGACACCTGTCAGACCCGTGTGAACTACTAGCTCAAGGTGGTTTATGGTTTCACTATTGGCGTGTATGAAATTCTTTCAGGGATGTCATCATGCTGCAAAGCTAGGTTTTCAGCAATTGCTGTAAAATCAAGTGGTACCTCATGAAAATCAGTGTGGAACAGGAAATGAGGGTGGGGGTTTCCAGTCTGATGCCAAGATTTGAGAAGGTGTATGATGCTCAGCTCAACAGGCATGTCAGTCACATTAGTGAGAACTCATGAGTATTTAACAATAAAATGAAATCATTACTTTTAATTTTTGAGTGTCATTTTGTCAAAAAATATTAAGTTAACAGGACATAAATACCTATTAAGTTATTTAGGTCTAATCAATAACTCAACAGAGCTGTTGTTTCTTTTAGCCTAGGTACCCTGTAGAAAAAATCCTGAGGCCTTATGGACATCATAAATAAAAACATGTTTGGAAATTTCTGTGTTAAACATTGCAAAAGGTAAATAATCAGTGTTCATGATGGAATAAAAAACAAGAAGTGTTTATTGGACTCTACCACATACAGGTGCAATATTAATACTAAAGAAACACACCATATACAAGTTTCTCTCTGAACAAAGGGGAGGAAGAGAGGAACACTGTGGTTTGTGCCAGGGCCACATACTTTACATGTAATCTTATTATTTCTATGCAAAAACCTACATGGAAGGTCATGTGGTCCCCATTTTATAGATTATAAAACAGTTCCAGAAATAAAATGCAACCTGTAAATCACACATCGGTAGTAAGTAAACAGGCTGGTATTTGACCCAGCTCTGTCTGACTCAGGCACACAAAGCCTCATGCTACCAGTGTACTGGACTATTATGATAGCACTAATAAAATAGCAGTCCATATGTTTCAATGTCAATTTAGAAGATGTCATTTTAGGATGTCTATGACAATCCAAGTAGCTCTTGGGCTCTCAGGCTGCTGTGGTTGGTAGTTTTCCTACGGTGGCCATTTTTGAGTATATTTAATTCTATAGATTGAGCAAACATTCTAATATTTTCTTATTTCCCTAATTATGTGATGACATCATTTCACTCTCATTCTATTTGTCCAATGATAAGGGACCCATGGACTTTGTAGCTTATCCCCCCAAAAGTTCAAAAGTGCCAGATAATGCCAGTAGTGTTGTTGTGAAGGAGTGCCACATTCAAATTTAATGAGCAGGAATTAAAGCGACTCAGAGAATGAGCCTTCTATTTAGACTGATGAGAAAAGGCTATCTTCTTCTTCACAGGGAACAATTAAAATAATGTTGCAGAAAATATGCTTTCCAGGTCTTTGCATAAGGAAAAACAGGCTGTGGGATGGAAGCTGCATGACTGAGCCTCCTTTGGTCTCCTATATTGGCTGGATTAGAGAGTCCTTAACAAAATCTCAAAAAAAGAGTTTGACTTTGTGATCTGACATTTGTATAATGGATATTCTGTACACATATTTCCCAGATTTTGTTGATTCAGAGATTACTCAAACTCCATCCTGATAAAGCTTCTATTTAATCTGGGTTTACTTAGTCGTTTGTTTAGCTTCAAGTGTGGGGAGTTGTTTTGGAAAGTAGGTTGCTACTTGTGCTGAAAAGGCTTTTTGCTGACGTTCCTACCTGGTGCGATTGTAAGAGGTGGTTTGAGTAGACAGTCAAGTACAGGGTCAGATATCTGTCACCCTAACTTGAAGAGAGCACCCTGGGAGAATGTGGCTGAAGACTGCCCAGTTATGCCTGCCTGGGAAACTCCCTGTCTGGGTTACTTACCTTATATTACTAACTTTTCACCCAGTTACTCTACTGGATTTCCCCTTTTTCCTCTCAGAAAATTAGTAATCGTGTCATTTCCAATCCACATTCATTCACTGATCAGATAAGAGCAGTGGAGGTCCATGTCCATATTGGGTTTTACACTTTGGCTTATTGCATGATAATGGTGCTTTTGATGTGCCCAAGTAGCTGAATGCTGGATTTCATTCTCTCCATGTAGAGGGCTATTTACTTCTTTAAAATCTTACCTGGGAGATACTAAAGAAGAATGGAAGAAGATGAGGTTGGAAAATGCCTTGTGTAAAACATCTTTACATATTGATTGGCTAAGTCATGGTTTCTGTTGCATTGTGGGTGACTCTTGGTGCCTGAGAGATAAAATGCTGCTCCTCATTCCCCAAATAGTGTGTAGACCACCCCTAACCCCAACACTAGTTTGTGTTGGTATAAAAGTCCGTTATTACCCTTGGGCAGTAACTTGCAGGATGCTTCTGGAAGCTCCAGGGAATATCTTCCAGGGTCTCATCTATCAGTAAGCCTGAGAATATGCCTTGTCCTCAATCCAGTCCTGTCTACCCTCACATCAGCTCCCTGAAAACTAGATGCTAAATAGAACTTCTCCATAGTTACCTTGAATGTTTGCTCTTAGAGAACATTAGCATCCCAGCCCATGTGATAGTTCCCCAATCAAAACAAACCCAACAAGTATTACCTTATTTTCTGAAGAATTTTTCTGCCTTGCCTCCATATCAATCCTGGGAGAACTGAGCTATACAGAAAGAGTCACCAGTTCTGTTTATTCCTGTTCTGGGAGCCTCAAACTAAGCCTGTGCCTTTGGTGACCACAGGGTCATCCCAAAGCCTAAAATCCCCCTGGCAAAACCTGACTTGTTCCTCAGAGTTATTGGAAACCATTTGAACCTTAGCACTGACCCTTACTAATACACGACTGGACAAGTTGAGCCTCTACTTCTTTGGCCTGCCTGTAAATTGGAGAAAATGATCTAATTTCATTGTGCTTTTATATCGTATATTAGGTTAATTAGTGTATATAAAATACCCAGCAGAAAGTAGGTTCTAAAGAATAGATTTTTTTTTCCCTAATCTAGCTGTTTCTTGACTATGACTTCAGATCCCATTTCTTCATTTGTATTACTTCAAGGTAAGGATGGAAGCGGTAAGGGTGAAGAGAAACCTACAATCTTTTTTCTTTCTCAATATTGGCCCTTCTTGCCTTATCACATGGACTTCTTCTTCTCTTTATTGTGGGTAGTTTTGTTTTATCCTGTTGCATGTCCTTGGTGCTCAATGGGAAGCTCAAGAAGATTGAAGTGGTAAATTAAGATATGAGACTCACAATTGTCAACACTTTATGGAATGAATTCATCCTGGAAGGACTTAGCTCCTCCACTGTGAGCACTAAGGGCAGACATTGTAAATATTCAAGGTTCATCCCTTTCATAAAAGCTCATCTTTTCCATGAGAATGCAATTTCATAACAACTTCACATAAATAAAAATCACAAATCATCTGGAAATTCAAATGCCATCATTTGGTGATCAAAAATATGTGGTTAGCCACAGTGCATCTATCCAGTGGATATGGATACAGAAACAGGGGCTCTTTCCTGAGGGATGGTTAATCAGACTGATGGAAACTTTTATTCTCACCCCCCAAATAGGCACTCTTTGGTCTCTGGACCTGTCACCAAGAAAATTGCTCACACTTTCCTTTACATATTCAGCTAGAATCTGTAAGCTGAATAGCTTACATATCCCACTGCAAGAAAAAGATTTCAGGCAACTATTTAGCTTGCTCTTTAGTTAAATGGAGATTTATGTGGTATGTCCTGATTACTCATTAATCCCACAGGCAAAGATCTTGAGATGTCATTTTTGAGATAATGAGTGCAAGTCCCTGATATGTAATCAAGTTAGGGCAGAACTGGAGTGAAACTTGTGAAACTGTGGGTAGACCTGGTTATCAGCAGATGAGTGGGTAGGCAAAGGATTGCTCTTACTAGTTCCTCTGGTGCTCTCTCTCCTTTTAATGGTTTTTGCTGTGCTCTACCATTCCCTTGCTGCCCATTAAATCTCTCTCTCTCTCTCTCTCTCTCTCTCTCTCTCTCTCTCTCTCTCTCTCTCTCTCTCACACACACACACACACACACACACACACACACGAGACCCACTCTCAAAGCTACCCTGGGTTTCTCTTATCTCTTTGAGACTTTAGCAGGATAATCCGTCCTGACCTCACACTCTCTGACCATCAGTCCATGAGAAAGGGAATTTATGTTATCAAGCTCTACCCAAGTGGCAGACCCAACACACTGGGCCCTTCTGCTTCTTGTCTGCTCCTCACAGGTAGATATGTTATCATTTGAGAAATGAAAAAGATAATCAATCAGAGGCAGTAATTTATTTAGTGGAGATACACTTTTAATCATGCAATAGTCATTGGAATATTTAAATTGATTTTGTCCTAAAATTAAAAGCAGACATTCTTAAACTCAAGCATAATAATAAATAAATAATACAGCCAAGCCTCCTAGAGGTTAAGTTACTTGCTCAAGTTCATAGTGCTAGGAAATGACAGGGCTCGGATTCTATCTCAGGTCTGTATAATCCCAAACCTAAATTCTCTTGGCTATGCAACCAAAATAAAAGGCTTGCTCAATTCTCTAGAGCCTTGCTAATTAAATAGACTTAATGGGTTGCCTCTCAGAATAGTTTAATATTAAAAGAGTATTCCTGGATTTCAAGTGTCTTAAGGATTTTTCAGTGGTAAAATTTTAGGCTTAGGGGAGACTAGGAAAGGAAATAGTTGGGGGATGAGATTTTTGGTCACCCCTTCATATCACACAAGCTAAGAAATAGCCTCCTATGTGATATACTAGGTCTAGTTACTGACCTGGAAGGAAGACTTGCCTGTATGGATAATAGGAAAAACATGTCTGGCAAGTGGCTGTTTTTAAAGGGCCTATTGGAAAAAATGGGAAGCTTAGAAATGAAATATAGTAGCTATAAAGTGGGCAGGGCCAATCCTTATTCACAGGTGGGCATTTTCATTGAGTCATACTGGTGATATCCCAGGATGTGTTTGCATTGAGCACGGATAAGAGAAGAAAGATTTGGGCAGAAAAGGGGACTGAGACCATCTAGGAGCAAATATGAAAATGGCCTTATGAGGTCCCCCTATCATGGGGATCAAAGCCACAGTGTCTGTAAGTGCTAACCAGAGGATTGGGTCTTTGGTACACACTAGTTTAGTGAATGGAGCCAGACTTCCAAGATTCAGTGCTAGAAACATCACAGACTGCTCAGAAATCTTAAGATGGGTCTCAAAGACGATTTTAAAAGAGAAAATAAGATGATCCTTCACTGATAGAGTTAAAATGTGTGCCTCAGAAGGTTTCCATGGACAATAATTGATATCATCTGTTTGCTTTTTTTCTAATTAAAAAAAAATTAATCACCCAAACATTTTTAAGGGTGAAGTTTAAGCTCTTGCCCTCACTGAATGAACAAATTAAGCAGTTAAATCTTAAGGAAAGAGACTACAATGGAAAGAACTAAAAAGCTAAAGTAAGAGTACTATCTTATAATAGCTCTATATTAATGGTTTTCAGGGAAATTGCCTGGAGAGAAAAAGGCTATACTTGGGCCATGTGTGTTGCACAGACAAGTCCCCAAAACACATGTGAGGTGCCTGTAACAATTTATTTCTAGTCTCTGACTCTGCAGTGAATGATGGAATTTATTTTATTTTTTCAAGAAAAAGCCTCAGCCTAAGGAAATACTGTGCTCCCACAAGATGCCGAAGCTATTGAAAGAGCCATTCTGAGAGGGGGGTGGAGGCGGGAGAAGTATATTTTCTAAGATTTTCCGATACTAAAACCCATTTACGACTGTTGAGAAAAATCTCTCTGACGGAGGATTTAGCTCTCACTAATCCTTAAGTGACTTGTTTTGACAGAGCCTTTATAGGAGATTTTCTCAGTAACTTTGGTTTGCTCTAAAGGAGCAATTACTGATTTGTCCTCCAGCACCTTCTTCTGCATCTGTCTTTATACATGCATGCCCGTTAATGAACTTCATATATGTTCCAAAATAGCAAGTGAATCCAATCAGAACTGTTGACTGTCGAAATTCAGGAACATTTGGATTTTCTTGGATCTTCCGTTCTCTTTATTGCCTCCGGGTATCAAGAACCTGGATTTCATTCCGTGTGTCATGTGGGCCTTCTCAGCAGATTCTTTGACTTGAGCCTGTGGAAATGGAGCCCTACTTTCTATTTACACTGCACTTTCTCTACATAAAGACCTTTTTCTCCTGCTTGAGGAAGTAGCAGAGGGACCCAGGTTTTTAAGCCTCCTGGTGTTTGCTTTTGCTCAGATAGGCATGATCTCTTTAGAGGTGACCATGGCAGCGGGTACTATGTTGCTCACCTCCCTATTAAAGGGACCGCTCCTTGATGTGATGCCTGGCCTCTGTCTGTGTGGCTTTATCTCCCTCCCTACCTGCTGTGCCTATAAAAGGGGGATTTTAAAATTCCACCTCACATCCTATCCTCCACATTTTAATTAAGCTCCACACCGGCAGAAGTTGGAAGGTATCTTTCCAGCACTGTGGTTCTGAGTGTGTCCCCAGACTGGCAGCATCTGTACCATCTGCAGATTCTTTACAAATACCAATTTTCAAGCCCCACCCCAGACCTGCTCAGCCAGAAGCTCTAGGGGGGGGGACCCAGTGGCTCGCATATTCACAGCCTTCCAAGGGCCTCAGGTGTGTGCTCACATTGAAGCATCCTCTCTGGTCCCTTGCCAGCCCTCCAGGAAGAACCCAAAAGAGCCATCCTCCATAATAACCAGCACCTACTCCCTCAAAAGTTCACAGATTTGTGATTCCATACCCAATTTTGGTTTGTGACTTCAACAGCCTTATCTGCACAATTAGATTTCTGATCCTAATTTGTGACTGTTCATTTTCTTTTTCTTATTTTCAATAAACCAGGCCAGTTATAGGATTGGGGTTAGGGGGTGACAGGAAAGATTGATGACTTTTCATAAAAGTGTACAAGACTGTAGATGATCATTAACTTATTGCAATTAAAATTATTCTTGAGACTTTTGTGAAAGCTGCCTGCTTTAATCCTCTTGTCAGGAAGCTGCTGCATTAAAAAATGATCGCTGAAGTGGCTTTGCCAGCTTCACACAAAACGTTAGCTATGGAGCTTGTCCCAGGAAGAACTCTGCCTCTATGCCCATGTGGCCAGGGGAGGTTGCTGCTGAGAAAATGAGCGGCCAAGGCATTGTGTGCAGAGAGGAGCTTTGTGGGAAGCCACTTGGGGTGATGTGAGGTCCTGTAGGCAGCTTCCTGTCCAAAATGCTGCATGATGGTGGGAGCAATAGGCACCATGGACTGCAGGAAAGTACAGGTATCTAGACCTGGGACCTGGGAGAGCTGGATTTGGGTCCCAGTTGGTTTTATCAGGTGACCTCTAAGGATCATTTCAGCTTTAAAAATTTTATAATTCTGCTCTTTGGGACAAAGACAAGAGGATGGCAATTTCGAACCTTTCTCAAAATAAAAAGGTCTGGGAATGTAGCTCAGTAGTAGAGAACCCCTGGATTCAGCCCCCAGTATTAGTAATAGTGATGATGATGATGATGATGATGATTCTGGGGTTCCTTCTCCCATTGGACTTCCTTACCATCCTTTCATTTGTGCACAAGAACAGTGGGATTGATCCCTTAGAGACTCTGTTACCTTCTTCTCTTAGTAGCCTCTTTCTTACAGAGCTTGAAACAACACACACACACACACACACACACACACGTACAAAGGGATCTCCTCTTTTCAGCTGCTTGGATATTCAATTGAAAATTAACTGTTCTGCTTTCTTATGGAGGGATACGGTAGGCACCCAAAGATGACAGAGTTGAGAAGGAGAGGGTCTGGTTGTTCAGAAACCCTTCAGAGAATCTAGAAATGCAAATGTTTAATACCCACTTCTCTCAGAAAATCAGGGCTCCCAGCCTAATCCCAGTCCCTCTTGCTTTGTTCTCTGAAGAAACTGAGCTGCTAAAAACACAGTGGAGGTGAGGCAAAGGACATGGCTGCTAATTGCAGTTGCGCATCCTGGGATAGGGGTGTAGGGAAGGTCCTATTATCATCTTGCATTTGCTTCCAGTTCTGGGAATTCTCGTACCTTTGGTTAGAGCTGTGTCCTTGGGTTACCTGGTGAAGCAGGTCATTTGACGTTGTAGCACATAACACAAGACACCCTGGTGCTTCTCTTCAGCCCTGTTTGCCGAACTGAACTCTAAGGGTTAGATGGTCCTTTGCAAGCTCAGGCCACACTGGGAGGCTTCGTCTCTAATTACAATCTTTCACAGAAGCAGGGACAATGTGGGAAAGAGTAGGCAGACAAATGTTTTGCATTTCTCATTACTTAACGGCTCGGGAAAGTGCATTATAGAATCCTATAAGCTGTCCTAGCTCAATCTATACAATGGTAACATGACAACTTCTTGCCAGACTGGGAGCATGCCAACTTTCCTTCCCTTATACCTAGTAACCTCCTGAAACTGGAGCCCACTGGAAAATTCCTTTCACAGTAAGACAGGGAAAAAGGTTATCTAATGAAACCCTTCTAGGTGTATTTCTTTTTCAGGAAAGTTTCAGCTTCCAGCATGCAGAGGGAAAGACGAGGTTGGGAACAGTGGCTCCGGCCTCCTCTCCCTGCCCTTCCCTGGCAAAGAGGAGAACCCATCTATTTCCATCACATATTTGTCCTATTGAGAGAGTCAGCTCAGAGCTCTTCATTTTTACTTGGGTAACAGGCACTGGCGGTACCAACAGCTCTGGCGATAAAGAAAGCATAATGGTGGGACTTTGAAAGGCTTAGGCAGGAGGAAATGTTATAGGATGCCAGGGCTCAGGTGACCGGGTGTGCAGGCACAATGACTTCATCACTATATAATTACCCTCTGCCCTGGAAAAGCCAAGAAAATCTTATGAGCTTCCATATTCCAGACTTAAAATCCTTGGGAGTTTTATTTATAAGGAGCTTTTGGTTAGGAATCACGGGTCTGGAAGGTCCTATCCTGATTTTGGCATTAACCATCCTTGTAACAGCAGGGAAGATATTTTCATCTTTTAGCCCCAGGTTTCTCCGGTGTCTAGTGAGGATGGTGGCCTAAATCTAGGATATCAAATTTAGGACCCTCACCTTTAAATGGCAGGGACCCTTAACTGATGGCAGCATTCTTTCCAGCTGATTCTGGAGGAAGCTTCAGAATCACTCTAAACACAGTACTCAGAGCAGCCATGACCCTTTCAGAATTCAAAGTTGGCTCTTGCTATGAAACTTCGTTGCTATCTTCCCTTAGGAGGAAGCTGGGCAATTAGCAAGATAACCTCAGAGGAGCTGGAAGTGGCATTGAAACCAGCCTGAAGGTTGATCAAGCATATAAGGCTTCCTGGAGGAGGTGACCATAAAAGCTAAATCTGGGCAAATGAAAGAGATTTTTTAGAAGAAAGGATTTTTTAGGAACAGAAAACAGGAAGAACAAAGGCAAGAAACTAGAAAATGCATCCCGAGCATGCTACATTTCTAATTTGATGGATTTATAAGCATCACGCTGGAATAACAAAATAAATAAATAAAAATAAAAATGAGACTCGGAAGAAAGGCAGAGACCAGATCATGGAGGGCCTCTAGGCCTTGGAGGTGGCTTTATTCATCTGTTCCTCTAGTCCTTCGTGACCCCACCCTGCCACCTACCTGCTGGCTGATATTTTCTGAGTCTGTCCATCTCTGCCTCGGCCTCATTACCCGTTAGACTCCCCCTTGTCCCTTGCTCAGATTCTCCTCTGGCTGACAGGTGCCTGTCCTTACCTCTGTCTGTGTGACCTCCCAGGAGCTGGCTCTTGACCTGAGGCTCTCCCTCAGTGCTGTCTGTTCTGCACATCAGGAGCAGCTCCCCTCCAGTTTCTCTGCTTGTTACATATACCACCCTCACATGCACATACACACGCACATACACACCTGTGTGTGCACACACACACCCCAGATCTGAAGATTACATCAAAGGTGCTTGGGAAATATTACATAAGGACAATTTCCTTCAGATAATGTTTGGGCTGGATAGAAGAAGAAAAATGGGCTCATTTGCAGGATCCTATTGGCTCACACATGGCGGAGGGTCTTTTTGAGGCCCTAATGGGCAGGCAGCTGGTTCTAACAGCAGAATTCGGGGTCCTTGATCTTCCCGAGACATCTCCCCCCTGTTTTGAACATTAGCTGTGTTGTGGGTCCTTCCCATGGAGAGCTGTGAATCCTATTCATCTGCCTCCTTGTGATTTGGACATGAACAGGGAGCTTTCTCTGTCTACTTAATTCCCTTTGAAAGCTTTCTCGTCCCACTATTGGGCACTTCAGAGAGAGCACTGCATTAATATCTTCTGCTCTGGTTTCAACTTGGTATGGTTTTGTGATCTTAAAATAGATGGAATTACCACGGCAAGCATTGTTCTGCCTTGAACTTAAAGTCTCAAGAGCCAGTACTTCTAAAAACTTAATCCTTTTCTTATTTACAAGGATTCTGGACTGTAGTTTACAAAGAAATATGCTAAATTATTTATAATCCAGGATTATTGCAATACCAAAGATTTCCTTGCCTAACATCCCAGCATCACTAAAATGGCACAAACAGAACGGCCCTCGGCCACACCTTATCACTGCTGTTCTCTGCAGTCCCTATGAAGAAGCCCTGGAGCATGACCAGTGTCGCTGATGCCCTGACCATGGGCACACAGGTCCCTCTCCCCTCACTGTTGCCCTTCCTAGGTCACATGCTTACAACTGTGCTGCTGGGGTATCTGACCTACGAGAAAACCCAAGATGAAGTGGACCAGCAGTAAACCTCTGGATGACAAATGTGTAATTTCTTTCTTACGTAAGACTCGTACCCTGCATTCTTCTGAGAGAGGTTGGCATGGGTTATAGTTAAAGAGTGGCATTAAATAAGACATTTTAGACATATGAAGCGTTCTACTATTGACTTTGAGAAAATGCACTGAGCTCTCAATTTCCCTAAATGTAAAATAAGGGGGTTGGAATAAATTATTATAAAAACCTTACATCAGAGAACTCGAAACAAGTGCTGATATAATGCAGGGATATAAATGCATGTAACACAGACAATTGGAAAATAAGACGGTGACATCCAAGGTGCTTATTATGGAAAGATAGAGAAACTTTCAGAGCATATGTATATATGTATAAGACATTTTCCTCTATTTTCAAAATTAGGAAATAACTTGGTTTTATAATCTCTTACTCTTTATAAGTCATTCCCAGGTTTCAGAAGTAATCTTCTTATATTTTTAAGGTATTTTGCCTCTGTTGCCATCCCAAAAGCTTGTTATGATTTACATCTCTAGCAGCAGCATACATTGGTTCCTGTGTATGACTTCATACATAGAAAGTTAACTCTGGTATGAATTTAACTCTACTAATGGGCAAAGGTGAAGGGAACCAGATAGAAACTTCTTGTTTGTCCAGTTTCGGTCTGTTGCCCTTCAGCATTTTTACTTTGGGGATTTTATGCCTTTGCCTGCAAGCCAGGCCCAGTCCAAATTCCAGTGGGAATTGGTGCCTCCCAGGCCTCCTGGACACACAGCACAGGCCTCATTGAGCTCACTGAGGCTGTGGACGCTCTCCTGTCCTGTTGTCACTCACCCCAACTGCTTGACTTCTGCCTTCAGACAACTTTGCATTTTGTTCTCTTCAAAACCAGTGGGTGTCCCAGCACTCACCAGCAGGACAGGGAAACATCATTCACTGGGGATCCAAGAGGAAAACCAATTGATGAGTGTCCACTGTCTAATGCGCTCTCTGGCCTGCAGGGGTCATTGGACAGACTTTTAGCGAACCCCCTTTCTGCATGAGAACTATGCCAGGGCACTGTAAGAACAACTCTGGGAGTCTCCTTCCTGCCTGGAGCAGGTCATAGTTTACTAGGAAAGAGTGCTTAGTTGAGTCATGGCGGAGCAAAAGAGGACTGATTAGGACACCTGTGGACCCTTCCTGGAGGTGGCAGGAAGGGTCAGAGAGTTACCTCTGAGGTGCCTCTTTCCCATAGGTGTCTCTTACAGAGGAAACATCCATCAGGTGCCAATGGCCATCTGTACATTGAAGATGAGTTGTTTTGGGGAGCTCATCC
Source organism: Marmota monax (assembly GCF_021218885.2). NCBI lineage: Eukaryota > Metazoa > Chordata > Mammalia > Rodentia > Sciuridae > Marmota > Marmota monax. Next base: position 61,114,126 of record NW_026693777.1, on the reverse strand, counting down.
CCAATCCTGCCTTCACACCCTCTGAGCCCTGTTCCCTTAGGGCAGAGGCCTAAGGCTCCGGAGGAGCTTGTAAATGAGCAGGGTCACTTCACACAGGGGCCTACAGCTGTTCTCTCTGTGGTTCCCTCTATCTGACAAGAGCCCACCTGAACTCTTAAGGGAAAAAGGCCCTGGAGGAGAGCCAGACACAGCAGGGCAGAACGCCATGGGGTGAAGGATGTCATATTGGCCATGTGCATAAGGTGAGCCAGAGAGTTGCTTATGGCTTTGCTTTGATTTTAGTCAGTTAAGGAAAACTGACAACGAGCTGCTTACACTGAGATAATGGCCTGTGTATGTGTGTGTGTGTGTGTGCGCGCGCGCGTGCATGTGTGTCTTTATGTGAGACTGTGAGTGTGCATGTACAGGCACAATCGTCCTCTCCCTGCTTGTCCTTACTTCCACCCTGTAACTCTTCCATGACACTTACCCATGTCCTTTGTTCTGTGCTAAAAGATCTTGGTGGAAAAACCTTCCATAGGGACTGGTAGTATTCAAGACCAGGTCCACCAACCTGCTGTCCTTGGTTTCAGTTTGAACCAGTATCACCTGGAGGTGGTTCATCAGAACAGATAAGTATGGGGCCACACCCAGCTGGGCCCCCTGAAACTCTCACCTGGAGTTCACGGAGCAAGTACCCCTCCCTCACCAAAAAACCTTGTGCAGAGGAGGTGCCCTCAACCAAGCCAGCACAATAGCGTCTCAGATGGGCCAAGCATGAGACAAGCACAGGCAGGAGTCAGAGCTCTAAAGCCTGGCAGCAGAGAAGGAGGTTGAGGAGTGGCAGGATGGAGAGAAGCCTTCCTGGATTTTGTTCCATAAGCAGGGCTGGGTTATCTAGGGCTGCCTCTTATGGGTTAAGTGGGGCTGATTTTTGCTTGTTTGCTTTAGTTTTGAGTTCTCATGTGTCATCTTCTTTTTAGATGACATGATTAGACTTTGTGAAGCATTCTATAATGTGAATTAAAATGCAAGGGATACAGCTGAAAACAACATTGCAGGGCCCTCACCATCACCTGCTTATCCCAGCAGCCAGGCGCTGACAAGATCACAGTGCCATATTTGCACAAGGACAGTTTCACCACCAGGATTAGTACTTAGGAACAATCCACGTTTCATGCTAGTACTGTCCTGTACCAAAGAGAGTGGTCTATTTTTATAAACCCCTTCGCTATACTCTGTCCTTCCAAGGGCCAAAGAACCACAAATTGTACGACCACAAAGAAAGAAATAGTTGTCCTGAGAGTTACGTTCAACATACCTGAAAAGATGCTTTTCTCTACCTATTTTTGTACTCCCGCTTTTCGGCTTCTTTCTCTTTCTTCTGCTCGTCTGCTCTTGTCTCTAATATGTAGAACACTTTGGCTTGAGGAACTTGGGTTTAGTCCTAGCATGGGTCTTCAGTAATTTTGAGACTTCTGAAATTGCTGCAAAAACCCAGTTTGGCTCCCTTTTATCATGAACCAGGCATGCACCCTGGAGACAGCATGACAGGAAAGGAACGAGAGCACGTCTTCCCAGCTGGCCAAATAACTGGATCCCTTCAGGCCATGAAAGGTTGCAAACCTCATATGCTGTACCCCTCTGTTAAAAGATCACACATGGCAGAAAGGCACTCGAAACCTTTTTTTCCTAATTTCAACTCTTTCACTCGCTCTCTCAGCTCTGGTAAAGTATCTTGCTGACTGAGAAGCCAGCTTTCTTCTGACCTGTCTTGGTTTTCATTTGTGATAACCTGATGCAGGACAAATCATTTCCCAAAGCTGTGAAAACTATCCAAGAAGACAATCTTGTAGCTCAGGAGCACAAGAGAGACAGTCAGAGATGAAGATATTCTAGCAGGCTGTTAGGTTTCAATGTGGTGACTGTGAGCCTCCTCTGGTCTTTGCAAAATGGGAGGGATTTTAAAGTTCCCATTCATCTTCCAAGTCTGCACCACAGACATTTAGCAGGTGTGCCAAACCATTCCAGAAAGAGACCTGGTTGTCTAGGAAGAGGTTGTAACTTTAAAATATACTCACTGCAAAACATAGAAGAGAATGTAGTAATTTTAGTAACGAATTAAGTTGTTCTTTAAGAGTTTTAATCCTTTCATCATCTTTACAATTGTTTATGCAAGAAACATTGCTCTCTTCATTACTGTGAGAGCCACTGCAGGTGGAGATCAAAGCTGTCTATATTGACTAAGCAAATGGATTGTAATATTTTGCAGGAGGAGTGGAAATCCATGGTTGTAACTGGGAGGCCGTTGGCAGGCTGTCTGTATAAGGAGTTTAACAAGTACAAGGAAAAGTTCCACAGGAACTCCCAGGCACAGAAGGTGGGCCTTTCAAGTGGGATGTTTCTGTTCTTGGTTATAGGCAAAAGATGTTGAAGTGTATGGCCTTTGAAACCTAGTTACCACCTCAGCCCTCCCTGGCTGTAGGATAGGAAGATGCCAGAACATAATCAGAGGGGCCTCCACCTGCTCATCTTTGTCCACCTACTTAACTGAAGTTCCAAATTAGAACTCTTATTCTTTTTCTTTTCATCTCAATTCTCAGAGCCTATCACCATTTTTTTTTAATTTTGGTATTGTGGCTGTTTCAGAAATTGATCTTATGGAAGCCCATATTGTCTGATTCTGGGGAAAAGTGACCTCCACTTATCCTTAAGGTCCTGTCTCTCACATTAACGACCATTTGAATACCAGATGTTTTTTTTATTTTTGTTTTTTCAGATGGCCTCTGTTTGCCAAAGTTCTAATAGGTTGAAATAAAGACAACCAACAGGGAGGCAGTGATTCCCAGGAAAAGTCAGAGTGATTAGGAAACGAGGCAGTAGAGAAACCAGCTGAGACGTGGAAGCTGGAGGCTGGGGTAGGCAGAAAGGGCAGGCAGGACAGACTGAGGAAGCTCTTCCTGTTAGCCAGGTATTGTGCGCCATGCTTTACATTTGCTTTCTCATTTAACACTCACAACCTCACAGTCAGGTAGGTATTGTTGTGCCTGCTTTGCAGTCAAGGAAGTTGAGGCTCAAAGAGGTTAACACTGGCCAAAGTGATACTACTGGGTCTATGGCAATGCCAAAACTTGAGCTAAGACAGATAGCATTTGCATTGCATCACATACCCTAGAGAAGCAAGACTGTGCTTTATCTCTTATGCCATATATATTCATCCATATAGGTTTCTAAGGCAAAGGTAATATTAAAGTGGACAGACATTGTCACCCTCTTGCCTGGGATGGACTACCTATCTCTGAACCCAGCTCAGCTGGGTTCCCCTCCCTCTTCAAGCATGCATGTGGTTCTTTCGAAGAGTTCTTGAACTTCTTACTTGGCAGTTCAGGACTCCATGAGAGACAGCGTGGTGGAAGCTGCCAGTGCTTTAAAGGCCGAGCCCCAAAGGGCCAGAGCATCCCTCATGCTCTTGGTCAAAGCATCACAGACCTGCTTAGATTTAAGGACAGGAGAAGTCAACCTCACTTCTCAGTGAAGGGAGTGTCAAAGAATGTACAGCCATCTTTCATCTACTATAGTTATGTGCTCTTTCCATGGAATCAAATGAAAAGTCTGATTTTTAAGAAAGGTTTTGCCATGCACCAAACTATGCAGAAAAGAGCTCTGTTTTTGTGGTCTTCTATCCCTTCCATGACTCCACCTTGCCCTCATGCTCAGACTCCCAATAACCTTTTGCCTGTGTCCCTAAAACCAGTGCTCAAAAAAGATGAAACTACCCTGACATTTAGAGACCCTTTTATCTGGAGCTGTATCTTTAATTGAAGGATGGAATTTTCCCTTGTTAAAAAAAAAAATGTGTTGCTCCTCAAGGTTTTGGGAGACAAAGCAGGAAGGAGAGCATGAGTTTGGGCAGAAAGCCCTTCACAGCGCCAGTAAACGCCAGACCGCTCCCAATCCTACCCCCACGATGGTTATTGCTAGGTCCACCCTGTTTTATAGGCTATTCACATTCTCCCTGCTGCTCACTCACTCTCTGTATTCCTCTTTATTTTCTTCACTCTGGGTCCTTTACTCTTGGTCCATATGCACATGTGGATTTATATTTTTAGATTTGTTTATTTCTTTAGTTACTTGCCAGGATGACCACAAGTCATCAAATACATAAAATCACAAGCATTTTTTTTTTTTTAACTTAGGTGACATAAGAATCCAGCCATTCCAGGAAAGGGGCAGATGACATTTTTCAGGGCTGCAGTCCCAAAGAGGCATTTATAAAAAAGGAAAGGAAAAAAAAAAGTCTACAAAGGATGTGAGAATCGTATTCATGGGTCTGGGTTAACATTGGTCTTTTTAGGTTGTTCCAGAAGCTAGCCTCTCATGTCTGTGTCATTTTCTTCCTCTCTCTCTCCCTCTCTCTTTGGGATACTTTTTTTCTGTTCTATTTTGAGCGCCACAGCATAGCTCTTTTATTCCATGTGTCAGCCGCAGACGCACATCCAGTTGAAAAGCACCCCCAGCCACCACTGCCACCACAATGCCTCGATACTCTGGTGGCCACTGGAGCCTCTGGCCACATGAATCTGTTGATTTGTGGCTTCTCTGTTGTTTTAGCTCTTAGTGTTACCATTGGGAGAAAAGCTCAAATGAGGGAAGAATGCTGGAAGAGGAAGCCAGTTATGACAAAGAATTGCTGCTGGTGCAACGGGTTATACATAATCCCCCTATTTTGACTCTCTGGTGGCAGTATCATCTCATCCCTCAGTTGCGTCATGGAATGGGCTTCCCAAGTATTGAATGTCCTCTCAAAGTCCTTTCATACTGTATTCTTCTTTTTCTCTCTCCTTACTTAAATTTCTACTGTGTTCTTTCACTTTTCACACTAACAAAGTAATCTGTTTTCTATTTATGAAAGTAGCACATGCCTAATGGAGAATCTTGGAAATATCTGTAAGGTTGCTACTCCCTGATAACCACATTCATTCACTCATTTTACTTGTTCAACAATAATTATTACATAGTATGATGTGAAGCACTTTGGATATCAGGGATGCAGAAGGAATTCAAAAAGCAAAGACTAGTTTAATGGGGAGATCAACACTGAAATAATGACACGATTATTAATATGGTTTTAAAAACTTCATACTATTCCTAGATTAACTAGATTAACCTTTTTGTTTGGTTTTGTTTTTGTAGTAAGGATCAAACACAGGGCCTTGCACATATGAGGCAGGCATTCTACCACTTAGCAATAATATATATATATATATATATATATATATATATATATATATATATGCAATGCCTTTTGATATGTGTGTGTGTGTGTGTAGAGAGAGAGAGAGAGCAATGCCCTATAATATATAGAAAATATTAAAAAGTTAACACTTTTTAATATAATCTATATATTTTATTTACGTTAAACTATGATTTATTAATCATGCTATTAGATATTTTGTTTATTTCTAGCATTTTGTTATTATAAATGATGTTTCACACTCTTGTATATAAATCTTTGATATGCTTTATTTCTATGGGAAAAATTTATTATATGAATTATTAGTAGGTCAATACTGGGACATTTTTGAAGACTGAGTATAGTTACTATCGATATGCTTTCTAGAAGAATCTCTCCTTATACTACTTACCAACCGCAGCCTACAAGTAATGCAAATATTGCCTTACTCTTGCCTGCAATAAATATTAGTCAAGCTAAGTTTTACTGTGTTTTATGTGGTTTTACAAAATTTTTAAAAAATATTCTTATAAAAGCAATAAATGTTTATTGTAAAAAAAAATTAAATACGTCCAAATTGGACATATCAGAACCAAGAAGAAAAATCAGCACCATCCTGTCTTATTCAGCAGTAATTAGAGGGTTCACTTAGTTGTGTATCCTTCCAGACTGTCTTTTCTCTCCCATCTGAAGAAACTGTCTCTTTTTTTTTAATAATTTTTTAAGAGAGAGAGAGAATATTTTTTAATATTTATTTTTTAGTTTTCGGTGGACACAACATCTTTATTTTATTTTTATGTGGTGCTGAGGATCGAACCCAGCACCCCGCACGTACCAGGTGAGCACGTTACCGCTTGAGCCACATCCCCAGCCCAGAACCTGTCTCTTAAGAATACCTTTTAGAACCAGCTAACATGGGGGCCACACTTGGCTCTGCCATTAGCTGGTCTGACTAGTTCTAAGCAAGTCTTATGGTCACTTTCATCCCTCAGCTTTGGCCTAATCATTTTATTACTGTGTTTCCTTTAGGGTAGAGTTTCTCAGCCTCAGCACTGCTGAGAGCTTAGCCCAGAGAATTCCTTTTTGTAGGAATTGCCTTGTGCATTGTAGGAAGTTTAGCAGCACCCCTGACCTCTACACATTACAGGTAAGTGGCATACTCAACCTTCGTTGTAATAATACAAAATGTCTTCAAACACTGCCACATATACTCCAGGGGGCCGGGGCAAAATTGCCCCTGCCAGGGAGGCACTGTATTAGACTGAAAAATACTATAATCCCATTTCTGGTGAATTTTAGTGGTTGTGACAAACCAGAACTTTGGGTGTTTGCCAGAATGCTTTGTACTGGGAGGAGATGGTAGATATGGGAACAGCAGGAATAATCAAGGAGGAAGCACTGGCTGAGATCACTAGCCCAGACAGCATGCCGGGGACAGTTCCAGAACATGTGCACAGGAAGACAATATTCTGAACCACGGTTCAGTCTCAGGTGTCTAGGCACTGCTGGTGTGTTGTAAAACACTTTTCTTTTGCAATAGTTATATTGTAAGCCAACAAGGTGATGTATTATTGAAGGGTTCTTTTTGTATAAACATATTTATCATCTTTCTTTGTCATCTGTCCTGTAGTGAACAAGGGGAGGCCAAAACAAGGAAACATTTTGCAAAGAGCTCAAAATGTTAACTCCCTTTGGTAAATGGCTCCCTGGTTTGAGGTGTTATTTCTTTTCTTGAGTTGCCTCTCTGCCTCAAGGACACTTTTTAATGCACCTATTGTTCAGAAAAAGAATCACCCTGTTTTCTAACACTTCCCTCCTTATTTATTTATTTTTTGGTGGTAAAAGAAAGCATAGAGGTTTATTAAAAATGAGATGAAATGGCAGAGAGGTCTTTTTTTTAAATGTGTTTGGAGCCTCCACTGTAATGGACAGCCTGGTAGTTTAAGCCCTATCCTAATTTTCTAAGTGATAGTATGGAGCTTTACTGAGTGTTTAAATGATGTTACACCCAATATGTGGGGTAGAGGACTTCCAGAGAGTCGAAAAGGTTGAGAAAACCTTTCAGGAGCAAGGCTGGGGCATCACTGGGTCCCAGCAGCTGGTGGGCATGTCTTTTGGCCTGGCAAGGGAAGTCCCTCCAGTGTGCAGCTTTCGACCCTAGCCAAGAGCCACACAGGTGTACCTGCTCTCAGGATCGACAGGAGGGAAGCAGCTCTAGAGGCCACAGTAGTGTAGAGTCTCAGCAGGGAGACAAGTATAGGAGGCAAAGAGAAGAAACCAGTTAACGGTTACGAAGCTGCACCGAGGGTCTGAGGGTCATGGAAAGGCAGAACAGGGTGGGCATGGAATTGTTCCTAACTCTACCCTCTCCGAGGAATCATTTGTCTCTTTAGATCACTATTTCTCAAATGGTTTGAAGAGCTCTTAAAGGATCTATAAGAAGCCTCCTGGATGTTCAAATAGGGGTGAGAGATGGAGGCTTCATTGTTGAATGAGCAGGTGAATGTCAAGCTTTGTTTTATAGAATAGTACCTGTCTTGCATTCGAAGAAAGGCAAACTCTAAGAAAAAAGAAAAAAAGGCTAACCCATTGGCAGATTTTTATTTTTCTGGTTATTTATTTATTTTTTTTTGGAACCCTAATTTCAATATCTGCAGGAATCAGGGTATGGTTTGGTTTTGTTAAACTCATACCTTACCTCATCTCTTCTCCCAGAGGTGTTGAGCTGGCCTACAATGAACCCACAAACTAACAATGGTTAAAAAAAAACAAAAAGTTGAATCAAATGAAGTTGTTGAAAATCAATGATTTTTGACCTAAAAATGAAATCGGTTTATTCTTTCCTACTAGAACTTATTGTTTAGAAATGAGGACTAAGATAAATGAGAGTGAAGAGAAGCATGCCCAACCAATGCAGAGGGCAGGGTGGGAGATAGACATGGACACATAAACTAGCTCGCAAGGTGGTACTTTGTGGAGGCGTAAACATTTCTGGAAACAGAAACATGAAGTGGGATGGCATTGGTCAGAAGAAAGAACATCACCTCTCAGGGGCCTGAATCTACTCCTTATATTTTCATCTAAAAGTAATTCTGTGTGGAAGTCCTCTTATGGGCCTATGGGTGATGGAGTAGATTATTTCTTCAAAGCATGCTTACTTACAGGAAACACAGTCATATATTTCATAGGTGGCCTTTTGGAAATGACAGTCCCACATTCACAGCAATGTGGGCTTCTACAGTTGTTTTTAAAAGAAATAGTATTCTAAAATGGTACATAATTTATATTTATGTCTTAATTTACAAACAGTGAAAAGGAAGTTTTTTGCTTTGGCTCTATGACATTTAAAAAGCACTTCCTTTTAGTATAGAGGAATTTCCAGAACCCTGACTCTAAACCTCAATTCTGTTAGTCTGTTAGAGATAAACTTTATTGATTGATATCTTTGTATGTCTGATTACCACTGATGGCACTTAATGTCTTCTTAAGACAAGTCCCCAAAATTTATTTCTGTAATCTAAATAATTAATCACAGAAACTTTTTTTTTGTCTTGTTGCTTACAAAAAATACATCAAATAATGTAAAAAGTCATTAATCTGATGATCAGGTTGCATCTAACCTTGATGTGTCATTATATTGACTTTAGATGTTATTTGCTTTTCCTTGTCCAAACAGCACCAACAGTTAATATTTCTGAGCATTCACTGTGTACCTTGCTGTGTTTTAAAAGCTTTAGATTTATCATCTCATATACTCCACCCAACAGTACCATGACGTACATACTACAGTTCCTCCTGTTTTGTTGATAAACTGACGTTCAGAAACATTTTTTAAAAAAAGAAAAAGAAAAACAAACTTCCCAAGGCCACCTGGCTAGCAATTAGTAAGCCAGGAGACAAACTGAGCATTGTGGGCAACGTGACCCTCATTCTTTTTCACAGTACACTCCTGCCTCTCTGTAGAGACACAGATGATTGTTTCTGGCTGCTGCTTAGTGGAAATGAAGTGTGTGCTTCTAACCCACAGAAAAGAAATGGTTTGAGTTTGTTCCATGGGAGAGTGGGCAGTAGAGAGACTGAGCAGCCAAGAAGGCCAAAGCCAGCTGGGTCTCAAAACACTTGACTCCAAGATCTAGAAAGGTCACTGGAGGCTTCATGTCCTGCCCCCATAACCTGCACAAGCTAACAGATGAAGGGCTGAGCCATGCTGAAAACAGATGCACCTTGAGTCTTGCAAAGTGGAGACACTTTAGATCTGAAGGTCTGGATTTCAAGGAGTTCAAATGAAACAAAATGAAAACTAGAGACTTTGGACAAGACACCAATTCTGGGTACCCAGAGAAAAGACTAGGAAATGGGAACTTTCCTTTAACTAAACTATTGCGGTAACTTGGGCAAAAGGATGTTACCTCTGGACACAAGTTACTTCATCTGGAAAAATAAGCACAGTAGGTCACTATAGTAACGTGGCTTCTGATAGCTGCTGTTTCTGTGGGGCTCGGGTTTTCAGACAGAGGTCTGAGCAATAATAGGAAGTTGAGATTTACCAGAAAAGGTGAAGCAGTGCAAGCAGGGGAACAGGAGGCTTTCTTCGAAGCAAAGGCTTTCAGGGACAGGGTTGGCCTCAGAGAATGGCCAGGGCCTGACCACTGTAGGGTGAACAGAGAGACCAGTGAAAGATCAAGGCAGTTGGAACAGGTCTTCCGTTTCTGAGCTCCAGTTTCCTTCCTTCTGAGTCACAGCACTGGCCAAGAGGGTGATGCTGAACGCACAGCTCTCGCTGCGTCCCAGGAGGGTGAGTGCTGGTGAGCAGGAAGTCATTCTGTCCTCCTTAACACTGGAAAATTCTATTAACTTAATTTAGACTCCCCACTCGATTCCTCAGCAGCCCAAACTCATTTCAGCTGAAGCTGTTTTTAAAGCCTGTGTACTATGGTGAGACATCCGAAGTAGGGTGTTTTACACGTTTAGTTTGCCTTGAATAGAAATGCATCCAAATCGGGTCTCATTAGAGCACTGCTGGTGTGTGATTTAGGCAATTTTACCATTATCTGCAAAGAGAAGAAATCATGGATACATTCAGGCATAATTCCGTAGTATAAAAGTGAAATCTCCTTTTCATTGCTCTGACTGCTGGATTTTTATTTATTTATTTTACTTAAGCTTCTGAAGTAGTGAGCATTGGGAACTCAAAGAATGTGATCTCAAAATTTTAATGAATTTTTAGAACTTGGAATGCATTCATGGCTTTTTAGGGTGACCTTTGGTGTTTTCATTCAAAATACTTGGTTATTTCTTGAAATGAGAATAGTGTAGTTTTAATAATGGTTTAAAAATATTTATTGAACTCTACTCTGGGTCAGACGGGGCACCATGGAGAGATACCAAAGAGAAAAAAGACAGAGGCTGCTCTACAGAAAAATCCCTTGGGGCTAGTTTCGTGGGAGAGATCTGACCACGGGGTATTTGGTGAAGTTTTAGTTCAGCACCGGCATGAAATGTCTGCTCAGTGGCATTCACTGTAATGATTGTAAAGTGAAATCATAACAAGACAGATGATCACTTGTAACCTGAATTTTGAAAAATAGCATACCTTTATTGAAATAGAGTTTACATATCAAAAATCATCCTTTAAATTTTCAGATGCAGTGGACTATTCGAAGAGTGTGCAGCCATCACCAATATCTAATTCCAGAACATTTCTCTCAACCCCCAAAGAAATTCCATATCCATTAGCAGTCACTCCTCATTTCCCCATCTCCAGAGCTTCTAGCAACCACTAATCTTTCCAAGAATTTTGTCTATTTTAGACATTTCCTACAAAAGGAATCATACAGTCAGTGGACTTTTGTGATTGATTCCTGGCTCAGCATATTTTTGAGGTTCATGGATGTTGTAGCATATTCCAGTACTTCACTTCCTTTGGTTGCCCAATAAGATTCTTTTGCACTGTGTGTGCTTCCTGTTTACCTTCCTTGGTGAACTAGTTGTCCCCCAAGATGAGGTACACTTTCTCCTAAAAGATCTTCACCAATAACTGTAAATACCTCTGAAATAGCACTTAGCATGTTGAATTGTAGATACATATATGTCTCACTAATCCTCAAGGAAAGAACCACTCACTATAATGACCTTTTATTCCTGAAAACTCTTAGACAGAGAAGGCATCCCTTCTCTGTGCACTACAAAAGTGAGGAATTGAATCAACAGAACTAGATAGAATTTCTCTTTGAACACTTCCTGTTATGGTCATTTCCAAGTAACTTCAAAAGAAACAACAACAAAAATCTCAACAAGCAGGATACATCATGTAGACTGGGTTTCTAGGACCCAATCCCATTGCCTCAATCTGATAACAATTGTTTAAAAGGGGTGAAAGGATGATGTATGTGGGCACTGTTATGTTAAATGTTATGCAGGACTTCCAAAGAGAACATTGTCTTTGGCCTATGAAGAAAGATCTTAAAATCAGATTTAAGCCCCATATGACCCAAATGTCTCAAGTCAGCAAAACCATTTGTCAAAAGAATTCTACTAACCTTCAACGGTGCAGTGGTCTCCTAGCCCTCCTACATCCTGTTGGAACCCACAAATGATGGAGCCCAGAAAGCACTGGCCTCAGGAAACCTACATTTTAGAGGGGAGACTAACCTCAGAAAATTAATTCTCTCTACTATAGCTGTCACATTCACAATTAATTAGCTGAAAGTTCCTTGAGAGATTATTTATGCTGTTGTGCTTGATTTACTTGAAATAGAAATATGTGGGCTTTCCAAAGGGTGTGGCAGCAAAAAATCCTTGGCTCTTTTTTTTTTTCTTTCCCTGAGGATGTCTTACATTGAGCACACTGAACAACTGTGGTCCTCAAAAGACTTTTAGGAGAACTCGATCCTGAAGCGAAATAAGCAAAAGGTTGAAAAAATTACCAATGAAAACAATATTCTGAAGGGCTCCTTGGGTGGTCTTCTGGAGCATGCCATCAGGTAGAAGAAGCCAAAACATTTACCCTCTTCTAGAACTTCTAGTTCACAGATAATCTGCTGAAGGTTAAGCTCCATTCACACAAAGAGGGATTGGGTTCTCCCATTCACCATGGTCCTCTATTGTGGAATTTAGTCTGTGAATGACTATATTTCTCTCATGATCATTTCCTCTGGCAGTTCCACATTGAACACATTGGTGGGACAGTAGCAGACATACTCTGATGAACAGGTTAGGATGGACTTGTTTCCCTAAAGCGTCTCCATATATCATATGCAAATCCTAAAATTCCCTGGATACTAGAACTGAGTCCTGCTACCATTTGTAAACTTGCCCAATTTTTATGCTCACAGATCTTGTGATTTAGTCAGGTTTGGAAGAAACTAAACCCAGAGTATATTAGATAAGACACTGTTTGGGGAGGCACAATGCCTAGGTTCCTCTCCCAACTCATATACTCTAGCTGTGGGACCCTCTGAAAGCCATGTCAGCTCCGTGAGTCTCAGCATTGTTGTTGTTTCCATTGTTGTTATTATTTTTTGTTCTGACAAATAAATAGAATTTGCTAAGAGTTTTCTGTAGTCATATGCCTGATAAATGTGTACTTAGACCACTTCAAGAGGTATAGGTATGATTAATCTCATCCTTTTGCCAATAAGAAAAATGAAACCTAAAGACATCAAATAGCTTGTTCTGAATCCCTTATGGCAAATGGAAAATGCAGGTTTTGAATTCTGGCAGGCTGATCCTAACAGCCATACTGTTAACCATTATGCTACTTCATAAGGAGAAAATAAGATTGAGATAAGTGGGTATCTCTTATCAACTCTTAATTTTCACAATTCTATGAGTAATTCCATAAATTAGTTACTACTAATTTGCTTTACAGAGGTGTAAGCAATTTCATTAACCAGAACAGGAGTTCGCAAACTCTGACCGGTCGGTCAAACCAGGCCCCTGCCTATTGGTACCAATGAAATGTTATTGGACCATATCCATGCTCACTCCTTTCTATGTTGTCTGTGACTGAGTATTTCACAACACAATCAAGGCCCAAAGCCAAAATAATTACTTTTCTGATACTGACCTTTAAGCTAGAATGTAAGACTGTGAAGTTGGGAACTTTATTCTGTTCATTGCTATATTCCTAATATCTAGAACAATGTTTGTTACATAGTAGGTTAATGAATAAAACTTTTTGTTTATAACTTCTTCATATATACCCTTATGGACACAGCTTCAGTATAGGGAAAAAAATATAAAATTTGATATTCAAGTATATAAGTTTTAAGAGCAGTAAATGCATAACATGATTTTTTTTATCAATTTTCTTGAGCATTTGCAAAAGAGGGGACATGCTAGATGTACGATAAACAATTGTTGTTAGGTTTTTCTTTTTCCCCCCTGGGACTCAATGCCTTGGATTGGTAAAATTAATATTGACATTAAGAACTAGGTTATAGGTTTTAGGTGGGTATCTTGTAAATGTGCCCAGAAAGACAGAATGCTTTGTGCTCTTTTTATTTGTCCCTTGTTTTGTGAAAGATAAATTCTCTAGTATTTTATACCTGTTACCTACAAAATTTGCTTTTTGTTCCAGCATTTATTATTTGGGGATACTTAGAACAGCAGCTGGAGATCTCTAGTTATCCCAATTTAATAGAGCTAATACAGCTAATTGGAGGTGGGAGTTGTTCAGTGGAAGGTACTTCATATTCCAGAATAAACTTAGAAACATAATAGCTATGGCAGCTTTTTTTCCCCAAAGTTCTTAAAGTCATTTATCTTAGCAGTGAATTAATTAATTTTCTATCATTATCTAGTACTTAGTCATAAAATGTTGTCATTCTCATTATGTCATTCTGCAAAATGCTCTATACATATTGTTAATGCTGCTAAACTGTGTAAGTTCACTACTAGTCATATGAATGTGTTTGGCAATTCTTTTGGTAGAAATAATATTTATCTTTAATAGTATTCCTATTTGCCAGGCCTTAGAGAAGCATATGTAGACTTCTGGAATAGATCTAGGTATCATGGCCTTTATTTGCTCATTCACTTATTCAAAAAACCTTTGTGCTAAATACTTGGCTCAGTGTTCAGGATACTAGAAAACACACATAGTCTTTACCCATAGAAGATCACAACCCAATGTGGAGGATGTTAGGGAGACAATCAAATATGAGAGGAATAATTTAATCATGGATAAGAGGAGGCTCCAGGACAGAGGAAGGTTTCAGCTGGAGTTGGAGGAAGTATCTTTAAAGACTTGGCACTTGGTATAAAACCTAAAAACTGAGAAGAAGGAAAAATAAAAAAGAGAGGAGGCCATAAAATAAGGAATAGGAGAAGTGGAGAAGGAAGGGTGAAAAGCAATTACCTTGGAGAGGAGATACCAGAAGGCACACAGCAGTGAATGCATGCTCTCTTGAAGCAGCAAACTAGTGAGCAGGGCTGGGTGTAAGGAGAAGACTGCAAGAGATACGCGACGATCCCATATGCAGAGGAACTTGTGTTGGAGTTGGACTGAGAGTTTTGGTGCTGGGGAACCACGGAAGAATGACCAGTTATTCTGTGATAGGAATGCACTAATTAATTGGAATGGTAAATCAGCAGGACTGATGCTAGTATTTGAAGCAGCATCTTTGATCTCTAGATACTGAGGCAATTCTGCCATGAAGCTCCAGAGGTTGAAGAAGATACCAAACAAAACCTTTGCTCCTGTCACTCCTGCTTTGCACTTGGTCTGACTCCATGCTGTGTGCCTTGACACTGCCTTATATGACCTTTCATGATACATCTGAAAATTTTTCTTGGTGCCAGCCTCCAGAGTTGAGACCAAAAAATATCTGCCTGTGTTTGCCCAAGTGCAAAACATCTTTGCATTTGATCTTCCTAATGTCCCCATGAGAAATATGGAGCCTCTCACAGATGCAGATGACCATTCTGCAGAAGGTAGAACAAAATCATATCTTTAATTACATGTATACCTGTGCCAGGGTTCTACCACAATGCTACAGCTCCAGACCCAGGACACTTGCTTTCTGATAGAGGTTCCCTCATGGAGCTGCCAGTGAGTTACCCTCCAACACATAAGTCCATCCATGAAGTTTTTAAGTAAACATTTATTTTGGAACAATTTTAGATTTGCATAGAGTTACTAAGGTAGTACAAAGATTTCCCATATGCCCTTCAATTCATCCCCCAATGTTAATATATTACTCAATAATAGTTTATTCATAAAACTCAGAAATAAGCATTAGCACATTACTATTAATGGAAATCTAGATTTTATTTGAATTTCACCAGTTTTGATATTAATGTCCTTTTTCTGTTATGCTATCCAATCCAATATACCCCATTGCATTTAATATCCTTGATTATACATGACTGTGGCACATGGAAGCTAACCATTCCACATAAGAGGCTTTGAGCCTAGTGAGACAGGAAGAGAAAGAGCCATTTCTATAAAAGGGCAAGGTCTTTTTTGTAAGTAGAAAAAAACCACCTAGCTTTTGGAATGTAGAAACATTTCCCTCATCAATGATCTGAAGCTGAATGGTTTCAACAAGGAAGAACATAGTCAAAATCTGAGCTGTTGATATTCGTTTGATGAGTGGCATTACAGGTAGTCTGGCTGACCATGGCTCTTGAGATGAGAATTGCACATAAAATATTTCAAACCTCATGTAAATGTATTCCTCTGGTCCAATCAACAATGCTTTGTTAGCTAAGGCAGTAGTTTAGTGAAATTATTATTTGGTGCACCTTAAGCTTGTAAGCTGAACTCTAAATTTAACAGGAAAATTACCAAATACTTTAAAAGTGCCCTTGAAGATTTTGGCCTACAAATGTGTGCTTTGGTGTGGTTTGAGAAACAAAACAAAACAAAACTTTGATCTGCTGCAGGAATGTAATTTGGGAAAGTGTGCAAACTTTTGTTGCCCGGATCTCTCCACCCCATCTCCCTTTGTAGACCTGACCTGTGGTGTACTGAAGTCCATTCTAATTACTGCTCCCCATGCTTGTTCTGATGTGCTCAGAAGCCATTTCCTAAAGTTCTCACTTTGGAGAAAAGAGGATCTGGCTGGGTTTGCACAGAGAAGCAGAGCCTTTGCTGCTTGAATTTCTCAGCAAACCAGTCAGCTGTGCTATATCCTCATAATGAGAGGAGTAGAACAACCAAGAGTTGAGAATTGTTGTTTAAAAAGCACTTCTTGGCAGGAGCTCACACTGATGGTCTTGGAAAAGGAAAACCTGATTAGGACTTGTCTTATTCTATGGCCAGAGGCAGACATGCTGTAATGTCACAAGGATAGTTAATCTTCTTTACAAGTGATCCATATAGGACTAATGAGTATGAGGACTGGGGTAGTATAAAATGCCTGTGACCACTGAGGACCAAAATGCCTGACAAGGAGTTGGAAAACTCAGGCCATTGTCCAGAAAACCTTATGCATTTGTGACATCAGAAACTGTTATAGTTTGGACCTACAATGTCCCCCAAAGGCCATGTACTAAAGGCTTGGTTTCACCCTGTGGCACTATTGGAAGGGAGTGGAAATTTTAGGAGGTGGGCCTAGTTGGAAGAGGTCGTGGGAGGTGTGCCTTTGAAGGGTTTGTGCCTGGGCCCTTCTCTCCCCACCCCCACTCTGCTTCCTAGGTGAGGAACTTTGCTCCACCACACCCTTCCACTATAATATATTGCCTCATCATGGGCCCAGAAACAACGGAGCCAGCTGACCATGGACTGAGACCTCTGAAACCATGAGCCAAAACAAATCTTTCCTCCTCTAAGTTGATTTTCTCAGGTATTTTGTCACAGTAACATAAAGCTAACTAACATAAGTATGATTCTGTGCAAAAATATTTGAGTACCATCACATACATACAGTTATGATGACTGTCTAATGTTATGGCAGAGCCTGTTTGCTCTTTTGTACAAGTATAATTGCTGGCTGAAGACTCCATGCTGCTCTATCATTGCTGCTGCCACCATTTACCTCCATCTTCTCTTCAGGTCCAGGTTCTTGTTACCCATCAAGGACCAAAGGATGAACACTTCTTTCATGCCACCAGATACCCATAGAGAAAGCTTATAATTGCTCCTCCCAAATCCCTAAATGTAGCTCTTAGATGTACTTGTCACTGTCTTGTTGTGTAAGTAGGTGTCTCGTTCTCCCTGATATAGTTCAATTAATCTGTGCACAGGATTTATGTTTAATTTACCTTTATGCAGCCCCACAGTGCTTAGCATGCTGCTTGGCATATAACAGCAGTTCAGTAAATATTTCAATAAATAACACCTGCTATCTACAGCCAATTGTAGCCAATGACAGACTAACCCTAACCTTGCTCGCCACTTTATGAGCGAAATCACAAACAATAGGAAGGCCTGGTGAGGTATCTGATTGAATTCTAATACCATTGTTACAAAGACCACTTCATTGAGATCTTTTCTTTGGACTAATCAATCATGATTAGCTTTCAGTAGAGAGAAAAGATAAACAAGCAACCAAAGAAGACACAAAATCCCAAAGCCACTTTTCTAACATCACTGTGAATTTGTTGTCATGCACTGTATCCTAGTCAATGCCTCCTATCTCAGGGTTGTAAGTGTAGAGGGAGGAGAAAGGGTAGCACAGGGGACAGGAAGAGGAGCACTTGGGTGTCAGGGACAGAATTCTCCATAGGACCAGCACCATTTGTATAGTTTCTTGTTTGTTTATTGTTTTTCTTTTTCTTTTTTCTTTTCTTTTTTTCATTGTAGATGGATAGAATGCCTTTATTTGTTTATTTTTGTGTGGTGTAGGAATTGAATCCAGGGCCTCACACATTCTAGGCAAGCACTCGCCAGTGAGCTATAGCCCCAGCCCCTGTTTTATGTTTTTTTTTTTTTTTTTTTTTTTTTTTAAGGAGAAAAGGAGCTATAGTTGCACACTTAACACCATTCTTTTTTCTTTTCCTGGAAGTCTGAGGAGTCTCCTGTTTATCGGCTTTAAGAAAGCTATGACCTGGGAACAGCTGAAGCAACTTGAAACATTAAACACATATTTATAGCACCTAATATGTGGCCAGACACAGGCTGGACACTGTGTGCCACCAGATCTGCCCATTTGCTTTTTGAGAGTTTGCCAGTCATGTTTCTGACAGTACTGATCCAGAGTGGCAAGTTGAAACACATCCTTTATTTGTTTGAGACTATTATTTCTTCTCCAGTTAGATGTACCTCGACAGTCTACACTGTCGATAATCTAGGGTGACCTCTATAGCCCAACCTCCATAATAGATGCCCCTCCAGGGATTTTTACGGAAAAGAAAAATCCATCTTTAAAATCATGAAATCAACCTGGGAAAGTTCCTACCTATTAACTTAGCCCTGTTCTGGTACCTGACAACTCCTTAGGCAAGGGTCAGCAATAAAAAAATGGTCACCCTGACTGTGATGGGGACCTGTAATTTTATGGTCATTCTAGCTAAAATATAGGGAACTGAGATATTCTTTGTTTTCTAGACATGGTACATTTTCTGGCAGGCACCACCATCAAATGCTATAAAATAATGATGGTGCACAATGTAGCAATTCTGTCCAAGGCTACAGTAAAGAATCTGGAAGGTCCATCCTGTTTGGTATGTATTCCGGACAATTTTCTTGTTTGAAATCAGCTGTCTGTCCCTTGGTGGAAAAAATCAGCATGCCAATCTGCATTTGGCAGGCCATGGACAGGGCAGCTCTTTACTTGCAGATAGATAGGAAGGCATGAAGTATGCTTAGACATTTTCTCTATTCTCCTCTTCCTGGGTGTTTTCTCCCCAGAAAATGCTTGAATATCCAATTGATAGGGTCCCAAGTGAAATTTACACATGAAAGAAGAGAGAATTTGTAATAAAATGGCATCAGAATCCTTTTTTAATCCTCCCTCCCATACCCTTTTAGTCTCTCTAATTGAATGGACTTTGCCTTGTCTGCTTTGTGTTGCTGTGACAGAACACCTGAGACGGAAATTCATTTCTCATGGTCCTGGAAGCTGGGAAGCCCAAGATGGCGAGGGCCTCCTTACTATGTGTCATCCCAGGGTAGAATACATAAGTGCAGGGAGAGGAAGGCAACTGAACTCATCCTACTCTAGGGAACCCACTCCCATGATAACCAAGCCACACAGGTAATAAAAGCCTTGATTCATGCTTGGGGACTGAACACTCAGGACCTAACCCCCTCTGAAAGGTCCCACCTCTCACCACTATTGCCTTGGGGACTAAGTTACATGCTTTAGGGGGACACATTCACACCATCACAGATTTGATACCAAAGTATCATGATTTGGGGATTAGAAGGAAGCCAAAGAGTGACCCCATCCAGCCCCTTGTCTGCAGTTTAAGTCCCCCCCCACACACACACAGTAGCTGTGCAAGCAGGGTTGGGCTGTGACTCCAAGTCACACATGCTGAACTTACACTAATAAAACAGCTTTCGATGCATGAGTTCTCTTTAGTAATAATAGCTGCTTCTTTCAAATGCTCACTAAATATATTACTGTGCTAAGAGTTTAAGTGCATGACATGTACCAACTTATACTCTTCACGATGACTTCAAAGGGAGATTCTATTACTCCCATTTTACAGTTAAAGAAACCAGGGCTTAAGTAAATTAGCCAATGTGCTCATTCAGTTTATCCACAGATACCTCCAACCACAGGGACCATGCTGCTCTCTTCCAACTGGCTCTCAGAAACTGCATTAAAAAAAATAAGATTAAAGTGTGTCTCCCTGTAAATCAAGAAATATGTATTACCTGCTAAATTTCTAGCACCATGCTAGCCATTTCAGATTTAAAGACATGATGAGTTTTATTATTTATATTTCACCTGTTTTAAGAAATATTCAGGGGCAGAGACAAGGAAACTTCTTATATACAAAAATAGCAAAACATAATGAAGACCAGAGAATCAGGATCAGAGAAAGTATAGATAAAATTGAAAATTATCATGACCAAATTAAAAACAAACTATACAGGTCAAACAGAGAAAGAAAGATTTTTATCAGTTCATTTTATATTTGACCTGGGCTTCCTGTCCGCCAAAACAATAAAAAAAAAAGTCGGGGGAGACACAGCTAGTTTATGATTTTTATTAATAGAGCAATCATGAAATTGGGGTAGATCTTTTCCTGAAATGAAATTGTGAAAAAAACATCTCTCATGAGACTTCCTATAGTGAAAACTGAGAGATCAGGTTAGTTGTAGCCTCAAAATACCTATAGGATATGCATTAATAGACTTAGCACGTTGATAAACTTACATTCTTGCAACATTTTGTTGTTGTATTTGTCATTATTGTTGTTGGAATTCAAGAGGAGAGCATTCAAGTAAACTTGGCAAATAAGACAACATTGATAAAAATTTATGTCTCTGGCCTTCCATGTTTGTCCCCCAAGAGGAAAACCTTTTCCATTATTGCTCTCAGTACTTCACTTCTCATACCAGATGGTGGGTTTTTTTTTTTTTCCCTCCCACAACAATTCAGTTCCATTCAACACTCTGGAATAATGCAACTCTGGGTCTCCTACAATTTAACTCAGTTCTGACACTCTACCTAGAGCCATCCAGGCTAAGGGTTCATTCCTATAAGACGGCCCCCACTTCAGGCACCAATCCAATCCCAGGTTGTCATATGTGCTTCTAATAAACCAGCCCTAAATCAATCCAGAGTTTGTAAACTGCGAGGCTTAGTGGGTTCTGGCCAAGGAGCCATCAGCAGTCTCATTATCAATGCTTAGAGTGAGTCTCAGAAAACAATTTGGTTCCAAGCAAAACCCATAACTCTGTTTTTCTAAACTAATTTCACTAGTTTGCCCCAGTTAAGATTAATAAGCCCAGGGTTATATGCTTCTACTTATCAGAGCACAAAGATAGTTAAACAATGGAATTTTCAAGCTGAAGTGGACTTCAGAGATCTTTTAGTCCAGCCTCCCTATTAGAGAGGTGAGGAAACAAGGCTCAAAGGAAGGAAAAGACCAGGTTCAGATAGTCAGATTTACAGACAGTGCTGGAACCCAGGTTCTCTGCAGCCAATCCTGTTCAGGGTCCCTGAGTTCTGATTGACAACATCTTCCTGCCTCATCCCTAAGAAGTGAATGTGGTAGAAAGAACATTGAACCAGGCAATGGAAGAACCAGGATTAAAACATATCTTCATAGTTTGCTTGAATTTCTCTATCCTCTTATTTCCTCTTCACAGCACCAACTTCATTGTGAAAGTGGGTGCCTGATGTTGTTCCCCAAAGCAAGAGGCAGGATAACCAAGAGGCAAGTTTCCACAAAACTAGCAACACCATGGTCTTTTTGAATCAGCTCAGACTTGGACCAAATCCCAGCAGTGATATTACTTGATGCTCAGTGACTTTGAGCAAATTTTCAGACCTCATCAAACCTTAGCCTTACTGGTCTGTTGCATTTACTGAGTAAATAGATAAGAAGTACAGCTGTCCCTTGGTATTTGTAGAAGATTGTTTCCAGGACCCCAGTGGATATCAAAATCCTCAGATGCACAAGTCTATTATATAAAAATAGTGTAGTATTTGTATATAACCTGCACATACCTTCCCTTATACTTCAAGTCATCCCTGGATTATTTGTAATTCCTGATACAATGTAAATGCTATATAAATACTGGTTATACTGTATCATGTAGGGAATCATGACAAGGAAAAAATCTGTACAAATTCAGATAGAAAATATATTTTCAAGCTATGGTTGGCTAAGCCCATGGTGCAGAGTCCTGGTATATGGACCAGTGACCAAGGAGGGCCTACTACACATAGGCTATGCAATCATTGAGATGATCAAAATGGGCTCATCCCCACTATAGTGCTCCTGTCTTTTTCCATACTGATAGACCATATGTAGGTCCATGTTATCTTTAAGGGATGGGAATCATGCAGAATTCCATGTAATCAGAATGTAGAGTGTTATAATGTCCCTATGTTACCTATTTTCACTGATTAAATACCTCAACCTGCAGAACTCATTTCCATTTCTCTTCAACTAGCCAAACATCCATTTCCACCTACATGGAACCTTCTACTGGCCCGAGGACAAATAAATCACATTTCCAGTGGTCCCAGGAGAGTTCAGCTTTAAAGGGGGGGGGGGCGGGGGAGGTTGGCAACATGAAGGACATTTACTGTGTTGGGCTGTCACCAGGTCCCCACAGGAACCATGAAAAATTATAGCCAATAAAATAACATTTTTCAAAATATGACACTACCCTTAAATTTATCTTGGGCAATAAATGGATTTTGAAAAGAATATTTGAGGGCAATCCATTCTTCAAGCACTCAATAACATATCATAAATGAATTGCATTATTAATTTATAATAGAATAATTGTTTTGTCTCAAGAGTCATTTTCACAAGCTCTGACATTAATTTTCTTCTTCTTTTTAATCATCTCAAAAATATTAGCACTTACACCACCCCCAGCATGCCACCCAGTCCTCTTCACTCCTCCTATGAAATATGAAAATGATTCTGACTGCTTGGCATACAGGATCTTCTGGGCATCCTTTTGTGATAATGAAAAGAGTAAGAATAAAAGCAGCTGATATTGACGGAGGCTGACTCTCTGCCAGAAGTCTGTGAAGAATTTAACTGTATTATTCCATTTAATCTTCCTGGCAATCCCATAAAGTTCATGCCATTGTTATGCCTATTATACACAGGAAACTGAGGCACAGAATCATTTTTTTTCTAAAGCAAAGAAAAAGAAAGTCACTGTTTATTAGGTTTCATGAGTATAGTTTTTTCCTACACCAAGTTTGCTTAAATCAAGATATGCTTTATTACCGGATGCAGTGACACGCCTATTATCCCATTGGCTTGGGAGGCTGAGGCAGGAGGAGCAAGACTTCAAAGCCAGACTCAGAAAAAGTAAGGCACTAAGCAACTCAGTGAGACCCTGTCTCTAAATAAAATACAAAATAGGGCTGGGATGTGGCTCAGTGGTCGAGTGCCCCAGAGTTCAATCCCCTATAACCCTCTCCCCAAAAAGGATATGCTTTATTACTATCCCTTTAACACATTATGTAAATATTGTCTTTAACTGTAACCAAGACTAAGTAATAAAGGGCAGAGAAAAATTAAGTAAAATACCTGTTCAATTAGCACCACTAAATCTGTGTCTTTGAAAAACTTTTCTTTCTTCTCTCCCCTCCCCTCCTCTTTTCTCTCTCTTCCTTCCTTCCTCCCTTCCTTCCTTCCTTGCTTTCTTTCTTACTTTCTTGTCACAAACCAATCTGTGCCTCAGTTTCCTGTGA
This sequence comes from Marmota monax, assembly GCF_021218885.2. Classification (NCBI taxonomy): domain Eukaryota; kingdom Metazoa; phylum Chordata; class Mammalia; order Rodentia; family Sciuridae; genus Marmota; species Marmota monax. The sequence goes on along the minus strand of NW_026693777.1, from coordinate 61,090,621 downwards.
ATAATAGGCATTGCTATGTCGGGATGACCTCATCACACCTGATGAGGTATGATGTATGTGTGTGTCTTGAGTATTTTGCTTGTGCAGGATCAAAATGCCTGGGTACCAGCTCCTGCTCTGTCACTATCAGTGGCATGTCCAGTAGTTACTTTATCTTTCTGAAAATCAGTTCTCTAAATCTTAAAAGATTGGCCCTAAGATTCCAGCATCCCCAGAGGTTATATGGACCACAGGGCAGACACCAGCAATTGTTTATAAATTAATCATGAAAATGATAAGGAATAAAGAGCCCTAGGAACACACAGCATTTGACATACAAAGACTCAGTCTTGCATTTCAACCCCTCTCAAAGAAGAACCATATTATTGGCCAGCAGAAAGAAAAAGCCTATATGAAAGTTTAATAATAATAATAATAACCCCCCAAAAAAGCACTAAAAGCTCATTAAGATCTCTGTCCCAGCTCTTATACTCCTAATTGAACCGTTACACAAATAGGCATATAATACAACTGTGACTCTAATTAAGGCTCCAACCTCAGAATCTAGTAAAAGCTGGTACAGTTCTTGCTCCCCATTTAGATGGCTGTTCTGGGCAAGCTCTGGGAAGTGAGCCCTCTCATTGTGACTCCACTAAAATCAAACTCAGCAAGGACTTTTGTTTTGTTTCCCTAGATACACCTCCTGCTTTCCACATCTCTCCTTTAGCTGCTGGGATTGTTGATCCCTTGGCAGGAGAGGATGCACCTGCTTAACTCCAGTGGTGTCTGCCAAACTTCTATTAACCTTTTGCTCCAATGGCCTCGTCGGGTCCTTGGTCCACAATACCATGGGTGTGAGATGGTCTTGTCTAGTCCTCTCAAGCTAAGCTCTCTCCTCATTGGGTAATTGACTTTTTGCCAATTAACTAAACTAAATATTGAAATAAATATTAGTTTTAATTTCTCTGGCCCACTTTTCCTTGTAGTGTACATGTGTGTGTATATGTGTCTGTGTGTATGTGTGTGTGTGTGTGTGTGTGTGTATCTCCAAGCTAAGAATTTTGGTGGATAAACAGTTCTGGGTTTACTTTCTCTTTCCTTTTTTTTTTCCTTTTGTCTTGACCTTCGCAAAGATTAAAGATTTGTGTACAGCAGCTATTCACAAAGTGCCCACTTCCTGTTGCTCTGAGCTAGTTGCTTTCGATGTTAATGGAAGTGGTGATATTCATCAGCAGGAGCCCAAAACCTAGAGCGAATATAATTTGAACTTAAAAGTTGACCACCTCCCTGAATTATTTTCTTTGCGTTCTAAAAACTAAGGATCTATTTTGAGGACAGTTAGGTATATCTGTTGTGGAGAGCCCGGTGACCTGGAATTCCTTTAGATCCTCTGTTCCCTTAAAGCTGACAGGGGTAGCCTTCCATGGGGGCACTTAAATGGAAGAGAGTCTAACACACCAGGGTACTGAAAGTCACATTACATAAAGAGGAAGTCAGTTTAGAGAGATGCCTCATCTCTTGGAATTTCAAAAAAGTATTTTTAACTTTTAAAGTGAAGAATGGCTGCCTTTTGTTTGAGAACATGGTACAGGATAGTCCTCATCTCAACCCTGTGCATACTGGTCATATCACACCGTGGCATGCCACCAACAACCCCCAGGGTTTCCTCAATGAAAGAGCTTCAGAAACCAGAATGTACCTTACCAATGCAGATAGGTGGGTCTACGAACATACCCAGCTCTTCTGGAGTGATGCAATTTTACAAAAATCTTCAGATAAGCACATTTTTCCTGAAATATGTGATTGACATTAAGCCATCTCTGCTATCTTGCTTAACTTAATGGATGGGTACACTTTATCACCTGTGATCTACATGTGATTGCCTTGTACATTTTCTAATTCAATAAGGATATAGCATCATCAGTGGTGTCTTTAAGATCTAGTTTTATTGTTGACATCCTTGGTAACAGCCAAAAGGTCTTTTGGGGAGATTAATTGGGGCATGCTCAGTGAAGATACCCCTACAAACTGGGTGCTCATTATGTCACTGGTTGATATATCTGTCACTTCCAACTGGAAACCAAGGGGCTTGAGGAGAAAGACTCTCCTGCCTCAGGTCTAACACATCTAGGACACAGTAGAAGGTCACTGAATACTTGAAAAGAGAAAAGCAGTAACTGAAAATAAAAGGGAATTCTCTATTGAACCCTTAATACCCAATACTTCCCCTAGCACATAGTGAGTTCCCCCAAAACATGCACATCAAATCAGTGTTTTGATATATGTAGCAGACATTTTAGGATTTTATACTTAGGTAACACTAGAACTCATGACCAATACTTGGCGTGTCACAATTTAGGGAATTTAGCAGATATAGCTGAGGGCTTTGTTTTTACTTCCTTGGATTTCAATAATACCTCCAAACCTCACTGGATTCTGGCTATGAGTTGCTATTTGCTGTGCCTATAGTTGAGTTATAGTACTCTGGAGCAAAGTATTGCTCAGGTTGTTGTTTTTCTTAACACTTTAGCAAAGAATTCAGCCATTTTAAAGGCACAGTGTATTGCAGTTCTGTTTATGCTCAGTATTGGATCAAATACTCTATTTTCCTAAGTGGTTCGACTGAGAGCCTTTATTATTGGAAGCTTGAGGTTTGGCATGGCCTCAATGGTGTCAAGTTTCTTGTAACTTTTAGCCTTATCATGTACACTTAGATTTTCCACTGATGAGCAAATGATGCATCTGTTATTAGAGAAATGACTAGACTCTCTTGGATTGGGTTATAGGGTAAACTAAAACTAGTGATCAACACATTTGGAATGGTTTGAGAATACAGGTTTGGTTTCATTCCCCAGCTTTTGGATGATTATCTGAACTTGACTCATCTGATCTCAATCTGGACCATTGAATTTGCGACACAAAGCCCGAAACCTCAAGAGGGAAGACTCCTGACATTTCTGTTCCTGCCAGGTTCCCATCAGTCCAGCCACATTTCGATGAAATGTCCTAGGGCATTTTGGCTTGTGCGTTTCTGTTCTGGGTCCAGGCTGTGATTTCTTTGAAAGCATTAGGTGTAGGTGGTAAGGACATAGAAACAGGCCTCTGAGCTCTGAGGAATCATGTCAGGGACCTACGATAGAGCTGAAGAGAGAAGTTTGGAGTTTTTGCATTTCTTCAACCCATTTGCTCAATCCTCCTGGAGGAGAAGTAAATTAAGCAGGAATAACTGGTAGATTCCACAAACATTGATTCAGTGTTTCCTAGTGTACCTTGTTCCAGTGAGTCTTAAACTTTAGCATGGTGATGAATCACCTGGAAATTCCATCAAAAGAAAATGTCATATTCAGTTGGTCCCAGATGTAGCCTGAGACCCTGCTGCTCTCATGCAGTCTCAGGTGGTGCTGACCCTTCTGGGCCTTAAAGAACATCTGAATTAGCAAAGTGCCACACCCAGGAGGGAACACCAAGGCGAATCCCTGAAGAAGATAGGCCTATTACCCTTGGGGACATCTTGGTGGGCAGAGAGACAGTAACCACTCCACAGGTCCTCCAAAGTGAGGACTCGGGAGAGTGGTATCTGGGGGGGAACTTTAACTAGGACTTAGAGAAAAGGAGGAAGCGAACAAGTAAGGGAGTCAGAAAAGAGTGTTTCCTGCAGAGGCTAAAGCCGTGGCTGAAAGAGAAACCAAGCAGAAGCTCCACACCTTTCTGCCAGGCAGACACCTAAGAAATTTCCCAGTTCATTCCCAATCCTCTAGAAGAAAAATAATGGGACATATGAATGCACAGAGCATTCCTGTAGCAAGCTATCAATCACTCACGTCCACAGGCACCAGGCCTTCTTTCTGCTGCATGATGTAATTAGAGCATTTGCAGCATCAAGTCGGGAGAAGCAGTGAGCCGAGGACATCAAGAGCTGGCCTGAGCTGTGCAGAGCCAGCCCAGCCATTCTCCCAGCTTCTTGCAATCTTGTCTTTATTTCTCATATATTGTCCAAATTGGGGCCTCTACATTTGCCCTTCTTTTCTTTCTTTTTTTCTCCCCTTTTGGTATATTCTCTCTCTTCCTTATAATCAAATCTAAAACTCAAATTGAAAAACCCAAGCAGATGGCTCTACTTTCCCAGGTTTTTCCCTCTCCTTCCTGCTGTGCACTCTGCATCAACCCATCCCCACTGTCCCCTTTGCCCAGAAATGAGATCCTTTGCCTTTAAATGAATTGCAGATCTCCTCTCACATCAAACATTCTCATCTAAGCTGACAGCATCCAAACACTGCAATTCAATGCTTGCCTGCAAGACGATTTACCTTTCTCTCTCTCTCTCACTGTGTGTGTCCTGTCTTGACCCTGCCACTAATCAGTAGGGAGGCCCAGAGCATGTCTTGCCATAATAGGAATAACAACAACTTGCTTAGAAATTTGCAAATCTCTATCAAGCCCTTCCCCTATCCTGGTAAGTAAATAGGACCGGTCCGAGCATTTTTCTTTCCATTTTGCAACTGGAAAAACTGAGACCTAGAGAACTAGAACTCCTAAGTGGTGGAACTAGGATGAAAACCTAGTATTTTGACTCTACATAGTAAAATTACGCAGTGACCATCAACAGGCCCAGGAATGATCTTCAAATAAGCCTCCCAGCAACCCAGACTTCAAACAGGAAACTGAGGCTCAGAGCAGCTAAGCACTTTCCTAAGGTCAGTGAATTTCAGACTTGGCATGCAAACCCCCATGGGTGTGATCTCAGAGTCCTGATGAGGACCCAGTGCTGTGCAGCTGCTTGTCCCTCAGCTCTTTCTGCCATATCATCACTTCTCTTGGCCATATTTTCTCATCTGTGAAATGGAGGTAACTCTTGATCTGTAAAACCCCCTTCCAGCTCTCCTATCCTGTGATTCTGTAGTTTTGTCTGTGAAACCAGAGTTCTTTGCTTCCAGCTTCTATTCAGTGCTAATCATTTTGCTTAATTATGTTGAACTCCGAGCAACGTACTGCAGCTGTCAACACACTTCAGTTTGTTGCACTACTGCGGTTGATAGAGGGATGATAGCACCTGTGTGCCATTATTTATGCAGGGTGTATGTGGCAGCTAGGCAGGTCTTCTAACTTGGTTGCATGCTTCCATGATAGGTCTTGATGCCAGCTTAGTTTCTCTGTTTGTACTGGAAAGGGATGGGCATACCTTGGGTGGCAATTACCTGGAAAGCAACATCAGTAACCTTTGGCTAATGTGAACCTCTGGTTGTGTTCCAAAGTCTGACACCTTGTATTGTGTGGATGACTGTTCAAAGTGAAGAGCACAAAGACTCACTGTGATACATTTACCCTGGTCCCTTGGTGTCCCTTGGTGACCATGGGGGAGTAGTTCCAGAATCCCTTGAAGATACCAAAATCTATGGATGCTCGATCCCCACTATAAAATGGCATAGTATTTGCATATAACCTATGCTTATCCTTTCTTATACTTTAAATAATCTCTAGATTATTACAATACCTAATACAATGTAAATTATATGTAAATAGTTATACTGGGTTATTCAGATAATAATGAGGAAAAAGTATATATGTTCAACACGGACACACTACTTTAAAAAGGTTTTTGATACTCATTTGGTAGACTTCGTGGATGCTGAACCCACAGATGTGGAAGGCCAACTGGACTTCCATTTTGGGTGCATGAGCAACGATTTCCTTCTCCATGGTAACGTCCCCTCCTGAATAGCTCCCCTAAGGCTTAGATCTCTGCTTACTGTCTCTCTTCAAGCCTCAAGAGACACCATACATTCTAGAAAGCTTTCCCTGACCTATTCAAGCTGCTCTTGTGCTTTTATCATTTGTTCCTGAATTTCTATCCACCATAGCCCTTGTCCCACCATATCAAAAATGTCTCTGATTAGTTTTCTGACTGGCCCATTTTATTCTAGTGTTTCTCAGCAACACTGAGCACATATCATTCATCCCCCTAATGTTTATTGAATGAAGAAGGAGTGAGTGGATGAGCTATAATGGCTTTACCTGTGTTCATCTTTTCAGTATTCTTTATATAATTTAGGAACAAGATTTTCTTTATCTTTCGGATGCTCTCCCATTATTCCTCTTCCTTCCTCTTTTGATAGACTTGCTCAAAGTTATCCAGGTGTCTGTTCTCTCCTCTGAGCAAGTCTCCACCCACAACAACACCCCTTCCCCTCTCTTCCCTTACTCCCACTCTCCTCTGCTGGGCCAGTTTCCACCTCTGAAATGACACTCATGACTACTAGCAATGAAGAGTTCCCTGATTGGCTGGAAAAGAGGCAACACTTCCTCTCTTGCCCTGTTTCAAGTAAACCTGCAGTTTCCAGAACTTGTTCATTTTTACACTCTATGCCTTGCTCTCTTCCCCACACCTTGTCCCCAACACAATATAAAATTTTGTGTTTTTTTCCTAAGTTGTCAAAGTATTATTTTTTAAAAGTTGTAAAAGTATTAATTCATTTGTATTAGTGACTTCTCCAATATCTGGTGCATCCTGCTAATAATTTGACAATATCTAAAAATCCTTCTAGTTCTACAAATGTCATTAATTCTATGATCAGTGATAGATCTTTCCCCAGGAGATTCTGTTCAGGGGATCTGCTACCAGACCTCAAATCGTAACAAGTGAAAGGGAAGCCTTGCCAAAGTGTGTGCCATTGGGTGTCATTGCAGGTGAGGGTGGGAATGAAGGAAATTAAAGTATTAAGTAGTGGGAGGCATTTGGAAGTTTTTGTCCTTGACAAATAAAACCCTCAATGCCACTTAATAGTGGCCTCAAATATGCCAGGAAGGTTAATTTTCCCTGGGGATTTTTTCCATTCGTTTCTCAGGTTTGCCTCCTCCTCTTCTTCAGTTTCCCCAGCTGGTGGTGATGCTCTTCAAGCCTGTTCAGAACTGCCATTGGTGAGGAGGAGTCACCATGACCATGGAAAGTTAAATTCCTTACTATTGAGGATTCCTTGATTTTGCTAAAAGTTTAGATTCCCAGGCCCTTCATTATAATTCTTGATACAGTGTCTATGACCTTAGTTCTGAAATCTGCACTTTACTTAGTGTTCAATTTAATGCATGAACAAATTGTCTATAAGAAAACATTACAAAAGAGTGAATGTAAAAGAGTAGGACACCACATACTTGTCTCAGAGAATCGGAGTTGAATTCTACCTGCACAATGGGAGACCCATGACTGAACAAACTCAGACATAACTGACTCTGTGCCTGCTGTTGTCCTCCTTCCTTTGTAAATTCAGTTGGTAGAAATCTTAATTTGATGGTGGTAGTGGAGGAGAACGCCCATTGCAAAATTGAATGAAAATACCGAGGTCTTTAGTCTATGCATGGGGAGGAGATACAGGGTCCATACATTTTAAAGGAAAATCTTGCCATGACTTATCTCCTCAACATGGCTCCTTGTAGCCAGAGAGGAGAAGCACCTGGGGAATGAGTCAGAAGTTATGCAGGCGCCTGTACAATCTGTCTTGTGGTTTCCATATTACCGTAAAAGGAGATTCTAAGCTGTAGCTGCCCTGCTGCATTGAGTCTCTCCTCTCTGGTTTGCAACTTGAAAGGCCAGGAGATGTCTCATTCCTTTGATACTCAGTGCTCCAGGAAACTTTAAAATATAGATTTCCCCCACATCTTACCAAATAGCCATGCTTACCAAGGAGTTAACTCTCAGATTCATAAAGCAAATGGTGCCAGGAGCACCATCCATGTGGTCAGCCACACCAACAGACATGATCATACGCTTGGCCCCAGCCTCTGAGCCTGAGTCAACAACTTTGAATTGCTGTGTAATGCTCAAAACTCTTACCAGCATCTTCTCTAGATGTACTTAACCCGGGGCAAACCCAGAACTTAAGTGCTTTGTGCTAATTTGAGCGATTCTCGGCTTTGGCTATCATTGATGCTATAATTGATTTCCTTCTGGAAAGGAAGGGGATGAATATTTTGAACTATGAAACTATCATTCCTGATTCATCCCTCTCTACTTGGCAGATTTAAGCATCAAATTCTCCATGACCAAAGTAATTGAAAAATGTCAAATGCTTTCCATTAGTGCACACTTGGAGGGACCGATATCACATCTTAATGTTAAAGTGTTTTTAGGGATAATCATCATAAGTATTTGTTACTTATGTGTTTCTGTTGCTAGGAAGTTTAATCGAAGTGCTACAAGTTGCTAATTTTGATTTGGATACCCACTAAAGACAGTATTCAGCCATATGTTCATGCACTCCTGTGCATGGTTTATTTTATTCTAGTGTTTCTATATCATCCCACCTAGAAAGTTCTGTGTTTAGCATTCTGCTGATTCTATTTATCAACAACAGCAAAAAAAAAAAAAAACCCCTTCGTACCTGATATTATGGCACACACCTGTAATCCCTGTGACTAGGAAAGCTGAAGCAGGAGAATTGCAAGATTGAGGTCAGCCTCAGCAACATAATGAGGCCTTATCTCAAGAATAAAAAAATAAAAAGGACTGTGGATGTAGCTCTGTGGTAGAATGCCTCTGGATTTAATCCCTAGTACCAAACTCACCCCATGCCCCCCCAAAATTCTTTCTCCTTAGAAGTTTTGGTATAGGAAAACATTACCTCAGAGTGAGCAGGAATAGAGGTTACTTCAGAGTAGATATTACTGCTGGCTATTAGTAATATTATGTTTGTGTTTGTATTTACATTGTACCTGATCATTTGTAAATAAATTTTTTATCTTTTGTCACATTAGATCTTATATAGATATTAAAATTATTCCACTTCCAGAGGGGGGAAAATATGGAACCACAATACAAGGATGATAAAAGAATACATAGTATTCCCATCAAATATGGACAACTGAGATTTGAATGGAAGTCTATCTGACTCCAAGTCCAGTGCCCTCCCAGTTTTATGTTGAAATCATTCTAAAATTCAACATGTTTGATAGTGGAATGGTGGCCATGCTGGACCCCAGTGATTATAATTTTCATGTAATCACATGGCTACCTCTCTCCATTGTTGTGTCAAGGCCGGTCCAGGTATATTGTGATCCAGTTTCCAAATCAAAGGCCATGTCATGAGATGTTTTAATCACTGCTTTCTCCTTCCTCTTTGATGTCTTCTTGTTGGCAATAGTATAGCCATTTGTTACGCACCCAATTAAGCCAGCAGTCTTGTAGTCTTTTGTAGAATGTGGAAACTTCTCGTTTTTTGCCTTGTGACTCTGCTCCATGGAGCCGACAAGAGAGATGGCGGAAAAGGTTACAGTCACTCCATTGCTCTATTATCATCTTCCACTGAGAGCTTATCGCTGATTTTGGTGTCAGAGCAACAGTCATTCTGAGGCCTTATGAAAGCCTGCATACTCTGCAGCAATGCAGACAGCCCCCCTGACCTTTGCGGCTGGAGATAATGACCAAGGCTGTGGCACAGTGACCTTTAGGCCAAGAGTGGGTGGCAGCACTTTCATTTCTGTGACATTCATTTTGCTTTGCCTCTGTCTGTATTTTTAATTGGAAGCATGTAGTGGTGTGAATCTGCCTGGTTCTCCCCCACCCTGAACTCTGAGTAGAAAGATTGTGTCAGGCTGACTCTTGTCATAAAGGAATGCTCTCAGCACTAAACTGGGGGTCATTAGTAATTGTCACAGTTACAGACCCAAAGGATATTACAAGAGACCTTTCGGGGAAAGATGCTCTTAGCAGAAGAGGGCCATTGTCCCACCTGGCCCAGCCCAAACTTCTTTCTCATTTTCATTTTTCCACCATGATCCCCTGAGATGAATCTAGCACTTGAATTTTTTTTTTCAAATGGCATATTTCATTGTTGTCCAAGTGGAACCACAGCCCTGTAAGCCATTTCTTCAAGGTCCATCTCAGACTTATGTTCTCTGAGATGCTGTTTGCTAAGGACTCTCTCAGCATCCTTCATTCCCTTCTGTGCTGCAGACAACACTCACCTATTCATTCCAAAGATCCTGCTATTTATTCTATTTAGTTCTTTGTCATTTGCCACTTCTATAATGTCCAAATTGTTTCTGCATGTTCATCTTATTCCCTCAAGACTTTTTCCCCCCTAACTACTTACCAAAGACAAAGTGGTCATGAAAATTTATAAGCACCTCCTGTGTGCCAGGCCCTGTGGTAGCTGCTTGACATCATTAATCCTCAAGAAAAACCTGCAGGTTAGGTGTTATTCTAGACACAGTATTATATGGGTCAAGGGTCACCCACATGCTGTTGAGCAGGGGAGACACACTACTGTGTAGCTGCCATATGTCGAGGCAGGATGCCACCCACTGGACACTTGTTGGGGGAGGGGAAGGTAGAGGCTCAAGGCATGTATGACAGTAGGCTCCTGGGAACCCCACACCTGGACTACCTTTCCCCTGTATCACCCACTCCATAGCCCCAGAAGTATTTTGGATATTCAAGTTCACCCATGATAATGCTCTTAAACCTGACAGTGCTTCTGGCTGAGTCATGTAGGTACATTACACTGAGGTTCAAGCAATGGCATCTAGCTAGAGCAGGTGTTCCCTGACAGGACCCCATGAGAGTGTGATTGGGAAAATGCCACAATAGTGTCACTCGTCCCTCAGCTCACTCAGACATACTCATTGGTGTGGTCACAGGTGGGCCCTGGGGAGACTCTCTGGGAAACAGGACAGCCAGGTCCTGACCCTAAGGGAGCTGAGACCTTATCAGGAGATTCTTCCTCCTTCCTCAGAACTGCCCAATGATACAGAAGAAAAAAGTTCTCAGAACTTAGATGGAGTTGGCAAAGTGACAGTTTGACAAAAGGTAGAGAGAAGAAAACAAGCTATGGGAGTAAAAATCACACACACACACACACTCACACCAAATTATCCTTACTAAGAAACAATTTAGTGTCAAGATTTACTTTCTCCCCACATTCAAAGTTATGTTTTTTATTTTCAGAAAACTCAGAATAGAAGATAATAGTTTTCTCTTCCTTTGAGTTCTATGATTTGGACAGTCTGCACCCTAGAACACCCAGAACCTCAAACTTCCTTCCCTCTTCAGTCACATGGCTGCCCAGCAGAGCTTTTCACTCACGTCTGGGGCGCTGGTGCATCACAGGAATAGAGCAATCATGCCCTCCTCCTGGGGGGCATGTGGAACAGCATTTCCAAGGCAGCAGGATTGACGCCTAAGATCGTGGAAGGGGACAACAAGGTGCCAGCGTCCTAGAAGAACAACTGTGCTTTTTTGTTCCATGGACTTTAGAAATTGCGCTTCTGCTCGTAAATCGCCATGTAACCGTGTCAAAGATTATGTCAGGTTTTTATGTTTATCTATACAGGTACATTGTTGTTCCCGATGATTCAAGCAGCCATGCTAGTGGGGAAGCTTGGTTCACCTCACAAAGTGCTTAACAAGAGACCTGGCAACAGCAATGTGTTACCTCTTTTGTTTGTTGGGCATCTTCCCACCCACTCACTCAGCCACAGACTGAATGAAATGTGCTCTCGTGCTTTGTGTAGGGGAAAAAAGAATGAAAATAATGGCCATTCAGGCAAAATAAAGCTTTATGGCGCTTTTCAGAAAGCAGTCTTGTTTTCATTGTTGTCACTGTGTTCACATAATGGCCTTATCTTTGTCCCCCATTGAAACACACCCAAAGCAACCCTGCACCCCAACAAATGTATGCCCTGAAAATAATCAACAAGGAAGGTGTGGGCCTGAGAGGGTGCTGAACCAGCTGTCTTCTTAGACTTCACTGCTTGGCACAATAGACAAGGTGGCTATGGACGGCAGGAAGAGACTTACTAGAAAATTAGCTTTGCTGCTGTCTGTCAACACCTGAGGAGGGCAAAGCAGGATTGTCACCATTGTACATGTGGATCGAGCACGTACTATGCAGCAGGCATGGATGTTGCTGGCATCGTTTGTGTACCGGGTAATCTTCCCGAGCCCCTCTGAGGAGGAAATCATTATTATTCCCATTCTAGAGAAGAGGAACCCGAAGTCTAGAGAGGTCAAGTGACCTCTCCCACATCACCTAAGAAACGGTGGAGTCAGGATTTAAATCCAGAAGTCATCTGACTCTTCCTCCCTCCTACACACCAGATACTAGTATCTTCACTAGCACTCAGTGATCCCTGGGATTAAATCTCCCAGGCTTACTAATTATGGGGGTGACTCGTGGATGAGGATCAGAAAGTCAGGGAGAGATATTTTAAGAACTGTCCCAAAGCAGATTGTTCCAAGTTTGCCTCTGGCTTATCTTCATGATGGGCTTATTGAGGAGCTACACGTTGTAGTGTATCTATCCTAAATGTTTGAGAAGCAGCCTGGACTCGGGCCAGTGTGTTCTGTGACAGCTTAGTGAACACAGACTGTTCACTGCTCCTCTCTGTGGTTTGGTAGCCTCAGTTTTTAACCATAACTCTGGCTAGTTGAGAGCTGGGCCCAGTGGCTCAAGAGGCTGAGGCAGAAGGATCGCAAGTTCCAAGCCAGCCTCGACAAAAGTGAGGTGCTAAGCAACTCAGTGAGACCCTGTCTTTAAATAAAATATCAAATAGGGCTGGGGATGTGGCTCAGTGGTTGACTGCCCCTGAGTTCAATCCCTGGTATCAAAAGAGAGAGAGAGAGAGAGAGAGAGAGAGAGAGAGCACTGATGTAGAAAATCATCAAGATCTTCATGGCAAGTTCTCAAGTTTTCAGATTCTCTAAGCAGCTCCCTTCATGTTGACTCCCGGGTAGTGGTTTATTTCTGTGACAAGGACAAGAAACCCACTGGGGTTACAAGGACCATTGAGACCTCACTTACCAGCCCTGAAGAGATCCTTGCTTTTGTGCACAGCATGCTTCTTCCATCTCCAAAGGCTGTCTACATCTGCCTATTCTCCTAGGTCCAGACAAAAATCCCACTTTCTCAATAAAAACCCTCTTGTGTGCATCTTTTTCCAACTCCACACTCAGAAATATCACAATGGTATCTTGAAATCAATCGTGGTAGGAGTATTTATGCAACATGAAATTATTTATGCAACAAGAAATTTTCAAACACTACAAATAAGACCTTTGCTCTTGCTATTTTGAGAGCTGATTTACCAGCTCATTACTGCCTATACCTAATGCCCCAACAACTTAACACCCCCCCTTTGGCCATCTTTACAGTTGGCTCCAGGAGGATCATTAAGTTCTTTCTATCTCAGCAGCAGTGTTGTTGTACCTTGTGTATAGTAAACAGGGTCTGTTAATGGAGTAGACTTTTTCTCTAAAAGTTTGAAGCTGATGTTCAGTTGCTTGAAAGTAAATCTTTCAAATTATTAATTCTCATCATCTATCGACTCCTTCAGCCATCTATTCATACTAATGAACATTTACAATGTGTCAGATATGGGACGTCTCTGCCCTCAGGAAGCTCACATTCTTGTCAGGAGAGACAGAAAATAAGGAAACAAATATCTCATTAGATGCTGTGTGATGGGAGCAAAGGATTCAGAAAGACTAACCTAGAAGGCTGGAATAGAGGAAATGGCAATTGAGTGGTATAGTCTCAGATTGGGATGATGTATTGTTTTCCTATTGCTGATATAACAAATTGCTTCAGACGCTTTCACTTAGAACCATATCAAATTTATTATCTTATAGTTCTGGAAGTCAGAGTCTAAAATGACCTGGGAGACTTTTGTTTCTTGAAGTCCCGGAGGCTTCCAGGAAGAATCTATCTCTTTGTAGCTTCTGGAGGCCGGTAGCCTTCCTTGGTTTATGGCCCCGCATCTCTCCAACCTCTGCTTCTGTCATTCTCTTCCCTGACTCTGATTTTCCTATCTTCCCCCCCCCCTTTTTTTTTTCTTGTAAGGACTCTTGTGATCCCAGTAGGTATGATAGCCCACTTGGACAATCCAGGATAATATCCCCATCTCAAGATACTTAACTACATTTGGAAAGTCTCTTTTGCCACATAAGGCAGCATATGCACAGGTCCCAGGGATTGGGAGGTAGACATCTTTCCAGAGGTATTACTCTGCCTACCACAGGAGCTGCCTCTCAGAAAAGTTGATGTCTGTGAGTCACAAAGGAGGGGAACTACCTGCAAAGATCCTGGCTCTGACATAGCCTGGAGCTTCTGAGGAAGATGGCAGCATGTCTGAGGTGAGCAGAGGGGCTGGGGAGATAGAAGGACCCAGGTACCTCAGCACGAGGGGCCAGAAGAACAGCATCGATTTCATTCTGAGGGTGATGGAAAGAGGGCAGAGGACTCCAGAGTTGTGTTTCCACTGGGCTAATACATGCCTGAGTGGAAACTATTCCTCTTGTAACTGTCTAAAGCAGTACTGTCTGGTAGAAATATGTAAGCTACATTTGTCATTTTAAATGTTCCAGCAGCTACATTTTAAAAGTGAGAAGAAACAGGTGAAATTAATCTTAATGAAATATTACATCTACCCCAATATATCTGAAGTATTTTCATTTCAGTGGATATTCAATATTAAAATATTTTTATGATTTATTTTACTTTCTTTTTGTTTAGTGGCACATCATCTACACCCAGCATATGTCTCATGCCTAAAGCGCATTACAGTTGGGACTAGCTAGATTTCATCATTTGCTCAATTGCCAAATGTGGTTGGTGTCTGCCATTTTGGAGAGTACACGACTGGACACTGTACTCAGAGTCCTATAAAGAGTCTACTCAGGAAGTGTTTGGGAAAAATGGTCAACATCAGGGTGTCACAAAGAATATGGGCCACCTGTCACTTCTGTTAGCTACCCCCATCTTTGAAGGCTCAAAATTAAGTCACAGGAAGTAGAAGAGGAACCAGGAGATTCTAGAAAGGAATGTGTCTCCTGGGGGGGCTAACAAGACTCAGTTCCAGACTCTACTGGACCTTTGCTTGGCTGGTACACCCAAGAAAGATCCTGTCTCTGTCCACTTGATTGATGTTTAATATTACCTCTGTGCTTACCCTTCACATCTTTATTTTCCTATAAGAGTTTTAGCCAAAGCCAGAGTTTTTTGTTTCATTTCTTTATAGGCAGAGCCATTTATTCAACTCATTATACTGATATAACTGAAATCAAGGGTAGAGGTCAAGAACTAGAAAAATTCCAAAAAACATTGAGAGGGTCTCTGTTGCTAAGGTAAGAAGTAGATCCCAGACACTTCCAAGTTATACACATGCTTTCATGAACTCTTGCTGTGACCTGAATATTAACCACAAAAGTCCAGTCCCTAAAGCTCAGTACCAAGAGAACATCATGTATATCTATTTAGATTTTTACAGTGATATTAAAAGGGCTTATGAAACAGAAAATAAAGATCTGAATTAAACATTTAGGTCATGGTGGGTTGCATAAAGGCTAGCTTATGAGAAGCTATTCAGTACTGCACAAGGCAATAAAAATAACACGTTGTTTATTAGAATATCCTGTTTAGAGCCAGCAATGTGAAACACACTCTAGGCTCACAGCTTCTAGGGAAAAGGCTGGCGCAGAGTTTCCTTTGGTTGCTAGATTCTGTAGGCGGGCATCTCAACCCTGGTGTCCAGGCTAGGTGTATGAACAGCCCCATCAAAAGGCAGTTTGATATTTTGATATACAGTAACAAAAGCTTCCATGTGCAAGGACAAAGGTGACTTCTTTGAGGGCCTTGGGGCATTAGAGCATCAGTCAAATTACCAGTGACTCTAATTAGTGTTCCCACAAGCTGTAGCAATCTAGATCTGCATTCCACAAAGGAATGGAATGTTTCTCTCTCTCTCGGATAACACATTAGTGAAAGTTCTTTCTGGATGTGTTTCGCCCAATTATAGAGTCATAAAAGTGCACAGGAGAAGCAGCCATGGTACAGAAACCTGCTACTTTGAAAATTAGCAATGATCTTTGAAATCAACTGATTAACAGATATTTATCCAGGTTCTATGAAGTGCTACACTCTTTAGGGAGACTTAGGAAGCACCAGGTTCCTATTTTCCAGGGAATTAAGGACTAGTTGTTAATAAAATAAAATAAAATAAAATAAAAAATCTATGCAGTGATAAGTAACAGTATATAGCACCAATCTGGCACACGGGGTCAAGGTCTGTTTTGGGAACAGGGAGACCTCAGCTCTCCCATGAACTTAGCCACTTATGAGCACTTATGAGCACTGCCATCTCTGATTTAGTAATTATCTAGCAGAGACAATAGCTGCTAGATCACCAAAGACTCACTTGCTGTGGACAACTCACTTTACCTCTCTGGACCTCATGATCCACTTCATGAAATTATGAGAGTTGAAACAGACCCTTCTGGTGGTGATAATGGCTCCATGTAGTGATGTCTGGCTTTATGCTGAATGCACTAAGTACTTTATGTGAATTAGCTCTTAGTTCTAAAGCAGACTTAACTAAGAGATGGCTTCTGTTAATCTCAACCGACATCAGCTGAGGTTTAGGGTCAGTGCTCTAACCATAATCAATGAGCATTGACTAATGCCAGAGCTGAGATTTGGCAGCATGTCTTTGTGCCTGTAAAGTCTGGGGTCTACACCTGCTGAGGACAACGCAGCTATCACACTCTAGTACTGAGGACCTTAAAGAATCAGCTGAACACTGTGTGGGGAATAAAAATGGTGAAGACTGATGGGGGAAATCACGCTGCACTAAAACATGGATGAGGCATGAGAAAAGCATCACAGAAAATACCGTTGTCTGTGGCTCAGAGAAATGACAGCCTAACCATACCAGAATACCAGGGTGCTGATACTCAGTCTCTTCCTGGGATGCACTAATCAGTCAATGAGGTCTCAGTGTGTGCCATGTAATCATGGCCCCTCAGCCAGGGAGCCTTCACACAGTAGGTGGAGCCACTGGGCAGGGACTCCAAGCTGCTGCATGACAATTAGTCTCACCTTTTCAACCTTTTCATTTTATACCAGTGTCAGCCACAGCTGGGGGAGCTGTGAATTTCACTTTAGCCATAATGTTTAGTGAACACACCACACACACAGGCACCCACAAAGTCTTCACTTTGAGAAAGAGTCGGTTCAGTTTCCTTCGCTTATACAACTGATGCCACCCATGGACTCTTTTGCTTAGATGGCTCATTGGCCACAAACCCGTTTCGTTATGTGTTGCCCACTTACCTTGACTTCCTGCACAGTCTCTTGAATAGATAGTTGATCTCCTTATCTCAGAGAATTGCTTCCCCGAGTGTAGTGCTGGAGTCAGTAGCTTTGATACCATCGAGACAAGAAGGTATTAAACCACCCTTTTTGTAATTGTTTTACTTGTACTTTTTCATGTCTGTTTCATGAAAAGATGATGTGGTTAGATTGAAGCTGGGCCTTGCCGAGGGTGTCATTTATGCTGGGGTTACCCACATCATCACGTGGCTTACCTTCTTTTGCAGCACGGTGATCTTATCTTCTTTGCTGCACCTTGCCTTAGAGCACAGCTCCTTTCTAGTTTTGTGTGTGTGTGTGTGCACACCCTCATAAGTGTGCATTCGACGTGCGTGGTGCTTTGCTCCTTGGCAGCAGCTTGTCAAATGATCCTTTATCATTTATCTATAATGGAAACTGACTGGTTGGGGGCCTTCGCTCTACGCTTAGATAAAAAAACAAGCTTTCACTGGCCGTTCCACTTGGGAATTTGGAGCAAAGTTTTCCTTAAGCGGATGCATTTCTTTTTAGTTTAAGCTGGTTATTCTTTTGTTCCCTCTATGTTCCAGGAACTGAGCTGGCTACTCAGGGTACAAAGATGAATATGACTGAGCTACTGTCCTTGAGGGAGTCTCAATATAGCCATAGAGAGAAAACATGTTAACAAATAGCTAGAATTTCACTCAGGAAGGGCCAAGGAGGTGCCACGAACAGAGTTCTGTGGAAGACAGATGAGGGAGAGCAGGAAAGGGCCAGGGGAGACTATGAAAAGGAATAGGCATTTAAACTTTATCTTCAAAGTCAAGTACAAGTTTGCCAGTTAGAGAGGAAGAAAATGTTCCCAGCAGAGGGACTAGCAAAAGAAGCAAATGAAGATGTGAAAGTGTGAGCTATGTTTGGCATGTCCTGAGCAGAGCAGGTACATCAGGAGGGGGCTGTGGAAAGATGACTGGCCCCTCAGAGGAAGGAATTGGTGCATTTTCCTGAGATGTGTAGCCATGGGTATATGTTTTAAAATTTAATCCAATGGGGCTGGGGATATAGCTCAGTTGGTAGAGTGCTTGCTTAGCATGCACAAGGCCCTGGGTTCAATCCCCAGCACCACACATACATACACACACCAAAAAAATAATAATAATAATCTGACAAGTGTATCAGAGACCCCAGGAAATCAAGACTTTCAGGGACTTTGCCAAAATGAAGAGTGTTGCCACCCTAGTCAGAAGAGCAGTGCCTGCAGTTGTGCCTGTTCTGGCTTAGCCTGGGCTTTCCCTTCACATGTTATTTAGCTCTCCTAGTACCTGGCTTTGCTGGCATCCTACAGATGACTCAAAGAAGATATGTCTCATCTGGCCCTTGAAAAGCCAATGGACCCTGAACCATGACACATATAACAGTTGCTGTGTGTGGTTGTCACTGCAGTGCTGCTGAGGAGAAGGAAAGAGACCCATGCTTGGGATATGGGACTTGGGGTCTTGCCACGGACTTTACCACTCTCATACTGGATGACCTTAGACAAGTATTTCTCTCCAGGCTCCAATTTCGTCAGCTGTAAAATGAGGGAGCTGGACATTCTGGTGTCTGTGGTGCCACTCCTACCTTGTCTGAGTCTGCCTTACCTCTTGAATTTATAGACATCAGAGTGGAACAGACTGACCATGAAGTGTTTCCTCTGAACGTGGAGCCTCTAGGATCTTTATGTCTTCAACAAGGAAAAGAAAGATCATGAAGTGGCCCTGTGAGTTTGCTCCCTCCTCCATCTTCCTACAGCAGAACAGCAGGGAGATGGAAGGAATAAGAACCCAGTTTCTGGTCTGAGTACTCTTGGGTTTGGACATTTGGAGAACTCAGCCCAGGAATGGAGCATCATGAGGGATACAGGGGTGAATAAGGAGGGTGGATAGAGAAAGAGGCTGCTGTAGGAAGCAGTCGAGGGTCATAGGCCTCCAATGAATGCAGGCAACTCAAAGCCCTCAGCCCACTCTCACTCTGCAAATGTAGCAGGCCTAGGCTCACGGCCCATCCACCCATCCACAAGAGGCTCCCCATCTGTGTGTCTTCTCTACTCACCCTGTTTTCTACTTTGAAGACTGAAGATTTTCAACTAATATGCTTTGAGGGCTTCCTGGGTCCATTTTCCACAGCAGGCTGAGTTTGGGAGGAGGGGACCTATGGCTGCCCAGTTGGCCACAGCCTTGGATGCTTATTCAGAAACAAGGGGCCATAGGCAGGGGTAACTGAGAGCATAGCTTTTGACACCATGGGCATGCCACTGACCTGGGCGTGCCACTGACCACTGACTTGTCATACAGTCTTCTGTATAGTGACATCATCTCTGCGGGCCTCATTCTCGTCTGTGAGGTGCAAGTGCAGTACTTCATAGGACTCTTGTGAGAACCAGCTTCAGATGCTTAACGCTGGGCCCAGTGGATAGTACATGGCCCATAAACAGTAGCTTTAAAAAAATCTGTTATTGTTAAGATCTAGAAAAGCAACCTAGAGTCAATATGTAGAAGTTCCTCTCTACCAAGACAAGGAATCTGGACTCGATCCTGCAGCCTAGTGCAGCTAGTGGAGATGTTCTGGCAGGAATGACATTAAAGAAATTAGAGTTTGGGGAAATCTTCACCTGTCATCAATTCAGGGAGCATTGGAAGAAAGAAGGAATGTTGGCAAGGAGGCTGGGTCAGTAGTGCCCAAGTAACGTGGATGAGGGCCCAGAGAGGTGGCGAAGGGAATGGAATGAAAAAAACGGTCTCAGTGAACTTTAGAAGGGAAGATGGCCAGGGAAGGATGGATGGACACCCAGCTTGAAGACCTTAGGGGAGAAAGAAGGAGCAACCAAAGATGTTTTGAGGAAGCATCAGTGATGACTTTGACCCAAGCTGAATTGTGAAGGGGGTACATAATGCTGCTGTCTCTCCTGGGGAAGGCCACCATTCTGGCTTGCTGGACTCAGGTCCCAGTATCCTGAGGGCAAATCTTGGCAGGTTAATTGGTTTTCACATTTGAATCCTGCTTTCTCCAAAAGAGGGTTTGAAATGATTTTACATCTTATACTTTCCCCATAAATAGAAATCAGCTGAGACAGGGATGAACAGTGAAAGGAGGAGAGAATAGAGGGAGACACAGCAGAGGAACGAAGGAGAAAATAATCGGACACTAGGGGGTTGCTAGTCACAGAATGCCCACTTGTGGCCTTAGGTCTGAGTGTATCCTTTCTAACCCTCTCCCATTCCAAGGGAAGCATCTTTCCCAGAAGGGACAGAAAAACCAGGTTATTTTGCCTCTTCTAACCTCCAGAATCACCATAGGGTATTTCTCGGTGGTATTTTTAATCTTTCTTTCCTTTGTAATGTTAGAAGCAAGAGCAGGTGCCTTCCTCTCCAGAACCCAAACAATCCCCAAGTAAGAAGGAGAAGGAGAGAGAGAGAGAGAGGAAACAAGAAAGAGCTAGAGAAATGGGGAGAGACAGAAGCCCCTGACAGCAGGCACTGCCAGGTGACCCGTGGTCGGTGGCGGCAGCTGTGGTGGCCACAAAGTGATCCAGCTTGTGGCTTTGCTTCCTCTCCTCCTTTCTCTTTAGTAGTACAGCATCATTCAGCCCTAGATCTCTCCGTGTTTCAGAGTCTGAGAGGTGGGTGAGGGCACCCTGTGTCTCCCAGAGCCCCTGAGGGGTTCACAGCTGCCTCCAAATGCTGGAGGCTCCTTCTCCACCAGGGTGAGCCGTTGGGTGGAACAGGGAGAACTAGACAAAGTTCTTTCCCTGGGTTCTCTGCGAATGCTGCCGAATGCTAACGGGAGACTCACTTGGCATTTGGTAAGTGCATTGAATGTTTTTACTTTTGATGCCTAAGCTTCTCTGACTTCCGTAAGATATTGTTGTCGAGGAAGGTGGTGATATTCTGGCCTCCTCCCTCTCCTGCGGTGTGACAGAGCAGAGATAGTTATCTCTACACCCAACTCAGTGTTGGTTTTTGTTTTTTGTTTTGTTTTGTTTTATTTTGTTTTGTTTTAGGGGTGAGGGTGGGGTGGGTAACAGCTTTGATAAACCATCCAGTGGGCTTCTGCTAGTCAGGATTTCATGGTAGTGACCACAAGGCCAGGTGGTAGCCTTGTCAAGCAGGCAGAAATGGAGATAACATCTTCTCTCACCCCCCCCTCCCACCCCCTGTGGCAAGCCAAATTCTGAACCCACCACTCCTGGGATGTGGAAAGAGAGAAACTGGGTGAGAAGTTGTGTTTGCTGACCTTTGGTTCACTCTGTCCTCTGTGCGGCCCGCCCAGCAGTGGCTGCATCCAGGAAGGGCCCCTTTCTGGAGGGGGAAAGGCAGCCGAGCACACATCTCACCCTCTAGGACCTTGTCTGCTTGGGAATCCTGAGGCTCAGAGTATAGAACCAGTGTTCCCAGGCCCAAGTCACTGCCTATGAGAGCTGGGACAGGATTTGAGGTATTCAGGCTCTGAGCCCAAGATCAAGAGCCTTCTGGGCCAAGTGTAAAAGAGCTTGGTGCCGCAGCTGGACAGAGCTGGACCAAATCCTACCTGAGAACCAAGGAGATTTTGCCTTCCCCCAGCCCGCTGTGAAGCCCTCAGTCCCACCACGAATGCTCCGGAACCCTGTGGGTCAGAAGCGGAGGATGTCAGGATGAGAGCACAAAGCACCTGTGGGCAAGGCATGCCCCCCACCTCTGTGAGCAGGCTCTCTAGGCTCCAGAGCTGGGCTGCCAAAGGAAAACAAGGCCCCCAAGCTCAGGCAGTGAATAGGGTTCACCCCAGAACAAGTTCTAGCTGCTGCTGCAGACCCTGCCCTCAGTCACCACTGAGTGCGAGCTTAGGACCAATGCGCCAAGCCCTTTCCTGTGGACACAGACTACCTCTTGTGCTTGGTCCCCTGTGGGGAAGATTCCTCTGTCCAGCCCCAGCCCCAGCCCCAGTCCTAGCCTGCTAACCACAGCAGGGAAGGACCTGACCCGTAGCTCATCTTCTTCCAATCTGGGTATCCACCCTCTCATTTATCTTTTTAAATATATTCACTTAATAAGGCAAGCAGTAAAAATTTCAGACAACATATTGGACTCTAGCCTCCACATTAGACACTGCTGGTGACATTATGGCATCTGTGGCTAGCCCTATGTGGGATTTTTTTTTCTTCCCATACTCCTAGCACCTCTGGAGGGGACCACTAAGTCTCACAACTCCACGTTTAGTCATTTACCTTATATCTTACAGAAAGGAGCACTGACGGTTGCCAATCTTATAGAATACAATGAATGAGGCTCTCTAGAGTCACAAACTCACTTTACAGACCCAGGGTCCCTGCCACCACATGTACTAAGTAGATCTGTAATGATGCAATGCAGTGGGTAAGCATGTAGTCCATGGACTCAGGTAGACCTGTATTCAAGTTTGGACTACAGCATCTATGAGCTGTATGGCTTTGGGCAAGTCACTTAATGTCTTCATTTCCAGGAGATAATACAGATTGAACATCCCAATCCAAAAATCCAAAATGCTCCCAAATCTAAAACTTTTTGAGCACTGGCATGAGGCCACAAGTGGAAAATTCCACACCACGGAATTTTGTTTCTTAGACAAAGTTATTTAAAATATGGTATCAAATTAACTTCAGATTATATGTATAAACTATATATGAAACATAAAGGAATTTCTTTAGACTTAGGTACCATCCCCAAGATACTTACTACATATATACAAATATTCAAAAATTTGGAAAAAAAAATCCAAAATCCAAAACACTTTTGGTCCCAAGCATTTCAGATACAAGATACTTAGCCCATATTTATATTTATTTTTAGCGTGATTAGATAAACTAAATGAAAAATACAGGCAAAGAAAGACATTTTTCAGTGAGGAATAAAGGGTCAATACAGATGTACAATTATCATCATCATTATCATTAATATAATTGTTGTCTAGGCTTGGTCCATATGTTCATTATGGGTAGGCTATGCTATGACGCATGACACATAGCACCTAGTAAATATTGTTGGATGAATGTTTTGAAAGATGACCAGGGCAAATGCTCCCTTGCAAGAAAAAAAAGAAGAGAATTCTCTAGGGAATGGAGTTAGAGCCAGAAGACACTAAGTAATTGTGGTTTAATCATGTTCCCCTGGAAGTGAAAGCAGAGGGAAACTGTGACTGGCCATGCTTCAACACCCATGAGCATGAGGCCTCATATCTAGAGCAGGTTGAGCATGATCTGACTGCTGCTTTCCCCTCTTCTTTTCTAGAGAAAAATTCCAGAAAGGGAATTCTTTAGGTCTGAGGTTTCAGGTCAACTTTGGCCCTGTACAGAGATACCCATGGGCTGAGATCAGGGACCTGCTGCCTTTTTGGTTGCATAGCATACCCTGACCAATGGGGCAGGGATCAGACCTGGATGTCCAGAAACAGATGGAGAGCTTTTTCCCATTTCATTCCAGATGTTTGGTTCTGTGTTGTCACAGGTAGAGCAAAACCACAACAAAGTCCAGGCCAGCTCTGGATCAACCCATGTCAATGATCAAAGGAGGAGGAGGGGGTCAGGATTAAACCAGCAAGTAGGGGTTGGGCCTGAGCAAGTGGTGATTAAAATGGCACTTTTTTCTAGAGCTATTGGTGGAAAAGTGGACTAGGGCATCAGGGAGTAGGGGAGAGAAGACAATAGCTAAGTATGAATAGGTCAGGGAACCCAGGTTGTGCCACTGGCTGTGCTGATCTCAGAGATCACCCCTGGCAGTAAGAACAGAGAATCTATGCAGAGAAGAGCTTGGCATTCAAACTGAAAGATTCGGAGGGCTGCTTTGCTTCACCTCACAGTTGGTAAGTGACCCAGGGTATTTATCCCTCAAGCCCCTTTTTGAGCATCATGGACATTTTCTCTGCCAGCCCCTGTGCTGGCAGGAAGGCCATAGAGATGAAAACGATGGCTCCCACCCTTCAGGCTATGCTTTCACAATATGAAGTTCCTTTATACAAAGCAAACAGCTCAGTTGCTTCTAGAGGTTTCCAAATATCCAGTTTTTTTTTGGCATCATAGGAAGAAATGACCAGGTATTAATTCATTTGGTGGGGTCCTTGATGATTTCAGAGCAGAAGGAGACAATGAAGACTGTGCCCCCTCAATTGGCTCTTTAGAGGGGTAACTGGTGCACTGGTGTTGTGGCCATCAGGGAAACTCAGAGGAAGGCTGCAGGCCAACATGAGACATGACTTGGAGTGGGTGTGTCTCCGCACTCCCAACAGGCTCCCTGTCAAAGGCAAGAAAGGAGGTGGCTATTGTCTTGCTTTTTGTTTTTCACATGTTAAACTTGTAGTACCTGCTACCAAGCCTGTATTAACGTGTGCAAAGAGGGGTGGGGTTGGCAGCGTGTAGCATGCATTGATTGATATACGTGCATCCTAAACACTCCATAATTATCGGAGCCCCACCTGTGCTGAGCTTGTGTTCACCAAGCTCCAGCCCACACCTGGAATCACCTCAATCAAATAGACCTGGTTCTTTTCCATACTCAGTTTATTTTCCTACTGTGATATATTGACAAGTCCATAGTGGATATAGGAAAAGAACAAGGAAGAGAGTTTTCATAACAGCATCCCCAGACCACAAAGCAAGAACAATGGGCACTGGCCTCGGATCTGTCCCTGTCCTTCCACATCCCTTTTTTCCCCCTCATCTCCATCCAGAGAGAACATTGGAGGAGAACAAAAGATGAGATTAGAGAGGACCTCAGAAGTCAAGGTGGGGATTTTGTACATGACTACACATGTAGGGAACCCCTGTAGGGTTTTTTAATAGGGAAGACCCTGGTCCCCCATTTTACCTAACTGCAGTGTGCACCGGGTTTGTCAGTTGTCTTAGACGAGACAGGGCCTGATCCAAGACAATAGGGGTGGGAAGGCAGAAAGAGTGGGCACGTAGTGGATGAATCTTTGAGGACTCAGTGGCTAATGAACATGAACCATGATAGGGAAGATTGCAGAGAGATTCCCAACTTCCCTGCTGAGGTTGGCTGCTGGTATCTCCAACTGGAATGGAGAACCCAGGAGGCAGTAAGCTGCACATGAAAGCTATGAGTTTGGTTTTGAAAAATGATGTGTCTGGAGACCCCACTGGACAAGTAGATAGAAATGTTCAGGGGGAAAAAAAAGAAAGATTCATGGAGATATATAAAGGAGAATGAGTCTAAAACTGGAGGAGAGCTCTACTCTAGAGGTAGATGTTGGGGATTTATGTAGCGCCCAGGGCAAGTGTGGAATGTGAGGTTCTCAGCCTGCTGATCTCAGCCTGCTGCCTGTGGGATTGCCATTTTATGGGAAGTGGAGGTGGGGAGCCTGTGTACAGATGAGGAGAGAATGGCCGTGGGGTCTGAGGACAACCAGTGTAATGTTTCATGTCTCTTCTCATTCTGTCATGATGAGTGCTTGAAAAATCAGGGCCAATAATGAAGTTCCTCTGTTTTGGCTCCCCTCTCAGTCCACACGTAAAGCAGTGTGGACCAGAGCCGACCCTCAGTGACGTTTCAGGCCACACTGCCATTCTATGCAGCTTACAGCAGCTGCAATGATACCAGCATGTGCTGGCTAAACAAGTATATGCCATGTAGACTCTATTTCAGCTGAGTGCCATCTATTTGAAAAGAAATGTAAACCAATTTTTGTCTACCAACTGTTGTGATCAAAGCTTAATCATTAAAAATATACCCATTACTGGACATATTGAAAGAGGTCGGTGGAATGGAGTAGGCAACTAAGCAATACTTATGGATATTGATCTGTACCTCGGGAATCACAGAACTTGAGTCTTTCACATGAATATCAGGGAAGCTCTTTACTTTTCAATTCATGGTGAGTTTCCATTCCAGTGACAATCACTGAAGGTAAGAAAGGGTTCATAATTTTTCCTACCTTTAAAGGTGAATCAAATGGCCCCCATGAGGGTTGTACCTGAAGATAATAATCTGAAGCAGAGCATCCTAGTATTTCAACAGATCATTTGAGTTGGGAATGTATAAATAAGCTACTGAGGAGTTTGGAAGTCAAAAGACCTGGGGATGCCCCACTCCATCATCCTAAGGCTCCTCACCTGTGGTATAATGAGGGTCATAAATGGAAGTCACTGATTGTCATGACAGTTAAATGTGTATGGAAACTGCTTGATGAGGTGAGGTGGTGGGCACTGGCTGTTCACGTTAGTATCTTGTCTTTGGGAGAGGCTTTGCTTTCAGATCTGTCTCTTGTCCCTGGAAGGCCATTCCAAGAGCTGATGGTGTTTCTGCAGTTTCTGCTTTTGAAACCTTTGGCCCACGCAATTTTCCCTTACCCTCTCCGCTTGCCTGATGTCAGAAAGATTATATGATTGACTGATAGAACACCAGCAACCCGGAGAGATATTGTACCACGGCCCAGGGCTATACTTTCCATTTTTATTAAAATTCTTATTAACTCATAGCCCAAGAGCTTTTAAGCCAAGCCTGATCTCCTTTAGGGCCCCTCGATTTGATCAGAGCAATTTGTGTGCAGTGTTCTGGCCCCACTTTATGCAGATACAGTGAAGACAGCAGCCCAGAGATGTTACTCCGCAGGTTACAAAGGCCCTCTTTCCTTCCACAGTACCACTACCACCTGGCTGTGCAGACACTCGAGCTCCACAATGAGTCCATTCCCAGGATTGAAGACTTCCAGTTCCTTTGAAGCTCTAAATGTTTCTAGGAAAAGTAACTACCAGTTATTTATAGCTCAGTGATGCTGAAAGTGTTGACTCCTATTCTGAGGACAGAGAACTCTGGAGGGAAAAGAATCCTGCAAGGATGATGGTCCTGAGGGAAGATAGCCCATCCCAAAGGGGAGCAAGGAAGAGGAACTGGAGGCTCTGGGTGTACATAGCTCACAGGACTGCTGAGGGGTGCCTATGTCTGAGAAGCTCTGCTGCCCTGTGGTGTGAACAAATTGGGGTCTTCATCTTTAGGTGGGGCAGGGCCCATTGCCTGGTCTGTTGGGTAAATCTTCACCTCTGTTCTTCCCCTTGGGCTTCATGGTGAGTTTTATCTTTCAATTGGTACTTGCTTCAGGGCCTCCTGGAATTACATTTACCATTGCACTAATAGGCAGTCTTAAGCTTAATGCCATCACCTTGGTAGTTTGCTAAACTGTGGAGCACCTGAAATAGCAACTTCTTTGCAGCTTGCTGACTTGGAGCCATTTATTTCCTGGCATTACATGTATCTGGAGTCGTCGGGATTTATGTCCACATTCATATCAAGGTGCGCATGTGCAGAACTGAGACTAGAGGGTGGTCGCATTGTTCATAGGGATAAACCTTGGATTTCCAGCATCATTGACATATTTGATGGCCATAAGTTAATAGGTACGTTAGCTCTTGAAACTACTCATAAATGAAAACCTGGGCCTCGGGTCTGTTTAATAGATGATGTCCACTCTTTTGTGCCTTCTTTGCATTGAAGGCTGTACAGGAAGACCCTTACTTATTGCAATTTTATAATATTTGATGAGTTATTGTTTTACATTCTTTTCTTATTTATTAATTCTACAAAGAATCATAGAGCTGTCTTTCCTTGTGTCCCTGGAACTAGGGTGAGTATGCTGGGGCTATCTGGTGGAAAGTCAGAGAAAGGACAGATTCCCTTTCAAGGCTCTAGCTCTTGATGGTTGGGGTGCACTCTAGTGAGATCTAATTCTCACAACAGTGCATGGAGATGTTAGAATCGCTGTCACTTTGTGAACAAGGAAACTGATGCTTAAGACCACCGAAGCAGCAAAGTGTTGGAACTCAGACTTGAACTCTCAATCTTATGCCATATTTTTCTCAACCACTCTGCTCCTTCAATCTTAGACTCTTCCCAGAGATAAAGACTTATACACAAGATAAAGACAGTACAGAGATGTCTATGTTTAAATATCAGATGTATATAGATGTTGCCAGATTCAAGTAAAGGACAAATCACACTAATAAAAAAGGGTAAATGAGGCGGGGTTTGATGGGTTTGGATAGCTGAAGAGAAATTCCAAGGGACCTATAACAAAGGGACACAGAAAGGAACGACCCAGCAGGCTTCAGCAGGAATTAGCAAGAAGATGAAGTTGGGAACATAAGGTTGAATGGCAAGAGATGGGACAGGCTAAAGAAGGAAGGAAGGAGAAATGCCAGCTAAGGACTTTAATCCAACATTTTTGTTCCTCAGTAACAAGAGGTAGATATTGTACTCTGGAATGACATGCCCCTGGCATATTTAAATTGTAATAAATTAGCTTCCCCTTACCACTACCACCCCAATTATTTTTTTCTCATCAGAGAGGTTAATCAAGAAAATAGACACCTTAGTTAGGGTACAGGTATTTCAGAACATGTTAGAAACCTCAAAAGTTGTACCTTCAACAAGAAAGAAGTTGATTTCACTTTCACATAAGTTTGTGAGGCCTCATGTGTGAGGCTGGCAGTTCTGGGGTTTGCCCTCATCTGTATGTCTACATGTCTCACCACCTTGTCCATATTCCAGAAGATAGACTAAGGAAAGAAGCAAATTGGGAGGTAGGTGAAAATCATACTATTTTTGTGTGGGTCTATGGGATTCCAAGGACACTGGACTTTCAGTGCTAAAGCCAGAAAAAATCCCTGATAAATTGAAGGGGTTGAAAGTAAGTTGTCATCTCACTCCTAGGGCTCCATCTGAAAGTTGTATGCTTCACTTACATTACATCCTATTTGCTTGAGCTCAGTCACATGGTCATACCTAGCTGCAAGGGAGGCTAGGAAATATAGTCTTTATTCTGGGTACCCAGCAAATGATGTTTTCTTCTGAAGAAGGCAGCAATAGATATTGAACAAAAACAAACTATGTCTGAAATAACACAGTTGTTTTTGTTGGTGGAAGAGAATTGTTCACAAAAATTGACAGGCATGTTTGAGAAATAGGTGCTGAATCAATAATAATAGCTCTACAAATAGTAACTTCACTCTTTTCCCTACTCAGGAGAGGTATCTGAGAGTGACATTTTTATAGAGACAAACTTGAGCCCTGCTGGATTATTTTTAAAAGTATTAATCATAAATGTTTTCATGACACCCCATAATTGATTTCCACATACCATTATGGCCAGGCATGGAAACTAAGGTACTTTCTAATAGTTTGCCAAAATGGTTGTTTTGAGTTCAAGAGTTATGAAATGATATGATGAAAAAAAACTTGAGAAAGATTCATTTAGAGGGTTGGGGTATTTCTATCTTTCCTCCATAAATACCCAAATGAGGTGGAGACAAGTGTATTTAATGTTATCAGAGGCCTGTGTGTAACTGTGGGCTCCTAGAAGACTCTTCTATAGCAGATTGGAGAATCTGCCTCAGCCCTGCCAGTTAGCAGCCCAGAAACAGTTTTTAGGGAAAGAGTCCTCTGTGTGCCCTGTGCTGTTAGGAGGCAATATCAGCTCTCAAGCTGACCTGTCAGGACAGAATGAACCAGTGGATGCTGGTGTGACCACTGGATTGTGGGGGGAGACAGCTCGGCCTTGTTAGATGGGCTTTTGCATTGGCATTGTTAGAGTGGGCTCCCCATGGTTAAAAAAATAAAAATAAAAAAACGAGAGATTCAGATCCACTTTGTCAAATGCTGTAGCTTCAAGACAAAGATTGGATTGGAGTAGAATGAGACTGGGAGCGAAAGAGAAGGTGGTAGGGTACTGAAACCAGTCATTCATTAGACAACAGCCAAGACACAGCTTATGTGATACTTCCCATCCTTGACAGAGGCCCTTCATTATGCCCCCTTTCATGGTTACTGATTGTACAAACACAAGATCCTGTGTCTACTCTGCATTGTGGTCTCTCTTCTTGATGGGGACATACACACACACACACACACACACACACATGCACGCACAAACATTTTTAGCAAAATCACATTGTTGTAGAGAACTGCCATATTCCTGTTCTATTAAACTGAGGTGTGGTCCCTCATGCCCAAGTAAATCTGGAGTATTTCGTGAATCAACTAGACACTTGCCATGTGTTTCTCATCACTCTCTGTGCCTGTTTTCTTGTGTACCCTGGAGCTTCCAACTTGAAGAGAATAAACATTCCAAAGGCATTAGTATGCTCCTATGAATTAGGAGCTCTACGGAGGGAAAGCTGAGGATGAGATGCAGCCACACTGGCCCCAGCTTTACTTGCCTTGAAGTTTTCATCTTTTCGTAAAGGTTTTTAGTCTGTGTCAGCCACTGAGCTCGTCACAGAAGCCTGGGAACAATTCTGATTGTGCAGTGATTCAGGGGGTTATTAAGGACAATAAATCTGCATTAGTTAAGAACTGAAGAGCTATAATACAACATTATACAGCCATTAACTGTAACATTTTCAAATTATTTAATGATATGGTAAAATACTCATGATACAATGTTAAATGGAAAAATCAAGATCTCAAACTACATATACAGCATGATTCCATTTTTGTAAATTTCTACTTAAGGAAAAAAAGACTAGAAGGAAATCCTCTAAAATGGGACAGTTAGTGGGATTATGGACAAATATAGGCCCTTAAAAATGGTCTATATTTCCCATGTTTTCTAAACAAACAGCTTCTCTTATTTTAATGTAAAAAAAAAACCTCCACTACACTTATAAATTATACAAATGTATTTCTTTTTTTAAGTATATGGTCAAAATATTACTTTACAAATATATGATGATATTGATGGACAAAGATATTTTCTGTAATGGTCTAAGACAAATGGTATGACCCCCTTACCTTGCAGGGAGTTCTAACACAAAGTCATGTGCCCAGAGTTATATCTTTAAATGTATTTGTTCAGTCATTCATTTATTTAATAACTACTTGTTGTGCTCCTCCTGTGTGCCAGGCCCAGTGCCTATGTAAGTCCTAGGTCCCAACTTTGAGAAGCACATATAGAATAGGAAGATATTAACTATTACAAAGCATTATGATAATCGTCTCATGGTGTTGTCCATTGTGTGTCTACTGAATGGATTATTAGATGCACACAAGCAATGTTTCATCACCAGCACTCCCTTTTTCTTCAGGAGCCCTCTGGTCCTCTGTGAGTTTTCGATTATCTCCTGGTAGGAGCCTCAAGAGGCCAGGCCCTAATCTTTCAGTTGATTGGCTCTATAAAATGATGGTGGCTCAAGGAAGAACTGACCAGCTCTTTCCATGTGCTGTTCTGGCAAGCGTGTGCCATTTAAGGAATGGATGACTCTGGAAGGAGTCACACTTGGAGGCCTCCAGATGTGTGAGGTTTCTCCCTCATTATTGTAGGGTTCCTATGAGAGTTAGCTAGAGATGTGGCCAGACCACTATTTTGCTGGCAGAATTTGGGCCCATGCGGAAGTGGAAGTTAGTATTGTCATTCCTCTGTGTCCATGGAGAAGAGATTCCAGGAGCCCCCTCAGAGGCTGAATCTTACCAACCCTAAGAAGATCCACAAGACCCTGCTGGGGCATCTTCTGACTCCAAACTAGCAATAATCCAGGTGATCAAAGGTGAGGCTGAACCTCATTGCAACAGACGAATGAGCTGTCACTCTTCCCAAATGCTCTTCCTGACTCTCTCCAGTGCACCACCTCCTGTGGTAAGGCATACAATTCTTCTAGAAGTCTTGGAGGTGCCTAATGTGTCTTTGTCTGGAAATCCTTCAGTGATCTAAGTAAATGAGTAACCCTTTGGATATTGCAAGGTGAAAGTAAATGAGTTGCCCTGAGGCCGTAATGGGTGCAAATGAATTTTGCACCTTTCCACAGGTGAAAGAGAGACCAGAGGAACTACTGGTGGTAAATACTGACTAAACATAGAAAGACTCAAAATTAGTGGGAATCAGGAAGAGGAGAGGGAAGGAGAATGTACAATGGTGAGTCTCAGAGAAGCTACGAGCCAAGACCTTTTGCTCACTTTTATCATTTTATTCCTAAAGTTATGTATGATAGACTGTCCTGGATGCTTTCCTCCCCTGTGCCTCCTGGGAGCTTTCTCTTTGAGGAACCACAGCCCCTGAGTCTGGGCCAGGAGAGCTGATACATGCATTTGCTCTGCACACCAAGTGTGCCACTGTCACCAGCTGCCTGGGAATGCTAGAAGAAAATAGACCACGTCACTGTGGCTGAGCCCTGATTTGCAAGCACTTGAAAGTGTCTCATGGCCCCTTCCCTTCCTCTCTCCTCCTCTTAGACTTGCCTTCCTTCTGGGACTCTCTTACTGTCCTCTGGGCTCTGAGTCAAGGTTTCTTTCACCTGGAACTGACCATTAGGTTGACAGGACCATCTTCCTGACCTTCTACCTCCCTTTACCTGCCTGTTCCAAGCAGAGGTCTGGATTGATGGCCAGGATGGAAAGGAAGGGCTCTGCCTCTCCTGACTCTAAATCTCCCTCTAGCAGTGCCACCTGCCTCCCACACATCACACATCACACTCCTCCATGGCAATCATCACCCCTGCTTCATATCTTCTCTAGGGAGCTTGTTCTCTCTATTCCCTTTACCCCAAAACCCCTGGCAATTGGGCCATGAGAGTGGTTCAGGGATACCCTTGAGGATTATACCTCAGGTACTTCATGCTTAAAGCATATTTTTCAGATGGTTCTCTGGGAACATAGTCCACCCTTCATAAATTTGCATTTCTGGGGGAAAACTTCCACATATCAACAGGTTCATTTTGGACTTTTATAGACCAGACCTTTTCTTACCAGCCCTGAACCCATCAAAATTCCCATTCTCTCAACACTCCATTTCCACAGGCTAATTTGTCATTTGAAGTCATTTTTGTCACAGGTGGTATTGGGTTAGTGTGTTCCTTTCATATATTTTAGCAGATTGTTCTGATCTACTAATGCCTTCACCCTCAACAACAACAGAAAGGAATTAACTCCAACGCTGTCAAAGAGGGGGGTCTCAGATATTAAGGCAAGTCAGTAATAGAGACGTTAGGAAGAGGGCTTGGAACACTAAAATCATTCACTTTGAATATGGTACCCAGTACATGTAGATACTGCATTAATATAGTTTTCCAGTTGGGCTTAATGTCATACTCCAACTGCATTGAACTTGCCTCGTGGGGTGGGGGGTGGGGGCTTTGGTTTCCCCAGTTGAATGAGATGCCTCTCATTCCAAAATGTAATTGAAGATTGTGGAGTTTATGACCGAAATTGTATACATTTTCCATTTCTGTGGTTGCATTAAAGCTTGAAAACTAAAGCTAAGGACAATAAATATCTCAAGTTTGAAATTTGATGAGGAAAAAAAAAAGAGTATGTCTTTAAAAAGAGAGAGAGAGAGAGAGAGAAAGAGCAGGTAGAATAATGTCCCCAGGCCAGGAAAGTACCAGTCATTTTCAGATAAATTATACCCTCCTCCTCCTCCATGGGAAAAAAAAAAAATCATACTCAGACTTAACTGTCCCTTTGGCACTTTTGTCAAATGAGTTTTAGTAGCAGGAGCTGCTAAAAATATAAGCCAATTTCTTTCTTCATTTAAATCAAGTGCTTAAAAAAAGCGTAAGGCCTAGAACTGGTGCAGGGCTCAGCATCGCGGCAGCCAGGCAGCTCAGCCCTGGAATGGTCCTCATTGACAGCCCAGGGCCTCTCCAAGCTGAAGGAAGTCAAAGCAAGGCTGGAAATTGCCACTGGAGAACAAGGGTTGTTTTAGCACCTGGGACCTAAGTTCCAAAGGTGCCCTGGTGTACATAGTGACCGGTTCAGATGTGGGAAGTACTCTCAAGGGTCATTTCTTATTTGTTCTTCTCTTTCCTTTAAAAACAGTATTTAGGCCAGGCATCGTGGCACACTCCTGTAATCCCAGGTATTCTGGAGGCTGAGGCAAGAGTTCAAGGCCAGCCTCAGCAATTTATCAAGACCCTGTCTCAACATTTGTAAAGGGCTGTGGATGTAGTTTGATGGTAGAGAGCTTGCCTAGTACATGCAAGGCCTTGGGTTCAATCCCCCAAACTGCCAAAAAACAAAACCAATATTTAAAAGTACAAAGCATGTGTCAATACTTGAATTAGGGTGGGATTTCTAGGTGTGAATGGCCCTTACTATTGAGTACAGTGGAATTCACTCCATCCCATCCAGTGTTCCATTCCTCTATGTTCGCCTCATTGTTTTGGAAAATGATCTGGCCAACTGGTCCTGCCTATAAGGTGAGAACTAGTGAGGGCTGACATTGTTCTCAGAATTGCCTGCCTTTAAGAGAAGACCCTTGAGAATTTAAAGGCCTTGGAGCCCAAAGGGATGTACTTATAATGGTCACATTTCAGGAATGTGATAGAGTAAGGAGAGTCCTTGTGGTATCCTCGGTGGCAGCTGTTTGTTCTGCTCAAGAACCAGACAAATTTCATCTAAATCGCACCTAACAAAAATAAGCCTCGATTCTAGAAGTGGAAAAGGTCATAAGAAATTAGTTAATTCAGTTTCCATATTTCTACAGATGAGGGAGGTCTGGGAGTGCCACACTTCTGGGTGCTGTTGCCTCTTTGTCTTCTTTTGTCACACTCTGTGCTGGGAGCAGCCTACACCACTGCCAGGATGGAGATTGGGGAAGGGGAAGCAGCCTACTAGGTGCTGTCTATGGATTAGGCAAGGATTTCACCACCTTCTCTTCTTGGCCTTGAGACTTACAAATGAGGCCACCTTGAATCAAACCCCCTATGGAACCTCAGCGATTCCAACCAACCTCTTGAATGAGACTCTGAGATAGCTTTGCCATAGTTCAACTCTGGTCTCTAAAGAATAGCGAACACAGTTATTAATGTCACAGTGACTTCCAAAAGAGAGATACATCATTTTTACTGCTTTTCCTATCAAACCTGGCTTTCCTATGTGATGCTTGTATTTGTGCCTTCTGTAAGTATATGTGGTGTGGATACAGAGGTGCTTAAAATGTGCTTCAGGTTATGATTCTAGAAACAGAGATGGGTTGTGCCAAGCCATCACCACTTCTTTGTACCAGTTCTGCATAGTATAAATGGTTTAGACGTTTAAAGGGATACTTCTGTAGGCCACAGATATCCCTGTTGCCATGACACAGGAGGACATCAACTGATTCAAGGTGGGATGAATTCTATAACCTTTTCCTCCTAAACGTAATTCTCTAACAACCTGAGATAATTCCCAGATAGCAGCACCAGGAAACCCCAGAAGTTCCTGGTTACATAGTCCTACATCAGCTCATTTGGACTATCTTTATTTGGGATGTTTTATATTCTGCCCCTGAGGTCACTGCATGGTCACTGCATGACCTTGTCATCAGGCATAAGGTCATTTTGTCCTTGGGCAGCTGCTACCCTGTCCTGAGCAGACAGTTTATTTTAGGTGGTCTTTAACATGTTCACAGCAGATCACATGGGTCTAAGATAAGGTCAGGCTTCTAGATAATGACCGCTAACCCTTCCATAGTATTTCTTATGAAACTATATAAAATTACACCCCTTATCTTCATAGCAATAAGAGTACAAGTGAGGTATTATTATTGTGAGTCCCATTTTTCAGAGGGGGAAAAAGAGGCAAAGGGAGGTTTTATAATTTAGCCAAGGCCACACAGTTATGAAATGGCAAAAGCTGAGATTTGAATCCAGCTAGTCTGGTTTAATGAATATAGCATATGGCCACTAGCACACTAAGTTTTGGAACATGGATTTTTTTATTGAATGTAACACCCCAGTTGCTGGCACCTTAGGATCCCTTTTACAAGGGAAGATGTCTATGAAAAGAGCCAGTTGGCCTCTGTCAACAAAGCTATATTTATAGCTCACAGAGACAATTGTGTCTCCTTATTTGAACCCCCAAATCACATCCAAGAACAAAGTTTGTCTTGACTTCATAGATTAAGGCTGTTCTCCACACCAGGGCTAGGGGAAAATGTTGACCACATCAACTTCCAAAAGCTTAGTTGAGTTAAAAATATTTGTAAGTCCCAGACTTCTTCCTTTTCCAAAAAGACCCCTTTGGTTATGCCAACTCATAATGTACTCTCCTCTGCAATCTCTTCCTTGTGTCTCCCTGAACCAAAATTAGGAAAACCAATCTGACCAACACTCACATGTGAGCATCCAACAGACCTACCTGTTAGAAATAACGCCTCACAACCTACTTATGGTGTCCTTCTTAGAATTCCATGAACTGTTTCCCAATAAATTTAAGGCCATGAACCTTGTCTTCAACTTCATTATTTCTCACAAAGGGCCTATTAATATTCTGGGCTCCCCCAGTCTTCATTCAATAAATATTTAGAGACTCAACCTAAAGAATAGTAGTATTTTAGGCAAAACCACTCTTTTGGCCGAGGTTGTTTCATTGGCTTTTTCTTTTGTCGTTATTTGCTGTTACTTTTTTTTTTTCTTTTCCTTATTCTGGTGGTTGTCGAAAAATAAATAAATAAATCAGTTACTTACTGCATTGATCTAAACTTCCTTATTTTGGAGGAAAGATAAAGCATGTATTACATATGCATAAGGTTTCTCTTCATAAGGCCACAGCAATGAATGAATTCTGGAATAATGGAAAATTTGATAATATATCTGCCTTGCCTAAGATGGCTAGTATGCATGCATCATTCATTCATTGAATATATTCATTGAGTGTCTACTTTGTGCCAGGCATGGCGCTGTGAGTAATACAACAGCCATAGTCTCTATTCGTGAAGCCTACCATCTGAGGACAGGGCAGGTGAAGGACATTAAGTGAATAAATAAATAATTTTATGTCTTGCTGAATGTTATGGAAACTAGCAATAGAGAACCATGAGAGAAAATAACAGAGATTACCAAACATAGAATTCGGATTTCCAACAAATTCCCATGTGATGCTGCCAGTTTGGGTGGAAGACGTTTCTCTTATCTTGTGGCACATTAGATTCACTTAGGGGCTTTAAAAAAAATACTGTTGCCTGGCTCCACTTCTAAAGATTTTGCTTATGTTAATCTGGGCTATGGCTGGGGCATCAGCATTTCTAGAAGCGCCTAATGCTGGTGGGGGGGTTAAAAAAAATAAAACACCAATGTGCCAGGGAGGGTTGGTGTTGATTGCTGAGTGCTGGCTAGTGTAGACCTTGGGTGGTGTGCCACCCAAATGCTGATTTATGTGCTTACCAAACAGACTCGTGGGGGGAATTCTGTCATCTTCCAGGGTGGATCTCACAAATCCTTGGTTGCAATGTGATTCTGTAATTCTACCCACCTGTCATATGAAAGAACTGGATCTTGATGGACCTGCTTGCCTTGAATTTGAGCTCCAGCATGGAATGTTTCTACTGAATTTAAATCACAGATAGTTGGACTCTCTGTTCCTACCTAGGAGCCTGGGACAAGAGGGTGATGTGGAGCAGGCTGACGAATGGGCCTGTGGTGGTGTAGCTGAAATCAGGAGGCCCAAGTCCACTCCCAGCTCTGCTCAGATGCGGCAGAGATCTTGGCAAGTCATCTGATTCCTTGGACTACAGCTTCCTGGTTTGCTAAGTGGAGCTATTGAATGAGAAGGTCACCATGTTTCTTTTAAAACGGCCAAATCTGGTAATTCCAGTCCTGGAAATAAAAATGAAACTAAACTCCAGTTTCCTCCTTGATAAAATAAGAATTGGGTTTATGATTTCAAAGACTGTTTTGAAGCCCCAATTGCCTTGATTCTGTCAATAACAATAGGTGTCATTTAAAGGGCATTGTTTCATGTGAGGCACTATTCTAAGAGATTTTTATTATCTTATTTAATTTTAACAATAAAACAGTGAGAAGACTCCTATTACAAGTCCCATTTAACAGATGAAGAAACTAAGGGAGAAAGAGGCTAGGCTAAGTGACTTTCCCAGGCTGGTGGTAGGTGACAGAGCCATCTGTGTTCTGACTCAGGCTATCTCTTCCACACCAGGGCTCCCACCTGCTGTATTGTTTACCACCACTCATTTTGCTGCTTAGATCCTCAGTTTCCCCCAAAACAAAATCAGGGCTTGGAATAAATGGTCTCTATGCTTCCTTTTGCTCTAAAATGTAGTGCTTCTATGGATATTGCCACACATTAATTTGTTTATATGCCCTTTATTTATTCAGCAAACCTTAATTGAACTCTTCATATAAGGCTCTGGAATCCCAGCTGGCTGATTCCAATCCTAAACTGACCACTTACTAGATACACGATGAATCAAGTTACCTAAATGCTTTGGCCTCACTGCCCTCATCTATTCAAATGGGACTGATAAAAGCACAGTTCTTGTGGGGTTGTTGGAAGGATAAAGTGGTGCAGTACATATTGCATAAAGTGGCATATTGCCCCAAGCCCTGTGCCTGCCAAATAGTAAGCACTCAGTGAATGTTTGTACCAGTATCATCAGGCCCCACACTGGTTGCTAGGGATGCAAAGATGAGTAAGACACAGTTCTTGGCGTCATAGACTTGCAACCTAGGCAGGGAGGAGAGATGAATGCAGATCATTAGAATATGATGCGAAGCAATCTCTGTTCCAAGCCTTTGGGGAATGCAGAGGAGGGAGCCATTATTTTAGGAACAGGAGGTAAACATGGTGCATGCTGACTTACCAGTCACATTCATGTGAAAGGGAAGTCTTTGGACCACTTTGGGTGGTAAGGGAAAGAAGTAGAAGGCTAGAGGGGAGCCCCCCGCCTCCTGGAGGGTTGAAGACTTTGAGGTCCACAGGTACCAAGAAATGGGCAGTACATGGAGTGGACCCAGCGTGGAGCACAGGAGCCAAGAGCCCCTGTCTGCAACTGCAGAGGCCAGAGACAGGACTGAAAGGGATGGTCAGACAGCAGAGAGACAGAAAAAGGCTGCCACCAAGGACAACATACCACAGCCGGCAATCAGAAAGCCCAGAGGAACTAATGGCGTCCTCAATGGAAGATGGAACCCTATACAACTAACTGTCAACCAGCGGGAGGAGCCAGTCTTGGCAGAGGTCCTAGGTAATTGGTGACACCTGGCAGAGGTGATGTGTATTCTGGCAGTGGGACAGCCCCAGTTCCTGATGGTGCTCCTTTCCAGAGAATCTAGAATCATAGAATAGCCAGAGCTGGGGTGGGGAGGAGTGGGGTGGGGTTTGGGGATCAGAGATCAACCTCCTTCTGTACAGATCTCTGGATGACACCCAGAATCCTTCAAGGCAGGACTTGGGTATCTGCATTTCAATAAGCTTCCCTGGTAGTTTAAGATCTGAAGCATGTGACTGTGCTTTGAGAGACACTGTGCTGGAGAGAAGCTCAGTAATGAAAAACTGAGACTAGGTCGATTGATAAATAAGTCGGAACCTCCCGATTTGCAGTTTGCACAGTTTAGGGGAAATCTGTGTTGTTATCCCCCATGTTTCCTGTAAGACCCATACACCTGCTACCTCCACCCCCACCCTCTCTGTCTTCATTCTCAATGTGAAAGCTACAGGCCAAGAAGGTAACATTTCACTTAAAAATAATGGTTAAAAATTTACAGGAAAGCAAATATACCCATTTTGACATCAAATCAGAACCCCTTTCACATAACTCAGTCTCTTTCTCACCAACCTTTCCCACATGTGAGATGTATAATCAAGGGTCGTCTGCTCTAAGACCTGGCACACTGAGAGCTGTGGGGGTGGGGATAGAGGTGTCCTGTATCTTCCTTCCTTCTCTCAGCCCCTGGAAAGGCAGATCCTGATACTGCCCAGTCATTTAAAATTTAAGGGAACTTGCATATAGCTTTAATAAGCAGTGTTAATGTATCTCTGGATTTTAAAAAAGCAACTTTCAAAACATGCTAGAACCTGTGCCGAGCAAAAGAAACCCTATAAATTCCCTGAACCACCCTCAGGTTGCTGGAAGGTGGGGCCAAGCGTCCTGACTTGCAGTATCACTTGTCAGCTTGTTCCAAACTGCTAGTTTCCCAATCGCAAGATGCTAGGGTAGGCTTCAGGCTTCTGTGGCCCAGGGGAGGCCCACGTGTACATGCCCACACACACCCCTATATACACATACACACACTTCTAGGTGGACTGTGGGAGGGAAGGGCCCTGTGAGGGAGATTTCCTTACAGGTTTCCCTGGGGTACTTGCAGGGGTGGAATCACTCACTGGTCCCAGAAACTGGAGGGATGGTCCCAGGATCCCTTCTCCAAGAGGATTTGCCTAAGCAGTGTCCCTCCTGCCTGATTTGGATTCAGGGTCTTTACGCAGGGCAGAGAGGCAGGCCACCAGGTCTACCCACCTAAGGCAACCCTTTTGTGTGTGTGTCTGGATTTGACTTCAGTTCCTAGGTGATGGTCTCTAGGGAGCCCCTTCATGGAATTCAACAGCCCATCCAGCTGGAGGTCCAAGGAGAAAAGGAGGGGGCCTGCCCTGTGTTCCTCTCACTCCACAGACAAGCCCTAGCCTCGGAAGGGCACCAGCAGCAGAGGAGACGCTGGGGAAATTTCTCTAGGGAAATCTCACAAGCCTGTAAGAAACTTGACCTCATTTGCATTTTCTGATTGAATCACAGATAGGTTTTAGTTCTCTCCCTTCCCTGTACAAAGACAGGCCCAGGAATGAAGAAAGGCCAAGTTACCTGGTATTTGCAGGAGAAATGTGTTATTACTGATTGTCAAATAGGCTGTCTTACACATGATGTTCCTAGGCCTTGACTAATTCCACCGTGGATGTGTGTCTGCATCATGTTATTTTAAAATCTTTCTTCCTTCTTGTACATCATGGTTTAATGAAAAGTTCAACAGCATCGAAACACACTCCTGAAGGATTTATTAGTTAACGGAAGCTCCGTCCTCATTACAGTAGTGACGGAATTGCTTTCAAGGACTACAGTTCCAGTAATAGCATAAATCAAAGACGAGACTGTTGCTTGCTCTGCTCAAGAGCCTTCTTTTAAATCTCATGCCCCAAAGGGAGGGGAAATTTAGATACAGAAAACCAGAGAGTGAGACCAAGTTATTTAGATGTCAAATGCACAGGACTTCAAGAATCTACTTATTGGTGTCACTGAGTCTGTAGGAGAGGACAAGATGTTGGAGAGGCAGTTCTTCAGCATGCCCACTGGCCTTCCTTGTGCTGAGTTTGCTGAAGTCCATAAGCACAATTTTGTCTGCCTGGCCCAGACCTTGATGGAAAATATTGCAGCAACAAGGACTTAGCAACTTTCTTGCTGGGCCTATATACACAGTACTCTGGGACACCTGCCAATCATAGGAAAGACAAACCAACAGCCAAGCAAAGTCAGTTCAACTCACTTTTCTTCTGATGAGAGTAAGTAGGAATTTTTTTTCATAAAAAAGCAAGGAATCACTCTTTACGGTGCAGCATTTAACAACCAACAGGATGCTAAGTTACTTTTGTTCTCAGTTATTAGATAACACATTTCTCCCCTACATCCCAAAGAAATAGGATCTTTAAGGATTCCAGAATCCCAAAAGAAGGACATTCTACCAGTGGAACAGTCATCCTGTACTTCTAATGAAGCAAAGTGTGTGACCTTGAGCAAGGTGCTCCACCTTTCTGAGCTTCCCTGTCTTGTGTAAAATATGGCTCAAATTCCTGTCAAATAGGGTGAGTACAAGGACTAAGGAGATAATGTACATAAAGAATACTAACAGGCTTCTCCTTTCTACCCCACTTCTTTTACAAGGAAGATTCCTAAAAAGTATAACTTAAGGATGATTTTATTTTCAGAATTTTAGCATATTAAAATTCCTACACTCTTCCCTGCTTTCATTTCAGATCTTCCCCTCCAGATATTCTTCTTCCTTTCTCACTTTCCCTTGTTTCTAATCCCCAGGGTCTGCATTATATTTATCTCCCTTCAGGAATCTACTTCTCTCTTTTCTCCCTTCTTCATCCAATTCACTCACCTGTGGTTGGTGTAGAAGGCACCATGCTCTGGCTGTGGGGGTTGGGGTGCTTATCTTTCCTCTGTGCCTATCTCTTAGG
Organism: Marmota monax; assembly: GCF_021218885.2. Lineage (NCBI taxonomy): Eukaryota > Metazoa > Chordata > Mammalia > Rodentia > Sciuridae > Marmota > Marmota monax. The sequence goes on along the minus strand of NW_026693777.1, from coordinate 61,048,620 downwards.
CTTTATAGGTTGAATCTTTAGAATTGTCAGCTGATAGGCATTGAAAAAAAGCTGCTTTGCTAAAGTTAAAGGTAAGGAAAGATTAGCATTGGGATAGAGGTATAGAATATGAGAGAACTGGATATAAGCAAAAAGAGAAGCAAATGATATTCTTCTGTTCAGCAAACATTGAGTAAGCACCTAGTGTGTACAAACCCAGTACACATGACTAGCATGGATTATGCCCCAAGGACAGAGGTGCATGGGCAAGCCTGAAAGGAAACAGCAAGCATGAGTGTCTGCCATGTGCTTTGATGCAGAGGACAATCACAGTGTGCTATGGGTGCACCTAAAACGGGCCTCAGCCCAGACTTTGGAAGGAGACAACATCTACCTGAGAACTGAAAATAAAGACAAGGAAGAAGAGCTTGCTGGGCAGGAACAGGGTGTGTAAAGGCAATGAGAACATAGATCTGGTGTCTTTGAAGAAATAATAGATCGAGATGGAGACAGAATCAATGAGTTCTGGTGACCTGTTACATCACATGTTGACATTAGTTGATAGTGTGCAGTAGTCTTGCCCTTATCCACAGTTTGTTTTCCATGCACTCAGTTTCCATGACCAGTTACTCATGGTCAATAGAGGTCCAAAATTCCAGAAATAAACCATTCACAAGTTTAAAATTACCAGCTGTTCTGAGTAGCATGATGAACTCTTGGCACTGTCTTGGTCCACCCTACCAGGACATGAATTGTCCCTCTGTCCAGCATATCCACACTCTATATATTACCCACCTGTGAGCTGCTTAGTCAATGTGTTGGTTATGAGGCAAACTGTTGGAGTATCACAGTGCTTGTGTTCAAGTGACCCTTACTTTACTTCATGTTGGCTCCAAAGCACAAGAGTAGTGGTCCTGCCAATTCCAATATGCCAAAGGGAACCCATGAAGAGCTTTCTTTACGTGAAAGAGTAAATGTACTCAATAAGGACAGGAGAAAAAAAAAATCACCTGCTGATATTGCTAAGATCTGTAGTCAGAAAACATTGGTGTGTGTGTGTAGGCTGGGATTCAAAGCTGGGGCATTGGACACGCTAGTTCTCTGCTTCTGAACCACATCCCCAGCCCAGAACAAATCTATTCATGAGACTGTGATGAAAGAAAAATAAAATTTTGCTGTTGCACCTCAGAATGCAAGAGTCACAACCACACAGTACATGATAAAAGCTTCATTAAGATGGAAGAGGAATTTTAAGTGTGTATGTACGGGGAAAAAACAGAGTACATATAGGATCTGGTCCTACCCAAGGTTTTAGACACTCAGATGGGTTTTGGAATGCATTCTCTGCAGTTAAGGGGAGGGGCTGTGTTTTTAAAATCGCTGGAAGACTAGATTTTACATGCTCTCACACAAAGAAATGACAAGCACGTGAGATGATGGATGTGTTCATTTCCCAGTGTAAATGTGTACCATAATATCACATCATACCCATAAGTATGTACAGTTATTCTTTGTCAATGACAAACAAAATTTTTTAAGATCAGAATGGGGGAAGAGAGGACAAGGAGAGGGTGTCTACTGAGGCGCTGGAGGGTTCTGGAAGCCTTGGGGAGGAGTTTAAACTTGACTCAAAGAGCCAGAGGACACTGGTGGGAGTAAATAGGGGGCACGGGTGATGGTATCTGCGACCCCAGCACCTTGCTCTGGCTGTGGAGGAAGGTGGGTTGCTTATCTTTCCTCTGCGCCTATCTGTTCACATTCTTAGGCTGGGCCTTTAGAGTTGCCAACTCAGAGGCTTTTGAACCCAAGCTGCTTTGCTGAAGTTAAGTGCTTTCAGTGGTCCAGCGATAGAGATCAAAAGAGGTCCCCCTTGGCCAGGCGCTGGTTTAAGGACTCTGCTGAGGGTTTAAACGGACTAGTTTTGAAATGTAAGACAAACCATAATCACCAGGCAATACTCCCTTGTTTTGCCAGGGAGAGACATTTATAGGTATTAAACTAGTTCCAGAAGGCCTCTAATACAGTTCCTTAAATGCAATAATAACACAGAATTATTAGGGGAAACTATTATTATTATTCCAAGTAATAACATAATTTTGTGCCCATGGAGGACGTCCAAAGTGCTGAGAGAAATGAGCATTGGTTAATTAAGCCTCGCCACTCCTCCACGAGTTAGGCGAAGCGTCATTAGACTCAGTTTTATAGAGGAGTGAACTGAAACACTGTTGGGCTAGCTCAATGGCCTAAGGTCAAACCGTGGGAAAAGAAACTGGGGATTTTTACATCTTCTCAAACCCTTGTGTCTTACACCGCCTGCATGTGAACACGGACTCAGATGAGGCCAATGCCTAAGCAAAGAATAAACCTCCAGGGTGGGAGGCCTCAGAGACCTGGGTCTGTCCTTCAGCATGCCAGGGTAAAGGCCCTGGAGGAGAGGAGAAGCACCCAGAAAAGTCCTAATAAATGCGGCTTCTACTCCTCCGCACTTTCATCAGCTTTTATGCACAGAGAGAAGCTGATTCGTAGTGATGCCAAAGGCAGCCCTTGGGAAGAAATCACAGCACAAATGGAAAATGGTGAACAAAGCCAAGTAAGTGGGGAGGGGATGAGAGGACAGAGGGGCCACTGTTGTCAGGGGCTTCCTGTTCTGATGCAGGAGGGTGAAGTCAGCAACCCTCAGGCACCAGCTGGTACAGCCCCCTCCTTCCCTTCTACCTATTTTCTTCACTGCTGGTGCCCTCCCTCCAAAATTCCAGGATTCAAGCTTAGGAAAGACCCTTATGGGATAACATTGGGCATCTTAGGAAGCTGTGGCCTCCCTTTCAGAACGTTAATTTATTTTTTCATTGCAAAAACCTTTAACACGTGCCAGTACTAGCACTGGAGGCTGGAGATATGGAGCCAGGAACTTGCAGCCTGGAAAGGAGGAAGGCACCATATGTCCACTTCACCCTGCCCACCTCTGCCCAAACCAGCATCCTTAACTCACAAAGTGTGCTCCAAGACAGTAGAGACACAGGCAGGACGCCATCGAGAACATAGGCTAATTCTATCTAGGAGGTCGGGGAAGGCTTTGAGGAGGAGGAAGCATTTGTGTCAGAATTAGAAAGATGAAATTATTGGAATAAGAACTCAGAGAACGTACTTCTATGCAAGAGGAAACATCTGGACATGGAGACATACTATACAAAATTTGGGGGCCACTTAAAAGCAGATCTTCGTTGCATTAAAGTGTCCCTTTGGACTAGAAAAGCTATACCATAGTCCCTAATTATGTACTCTCTCACAATTTTCCTAGATGGTTTTATAAAGTGTAGTATGCCTCCTTATCCACATAGATTATATGTTGCTTAAATTCTAAGTACCTGGTTTCACCCCGCCCCATAGCATGGAACTGAGTGCTACCAACTATTGAATATTTACCTAAGAATATAACAGAAAATCAAAGTTAAGTGCAATTTTGAAGACCTATGCTCAAGGGACACTTCTTCCACCACCTTACTGAGCAATCTTGAATATGATGCCTTAGTTCTCTGAGCTTTGACTTTCTCATATGTGAAGTTATGCTACTTATGCTACTTCTCAAGATCATTTCAATGATAAAATAAGACAGCAAAGGTAGAAAGTACTTTATAAGCTATAATGTATAAAACATTATTATTAGAGCTGACTTGATAAATAAATATAATAAAGATATAATATTCTAGAGTAGTTTCTTTTCCTTGACTGTGACCAATTAGAGTCTCTAAGCTGAGCCACAAGGCATGCTGGGATTTTGATTGCAGACTGAGGGAAAGATGAGCAAAGGTTACAATAGAGTGTGTCTCATGTTGAAACCATATTTCAGTCAACAGACTCTACTCCCCACTGGGGATGGAGCTCCTAAAACATAGCTTGCCTAGATTCTCACTGCCTTAAAGATGGGAGTGCATGAAGATTTTGTCTTTGCCATCTGCAGGTTTCACAGGATTTGAGTAGACAGAGCTCACCTTGCACATCCTTGGTGTACAGTGAAGAGTAGAAAGGTATTCACTGGAAATTCACCATTTCAGTGTTAAGATACTGGACATGCAAATGATTCACCTTCCATGAATAATCTGAGATGGAAAGTAGTCAGCTGCTCAAGAGACAGTGAATGAAATTAAGATACTTTGGTCCTGGACTGGCTTTGTGCATTGTTCACTGTGGATCAACAGTCAAACAGATACTTGAAAGGGACAGATTATAAATCCTCTGGTCACAGCCAGGCCTACAGATATGTACTAGGTAGCAATGAGAATTGAGATGTGGACAATCATAAATGACACAAAGAAACTGTCAGTTTTCCCCATGGATTAAGATTTCTTTTCAGACAGTATTTTTATACTGTTAGTCCAAAGAGTATTTGATTATTTTACTATGTTAAACACAGAAAGCAGGAGCTTAAAGAGAATGGTTAGAGATAGCAGATTAAACACACGTATTTAACCCTCTTCTCTTCTTGAAATACACTAAAATGATTTGTGGGAGTCTTTGAAATGGATAACCCACTAAGCCAAAAAGAACAGGAGAAAATATATGAGCAATGATATTTTGGAAATTGGAAAGCTGATGGAATAGAGGCTGCTGAGTTACCAGGCGTGAGAAGGCTGAATCTCATGCCAGCAATTGGGAGAACCCATAATATCACAGAATCCAGTGCCACAGAGGTTCAAGAATTGATGCTACCAGTTACTTCTGAAAATGGAGCTGATAGGCTCAAATTAGGTTGTTGATTAAAAGTCTGTTTCCAGAAGCAGTTTGAATCCCAGATCCATTCTGGAAAACTGCCCTAACCCTCCCCTGACTGGAGAACTATTCTTTGGATAATGTGAATTGGTGTCTCTAGACTTGAAACACCACGTACCAAGAGTGGAGTTAATAGTGTGTCCATGTATTTAATTGGAGACTTCCTGCTTTTTTTCTTGGATTTGTCTCCAACACCATAGTAGCCAGATGTATACCCTGAGTCAGGAACTGGAATGGTCTCTGAGATATCTGACCATTCAAAGAGATTTTAAAAAACCAAAAAACCCAGGCACTGGTACACAAGGCCCTGGGTTCAGCCCCCAGCACCATACACATACACCAAAAAGAAAAAAAAAAAAACTAGTAATAAAAACTGGCATTGGAGTTCCCCAATCAATTATTCCAACAGTGAATGAACCCAGAAATCATACTGAGTTTTTTAGTGCTCCACTCTTCAATATGTCTACATAACTAAGAATCACCAGGTACTTGAATAAAGCATCTAATGTGAAATACACATTTTTTTAAAAGTGGTCCATTTAATAAAATAGAAATTGATGGGAGGAGAAAAAATTAGGGGAGGGCAGAAAGGAAATAACCCTACTTTAACAAACAGAGAGGTAAGTGAAGATAACATTCATGAAGAAAGAATAATTTTCTTAAAAGGGGGTATTCAAAAACAATAATGAGTTATAATGACTTAAAAATGTAAAAGTAGAAATGAAAACCAGAAAGAAAGTGTAGGTGGTGGAAAGGATAAAATAACCCAAGAGATATTTCAGGAAAATTTCCCCAAACTGAAATTTCCCATTGGATCTCTCAAATGCCCCATATAAAGGGTTAAAACTAGATTCATGGCAAGACAGGCTCATTGTGAGGGTTGCAGAACACCAAAGACAAGAAAGCAGATCCTTGGTTTCCAAAGAGAAAGAGCAGGTTTTATATAAAGGATCATGAATAAGACTGGTATTAGACTCCTCCAAAGCAACTTTGGAAACCAGGGGGCCATGAAGCAAGGTTTTCAACAACTCAAAAAACATGACTTGTGGTGTAGAGTCTTCTAACTAACCAAACCAGCAAGTATAAGTGATGTTAGAATTAAAACATTTGCAGACACATGAAGTCTCCAACATTTTACCTCATACACATTCTCAGGAAACTACTGAAAGGATACATCATCAAAAAAGAAGGCATAAGAAAAAAAATAGGAAGCCCTAAGAAACAAATAGACCCACAAAATAGTCCAGAGAGTCCCCAGGATCATGGGACAGAGAAATCACAAGACAATAGACATGCAAAAGTCCAGGGAAAAACCAGCCCAGATGGGAACAAATCAGAAGGATCCTGAGGAAATGACCTCAAGAAGGTGAAATTGATAAAATACCTGTGTGTTTGAATATGTTAGGACTAAATAAGTAATAAGTAGGGAGAAAATTAAGCAAATGAAAAAGTGAATTATTAACATCAGGAAAAACACAATATTATACAGAAATTTATATGACTCTTCCTATGTGAATGACACAGCAGTGAATAAATAGCATTTATGTTGTCATAGAACAGATGCATAGACTATGGATCCAACTCATATTGTGACAGAACTGTACTGGCAGGACAGAGGACAGGAAATGTGCATGTGTGTGGTGGGGGGTCCTTAAAAGAAAGCTAAAACCTCATTTTCCATCTGTCGTTGGAAGGTCATTAGACGAAGCCTAATGCAGAAAAGTTAAGAAGTAGTTACATAAACTTGTTATTTAGAGACATGGAGGTAAATATCAAAAGAGTCATGCAAGGAGTTGAGAGTGGTTGCTCTGGGGACATGAGAAATGTAGAGAGGGACTGTGGTTTTTTTCTTTGTAGAATTGTCTCTTCAAATAATGTGCAAGTGTAACTTCTAAAAAATGAATATTAAAAAAGAATCAGGATTAACTATACACATTTCCTCCAAAATTGTGGCAATCCAGGCCACTATGACATGCAATTTACCAATCTAAATCTGATGTCAGTCAGTCTGGTCATTCCAAGGAGACATGGAATTATTTACCGAATTTAGAGCTGAAGGACAATTTATAGACAGGAACCTCACTACAAAGAAGTGGCAGGTCCATGGTCCCCACCTCAGAGAGAACACAATCAAAACTGAAAACCAGAGACCCTCGCTCTTAACTCTGGGCTTCCTTCCTTCCTTCCTTCCTTCCTTCCTTCCTTCCTTCCTTCCTTCCTTCCTTCCTTCCTTCCTTTCTTCTTTCTTTCTTTTCTTTTCTTTCTTGACATACTCCAAATAATGGACGGGGACATGGTGCACAGCAAGGAAGCCCTGACTCCATTCCTAGCTCTGACCTGCTGGTCCTTAACCTCACAAAGCATGTTGGTTTTATTCCCATATGTAAAATGGGAATAATAATACCATGTTGCCTACTCTGTAGCATTGTTCTGGAGATCAAAGGAGAGTACGTAGATGAAAGCACTCTATGAAACCGTGAAGGCTTACAGATACCAGGAGTGGTTATTATTCTCATCACCACTGCCACTCTCTGGGAGAGACAACAGTAAAGACCATCTAAAAGTTCCCGTTAGCAACACTGAGGAGAGTTCTTGTGTCATATTGAAAGAGTGGTGTTCCAGAAGAGCTGGTAAAAGAAGTTGTAACCATTCACCGCTCGTCTGGCCTAGATTTATAGTCTGTGTGCTGCTGCTCTTGATGGGTGAAGGTGCACACTCTTGCACAGAGGCAAGCTTATAGTCAGAACACGTCAATTGTGGGTGCTTTTTCGCTCAGGCTCAGTGGCCGGCCAGCAGCCAAGTATGTACTTTCCTTGCCCCTGCAGATTTTTTAAAAACCCCTTGCATTTTTCCTCTCTTGGGCTCTTATCAGGAAATCAAAAGCAGAAGAGTTAGACTCCTTCTGACAGTTCTGACTTTCCTTACTGAAAGGAAAATTTCAAAGCAGCACGTCACTGCCTCAAATGCTTATTAAAGATGCAGTGAAATTGGCTGGAGCACTCAAGAGGGAGGTTTCACCAGGGATTCCCAGTGCCCCCAACCCAGCCCAGTCCACCCTCCACATTCTGGGGGGAGGAGGCGGCTTGGGATCTTGGATGGAGGAGTCAGCACTCTGAAGGGAAGGGCTCAGGGGTTCCTGAAATGTAAAACTCTACTGCTTGCACTAATGCCCCAGGGTTGAACAATGGGAAGAGGAAAAGATAGCATGTTGTAGAAGCATAAGGGGAACCCTGAGGCCTCCATCCACACTCTTATTTGGCAGAATTGGAAACTGACACCATGTAATGTGATTTACCCCCCATCTGACCAGTGACATAATCGGAACACGAACCCAAGCCTCTTTCACATCCTTGTTAATGGTATGCTGCTTGGTTTGCCACAGTGAGAGGAGCCTGTTGGGCTCTAGAATGGTCACTAATACAGTCCTATATTAATAAACAATATACTCTCAGCCTTCCTGGATTGAGTGCTACCTAGGGCCTGTTTTAAATAAATACTCAGCATCTTACACCAACCCAATGAATTGGATCCTATTATTACTCTATCCTACAATAGAAAATAGGATCAGAGAGGGTAAGACAATATACTGTCAGTCAAAAGTATTGGAACCTGGGTTTTCTCTGTGGCAACAGCCCTCTTTCCTCTTTCTCTCTGGCCTTTATGACTGTGTCTGAACTCCCCAGCCTGGTTGGATGTTGTTTATGGTTTAAATGACAGGGTTTTATTTGGGCTGTTGTCAGAGTGACTGGGGATGGTGAAGTCACCCTCTGGCAGGTGTTCCCTGGCCTGTCAGAGGAGAGTGGCGTCATGGTGAGAGGGGATGGCTGCTAAGGAGGGGGGGCAGTGGGGGACAGAGAGGAGCTTGGGATGACTTGGGCTTCATTTTGGGGAAGTGACTGGTGGAAGCAGTGATTCATCACCCTGGAACCATGGGATCTCACAATTTTCACGCCCTAAACAAAACTGGTGCATTTAAAAGCTATGGCTTGGAATTCCTTTCCCTTGATTTACATGGGTAATGTAGAAATCATTTTTAAAGCTACACCTATAAAGAGGCCAATGACTGTGTTTTTAAAAGAACAATGGAGGAATCTGGATTTTAGGTTTTTGGTTTCTTCTGTTGAAAGAGCCTATTTTAGTTTAAAAGCCATGATCACAGGCTTATAGAGAGATATTAACTGAGAAAGGATCTCTAAATTTACAATTCAAATATGTAAAACCTGCCTAAAATGCAACAAGACTAATTTTTTTCTGTGTGGCTCTTGAAATCAGTTGTTTAATCTCATCCATATGTAATTTTATAGTCACACCCCTTGTTTATGGAAATTCAAAAATATTTGTAGTTCCTCTTGGCTAACACAGATCTTAATCACCAAAGGAGCTTAAGTAGTCAGACTTAACTTAGCCACATCTTAAGTGACCCTGGCCCATGAACTTGCTAGTTCCAGCACTGTGGACACAGCACTCTTTGGAGTCAGAGGACTCTGGGTTCTGATTCAGATTCTGTCATCCTTGTGTGATCCTGGGAAAGTTACCTCTCTGAGCCTCAGTTTCTCATTCTTGAAGTGGAAATGATTACTGTGGGCCTCCTGAGGTTGTATGAAGCCTTAAATGACATTTTTTTATTCACTAATTATGTATAATAGCTAATGTCAAGAAAACACATGTTGACTGCTCCCACTAATACTGGAGGGTGTTTGGGCTAATTCTCACAGCACGTGGATTCCCCCATCCAAGGTATAAATGCCAATTCTCCATGTTAGGGATCAAACACATAAAGTTGTCCTGGGTTTTTGGGGGTAACTGGAGAAAATATTATAGTCATGGGGGTTGTGAGTAGTAATAACAAGTGGATCTCCTAAAAACTGGCCATGTTTCCTCTTGAATCAGAGTCTAGAATGTGGGGAAGCAAGATCTTGGACATCTTTTTGTTGCCTGAGACCCAGGAAAATGATGTAACAATGACCAAGGTGACATGCAGTGAGCAGAAAAGTTAGGACTTCAACTCAGCACAGCCACCCTGGCATCCCTTCCACTCAGATGCCACCTCGAGGGCACTGTCCCCTCCTTCTCCATGCGGCTCAGTCCTTCATGTTCCTCGGAGTGAGAAAACCTGACACACAGGTTGCACCCATGTGCCTCCTTTTCCCCCTGGGTTTGGTGAACATTTCATAATAGGTTGCATCCTGGGACAGTAAACATTAAGAGGCCCTGCTCTGTTGCCATCACCTTCTTCCACCTCCCCTGAGAAGGAGGGATTGCACAGGCTTGTCCGTGTCTTCACCATGCCCAGTTGGTCAGTTGGTCCTCAGGGTCTGCTGCTGGGGATGGGCAGATGAGAGGGAAGATTCCAGCCAACTGGAGTACTAATGTGAGGCATAAATTAATGCACACCTGACCAGGTGACATTATCCAAATGATAAATTGCTATAGGCACAGGCCATTGTGTTCATAAGGGTGATTTATGGCCCAGGTTTGGAAATGAACAGAGAACGAAATATTTAAATGTAGCCATTTAAAAGCCAAGCTGTTAGGTTTAGTTAGGGTCGTCTTTTAAAATTTGAGGTGTCTTTCTTTTGTTGGAATTGTCCATATTAATCAAAATAGAGTGTCATGGCTTTAATTTTTTTTTAAGAAAAAACAGGGGGGAATGCATTTAGGTTTTCAGTAGGATATATAAGGTTTTTCTTTTCCATTTTATTTTCCCCAAAACATAGAACCCAAAAGGAAACCTCCAGGAATCTGTACACACTTTCTTTACTTAGGCCTTTTATCAGCATCATGTCTTTTGAGGCTAAGCAGAAAATGAAAACCTTAATTGATTTTCTGCCTTATTGAATCTGGGCAAAGATTTCCATCTCTGTAGACAGAGCAATATCTGAAAAAGACAAAGATGGTTTGTCAACAACAGGTGAATATCATTTCAAAATAAAGAGGAGTGGGAGAGCTGGGCTACCAGACTCATGAATGCACACACAGCCCATATATATATATATATATATATATATATATATATATATATATATATATATACACATAGACACCCCATACGTACACACATGTACATCACATATATGCACATATACACACCGCACAAACACACTCTCCTCTCTCTCTCTCTCACACACACACACACGCACGCACACACACACACACACACCATATGCCTCAACAGAAATGATTCTTTTTTCTGAACATGGATGCCAGATGCTTGAGCTATTTTTCATTTTCTAACCCCCTACAAGGGGAAAAGAGAGAAGGGTCTATGAAATAAATAAGAGAATTCCCACCCAGACAGGGTCACAAAGAACAACAACAACAACAAAAAAAAGTCATCCCCTTTAAAGCTGAAAATGGTAAAATCCCAATGGCTACCACATTGGGTCCCTACCACATATTGGGTGCCCTCATCCTTTGATCCACCATGAGTTGGGAATGTTACATACTCAGATGAGGAAATGGACCAGAAGAGCAATAGCTGGCCCATGATCATGTGACCTGTCCTTGGCAGGGCCCAGGTACAGAACCTGGTCTGTGGGACTCCAGGACTTGAGCTCGCCACTTAGAATGGTGTCCCTCTTTGTCCTGCACCCACCCCCCAGCACCACTCCCACAGGGTGTGTAAAGCAGCTCTGGTGCCAGATGGTCCTTTGCCTATGATGAGACCTGCAGCCAGTCGGGCATCTTTGAGCCTTCATCTTCTACATCTGTAGCATCAGCACTTCCTTCCCTACCTAGCTACAGTGTCTGCTGCCTCAAATCAAGCACAATGAAGTGTAAGGCTTGTCATACCACCTTCAGGGTCATCACTTTACCCTGAGAGCTTGAACACTGTGCCATTAAGGAATTATCCCAGGGCGGGCTGCGTGTGTACTATTCAGAGACTCCTGGAAACTCCACAGCCCACAGACAGCTATGAAACCCATCTGCAATCGGGAGCTTTCTTTGCAGGGTCTGCTCACAGATTCCACACTGTGGCGTGCCTCTCGGGGACTGTCGGGCAGCCACATCAGGGGCATTTAAGGCCAGAGAGCTTCATGTCTTTATAACATTATGCATTAAAGTCATCTGTAAAATGAAGAGGCATTCCAAATAGCCCTTATGTTTTTCATTTTTTCATTTTGGCACGAGGACACAGAGCAATTTTCCAGAATGTTTTAAATAGGAAAAAACGGTCATTCTCAAGACAGCCATTCTGTATTCCTGAACCTTTGGGTCATATTCACATTCAGAAATACCAAGCCACTAAAGTCTGTGTTTCTTTAAATGGGCTGTTTCTTTTATTAAAACAAATGAAGGCAGCATTCATTCCTTATATAATATTCTTACCTCTGAGCCCTGTGGGCAGGGAGGGTTTGGAATCCTGGAATAAAGCTGTTGGAACACACTGGAAGGAAGGGGAGGAGGCCACTGTGGAGAAGAATGCTTTCTGTAGTTTCTAACTGATCCCTCCCTCCTGAGTCCTTCAGGTGCCTCACTAATTTTATCTGGTGGTGATGTGATTAAGTGCCTTAATAGGGCCTGTTCCTGGTCAGGGCTGTTCCTCAGGGTAGGAAACCCTACTTTGGGGTCTGCACTTGGTAAAGACTCTTCACTCTTTAATATGATGTTCACCCCTTCACATCCAGTTTTCCAGTGGATGACTTTAGTAAACATCGAACCATCAACTACTATGTGCCAAAATACTGAGAAGGTAGGTTCCATGGGGCATCTACCCATGGTCACAGAGCAACAGGGAGTGACCAAACTGATAGTAAGCGCTGGAGTGGAGACAGGGATGAGGGACTGACAGACCACATACTGAACAAACAAGCCAGCTCCTCAAAGAGGCGGGCAGGGGTGCTGGAGGATGAATAGGAGTTCGATGGGTATGTGGAGAAGTCACCTGATGGGGTAACAGAAGAGATGTTATTTACTAGTCTAGAGCAAGGAAACTGAGACCCAGAGAAAGTCACTTGCTCCCTGAGGTCACAAAGAGGAGCTGCTGTACGTGACAGCTCACTGCAAGCCTGGCATCCGTCCTCTCACAGCCCAGGGGCGGCATTTAAGACAGTTCTCTTTTTAACATCAAAAGAAATAAGAAATGATGTGAAATCTTCACCTCTTCCTTGTGGGTTTATAAGGTTGATACTTTCCACTAGAGCTGAGTCAGAGACACTATTACCAAAGAGAAATTTTGTTTTAAATTAGTCTTCCTGGCATTTTCTTCTCTGCTTCATCACTAAATCCCAAGGCTCATCATCCTGTTGTTGTTGAGAAGAACTTGCAGAGAGTTTGCAATGACTGGGATGGGAGAGGTGTCGGAACTGGTTGAATTAAATGGGACAGATAGCTCACCATTCTTCCTTGGTTTATTTAACAGACATTTGTGGTGTACCTTTTATCAGTGGTGTGATGGTCAATGCTTAACAACATTACCGAAGAAGCAGGGGAGGGGAAAAAGAGCCTGACTTGAAGTGTTTCCCATGTCTGTGGTGTAAAGATTCCCACTGCAGCCAATTTCCGGTGACCAGCATGAATGTTGCTGAAGGCACAGTTGGGAGGAGATGCACAGAGTGGGTGCTGACCATGCCACAGCTGGAGACAGACAAGAGAACAAAGTAGACATGATTCCAGTCCTGTGCAAGACAGCAGAATCCCCAGTCACTAATCAGGTGAAATATAATTGGCATTTTCCTTTTGATGTTAGCAATATTCCTTTTGTATTTTTTTTTTGAAGAGAAAACCAGAGATAAAAGTACTGAGAGACAGAGACAAAGGCTAGAGAATGAGACTAAAAGACATTCTAATATGCATATCTTGTTGAGTTCTCAAATGAGCCATTTGTCCCTTCCTATGCCCCTCCCTCCTTATCTACCTCTCTGCTGTTGCAATCTCCAGCACATGGGTGTTTAAAAGAACATCAGATTGCAGGGTAAATAAGAAAAGAAAAAAGAAACGGAGGCTCCTTCTCAGTTGGAGCAGGAAGCATAGAGTATACTTTTTGTATCTTGGTGGCAGGATCTTATTGGCATCTGAATGTGTTTAGCTTAGTGGCTTACCCCACTCCCCAATATTTGTGGGCCAAGCAGAATATAAATAAAATAAATAAACAGGAATCCATCAGAAGGGGAGCTAAAATGTTTTGAATAGATATGTACCAACATCTAACTGTTCCAAAAGCAGATACCAGGTTTGGGGGACCTATTAGTGCCCCGACTACTTGTGATAGTATTTCAGACTAACCATAAAGAAGAAACCACTTACAAGCTATGACTGAAATGACACCAAGAAGGCCTCCTTCCCCCAGGTTAATTCCTCACTGATCCGTCACCTTTGCTGAGGTGTTCCTGCTGGCTTATAGCAGTGCCCCTTGCTAACTGATATTACTGGGTTGTTAATGAGCATTGATGCCTTAGTATAAGTTATTTTATCAGCTGACTTACGGAAAAAGAGTGAACTGAAAGTAGATTTCTTTGGCTACAGAGCCCAGCACAGGGCAGAGGCCTAAGGGACCAGGCCAGGGGTAGGAAGACAATGCAGCATCTTGGGGGCAGGTCCCTGTCTTCTCACTGTGGACATGTGGCTCTATGTTACCCCTCAACATGAGTCTGAACAATCAGACCACACTGTAATACCCTGATGTCCTAAGGCCTTTAAAAAAGAAGTCCTTTACTGAGCAATAACTATGTACCTTTGTTTGATTATGGTATAAATTGTCTCCTTTTCACAATAACCTTGTGAGGTAAGTGTGTTCCACTTCTTAGAGTGCTGATACATCATTCCTTTTTAGAAGAAAATGAAGGGTCAGAGAGAGGGAGTAACTTACCCAATGTTGTACAACTAATAAGTAGTGAAGTCTGGCTTTCAAATTTGGGTCTGTCTGGATCCTGAGTCCCCCACTCTACCACACAACCCATTAGGGAGGGTACCATTTGCTGGTGCTTCCCAGGGCTCCAGGCTTTTACCTTTTGATGCCTTCTGCCAGCTTCAAGTCCTTTTGGATCTCCCTGCTCTGGTGGGCAGCAATCCCTTTTGCTGCAGTCAGGATCCCCTGCCTATGGGGCTCCCTCCCCTGTAAGGAGCTCATGTTGCAGTGTAGGGACAAATAAACAGATAACCCTGCTTAGGGTGTTTTCTAAGCCAGTTGTCTCCATTTATAAAACAAGACCCCATGGATTCTGAGTAGAGTCTCAAGGGCTTCTCCAAGTTTAGAAGCTGACACTTGAGACATTTCTTGAGCAAACTTTTAAAACTTGTTTTCTAATTCTTTGCTATCTTCTAAATAAATTAAACTATAGATTATATTTTATGAGTAAAATATTTCATACGTACTCAGGTCTATTTTTTGTGGGTATGCTATATATGAAACACAATCACAGAAGTGTGTGTGTGTGTGTCTTTGAAGGAAGAGTGGAAGGGGTGGGGGAAGCTCATGAACTCAATAATTTGGGACTCACATATTAAATAAGGGGTTTTTTCCATGTTTAATCATTGGCTGAGTGATCATTGAAGGGTGAAAACTTTTGATATCTGTTGTCTCCTTAAAGCCAGAGTTCAAGCTCAATAGATTAAACGAGTCACCATTTTAGTTGGACTGGGGCTTGTCTAGCTACACAGCTATAAACCAGTGATGGCTTTCTTAATATTTGAGATGTCTGAGTGATCTTAAAATCTCTAGTGTACCACACCAAGAGGTCAGCCTAGCTCCTGCAAAAAGACTGGAACTTGGACTGGAAATATAGCTCAGTTGGTAGAGTGCTTGCCTTGCATTCACAAGGCCATGGGTTCAATCCCTAGCACCACACACACATACTAAAAGACTGGAACGTTTGGTTAAACCAATGTTGTAGGTAAGTCCCTCTACCTGTGTGGGGACCTCAGCAGTTTCAGCCAAAGGGATGAGGCTTGGGCCTGCCAACTGCTCCATGTGCCTGTCACTTTTCCACCAACCAGGTGTTGGTCATAGTGAAAACCAGAATGTGCTCATCCCTTGATAAAGGATGCTGGTTTCCTTGGTGGTGCCATCGAGGAGTTAACATCTTATATGCAGAGTACAAGAAGTCTTACATAACTCATTCAGTCTCATCTCATGGGTGTTTTTCTGTAAACTCTGCCAGAACTAATTTCACGGTTTTAAAACAACTCATGGTACCAAAAGAATGTGTAATGAGCTGCCATGAGATATGATTGTTTCCCATTTGTAAGGAAAAGACCTGTAGCTCCTTGGGACTTATTAGGAATAATTTCTCAATTAAGCCGACAGCTCAGGCCCCTCAAAGGGCACATGCAGGGCAGTAGAGATGGCCTGGGAGGGGCTCCTTCCACTGCTGCTCTAGAAGGCTCCCTCCACCACCTCGTCCCCACCTTTGTCTGGATTTTTTTTTTCATGTTATAATAATATATCATAAAATTTAGCATTCAGTAATTTTAGTACATTTATATTTTGAGTTGTGCATCCAATACCATTCTCTCGTTCTAGAACAGATTCATCCCCCTGAAAGGAAATCTAATACCCATTAAGCAGTCATTTCCACTTCCCACTCCCCTCTGGCCTTCACAACCACTGATCTGCCCTCTGCTGTGTATTTCCCTCTTTTAGGTGTTTATTTTGAGACCGACTTGTTTCTCTCATCATAATGTTTTCAAGGTTCGTTTGTGTTGTAGTATGTATCAGCTCTTTATTCTTTTGGGGGAAGGAATAATATTCTATTATATGAATATACCACATTTTGTTGGTCCGTTCGTCAATTGATGAGCAATTGAGGTCACTTACCCCCTTTGCCAATTTCGAACAGTAGTGCTGTCAAGATTTGTGTAAAGCCAGGGTGTGGTGGTGCACGCCCATAATCCCAGCAGCTCCAGAGGCTGAGCAGGAAGTCGCAAGATCAAAGCCAGCCTCAGCAATTTAGCAAGGCCCTGAGTAACTTAGGGAGACCCTGTCTCAAAATGAAAAATAAAAGGGTTGGGGATGTGACTCAGTGGTTGAGCAGCCTTGAATTCAAGCCCTCGTACCAAAAAAAAAAAAAAAAGCTTTATATACAAGTTTTGTTTGAATGCTTGCCTTCACTTCTTTGGGGGTATATTCCTGGAGGAGAATTGCTGGATCATATGGTAATTGCTGGGTCATATGGTAATTGCTGGATCATATGGTAATTCTGCCAATTTTTTTCCATAGTCACTGCACCATTTTCCATTCACACCAGCAATGGATGAGGGTTCGTTCCAATTTCCGCCTCCTTCACAACACTTGTCATTTCCTTTTTTCTATTTTTTTTTCTTCTTTTTAATAGTCATTCTACTGGGCATGAGGTGGCATCTGTCTAGCTTTCTTTCAGAGTATATTTTTCCAAGCAGTTGAAAGATTTTTCAGAGGTGGCACACTTAGGTAGTCCTGGTCACTGACACTTACCTCACGTATCTGACCTGCAGTCTCATCACAGCTCCAAGTTTAGGATCAATTTTAGAGGCTTCTCCATTTAGGCAAGTCAACAGGCTTTCCTCTAGGCTAGCCATGAGCATGGGGATGGTCAAGAGCCTCCTGGCTTCTGGTGCTTCTGCCATTTTATCAAGTCCCCTCCAGCTTCAACAGTCTCTGCATGCCCCCCAGAGCTAGAGCACCACGCCTGCTGGGATAGAGCCCCGAGAACCTTGTTCCAGCACTGGAACCCACTATGGCAGAATCGACTCTCTCCTACTCCCAGCTTCTTTCAGTCCTGTCCAGAACCACAAATTCACTTCACACTCCTCGTGTTGTAATGATGATGATCACAATAATAGGTTTTACTCTTTTTTTGCAGGAGGTTGGGGTACTAGGGATTGAACCCAGGGGCACTCAACCACGGAGCCACATCCCCAGCCATTTTTTATATTTTATTTAGAGAGAGGGTCTTGCTGAACTGCTTAGGGCCTCCCTAAATTGCTGAGGCTGGCTTTGAATCCGTAATTCTCCTGCCTCTGCCTCCTGAGCTGCTGGGATTACAGTCATGTGCCAGCATACCTGGCCAGGTTTTATTTGTTTTGATGCCCCAAATAACCCAGACCTCAGGAAGTACTATCCCCATAGGAAAGCTGAAGAAACTTGGAGGCACAAGCCATTCAGATAATTGCTCAGAGCTATTACTACATATCACCTGGTCCTATGTGATGTGTCAAGGTTCTATAGTGCCTTAATGTCTACAGGGCACCTTCACAGCTAGTAGGGCCAGACCTGAGGAGGGACAGGGCTCTCACAGAAGTGACACGGGGGACAGAAGGCAAGGCCAGAGGAAGGGCTCCTTTGACAGTCTGAGGTTGACAAGTAAACCTGTTTCTGGCTTCCAAGGGAAAGCTCTTTGAATTTGCCATCTTAAGAGTTTAGTGGTTTCTCAGAGTCTTCCTTCATCATCATACCATAGGATCAACTGCCTAGGCACCACCATATTGTACCTCACAGAAACCAGGTTAGGTTCATTCATGTTGTAGTATGTATCAGCCATTTATTCTTTTTTGGGAAGGAATAATATTCTATGATATGAATATGCCACATTTCCCTTGGGGAACTTCCAGTCAAACAAATGTCAAGTTCTTATCTCAAAAATGTTCTCCTTCCCAGCTATTCCCCTTCTTGGTCTATTCCCTAAAGACCTAAAAAGAGCATGCTACAGGGACACTGCTACATCAATGTTCATAGCAGCACAGTTCACAATAGCAAGACTGTGGAACCAACCTAGATGCCCTTCAATAGACGAATGGATAAAAAAAAATGTGGCATTTATACACAATGGAGTATTACTCTGCATTAAAAAATGACAAAATCATAGAATTTACAGGGAAATGGATGGCATTAGAGCAGATTATGCTAAGTGAAGCTAGCCAATCCCTAAAAAACAAATGCCAAATGTCTTCTTTGATATAAGGAGAGTAACTAAGATCAGAGTAGGGACGAAGAGCAGGAGAAGAAGATTAACATTTAACAGGGATGAGAGGTGGGAGGGAAAGGGAGAGAGAAGGGAAATTGCATGGTAATGGAAGGAGACCCTCAGGGTTATACAGTGGAGGGGGTAGAGAGAGAGGAGGGGAGGGGAGGGGAGAGGTGGGGAGGGGGGAGGGGGGAGGATGGGAAAGGCAGAGGAGCACAACAGACACTAGTATGGCAATATGTAAATCAATGGATGTGTAACTGATGTGATTCTGCAATCTGTGTATGGGGTGAAGGTGGGAGTTCATAACCCACTTGAATCAAAGTGTGGAATATGATATGTCAAGAAATTTGTAATGTTTTGAACAACCCACAATAAAAAATTAAAAAAAAAATGTTCTCCTTTGATTTGGCCACCTTTTCTGATCCATAGGAAAAAAAAGAGAGTGAAAGCAAATTATATATCTCACCCATCTAGGGGGGTGAGTTGATGGCTACTGCTGTTTTTGCTGTTGTAATGAGCATAATAAGGTGGAAGTTCTGGCCAACCTAGAGACGGTGAAGAGCCATCTGGAACATTGGTCTGGGGGCGCCATTTTGAATTATCTCTACAGTGTTCCTCACTACCAGCCACACATTCTAGGTTGGCTCTAGAGAGGTAAGTATTATAAGGATGTTTTGTCCTTATCCCTGAGCTGGAATATATCTAATAATGTGTGGGGATTTTGGATAGCTGATATCACTGCAGGGTATGCATTCCAGGATGGTGATCGATTTTAAATGCCAATGCTTATGGTGGTTTTTTACATGGTTGGCAAGCCATGGGCAGGAGGGTCACATTTTAGAAACTTAGGTCCAGGATTTGTTTTTAGGCAAATCCCTCTGAGAGAAGAGACTACCACCTCTCTTCTCTTTCACTCACTGGTTGAAGTGCTGAAGGTGGAAAATAGAACTCCAGGACAAGCTGCTCCATAACAGTGAACTCCAGCTCGTGGGTAGATGAGTTGAAGCACCCTTCCAAACAGAAAACAGGAAGGAAGCCAGGTGCTTTTTGCTCTGGCTCTAATTAAATGACACCTCCACACTGTCAGAATAGAAGTTCTGTTATCCAACCACCAATGGACAATAGCTTAGAAGTTTCTGCTTGTCATTTTTTAAATATATTGGATTTTGCTGTCAGAAACTTGCAGACAACTCACAGGGACATTGTGGTGACTCAGTTGTCTCTGACGTCAGTAGAGGTTTGGATTTCTGAAAGCAGGCTTTCACTTGATGCACCCAGAATTTTCCCCTAGGGCTTCGCAGTTGTTGTTTTTCCCCAAAGGAGAGCATAAAACAGGTGTAACGGTCCTGGGGTGGCAATTAAATCTGTCTTAATGCTACTCAGAAACATGAGCCATGTATATATCACATTATGGGCTTGTATGTTGGGAATTGGAGCAAGTTAAAAAAGGAAGATTTAACCTGGGATGTGTGTGTAGGAGGGACAAAAGGCTTGTTAAAGAATGCTGTGAAATAAGCAGAAAATTATTCAGCATTTCTTTGCTTTATTCATTAAAGCAATGGTGTTAGCCTTTGAAATTTTCTGTTGTAGTCAGACCTTTATTTCACTTATGCCAGTATTTGTAAATAATTATATTAATGTGACATTTGAAGTAGTCCTGTTTCCAAACAGCACGTTATTCACAGTGACTCTTTTCTGGGAGAGGAAAGGAACAATTGAACACACCGCATTTAGCAGAATTGTAAAGCATCTGCCAAAGAAAGGACTGCATTTTGCAACCTTCCCCTGATACCTCACAGAAGCAGCTGGGACCCAGGTCCCCAGAGAAGCCCATTCTAGAGTGCTCTAAGTCAAGGACTTCCACTGCTTGCTTAATGTAGCAGAGTCACAGAGGCACTGAGGCGGGAGGGGAAGTCTGCCAGTCTCAAATGTCACAGAGCATCGGAAACTGAGGAAGGCCACCCTTGGGGAACTTCTCAGAACTTGGTGGCCAGTTAGCCTTGGAGTCTAGCCTGGCTTAAGTCCATCTCTGTGGCAAATCATCAGAAAATTCTTTAAGGTTCCACCAATTCTCCCTGCAGTGAAACATGGACACACTGAATGTTTAATTAACTGTCCCCAGTCCTGGGGGACTCACAGCTTGCTTACTCCCCGATTCCCACACAGGCAGGACGTGTGCAGTGAACTTTCACACTTGGCTGAGCACATTCTGATGTGGCTTCATGCAGTTCCTCAGTGTTGAAGATGACTAAGAGACTGGCATCCAGCATCAATGCATTTCAAATGCGAAAGGAAATCTGGCAATTGGGAGCATAAAGCCCCCTCACTTCTCTGTTCTAGGCTCTGCCATTTGAAAGCACAGGATGGCAGCTTACCTCAATAGATTACTTCAGCTGTGGGTTTGTTTTTATGTTTTGTTTTGTGTGATGAGGCACCAACGGGTATTGGTGGGACTAAGACACTTCTGAGGCTCATTAGTTCTTGGCTGAATTTTGTGAGTTTGTATGATCATTAATAATAAGGCTCAGTTACCTTGATCACAATAGCAAAATTTTAAAAATTAATAATAGTAAAAAATTAAGTGGAGACGGTTACTAATAAACTACTCCAGCTTAGTCATAGAATCACAGTATGTTTGGGCCAAAAGGAATTTTTGAGATCATTTAATCCATCTTTTCACTTTATAAATGAAGAAACAGAAGCACAGGTAAGTTAACTTTTTGCCCAAGGTCACACATCTATGGGTGTGTGTGTGTGTGTGTGTGTGTGTGATTTTCTTTTTGTTGTTGTTTTTCTTTCATTTTGTTTAAATTTAGATACCCTGTAACAAAGAGGCCAAGTATTATTTAGTTAAGGTAAAGTATGATTATGTTGTACAAATGTGCTACCCACTGAAAAGTTAGTATCTGCTTAATTTTTTTAAACATTTCTAGGGATCCTCATTCCTCCCTGTGGGTCTGTGTTACCGTTTTATGTCGTGTGCCTTCAACCTCAGGAAATTCCTTTGCCATTTATTTTAGTGCGGGTGACTTGGTGATGAATCCTTCAGTTGGGATCTACCTGAACATGACTTTGTCTTCACTTTTGAAAATAGAATTCTGGGTTGACCTTTTTTTTTTCTTTCTTTTTGTGCTTTAAAGGTGGCCTCCTGGCCTTTGTCATTTACTGAGAAATATCAGCTGTTGTTTCTCAGGTATAAAACATGTTGGTTTTCCTCTGACTGCTTTTAAGATTTTCTCTGAGATTTCAGAACATAGATCGAGATGAGCCTTGCTGTGGTTTTGTTTGTATTTATCCTGCTCAGGATCTGGTTGATTCTTGAACTTGAAGTTGACATCTTTCACCACACTTGGGCAATTTTCAGCCAATCCTTCAACTATTTTCCATCCCCATTCTCTCTCTCTTGTTCTTCAGGAATTTCTATTTCAGGTGTGTTAGACTGTTTGATGGCCTTTGATGCTTAGGTCACCGAGACTCTGTTCACTTTGCTTCATTTATTTTTTTCTCTGTTCTCAAGATTGGACACTATCTATGGCTCCATCTCCAAGTCTGTGACTCTCCTGCTATCTTCAATATTCTGTTCAACCCATTCAGTAATTTTTATTTTATTCATTTTACTATTAAACTATAGGATTTATGTATGGTTCATTTTTATAGTGTGTATTTCTCACTGTGGTCTCCCATGTATTCACTTACTATGTATGTTTTCTTCAGTTTCTTTAACAGTCTACAGTAGTTTTTTAAAATTCCTTAGCTGACAAATACATTATCTAAGTTTAATGGTGCTTGAGTATGACTTACATACTTCTCCTTCTTTACATATCTAGTAACAAGCAATACAAATGATTTGGTAAAAGGACTCTACATTCTGTTAAGTTCCTCTGAAGAGGATTTTTGTTTTACCAATCAGCTAACACAACTGCATTCTGACTCTAGCAGTCTTCCCCGTGATGTGGAGCAGATAGTCTTTTTCTGTTCTTTCAACTTCCTTTCCTTCTTGTTCCTCTATCAAGCTTTAATTTTTCCTCTGTCAGCTCAAGTTATCCAGAGCCAAGAGCCAATGGGGGAGTGCTCTAAGGGAAAAAAAAATCCACAAATTTAAAAATATACAGGGGCTAGGGTGCTTCCGGTTCCTATTTGCTTTTGACTCCATTCCAATGCCTTCAAATAGTTTTTTTTTTTTTAAATCATTTGTGTTGGTATCTTATTTGTTATCTCCAGGAGGTAAGTAGAACATCATCGTATCCCTTAGATTTACATTTAGGTTTTTTGTTTTGGGTGTTTTTGTTTTGTTTGTTTTGTTTTGTTTTGTTTTGTGTGTTTGTGTGTGTGTGTGTGTTGCTGGGGACCAAAACCCAGGGCCTCACACAAGTTAGGCAAGTGCTCTACTGAACTACATTTGGATTTTCAGGACACTTTGGCTCCATAGTACAGCTCCAGGAGGCAGTATTAATATTATAAATCTATATTACTTTTAAAGAAAAACACTCAGGGAAGTAAAATTCATGCAGATTTCCAGTAGCCAAACCAAAACTGGACTCAGTCTATGACTTTAGCCTGGACTTAATGCCAGAATTAGTTTTATGCACATTTGATACTAAATGAGCCAGACTTTTCCAATATCAAAGCATTCTCTTCCCACTAAACAAGCAAAAGACAAACAAGACTGGCTTTTGCAGGGTTTTTTTTTTGTAGGGTCTGGGGTCTCCCAGGGTCAAAGATGTCGCTGAGAAAAGAGAATGTGCTCTGCTGGTGTTAAAAGCAAAATACCTGTAGTAACCTTGGAACCAACCAACAGATACCTACAAGCCCCAACATGCATGATTGGGAAATTGAAGCCAGCCCTGGGGTTTCTTTCATAGGGAGCCATAGACAAGAACAAGACTACTGTGCTTTACATATTCAGGGGCTACCTACTGAAATTCTTAGGAAGGCAGAAAACTCAACCTGCCTGGCCCCTTTAGTTAGGGTCAGTCTTCTGTTCTCTCCCTCTTGAGAGACTCAGTGAAAAGTGTTTACAGGATGAAATTCACAAGAAAATGATTATTCTCAAACTCGGGGCTCACATAGAGTTTTTCAAGCGTACCTATGGTCTTCTTACTCCATAGGTTCTGGATGGGTGTGTTCTATGGAACTTGGTCTTCCTTAGGCCATGTTGACACATTGAATTAAAGTCATATTCCAGCTTCTTGCAGGAAATAAAACTCCCCATTAACACATCCAACCAGCTTCCACTTAATTCCTCCAGCCCACTCCCTTTCAACATCAATATTTGTATTTGAGTCAAAAATCTCTCAAAGTGTGGTATTAGAAAATCCATAGTAAGATCATAGTGGGTGCTCATGTTTCAAATGCAAGCATTCAGGTTCCACTCCAGTTATACAATTATAAGAAATCAGAATCTCTGGCTTTCAGGCCAAGGAATCTTCCAGGGAGTAAAGGATTCAGGTGACGCAGGTGCCTGCTAACATGGAAGAGCCCCTGGTCAGGGTGAAATGATGGCTGCTAAGAGCTCCAACGTCTCAAAACTCACCTCTGTGAACCATGTGTCTCTTTGCCTAGGAGCATGTCTTCTTTTTCCTTTGGGTCATAGTTTGTCAGATGGAGAAGCACAATTCTTAGAAATCAGTTCTGGCTCTAGTTATATCCTCTGGGTTGCTGTGAACCCTACAAGAGAATATTCTGGCCCAAATCCCTGTCTCTACCTGTCACAGACTGTGGAGCCCAGAGTAGTTCCTGCCCCTTTTGTTAATTCCATCCATGCTGCCTACATTTATCAAATGCTTGTTATAATCAAGCAGCTGTGCTCAAGGGACCAGAAGTAGACCCATCTCAGAGCTGATAAAACTGAAACTTCAGCCTTCCTCATTTGCATTGGCCCCCTCTGAGGCCCTGAGTATGATCCTAGTAATGTTTTCTCCTCTTTAGAAGCTTCGGGAATATTGACAAAAGTTAGATATGTTTAAACTCTTTTAAATTCCTTTTTTCCTGAAAGAAATTTCCTCCATTTGTTTAAGTGTCAGCTGCCCCCATACTAGATTTGTCCCTGCAAAGAGCTCACAAATAATGGGAGAAAGAGGCTTACACGAGAATTATTAAGATAGAGTGTGAGTGATAGATGCAATGCAGACTTGGTGCTGGGCATTCTTGGTTGTCACCTTCCCACATCAGCTCAAATGTCACATTCTCACCAAGGCTTCTCCTGCCTCCCAGTAAAGAAGGACGATGATCAGGGAAGGCTTCCTGGAGGTGGTGATACCTGAGGTAGCCAAGAAATAAGGAAGGAAGGCTCTTTCAGAGAAATAGCTTGAGCAAAGTTATAGAAGCAAGATATATCATGTTGAGAGGGAAAGAGAGAGAGAAAAAAATTGTGTGTGTGTGTGTGTGTGTGTGTGTGTTATTAAAACACTTCGCTTGTTGAGGGCATTTTTCTTCAGGCTGGGGCCACTTCCAATGGCAGGATGAAGAGATTCTATTTCCAGTTCTATGGACTGAGAAACAGCTGATCCCCTCTACTTGACCTTTGGGAAACCTATTGGTGACTACATCAATAATTGTTCTTCAAGGAAAATATAACCCTTTTACTCCTTGCTTCTTCTCCCACATCCCTCCAGCCTGCCTTTGCTGTCAGCCGCACAAATCAATATTTCATTTTGAGGAGCCTTGTTTGATGCCAGTTCTGCTTATTTGCTCCACAGCCACTCTGGGTAACGCTTTGTAGGTCTGTCAGTATGTAAATTAAACCAAGCATAGATAGCTTTGTGTTGCTTAATGTTCAGCTGATAAAAATTAATGTGGTGTGAAATGAGCATTTTATCTGACTGCAGATACAGTGACGGAGTTAATTAGACAGGCAGAGGGAAAATGTTGTTAGGCTGGGCGGGGGCTTTCTCATGGAAGGGGCTCCAACCCTCAGACAGCAGGTTTGGGTGGGTAGAGGATGTGGCCAGGGAACCTGGGCTGCTGTGGCAGGCCAGGAGCAATGAGCAGGGAGGGAGTCCTCCTCAAGCAACCAACCCGGTGTGCTGATGAGTGTGTGGATCCCGCCTGGGGAGGGTGAGAGGGAGACGCAGGCCAAGCCAGGCTGGGCACTTCCAATTCACTGCAAAATGCATGCATCAGCATTTGCTGAGCCGGCTTCTTCGGGGCACAACATTCCTGCTATTGGTAGAGACAGAAGTTTCATTCTTAAGCAAGGAAGAACAAGAGGCCACCCCACATGGCAATCAATCCAGAGGAGGGAGGAACCCCTGACCTCTGCCTGAATCGTCTTGAGCACTGCTCTCCTGGCTTTGCACATGCCTTTCCTGCAGATGAGAAGTTGTCTCCCTGACCAGGCAAGAACAAAGCCCATCCTGTTACAGTTTCCTGCTCCCCTCTAGAGAGCACACTCCTTGAGGTCAGAAGGGTGTATTACACTTCACTGGTGGCCACAGTGCCAAGCACTGTGGCCACATCTCTAGTGCCTCCTAAGTGTCAGTGGAATGAAGAACACTCCCTCAGCTGGGAAAGCCCTGCCTGCCTGCCCCGGGGCCTGCTCCACTGCTCAGCATCCTTCCCACCTGAGCTCAAATGTCACATTCTCACCAAGGCTTCTCCTGCCTCCCAGAAAGGATCAGTCCCCACATAGATATCCTGGAGACACCTTGTACTTTTCCTTTAGAGCATTTTCCTAATTTATGATTAACTATGTGTGCCTACCGTCCCACTAGACTGTGAGCTCCATGAGGGTAGAAGCTGGCTGTTCTGTCCACTATGTGTGGCACATGGCACGGTGCCCAGAACAGTTGCTTCCTCACAGTATTTGCTGGATGTTAATGAATATGGGGAGAGTCTCTCTGATGTGTGATGGACACTTCATCTTTGATCATTTCCTCATTTCGAGAAGGTTTCTGAGCTCTCCTGACAGCCTCTCTCTTTCCTCTGAGCTCCCACAGCACCTTGCATATTGCAGAGATAGGATTGCCCCAGGACACCTGGTGGCCACAGTGCCTCCTAGCCCATCAGGAGATGGCCCTTGAAAGCAGCCAAGGTATCTTATTCAGTTTAGCTTTCTCTGCACTTTGCCCAGGTCTTAGCCTTTACTAGTGCTCCATACAGATTACAGAACCAGTAAAAACAAATGTTTTTATCCCTGGGTTCTTTAAGCAGTATTGCTCTTAAATAAACAACTTCTTAGCCCACTAACGTGAGCTGTCCCCATTCCACTCTTTGCAAAGAGATGCTCAGAAGAAATGACCGGTTGTGACCGTCTCTCCTCAGTCTTGACCACAGTTGAAGGGCAAATGTTGTGAGCAAGTGCCACCTGTAGTGGCTCCTTCATGATCTCCATTAGCCTTGGATGAGGCTGTGACCTTTTCAAACAAACAAGGGACTTGTGCATTGTTTAATCTCAGGACTGTTACATCTGTCTCTCAGCTGGGCAGCTGGGCCAGGATCCCTGAGCTCCCAAACTCTCAGCAGCTGCTTGAGCAGTAATAGGCCCTTCCATTTGGACAGCCCCGTGTGGTTTCCTGTCACCTCTCTTGAGTTTTCCTGTTGGAACTCATTTGGTGAACCTCCACCTTCACAGCATTAGATGACTTGCTGTAGATTTGCTTATTAACCTCCCTGCTCCTCATTTGTAAAATGAGATGACATTGCATTTTTAGAGCTATAGACTGAAAGGCTTGGGTATCTTCACAAGGACTGAAAAGGTTCCACTTGCCTCCACCCCCTGGTTCCTAAGTCACTGATCCCATCCTGAGAAAGGCCTGGTTTTCACTCTGGATTATTAATATTCTCCACGCCTCCGCTCCAGTGGTTGCTAAATGGTTATCATATACTGAGACTCTGAAAAAGCTGTCCCTGTACTTGCATAGCTGCCGCTGAGTAAGGGCTAGATCCGGCCAGGTGAGCAGCAGGTAGGGAGGAGTCTTCCTATGTGTCCACCCATCCCAGATGAGACAGAGCTGAAGAAACATAGAAACCACAGAACTCAGGGCACTTGGTTTGATTTGTGGTAGATTCTGCCCCTCCTTTGCTCTGGCCCTCTGCCCATCATGAACCTGCTCAGTGTCCCTGTTTCAGGGAAGCCACCCAATCCACTGTCCTCACATGATAGCCCTGATGGCAAGAGGTTGATCTTCCCCAGACCCCTAAGGGAGCCTGAGCTCAGTCTGCCACTCTGCCACTGGACTGTGCCCCCAGCTTGATCCAACCCGTTCCCACTGTGCAAGCTGCTCCTCACAGAGTCACTTCCCACATGTCTTCCTAGAAAAGCTCTGGACACTCTACAGACTTGGCTAAAAAAGGTGGGTACTTGTAGGCAGGAAGTATTATTAATATTATATCTTTTCAGGGCATTTTTGCTTCTGGTTTTATTCCCTGATGATTCAGCTAGAAGCCCCCTGATATTATCGTCATCTAAAAAATGGGGAGCTAGAGGAACACAGAAGTGTAGTGCTTTGCCTGAGACAGTGTGAACCATCTGGAACATGCCCAGACTCTCGGACACCATGTGCAACCAATTCTTAACCCAGTGACGTTGGGTATGTAGGAAAATGATGTTTCCAGCTGATGTAACCCCACAGCCCTGGAACCATGTCTTTTAACATATTCCACAGTGTGCCTTTCAAAGGTGAGTCAGTTTAAAAAAAAAAAAGATGTTGATGAAGTTATTTGTCAGGGATTCATTCACTCTGTTCATTTAGTGCTTAACAAATAATTACACAGCCCCTGCCAACTGAGCTGCTTGGAATAAGATGCAGAGCAGGGACACCACCCGTGTTCTGCAGAGTTTACAGTCTTCTGGGGGAGACAGAGTTCATCAAATTGTCACCAAATAAAAATAAAATAACAATGGTGACAAGTGTGATGAATGATAAGCCCCCTGCAGATACATCATCGTCGACATGGAGGGGAGGAACGCAGCCCTGAGGAGACGAGAACAGGACTGCACCAGGCAGAGGGAGAGTCATGTACAAAGGCCCCATGGAAAGAGGAAGAGGTACAGATTGGGGGAACAAGGCGAAACCTACAGTTGCAGAAGCCCAGAAATACAGGAAAGAGTCATATGTAGTGAAAGATAGACAAGAGCCTGACTTGAACTTCTGAGGCTGAAACACACAGCGACATTTCTCTGTGATATACTTGGCAAATGAATCTGTTGCACAGAGTACATGGGATTGTCCTGGCAGTTACAACTCTCTTCACCTCTTTATGCCTCACTTACCAGCAATTAAATTCAAATCCCTTCTCTATTTACCTATTCACTTATTTAAAATATTTATCACTGGGAAGGGGAGGCTGGCAGTTCCTCCTTCTTTGTTTGCAGCGGTGACCTCAGGAAGAAAGCTCAGAGGTTCTGACACACACAGGCTCCCCGTTGGATTCTGTGGTAGACCAGGGAGGGTGTGGGTCCAGCCTGCTAGAAAGATGCTTGCTCTTGTTTACTTTTCAAGCGCATGAAACCAGACACTGAAACTGTTCATTAAAAATTCCTATGTTCAAGCAGACAAAGAAAAATCATTTCAGAAGCTCTGTAATGAATGTACAGGTGGGTACAGGTTTTCTTGTCAAACACAATAATCATGAGTAAATGCAAACAGATGCTGCTTATATTTGATTTTTGTGTTTAATTGAAGCATTCTGGCAGCTGCCTCTGGCCTGCCACCTCTTTGGGTTGGGAGATCTGGCCTTTCCTCGGTGGAACCCTCTGGGAAAGGTGAAATGTGCAGATAGGCAGAGCATCCAGTTCAAGAATAAGAAATTTGGAAGTAATGAAGACACACACATGGGTTCTTCCACATGATGGGTCATATGACAATACAGCCAGGATCTAGTGGAGGGCTCAGGAAGTAGTCCTACTTTACAGAAGTTAGGACAGGTTTGTATTTTATACACAAGAAATTGGAATGGGAGAGGATAGCTGTTCACTGCTGTTATGTGACAGAACAGGGATGCTGATCAGGTCTGCAGAACTTAGGTGGGAAATGTTTCCTTGATTCCATGAGCTGTTCCTCCATTTCACCTGTGATGTACATCCAACTGCAAGACACAGTGTACCAACAGCATGCTCAACGCTGTGTGGATCATCAGTGCCAGAAGGAGAGCAAGGCAGTAGTCTCTAGGCAAAGATGCTTCCAATCAGGAGGGTGGATAGGTACAGTGATGGACGTGAAGCTCCGTTGTGATCCTACAGCACCTTTTGAAGTTCCAAAGGGAGCAGAACATTTTGCCAAACTGGTATGGCCAGGAAGGAATGTGCGGTCTCTATCTCCTTATTGAACTGTGACCCATGGCTAATGTGTTTATAATGAAGCAGTGTCACATAAGTAACATTGGAAGGGGGAGGAACATAGGGTTTCTTCATTTTACTGCAAAGGAATAAACAAATAAATAATAGTCTATTTTTACCATATTTTCCCAAAAGAATGGAGCTTGTAACCTAGGTAGTGGAAAGGATATTGTCTTTTAAAAAAAATTAAATATATTTTTAGTTGTAGATGGATAAAACTTATTTATTTATTTATTTATTTAATGTGATGCTGAGGCTCAAACCCTGGGCTTCATACTTGCTAGGCAAATGCTCTACCCCTGAGCTACAACCCTAACCCACAAAGATATTATCTTAAAGTAAGAAACAGTTCTTTTACT
Source organism: Marmota monax (assembly GCF_021218885.2). NCBI lineage: Eukaryota > Metazoa > Chordata > Mammalia > Rodentia > Sciuridae > Marmota > Marmota monax. The sequence continues at coordinate 61,018,354 of NW_026693777.1, read as the reverse complement.
TTGAACACATTTAGCTTCATGAAAACACATTTTCCTTGTTTTCTCCAATTGGATGCAAACAATGAAAACCAAGGCATGGACCTGCCCACGCTGTTTACTCACCAGTGTGGAGAGGCTGCCGATGTTAGGGGAGATGGCTTCACTTGGCTGAACCAGACATCATAAAGCTAAACCAGTCAATGCGTCGTCAACTTTCAAGTATCAAGATCCTCCTCTTTGCTAGTCTTTTCAAGATAATCGGACACGTGACCTTGGATTTCCTTCATTTCCAGATGGGTAACAGGCAGATTATCGCCCTGCTTAAACCCTGGCATTGAGAATTGTGTCAAGATGCTCCTGGAGGTGCTTCCACGGCCTCAGTGACTTGAGCTGGTAGGGGGACAGCAAGCCCTGTGGTGGCACCTTTCTGTAGTCCCACTTGAGAAGCTGGAAGCAATTCTCCACAAAGGTAGATTCAGGGGCCAAGGACCTGACTTAGACTCTTAGGCTAGAGTGAAGGGATCACTGGTTTGATTCTGCCCACCCTAGCATCCAGCCTGATCTTGATGACCCTGTGAATTTCATTCTTTCTATTTTCAAAATTCTTCCTAAAATCTCACTCTGTGTTTTAAGCATTCTCACCACAAAAATAAATACATGAATATGTTAATAAGTATATACATATGTTAATGTGCAATAGTTACTTAGCTCAATTTAGCAATTCCACAATGTATACATATTTCAAAACATCATGTAGTACAAAATAAATGTTATACAATTTTTATTTGTCAATTAAAAAATAAACTGATTTTTAAAAATAAAAAATAACAGCCATTTTACACAGATGGTGGAGACAGGAAAATAATCATCCGACAGGCCTCCTGGTACATTCTCTATAATAATGTCTTCACCTCTTTTTACATAATTTTTAAAAATCCAAGAAAAACATTCAAGGAAATCCTTTCATGATAGTGATATTAGATCTTAAAATTTCCCAGTGTCTTTTGGAGTTTAATGGCTGTGTAATATTCCATTATCGGTACACTATAATCTAAGTATTCCCCAATTACTGACTGATCATTAGACTACTTCTGGCTCTCCTTCCCTCCGTGTGTGTGTGTGTGTGTGTGTGTGTATTATATATGATCATTAGAGACAGTGCTACAGTTTGTATAGTGTTTTGCTTCTGTCAGATAATTTCTTTAGTATAAATTCTCAGGAGAAGGATTCCTGGGTCAGAGTAAGCACATCTTTATTATTCTTGTTACAAATCACCACGTTAGAGTTATGCTGATTTTACCCAATGCCTTTAGCATTGGAGTCTTTCAGTTACAGTGTTACCTGACCAGCATTAGGGCATAAGACAAAAATGTTACCTTTTCAGAGTTGCTTTAATTTGCATTTTTATTACTAGCAGCAATGAACATTTTCCCACATATTCATTTATCTAGGGCTATTTATTAAAATGTTTTAGAGCCACATATGGGGGAGGGAGAAACATCATAGGGAGGGGCAGAGGACAGCTGTGGAGTCTGTGAATACAACCTGAATTCCTGTGACAAGTGTGTGTGTGGGGGGGGGCTATATATCACATGACTGTCTTCAAGTTAAAAATAAATGGATGGTTGTAACTCTTGTGGCCAAAAGAAACAGACCTCCAAATTAAAAGGGCCCCTTTGCTCACTGGGTCCTCTTTATTGAAAGGCTTCAAGGAGCTCCTGGGAAGCTCAATTTCAGGTCTTTCCAGCTGTTCGCATTAAGACTTTAGAAGTCAAAAAGTAGTTACAAAATGTATAAGGTACACTGGCTCAGTTGTACTTGGGTGTTAATTATCACATTCTCTTAATCACTGAAAACACTCGTGCAAGAGAGCATATTTTAATATTAAATACACTCAGCCTGAAAGTCTGAGCCCCTTCACTCTGCCGTCTGCCCCATCCACAGCTGACCAGAATCTCCAGCGAGGATGTGAAGCCTGAAGAACTAAACTGGAAAACAGGACTCCAAACTCACAAGACTCTGGAAGATTTCGAGGTCTGGTTTCTTATCAGCATGCTAATAATGCCTTTCCTGCTCCCCTCCGCCCCTCCCCTCCAGGGAGGCGCGCAGCCAGGGGTTATATAACTGTGACTTGACACCTCGGCCAAGTTATGCTGGGCTCAGTGAACTGTGGCAGCCCGTTCTCCTTCCCTGCAGGCGCTTGCCAGGGAGGAGCGCGGTTAGAGGATAACTAGATGACTTCGCGCTGAGCTCTGTGGGCCCCTCTGTGCTCCGGAAATGCTGGGCAGAGGGCCAGGAACTGAAGCAAATGGCTCTCAGGTACCAACTTCAGTCCTAGCACAGCACGCAGTTTCTGGGATCCTGGAGAAGGGTATATATGGCCTCAAAAGCGCTGCTGACCATCAAGCTGCCCAGGGTGCAAGTTCATGGGGAAGGGGCACCAAACACGCTGGGTTCCCTCTCATGTGAAGCAGCGCTAACATAACAAGAGAAAAGGATATTCTCAAATTCTCCACTCCACCGCGACACAACTACCCACATGGCACCAGCTTGATCAAGACCCCAAGTTACTTCTATGCACTTAAAAACAACAGAATGGCATAGGGTATACACTTGGCATGCTGCATGCAAGAGATTCTCCTTTCCTCCTTACAGATTTTGTGGTCTTTGACAAGAAACTTAAGGCCTTTAAGTCTCAGGAACTCCATGTATGAAATAGGGATCATAATAGAACCCATGGGGGGCTACTATGGCACACCCCTTATCCCAGCAGCTGAGAGGCAGAGCAGGAAGTTGCAAGTTCCAAGCTGGCCTCAGCAACTTAACCACACCTTAAGCAACTTAGTGAGACCCAGTCTCTAAATAAAAAATTAAAAGGGCTGAGGATTTGGCTCAGTGGTTAACTGACTCCCGGAGTTCAATTCCCAGTACCACCTCCTCTCCCCACAAAAAAAAAAAAAAAAAAAATACCCTAAGGTGAGAGAATACAATGAGGAATGGAAGAGAAACCCTTGAAAGATTGCAAGACCCATGGTTAAGGGCAAACTAAACCCTGCTTTTATCACTGCACTTTTTCTTGTGTCTTATCCCCTTTCTAGACTGAGCACATGTCTACTTCATTGCAGTATCGCTAGGATCTTGCACAGTTCCCCAAAAATCTCTCAATAAATTTGGTGAATGTGGATCACACAGATGGAGGAGTATGGGGTTTTTTTGTATTTTAATATTCTTTTTTTCAATTTCAGTTTTGGGGACAAGTGTCGTAATACCTCACTCTGTTCACCCATCAAGCAAACAGTTTTGAGTCCATTACATGAAAATGAGAATGAAACAGTTTTTGTTTTAAAATAGTTTCTCACGTGCAACATCAAATAAAACCAAATTACTAATTGAACAATGATGCTGGGTGGAAGTAATTACCTGAAGTGAACCATGCCTCAGAGTTCTGCAGATGGTTCTGACAAGGAGCCAAGCTTGAGATCCACTGGGCTAGACTTTTCCACTCCCAGCATGGCAATAGAATTTTTTTTCTCTCTTTTTATGTATCTTTAAATTCTTATATTCATTTTGGCTCAGCTAAAACTCCTCCCACCAAACACTTTTTCACGGATGTTCTATAAAGTATTTCTCCTCCATTTGTGAGATGTGTAATTGCTGGAAACTCTGGCGAGTCTGGGGAAACACGTTCCAAATGTTTTCAATGAGAGAAGGCTGAATCCAGCTGAAATCCAAATGTCACCACCCTTCAAACTGAGTCCATCCTCCTTAGCACTTAGGAATCACAAAGATAATTCCTCCCAGGTCTCAATTGATGATGCAGTGACGTTTTAGTCGATGAAAAGAATGTCAGTGCTTATCAGGTTAAGGCAGTTCCTGGGGAAAAAGTAGAACATTTTTGAGGTCATTGGAGGCTCCATTGCTAGGACTGTCTTGAGGAAAACCATGTATGGTTTGCTACAAAGGAACCATGTTGGCTTTTTTAAAGGTAATGTGGAATCCTAACATTAGTCAATAGGTTCATATTCTGAAAGGTTTCAAAATGTGTTGGCTTGTTATTTATTTTCCTGTGTCAAACAGCATTCCCCAACTCAATGGCTGCAGGTGTTTGTAGTGAGCAGTCTGGATTGTCCATGGCAGAGCTAAGCTGGTAAACCCAAACCTGCGCTCAGGGATTCCTGTTAGAAGGAGGTGTGTTGAATTGGCCTAGGTATTTTGATGTCTCATCAGTGAGTCTGATCTGCACTCCTTTGAGCTGTGCTGAAGGAAAGTAAACCCTTGAGGCCAGAAAACCCAGGATGCAAAGAGGTAGCAGAGGGCTTAAATTAGGAGAGGAGGTGATAACAACTCCAAGGAAATAGTCTTAGCCCTTGTCCCTGTGATAGGGTCTCAGCAATTTTTTTTTGAACAAGGAAAGTCAGATGACTTTCTCCTCACTGTGCACAGGAATTCAAATTGTTCATCTCTTCGCTGACTACAATCCATCTAGGCTTGAAATGAGTCATTTATGCTCCCCACCTGAACATTCTCATCTATAAAATGGGATTAATTCCTACCTCACACAGTGTTGGAAGGGAGAATTGATTAATTAATGTTTACAATCTGCTTTGAACTTAAAAGGGATTCCCTAGAAGTTGTTATTAAGTCTATATCGTTTTTTACTTTGAGTTCTAGGGTGTGTCTAAACCTGAAACTCAAAGGAAACCTCACAGTTTGTCACAGCCCCAGAGGGAGGTAAAATGTAATAAGATTAATGCAAATGCCCTGAAAATGCCCACCCTTGAACCAGTAGGGATCCCGGAGTGAGATGAAATAAGGAGTAGCCATCTTCCTCAGGAAGAAGCCAGATACAGTTCTTCCAGCTGAGGAGGGGTTAGGGCAGGAAGCAGCTCTTTACTAAAGAGAGCCCTCAGGTCTCATACAATTCAGTGCTTGACCCCTCTGCCTTCATTAAGTTCCCAAAGAAGCCAAGTCTTCCAGGCAGAGGGATTTGCAAGTAAGGTGTTAAAGCCTGCTCAATATGATTTAACTTACAGCCCTGTTCATTTCTCCTGATGTTTCTCAGGAACAAGACAGTCAAATACAGTTGTCTGCAACCAGGTAACTAACTGGGCTGCGCCATGAGTTACATTTGACATATAAGCTAAGGTAAAGTATGTCAGAGAGCACCTCAAGGGCCAGTGGGTTTTTGGAGCTGGGGATATTTAACCCTTTTGTTTGCACAGGGAAAGAAAGGTCCTTTTGCATGAGAGAAAAAAAATCATAATAACCTAATTTCATTAGGGAACCATTGTAACTGGTAAAGATAACAAACCTGGGCCCAGTTTTTCACAAAGCCAGATCAAAAATTATTAACCACATTGATCTGTGAACACTGACCATTCCCACTAAACGTGGTTGGGATAATTGTTTCTTACTGAAGAAACAACTACCTGTGATATGTATCGATAGCAGGCCTGCACAGTTGCATTAGATTTTTCTTGCTGGAGGCTATGGTTTGAGTTTTAAGTCGATTGAGTCTATACAACAGAAGCTCGTATTGACTATTGGATTAAACAGCAAGTCAATTTATTTCTCTGGGTTCAATATTCAAGGATGCAAGAGAGCAAAGAGATCCTCCAGATGTGCTTTTGTGAGGCAGTGGTAACCCACTTACATTGTGATGCTTTTTAAGCCATTTGAAATAGTATTTGCACACCCCTTGCTCAGCAGTTCGATATTCGCCTTGACTATAGGTATTTGACTCATCCCCTGTGCGGTTTCATTCTGGGTTCTCCGAAGTCGTTATTAGAGGTGAGCACCTGGACTCTGCTGTATGAGGGGGCTCTTGCTACTTCGCCTCTTAGAGTAAATGCCCGCTCTGCTGAGTAAAGATGTTTAAGTGAAGGTGTAATCCACCTGAGGACTGCAGTGCACCGTGATGGGGAGCAGGAAATGCAATGTTAATTTCTCTCCCACAAATGATCAAATTTAGGTAGTAGCTATTTTAGCATCTTAATATCAAGTGGGACTAGGTAGGGTTATGCTGTTTGAGAACTAGAAGTGATGAAGTGGGTACTCATTAAATATTTAAATTGAATCAAGCTTAACTTAGATGGTGATACTAAGATACAGAGAGCCAAGATGATTTGCCAAAGGTCACACAGTGGGTTTATGCCAAGCTGAGACTTCAACAGGGTCTCCTTATATGTAGGCCAGTGAGTTTTCCACGCTATCACGAGGTATCTCCTTTTTATTTCTGTGTATCTGTGTTTTCTCTTGAGCTATTGTCATGGGTTTTGTTTTCAGCTTTTCACTTAACTAATTAAATAATCATTTGTTAAAACTGAACTACATAAAGTCTTTTCCTGTGTTTTATGCTATTGTTTATTTGAGCTATGTCACAAAGAATCCACCTCAGTGTTTTAGAATATGAGGACTTCTTGTCAGGACTAACAAAATGCACTCATTTGTGTTTATTCAGCACCTATTATTAACGAGGCTCTGTTCTATCTAGGTATTAGGGATATATCAGCAAAGGTAGACAAATATCTATGCCTTGGAGAAGTTAATATTCCTGCAGGGAGAAGACAGAGAATTGGCAATAAATGTAAGAAATAAGTTAATTATATAGCACATTAGAAGGTGATAAGTGCTGAGGGGAAATGGAAAAGTGGGCCAGGAGAGAAGGCAGGTTGCAGGTTTAAATAGCGTGGTCAGGGCAGGACTGCATACATCCAGCGACAGTAATTGCACTGTTATTGATGCAGTGTCTAGACAGTGGTAGCTACAGATAAAGATCCATGGATTCTTTACAATAACTCCACTATACCCAAGCAGTTCTGGACCCTGACTTGGGGAACCCACATTAGTTGCAAACTCAGTCGCAAGCACCTTACCCCTTTGGCTGGGGATCTGCACTCCTCTGTGCATCTCACTTTGGTCTGCACTATCTACAGGGGGCAGAAAAGCAGGTGTATTTCAATAAAGCCTGGTCGTGAGGCCTTTGCTCCTTCCTTACATTCTCCCCAGCACCCACCTCTCTGTTAGTGTTCAGTAGCTTCTCAGCCCTTCACTCCCCAGCAGCCAGCCTATGGCCTGTCTAAATGTCCCCACCAAGTTGCCCTTTTCTATTTCCCTCCTCTCCTGAAGACCCTGCTAGGAGACTGCTGAACAGACTAATCCCAGGTGAAAGGGAAGTGACCATACACAGTAACACACTCTTCCTAGCTGATGTTTGCATTTGAACAAAAAAATCACAATAGCAAGCATGTATGTCCCTTTTGATGTGTCACTTACCATTCTTAGCATTTTTTTAATAGTAGTAACTCTTTAATAATACTCAAACACAGGAAAAGTACTTTTCTTTCTTTTTTTGTGAGGGTGTACTGGGGACTGAACTCAGGGGCACTCGACCACTGAGCCACATCCCCAGCCCTTTTTTTTTTTCCATATTTAGAGACAGAGTTTCATTGAGTTGCTTAGGTCCTCACTAAGTTGCTGAGGCTGGCTTTGAACTCGCAATCCTCCTGCCTCGGCCTCCCAAGCTGCTGGGATTACAGGCATATAACACTGTGCCTGGCTGAAATAGACTATTTTTATCTTCAATTTATAGGTAGTGCAATCAAAGCACAAAACAACTTGGCCAAAGTCACATTGTTTTTAAGGGGTAGAGCTGAAATTCAAACCCAGGTCCAAGCTTACTTAATGCCTTCACCCAGGAATGTGAATAGGATTCAGCTCTGTTGGATAAGGTAATGACTGCTTGAGGCAGTATTTGGTAATGGGAAATAATTCTATGATTGATTAGCCATGTCTGTCATGGGTTCTGGGCAGGATGTGTCAGCCAGGGGTGTGGCCAATGAGGAAGATACCTTGGGGCTGGTCCCTATTAATTCTTACAGCAAAGTGGACCATCTAATTTTCCAGCTGAGTCCAATTCTTTTGCTTTCATTATGGGCTTTCTTTTTCCCATAAGTGTAGGAAAAGTAAGCGTGGGAATACCGAGGTTTCTGAAATGTGTCCAATGAGAATGGTGTGGGGGGGTGAGAAGAGTGGAGTGGGGGAGAGGCCTGCTCCTGCAAACAGGTCATGGGTCCCTTCACCTCAAACTGGTGGGTTATCCTGGGTGCTATCTAAACTCAATTCTAACTGAGCCAGCAAAATGCCTTCCCCTTCAACAAAGTTTCAGGTTCCCATCGAATTACCGATAAGGCCTAAGCCACAAAGTTTGAAGTTGAACTAGTTCACACACAGGCATTGCTGACGTCTGCAGATCTGACGCCTCCTTGGGCACTTGGGGATGGAGGAGATGGAGTCAAAGGGTAGAAGGAGTCGAAGCCTAACGTACCCTTTCCCCCGCCTCATTGTATTCTGTAATGACCCAGCTGTGAACGGATGGGGTGCTTCACAAGACAATTCTTCTATGTCAGTAATTTTAAACCTAAAGAGGTTTGATGTCCCATAAGCATATTCATCTTTCCATGTTTATTAAATTAAGCCCTCCATGAATCTGCAACAACATACTGTTCATTAATAGGAAAAGAGACCATTGTTTCCCCCCGGGGAATATGTTGGCTCAGATGCATTCCAAGGTAGGCATAAATGAAGTGTGTGTGTGTGTATGTTTGTACCTTGAGTAGTGGGTAATAAGGGAGCAGCAAATACCAAAGAGAAAAAGAAGGAACAAAGGTCTTAAAGCTTAGACTAGAAATATCCAAGGATTTTTATCAGAACTAAATTTAAGTACTCCTGGCAGAGTGCCTAGCAAGATATTAGTTTTTAGTAAGGCAAAAAAAAAAAAAAAGGAACATGCAATTGTCGTGTCTCCATAGGAAGAAAACTGCAGATCTGTTCAGGAGAACCCCCACACAAATTTTAAAATGGCTTACATACAGGAAAATCCGTTTTTTCCTTCCAGCAACATTAACATAGTCAAACAACTGGAGAGAGAATTCTATTAACAAAGTGAGTCCCATCAAGTTAAAGCCTAGCAATACTGCCATCGGGGCTCGGTAGGGAAGCTAATCATTTGCAGCTTGGACCAGAATAATGTGGAAATCCCATCCATTTGGAGTGATGTCTCTGCTAATGCTGAAGGCAAATCCAGGAAGCTCAATACAAGTGTGGGGAACTTAAGAGGGAAGGGATGAATGAAGAATGAAGAGAGTAAAAGATATTTGGGCAGCCGTGTGATTCATCGGTAGAAACCTTAGAGGTGTGCAGTGTCTTGGGGCCCACTGATCGCCTGTTTCAGGACAACACACTTTCTTCAGAGAACATTACAGTAATAGACTCAAAATATCAGTCACAAAGGAAGTGGAGGGAATGTGTTGAGTAATCATGAATTGATACTATAATTACCCTAAATTTTCAAGTTTCCAGTTAAGGCCAATGGTTGTTTTGTAATAGAATCTAAGGAACATGATTATAATGTGGGTTCAACAAAGAGAAAACTTTCGTCCTCAATTCTTATGCTGTGCTTTAGGATGAAAATGAGTCTACCGTGGGAGGAGGCAGACTGGAACACTTAGAAAGAGACCGGCAAATGACTTCTGTCCATTCAAAAGTGACAACTGTGGTGACTTGGGTCCTTAGTGTAAAGAAAGATGCAGAGCGTGAGAAGTTTGAGGGGCCTCGATGTGGACTCATTTGTTGAGACTCCCATATGCTACTAAGGTTGGTGGCTTAGTGAGGCAGGGCAGTCAGTAGAGCAGGGAGATGAGAGTGGGGCTTTCTCTATGCTAGAGGAAGCAGAAATACCCACAGCCATGTGAAGAAGAGTCCTTAGGGAGAAGGTCTGCTGGGTGATCCAAGAAGAACATGAAGTCTGAGATCCTCCTGAGGACTTTGTTGAAGAGCTCTCAGCATGAAACCATTGCTGATAATGACTACGAGGTAGGACATATTCTCAGATGGAGATGTCACCCTATGGGTGCAGTGCTTTTGATGATGACTGTGAAGATTGGCCTTGACATTGATGAGTACTCCATAGACTCATTTGACCCTTATACTCTGACAAAAGCAAATCAATCCAGAGCAATAGCATGGTTAGTTTTTTGTTTGTTTGTTTGTTTGTTTGTTTTTTTCTTTTTAATATGAAGCACGGAAATGCTCTATTAGAAGTCTGTAGAAGCTGTGGCTGTAGGTGTCAGCCAGCCCCTGGACCAAAGGCACATTCTCTCTCATAAGGCCCTCAGCTATGTCCTACCTTAATGGGCTTCATAGTGTAGCTGAATGCTCCTGTTTTATGCCACCCCACATGGCCACATGATATTTCATAAGTGATGAGACTGTTTGATTTGGAGGAAAGATATATTTCAATGAAGTAAGTGCTGCTGTCATCATGTCTTTATTACGCATCAATAAAACATGGGGCACCCACCCCTAAAAAAATCAGAGCTCTTGACCCCTGCACTTGGGAAGCCTCCATACCTGGGGAGTGTAGCATTGAGTGTGGCTGGGCAAATGACTCTGCTGTCTCCAGAGCCGATGCTGGCCTGATCTTCTTTGTGTTTTCATGTACTTATCAATGCAACAGCCAGAAGCTGGCCTGAGTTCCTGTGTGTGTGTGGACTCTGTTGCCACTGTGTGATCTTCACCAGGTTATTTCTCCTTTCTGGGCCTTACTTCTCTGAGATGGAGAGTTCTCTTGTTTGCTATCCCCACTCCTTTTGTAAGCATAGCTTAATAGGTATCTAGGGTGGTTATTAGAGAAATGGATTCCAAAGTAACTCACTATTGGTGGAGTAAAGTATCACACCAACACAGATTAATGAAATTGACAACTGTGGTTATGTATGAGAATGTTCCATTCTTGGGAAACACACACTAAAGTATTTAGGACTAAAAGATCGAATGGTTCAGAAAACAAATTACGGATATCCATTCAGTGGGAGGAAGGGAGATAGGAAAAATGATATAAGTAAGTCACTATGAATAATCAAGCCAGCCCTGTGCATATCAAGAATATCATTCTTCAGGTCAAAGTTCACCATAGATATTTAAAGCCAAGAGCTTGCGGGAAAGCCCGTGTTCCAGCTTCTGCAGACTTGTCAAAATGGATCAAGGCTTCATCCATCTCACCCCCAACCTTCAGGTGCAAATGAGCTGTCAAGGGAAGTTGTCAGAGAGCAAGACAGAGCCCCTTCCTTAGAGGCCAGAGAGTCTGGGTCTTCCATTTTAGTCAAAGGAAGCTAAATAGAACTTGCAACCCAAAAGACATAATGATCCACCCCATGGTAATAAAGCAGCCCTGGAAAACTCCCTAGAGGGATTAATCTTAATCGGCAATTAAGATAAAGTCCAGGCACATGCTAATCCAGGGCTTAATCGGGGACATTTTAATGTGCTGCTGTAGTGTGGATGTAAGACTGGGATTCCACTAATTGAGCCTGGAATGTGAGTGTGAGGAGGAGGAATCACAGAGCATGGATGGCCTGCAGATGCAGCAATGAAATAGGGTTTGGCAGGAATGTTGGGCAGTGTTGGCTAGAATGGACCCCAGATGTGGCTTAAGGCATGCAGGTAAATGGAACCCCACCACCACCACCACCACACACACACATACACACACACACACACACACACACACACACTGCATCTTTATGACAATGCAACAAGAGCAAAAGAAAAAAACAAGTTCCTAAGTGATGTACAGCAGACTCTGTGCCTGCTTTGAAAGCCCTGCTTCATGAGATGAGTATCCACACAGGTAGGGGAACCGGATGTGGGAAAGCAAAATACAAAAGAAACAAAAAAAAAATTTTAAGTGTTTTCAAAGAAAGGTAAAACCTTCCTTCAGGTCAAGTAAGAATCTTCAATCTAGCAGAAATAGATATATTTCAGTGAAATAGGTATTGCTATAATGGAACATCCAAAATATGCAATGATGCTCCCATGGTAATAAAGCAGTCCTAGAATCTCGCTAGAGGGATTAATCTGCATCATTACTCTGTTGTTACCCTCCTAGAAAGTTTTTTTTTCTGCATATTTCTAAAATCCAGGCCACCGTGCCATATAGTTTTTAAGTGTAAATTCCCAGTGTCCAGGACATAGTACCCTGGGTTAACAGTGCCACCTGCTCACCAGCTGGTTTTGTCTTCAACGATATCATTGTTAAGTCCCACCTTGTTAGCTGTGATTCTAAGAACAGATGCTGGCACTAGCCTTGAAATTCTCACTAGAAATCCAAGCATCTGGCTTAAGCAGCATACACTTCAGAGAAGCTTATATTTTTGTCCTCATCACTATTACACTTCAGCCATGTGCTACCTACGTTTTCTCCAAGATCACCTGCATCCTCATGACCCTTAGAGGTAGGTAGGTACTAGGCCCTTTGTCCAGATGGGGCAACTGCTTAAATCAAATGCTCACCCACATATGATCAGACTTTGCATTATTCACAAATCTATAAGAAATGAATCTGACTCCCAAATTTCTAATCAGTTGTGTGACTGTGTAAGTATGTGTAGACCTCCCTGTGTTCACATGGTGGAGGAGGCATCAAGCATTCCCTCAGAGCAAGAAAGCAAGACGAGAAAGCTGCTGCTACAGAAAGGAGCAGCTCAGTGACAATCAATAGTCCCCCTTGTGAGCATCAACTGTGTGAAAGGCCTCATGCTAGACTCTGAGCATCACAGAAGAGGCCAGAAGGCAAGATGTGAGGCTTGTGTCCTCTTAGAAGGTTGCAGTATTCAGGGCAAATGATAATTGAAGCCCCCAGAAAGAATGTGAGGGGCACCCATGACTGCTCCAGACAGAAGGAATTCTGTGATCTTGAAGGAGTAAGACCTTACTTTCAGCTGGGTGTTGGGAAAGGCTTCCCTGAAGAGGCAGTCTGGAATGAGAATGATCCAGGGAGAAAGAAGGCAAGCTGGCCTTCCAGAGAGAAATAACCCACACTCAGTGTGTGGGGGGATGTTGGGGAGAAGCACATACAGTGGGAAACAAGGCTTAAAGCAAAAGTTAGAGCCAGGCACAGTGGCACATAACTGCAGTTTCATCAACTCAGGAGGCTGAAACAGGGGAATACAAGTTCAAGGCCAGCCTCAGCAACTTAATGAGACCCTGTTTAAAAAAAAATAATATAAGGGCAGGGGATGCAGTTCAGTGATAGAGCATCACTCAGTTCAATCCCTAATGCCACAAGAAAAAAAGAGAGGAGGCGAGCGGAGTCAGTATGTAGAGGACCAGAAGTCCTGCTTCTCGTCAAAACCTGTCTCTGTTTTTGCTGTGCATAGGTAGGCAGATTTTGAAAATAGAAATATACTGAATACACAGTTAGATTTGAATTCTAAATAAACAAAGGGTAATCTTTAATATAAGTATGTACCAAATAATGCATTGGACATACACAAATTTTATTTGTTTATCTGAAATTCAAATCTAACTGGGCTTCTTATATTTTTATGGCAACCCTAACTTTGAACTCTTGAAGACTTTGGAGTACAGGAGTCCACTAAAGATAAATCTCTTCCCCAAAAGGAGCCTAAGAATTGTACATAAAACTGTGAGGCCTCACTTGCCTTATGCTTTCCTTTATGGGAAAGCATGGTGGAAATTTCATGCCCCATCTCAGGGATTCCCTGTAACTGAAATGCACAAATTACCTGGTTACAGGATATGAGCTTAACTTGAACCAGGAATTCAACAATGTCACAAATGAAGCAGTTGTCCCTGGGAAGGCTGGTTAGTGCAGAGCTGAATTGGGCTTTGAAAGCATTTCTTACAATCCCCTAACTTCTAGGCTTTTGACACCTGCCTGTGTGTGCTGGTCAGTCAAGAGACACAAAGGGGGATCAGACATCATAGGCATGACATAAAAAGGCTAATAGGACACTTATAATAGACCTCTACAATTTTCATTATAATCCTTTTTTCTCCAAGGAAACAAGTAAAGTGTTTGAACCTTTGTAGTTTTTAGAATTTAAATGGGCAGCATTCAGAAACAAAAAGCCCTTTAACGAAGGTGTAAATTGTGCCTTTTTAAAATGACTTTTCTTCCCCAGCCTGGTACCCCACAGTAATGAACACTCCTACCCAATCAAAATATGAAAACAAAATTGGAGCTGTGTCAGCAACTTGGCTGCAAATAAAACTCAAAACAGGTTATAGCACATGCTAGGAATACAAAATCAGGTTAGAAATAATGCTTCAGCTGTGAGTTCTTCAGGCTGCGGAAATAATAGAGCATAATTTAGTAGAAGAGGAACGAGGGAGTCAGCATACACAGGAAAAATGAAAGAAGCAAGAAAAATGCAAGGGGTAGAAAACAGGGGTGGAGGAAATTGGAGGAGGACAATGGGTGAAAATCATTAGAGGAAAAGCACTCTCTGCCTGGTCAGGGAAGGTCCTGGAACATAGAGGGTGGACTGGCTCGGTCTGATTTAAACTGCTCCTCATACTGATTTTTCAAAGTGATTCCAAATGGACATCAGAAACACAAGCCCAGAGCCCGGGCATTCATAGCATCAATGTTTGACTTTCTAGACTCTTCTGTCAAGACCAGGGTGAATGATCCACTGAGAACTCAGCAATCTTTGGTTACCGGGTGACTAGAACATTCAACAGTGTGTTTTATGAGTTCAAAAGTATCCCTTAAACTCTAACCAAATTTATAGTGCAGTTCTGTAATCACCTTGGCTTCCGGGTACAGATGTCAGCTCAAAAGGTTCAACCAAATGGGTGTTGGTTTTTTTTCACCCAATTTCATCAATATATTGCTGGTCCACATTCCCCCGACCCCATGAGAATACCTAAGCCTGCAGAATAATGGTGAGACAAAAATAGTGAGCAAGCTTTCTGCTTCACATTGTGTTTGCAAGAGACTTATCCAGACAGTTATCTCAATTAGTAATTAGCACATTAACTTTCATTCTAACTCAATTAAAGAGTATTTTTCTTAAATATTTTTCGTGAAAGCTAATTTCCCTTTGTATATTTCTTCCCGGAGCTAACAGTCGAGAACCTGTGATTATGGGGAAGGGGTAGCCTTTTTCTAGTCTCTGTTCACACCAGGAAAAATAATTCAAAAACGTGATCTCTACCACGCGCCCATCTTAAATAGGGCACTGTTGCCCGACGACGATGACTGAAGTTTCGCAGGCTGTCTTCATGTCCGCATTTTAGAAATAACCACACAGACAGCGCACGTTCAGTGAAGACGTGTTAGAAATGAGAAATGAAAATGTGCGGACGGAAACTGCCCTAGACCTAGGACAGCCTCCACTCTGGGACCTCTTTTGAGTAATCATTTTGTGAGAAGATACCTTTCTTACCTTTACTAATTCATTGCCAATCAGCTCCTCCCTCCTACCTGGTCAGTCCTTTCTCGTTGTGACCACAGGATGAGTTCACTAAAGAATAAAGATCCATTTTATCAGGCCAGCCCTTCACCTGTCAGTGCCTCTGCTCTTTGTTTTGCCATTTAAGACTCAGTGTTGTGAGACAGATTCCAAGCTTTGGCCTCTGGTTTGCCTTTTTCCACACAGATGTTGTTACATATTAATTTTTTTTAAATGAGGCCTTTAGTGGTTAGCAAGCAAAGCAATTATTTTACACTTTCAAAAATAGTATGGGGTGGAGAATAAAAATTGAAAGTGCAGTTGGGGCTAAGACAATGATTTGGAAGACTATCCATTTTCCCCTGGGCAACCCTGCCATTTCTTTAGGGCAGGTTCAAGGGCTTTTGGTGGGATCATTTATTTCCTGGTTAACTTCACAGCCCCATCATGATCTTGCAGTGTACATACTGCCTGTTTCCCAGTACCTGTGCCATAACCAGCAAGTTGCTGAGATGTTTCAAATTTGAAGTCACCAATGCTTTTAGCTGGGTGTTCAAAGTAGTGACTGTGTTGTCATCTGGCAACAGAGAAATAAGTAGTAAAGCTTTGGTAAGCAGAGTTTGGAGGGTAAGTGAGGGTAAAATGCAGGATCTGAGAAACCAAATGAAAACAATGGATTTCACTGGTGACCCCTCTTCTCAATTTCACACACTCCCAAGTAGACCATGATAGTGTAAGGTTCGGGTTCCTTACCTATAGACCACCCTGCACTGAGTACTTCCTGCATGACAGGCACCTGTGCTGGGCCTGGAGGACACAGTGATGTGACACATGGTCCTGCCCTTAGGGAACTGACAATGAGGTGCAAGGAGACCTGGATATGGACCTTTCACCAAGGATGCAACACTTGAATAAGAATGGAGGCTCTAGGAGATCTGAGGTCAGAATAACTGACTTGGGTCATGAGAATCTGTGCCAAGTAACTGACAATTGATCGGGGTCTTGCAAGTCAGGAAAGAATTTCCAGGTACTGAAAAGAAGGTGTGATGGAAAGATCCAGATGGAAAGATACAGGAAGTGATGGAAAGATCCAGAATGACTGGGCAACAGGGTGGATTGTGGCTAGACTAGAGCAGAAGTGAGCGAGGAAAGAATGGATTCCAGAGTGTCTGCCCTTGGGCTTCCTTGCATTGTTGATAAAGTGATAAAGAGGGAACCTCAAAGCCAATAACTCTAATTCCAAACCCCAGTTCTTCCCACTATCACTGGAGTGAAATACAGGGTATTTACAAACAGACACTCAATTTCTTCATGTGCAAAATGGGAATTATAATCCCAGCCTTGTAGTTGTTGGGAAAATCAAATGAGACAGCACAGTCAAAGTACCTGCTGGGGTCCCTCAAATTTGCCAGTTATTATTATTTTACCTTTGTGTGTGTCCTTATCATAGATCACAAACTTAAAATCCCTGTGGCTCAGCAGGCCCCATAGAGCTATATCAAGACAGTCAAGTGGAAGGGGCTTAGTGGTAGATGTCATGCAGCCTTAGTTGAGAAAGAACATATACCCATTTGAAATAGGCCTGAGTGGGCAGGAAGCCCTGCACAACCGTACCTTCTGATTATCTAGGAGAAGCTCAAAGTATAGAATTCTAAGTGAGAGTTCTCATATTTTCTGCATCGGCCACTAATCTCAATTTAAAACACAGTGCAGGCCAAACAGTCCATATCTATGGGCCATACATGACCTGTGGTCTGCCAGTTGATGGCCTTTGATGTCCCTCTTCTCTCCCACCACATTACAGGCTCTCACAGGGCAAGGGCTGTGCCTGCTAATGATGTGAATCAGGGCTGGCTCCTGGTGGAGGCCTCATGGTTGGAGGGCACTGACTTTAGCCACATATGGACATCGTCACCAGGGGTGAGGAAAAGCAAGCCAACAAGTGAGGTGTTCAAAAGTGCAGAATTCAAAGAGTGACCCAGTGCCTTAGCACAAGCCCAGGAATGAAAACTTTTCAAACTCGGCCCCAGCAAGAAGCTCCTGGGAGAGAAGCAGATCCTTGGGGAAAAGAAAATGTACAGTCTGTGAAGGGCAAAGTTTGGCAATCTATTAAACAGCAAGTTACAATAGGCGAGTGCAGAGATCACAGAGGCAGGGATTAATGTACACACATCTATACAGGGAACTTTGATGCTTTCAAATGCCTCCTCGCCATCTGAAAATCAGGCAGCAGGCATCGCCTACATATTTCACAGCAGTCTACCTGTCTGGGTGTTTGGGCCTGACAGCAGGAAGCTCTTTGAAATGAGGCTGAGGCATTTCAAACACTTCTGCTTGAATTTCCAGTTTGTATATTCTGCTGATGCCTTTTTAAATTTCCTTTATTTTATTTTTTTAACTAATTTTGGAATCTGTGATTAAGCTCAAAGTCTGCAAAAGAGCAAATTACAAAGCTAAGATGCCTTTTGACCATCTCAAGAGAAGAATACATACAGAGGCGTGGAGTTCATACACAATCCTCTAACGAGGAAGGAGAGAAGTTACAGTCACAGATCAGAACTATCTTCAACAACAGTCCAGTAAAAAGTGCCAAATGTTTGAACCATTTGACTCCTGCCCAGATTATTTCATAATGGTTTAGGGAGGGATGTTTACAGCTTTCTATGAGTAATAAATAATTTAGAAGCCATTCATTAAAACCTTCTAAATTACAGACACTGCAGGCAAATTCCTTCTTTTAAGAAGGAAAGGGTGACCTGAAAACTGGTCCCCAGTTTCTGGCTTTCTTCTCTCTTTCAGTCTCTCCCCCCCTCCCCCGTCTCTCTCTGGCACTCTCTCTCTTTCTGTCTCTCTCTTTGGCTCCTGTTTCTTCCTTGTTAAGTGAGTAAAATAATATCAGTATAAGGGGGTTTACAGCACTCTAGATGTTTGGAGACACCATGCAAGTGAACGTGGAATGGGGCTGCCTGGTCGGGTGCAATCATGGTGTGGAAATCTGAAATCTTAAGTGTGATTCTTAGGACCACAGAGGTCTTGGGCACCCTTCTCTGCTCACTGTTTTAAAAGAACATGCCAATGTAGTTACTGATGGTGAGAAGAGAAGGGAAGGATTTACAGAAGGGAGGTTCTGTGACTCAGGGTTTCAAAGCGGCTGCATATAAGGCAGAAAACCCTCTGGTCTTCCCAAAATGTGATGGAGGTGTGGTCGCTTGGCTATCTCTTCTAACACCCCGTTGATTGTGGGGTGTGGGAATCTTATACAAGACCTAACCAAACCGGGGAGGATTAGCTTTAATTTTATTCAAAACTGTGAGGAGGAGAAAACGCTGTCAGTGCCCTAAGGCGATACTTAGGAACTGGTAGAAGAAGGTATGTTCGGTTTTTGGGGTTTTTTTTTTTGGGGGGGGGGCGGGTGGGGACAGTGAGAACAGGATTCTGAGCTGATCTCAAGGACTCCCAGGCCAGACTCAATGGCACACTTGAACCTATTTCCATTTGGTTTGGTGGGGGATCTTGGGAGCAAGGAGTGCTAGTTTAGCTCATAAATATAAAAGGTGAGAAGCAAAACTGTTGACCTGGGCCAAAGTCCTTCCTTTTCACAAATAGCTTGTATGTATTAGAGAAAGAGACAAGAATTAGAAATGAACTGTGGAATCTCGGATGCCCCCAATATAAAGTCCTCCTCACCCCTCATAGAGGCATTTCTGATCAATCCCCTCTGCTTTGCCACCCCTATGTAAACTTGTCACGGACATTTCAATTCAGCTGCTATCAAGGCAACACATGATGCTATCTTATGGTGACAGTCCCTAGGCTGGTCTCTTTTCTTTGAGGCATGCCACAGAGAGTCATGCTTCTGGTTCCAGGCACAGAAGCCATCTCCAGGTAAATGACGAACACATTTTTTAAGATGTCCTTTTTTATGGCTTCTTAAATGACAAGGCATTTTAAGCACAGTGTGATAAAGGGGCACAATCATAAAGTAATGTGGATGGAAAGGAAGGTATTTTATGTGAGCAGGAGTGTCAAAGCAGAGCTTTATCAATGGGTGGAATTTCCTGTAAGTAGAAAGATAAATGAATTAGTAACTCAGAGTAATTTTTTAAAATACATATCCAGATGAAAGCTTGAATAAGTTTGATCCCTTTTAGCCAATGAAGGATGATCTCTAATTAGGTTTCCATGCAGACGGTGCAGGCTTGGAGTACATTTCTGAATCTAGTTGACCTTTTCAGCTGGAGAAGCCAAATGATTTCCATTCCATGCTCTTTAATTCTGGAGGAATTTCTAATTTGTTGCCAGAGATAAAAACTCACTCCAAACAGGAAAAAAAAGAAAAGTTTTAAATAGTCTAGAGTCCCATTTATAAAATATTAAAAATTTTGAGCTGGGAGAACCTAAGAGATCATTTTATTAAATCCTTATTTTACTGATAAGGAACTGAGGACCAGATAAAACTTGCCCAAGGTCACTCAGAGACTTGGGACCTAGGACTAGAACCTGAGGTTCCCACTTGCCACCCCAGACTCCGTTTGGCTGATTTCTGGTTTCTTGCTTGCCTGCTGGGCTTTTTTTATGCTGTCTATATGTTGCTGAATCACAGATCCCTTGCTGAACTCTACCATCAGATCTGCTTGAGAGAAACTTCCACAGGCCAACACCTACCCTCTTGCCTCTCTTAATTTCTTTTGGAAATTCTCTATTCTCTCACCTTATTAATGTTAAAACAAAACGGGTTCTTTTATTGCCACAGGCAGCAGGAAAGTTAAATTCTTGATGGAGACAAGTGTCTTCCCTAGTGAGAGCAAGTAAATTAGTTCTGAGGTCCTCTCACTCACCGCAACTGTAATGAGAGAGACACCAGCCCTTCTTCATTAATGAGATGCCAATCACAAAGGGAGCAGCCTCAGAGAGCCTTTAGGGAGGGGGTGGCAGGGGGAGAGGCGTGATTGGCACTGCAGTGAGGAGAGAGGAAGCAGAAAATAAACGCCTCCAGAGGGTGGAGCACACATGTGGCTGGTCTCCAAACGGAAGGGCAGGCCCAGCTGGCGCTTACAGAGCTCGAGAATGGGCAAGTTGGGGTAGTTTTATGGAAAACATCTTTGAAAGTAAGCAGGAGAATTGAGAGCTATCTTTTGGCATATTTTCCCATACATGCTTCTGGAGTCAAGGCTGTGTTCACACTGGGTCCCACATGGGGACTCATGTGACTGGTGACAGTTGGGGTTGACTAATGATTGGGTTCTCTTAGAGGGTTGGCAGCAGTGTCTCTTGTCTCTCTTCTCTGCCTTAGATCTTGTCAAGAGTTTAACATGCTGTGTAGCCCCCTAAACTGAGAGTAGGAAACTTTCTAAAAGAAGTTAAGGGGAATGAGTTTCATGCTAAGGGAATTGTGTCCCCTGCATGAAATAATTTCCCTAGTCAGAGACTCTGAATTCGCTCAAGGATGGTTAACCCAAGGAACATGCTTTCAGGACAGTGGAAAATCTAAGTCATATTGTTCAGCTCTTCCTATCGAAAGTGACTTGACAGGAAGTCCTGCCCCTGGCAAGACAGCGCTTGCTGTCTTTTCCTCTTGGCTACCCAGAAAAGCATTTACAGCATTGTCAAGAAAGTTTTCGGAAAATATCTATGCAATTCTCCCAACTCAATTTTCAACACCTGCAGCCTACCTTTGCATTTGGTAGGTTAGTAAAATCTGCATTCTGGAAATGAATAAGACTTCCAATTTGGAATTAAATGCCTCCTTCCCCTTTCTTTTATTTTTTCCCTACAAACATTTTTTTTTTAATGAAAATGGGTCTCTATGAAGGTTAAGAGATTTTCAGCACTCAAAACAACTTAATAAAATGTCTGAGCACACAATTAGGCATGCTTATGTCCTTCAAGAATCAGGTAGCGGAAGTTCTAATTGGCAAAGCAGCATCTTGAATGTCATTTTCTAAACCCATTAGACCATGTCTAACAGAAAGAGGAGAAGCAGCCGCAGTTTGCAAAATACCCATAGTTTCCTCCTGGAGACATAAATTCAGGTTAGCAAGTAGATGCTGTTAAACTTGTAGATGTAACAAAATGTAGCTATATAGTCACAATTGCTCCAAATAACCTCACATTCTTAAGACAGTGGGTAGGTTCACCTAATAATAATGGGAGTCGATATGTGTGCAAGCAACACTGGAGATCTCCTTTCGCTGCACATGCTACATTACTTTAAATACACACAATCAGCCTTGGGTACAGTAATACATCCCACTTGCTTTAAATTTGTGGTGACCTTTCTTCTTAGATTGGGCAAAGCTCAAAACTGCTGGCATCTTTTTGTTCAGTTATTCAAATCTGATACCATAACCCAGGGGATGATTTGGGCTTACCACCATTAAAATTTAAATTAAGAAGAACCAGAAGTTTTTTAATAAATCCAGGCCAGAGTCCAGCCTCCCAGGGACTGAAGCTTGTCTGGAATTCCCTCCTTTGGTATCACACTGCTTTTGGAAAATCTGACAAGGTTCACCTCAGAATTCCATTCTGTGTTGAAAGCCAACAGGAAGCATCACCATGGAAAATAAAGATGCATAAAGCCAACTGCATTTTTTTGATATTTTGTTTCTGTTAGAATTTTGCTTTTCATAAAGTTGGTCCATAAAACCTCATTTGTACATTTTTTCCCTCCTTACACTATAATCACCTGGGCTTTTTTTTTTAATACAGTTCTTACAGATTTTTTTTTTACTTTAATTTGTCTTTACTAATCTAGAAAAGAATTGGAATTGGAATCTGATGCACATTTCAATAGCCCTCACATCAGACCTCTGTCAGGAGTCTTGTGCTTGTGAGAAGATTCAATATTACCACTTAACAATGTTTTATGATAATTCGCTTCAAAACTACTCTAGAACTTGATTTCCAAGGACCAGTTTTTTTTTTTCTTTACTGCCACACACAAGGGTCTGCAAGGAAGGAGAAGCTCTACCTGATTTTGGCTGGAGTGCCATCAACACAGCCTCCTGGTTCTCAGGAGGAACTGAACAAAGCACAGGCAGGCCAGGCCACGATGCAGATTTTTTAAAAAGAATTTTGTCAGCTTTTTCTGACCAACCTTCTCACATAGTGATTTGAATTTAACTACAAGCATATCTAAATGGTTAGGGAGAAGGACTAGTCTACCCAGAAAATGGCTCACAGAAAAAAAGAGAACCTCAGTTTTACCTACTCAATCATACTGAGGTGATTCCCAAGCTGTTAAATGCACCATTTCTATGAAGAATAGAAGCAATATTTTAGGCAAAATCCTGACAGAAGAAAATGCCTGGGATAGAAGTTGTGTTTTTTTGTTGTTGTTGTTGTTGTTGTTTGTTTGTTTGTTTATTTTGAAATAATATGAAAGAGGGTTTCTCAGCAAGTTCTCAAGTAGTACTTCTAGTGAACCAGATCTTCCACACTCTCTCCATTAAGTAATTGATGTCTGTAATGTTGACCCTAAGGCACTATGGGATCCTAAAGGGCTTTCTGAATCATCAAAGAATGGCTCATTGCATTCTGGGTGGTTTTCTTGTTGAGTGTTTTTATTGTATACTAATCCCTTTGAAAATTGGTAATGCATCTATGATTGGTACCAGAGGTTTGCAATCAAGAATGCATGGCCACAACTGGCTAGTGGGAAGTTTCTTTGGTGTACAGGCTGATTCTCACCCCCACATCCTCCATCTTGCTGCCCTAGAGGAGTCAGAGCAGCCCAAGGAGTCTGCAGAAGCTGGTCTCTCAAGGTTTCATCCAAATCCTCCCACTCCTCCCTCTCCTGCTCAGCTTGCTAGTTGAAGCCCACATGCAAACAGCCCTTCCATACTCCCAGCCTCTTCCTGTGCCCAAAAGGAAAAGGGCCAGAAACTTGAGGCAGCACTAGTTAGATGGAACCATATAAAAATTCTGGTATTTGACTTCTTTTTAATCTACAAAAGCAGCAACTGCATCTGGCCTGTCTCAATGATTATGAGTACGAGGCACCTGTGTGTGTAGATATGCATCTATCATCTCATTACCCAGAAGACTTGGTTAACAAGAACACCAATGCCCTACCAGCCCATACAATCTCCTGTCCTGGAACCATTATGTATTAGGTGAAAATTGCTCTCCTATTTCTTGGTATGCTCTGTTTATATTTTAATGCTGTTTACAGATGGAATATTCCATAAATATTCATGCAGTGCCTGTACAAAAGAAAGGGTCCGAAGAGCTCTTTATTAACAAGCTCCCTTAGGGAAGGGTAACTGTGGGAGAGAGGGCTTTAATTCATTCTCCTGAAGTTCTCACACAGGAACCCAACCACCCTCTTCACACATCAAGTTGGGGTGACCTGGGATTTACCAGCTAAATTCACAGCCAAAAGTGTCAGCTAATGAATTATTCCAAGTACATGAATAGACCAAGGGAATCCTTTTGCAGCCCTATACCAATGCTCCTTTCATTACCAAGTAGTCTTTTTAAAAAATATTTTTAGTTGTAGATGGACACAATGCCTTTATTTTATTCATTTATTTTTATGTGGTGCTGAGGACCGAACTCAGTGCCTCATATGTGCTAGACAAGCACTCTATCACTGAGCTACAACCCCAGCCCCCTATATAGTCTTAATGTAGGTGACAATCAGCTGGGCACCAAAGAATGTTTAACCCACATGCAGCCACTCCACATTAGAAATTTTTTTAAAGTTAAAATAAAATCTCAGAGAACTTATAATGAAGCAAGTTGAAGCCATTTATATAAAAAAAAAATCAAAGTAAAATTTCAAATTTGGATTTCAAATCTGGAACTATATAACACACATTCCAAGGTAATATATTTCAAATTTTTAAAATACTGAATTACTGAATAACTGACAAATCCAAAATATTATCAGACTGATCTTTGTACCAAAGATATTAAATATAGTGAATTACCTTGTAATCACCTTGAGGAGGTGTAGTAATAAGTGAGCAAATGGTATTCATTCTCCCTGACTTTGTATCAAAGATGGTGGAATACTCCAGTCTGTTCAGGCAAATCATCTTAACTGGCAAAATAATATTTGGGAAAAGAGTAGGTAGAAGGAAGAATGAAATTGGCAGGCACTGAAATCCACAGGGCACCATTTGGCACACACTTCTTTGAGGCCTACCCAGAAGTGGTTAATCAGAGAGTAGAGGCAATGTCAGATTACATTAGAGGCAGATTTCTCTATGTTTATGGGCAAATCTGAGACGGCCAGTCTTTCAGGTCTGGAGCTGCGGTTGCACACAAAATGTGATCCTAAAAACGAAATGCCAATATTTCATCCTTGCAACTACTCAGCTTCCTCATCATTCCTTGTGGGAATTGTGGTTGCTACTGACTCAAAGTCTTCCCACCCACCCGCTCCCTGTATGTACGAATTACTAAAGGTGGTCCCATATTCATTTCCATCTGGATTCCATCTGAGGGTCCTATAGTGAGAACCCAATTCGTCTCAGGATAAAATCCAACAAAGACCTTTAAGCTTGGAGTCCCAATGCTGTGTATATATATTTACATGTGACATGATGTTCACCCTCCAGCATAATCCATGCTGGCCACTGTGGGGCGGGACTCTTTAGTGCATTCTCTCAGGTTTTCCTTGGAGAATATATCTTAACAGAGTGCATTTTTATTACATGAGGCCATAGCTGCATGTGGCCACCGAATCAACCATTTTGACGTCAGTTAGTTCTTTCCAGTTGTTCTAATGACTGCACATTGAGCACATGATTGGTCAGGATAGTTTGGTGTAGT
Source organism: Marmota monax (assembly GCF_021218885.2). Lineage (NCBI taxonomy): Eukaryota > Metazoa > Chordata > Mammalia > Rodentia > Sciuridae > Marmota > Marmota monax. Next base: position 60,993,335 of record NW_026693777.1, on the reverse strand, counting down.
TCAACTGAATCAAGGTGTAGCAAGGAGAAAAACCACTGGATTGTAAATCGAAAGGCTAGTGGAAACAGCCTCAGCTCCGTCACTAACTTGTGAAGTGAAATTCAAATCTCTTGACTGTTCTGAACCTCAGTTTCTTTGTCTGTAAAATGATATCTGTCTAGCCTCTCTTATCAATCTTTCAGAGTTTTTAATGAAGAATAAATGAGTTGGTGGGTGTGAAAGCTCTTTAATCCATTTGAGTTATCAGCTGGAACTTTATTACAGTCAGTTGGCATAGTGCTGCAGGAGATAATTTGAGAATGACTTTGTAGGGACTTTCTGTGCCAATCAGAAAGCATTTTTTTTTTATTATGTACCAATGGCAGGAAGAAAAGGAGACAGACAATTAGATCAGTGGGACTCACTCATGACCACTTTAAAGATGAGCAAAAAAATTGTTGAGAGAATCATGGCAAAATCTTTGCACTAGCTGTTACCATAGAGATGAAAAGGAAAATTCCCACTCCCCAATTGTATTTGAAAACAGAGAAGTCTAAAGCCTTGGAACAAGTTGTGGTGAATGGACAGGATGTCCTGGAATGACACCCGAGGTGTAAATAAATCACTGGAACTGATGGCATCCACCCAAGAGTTCTGAAAGAACTCAAGGGTGAAATTGTGGAACTGTTGGCCAAAATGTGTAACTTGTTACAAACGGGTACTGTGCTCAAGACCTGGCAAATTGCCACAACAACTCTGAAAGAAGAGAAGTACAAATAGGTGAGTCTCACTTTTCTACCTGGCAAGCTGGTAGAGACTGTAAGTGGGGAGTGTCGCTGAATGCATGCTTATCATTGCACAGAGCATCTATTGAGCTTTCAGCCTGTTCTTGCACTATGCTAAATGGTGGAGGTGAACAAATGGAAGAGTCTAGTGGGCAGTTGGAAAAGGGATCAGAAAACACCTGTGCTGCCAACAGAGATTTAGGGAGTCATTGGCTCACTGGACACAGAAAACAAATAGTTTCCTGCAGAGTGCCATGTCTATCAATATGCAGACCCTGCCTGGAGCACATGAATGCCCCAACTAGACTGCAAGAGAGCTGGGATCTGCCCTGATCAGCACTATATGCTCCACAGCCACCATCTACATGTGTATGGATTTTGATGTTCCAAGAGTAGCTGTAATAATCCAGAGCAATGTGAAAAGGGAGGAGAGAAGAGGTTCAGAGGCACAAAGCAAGCATTTAAGGAGTGAATTGGGGTTGGGGGAGAAACCAGCAAATGAGGATGAAAAGTTTCATCATTTATTCATCTGTTCACTTATTCAACACGTAAGTATAGAGCACTTTCTGTATGCCAGGCACTATTTTATACCCTGAAGTCACATCCAGGAAGCAGACAATCCTCTCTTTTGGAACACCAAGAAAAAGGCAGATAATAATAAACACTCATATCAGAAGAGGAGAAAGTGGTAGAGAGAGACTAGATGGGCAGTTAAGGGTGGTTGTTTGGCCCTGGGAGGAACAAAGACCTGAATGGCAGGACTCAGCCAGCTATGCAAAGAACTGAGAGAAATATTCCAGGCAGAATAAATAACTAGTGAAAAGGCCCCGAGGCAGAGAAAATGGCAGAAAACACTACCAAAGATGGATCTGAGGAGGAAGACTTCTGATGAAGCTTCTGGTTGATGAGCTGGCTGTATGGAATAGGGAGACCTGGCCGTGTTTGCAGATGGAGGAAAAGGAGAAGTAGAAAGGGAAAGATAGGCAATACGGGGAGAGAAAGGATTATCAACAGTGCTGAGAGGGACACATGTCTTGGAGAAGGAGCATTGATGGAGTAGATACAGAGTTTAGAGCATCATTCCCTAACTATTTTTAAATTTATGAACTCATAGTAACATATATTACTTGGAAAATTGTTTTACTCATCCAATTATTTTATATTATATGCAAATTGAAGCGATTTAATGTTTTAAAATACATCTCATTTTAGATAAGTATATATTAGAAGTTTCATTACAAAATTAATTGAATACAATATTTACTAATACTTGTGGATTATAATAATAAATTCTGAAGGAGTTCCATCTAACAAGTGATACACATGATTTAATTTACTTTAATTATGTAAGAAATGGCAATTTATAAAGCATACATTACAATGACATCTAATAGCGTGCTTGGCTTAGAAATCAAATAAATATTAAACTGTGGGTGGAAATTTAACTGCTATCATAGTGTCAAGAATAGATAAAACCAGATGAAATCTGCTTTCAAAACTGTTGGAAGAAAACCTTGCATTTGGGGTAAAAAAAAAAAAAATCTGGTTTATTTTTTCTTTCTTTTATTTCTAAATAGAGAAAATTTTAAAAGATGGTTTCTGGCCACTATTAGTAAATACTTTTGTGCAAATATATAAAAACCAAACTGGATAAAAGCAACACCAAGTTTGCTTTTACTAACATGGCTTTTTTTTTTTTGTACTAGGGATTGAACTCAGGGACAATCAGCCACTCAGCCACATCTCTAGCCCTATTTTGTATTTTATTTAGAGACAGGATCTCACTGAGTTGCTTAGTGCCTCACCATTGCTGAGATTGGCTTTGAACTCGCTAACCTCTTGTCTCAGCCTCCTGAGCTGCTGGGATTAGCCACTGCACCCAGCCTAACACAGCTTTTTGAAAGTATAGAGAAACCTCAGTGGATTATGCAAGGTATAGATATGACTCTGAATTCTGGTGAAGAAAATCTTGAAGTTCAGTCAGCCCTCCATGTCGGAAGTTTCTGCATCCACAGTTTCAACCAATCACAGGTTTAAAATATTGAGGGAAAGAAAACTGCATCTGCACTGAACAAATGCAGACTGTCTTTCTTGTCATTATCCCCTACACAGTACTGTATATCAGAGATTTACATGGCATTTACATGTTATAGGCATCTCGAGTAATCTAGAGATGATTTACTTTATAGGGGACTTGAGTGTCCTTGAAGTTTGGTATCCTCAGGGGCTCTGGAACCAGTGCCTTTCTGATGCCCAGGAACTACTACTGTATATGTGCAGAATTACTATCATATATATGGCCTCTATAACCTTTTCAAATTTTTATTTTACTGTTCTCTTTACATTGGCCATAACCAAAAACCCTGTGTGAGTAAAAAATTAAACAACTGAATCAATTAATCAATTAACAAAAGAATAAACATTTTCAATTGTGTGATGGTCCAATAACCAACCACAGAGGATGATACCCTTCAGTTCATCACCCAGTTGTGGAGAGTGAGTAAAGAATCCTGGGCATGGGCACCCAGTTTCAAACTCTGCTCTTACAAATGGTAACCATGTTTGGGTAACCATTATATATATTTGGTTATTTCAGTAAAAACTAAAACATATGTCATCATCACCTTTAATGATGTGGACACTCTGGAAAATGTTTTGTGGATCTCTGGGTTTCCCTGGAGTTGGGAAGCGCTGTTGAAAGGAAGGTAGAGATGCTAAGGATGGACTGCAGGAGGACAGGGATTTCCTTTAACTCCTTGCTGCATCTCCAACACCTAGGCAGTGCCTGGCACAGAATAGCCCCTTAGCAAATGTTTGCTGGATAAATGAATGAATGGATGAGTGAATAAAGGTTAAATAGGAGGCCAAGTCCTCCACAGAAGCACGGAAAGGAGTGGAAGAGGGCTTTGAACTGAAGGGAGAAACTTGTAGGAATAAGAGAGGGGACCACTGGGGGTAAGTTAACAAACCATCTTAGAGATTAAAAGATGAAAAGGCAATTCATTTCCAAAAAGGACAGTCATCTATCTCCAAACTACATATATATATTTGTCAGTGGACCTTTATTCTATTTATTTATATGCAGTGCTGAGAATCAAACCCAGGGCTTCACACATGCCAGGCAAGTGCTCTACCACTGAGCCACAACCCCAGCCCTCCAAACTATTTTTGAACAACTACTATGGGTTGGTCTTGTGGAAGGTGCAATGGGATTCAGTGATAGAAATATCTAAGCTCTGTCTTTCAGGAAGCTGAGTTATGAGAGTAACTAATAAATCAAATATCTGTTCTAGGCTGTGTCCATGCTATCCATATTCCACACACAGAAGCAGTGCTGGCTTACAGAACCAAGGGAGTAGATTATGAGTTCCAGTATTGGCAAATAGAAAGTCACTTAAGCTTTCTGGGTTCTGGTGACCTCATATGGAAAGGATGAGGGTTGTTGCCCTCACAGATGCTGGTACAGCAGACGTCTGACAATCCACAGGCTTCAGAAAGCCAGAGATGGGGAGTCAGTGTTGGCAGAGGTGTTGAGGAAATATATCCTCAGGGACTAGGAAGTTGAATGGCCTTAAGCAATGGGGAAAGGCCGTAGAAGTTGAGGCCAAGCATTTCAGGCAGAAGGACTAGCCATGAACTGAATCATGAGGGTAAAGTGGGAGGAAGAATTTGTAATGTCCATTTGGTGGATTAATTAAGAGAAATATGAAAATGAGGAGTTAGGAGATATGATGGATTCCATGCTAAAGTGGGAATGAGTATGTGTCTGATTTTGGTAATATAGATGCATTATTGCTTATGCACAGGAACAAAAGGTCAAAATTATCCCATTGGAATAATCCTAACTTTAGAAACCCCATATATTGATATTAGGAACAGTTTTGTAACAGCTAAGTGAGGGAATGTACAATGAAATTTCCACATTAGTGAATCATGATGATGCTAATGAAAGATGATGGGGAAATGGAACAAATTCTCAAAAGGTGGAAAAGCAGCAGATAATTTTCAAAGCAGACAAATGAAAAAATAGCCCACACTATGTTTTGAATGTGGATTTCTATTCGAACAGGATACCATTGGGTTCGAAAGGACCCACCCAACACAGGCACCATCTGGAAATCTATAAAGCCAAAATTGCAAACATAAACTCTCCTTCCTTGTCCAGACCCATCAATGGGGGTTGAGAGTGAGGAGCAAGAGCATAGCCACTGACCAGTATTCTAGTTCTAGGTCCGGGCCTCAGCCATTTGCTTAGTGTCGAGCCCCTCATCTGTCCAGCAAGAATAACGATACCTGCTCCATGTGTATCACCATGCTGTTATAAGGGCCAAATGAGATACTGGGAATGAATTTTCTTTCAAAAGAATCAAATGCTATAATTGCTGGAATAAAGCAATAAAAATTGTGCATTTATGATGTCTATCTAGCATATGAACAGCTTGTGCAAGCACACTTAAAATAAGTCCTTGTATTTGCAGAGTGCTTTAGAGTTTATCAGATTCCAAAAATATGAAGGGAAACTCATATGTTTAAATTCAGACAACCTGAATGTGAACTGCAGTCTTATCATTCACTAATGTGATTTGTCATAGAGTTATTTAATGAACCTGAGCTCGGTTTCCTCATCTATAAAATAAGGATAGTGGTACCTATGCTTGCAGGGTGGTTGTGAGATTTAAATATAATGATGGATAATGGGTGACGCAATCACAGTGCCTGCCCGCAAAAGCCCTTGGTGCATGATGGCTGTTTTTATTTCCATCTTCCAGTAGAACGTGAGCTCAAAGCACTGAGATCATGTTAGCTGACATTCCCAGTGGTCAGCATAGTTCTGAGGCAGAATTGATGTTCAATTGTGTTTGTTGAATGGATGTATGGGCAAAATAAATGGACAGGTGAATACCAACCTGTTAATAGAGACAATAAACAGCCTCTATTACGTCCTGCCTTCCTTGGGTAAGAAAATGAAGGTTTTTGAAAGTTTAAATGATTGTCTGAGGTCAGCCTTAGTCTGAGAACAGCTAATATAACTTAAATGGACTCCTTTTCCTGACAACCACATGCTGCCTTGTCTTGTAAACTTGGCCTTTGGCAGGATCCTGGCAAAGGATCTGAGCTGTTGTTTTCTGAGCTGCTGTCAATTTTTTTTGTAAAATGAAAGCAATATTTGCCTCTGCTTTTTGGTCAGGGCAGGTAAAGGAAAAATATTAAGTCAACTTTTAAATGTGTAATTTTGAAAAGGAGCCAAAAAGTAAAGAAAACAATCATAAGAAAATCTCAAATATGGTTTAGACTGTCCTTGGTTGGCTCAAAGTAGCCCCAGAAAACAGATCTTGTCTTCACTGAAAGGTACAGTCTGTTTCTTTCTCCGTGGCTGGAAATGCATTTAGGAGGCTGATTCACCGGCGGCCCCTGCACCGGGCCTGGGACCGGCACTTTCCATTATTTGCTCTGTTCCTCGTTGGTTTACAAGGTCAGACTGGATGTTTTGGTTGTTTTCCCAGCAGTGCTCTACTGACCGACTTCGCTCTAATCCCTTGATGTCACTTAAATAAACTGGAGGCGGGTGGGGGTGGGGGCGATCGGAGGACTCAGTGATTGCCTACTGCTGTTGTTCTCGGCGGCAAATTAATTTGATGCTGTTATGTAAGTGTAATCATCCTCTCTAATCACATCACAGGATTGGGAACTGCCAGAAATAACAGAAGGGAACATTCGAGATATCAAAGGGGAGCCACTAAAATAGATTGTTTATTTAGATACCAAATTGAAATGCTATTATTGGGAGATGGAAAACAACGCTGCCACACTTTGCTTTCACAGGTCCCTGCGTTTTCCATACTGTATTTGTCAGGGTGCATCATCCAGAAGTAAAAGGAGATAAGAAATCAGTGCTTCCGATGGTGCCATCGGAGAAGGAAACTGGGGGGTGAGGATGGGGGTGCTGTTTACAGGTGTCTGAGTGGTCAGCCAGTTTTTGTGGCTGCCTGAAATTTACCTTGTGCTATTCTCAGAGGTTTCTTTCTCCTCTGATGTTCTTTCTTCACATTGGCTGGTTCTCTTCCTTGTTGTGATGCTGTCCCACACTGCTTTCTCCCTCTTCCTTATTTATTTATTTAGCAAATCAAAGAGAGCTCAGCCTAGCTCATATGCTGTGCCTCCCAAAGGATGGGTCCCAAGTTCAAGGCTTGTAACTTCTCTGTCTTCTAACACATGCTGTCATTATCTCCTCCCTGCAGACTCTTTCCCTGCTCCCACCTGGTCTTAGAGTCATAGTAAGGACAAAGTTATGTCCCCATCTTGGAGTGCTCACAGCCATCGCCAGCATGGTAGTAAAATGACTCACTGTCCTGTTTTTGAATCTCACCTCTGCTCCTTCCCCTTGGCAGACAATTTACCATTTCTGAACCTCAGTTTCCTCATCTGTAAGGGGAGGTAGCATACCCAGCTCTGTCCATTGCTTTGAAGATGAGGAAAGTAATAGGTTAGGAAGCCTGGCATGTGGTAGTCAAGAAGGTGGGTTTTGAAGGGGAACTCTGCACTCAGTCTTTCAGGACCCAAGCCAAGCACTACCACTACCTGACAAGTGATCTTGGTTAGAGTGCTCACTTCTGCTCTTAATCTCCTTGTCAGTCAAGTAGGATAATAATGACACTGATCAGAGTATCATGAGCGTTCAATCAGATGAAATATTTTAAATGCTTTAGTATCTGATCTACTAAACGTTAGCTGTCATCATTATCATTATTTATTGTTGTAATAGCAACACTTGCTGATGCTGATGGTGATGGTGGTTCGTTTCCTACCACCCCACTTTTTCCTTTCCACCACTGATCTTCTCACAACTGCCAATTTCTCCTGATGGTTATTTGCCATATATAAGCAATGCCTAACAACAAAACTACAACTACCATCCATGGACGCAGGCAAAGAGGAAATATAAATAGGCTCTGGGAAGGCTTGCCCCACAGTGGGTGTGGGAAGGACTTTAGCTAAGGATCTTAGGAGACCTTCTCCTTGGATCCTTTGACCATGTTGTCACTCTGCTCTTCTGATCTCCAGAATCCTCTGTTTTGCCTTGTAATAAGCCCTTGCCTGAAGTTCTTCTCTGCACTGATCACTGCCTGCTATCAAATGCCTTCCACAGGCCAAGTCTGCTCAGAAGTAACATCCATCATGGGTCATGAAAGACATACCCAGCTGGGGGTAGGTGACTTGAATCCTTCATGGCCCTTTGCCCTCTGGGCAGTTTTGTTTATAGACTTAGGTGGGCTACATCTGTAACATGGAAGGCAGGGCCATGGTCCACGTAACCTGGAGTCCCAGCTCGTTCTGTCTTTCTGAAGCAATGATGAGGACATTGAATGTTCCTTTTCTTTACCTTCCTTGAAGGCAGTATAAAAATTTTAAAGTAAAAACTGAAAATTTGTTTCTAAACATCTTTTCTATATGCCAATCACAAAAGGGAATAGATTGCCATCCCTGGATCAGCTTCTACTCATTCTCCTTGACTGGAATCTCAGGTCAATGTCCTCCTTCCTCTGAAGTTGGGATACACAAAGTTAGGCTGCCCAAAACAGCTGCTGAACCTGAACATTCAGCCACCGGATTCCAACACGACTGATCTTGGTGGCCATCTGGTCAAAAATATGTTTGCAAAAATATATTGAAACTAAAATTAGAAGGAGGTATTTTGTTGCTGTTGTTTTGTTTTTACCTTATTCTGAAGAAAATTATCTGGATTAATATTCTGTATGCACCACTTCATTCAAAGTAAATTATTCAATCTGCAAGTTTTAGCTAGCCAGTTTATGCCTAATAAAAGGGAATCCCTGGTGGAGGAGACCAGTGGCATAATAAAGGATGACTCCTTCCTCTTGTACAGACTAGGTCTCCTGGGCTTGGGAGTCAGACTTAGTTGTGACACTTTCTACCAAGTGATTTTGGGCAACTTACTTTACCATCCTGAGCCTTAGTTTCCTTATATGTAAATGGGGTTGATGGAAGTGTCTATCCACAGGCATGTTGTAAAGATAATTGGAAGTAACAAATATAAAATACTTGGCACACAAAAAGGACTGGATTAAAATTAGTTGTTGCCACTTAGATCTTTAGATGACTAAAGTCATAGAGCACATTTTCTCCATCACATCCGTGGTGAAAGGAGACATTGTCTAATTGTGTCTAATTGTTTAGACATTGTCTAAACAGTCTGAAACACTTTTCTGAACAATCCTGGTTCATATTCATTTTGTCCTGCAAAACTTAGTCCATTCAAGGCAAGGATTACTTAAATCGATCAACTCTTCTCTCCCTTTCTTAGCTAGTACAAAAGTAGCCTTTAAATTAAATTTCAGAAATAGCCAAAACAGTTCAGTATTTGACGATACACCATAACACCATAGAATATTAGGGGGAAAAAAAACAAGCATTTGCAGAAATCTCATTAATTTGTATTTCATCTGCTTAAAACCATTTGTGGTAATTCAATCTCAATCAGGCTATGTTAACTTTTACATTTATGTTTTATAGAAATAATTTATTAGAAGAATTAATGGTGCAAATGAGATCATATGAGATATACTAAACTTTAAAGACAGCAAATATTTTCATAATGATAGTGGTCTATGTGAAAATAAAACTTGTAATTCACATCTGGATGTTGTTCAATGAAGGTGTTGAACAAGATTCCTTCTGAGAGAGTGAATTCCAAGCAGGGTGCACAGGGGCTGGAGGGGGGGATTAGTCCAGGAGTCCTGAACTCAGTCCTACAGCTTCAAAAGCAGGATTCCTGAGGGTGGACTCTAAGAATGTGTGTCCTAACAAACTCTCTGAATGATTTTTATGTTTACTAAAAGTTTGAAAATATCAATTATACAGAAAATGGACACTATTTACACCTTGATTAAAGTTACCTAGGTAACTCTTATTAGCAGTTAGAGTTTCTTTGTGTACTGGAAAACATTGAAGCCTCTTATTTATAGAATATTCTAGAAGTTAAATGCCCACTAGTGCACATTGATCATCTGGTCATCCTCCATGAACAGGAAGGTGTCACTGAAATATACTCCAACTTCCATGTCAGTGCCATGCTGTGACCCTTCACACTCAGAAATCCTAGACCCTAAAAATGATAATGATAAGACTGGGAGTCAAGAGAATTATGAGGAAAGGAAATGAACCTGGCTAAGACCCTGGGAGGCCTGAAAAGAGAATCAGGATAGAAACCGACAGGGCTTGGTTACTGGACCAGGAACAGGCTTAGTCTAAAGGACAGGTCAGGAGCCTAGTCATGGGAATGAGGCTTGGGACAAGTTGACCAGACACTGGCTCCATTCAGAGCCACTGCACACTGCACAATCCTCTCCTGAGTTGACTTTTAAGTTAAAGAATCTAAAAACCACACAAAGAGGAACCTCTCTATTTACACGTGACTTGTGAAGGCAGATGGCTTCTAATCTTTGAATTCATCCCCTTGTTAATAAAATAATCCCTGTGTGAAGATGCTAGTTTCCATTTCCTAGAGCCTTTACAGGTTGGGTACCCTTTATCTGAAATGATTGGGACCATAATGCTTCAGATCTGAGAGTTTTTTGAATTTTTGGAATGTTTGCATGGACTTTACCAGTTGAACATCCCTAATTGAAAACTTCAAATCTTCAATGCTCCAAAATCCAAAAATTTTGAGTATTACATCAGTGCTCAAAAAGTTTTAGGTTTCAGAGCATTTCATATTTTGGATTTTCTAATTAGGATCATCCAAATTGCTCTGTTAATTGAACCATTATTGGGTAAAGACCAGATTTTCATCCATTACCATATGAAATGTATCATAAAGATGAATACACACATTTCAGCTTACAAAATGTATATGAAAAAAAAATTTTAAGCTGGACTTTGACTTAAAACCATATTCTTTCTTATTTTATAATAGCAAAGAATGTGCAGCAAATACAAAGTTGACCCAGAAGTTCATTTATGCTGATGTTTTCCAGAGATTAAGACCACGGGGTGAGCAAGTTTGCTTGTAGCAAAAGCACAGACTCTTGGCTATTTGCAACATTTTAAACTTTAACAAGTGGGCGATGCAATATAAATGATGCTTTAAACATTTATGCATTGGGTGGGAATCTATATTAATTATAAAACAAAAGGCCAAGTCCTAGAAACAAAGGAGCATTTTTTTTTCTTCCTGAGTTACTTTACAGAGAATTAGATCCCTAAAGGAGAAGCATAGAAACAAGAACGTTCTACCTGCTTGATTTGTGGCTTCACTGAGAGCCCTGGACAACTCACCCAAGAGCTCATCATGGCCTGTTTGCATATTCTATTCTGTGTCTTACCTGTGTCCTCAGGCATCATGTGCTGTGTGTCTAATCCACTTCTCCTCCTGTACATAGTAATTCTAGTGGCTCAAATGGTAGAGTCTCATACAGTCTCACCTCTTCTGAAGTCCTAGATGGAGATGGCGATCCCAACAAGAGGGTTTTAATAAAATATCTCCCACAGCTGAATGGGGCCTGCTTACATTTTTCTTTCTATATAAAAATAGTTGTAAGCTGGGAGTATGGCTCAGTGATAGAGTACTTGCCTCACATGCACAAGGCCCTGAGTGTGATCCCTAGCACAGGAAAAAACAAAACAAACAAGAAAACTATGTATTTCTTTTTGGGGGGCATGGGATACCAGGAATTGAACTCAAGGGCACTCGTCTACTGAGCTATATCCCCAGCCCTGTTTCGTATTTTATTTAAAGACAGGGTCTCACTGAGTTGCTTATTGCAGGATAAGTTGCTTATTGCAGCCTTGCTTTTGCTGAGGCTGGCTTTGAAGTCTTGATCCTCCTGCCTCAGCCTCCCAAACTGCTGGGATTACAGATGTACTCCATGTTCCTGGCCAATGTTTCTTTATTTAACAGGTCAAGATTAAATAAAGAGATGACATTTTTTTAAAAACCCATCCCTTTATTTTGTTCTTCTGCCATTTACTGGAACCCTGAACCAGAGTAAAGCAGGCTCATCCTTCTGCTTCCATCTCTCAGGGAATGTTCTAACACTTCTTTGAAGTGGCAGATAAGAAGAGTTGAATATTCTCATCTTTTAATTAAAAATATCTCCCTTATCAACTTTCTTTGATTCCAAGACTTCCAACCTTTATTTTATTTCATTTTATTATTTTATTTTATTTTACTCTCTCTCTCGGGGACTAAACATGGCTGTTATCTGGGAGGTGGACCATATTCAGCTCCTGTCTCCTCAACAGAAATTACTTGAGTAGCTTCTTAGGGAAGAGAGCACAAAAGTAAGTTTTAGCTTGAACAAGAGAATATTCCCCAGATTGGGCTGCTGCAAAGCTTAAAGAAGTGTCCCTCTTGGTGGGGGTGAGGAAACCAAAAGCAGAGGGCAGTAGTCTGTGACGACAAATGACAGCCAGTTCACTGTCTGTGGCTGGTACTAGCTCGTGTTGATCTATGAGTTAGCACTCACTGTTTTATTCAGAGTAAGTCGAGATGGAATCCACCTCATTCTCCCTGGAAATCAAGTCCCTAGATCCTTGAGTTCCCACTAAAGTGGGAAACCTACAGTATGAAATTAAAATAAATAATCTGATTTATTTTTCAAAACCACCAAGGGAAAGGTATTTTTATGACCACATACTTGGGATGGTCTACTCAAGGGTTCAAGTATCCGATTAATTGTATCCATTTCATCTTTTCTGTGTACGTGTGGCCTTAGCAAGAAAGAGTCATACACAGTGAAGCCAGACCTGGAACATTTACCTCTCCTGGAAAGTGAGTGGAGGCTTCTGTCTCCTTGAATTTCTTTTTCAGAAGGTTTCAGTTTTCTCTTGGGACAGGCCAGCAGGAGTCTGCATCACTGATCGTGGGTAGTTTCAGGTCAGAAAATGTTCTCTCTCTCCTTTTCCACTTTTTAACTATGTTTATACAGAGAGTTCTAAAGACAGAATTTATGAATCTCAAGGCTCATAAACCACTCTCCACCCACCATATCGTCAGAAACTGCAACTTGTCTGTATCCACAGGCATACTGAGCATGTTCAACACCTGAAACCTACAACTAGGCAGCAAGCTGGAAAATCAAACCTCCATTCATTTAAAAAAAAATTTTTTTTTAGATGGCCCACCACCCCTGACAGCTGGCAGCCTATATTTTTCCAGCTGTGTTTTAACTTAACACCTTTTGGGACACTGTCTTCCAAGAGGATGTATTTGTGCTTTTCAAGTCTTGCTTTTGGATTTAAAAAAAATGGAGCCCAGAGACTGTGTTGGACACATACTTATAAATCCATGAAGGCTTAGCTTACAGAAGCCACAGGAAATACTATGATATTTTGGAAAAGGTCGAGTTTCATAGATTCTGTAAGGCACTCAGCAGGTTGTAATTATTTCTTTTATTTAAAAGCCCTCCAGATATTTTCTTCCAGAGGGTCTGAAACTGAGGGTAGTAGACATTTTTTTCATACTGTACATTCTTTTTGGCCAAATGCTGGAAATACACAGGAAATAAAGTGGCTTTGGAAGACCCAGTGGAGGCCAGTCCAAGGTATGAAGTCACTGCAACAGAAGGGGAAATGTCCCAACCGGCAGCACCAGTAGTTGGCTGCTGCTGTCCCCCTCCTGGTACAGGAGGGAAGATGAAGCAGGTGGACACACTGACCTGTTGTGTTTTAACAGAAACCAAATGTCCCTGTGTCCTCGGGCAGGCACAGCAGCTGGGATTGCTCAAGAGGTTTAGACACTGGCCGACAAGACAGATGTGTCGAGACGGCCCGGAAAGTGGAAAGAGTTGCCTGCGTCTTAATTCAGGGTCCTGATGCTGCTTTGGGCCCCGGCTTTTGCTGGGCTGGCTGAGGGTGAGGGCAGAACCAGCCATGTTGAGGCCAAAGAAAGCAGGCCAGTTCCTTGTTGACCAGCCTCTGGGCTGCCTCTTAGGAAAATCAGTGGCAAGTACTCTTGACTCAGACCAGAGACAGAGAGCAGGCCAGGCTTTTGGTCTCAGCTACTAAAAACAAAAGGAAAGAATTTGATTTTGAAGTGGAGGTAGAAAAACCATCTGACTCCCTCTCCTAGGGAAGCACTCCCTCTCCTAGGGAGGGACGGGAGCCCATGGGGACGACCTCCAAGGACCTCCGCAGGTTCTTGGCCCCAGCCTCACACAGTTCTCTCTGAGGTTAAGTGAGATTCTGGTGGAATCCTGGAAAGCAGAGAAAATTCTCCTGGAAAGAAATTTGGAGCCAGCGAGGTCTTCTTTGTGGCTGTTTTGGGGTAAGCAGGGTTAATTTTGAGCAAAGGGGGTAGGAACTCCCACCAGCATGAATGAAACTCTCCTAAGACAGTCACAAAATGGCTTTTCAGAAAGAGCGGTCCATGGAGGTGGGAGCCAGCGGGTGAAATCACCATGGGCACAGAGTGTGGTGGCCAGGCATTGGCTGCAGTCAGCAGAACCCTGGCCTGAGCCCATCACGCCCTCCAGCATTTCCATTTAATCAGCAGTGGAGGCCCCGGGTGAAATGAGGTAGGGAGGTTGTTCAGTTCCCAGTAGGTTTCCTAGGACTGAATTGATTCCTCCCTGGCTCCCAACTCAGAGAACATACCAGGAAAGAGTAGAGAAGAATCACGATTAGCCCTGGGCAGAAACAGTCCTGGAGGCATCCCAGATGCCACTGTTGTCAGCAGTGAAGCTACAGAAGAGGCCACATTGAGTGATGGTTTGGAGACTTCTGTACAGTTCACAAAGCAGTTATCTTATGCAATCAGAACAGAAGTTCAAGGTGCAGGCAGATATCACTATTGTTCTCCCCGGTTTACCTATAAGGACACTGAGCTCATAGAAGTTAAGTGACATGCTCGGGGGATACACAGCCAATAGCAGGAAGAACCATGACTCAAATTCAGACCTTTAGGTTCCTATTTCAGAGATTTCATAACCAAGACAAGATGTCTACCTGGGTTTAATCAAGTCTCTCCACGGACATAATCGCTAATCACTAGAAACTGGGCGTCTACAGCAAACAATATAAGTGTTTACATGTAACCTGTATAAAATAGCTGCTTCAGGTTTCCAGTGTCTACACAGTGTCCTTTTTCCAAAGAAGCACACATAGATTTCCAAGAATTTAAAAGCAATTTGTATCTTTATTACAACTCTTCAGAAAATGGTCAAGGGTTTCATCCCTAGCTTACAGCAAATTTTCTGAAAGATCTTCTTAGCCATCACATCCTGAAAACCACTGATCACACTATGACAATGGCCTTAATTACTCCCCCTCCTCAAAAAGAGAATTTCCTTCCAGCTTTCTCTACAACCTAGCATCCTCTGATTCTTATCTTTTCTTGCCTACCCCTTACTGTCCAGATTTAGTACTTCCTCTTCCATGAGCCTGGTTTCTCCAAAGGAAGCCAATCAGATCATCTTGACTTCTTTTCTTCTTTTCTTTCACTCTCTAATCCAGTACTCTGAATGGAAACATTGGACCCAGGCTGCCTTCTCCCTAACGGGTGGGACAGAGAAAAGCGGCAATACATTTTTCCTCGTATGTGCAAATGGCATTGAGACAATGGCCCCAAACCCTCAAACCAAGGCAAGCAGTTCCTAGTGTGCCTGGCAGAGTCTCACACTGCATGAGGGCTTAGCATCGGCTTCACACCGTCTGGAAATGGGCAGAGGGAGTGACAGATTCCCTCGCTGTGCCTTCTTTTTTCCACTTCTTTGATAAACCTCAGTCACTCTCAAGATGATGTCCCCTGCCTTTTTGGACTCATAAGTATCTATAGTGGGCCTGAACTTCACTCATCTTCTCTTTCAAACTGAAGTGATGCTTCCGTTCCGTTTTCTTGTGGTGGACATGAGAAGATTTCCACTTTGGCATTGAAATGATCCTTCTAGGTGGCCTTGTAAACAGGACCAACCAGTGAGCAGCCACTTACTCTTCACTATGGAAATGTGCCTCTTTTTAATTTCTCCCTGTAATGTAGAGCCAATTCCAATCAGGAGTAACTGTATGTACATAATGAAGTATAGAGGTTGTGTCCATGTGTCCACACACCCATGTTCATTGCAGCCTTGGTCAATATAGCTAAGACATGAAATTGAGCTAAGTATCTGTCAGTGACAGATCTATAAAGAAACTGTGATACACATACTATTCAGCTTTCAAAGGGTGGATGGGAATCCTGGCATTTGCAACAACATGGATGAACCTAGAGGGCTATAAGTTAAGTGAGATAAGGAGGCACAGAAAGTCAAATACTGCAGAATCTCACTTATATGTGGAATTTACAATAATAGAACTTACAGAAGCAGAGCCGGATGTGGTGGTGCACACCTATAATCCTAGTGACTCAGGAGGCTGAGGCAGGAGGATCCCAAGTTCAAGGCCAGACTCAGCAATTTAACAGACCCTGTCTCAAAATAAAAACTAAAAAGGGCTGGGGATGTAGCTCTCTGTGGTAAAGTACCCTGGGTTCATTTCAATCCACCACCACCCTGCCCACCCCAGTCCAAAAAAAGAACTCACAGAAGAAGAGGAGAGATCTGGGGATTGGGGAGATTTTGGTCCAAAGACACAAAATTTCAGTTAGACTGAAGGAATAAGTTCATGAAATCTATTGTACATCATGGTGACTACAGTTAATATATTACATATCTGAAAATTGCTCAGAGAGTAGATTGTGTTCTCACCACAAAAAGAAATTGTTTGTATTCAAGGTTATCTATACATTAGTTTTATTTAGCCATTCTACTATGTATACATATACCAAAACATGTTTTATACCATAAGTATGTGCAATTTTTACTTTTCAACTAGAAAGTAAATTTTTTTAAACATTCCCTTCAAAAGAAGGTATCTCTGAGTACTGAGTTTGTGTGGTTTTCACATTCTCCTACATGTTCTTCTGGATAGATTTATGCATTTACTTATCTGACTATTTGCTGTGAGCATATGTCATTTTTTAATAATCAGTAGAAAAAAATTAGAGTCATCAGCACTTTTTAAAAGAGTAACAGCATTCACTGTGGGTAGCAGAGAGGTGATATAAGAAACTTGGTAAGTGTTAGAGACAATAACTCCTAAAATTGTACATATATCTGGTTGGGGCCGTAGGAATCATTTGCATTTCTCTCTAATCAATCTGGAATGGCTTCCTGGAGGAGACTGGATTTCAGAAGTTGCATAAATTCTGTGAGAGAATCTTTCATATGACTGGAAGGGCAGGAGCTCCCAGGTACATCCTGAGGAAGCTGTTGCATGGTTGGGCTGAGGCAGGTATTAGGGAAGGATCAGCTGTGGCTGTGTAGGAAGTGAGGAAAGATGCAAAGTGGGTTGCTAAAGCCTCCCTTGTGAACAAAGAAGAGGCTGAGACAGAAGGGCCCTGAGACTGATAAGATGAAATTGGAAGGAGAAGGCTAGACTCCTGCAGCCAATCCCCAGAGTCATTAGGCCATTATAGCCATGGCTCCAGGTTTCTACAGCAAAGCTGGGGCCACTGGACTTGTCATAATGAATTATGGGGCATTTACTCCATGCCCTAGATGTAAACCTCCCTACTGTCCCCTGTCTGGCTGGAATTTAAATCTGAGCCATTGGCTCACTAAACTTTCTCTTTCTGTCCCTCATTTCTTGCTAATGGTTGGTGTTGTGTATGGTTAGTCAGTTGAGGCATTTGGAGAGAATTTGGGGATACCTCAAGCTGTTAATGATACACAGGCCAAAGCAAGGCATGTCCATTCATTCTAAACCATGCCATTTCTACACCCAAGCAGAATGCCACAGACGTAATTACATTACAGGTGAACTGAGTGTGAAGCCTCAAAAAATATCTCAAGTGCTTTCTCACCTGGGGTTTGCTCACCCTTTCAGGAGAGTCTGATAGATGAACCAATTCTCCCTTCACTGGAAGTCGAGTGGTTCAACAGGATGGATTCTGCAAGCTCCTTCCACCTGGCCATAAAGCCACCAGAGCTATAATATAGAGGTGTTGTTAAGAGTAAAACAGTTTAAAAAAAACACATTGTTTGATCCTGCATGTACACTTAGCTGTGTCACTTTTTGTTAGTTTTTTTGAGATAACAACAACAACAAATAGAGTTAATGGCTCCAAGTACCACTGCTATTATTTCATTAAAATTTGTGCTGAGAGAAGCAAGCTTCCTGGGGTGGTTCCCACCATTGCTCCAAGTAAGCGTCCAGCTCCTGGTTTTTTGGCATGCACACCTTCGAAGCAATTACTGTTATTTACCCCTGCCTGCTCAAAGAGAACCAGAGAACCGTTTTACCGAGACAGTTCGGCTCTCGACACAGCCTAACTGTCATTGTCACTGGTGCCTTTAATGATGTCTCAGGCTCCAGTTCACATCCAGGACTGTGAATGGTTTTGCCAGACCCAATTGTGTGTCTGCGAATGAGCTGGAGCTTTTGCAATTTAAATGGACAGGCAAAGTTCATGTTCTGTTTCACTTCTCACTCTGTGGGCCCCCTCAGGCTGTGCTGCTTTATTTGTCTGTTTTTGTGTGAGGTGATTTTTCTTCTGAATTGGGGTGGGGAGGACAATGCAGAGGGTAGCCCACACAATGTTTGGGTTTATAGAATCCTTTGGGAATTCAACCACTGAGCCTCAGACTGAGAAAGAATCCAAAGGCCTTTGTTGTAATGGATTGATAGTAACTTTTAAAAATTAAAAAAAAAACAGGGAGTGATCAATTCAGATATCTCTTCCAGATTCCCTTGTTCGCTTTCTCTCTTTCCCAGTGGAAGAGAGGAGTCAGGTGAGAGAAGAGAGTTCTGTGTCCAGGAGAGATGGACAAATCTCCTTGCTCCCCTTCAGTTTGCAAGTTGAATGTTTTCTTGCAGGAGAAAAAAAATATGTTAACATGGGGAAGGAGCCTGAAAAGTACATTGTCTCAGAGAAACTCAGATATAAAACCAAGAGGAAACTGTTTCCTTCCTCAGTTCCTGGGAGGGCTCAGCAAGGAGAGAGGACAGTAAATATGAGGAATGAAAGGCTCTGGGGGAAGAAAGGTTTACTCTCGAGCAGGAGCCTGGGAGGCCCCCAGGTAGGGCTGAAGCTCGCGCTAGACGTTTGTGAAGCACGCATTAAGAGAGGTTAACTTCCCCCCAGATTGAGTTGCTCCCCACAAAATCTTTCTTGAAGTGTGTTTGAATCCTGCAGTATTTTCTCCAAGGGGGAAAAAAATACGGAGAAGAAATTCATTCCTCTTCCCCCCACACTCCTCCAGGGCCTCTGTATCTCTTTTCTGATACTGTGAAGACATCCCAAACTTCCATCTCACCTTCAGAATCCCAGAGAAGGCCTTGCACGGGAGACGTTTTCCATTAAACACAGGGCCCAGGGCTCTGCTATGGGTTGAATTGTGAGAATTGTGTCCCCTTCTCCCAAATTCATAGGCTGGCATCCTATTCCCCAGTACCTTCAAATGTGACCTTATTTGAAAATAAGGCCATCCAGTACTTCTGGAATGGGGTGGGCCCTTATGAAAAGGGACACTAGGCAGAACACTGTGTGAAGACTGGAGTCATGCTGCCCTAAGACAAAACACTACAAGAAGCTAGGGCAGAGGCCTAGAACAGATCCTCCCAGCACCATCCCAGGAAGTATAACCCAGCCAAGGACTTGAGCTTGGACTTGCAGCCTCTGCTAAGCAATAGGTTTCTGTTGTTTAAGCCACCTTGCCTCCTTGCCTATGGCATTTTGTACCAACATTCCAAGGAATCTACTACAAGCCCATGATACTTTCAGGGACCCACTAAACTATATTAATTTCTTTTCAAATTGGAGGAAAAGGTGAATATAATAATCATAATGAATATGTAATAATGAAATTCAGCATAGATTATATTTGTCTTTATACCAGTGCAGTGATGAAATGCCTTTTTTTTTTAATGTAGGAAAGGGTTTGAGAAGGCAAAAGTGCCCTAAGCCGGCAAAACATGTGCTGCAGCCCAGAGGCCCGGAATTGATTTGGAACAGTTGAGAGGCCCCTCTCCTGATGGGTAGGGCAATACCAAATGCTGTTGGGGTGGGGATTAGTCCAGGTAGCTAAGAGGTGTCTGTAACAATGTTGCAAGACAGTCCTTCCCTCCTGCAGTGCTTCTTGTGCTTTTGATTTCTGTAAAAGGAGACAGTCTCCAGATCACCTCCATCTGGTAGGTTGTCCATGCTCGGGTGTTGCCGAAGTGCCAAGTGAAATGGAATCCATCGTAGCCACGCCATACCCCTTGAAAAATTGCTCGCTAGAGAAGGCCAAGCTTAAAATGAAGTCTGTGCTCCTCACTCAGCTCCCAATAGGTCTTTCTTCTCAACTGTTTCTCCCATTCCCTTTCAAAAGCTGTATTACTTATTTATGACCCAATCCAGTAGAAATAATATGCACTTAACTTGCACTTGTAACTGTTATCCTATTAATTACTCAGTTAAAACCCATAAATGTGGACTGCTGTCACTGAAGTATGTGCCAGAATCCTCACAAAAGGGAGAAGTGCTTGAGAAATTTGTTGATTACGATCCTGTGTGTGGTTCTTAGAAGTCACATAGCCTGAGCTTCCAGGAGCCGAGTAGTCTGTGAAGATTGAACTATGGGATTCAAGTGAATCTCTTTTCCTGCAAGGAATAATCGGAGGAAACCTAGCTGAAGCACACAGGTAATTCTTAGTCCAGATCTGATGTGTACATGTGACTCTCAGTCCTGGTTCTATAGACTGGTGGTTCTTAAGCTGTTGTGAGCATCAGAACCCCCTAGAGGATGACTAAATGCAGGTTGCTGGGCCCACCTGGAGTTCCTGATAAGTAGACCTGGCAGGGGACACAAGGATTTGCATTTCTATCTAGTTCTCAGGTACTACAGATACTGCTGGTCCAGGTGCTACTCTCTAAGAACCACTGGTCTACACATGAACCTTCAATTGGTGATAATTGCTAATTGGAGGAAGAAAACACCATCTTTCCATTACTGGGGCTCATTATAGAATTTTTATATAGGAATGAGCTGCCTAAAATTATAGAACCTCCTATTTTGGAAACAGGTAGGAACAGACATCATCTCCTTTCCAGAAGGGATGTATACAGTTGGGCTGCTTGAACATGCAGGAGTAATGACAATGTGGTCAGCATGATTGTACCCTGCTGTGGTCCCATGCGTGTGATGTATGCACTCACAGTGGTAGTAGCAGACTGGCCCAGGATAAAGGTCCTGCGGGGCTTCAGATTTGAAAGTACACTTGAATGCTGAGACACTTAGGAGCAGATGTAGAGATGGGGTCCCAGTGAGGAGAAGCAGGGGTTATAAACATCTTACAAGCTCTCAGTCTTCTGCCTTCTGGGCAGTGGGAAGCTGGAAAGAGCTGGAATTCTCCATGCTGTGCTGCCTTAGCCAAGGGGTGTTTATTGAATGGCTTTCCCCTGCAAGTAGTTTGTGCTGGACAAGGTGGAGAATGCTGAGGTGATTCATCCAGGGGAGCTGACACTCGAGTCAGAGAGTGAGGTAGGTCCATAAATCATTATGATACATGCTAGCTAGGATCATGAAACAGACTTACAATCTTCAAAGATGCTCCAGAAATCATCAAACTCCAGTGTAATTATCAGGAGGGGGAAAGGGGAGTATCAGATCAGAGTTCTTTCAAATCAGAGAATATCAAATCAGAATTCGTGAACTGAGACACCAATGCTGAGTGCTGGTCTATGCAAGGGTCCTCCTCTAGGGGCAGGAGTCCATCTCCTCAAATTACTGAATGCTGAAGGGCATTCAATCATGCAGGCTGGAGAGAGGGGCCAGAAGGGATCATATTCTGAGCTGTTTTCTTTAATAACCCAGCCCTCCTGTCATGCTGCTAGCATCTCCACCCTCTGCTTCAGGTCCCTGCACTAGCCAGATGATCACTCTGAAAGTTGGAAGGTCAACCAGAAAGCGCTATTTTAGGATACATGAGACCAGGGAGGAAAAGCAGAAGATGGAATCTGGGCCCTATTCTCAGCCAACAGTGAATTGGCAACCCGAATTACAGCCCCAACCCTACAACCTGTACAACACCTTCCCCAAACTACTTACTTTCTGATCCCTAGGTGACTCCTTAGAGGAGAAAGGTAAGCAAGATAACCAGGAGAGGTAACTGCTGAGCTGTGATAGATAACACCGTATCGCAACGGGCATGGTTACACCTGATCTACTGTTGGGTTGAGAATTGGGGTGGAGGACTAGCCTGGGCCTGGATGGTCAAGTCACTGTGTCTCTCTCTAAGGGTGACTCAACCTTTCTGGGGTGACCCTTTGCTGCTTCCCAATATTTCAACCAAATGGAAGTGAGGGATTCAATTTTATCTCCAAAAGCACTGAATCTCGAGTCTACTGTGCTGCTTCTCGTGTTTCCTGACAAGGTACCTTGTGAAATATGGGCCACTGAGTGAAGCTCATCTCTTCTAGGAAGTCTTTTCCAGCCATGTTCAATTCACATGCACTTCTCTGAACACAAATATTTTGTTACTGAAGTTCTGTTTACCTTACCTCTTCTGGAGGTGAAAGTTGTACTGGTTTAGTTAGTGTATTTTGTGTTTGTTTTCTTTTCTTTTCTTTTTTTAAGGATGTTTACCACAAAAGGTTGGAGGTTCTTACAAGTGCAACTGGTTTTATTTTAATTAAATAGCATTAGTTTCTATCCCTACGTAGCTAATTAGGCAGTTAGTGTGTAGGTGTCACACGCTTTCCCAGGCACAGATTAGAATGATGCCTGCCACAGATTTAATAACACTTGCTGGACCTCACTTCTTAAAAGGGCTACAGAAATAGTGTTTGACAATATTATATAAAATCAACCTTTTATAAAGCAAGCTATGTTTAGTTAGGGGTCAGATGATGTCTTGTCACAGATGTCTTTTATCATAAGCAACAAATCTTTCTGTGTTGGTGAATATCTCTGAGGCAGATGTCCTGTGACCCAGGGTGGAGGTTTATTCTTTGTTCTGTGATATATTTGCCTTCTCTTCAATTGCAGGCTCAGTGACTCAGCTTCTTTCTTGCCTCTGAAGAGATGTCAGTGACTGTTGTTTTGCTCTCTGATGCTTTGTACCTCAGAGATTTGCTTTTGTAAACTGCATGGCTAAGGTGCACACCTTAAATAACACCATTAAATAACTCTCTTTTATACCCAACTGTGCTGCCCACAGTTGTCTGCAAGTCAGTCTGAGTGTACACAGAGGAGAAAATGAAACAATAAAAGCAGGGTAGAAACAAACACCAGATTGATGTGTTGGAAATGCAGGGGCACAGTTTAGTTATCCACTGTCAAAAGTGTCACAGAGATGTCTAGCCCCATCTGTCACTTCAAAGAGGCTACATGATTACCATGACATTAAAGGCAGGATTGAATGGTCTTTAGGAAGAGTGTACTGGACCTTTCTGCAGCATGTTACTAAGGTGTGTGGATCTCTCTCAAACCAGGAAACTTACTTTTCTGTAAGTATCTGAAAATGGAAAAGGATACACCCAGCACATGGAGAATTCGGAGGTCCCAAGAAGCCTAACAGTGGATGGTTACCTTGCTGACTCTCCTTTTAGCAGAGACCAGCTTTCAACCCCCATAGACTCAAAAATAAGCCTTTGCTATGTCTAGAGATGAGAGGATAGACTCAAATCTCTCACATTGACAAAACTGAAATATTCCTTTGTTCGTTTTTTAAAAAAGATTTTTCCAACTATTTCTTTAAGAGAATAGATTGTAAATTCAGGTAGTTAGTTTGTGTTTAGGGCAATGGTTCTCAAACTTTATCATGCATCAGAATCACGCATTTAAATCCAAATTGCTGGGCCCCACCCCCAGAATCTCTGATTCTGATAAGACTGGACTAGGACTCAAGTTGTCTCTTCCAACAAATGCCCAGGTAATACTGATGCTGCTGGCCCAGGACCACTCTTGGGAAACACTGTGTTAGGGGCCATGTTGTGTGGACAATAACTGGAGTTAAACACTAAAACCTATGCTAAGCTCAGAGAGATCTCATCTTCTGAAAGGCTTAAGAACTGAGGCAGATTGAAGATCAGCAAAGTTGCTTCTCTGTCTCCCTCTCAGTCTCTTTGTTTGACTCCATAGCTGATTTTCCCTTTCCTCTCTTCCCTTTCCTATTCCCATCTCAATCCTTCTCCATATGCATCTGCCTCACCCCCTTATGTCTGTATAGGGGAGGTGTCTAACACATAAAATAGATAACCCAACTTCTCAGCCACTGTGAACAACTGATCGGGTCCCCAGGCCTGAAAAATCCCAAGAGGGACTTGACTCATTTTTGTCTCTATGACCTTCCTTTCTGCTTCCATGTCCAGACTTGGTTATCATCCCTTCTTTTGACATATTTGTAAATTCAGGCAGGTTCTGGTCAAATTTTGCCTTCCAGAAGGCTCTGTAAGGTTCCTTTGCATATCTGCCATCATTCTTGATGTAGGATCATGCAGTATAACTTCCACACTATATTCTTCTTTCTTTCTTATTACTCTTTCTTGGGGAATACCGTTTGTAATCCCCAAATGTTGACAACATTAACATTTACATTTAAAGCCTAAAGTTCTCCTACATCAAAATTTGTTCTGTCCTTGCAATCTGCCGCAGTCCGGCTGCAGCAAAATAACGGGGTGGGGGGGGGGGTGACGAATAACTTGTGTACGTTGATACAGCAGGAGTAGGAGCCCTTTATTGCAGGACAGGAGCAGTATTTATACATTCCACACAGCTTATCTAATTAGCATAAACTAGATACATCAGTCAACCAATAAGGAATCTCCACACTTAATGGCTCCCTTTTGTTACTTCTTAAACCATTCCCTCTGGCATTTTGCCAGGTACCATCCAGACTTGTTTACGAACTCTAACATTCCCCTGGCAAAATGCCAGGTGTTATTTTGACTTGTTTACAGACTCTAACAGCAATCTCACACTTACACTGCTCATCCAGCATTGAGTGAGTCGGCTACACACGGGCACTTGCTTGCCTGTGGGGCCTTAATCATATATTGCTGGCACCCACAGTATCTAAGTTGAGCATTTGTTTTTTCACTTTTCCTCTTCCCCATCTCAGTGTGGTACTCTGTTCTTGGTTGTTACCATTGGTAGTTTTACTAATTCAAAGAAATCACCCAAAGAAAGTGTGTGTGTGTGTGGGGGGGGGGGGGTTGTGAAATGAGTAAGGGAGGAGGTTG
This sequence comes from Marmota monax, assembly GCF_021218885.2. Taxonomy (NCBI): domain Eukaryota; kingdom Metazoa; phylum Chordata; class Mammalia; order Rodentia; family Sciuridae; genus Marmota; species Marmota monax. Next base: position 60,968,351 of record NW_026693777.1, on the reverse strand, counting down.
AAAAGGACATTGACTAATGTATTTCCATATTTAGCTCCATTTCCAAATTTAGGGAACTCATAAGAAGCATAATTGAGTCTCCTACTTATAAAAGTTCTGAGCCAGAATTCCTCCAGAGGAACAGGTTAATGCCATCCTGGCAATAAAGGGGCCAGCAGCAGAGCAGGTGCACATTTATTTTCCACGCAGTCCCCAGGGCCTGGTGTTTATGAGAGTCCCTTTAGAAAGAAATTTCTATAAAAAGAGGGTTTTTTTTTTTTTTTGGAATGAGAATAGTATGATAGAAAAGGAGAAATGTATTTGAGTGTGCCTCTTTGCAGGCTGATAACAGGACATTATGTGTATGTGTGAGTAAACGTGAGTGGAAATGCAGGCAGGTGAGCACATGCGGGTGGGAATAGGTGTGTCTGTAGGTGTGTCAGTGTTCATGTGTAAGCATATGTAGGAGCAGTGTCTGCATGTGTGTCAGGATGTGTGAGTGGGTGTGTGCATGCGTGAGTAAGAGAGAATGAGAATGATTGTCACATCTCTGACAAGCTGGAAGGGCTTGTTCAATCTCCCTCTGACACAGTGGCTCTAAGCTGGCCAAATCACATTAAGGCCTTTTATTTTTAATTTGCTTAATTTTTATGATGAGGAGAACTTGTGTAACACTAAGAAAGCTTCCTGAAACGTAGTGGTAGACTCTGCTAGGGACCCAGCCGGGAGGCCAGCTGTTTGCTGAGGTTTGCCACAAAGGAGAGAGGTTTTGGCTTGACTTCCATGTAGGCGCCCTGCCCTACCACTTCTCGGGAATCTGAAAGGTGCTGGCTCACCCTCACCTACCTTTCCATCTTACACAACCCAGCATCTTGACACATATCCTCCTGTTGGTTTCAATCTGTTTTCCTGACTGGTGACTGCATTTTAAAGCATTATATTCTTCCATAAGAGGTCCCTTTAAAGATATCTAATTTGAGGCTGTATATGCAAAGACTGCACTAACCAAACAAGTTTTAGGGTGACACCTTTATTAAGTGCTTGAGAACTCTGTGTGCAAAATGTCTGCTAGAGATGCAACCTGTTCCATTATACAGTCGATTCAGATGATCGTTCAACTTCACATCAACTATAAATTGAGTACCCACTTGGATTCTAGGGGAGCACAACTTTGCCTACACACAGCTTCTAATCTGGTATTGAAGGATCCTAATGTACTATCTAAGGGAGACCTCCCATTTTCCCTGGGGCTTGTCCTCCTCTCCAGATACTTGGCTAAAGACAAACCCGGACAGCAACTTTAAGCTTATGCAATTCATGTCTCCTTGTGAAATTCAAACCTGTGGTTGGTAATAATGGAGACAACGACTCCTGTGACTGAATGATAAGCTGCATTTCATTTGGGGCACTAACTACAGTCCATTGCTAGTGGCTGCCTGGAGTGCTGAGTGCAGAAGAAATCTGAGGCTGAGTCCTGGTTCTGTGGGAAAGAATACCATGATAGATTAGTGATATCTGCCATAAACACAGAGTAGGGTGTTAGTGGGTTTTCCCTGCATGCTTCCTCTGCTCCTGTTTACAAAAACAAAAACAAACAAACAAAAACTACTTTTTAAAAAGAAATTCATTTTTATTCACCTCAAGTTAGCTTTTGCATTTAAGACCATCCCCAGGCTGGAGACTGATTCTTTAGTGAATCTGGAATTCTTTTTTTAAATTATTTTTCTGATTTTATCACAGAATGAATCTCTTCTATTTCATCACAGAATGTATCTCTCCTTCCCCAATTTGAGAATCTTCCCCCACCAGAAACAATGTTTTCAAATGGAATCATATGTCTGCGGGGAAAGTACCCAACATATTAAACCATTGCTTATTCCATATACGTTTTTAAAGAGAATGCTATGTTGGCCACCCTGAGACCAAAGAAATGGACTTCCATTGGTGGTATTCAGGTTTACTTATTGAAGTCTGGAGTGTGGCCTGTTGCTTGACACCTGCTCAAGTGACCACTTTCATATCCAGGAGTTGTTTAGCCCATGTGGCTCAGAATTCTCAAGCTTCTTGAGTTAAAACTGCTAGGCTGCTTCCCCACTTACTGGGTTAGCATCAATGTGTGCCAGATTCTTATCAAGAAACAATGAAAATGCTGTTATTTCTATAAAAGGAAGCATTCCTTTCCTTATAAAAGAGTGTCTGACTTAGATTTTATTGAGTCATGAACATTCAGATTGTAACACACCTTTCTGTTTATTCTACATCACACCTTACAGCAGTTAGAAAGTCATACAAATATGGTATAGATATATTGACTCAGAAACCAACCATGATATATTATTAAATAAAATGAAACAAATCACAGAAAAGCATACAAAGAAAAACGCAAATGAATACACACTCACATATATACACATTTAAATACATAGTTAAAGCACATAGAGTATGCAAGAAATTAAACTGAAAGTTTTTACCTTGGAAGAGAGGAAAGGGATTGGGGAGTGTGGGGGAAGTCAAAGAGATCTTTTGGTTTTTATTCTACATATTACTGTATTTTTAAGCTTTTTATGGCCAGTGTGTATTATTTCTGGAAATTAAAGAGTAGTTTAAATTAATTGGGAGATGATGGCAAAACAAATCAGACAATAAAAGGTTAAGACCATTGGACCAAATTCAGATATTCAGAATGAGAAGAATAACAACAGATGATCCTCAGTCACCCCAAGGTTTCCAGCTGCTAGCAGTCACCTCCAGGGGTCCTGTGGGCACACACAAAATGCAGGAGGAAAGCCAGCTTCCCTCATAGAGGAAGACCTCCCGGCATCATCCGCTCAGCCCCCTCCTGCAGTCAACTGACGGGAGACAAGAAGACAAGATGCTCAGAGTTCATGTGGAACTGGTGGCTACTTAAACATGATGTCAAGGACCACTTCTTAAAAATCGCTTCCCAAATGTTAGCTGTTTACTCATCTTTGTGGTTTTATTTATTCTAGTATGACAAGAGACTTAAAAGAGGAATGGGTCACAGCAAGGACCACTTTGATTCAGTGCTGCTAGTGTTGCTATTTCTAGAAATGGAACCAGAAAAGAGAGAATCTAGCCTTTTTTTTTTAACTGTCGCAACTAAATCTCTTGTCAGCGACTAGCCTTAAAGCAGAGAAGATGTTAAATAGAAAATACTTACCATACCCCTGACTGTGTAAAATGTAAATTGAGTTAAACTTTACATATTGGGTTTAAATGAACTGGTGACTGTATAAATAATTACAATCCAGTTGGAATGGATTAGAGGTCATTAGGTGATACAGTTCTTGTGTCAGGACAGACCTACCCTAACCTAAGTACTTTAAACAAGATTCTTGTCCAAAGATCCCCTGAGCCTACTAAAATTCCTAGCCAGGCTTGTATTGCAATGTACATGTGTAACTGATCAAGTCTGTGTATTGCATCTTATATGCTCACAACTTTGGGAGAATGTTGATGTTGAATTTTCACAATGAAGAACACAGATACATAAGTGATCTGTCCAAGGTTACTATAGAGACACACTAATCTGCACCTGAACCCCAGGACTCCTGACTCCAGAGTTTCTTTTGGCTGGGGATTCATCTCCAGAAGGCTCTGTTGAGATATAAATTGGTGGGGTTTGGAATAAAGAATGTGATCAATAGATTTTGAACCCTTCTAGTTAATGTCCATCCTCTTTAGTGGCATCCATCAGGCTCCAGCGATGGTGTCTTGGTGGAGCAGCATAGAAGTTGAGGTATTCAGAGCACTGGGTGGGGAATCTGAGAGGGAGCCCAATGTGGGGGGCTGCATCTCACAGTGAGGGACACCATGGATGGGAGGTAGAATCAGCACTAGCTTCGCCTCTTCGTACTGGCTTCCAGCTCCTGTCTTGTTAATAGTAATTAAGCCATGGTTTAAAATCCCACCAAAGGGAGTTCTAAACACCACACTTGTGGAGATAACAAAGTGCTAGCTCTCTGTTCCAGTGGGATAGCATGAGGGGAGACCTCTGGCAGATGAGATGAATAATACCTTACCGTCATGTAATAGCTTTATATTTTATGAATTTTTCATCTATACTACTTTTCACATTGGGACTTGCAGTCCAATTATGCACAGATGTGAGGTGGTTCCCCTACTTCTAAGTTTCTTGAGGGCAGGATCTGTGCCTGCCTCATCTTTGAGTGTTGAGAATTGAACAGAAGCCCACAGCATGTGCTTCTTGCAGTAATAAATGGATTATCACAAGTTAACATGACTTAAAATTCTCTTTAGTGTATTATATATGTAAGTGCATTGCACTTATAAAAATTTAGAAAGCAATAGACTCATAATCTGTTCTTTATATTTAATCTGCTTATCCAACTTTATGAGTGAATTGTGTGTCTAAAGATGTTTTGAATGAGGAGAATGATGGTTTATTTAAGAGTGATATTTTAAAGTGGAAATGGACTAATGTCCTATGTTCTCTCTGTTAATGAGCTATAACTTTCTCTTCAACCAAATAGGTCATCAAATAGGAACAACCTAGTCCTTCCATAAGCAGAGACCATATAATTTCTACTATATATTGCATAGGTCTAACATCAGTGGGCACATTGCAGATCCCACATTGATATTGTTGAATGGTAAGAGCATATTTGTCTTTCAGTAATTGATTCTGGTTTCTTAAATTTTTTTTAATGAAAAAGGAAGCCTCATCTTATCTTGTTAAATTCTCCATAAAAAATAATCCCCCATATGGGAAGTAGAAATGAGGTTTTATTTCCAATAGCATGCAAGAGCAAATGGAAAAATTCCTTTGGCATTCATTCCTTTGATACAGAGGAAAAACACTGGGCTCAGTGTTTCCCTAACCTTGGTTTCCCAGTCTCTGAGTTAAAGTGGGGATGCAGCCCATTGTGAGCAGGCAGACCTTTCAAAGAGGTTGGCTGTGCATTTGAGGGGAGGAGGTGAAGCCAGGTGCAGGAGTGCATTCAGAGGGGATGGATACCTTCAGAGTACTGTGAATGTCACAGGGCCCTGCAGCTCTCCTAGAGTTTCACTTGGCAGGCAGGCACCCCATTGAAACTATCTCCCCAGGGATCTCATGGGATCGGAGATCCTGCTCCTTGTCTTACTGGGTGGGATAAGAGTGACACTGGTTCACATAAGGACAGAGACAGATTCTTTTCACTTGTAAGCCATTGGGGAAAAAATGTCCCAAACAACCTGTCCCAGGCCCTTTTCCCTTCTTGCATGAGTCCCAGTTGCTTCTCCTTTGCATCTTTCTTCTCAGCGAGAAAGAACTAGGCACCTGAAATATATAGCTGTCTGCATCCTCTCCCTGGTTTCTTTTGTGCCTGAAGTTTTCTAGTTGACAGTTCAGAACTTGGGTTCGTAAGGAATCGCTGTCAGAGAGAGGAATGTAAGGCTCTTAGTTTGGACAGGATTTGAGCAGTCTGTCTGAATCCTAGCTTTTGTCTGGAAACGTTAAGAACTATTACAGCAATGTGTGCCTGGTGGACTGGGAGTGTAGGTAAATCTAAGCAGGGGTCTGTTTGCTAAGGAAGCTATGTTGGGAATTCAGTAGGTTTTGCAACCGTCGCATATTCCAAGTCATATTAAAACCTAAAAATGAGCATAGGGAAGCAATTACAAAGAGGGGAAAGGAGGTGCAAGTATGGTTGAGTTTCAGGCTATTCTTGCCAAAAAGAAAAAAGCAAGCAGCGGGCTGAGTTCAGCAGAGCAGTGGAGTTAGCTGAGGGCAGAAATATTTGTCTTTCTGGTGGTGAACGTCAGTGCAGTCTTGGGGCTTGCTGGGGAAGGAACCCAGCCAACCTGTGAGAGCCGCTGTTTGTGAGGTGTTCATGGGAGTTTGCGATCAAAACGATTGTGAATGTGAAAGTTATTACTGCTCAAAAAACACTTTATATCAGGGTTAATTATAAGGCGATTCTGTAGTATAATTAGTGTTCTTTCTATGGAGGATTAAGGGGCTCTCCTAAATGGCCTTTTTGATTGCCTTCTTCCCTTTTTTAATTTCCTCCTTGTCCTTTTTGATTATCTACCCCACGACCCTCAGGGCTCCTCAATGTAATACAATTAAAATAACATTTTTGTGTTAGAGGGTTTTATTTTATGAGCTATTAACCCCCTGCTTGCCTGAAGTCTGCTTCCGTCTCCCCGCGCACCCGCCAGCCCCCAGACAAAGTGGAGCCTCTGCAGCCCCACGGGAGACATGTGCAGATGAGGCTCCAGGCTGGGCCCATGCAGAGCAGGGCTGAGGGACTACCTGGGCTTGGTCTTAAAAGAGATGATTGGATGCTGGCTCTCCAGCAGGAATGAAAGGGAAAAGAGCTCTCTCCTGGCTCAGCTGGCTTTCCTATCACCTTGCAGGCTGAGTCATGTGACCTTGTTCCCATTCTTTTCATGTTCTGTGCCATGGCAGATGGCTTTGCACACAGTAGGTGCACCAAACTGGCCATGAGTGATCCTGCTTAGAGCCATTTGCCTTCTTTATTTTTGCAATTCCAAGACAACCAGGAATTCAGACATTTCAACTTGCTTTTCCCATGGGTCCTGCACCCGTTCACTTATTAGACTTGCCAGCTCAGTCTCTCATTCCCCTTTACTGCAGCATGGAGGGACAAGTTTAATTTTGGAGTCAGATAAACCTGGAGTCACTTCCCAAAGCCAACACTTGTTTGAATTACATAAATTCTCTGAGCCTCATTTTAATCATGGGAAGAAGACAAGTACATTTAAGTCAACATTTGAGGGTTACTGTGATGATTAAATAAAATCCAAAGCAAGAAAAAAAATTCGCCCAGATTTAACTTAGGCCATTCAAGAACTGTTGTGCGCCCTCTACCACCACCATTCATTCCCATCCACTGTCACCCTCATCCTACTCCTTTCTTGCCATTCCCATTTGGCCAAACTTCTACAATTCTGCCTGAAAACTGCTCTATCAGATCTACTTCCATTTCACTTATAAGTCCAGTGAAGGACATTTATATTAGGTGTAGTTCAACAATATAATCTTTAGGTGACATTCCATGGCCTCTCCCTACCCACAATGGAAGCATTCCTTGAGTGACTGCACTGTGTGAAAAAACCCAGGCGGCACAAGTTACAATGGTCTCTTGTGAGTAGTTTCCACAGAAGACAGACAGAAATATGGGGACCATGAATTAGCAATGCAAAAGTTAAATACAGTCAGACACAATAGTACTTATGACTAAGTTACACATGCTGAATCATCAAGTAATAGCCCAAGTAATAAGAAGATAGACAACAAAAGAGGAGAAAAACCATGTCAGAGCAAAAGAAAGAGAGAAAAGACTTTGATTCTGGCTGAAGTGTTCTAAGCTGAATCGGAAGGTGGGTGGGATATTGACATGACTGAACTCATAAGATAATTAAACTGCCCATTTCAGTTTAGAATGTGGGACTTCCAAGTATAGTAAGTTAGACTGAAATCAAGTCAATTTCATTGTCACTAAGCAGAAAGATCTTTTTTCCTTGGAAAAGTGTGCTTGCTTTCTGTTTGATAAAAACTGGACACATATGCTTTACAATGCACAGATTGGTAGTTGTTTAATCTTGGAAGCATCACCTAGACAGTTAGAATTATCCAAAACAGGCAGGTGATGTTGCAGAGCCATCTTGAAGGAACCAGTGTGGAGAGTGTGGAGTCAGGATCTGGATGTGCCTCTCTGGGAGGGTGACCAGTGGATCCCAGGCACAGTGTACACATAAGAGATAGGGCCCTCATTCAACCAAACACGCACACATGCTATAGCTCACATGGGTTTCTGGGCACTGACAACTTGAGAATGAGTAGGACATAGTTTGTACTGTGGAGCGCACTATCCAGTGGTGCTCAGGCTTGGAAGCTCCCACAAACCCACCTATGGGGTTGTGGAGGGATTGCAGAAAGGTTGGCACCAGTATTCTAAAAGGTTCTCAAGGTCTCCAAGACTATTTAGGACACTCCATGAAAGTCCTAAGGCCAAACAATAGGGAAAGCCTAGTAAGTCTGGAAAGCAAATCTGCAGTCCCATCAGGAGCCCTGCAGAACCCAAGTACTTGGGTAAAACTACAAGAAGCCCATCTGTGAACAAAGTATGTGAGTTCAAATTTGGGCCCCACCACTCACCAGCAGGTTATATAAATTCTCAGGTCTTCACTTGCTTCATCTATGATAGGGGTAATCAGAGAAATCTCAAAAGTTTATTGAGAAGAATTAATAAGTACTTAGAAAAGGCTTGGAATGCTGCCTGACACCTGAGCCCTCAATGGAAGTTATCTGTGATAATAAAAATCAATGTCTTTACTATATGATCTAGTAGAGTAATTGTATGTATTCTTTATGAATTTAGATGTGTTTGTGTTTTCCTGAGAAGATTTGAAATGGCCTATAGGACTACATAGAATACAAAAGATAAAAATTCAGTGAATAAATTAGGGTACAAAGAAAACAAGGATAGAAAGAGCAAAATAAAGCCAGAAGCAAAGTAAGAATACAAATTGCATGCTATTAGATTTGGTACATTTGCTAAGCCTTAAAAAGAATATAGTTACGTGAAAGTAAATACATAAAAAAGTACATAGTCTCTTGGAGGTCAAAGGCTTCTGAGTTACTTTGGCAGAGATGGACCCCAGCTTTGCCATGGCTGAGGTGCCTGCCTTGCACACCTCATATGATCCACACGTTTCCCTTCTTCTCACCCTCCTAGTGGACTGAGAGTTTGCCTTGGTCCCTCTTACAGTCTCTAAATCCCAAAAGCAGGATATTGCATATAGTAAACACTCCATAAATATGTATTGGTATGTTATTTGAATGAATGAATGAATGAATGAATGGATAGATGCATGGCTTTGGGGATAATCTTATCTGGAGCCATAACTTGGATCCCAATCAACCATTTGTGAATTTACCCCACAGTTGTTTTGGTGTAAAATTTTCCAGCAAGAATTCTTTGCTGAGGATATTTCATTTATTTTATTTAGGGAGACTCAGTTTTTCAAATCATTTCACTGAAGAAGTGTCCAACCAATATAACCTTTTCTTTGCTTCCCACGCCCCATTCTGAGCTGACCTGAGGGTGAGAAATTTCAAAGAAAATAGAATTTCCCACAAATTTTGTGCAGATGTGTATGGGAATGGTCTGATAGGATCACATTTGTCAGTCTTGATCAGTTTTATGGTAACAAATGGTCTTTACTCTTTTCAGCAAATCTATGAAACTTTATGCTTATCTAAACTAAAGGTAACTACAATTGCTAAAATAAAAGTCCATATATTAAGCCACTTAGTTATGTATAATTATTAAGCTTTTCAAAAAATATAATCTTGGCATTATCTTCCCTGGCTTCCTTCCTTGGGTAAAAGGTCTGTGCTCTTAGAAAAACTCATATGTGTTACTAGAATATTATTTTTAAAAAAGTAAGGTTCAATTTCTGGACACTCTTTAAGATCTAAGCAGCCTAGGAACAGATGATCCAGAGTGCCTAGGGCTTCCTGGAAGCTAGTTTTGTTCCATCTTTGCAGACATCTGGTGTGAAATTAAGATTAATAGTAGTGTGCATCTCCAATAGCATGTTGGTGTGCAGAATTCCGTTGGCTGCCCATCTCACTGTACTCTAGCCACTTCTTTGGGAAATATTCTCATTGTTTGTGAGACATGGAGAGCGAAGGATGAGAATGGGAAGGAAAGCCCTCATGTCTGATATTGAATGTTTTCATCGGAGGTCTATCTCAGCCAAGGGGGTCCTCCTGTCCAGCATTCCTTTTAGATGACCACAGGACACGACTGGCCAGAAATGACCAGAATCCAGCCTTGCTGGCATGCAGCACAGGGCCAGGCCATTAAGGAAGCTCACAAGTCCCAGGGAGGAGCAAGGGGAGATGAAGTCCCTAGGTGGGCAGGGCCTAGAGTCCAGAAGGTCAGGAGATGACAAGAGCAGCAAGAGGAGCCACGAGCTCTGATTCTCAGAAAGACAGCTTTCTGCTGATGTCACCAGCCAATTGCACATGGGTGACCCATGTCCCTCAGGGGTTAATCCGAGCTGAAGAAGGTCAGAGAGCTGCAGGTAAGTCCTCTACACAAACAGTGAAGCATGGAACATATTCTGTTTATTTGTACAAATGTAAAGAAAAAGTTCTAAAAAAGAAGTAATTCATTTAAGTGATGGAAGGAGGGTACTCTTTGAGCTGTACTGCAGTTTGTTGGGTTATCTTTGTGATTTTATTTCTTAGTCTCACTCACTAAAATACAAAATCAGTTCTTTAATGATATGTAGCTAATTTCATGCACTTCAGTTAATGATGTACCATATGTTGACAGCACATAGTAGTTTTCTTGAAATTCAGAACTTAATAAAGTAAATAGTACATGGCAAACTGAAAGAGAAGAGAACAAAGTCAAGGGAAAAAGTGCCAAGAATAAATAGTGATAACATGAGCTAATGCTACTTCTTTGGTAGGTTTTCTGTAGAAAAGGATTGGCATGCCATTGTGATAATTTAGACTCCAGCTAGGTGAAATGATTTGCTAAGCAAATGAATATAGGCATCCTTTGCTTCAACAATTGATCTGTTTAGAAAAAGCCAGTTATACACCTTCTATGATGAATCTTTCATTAAAACAAATCAGCAGCCTATAAGGAATGGCTCTCTCTCTGGCCCAGGGCAGTTACTTTTCATCAGAGATGGTCCTTTAACTGTGTTCAAATTATAAGTGGTTTTGACTTTCATTTTAATGGGGAAAAAAAAGACTGATCCCTAATATATCTGTTTTAGAAACACTTCATTTATAAATGTTTCCTACATCTGCTTTATTTAAAATAATCTTTAAATAAGATTTCCAGCATTTCTTTTTCTACTAGAAGAGCAACTTGTTTTGTAGCACTTAACAAATAGCTATTTACCAAGTTCTTTGAGAACACCCATGTCTGCCTTCCCCACAGCACTTCTTACTGTGAGTTCCAAATGGTGGTACTCAATAAATCTGGTAGGTGTAAGTAAATAAGTTATACTAAAATAATGTGCATAAGAGTATATAAATAAGAACATGACCGTGACAGACTCATTCTTCAGAAAAGTGCTTGGCTATTGTGGTTTCAATTTCCTCTTATCTATATGTGACTCAGAACTTATACCAGCAAATTTATTTGTCTAGCTCTCAAGACCATATATAAAATAGTGAAACTGTATTTTGATTATTCAAAAGTTTTGTTAATTTGGCTTGTCCTCCCCCTGGCAATTAGTCCAGCTTAATGAGGTCATTTTTCTGGATAGACACATTTCCCTCTGAGACACCAAAGAACCAGGGCCTCTGTTTCTCAGCTGCCCTGACTCATTTCATAAACTTCAAAATGATGGCAGTGCTACCTCAGGAAAGGTGATTGTATTGATACAGAGGTTTCTAGGCTTCTTCTTGATTGATGGAGAGTACAAGCTATAGGAAAAGCAGGGTTCAGGGAGACCCCCGGGTGTGGGGGCAGGAGGGAGCAAGTTTAAGAGAACTACAAAGTTCTCTGGGCTGAACCCAGAGCTGGCCAGGGGTTTTGGATAAATTGTGTTTGAAATTCTTAGCAAGCCCCCAGACAAAATATGGTCAATTCAAAAAGCAAGGAAAGTTGCAGAAGTCATACCCACAAACGCTGGGAAATTACAGCTGACACTTATTAGTCATTCTTACGGGCAATAGAGAGTGGTGTTGAAAACAATTCAAGTCAGATGCTATGAATAAAGACCTGTTCTTTCCTGGACCAGATGATAATATTGCCAGGATCAATTCAAGAAATTGACAGGAGACTTTGTCTCTTACTGCCAGCAATCTTCATTTCTTGTCAAGTTCAGCCTGAATCCAGGTGTCCTCTAGTTCATGGAGAACCATCAATTCATAGAAGCCCAAGAACTCACCAATTTGGGCATAAATATGAAGTTTCTGAGGAAAGAGAGGGAGCAAAGAGGGGAATGAAGGCAGACACCAAAAGAAATTGTCAAATTGATGCAAAGTGATCCAGCCCAAATAGCTTTATTTTTATTGGGGAGTCTGGATTATTAAGTTGTTAACTTAGATTGTGTTGGTTATCTCCTGCCCCTTTCTGTTCACCTTAAACTTTGCAAGTCAGATAGGATTGTTGTGTGCCTTCTAGCTCTAGGGAAGAAAAATACAGGTAGTAGTAGGAGACCCCAGACTAGCTGTCATACAGATCACAGATCACATGGGCTCACAGCCCATGGTGTCCTGGGCCAGAAGGATGGAGGAGACCTCCAAGGGTGTGGATGCTGTTCCCACATCATAGGAGAGGCACCAAGACAGAGGCTTTGCCTAGGCTTTATGTGCAGCAGTAAGAAGGACTAAATGCAAGACTCCTTTGCTTCCTGCTTCTTCCCCCTTCAGCCTCATTTTTTCTTCTCTTTCTTTCCTTCCTTCCTTCTTCTTTTTTGACAAACACTATAATAGAAAACATCAAGAGGAGGGGGCTGTTGGATCTAAATGCCTCTCTAGCAAGCTAGTATATTTTTCATCCCTGAAAGTTACATCCAGTAATGTGGCCATGTATTCAGAGCTGACCTGACTTCTGGCTTCTTCTGAAGCAAGAACATATTCCTTTTACCTCTGAGCCCTCACCCCCTCCCCCAAATCAATTTTGCCAGTACCCAAGCACCTCAGCCAATCCTTGAAGTAGGAGTCTGCAAGGTGAATTTCCTAACAAGCTGACTTTTCAAAGGCTTTTCAGCTCACAAAAACATGAAAGCTGTGTTTAAAAATTTAAGGGTCTGATATGTACCAGTTCTGTGGAGCAGCAGCAGGACGTAGCTTTTTGCAGCGCCATGATTCCCTAAACCCCAACTCTTTAAATTAAGATGTTTGTGACAGCTGCTTGTGCTTAATGGAATGCACATAAGATTGGCCATTAATTATTACTCTGGGTTTTTGCACCTATTCCCTGCATTCCACTATAAGTCAGTATTGTTGTTTAAACTATGTTCAGTGCCATTTATTAGACTTTTTAACTTTTGTTGTGAGAATTTACAAAAATACTTATGAGTTGGGAGAAAAGGAAGATCTTCAGTGGACCTATCATTCAGCTTCAGCCTTTTACCAGTGGCTTTATCTACCATTATTCCAACACACACACAGCTTTTAATTTCAGCAAAATTTCAATAAAAATCTTAGACATCATGTCATCTAAGCAATAAATGCTTTAGTGTCCATATTTTAAATGTTTTTATATAACCTTAAAGCCATATTAAACTGAAATGAGATTAATAATTTCTTAATATTGTATAATATTGAGCCCATTTTCAAACTCATAGTTGATTTGATCAAATAAAGACTCAAGTAAGGATCAGAACTAAACAGTTTTCATGAGTATTCTGAAGCTTTAGCTGGGTTGTTGAGTGTGGCTTGGAAATCACACACACACACACACACACACACAGGGCTGATCAGCTGATTCTTCTTTTAAGGAGCTCAGGTCAGTCCTTGAACTTGAACCTCTGCACTTTGAGAATGGATCCAGAGGTTGTGCTAAACAGAAACTTTGCCTAAGCAATGATACGGTGCCCTGTATCTATTGTGGAAATTCTTCAGCTTTGAGACAGAACGTATTATTTTCTTGTGGTAAATATTTGTACAATTCCTTTTGATTTTCGTCAGTGGAAAGCACACAGTCTTGGTGTGCTTGAGAGATCCCTTTTCCACATATTAATGACTTCCTCATCTGCTTTCTGCCAAGTTCTGTACTTTGGGTTAGAAGGAGGTCAAGACGTGGATGGGTAGATGAATTCCCTGCTACGGAGCTTTGTGTATTAACTTCTCATTATTCCACCCTGGCTCAAGTTCTTTTTAATATTTGTTTGCAACATGGTGACAATTTTGACAGGAAAATCAAACTTAGCAAACCACCATTGCTCATTCCAATGTGATTAAACCAGTCACATGTCTTTCATTCATGTTTAACCAGAAAACCCTCATCTAGAGTGGTTTTTCCTATTCAGTTTGTAAATCTAACCTCTTTTTTATTTACTGGACTCATTTTTTAAGGATTTTTAAATTTGTTAATAGAACTTTATTTTATTTGTTTATATGCAGTGCTGAGAATCGAACCCAGTGCTTCACACTTGCCAGGCAAGTGTGCTACTACTGAGCCATAGCCCCAGCCCAACTGGACTCATTTTTAAAAGTGGGCAATCACCTTTTTCTAGATATTTTTTTTTCACTTCTCTGCTATCCTACTTACCCTGAATCACCCAACAAGAAAAAACAAAAAAACTTTTTGGGAATATGTAGATTCAGTGGTTGAATCTGAATATAGTATCAAGGATGGGATAAGAAACTTGAGCATTCTAGAAAGATCCTTTCGCCCATGACCAATGGATGATAGAAGAATAAGAACTCTGCCTAATGGTATCCATGTCATTTATCAGCATGTCAAACTAGTTTTCCTTAAGCCAACTCTCATATTGACATAATTTTGCTGACATAAAGATCCCATCTAGTGAACATCAAATATTAAAATAGAAATACAACATTTTGATCAATTACCCAGAGTTTTTCCTACTTAAAATCCAGTTATTCTGGAAACTGGTTGTATTCAAAGGCTTCATCTAGCAATGAAGATATTTCATGCAGTGTCTAGCACAAAACAGGGTCTCAGTCAAAATATGTGAGCTAATTAATTGACAAGGTCAAAAAATTCCAATTTAAGGGAAATGACAGATGGAAGACAACAGAACAAGATTGAGGAAGGAAGACTGTACCTGTTTCCCTACTTCCAACATCATAGGTAGACTTTTGTTAATGTGCTTTAGGTTTTACAAATCTGTACCCTCCTCAAGTGTGTCCTGCTGAGGCCATGATTTAAGCACTGATTTGGAGTTTGATAATTTTAGAGAAAGGAGGAGAGAAGGCTGATGTTTAATGAACTATTGTATGAAAGACACTGTACTGGGTTGTTGTACATTCTCTCATTTTTCTATAAAAGCGAGCTCAGGGGTTGGTATCTTAGAGCCATAGTATACATGTTGAAAATTACCTGACTAGCAAGTGATACTGCTGAAATTCAAACCCAAGTTTGCAAACTGTATCAGTGCAACAGGCTGCCCCCTTTAGGTGAATAACTGTAAGTGTATTTAGAAAAGACGGAAACAAGATGGTTCAGAGGGAGGAAGCCAAGTTAGCGAAGTTTTGCAGGGAACATGAAGCTCATGGAAGACTGGTATCCCAACCACTTCTTGTCCTGCTGAGAACAGTGTTACATGGGGTTGTCTAGAATCTCGCTATTCAAAGTTTAGTCCATGGACTCGACTTTTTGGTATTACATACAAACTTGTAAGCAAATACAGAATTTCAGGGCCCACCCTAGACCTACTGAATCAGAATTAGCATTTTTAATAAGATCCCCAGGCAATTCGCCTGCACATTAAACTTTGAGAAGCACTGACCTAGAGGCTGACGGGAAATGATAATTAAAGATGCTGACTGAGTAGTTCTAGTGTAGCGTAAGATCATTTCTGGGTAAAGGCAGTTCTCCTACATTAGCTTGAGAGGAAGAATCATAATTTTTTTATTTAAAAAAAAAACGTAACACACTTTCTTCCATCTGTGAATTTTATGATTGGCAACTTGAAGTAGGAAATGGGGATTTTTCCTTCCCCAAGCATTTTAGGTTGCTTTTAGACTACTAAACCATGAGTATGTCTATGCACATGCACTCAATTGTGTACATAATTAGAAACAAGCCAGCCTAGAACTTCATTAGAAACCACTGTTGGGCACTGTATGGAAGGTTAAAGGAACCCTGATTATGTTTTCATCATATTTCTTTCCTTAAAGTACAAGTTAGTTTTGTTTCTCAACATGCAGGACAATTTGCACAATTTATGTGAAAACAAACCTTAAGGAACGAATGAAGTTGTGGTTTTCCTAGCATTGTTTGCCCAGGCTTCTTCTACTCTCCTTAGACAGCCAGAGAAATCTTTTCCAACTGCCATGAGGCCTCACATGAAGGTCATTAGAGGAGACCTCTGTGATGCTGTGAGAATTTCCCATCTACCTATTGCTGGGAGGCTTTGCAAGAAAGAAGAGGAGGAAGATGTTTTATGGCTGACTGTGCTACATCACAAAACTGAAATTTCTCAGTATTCAGTGTTTTTAGACTTCCACCATTAGACATCCTTTTCCCCTTTCTTATTTCTTACCTCCACACTATGTCCTTGTGAGTTGGATTCGCGTTCCTGGTAGGTCTTCTATGGGAAGGATTCCACACTGGGAGGCATAGCCAAGGTCCAGTGTCACCATGCCTGCTAGAAAAGGCATAGAGCTTTCATGGAGTTGTTGAAGCTGTCACTCTCTCCCAGAAAGAGCTAGAATCAGAAAGTCTTGCAAGGCCTAATACTTCCCAGCAGCATAGCCAATCAAACCAGCTCCCAGGGGAAGCTTGTAAAGTGCAAAAGTCATCTGACAACAAATCAGAGGATTTGTTGTCAGATGATTCAGGCCACATCCTTTCAAGTCTCAAGGGCTAGATGGCACTTCTGTGAAAAGAGGGCCTCATATGGCCCCTTCTAGCCTTCCAATTCAAGGATTCTATTCTTCAGTCTATAAAACAGTAAGACCATACTTCCAGTGCAGTGATGGAGATGGTCTCATTAGAGGGTCTCCATTTCTATCTGGTCACATGTCACATTATCTGAAAAGACAGAAGGCCATACTGACATCCCAGGATCCCCTATAAACACAAACTTTCCATGTGGGAAGAAAAGTATTCTTTCAAAAGACAGGGAGTTAAGGAAGCATTAACTCAGTTGCTCTTGGTGTTGTTTCTGCAGGGTCCAGTTTTGCCAAGTGAGAACACCTCATTCATTGGAGATGTTTGTAGGACTTCATTTTATGACTCTATGAAATCTTAGCTTGAAAGACTAGGGGTGGACAGCCTGCCAATTGGCAGCCTTTACTCTACTGTAAATTCTGCTGTAAGGCTTGTGTCTTAGAAATCAGGTGCTTTCCTTAAAATATTAAAATAATGCTCTGACTGGGTGGCAGGTAGGGGAACCAGAAACTGTTCTTAACTTCACTTGACTGTGGTAGGGGCCAGCTTAGAGAGGCTCTATTACTTACCCAAGTTCTCATAGCTGGTTAGAATGGATTGGGATTTGAACACAGACATTCTGAGGACATGACATCACCTCCCTCCTATGGGAATAATCCTCAGGGCTGACCGTGACTTGGTTGGGGAGGACAGAAAAGTGAGGGGAGTGGAATGTACTGGGAGTGTATTTTAAAATGTTTTTTTTTTTTTTTTCATTTTGGATCTCTTCCTCCTCGTTGCCGCTGTTCAGTCTCAGTTTCACAAAACTCTTCAAATATCCATTCAGCGTTCTCTGAGAACTGGGAATGCTGACAGTAGGAACCAAGAATTTTAAGTACAGAATTAAACATTCCCTTTGTCTTTTTGCCAAACTGATAAAAGGCGCCATTGGTTTTCTTAGTGGGTGAAGGGGGATAGGAGGAGCCAAGAAGCCATTTCCTCTAACCCAAGGACCAGGACAGCCCCGCTGTGAGGGAGGAAGGACTGGTTCCTGCTTGGCCACACACCCTTATAAAAGGCAAAGTTCCTGGGCTCCTCTGGCATGGATTGCTGGTTTTATCACATTCGTTCTCTTATGGAAGATGGTTACATTAATAACTATCATTTTCCTACATAATTTAGAACAATTTGGTGTGATCTTTTATTGCCAGGGAAGTCCTGGCCACATTCTGGAAAAAAAAAAAAAAAAAAAGCAAAGGAAATGAAAAATCTGTTTGTCTTGCTGATTAATGTAACCTAAACTGTTGGTTTTTCCCCCACTTAACCCAGGTTCCAAATATCTACTGTGACTATTGAATAGGGTGTATGTCCAATAGCCACAAGCAGAGAGACCTCAGGCTTTCCTGGCCAAGAGATAGGATTCTCATCTTCAAGCTGTCTCCCCCAAGGCAGAGAGAGATCTGTCCAAAGGAGAGGTGCTTCAGGACCCTGTAGACTGTAACCCCAAATGGTATGTCATCAACTCTGGCTGCTGGGGGATCCAAGGTCAAGGAAAGAAGTCTGGCACCAGTGGTCATGATAGGCTTCCTGGAAGCAATGGGAACTGAGCTGAGCCTTGCACACTTCACAAGGAAAAGTAGCCTCCTTTTCTCTGGAAGAATGGCCAGAGCTTAAATTGGGCTCTGTCCATCATATGCAATATGCTGGGGTCCTTAAAATGTAGACCCTAGAGGTTAGGTGACTCCCTTCAACCGGCTGAGTGCATATTAGAATGACAAACCAAAATATATCTAAACCATCATGCAAACCTCGTGCTAAATGGCAAAATATATCTAAACCTCATGACCTCAGTTTCACTAGGCACCTAGAAAGTACATCTTGCCTAAAGACAGCAGCCATTCATTCAGATACGGTTGAATTGTTTGATGTAAGAATGTTACTTTTGGGTTGCCATATTTTCTATATTCAAGAAAAGACCAATAAATATTTTTAAAGGAAATACCTGGATGTTTAAATGTTGGAAATACTTCAATTTTTCAGAAGTGCTAGACACCTATTGCAATCCAAACGGAACATGTAGGGAGCCACCAGGGAGTCACCTCTGGAATAAGTCTTCATCTTCAATCAAAGCAATGATATTTTCAACCTGTCCTATTTAGGGTATGAGCTCCTTTCAAAAATATCCGCCACTCTCTCTAAGATAACATACAATACTTCCCATATTCAAAGAAGAAATTTCAGATTACATTTCAAAAAAGAAATCAATGTATTATTAGACTACACATCACAAAACAGTTTTATTGCACTGTTGCAGAAAAAAAGAGAATTCAACTCACTGCTATTATAATTTATTGCATTTTGAGAGTGACTGTGGAAAGGCTAAGAAATTTGCTGTTTTATTATCATAAAATTTGTTTCAGGAAACGTATTTTAAATTTGGGATCTTTCTTATAAGTCATGGATGCAGGTGTGTTGCTACAAGCTTTAGAAAAATCTGGAAGGTCAATCAGTGGTGCAACCATCTGCCCCAAAGAAAGAGTCATCTCCCTTGAGCCCTTGAGCAATGGGGTATCAGGACCAAAGGAGAAAGCAGAGCAAGATAACACAGGGAAAGAACGAGGGATGGAGGTGATAGAATTAATTAGCCACCATTAGGGGGTTCTCACGAGAATAGGTGACCCTCAACCTAGCCTCCTTTTCAACTATAGAAGAGCTCTCTGAAGAGAAATGCTTCTGGTTCCTGGCGTGTGTGCATGGAAGGTAGGACACAGCAACAGGGAGGAAGAGTCACCTTACATCACCCCTCCCTGCAGTTCTCTTCTAATGAATTACTGCCTGCAGCTGTCCATCTTCTTAGTACTGTAGGCAACTTTTTGATATTTATTCATTACATATATGTGTGTGTGTGTATATATATGTACATATATATGCACAATTATTTCATAAATATGTATTGATTACTTGCTGTATGCTGGTAGCTGTTTGGGCAAAAAGAAGCTGGCTGTTAAGGAAGAAAGATGTATAGTCCCTGCCCTGCAGAAGGATACACTTTAGAAGTGGGGATAAGAATGTACATCAGTGACATTCCAGGTGAAAGAGAGACACACACAGCCTTGAGGGAACGTAGGCTGTGTTGGGAGTTGTACAAAGGAAAGATAGCAATGACCCACCCTTAAGAGGCCCTGTAGGGGCAAAAACCTCCTCTGGAATAAATTTGTTCAAATTGGGCTTCAGGGACAGAGCCAGGCTAGAGAATCCCTGACAATGTGAAGTGACAGGAGACCTAAAATCCTGGTCTTGGCACACTTCTTCACTTCTTTCTAGCAGTGTGACCTGCTAAGTAAGGAATTTCCCTGTGCATTGTCGTAGCTTTCCCAACACCAAGAGATAGGGTTGTAGATTGATTACAGAGGCCCCTTTCTGCTAAAAAAAAAAAAAAATCTACAGGCTCTGCCTATCTGTGTTTCTTAGAGACTAGACATAGGAGGGCTTGGACAGACCCTCTGTCCATCTCCTGTGCTGGGACCGTTGCAGTAGGAAGGGCCCCACAGTGGCCACCCAGAAGGCCTACCATACTCTTTCCACTGCTACTCGGGGGGGGGGGGGCAGGGGGAAACAGGCTTTGACAGTGAATCTGTGAGTAAACACGTGTTGTGATGGCCACCCCTATTTAACAGTCATCCCCACCTCAGGAAGGGCCTGGAGCTTTGTCCCGAGTGGCAGAACCTAGATCAGAATCCAATCTCCAATCTTACAAACTCTCCAGCCTTGAAGCATTCCTGAGATAGTGAAATCAAGGTTAAGACACCCATCTAACCAGAACTTGCTTCACCAAAGCCCTCAGCCTCTGCCTCCCTCTGCGGTCCCTGCCTCATGTACAGTGTGCAGAGGAGACGAGTTCGAAAAGCAAGTTAAAGACTTCAACATCAGTCGAGTCTGCTCTTCAGCCCCCAGTCTGTTACTTGGTGGCTATGAGATTTTACCTCATAGCTTAAGTTTCTTAATCAGTAAAAGGAGAGTAATACTAACCATTTCTCAGTGTTGTAGAATTAAATGAGATCTGTATATAAAATACCTGGCACATAATAGAAACTCAATGAATAATAGTAACTTTTCATTACTGCTGGGGAAAAAAAAACCCAAAACCTTAAATATTGTTAGTTCGAAGATGAATTCATATGGAACTCACCAAGCAAGGGAGGGAAATCTGATGTCCTGTTACATAGTGGACTCCTACAGCAGATCTCTCTAATACAACTTTTGAGACAGGAAGGCCACAAGGAAGGGCTCGGACAGTCATGGCTTCTTGGAGGCTTCTGTGATTCTCCCTGTGTCTGTGGGCTCTCAGGAGCTGGCTGGGACAGTTTGTATACCTGCTCACATTCATTTGCTGGCCACTCTAGCTACAGTGAGGCCTTGTCCCTGGAAGGCCTGTGGTGTCTGAGGTTTGGAGTAAAGCTTCGTGTGGAGCGTGGGACATTACCTTGTCATCAGTGCTTGTTTTCAGCCTGACCCCTGGATGCCCTGTCAGGAGAGAGATCTCCTGATTCACTTCCTTCTCAGAATTCTACTGCATAAACAAGCCTGAGCTCTAAGATATAAATAATTCTAACTTGAATACCAAACAGACAGCCACACTTTTGCTGCTGGGAGCAGGAAGGGTGAAATGATAGGGAACTGAAAGGGCCTGGGAGGGAAGGGAAGATGTCAGAATTTCTATGGAGAGTCTGGGGACTTAAGCAAAAAAAAAAAAAAATGTGTGTAAATATTATGGAAAATTTCTTTCATGGCTATAGAAGCTATTTCCAAGTATTTCTCAAACCCACCTTGGGACACATGTAGGCATAAAGTGACAAAGAAGTGTTAACTTTGAAAGCTAAGCCACAGTTGAATGCCAGTTGGATGGGAAGTTGGTGACATTTGTTTAAAAAAAAAAAGAAAGAAAAGAAAGCAAAGAAAGTAGGTGCCTAGGAAAGTCCTAGCTGGGCAGCCAACACGAATAGCACAGAGGGCTCTTCTTGACCAAAGTGCGAGGGGAAGTCCACAGGATCCCGTAGATGAGCTCTTTACCCTCACAAAACCTGACTTCTAAGCCTCAGTCCAAGGAATCAAGAGTTTGTTTGGCAGAAGTGGGTTAAACATGCATCCCCCAAATTGTGTGCAAATGGATGATAACCGTGAGATAAGTATATATGGGTTTAGTGATGTATAGATGCTACAGGGATGAGGGGATGATCAGGATAAAGGGAAGATCCAGAAGAAATTATTGTGGGCCTCCAGTGTTCAGGACAGGCAGAGGCTGGACTTGGAGGGAGGGATGATATTCCAGGCAAGGGATGAGCCAAAGACTGGGCACAACCAGACACTTGATAGAAGGAGAGAAGAGTTGTGAGTGAGGAGGACATCAAAGACAATACTGAAAGAGGATTTATATGAGTGTGAGTCCAAGAGTGGCCTTAGGGACAATTGAGTGGCTTTAAGAAAGAGAGGAACGTGTATGGTTATAGGGAATTATTCTTGCTTGTGTGAGGGGCAAGCTAGAGGTACTGCTGGGGACTAGATGAAAGGTCTGCACATTGTAGCAGCCAGAGTACACCATTCTGAGGGCTTCAGTAGATGTTCACCTTCCTAGTGGCATGTCAGGACCCACAGACTCAGCAACTGAGGGCCATCCAGCTGGCTTGCTGAGCTCCAGTGTTGGACAAAGTGGCATCTCTCCTCAGAGCACAGTGTATACCTCCACTCCCAAACAAGTGACATTATTAGTGTCTTTTAAAAAAGAGAGAGAGACAACTTCTCCTGAGCTAGGTAAGTAAGAATCAGAAACTATTTATTATCACCCTTTGTCAAAAAAATGTAGTTCACATCAGAGGCAGCTAGTTTATTAATTTGACTGAATTTTCTCTTGGGTTTTTTTTTTTCCTTTTTGGGAAGTGATTTTAGCAGAGTCCCAATGCCCCCAGAGAGCTTGGCACTAAAAGAATGTGAGGTTTAGGAAGTGCTACTTTGGCTCTTATTTTAAGGTTCGCTCACGCTTTGCAGACGCACCCTCTTCCTGTTCAACAGTTATTGATCAAGACCCTGGTAGAGGCTTGTCTCTAGGGAGGGTATGCAACCCTGGGGAGCTGGATTCTGCTTATGGAATGTTTAGAAATGAAGCAAAGCAGCCCTTGAAGCAGCGGGCCAACACTGCCAGGTTTAGATTTCTCTTGACACAAGAGATGTGGACTTGTAGTGTGCCTCCTATCACTTTGAAAGATAGGAGCTTTCACACCAACTGTTTAAGCTGCACAAACCTTTATCACCACACCTGCTCCCACACCACCAACAAAACACCATGGACAAACCCACAGTGCAGAGGGCAGTGAACCTCCTCAGTCATCCAAACCTGGGACAAAACCATAGCCACATGGCTTATGTGCTCTTTGAGGGTCCTGTGTCAAGTGGCAAATAGAAAAATTGACCTATCTGTACCATCAGTGCTGAAGAGGCCCCTAAGGCTGACAGTCAGGAACTGTGGGTTCTTCACTGGTCCTCCCATTGAAGCCCCCACTCCAAGAGCCCAACTGAGGGAAAGGCAGAACATTCCATCAGAGGAGCTCTCCTTTTGTCCATTTGGCAACTGGTATTAAATTTGATTGATTATTTTTCTCAATGAGTTGGTTAAGTGCAGACCTAAATAACTAGGCGTTACCACACTTTATATAGCTCCATTTCCTCACCCGAGACTTGTCAATGGTGCTGATGAGTTTCCATCATACCTGCCACCTCCCTTCCACCTGGGGACCCTAGGAGGATTAATTAGATAAAGCCATAATATATTGTGCACTCCTTGGAGAAAGATTCTACATAAAAGCAGAGTATTATTATTTCTAAGAGAGATGATACTTATTAGCTCCTTGTAGGATCATTAAGCAAATAGATTGTGCTTCCCTTTAGAGAAATTATCTCCCAGTTTTCCTAATTCTTACAGTCTACAGAACATAATATACACTTACATTTTTTTTTTAAATCTTAAGACCTGGGGCTGGTTAGTTGGTGAGAGAGAATGAGGGGGATTTATGATTCTAATCCAACTCCAGCAGCTTGCTCTTGAGGACTTAGTCACCAAAGAAAATAAACATTACTATCACCTTCTCTCTGGTGTTATAAAATACCCTTGTCTCCCTTATAATAATTACATGATAAAGACAGCACTACATTTCTAAGTTTGTTCGTTCCATGGCCTTCACCCCTACAATAGTTGAATCCTTTGATTAAATCACACTATAGTTAAGTAACTGTTCAGAAATCACTGGGTCATCATTACAAACATATTTGTGGTGATATTTTACAAATTAATAATGTAAGTTCTGAGTGGAAAATTTTAAGTCCAAACTCCAGTCCACAGAAATTTTAGGGAAAACTCAAACTAATATCCATTTGTACATTTGCCTCACTTTCCAGATCGTGTCAGAATTCCTTATTTGGCATCTCATACAAGCTCAGACTTCAGATAAAACCAGTTGGCATGCCCTGTGTTTTGGATAATTTGATACAAGTGCAAACTTCCTGGGTTTCCTGACTGTGTAGGTAGGGAACTGTTCACACTTTCTCTTTTTCTTTTTTTCTGGAACAAAAATACTATAATGAGGATGAGATTCTTGCTAGGAGGAAAGCAAAACAAGACACAAAGCAAAAAAACAAAACCCTGAGATTTAAAGTGAGTTGTCGAGCGAATTTTTAGAGAAGAAAACTCAGAGCAAACGTCTGTAATGCCTCTGTGGGCTATGAAGAGCATTGCCAGCCCCTGGCAGTCACATGTGGAAGCTCATACGAATCAGATCTTAATCCATTAGACTCATTCACAGTAAAATATAATGTAGGTCAGCAAGGAGAGCCGTGGGGTGTCGTGTGCATGCTCATTCACCATCCAGAGCAAAGTGAGTCAGGGGTGCTAACGCGGAGGACTTGGAGCCAAGGTTGCACAACACTGAAAGGTAACCATGGTGTGGAACTCAGTCGTCAACCAACAAGACCTGATGTCAGCGTCTGCAACAGAGTATTTTGAGAATTAGTGCTCACTTGTCCTAGATGGTGCATTCGAGGTACCCACAACTTTAGTCCTGTCTCATTGTTTCCACGACATTCTCAGCCATCTTTTTCAAGCTTTTAGCTGTTATGGGAAGGTTATGCTTCCTTCTGAGGGACTGAAGAAAAACCTAGTCGACTTCTGTAGATGTTGGCACAGAGAGAAAGGAGACAACAACAATAACCAAAAAAAAAAAAAACTTCACCCAAGAAAGCCTGGTAATTGTTTTTGTTTTTCAAATCTCAGCCTCCTCAGCCCCACCCTGGAAGAGTGTGCCTCCAGCATCTTCAGGGAGCCACCCAGGCTGTGTGACAACCCGGTTTGTGGGCTGTGTTTGCTCATAGGCTGGGTGTGATGAAAAGAGGGAGGCAGCACCCTACTTTCCTCCCTTTCTTCGCAACCACATGCTCCTAGGGCCCCTCCTGCAACTCACCTCCAATCTGAAACCCTGAAAGAGCACTAGAAAAAGCCAACATGGAATGGAAACAGCTTTGAAAAAAACCCCAGTTTCATATTTCGTCCATGCAGGATTAGAGTCGCCATTTTTGTCATAGTTGTGTTGCCTCGCATCCGAGGTAAAAGTCCTTGGGGGCAGGAAGGGATTTTAAAGCACATTTCATTGGAATTGATGTTTTAAAAAAGAGGTTTTGGTAAATAACCAAAATAAAGTTCATTTTGTTGTGCCCACTATAAAACAATACTCATTATGAAAGAAATTGAAAAAGACATAAAACGAGAAAAAAAATATTTGATACATTCTCCGTTAAAATTTAGGTATGTTTTCTCCTACAACTTCTTCCTTTCTCTTTGGTTTCCTTTTTCCTTTCTTGAAGTGGTCACATTTTTCTTAAATCCTAGGTAGTATTTTTTTTCCAGGTGCAAATATATAACATTCGTCAAAATATTACAATCAACAGAGCACAGGATTGTGTAAGGATGCACCTTAAATCACCCCACAGACTTCTCCAGCACCTTTTCCATGCACATCAGAAAGCATGTGTGATAATGACCTGGCAGTCCCTTGGTCCCTGAAAAAAAAATGTTAGGGTGGCATCAGTCTAATCCGTTGTTAAGCAGATTAAGCCTCGGAGCTTTCATGGTAAAACCTGCTTGTGACTGTCCCCATGTAAGCTGCACTCCCTCACTCCATATCCATTGCTGATTAATTGTGAATTTTGTGCTTTAAGGCAGAGGCATGGACACTTGTGGCCCTCTGGTGTTTTCTGTCTATTCTGTGTTCATGGAGAAAAGTGGAGCCCTGTGGGAATGTGGCAGCAACACAGCCCATGTGTGTTTCCATAACACCTCTTAGTGTTCAATTTGTCAATGGACTGAGGGCCTCAGAGAACTTTCCAAGGTGAAAACCTAACATCACTTCCATGGACATCGAGGGTAAAGCCCTTAACCCTGCGACTTAATGAGAACAAAATTAAGTGCTTCTTTAAGCAGCTTAGATTTATCTTGTCAATATAAGTGATGGGAGGTTTCTTTGTGTGCTTTAGAAAAGAGATTGTGTGTGTGTGTGTGTGTGTGTGCGCACGCGCACGCGATAATCTGAAACATCGTCTCCTTGCTTCATTATGTCACCATCCACACTGTCCCTTTATGATAGACAGGGTTCATCTATTCCCCTGCTCTAAACTTAATTACTTTGCAATTAATTCTTTGTTGAAAATAGCAAGGCTCCTAAACTCAGAATATCTCATTGTGAGAAAGGCTGTTTATGGATAGAGGTCAAGAGGACGTATTGGAATATTCCGCAGCACTGCCACAGATATTCTGAATGAAATGAAGAGAGGAAAGGCCTGTATCAGACAAGATGGAAGGAGACGGCTTCCTCCCAAGCAGGCCGAGTCAGGGTCAGCCTTTAAGAACAGGTGCTAACCACAGCATCATAAGAAAACCTCATTCTAATCATCTTAAAGAACTCAGATTTTTTTTAGGACATACTATATGAGGCTCACTTGCACATGCATTATTTAAGTCACACATAAAATCTTCCATTAAGGGTGGTATTATCTTATAGACAATGTGACTTCTTAAGGTCACATGCATATGCTAAGGGAGACCAGCCATGCTGTCATTGCTAAGTGGTCTCACACATATACCGCTGAGTCTGCATACAGCCCTGTGAGAAGCTTCCCCTCACTATCTCAGCTTCACAGGAGAGGGAGCAGACTGTGAAAGACAAGCGAGTGGCCCAGTGCTCCACAGCCCAACTCAGTCACATGCCTGTGCCATCAGCCAGAATCTTGCTCACCATCCTCACAAAGACCTTGTCCTCACCCTCTAGCAGCCTGTGAACATGGCTTTCAGAGGCTCATCTGCACTGCACTTGGTCAGTCAAGTATTCCCCAGAAGGGATGGAGGGATGTACAGAGCTGTGACCTTTATGAGCAGTTGCCGTAGTCTCACAGTATCCTGGGGCCTTTGAAGAGTCCCAGGCTGATGAAGCTTCAGGGCCCTTTCCTAATGCCATCGCCTTGGTCTTCCTTCCAGACTTCTCAGGCCAGTGGTGAGCATGCTCACTATATGGAAGAATGAGGGACCATCTTTTTCTGGTACAAAAAGAGTTTATGGTTTGAATACCTAAAGACAAGACCAGGAGAAAGCAGAGCGCTCTGAGTGAAGACAAGACACTCTAGAGCATGTGCTATGGAGGGTGCAGGCAGTACAGGTAGCAAGTCCCAGCAAGCGTGAATGAATAAGTCCTCACAATCAAAGGGGGAGCCGAGAAAGTACAATGGTGAGTTCTAAATACCCTGCCCGCCACGTCCAAAATTTGGAGACACTGAGTCTCCAATAAGAATTTTCTCTGTGAGACGTGTGAGGCGCTGTCTCCCTTCCTCCATGAAACTTCTCAGCTTATGCCCCTCTGCTGCAGGGCCGTTCTTGCTATGGCCCCTCTTTAGAATGACCGTATGAAGCCTTTGCTGTGGTGCTTCATCAAAGATGAAGCCCTCACATTGGAGCACACACTTCTTAAGTTATATATAATTAATTCATCAAATATTCAAAAATTATTTTCCAAGGAGCCACTATGTGCCAGGTACTATCAGGGACTAGGATCCAGAGAGAAGATATTGTCCCTGTATTTAATTGAAAGGAGTGATGCTTGGTGTTTTATATTTTCTGGGAGGGAGGATGGTAGGATGTGCGTGGAGTTGGGGGTAGTAGGTATGGATGGGCAAATGATAATGCAGCATGAGAGCTATGGTACGCTTGGAAAAGAGAAGGCTGCCTTTGAAGAATTGCGAAAAGTTGCCCCCTTCCTAGGGGTGGATGCAGAATTGCACCTGGGCACATGGACTGGTGAATGAAACATGTCCCTACCCTTCCCTTTACTGATGTCCTTGGACCATGACTGAGCTGCACAATAGACCACAGCAGGCTAGACGGAGGATGCACTAGGGGCAGATAATTAAAACAACCTAGGTGTCATGGCAGAGAGAAGTTCTGTACTGAATCTTGAAGGATGAATGGGAATCAGCCCGGTAAAGAAAAAAAGAGGAAGAACATCCCTGGCAAAAGGAACTAAAAACCAAAAGCTCAGAGATCTGTAAGAACTTGGAACATTTGGGAACCTGTAAAGGCTAAGAAACCAGATGCCTTTCTTCCTTAAGTAACTTCCTTGATGCTCGAATACAGCACTGTGCTGGGAAAACATGTATTGCTGATGAAATACACCAGTGAAAAGATTACTGACTTTTCTCCTTGTTCTGTCTATTGGGCTGTTCCTTTATCTCAGAAAGTAGAGATGAATGCTAAATTATACTAGGTCCCCATTTCCTGGAGGAGGGAAAATATTCCTGTTCCCTAAGAGTGGGATAAAAGAGTCCCTTTAAGCATCATCACATTGGCGTTGCTCTGAAGATTGCAAGGATTTGAGGATTGGACAGGTAGGACCTTGGAGTGGCTCACCTCTTGTTTAAGGAATGTAACACTGCTGCAAAGCATGTTCTGCAATACTTCCTGGGATAATGATTGTCCTGGCAAGAAGGAGTAATAAGAATAGGTTGCTATATGTTAGATACTTTTTGAATTACTTGGTTACTATTTAATTTTCATGTGCATATTATTCTTTCCCATGTTTCAGTTTTTCCCTGACTCCCTCCTTTTCACAAAGAGCACAATTTTCATATCTGGGCAGGGAGGCCCTCTCTGCAAGGCCCTTCCCGTCTCTCCAGTCTCCCTGGCTATCCTCCTGGACAAGAATTAGATCAGCTGGAGGAACAGCATCAGTCCTGCCATGTGATATTCTGTGTGTTTACTTTGTGTGAAGTCAGTGAGTGGAGCACTCTGAGCTTTGAGGTTATAATTCTAACCTAAACAAGTGTGGGTGAACAGCATATGTGGCCTTTAAAAAATAGATTTATCCCTATTTGGAAAACTTTTAGTGGATATTAAAATATCACAAGTAATTTTCATCAAAGGCAAATATCAAATATAACAAAGATAAAGGGGAAGCTTTCTGTTACACCAGTGATCTGCTGTAGAAGGTGTTAAATGCTAGGCCCACAGAACTGTGCTTCTCTTGTTATAGTCCTTATTTTACAAGGAAGTCAGGAAACATGGCCAGGTTTACTCAGTGAAAACAAATTTAAGAAACGGATGCTCCAAATCTCAGTGTTTGGCCTCATTTTCTAAAGAGGTGAGTTCACTCAAATTCTACATGTAAAGTTTGGGGGCTAGAATTTGGCTGTAAGCCTTTTTGATATTCCTACTCCCCCCCCCACACACACACACATGACAGACACAGTGACATCTCTCTCTTGGGAAGAGAACAAAGAAAAACATGAGACAGTGGTGTATTGTTTAGACTCAAATCTCAAGAAGTGGAGTGGAATAATTTATCTACAAGCTAAACTGAAGAAACAAAAAGATAAAAGTGCATCTAGACAATTTCCATTTGAATTTTTAAGTTAAATATGAAAAATAAAATCATGACACTATTATTTTTAAGATATAGGTGAATGTATTTTTTAAATACACAGAAGACTTTATCATAAATAAAGGACAACTAGCCTGAATGCCACCCTCCTAGATATTTTAAATTTGCCTACATAAAAAACAACCTAAACTAAATTTAATCAGGAAGAATCTGAAGGGGGAAAAGGCCGCATATGATTAACTATTTAGAATTCTTATAAATTAGGAAGTAGAAGATTCATACCTTAATACAATATTTGGAACAGGCAGTTAACAAGAGGAAACGCAGAAGTCAAAAACTTAGATTAAAAACAGCCTTTTAAGTAAACAAATAAACATAAATTTTAAAAGGACACCTTTTAAGCCAACTAAATAACCAGGATTTACTTTTCATGACAATGTTCAGTGTTGATGATAATGTTTGCTACTCCCAGAATTATAAATTGATGGACACAGGCCAATTTGATGATATATATTCAATTCCTTTTTAAAAGTTCAACTATCAAAAATGTATTTTAAAAACATACATGGCATTGAGCTCTATATAGTAGATATATTTATGGTAGGACTACCTTTTAATAACCAAGAAAGTAGAAATGACATGAAGGGTTACAATTATAAATAAATAATAGAGTTCATGTGAAGTTTTAATTCTCTCCTAAACAAAATTTTTGGTAATTTTTCTAGAGGTTCTGCAGTGAAAATGCACTACTTTTATTTTTTAGAATGATGATGTGCTTATCCTAAGGATGATTTTGGAATGTTTTTCCAGTGGCACGGCCAACAGAGGGCTGGCAGTGTGAAGGGTCAGCCCTAGGGAAGGAATATTTTATCACTGACACTGCTCCGAATTGTCAGCACATAGTAATAACCAAAAGCACACCAGCCTTTAGTTGAGCTTTTTATTGCTTTTAAATTATTGCCTGCAAGCTGGGCAACTGCTCCCACAGAAATCCCCCCTCTGAAACAAGGTGTGATTGCTGAGGGTCCTGGGAAGAAAGAGGAAGGCACAGCACACATTTTAAGCATCAGATATGTAAAAATCACTTGAAACTGATGCTTTGTGCCAATTTCTACAATAAAATGCATAATCACTCCATGGCTACAAGCGCGGAAACATCTTTCCAATGTGCCTAGGTGCTCCCACTTCAGTGGCATGTCACCGTTTTCACTTTGTAGGCGTTTCTCCTGGACGTGTGTGGAGTCCCCATGGAGCCTCGTTTGTCGTTGTTGTGTAGGAACTTCACAAGTGCAGAGTTGCTGGATGACTGAGAGGTGTAACTCCGCGTTGCTATCCCGGAGGAGAGGTGAATGAGATACCATCCAATATGAATGGAGATCCCCCCAAGCATCCTATAAATTTATTATAAAGCACTGGATTTTGAAATAATCAAAATAACTTGTGAAATTTGAGGAAAGAGTGAAAAGTTAGAAATGTATGGCTCTTCAGGGTCATACCAGCTCACAGAATCTATTGAGTAACAGGTCTGATTTCATTAACCCAAGTGTAGCCCTATTTTATCCAGATCAGTTGGGATCACTGCAAGGGTGAGCAGGAGGCTCTGAGGTTTCCAGCACTGGGGAGCGAAAAGTAGACGTGAGTGGACCAACTTTTCTGGAAGGGAATAGCTAATGCAGACAGCTCTGCCGGGAAAGGCAGTAAGAACAGCTGGATAGATGGTGCTGTACTCACTTTAAACATCTGCTTTGTAAAGGATCCTTAGAAAGGTCATACTTACGGGGTTTTTGGCTGTACTTAGAATATGCCAAGAGGGGAGGCTTCATTTGGATAGCTGTGCAGGATGCAAAGCATCTAACCAGTCCTGTGGGATTTGAAACAACAGTAGGTTGGGGTGTGTATAGCTTTTTATTCTATATGTTTATTTTTCCAACTGTCTGTAAAGGAAGTCATAACTATAGATAAAATTTGTGAAACAAAATTACTCAGAATCCTACTAAAAACAATCCATAGCAGTTTTAATGAGAAAGCCATCTCACCCTTGTTGCAGTTTTAGTTCACTCTAGCTGAACAATCTCCCCACTACTTATCATGACAGCCACTCCAGACTGAGCGAAGAACATACAGCCTCCTTCAGAAACCAAGCCCTCCCACCTCCTTTTTCTTCCCTGTACAAATCCTTTTAAAGTCCCAGGAACCAGTTCTTCTGTGTCAGTCCCCCACCCTAGAAGCAGGTAATATTTACCTAGTATACCAGTTTAATGAGAAAGCCATCTCACCCTTGTTGCATCAATTTGAAACCTGATCAGAAGAGTCAAGACTGAGTTTCTGGAGAAGAAAACTGTCCATCAGGCTACATCCATTTTTAGGAAAACCAGGTCTTTACCTTTGCTCTTGCTTCACTTCAGCGTTTTCTTCGGCAGCAGAAATAACACATTTAGTCATTTTGGAAAAATAGTTTGATACGATAATCATAGCAGGTGCTATCCCTAGGTTTTGGACTCTGCAAAAGTTCCATGGAGAGTAGGTCAAAGGCGGCAAAGAAGGGTTGTGTAAAGTGAGTCTCATGAAGCCAGGATACAATGCAGTGTAAGCAGAAGTACCCACATAATTAAAATAGATGAGGAATAAGAGCTAGTTAGCCTGTCAAAAGCATACAAGGCTGGGCTGTGGACCGCAAGAAAGGGAGGAGAGAATGAAAGGGCATTAAATGCAAAAATCAGAGAAAATGCCGACTTCCTGTTCTGGAATTAGGAAGTTGTTATATAATTCAAGCCAGCGGCTTGAAATGTCCTTCTCCCCCCAGTAAGTCAGCCTAAGTGGAAAGAAAGTGGAACTCTCATCAATGAATCAAAAGGCAGGAGGGGCCGGCTGGGAGGACAGATTCTCCCTGGACCCTGTACATATTTCTCCGCTCCTTGGCTGTACTTGGAGCGCAGGTTAAATGAATTGTTCCCATTAGCGAGCTGATAGGACAGCTCCTTCAGATGAAGGAGACTCCCTACTTTGAATGTCACCGTGAGGAAAAGGTAGTGCTCATAGAAAAGTTGACAGTGCCACTTGTGGCAGTATTTTACTGTCATCGTTAAAACTATATGAAATGATGACTTACAGTAAGGCTCGGAGTTTCAGCATAATATGTAATAATAATAAGACTTCTGTCAGCGCGTAAGCGATGAAGGGATTCTTTGCAGCTTCGTGCTTCCTCTGCACGCGGCGGTGGTGGAAGGGATGCTTTATGCTGGGCTTGCTGTCAGAGGCTGATTCACTCTGTGATTGATGCTCCTGACTCAGTCTTGCTCCCTCTGATTAGTCACTTTTGCCTTCATTTGCTAGAAGTAAAGCCCTGAAAGTTTGCTCACTTCATCCGAGTAGTTTTATCACCGTATTTAAAGCACACTTCTGAAAGTGATGTGAAGAACGTCTGTTGTGGGAAAACTTTAAAAATTAATAGGGAGCTCAGTTAGCTGAAAGGTTCCTCATGCCTGAACTCAAAGCCATCGACTTTACCAGTAGTGGCACCAGGGATGACTTGGGTTTTTGTTGGTTGGTTGGTTGGTAGGTTCTATTACCCTAGAAACTGAGGCACAGGTTTCATTTGTGTAAAATAAAGAGAAAGAGAATCAGTTATCTTCATCAAATACCAGTTGTAAGGCTTATTTGGAATATTAAATCATGTATCCGAAGCTTTTGAAATACAAGTGCATAAACAAGATGTTTATGGGGAAATATAGTCACGCATCGCTTAAAGACAGGGACACATTCTGAGAATTGCGTCCTTAGGTGGTTTCATGCTTCCTTCACTGGGACATAACAAATTCCAATACTCCCTCACCAACAAATGAAGTTATGTTCCTAAAATGTATCATGGTTGACAAAATTGTGATTGGAAAGATTAACACCTCATTGAGAACAAGAATGGAAGGGGATGGGAGAGGAAGAGATTCCATATTTTTTCATAAATAAAGTCAAATGAACGTATATATGGAATATAACTGTATCTGCTTTCCAAAGCATTAAAACCTACTCTAGTAACAGCTTCCCCAGCCTCTGAGGAAACACCACTGATGCATATTCATGAGTATGGGCAGACTCACTTGCATACTTCATGTGAGGGAGACAGAACCTCTTTTTAAAGTTTTCCAGCCAGTTCTTCCTTGAGTGAATTTTTGTTATGAAAATTTCAAATGCAGACAAAGGAAGGCAACAGGGCCGTGAACTGCCATTTGCCAAGACCTAGATTCAAGACTTAGCAAGATTTGCCACACTTGCTTCATCTGTCTTCTTTTTTTTTCCTTTGCTAAATTAGCATTTTAAAGCAAACCCCAGACATTGTATCCTTTCGTCCCTACATTTTTTCAGTATGCATCCTGCTCGAAATCAAACGCCTGCTACACTCACATTCTCCCTTGTTTCTTTTTCAAGGCCACTCAGAAAGATTTTTGCGATTGTTATTTTGTTTTCTGAGCCTGCTATGTAGCATAAACTCATTTTCCCTTTCTGTACTAACCCCAGAGACCTGCCTGTGTGGTCCAGCAGAGTATCGGTCAAGAACTCATGCTGCATTCTATACTTAAGAATGATCCAAAACTCAAATATCGAGTAATAATAATAACCAACCAAGGATTTAAAATTGAGAATACAGAAACACAAAACAGGGCTGTCTTAAAAATAAAGTTTAGAACAAATTAATTTGACAAAGACGGTTTTTGCCAAACTGCTGTTTGCTATTGGTTTCAGCTTAACTCCATGGCAGTGGCATCCTGACATTTATTTTAAAATTGCTTTGAATAGGAGGGAAATTGTTAAACCCAGGTTAACCTCTGAGCTGTTATGTCTAAGAACACCGAGTATCAAAATCATTGTTTCCAAAATTGCTTTCTCAATCTCTGAAATGGGAGAATGAAGCTATTCTGAATTGCTGTGTTTGAGAAGTCTTGCGAGCCCTGCGTCTTGCAATAGTACATAGTTAAGTGGAAATTTTTCTGTAAGTTCTTTATTATCCCAGAGCCAATATGAGATTAGCTTTACAAGTTAGGTTATAACCTTTACAGCTGCGGTGTTGGGGATCCGTTAACAAGATCATAAAGATCTTTCTAGCAGATGGAGCATGCATGCCCTGTGTTCAGCTCTGGTAACGACCAAATCGATTTTATCAGAAGTGTTTAAAAGTGCCATTTTAACTTTTCTATTGATTGTCTGACCTCTACTTTGGGTCCTGGGGTTCCCGTGTGTTCTCTCATGGCTTACTCTTAATACATAGCCTTCCAGTTTCCCTTCACCTGTGCAAGTCTCTCCTTCCCTATCCCCAGGCCACCTCCTTTAA
Source organism: Marmota monax (assembly GCF_021218885.2). Taxonomy (NCBI): domain Eukaryota; kingdom Metazoa; phylum Chordata; class Mammalia; order Rodentia; family Sciuridae; genus Marmota; species Marmota monax. The sequence continues at coordinate 60,933,549 of NW_026693777.1, read as the reverse complement.
GTGCTTGTCACACCATATACATTCCTCTCGTGTTCCCTGCACATTTACAGAGGCTTTGAGGTCACAATGGGTAAGCCAGATGCATGGCTTTTACAAAAACCATCTTCATTCATTCATTCAATGACTTTTTTTGTGCTTCATTCACTCATTCAACAGTTTTTTTTTTCCTTTTTCTTTTCTTTTTTTATTCCTTAGCTACTCTATGCCAAGCACCATTCAAGCCACAAGTACACTGGTATACTCAAGAGGTGACACTGCTGGGAAGACATATAGCAATTATAAGTAGAATGTCAGAATGAGAAAAATACTGTAATGAAAAGAAAAGCAACCAGGATGGAGGATGGGATGGGAAGTATTCTGGGGGGGTTGGGGGGGTGGGGTCTGTTAAGCAGAGATCTGAATAGGTGGGAGAAAAATCAAAGCAAGTAGAGGGAATTAGAAGCCGGAGGGACTGGAGGAAAGGCAAGCTGAAAGCTTGAGAGCTGAGTCAGAAGTCTAGTGTGGAAGAGTGAGACAGGGAAGGCAGAGAGGACGATGTGGGGCTGGAGAACCTGGCAGCTGGATGGTGTAGCACGTTCTGATCTGGGAAGGAGTTTGAGCAGGCAACTGACGTGACTTGACTTACAGTCCACAAAGTCACTCTGGCTTCCATGTAGCTTCTGAATGATGCTGGTGAAATTGTCCCTAGAAGCAGTCACTATGTTCTCTGTGGTCATAGGGAGAATTGAACATGTCCAGCCTCAGAATCTTCCCTTAGAACAAAGGAGACAGAGGCTCTCCAGGGAAAGCAGTTACTTTTTAAGTGACATGGAAATTATGCACCCTCTTCTGCCTAGATGTATCTGTGAGAATATCATCTTGTGGTCATACTTAGCCTCTAAAATACTCTAGGAAATAGAGTTTCTAACTGGGAAGCTGTGTGCTACCTTGAAACTTGACTGCCATCAAAGAATGGGGGAATGGATAGAAAGGACAGCAAGAAAGATTCACTGCCTGTTTTTTTTTTTTTTTTTTTTGAAAGACCCAAGAATATTGGCAGAGACTTCAATAACATTTCCTGGAGTTTTGTATTAATTTTGTGGGGCAGCTATAATAATCTGCATGGCTTAAAATAATAAAAACTTATTCTGGGTACTAGAAGACCAAAGTCAGAGCTGGGTATGGTGGCACAAGCCAGCAACATGGGAGAATGAGGCAGATAGATGGCAAGTTCAAAACCAGCCTTAGCAATTTCACAATGCCCTAAGCAACTTAGTGAGACCCTGTCACAAAATAAAAAATAAGAAGGGCTAGTGATGTGGCTCATTGGTTAAGTGCCCCTGGGTACAATCCCTGGTACAAAAAAAAAAAAAAAAAAAAAAAAAAAAAATCAGCCAGTAGGACCATACTCCCTCTGATGGCCCTAGAGAAAAATTTATTTCTATTTTGTTTTTCCTCTTTTGATACCAGAACTCAGGGTTACTTGACCACTGAACCACAGCCCCAGACCTTTTTTGTATTTTATTTAAAGACAGGGTCTCACTAAGTTGCTTAAGGCCTTGTTTTTTTGCTGCGGCTGGCTTTGAACTCGTGATCCTCCTACCTCAGCCTCCCAAACTGCTGGGATTACAGATGTGCACCACTGCTCCCAGCTCCTAGGGAAGAATTTGTAGAAGCCTCTCTCCTAGTTTCTGGTAGTTGCTGCCAACCTCTGCCTCCTGCTTAACATGGATTTCTTCTTTGTGTGTCTTCTTTGTCTCTAGATTCCAATTTCCAATCCCTCTCCTGTCTCCTTCCTCTTAAAAAGACACCTGTGTAAGCTTCTCCTGGATTTAGGGCCTACCCTGGTCCAGGATGAACTCGCCATCTTGATTACATCGATAAAGATACGATTTCCAAATAAGGACACATTCAACGTATTGAGGTTAGGACTCAAACATGTCTTTGGGGGAAATGAAATGCAACCTATTATAACCTTCTTATGACTAAAAGGAAAAAGAAGAAGAATTTAGAAGAGGAGAACTATTCTAGCTGAAATCAAACAAATAATGACAAAGTATATCAATCTCAAAAACAGCCCATATTTGTTTTGAAGTTCAGTGCCACCTTAATGCTGTAATTCCAGGACACATGGGCCTTTCTCATATACCAATACTTTGCTGTAAGATGTGTTATTTAGATAATAGGATTCAGTGAGAGTTAGCAACTTTCAGCTTTGTACTGTCTGTGTCATTGGATGTTCACAACAATCTCATGAAAGAGGTATTCTTACTTCCATTCTATAGAAATTGAAACTGAGGCTCAAAGTCACTTGTCTAGAGTGAAATGGCTGGTGGGTGGTAAAACTGGGCTTGCAACTTGGGTGTTCTGTCTCCCAAAATCCTACTCTTTTTATTTATTTTTTTTTAATTTTTGATTGACATGTAATAATTGCATTCATTTATGGGGTAGATGTATTAATTCAATACATGTATGCAATGTGCAATGATCAAATCAGGAAAATTATCATTTCCATCTTTCATTTCTTTGTGGCTGAAGCCTTTGAACTACTCTCTTATAGTTCTTCATAAAATATATAATAGGCTTTTGTAAACTATAGTCACCCTACTGTGCTATAGAACACTAGAACCTCTTCACAGGGCATGCAGTCCTGGGGACTTCTGGGGGATACTGACAAAAGGGCCCGCTCTTGCCTTCAGGGATTGTGATCAGTTTCTGAAGTGCACCTGCTTTGCAGGGATGTTCATAGTCCTTGGTCAGCTTTATGCTGTGTGTGGTGACAGTATAGTTATATGCTTTATGGTCATCAGCCTTAATAAACCTCATTTGGTGACCAAAGGATGCTTTTCCAGGTGTCAAAAGTTGTCTAATATCAGTGGCTAGGCCTCTGACTACAGCAGGCTTGGTGGCACATGCCTGTAATCCCAGCAGCTCAGGAGGCTGAGGCAAGAGGATCGTGAGTTCAAAGCCAGCCTCACACACTTAGTAACTCCCTAATCAACTCAGTGAGACCGTGTCTCTAAATAATACACAAAAAAGGGCTGGGGGGTGTGACTCAGTGGTAAAGCACCATCCCAGGTACAAAAAAAAGCAACCACAGTAAGCTCTGCAAAGCTTATTTTCAGACTGCCTTTAATACACTGATTATGATTACTATTAAACCAGACTTTTCACTCCATGGGGTCCTCCTGAAGGTAGGCTGCAATGCCACCACCCTTTCACTTCAGACTTCACATAGAGTTCCCTAGAAAGTGTAGTGTAATTATTAGTTGCCATAGGAAATTGGGTCTCCTAATGGTCACAAAGAGATGTTTGCAATAATAAAAACTAATATTAAGTCACCATTGCTCTTTGTTATTCATTTTATCTTCACAGTAACCCTGTGAGGTAGGTATTTCAGCATTAACTTTTCTTTTTTTATTAAATTTTTGTTTTTACAGTTTTATTATAGAAATTTTAGAAGACATAGGCAAAGCAATGAAAAAAAATTACTCATAATTCCTTCACCCAGAGATAGCCACCCTCATTTAATCAGTGCATACATTTTTAGTCTTTTTCTGTATGTGTTTGTTCTTTTTGACCGAATGATATTAGATTATTCTTTGTGGATTTGAATTTTTTGTTTTCTCTTAATGTGGCTACTACATCCTTCTCTGAGATTCATTTTTCATTATTTTAATGATAAACTAGTCCATTGCATAGTACTACCATGGTTTGCAAAAGTCATCCTTTCTGTTGACATTTGTGTGTATCTCTCCTAATGTTTTGTCCAAATAGGCAATGTTATAATGAAAACCCTCATGTATATCAATGATTAGTTCCTAAGGCTACATTTCTAGTGATGGGATTTTAGAATGCAAGAAGAAATCTTTTTCCATGCCTTTTATAGATGAGGAAACTTAGGCTTGGAGATATTAAATAGCATTTCCCAAATAACACAATCCAGTAAGTGATGAGACTGAGGCATAAAATCCAGGATTCCTGCTTCTAAATCCCTTTAGGGAAAATGGCTTATGCATCTAATCTAACAATGACCAACATCTATAGAAAAGCTGTAAATGCAAAATAGGTATCATGATGATTTCCATTTTTTCTTGAATTTTTACCCAGCAATGACCAGTCTGAATAAATTGCCAAAAAAAAAAAACCTGTAATCAGAAGAGGGAAGAGGCTATAATTAGTAATGATTTATGATTTAATGATTGATGCATTCATCTTTTTTCATCTTTCTTCTTCAAAATGGTAATAATATTGACATTTTCCAAAATAACTTATGTACCTTTAGTATCCAGTATATTCTGGAATAATTGAAGTTGCCTCTCTCCTTCTAAATCTTTGTTTATTATCCCCTTGGATCCTGGAACTTTTACTCTTTATCTGTTCTGACAGTAGAACCCATTTCCTCCAAATTTAGAACTAATGTCCATTGTTTCCAGTTCATCAAATTCCTTCTCTTTCCTAGGTAATTCGGACATGAGTGAACTATTGGAATTGTTTCCTCCTGTGTCCTAACTAGTGATACTCTTGGTCTATCCATGCTTCTGCCATAGGTAGCAGGGTTTGATTTGGGGGTGGCTGCAAATAAGGAAGAATTTCTTCCATCTTTACCAGTCTTGATTTGGCATGCTAACCAGGATTCTTGCCTTATGATTGCCTTAGGGAAAGCAACTCCATAACCTTTGGGTCATCCTTATCCAACCAGTTCCGGTAGCTTTGACTTTGGGCATTGCAGCAATAGCCATGTGTTTATAGAGTATAGATGAGTCTCCTGTAGTTAGTTCAAGTCAGTACCTGACTCTATTAGTGCAAAGATAAACAGTTTCTAATTTCAGAAGGACATAAAGCAAGCTTTTTCTGAAAAAGCATGATAAAAGTTGCTGATTTGCCCTGAGTTGAATTATTCACATATAAGGTAAAACTACTCAGTTCTAGAAGTTGAAGCTGGAGGTGTTGATAGTTATCAGTTCACACCTCTGCCCAGAGCTCCAAGATCAAATTTAAATCAACCAAGTAATAGCTAATGGGTAGCTCCATTTTCAGTACACACACTCAATAAAAGGAAATCAATTTGAAAGAATAAGGATTCTTAGGATCCTTGCTGTGCATTAGTACTAATCATGCATTTGGCACCAGCAGGAGAAATTGCCCTCCTTAAGTATGGACTTTTCATAATGCATTACTTAGTTACCTCTAAGAGGAAAGATGGATGTTTTCCAAATAAGTTTAGTCTCAAGATTTTCTTCATAGATAGATTAATGATCTCTTTATGTTGCCTTTTCTGGAAAATCTGAAATGAAGCTTTGTCCTCAGAATTGTTTTGTCAAGGATAAAGGCAGGACTTAAAAGAAGGCATACTTCTGGTCTCCCTATCCAAAATTAAAAGATATTTTTGGGTTCAAATGTCAGGAAGTATGACCTAAAGATGGAGGTCAATCACACACAACATTTTTTTTAATTAAAAAAATTCTTATTCCATTCTCATAACTATTTTTCAAACTAAAATGGAATTTTTTCATGGAGTCAAAAGCACCTTGTTTGGTAAAAAAGTTGAAATATTATTCCAGAAATGGCCCAACCTAGGCTCAACTGTAACATAAAAGAAACTTCACATTAAAGTATTATTAATGTTCATAATTAGTATTTCTAAATGATTTTTAAAGGCTTTTTATGTAATTACAAAATGTTTGATTGTCGTAACATTGCTAATGCTTTTGATGCCTTCTGAATGTTGTCCTTGGTCCCTGCAACCCTGGCACATAATTTATTTCTCTTTTGAGTGAACTCTAAGCATTAGTGTCCATTAAGAATTTTTGAAACAAAGTCCAGAGATTACTTGGAGCACTTTCAGTAATATGTACTGATTATCATTAATGGTTCTTTTGTCCTAGACAAGGACATTGTTTTGTAACATCATTTTTGTTTAGCGAGGCCCTATGGGCTGGGTTCCTCACTCACCTCCTGCCTGGACTTTCTCCTTGACTATGTATGGAATAGAGCAAGCTCATCGGACAACCAAGATGGAGGAGGAGGGCATGTAGGACCAGCACAAAGTGATAGCATTTTCCTTATGAAGCAATTGTTAGCCATTCAAGGGAAAAAAAAAAAAAAAGCCTAAATGCTCAGTCTTGCTTCTTAGCTGGTGTTCGTCCGCTGCCCATAAACTTCTGTTTTGACAGGTAGCTCCTTACAATGATGAAATCTAGAAGTAAGGAGAAGCACAGGAGGCCCTGGAGATGGTGACCTTTGCCCTGTGCCTGCTGATCATATGGCAGGAAGGAGGTTAAATGTTCCAGGTTTTATTTTAAAGATTTTTCCCTGTGTCCTCAAACCCAACTTCCCAGATTATCCATCTATTTAACAACAGTGCCCTAATGGTTATGTCTATTTGTCTATATCTCTGTTTAATCTAACAGGGATTATATTCACAAAGTGTATGCAGTTAGAAACATCTTAGAAAGAAAGAAGCACTATGCCCTGGTTCCCAAATGAATCATCTGAAGTCTTACCTTAAACCTAGCACTCAGAATGTTATCCCTGTCCCCCCGCTCCTTAGTTTTCAGTTCTGAGGATCCATCCAAGCATTTCATGCATCCTTGGCAAGTGCTATATCACTGCACTTCATCGCCAGCCCTCTTCCCTTTTGTGGAGAGACACATAGACTCAGAGAAGTTAAGCCATTTGCCCAAGATCTCACAGATTCAGTAATGGGCATATTGTGAGAAATGAAAATAAATCTTGTGAAGGTCTTCAGATTTTGTGTCATTCTTTTCTAGAAATTAAACAATCAATGTGCAAGGCAAGTGTAACATCATGAGTTAGATTGACTAAGCCTATGAATTATCCTCCAGTATCTTTCTTTCTTCCTTCCACATTCATCTGAAATATAGCAATATTGACTTTTTAAAAAAAATAAAGAAAAAAGGAACCTCTTTGCTACATTTTATGTGTGTTTGTTTGCTTTGATACTAGCCCAGAACTTATCCATGTTTGTGATATCTCTACCTCAAAGTCATTATCTCATTGCAAAAGGGGACAAGAGAAGGCCCAAGGAAGGCTGTATATGGACAAGGTAGCAAAGAAGCATCTTTGTAGCTAGTGACTTGTCCAGAATGCAAGGTCTCAGGAAATGCTAGCTCAGGAATTGGGGAGGAGGAAAGATGCCTTCTCTTACCAAGCAAAAAAAAAAAAAAAGGTTAAAATTAACTTGGTATCCAGACAATTGTTAGAAACCAAGAGACAATAAGAAGTCCAAAAAGGAAGTTAATTGGTCCAAGATTTGGCACTGATTGGAAATATGAGATTACATTCCTAAAGTGCTCTTTCCTGGGATGACTATAACTCTGAAACTTTTCCCTGCTGATAAGCATGACAGTGACAAATTTGTGGTATTTTCATGACATTTCCTTTGCTTTGCTTTGAAGCATGGTTGGTGCAATTGAGTCAGGCAATCTTGCTATATTAGAAGCCCTACTTTGGGTAGAGTATTCGTGGAGTTTTTGGGTTTTTTTTCCTCTTATTTTTAGTGATTTTAATTGACAATCTAAAATTACTGATATACTGTAAAGTACTTTAAAGCATTACCTGGAAATGCCCTTGGTGTGTGTGTGTGTGTGTGTGTGTGTGTGTGTGTGTGTGTGTGAGAGAGAGAGAGAGAGAGAGAGAAATAATAAGGCATCTGGCAACTTCATCAAAACATGCCATTTTTCTCCAGCCCAGATCATTTTAAAAGATTCCCCCAGAGAAGTGTATCTCTTACTTACATAACCTATTGTGAGTACTGCCTTCTTTCCTCTTTGGTTTTCTAAGGCAAGAAGAAAAATTTTCAGGGGGTTACCTTTTATTATGCTCTACCTCGGATTTTTTTTTTTAACAGTGTGAGAGAGATCTGGCAGCCTGTTGGCTTAGAAAGAGGTGGTTGGTTTGATAACTTAGAAGGAAAGCAAGAGCCATTGATCAGGCAACTAGGAGGGAAATTTAAAAACCATCAATTCAACTACCTCTTTCACAGATGAGAAAACAAAGGCCCAGAGAAGTTAAATGATTTCCCAATTGGGTTCATTTGGGGCTGGGGGAGGGGTGTTTTGTGTTTAGAAACTTGGGTCCACCCCATCATTCACCACAACTCTATGAAGTCGCTTTCTCTGTAGAGAGCATTACTCTGCTCTGGGCTGTTTGTGAATCTCTGAGGAAGGATCTTGGTGTTCTTCCCAGTCATTTGGAAGTGAATCAAAACCTTCACAACAGCCAGGCTTGGTTCTACACCCTTTGGTGGTGGTGATCAATGTCCTTTGTCCTCACTGATCAGCAACCTCCTAGACTGTACAGAGCACAAAAATCAAAATGGAGCTCAGGGTCTAGAAAAGAGTACACTTACTTTTTTGGAACTTGGGTCTCTATCTATCGCAGCTCTTCTCCATCAAAAATGAAGACATTTTCTAGTCAGAGCAGTTGAGCTGAAAAAGCACATACTTGGGCCTGAATCAGTGTGAAACCCAGGGATACTATGGGAGGTGAAGGCATAGCTCTTAGGAGAACACGATAATTCAATTTTATTAAAATAATACTGTGCAAATTGCTCATCCTTTACCAAAGTCAATAACTAACATTTATATTAACATATTCACATTTCTCAGTTTGTAAAGCTATTAATTCACTTTTTCACAATAGTCTTTAAGTATTATGGTGATTATTTTTAATTTTAAAGACTAAGAAATTCAGGTTCAGAAAAGTTAAGTAATTTGCCCAAGGTATCTCATTGAGAGGCTGGAAAGTAGGTGGGCTACATATGCACACTCAGGTCAGCTTGCCCCCAGATACAGTTCTTTTAAGAACTGACTTTAAAAAAGGTATACCTTTCTATTCCTGAGTGGAATATTAGAGGTATTTGCCTCCTTAATAATCCTGGTAATTTGTCCTTAGAAAACTTAATTCTCCAAGAATCTCTTGGTTCAGAGGTGTTGCTGCTACCATTATGTTCAGATAAGGTATTTTTCTGAAGGTCTTTTCTCCTCCACTTAAGAGAAAAAAATCACAATGTATGACTTCTGTGATCTGGCTGAGGATAAGTGCTATTCTTGGTGAGAAAGACAGGAATCTTGAAACCTCTGAAAAATAGGAAGAGAAAGAAAAGAGGAGACTCACCCCCTCTCTCCCACCACATAAGAGTGAGAAAACAGTTGCTGGTAGCAAAGCAGGGCACACAAGCCTGCTATGAATGGAGACCAGGGAGACGGGGGTAGGTAATTGAGGCAGCTGGATTTCTAGAATGTTCTCTTTCTTCTAGAATGCTCTGGAATCTTCTCAAATCAACTCAGTCTGTCTTCCAGTTAAAGGGACTGCAGTTTCTACAAGTTTGCATCAGTGTCTGTTTGATTACATCTTTCACTCAAGCCCATGATGAGGCTTCCTGGTTTAGATAAGGCTGAGGACATGGCCCCATGGTTTTAAAGTATTTAAAGAACTGACAGAGGTAGGCTCCAGGCAGTAAATCTTCTTATGAGTATGTACTCTTTTTAGAGGTAATTTCTATAAATATATTATACAAAATATAATCTATTTTAAAGATTGGCAAAGGCTTGCTTCTCATCTGATATTTACTTCCACAGAGAAACTTTTTATTATACTCATTAAACTTCCCTGAGCCTCAGTTTCCCCATCTGTGAAATAAGGTTATTTTCTTCTTTATTTTTTTTTTCTTTTTGATACTTCTATGGAGTCATTTACTGTAAAGTATAAGAACTTCTATGGGAAAAGGGAAACAAATTCAAGGCATTAGAACAAGGATTATTTTTCAAGGGAGCACCAATATATTTTCTGAGTATTAAATTCATCTTTTGTGTGTTTGCATTGTTTTTATTTGTTCACTTACTCTAGGAAAATAGAACTCCTTTTCAAAATGGCTACTAAGTAAAAATATATATGTAATGCAGTCCCATCTCTATAATTAGGAGTTGAAATATACCTTTTGAAAAACAGTGCTTTTGTGAGAGGGGTATGTCTTTAAGCTTTTCTTCATAAAAATGTTTATATTGATGGTTTAGTGTATCTATATTTTCTATGATAAATATAATTTACATTATATTTGTACAGGTTAGGATTGTCAGATAATATATAGGTTGGCCAGGAAAATTTGAATTTAAGATAAACAACTTAATATCTGAAATTTAAGCTTAACTGGACATCTTTATTTTATCTGCTAAATCAGGCAACCCTGTAAATACAAACCTCACATTATTTATATTGAGCATTAATTGACAGTTCAAAAAAACTAAGGATTTACTGCCTGGAGCCTACCTCTCTACTCTCAGTTCTCTAAATGCTTTAAATACTGTTGCTGAAGTTATTATACTTTCTTCTGGAGACAGATATTGGAAGTTTTAGCTCTGTGCCTACTATCATGCCCTCCAAGATCAGGCAGCTTTCCTGGAAAGAATCTTAAAATCTATTATCAATGTAATCATCATGAAAATATTTGATGAGAACACTGCCTCACGCTGTATAATAAATTTAAGTAGAAAAGGCAAAGCAGTGGTATTTTCATCAGTCCTTTGGATGTCAGGAGAAAATAGTTCCACACTCAGCGAATATAGATAGGTCTGTTTTGGGCTGTGTTAAATCCAATTGTGTGGAGGTTTTGAATAATCAGGAGTGACAGCCTAAGCACTTTCTCTTCAAAGTGATTTTACAGAAAGCTCCATTTCCTAAGGAAAGTACACACAGGGTTCTCATAGTGCTGAAATGCACTAATGTATCAATTTATTGGTGCTGGTATCATAAGCTAGAGTTCCAAATTGTATTCAGATTTTTAACTTTACTCACTGTTGTTCTTGGGGGAGGTGGCCTTCCCGTGATAAATGTTACTTCAAAAAAATTCTAGAACACTTTTGTGGTTCCCATCTGAGAGAGCCTGCAAAGATCTTTGCAGAAGGTTCTAACTTCACTTTGCAAAGCCAACTCAAACATGATGGAAAACAATATAGTTTTCCTCAATAAAAAGGAAAAAAAAATTTGAGTTGGGCGATGTAATTTCAGCTTCCCTAAAAAAGGCCTTTGGAAAATTGTGGGGGGAGCAAGTGTGTGATTTTGGTCTTGGCACACAACTTTGGAACTAACTTTTTTTTCTTAATGTCTACCACGGATTTTTCATAACAGATTTCTTCCCTGTACGACATGTTCCATAGTTAAGTAATAGGTCTCATGTGGATGCCAAATTTTTCAACAACTTTTACTTTCCAAAAGAGGGTTAAATAGTTCTCCTAATAACTTGAAAGAAAAAAAAAATTCAAGGTTTACCACAGTTCTTAGTCACAGGCTAAATGTTTTCAACAGTTTTATTACTTTGAGCCTATTTAGTCTTGAGAATATCTCCCAAGAAGAATGAAGCATAAGATGAGTTCAAGATGTAGTATTTCTGAACTGGAAATAGGATTGTTTGTATTGAAACATGCATCCTTGCTATCTCTATCAGCTCTTACGTGCAACTATTGCTTAGTTCCACTCTCCACCTGCCATCTGTCAATCATCTTGGAAACATCAAAGGTGCTGACTCATGAATCCTTCATATTTCCATGCAATTATGTCCCATACATTTTGCTGCCATTTGCAGAGAGGAAGCAGTCATTCTCCAGGTGACCTTAATGAGTATGGACACATAGGTACATTTTGTGGAAGAATTTTTTCCTCACCATTAAAAGCTATGCTTCGTGTGAGCAAGAAGAGTCATTTTCATTAAAAAGTAAACACAGAATCAATGGCCATACCAAATTAATGGCTCCGTTGCTCAGTTTGCCTCTTGTCTGAGTAGGTTGGTGTTGCTCTCTTGCATCTTAAATGTCTCCCTTAAATCTCTGCCTCTAAATGTGATCATCTTCCCGATTTACAAGAAAGAAACAAGAACTTTCTCTCATCCTGTTTCACCCTGTTGCATGACTGTCCATCTTATTTCTTAAAGAAACTCTTAGGCCAATGGGTAATGCTCACAGTCTCTTATCATTTTCAGTTGCATGACTTTGGGTAGGTCTGGTGACGGTGCTATGCATTGCCATCTGACCAAGATGGTGTTCTGGGCATACACTGGAATGATGTACAATCAACAGAGCTCAGAGAGGACACTTTCTTACCTTTGTCATTGTTTCTTCTCTTCCAGGTATCTCAGTAACGAAGAAGACACATACATGTAAGTAATGCATTTACTTTTTTTGTCCAAAGTTTTCTGAAGAGTTGGAATTCGCATATGTCTGGCTGCTGTGACCCTTCGAGTATAAACTAATGTTCCAGCTGTGATCCATGCTCAACAGAGGTCATATTTTCAACCTGTAGTGGTCGGAAGTGGCACATCTCCACCTGTTTGTACTGAGTGTGTGTTGAAGAGAGAGGCTAGACATATTCTGCTGAATTCTAGTGTTTTGAGCCATGAATCGTTAGAAAATTCATGAAATCTAGCCAGGAGGATCAGTTACTTATTGAACACCCTTACTCTGGATCCTTCTTCGAAGAGTTGGTATGTTTCTAGGAAACATCACCTTGATTTCTTTTAAACTTTGGTCTCCTTTTCCTCTCCACTAGTTCCCAAATTAGGCTGTTTTGTTCTTATGTCTGTGGAGCAGAGATATTGACTGGGAATATAGGTGCTGTGGCTCGACCATGGGCATGGTCCACGAGGGCCCTGGTAAATGGCATCGGTAGTTTGATGTGGAAATGTGTGCTGGATTTATGCTCTGTATTCATCCCACTTCTCAGGTTCAACTGCTTTCATCAGTTGCCTTCATTCAAACTACACCCTAAGTTTACAAACTCACGTCAATGTAAGGTGTTGTGATTTGCAATCTGAGCAATAATGTTTGTGCCTTGAACCTCAGGATGAAATAATATGTCATTGATACAGGCAGTCAACTTTCACTGCACTTGGCCAGCATAACATTCAGGCTTTGAATTAATGGTGTCATTAGAATTTGATGACTATTTTAGACCACCGATATGTGCTACCTTTGAGATGTGTTTGGGCATCTTTCTAAGGCAAGCAGAGGAGCTTTTTTGGCACAATATAGGAATGACAAGGATATATCCCCAAATTTTTCTTAATTATACTTTTTAATTTCTTTTTTATTTCATGTGAATTATTTTGGGGAAAACAATCTGTGTAACATCAAAGTAGTTCAGCTTGTGCCTCAGTTGATTCTTGAAATCTGCTCTTGGGTTTGTCTGTCTGTCTATCTGTATTTGTAGAGAACAAAAATGCAAAAACCAAAAAGAAAAAGAAAAAAAAAGCATCAAATTCAATGAGAAGTTGCCTGCCTTCTAGGTCCCAGTCGTGCAGTCCCCATGTGGCTCTCTCATGGCCTCCCACAGAATGCTTGTTTGAGGATCAATGAAAGGCCCTGCCCATAGTAAACACATGATCAGGAGGCACCTCCATCTCTCAAAGCACAGTTTCAGTTGGCTGTCCCTCCATCAGGATAGTCCGTGACCCTTAGCTTTTTGGGGGTTGTTTTGTCGTTGTTCTTGTTGTTCTTGCTGTTGTCGGTGCATAATTGAGCTCATGATGACTGAGAGATTGACAGCGCAGGAGACTGAAGTCCTCTGTATATCCGCAGGGCAGGCATGGTACAGAGCGCTTCCTTGCACAGCCTTGCCCATGAGCTCGTCCCTGGCCTGGAGGGACCCACTCTAGAGGTGGTAAGTAATTCAGTCTTTCTGCTAGCTCAGTCCTGGGCCTCTCCCAAATAGGGGCTGCTGATTGTGCCTACTGTTTATGGTGGTTTGGGGTATGGACTCCTGGCCACCTAGCAATCAATATCCAGAAAGCTACTGACTATTTGCAATATCATTTGACTCTTTGAGAAGTGGACAAAACCACTAGTTTGTCTCCATTGGACATGAAGCATATATTGTAACTCACAAGATGAGTCAAAGACCATAGATATTAGCTAATATACAGACAGTCCATCTATAAAGACATTCAAGCAATTGTCTTCCTGAAAATAATGTCATTGGCCTGCTGGAGAAAATAACAACCTGTGGTTAAATAGGACTCATGGAAGGAGTTAGGTGACAGCATGAAAGTGGCAGCCAGTGAGGAAAAATTGATATTCCAATAACAGGCAATGTAACCTGATGGGCCTTTCAGCAAAGGCTTAAAGAACTTCATCAGCTATACCTGCTTTAATACAAAATCAAGATATAGTCAGAGTGGGTGGACTTTGTTTTTATAACTTTGAAAATCAGCAGGAAAATGTTTAGATATTAAACAAAAAGTTAATCGAGAAGGACTTAAAGTTCCTTTATGTGGTTGAGAGAAAGAGAGAGAGAGAGATTTAGCTCAGAAATCTTTTTGTTTAAATATATTTACTTCCATGATTTGGGGGAGAAGGCCCAGAATAAAACCACCCAATGACAAGTTGGAAAGGAGAGCACCTGAATAGACGTTGACCCAGTACTTTGCATGTGTCAAGGAGAAATTGAATTGTCCAAGTCACAGCACTGTGCAAGTCCCCCATGCCTCTGAAACGTGGAGATTGTTTTTGTCACCCAGCTCAGCAGACAGCCCATCATATTTCTGATCTTAACCTCTCTACAGGGCCCCAACCTTATGGGGAGGAAGAAAACCAATCAGTTCTTTCTCTAATAAACAGTTACCCAAATGACCTCTTCTTTAGCATCTGTTGGATTTTTCTTGAAAACTGAACTGTCCTAACTTGCCTATAAGATTTTTTTTAAAAGATATGAAATTCCAGCCCCTCTTAAATCATCTTGACATCTGTTCTTCAAGAAGTTTCACTATCACTGAAGTGTATGAATTCATTTTTGTACTGTCTCAGAATTTCCATTTTTAGCCAAGGTTCTGGAAACCTTGGTCAAGACTTGACTACATAATCATCGACAGCTGAAGTCTCCCCACATTAGCAATTTCAATTTGAGTTTCCTAAGTGCCCTCACAGAGAGATTGTTCAACTTACAAATTAATGTGTACAGTTGCAGAATCTATTATCAGACCAGCGTGTCAGCTCACAGGTCCCCCAGTCAGAGGTGCAAGAACTACAAAATGAACCTGAATAGTTGTGACACTTTGTAATATTTTAGGCCACCCTGCTATCTGGAAATACAGATATTGCTTATTAAAAAAAAAAAGACTTTGGGTGAGTTGAACCATAAATTCCCATGAGAGGACATTTGATTGTTCAGAAGAATTCATGACCATAGTCCTGGGAGAACTCAGGTTCACCTGAGTTCCTGAGCAGGCTGCCTTAAGTGTCTGGACTCCAGTTGGCTGGTGGGAGAAGACAAGGCTCTGGGGCTTTTAGTGCAAGGTCATCATGACAAAATTGGTCAAAGAATTTTTACATTTGTGATGTTTTTCAATTGTTGATAGGAAACGTTGCTATTGGTTTTTGGTGTGCGAACATGAAAGAGAGTTTGTACTTGTGGGATAGGGACATATTAGATCAATTTTACACTGTGGTGTAGAATTTCAATTTAATTTTCATGGTGATTATATAGCACATGGATTTGGTTGGACACTTGCAAGATTGCTTTTGCTTTGGTGTTTCACAAGTTTGTTCTGGTCTTTTTCCTGATGAAATAGTACCATGTGGATAAATATCTTTTTTTTTTTTTTTTTTGGAATCAACTTCTGTTTTGGTTTGTATTATTTGCCAAGGACAACTAGCCATTCACTCCTGACTCCTTAATCTAATTCTACTTGGATAGTTTCATATTTACTAAAATGTTTCAAGAGGACAAATATGAGGATGAAAAAAATAACAACAGAACATCCTAGCTACTTCCTGCTTCTGGGAAATTTGGTATTATAGTCATAACCTTAAGGAATATGTAAGACAGCCACCACAAAGAAGGACAGAGAGTGCCTGGGAGGCCTTCAGATTATCCCAGGGACATCTGACTATTGCCTCTTCCTTCTGTTCTGAGCCTTGTTTATATTCCTTATTATTATTACTCTGATCCAAACCTGCACCGCCTCTTTCATTCATACTCAAAGATGTTCAAATGTTTTTTTTTTAAAAAAGTGTGGGTTACTCAGTGGTAAGAAATCAAGGAAATGTGTTAATTTGTCAATATTTCCCCCAAAATACAAATATATGCTTCTGAGCTTTAAAACAACTTTAATTTTAACATAAATAGCTATTAAAAGGTAACAGTGCATTCTCAAATGTTGTTTGGTTACAGCAGGCTAACACCTCAAATATATAAAATTAAAGCACTATTATTTATAATGATTTTAGTTCCCAATAATAAATATATTTTAGCACAAACCTGAATATGTCTTTCAGAGTAATCTTTTGCCTCCATAAAAAAAAGTGTTTATTGCAATCATTTAAAGTGGAATAGGTTAATGTATTCACTTTTCACCCCCAGAGGTTTGGCTTTGAATTTGACTTAGAGAAAATTAGTTTTGAGGCCTCAACCTCCTCTCCTTAGGCATTTGTTGATACCACAAAATGAACCCACCAATTTGTCACAATTGTTGCCATTTACTCAGGAGAACCAGGAACTAGAATAACCTTATTTTATCGTTTTCTTTTCCTTTCCTTGAGGCCATTCTTTTTGAATGTAGACTCTTAGCAACCTCAAACTTGAGGCTCACCCACATAATTTTCACAGTCCAGGAAAGTGCAGAAACCTTCCTTGGCAAAGCGAACGGAGGTGCTTTGGTGATATAGTTAATAGGTTGCTGTGACAACCCATGTGACTCACGTTGTGACTCATAGCAATTATAATTTCAATTGCTGGCACAGTGTTTCCTTAGGACAGACGTGAGAAGAAGCCATACTGAGG
Source organism: Marmota monax (assembly GCF_021218885.2). Classification (NCBI taxonomy): domain Eukaryota; kingdom Metazoa; phylum Chordata; class Mammalia; order Rodentia; family Sciuridae; genus Marmota; species Marmota monax. The sequence goes on along the minus strand of NW_026693777.1, from coordinate 60,916,779 downwards.
TCCTTTTAGTAGGCCTTTATCCATATCCTGTCTACCAATTGACAAGTAGTCAGGAAAAGAGACAATCTAGTGCTCATGAAATGTCAGGAAGACTCATTGCTAGGCTTACTAAGGCTACTACTGGCCATCCCAGATGGCAAGCTTGCTGACAGTGGGGTATAACCAAAACAGAGGTGATGGATCTTACAAGAGCTCCTTAAAGGACAGTCATTTATTGAGGACCTGTTATGTGTTGGCAGATGCTTTACCCTTAAGGAATTTACAAACTAGTTGAGGGAAGGGACTGGAGGTGGGAGAGACAGGAAGGGGAGGGACACATAATCACAGAAAACAACTGAAAGCACCAGTGCCAGGTATATCAGCTCCAGAAGATTCAGCTGATCACTGGAATGCACGCTAAGATGCGAGTGTGAGAAAGGAGAAAAGAATTAGGGAGAAAATCCAGGATTCCGATGCTGTAATCCAAGCAACAATCGCAGTGATGGCCCTATGTCCTAAAAAATCATCCCTGCTGCTCATTTCCACTCATGCCCACCCAGATTGACACTTGTTATAGTCCCTTCAAGATCAACTCATCTGAGGAAGTAAAAGCCCCTTTGGAGCATCGGGAACTGATTGCCTTTAGAGTCAGCCTGTGCACTAGAGCCAAGCTCTCCTAAGCTTAACAGAAGTTCTCTGTCTCAACAGATTAAAGGTAAATGGACTGCACTTGGCCCTGCCAGTTCTCCGAAGGTAGAAGATTTTCATTCTTAAAACATAGTTCATGGTGGGGATCTGTAAATTCCATTGAAAAACTGAATATTTAGCCCAGTTGTTTCCATCAGAGCATCCAGCCGATTCAAGTTTGCTTGGTTAATAGACTCCACATTCATGAATTGAGTCTGGACCCAAAGTATTTGTGTTCCTGTTTCATTACATAGGCTCAAGGGGGTGTGTTGAGATGGGATTGATTCTTTAAAATCCATGGTGACTACTAGGGAGGAAACAAAAATATCTAGTCTAGCAGATGCTGGTGTGTAGATTTATGACATATTTAATAAACACTTAGACATCGTGGGGTTGGATTTCAAAGAAGGACTAGATGTCTATTACAGAAGTTTGCATTACTTCTATTCAATAATGACAATTCTAATGCAGAATTACCTGTGGTTGTAGCAGCAGCAGAAACTGCCACCTGCTAAGCAATTCTAATATTCCAGGCATATGTTTAGTGCTTTACATCATTATTTCATTTATTCTTCTCATAAGTTCCATGAGCTTTTTACTACATGCATCACGTTTTAGATTAAAAAAAAAAAAAACTTATCTGAGGAATGAGTAACTTAGCTCAAAGAAGCCAAAAAAACTCGTCAACTCACCCAGCTGGTCATGGGGTAGAGCCCAGGTGCAAAACAGAATAGATTGCCCCTTCGTGTGTACATAAGAGCCACACTGTTATCTCCAGTATTAGCTAACATTAGCTAACACTTTGGGACACTTAATTTTAGGCACTTTTCTAAAGCACTCTGTAAGTGTTCATCTATTTATTCTTTACCACACTGTGTGAAGTAGATATTACTACTGCCCCTCTAGAGGAGGAAACTGAGGCCCAGGTCCTACAACTAGCTAGCATGTCGTAAAGCCAGAGCTGAATTGCTTCTAAAAAGAAGAACTTAATACGTTTTTTTTAAATTTTTCATTTTAAAATTTTTTTAGTTGTTGATGGACCTTTATTTTATTCATTTATTTATATGCAGTGTTGAGAATCGAACCCAGTGCCCCACACATGTGAAGCAAGCACTCTATCGCTGAGCCACAACCCCAGCCCCTCCACCCCCGAACTTAATTCTTTATAGTAGATCTTCCCCTCTGAAGTACCAGAAAACATTGCAACATAATCATCCCTACCATTGATTAAGGTTTTCTTTTACCTTACAACTATTTTACCTGTATGGACTTCTAAGTGTGAAGAACCAACTGATTATAAAAAAGGAGAATGTTATTCCCACTACATGAGAAAGATTCATCTGGCCAAGCTGGCATACTAGAAATTACACAGCCTTCCTTCTTTAAAATGATCATTACTTATCTTCTTAACACTCTAAACCATCAGAGAATTGACATCTACTTAATGTCACTATTCCTACAAAACAACTGATTCCACAATGAAAACAACTGTTCCAAGAAGTTACTCAGGCTTCTACAAGAATTGTCTTCCCCTTACTAGTAGTAATGTGTATTTCTATGGCATGAACTTATCTCCCATTGAAACAAATCCTTTAATTATCATCAGTGACATTTACAATAAATTTATGCGGTATTCTTTTGTCAGAATAACTTGATAATTCCTGTGACTTTCAGTGCCATGTAGATAGTATGACTCAGGACACTACAGTCTCCTTGAAACCAAACCTAAATTAAACAAAGCGCTTAAAGCTAGAAAAATGGCTAGGGACCTGGAATATATCTATATCAGAGAGATATATGAGAAGCAAACAACTAGGTTTTGAGGATGCTAAACCCACCTGAATTTAGGACTGGATTTAGAGTGGGTCTAGATCCACATGCAGAGGAACAAAACTGTAGGACAGGCAGAAATACAGGTGTATTTGAAATGTGAACAAAGCGGTCACTCGATATTAACTTCATAAATTACACAATTTTTTCCATGAACATTTTATATATTAAGTTATATATTAAGTTAAGCAGCCCTAAAGTTAGTGTGTTTGTGGCCATATGGCCCTTTTGATTATAATTAATGTCCATACCTAACATATTAGAGTGACAAAGATTTTCATCTCCAAGCTCTGCGGTGTACCTTTTGCCTTTGACTGCCCAAGACTCCTCCCAGTGGAGTGTACTCCATCCACTCGGCTTTCACCTCTGGACAAACTTGTATTCCCATGCAGGAGTGATAGCTCTTTCCCTATTTTGCTGTGTTGATCACCTGAGCATCAACTCAAGCTCCAAACATCAACAGCCAAGCACAATGATTAAAAAGCAAACTGAGAGCAGAATATAATGGAATGGGCTAGATTTGGGATTGGATTCAGTGATAGGGAAGTAATCCATAGATATTTTATTTCCTAAATGGCCTCCTATTGGATAAACCCTTCTATATTCCTCTTCACCCAACTATCTTTCTTTTTAAGTATTTTATTTTAAATGTTGTTTTGGAGAAGAGAAGATTTTTTGATGGATAATCTAGAAATCTATAATACTGGGCTTTAAGGCAAGAATGCTGGAAAGCAGATTGCAACCAATCCCTAGGCAAGGATAGGGCTGGGAGCCAGGCAGATCTATCAGCTTAATACTTCTTAGCCCATAATTATGCCTAGAACTGCATGAGACACAGTGTAGTGTAGAAATTTTAACTCAGGGCGGATACATAGCTCAATGGTAGAGCACTTGCCCAGCATGCATGAGGCCCTGGATTCAGTCCCCAGTATCACAACGAATAAAAAAAGAAACAATGAAAGTTTGACTTATTTGTCCTTACTCTCTAATAATTGAGTCTGAAGGAGAAAGAACCGCCTATTTGAGGAACTTTTAGTCATGAAAGACTTGCAGGTTGAGGTTCCAGTTGCATTATGTTTCAATGTCACATGTGCTGGCAACATGGTGGTGACCTGAGCTTGGTCTGGAAGGGTCTTGAGGATGAGATATGATCAGTAGGTCAAGGGAAGGCTCCAGGGATGGTGGTGTGGACCTGACTGGAGTAGAGTGTTAACAAGGAAAAGAGAGGGCATCAGGCAGAGATGGGGTGACCAATGGGGAGCCACAGAATGTGTGTGAAAAATGAAGTGACAATGTTTTCACTGCCATTGTCTCTCAGCATTATATGAATCAGATGTTCCCTGCCTCAGTGCCTTCTCTGAACCCAGATAAAATCCTTATCCTTAGATAGACGTTCTTTTCTGGCTGTTCCTGTGATCGACTGTGTAGAAAGAATGCTTACTGAGCAGGAAAGATCTAGCCCAAAAAAGGAAGGCTATTCTGACAGTGAAGAAAAAGTGTTTCCCTTTTTCTCTGTCTTCCCAGTTTTAAAGTCTAATTGTAAGACCAGTTTTTGCCATTCCATTAGAATCAGAGGCAGGGAATGAGCAGGGAAACTTGAAAAATACATATGCACTTTGAATTTCGTGACTAATGGTTCTCCTTGCTTGCTTTCATTCTGCTGCTAATTGGCTGGAGGCTACTGGGTTGCTCTGAGACCCTGTGTCTCTCCAACCCTCTTAACTCAGCTACAAATAGCTTCATAAAAATTTGAACCCCAAATTCCGAATCTTGCTCACCCCTTAGGCAGGTAAAATAAACTGCACAGATTATTATTTTTTCACCACAAAGAATTATTTCCCTCCTACTCCTGGACAATACGTTAAGAAGACAACTGCACCCCCTTTCCTCACAGTTGACATTTCTCAATTTCCAGAGAATGGGTTTCTATTGTTTCTCTTAAAGAACACGGAGGTCCAGATGAGGCATTTCGTCAGCTGCACATTCTTAAAAGTCTCCAGAATAATGAAGCATATTGAGTTAATTTATCTGTCTCTCTTGCACTGTGTCATTTTGTGTCGACAAAACTGAAAATTCTCTTTTCCTCACCAAGTTGGGGTGTCGGGATAATTGATTGTTACCAGTCTGTGCTGTTGGTAGACAGGATAACACCAGTGCCTCTAGAGAACAGGTGAAAACTAAACTCTGTCCCCCGAGGCCAATGAAATAGCTATTTGGTCCCTTGTGTGAAACTTCCTAATAACTTAACTGGGCAGCCTCTGGGTCCCTGGAGGGTTTCTCCACAAGAGTATTCCCTCTCTTTGTTAAGATTGCTTATTAAAAATGATTTTATAATGAAGTTGCCTCAAATAGCAGCTCTTTTCCTGGTTGTCCTTGAAGCTGTGGTGAAGAATCTTAGAGACAACTGTCTAGGGTTTTCCTCCTTGTTAAAAACTTCTCTCCTACCACTGTTACTCTTGATTTTTAAGGAGACAAAGTCTAACTGACACAAGTCCCTCTCCGGTTGATTATGTCGCTTAAAACACCTTGCAAGGCGTCATTGGTAGTTTAGCTTGTCGTTTGGGCTCAGGAATCGAATTGATCTCCTTGGATTGAGGACATTTAAGTCTGCAGTGGAAACCAGACTGGCGGGCTTCCTCGGGAGAGCGCAGCGGCCAAGGAGCGCTGTTGCTAACTCAGCCTCGGACTCCATCAAAACACTGATTTCCAATGATGTCTTCTCTTTGGTACTAGATTTCTCCAATTTGTAAGCTATGCACTTTCCTGGGATTGCCACAAAAAAAAGGAATCAAAGAATTTTAAAAAGGGGTGGGGGGATCACCCTCCCTCTTTGCTATCCATGCACTGTATAAATCCAGAGACTTCTTAATCCATGTAGACAATGAGGAGGAAATTCAAGTTTCTGTTGTCCATATCACCACTTTGGCCTTTTGGCTTGAAGGGGCTTACATATGTTGATATATTTAACATGAAGGATGATAAAGCAGATGCCAGTAAGGGTCACCATCAGAAATATCTGCCTGTGACTTACCTTCCTGGTAGCCAGGCAATCTCAAGCAACACAGGAACAACAAGACATATATAGTTGTTAACGATAAATTCAGTTTGAGGTGTTTTTCTTACTTGAAGACTTATCAGGTGGTGAATCTGCAGAGTACTCCAGTTGTGGGTTGGCACTCCTTTTGCTTTGCAATGTGAATATAGTAGGACAGCAGCAGTTAGGATCACCATTGTGAATCTTCCAGTGGGAAGATCAGAGTCTTGGTGGGTTATACTGAATACGTGCCTAGAGTAACTAACTATATGATAGATAAGTCAGTCTGCTTCACTAGAGTATCCATTTTACTACCTGTGTGTATCCCATAACATCTTATAAACCTCAATATATAGAGTAAAATATATTTTAAAAAGAAAAAAATACCTTGGCTAAATTCTATTCTCTGAAACCAGGTGTATTAGAAAATACCACCCTTACATTTAGCAATTCCTACTACCCTCTCCCCCAGTTTAAAAAAAAAAAGTGGGGGAGGGGGTAGACTATGGCCTCCCACTGTCAGGAGGATCTTCTTATTCCACTCTTTAGAACCTTCTAGGGCTTTCCTTTGCCTAACCTTTTTAGGACGGCACTCAAGTTCTTCTCAACCTGACCCTAATCTTTCTGCTGCTCTTTTCGTGACTTTTACCAAGCAGGCAGTTGTTGCCATCTTCGGCAATCAGTTCTTGGGAGATTCCATGCATGGGCATACTGCCCTTATATCTCTTGGTTCTTGTTTGTCCCAGAATGTCCTTCGCCACCTTCTACACCTGTAGAAGTCTTTCTGCTCCACCATAAGCCAATACAAACAGCTCTGCCATGCAAAGCCCTTTCCAACCTTACCTTGATTATCGCTGCAGCTCCTCTACCCCCAAAGTATTGTAAAATAATGGTTTATGTATCTTTGTCCCACTAGATATATCTCTTATCTTTGAGAAAACTAAGCAGGATGGTCGATATCTACTATGTGCTCAATTAACATCTATAGATTTTAAGTGTCAGACACTATTTTAAGACCAGACACTATTCCTACACATTTGAGCTGGCGGACGGCGGGGTTGGCGGGGTGGGGGGGGGGGGTGGCGAGGAATATTAATCTTTTAACGGGTAACAGCCATTCAAAATTATACTGAGATTTATTATTCAATATTATATTGTGAGATTTATATAAACCAACAGTACAACTCAAAGGGCTTCTTCATGCATAAGAATTTATCGAATGTTTTTAAGTTTCAGTTTTAGGGCTCATTGTTTTAAAGTTCCCTTCAGCAGTTTAAATCAGAGTCAGAATCTCATCTAGAATTTGAAAAAATACTTGAAAATCTTGCTAAAAATAAAGCATATGTCATTTTCTGGAGTGACTGCTCACACACCATTTGGTTTCATTATCAATTCGAGGTTTCTGTATACCAGATGATCAAATCTATAGAGTAAAAAAGGTAAAGGAACATCTTAAGTTACCGTTGTCACCTATGTCAATCCAAAATAGAAAACTACCTATTAGAGAAGAGAATTGGCCGGTTCCAAGAACGGAGGATATAGTATCCAGGGAGATATCCTATATTTTTCCAGTCTATAGAGGGAAAAGCAATCCTAAAATGTTAAACAGTTTCTAAAGTAGATGTTCTGGTCATCACAGGTGACTTGCTGAGTTTTAAGGTAAATCCTACAAAGAAATGAATGACATTTATTTGCTTCAAGGTCAGAACATGTGACACTCCTCTGTTTTATCTGGTCTGGCGTGTACACGTTTCCCTACTTTTCCAGGGCCCAGTGATTTCAACGCTATTGCACTTTTCCTTGGACTTCTTTTAAAAATGCCCTTTAAGCCTCTCGAACAGCTTCCTCCCTACTTTTGTTTGTAACTTTTTCTTGAGTCAAAACAGGAGGAGCAGAATTATCCCCTGCAGTATCAATTCCTTGAGTAGAAACCTTGCTTATAAATGAGAGGATGAGATGTGACCCAATAAAAGAATCTATTTTAATTTTAATTTATTTCCTGGTGGCCTTTTATGCCTCCTTAGGCGATGACCTAACCAATTCTGTCTTAACACTGATTTTTTTTTCTTCCAAGGTCAAAAAGCACTTTGAAATTATTGTACGAGGAGAGTAAATGTTTCTGTGCCTGTCATGCAAAGTCCCTCTCTTCACGTGAAATTTAAATCCTAGCTTTCTCATTTCTTCGCAGTGATTCTTCCTTGCTTAGGCATCTCTTTAGCAAACTCCTTGAGAGCAGATGCAGGTGAGCAGGACAGAGTCAAAGATCTTTGGTCCTTCTGGAGTTGATTTTTTGGCTAGAGAGGCCGTCTCTTACATGCTCTTTCGCCCCTTTCCCCTCCTTTCTCAGATGGGAGTCGTTATCACAGTGAGAGGAACCTTCTTCATTCTGTGCTGCTGTGTCACACAGCAAAATATAAACAAAGCAGATACTTTCTTGGAAGGCCGCTCAGCTGAAGGTTTGCAAGGATGGAAAGAAAAGCAATTGTGGGATCAGATAAGTCCATGCCACCATCCCTCCCCACTCTCCTCCCTTCCCCTCCCCCCCAAAAAGAGTTCCTTCTGATATTTTTCCAATCAAAAACTTTCCCTGGCCTGATTTGTGGAAGTTACCTAATCCTTGTATAATTGGGGTGATTTAAAAGACGGGAAGATGTTCTCATTTTCATTATGGGAGTCACTCGGGGACAGTATCATTTAGAAGAATATGTTTTTATTGCCCTAAATTACTTTACCTGAAATTCTATTGATGTGTTTCTCTTAGGTTGGATTTCTAGTGAACAGAATGACCAGTGTGGGTCTCATTCTCACAGGTTCTCATAGGGTTCAAGCTACTCTTAAATGGTTAGTGAGTTTACCCTCATTCTACTCCAGAGTCTCACTTCAAAGGAAAAATTCTGGAGGGTTGAGTGAATATGCCCTGAAACACAGAAGAGCCCACTGCTTGCACTGTGCATCTGCACACGGCCACAACCTCACATCAAGTTTCTCATATTGTGCCATCAACATTAATTCAGCTCACTTTGTACTGCCAGACTTAGAAACTTCTAGAAGCAACCCTCTTGGCATAAAAACAGTTGCGTCTACCTCACACTGACTAAAGTAAGGGTCTATCAGATTCTCATTCTCATCTAAAATGCATCCTTATTCCAACTAGTCACTACACTCAAGTATCTTTGAATAAATGGTTGTTATCTTTGATTGAGTTTCCCAGAGAATAGACACTGAGACTCTGCAATTTGCAAAAAGAAAGTTTGGGGGTGCTCATAGGCACAACACCTGTATGGTATGGGGGGATCTATACTGGGCAGGAGAACTTGAACTGTCAAGCAGTTGTAACCTAAGCTTCTGCAGATGCCAAAGGAAGATCAGAAGTGGGGATGGCCTTTCACTGATGTTCCAAATTGAGGCAAGAGGGCTGGATCTCTTACTCTGCATCAACCAGCCGTTGGAGGCCAGCTGCACCCAAGAACAGACAAAACTTCAGGCAGGGCAGCTCCCTTTAGCTAATGGCAAACTCAGGAAACAACTCAGCTGTGAGCCATTGGCAGTCACCACTCTGGGCTCCAGCAGAGAGTGAAGATCTCCGTCCTAAAGGGTAGGATCTGGTGGCAGCACCACAGCATTCATCTTGGCAGGGAGCATAAATGGACACCAGTTTTAACATTTGTGGAAAACATTTTCTTTCTTTAAAATGACACACATTTTATTGCTTAGCTAGGACTTAAATTAATAAAATATATGCTTGGCCTCAGCATTATGGTATACCAGAATTGCAAATGCTGAATAAAAAAAAATGTTTTTCTGTTGAATAAGGTCCTTCGTTAGGATTCCTGGTCCTGGATATGTGCATTATAAATCATATGTGTGTGCAATTCCATATAATGTTTTATTTTTCTACCCATGGACATTCCAGAGCGTTAACACATTTTTCTCAATTATAAAAATAAATAACACATTTCCAGTTATTTGGGCTCATGTAAAATGTATTCATATAGAAACAAAGAGAATGCCTGCAAAGATCTACTTATACATATTACATGTTACTTCTCAGATTTTGACAGTCTGCTACAGTCTTATAATTGAGATTGCAGCATCTAAAATATTTTTGCAGGTCCTATTTATGTGCATAGTTTTCTCCCTTTTTAGTGGTTTGTAAGAATCCACCTTCTTTTTTCCCTTTTAGCAACTACTTGTAAATAAAGCCAGAATTAAGGAGATTAGTGGTGGCTGTCAGAGATGGGAACCATTATGAGCTAATGATCCTATCCCCCAACTGTTGTATAGGAAGCTTCTCAATTATTGGTAATAATAAAGCACACAATTAATTTTAGTTTCATTCCTCACAGTCTTGACATAGCCTCTGATTTAGTGAAATCTGACTTCAATTTTACTTCTAAGAATGGGAGATCCTATTACTAGGAAATTAAACCAAACCATCTTCCTGGAGTGTTGTGTATTGAAGGAAAGAGCTAAGTGTTTTTTCCTTCCATAATACATCTCCCCCACAACATCCCAACATTCTAGAGGCCCAAGTTTGTTTTGCTCATCTTTTCAGATATTCCTGGGATTTTCACAGTTCAAAATACACCCATTCCCCCAGGGACCACAAGCCCCAAACACCTTGACAAGGGCTTTCAGTTTCACAGGTGCTGGAGTTTCAGATAAATCTCTGAACCTCTAGGGTTCAGATAGAATCGGGGTTTATCTAAATGGAATTAAATCTTCTGTGGATTTCCAGTGTTTCGTTTCCATGCCTATGCTTTGGAAAAGAGGGAGCCCTTTCAGGTTGATAATGAAGTTAATTCAGATGATTCTCTCTCTCTCATTCAAAAAGAATTAATAGATTGGAAAAATGCTTTACCAGGTCTAAAAGCGTCAACATTTCTAACAGCTTAAATCTGGGAAAATCCCCAGCCCTTCATTTGGAGATCCCTGTGAAAGGAATTCTGAAGCTGCTCTTGGACATCAAGGCAGTTTGATCTATTTTGCCCTGAGTACTACTATAATAATTACAAGGTCCTGGGCAGATAGCTGCTTTTGAAGGGGCAAAACTCAATGGTTGGACTATCTCCCAGATTTCACTCTTGGGAGAGGAATTCCATGTATTCTATATCGAGTGACCCATCTAAATCTGCCATTTCACAGATTAAGTCTGACCCAACCCATCCAATTGCAGGCATTGTGCAACTGCGCCTCTTCTTTACAACACATTCAGATCGTGCACATTACAGGCGTTTTTTATATAAAGGTAGCTAATGAGCTGAAATGTAAAATAATTGCTATTTTCAATGGACAAGATGAATCTGATCCTTAATTTTTTCCTGGAAAAAAAAATAACCCCCCCCCCTTTTTTTTTGGTGCCAGAATTTCAGTGAATGATTCACATTACTGTCAATTACACGCCCTTATGGATTACAGCCACTAGGCAACTGTCCAGGAAAACACAAGTCTGAAAATGCTTCTGTTTTAAGAAAATTAAATTCATGGTTGCTCCTCCTGTGGGCATGTGTGCAGCAGGCAGGAAGCCTCCACTTTCCTGCCAAGGAAGGGATAAGGCCTTGCCCACTTTATCTGGATTAAGTAGCCACTCTGACATCTTGAGATCTTGATACTAGTGCCAGGTGCAGGCCTCGGTTTTGGTTTCTAAATAGTCTTTATTTATTTATTTATTTTATTTTGTTATGTTGGTGCGTGTTACAAAACACAGACTGGTGTTATAAAACAGGATTTTTAGTCATGAGTCACAGCAGTTGCCTGTGTGTTACCAGTGAGGCCTCCTGGAGCTGAATGGAGAAACTGTTCACCTTCCTCTTCCCAAAAGTCAGTCAAAGACAGTTTAGCACTCTTAGCAATATTTCCAAAGACGCCCTCGTCCCACATTCCACTAAATTTTTCTTTCTTTTTTTTTTTTTTTAGTGCAAGTGGAGCTACCACTAAAAATGCTACATTTGCTCATGGGCTGCTTGACGGTCTAGAAAATCCAGCTTGTATGTAGGTAAAATAAAGGCCATTAGTCAGATGTATTTCCCCCGGAATGTTGTAAAGTTTAACAAAATCTCTTTAGAGCGCTCAGTTAAGGTTGCCTAAATCATTTACGCATTTGGGAAAACTATGAGAACGGCAGGATATTTTTCCGGTTCTGAGCCTTTTACTACATTTATATCTGATTCATAGAATCAGACATTTCGGATAATGAAATATTTAGTAGCAAGGAAGCTTGGCCTTATCTGAAACATTATCTGTGTTCCAGATATTTTATGTCTAAGTAATGTTAGCATCTGGAAGAAATATTTACAAGACAAAGGATTGTGAATTAAGTGAAATCAGTTTCACCTTGTTTAGATGCTGATTCAAGCCAAAAGCTGAAAGGAAAAAATATATTATAAATGACTAATGAAATTTGAATATGGACTGCTATTTTATTTGATAAGGAGGATTTTTAAAAAATATTATCAGATATGACAATGGCATAGGAGTTTTTCTTAAGAAAATATCTGTATCAGAAATGAAGACTGCAGAAGTTATGGATGAAATGACAAATTAGCTGAGATTTACTTTAAAATGCTCCAGAAAAAAGTATGTTAGAGAGGGGCAGGCAATGGGTAAAGCCAGAGTAGCAGGGGCAGGCGTCTGGGGTAGGAACATGGGAATGGATTATACTACTGGGTTTTTGTATAAGCTTGAAAATTTTGAATACATTTACTTTTTTCACCTCCTTGTTGTCTGTGATTTATATGATGATAATTTTTTACATTGGAGGCTTGACCACTTTGAGTAATCAGCATTTATTTTATGAAGAAGAGGTGACAAGGATGAGCATATCAATTTCAGGAAGTAGGCAGTGGTCACTTAAGTTATATACAATCCTTGTATTTCTATATAAATTATGTACTGATTGTTAGTATACAAGTAAAAAAAAAACTACTTTTTATATTAAGGTTGCTTGACCCTTCATTTCTGGTAGCAAAAAGGGAAAAGCATTAATTACTCTTGTTCTTGAATCTTCTCCATGTTAATATGGTCATAAAAGCCTAGATCTCTGGTAGAATGGACCAGAGAGTTCATCTGGTGATCCTTACTTCCCATTTCATAGAAAAGGACATTTTCTCAGGGAGGTGTAGAGTGTCTTGTTCAGAGTTAGTTCCAGTTGCTTACAGATGTGGAAGCAAGACTGGAGCCCTTCAAAACCAGGACCCTTTCACACTTTATCAGGCTGCCTCAATCTTGTCCTTTAAAATGCTCATTAACAATCTATCCTCTGGGGATCAAAGTGGTTTTCTAAATCCAGACCAGTGACTGCAGGTCATATGTTCACTCCAGGTTGTGTGGCCCCAAATTATCTTTTCTTTTATTGAACACCATTTCCAAGTTGTGTGATATGTCCCAGAAGTGATCATTTTGCCTTCTGTTCTTGTTCATGCTGGGCAGCAGGCTTGCAGTAGCTTCTCCTCCTCTGGCTTTCATGGACTTCCTGTCAGGGACAGGTCAATATGCTCAAATGACAATCTAGGCTTGGCTGAGGGATTCCACAAGGACCATCAGCCACTTCTCAGTGCCTTTCTGACAGCCTGTTGTAGATTAAGCTGAAATTCCAAGCATCACATTTGAAACAGGGTTTTTTTTTTTCCAAAGAGAAAAATGTATCCTATTTAGCATTCTTAAACAAAATTATTTAAACACAAACTTACCCTCCAAAATGTTATCTTCTCTACATTTAATAGAAGCTCACTGAAATCAAGTAGATCAGGCTGGCATTTATAAAATAATTTTTACAACTGGAAAAAAATGTGTTTCACAAATTTTACAAAGAACAACCCTCTGAGTTCTAAGAACATAGATATATAATTATTAGAAATACATCCAGAAGGGCTTTGCCCAGCTGATGTGACCTGTGGGGAGACCAACCCAGAGGTGGGTCTTCATTTTCATGACCATTGTTCATAATTCTGGCTTCTCTAGTCTACAGGATGCTAGGAGAATGCAAATTTACATTTAATTTATTCATTCAGGAATCCCCCTGATCTTTCTGCCCTCCCAATGTGTGTGGAAAGCACCAAGGACAAGAAAGAAAAGATGGAATCTCCCTACATAAACCCTGTCTTTCTCTCCCTCCTTTTCCCCTTCCCCCTCCTCCTCCTTGTCCTCTTCCTCTTCTTATTCCTCTCCCTCCTCCTCCTCCTTTACTTCTCCTCCTCCTCCTTCCTTTTGGAGGAGGTAGGAGTAGAAAGAAAAATACACAAATGTACAATATAAATGTTTTGGATACAGGGGCTAAGGAAAGAAGTGACAAGGGACCTACCCCTGGTGGCTCCTGGAAATCACTGTGGATGAGAGAAGGCTAAGCAATATTTCTGAGCATGAAGAGAAGTGAAGGGAGAATGCAGAGAGCATTCCAGACAGCATACATGGAAATATGATGTACAGAGGTAGCTTATTTGATTCCAAGGTATACTTTATCCTGAGGATCTAAAAGCACATTTCAGTTTCCTTTTTTCTATTCAATTATACATTCTAAAAGACTTTGCTCAATTTACTTACAACTTAAGATAATAATCCTGCCCAGGAGTCAAAGACTGCCCAGATGAAAACATGGAAGGACCTGGTTTCCATTTCTAGTTCCCACAGAAATGTTTTTAAGGGAGCCGAACATGGGCTCAGCTTCTCTAGAATTGGCTCTCTTGTCTATACAGGGAGGTTCACTCCTTTTCTGGCCGGCAAAGGCAGCATAATACAACTGGGGAATAGCTCTTCTTGTCCCCCAGGAGCAAAAGAATAAGCTTCCCATGGTTTTGTTCATGGAAATATGGTTTGTCCCATTGTCCAGAATTGTTTTTTGTGGATTCCTGGTTGGCAGTTGTCATGGAGAGGCTTGTTTCCTGGAGATTTGGCAGAAGCATCATAAGCTACAGCTGGACCCACTAGGGTACCCAGATCCCAGATGAGAGGAAGAGGGAGGCAGGGAGACTGAGGGAGTGTATAGGTAGCTCTGGAACTCACCCAGGCCCTTCTTTAATGAGCCAACATCCAACCTGGCAATCTGAAGACAAGGTCTTTTACTTTGTACAGGAAACCCTGGAGATTTGTGGTTTCTAATATTCACGGCACTGTGTGCCAACCCACATGGCTAATTCTGCAAGCAACTAGGGCTACAGAACATGACCCATATTTCTCACAAATCCCACTATTCAATGGTCTTTATATTCTTGTTGTTATACCAAGAAGACAGTCTCTAGTGGGCAATAATTTTACTTTCCTATTACTTTGTATCTGGGTCCCAAACCAAGCGCTTTCCTCTTTCCCAGCTTGAGTGGTATTTTTATTTTAGTGCAAGCCACCAGTAATGAGGGATGGGGAGATGATCTCTTAGCCTCTTGGGGTGGGGGTGGGGTCATTAGATTTATGCTTTATTTTTCCTTTGTTTTTGACTCCATCTCTAATTTGGTTTGGCTTACATGGGTAGACCAGGAGATACCTGCCCAGTGGATTCCATCCAATTTGCCTCATGTGGTGGACTGCATTGTTTATATGAGATACCCAAATAGCATGTGTTGTGCAATCCTTAACTAAGTTATATTCCAAGTACTTGGTTTCAAAGAATCTTGCAAATGAGAGGAAGTTCACCATTTTATGAGTTTGATTACTGTTGCAAAACAAAAAAAAAATTTAACTATCTCAGGGGTAAATGATTAAATGATTTAAAGATTCCTCTTTAATCTCTACCTATTTTGTAGAGGATATCTGTTTGTCTCTTTTATTCTAATTAATTATAGTAAAATGCACTTTGATATATCATACATAGATGGAGTATAATTTCTCATTCTTCTCGTTGTACATGATGTAGAATCCCACCAATCTTATAGTTCATATGTACATAGGGTAATAATATCTGATTCATTCTACTGTCCTTCCTACCGAATACTCCCTCCCCTCCCTCACTCCCCTCCACCTAATCTAAAATAACTCTATTCTTCCCCAGCTCCCCTCTCTTATTTTGAATAAGCATCTGCATATCAGAGAAAACATTAGGCCTTTGGTTTGGGGAGACTGGCTTATTTCACTTAGCATGATAGTCTCCAGCTCTATCTATTTACCAGCAAATGCCATAATTTCATTCTTATTTCCATTTTCTTTATCCATTCATCTGTTGAAGGGCACCTTGGTTGGCTCCATAGTTTAGCTATTGTGAGCTGAGCTGCTATAAATATTGATGTGGCTGCATCTTAATTTTATATACATATATTATATCTTTTGCTACATTGTAAATGCCTTGAAGGCAAGATGGGTATCTATTTATTTTTATGTGCCTTCGAACCCCTGGAATCATCATCTAAAGAAACAAGGCAGATGGGTATGCACCCTGGACTGGGGCTCAGAGGGCCTGAACTAGAATCCTGAATCTAGTGTCTCCTGGCTGTAGGAGCTGGTGAGGCTCCAGCTGGGCCTGTTTTCCTCACAAGTGAAGTAATAATTCCCAAGGCCACCCTTTTCTGATGGCTCTGATTCTCAGAGCCATCTAGATCTTGACTTAGAACTAGAGTTATTTTGGTTTTTATCACTGATTTTTTTCTCTGTTCCTATATTTCAAAAACCACTCATCTAAATTTCTCCAGTTTGGTAGAAGTTATTGATTTTACCTCTATAACACATCTAAAGGAATCCTGAATGAGAAGTTACTGTAAATTACTATTATAACCATTAAGTGTTAAGTTCCTTAAGGGAATTATTCTCCAATCAGAATAAGAATGGCTTAATCTATTTTCTTTAAATCTATTTTCAAAAAAAAAGAAAGAAGAAGAAGAAGAAGAAGAAGAAGAAGAAAGAAATTAAACAAGCAAGAAATTCCCGAAAGAGGTGAGGTATATTATTGTGGACTCTAGCACCAATGCCAAAAATACATGTGGAAGATTGACAGATCTATGGTTCTGTGTCTAGAGTTAGAAGTGCTCTCCTTTGCTTTTCTTCAGTTTATATAGGTAAAATCTAATCAAAATTAGCATCCAGGGAGGCAGAGAAGGTAGAGATGATGGGAGCGTGACCTACTGTAGAAAGCTTTACATGTTGACTCTGAGTGTCATACATTCTATCATTAACTCATTGAGGACCTACAATATACCAGACATTTTGCATATTGCAGACATTCTGCAAGGGGCTGCTACTTGCTAGTTGTATTGACAGTACTGGTTTGGCCTCTTCTTCTTCCTTGTTTCCCTGGAGTTTTTAGTACATGGAAGCTTCAGGTAAGAATTCTTAAAGCAATTAGCCTCTAAATGTTGTGTATTGTACCCTGTGGTCTCCATCTGCTCCCAGGAAAGAACTTGCTAGGCCTGAAGGGCTAATACAAAGCTGTCTAAATGCTAGGGCCTTGCCATGAGTAGCCAGGTTAACTGTTCACCCTTCTGATCCTTGCACAAATATACTTCACGTCTTCAGCGACAGGGAATTTGTAATCAGGAAATATTGCCATGAATCCGGTACAGTCCATTCTCAAGACTTCCTTCCTTTACTGTTCCGATGCATTCAATAAATATCAATTTATGAATCCGTACTAAAAGCCAAGCACTGTGTGGATGCAAGAGATGCAGTAAATGGCAAACACGTGCATTAGTTCCCTATCACTTCTAGAATAAATCACCATAAAGTGGTCTTTAAAACAATACAAAATTATTCTCTTAAAGTTCTAGAGGTCTGAAGTTCAAAATCAAATTCGCTGTGCTAACACTGAGGTATTGGCAGGCCTAGTTCTGGAGCCTCTAGCAGAAAATCTGCCTCCTAACTCTTCTAGCTTTAGAGGCCACCTGTATTCCTTGCCTAGTGGCTCTTTTGTCCATCTTTAAAGTGAGTGACATGGTATCAATGAACCTGCTCCACAATCACATCACCCTCTGTGTCTTTCACCCTCCTGCCTTCCTCTTCAAAGGACCCTGTGATTATACTGAGCCCATCCAGATCATCCAGAATAGTCTCCCCATCTCAAGATTCTTAATTATGTCTATAAAGTCTCTTTTGCCTAAAGTAACATATTCACAGGTTCCAGGAATTGGGATGTAGACATCTTTTTTGTGTGGGGGTGTGGGGGTGTGGGGTTGGAACATGGTGACGTTATTCAGCCTACTGTGACAAGGAACACAGCATTTCAAATTTCAAAGAGCCTAGGTTCCAGTTACACAGCAAAGAACAAATGGGTTAGGATTTTATTGCTCCTTTGTTTACATGCCTGCTTGTTTTTGATGTTTTATTCTAGCTATGTAGTTTCACTGGAAATAAATTTGTAAAATAAAATATGGGAAACAGTTATATTCTGTTATATTCAAACCATGTCAAGCCTAAAAATAAATCTTCCTCTTATAAAACTCTACCTCTAAAACAAATAGTTAACTGTACCATCAAATATTTTAGTGTATAAATTCAAATAGTTGCATTATCCCTATTTCAGGATGAAAAGATTGGAATCTTTATTTACAATGGGAAGAATAAGACTTCTCTGTCCTCAGCTTGTGAGAAACTTTGATCAACAAGTCTTTATTCTGAAGTTCCTGGGATTCAAATGATAAACATTCTAAATTCCAACCATCCAGGAAGGCAGCTTTCATAGGAAAAAAGAGAAGCCACATCCTCATCTGAAGTTTGGCTACAGAGGTCAGGTCTCTTGGTGGGATTCATGATCTTGTTGAGATTTTGACTATCCCTGAAGCTCTTGATAGTTTTGAAAATCCAAAAGTGAAAAACAATATGCTAGGGTATCAGAAACATAAATTATAACTTTAAGTAAATAAGAGTACCAACTTGGAAACACCATATCGGAGGCAAAAATGAAAACAGAGAAAGAGGAGGCGGGGTGGCTGCAGAAGGGCCTGAGAAGCAGATGCCATCAGACTCAAACCGAGAAGGCCATTGAAAGGGGACAGTGCCATGAAGAGTCAAGGGGCTTCTGAGGGATCACCAAGAGGCTCCACTCCACCTCTGCTTCCTACAAGTAATGTGGTCATAGGTGAGTTATTTAACCTTTTTGAGCCTCATCTGTAAGATAGGGAAAATGAGATCAGGTTGGAACAAGTACTTTCTTCCTCAGTGCCTGGATAATAGATGTTCAGTCAATGATGACAATCACTTTGTGATGAGGCTGAGGTTGGGCTGTCCTGTCCTAACCTTCCCCAACTAAGAGGTCACATGGTGCCCCTTCATCTTCTACTGTGTTCCTCCCACTGAAGGCTGCCCTTGACAATCACTTTGGCCAAGAGAAGACTCTGCTTTATAAATGTCTGATTTGCTTCATGCCCTGCGCATGCTTGAAAACACACACACACACACACACATACCCATGCACACGCATGTACTCTCTCAGAGGATGACTCTGTGTCTCACACATGGCAGCCAATTTTCCAAGCAAACTCAGGCACTAGAACAAGGGTTTGGGTTTTGTCCAATCAGTTGAGATTTGTCTGCAGGCTCATAGGTCATTTCCCCTAGCAAGCTAAAAAATTCACTTTCAAAGTGCTTTATAACCTGTAGAAACGAAAGCCCACAGTGTAACATCTCAGGTGAAAAATCCAATGTCACTCAGATCAGGCTTACTGGCTGAACTCTGGTGATTATGAAGTGAACTCTGTTGTTGGAAACCTGTGTGAGCATCAAAGTCTCTCATCACTTTTATTGGCAGGTGCCAGGGGCTCAGGCAGCAGAGGGCAGGAAGGGAATGCACCACTGAGCTAGTCAGAGACAATGGAGACGGGAGAATAAGAAGCATAGAGCATTTTGATTTTTCTAAAAATGGACCTATTTGTGGAGTGGGAAGTAATTAAAACTTATGGCCATGTGGTTTGTGTTAAATGTTAAGTGTTTCACAATGGTTAAATGTGTTCTGTGCACTTGATGGAAATGTAATTCTCTACCAACTAATTAAGGGGAAGAGAAAAAACATGGAAGGGATTAGTTTGCTAGAAAGAAAATGAAAACAAAAAAAAATATGTCATTTTACCCTTCTTCTCCATAGGGGACTTGGAGAAGATTTATTTTGGCTTTTATGGAAGGATACATTCCAGTCACAGAATCATGGAATTTCAAGATTAGCAGAGAATTGTGCATATCCACTCTAAACCCCTCTCTAGTGAGTAGCATGGGGGCCAAGAACTTGTCTAGAATATGTGATGCCCCCAGTGCTGCAATAAATAATAAATTTCCATATATTCCCAGGACCCACAACCATACATTAGTTTATAAACAAAACCTGCAGTAAAAGGTATTCACTCCTTCACTTCTTTTTAAGGCAGCCCATTCTATTTTTAAGACAATCTGGCTTTTAGCAATTTCTTCTGTCTACTAAGTAGGAAGTCTATCTCCTTCCACTCTCTATCCACTGGTCCTTGTTCTACCTTTCTTGATTATCTATTAATTATCTTTATTAACTTTACAACCGGAAATACTGAAGCTAAGATGGATTAAGAAATGTCTGCATCATTCCATAGCTATTTGATGGCACAGCAAGGACTTAAATCCAGGTCTGCCTCACTGTGAATCTCTCTTTCTTTCCATATGTCACCAAACTTTCACTCTAGGGAAGAAAACGGCTGCCTGCTATTTAGCACAGAGAACAAGCCGTGAGAAACCAAGGAGAGTGGTGTGTTCAGAGGAGGGAGAGAATATCAGTGAGTAGAGGAAAGGAGCAAGTGGAAACAAGAGCCCTCTCTGATCAGAGTACATGCTCCTAAGCCAGGCTGACTGCGGTTATCTCAGTGTAACTCACATCCAGCTATTGACAGCTTTCCACCTGGTGACATGCTTAATGGCCCATGAAATTCTAGCCCTCAGGGCTCAAGCCTGATATTTATGGTTCCCCACATAAACCTAAAGTGGATTGTAAATTTATCTCTCTCAGATTTAGGTGACTAAAATGGCTGTTCCCAACTCTGAAAGGGATAGTTGACTTTATGGACATGTTGTACCAACTTTAACAAAGATTAGGGTGGGAGGAGGGGGCAGAGGGCTGCTACTATTTGTGGGAATGATTCCAGAAGCCTCCTGGAGTGGAAGCCTTCTCCTGTACTAGAGGGTATTGAAGTTGGGGGAGGTGGAAGGGGGTTAGGTAGCAGGAAGCAGATGGATTTTGTGCCATAGAAAATAGTTGGATATTTTAGGTAACCCCAAATGATTACATCATAACAGAAAAATCATGAAGATTTGCAAACCAGCTATAAAGGGAAGTCGTTCAGCATAGACAGGAAATTCTCCCTAAGCTCCCGGGTATGCCAAACAGGTACTGATGGAGCTAGACCGGCATGCAGTGGGAGATGTCTGAATAGGAGCACACTATGTATGGAAGAAGAGTTCTTGCTCAAATCTGGATCATGCTTCCTGAGCCCTTCTCCAGAGGCCAGCCACATGTGGTTTCTATGTGGGTTTAGGCATACACACTTCAGATCTGACCTATCTGGAGACCAGCCTTCTCATCTCTTGCTTCTCTGAGGTGAACTGGCACTAGACGCTGGGTGTGACTTGTGTTTCACCAGCAGGTCCTGACATGTGAATTTAAGAGAAAACCTCCATATGTTTCCATGAAAAGATGGGGACCTAGTAACAACAATCCAAGTAATAATATTTCTTGTCCCATTTCTACTTCCCAAACACATGCATAGAAAATCTTCACTCTGCTCCAAAAGTTTTCTCTCTTCCCACTGAAGATCATAAGGGTTATAAGGAAGAATATATTTGGGATATAGTGGGACATGCTGGAAAGAACTGAGGGATGAGAGGCAAATAGATTCAGGTTAATCTTAGCTTTTCTATGCATGTGTTTGTGACTTTGGGCATAGAATCACAATCTCAGTTTTCTCATCCATCAAGTGGGGATGAAAATATCAACCAAAATATTGTTATGAACATGAATGACACCAACATTTGTAAAGTAGATTGATTTTAAAACTAGAATATTGTTTGCAAGGGGTTGGCCTTAATTCTGCCTTCATATTTGAAGATAATTTGTTTGGAAATCCAGCCAAGCACCACATCGTCCCCAACAGCCAACAGAAAATAGCAACCTCCTTCTGAGGTTGCTCTCTCTCCTGCTTTCATCCCACAGGAAGAGATGGTCTCCTCAGAGGGGTGCTGACATCCCCAGAAAGCTTTCTTATCCTTGCTTTCTGTCCCCATTTTCTGAGCTGTCCTCCCCTCAAGGGCAAAACAGTGGTTTAAACCATGTTTGGAAACAAATTCAAATGTGAGTGCTTTGAATGTGAGTGCTGAGTTGGGGGTGGGATTTTCAGGCCTCAGCTCTGTGAGTAACCTGAGGCTGGAATGCCCTCCTGAGGTCCATGTATAAAAGCCAGCAGCGTAAATAGGAACTGAGGCCGGAGAAAGCATAAATGTTCTCCCAAGAGTTCAATAGAGAAAGGCTTGTTTGATCCTCTCTAAGCTTCCTGAAACCGAGCTGAATATTTGTTTGTTTTGTGGTAGCTCAACTTTTTTTTTTCCTTCTGGTCTTTCAGTGCATGGCTGTTGGTTTCTCTGTTTAAAAGAAAAATGCATTTTCTCAGTAATGATGTTCGCATTCTGCTCTCCGCGATACCCACTTCTAAAGGCCATTTCATCATCAAGATAAAGTTCTGCTAACTCTTGGGACACAAGAGCTAAAGGATGTGGCTGGTTACCATGACTTGTGCTTACCTCTCAGAGTGTGTCATTTGGTGCACACGCCTAAAAAATGTGTGAACAAAAGTGTCTAGATTTATTTTTACATTGGCGATTTGATCCCGTGAGGGGAGAAATGGCAACATCAATGACTGTGCAGAAATGACAAAACAGCATTTGAGCTCTCAGTTGGCAAAGATACAGAGGCCACATCAAGGTGAGTTTGCTACTCCATTGTTTTGTGAGGGATCTATTGGTTATTAATGCTATGTGTTTATTATGTTGATATTCATGACACCTCAGTGTTTACCCAGCTCCATAGATGCCCGATCCAAAAATTAGACAGCCAGCCCAGAACAGCACAGTAGGGAAAATGTCCAGGGTTGGGATCCAGAATGATCCGAGGCTTTGCCAAAGGTAGCTATGGTGGCAGAGCCTTCCTTTTGGCTTCCTTTCTGGTCGATGTGTATCAACATGGTAAAACTAGCATATGATGTCGGGTTGATTGACAACTCCTAAAACAGAATGTTCTGAAGTTGGAAGAGTCAGAAGTGGCATGTCAGGGCTGAGATGCCTGGCAGATTTTTCATGTAGTTTTTTTTTTCTATACTTTGTCTCCAGAGCACTCATGTCCCTAGGTTTCTGTTTGTCTCTGAGCCCCTCAAAGTATGAGAGAGAGCACTTACAGCCAAGACAGCAGTGGTTGGATCTCCTCTTCGGGGCCAGTGAACACAGGGAAAGAGTGCCATGGATCAGGAGCAAGAATCTTATAGGCCATGGATTTTTTTTTTTTTTTCCTGGAAGCAACTGGAAACCAACTTAGTGACACTTAAGTCCTTCACCTGCTCCATGACTGTGGCCAGTGTGTGTGAGTCAGAATGGTACCAAGAAGGGCCCTCAGCTGAACAGTCGCAAGAGTTACAGGCCCTGGCTTGGAGTGGGAATGTTATACTATGTTCAGAGTCATGGCAACTTGGACTTGGCAGCCAGATCTGCTTCTGAGATTACGAGGGCCTCGTGGCCAAATGCACCTGTGATGCCAGTTGACCTCAGAGTGGGATATAGATTGAGAAACCGTTCATAGCTAACAATTCATTTGCCTTCTTTACCAGCTGGGTAGTTAAGCTACAGCATGCAGGTTAGAGTTAACTTGCTCTGCATCTCGCTCTTCCATCTATTCAATATAAAATACACAGGGAGTAGCTAAAAGCTTCTTCCCTCTATAGCCCAGAAAAAGGTCGGGGGAAGCTTCCTAGAATGAAAAGGATATTTCCACAGTGTCTTTTATTTCCATCATCAAAGCAGGTCAAATTAACCCTTAAAAACTGAGAACTGTCTGTGAGATACAACAATGACAACTTTTCCTTACAGAAAGGCTATTTTTCAAAGGATGATTAAAATCAGATTTCATGACAGACATGTGTCCATATCTGCCCCTCTCAGAACATGCTATATTTCCCTCCATGAGTAGCTGGTTTCTGTGTTTAATCTGTAATATGTGACATTTTTCTATAGTAGAGCTGAAACAGAAAATTTACCCCAGGAATAAAGGAGACCAGTTATAATGCTTTGGTTGGAAAAAAAAAATTATCCGTCCCAACATTTCCTTAGCCACAGTTTCCTATGAAAATCATCTGTAGACACCCAAGGTTGAAGTTCCAAAATTATTTTTGTGATTCTTAAAGTCCAGAAAGATGCCCCAAATGGGAAATTCCACACCTGGTCTCATGTGAAAGGTCACAGTCAAAAATGCTACACTAAAAATATTATAGAAAATCACCTTCTACATAAATGAATTTTTGTGTATAGACTTGGGTCCCATTCTAAGATAGCTGATTATGTATATGCAAATATTCCAAAATCTGAAATCCCAAACTCCTCTGGTACCAAGCACTTCAGATAAAGAACACTCAACCTCTATTAACAATGCATCCCATATTAATGTAATCAGGATATGCATCTTTTTCTACCAATGCCAAGTTCTTTCTTATGTTTATACATGTTTAAAGTAGATAGTACTTTATTACATATCAAACTTTCAATTTATCTGTATCTTCTTCGGGATCCTACTTGGAAGGCACCTGCATGCTCACTTGCACACAAATGAGACACTGTTGTGCTTTCCAAAACACATTCTCTCCTTCTTTCTGTCACCTCCCTCCATCTGCCCCATGCTAAGCTGGCCAAAGTCAGCATCCTGTTCTCCCCTTTGGCCTGTGATCTCCATTCTCCTTGTGTAAGCCTTGATGACCCCACACCTCTCAACAGCCACCTGGCATGGCAACCTGCAATAGCCACCTCGCTCTCCCTCCTCCTCACCTAATCCCTGAGGCTCACCCAGCTGCCCAGTGAGCCTGAGGGTTCTGAACACTGCTGTGCCAGGCTGAGGGAATTTATTGGTCATGTCTGTTGAGGGTACAGAAGAGGCTTTATTTAAGTAATGGGTATCCTCTGGCATCTATTCCTCTCAATAATAAACGCTTCACAGGAGGGTTTTGAGTACTTCTTGGGGATAAGGCATTGAGTTCTTTTCTCTTTCTGAACAATTATGGTCCTTGACTCTCTCCAGTACAAGGAGAGCCTCTATAATTAAAAAAAAAACTAAAAAATATGATAGGAATAATAAGGCTTTCAAGGAAGTAATTCAACCCACCCTTTTGGCTAGTTTTATGCTCTCAGCTTTTCTCTCTTTGCTTCGGGACCAGTAGTCCTTTTGCTCATTTCACTCAGTAAATACTTAGCAATTGAGACACTGACTGAATCTGCCAAGGCCTTCTAATCACTCAGTAGAGAGGTGGGGACCCATGATCCTGGCAGAGTTGAGGAATCCCAAAGTATCTTCCTTTTCTGACTCAGAGGGTTACCCTATGGGTTCACTCACAAGCTGGATGCCACCAACCAACGTCGAATCTGAGTATGGTTCAGGGATAGAGAGACCAAGCAAAAAGATTAGTCCACCACAGCATATCTGAGTATGGAGAAACCATAGAGAACATCCTGGTGACCAAGGAAACTGAGATCTACAGTTAGTAAGCCATATACACAAAGTTAGTAGCAAGGACCACAGAATGTACTAGAACAAAAGGAAAAACAACATGTCCCATTCCCAGTCAATAACAAGTGAATAATTTTTGGACAAGACTAGCTAGACTTATCTTCCGGGTATAGATACTATCACAAGTTACTGAGCTCAAAAACAAATATGAATGAAAATCTTTTCGTTTATGCAGCACTGTGTATTTTCTGCCTCCTTCTCAATCCTTAATTAAGTTCTACAGCCACCCTGTGAAGCTGGTCATTACCATTGGGTGAGGAAATGGAGTCCCCAAGGAGCTATGTGGCTTGCCCAAGCATACGAGCCTGACAGGCCAGGCAGGGTGAGGCTTTCCAGTTTCTGATGCCCACGCCCCGTGTGCAATCCACCCTTGTCATCCTGGGTCTTCGAGTAGGGAGCAAATAAACAAATGATTATTATATTGTTTTTACTTCTGAGGAGCAATGGGTTCTTACTCAAAATAAGAACCAGGACAAAACAAATAGCAACTAGTAAGAAAATTACTGGGGAATAGTTATGCCATTACTGGGGACTTGGAGGTGGCTCTTTCTGAACCTGTGTATCCACTCATGAGCTTCCCTTTATTGCTCCTGTCCCTAGGTTTTGTTCAGCAAGGGTAGCCTATATCTGAATGGGAAGTGGGAA
Organism: Marmota monax; assembly: GCF_021218885.2. Taxonomy (NCBI): domain Eukaryota; kingdom Metazoa; phylum Chordata; class Mammalia; order Rodentia; family Sciuridae; genus Marmota; species Marmota monax. The sequence continues at coordinate 60,890,929 of NW_026693777.1, read as the reverse complement.
TTTGTAGGGGTGACCATGATGTTCTCTAGAACCTACTGTGTAAAACAGTGAAACAATAAGTTCATCGTCCTGGTGTTAAGTAAGTTCTGTGTGTCTCTGAGATGCCCTTCAATGCACATCCCAGTTGAAAAGCCAAGGTCCCACCAGGGTTTTGGAGAGTTCCTAGGTCTGAGAGGGTAAGGGGCAGGCACCCAAGGTTGTGTTTCATGGTCACCTCTTGTGCTGAACTTCTGCTTTCCATTGATTTGTTTTGGATTATGAGAAGGCTCGTATACATAAGTATGTGTGTGTGTGATACATTTATCTATATATATCCATGTACACACACATTATGAAATCAGACCCTTGCTTAAGAAAAGAAAAAAAAAGTTTCCTGGGACATTGTACTGGGTGGGGAGAAGAGGATGGTAGGAAAAAATGGATGTCTTTCACAGAAGCACAACTACTTGAAGTTGATCTCTGGGGGCTATGTTGTCAGAATGTTCCAGAGTCGGAAGCACCATAGATTTTCCCCCCCTCTAGTCACTTCCATTGTCCTCCTTTGTCCTTTTTCCATTCCTATCTGTCTTCTTTCCTCCCCTGAGATTCCTAGTTAATTAACTACCCTCCTTTCTCCACTCTCACCCCACTATCCTGCTCCGCTCGGTCGTCTTGATTCCTACCACGGTATATCCTCAAAGTTAGCTTCTCACAGAATTTGCCTAGGCAAAGACAATTCCTTCCCACAAACAAATTTGGTATTACAGTGGTTTTAATGGCCATTTGTCTATGTGAGACTCACTGTTATCTCAGCACATATCATAAGCCCTGGCAACCAGTAGGAAATCAATAGTACGTGTTCTGTGGATTAATCAATTAAATAGTGCTGTGAAAGGGTCCTGCTATTTTATTATACTATAATTCTGGCCTTGAGTGCTGGATAAAAAGAGGCTTAGCCCCCAGAATAAGACAGGCCCACTGTTCACCCACTGCATGATGGGGGTCTCCAGTCACTGCTGCCAGGTCACTACATGCTCCCACGGCCATGTTCATTAAGAAAGGTGGCTATGTGGTCAGGCCTCCGTGAAGGCCCAGGGTGGAAGGACACACCACCAGCAGCTTAACATGGCTTGCCTCTTCAAAATGAAGAAACATGGGAGCCAGAAGAACACAACCATAACATTCTTCTTAAAAAGTTCTTCTTAAAAAGAACTCAAGTAGTAGGCTGGGATTGTAGCTCAGAAGTAGAGTGCTCACCTCACATTAGGAAGACACTGGGTTCCATCCACAGCACCACATAAAAATAAAATAAAGGTATTGTGACCTCTATAACTAAAAAAAAAAAAACTCAAGTAGAATGGACTAAATGGAAACAATTGCGAAATCTTCATAATAAGGATGCATTTTCCAAGTCTGTGCATATTTTAATATTCTGCAGTTTCAAAAAGTCTATAATTATAAAAAAAATTCCATATAAAAAATTCCAATTGAAAGTGAAGAGACACTTCAAAAAAAAAGGATACTTTTCTAAGAGATATGTATCTGGGACCCTCAGCCTTCCCAGAACAGCTCCCAGGAAGGTCATCAGCGTGAGGTAACAACCTCAGGTTTGTTTTTGTGTCTCAACACTGTTAGGTGTTTAGGTCATTCAAGGCCTGGTTGAAGACTTATTCTGTCCCTCAAAACATTCCCTTCTTCAGAGTTTGATGAAATAGTCCTTTATCTCTCCCTCAACCTCCCTGTATGGAAATGTTACTAAGGCTGCAAGACATTTTCTCAAACTAGTCCCTTCCCTAAGTCTTTTTTAAGGCAACATGGAAATAGTATTGCAAAATGAATCATTAAAAAAAAAATCGAAGTGCTTTCTGTGCTATTCTAGTAACTTCTGGGGAAGGTGAGAAAAATGCAGACATTCCCGAAGCCACTTTGGTTACTAATAAGTCTCAGAGAAGCCCCAGTCACGAGGTTGCTTCTAAGTTGCCACACACTGTCCTGAACCTTCCTTCTCAGTTTTTTATTTATTTTTTCTCATTCTAGAACAGCCAGCAAATGATTTCACACCTTTTTGTTTAGCTGCTAAAAGCAACACAATAACTCCCCTCAAGGCTGCCTCTGTGGGTTCCAAAAATAAAATGGGCTCATTTTCATGCTAAGCATTCGAAGGCTCCTAGGAATTCTAATGAAAGGCAGAGGAAGGAAAGAGGGAGAAAAGAGGGGTCAGACTCAAGAGGGTCAGCTTCTGCCTAGAGTTACCAGTCACCCCTGCTAGAAAGGATAGGTAGAAAATTCACAGAGAGAAAGGTGGACTAATACACCATTATCCCATTAGCCTTCTGTCCCTGACCCCACTGTTAACTGTAGTAGCCTTCCAGATAAGAAATCTCTTAGGTAGGAAAGAGCCTAACTTGCTTCCTTCCAGGTCAGAATATAAAACCATGGATCTTTGAGATTCTACGTTAACTTTTGAAATTCAAAGTTTTCTGGGCCTAATTCATTAATAAGAGACTCATCATATTTCACACATTATGTTAAAAAGAATACTGTGTAACACAAAGCACATAATTTGGGCCCCTGCTAGCCAGCCTAGAATGCACAAAAAGATCTCAGTGAGAATTTGCTAGAAGTGTACATGCTGCCCACCTACAATAAGAGGAATCCTTATAGGAAAGACACTATCAACTAAAGTTTGCCTGTCCAGAGACGGTACCTGCTCACTAAACTATTCCCAACCATAGCATTACTTAGGTAAGAAATCACACTGTTGGAAATTCCCCTCATTTACTGAGTCCAAATGGCCCTGCAGTAGTTTGTACTCACTGGTTCTGGATTTGTCCCAGAGACCAGCACAGAATCTGTCTTTTCATGCATTGATCCACTCTGGATATATGTTCTGGAGCTGGAACCAATAGGACTTGCTAAGAGAAAAGCAAACACTTGACAATCAGGTCTTGAGTCTCCTCCCCTAGAAGAAAGTTTCTTCTATTCTTTCCTCACATGGTTTCCACTTCCTTCCCTGGGATGTGATCCAGTTTGCACAGTGTTCCTCTTAGAGCACAGCACCAGAAGTGCTCCCACGTGCGAACGGCACTGTGCAATGGAGAATTTCCGGAGCTGAAGAGCACACACCCACAGCCAGACCTTACCTGAGCCGATTCTTTTAGTTGATGTGTTATATTGTAGGTCACTTTTCTCACCAAGACCTGTGAAGAAAGGGTGTGATAAATGATCTGTAAATGGGATTTCTCAGAGAAACTAGCAGCCACTTAAAAGAATTAAAAAAAAAAAACAACTAAATGATTTGAAAGAATTCCTTTATTTATAAAAAAAAATCTACATGCAAATATTACAATTACTTATCTTTTATGAAAGCAGATATCGGAAGTATTTCTACTTGGTACATTTAGTACGATTTACTTACTCCATGTCGAGTATTTGAAAATTTTCTGACTGCATATCTTTAAAATTGATCTGAGATTCAGTCTTTCTCTTCAAAGAGTCATAGGATCCCTAGACATGGAAAGGACAAAGATTTTAAAATCTAGTCATCAGCTCTCAGGAAAATACTATTACTCCACAATATGTATTTATTCAGAATTCATTCACCAGATAGTTTCCGGGTGTCGACTCTGCAGTAGGCATTGGTCCAAGCTTATTCAGGGATGAAAAACAGAGTTCCCTTCTTTCTTGGAGCTCACATTCCTAAAGGGAACAAAAAATAAACAGATAAGCAAGATTGAAGATAATTTCATATAGTGACAAGTGCTATGAAGAAAATAAACCAGGGCTGTGACAGTAACTAGGTCAGGGAAGACAAAATTTAGGAGGAAAATGTTTGACCTATCTGTTAAGAAGTTTTCAACTCTAGGAGAATCTAGAAAAAGCTTCTTCCGGGTTATGGAAACAGTCAGTGAAAAGGCCCTGAGGTAGAGAAAAAAGATTGATCCTACCCTGGGAATGACCAAAGACCAGTGCATCTGAAAATAAATTCAAGTAGAAGACATAGCAACAGCAGGTGAAGTCAGAGGAAAGAGGCAGGCAGGGACTGGGTCACATGGAACTTTGGAGGCTGTGGTGAGGATTTAGGATTTCATTCCAAGTCCAGTAAGAAACCATTGGAGGGTTTTAGGCAAGGGAGGTAGCATGATGTGATTTCCATTTTTAAAAGTCCTCTCTCTTGCTGTACAGAGAAGAGTTGTAGATGGCTTAAAAACAGAAAGAGGGAAACTAGTTCGGAGGCATAGCAATGACCTAGGCAAGAGATGCAGTGGCTGGTGTTGATGTGGGAGCAATGAAAATAGAGAAATGTTTATAAATTCTAGATAAGTTCTGCAAGTAGAACCAATAGGACTTGCTAAGAGAGAAGCAATTGGAGTCCAGGGGGCTTATGTGAATTCCCTAAACAGAGAGGAGGGGGAGAGTGCCTAGTAGTAGTGCCATTTGCTTTAACCCTAGTATAAATCCTAATATTGCTGGGAAGGAACTATTATTTTGCCTACATTTTACATATAAGGATCCTCAAGCTCAGCAAAGTTAAGTAACTGACTCAATTTCAAACATGGGTGGTAAAACAGGGATGCAGACCCAGGACTATAGGACTCCACATCTTGTAGTCTTTTTCCACTGGACCATGTTCTTTCCTAGAGCAGTGGGAGAGGAGGTGCCCTGAGCAGCCTCCTAGAATACGGCTCCTTCTCTGGGTCTTTTCCTCCTAGTTATAGATGTTTAATGAGCTTGTAAGCAAATACTATCCCTGCAGACCCCCATATCATATTTGACCAAAGTTAAGACCCCTTTTTCTTCTTACCCCTTGCCTGGCTCCTCACAACTCCTGGGTGAGGGTCAGTCAGCTCAACCCTAAGCATTTCAATCATCAGAGACTCAAGGCGGGTGCTCACCTCCCTTCCCGTGGAGGTATAGCTGCAAATTGTGCAACCCGATGACAACTCTTCTATATTTAGCAGAAAGGGCAGTGGTGAGGATCTGACCAGCTCAATTTTTTTTTTTTTTTTTACAGTTTGAGTGTTCAAAATCTTAGGCAGTTACCTGAAAGGCACATTGGCCTTGACAGTCTCTGAGCATCAGGAAGTTTCCCCATCTCACAGGGGTATCCATTGGAAGCCTTGTTCCAAAATTATGCAGCCATGTGCTGTAGAACAGAGACTTGACATGCCGAAAGTTCCCCTTACCCCGCCACTCTGCACCCCTGGAATGAAGAGGTGCTGGTCCTGTGGGTGCTTTGATGGCTTTTAAGTGTTATTCTAAGAAAGGAAAACAAGCATGAAAGATTTAAAGGGGAAATGGACTATTACTTGTTTATGCATTTAATTGACATGCATGGCACTTCGGTTTTATTTCTTTTCAATGTGGCATGGAAAGGAAATACAAAGGGCTGCTTATGGTTTGAGAGCAAAGATAAACTTGCTTGCTGGGGTGAGGGGCAGATAAAAGGCAGCAGGTATTCTCAAATGCTTACTATGACAAAATCATTGCCACCGAGGCTGCTCGTCACTTATACTTAAAGTGACTAATTTTGAAAGTGAGGCACAGTTCAGCTTTTCTTGAGGCAGACCAAACCAGACACAGTAAATCGCCCATGACTCTGACCCTCATCACTGTTGGTCAGCCAGAGAGAATGATGTACTAAAGGAGAGCTGAACGATTAAAAAGAAGAAGGTAGAGACCATTAAAGAGAAATGGGAATCTTCAAGACAGTAAAATGTGGCCATTGTATCATAAAAAGGGAATTTACAGGAAAAAATAATTATTTCCATTGAGTACGTACTTAGAACCTGTTTCTTTTTAACATGCAAGGTGTATCAATCCTTGGTTGTCATGGGCAGGGGAAAAGACATTGCAGAGGGATTCCTATTAGTTTTCGAAATAGCAATTTTAAGAGGTAGCTTTTTTTCATACCTTCTTCCAGTCCCCAACCTCGTTTTGGGTTAAATCTTATTCAGAGGAAAGCACTTGGTTTAGAAATGTCCTGTCTCATTTTCACAAAATCTCTTCTAATGAGATGAGTTTTAGTGTTGCTGTGTCTATTAAGGAAAGAGGTGAAGAAATAGAAAATCCACTTTCTATTGTAACACCACACTTCTTGGGACTGAAGCTTCAAATACTATATTCCAGAAGTTAGTTAATAGACCATTATGGAGAAAACAAAAATTTTATGCAACTTAGGGGGAAAGATGGAAATACAGTAAAAACAAAGGAAAAAAAATTCATCTATGAACCCATCACCCTAAGATAGCTTCTGTTAACAAGCTTTAAAAACAAAACAAGGTTATTCAGTCATGCTTTGAAGAATTCTAACAGGACCATTATAATTCAGACTTTCTCTTATTTTCTGTTTTGTGACAGTTTCTGGCAATTTTCTACAGATTCATGGGTTGATATCTTTACTGGTGCCCTAGAAGCCCAAGCAATGGTGATCTTTTAACATTAAATGTCTCAATCTTCTTGCTGGAAAATTTCTTTTCTGAAGATGAACCAAAAGATACTGAATTCTTCTTCTTTTTATTGCTGTTCCTACAAATATCAGGAAACCAAGAAAGTCCTTTCTGATTTTCTGTGTCATAGCAGGAACCCCACCCTTCATGGACAGAAGAGCTTACACTGTACCATTTTCACCTAAGACCTAAAACTTTAAAGACTCTCTTTCTCCAGTAATTTTAGACAACCTTCTGATATGTCATCTTGGCCACCTTTTAAGTTGAAAGAAACCAGTATAAGAATAGCTTTGAAAAAAAAAAAAACTTATCCAAAAAGGAAAAAAAAAATGAATTTGGGTTGGAGAAGCTACTGGTAAAAAAAAAAAAAAATCAGGAAAGAGATCAGTAAAATGTTGAAAGAAAACCCCAAACATAATCTTGCAAGGTATAAACAGACTACATATGTAAGCTGTGGGGGCTGTGTGGTCAGCAAATGATGCCATGATTATTTTTAGCTTATCAAAGAAAAATAAATTTTTCTTGTATCATATAACAAATTAAGTTCTAGATGAATTAAAGAAATAATATTTTTAAATTAAACAAGTAGAAGAATATAATTCTGCATATTTATCTAACTGTCTGCAGATTTCCTTTATTTTAGAGCAATGAAAGAAATCACATAGTTAAAAATCAATATATGAGAATATGGAGAAATATGAATTTTCTATATTCAAAAAATGATTGTAAAATCAGAGAACAAGAGCTGCTGGTATAACTCAGAGGTATAGTGCTTTCCTAGTTAGTCACTGGTTTCAATCCCCAGCACTCAAAAAAAATTAGAAGACAAGAAGCAAACTGGTAAAATGATGTATGTTTTCAAAAATTAAGGAAAAAAAATAGTGTTACTATACATTAAGGAAGAACTAGACAAAGGTCAGGAACTGACAATTCATTGAAGACAGCATACAGATAGCTTATTGGTCTGGGAACAATATTCAGCCCAAGCCTCACCAGTGAATACAAAGCTAAATATCAGAGACCTAACAAAACAGCAATGATTTTTAAAATGACATTAATCAATACAGTCAGAGGTTCAAGATTATATTTATATACAGTGTAAAGATAAATTGATACAACTTTCTGGGTAATATATATTAAAGTCCTGAAAAATGAGGATACTCTCTGTTCCAGAAATACTACCTCTGGTAGATTATTCTTCGGAAATCATTTGGAATGCTAAGATTTATGCACACAAAAATCACATTTATTTAAGTACTATTTATAATGGCTAAAATTATAAACATCATGAGTGTTCAACACCAGGAAAATTATCAAATTATAATAGTCATATGATGGAAAATCATGCTGTCATTAAGAATATTGTTTAAAAAATTAAATGCATGAGAAAATACTTTTGATGATTGAACAAAAAAAGTAATATGTGAAATTCTGTGTACAGAATCTCAGTTAGGTAAAAATTCAGAAAAAAATGAAAAAAATAAAAACCAGTTCTGAGAACAATAATCCCTAGATGTTACCAATGGTTTCATTTAGCTAAGATGATATGATTTGACGATATTTTGCATGTTTCTTTTAACTGCTCTCTGAATTCCAAATTTTCAACCACATATATGGTAGGTATCCTTTTCCTTAGCCATCTTTGATTATGCTCTATTTTTAGTGGGAATTATTGTATTCTTCTAAGTCCAGAGAGGTATCACTTTCTACTTTTGGTTAATTTATTCCAAAGGGCAGATTTCTGGGTTTTCTGGGGAAGTAACTACTTTCTTTTCCTCAGGGTTTAGTTTTTCCTTCCTTTTCATTCTTTTTCCCAATATTAGCCACATTTGAGCCAGGGGAATGAGCACCACTCTTCCAAGAGTAATGGGGTGGAATTGTTTCACCCTGTCATTCCAAGCCTGGGAAGACATATTGAGAAGAACACAGATAGATAGAAAGCTGGTAAAAGTCTCTGCAAGGGCTGGGTCAGCAGCTCTGGCTCCCGTTCTTCTAGAAGATAGGATGATGTTGCATATGTACTTCCTCAAGGGTCCATCAGAGAAATGGACAGAGGGAATATTTAACCTAAAGAAAGGTTTTGGTGTTTGAAAATGACAATTCTTTTTTTTTTTTAGTTGTAGATGGACACAATACCTGTAATGTATTTATTGATTTAGATGTGGTGCTGAGGATCGAACCCAGTGCCTCACACGTGCCAGGCAAGCACTCGAGCACTGAGCTACAACCCCAGCCTCTGAAAATGACAACTCTTAACAGCAACAGATTCCATAACCACAAACAGAGAGAGAGAGCCAGATTTGCAAATGAAGGACCTAAAATTCAGTCAGTCATTCTGGGAGTTGACTTAGGCTGAGCACAGCAGAGGATATTTCTGGGCCAAGACCAGTGTACAGTATTTTGTACATATTTTTGAATGCACTTTGTCCAATTCATTTACCTGATGATTTTAGCATGTTTCTGTTTCTAAGGTAATGGAAGGCCTCCACACCTCTGATTCATTTCCATCAATCCAAGTAGCATCCTTTGATGAGAGCTCCTCCATCCAAGAAGACTTGAATGCTCTTGCCTTTAAAAGTGTTCTTTCCCCTTTAAATACCATAGTTTCTGGTTGTAGAAAGCATCTTTTTACTCAAGAGAAGCAAATTCAATTAAAAACCAAGTATACAGATTTTGAATATGCCTGCCAAGAAATACCTTGTTAAAAATTGTAATATCCCACAGTTTAATTATTATATTGTTAATTGTGGCTATTTTTTATACCTAAAACCCAAATCTAGCTTTTTGAATCTAATTTTTCTTGGATTCAATGTTCCTCTTTCTCCTTCCTCCCCACCAAAAAGTAATTTATTCTAGTCAGCCTAAAACACATAATTCAGCAATACGCTACCATCACCCTAAGGTTTAATGTTCTTCCCACTAAAATAAGTGAAAATGGCACATTATCCTCAAATTTGGTGGCTAAGGGAAAGAAATTTATGGGAAGAACATCACCTAACAACTATCCTTAAATTGCAATTTGAGGGCCACAGTCATTTGCATTGTTCTGCTTGCCCTGAGGCAGCACATGGATGTGCAGAGTCATGGTGGCCGCAGCTTGGCCTAGGTGACAGAAGCCATTAAAGGGATGCGGAGGACCAGGCTGTGTTTCATGGGTTTCATTAGCTTACTTGTTGTGTGGGAGGCAAATTGCGTCTGAAGGGCTCTGGATTTGCTAACCCAAATGTTAATCACTTAGAAAAGAGCAAGAAATTAGTTAGTGAGATGTTTATCAAGTACCTGGAACAAGAGTTGTCTTTCTGTGAAATATCATTCTGGAATGAAAGCCAAAATCTGTCTCCTATTCACTTGAACCTAGGGGAAAAAAAAAATCATGTCAGAATCAGTAAAGCAAACAACAAAGAGAGAGAAATGAAAACAAGCTGATATTAAATAGGGCTGGAGGGGAGGGGAAATACCCAAGCTTCAGTAATTATGAAAGAGCTGGGGTGTTGAGAGATAAAAAATGGTAGCACACTTTGTCTCAGAAGACAATGTCTGGATTCGCCAAATGATACAGAATTTCCCAGGTCATGGAGGGTGGGTCAGGTAGAGAACTAGTACCAAGTAACTAAATGGCCTCTCTAGAATCCAAGTGGAGGTGATATTTTAATGGGCATGAACTGTTTTGGATCTTTGGTTTTTTAAAATTTATTCTAAAAGTAATGAACTATTACAATTATTTTAAAACTCTATCATTACAAAAAAAAGAAAAAACAAACAAACAAGAGGCTCTCCTCCCCACATGCCCTGACTTAGAGAGTATCTTTGTGAAAAGTTAGAACTATTTTTCATATTTTTTTAGAGAGAGAGAGAGAGAGAGAGAGAATTTTTAATATTAATTTATTTTTTTTAATTTTCGGCGGACACAACATCTTTGTTTGTATGTGGTGCTGAGGACCGAACCCGGGCTGCACGCATGCCAGGCAAGCACGCTACCACTTGAGCCACATCCCCAGCCCCTATTTTTCATATTTTAAATGTATATACTAACATGTGTTTTAGTATGTATATGTACATTTAATAGCGTTTTTTTTGTTTTGTTTTGTTTTTGCTTCAAAGAGCCCTTGGGAAGGGTACCCAGTTTCCAACTTTTCAGACATGGGGAGAAGGAAGGAATATTCAGGAATCATTAGTAAACACTAGTTTGACTCTCTCCATAGCAAATGAAGTTGAATTTCAATATTATTTAAAGAAGAGTTTCTCTGATAAAAATGACCTTCTGTACATTTCTTAGGTTGGGGAAGGAAAAAAGAAACTACATTTAGAATTTAGAGTTAGGCAATTGATTTTAATTGTGGCTCCTATTAATTACTCAGCAATTTCAGGCAGTTCTCCACTTTCCTATGGAATCTTTCACTTGTGGAGAATGTATGGGAAGGGTAGAAAATATGAACTTGGGGACTTGGACTCCTAGCACTGCTACAAACTATACCTCCCTTTTGGCAAATATCCAACACTTCTCAGCTGGGGTCACACATTCTGCCAGCTCACAGGTGCCATGAGACTTAATTACCAGTACTTTCAAAGACCTCTGAACTCTCTTAGGAAGGAGGCTATTTAAGTTCAGTGTCATATTATCCAGTTCTTGAAGCATTCATTTTATAGAGATAGAAATGAAGAATTCAAAGATTGGGCTGTGCTCCAAACGGAATGTAGAAAAGCTTTTCTATATAGTATAAGTAGAGGAAAGGCTTTATGGTTTGTGAAAAATCCCATTATAACTTCCACACAGATAATATGCATCTCACGTGTAAAATACTGTAGATATTAATTGAAGGTCATCAAAATTCAAACTGCCTTATGTTCACCTTCTTTTTCCATTACTAAAAGGTGCTCTGTGATTTTCTCCTACCAGCACAATCCTATAAAATGCACAGTCTCACTCTTGTCATTTTACAGGTGCTACAATGGTACAAGTTGGCCTGGGTGGTCTTCACTCCCCGGGCCAGACCAGAATACCAGGAAGTTTTCAAGAAAATGAGGGCAACAGTTTTTAAGGCTTCAGACTTTATAAGAAGTATTGTTCTTTAGTTTGTGCACTTCCTAGTTTTGGAGTGTTGAAATGCTTCTTTTATGAACTAATGGTAATTGAAGATGGCAGCTGTGTTTTTTTTAAGCATTTTTTTTCAATAAAATTTAAACGTGGCAACAGAATGTTGATCTTCTCATAATTTTGATTTTTTTCCCTTTCTTTTTACATTTTACTGGTCTATAAAACCAAAACTCTGGAAAACATCAGTTTACAGCTATCTATATTGCAATAGGGAGAATGAAGATAATTACCATTTTGAGCTCAAAGTATCAAATTTCTCCCTTACCAAAACTTGCGCCTCAGCTAATGATAAGTAGGACATCCAATGCTCTTGAGTTATATTTCTCTCTCTACCCTCTAATAGGGTTCCTAAAATTAAGCCGCTGAAAGATCAGAAAAGAAGAAAGGAAAAAATAATCTGAATGATAAATAAACTGCTGGTTAAGTGAATTCAGAATCGATTAACAGTATGTCCTATGCAATATTTGGAACATGCTTATACTAAAAAGTTATTGGTTGTTTATCTGAAATTCAAACTTAACTGGAAATTTTGCATATTACCCTGAATAGTCCAAAGACTATTTAACCCCTTGGAAAATACATGAGTAGTAGAATATATATAGTAGCCCCTATATAGAAGTGGCTAGGAATAAAATAGTCTTGATTATCATTGTATTGTCTAGTTTTCTTGTCTAAAGGTGAACTAGTTAGATTATTAGGTTCTTATAAAAGCAGTTAAATCCCCAGAAGAGTAAAACCAGTTAACTTGGCCCCAGCTGGCTGGGAGCTGATAACCCATGGTTACAGCCAGCCCTGCCAAGTTGCCTCCACTGCCCACCTCTGAGGTGGCTCTTCACATGCCACCCAGTAACTTGCTTCAACCCACACTGAATTTCAGGATCTGAAAGTTTATGGGTGGGTGATGGGGAGGAAAGCCAGGATCCCAGGAAGTTGCCCTTGGCCATACTCAGCATAAGGCCAACATACTTGCTCTTTTTGTTTTGTTTTGTTTATTTTTCAGATATTAAAGGAAATAGGAAGTTAAAAATTCTCTCTCTCTCTCTCTCTCTCTCTCTCTCTCTCTCTCTCTCTCTCTCTCTCTCTCTCCATTCTACCTGGTAAACATGGAGTTCCCCATCTTAGCTAAAACAAAAGTAATAATAAAACTGTCAAGTAGAGCTAGCACATCTCTGGTAATATTTGTGGGGAAATTACTTTCCATCTACAAAGTTGACACCTATTTTCTGTTAGGGAAATGAATTGATATGAGCTGAAGATTGGCAGGGAAATAGGAGTTCAGGTCAGTTGCCTGGGGTACATTTTATTAACATGTGTAAGAATGTGATTGGTTGGTTTATTATTTTATCTTATTGTCATTGTCCCCCTGGCCACCTAAAGGTTGTTATGAAAGGAATGTGTGTTGAGGTAGGGGTGAACAGTGCTTAGACATTCAAGTAAATGGGAGAGAAAATCAAAATGTGCAATAGAACCCATTTTTGGTGGTTAGTCACTCACAATATCCTCAGATGCTTAGAACTGAGAAGACAGCTGGGCTGGAAAGTCTTATCTGTTTCAAACACCATCCACCAGGTGACATTAGACAGGTCATGCTACCCCCAGACATTAGTTTCTCCCCTTGCAAGGAAAAGGACTAGACAGGCTAATGACCAGTGGGCTCTTTTTGCCCCAAGTCTCTAAGGAGGTAGAGAGGAGAACACGAATCCTTGAGTTACCCGCAGAGGGTTGAAAGACTATAGATTTGAAATAACACAAACACGCTTCTTCATCTCTTGCTCTGACCTCCAGAAACAGAAGTTGGTCCATTCTGTTGAGAGCCACAGCCGAAGGGGCCCCAGCAAACTCCCAGCTGCCGGCTCACAGCGGCCCCAGCAACATCTAGCTGATTGGCTCCTCTGCAGTGATGCTCCTTGGAGATGCTCATTGAGCTGTTTCCGTGGCCTTTCAGACTGCCAGCTGATGATTGGCTCACAGCGGCCCCCAGCAACATCTAGTTGATTGGCTCCTCTGCAGTGATGCTCATTGGGCTGTTTCCCTGCCCTTTCAGACCATGTAGCTGCTCATTGGGGGACTTTTTTGGCTCCGCCCACGCGACCCAGCCAATGGGCCTCAAGAGCAGGAGGATGGGGGGAGGTGGTGAGGCTTGTGGTTGAGGGAGAGGCTTGTGGGAAGCCGGTGGTGGCAGTTGGGGCTCTGAGGGTTTTTCCTGAGGAGCTGTTTTGTTTGGCGTGTGTGGTTCTAAAAATAAAGTTAGTTTCTTTTGACAAGTGGCTCCTGATTGTGCCCAGCCAGACTGCAGCACATTCTTTATGCTTTCAGCTCCCCATCCCCTACCTTGTCACAGGAAGGTCAGCTGGCTCTGCACTTGGTCCTCCCAGGAGTCCAGTGAGCTCTGTTGCTTACAGCCCCCCTGGATGCCCATACACACAGGTCATTGCTAGCTTTCCTTTTCAAAGTGTTACTTAGGTTGGATGAAAAATAAGCAGTGTTCAACCATTGTAATTATTTATATGGACCTAGAAAGACAGACGTGCTGCTTTTTTGTGACTAAATCACACTCTGGACTCCGAGTTTTTTTGTTTTTTTGTTTTTTGTGTTTTTCTTTTGCCATATGCTTTCCAAGGCTTTTCCCACTGGGCTAGTTCCAGTCAGACTCTGTAGAAAACACTGCCCTTTTGGTTAGCCTTTTGAAATTGAACTTGGATGGAAAATGTATACTTTCCAACGTAGGCAGTGTATACCCTGACTTTGCCCTTTGTAACCATAGAGCAAGTGATGGAAAAAATTAGAGATATCTGTGGGGTCCTTTTCATTCTGAGTCTTGAGGTTCATTATGATGTTGTTCTAGGTTCCTCCTGCAATGGCCGTTCTTTCCTCATACTATAGCAAAATCATAGGTTTTTCACTTTATCTTTTATGTAGGCTGAAGAAATGCTAGAAGTATTTGCTAAAATGATCTTTATCTTCTGGGTTTGTGGCAACATAAGAGATGTTCAACTGGGTATCACCCTTGCCTTCCAGGAACTTTGCGTTATTGTTATTCAGGGAACACATTCTCAGGGTTAATTTATGTAGCCACTCCCGTGACTCCTGCCCCTCCATGGACCCCCATTATTCTTCACCATCATTCTTCATTCTATGAACCCTATTGACCATCCCAAGATGGAAAATTACTGGATGACCTGTACCTCTGGACAGGCTACACCTAATACACTGCTGGCCTTTGCCCACATTATGCCATCCCACTCAGGATGACCTGACACCATTGTGAGCTGTAGGATGGCCTGGCAGCATCCCAGCTGCCTACTCAGTTCACTCTTCCTCCATTTCAGTGCTTCCTACAGAAGCTGATCATGTCTTTTCTCAGTCTCATTCAACATCAACTCATTCATTGGTTCAATGAGGTAATTTTAGTACCACTATGTGCTGCCAGGATGCATAAAATATATAAAACTTGCCCTCAAGGAGTTTAGAAGCTCCCAAGGGAGACAGACAATACAGAAATAAACAATCAACCATTACAAACATTGGCCAAAGCCATGAAGAAAACAAACAGGGTATTGTTAGAGTGGCGCTGAAGCCTATTTTAGATGATATAGGTCTGCTGAAGTCACATGTAAGCCCCAAACCTCAAGAATGAGAAGTAGTAGCCACAAGAAGAGAGGGGCTGACATACCTTCCAGTCTTAAGGCTCAGCAAACCCAAAGTCAAGAAGAACCAGTATGCTTAACGACTAGAGAAAGCTTCCACCCTCCCTGCTTCTAGACTTTTCTCTCACATAGATATTGCTGACTCACCCTGATTAATCCATCTCCTGAGCTTGCTGTGGGTCACTCTCTCAGTTCCCCTCATTTGACACTTTGTTGTGTACAGTCTTATTCAGCCATGTAGAAGGTCTCCATACAACTTGAGTTTCATACTTCACCTCTCCAAGGGCATCAGTTCAGGTTCTCTTTATGTAGAAGAGGCTAAAGAAATGCTAGTCTTCTATTCAGTTCAATTCACGTTAATCAAATGCCTGATCTATGCTAGGTGGTGCACACTAGGTATCGAGCTCCGTGAGGCTGTTTAAAAATCAACAAAGTCCAGTCTAAACCTGGGGGTAAATATCAGACAAACTCAAATTGAGGATTGTTCTACAACATTCCTGCCCAGTGTGCCTTAGAGTTGTCAAGGTCGTCAAAACCAAGGGAAGTTTAAGAACCGGTCATAGAGCAGAGGAGGGTAAGGACACATGAGGGCTCTCATATGGAGCCTAGTTGGCATCCTGGAACAGGAAAGGGCATTAGGTTACAAACTAGTGAGATTCAAATACAATGGGAAGTTTAGTTACTAGTAACTCACCAATGTTGATGCCTCAGTTGTAACAAATGCACCATAGTAAAGCAAGATGTTAAAAATACAGTAGAGAAAATGGGAATGATCTGAACTGTTTTTGCAACTGTTCCATAAAGCTAAAATAGTTTATTTAAATTAAAAATAAGTCAATAAATTCTTAAGGCATGGCCCCTACCCTCTAAGTTTACACTTTAGTAGAAGAAATGCACATCTAAATAAAGGTTTGTAATACAGAATAATAAAGGCTTCAATAGGAATGTGCAAGTCCAAAAGTAGCCCACAGGAGAAGAGGACCCGACTACCTCTCCCTTAGAGTGGGATTCTCTGAGGAGGGTGATGTCTGGTGCTGGGTTCTGAAGGATTAGTAGGAGACTGAAGACAAGACCAGTAAAGGTTAATTTGGGCTTAGAGAGTAGTATTTGTCAAGACATGGAATCTTTTCAAAGAAGGAAAGAAAGTACAGAAAAGCCAGGAGCCCAGCTTGGATACTTACTGACCAATTATGATGAACTAATTATTAATGTCATTAAAGTCCTCCCTTGGTATCTGCCAGAGGATTGGTTCCAGGACTGGCCTGCCCCCACCCCAGGATACCAAAATCCATAAGCGCACAAATCTCTTATATAAAATGGCATAGTATTTGCATATAGCCTAGGCAAATCCTCCTATATATACTTTAGAACATATCTAGACTATTTCTAATACAATGTAAATGCCATGTAAATATTTGTTATGCTATTGTTTGGGGAATAAGAATGAGAATAAAAAGTCTGTACCTGTTTAATGCAATGCAACTTATTTTTGTCAAATATTTTTGGTCTACAGTTGGTTGAATTCAGGTATAGAACCTGCAGATACTGTGGTCTAGCTGCATTAGTGGCTGGGATTCCACTGCCAAGCAGCTTGATGCACAAGACTTATGAGCAGTAAGTAAGGATTCTGTCCACCATTTTTCACTCAACGGTTGGGGCTGTCTGATCACCTAGGACTCCATAGCACACTGGGGCAGGGCTCAGCCCCATTTTCTGCAGGTGGATGGATACTTAGGAAAAGGCATGGATGCAGGGATGCACAGAGGGCAGTGATTGAAGGGCTTAGGCAAGACCTCAATTGTCCACCATGGGTCACTATCTCTGGACTAAACAAGACAGTCTGACACACTCCCAGTCACTGGTGAATGATCTCAAAGAAGAGTGCCAATGAGAGCCAGTGCTGTAACCTGCTGACCATTGTGTTCCTAGTTACTCAATGCCTGGCTTAACTTTAGCTCTTAAAAAGTATTAGATGAGTGAAGAAAAAAGACTCAGTTCATGAGGACTGTTAGCCTTCGGCCACAGATGAGGAAAACAATACCATAAGTGCCCAATGTGGAATGGTCAACCCAACCCACAGGTGAGAAGGAGATTAGTGATATCGCTGTCTCCCACAAGGATGATCTCCCCAGCTCTCTCTCATGGGAATTTGAACAGGAGGTCTGAAGAGGAAGAGGGAGTTAGGAGGCAGTTGAAACACAGAGGAGACCTTGAGGCAGACGAGGGTCTTGAAGTACCCTGCAGAAACTGGTGTTATTGGGAAGCAAGTTCAGTGAGTAGACAGTCAATGTCAGGAACAAGAATCAAATGTTCAGGGAAATAAGCAACCTGAAGGTGAGACCAAGAGAGCAGCAGGTTTCCCTGATGCCCTCTCTGTGGGGCTCACCAATTCTATGGCACTCATGACTTCTCAAGCCTAAATATCCTGTAAAAAGGGAGCAATAACAGTGATAGCCTCATGGATGAATGGTAGGGTTGAAATGCACAAATCTGCACAAATCTGTACAGTCCTGGGAACAAGGTGCTCCATTAATATACTTGAGGTTGTTTTATTATTCATATTCAATTTCTATAAGAGTTTGGCTATATATATTGTCCCACATGTATCCTTGCAATAATTGGGTATTTATTCCTTGCAACCAAAAAATAAAAAAGGAAAAAAATTCCAAAATTATCTCTAATCAGAGTTGCAGCAAGTGTTTGGCATAATCCAGCAAGGGCCCCAGTCCCTAGGGGTCATTTCCCTGAGTTCCCTCATAAGTCCAATATGGAAGCTGCCTGCACACTCAGGCAGATTTGACAGTGTCTGGAACAGCCCATGGGGTTCCTAGTTTGGGGAGAGTTAGTTCAAACTGGCACCAGGCTGTCCCAACAGAAACTAGAGAAGCAAGTGTCAGGGAACAGTGATGAGGCCAATGGAGGCCGAGCATTCCTGGCACTACCTTGGGCTCTCTGAAGCAGCATGCACATTGGGAAGTCTGGCTTTGGTGAGGAAAGAGGAACATGGGAGAGTTCTGAAGACACGTATCATCCATCCTCCCCTCAGAAACTGATACAAAATATATTTTCATTGGTTTCACATACATTAATTAGCATTATTTACTTTTTAATAGGACACATATGTCTGTGATGTGATATTCAAAAGGTTCAAAATGGTATAAAGATGAGCCCTATCCCTTAGCCTTAGTTACAACTTTTCTTATTTAGCCTTCTAGAAATCCATTCTTTGAATATATGAGCATGATGAATTCAAACATACATATTCAAATATGCATATTTGTTTGTATATATTTTTCTACATCTTGATTCTTTTCAACGAACACTACATCTTTAGAGATCAGTCCATAGCGATTCATAGAAAACTGCCTTATTCTTTTCAACAAATGTGCAATGTTCCATTTTATGTATACACCAGAAGTTATTTAATCCTTCACTAATCAACTTTTAAGTAGTTTCAGGCTTTGTTAATACAAACAGAGCTTTAATGAACATCCTCAAACATACACCATTTTGTACATACGCAAATACATGTACAGAATAAATTCCTACATATGAAATTATGATAATAATGTGTAAATAAATACATTTGTAGAAACATTGTATATTGAAAAATCTATGTCCTTCTCTCTTGTAGGCATGGGCACATGTGTGCACACACAAACACACACATATACACAATTGCTTGCCGTCTCTCCATTGGAGCTTGTTTTTTTTTTTTTTAAGAGAGAGAGAATTTTTTAATATTTATTTTTCATTTTTCGGTGGACAAAACATCTTTATTTTATTTTATGTGGTGCTGAGGATCGAACCCAGCGCCCTGCGCATGCCAGGCAAGCACGTTACCGCTTGAGCGACATCCCCAGCCATGGAGCTTGGTTTTTTTTTTTTTTTTTTTGGAGCTTGGTTTTTAAAGCTTCAATTTATTTCTTTTCCATACTGCAACAGGTTTTAGTCTTTGGTAGTTTTAATTTGCAAAAGGAGAAGAGCAGTTCTTGGGCAAGGGTTTCACTAAGCCCTACATTTCCCAATGTAGAGGGTCTCTTAATCTTTCCAGAAGCAATTGCTGTTGTCAGTATGCCAGGACCCATTTCTTGGTAAATTTTTCCAAAGCCCTGATAATGCTAAGGGGAATGATACTGGGACCGATAATACTCAGTAATTCTCAGTATTTACAGTGCTTCTTTGTCTGAGATCTCAAAGCACTTGACAGCATTAAATCATTGTTCCCTTGGCTCTCTCAAAAGCAGCTTTGAACCTAGACACATGATGCACAGAAATGAAAACTCTGCTTTATATCCAGATTGTCCGAAAGGTGACTAGGAAGAAGATAGCAAGTAACCAGCACAATTTCTAGAAATAATAGTATGTCCACTTGGTAATTCCAAACTTTTTGCCTTTTGTGGATACATTTCCAGTGAATAATCATGTATGTGTAGATAAAGAGCAAACTGAAAAGACATTCTTCAATGTATGTGGAAAGGAGGTCAAATCATATAAGGGGGTTGTATCCCTGGGTGCCAAGGAGGTGTGCTCAGACCTGTGGGACACTTTTCTCTCTGGTCTATAAGTCTTTTCTAGTCTTTCCCATCAGAGAAAATGTATAAATATGACAGAACATTATTTCCATTGGTCCAGAAATAGAAAAAGAAAAGGAAGAAAGGAAGAGGGGGAAGGATGATAGTAGAAACAAAAAGGAAGGAAGGAAGGGGAAAGTTTAAAACTTAATTCAGATCTGATGTTTCTTTCCAATGTCAAACAAGACCTTATGCATAGAAAGCCCAGCCTCATGCATAACGTTTGATTCCACCAGTTGGTAACTGTCCTGATAGTGTTTTTGTCTTTATCTTGTCCTATTTCTCCTAACTCTTTTCAGCCTCCCAATCTCCATACCTTGCATATCTTGCACATGTCATTCATCAATCAAATTTCAACCTTAGAGCAAGGAATTCAGTGGGAAAATGTTAGTAAATATTATCTCATATTTCAGATACAGAAACAAGGCACAGAGAAGCTGTAAATTATTAACTGACCAAGATTTCATGTTAAGCACACATATCTCCAATTGCATTTTCTGGGTCAGGAATAATCAACCAATAAGTTGAATTTTTTTCAAAAGAAAAAATTTATTATACCAATCACACTGAACATCAAAATGAAACTAAATATTACTGTAATTCTGCCACTCCAACTAACTGTACTGCTTTCACCTCCCTTCAATGCCCTTTGAAATTTTTTGTTCATGTGTGTATAAAGCAGTAGCTACATCTACAGCAGCACAATTTTGGTCTCCTGGCAAGAAACCAAGCTCTGCAGTGAGGCTACTTGGGCTTATGTCCTTTTCCACCCTTGAAAAGCTGGACCTTAGTTCCCTGGTCTGTAAAATGGGGATATAAATAGTACCTACTTCATGTACCTACTTCACTGAGGGGACTCAGTGAGATATATTTATTAAATAGCAAAATATAGAATATAGTAAGCACTTGGTAAATATCAGCTGTTTCTGTTATTATTTTTAAATTTGACCTCCCACTCCTGGATAGAACCACCTCCTCTAGATTCATGAGAGTCCCTCCTGAAGAGGCAAGCAGCACCTTTTGGCTCTTCCCCTTTCAGGGCTGGTGCAGACCAGCCTGGTATGGGCTTTATTTCTATGATTATTCTCTCACTCTACAAATCTCAAGGTTTCAGGAGGGTTAAAAAAAAAGAAAAAGAAAGGAGTAGGGAAATGGGGAGAGATGAATAAAAGACATGATATCCCTCAGGGTTCCCAAGGCCTAGGTAGATAGCTGCATCCTTCAGATCAAATTGTTTTAAGTGTTGCTGATGCTTTTCAGAACAATGGTAAGAAAAGGTATGGGCATTCAGGTATTTAAAAAACCAATATAGTACTTTTTGCGCCTTAAACATGTTTATTGTTATATTTTTTACAGTATTATTCTCAAGGACAGTGAATTTTTGCATTAGTATCATTTCGAACTTAAAGAAACCATGCAAGTATAGCACAAGTAACTATCATAAATCTTTTATCCACATTCACCAATTGTTAACATTTTGTCTTACTCACTTTATCATTCTCATTTCTCCCCGTGTACATATACTACAATATTACTATTATATAGATATCCTTCTCTCTCTCTCTCTCTCTCTCTCTCTCTCTCTCTCTCTCTCTCTCTCTCTCTCCCCCTCCCTCCCTCCCTCCCTCCCTCTCCCTCTCTCTCCTGTATGAAGGGGACCATTCCCCTTTCCTTTTTTCAGTGTAGATTTCCTAAGAACATGGTCTTTCTCTTCCATACCACAGTATAATAATGATCACAGTCAGGGAATGTGTAGTTGATACAATACCATTCTCTAGCCCACAATCTGTTTTTGTATTTTTTTAAAGCCTCCCTTGAAAAAGCAGGTGTGGGATAAAGATAATAAATGTACATCACAGCTAATTAGGCCAGTTGTTCACCTGGTGACCTCCTTGCTGGAGTCATTCTTCAAAGCCCAGCTCTAACAAGACCCCCCTGCAAGCCTGTACAGGCTGCTGTCCCTACCTGGCAGGATAATTCTTCGCCCAGCAGCTCTCTGTGTGTGCCACCGTTACAGCTCTTCAAGTCATACAGCAACAATTCACTCTGTCTCCACACTGGACAGCCTCTCTGGGTTTCCAGGGCCTAGTGGGATAACTGACAGATAATTGGTGCTTAGGGGATGTTTGTTTTAAAATAATAATAATAATAAACTAATTAAAGTGCATGTAGGCAAATAGAAATATCTGGTGAGTTGAATTTTAAAGAGGATATTTTAAAATATCCATTAGATGAAAATTCAGAGATACACAATACAGCGTGGGGTGGGGAGGCAATGTGAAATTATGCATTCGTTTTAGGAACATCTCAGGGCAAAGATGAAATCGTGCATGTGATCTTGGCTCCTGCCTTTCTGCCACTCCTTCGAACTTTTTTCTCCTTCCTCCCTCCCAAAATATAGTTAATGCTGAAAGAATACAGTATGTGCAGGGGACGTGTATAGACTGGAGTCTCCAAAGAGCCGTGCCTGTGAGCGTAAGAAGCGCAGCCCAGGATTCCAGCACTTGGCAGCCCTGGGCTTTCCGTTGTTCCTGCCACGTTAGCACGCAGTAACTTTCCGTGCGGGCTCTGGGCCGCCAGGGAGGGGGCGGAGCTCCAGGCTGTCCCCCTGCAGCAGCCACCACCGGCCCGGCGCCAGGGTGCCCAGCAACCGCTCCTCCTTGGGCTAGCCCGAAAAGCCACACGCCCCAGCCCTGGGAGTTCTCCAACTGAATCGAGTTTGTGGCAGGACCTGGTAACTAACTTCCAAGGCCTTTGAACTGGAACGCGGTGTCTGCTGTGTTTCCAAGCGCTTCTCCTGCTAGCAACTGCCACCAAGCAGCCCCTATCCTGGGGGCTGCTCCATCTCAGGGCCCTGCTCAGGCGCAAATGGGACAAAAAAAAAGAGAGAGAGAGAGAGAGAGAGAGAGAGAGAGAGAGAGAGAGAGACAGTTGGTTTCTACCTTTATTGGATAGCTACCCTGTGGGCACTAACATGTTGATTTTTGTTTTCATTTAAAAATGCTTATGAAGCATTTGCTGCTCACCTGGTACTGTGCTAACTACTTGACAAATGTGAACTCATTTAATCCTCCTGACAGTCTCTGAAAGAGATTCCGGTTTTATTTCAATTTTTTGGACAAGGAAACTGAAGAACAGAGAGTTATAAGTCACATAAGAGGGTGATACATGGTCCCTGTCCTTATTTGAGCTAACTCCATGATGTCTTTTTTTTCTCTTTCACGTCTTCTACCTTATTTTCTCTTACCTGCTTTTCCATTTGACAGTTTTCCCATCAACGATATTATTTGGATCCATCTATAAGTGTATATTAGTATTTCCATGCACTAGATATCTCAGGACTCCAGAGAAGTCTAAAGTAGAATATATGTTCTAAACAGAAGAGTTTAGGTAGGAGATATAGCACTTCTTCTTTAGCAACCAATGGAAATTGTGAGAGATGCTGATTCTGGGACCCTTGGAACTTAAAGGGAAGGCATGAGTCTTGTAGACAGGACTAATTAGGTCTCAGTGGAGCTCATAGAAAATGAAGTAAGCTTTGGATAAATGAAGGGGGAGGGTCAGCTTTGTGGACCACCTTCCTCCCTTTAGGCCTACAAATGCAGGCAAGGATGCCACCCAGGGCCTGCAGAAAGTGCCTCAAGCAATGCCTCTGGGTTCTAGATCTTAGCGTCATAAAATGTTAAAATCTGGGGTAGTTGGGTGGTTCTGCCAGCTTCTGAGCCACAGTAAAATGGTCAAGATGGATGATTCTACAATCCATTATGAATCACTAGGATGAAATAATGACACAGAAAAGCACAGGGACCAACTTTTATGAAAAACTCCATCTTTTATTCAGACAGATTTCAATGTTGTGAGATCCAGGAAGAAAGAAAGTGGTTAAGATGTTTAAAGTTCCAGGATTACCAGTGAGTCTCTCACCCACCCTACATGTTATGATACTCTTAAGAAAAAAAAGTTAATTTTAGCAGACCAAACAAAAATCCCTCAGCCCTGCTGATCATGAATGGACCCAAAATAATCACCATGATAGATTATCTACGAATATGGATGGCCATATTTGTAGCCCTACAATTTACCCCAAAATTAATCAAATGAAGCTGTGATGGTTATTGATAGTGCATGAAACTAAATTCAACCCTCGATAATAAGAGGAGTCAGAACTTGTCTTTGTCTTCAAAGAAAGATAATCTATTGAAGATCATGTGTCAATTTTTGTAGTTGTTTTATTGCCATAATCATGCTTTAAATCAAAGAAACCAATTCTATGTATTGAATTCTGGAGTGCACTTTTCATTATGAAACATTACGGTAAGCAGCTTATGTCCAACATGATTGCAATTAGAATTTAGTGAACCACAAGAAGAGACAATCCATGTAGAATGCATTAGTATAACCATGTTTGCCAGGAACAAGTTTTAGCCTTTTATACAGCTGTTGAGGGAAAGTTTCCAGTAGTCCCTGTGAGAAGGCCTGTCAAGTTTTCATTTGAGCAGGGAACACCTAGTTTATGCTTTTGAAGACCACTCCCTTTTTAAGCTGAGTACCTTCGGGCATGTGTCAACAGGAGGTGTTGGGACAGATGAGGGAAAAAAAAAATTGCATGAGCTTCCAACCCAGCAGATTAGCAAGATTTGGGGAAATGGCAAGACAGGAAAATTGCAAATTGCCCATTCCCATAACACATAAATGTTGGGAAGAAACATTTGGAAAGTTATTTGGGAGAGGGAGGAAAGGATTATCTTTTAAAAAGATAATAATAAACCTCATAGGAAAGATGACTTCCTGCTGTCTTGAAATGAGAAAATAAATTATTTTTTCTTTTTGTCCTCAAAGTATGGAGAACACATTACTTATGTATCCTGATTCTCTTACAGCTCTTAGAAAATAACATATGAAAAACAGTTGTATCCACATATTTATAGTGAATTGAAGTTTCATAGAGGCAAAGATAGCATGGACTATGTACCCTACCTCCTAGTATGTTGATCTAACCATGCAACGTTTGATGTACTTATTGGGCATTACTGTGTGCAAGATGCCTGGGTTCAATAGTGAATATAAAGGATAGGCTTTACTGTGTGTGTGTGTGTGTGTGTGACTTTATGTCACTATGTACTAAATGTATCTGGGGAGGGGGATAGAACCAGAGAAGGAAGGAATGCACAAGAGGTTGTCTCTTGGCATTGGTCACAGTTGATCAGGGCCGAGTGCTGATACCCAAGCATTTTGAGGATGCTGCCGCTGTCAGATTCTTGGAGTCCCCAGGTACCTCTGCTTAATATCTAAGGTCAGGAGTGGGAGAAAACCAGCCAACCTAAGTGCTAGTGACCAAGAAAAGAAAGATCTGTAGTCACAGAAGGATGTCTAACAGCTTCTGTGGCCTCTGATAGTTCTTTCCCTATCTGATAAATAAAAATTGGCCTCAGATACAAACCCCATTCATTTCTCCATGACTTAATAGCTTTAAGAACCAGAGTTAGGCTTATCAACAAACTTCTCGAGGATCACTTTACCCCCGCTACTTCCCTGACTTTCCCCATAAACAAAGCAACATCCTAGTCCTCAACACAGCTGGGTCCAGCTTCTGAAACAGCCCTGTCCAAACCTGAGCTTAGTAACTGTTGTCAAAGACCCAATGAGAAGAGGCTTTCTGCCCACTCTAGGGCAAATCTGCCCACCACCAGATGTGAGGGTCTTAATGAACACCAGATCGTGAAGCCCAGGGTTTTAGGTTTTTCTATGTGCATGTGGGTTTGTGTTTATTTTATTCTTTCTTCCTTCCTGATTGATATAGCTCATCATCTACCATGCTATAAAACAATAACAGTATTGTAATTGGCCCATGACAATTTTGTAGGCGTTCTCTCTGGGGGACTCTGTGGATAGGATATTCTTTGGGATGGCTTTCCACTGTCACCATTCTACCACTTGCTAAAATGCTTCCTCAGACCTTGTTGCCCTTCAAGGCTCAGTATGGGGTTTCTTTTTCTCCCTTATTTCTGAGGTAAAAATAGAGGCCCCAAATTTCACTGGCACCAGGCATAATTTCTGTGCCTCAATTATTGGACAATTACTTATTGAGGATTAGCTGAATTTCCTACCCTGTGCTATTGATTGATTCAACAAAACATGAACAACAGAGGAGGCACTTACTCTGTGCCAGGCACTGTAGCGAGTTCTGGGACTGTCACACTGGGACTTCAACTCTATCCTATTGGATTCACAAACAAAGAATATACAATAATCTCTGCCATGGAAAAGTGGTGCTAGGAGAAAAAGCATATTTTATGGGCTTTTATGTTTATTTTTTCAAGCAATTTTACATTATGGAAGTCTCCCCCTAAATGCATTGTCTGAGGATTATAGTTAAAAATAGTGTAGTATATTCTGGATTTTTGCTAATAAATAGATTATAGATATTCTTGCCAGTGGGGATGCAGTATGAGTGGGGGGACAGAATAGGTAATTATGTGAGATGATGGAGATTTTAATTTGTCCCACTATAGTAACCATTTTACTATATATAAGCTATGTTTATATATAGCATCATGTATACATTAAATAAAATAAAATTAATTTTATTAATTTAAAGGCAATGGCTTTTATATGAAGCTTGCCTGCCATAGTGAACGCATGCTCATCAAGTCTTCTTTGAGTTCTCTTTACTTAAAGAGGTATGCATACTGCTGGACTGAAAACAATGGGTTTGTCAGTCTTCTCGGGGACTCAGTGCATCTTTGGGTTATTTGGCGAAACCTGGATGTGTCCAGTCATTGGAAAGAAGCATGATCATTCTTATTTGTGCAAAGTGCAAGATTATACAGAGACAATCAGTTTATTCTAACTGATAAACTTTCTTTTCCAAGCTCTTTTCCTGAAGTATAGCTTTGATATATTTGGGGTCCACTTCCATTCCAAGATCAGAATCTCTTAAATGCTGCCCTACCACCATAATTCCTCACTGTTTCCCCCGCAAACATTTCTTTGCTTCTCTTCTAGATTCTTAATTTCTTTATGAACTTTGTAAGGACTTCAAGCAATATTTTCTAACTCTTAGTTAACAAGAGATACCAGTAAAGCAATAAACAGAAGTCAAAATTTCTCAATCCTCGTCAACCATCAACGGCCCTCATGCAACTAGAAGAGTGCTTGGCAAGCGTGGGAGATGAGATTTTAATAACAACAAGGTGAGAGAGATGAGAGAACAGGTGCAGGCACTAGGATTGGCCTCACATACACTGAGGACACGTCACAGCACCACCCTGGAGGAATGCACGCCCTTATAGGATTTGATCACCACTTTTATGGAATTGTTCAACATAATCAATTCACATGGTCTCTAATTTGCCTTCCTCTTTCTGATCTCTGGGCCACAAGTACACATTTGTGCCTGTGTGCACGCATACATTAAATGGGATATAAAGTGTTTTATGTGTGTGAGTATATTTATAATGTATTTTTAATCCTCTTCATATCAAGTTTTATAAGAGTCATATGGAGGTGTGTTGGCTTCCCCCGGAGAAAATACACACAAATGAGACATGGCCATAATAATAACACTTATAGTCTGCCTCCACGTGAAGGAGCACGTGGGCAGGTGGAGAGAGAGGGAGCAGCCGTCTTTCCCCCCATCCACAGACTCCAAGCAGCTCCAGGTTTCCATGCGGCAGGGCCCCAGCAGGGTGTCCTCTCACTGGTTAACAGAAGGACTTGTCACTTGGTTGCCATGTGCTGATTGTTAGGAGTTCAGGACAAACAGGTTTCAGCAATGCACAAGGGTTTTTTGGCAAACAGAAAACATAAACAGTTTCCTTATGAGCTGGTTGGCAGGGAGCAGCTCTCCTGGACCTTGGCTTTCATGTGTTCACATTCTTCCTCCGCCTACCAGAGATTGCTCCTCAGAGGTTTTGCTGGGTAAACGCAAATCCCATTATTAGCCTTCTCCTCCCTGGCTGCTGCTAGAGCCCCGAGGACAGTGTTACCTGCCTTGTGAGCTCCCGATAAGCCCTTAGAGCCTCATCCCTGGAGACTTGGGGGACAATCTTCCCTCCCTTTCCCATTTTACACATGTTGCAAGGTGAGGGTTAGAGATATGGGCTGCTGTGTTATTCTTTCCTATTACCAGCTTCCCAGATGAGATAGGCAAACCTTCAGGACTTAGAAACAGTCAGCCAGTCCCAGGGATCAGCAGAGAATAGAAGCCACCCTGTGCCCCTTTATCTATATCCCCTGACCCCAAGCATGGTAAGCATGGAGTATTACCGGACTCGAAATACGGGAATCAGAGCCATCAGCTTAGCCAAGGGCTCCAGCCCTAAGATGAACAAACACCAGAGAGCATTAGGACTTGTGACGGTGGATAATGAATGGCAGCTAATCCCCTGCCACACTCTAGGAAGGAGAGTGGGCCTGTGGGGAAGTGCTGCTCCATTTGCACTGGCAGCTCCTAAACCCATAGCTCCCAGGGAAGGCTGTTCCTGTCCCTCCACGAGCATATAAACCTGTATGTAATCACAACCCATGACTTTAGTAATTTTCTTCCCATCTTAGAATGGGAGTTCTTACCTTTCTTTTCCCCATGGAGAAGAGGTACATTTTGGAGAGCTTGCTATGTTATGGGCATTTTATGCATGTATGTGTGTGCATAATTTCACCTAAACCTTATGATAACTGTGAATATCAAGTATCCTGTTTCTTTCATTGAGAAAACTGAGTTCCAGATGTTAGCAGTTTGCCCAGCACATTTGGCTAGGGAGTGGCAGAGATGGGCTTGAACCTGTGAAGCCCTGCCCTGAAGACTTTGTTCTTTCTACTATGCCAGACTGCCCCTTATGAAGCCAGATTTTGTGTGTGACCTCTGTTCTCAATGCTCTTCTTGAGACCTTCTCATGACTGCACTCTGTGATGCCTCTTCTCTTCAAAAACACACCACTTCCTGGCTCTCCCCCCACAATAATAATGATAATGATAATAATAATAATAATAATAATAATAATAATAATAATGTCTTCCCTAAATAACCAGAGCTCCCTGGAGGTATCATTTTCACTTACCTTGCCTTGCTTCTGCAGCTTTCCCATTTCCGTTTATTCCACCCTCTCCCCCACCCCCAGCTGTCCACTTGCTCCAAGGCTGCTCCTGTCAGCTGGTGTCCCATCCTCTGGAACTCTCCTGCCTTCCTCTTCCCCACCCTCCACACTGGTATTCCTTCTGTCCTGCTGGAAGGAAAGTCTCCCTGTGACTTCCATCCTGTCTACCCAAGTAGTCCATCAACATAAAAAGATGACTCTTTAATCGCAGAACTCCCTACTTTTCACCTAACTGTCCAAACCTCATTATAAGAATAATATTAAAGGAAATTAGAAAGGAGAAAATAATGCACCAGTTTTATTCACAAATCTACTAAAAGTATTTCCTATTTTCCATCCTATATGTATGTCAATTTTATGTTTTATATTATGTTGCAATTATAATACAGATCAATGTCAAATTCCTTCTTCAATGTAACTCCCCCATGTCAGATGTCACCCATTTGTCTGAAGGAAAGGCTCCCGCGGTTGCAGCAGCAACTTATTGTCCCACAATGCCTTCCCACTAGTGATTCTAATAGTGATTTTTGCAAGCACCCCTTCAATAAACAGAAAAATGAAGGGAGAAAGATTTTCTCTTTAACATCCCTTTTCCAGGCATCCTTGCAACCTTAATCTTAACATGAAAATGAGACATCAAATTTGAAATTTCATGATTATTATCCTCTCTTACATTTTAACAACTTTTAGGGGTTTTCAAAGAGAAATGAAAGAGGCCTTCATTCAAAACCGCCCCAGTGCTGGGGTGGGCATCTTATAGAAAGGTTTGCGATGAAATTGTTCAACAAGCCTGTGGGGAGGGTACATTTAGCCCCATTTATGGATAATAAATGCCTATTTGACGAGCAAAAGGAGAGGATTTGAAGTTGGATCCGACTCCAAAGCTCTTCTCAATTTGCCTCCTTTCTCTCTCTTTGAAAATTCTTCACTAAATAAGGTTTAGACCATGTGTCATTTCCAAGGCACACCAGAGAAAAATGTAATAAAGGAAAGGAGAACAAGACAATTTAATGGTCAGTGACACAGAGATATGAAACACATGTAAATTTATTCAAATATTATGAGAGAGGCAGTTGTCGTGATACATGTTAACAGGAGACCTATTACTCATAATTGATTTTACTAGTATTTTAGCATCTGACCTGTTTCTCTTAATTGAATTGAAATGACTTATGCAACACATTTGTTTTACTGACTTTGGAAAGATATAATCACCTTCACCTACACTTTTATTTTTAAAATAGAATTAAAAAAAATAATTTCTGAATCGTGGCCTTAAAGATAAGTAAAACACAAATTATAGTTTTCTTCCCTAGAAAATGTCTAGAACATTACAGTTGTTCTGTTTTAAGGAGAGAAAATAAAGGGCATTTTGCACAATGATTAGTGAGGTCACCCTGAATGAAAATAAAATATGTCCATTAGACCCTTCTCAAGAATCACAGATATAGTCCCTAGGGAGAGTGCTAGAGGACTACTCTGCCCTCTGGTTTAACTTAGTTGAAATTAGTAATTTCAAAGTCCTTAACATATAAACTAATTTCATGTTTGCAGAAATTACTGTACCACTGAAGACAGGGTAAAAACACAAAGAGGAGAGAGAGAACAGAGAGACAGAGAGAGATTCTTATAGGTACAGAGGGGTCTCAAATCTCACCAGCCAGATGATTTGTTCTACAAACTGCAGAGAGTAGCAGTCTTCTGGGTTTGCTAATGCTTGGCCCAGCAATCCACCAAGAGTGAGGATTCAGGAACATACCAGGGGATTTTTCACCAAAGGAGGTAGAATGATGACTATAACTTCAGGCTTCAACTGGGCGTACCTCCACCAGTCTCTGCCTGGGGTTAGTTGAGACTTGGAGGAGCATGCCAAAATTAGGGGAGATTCATTTTTGTTTTTCAAGTTGGCAGGTCTTGTCTTGGAAAAGAAACAGAATTGGGATACCAGCTTTGATGGATTATATGATGATTGGGCATTGGGTGAGAGAGAACAGGGGTCAGGGAGGAAGGCAACCAAGAAGAAAAATTTAATTTTGAGAACTTGTAAGAAATCGGTCTTGCTGGCCAATAGTGACCCGAGGTTGACATCTGTTGTATGTTAGTTTCGAATGCGTCTGTTTCTTAATAAATGATCTCAGAACTTCAGTGATAGCATCCAAGGGAAAATTAGAAAATGGGTTTGAGGAAACATTTTTCTGGGTTCCTTCTCCCTGTGCCCAACAGGGAAAGAGCTGACAGAAGCCCTGCCTAGTCTAACTTGAGGCCACCCATTGGCTGGTAGGACTAGGATGAAACATCAGCACCTTTAATGTGGGGTTGAAAAACGGAATGCCAGGAAGTTAAAAGGACTTAGGGGAAAATGTCCTTTGGCCTTCCGCTGCGTGACAGGATTCTGAAGTGGCAGCTAGTGAGCAGAGTAGACTCAGTTAGTCCAGTCAGAGGAAAAAAGCAGCAAAACCAGAGGACCAACATCAGTAATATCTTTGAGTACAGTGATGAAAGAGTGAGGATGGCTCTGCCAGAAAGGCGGGTCTCTTCATCAGGTTTCCCAAAGCAGTTTTCGTCTCTGGCCAGCTGTCAGAGGAAGCCAGCCCTGGCCTGTTGGGTGGTGTTTATTGAGCACCTACTAGGTGCTCAGAGTTCTCCAGACCTTCATGCAGAGAAGACTCCATCCTTCATTTTTTTCCCCCAAACTTAAGATTCTTTGAGGTTGATGATTTTGTTTTCTACCAGGGCAAAGGAAAAGAAAATGCAGAATGTAATGGTGAAAAAATGCATTTTCATATTGATAGCATTCTAGTAATCTACAAACGCAGAAGACTCCCCGGGAGGGTTAACACTAGGAGGAACTAAATCTGTTTCCTTCCCCTGGTGCCCTATTCCGATGCTGATTCCATGCTATAAACATGGTAGGATATGGAACAACCAATCAACATTTAGGGAGAGAAAAAATCAAAACAAAACTCCAGTCACTCTTACCATGGAGACTCCTTTGGAAAGCTTTTGAGCTCTGACAGACTGAACCTATTCAAGAGGAAGAAATTTTCCATTCCCACTCTCTATGTAATAATCCCCAGCCCTGAAGTGTCAGGATAATCATCTGGGAAGAGAAATTTTATTTACTTCTGAATGCAAATTCCCTTTACTTGTCTGTACTTAAAAATACCTCCTTCCTCCCTTTTGTCTGAAACTCCGTTGAGGTTACCCCAGAAAAGACCACTGGCCCATAAACTTTAGGTGTCATGACTTCTTATCTTGATCTACTACAACTCTTGATCATCTTCTGATTTTTCCATCTTAAGTGAACCAAAACCCTCCCAATCCTGAGGGGCTTATCAACAATTACTTGCATCAGAACACAGTGATTTTTTAAACTCTCTGTATTTTATCTCTGCGATGCAATTTCTCACATTGTACTTGAATGAAATTCAAAGTTTTTCTTCGGATGGTTGCCCTGGATTGGACCCAGTTCCAAAAGGCCTCCCTGATTCTTTATTTTTTTTTTCCCTCTCTCTCTCTGTCTGGATGCTATTGCTCAATTGTGCTGTTTCTATCATCGCCTACTTAGTAACAGCAATGGGAAATGAGCCTTAAAACTGATAACCCATCATATTTTTTTTTATTCTGCTGGTCTCATAAAAAACTATCAGTCGTTTATTTCATCTCACTTATTGTCGATCAGTCCCACATTTTTCACCTCCTTACCGTGATTTTCTTTGTGCTGTGGTTCCCAGCCACGGCCTGCTTCCTGCTGAATTAAACTGCAACCCAGACAAAACCAAAGAGCACATCTCTCCCAAAGTTCACTCAGAAGGTCACCCCTGGTGAGATGGACATTGCAGATGTGCTAGAAAGATTAGAGGCTGCTTTGATGAAACCTGCGTCTGTTCTTTGCTCCTGGTCCTCAGAGTGGAAGATCGGATGGATTGCCATTGCCTTGCATTATTTAAGACTTTTGACGAGCACCTCCCTTCAAAATGCCCCGCAGATCCTGGTCCATGTGTGTGTGTATGTGCATGCGCATGGACGTGTGTGTTTTACACAGCACTTCAGAATGATTGAGATGTTCAAAAGGACATTGCCAAGTGAGCTCTTTGCGGGGCTCACGTTCCCTTAGGTTGCCCTTCCTTAAGGTCTCTTGGTGGCCCTTCTGTTCTGTTTGATGGCAATTTCTGTTCATTCCAGATTGTATTACATCTCTTTAGCAGCTTCAAACAGCTCTCTCGAGCTGCAATTTTAACATTTGGGTGCTGATCACATCGGTCCGTGGACTTTTGTTATTTTTTACCCCTTTGATGGTTTTCCTCCGTTCTTCTGTTTTCGTTGGCTTCCACTTTCATCTCCACTGTCTGTTCTCCAATGGTGTTATCTATTCATTCGCGAGAGTCCAGCCATTCAGCCCTCTGAAGAAGAGGCCATTCCCTCACTTCTCTTCCCTGCCTGCCCCAGTGGGTAGTCCATGATTTGTGCCTTTCATCAGGCAACTGTGGAGACCCTTCTTTGGGCAGCCAGTTTGGTGCGAGAATAAGGATTAGTGTATCACGATTTCATTTTTTATCCACCTCTTCTGTGTCTTCTCATTTTTGGTTGAGATGCAGCGGTTTCTGCGATGGCAGGTATTTTTATAAGTGGCTTCGTCTTTGATCATTGTAAATGATGAAAGGTAGGCCACCTCATTTCCATCTCATGGACTTTTCACAGGTAGATATTTATTCTCTCTTCCTAGAGTGTGACCAAATGATCAGAACATTGAGCAGGAAGCAGACTTGAGGATTTTATTCCTGAAAATGTCTGTAGCTCTACCTGAGACTTATATTTAAGTCATTTAGCTCTGAAGCTACTCCATTTTGGTTCCCTCCAAAGTCCCTGTTATGAATGTTGCATGTTATTTTGCCTAATTAAATACTCAAGTGTCTTATTTCAAAAGCCCTCGTGCCAAATAACATAATTTTTGAAAGGCAATATAACCAACTATGATTCTTTTCTAAATTAATTCTGTATTTCATACCAGGCAGAAGGTGCTAAAAGCAAAGTTCTGTGGAGTAGATCAGCCAAAGGAGCCTCCCTTCAATGTGAAAGTTTCGTTTTAAACTTAGTCTTAGGAAGCCCTCCTTTATGCTGTTAACAAATACATGTGATACAGCCTGCCTGGATCTTCTCTCCTCAGAACAGATAGGATATTAAAAGGCATAAGAAAGTTAAAATAGATTCATGAAAAAACATAGCCATGAAAAGAAAAAAACTAACTTTGAAATTTGTTCGCAATTTCTTAGGCAGGTATTATGATGGACACCACCCCCCAACACACACTCCTTCTGTAAATACTCCACATCTGTCTGTCACACTGAAAGGATAAGAGACTATAAAACAACCATCATCTGACCAGCTTGTGCTATATGTCATGAACTAGTTTCTGTAGACTATGCAACTAATTAAAACATAATTGATGATTGATACCGTGTTGTTAAAGAGCCATATAAATTACCTCTTGTGGCAGGAATGAATAGATAACATAAAAATGTATGAATGGAGGGGAAGATAGAATTAGTAACAAAAAGTCTTCTGAAGAAATAGAAGACAGCCTTGTGTTTCTCTTGCAAAACTCCTCCTATAGGAAACTTTCTTGTATTTGCCACCCTGAGTTCCTCAGAACATAAATTCCTAAAGAACAAGGAATTGGTTTTCAATACATTGCATGCAGCCATATGTAGCAACCTGGAATCAGAAACCTGTGTTAGAGTCCCAGCTCTACATTAGTGTGTGACCCTAGCTGAACCAGAAGGCTGCTCTGAGCTTCACTTACCCCTCTGTGGGTGGGGATTATCATCCTGTCTGTCCACTTGCTGAACACTGGTGTCACATCTTAGCCTTTAACTGCATTCTCATTAACAACAACAACAACAACAACAACATAATGTTGATAAAATTCAGTAGCAATTTGGAGGTGGCCAGGATGATTTCACTACAAAAAGCATTACTCTGGAGGCTGGGCAATGTGTGAAGTAAAAAGAGACAGAAGTCCAAAACTCCTAGAAATATCCAGGACATTCCCAGCAATGACTGTTCCTTCCTCCTTCCAGGCAGGAGCTAAATTTTTCTCCAAACTTTGGCTCCTGCCACTGTGGTGTGTGCGCATTGTGGATCTAGCCTGGCAGGTGGGAAGGTGGTGGCTTCCATGCCTCCAACAAATTAACTAGTGTTCATGGATGTTTTGCAGCTGCCCTGGAACCAGACTAGCAGTTATTAAAAAGAATTGCTGCAGCCATGAAGAAAGTACTGGTATCGTGTGTGTGCATGTATGAAGCATTGTTTTAGACGCCTGCCACTTCACCTGCTCGGGGTGGACACAATGCCAAGTCCTGCCTATGTTTTTCTTCTTCCTCTTTTTATTTCCTATCGAACTTACTGTAACTGCTAGCCTTTCCTTCACTAGAATTCCAGCAGGTTAAACATCATTACATAAATAGCAATTATAAAAAACCTTAATATAATGATATATATTTAAACCTTAGCCCTGAACACTCATAATTCAAATAAACATTCACAAAAGCATTCTCACTCTAAATAGAGGTGTGGGGGAGCGTTTGAATGGTTTTGGTTTTATTGATATTTGGCTAAAATTAGAATTGAATAAAATATCTGTGCATAGCACAGACATTCTACTATGGAAAGCTCTTTGTTTGTCCAATAGGCTTCAGAGCATTTCTTATTGAAACTAGAAAATCCAAGTCCCGGATTGTAAAGTCTTAAGTAATGAGGGTTATTATTTGAGGTGTTGATACCAATGCTGCATTCATAGGCATTTCATAGGCATATTCAGAAAATGAGATATCCATATAACTTAATATTCTGGAACATATCTCTCTAAGTGCCTAAACTACTTCACTTTGGGGGGGGTGGCTTTCAAAATATATTATGTAAGTCCCTGTTGTCTTAGAGTTCACAGGTTAATCCATTCTTAATGATTCAAAGTCATTATAAACATTAATTATTATGGCGTGTATAGTATGCTGTAATACAGGATGTCCTCAGAAGTTCTGCAGGTATGACTGGGTGTTTGCCCCTATGCTAAATGCTCCATACCACCATACTTTCTGAGTTCAGATGTATAAGTTTTATAATTTTTAACTTTTCTTTTTATATTGTTTCTCCTTGCTCATATGAGCAGAACTCTCTACACCTTTATGCTGTGCTTTTTTCCCCTCATATCTTCTGTATAGTGGACCTCTACGTATGCCAAGGTGGTCAGAATGATGTCTCACATACCATAAATTAGCCTTTAAGTGACTGACAGAAGGATGCTTTTAAGTACATATATTGAACTTTGGTTCTTAGATATTTAGTGGTATGTTTGTCAATCGTTGTTTCTTTCTTTTTTTCTTCTTTGGTTTGTTTTCTTCTTTGTTCCATTTCATAAGACTTTCAAGTGAGAGATTTCTAATTATGAAAAAAAATTAGCCACTATTCACACTCCTCTGATGAGAGTTCTAGGTTAGTATCACTTTAGGCAGCCAGTTGTCTTACCTATGGGTATACTGAAAACTGTACACCTTCTATTAGTCTAAATGATCATTTGTGGTACGTGAGCAAGGGTAAGAATCCTTTCTTTTAACTTCATTTTTCAAACATCTCACATAGTGCCTCACCCAAAGTCTGTTTCTAGAAAATATCTGATGATTAACAGATTTTAAAATAATTATCACATACAAGCTTACAAATGAAACTTTCTAAGATCTGAACTTGTCTTTCATGTTCTGGAAAATGCTTCTGTGTTTTTCACACATTGCTTTAAAAAAAAATCAAGAAAGACCAAGTTGGGCATAAATGATTTAAAAAATTGTACAGGAGCTGAAAATAGAACTCTTCATAGATAAGAATTCCAAGTACATTGCAGCTTTCCTCTGGGATTATTTTGTTGATGGAAGTTTTGTAGCTCATAATTAGAAACCCTTTAATTCATTCATTCGTTCCAACAATAGCATTTATTTAATGCCTGCTGGGCCCCACCAGGGATGCACAGGCAGATCAGACACAATCTCAGGAAACAGACATTTTGGCCAGAATTTGAAGGTTGCTGTGAGTCAGAGCCCAGGTGCCATATGTTAGAAGCATTCCCTCAGTTAAAACCGAAAGCTTTAGAGTGAAGCATAACTTGTTTTTATAAACTAGCCTTGATTCTATTAGAACAATTGCAAATATTTCATGTTCTGGGAAGAAATCTGGAGAAGTAGTGTCATAATGTTTTCCTGTTCGCTGACAAGTCATTCAGTAGCCCTGTCCAAGATCATTTAAAATAGCCTGGAAATAATCAGAAGCGATGTGCCTCTGCGGAGCACACTTGGAGGATGCCTGTCGGCAAGTGATGTTTTAAACCCTGGATTTGTTTCAGACCTGTTGTTAGGTTTCTTTATGAGAATTTATGTGTTTAAAAACATGTTGTCTCCAGAAGAGTTAATATAAATGGAAGTTAAGAAATAATGGAGGTTTCATACACAATAATCATTATTAATTCTATAGTTTTACTAATCTCTTCTGCTTTCTAATCGAATACACAAACTTGACATCTCTCCCTCCCTACCATTAGCTTGCTTTGTCGGTGATTCATCATGTTTTGCATATATAAAAGACTAATAATCTTAAATAATGTCACTTAATCATATCTGATCATCATAATTTTGTAAGGCAATCATTGGCGTAAATTTTGAGTGAAGTAACCATTGCATTGTTTATGAAGCTTCTTTTCCACTGTATTTTAGCATTTAGAGTATTTTGCTAGCCTTGAACATCGAGGTAATTTGGTAAAAATTATTAATTTTTTATTTACTGGAAATCACAAGGAACACATTAAATCTTTCCAAGGAAAGATTTCAGGCAGAATCCTAATATGATTCTTAATTAAATTTATTTGTTTTTAGGAGTGTTTAAAAAGTAAAAAAAAAAAAAAAAAAAAAAAAAAACTTGTTTTCAGAGAGTATAAAGCCTATTATTGAAGAATCACATTTAAACATTCAGCAAATATCTTTGAAATAGAATAGATAAACTCAGAGTTTTTAAGATGACACATTCTGATCCTGAAGAGTGTGGCTAGGTGGATGGAGTAACAAAAACATCCACTTTGCAAGTGAAAAATTCTCTTAATTATTTGAGTGCTCTAAATACATAACGTCAAATACATGGAAACTTGGTATTATTTGATGACTAAATTGATTCACTGTTCACACTGTTCATCAGTATATTTTATGTTGCTCATATAGTTATAAAGTCTAGTTGTAGTTCATGAACCATTCCAATGCAATGATTATTAATAATTAACAATGCCCCAGACACTAATCATTTCCATGTTTATTGCCTGATTTTTTTTTTATTTGTCCTGAGGATTGAACTCAGGGGCTCCTTACCACTGAGCTGTATCCCAGACCTTTTTATTTTTTTTTTATTTTGAGATAGAGTCTTGCTAAGTTGTTGAGGCTGGCCTTGAACTTGCCATCCTCCCACCTCAGCCTCCCGAGTCACTGGGATTACAGGGGTGCATCACCCGCCCAGTTTATTGCCTGATTTTGCAGGTCTTAAAAACATAGTTAGAGATAGATGTTATTTTTTAAGTTTTATAAGTTAAGAAACCAAAGTTTATGGAATATAAGTCACCAATCCCACACAGTCCATAAGTGTGAGAATTGGGATGGGAAACTAGATTTTCCAATAACAGAACTTTTTCCACCACACATTCCGCTTTCAATGAAGTATTCACGTATTCAACAAATATTTACCCAACATCCGAATGTTCTGGCCACTATGGTAAGCTATAGCATAAAATACAGGGGAAAAAAAACAGATAAGGTGTTTCCTAGCCCTAGAGTTGACAGACTAGTGAAGAAAACAGAAAAGATAACAACTGATTACCAAAAACAAGGTGAAGAATCAGGTTTTCAGAAAGGGAAGGAGGAGATGCCAACAGGAGCCCAAAGCTTCCCTGATGGAAGTTTAGGGTTTGGCGGAGACCTCCTGAAGTCAGTCCCACTAAAACTGAGGTCACAGGACTGTAAAAATAAATGGACGGATAGTTCAATTATTATCATTGGTGAATTCTGTGTGGTCGGGGCGGGCAGGTACATGCGCAAAGCATCCTGGCTCATGTCATCAAAACAACATTCTACCTTCCTGGTTCACCTGTCTTATTGTAAACAAATACCCTTTCTAAGTCTATTTAATGCCACATTTTTCTAATTTTTGTAATTTTTGCTGATGATTTCACTGTTTAAAATGACTCCCAAGGATAGCACTTGTTGAAGAGCATTCCTAAGCCCAGAAGGCTGTGATGCACCTCCTGGAGAAAACCTTGTATTAGCAAAGCATCCTCCAGCCAAGAATCCAGGAAGCATAATACTGTTGACTGTGAGTTCAGTGTTCACAAAATATGTTAAGTACTGTGTCTTTAACCAGAACCACATAAAACAAAGTTATGTATCAGTTGACAAAACTGCTCTGCGCAAAGACTAGCAGAGACCTACATCTCCAGAACAGTGATTCCATATTCACTAACTCAGTGTTCCTGGTGACTTTATTGCACTTAATAATAGCAGATAACCAGAACCAACAGTGTATAAATAAGTACGTGACAACTGAAGCACTGAGGAGGATGTAGAGCAACTGGAACTCCCATATACTGCTGATAGAAATGCAAAATAGCACAGCGCATCTGGAAAGCATTTGCCATTTCTTTTTATTAATTTCACACATCCACCCCATTTGATCTAATAATCCCACTCCTAGGCTTTTACCCATGTAAAATAAAAAATATATTCACATAGCAATGTGTACAGGAATGTTCATAGAAGCTTTATTTATCAATTTCAAAAAAAAATGAAAACAACTCAACTGTCCTCCAGTTGGGGTATGAATAAGCAAACTGAGAAATAGAAATGTATCAATATTGATGTATTCATCAATGTGGGATGAATCCCAAATGCATTGTGCTCAGAAGTAAAAAACGAATAAACTAACAAACAAGTCAAAAGACTCCATAATGTGGTATTCTATTGAAATACTATTCTTTAAAGCTAATACTATAGGGATAGAAAACAGATTTCTGGTTGCCAAGGTTTGGAATAGAGGGATAAGTTGGCTACAGAGGCACATGAAGGAATGCTGGGGGAGAGGTGTTTTGTGTTAATGGTTATAAAATTAAGTGCCTTTTTCAAAACAAATAACTTTACACTAAAACAATTTTTACTACTTATAAATTATATTTTAATAAGAAGATGAAAAATGGAGATCTGAAGGATGAATCAAAGTACGATTTTTCCAGTTGGCCATAGTGATAACAGAAAAAGACATTAAAACAGTACCCTATGTGCTTTACTGTAGTTCTAGTTGATAAGCTACTGTTAGAGTAAAACAAACCCTATCTAGTAATTTATATTACATGATAAATTGAGCAGTATTAGCTCTGAACATATAAAACATGTTTTCTTGCCTCTTGTTTTGTGATGCCTAAATCTAACATAGTGACAGGAAATAGTTTTTTACTGTTTTTTTGACAAGTGCTGAAATCTGGGAACTATAATTTTAATACATGCATTATTCATAAGAGGACAAAATTTTATTTGATTTAAATTATCCAGTTAAATGGCAGCTTGACCTTGGGATAACAGAGAAAACAGACAACAGAGCAAATATGATAATATCACTTATCTT
Organism: Marmota monax; assembly: GCF_021218885.2. Taxonomy (NCBI): domain Eukaryota; kingdom Metazoa; phylum Chordata; class Mammalia; order Rodentia; family Sciuridae; genus Marmota; species Marmota monax. The sequence goes on along the minus strand of NW_026693777.1, from coordinate 60,850,396 downwards.
GCTTATATATGATTATTTAATGATAGGCAACTGTCAGACATGGATGGTTTAGCTGCTCATGTCCTTGGAAGCAGGGAGACCTACCACATGATCTTTTGGGGTATCACCCAACTCTTGCAGTTACCTTTTTTATTCTTCCTTGTTTATAATGACTTTGCCACATTATTATATTTCAAGGAACAAAGATGTTATAAATCAAATCACCATTATAGTCTACCTTATGAAAGTCAGTTTCATCATAGAACATGTATCTAACCTTTGGATTAAAGGGTGAGTTGGACTTTCCAAGATTTTATTATACATAAGCCTTTACAACAAATTCAATACTGCATATTAATTGTTTCTCAATAATGTACATCTCACATGTATCATGACATTTTGAAAATTATTTTAGCCAGCCTCAGCAACTTAGCAAGGCCCTATAAAACTTAGTGAGACCCTGTCTCAAAATCAAACTTAAAAAGAGCTGGGGAGGGGCATCAGTTGTGTCTCAGTGGTAGAGCACTTGCCTGGTATATGTGAGGCACTGGGTTCTATTCTCAGCACCGTATATAAATAGATGAATAAAATAGAAAAAAGAGATGTCTGTCAACATATAAAAAACATAAAAGGGGGGACTGGGGACATAGCTCAGTGGTAGAGCACACCTGGATTCAATTCTCAGTACCATAAAAAAATAAAAATTATATTTTAGTTAAACTCATTGCCAACACATCTGAAGGGTATGTATGTACGATGTTTTTGTACAAATTAAAAAAAAAACTGTATTAATGATCACAGTCACTTAATAAATGCATACAGCAATTTACAAAAAGTGCATAAAAATTAAATGGATCTATTTAAGATTATTTTGCTATCAAAGCCATTTGTTAGGTGATTTAACTAGACAAATGAGATACTATATTATGTGGCATATGTTGCAAAAGTGATTTACAAAAAGAGCAGCAAGATAAAATTTGCTGTTGAGGTGAAGACCTTTATCTTGTGCTTTTTCATAGTGTGAATTATGAAATTGCTGTGTTTTATATTTTCAACATATTTGGAATCTTTTAGAAATGCCAGTATTAGCTTCTATGTATTTTAGTTTCCTTGCAATCCTATCTAACATTCCATTATCAATATTTAGTGTTGCTTAATTATTCCAAGATACAAAAAAAAAAACCTCCTCTCAAGAGTTAATTTAATATGTAGCAAGTGTTTCTTAAATATACAAATGGCAACATTGTTTTCAAACAGGATAATTACAACCATGTACAGTATGTTTCTTCATTAGTAGTAATTAAATAATTTACTAAATTGTGCAATAATTCATAATGACACATGCTAACCGTGCTAGTGATAAAAGAATTTCTTGCACAGATGCCTAGATGTTCTTAGAGTGGTAATTTTTTATTTCTGAAGAAGTTATCTTGCTATTTAAAAAATACTGGTTAATGCTGAATTCAAAGAAAAATTATAAAAATTTTTGAAAGTCATAGCATAATGTTGGAATGTGTACCCCAGAACCAGTTTACCTAGGATTTTTTTTATGATTCCACCAGTTGCCAGTCTTGTGATCTTAGACAAATCACTTAATTTCTCTGTGTCTGCCTTGCCTCATCTATAAATTTAGAGTAAGAAAAGTATAGAATTTTGTTTGATGAATGAAATCTTTAAAAGAACATGAAATAAATGAATACCACAAGGAAGTCCCAAGAGATGGTTAACCAGTAAGAGAGGGAGTAGCAGCAGTATTGAATAATGATTGGAAAGCTATTTTGATTTCAGAAAATTACCTTTGGGGACATAAGGTTTAACTAGATACTACAAATCAAATGTGAATATGGGAGCTTCAGAAAAGAGTGTCTAATTTACCTTCATCCCACAAAACGTAGGAATAGTTTTTCATTCAAAAGAGTGATGATTATTTTTTAATGTGAATCTAACATATTTAGAGGACTTTAACATTTTTATTAAAAAGAAAATACATAGTCAAGTCTGTTCTTGTTTCAGTGCTCAAAAAACACTCGTACCATGCAGGACTATGACATAAATAATAGATGGACTTCTGAGAGAAGAGAAACGACTTCTGATCAGACACTGTCAGCCCAGATGAATCCCATCCTATAAGCTGCAGCTTGAATGTGAGCATCAAAACCACTATTGACATGTGGCACAACTGTCTGAAATGTCAATAGTTATAAAATGAGTATTTCATAATGCAGAATAATTGATTACTCTGCTTGACTGAACAGGAACATATTTTCTCTGTGAAAGCAAAATAATGCCAGCGTTTGCTCCTGGAATGCTTCTAGCTGCGAGACTTGGATTTCCCAACGAAGCCCACATTACTCTGCAGTCTTGATCATGCATGACAAAAATAGGGAAAACCATCTGTAACTGCTTATCTTTTCTCCATTATTTGAAAATATATTTTAAGATAGTTCTTTAAAAAATAAAATATGGCCTATATACGAAGCATCTGTATTAATAGAACTGTCTCAGATAATTTTCAGAACAGAAATGGATGAGATACAAAATCAAATAACATTCAATTTATCTTGCTCATCCTAAAATGCTCTGCTTAGCTTTTCGCTCTGATGAAATAACACCCATTTCCAGTTTTATTCTTCCTCAGTGTGCTGTGATGTGGAACTCTTTTGCTCTATGTGTTTTATTAAGTGTAATTTAACTTTATGACTATCAAACCAACTATTAATCCTTACAATAGACTATGCAATAGGCAAGCTGCAAAGAGATTTATTTTCTGAAGCACAAATTCCCTTTTTTGCTCTCAGTTTTTTTTTTTTTCAAAAGTCATTCTCTGAATGTGTATAGTTTGAAGTTCTCTGTACTGGGTGCTATGAGGGAAGGCAGGAGAAATGGCTACAATCTGCATTTGAGACGTTCTCCCCTCTTGGTCTCTATGTATTTTATGCTACTGTGAACCTCCTCACTACTAGTTTTCCTTAAATGAAAAATGACATTTTTGTCTCTTTCCTTTATCTATGTTCTGTGCTTCTTCCAAAAAAACCCTTCACTCCTGTTTGTACCCTGATTTGGCCTTTAAGGTCTAGACCAGGTGCTACTTCCTCCATGAAATCCTTCTTATAAAGCTTAAGATTAACCCTGCACAGAGTAACCTTGCTTATTCTTGGCTTATATAGCACTTTATTTCAGGAACACTTAGAATATGTGTCTCACATTCTGTCTTACGTTATAAGCATTACATTCATTTTCCTGCTAGATAATGAGCTCTTTGAAGGACAGACATCTTAATATTTTTCTTCCTTCTCTCTGTCCTAGAACAGTATCATGCACACAGAAGATGTTTAGTTGTGGCTTATTAGAAGAGAGCTTGCTCTCTTATAGGAAGAGAGGTAAAAAGAACCTGCCATGTCACAAGTCCTCTTGGGCCTAGAGGAACCTTAATCCTTATTCCTTTTTGGATCTCCAATACTTAGCAGGTGCTTTATAAATATTTGTTTTATATATATATATATACACACACACACACACTACAGTTTGAAAATTGTAGAAAGCTTAGCAAAATTGCATATTTATAGTCATTTCAACAAATCTTTATTAAGGGTCAGTATTTAATGCCAGGTACAGGTTTTGTGTGTATAACAATGCCTAGATCCAGGTGGGTTGGGGGTGGTAGAAGCAGTTCCCTTGTAAGTCTTACTAAGAAAAATCACTCTGTTCTTTCTATATATTGTCTAATTTAATCCACCTAGTGGCCCTCTAACACTCTCCTCTCCTTATTTCACATGTGATGAAACAAAGGTTTGCTCAAGATCTCTCAGCTAGTGAGTGGGATGAAGGCTGGTCTTGAGCCCAACTTTGTCCAACCATAGCTCATTCTGCCATAGCATAAAGTTCAATGAAATAAAGAAGACTCCTTAGAGAAATGAATAGAGATGGCACAGCAGAGAGAAAGGAATGACAGTGTTCCTGAAAGCAGATGTGGGATATCTGGGCACAAGAGCACCTTGAGGCCTATTCTCACGACCTCATTCTATAGGCAAGGAAAGGGCCTGCTGTCCCAAGATGTGAAATGACTGCTCAAGGGAAAATGGAAAGCTAGTGACAAGAGTGAAGCAAGATTCAGGATTCCAGGTTCTGAGTTCATACATATTTCCTGAATTCCCTTAATTATATATATTATATAATATATATACATATATATGTATATGTATATCCACTGCCATCTCTCGCATAGCCCATGGGAACTTGACAGAATGGAGGGTGCTCTTGCCTCTGGTCTTTTTGCTTGCTGCTTTGGCAGGCGTGTGTCTAGTGAGGCACCTGCTGCCTACCTGTTCTGTGGAGTTGCTTAGTTCTGTAGGCCTTGTGAACTCTACCCTTTTTCCTCATTGAGATGGTTACAAAACATACGCCAGTTCTTTGGATTTCCTAATAGGTGAATGAAATACTTGCTTTCAGACATCCCAGAATCCCTACATCACAGTCTCTCTCCTGCCAAATCTTTCACCTCCATCATTCCATTACATTAATCGCCACACTAATTATTTGCAGCCATCTATCAACTGAATGGCAAATTGCTGTGCAAACATCTTTCCAATGGGCAACCCAACACTCTGCCTTCTTTAGGAGTGTTCACTTACTTTGGGAAGTGTCTTCTGTAGGGATTTTAGAGCAAAGGTCAGCTGGGTGGTGACCTCATCTTCAAGATGAAAACTATGGTCTAGTTCTTGCTTGACTCTCCAGCACAGTGGAGGCACATAATAAACACTCAATAATTGTGGTTGTGGATTGCTTATGAGAAATATGTGCATGTGAATAGGTATGTATAAAATCAAAGATGTCTTTGGCTACCAAAATAGTTTATTTCAACATATTTCATGGACTATGCATATGTATACATGCATGCAAATTTAAATCTACATCTATGTCTAGTATGAAACTCATGAAAAATGTTGGGGTTGTAGCTCAGTGGTAGCACACTTACCTAGCATGTTTGAGGCACTGAGTTTGATCCTCAGCAAGCACCACATAAAAAATTAAACAAGGGCTGGGGATATGGCTCAAGCGGTAGCGCGGTTGCCTGGCATGCGCGGGGAGCTGGGTTCGATCCTCAGCACCACATAAAAATTAAAAATAAATAAATAAATAAATAAATAAAGATGTTGTGTCCACCAAATACTAAAAAATAAATATTAAAAAATTCTCTCAAAAAAAAATTCTCTCTCTAAAAAAAATTAAACAAAATCAAGGGTATTGTGTCTATTAAATTTTTTTAATTATGAAAAAGACAATATTTATAGAATTATCCCCTTCCTCTTAACACTCCTAAATAAGAGTTTCCCTTTCTTACTGGACACTGGCTGCTTCTGGACTCAAAATTAAGCAAAGCTCTGATCAATGTAGTTAAGTTTGTGCTTTCTGTGTAATCTCCTGAGTAATTTTTCTAGAACTCTTGGATCTGGCCCCATTTGGTCTATAAGAAACCTCATCCCCTGGCTCTATTTTGGACAGAATGGTCCAACCCCTAAAGATCACAATGCAGGATGGCCAACGATTCAGCTGAATCAAGCTGCCTAGGACCACATTAACCTTCCACTGATCCCTTTCTTGTTCAGTTAGAAAGAAATTAATTGAATTAGCAAGCTGCCACACACTGGAGAGAGAGACACAGGGCCTGGGCAAGACAAAACCAAAATGCTTTCTTTCACATGCATTTAAAACTTTAAAATCATCTTCATCCTAGGAGACTTGGGATAAAAACTATTTTCCCCAATAGCACACTGTATGTGTAATTCACGGTGGTATACTATGAGATCAGATCCTTTGTGGTGAAAAACCAAATACATTACCATAAAGTCAAGTATCATTTCTTCTGAAAGTGGGAAGATTAGTACCAATTTACTAATGATATTACAGTCTAGACACCTGCAAAAGGGCACCAGGCTTCCCCCCACCCAACCCCATAGGCATTTTGGAACAATCTGGCATCAGAAGTATCTCCCTACTTCCTTGCCAAGTACCAGATCCACTATGAAATCCAGCACACAGGGACACCATGTGGGGCTCTGGGGGACTCAGGAAAATTATCTGTCTTTATAAGTATCTTGTGTGCCTTCTTTTCCTGAGAAAAAGCCAACAGAAAAATGTAAGTTGGGAATTAATATATAACACACTCTTATTCGTGGTAAAGAACTCCCATCCCGTTTAGTTATCTTCACATAGCAATATTATTATTTTTTCTTTTTCAGTACACTTGGTAAAAAGAAAAAGATGGAAAAAATATATTGCTTAGCATTGTTTCCCCCATTGTAGTACTCTGATCCTTTACTAAAATCCATCATTATTCCTACACACTTGTCTTATTTTAATATTGTATCATATTTCTATATTATTGTATTTTAATATACAGTGGGTACAGATTTACTGAAATGTATCATTTATGGCTCTAATTTAGTATTATTGGAAGTAGATATGGATTTTTTCATTCCTAGCTGATTTGTTTGGTTGGAAACTTAATAATTTCAAAGAAAATTTATATTTCAAGTGTTTTTTTTAAAAAAAAAAAAACAGTCTCTCATCTTTACTTTAAAAGTTTTGTGAGAGCATGTGTTAATATAAAGAACAGTAATATACCCTGGGTTAAAAGCTGAAGACATTTAATAGAGGCATGAATTACAAATAGCATCTAGCCACACAGGAAGGTTAGGACTTAATATCTGAAATTCTGTTGCTCATTAGTTGTAGGATGCGAATGAAATACGTTTCTAAAAGGGCAAGGTCAGTATTACATTATCCTGGAAATGTCTTTGTTGAATAAATGTGTGAATATTTCAAGTAAGTATTATGAGATTATATTACTATTGGGGACATTTCTATAGGAAAAATAATTCTACTACTTGTAATTGCAGGAGCATATGTCACGTTACATGTCACTCCCCATTACCGATTTCATTTGAAATGGTCTGGAAATAAATACCGATTACTAGTGATGTAAGACTATTTACCTTGGAGTCAGATGTCTGACAGCCAGGCTAGAGCTAATGGATTTGGTTATTTTCAAAGCATTATTTTCTAAAGCTGGATACTGTTTTAAAGAGACATTGTAAATTCTCAGAGTTGTACATCCAAATTCATTTACATCAAGTATGGAAGAATATAACTAGGAAAATGCATTCTCTGATTTTTTTTTTTCATCCTTTAACAATATAAGAAAAAGGAAATTGGATCCAGGACCTACCAACAGGATAGTTTGGTCTTATCCTTCCTTCTTCTAATTGTTAGCACAAAGGAAATCAAGAACCAAATTTGAATGACGGTGTCCATGTAACAGAGGCGTTGCCTCACTGGGAGATATAGTTGCATCATGGGAACATGGTGTGATTCAATTTCATAATTGTAAACATTACAGTGGGTATGGTTAATTCATTTGAAACTCTTGTCCATTTTGCTATGGCTGGACAGCTGAATTGACATGGGTAGGTCTTGGCTTCACACTTTCATAATTTCTTATTTTGGTGGTTTTATTTGCAAAGTATTCTAAAGGGAAAAAAACTGTACTGGGATGGATTTATCTGAGATCAAACTTTTTTTTATAAAGCCACAGTTGGATTGAAAGACAATGGACTTTTCTGGCTTTCTAAATTAGAGCACTGTGTATATGCTTGGAAAACTTAATTTTGCCTTGAAAGGGGGTTGAGAGTGGGGAGTGTGTGAATTTTTGTTTTCTACAGTGCTGATTATCTGCATGTGTTTTAAATTATGGCCCAACTCAGGCAAGGACTATTCAGTTGTATGGGGAAAAAAAATGACCATCTAATATTTATAAAAAGAAATAGCCATCCAATATTTTAAGTTGTAAGAGGACAAATCAGCAGAAAAGAAAGCAGAATTGAAATTTCTCGAAGGAAGGAACAGCAGTAGGTACCGTTGAGAATCTTTTTCTGTTATGTTCAATACTATAGATACAATGACCAAAGTTTTAAATAATGCAGATTCTAGGTTCAGTAGCATCTGAAATTCATCGTAAGGAAATTCATCTGTATAATAATTATGTCATAATTTACGTTTTCATGAGGCTAGTAAAAAGGATTAAGCTTCAAAATTTGGAAGAAATTAAGTCTTACAAGTTAAAATTCGCAAAGTTGGCCTTTAGAGACTCCCCCCCCCCCCGCCCCGTCCAAAACACAATGTCTCATCTTTAGGGTATGAAAACTAGAGCCTTTTCTACTTGTAGACGGGTTCTCTGGAGAGAGTGCTGGATATGACAAGTCTGAGAATTTAGTGGCTCAAATCAACCGGCAACTGGAGCTCATTTAGGTCACTCACATACAATTTTCTGCTCTTCGTCCAGGTATTGGTGGTCCTGAACGCCGGACGGAGGGTGGGGAAAAACCAGGACCTTAGATGTTGGTATGAAGAGGTTTACCAAGAGTTGGATGGGTGGAGTTCCCCCCCCCCCCCAGGCAAAGTTTCTTCTGAAAGACTTACGAGGAGCTCACTGCTTTCTCCTCTCCTCGAACCGGTCCCCAGTGGCTGCGTTCTCCACCTGCGTAGTGGAGGCTATACCTTTCCAACAGAGCTGGGGCACTTTGGGAAAATAAGAGGAAAAGCATCCCCCCAGACTCTCCTTTTCTCCCCAAGGCTGGACTATTTGTCAGGGGCTAAGGCTCGGGAAAGGAAGAGAGTGGCGTCGGGTTGTGTGTCTCTTGCCATACGGAGTTGGGAGAGAAAGTAGCAAGACGCGCTTTCCTCTGGGCGCTGAGCGCCGAAAGCTCCCGGGCGGCCACAGGTGACCAAGCATACGAAGATTAGGCTGGGGGTTTGAGCACCCGAGGGCCGCGCAGAGCCGGGGTGGACCCGCCAAGCCGCTGCAGCTCACCTGCCCGCGGGGGCGGGGCGGGGCGCGGCGCTGGGGCGCGCCTGCCTCCCTCCTCCCGCCTCCCGCCCCGAGAGGAAGCGGAGGGGCGCGGTGTAAACAGAGCGGCGGCCGTGATGTCAGCCGGTCACATGGAGCCTCTTATGGCTCGGGATGGCTCTCGGCGGGCGGGCAGCTGCGGCAGCTGCTGCTGTGGCTCGGGCGGCTGCGGCGCGGCGGCGGCAGAGGGGGCTCCGGGGTCGGACAATCCGCTCTCCCTGCGCTCTCCGCACCGCGGCTTAAATGATGTATTTTGTGATCGCAGCGATGAAAGGTGAGCCCGGGCGCCCCGCCGGGGCCGGGTGGGCTGGCTGCTCGGGGGGCGGGGAGGAGGGCGCGCAGGGGGAGGGGTGGGCGCGCCTGCCCGAGCGCACGTACTGCCCGGGGCTGGGCGAGGGAGCCCCGCCAGGGCCTTCTGGGCCAACGCAGCGGCGCCACCTGAGCCTGGCCGCGGGATCGGCCTGCCTCCTCTTAGGGGCAAAGGCGCACGGGCTGGACTCCCCCCCACCTCCCCCTTTTCCGTGCTCGTCTGCTTCTGTCAGTCGCCTGGGTCCGCCTGGCACCCGGCGGGGCTCCCAAAAGAAAGTTTGCCGGGAGTGTCGCGCTTCGCGGAGGGAGGAAAGGGTCTAGGCAGCTGGGGGCAAACGCGGCCGATTCCCAGAGCCCGCACCCCGGACAGCTCCGGCCTACGTTGGGGAGGCGCCGTGGCCAGGCCCGGCAGAGTGTGCGAATGGTTCGTGGTGTCACCCCGGGGACTGGTTAGCGCCCCAGGCCTTGGGCCCTTTCTGTCCAGCGGCTCTGAGCGCCCGAGCTGCCGCCCGCCGGGGAAGTGCGGCGAGTCAGTGTTGCGTCCCGCCGCGGCCACTTCCGAAAGCGCGCGGCCCAAGCGAGACCCGCGCTTGAGCTTGCCAAGACGCTGTCGTCGGCCGCCCTAGCCGCAGCGCACCCCCGCTTGATACTTAACGTTTGTAAATGGATGTGGGAAGGCAACTTATCAGCCCACAAGATTCGCTGGCAGTAACGGAGGTTAGACCGTGGTGAGGGCCGACATGCGCGGGTTAGTCGAGGCCAATCCTGCGCACCCGGCCTTACGCCCTGACCAGGACTCCTTAGCCTGGCTAGTAGCCGGATGCCAGGGGGAAATGATTAGGGGGAAGACTGATTCGAGGTGCTTTCAGGTGGGGAGGAAAGGAGCCGTGGCAAGCAAGTCAGGGAAGTTTCTGATAGGAAAGACAAAGTTTGGAGGTGTGCAGGAAGTCGTCCTGTGCTGCCCCGAGAAACCGAACCCTCTTAGACTGTTGCAAACAGCCCCGGAAAAACTCAGCCCGCTCCTGCGTCTGCTGGTTCCGGGCAGTGGATAATCTGCCTGAGCAGCTTCGCAGGCCCAGCCGCCGGGCTTGGGGATTTAAGCCCCATCTGTTGGCGGTAGACAGGGCTCCCGAACACCCAGCAATGGTGCAGACCCAGTCTGTCTTGTGGGTTCTGCTCAGCTGTGCGGGCGCCCTAGGCGCGTTAAATGTTTGCTACGCTGGGATTTTGTAGCAATCCAGGATGGAGGACACCAGTTTGGTATCTAAACTGGGTTTATTTTCGGATTACCAAGCTTTGCCTTTCTTCATTAGAGATTGGGTGGCATCTCTTTTATTAATTATTAACAGGTCGAAACGTAGTGGGTGCTAAGATGAGCTGCTTGAGATGAAATCTTTCTGTACGATGTGCCCTAAAGCAAATTTTCTTTCTATTCCCCTGAGGCTTGCGGGGAATGGGATTTAATCATTCTCAGAATATGCAACTGATATAGTAAAAGAGAGGAAACCTTCCCGTGATACACGCTCTTAAGCATGTAAAAATCATTTGGGAAGAAAAATATGTTAAAGAGTTCTTAGCGAGTTCTTATGTAAAAGAAATCTATTGTCTCTGTCCCCCACCCCACCCCCCACCCCGCAAAAAAAAAAAAAAAACTTTCAAGATGTTTCTGCATTTCATTAATCCTCTAAGTGTAAAATTACTCAAATAGCCTTTGTGAAGTCATTTTCTCCTATTTTCCCTTAAATTATATAAGAGCTTTTGCTAATTGTGGCATATCAATGCCATTCCTCATGCATTTTATTAGTGTAGTTTGTGTTGAATTCAAAAAACAGAGGCTGAGACATTTTAAATTGATTTTTACCCCCAATGAACAGTAACCACCAAACAATAAGGAAAGTATGTTCTCATAATTTAATGTTGATGTTACATAGAACACAGGCTTTTGACATAGTTCTAGCATAAAGTGAAGTTCTACTACAAACTATCCCTTACTAGTAGAATCACAAGAATCTCACACATTCCCCCTCCCCAAAAGCTCTTGTTCACACTTTTTTGTCTTGGAGTGACCTCTGGCTGCCATAAAATAATAGATTCATAGCATTGTGCTTTGAGAAAAGTAGCTCCAAAGTACTGGCAATGAAATTTTTCTATAAGCTCAGCTGCCAGAGACAGAGCATGCAGTATCTGGACAATTAGAATATTTCATTCCCAATATCATGACATCCTGTGTTTTAATGGAATTATCTTGCTTTGGTGCAAACTTTAACTGAAGGAAAATAGTCTGTGGGAAAATGAGAGATGCCGTAAATGTTTCCATATCAGATTTAAAGGAAAAAAACCTGGCCCAGAATCATATTAAATACTTCCCTGCTGCCTCTCAGTTTTAATAGTTAAATTGGTTCCATATGTAAGAGTTTGTATAATTAGATTTTTCATGCAAAACAGAAACACTTTCTTTACAATATAGCTTTTGGATATGAGGTTGCATGTGGACAAGGGAGGAGAGAACAAGCAACCATAAAAGAGAAACATTCTCTTTGTTGGCTGATTTACTGATGTTTTTAAATCAGGCCTTTTGAACTCACCAAAGAAGAAAATCCTTCCTCTGCCTTAGTTGTCAAATAAGTTGGCTTAAAGTGGTTTTATGCTTAGAAGTAATAAATCTTCATTTGAGCAACTCTCATCTCATCCTTCAGTTTTGTTTTTGTTTAATTAACAACAAAATTCCACTACCATTTGGATTGCATCCTGGGCAAACGGAAAGAGGCAGTGATAACATTTATAATCAGGGGAGCACTTGTTCTGCTCATCATGAAAGTGCACTGGCCAAATGTCACCCAGCGGCCGAGCGCTGAAAAGAAATGCGGAGCTCCATCTGTCTCAGTGGAGTGTATGTCCCTTTGCTTCATATGAGCGCTCAGCCTGTGTTCATGTAAATGGAGTTATAAAAGTGAAGGGAGGCCGAAGGGGAATTTCTGTCTCATAATAGATTCTTCTTTCAGCCTGATTCATATACAAATGCAAGGCACCTTACCACTTTAAAAAAAAATACTCTACATTTTGGTGGTTACTTTTATGTCTAATTTTAATACATATGATTTTATGGTTTTGAAGAATCTCCCTTTCTTTTTACTGTGTGAAATTTGGATTCAATCCCTAGTCTCATTTTAAGCACCCTTTCTGTGGTATCCTTTCGTTGAGATTTATGTCCCATTTATGGAACCTATGATGGGTGGAATTGGCAGAGGATGATGATGGCTGGATCTGAAAAAGATAAAACCCAAATGGCCACCAGTACTGAGCTAAGTGCTTATTTGACAAGAAGGGGTCAGTTCTGTTAAAGATGAAAAAGTATGAATGCATTTGTACATGGGTAGAGGGGAAGCCTGGGTACTCCATGAAGCAGAGAATATTTTTAAAGTACCATATTCATAGACAGCCCCTTGGCTTTATGTACTTAGTAACCACATCACTTGAAATGCAAAGCAACATCATGCTCAAGTAAATCACTTTGCCGTCAGTTTGAATTGAGAACCATATAATTTCTTAATGCTGTCCATGTATATAATAATTTATAAATAAAAATAATTCTTTTGAAAATAAATATATACTATGTGATTCAAGTCTTGATTTTTAATACCTACTAGATATAGTTCTCTAAACTGCTTTTTCTCCCATCTTTCTCCCATTCAAGTGAATCACAGTAAAAATGGGTGAGATCAGCAAATAGATAATTGCAAAGCACCTACAATAGCACCCAGCCACTCTATAATTTGCTCTGGGGAATCTAAGAAGATAATATTTACAAATAGCATTTACTAGAAGAAAAAGTTAATGGATGGATGAATGGATGGAAAATCTGCGAAAGTAGACCTGGAGTTCAGTTTCTTCAAATGCTTTTAAATAATTTTAACAATCAGTAAAACCCTGTGTATGGAACAAATCTTCTAAAACTACTTTGTAATAGAAATACATTCATGCATTTAAAATATTCACAGCTTGTTAGTTGAAATCAAGGCTAATTTATATAATTCATATTTGGTAATTTAAAAAATTAGACACATGGATTCAGCAGCTACGCCGATTTTGTTTCTCTACTTTAAAAAAAAATTTTTGAGACATCCATCAGTGCTTAATCAGGTCTGAATTAACATTAAATATAATAGTACATATGTTGACCCTTTGAAGAGTGATTTACATCTTTGTCCCCAATCTAGTCACTCCACTGAGAACACCTTCTTTCTACCCTGGCCTTTCTACTTATGGACTGAGAGATTCATTGCCAGAGGTTTTTTTATCTGTCAGTATCATCTGTGATGAGATAAAAAAAAAAAAGTGCTTTTTCTGTAAATTGTCAAAGTGGCAGGTCCAGAGATGAGATGTGAATAATAGCATATATTAACCAATGGGCAAAAAGCAAGAAAGTACCTAGATTTTCTTTTTCTAGATTTTCTTTTTTAAGTAAAACCTGTTAGCCCTCATCATCTTAATAGGAGATAATAAAACTTGAGAATCTTTGCTCCTGTGGCTATAAAAAGCAATGTTAAGTTTATTCCCAAGGTTTGCCAGTGATTTCATTTTCTGCTTTTGATTTTCTTGCCTCTGAAGTTTACTAGGCATTTCACAAATAGGGGATGATGTTAATCTGTATTTAGTTTGGGCTTTATAATTTACACACTTGTATCTCATTTAGTCCTCCCTGGGAAGTCACTAGTAAGTTCATGTTTTTGAGTTGAAGAAACTGAGGCTCATATGGGTTATATATGATAGCCACGGTCTTCCGTTTGATGCCTGGTAAAGCAAGGACCAGAACCCTCATTTCCACTATCTTCATGCCTCCCCCAGAGGAAGCTGTGAAAATGTCCTGGATATAACTTTGTATCTAGTTAGTGGAAATTATAACTCTGGCATTTATATGGGAAAAAATAGATTCAATTATGTAATACTTTGCTGAGCCTAATATCTTTAAATTACTCTTTAATAAAATCAATTTGGTACAAATGGGGTTATTCTTATTTGCTTATCATTAGCTCTCTTCATCCATGATTTTTACTAAGTCTGATTGTTATAAGAGGATCCGGCTGTAATGTAAGCTTTACTTTCCTGAAGAATATAGAATACCTCGAAGTACAGTTAACCTGTGTAACCCATTACTATTATGATGCAATTGAACTAAAGATTTATCTATATGTTTCATTTATCTTTAGGCAAAGAAAATACAAATACATCTTCTAATTTTAATATGCCTTTATATAGTAGAAAGTTCATGTATCCATGACAGCCAAGGGGTATGATTATAGACATACTCTTGAGAAATTTGTTGTCTTTTAGAAAATCACCTGAAGTGTAAAAGTTTCCAAGTGGATCTGCAAAAGCTCATTTCCCACTTGATAGGCATTTACCTTTCTGAGTGCTGGATTGAAGCATATTCGTCTGAAATAGCATTATTTGACTCGGGGATAGAAGAAACCTTAAAAGTCACCAAGATAAGTGTCCCATTGGCATTTGAGCCTTCTCCACAACATTCCTGCAAAATGATTGATTATGCTTGAACACCTCCAAAGATGGGGAACTCACTCTCTTTAGAGGTAGCTTATTCCATGCTGAATTAGAAAAGTCTTCTTATATCAAACCTAAATCTCTCCTTTGTTTTTTAATCCCTTTATTCTGATCCTTTCTTTGGGGGCTGAACATTTAATCCATCTTTCAAATAAAAGACTATTTGAGCATTAGTAGCATATAGTGTGCACACACATACATACACACCCTCTAACCCCTAATATCTGTTGTCCTTGTCCAGTTTTTCACAAAGTTCATGGTTTAGCCTTGATCAGTTTCTTCCGCAAAGACACTTCAGTTTGTCTAGAACCATTTGAAATTTTGAGGTCAAAAATGGAACCCAACTACCAGATTTGGTGTGATTCACGTGAAACTTAACTCACTACATAATAAAGAGGAAGAAATGGCTTTTAAAAAAACTTTTTATTTTAAATATTTTAAGGTACATAGACTGCATTTTTAACCCCTCTCTTGACCTACCTGCCTTTGTGTTAGCATTGTAATTTGTGAAAGTGGAATTTTGAACTGTGTAGGAGTACTTCTATATCAAATGATGTTGACTGTTAAATATCAAGGGATCAAGGGAATCAAAAATATTGCAAAAATAATTATAGGAACATTAGAAGCATTTATGAGATTTTTTTTTTTTTTTTTTTTTTTTTTGGTGGCAAGGTAGTGTTACAGCCTAGATAAGGCTGCCCTCTAGTGGTTACTTGCTTGCTGAACGCTAAAAACCATGATGGTGCCAGTGAATTTCCCATCAGGCTAGTGGAGAAGGTCAAAGGTTGAAATTATTTTCTCAGTTACTTCAGGGCATTCTTCATCACATTCAAAAGCATAATTTGTTGTTTTACACAGTTATGAGAAATGTTAGCATGAGACATAATGAATTTTTAATGTTTGGAAAGAAGTAAGGAAAGTTTTTTAAAAACTTAAGCTAGGTTAAAACTAATTTATGAAACTGTATTAAATTTAAGTGAATTTGTTTTGTGAGTAAACAACTGTCATGGACTGTGTAGTAATCCTTGTACTGTTTTGAAAGTTGCAACCTAATTCTCTTCCCCTACACTTGATTTAAAAAAAAAAAAAGGTCATAAATAATTTCATCAGAGAAATCCAGCATTTCGCCTTCTTAAATCTAGGACTTTTTTTGTTTAAAAAGGTAAACAATTGGACATAAGTAAACTACTATATCTTTTTGGGCAATGAAACAGTTTTAAATACAGATGCAAAAACAACCCCTTAGTTTCTGAAGACTTAGATCATTCAATACACCTCAATATATACAGTTTGCCTATGAAATCAAATAGAGTATGTGCCATGTAGGCCTTTTGAGTATAATAGGTTCTATGCTTTAAAATGCTGTAGAAACATAAAATTCATTGGCATAATTTTTAGGATAAATAGAAATGAGTTGTGAGTCTGGATTTCAGTGCTGTGTCAAATGTTAAACAATCATGAAACAGTTTGATTACTATGTAGGAGTCAGAGGAATAAATGTTGCTTTTCCTATTTCCTTAAATCTCGTTTATCTCTGGTGCTGCACAGAGGGGTAAGAATGCAGGTTTGCATAATTTTGCATTGTTCACAATGTCAAATCCTCCGATCTAAGCTAGATTAACCAAGGTCATGGCAATGAACAGTGATTACCAGGCTGTTGAAGGATGACATGCTCACTGACTGCTACTAGAAAGATGAAGATGAATCTTTTCAAGAAAAACAAGAGGGGGGGGAAAAAAGCAAGGAAACCCTGCTATTTTGCCTTTTCATCATAGAAATGAAGTAGTGGTTCAGAAGTGAAGACTTGTGGTTTAGTTTAGATCAGTTATTGAAGCAAACTTTCAAACTGCGCCACCCCAAAGTGTGATTCTTGTACCACATGAGAAGTATTCTTTTTCACAGAATGTTGTTTTCATTTTTTAGTTGTTGGGTTTTTCCTCCTTTTTATTTATCTTACTTCAGATATTCAGAACACTGGATAAACATATATAAACTTGTCTCTGCAAATACTTATGGTCCTTTCTATGCTGGGTAATTCTGGTGTCACCTGTGTACTTTTAAAATAGAGCTAAGACACCTTCCTCCTGATCAAACATCTTCAACCATGAATCAGCATTTTTAAAAATGCACTGAGAAATTGGCAGCCACACTTAACCGGAGAAGCCTGCATTATGACCACTGGGCTTATGGATTTGCAGTTCCTATGAGCTACATGCCACTTAAAACAATGGAGATTTTGCAACATGCAAAATAATCCAATGAAATGGTATTATAATTTAATAAGGTCAACCCTTATACTTGCATGTGAATGTGGTTTCTTCCAGATTAGCCATGAGTTTGCTCTAAACACCTGCCTAAAATGGTGGTTTTTGAAATTGTTGAGTATAACCCACAACCCCAGAGAATATGTTAAGAAGACAGAGATTCCTAT
This sequence comes from Marmota monax, assembly GCF_021218885.2. Taxonomy (NCBI): domain Eukaryota; kingdom Metazoa; phylum Chordata; class Mammalia; order Rodentia; family Sciuridae; genus Marmota; species Marmota monax. The sequence goes on along the minus strand of NW_026693777.1, from coordinate 60,833,213 downwards.
AGGCATGGTGGTGCATGCATATAATCTTATTTAGGAGGCTGAGGCAGGAGGATTGCAAATTCAAGGCCAACCTTAGTGGCTTAGCAAGACCCTGTCTCAAAATTTAAAAAAAAAAAAAAAAGGCTAGGGATGTAACTATGGGTCCAATCCCTGCCCCACCCTCCACACACACACACAGATTCCTGGGTCCCACTTGGAGGGAGTCTGTTTCTGTCAGAGTGGGGCAAAGAAGGCACAGATTTAAACAGGTTCCCAGGTGTCTGATGCAGATGATCCTTATGCCTCACTTTGTGAAATCCTCTCCTAAGCTGTCCGAGTTGGGATGGGCAAGAGAGTTCTCTGGTCTTTCAGTGGCTCCCAGATATCACTTACTCTCCAGTGTAGATAGGGAAGCCTTCAACCTACACAGGTGCTGCTCTGGGTGGTCTAGGTCACAGCAAGGATTCTGCATTTACAAAAGCTCCTCTTTTGATTGTGAGGAAACCACTTCTCTAGTCTAACCATCTTCCCTTAAGAAGGAAGAAACTGAAGCTAAGAAAGGTAAATGGTTTTCGGGGAAACACACACCTCTCTTTGGTCTGCTAAAATCTCTTTTCAGAGTAGAAGAGATGTTCAATATGAGCAATTTCTGCCATTATTTGGATATTATTCACACTTGAAATATTTTCCTGATTACTTTAGCCTTCCTATTAGAGCTTAGGAGGAAGTAGACTGTTACCCCAAACCTCTTACCCCAAATGGCCCAAACAGGGAGGATCCTAAAGCTGTTTTGGTGCTGTTAAGTTCCTGTGATTTCTTGCAGGCCCCCTATTCCTCCCAGGATAAAGCCTTACCCAGCAGCTCTGGCCTCCATGTGACATAAACACAATGAATTCTAACCCTCACTGCCTCCAGGGCTGGGTCTTGCCAATATTGTGACCACTAAATGGGGGCAGGCTGCAGATTCTACCACGAGAGTCAAGGCCAACTCCAGAGGAAACAGTGAAGTCTTTGCTATGTTGCTTTTTTAAGCAACAAAGTACAGGTTTCAGTGCCCTCCAAGCTCCTCGGTGCTTCCTATTGACAAGATGACCTTTCTCAGGCATGAATGCCTGGCACATATCTGCCTGTGTCCAGGCTCTGGAGATGGGGGCTTCCAAACAAAGACATGACTGCCTTCATGCAGCTTGGATTCTAGAGTAGTAAAACAGATAGAAGAACTGCTCTGGGAGGTGTGGAAGACCACCTGCTACCCTCAACCCTGCATGCCAGCCCCTCCTGCACTGGAAATTGGTGGCTGTGTTCTATGAGGACAGCAGTAGTCATGGCAGACATAATCTCTGGCCTCGTGAATGTGCATTGTGGTGGAAAGAGGTAGACAGTATTTAAGGAAATATAAATGAACAAGATAAATACAGTGACAAAAGTGAAGTTAAGATAAAAACAGTGTCAATGGATTAGAAATCATATGGCTTCATGGATGAACATCAGAGAACTGAATCAAAGATTTTTTTCCAGCCAATGGTGAACACCCTGTAGTAGATCTAGAAGGGAGCTTAGAGGTCATCTGCTCTCTTAGGTCCCAACCTTGTCAGTAGAGAGAGCTTGAAAAGAAATAGAAGCCCAGACTCTATTAGTGGATATTTTGACATATTGGTCCACAATAGGGCTCAAGTATTGGTAATGTCTAAAGCTACACAGATGATTCTGGTTGAGAAACCTCTCAGGTCCAACACCCTTATTTTGTACATGAGTCACCTGGTCCCTGGTGTAGCAAAACAGTGTCTAATAGTGGAAACCTCCTCGTGTGGGATGGGAGAAGATGAAGACATGGGTTCTCATCCTGCTCTGCTGCTCAATAATTGTTGTGTTGCCTCAATGGCTTAGTTTCCCCCTTTGTAAAACTGGAGCATTAATATGATAGCCATGGAGATCTTTTCCAGCTCCACCATTCTATTAAAATCATGGCAAGAAAATGGACGGGTTTCTTGTATGAGATGTACAAGAAGCAAACAAATGCCTCCTGGCTTCCTTACTCCCTGTCTCAACCCATAATTGCTATAGGTGCTTTAATCAGCTAATCAGTTCCTTTTGCAAGTGAAAATTTAAGGTAGAAAGAGGTAATTACTGTATGCCAACTATTTAAATAAATTTTAAAAACATGAAAGTTTTCATAAATATTAATAATAAATATGCCCAAACTTAGTTCTGGTAAATTACAGTCATAGTTTATTTATCAAATTCTAGCCTAAAGCTTTTTCCATTTTTGATGGTTGAGTTAAAACCAAGGGGGTGGGGAGTAGCTTAAAAATGGAAAGCCTGTAATAGCCTTAACCACTGCACAACACAGTTAATTTTATTCTTTACCAAATATTAAAGGTCCAAAACCTAAAGAAATTGAGTGTCTCCTAATGTATAGTTTATGGCTTATTAGCAAATAGGAACAGTGTATCCCTTGTGTTGCAAGCTTATCAAAAGGAAAGAATAGAACTAAGCTCTAGCATTTTACTTCCTCACTTGAAACTTCCTCTCTTAAAACTTGGGTTTCATTAAAACATTTATTCAAAAAGATAGCCATTCATTATAAACCAGCATGGTGTGGTGTAAGCACCTTAAATTTATTTCCTTTTTGTGTGGAATTTCCCAGTGGGATTTGATGATATTCAGCAGTTCCAGAAGTGATAAAATAATTTGGAAAGAAATCTGATGGGAGCTGGCAAATGAAATTAGAGCCGTATCTTTTCCAACAGAGATCTTTAAAGATTAACATATTGCCTATTTTCCTGTATGTATTTAAGAAATTGTATACATTGTACACACATCCAAACAGATTGCTTTAGACAGAAGATTATAAAAAATGTCAGCCTCTAACTTAGGTTGCATCCATGATAGCAAGCAACTTTTGAAAGTGATACTGTTTAACAAAACAATTGGTCTGGTTGAAATCTATTTCAAAAGCAATGTTTCTGACCCAAGCAAAATCATGTAACAGAAGTGTTTTGTTTCCACCACTGCAGAGAAACAAAGTTGTTTAAGATGAGTTAAGATGTCTCAAAGTTTTGGCAGCCTTTCTAAGTCCCCTGCTGCTCTTGCATTCTGAATCCCTTTTGAAGTGGCTTGGAAGTTTCTATGTGATTTCAATGGCTGCTTAGGAGAAATATTGGCTAAACTACTCATTTTGACTGTTAAGATGGCTTGAGTGTTTTCAGAATGTTTTCATTTGCTAGAAATATGTTTTGCACTCAGGCTTCTCTTGTTGAAGAAGGTTGGTTACCAGCCATCTGATGATGCCTCAGGGTGTTTACAGAAAATGTGGGTGCTGTAGTTATATTGAGCACAGCCCTTCCCCACCAAAGATAGTGTGGTAATCAGCAGGAATGTGAAAACATGTATTTAAGGATTGATGCTTGTAAAAGTGATGCTGTAAAGAAACATGGTTGTTCAGATGTAAGAAGTGACTGACAGCTCTCCTTGTAGGCATGCTAGTAACAATAAAGTCTCCAAGTTCAACATCAAAGCGATCACAGCTTACTCCACCAGTGACTTGCACTTCAAAGGGGGAGCACAAGACAAAGGAAGTGCACCGAGGTATGTTTCTGCCTCATAGCCAGATCCTCAGGGGGAGCTCCCAGAGCTCTTTTCATGAATGCAAAGTGATTTTTGCAGATCAGTGTCTTCATTTCATAAATGACCAGGAATATAAAAGAGGGCAAATGAACACTATAATTGCTCCCCATCACTTTAAGTTTAGTTAGGAAAGATTCATCACAGGAAAGATTGGTCTCTCTGGCTTCCTTCAGTAGTGAATTCTGTACCAGCCTGGGCAGTTCTGATTTCATCTAGTATAGAACATGGAATTATTCACGAAATAAAAGTGTATGAATTGGGTGTGTTTCACGTTGTTTCTTGGGAATTATGCTTGACATTTATCAATTTGTGGAGTTGTTTGTTGTTATTTCCTCTTTTGCTTGCTTGCTTTTTAATTTTTTCAAATTAACCTTATGGGTAGATTTTTGCTGAATCAGGTATGTATTACTTAACAGGTGTGTGTGATAATGAGTTTTAGACTTGTTAAACCCGCTTTTAATTAATCACCAAATCTGTACCTTGGTTCTTTAACTCAAATCATGTGTACTCCAAAATGCCCAAAGTAAAATAAGAGTCTAGAATTGACCTACTCCTTGGTATTAAATTGAAAATAAAACTTGCCATGCACATATTATGGGTGTTTTTTTATGCTTGCCTTTGAAAATTGAGGTTCTTTTATATTTCATCTTCACTAATTTACTCATTTTTAAATGCTATTGAAAAAATAGTAGTTCTCTGCATAGTCATTAATAAATACAAAGCAGCTTTCTCAAGGCTCTGGGGAGACCTAATAAACACAACTGTGTTACTAATTGATGCTATATGAGCTGACAAAAGTAGTGCATCGGTAAACAGAGTTAGAAAGCAAGAAGTTAAAGAACTATAGGGGATTATGTAGACATCAAGGGTTGGAAATTATAATAAGGCCTCTTTAGGGGAGCATTAATTTGCATGTGGCTGAATTAGGACACCCAATTATTTCTGAGGACACTGCTAAGAACTCATTCAAAATACCCCCAAAGTGAAAGGTTTGGGAGGGTGGAGTGAAGGGTGGTGAAGAGGATGGAATGAAGGGTGGCCAAGCACATCATATTTCCTGTAACTCAAGAGAGTTTGTTAATTTTCTCAATAGCATGTTAGAAGAGCTTTCTTTGTTAGGGAGGAAATGCTGATGACATCAACTGTAACTTTTGTTTGTTTGTTTGTTCTACACACACAATTTATATTGAATTATCACAATGGAAATTTAAATTTTTGTTTATGCAGGGAGAGCAGGAGGGTGGAGACAGAAATAAGCCTTTTAAATCTTCTTTACCTGAACTGCACAAGGACACAGCATTGAGACGATTACAGAGTGTATTTAGAAGTCCTCTATGTGTGATCCAGGGATGCCAGGGGGTCCCCAATTCCCTCTCAGGGGTTCCAAGAGATAAAAACTACTTGCATAAGTGTACTAAAATATCATTTTCCCTTTTTACAATGTTGACCATTAGTATTAATGGCGCAAAGCACTGGTGGGTGAAACTGCTGGCCCCTTAGCAGGAATCACGCAGTGACATCAACCTGTGCTAGCGGTTAAGTTGTCCTTCATCGCTATGCACTTGCTGTTAAAAAACAAAACAAAAAGTGCCAGTTTTGTTGAAGAATAACCTTGATGAAGCGGAAAAAAAAATAAGTCTATTAAATTTTGACCCTTGAGTACACACCTTTTTAATAAACTTTATAACAAAATGGAAAGTATGCAGAAAGCACTTCCGCTCCATACCATGTTTTTCTCCAGGGAAAAGGCCTTGTGCCACTGTTGAGAGCTGAATGATCTGCTTTTTTAATGCAATGCCATTTTTGTTAATAGAATGACTGACTGTGGTTACTCAGACTTGGGTATGTATCATTATTTTCTCAAAAATGAAATAAATGAGCCTGTAATTTCAAGAAAAAAAAAACAGTTGACAGTATTTACTGCCAATAAATTCAGTGTTTCTGGAAAAAAATAGGATTTTGGAAGACTTGTATCCAACCCCATGAACTTGAAGCTTCCAGATACTTTTTCAATAGTGTGGGTGGTGATATTAATCAGTATGATTCCTTGATATAATCACATCTGATGATGGGATGTGTCAACATCCAAAAATGCTACCAAACTGAAAGAACTAATAATTTCCATGTGACCAGTGTAGGATATTATAAAAATGTGCATGGGTAAAGGATCCATGCCAAGTGTATTTGAATTTAATAGAGTACAAATGTCACTGGTAAGTTTTTAGGTTCCTTATTCTAACTAACCTTTAAGAAACTATCACTTGTTAGGTTTAGGATAGTGTCAAAGAATTTCCAACATTATTTGAAATAATCTTTCTTCTTCCAGCTCTATGTATGGCCAGATTTTTTTTTCACATATATTAGCCAAAAGAAACTAACATAACAGATTGAATGTAGAAACAGACAAGATATCCCACTTGTCTTCTGTTGAGCCAGAAGTAAAAAGATTTGCAAAAATGTAAAGCAATGGCATTCTTTTTATTATATTTTAAAAAAAATACTTTTTTTTGTTAATGTCTAATGAGTTTATTATTGCTATTTTAAAATGAATTATTTTAAGTTTTTAAAACATTCCACATTTTAACCTCTAACATAATAATTTTTATATATATATATATATATAAATAAAATATCTCACATAAACAAAAGCTCATTGGAGCTTTTAAGAGCACGAAAGGAAATAAGAGACCAGAAAGTTTGAGAGCTGATGGTCTATAGTTTATTCCATGACACATAGAAGATTCTGTGACAAAGTAGGAGGTAACAATCAGACAGGCTCTAAATTTAGGCAGATTTATCAGCTTGGCTACAAATTATTTATTAAACAGAACACTTTCAAGCATGGAGTTCAAGAGTAAATCTAATCCTCATTTTCTTCATCTTTATCAGCAGAAAAACAATCTTACTATTTTCAGCTTTTGTTGTTCTATATATTAATATAACAGAGATCTAGCATAAAATTTGGTTTCCTGAGGATTTGCAGTTTATTTTGTAATCATCTGTGACCTATGTTAGCAAAAACAGTACTAGTAAATTCCTACTATTTTACTTTTTCATTTGGACTTACACAGAGGAAAAATATTTTACACAATTATACCACTTGCAGAACTATCCCAACTCTTGGTAGCTGAGATACTTTTTCCATTAACATAGGCACATAGGAGTTTTATGACTGTGCAGTGATTAGAAGATCTAGTAGGTCCTGTCACCATGCATGTGATGGACCCCTTGGTACAAGTTATGCCATTCACTTTCCCTCAGACCTCCTCCATGGGGGAACTGTGTCCAGGTATCTGTTGGCACATGAACTTAACAACAAGGCTTGGCCCTCAACTAAAATCAGATATACTTGGCAGAACCAGTTCCATTATATTAATTAAATGCATAAAACCCCAAATTTCCCTGAAATTTCTTGTGAAAAATAGCATGCAGTTAGGAAGCAATGCCCAGATGCTTCTTTTTAATTTTATAATCACTTTGTTGGCATCTGACATATGGAAGCTTACATTGCCCTTTGTAGCTGGGCATCACCTCTTTGTTATTATCAAGTAAGGGACATGCAGGTCTTGTGTTTTGTTTGGTTTCCTATCAGACTGTCAGTGGAATGGCAGCAAATGCATGTTGGCATATTTTGAATTTCCAGGGTATTGCTCCTGCTGCTCATAATTAAGGGAGGAGTGGATGTCTCTGAAGCCTGATCAGTCTCAGAGAAGTGGGGTATCTGGTATCTGCTTTCCTGCATGGTTTTATTAGCCAGTTAAAGGTAGAGGCTGAAGCACATGTGATGTGAACAAGTTGTGTAATGGCCTATAGCCAGCCTGCTGGGGAGAAAAGCCCCTCATCTGTGAATCTTCCCAAAATGAGACGGGCTGTGGAGAGTAAGCTCACTTGGTTTCAGAAGAACTCACAGGATAATGTGGAAGGGAGAATGGGTGCAAAGAGGAAAGAAAGCCAAGATAGCCATCCTGTTCTTGGGAGGGCTATTAGGAAGGCAAAGCTGAGGAAACCCTGGCTTTTTCAAGAGTTAGAGAAATAGCTACATGCCTGTTCGTGACTAAAAAGAAAACAAAACTTCAAATTTTCCAACTTGGAAAATAAAATTCCAAGATAATTATCCTCTTTGAAGTAAAAGGATTTTTTTTTCTTTTTAGGCATTATATTTTATTAAATTTCCAGTATTTTCCTGACTGACTTAAAATAATAAATTTCATATACTTGATGTTGTATTTTTCAGTGGTTTTGACCAAGGCATAGAAAACTATTCAAAAAACCAAAGGGATCTGGGGGTGCTTACTCTTAAAATATATTAGGCTCATGTTTATAACTTTATGCATGGTTCTGTATGCCTGTTGCGCTTTGATGTAAAACTTAAAAAGTTGTGCGGGGGGGTGGGGGGGCAGTTCTAAGTAAGACATTCTCATTGCTGAGAATGGACTCAGCTTCGGAATTTAACAAACATTTTGCTTATTCCCAATTCTTTTACACTACTTCACATGGTAAAATCAAATCCTCTACCTGAGTGCTGATAAACTAAAGGCAGTTGTATATTTTATGTGTGCGTGCGAAGCAATATCTCTTTATCATGAAGACCCAACTCTCCACCCTTATTTTTTCCTCTTTGTAATCATTGGCTTTGAACAAGCTGCCAGGTATGTGGGAAGGAAAAAAGTGAATCAGAAGGTATTAGACGTCATCACAGGAACTGGAAAGTCTTCTGAGATGCTTGTGTGCAAGTTCTAGCTCTAGGACAGGTTCTGCCAGTGAAGCTGGCCTCAGCTAACTGGGCTGTTGTCAAAGATGTTCCCGCCTCACAGCTTGCAGAGGTCCTCTGGCTCAGCTGAGGGCAGAGTTGTGCCATCGCCCCATGAACAGCAGGGTACATCTCTCCAGCCCTCCTCCTGTCCCCCAGTCCAGTGTTATGGTCTGTGTCCCATTATGTCTGGTTCTTCCAGATGACATGAGATAAATGAAAAAGGAAGACTATAAGAAACTTGGCATGTATCTAAGAGCAAATATGAATTTGGAAATTTTTCCAAATATGAGATATAATTCCCAGTAATGCTACATACAAGCCAAAGGAACTTGGACACGATATATAATCTGTTTTATCATCTGTAAGATAAAGCTAATATCTCTCCCTCATAGGGACTTTGGAAGAAGTAAGTGACTCATGGAAAGGACTTAATACATCTTACACAGAACAATAATTTAGAATAAATAGACATTGAACAAGTGTTATGAATATCGTCATGCTCTGGTCCACGTGGGGAATGGTACCTGTCACATACACAAGTTTGAAGTGCAGTGATGACTCCATCCAAGCTTATCTCAGCTGGCACACATTGTGCTTTCACAGGGGCCACTGCTAGTGCCCAAACCTATGTGACCTGTGACCTGGTCAGATGGGGGCTGATGGGAGGACAACTTGGCTATTTCTCATCATATAACATGAGAAGCCTCTAATCCTGCATCACCCAAGCTCTGCTATTGTAACCAGTATTACGTGTCCCAAGCCTATCATTTGTAAAGCGCTTCCTCTGTGCCAAACACTGTGAAATGGATTACCATGTTTAATACTTAACGTTAGCCTTTCATCCCCCTTTTTACAGAGGAGGAAGCTGAGACTCGGAGAGGCAGAGCAACCTGTCCCGGATCACAGGGCTAGTGTGTAACTGCAATTTGAGGCCGAGTCTGTCTGACTCCCAGGGCTGGGCTTACTCCTCTGCTGTTCTGACCTAGTGGCCCCAGCACCATGGGAATGTCACAAAATACATTGTTTCTGGTTCAGAGGTTAGGCTGGGGACTCATTCTGAACACTTCAGTGGAGACAACATACAAATAGAAGTTTATCAAGCATCTGATGTGTACGAGGCACTGTACAAAGTGCTAGGCCAGTGAGACCCTGGGGTGGAAGTGAAATCATGATATAGGGTAAATGCCAGATTAGAAGAATACATTTTACAGAGGAGAAGCCCTCATCAGACTGAGGGTTTAGGAGTAGGTTTTTGGAGGAGGTGAAGGGTTAGCTGAGCTTTGAAGAAAAGGAAGGTTATTCCCAACAAAGGGTAGAGCCTGTGAAAATTCTCAAAGGCTAGAGAATGAGCAAGGCAAGTTTGGGAAGAGCAAGAAGTTCAGTGTGGCCTGTAGGAACTGCTGGAAATGAGGCATCCAGAGGAGGCCAGCAGGGTTCAGACCATGAAAGGCCCTCACTGTCGCTCCAAGGGAGTTGTTCGTTATGCTGAAAGTGATTGGAGGCCGCTGAGGAATTTTGTCAAATAATTTTAAGGTACAAGGACTCATTAGGAACCATCAGATGTTCTCAGTATCTTCCTTTCTCTTAATCTTTGGGGTTTGGGGGGGGGGAGTGTTTTGGGATGTAGCAAAGGACCTTTGTTTGACATGATTGGGTTTCTGTGCCGATGCTTTGCCCCTCGTATGCTGTTGAGAGATGTATGAAAGACATCCGCCACAAGCCTCCTTCAATGGATTTTGCACTTTGCTTGTTATAAATTGATTCAGGGACTTCATTATGATGTCGCAAAGATGAATGGGGCAGTAGTGTTTTGGCTTGTGCTGCCAGGAGGAGGGAAAACAAGTTTCTGTGGTACCGCAGTTCAATCACGCTGCTTACAGAAGCAGGGCCATGAAAGGGTGGAGGAGTGTGTCTTTGATACTAGAAACCCTGTAGCCCTGTTGGTGCTACAAGCGAATGCTTAAATTAAAGGTTGGAGCCTGCTTTCAAGTATTGACTATCGAGCAAAAAGCTCAGCCCACACTCATGTACTTACTCAGGCTTGTTAAAATAAAAATACACTCTGGGCTGAGCTCGTGTCACAGCCGGTGTAATTATTACATTGAAGATTGGTGTTTGAATTGAAGCTGCTGTAGCACACATTTATTTAAAGATATGCTTGGTAATTTAATACATGTTAGTCAGGACTTATGCCCAAACCGTGAAGAAGTATCATTGCCAGCTGCCTCTCAGGTGGTTTTTCCTCCAGGTATTCATGATAAACACTTGGAACTTGGCAAATTTATCCAGAACAGAGGTGATTTGACTTCCTCGCCATAGGGCTTAAATCCTTCTGCTCTTGTCTAGTACCAGAGGTGATGATGGCATTGATCTCATTGGGTTATTTTGAAGATGAAATGAGATAATGCATTTAAAGTACTTGGCCCATCAGTAAGTACTTCAAAAATAAGTGTTATAATAAGTATTTATATATCTATATAGATAGATAGATATAGATATATTTTAATGGCAGAAGGGAGTATGACTAAAAAGCCACTTTTTTTTTTTTTTGTCTTACTAACAGTGGTTAAAGCTGGCGGATCCATCTTTGTAGCATAGACATGAGTTTGCTAAACCGTTTGGGTTATACTGCTTGAGCATCCCTAATCTGAAAATATAAAGTGCTCTAAAATCTTACATGTTTTGAGTGGGGAGCAATTTGGATTTTGGAGAATTTAGATTTTCAGATTAGGGATGCTCAACCAGTAAGGTTTATGCAAATATTCCAAAATTTGAAGAAATCCAAAACTCTTCTGGTCCCCAGCATTTCAGAGAAGGGATACTCCATCTGTACTCCCCATCCTTCTTATGGTTAGATATGGCCCACATATTCACGTGTTTAGGAAAGCTGTGAAAAGCTATGCATAGACGAGGTATTATGCTCATTCTGTGATTGATTTCTTGTAAATTTTCTTCCCCTGACATATGAGTTTTTAAGTGAGTCTCAAGTCCTTGCCTCTTACTGGACATGTGAAAGGCAGGAAAGTATCTCCTTTAACAAATGAACACACTTACACCCATTTACAGAGCTGCTTTATATATTTAAGGCTACTCAACTTTGCTATATAATTTAAACACTCCAAATTCAAATAATGGATATCATAGAACATATGAGGTTATAGCTGGTATTTTGCCCATAGACCTATAGAATCTGTGCATTCAATTTAGTTAGGCTTCCTTCTCCCATCTTGGAGTACTGGGATTTTTGAACGTCTCCTATGGGCCCTGTAGTTTGTTCTAGTGTAGTTTTTTATCTATATAAATCACTCTCACATCTCATCCCTTTGTAAAAATTGTTACTTTCTTAATGAGGTGACAGAAGGTGGTAAGATCAATTGATATGTTGGCCTAATGTTCTAGTAGTGAATTTTGAAAATTTTCTAGTCATGAGTGTAATTTTCATCACAGAATGTGACAGCTAAAACAACAGTCCCCTAACTAGTTGGGCATTTTGTAGATATTAGAACTGTAGGAGATCAGAGAAGTTATCTAGTTCAGTCTGTTCACAATAAAGCAGTTCAGAGATTAAAAGGCATGCCTAGGATAACTAGGACCAAAATCAGAGTCTCTTTATTCCTCTGCCATATTTTTCCCATAGCTCATACTTCATCTAAGTGCTACCAAGAGTTTAGATGTAATATTACTATATTAAAAAGCATCTTATGTGCCAGGTGCAGTGGTGTATGCCTGTAATACCAGGGGCTTGGAAGGCTGAGGCAGGAAGATAGCAAGTTCAAAGCCAATCTGAGCAATTTAACGAGGCACTAGGTAAATCAGTGAAACCCTGTCTCTAAATACAAAATAAAAAGGGCTGGGAAAGTGGTTCAGTGGTTAAGCACCCAGAGTTAAATCCCTGGTACAAAAAAAAAAAAAAAAAAAAAAAGCACCGTATGTGATGTATTAGGTCTGTTTAGCTCTTCAGGAAGTAGGCTTTACATTTTTATCAAAACTTGTGATTGGTCTGCACTATTATTTTTATTTTCATAGAAAAGGGAGGGGGGGATAATTCCCCCTGAGAGTACCAGCAAAAGGAAGACCCAAATGTACTTGGGGCTTTAATATAGTCTTTATCGATGCAGGGAAACAGAGGAAAGAAACCACTTTGATACTGTTACAATGAACTCAGACTGTGTTGGGGAAGCCAACAAAACAGTGCCTGTTTGTGCTTAGCATTGTGAAAATATACCCTTGCTGTTTGCTGTGGTCTTCCTGCGGGAGACACAGCGAAATTCTTCCCCTTACCCCTCCACCCAAGGGGAAAAAAAAAATACCAAGAACAGTAAATAACAACCTTCAGATAATATGGATGGGTAAACATTTCCAGCATTGATTATATAAGGTACTGTTGACAAGCCACTAGCAGGCAAAATGAAAGAAAGAGGAAAAAACAAGAACTTTGATCTGCCCTGCAACACTGAGCTGTACAAGGCAACGTGGAGACAGGGTGAAATACGTGATTAATATGGTAATGTGCTTCCCTGCCGGCACAGGAGCACGAGAGGACCCTGACAGTTATCTAGTCCAAGCCACTGTTGTTACTCCAGAGGAAACAGGAACTCAGAAAGGTTAAGTGGCTGGCCCAGCATCACCCACTTAGCAGCAGAGCCAATTTTGGAACCCTGGTCTCTTGACTCTTATTCCAGTGCTCCAACTACTGTATCATGACCCTCTAATTGAATCTGTGATGGCACCTGTGTCAGGGGTACCAGACGAGGTTCCTCGAAATTTCTCTAAATGAACAGCTGTTTTAGAATCATCATTAACATTGCCCATAGTTTCAACATCTCCAAAGGACAAAAACTTATTAAAAACGGCACTATCGAAAAAAATCTCAATTTATCTTCAGATCCAGAAAGGAAAGAATTTTTTTATGCACAATGAGTTAGTCAACAGATATCCATTAAGTGCCCCTGCCGTATTTGTGTTACCTACGGTTTATGGCCACCTTCTCTCTTTTCTCTGAGTCTAATAAGCAGGGGGATTGTTGGCTCTTTCCCCTTCACATTCCTCTGTCTACGGAGTTCATGCTCACCCATCTCTGGTTTTTCCTATCCTTTTAATCTGGTCTTTAAATGTCAGTGTCTGTTCTCCTTTTTTTTTTTTTAAGCTAGTGTGGGTTTCTCAGTGTTTATCTTGCTCTCCTTTTGCTGACGTATTTGCATCACTTTAGCTGTAGTTAATATCTGTTAAATCAAACCATATTGGCCTGAATAACTTCCATTGATTTGTGAATAAAAGGATGCTTCAGCTGCCTGGCCTCGCTCTCTGTGTGTCCTTTGTTGCCAGGAGGTTTAACTTGCTCAAAATCTTTCTTGTCTGCATCCCTCTTTTACCCTTCATTGTTCACCCTCCCCCTGTTCCAGCCAGTTCATCCTTTGAGCTATCCTTGCTGTAAACAGGATCCCTATTTTGGGGTATAACTGCCGTTTCATGTACTCATTATTTAGTGAATGAGGAGACCAATTGTCAGTTTTTTTGTTTTCCTGTTGTCTTATTTTCACTTTTAACTACCATCCCACCCCTGAATGATTGTGAGGACCAGAATCACTGCTGTCATTAGCTAATCCATATTGAGCATCCACTTCATATTTTCTAAGCATCATTCTGAAGACTAGAACCTAGTAAAAGGGGAATGTTGGGTTTCTTTTGAGAAGAGGTGCAAGGTGAACAAACCACTTTCATTGGTTAATTTAATTCAACCAATTTTCTATATATAATACCTGTTACCACAGAGAAATGATTAGACTCTAAATACCAGGAGAAAGAGGTGAGAAAAGACACTAACCACAGGAAGGTCTCCTGTAAATTATATCATCAGCCTATCTAATTTACGCTCCAGGAAATGCCATCATCTTGAATTTTTTTTTTCAGGGTTGGGGTGCAGGGAAGGTGCCTGGTGTAAAGCCATACAAACCATCCATATGAAATACATCAAAACTACTCAATTAACTTTTATGCATTTGTTCTTCTTGTTACTCAGCAACTACCTGCTCTTCCCTCTCAGAGAAGCCCATCTTTTTTACTTACAAAAAGAAAACATATAAAACCGTACTGGCAGTTCAACCATACAAGGATGCTTATTCAGGATAAACTTCTGTTTCAGGGACAGTGAAAGGAGCTCTCAGGCAAGTGAGAGGTGAAGGGCAGGAATCCCTGGAACCTGAGGACATATTCCCATATCTGTACCTCCTGCCTCCAGGTGTTAGTAGCAAGACCCAGACCAGCCCTTGCCCTGCCTTGCTGGGGGCAAGGGGCTTCTACCTTCCTCAGAGGCATTCAGACACCACACTGTGCCCAGGTGTGAAATGACGAGTGGTGGGGGGGTGGGGTAGAAGGATGAGTCGTTAGGGAAGATCAGGTAAGTTCCTATCTTCTTTCCCTCAACTGCATCAGCAAAAGGAGGCTTTCCTGCCATGGTGCTTTGGAAAGGTGTTGAGGGTTCTCACAGGTAAGAGACACTTTTGCAGCCTGTGTTGCCATCAATAGCTGAGGCTGCCTGGCTTACTCCACCTGCCGTGGGTAGGCTAGAACAAGAAGATACACAGGGCAGAAAGAACAGTGGGCAGTGTGGCACCATCCTACCCATTTTCCAACAAAGCACTACACTTTGACCCAGAGCCTGTTTTTCTGGAAACTGTTCTCTCACTGAACAGTGTTCTCAACTAGAGGTGATTCTGACCACCAGGGATCAGTCGTTAATGTATGGAGATAGTTTTTAATTACCACAACTGGGGCATGTTCCTAGCATCCTAATGAGTGGAGTCCAGGGATACTACTTAACACCCTACAGTGCACAGGACATCCCCCTTACCCAACCTCCACCAATTTCATAGCAATGAGGTCAAGCACTCCTGCAATAGAACATGCTTTGCCATTTTTTGTTCACTGTGGACCCCTTACACATGACATCTTCATTTTTAGTAAAAGTAAATTCTATTAAACAGCGTCTTCCCTTTTAAGTAAAGAACACATGGGAGAATTCCTCAATAGGTAAGAAAAAATATGAAAGTAATACAAAAGAAGTGAGATATATGTTGCATGCAATGTTAGAATTATTCTCTTTTAAACATCTGTTTAAAAGAGAAGACACAAACCTAAATGTTGAGTGCCCTTAGGCCGGTGAAGTGAGTGTTGCAGAGAGAGGAGGCACCTGGACCACTGGACAGCACCTATGCTACAGAGAGGGGGCCTCTGCCCTTGGCTCTGACCAACTGTCACGATTTGGAATATTAATTTGTTTTTTAAAGAGGATATTGAAATCTGAACTTCAATGTGAAATTCCCTGGTTATTAACTGTCAGAAACAAATTTTTGAAATTTAAGTGCTTGTTATAGAACCTTATTAGTGTTTGCGGATGGTTCATCTTTTATTGGTTAGTACCCATGTCATTATTGAGATTGTGTGGTTAAACAATGAGTAGATAGGGCAAAATCTCAACTCTAACATATGAATCTGAAAGGCTCTTCTCTGTTCCAAAAACTTTTAAGTGACTTAGAAAATAAGTCCAAACTTCTTTCAGAGTATTCAAGGTCTTCAGGATCTAGTCTCACCAGCATAGCTACCTACTTTCCATCCCTGAGCCATCTGTTCCTCTGGCCAATCCTTTGAGACATAGTGAGGCTCTCTTTGAATGCACCATGCATGTAACTAAAACTTGAGCAATGAGTAATACTTAAACATTTGGAATAGCACTAAAATAAGTAAGTATTTTTACACAGTTAAATATTTGCGTCTATACTTAGATGTATAAATTACTATTCTTTGAACTTGAAGTGGATTTTGAACTGTGCTCTCCATAATTATAATAATCATACATTTTATTTATATATACTTGAGCTATAGACATTAACCAATTAATTCTTGATCACATCAGCTAATAGGAAGACTTTCCTCAGTACCCTATTTTTAGAGCATGCATATGAATGTGTGTTAATTATAGACCACAGTTATTAACTTTGCATCATATTACCCAGATGCTTAATAGCTTACCAACATCAAGGGGTAGGTGGGCAAGAAACCTGTATCTTCAATTCTGTTTTTAAGCCAGGAGGTAAGTGACACTTATGAATCCATCAAATACTTGGCTTGAGTCCAAGGACAATTCATTTTCTTTAAGTGTTTAGATAGTTGTCTGAGGGGGTGTGTTGAATTTCTCAATTCAGGTCACATCATAATTACCTAACTTTTACAAAAATGTGTAATATCTATGTTTGTGAGCCATCTTGAGTTTTACTATACCGTGTTCTATATGGGTGATAAAGCTAATAATGAGAAGTTATCCCCATTAAGTTATGCTTTCTGAAGTGCTATTTGCCTGCTATCTAGTCCATTAAGAAAAAATACCTTTATCACTAATTTTAACATGAAACAGATCCATTTGGAGAAAATGCATTATAAATGAAACAGAGTTGGCTGTTGAATAACAGCAGTTGAGGCTCAAAGCCGAATATAAATGTATGATAGAAGGAAGCGTATTGGACAAATGCAATTTATCTCATTATTCAGAAAAAAAAGTCCAAATGTCTCTGCTCATGAATACATAAAATAGATTACATATAATGTGCACACTCTGAGTCACATTTTCCAAATGATTTTTGTACCTTTAGCACTATCTGAAACCAATACCGAACAACAGTACTTGTGCTTCTAATTTTAAGTGTGCCTTTAATTTTTTTTTAATTTAAAAAAAAAAAAGAAAATTAAGTGTCTTGTCTGTGGAATTTACCTTTATAGAAAAGTGCTTAGGCATACACTAATTTTATGTACATCCAATTATATTGTCCTCTGTTTTCCCTTGAAATCAGACCATGTGAAAATAAGTCAATAGTCTTCCAAGTTCTAACTGACAGTCACAGAGTGAAATTTCGAGGGCTCTATCGTTTTCTTGAAAAACTAGTAGAACACCATAGATAGTGCTTGGTGAGCTTTCAGGGAGGTCACTACTTGCCCTTAGAAATTTAAAATTTAAATTTAAAACCCTAAAGGGTGAAACAAAAATATATAATGGTTATATAATGTAATAACCATTGCCCTGGTTGCAGTGTTTTAACTCAGATGTTATGAGGGTAGTGAATTACTTAAACATCAGTACTTTTTATTCATTCATATAATTTTTAAAAATAATTACTATTTTACATTGAGAGAATACTTTGATCTCAGCTTCCCCTTCCCCCAGATATAGTTGAACAGTAGACTTACTGAAAATTCGGCAAGTCAAGGGCTACTTGCTCTAGTGAACTGCATTGTATCCAGACCCTGTCTTCCCTGGTTAGAAAATTGTCCTAACAAGACCAAGAGATCAGATTTAATACAGCCCAGAAGGCTTTGCACACAGGAAAACAGTATTTTGTGGCTTTCAATTGTACCCCTAACCCCAGCCAGCTCTCTCATAAGTGAAGTAACTAGATGAGAGAGTGTGGATGACTCTCCCTGAATTGTCATCACTGCCAGTAAAAACAGCTCCAAAGGAAAATCTTATTTGGTAGGCCAAATGTGAAGAGCATCAAATTAAGATGAAGTCAGTAGCAGTAACAACACAAGCTAATGTTTATTGCATCTCTTCTCTCTGCTAGGCACTAGGCTAAACAATCGACATGTGTGATCACAATTAATTTTCCACAACTCTTTAAGGCCAAATTATAATCACCCCATTTTGTAGATGAGGGAAACCGAGTATCACAGAGGTTAGTTTTACCCAAGATCACAAAGCAGTGTGAACTGGGATTCAAACTGAGATGTCTAACCCCAGAGCCTCTCAAAACATATATGTCTCCCTAGCTATGCTATATCCCAATTAACTGTAAGATGGCTATATTTCAGGTATTAGATTTCTTGTCTGGACATAAAACTCACAAGCTAAAGGGAAGAAGTATGCAGTGAAAAGCATGCTCACAACGGGAGGCCTGCATAAGGCTACATGTGAGAGGACAAAAGGAAAGGAAATACTATGAGCATGTTTCATAAAATATAAGGCCATTTCTGCAGGAAAATATTGCTTGAAAACAAATATATAGGCCATCACTACCTGTGTGTGTAGTTGCCTCATTGGAACAAACTTTCCAATGACCACTAAGAGTGACCACAGTGAACTAGAACAAATATCCTCTGATAAACAGTGTCTGTGATGTGGCCACACAGGAAAAGCTATGGTTTGATTTATGGGGAGCTGGTTGACTATACTCCTTAGGGCAAGACAATACAAGCTGCCGTTCGCTGAGAGTCCTCTATCCCCCAAGACTGTACTGTCTCACTTTGTTTTTAGGACATCAGGAGATGAGGTGAGTGGTGAAGATCCCCATGCTTCAAATGAAAAATCTGAGGCTCCAAGAAATTTCCCTAAGGACCACTGCACAGGCAGCACAACTGGGGTACTAAATGGACTTGACAGTAGTTGAGAATGTGTGTAAGCTCACAAGGTAGATTTGTTTTGAAGCAAACCTTCTAATTCAAAAGTCTGCTTAGTCTAGTTAGGCAAAGACACATAGAAGTCTGGACAGTATCTGGCACACCTAGAATTTGCATCATCAGAATCTTGCGCTTAGTGGGTGTTAGGCAAATATTTGTGGTTTGTTTCAGTACTGGGATTTTTGCCTCGGTATGTAAATATTCACCTCATTTTGGTTTTGCTTTGGTAGGCTGACTCGTTGTTCACTTTGGGAGAATTTCAACTTATATGGATATAGTTTTGGATTGACATTTATTTTCCTCCTGTATTAATGACCCTTTAAAAAAATGTATTGGTATTTTGCAATTCAAAATCTTACATTATGGAAGGGAATCTAAAAACCTTGGGAGCCATCTTGTGGTTAAAGCATCTTTCTCAAGTTTTTAAACCTACAACACTTAATAAAATTCTTGCATTAGTTTCAAAGTTAAAGATTTTTTTTTCATTACTTTGTTTCAAAATTTTAACTATGTCTCATTTATTATCAATTTGCAACACTTAAAAAAATACAAGTTAATATTTCCCATGGGCAGAAATGTTTATATTTTAAAGCATTATCATCAATGTATGTGTGCTTACAGAGGTACAGGTGTGCCTATGCAGATATATAGATATTTTTAAAGCCTTGATTATCTCTAGGAGTGAATATAACATGGTATGTTTCTTTATACTTTTCACTATTTTCTAAATATGCTTCAAGAAGCCTGTAAAAATTTTAAATAGAAAAAACATTCAACCTAAAATTATAGCTAAATTTTATTATCCGATGCTGTAAAGGGAAAATGGACAGATTGCCCAGGCAACCCCATTAGAAGACAGCTATTTGAATATATTTATTCAGCATAAACATAACAAAAATGCAATGGTAGCTGAGTTCCTGTGTTAACGAAATACCAAATACCGAGGGAAAGACTAGGACATGCTGCCCCTGGTTAAATCACATGGATGTGACTATTTCAGAAAGCATTCTTGAGAACAAAAATAAACAAAAAGAAGTAAGCAAAGGAAAAAATGTGCTCTTATTATTCAGTGTTTTTAAAGTCATACAGTTTAGTATATGCCTGGACTGCATTTTATGGCCATATGATAATTTTCAACCTAAATCTGCTAAAGAGGTGAAATTCTCTCAAGATCTAACTCTAAGGCAGTCCATAGAGAACATAGTGAGGAGTTGCTCTGATCAACTTTTTATTTTTCCAGGTATGGGTCACGACTACTGGGTTGGTGTGGACCAAAAATGAACTGAAATCACAAATTCAGATCATTCACAAACTACTTTTTATATGTTGCTTCCTTCAGAAAATGCAACTACATTTAAGTCTTATGTGTAGTCAAGAAAAAAAAGGCAAGACTGAGATCCTAATTAGAATAAGATATACTCCATGTTTGTATAAATATGTCAAAGTAAACTCTACTGTCATGTGTAACTAAAAAGAACAAGTTAAAAAATAAATAAGGTAAACCCAGCCTAGAGGGGGAGGAGAAGATAAAAAAAAATCAAAATTTTAAAAACCAAACAAAAACAGTGGCCATAATTATGAGGTTTGACTTTGGAATATTTTTTAGACCATGAAATTTGCCTTGATGAAAACAAAAACTTTAAATCAATTTGTCATTCCTTTAAACATATCTGTTTGAAGGCATTGAGAAGAGATGGAGAAACTTTCTCAAATTCAATGTGTTTGTGGTAATTGTGAAGCCGTCATGCAAACAGGTGCCTGCCCCTCTGGGCATTACACCTTCTCTTGGTCATTTAAAGTACACTGCCTTTTGAGTATTTTTTTTTCTTTTTGCCTTCCTACTACAGCAGTGCCTTGCCTGTGATGAATCTGTCCTCTTTCAACCTCTTCTATCAGGAACCATCTGAGAAGTTAGGAAGTAAGCAAAGAGGCCTGTGAGCTGCCAAAACAGAGTCCCAAAGTTCAGGTGCTGCCACACATGCACTTGACTCAGGAAATCCCTTCAGACCTAATATATCCTATTTATAATTGGTTTGGAAACAAGTCTCCTGACAAGTTTGGTAATCTGCTTGAGTTCCAAGCATAAAGCTAAGTCTAAAACAAAATGTTCATCTCAAGTAGAGGAAGAACCTCATGATATTCAGTATATGACTTCTGAAGGAAGGAAAACAATTGCTAAGGGGGTAAACATACATAAAAAGGAGAATAGACTAGGGCCATTTAGTTTTGCAGGCAAAATGCCATGTAAGTGTTAGAAAACCTCATGTGCATTATAGCATGTACAATAAATAATTTTGTACTTTTAATGTTTCTAATAAGTCTTAAGTTTTATAATGGCTCTTTATCATCAAGACATAGTAAACTATATTCAGAATCCTCTAAAAAGAAAGATGCCATAATTTTAGTCATATTACATACAAAAATATTTGTAACAACTCCCTTTATTTTCTTGTGCTTACTTGTATAAAACTCCAGCTAATTGAAAATTCAGCTATTGCAAATTACTTACTAAAGCTCTAAGCAGCTGAGATTCATCACTATTAAAATATATGATATTTGTGAAGATTAATTTAGGAAGATTGAGTTCATTCCATTCTTTGAGAGAACTATCCAAAAAGCAAGATATATTTGTTTCTAGTTTGCAGGAGGCTTCTCTTATAGCCCAGGGGATTATGTTCCTTACCAAATGTGAACTTGACCACTTAGAGGACCAAGTACAGACTTCCCTGTTTGGCTTCTATCCCAGTTTGTAAAAGTTGATTGGTGTGTTTAAGCTCAGGCAAGGTTAATGTTAATACTTCATTACATAATAGTACAGATTCACTTAACCAAAGCAGAGTGTCCATCCCTGGCCTTTCCTCTAATTTTACTATCATCTCTGTGATTTTTTTATGCTTTCAAATAAAGGCCAAACAACATGTGTGACCTAAAACATCCTCTTATTTTGTCCAAAAGCCCCATTCTCAGTTCCCAGATAACCATAGTAGTCATACGCATTTTAGATCTTACTTAATTTAAGAAAGTGGGTCAATTTTAGGTATGATTATAGAGGGTAATGCAGACTTTTCCATGGTAACTTGAAGTTCAACCTTCACAGAATCAGTGAGTACTAAGCAGAAAGAATAGAAGTGGCAGAAAATTATATCTGTCAGTGAGTAAGTAGTAGGAGGAGTTTCTTTATTAAAAACAGGGAGGGGTGATAAAGAGCAATCCAGACTGGGATTAAGCTTGACAGTAGGAGTTGGCTCTTTAAACAATATTTAGTGACTATTTATTTGCTGTTCAAGCATTTGGGATGTGCTGTGCAGAAAAACATGCTCTGGTAATATGTTCCTTGTCATTTATCATTGAATTTAGGTGGGCAAATAAATATTCCTGGAGGGAAAGCGGCAGGGCAACATATCTCCAAAGGAAGGTGATCTGTAAGAAGTGAGAGGAATCATCTATCATAATTTGCAAGGTGTCTTCATTTTCCAAGGCGTTTGGAGGAGGTGAGCTTTCAAAGACAGAGCCTTCTGAAGTCATGAAGAGAGAGGGGAGGCAGGCAAGAGGTTCCACGATTGTGGTCAGTGGATTAATGGAACAGGCCTCTTGTCTCTTGCATCTCAAGAGCTGCTGACTTGGGGTTATGATCCTTAGCAACGGGGGTGGGGGAACAAGACATGGTAATGTCTCCACCTGCAGAGTGAGCAGGAGAACAGAGAAAAGCCTGTTCACTCAGAATAGAAAAGCATTTCTCTAAAGCGTTTAGGCAAGTAATACAAAACTTATTTTCACTAAGTTCTTTGCTTTTACGCCATGTGTTCCTAAAAGAGAAGGGGTAAGGTAGAAATGAGGGAGGGGAGCATAAATGGCTTAAATTCATGACTTGTCTTTGGGGCCAGATTCTTCTCCCTGTTTCTGTTTATGAAACTATCCACAACATCGTCAATTTTGAGGGTAGATTTAAACTATGCGCCCTCTTGGGAATGCATGGGGAACCCAGAGCTCCTTGTCCATTGGGTGGGCTTATAAGGAGAGCAATTGCGACATAAAGAGGAGAGAGATATCCAAGATGAATCCTATTTTCTTCTGAATGCTCACCTAAAATGTCAAGCACTCCAAAAGCTTTGGCTTTGTTGGGAAGTAGAGGAACTACTACTGGTTCAAACGGGGACAACTGGTGTTTCAAAAAGAAATAGCAAAGAGGTCAGCAAAGTCAGGTGACCTGCCCAAATGGGTGTTGTAAGCCACCCACATCCATTTCTGAATATCATAAGAAGGCCAGAAGTGGAAAAATATTTTCTAGGCAGGCAAGAACAAGGGAGAGGGAAAAGTGCATTGTTATTCTTCTTTCAAATTACTTGGAGCTTTTTAAAAAATTTTGTTCAACCGATGACAGTGTTTCTTCAAAAGGAGTAAGAAAATTTGAGTATCCTTCAAACCATCAGCTTCTCTTCCCACACGTGAATACAAGACCATGTCATCCTATCTACAATGTCAGCCCCATTCTGCTTGAATGTCATGGCATCATGCAATCACTTCTGCTTCCCAACAGGAACCTAGTACCAAACAGAATCTTAACATAGCCACTAATTCTTTTGAACAAGGCTGTGTTGGCAATTATAAAACAGGGTAGACGTTGGCAAGCGCTTTCAGAATAATTATAGGGTTCCTTGAGTAGTACAGTATAAATAATTGCTGGTTTAAAAGCGTTATTGTGAACAGCAATTTATACTAAAATTTATATTTGCTCCTTGAAACCAATATATGTCAAGAGTGCCTCACTCCCACCCCCACCTCCCACCTTGAGATCTCAAGAGCTTTGGAAACTTTTGATTCCATTTACACTTTTAACTTCGCAAGGCAGCTACAAGGCACGTCTGGGCTGTAGTAAATAAAGGTAAGAGTAATGCATTTAATTAATGGGCATGAATGAAGTAATGAAACTGTTCCAGCTCTGGCCACCTGGTGTGCTCCCAGGATACTGACGTGCAGAAAGGCCATTTTGGTACAGAGAGAAATTAAGAAGTGCAGTGGTATCACTTTTGCCTGGCAAGTAGGGCATGCTGAAGATTATCGCCTCCTCTCTGGCTTATGATGGTATGGAGGCAAAGCACAGAGGACCAAGGCACAGGAAACTCTTGGAGATAATGCAGCTCTAAAAGAGCCACAGAGACTTATTAAATATATATATATATATATTTTCCTCTCTTGGAAATTATAATTTTATGCCATGGCACATTAAAAAATGGGTAGGCACATCAGAAAAGCAGGGTGAAAATGGCAGAAATAAGGCCTTGGTGATGGAGAAGCTGTTTGTGAAGAGCTCCCCTCTTTGGGTGAATGCCGAATAGAAGCCACTCTTTTCCAAGCAGGTGACCCATGTGTCAACAACTTCTTGTCTTTCTGTCCATCCAAGTGGCTTCTCTTACCAGTATGAGAACTCTCCTGAGACTTCCACATCCTGAATGTCTCTCACCCAACCAGCTAGTGTTCTAAGATAATATGTTTTTTGTTTCAGTTGATGTTCTTGGTTTCTGCATTCTAAAGCCCTTTTGAGCCATATTTTCCATGATGGTTCAGCACCAGCTTTGGTGTTTAAATAAGCTTTTCAATGGGTCATTAGTCCTGTAATTAATTCTAGCTATTTTTAAATGGCGCCTGGTTATTAAAGGGCCGCCATGTTCATAACAGCCTTGTCTTTCTTGGAGAATCACTAACCATTGGCTGACTTTATTTGTAGTGCCAAAAATATTGTAATTTTATTCCTGTCTCAAATATGTTCTTTATGGATAGGAAAAGTCATATTTTTTTGAACAAGGGTAGAAAATATTTAACTGTTACACTTACGTATTATACCCTTGTGCTTTTATTTTTCTTTCAAATTATGTCAACAAAATTGCATTGTACATACCAGGCTCCATCCTATAGTGTTTTTTTTTTTTTTGTAACTTACATTTTTAAAATCAATATAGGCAAATCATAGGATCTGAATAACAAGTGGCTTAATGGAGTAAAAGTGTCTGGATCAAAATCACTTACCCAGTGATAGGAAAAAAACTAACATTTTTTTTTCCTGTGCCCTCTCTTATGTTCTGTGTCTGAAATCCTGCAAAACAAGCTGAAAAGATGGATTAACAGGAGAAAAAGACTTATTCCATATGCTTATTGGTGGACTTCACAAAAATTAAAACCCCCAAAGAGGCTGTCAAACCTGAGGACTGATAGATCATTTTAATCAAGGGTAATAAGCTTGCATAGAAGTGACAAAGGAAAATGGTCTGAGGTTTCTAAGGCCAGTTAATTGTGAGAAAATAATATAAGGGAGAACTAAGGAGGTATAAGGGCCTTTTCAGTGAGGTTTGCTTTTGCAGATTTAAGTCAGTGCCTGTCTCCAGCAATGAGCTGTCCCCTCTCCTTAATATGGGATTGAGGAGGAAGGACACTTTCACAAAGGGAAATTTGTGCCCTGCCTTTAGGCAGAGGGGGAGAGAGCAGGAGCTTTTTCTGCATCTGCTGTTTCTAGGTTGCCTTCAACTCGAAATAATCTGTATGCCAAAGTGATGTATTTTGGGGTGGCATATCCTGATCCCCTTCAGCACTTGCAGAGCTAGAATTAGAACCCAGGCAACAAGACCCTTAGCATGTTCTTTCATTTCTCTTTGTTTTATAATATTAAAATAGCTATTCATCTCTGTGATACTACAGAACATTTACTAATTCTAATATTAGAACCAGTGAGCCTGGCCCTACACCCTAGTCAGTCATCATAATCGATTGCTGCACAGAGCGCTTCAACCAGTACCTAAGCATCTGACTTGAAATGTGAGCTGAAACCTGCTTGCCATCTTGACCTTACAGTAATCCCCGGATAAAGCAGTAATTCCTGATTTTAAAAAGCAGATGGAGATTAACTTTGATTATTGTTACCTGAGATCAGATAGAAATATCAATCTTTCACAGAGCAGTAGTAATAGTGGGTACCATTGTATGCCGATCGTTGAACTAGTTGCTTATATATATATCTTTCCATCCAAGCCTTATAACCCTGTGAAGTAATTACTCTAATCTCCTATACAGATTAGTAAACAGAAGATTGGAGAGGTTAAATAACTTGCCCATGATCACAGAGCTAATAAGTGGCAGATTTAGCATTTGGGTCTATCTCTAAAGCCACCTCTTGAAAACTAACAGCACACACAGGAGCATCCACATACTGACTACCAGAAGCCAAACCCTACATGTCAGAAGAGAAAATATAATCTTTCTCACCATGGAACTAAACCCTTTCCCATGCCTTCTAGCCTTTTCTCTAAGTTTTTCAATCTTTGATTATCTTTGGGTTGTAGACTCTAATAAATGCAGTTCAGAAGAGAATGCCTAACCCAGTTGATTTTTTTTTTTTGGTCTTATTTTAGGATATATTGAGAACACTTAATATTTTGGTTTTTGCCACTGAGTTTCCATGCTAGAAGGAAATGCCTGGAGATATCCCTGAATATCTTTAATAATCCTTTCATTCCACTCTGGAGTAATAGAGAGAGATTACATGCTGGAAGCAGGTGGTCGAAGTCCCTAAT
Source organism: Marmota monax (assembly GCF_021218885.2). Lineage (NCBI taxonomy): Eukaryota > Metazoa > Chordata > Mammalia > Rodentia > Sciuridae > Marmota > Marmota monax. Next base: position 60,806,849 of record NW_026693777.1, on the reverse strand, counting down.
TTCTTCATTCTTTTGGAATACCTGCTGTGTCCAGGCATGGAACTAGGTACTGGGGACATAGAATGAGGAAGACAGGTCCCTGCTCCAAACAGCTTTACATCCTGAACATGTGGAGACAGGTAATAGATATGTAGCATTCCAGGGAGTGATATATGCTCCAGAGAATAAAATCTGATGTTCATAGCAGGTAGGTGACTCAGGAGGGAAGAGGACTAGGGATGCCTCTGATTTTTCAATTTCCTGCCGACCCAAGGAGAAATATTACAGGAAATATAAAAGGCAAGTTAAGCTTCTGAATCTCTAGGTGCACCTGTAGTGTAGTTGTGTCTAGTCCCAGGAGTGGGTGGGAGGGGGGCATAATGTGGACACAGTTGAACTTCAATGTAGTCTTCTTTTTTAGCACTGCCATCATTTTTCTGGTCTTTGAAGCCCTTCTCTCCCTGTTAACTCCTTCTACCCTCCTCTGCCTAGCATTCTGCCTGCAGTGCCAAAGCCACCACCTCTTTCTAACCCCAGCACTGTGAACTAGTAACATCCTGTGTTTCCTCTCCTAACAGTCAGTTCCCCCCATGGCTGCCAAAGCTCAATTACCTACCCTGATTAATCAGCCTCTGCTCCGTCTTTGAAAGTGAGTTGTTTCTATGGATGTGGATTCTGGTTTTTCCACCTGTGAGATGGGAGGTTGGATAAACCTCATTGAAAAGATGGTAGGAGAGGGAGTAGAGGTGAGTGGTGCTTTCACGCTGGGCTTACCCTGGCATGATAACATTGGGTCAGTCCCTTTACCTCTCAGGCTCAATAGCCTCCACTAAAAAATAAGGGGTTTGACTAGATAATCTCAGAAGTCCTTGCAGGTCTAAAAATGAATGATTCATAAAGTTCAGTTCAGCTTTTTAGAACACACTAAACAAAATAAAAATCATGATTCACTGTGGGAAGTGCCTCTGCATTGATTGTTTAACCCATGAGAATTTCGGGAGGACCCTGTGAGGTGTCATTGTAAGCAGCAGGAGAAATCACTCACCAGTTTTACCTTCCCTGGCTGTGGACAGTTAGTGCTGGGGTCAAACCCAGAACCTCTCACATGTTACGCAAGCACTCTAACACTGTGTTATACCCCCAGCCCTAATTTCTCAAACCTTATAAATAGCATATTTTAACTAAGCCACATGTGCTAATCAGGATGTGGGACTGAGCAGGAACCAGAATGAACCAAAGCATCAAAATCACTTATTCATGTAAGTGACCAGCTTCTTATCTATCGTTTTTTTTTTTCCATATTGAGGTCAGAGTGGTAAAGCTATTAAGCAGTATACATTTCCTTTTGCTTAAGAGACGGAGATTATCAGGACAACAGCCAAGGGCATAGAGTCACCCTCACTAGTAATTTCCAAAGGCTGAAAATAAATGCATAAATATATTAATTCTACTTGATAGATTATGTTGCACATTCCCTATAGAGCTATCATTATGATTTAACATTTTCACTTATGGAATCCTGTGAAATCTTGTAGAAACCTGAAAGATGAGAAGATGCCACTTAATGCATAGCCCTCTTGTATTCTTCTAAAGGTGTCAGTTTAGTGCAGTGAAGAATAAGAGGTTCACAAAGAATCTTCTGCACAAACTAAATTAGCAGAAAGAGCATGCTTTTATAAAATGCTGCTTCTGTTTTCTCTAAGTGTATAATGATTTCACACAATTAAAAACTTAGTGTTGTCTACCTGTATTTGGTATAATGATAATCCAGCCAGTCATTGCTTTAAGCTTTTTTTATATCAGAATTAAGGTAGCAGTACTTACATTCCCTTATCACCTCCTTTGGGAGTCACCATCTGCATGATGGTATAGACTTAAATTTACATCTTAGTGTGCTTAAAACTAAGCAACATTTAAAAACAAAAACAAGCAACATTCGAAACAAGCAACACTTAAAAAATTAGTTCTTTTCCAATAAAAGCTGGACAATGTGTATGCTGACAATAATTTTAATCCTTTTAATGTCCAAGTGAAGAAGATTGAAAACTATTAATACTTCTGTTAATATTTTCTAGATATGATGTTATAGCAAATATTTAGGGAAAATATATTTTTGGAGAGTTCTAACAGGGGAAACAATCAATATGTGCATTAAGTTATGTGGCTTTAACCATTATTTTCCCCATTTTTTGTTGGTGCATTATAATTATATATAATGGTGGGATTCATTGTTATGCATTTGTACATGAACACTGTATAACAATATGTTGGCCAAATTAAACAGTATTTTTTGAAGTGGGTGCATCTGAGGTTGGATAGGAATAGCTTCAAATATTAAAATTTCCATGTAAATATCAAGTCTTAAATGTTCCCTTTCCACACTTTATATGAGGTCAAAAGCAGCTTGGATATGAACAATTACATCTTTGGCTATTTCATCTTCAAATACTACTAATCTTTGGTTTAATAAAAGGATATCTGTTATCCTTGTGATTTAATTGATGGACCGAAGAAAATCAGACACTTCACATAAAATGGGACTTATGAACCACTGAAGTCTGAGTAGTAGCTGCTACATAATACAAATAGTAAAATATAGACTTTTTGGTTTTGTTTGGAAAGGAGATGGCAGAGGGTGAAGAGTGACATTGTCATTTGAGTTTATAATTTGAAAGCATAAAAAATGAGTGAAATAAAAAGATTACCATATGAGTCTCACCAGATGCCACCCCCTGCCTACCCTTAGGCAATCTATCTGCGAGACTTCACCTTGGTGTTTAAAAGCCACTGCAATGAAAAAGCAATATTAAAAATGGTGTGCTATCACAGTAGGAAGTATGACAAATATGTGGTGTCTTCGGAAATTGCAAAATATTTTCTAATCCATTTTGATACCTTGCTCTTACAATGTATGAAGCCAAAAAAATATATATAACAAACACTGCTTTAAAATGAGCCAATTCTCTGATGCCTTGTTTGTTTCTTAAATTAATTCATGGGCAATGAATGGGGGGGGCAGTAAGAATAAAAAATACACTCTGGTGATAGCGAATACTATTTCCTACCTAAGAAAATAGATTTATTGTCTATTCCGCACACTTGATTGCATAGAGCAAGAAAGTAGATGGTAGCTCTGTCTTTTAATGGGATACTACTTTCACTCTACACAACATGCTTCGTTTCTCATGACTTGGGTGTTTTGTCGTTGCTTACAATGTAGTCAGGACTCAGACTCAGACCATGAAAAGGCTACCTGTTATCAAATACATTAACAGTGCCAGAGATTCTCTTACTTTTGTCAACAAGACCTTGTTAAACTTGCATATCTAAGAAGTTCATTGGGAGCAATGTAAAGCTGCTCTGATGTCACTATATTCTTATCTACAACATTATTTTGAACCAACACAATGTACCTTTCAGGGTAATATCTATACTCCTTGCCTCCCAAAGCTTGAGCATTTCATCATTAGTTTATAATGTTTCTCAGAAAGGAACATCTTCTCCCGGGAAGTTAGAATGTCCTGACTTCAACACATTCAGGCCACCTGTTCATTTAAGAGTGTTATGGGGACCAGGGATATGTCTCAACTATAGAGTTCTTGCCCAGCATATCCAAGCCTTAGGTTAGATCCCCCAACACCGCTAAACAATAACAATAAAAAGAACCCAGAGGGCGGTTTGGTGTGTGATTACCTAGTCTGTTTTGCCCCCAGAGATTTCTTTATGGAAACATACTCGCACAATGCCTGCGTGCCAGAGAGTGGAAAGTCATGGTCTCTGCAGGGAAATGACTGTCACACTCATGGAGACAGCGTCTTCACTTGGCTGACATTAATGACAACCCAATGCTGTGCACTCACGGAGGGTTTTCATTTCAGAAGAACATCAAAACCACTGACTCCTTTCAAGTCGTCTTCTTTTACTGCGAAACCAGAAACCATGTGGACGGCTTCTTTCAGTAATAACCTGTGTCCCAGCTGCAGGCCGTATAAACTCCTCGTCATATAATTTTCTAATTTGTGTGTAGGTAGTTGTAGCAAACAGCTTAGTTTATTTCAGAACATGACATCAGAGAGCATGTTTGAATCAGTGGTGAGGGGTAATGAAATCAGAGGTTCCACCGAATCCACCCTAATTGAATGGGTATTGTCAAGAGAAAGCTCAGAGTTTCCTCCCAAAGTCATTTACATTATTAGGTAATGAGGCCGATTTTATTTTAACAAATGTACTAAGAGGTATGCTTTCATGTGAACGTTGCCCCTTCAAAGCAGTCAAGTGGGGAGGCTGAACATCTGTGCCAGTAACTCTGTTCCTGCCAAAAGCTGATGTGTAATCCCTCTTCTGGATTCGCCTTCCCTCTGTTAGCAATGTTTGGATATTCTCCAGAGCGGCCATGGTTCTCCTGGAAAAGGGAACTTGATATCTGAGACAACCAATATAGTTAACATGTTGAAAAAGGTAAATAAAATGGTCCAGACCTTTTCCTTAAACTGACTGAAAGAAAGAAAGGCTGGAGGTATATCTCAGGGGTAGAGCATGTTGCCTAGCATGTCTGAGGCATGGGTTCCATGTCCAGCACCAACAACAACAACAAAAAAAGACGGAGAACTATCAATTGGCTGATGTATCTTTCTCATCTCATTGGCACTGACAACAAAAGACATAGCACAAAGTAGTTCATGGCAGTGATGGCATCCGTACTTTCGAAGGTCAATCCTCATTTTGGTATGGAGGCTATTGCCAGTGACCTTGTTGGAAGAAAATATTGGCCACTAGTTTTATTCTTCCAGAAAATTGACAGAGTAGATCATGACAACAATGAGGGGAATTTGAAGGTTACCACGGATGCCACCTAGAGCTTCTTCACACATGCCACTTGTGCCACAGATCCAGATGGCCGCCTTCTCTATTGGCATGCTTCGGAGTGTGTCAGAGTTACTACTCCCCTGACTAACAAAATTCTCTAGCAACCAGTAAGTGTGGGAAGCTGAATGGAGGGAGAACAAAATGGAAACTCCTGCCCAAGAGGACCCAGAATGGTGACTTCTATTGTCGCAATCTGATGGTAATCACAGGATTCTGACTTCAGCCACCAGTTCAGAAATTGTTAAGATGCCACAAAACTGGGTCATGGGGCAGCTCGGTGGTTTCACTGTAGTCACATGGAGCTCCCTAATTTCCAGATCAGCAAACCTGTTAGGTAGCCGCAGCCACAAAGTCGAGAAGAGCGTGCTCTGGGGAATCAGTGGATATTTTAGTTGTGACATTGACACTTTCCCCAGGAGAAGTCCTTTGTAACTATTAGTATTCTCTTCTATTTCACAGGTGGCTATGTTTTGGGATGTTGAAATGGGCTTTTAAGAAAGTTTTACTTTTTTAGGATTATAAGATGTTACTGAACAATATTCAGATCTACCAGTTATGCTCCTGTGTCTGTGCCCTTCCCCTGTGGATTGCCTCAGCTTGCTGCAGATGGGGGAAAAATGGCCACACTGGAGTAAGATGAATGGCAGAGTTCCTGGAGAAAGCACACTTGGGTCTGCCACTCACAATCTCAACTTAGCCCACTGGCCATTATAGCTATTGCTAAAGTATTTGTGACTAATTCCCCCTGGCTTAGCAATTGCTCTCTCAATAAACAGATCACACATTCATTCAATTTGCAATTGGTACTGAATCAAAGTCTTGGAATATTAAAAGACATCATTAGGAAATGTTTTCTTTGGCCCTCAGAGCCAACCATTTTCTTCTAGTTAATCCTTTTCTGTTCCCCACCTTTTGGTTATAGTTGCATGTTCACAGTGATGTAGAGGCTGCTCAGCCATCTGTCTAGTTGGGAGAAGAGTGAGGAGCTGTGGTATCTGGTGGGACTGATGGCTCCGTACTCCTCAGCTCCCTCACACACATCAGACCAAAGGTGACCTGATCACTGTTTTCCAATATCAGATTTCTCTACTTTAAGCTCATCCTTAAAGCCCCTTTGCAGAAAGTCTCTGGAATGGTACAATATAAAAATCATATAGACCTTTTAATATCATTGCTCTCATTATGCCTGGACCTCCCTGCCTTACTGAGGACTTCATGTTTTCTGCATGGTGCCTTGAACTTTGACATAGATCCCCAAAGCAATTTATAAAATTACTCCGAAGTAAAACATTCTCTGAAATTAGCAATGTCCAAAAGTCAAGAAAGAAAGGAAAGTAATAGATTCAATCTAAAATGTACTGCCTCATTGACAGTAAAATGTATCTTCTTATCACCACTGACCTCAATGGACTAGGAGAGAAAAAAGGCTTCCTTTCTCTTGTGGGTATAATAATTCATTCCCAAGGAGCATGTTTAAAGTGGCCTGCCATTTTTCTGGTAGAGCTACTTGCTTTTCTATTGATGGTGGCAAATTCCATGCTATAGTAATCAGTTTATCTCTTCTGAAAGCTTTAAAAGTCAATTTTAAGAAGAGAAAAGTGGCCTCAATAGAAATATTGTTTATTTTTAAGGCAGGAAGTGGGTAAGGACCAGTCAGACTTATCCTTGTGACATAATTTAAAGGATATTTTAAGTTAATATTAATTGCTCATAGGTGCTAGCCATTCTTCTGCTTATTGGCCAGCAAGTTTGTGGCATGACTCATTTTTTTAAAAAGCATATCAAAGATTATGTGTCCAAAAAAAAAGCCTCTCTCAGTCAGAATTTGAATTTAGAAGGTTATATACTTATTCAAATTTTTTTCCTAGTCCTTAATTCTCTTTTTGGACTCCATTTCTTGCAATTGCTTTCAGTAACTGACTGCCTCAGGTCTCTTGAATAACAGTGAAGGCAAAATTCAGAGTTAGAAGTTCATCGGTTTCCTAGAAGACAGTACTGCCCTGCCACCACACTGGGCATCAGTTCCCCAGCACCTCACAGGGAAGTCTCTTTTTTGAGGAGTACATGTTTGTGATACCACCAGACCCTGCCTCCAAAGGTTTTTCTGTGTCCCACTAGCCCTGGTCTTGATCGTTCATATCTAGTACCCAAGACAGTTGTACTTGGAAATTATGTAGCATAAGGACCTAAAATGCTTTGCAGATAGCAAAGATGTTTTGAAAAATGTATAACAATGGGAAATAGATTTGTGTCACTGATACTACCAACTATGGGCTTTGCCTCTGTTAATTTAAAGCAGAAATGTGCCATTAGTGGCCTTCAAAGAGAGACCGGGGAAAAAAAAAATGAAACCCTGTCCCAACACATTCAATTGAAATTGTTTACTTTGAAGGGGGGATGGGAATCTTTCTTTTCCCATCAACACCATGTTAGCCTTGTTTGCCTGGTGTCTTCTCTCATGGTAGGGTATGTTATTAAGAGGGATTCTATTTGACTGACAGTAGTAAATATTACTTCTAAAATAAGGAAAAAATGTGGGGGGGGGAGGGATTTGTTGATTAGAAACAGAATATTCTAGCCCCAGCGGCACTCTGAAAGAACTTTAACTTTGACTCTTAAAGGGAATATTTGAGTATATTCCCTTTTCTAAGCCAAAATGCAATGAAAATGGACAAATTGGCTGCCAGGTGGGCTACCCTTCCACTTTCTGTCCATTTTCTGTGAGTGAATGGCACTTGCTGAGCTTTGCCATAAAAGGATGCCCCTGCTATTGGGGAGGTGATGATTCAACTCACTCCTGGTCATCATGTCACAGGACCGGATCTGGATGTTTATCTAGCACAACACTATGTACCTAAGAACAGATGAGGAAGCTGAGCCCTGGAGTAAGGTGGTCACAGAGCTTGACATGTGTCTGGTAACTCTGCTCATCTCGCAGGCTGTTGTGGACATCTCCTCACCATGTCTTTCCCCCACTTGACCACAGTGTGTGAGGCCTCACTCCCACTTCCTCCACTTATCACCTCTCCAAGATGCCAACCCCCTTGTGGGCTTTCCCTAGAAAGAAACACTGGTTTCCTTCAGTTGTGCTTTGGACCTGGTTAGGATTGCTTCTCACATTAGGTCTCTGCATTAGAAACAGAGCTACTAAACAACATGCCTGTATTCAAATGGAGCGCCATGATTTTTCCCTTTCCATTGTTCTGATAGGTCCTTCAACTCCTAAGCACCCCTGTCCTTAAAAAATCGGTGGTAACAACGATAACAGCTAATACTTGATGAGCATTTACTATGTGCTAGACACTGAGTCTGTAGGCACTTTACTTGTATACCCTATAATAATGAGGTAACGATCATTTTAAAGACCAGCAAGCAGTCAGAGAGAGTTTAAGAAAGCTCTCAGTTTCGCATAGCTAGGAAGAAACAGGGCAGGGATTTGAGCCCAGGCTCTCGCGAGTTTGCCAATCGAATGTCTGCACTTTACTTCAAAGTTGTACTCAACTCTCTTCCTTCTTCTTTTAAGTCTTTGTTTGCATCTGTAATTGATATGCAGCGAAACTGGTGAACAAGATGAGGTGTGCTAGTGGGTTCGATGCATCCTCTTCGTGTCTCTGGTACCTAGTCATAGAGGCTTCTTAGCATGTGGTAGTGGGACTAGCAACTGGATGAGCCCGTGGGTGAGTGAAGTGTGTTTCTGTGTGAGTGTGTGGAGCATGTGTGTGGTGTATGAACATGGTGTCTGATGTGTGTGTGCGTGTGTGTGTATGTTCACACATGGTATGTAAGTATAGTGTGTGTTTGTGGTGCGCATCTGGTATATGGGTAGTGTGCCTACGTGGTATGTGAGCCTGTGGTGTGATAGATGGTAGCAGCCATTGGCATTAAAAAGAACCTGCTATTCTGAGCTCTGGCTGTGACAGTAAGATGTGCCTGTAGCAGCTGTTAGCAATCAGAGTGTGTTTCCATCTGATGTGAAATGTGCTGCCATCACTTGTGAAATAGATTTCAAAACCTTGCTGTCCTAAAGTACCAAAGTGTGTGAATGGTACACTTTTACTGCACATTAGAAAAATTCACTTATTCCAGTGATAACTTATTCACTCAAGCTATCTTCAATGACAAAGACACACACCGTCCAACACAGGATAGCTGGTAGGGGTATGTGTAGCACAGTCATACAATGTCATTGGAAATGTTTGTCTCTGCAGGCAAAAGAAGCATTTTGGACTGTAGGTTCAGAAACTGAAAATGGAACAGGAAGAACAGTGCCGTGTGCCTCATTTTGCTATCTCTACAGGCTATTGCTTTCCTGCTTCACCTCTGTGCATGACTTACATAAAAACAAGAGGCTTCAAGATAAACATCCAGGATATACACTTCCTTTTACTAAGAAAAAAAATGACATTTATTAGACATTATAGTGTGTGAATTGATGCTTAGATGTCAGACCTTCTTAAAATAAATCTGACAGTCTCTTAGCTTGGTGCAGAGCATTCCTTCTCCTCATGTCTCACAACGACTTAATGTCCCCAAGGCTCTACTGCCTTCTTCTATATTTCCCTTAGGCACTAAGAAATGGCCACCAGCTTCTGCTGTTTCCCCTTGGGAATGGACATAGAAACAAATGTTTGCTATCAGCAAATATTGTTAGCCCTTCTCTTGTTGAACTCATGTATTATAACTAAAAATGTAAATGTTCCTTTAATTAGCAAGTGTAAAGAACATACAGTCTGAAAGGTAGTCAGAAAATACTCCTCATGTCATTAGTCCAGGCACTCCTATGCCTAGTTGAATTGATTGTCTTATAAAAGGGAAATTTAAAAAAAAAAACTACAATGGAACTGCAATCTAGAAATAGTGCTGTAATGTATTTGAAGGCTCAGAAGTTGCTACATCTATTGTTTGGATGTTGTTGGTTATGTCCTTGAAGGTGGAGATAGAGAAGGAATTTATCATCTAGGATTTGATCACTAATTCATCAAGATCTTACAATCTTAAAATGATTAATAAGTCAACATCCATGTTTCCTCTTCTGGTAAGCCTAAATAATTTGCTTGTGATTTTTAATAAACACTAGATCCTTCTCTGATCTTTTATCTGGAGATCCATTCCCCTGTTAATTCTAGGGAGACCTCTTGGAAATGGGAAATGGCACAGAGGTGGAGTAGAGAGATGAGTTGAGGCAAAATCCTCATAATCATCCTCACCCACCAAGATGGTCCGTGGACTAAGGAGGTTTATATTTCATGACTGTTCCCGCGACTGCAGATGTGCTCTTTTTAGTCTTCTGTGGCTCCACATACACTGACGTAAATGCATTTTTAAAGCTTAAAGTTACAAGTTTTTTCCAGTTTTTCACCATGAATCCAAAGTTTATTTGGTTGAGGAATATTTCTTAAATGATATAATCTACTATTTGATGAGCAGTAACTGATCTCAAAAAAACCACACAAGCTACTATGGAAAGAAACAATGGGTTCCTTCGCCTGGTAAACTTTTATGACTTAACCTGGATTCTTGTGACTTTGACCCACTTCTACACATCTTAATCCAGCTGGTTTTTGTGAATGGCATGGCTAGGAGGTCACAGAATCATCCCATTGGAATTAACAATCAGTGGCTGACTTTTTTAGGCAGACAACTTTGACCTTTTAAGGAATGAATACTCTTGAGGCAAGAAGAATGATTTGAATTATTTACTCAGAGAATTATCATACTATCTGCCAAGTATACAATGGGTGAAACTCATATAAAGCCACAGGACAGATAGATTTTTAAACAAATATCCTAAAACCCATTTCCATGTCAACAGATTTCTCCATGTTTGGACTTGGAATTGAATCACATGTGTGTTCATTTTTGTATCATCATATGTATCCATTATTTTTTTAAAAGCTTCTAAATTGAAATACCAAGATCGTAAAATGCATATTGCTTTCAGTATGCATAGGCAGGTGTGAACTTAAAAGAGCTGTAAAATAGAGCGGTTATCTCCTGGGTTTAGGTGTGAGAATTTTGGTATAATTGTGTAAAATAAGATTGTGTCATGAAACACAGTAATTCTGATGCTTTTGGTTGAGCAGAAACTAGATAAGATCTCCAGATTTTGGTTTGGCTTTAAAGATACCCTTTTTTGTTGTTGTGAAAAATAGACTTTGAATGATGACAGCAAAGAGCTGACCCCGTTGCTTTCAACTATGAGGCAAAGAAGACTTAACCTAAATGTGGTGTAATTTTTCTTGCTAAGGGGGAAAAAGGAATTGGTATCTCAAGTGAGGTTGATTGCTAGAAAAGATTAGATGCAGTTCTGTGAGTCAGATGACATTTTGCATCTAGTACTATCCAGAATTATATAAGGGACACCTATTGTTGGAAAAGAAGTTATTAGAAGTTTGCCTTGAGCATCGTCTAACAAATTAGTAAAGTAAAATGGATTATTTTCCCACTAATATGAAAGGACACTGAACCCACAATGAGAATTTCAGAGAAGATTTTGTTTTGTTGTTATTGTTATATGTCTCTGATGCCAGGGTCCTAAAAAAATCTTAAGAACTCAGGGCTGGGTTTGTAGTTCAGTGGTGGAATACTTGCCTAGCATATGTGAGGCACTGGGTTTGATCCTCAGCACCATATAAAAATGAATAAATAAATAAATAAATAAATAAATAAATAAAGGTATAAAAAAAACCTTCAAGAATTCTATGTTGTGGGGGAGGATATTTGTTTCTAGAATCTTAGAAGGACCTTATTCCAACTGGGAATAATTGGCTAAATGGACAATTACTTTTGTCTTGTCCCTTGATTTCACATAACCACACAAATTCTTAACAACAAATAAGTTCCTTTATTAAGAGACAGAGGTTTGGTTTGGAGAAATAAAAGAGGAAAAGAACGGTATTGGTCATCTTGATAGCATCGTATTTTGGGGGTGAGAACTTATTCGGTTTATCAGCTCACCAGATAAGTAGAATGAAGTATTTGTCATCAGAAGCTTCTACTTTTGCTGGTTGATTTTGAGTTTTTGTTTTTGTTTGTGGTAATGGGAATTTGAGCTAGTCCTTCACACATGCTAGGCAAGCATTCAACCAGTGACCTAAGTCCCCAGCCCTTATTTTTATTTAAAGACAGGGTCTCAGCCTCAAACTTTCAATTCCCCTGCCTCAGCCTCGTGAGTCCCTGGATTATAGCCTGATTGGGTCAAATTATTTTACTGAAGGTTTAATTGGTTACTAGATAGTTACCAAAAAAAGATAGTCAGTTGCTTTAAACTTAGACATTTTGTTCACTACTGTGTTGTAGGAAATTTTAGAGAGAACTGGATCTAAAAATCTAGACCATCCACTCTTCCTCTATGTGAAAAATCCTTTTCCTCTCTAATTTGACAGAATTTCCCTGTCTAGGGACAAACATGCTCATTTGGATTTGGCTTTTAGAAACTACGCATCATGGAATATGAGTCAGTTTCTCAGGAAAGTTTAATCAAGTAGGTATGGAAACATATTTCAAAGAATTCATATTCATCTCCCACTGTCAGAATTACCCACATATTCACAGAAAGCCTCATGAGAGGATATGCCGGGCTTCCTTATTCTTTGGAGATTTTCTGCATACACAGTTCAGCTTTCTCTGAATTCATTTGGGACGTTCTGGCCTAGTGTTTTAACTCTCATGCACCTAAGTCTTACACTGAAGGAAAACGGTCCAAGTTCTAGACTTTCAATTTTGCCTATACTTAGTTTGCAAATAGCTGTCAAATTACAGTGAAAATCACAATCAAGTTAAAGCTTTTGACAAGTGCCTTAACAATGGATAAAGGGTAGGACTTTTGGGAATAGGGACACAATAAGGTGCAGGATTTTTTAAAAGCTATAATTTATCAGGATTGTTGAAGTCTTACCAACTGAGACTTGGGATGTCAGAGGGTGACATGTATGTTTACTGTGTTTAGCAAATGGAAATCATGCCATTTACTGTGTAAAAAGTTCAATTCAGTGACTTTGCATGTGATACTTGTCATAGAGAGGTGACTTTACATCTAAGTTCTCTTTTTATTCAGGTTGAGACTAAGCTGGACCCATCAGTCCTCAGAAAGGCATTTTAAAAATGAACAATTTTTTTTTTAAATTTAGATACGTATAGCTCACAGATGAAAATGATAGTCCTATGTGTTTTTTATTCTTTGTGGCTGAGCATGTTGTGGGTAGTGAGGGTACAGCGTCCTGGTTCTTGCCAAGAATGATATACCAAGCCTCCTGAAGCTTCCCATTTATATAGGTTTTTCATCTTCAAAGAGATTTGAAAGCATTCATTTGCCACCACCTGCCTGGGAGGTAAGAATTATTCCCATTTTATAGATGGAGGAAGTGGAGGTGTAAGTGACTTGCCTGGGGCCACCCACAGAGTCAGGTGTCAAAGGGAGACTTGGCAGGGCCCATCTTAGCTAAATTGATCCCCAGCCATTTCTCTCTGTTGTCATTTCCCCCATGAGAGCTCCAGATTGCTGGTGAGGCATCAAATAATCTGGAACAGAAAAGAAACACCAGGTCTACCTTTTTGTGTGTGACTGTTTCTACAAGCAAACCCTGGGAAATTTAGACCTAAAAAATAAGCCAATGAGCCTCCATGAGGCTCAATTTTCACATCTGTAAAATGGGAATAAAAATACCCATCTGCTCCTTCAGGGATAGATGAGCACTAAACTCTGAACAACCTAATGAGGTGAAAGTCTTTTTAAGCCATATAAAACTCTGCAAATATCAGGTGTTACTGTTTCCTGAAATAGCTTAAGACTGCTTACAGAGGGGTAGAGCTTTTCTTAGATGTCTAATTATTTTGGTGATGAACAGCAAGGATTAATATTGTCATGAAAGAATCCAAAAATCAAGGGAAGAAAAGACAATACTGGGGGGAAACTTAGCATTATATGTGCTATATATTTAGTAGACAAAATGGCAAACAAGTTGACTATTAGTTTGCATATTATGCTGTGGGATTATTGAGCATTCCTGGGTTAGGGAATGTAGCCACAGTAGTACTCCAAGCCACTGTCCAGGATGACAGTCTATTCCCCGTCCACAGTGGAGAAGAAGTGAGAGCACTCTACAAATCCACATGGTGAGTTGCAGCCTTCCATGGCAGCAGTGACAAAGTGGAGAGAAGCCATTTTACTCCCTGAATGTTCCTGCTCCAGTACACAGAGCACCTTTGCACACCATAGATGAGGGCACCACCTCTGGAAGGGTGGTTTAAAAAAAAAAGGAGCCCATCTGAATAGACAAGTCAGAGAAAAGCTCCCTCATGCCACATGGTTGCAGCCACTCCCAGGAGAGCTCACAGCCAGGTACACTTCAGCACCCACCTTTGCCCTCTCAGCTGCGCTCCACTGGGCAGGTCACAACCTGCACAACCGTCTTTGGAGGCCCTCAAACTAAAAGAGCCACGAAACTGTAGAAGCCAGGCATTCCCAAAGTCGCTCCAGGGAGAAAGGTGAAGACTCCACAGCTTTCTGCCAGCCAGCCTTGACACGCAGGCCCGGCTGCCATTCGGCAGCTGCTGAAGCCTTTAATACTGCAGCAGTTCTAAACAGGGATAAAATAAAGTGACTAATCCATAAAGGACTCAAGCCCATTTTACTGAAAATAAAATCAAATGCCTTGGGGTTTTTCTTTTTAATCTTTATTGGTTTTTCTGCTTACAAAAGTAATGCATGCTGGTTGTAAAAAATTCAAACATTAGAGAAACATATAACATAGCAAGTGGAAAGTCCTCCATATTCTCAGCCTTCCAGGAAAAAGCTACCATCAACAGATTTGTGTAAAAGATAGATACTTGTTTTTTTTTTTCCCCAAGCTGTAGTTCTTTAACATTTTTGCAACACAAAAAATTGATTGACATTCATATGTGTGATAGACATACTCATGGGTGTACCCCAGGTTTGGCCACTGGCCATTTCCTGACAAGCAAGCAATAACCCCACCCCATTCAGTCCTTTTCAAGAATGTCTATGGTGTGCAAATGAGCTAGGAGAAAAGATACTACTGGTGTAGTAGTAGTATGGTTGTTTATTTTTATATGAACCAGTTAAAAAAAATTCACTTTTTTTTTTTACCATTATTTGTGACAAATTCCTTGTGACACTTTCCACAGCTGATTTTGACATGCACTATGCTAAAGCAAACAGTTAAGTGCCACTGTTGTGAAGAATTGCTGTAGTAGCTGGTACAGACTGCCTGTCACAGTATTTGGAGGATAAGCAGCTTTTCTCTATCCCCACTTCGGAAAGAGCTTAAAGTGTGGAGAAAAGAATTTCATTTTGCTATAAGGCAGGATTCCTTATCAACAACAACAATAATAATAACTACTGTTTATTGAAGGCCAACTATTTCTAAGAACTGTGTGATGCATACATATAGAAAATACATACATAAAATGAGCATATATAAACCTTCTACAGATGCTGTGTCACTTGTACATTGTATCAATGAATCTTCATCTATGAAACTGAGGCTTAAAGAGGTTAAATAATTTATTTGCCCAGCTGTAAGAATTGTTAACCTTGGCATTGGTCACTTTACAGTCAAATATTCTGGGCTTCGAGTATGGTTCAGTGTTGAAACACTTGCTTAGCACACATGAGGCTGTGTGTTTGATCCTAAGACTGAAAAAAAAACAAAAAAGTATTCTACCTGGAATTTTGCAAAATCGAGAAGGCCAAAAAAGTTAATGGTTACTTTCAGTTATAAACAAGCAGATAAATCCCAGAAAGGGGTTGGGCACAATGGCTCACACCTATGATCTCATCAGTTTGGGAAGCTGAGGCAGGAGGATTACAAGTTTAACACCAGGCTCAGCAACTTAGTGAGACCTGTCTCAAAATGATAAAAACAAATAAATTAATTAATAAAAAGGCCTAGGGATATGGCTCAGTAGTAAGTGTTCAATCCCTGCTACCAAAAAAAGAAAGAAAAAGAAAATCTTAACTTTTGAATTTAAACAGAAAGACAAAATGTGACCAAATCTCAGACTTACCATTTTCTACCTGAGTTTGACAAATTAATAAGCCTCTCTGAACTTCAGTTTTCTCATCTAAATGATGGAGATAATAATAGTAGTGACGATGATATTAACAATAATAATACCTATTTCACAAAAATAAGATAATGCCTGACACATTGTAAGTACAAATATATGTTCGCTATCATTGGTGATTATAATCCCATTAGATTATTATCAAGAGAACACTGCTCATCCACGGAATGAAGTGATGGGTGCCTCTCTTGTACAACTTTAATTTGGGGGCAGATTGGGCATTGCATTCTGGATCAGTATAACTCCCAGGATAGGTCCTGAGGCGTAAATGAGATGTTAAGAATGTCAGTGCCCATGTTCTTGACCTTTTATAGTTAAAAATAAAAATCTAACATTTTGTGTTGATACAACACTAAATGACTGCCCAGCCCCAGGACCACTTGGTTAATTAGCATGCTTGTATTCCAGGGTTTCCTGCTGCCACTTGTTGTCAGCTCCAGAAATTTGCCTCTGCAGGTGTGGAGAGTCTTTTTGAATTACTTAGATATGTGAAAGCAGATTATTCAGGCAATAGAGCTGAAAACGTGGGCAAATTAGAATTTTTCATAGCAAGATTATTCATTGGGAAGCCAATTTGCAATGATGTGGATAAGTCTTGCTTCAAATATTTCACTACATTAGGATAGTTATGAACGCTTGTGAAGGTTGACAATAGTGGTGTCTGACAGAACTGGTATTTGCAAATGATGGCTGAGTTCCTGTGTGCGGTAAATGTCTGGGCCAAGGTTTATAATTTATGTTGAAAGAATATTATTTTGAGAAGACACAACACCACCTAGTAGAAAATGGAAAATATGAAGGGATGCAAGGCAAAGGGATTTTTATCTTTTTCCTTTTCTTGGATGGAAAACTCAAATTTAACCCAGGTATGGTGGTGCACATGTATAATCCCAGCAGCTCAGGAGGCTAAGGCAGGAGGATCACAAGTTTGAGGCCAGCTTCAACAACTTAGCAAGTCTCTAAGCAACTTTATGAGACCCTGTCTCAAAATTTAAAAAATTTTGGATGTGGCTCAGTGGTTAAGCACCTCTGGGTTTAACACCTGGTACCTAAACAAAAATCTCAAACTCAAATTTATTGTACTATACTATCTTCCTTTTGAAAACTTTGCAAGCCCTTGATTACATTTTTTTTCTCATTGATTAATTTGATTCTACAAATTGAGTAAAAGTGGGGATGGGAGGCTTCAGTGCATCATGGGATTAAGTGGAGAGATGAGTAAGTGCCCTGCTCTGTTCTGCAAATGGTTGCCTTCTAGAAATATCAACATGTCTGATAAGATTGCATGCAGAGGGTTTGCTTTTGAAGCAGGTAGATTTCAGCCATTTTTTAAAGAGTACTAACAATTGATATTGTCTTCTGAGATAATAGAGCCACATAGGGGTCAGCTAGTAGAGCAGTTTAATCTGACTGATCAAAATAACTGAAAGTTGCTTTGGAGAAATCTTTCCATTCCCTTACCATGAGATTCTTATTGAGGCATATTCTAACTGATTCTGATCCTTTAGCCAACACTGTCCACTGGAACTAAGCACACACAGAGTGGGGACAAACATGTAGGTGAATGGTCTCCCACTTGGACATACAAGTCAGTCTACAGTGAATCCATTCATGAATCCATTCATTGGATTCACTAAGCTTCACAGCCTCTCTACCTCTTAGGTCCCAGCTTGGGTATCTTTGAAATCTGAAAGACACTGGGAACCTAAGCAAGGCTGAAGACCAATGGTATAGGAGCCTGACTCAGACCAGCAGTCCTGTTGCAGTGGCACCAGACTCTGGGTCTATGCTGCAACCAGTCTCCACTCTCCCCACACCAGACCATAAGCCATTCAGGTGGCGGTGCTGGGTCCACAAAGACACTCCCAGGGTCACCCCCATCATGAACAGACCTCCCTATCTAGAATTTACAGGATTTCCAGAGCCATTAGCAAGCATTTTGGTCACTGCCTTGAACATCATTTCACTTCTGATTGGCCATCCACTAAGAGCCCTCAGCAGAGTGAACATCATTTTCCATATGACCCAGATACAGCTTTACTCTTGCCCTTGCCCATATGGCCTGCCCAGGACTCTCATCTCCTTTTTTTTTTAATATTTTTAGTTGTAGATGCGCACAATACCTTTATATATATTTATCTTTATGTGGTGCTGAAGATCGAATCTAATGCCCTCACATATGCTAGGCAAGTGCTCATCCACTGAGCTACAGCACAGCCCATTTTATATTCTGAACAATATGCCTGATCTCCCCATTATTAAGGCAGATTGAAGATAATTCTTGAAAGGCCCAAGTTTAAGGTTAGTGTTGCTCTAGTTGCCTTGGGTAGTTCTGATGCTGACTTAAACTGCAGGGCCTAAACAGGTTGTATATCTTTGATTTCTGTGATTGTAGCTTGAGGTGAATTATAAGCAGAAGGAGTTCTTCTTTGGTCCTCTTTATTTCACATATAAATTCTGTTTAATAAGTAGTCCAAGTACTTTATGTTGCCTAATTATTCTGTTCCTTACAGGTCAGAGTGGAGGAGGCTAGTTCTCATTATAGACTAGTTAATTCAGGTGGGAAAATCCAGACAGTAACTCTCAGCTGATATCAGCTTTCAGAATTTCTTACTGGCTTTTTTGAGTCTGAAAATGTTGAGCCTCCCCGCTGCCCCCCTCTCTCTCTCAACAATCTGTGGCAAAAGCCTTTCCATTGACTATATTAAAAATATTGGAAGAGCCATTTAATATGAGACATTGTTATATTTCATAATTCATACAGAATTTTTCTTGAAATCAAGTACAGCACTAATGGGGAGGCCGAATTGTGAATGACGGTTTTTATGAAATTTAATTTTAAACATATTAAATTGCAAAACTCAGAATATAAATATTAGTACCATTACTGAGGTATTAGAGAGCCTCCAGATTATGGAAAATACATTGGATGTGAAGATGTTGAATAATCTCTAAATCTGGACAAGTAAAGAAACTCAGTATGCCAGCACTAAAATAACTGATAGGAAACAGACCCCCTAGGTAGCTTGCCCTCCATGAAAGTCACCAGAGTTCCCATGGAAGAGAGTAAACAGGACACATGGCTTATAACAAGGTTAATCCAGTGGCTTCTTGTGTGCAGTATATATTAACTACAAAATTGCATCAAGTCCAAAGTAAGTCATTGTGTAAGCCATCCCAGGATACGAGATGACATAAGAAGAGAGAGTGGGCTGTGTGTGTGTGTGACTTATATCATGCAGCATATTCCCTGGACAGAGTCCTTGCTCTGTTGAAGGCATGAGCTATGTAGAAGTTGTATAAAAATGAAATAGACTTTGGCTATTTGGGCACTTGGCAATTGTATGTGTGCATACTTCAGTGGACGTAACATGCAGTAGTGAAAACTGTAGAAAGCAAATTTAGCCTAGTGGAACATGCCAGGTAAACTGGGGACTGTTGCCATCCTGTCTGTGTGGCTCCACTTTGGCCTTCTTTATTGCACGTAAATATTCTATTTAATAGGTGGTCTAAGCACTTTCTTTTGCTTAATTATTCTATTCCTTCAGTTACTTTTTAAATTCTTAATTGTGTTCTTTCTAACTCTATTCAAAATATAATGCATTTGCTCAGAAATGTGCTTTGTCACATTTGAGAATGTTGGTGTGATATGTTAATTATCTGGTTGGTCTTCCAGGAGGAGGCATCTTTAAATATTAATTGATTGGCTAGACACTTGCAAACTGAACCCAGAAATCAGTTTCCAATGTAAAAAACTCGAAAGCAATATATCCTATTTGTCAAGATCTGTCATTAATTCAGATAGGATATTAACTTTATGGTTGAAAGGTTTTGATTGTACACAAATGAACTAATTTTTAACATATGGCAACTACATTAATTTAAAAAAGATGAGTAAGGAATTCTTCCTTGCCATCATATGTAACTTATTAGTATTTTGAATTGAATCATTTTCCTAAGTAGACCTGACTTTTTGGAGTCTATTTTTCTCCATCAGTTGAGCTACAGTGCTCAGCCAAGACAGATTTATGGCCTTTTAAAAATAATGATGGAAAATGAGATCGGAGGAAACATTTTAGTATCTGCTTTGCTCTGAGGCCTAAACTGCGAACTCTCCAGTTCTTGAAGGCTTTGAAATGCTGATTCTAGTCTTCTTGTGGGTTCTTAAACACCTTCTCAAATGACCCATTTTAATAACCCGAAAGCTATTATATAACGAGCAGCCATAATTTAGTCCAGGGCTCTAGGGGGACCCTCACAGTTCAGCAATGAATAGTTAATGCAGTATAATGTTTAGCAGGTTATTAGTTTTCACTATACAAATGCTGATCAGGGAACGCTTTTATAAGGTGTTTAAAAGAAAATGTAATTAACTGGTTGCGTGCTTCTGTTGCAGCTCAAATTGAAATTATTCCATGCAAGATCTGTGGAGACAAATCATCAGGAATCCATTATGGTGTCATTACGTGTGAAGGCTGCAAGGTAAGCCTTTTAAATTGTTGTTGTTCTATTAATGTTAGAATGTATCTTTGTGATTTCTAATTTTTACTTATCCTATGTCTAAAAATTCAATTCCTTGGAATTTTGAGTGATGATAAATGACAGGACCGAATAAATATTTTGGTGTTAAATTAGAATCCAAGAAGTTATATATACTTTGACTTCTCCCTTCAAACTATCAGGAGATGGGGAAAAGGTATTTGAGCATTGTTTATGTTTTTCACTTCCAATTCCAGAATTAATTGAACTGATGAGCTATCTCTTTGGCTTTTAAAAAGAGATAGCTCTAGTCTTCTGTGCTGTCCCTGTTATAAGATTTATAAAAAGATGTTTCCAGTAAGTTTGATTGGAGTGTGGTTGAGTTGTATTCAGTGCACAGATGTTAATACATCTGGCCAAATTATGGGAAGGCTGTCAGGAAGCACTGAACTCTCATCCTGGACTCTCCACTTGTCCACGTTGTTTTGGGCCTTTCTCAGCTCAACAGTGACTCAGTTTCTTCATCTATAAACTAGGCATAACCTGACCTTCCTTCCTTTTAGGACTATTCAAGAATAGACCGAGAATTGGCATACAAAGTTCTTATAATTGTAAAAGTTCTACTTAAATCTAAATATTGTCATTATTATTGCTATTGTCACTATTTTTATTATTACTTACCTTAATCTTGGAGTAATGGATATAGCACATGCATAATGTGAGAATGGAAAATAAAGGTGTTTGTCCTAATAATTTAAGACCCCCCCACACACACACACACATCCAGATTACCTCTGTTATTCACATTTCAATTTATTAAGATTTAGATCCTCTTGGTTGTATTGGAAGTGCCTTGAGACTGCTTATAGGATAAAACAGCACAAAATAAATAGGAGAGAAGCTATTTAAGCATGCAGAAGGCCTCTGAGACAGCTGATTGCTACATCCAGACCTGAATTAGCCCTAAGGCTTTTTGAGATTGAGGCAAAAAATAAAATCGACAAATTTGATTTGCTTTCCTTTAGTGAAACTAGAAAGTACAATGTCATAAAATACAAAATCACCTACAGACACAAATGATTGCTGAGAGACTTCAGGGAAATTAGTCTCATAATTTCTTTAATTCTTTGTTTTACTGTTAATCATCCTAACCTCATAGTTTAATTCTTCATTTCTCTGTTAATCATCATAACATTTGCCAATCTGTACATGTATAAATGCTTCATATTGCTGTCATCTTAGTGAAGCTTAAGATTCCTGCCTGCTACCAAACATACTTAATACATTTTTTTATATAAATTACCTGCCTTTCAGGAGTGGGGAGCTTCTATTTAGAGGAGATTTGAATTGTTCATCTCTATGGTAAACTTCAAGGTTCTGGCTTACCAAAAAGGAAAAAAGAACATTATACCTTTTCTCCCTCAATTTGCTCTTCCTCAAAAGTAATTAACTAATTTTTTTAATGAAATGAAATAAACTGCCTGGGCTGTGCCATCCCAGGATGCAGGAGAGTGATCTGCCGATGTCAGCTGTCACCCCGTGATCTTCAGAGTTGACTTGGCTGACGGGCTGGGCAGCTGTTGTCCTTCACCTCATCCTCACTCTGCATTCATCCCCTCAAAGCCATGTCTCTGGTAGAAATGGCATGGACACTCTGAAAGAAAGGCATTTAGATAGCAGTGCTTGCCTACTAGGGGTCCCCAAGCACATGGAGATTTTTGTGGGTGACATATGACTTCAGTGTTGTCTTAAAGGACAGGGTCCCAGGCAGCATCCTGGATACCAGTTCACTACTCTTTCCCTTCATTTTGCCCAAGAAACTGATCACTCCATCTGAGTCCATCAATAATGTCACATGTAGTTTATGTGACAAAGTGAAGTGAATATCTGAGAATTAAGTCTAGAGAAAGGACAGGCAGGGGTCAAGATGGTTGATTTTGTATGAAATAC
Source organism: Marmota monax (assembly GCF_021218885.2). NCBI lineage: Eukaryota > Metazoa > Chordata > Mammalia > Rodentia > Sciuridae > Marmota > Marmota monax. The sequence continues at coordinate 60,784,487 of NW_026693777.1, read as the reverse complement.
CCCAACAGTTTGCAAGATTAATTACCAACATGCTATTCAATAAAACTGGCTGAGTACCACTTGTGTTTCCATAGGTATAAAAAATATAAACCTTTTTACTCGCAACAATTATCCAAAAATAAAAATACAAAAATCATAAGAACACAAAGGACAGCTATTATTTCACAGTTGTTGTTTTTGTAGATTCCCTTCCAGATTTTTGTCCAATACGTCCTCAGTGCCAAGTGAATTTTAGTTATCTGTGGTTCTGTACCTCTGCTCTGTTGACTTTATACAGTGAAAGCCAGTGAACAGTTACATGTAATTTTATTAACAGACTTGAACTATGCCCAACCTGGGATTTTGTACAGTGTTCTGTGAGAGTTGTTGTTGGGTTTATTTTTTTGTTTTGTTTTGTTTTGTTTTGACACATGTAGTATCTATTCTGCAATTTAGTTTCTCTCTGCTTTAACTAACAATTTTATTTCTAGTTATAGTGAAGCCAAGGGACTTCTACCCTTCATGTTAATTATTTATCATGTTGTAACCAGGTGAAGGTGGTTATATCATGACCAATTGTAAATAATTTATCTCAATGGTAGTATAATTAGACATAAGGAATACTTATAATTAGATATATCAAATAATATCTAGTAAGAGCAAAGTGACTCCATCATTTTCTGAGCTAATAATTTTGTGAGTGTATTTCACATTGCATTTTAAAATCAACAACCTGAAACCATAAGAAACTAGAGAACTTGTTTGCTGTTTGCTGAAATAATTATCTGTTTTCCCACATATTTGCTCAGGCGAGCATTACATATGAGCAGCAAAAAAAAAAAAAAAAAAAGGCAGATATTTTGACAGTTCTTTCTCTTATTCCTGGCTCTCCCCAGCTTACCCTCTTCTCATCCCCTTTGCTACCCATGGACAGACAGTCCAGCACTGTGCTTACGTTATGCTCGGTAACCCAGGCAAGTACTCTACCACTGAGCCACATCCCTACCCCACCAGACTGCCTGGGTTGGAATCCCAGCTCTGCCACTGGCCAACTGAAGCACCCATTGAACAGCTCTGGGGGTCAGTCAGTTCCTCCATCTGCATAATAGGGATAGCAATTGTAGTTACTTCATGGAGTTGACACAGGCTTTCAGGTAAAGCACTCAGGATAGTGCCAGGCATGGAACAAGCACTTTCAAAGTGCTGGCTGTAGTTTATCATCATCCCAGGCTAAACTCCCTAGTGCCTTGGTAATGCTGCTTCACATAGTCAGCTGTTGTTTCTGGGATATCTATGGGTCCAGTCTTGATTTTTGTGGGTATTGGCAACCTGTTATGTAGAACCTGCCAAGGAAAACAACAATAATCTGAGCACTCCCTTGGGGCTTCACACTGTAAGCACTCTAAAGGATCCATAGACATAGAAGACCTAATCCTCCCCTCAAGCAGTTTATGGTCTAGTTGTAGAGAAGAGGCCAACACAGGGAAAGGTAAATAGTAGTGTTAAGAGCTAACTAATAGAGTAAAGCCACAGTCCATGATATGACACAAAAGCACACATCCACGAGGCAGCATGGTTGGGGAGCTTAGAAGACTGTGGCCAGCCAGGTTTCACTGAGGAGGAACCAACAGTAGGCCAGGGATGGAGACGGACTTGCCAGGGCAGCAGGATTGGGAGGACATTCTGGGCTAGGGAGGAGGGAGAGTGAGAAACATCAGAGGCAAAAGTCCAGAAATAGGGAGGTCTTCAGTGTATTCAGTGTATTTAAGGAACAGTATATAACCCAGTTTGACTGAAGCAAGGTCACCTTCTGTGGAAAGTGGAAGATAAAGGCAGAGAAGTATGCCATTGCCAAGTTTTTAAGGGTGCTATTAGGCCACAGTTTTCATTATAAATGTATCTTACTTGTTCTTTGGGAAGAAGAAGGGAATAGCATACGATAATATCCAGGAAAGCATGTTTTAGAAAACAGGCCTGTAAGGGTTTCGTTCTGTTAGCTGTTCCTGAGCCCTTGAAACAGAATGTATTCCCTGCTGAGCACAAGAGGGAGTTGGGACAGGCCTGCCAGGGCAGGGCTAGGTCAAGGGACAAGAGGGCAAAGGAAAGGCCAGAGATTAAACTAAAGCAGTAGATGGCAGGATTAAGATTCAACCTTCAAAGTAAGTAAAAATGTGAAGTGTTTGGAGAAGCATGATGATCGGTAAAAGTTTTCTTTGGAGAAATGGTCCGAGCTGTCATTCAATTTCAGAACCTACATTCATCATAAGATACAGTGGCTGTTCAAATGATTAGAGAAGATTTATCTCAAGATAAACACATACACACATTTTAATCCATATCATCTTAGACATTTTTATTATACAATTTTAACTGTGTTTTAAAATGATAATACAATCCAGCATTGAGATTAATGAATTGGCTTCTCATTACATTTAAAACCCTTTTTTTCTTGTTAGATTACAGTAGCATTCTTTGTCAAGGATTTAGTCGTCAATCAATACACTTAATATGATGTCCTATACAAAGCTTCCTTTGCTATACAGTAAAGAGAGTATTTGGAATCTTTCCACAAACATTCTCTTACAATAACTAGAGAAAGACTTTCAAAGATAGAAACATAATTGATAGTACATAATTGATACTTTAATATTTTTTCCTGTAAGAAAATTGTGAAAGCAACTTCTGGGGCTTTTTATGTGTTAGTTTTTAAAAGAAACAAACATGAATGTTCCTTTTAGGCCCAAATTGTCTTTTAGAGTATTCTAATTTCAGTTGGAAAGTCACTAGTCCTGAATCAATTCTATTTTTCAGTATTATTATACTCATGCTTAGTATTTTTATTTTAATGCTTTATAACACCCAGAACCAATATTATAGCTATCCTGTAAGATAAAAATTAGATTTGGGGAAGGACAGCTATTACTGCATCCTTAGGACACCAAAGTTTCAGTTCACTTATAAATAGATGATAAACTGGAGTTATAAATCAGTGGTAGAGCACTTAAATGGCATGCACAAGGCCTTGAGTTCATCCCCAGCACCAGCAGGGGGGAAAAAAGAGCTGTTATATACAGGTGATTAGCAAAAAAAAAAAAATCTTGTTTAGCTAAATCTTCTAGTCCTGCAGTACACACAGGATAGGTACGTGTTAAATCCCAATTTGCATCAATTTGTATAATTCAGGTTGTTGTTGGGTTTTTTTTCTGATATTTTTTATTTGTTTGTTTTGGTCTTAATCGTGTCTCAGTAACTGCTGTCCTTCCTCAGCTTACATAAAACACTGGGCTTGAGGCCCAATGGATGATAGGGCCCTGACATAGTGCCTGGCTCAGGAAAGGTCCCTTCGTGCTTGCCTGGGAATGACGGTTGCTGAATGTGTACACTTGGATTGGATCTGAGTACGGCAAAGCTCAGGCAAAAGCAGACATCTAGACTTACCAAATACAACACAAGGTCAGCTTTAATCAGAGATCATTTGCACAAATAATTCTACAGGGAGGTCAGGCATTATTGAACAAGTAGGGAGTTCAGGAGATCCAAATTTCTGTGATTTATTGCTGCCAGGTGCATGAGTTTGGGGCTGTACTAGCTAACTTTTACAAGTGAGGTTGCCTATTCTTTTCTAAATATCAAATTCCCTTCCTCATTTACTGCTTTGGAGCCTGTTATTCCCGTCTACTCCTCCCACTACACACACACACACACACACACACACACGCAAGCACGCACGCACGCACACTTAAATTTTACCATTTCCTTCATCTCCTTTTCTCCCCAGTCTTAATCTATGTACATCCTCTCTTTAACCCTCAGTATAACTAAATTGACAGTTATCCTCTTTTACACCTTGTACAGATACTTAACTGCCCACATTCACCCAGTGATATTTCTTCCTCACTCTTATGCTTCTGAACATTCTCAAAAGAAAATTCCCAAGACAAATAAAATAAGGACACAGTGTCTCCTTTTACACGTAGAATTCTATGCTCCTTGAGCCTCAGAAAGAAAAGGTGGACATATAACCACTTTTACAGTCCCCCAAATTTCCAGTTTTTAGTTGTGTTGCAAAATACAATCAACGGGGCAGGCATATGAGCATTCACAATAAATCTCAGAGTTATGAATAAATCTTGGTTGTCAAAAGCAAATGTGTAGCCGCTCCAAAGCGTCTGCCATTAGAATTCAGCAAGGCAGCTGTCAGCTGTTTTCTTGTAATTAAACAGCCAATGAGCAGCTAATTAAGACATATGTGTATACAGAAGTGGAAGTGGGTATGTTAATGAACTGTAGGAATCAATTCATTAAGTGAAAATTGTCAAAAGACCAAACATCAGATCAGCATTTCAGCCTGTGCATCTCTGAGAAGGCGCCCCAAGCAGGAGGGGACACCCTCAGAGCAAGACCCCCCAGCTCTTCCTAGCCACACCTACAGTTCAGCCTCCAGCCAGCCCACACCTTTTGGGCAAGCTATTAATAACCCCAATAGGAAATGTCATGTGGATTTCAAACTTCATATAAAGTAGATGTGGCAAATGAATGTTTCACTACTTATGCAGAAACTGGTGTTTAGTACCCTATCAAATGCCTTCTCTCTCGCCTGCCCCATTATATAGCACATCAACTACAGAACTGAAAAGTGGCTTCTTTACTTGTTTGTGTTGTTATTTGTTCACCTGGGTTGTTGTTGTTTAGTCTGCACTTCTGGAAGATGCATTAAAAAGCCTGTGGTGTTTGGATGCACCTAGGATTCATGGATCAAATCCTGGCTTCTCCCCTTACCTATTTGACTTTGAACACATAGCTTAACCTCTCTGCACTTTAATTTTCTTATTTGTAAAACAGACATAAAAATGCTTAGTTTGCAATTGTTAAGTTGTCGTGAACTATAAGTAAGGTTTGCACAGTTTCTAGCATAGAAGGGGGCCAAGAATCTGATTGTCACCACTGCTTTGATCACAGCCATTATTTTTCCCTCTGGTCTTTCATCCAAAATGTGTTTGTTGACTTCTCTAAGTACTGGATTAGCTACTCCAATGAACAAGGCAGTTGGTGAGAAAGATGAATAAATTAGCAAGGTAAGGGCTATGAGGGGGATAAATTCAGGGCTCTAGAGATACACATGGGTGGAGTTCTTCAACCAGATTTGGGAAGGGCCAAGTCAAAGAAGGTCCAAGAGAATGTGAATACCTCAGTGAATTCTGAAGGAAAGGGGTTTCCAGCAAGAGGCAGGGACAGGGTTCCTTTGGAAAACTTGGAACACAGTAGTAACTCAACATAGCATGAGGCTGAGAAGAGGATCAAGCATGGCAGAGAGGTGCCTGGACAGGTGGTCATCACCTGCTCGTCAGTAGGCACCATTGAATGTTTATAAGCAGGGAAGTGACTTGAGCAGTTCTGTATTTTAGGAGATCTTTAGTGACTGTGTGAAATGGACAGAAGGGATGAGAAATGAAGCAGGGCTGCCAGCAGTATAATAGCCAATTCAGGAGACATACATGTGGCAACTCCAGGAAATTGCAGTAAAGATGGAGAAAAGTTGATGGATCACAGAAATATGAAGGTGGTGAGAAGCTGCCTGAATTGTCAACTGTTTGGGTTGTGGATGGGCAGGAGGCAGAGATGCAATGAAGCTATCTTTCTACCTTGAGTGACAGGGGAGCTGAGGTAGATGGTACCTATCAGTGAGCAAGAAAACACTGGAGGAGACCAGGCTAGGAAATGGGCAGTGGGTTTAGATATGTTCTGTTCTGGAAAGAAGAGAAAACCGTTTGTCTTAAGTTCTTGGAACTTGTGTGGGTAGAGGAAAAGGTGATGGGGCCCTAGAAAGCCAAACCACAATTTTGGATAGATACCTATAGGAAGTAGGGAGGACTCTTTCAAAAATCTAATGGTAAGCTGGTGACCCTGTAGGAAGTGGTCTCAGCCCAGTCACATGCTTGCACCCTGTAAAACAAAGTGTGTATGTATGTACCTAACTGGTGTATATTCCATTAAAGTAATTTCACATAATTTACAAATAATAACAAAACATATAATATTCTTTATTGTAAATTTCGTGCAGACACTTGATTCTCACTGAATACTCTTAATGGGTTTTGCTGAACTGTTCCATCTCTGCCTGTAGTTGCAGCTGACAAAAGTCTATAGTTCCAACTTGAATCTTGGTTGATGTTTCATTTCCCTTAATGAACAAGAAGAAAGTGAAATGACATTTTGAACTTCACTCATTCATCAGTGATGATATAAACAATTTTGCTGAATCAGATCAGAGTTCTCAAATACCAGAAGAGCATTTCCTCCATTTTTCTACTATTCACAATGAAATGGCTACACACAAGGCATACTTTCAAGTTCCATCTGCATCACTGTCATTTTCTGCATCACTTTTTAAATTCAGACCACAAGCAAAGCAGTAAATCAAGCCTTGATTGGCAGCATTTGCCAATTTCTGTGGTGTAAATACTCACCATATGGCCATTTCAAGCTACCCAACATTCCCTCTCACTGAACACAGAGTGGAGAAGAGATGTACAGTAGCACACTATTATACAGTATTTCCACCTTTCAGCTATAATTGTTACAAATAATTTCAAGAGCACATGCTGGCAAAATAATAAAATAATTAGTTGATTTTCAATAATGGTTAGGTTTAGCAACTGGATTTAGCAACAAACTTCCTGGAATTTTAGCAATCAATTTTTACACTCTGATATGAACCTTCTTCTGGACACCAGGGCCTCAGTCCTGATCCTGGGAAACTCCAATCTAGTGGGGATAGTAAACAAATTCATAGTGAACAGCCATATTTAAAAGTATTGGGGAATAGACTTTTCCAGAAAGTGGTAGGCAGACATCAGAAATAAAACTCAAAGGCATATTGAGGGCAAAGCAAAGTAACGGAGGAAATGCTAGAAAGAAGTCTTTGAGAATGGAAATTGAGGCAGAAGTTTGATATGTGGGAACTCCGTGTGTCAAAAGGTGAGACTGTGTGACATCAGTTCTTTAGTCCAACACCTAAGAGAAAATACTTAAGTGGCAGGGCACTGGACTTAAAGTCAGGCTTTTGAGTCAACTTTTTCTCAGTACTAACACTGGGAGTACCAGCCCTGGGACCTTTAACTCTAAAGGCCTGTATATTATATTATTTGCGATGACTGAATGCTGCCACTAGGTGGTGGTAATGTGCCGCACTCTCACTAAGAACTACCTGAAGTTCATCAGGATGACTCTGCTTAAGCCCACCATGTTTGTAAATGCACATCTTCATGTATTTTGACATCCATTAAAAAAAAAATTATGAAAGCCAATGAAGTAATTCATTAACTCATCCTTTATAAACAATAAAATTGCAAGACTATATACTTAATGTCTTTCCCAGCTTCTCACAGTTCCAGCACCTTCTTTTCGGTACACAGTGCCTCCATTCCTCCCCAGACTCCATGCACTGACTTGTGCTACCCCTGTTCTCTGTATGATGACCTCAGACTGCCCAGCCCTGAAACTCATGTTCCAGGTCTACTTCAACCTACCTCCTCTACTATTGCTCCCCAGACAAGATCCTATTTGTACTCTTAGGAGCATATTGCTTCTTTTAGGTAGGAAAGTTCTTATTATACTTCCTCCTTCTCTTCTAATCGCTCTCTCTCTTATGTCTTCTTTAGCTTTTAATATTTTATCAGGTTAGCTTCCCAAACACTTAAACCTCTGAGAAACCCCCAAGGACTGCTGAAAAGAAGTTTAAAGTAGAAGAAAGCCAAACTCTTATTCTTTCTGAAATGCAAAGTTCAGTGTTCTTCTGAGTCACAGAGGCTTACCCACTCTCTCCCTTCTCAGGTCTCACTTTATAACCCTGCTTAACCCCTCCTATCTGGTATTCTCTAGTTCTCCTTGTGGGTGTGACTCTGTTGACTTAGTGCAAAAGCTAGCTCTCTTCTCTGGTTTTTAGCTGTGCCACTCCCAGAACTTCTTAGCAAGACTTTCCCTAGTGGGCTCAATTGAGGACCAAATGATGATACCAAGAGCAAGATATGTCCCGTTGCTTGCTTTCCCCAAACCCTTCCAAACTTACACATCTCAGTAGTGTGGTCCTCTTCTGAGTGGACAGCTCAGAAGCCACATTAGTTCCAGACACAGGGCCACTCCTCCAGGCATTCATGGAGTGCCTTGTGGATGCACTTCAAGTTTAAGGCATAACCACTCAGACAGCATTTGTGGTAGTGACTGTGTGCCCTGGCTGTAAGTTTCATTGTCATTTTATTTGTAAATGAACCAACGTGATCGAGATAGAGGTGTGGTGTATCAAAGGGGGCAAAATTTTCTGGTCAGAAAAGAGGGGAAATGATAGAATCACAAGAGTGATTTTTTTTCATGTAACTCCTAACCCATATCTGTTGCAGCTGTAGAGGAGGATTTTGTGACATGTCTAGGCAGTATTTCTTTAAGGTATATTTCTTAAAGAATAATTACTAGCTGCACAGGTGCAGTAGTGAACCTAGCAGCCTAGGTTAACTAAAGGGCCTCATCTATAGGAAAACACACCAAATCAGAGTGGATCAGCCTTGCTATTTGATTATGCATACCTTGTTGCTTTTTTTTTTAATCTTTACAGTAATTAAATGATTGCCTTTTATGAAAACAATGAAGGAGGAATTCCTTTGACAAACAGGGGAAACATTAAAAAAGGACAATAGTATGAGTTTTAGAAGAACCTATGAAAATTTTTACCCTGGCTTTACCTTATGCTAGAGGGGATATTATGAGCAAGTCTCTGCACCCTCATAAGGCTTTCTTCAGCCCTGAAATAACAGAAATGAAAGTATCTGCCTTGTCCTTGTCGAAATTAAATGTCATGATCCACATAAAGCACAGAGTGCCTAGCACATCTTAAGAGCTATTTAACAGTACCTAGGTCTTGTTCTAAACAGATGTCAAAAGATACATAGACTTGCAAATGACTATCATGAGGAATAAAGTCTGTTATAGTCACAAACCCTGGGAATGGGATCCATGTCAGGCCATGCAGGGGCCACACAGGGAAGCACCACAGTCAGTCAGGAGGTAAAGGGAAGACAGGAGCTCCTGGGCCATAGGAGCTGTATTGTGGTTTCCATGGGAAGGAAGTGCACCACAGGGGGAGCAGACCCATGACTAGCTAGTTTGTTCTACTTAATAGTTATGGGGTGCAGGGCCTAGGGTTGTTTCTGGTGGTCTTCTTGCTGACCCAGGAGTGGTAAGGGCTGGGGAATATTGGCTGGGAGTCTGAAACCTAATCAAGGAGGTTGTGACCTGGCTCTGACCTGGTTGGTATGCATTCAAAAGGTACACTGCAGGCAAGTTGCTTGCTTTCTGTAGGGATTAGCTGGTCCTGGGAAGGGTAGTGCCTCAGCAAGGCCCCAAGATGTCAAAGCATCTAACGTGCAGAACTAAAAGATATGATTAATACAATCATTAAGATTGATCTATCTATCTATCATCATGCCCTCTAATTCCTTTGTGGTAGAGAAGACTGATGGCTATATACGGCTTCTGTGCTAATATTCAGGAACCTTATTTACCGTAGTGTGGTATCAAATTAATATGCGGAAACTAAAAGCCAGCATCCTTTTCATTAATGACCCTGAAGAGCTGTGTGTAGTCTGGATTTCAGACTTTTGAAAGAAGTAAAACAGCTAGAGAGGATCCCAAGAAGAAACACTAAAGGTAGAAAAGACCCTATAAAGGAAGATTGACAGATGTGGTGATTGGGGCTACAGGAGACACTTCCCCAAGAGAGTTTGACAGCCCTCAGCATTGGTTCCATTTAAAGGAAACCAGAGTGTGCAGACGTTATCCATATTCAAGAATTATTTAAAACCAACCACAATGGGCTCAATATGAAGGCAGCAAAATTCAACCCCAACTAAAGGAAAAACAAATAACCTCCTGAGCCAAGGCACCTGCAGTGGTAACAAACACACAGGGTATGAGTGGGAGCTGGGTCTCAGGAAAGAGATAAACACCTTTCAGCTTTGACAGAGATTATGTGTCTCAGACTGAAATGAACACCTAGACCGGTGACCTCTTGGTGTCTTTTTCTAAGGATTATCCGCCCCTGTTACCACTTATATTTTCTTGACTTCTCTCCATTAAGTCCAAAGAAAGCTTTACTTCTCACTTTCTTTTCACAGGGTACAACACACACACACACACACACACACACACACCACAGCTTTATATATCGTGAGAACAGATTGCTTTACAGAAGAGATCAGACTTGATATAGGGTAGATTTCAAGTACAGTGCAGATCTGGGTCCCCAGGATTGCCTATGTTTAGGTTAGCAGCTTAGAAGGGTGCAAGAAGGAGTGAGAGCTGAGGATCTGCCTCCTACCATCTTCCCAGGCTGATTTGCAAAAGTAAACAAGAGGGAACCGAGGTCACATGCATCGTACACATTGACTTGGTCCTCAGAGACCCCAGTCATCACAGAAGGAAGCAGATGAACTCGATTGTTCTTCCCAAGTAGTTCACATATCTTTCCATTTGTACAGTGTAAAAAAATCAGAAAGCACAGATGAAAAGAAACTTAAAATCACCTGTGGCCCCACCAGACACAGCTAATGATTTTTTTTTTTTCATTTTAGGGCATAATTTGTCTAAAGCTTCTTCTAAATATATAGGTTCCTTTTCTTTTTAGTCAAAAAATTTGATGATACTGGGTTTATTTCTTTTAAAATTCAGAAGTATATTTTATCATCTTTTTATAACAATTGTATTTCTGAAATTCCATTAACAGATGCTAAATTCCATTGTATGTGTATACAATATGATTGTCACTAGTGTTGACATTTAGGATCTTTCTAAATTTTTTCATATTGTAAATAGTGCAGCAAAAAATGTTCTTATAGGTGAATCTTTATGCCATTCTTAATATTCCCTTAAGGTATATTTCTTAAAGGGTAATTACTAGCTGCACAGGTGCAGTGGTGAACACCTGTAATCCCAGCTACTCAGGAGGCTGCTACAGGAGAATCACAAATTTATGGCTGGCCTGGGCAACTTAGCAAGACCTTGTCTCAAAATAAAAACTAAAAAGGGTTGGGGTATAATTCAGTGGTAGAGCACCCCTGATTTCAATCCCCAGTACTGTTTAAATAAAAAAGAAAAAAATGTAATTAATGGCTCAGTGGGCATGTTTCTAACAATTTTGATGTAACTGACAAGTTGGCCTCTAGAAAATTCCTTCAGTGGAAGAATACCCTTACCCCAACTACTTGTCAAGTTCTTCCGGACTTCACTTTCCCCTCTTCACCAGCGTCCCCTTTGCTGGGATCACATATCTTCACCATTAAAGCTTTGAAGATGCTTTTGTACCCTTCGTGGCTCTGCTTCATAGAAATTACTCTATTTATCCTATTTTTCTTTTGAGGACATGTCTAGCTAGCAAAACTTCTGAAAGATAAGTCAACAATTAAAAGATAACCAAAGCCCCTTCCTTGTATATTTGAAATTGAGAAATATACTTCTAAATAGCATTTTGGTTAAAGAAATTTATGACAAATCTAGAACATGTTCAAGTGGATAATAATGAAAATACTGCATAGTAAAACTTGTGGATTGCTGCTGAAACATAACTAAAAAGAACATTTGCAGCTATAAGAATAAACACCAAAATCAATGAGCTAAGAATCCTGCTCAGAAAGTTAATAAACAAACAAAAATTAAATTCCTGAGGCTAGTAGCTCCTTGTGCACCTTCATGCACCTTCTCATTTTCAAAACAGTACTGGACACATAAGAGGAACTTGAGGGACCTCAGACTGAATTTGTTAAATCTTAAAAGGCCATGACTCTGAACACTGGTATTACAAACTGTCAAGGACTGAGAAAGAGTACAAATCTGGCTGATCTGCCAAAATAATCCATCCAAGTGTCATCTAACTGCTTGCACCAGGACCCAGGGAGTGAGAGATGTCTAAGAGGCCACCATGGTGCATCGGGATCACAGTGCTCTAGGTCATGGTGTGGCTGCATTTTCCTTAAATCTGGGCATCCAGTTTGTGTTTATTTTGCTAAAAATATTCTGGAGCTTGGCTTGGTGGTACATGCCTGTAATCCCGGAAACTAGAGAGATTAAGGCAGATTTGGGGCCAGCCTCAGCGATTTTGTGAGACCCTGTTTCAAAATAAAAACTAAAAAGGTCTGGGAATTTAGTTCACTGGTAAAGCACCCTGGGTTCAATCCCTAGAAAAAAAATTAAAATATATTTTGAAGATAAAGGTTAAAGACAAACTCCTTTGTATCAGTCCATCGAACACATTGCTTCTGATCATCAGAAGGCAAGAGCAGGAGTCTTATCTTGTGCCTTTTACATAGACAACTGTCGGTTGAAGTTTAAAAAAGTTTTGCATGTGTAAGGGATGGAGTATTAGGCTCTGGGGATCAATTTTACCCAAGGAAAAAGAAGTGACTTTAATTTCATTAATGGTCTCCTGGATGATTCTGCTACAAGTTTAATTCTCCATTAAATATTAATGCTGCTCAGTGCTTAGTATACTGCCTTGAGTATCATACCACTCAAACTGACACTAACCTGTTTTATATTTTATAACTGAATCACAGGGCTTTTTCAGGAGAAGTCAGCAAAGCAATGCCACCTACTCCTGTCCTCGTCAGAAGAACTGTTTGATTGATCGAACCAGTAGAAACCGCTGCCAACACTGTCGATTGCAGAAATGCCTTGCCGTAGGGATGTCTCGAGACGGTGAGCTCCCACAGCATGGGGTTGTGAAACATGGACCCAGATCTGCCAGGAGATGCCCTCTCCCCACCCTCGCCCATCCCAGGCACCCCTGGCAGCGCTGCGGAATCCACAGCAGTTTTTTCTCCCCATAATTTACCAGAGTCAGCTGCCTGGCCCATGGGGAGTAGGGGGCAATATAGAGAATTGTCCCATAAGGTTTTCTAACATCAGAAGTTACAGGTAGATGAATTTATTGAAGGCAAGTGTCATCTAAAGGACTTTAATGAATATAATTCCTCTGGACATTTTCCCCCATAGGAAGCACATGCCAGAACTAATTGTTACCTGCCTTACCCTAGTAGTGTGCTGGCAGTTGGGATGAAGGAAGTTTTATGCTAACTGGATCTTTTGAATCACATGCCCAGGTCAAATATTTGTACATGCAGAATGTTTGAAAATAGTGCAAAGTGTGGCTAAAGGACAAATGCTCTTTTCATTAAAAGAAGTTATTTTAAGGAAAAGAGACCATCTACCATTCAATTATAGAACATTTTGAGATCTTCCCGGAAAACTATCTTAAGTGCACTGAATAATCAACACCAGATTTCAAGGCAGTTATTCTTATACATGGAAACTGGGCAGAAAGTACAGCAGGTCCATTTTAGGGACTTTCTCAACATGCTGGCTGTCTTGAGAGATCCCATCGAAGGAAGCTGTCTCCTCCAGTGGAATGGTAGCCTGTGGGCCACCTGTCTTCTCCATAGTCACATGCTCTTAGGGTCACAGACCCACCCAGGCATGACCCACCTACAAGGCCCCCCGTATTCCCCTACAAAAGTAAAGTTGTTATCATCAGAAGATACAAGTCACAGAACTTATGCCATTTTCTCAGAAATTCCTGAGACACACAACTCTGCAGGGTTCCTCTTCCAATGGCACTAAACTGACAAAGATAGGTACATCTCTTAGGAACCTGCAAGTTAAAATTACAATGTTATGTGTGCATTTTTTCAAGAGCTGTTCCTTGTATTTCACTTATTGGGAGATAACTGTTGTTAATGTTAAGGCAAAAGTTAAAGCATAATCGCAGAGTATGTTTCACCTATGGGCATGAATCCTGTTGGAGGTCCTAAAGTATCCTTAAATGCAAAAAATTAAGTAGCTACAGTATGCCTTTTGGAAAATTTACATATGAAGAGATAGCATGGATGGAATTAGGGGATTATGAAACTATGGGCCTGAAATTCAGAGCCCACACCAAAATCTCTTTACCATCTAACTGGCCCCATCTAAGTTTGTTATCTGAGTTGTAGAAACTGAAAACTGACCACTATTCTAGTTCACTTTTTTCCTCTGTGCAGAAAGACAGTACATCCTCCTTGATAGAAGAGTCCAGCACCTGGCCAGTTTGGTGGCCATGGTTCCAACTTTATTTCCCTCTCTCCCTCTTCCTGCCCCAAACTCGTGTGACTTTACTCCTCCAACCAGGAGTAAATTAACCAACAATCAGGAGAACCAAGTCCTCCAGCAGAGGCTTTATTCACATATAGAATCCAGCTGAAAAACAAATTAGTGGGGAAATTCAGACCAGGAAATCATAAGGTTTTTTTTTTTTTCTCCTTCTCCTCCTCCTCCTCCTCCTCCTCCTCCTCCTCCTCCTCCTCCTCCTCCTCCTCCTCCTTTCTTCTTTCTTCTTTCTTCTTCTTCTTCTTTCAATTATCTGGGTGTTTCAGAAGAAATCATTTGAGATTCTGAATAAACTGAAAAAGTGCTCAGTCACCACTTCACTTAAATTATGGAGACACATCCCAAGGAGAAGCATCACAAACACAAATCCACCCAACAGGGATCTTATATAGTATTTGCCCTTTCAAAATCTTGATATCCATTCTACTCAAGGCTAAAAGAAATCCACAGAAAGTGTCACTTAAAGAATGGTCCAAGGATTTCACAGGGGCTGCCAGGACCCACAAGTGGAGGAGGGGGCTTCTTAGATCAGGCCTTTCCATAAAGCTTCAAAGCCAACCAAGAAGAACCTCATTCAAGTGTACAAAACTGAGAACTGAATGAAAGTTGAGGTCGCCTTCACCTTGGTGTGCTCTGTGAGTCTTTGCATTGCTGCTCCTTGGTCTGAATGCTGGGGAGAAGGAAGAGGCCTAGGCTAGTTTTATAGGTGGTAAGCGAACAAGTGCCTTAGGTGACATCTCAGTGGTGCCCAGTGAGCCCAAGGATATGTGATGGCAGAAAAACAGGGAGGATTATCCAAGCATTCCCCTACCATCCTGAGTCTGTTTCTGAAACATCAGTTTCTCTGGGGTGTGCATTTTCCAGGGAAAGATGGAGCCAGCCTGTGTGGGGTGGGACTGTTTTTACCTCCGGATGTCCTTATTTTGTGATCATGTGGCTATTGATTGAGATTGAGACTTCAAAGGAAACCGTAAAGACTGCAGGAGAGGATAATGAAGAAAAGCACATTTACATGGTACCGTTTGGCTATTTTCTTCCAGCTGTAAAATTTGGTCGAATGTCGAAAAAGCAGAGAGACAGCTTATATGCAGAAGTGCAGAAACACCGGATGCAGCAGCAGCAGCGCGACCACCAGCAGCAGCCTGGAGAGGCTGAGCCGCTGACACCCACCTACAACATCTCGGCCAACGGGCTGACAGAGCTTCACGAGGACCTCAGTACCTACATCGATGGGCACACCCCCGAGGGCAGCAAGGCCGACTCTGCTGTCAGCAGCTTCTACCTGGACATACAGCCCTCCCCAGACCAGTCAGGGCTTGATATCAATGGAATCAAACCAGAACCCATATGTGACTACACACCAGCATCTGGCTTTTTTCCCTACTGTTCGTTCACCAATGGAGAGACTTCCCCAACGGTGTCCATGGCAGAACTAGGTAATGTCTTGCATGCTTCTGCTGGGATGCTCTGCTTACGCCCTGGGTAGTAAAGGGGTATGTTTGACTTTCCTCTGATGAGTTATGTTGTTAAAATGATGCAGTTCACTGTTACCATCTAGGCTACTTCAGATTCCAGCCCACTCCCTTGCTTTTGACTGTCCATCATTTCCCATAAATGCTTAGCCTCTCAGCATCAAAAATGAGACAAAATTAAGGAAAATTCTGCAGAAAACATTAAGCATAGGGAATGGTCACATTAACTTCAACATTTTTTTTTTTACTTTAGTCATATTCCAGATATTGCTTTGTACCTAAGGTCACCAAAAAATGGCAGTTTACAAACTGAACCTGGCCCACAGACATGTTTTTTGGCCAGCACAGAATTTTTTAAAGTGTTTGGTTACTAAAATTAAACTTGCTTTTGTTTTGTTTTGTTTTTGATGGACACATAATAATTTGCATTATGGAGAAAAATGTGATGCTTTGATACATTGTGTAATAGTTAAATAAGAGTATTTACCATATCTATTCCCTCATACATTTATAATTTCTTTGTAGTGAAAAATTTTAAAATTCTCTCTACTAGTTTTTTTTAAAAAATATTCATTACCACACGGTTAACCACAGTTACCCTATTGTGCCATAAAACACTAGAACTTATTTCTCCTATATAACTGTAAGTTTGTACTTGGTCAGTCTCCCCTACCCCCATCCCAATAAACTTGGACAGTTATGAAAACTTTAGATTTTCAGCTATTTGTATAAGGGGAGGAAAACTAATTACGCTGGACCGGGCTTTGTGAATGTCAGCATCCAACTGGTACCAGTCAGGGGGTGACACCTCCTGATAGGCCCACCCCCACTTCTTCCATTTGTATCATTTGTCCTGTCCCCTATACACATTTATGTATACTATAAATATTAAAAATAAATTAGCTTCTTCACCTGAGGATGGATATTGTTGACCAAATTTATATTTTATATAAGGCTCACCATACCCCACCCCCTCAATCCCATTTCCTTATTGCTGGCACATGACTGCTTCTTGGGAGACGTGACCTAGAAATGTTGATAACACAGACAATGGAAAACTTTCCATTTCGAGGAAGTTATATTAACATCCTCTGCTATATTTAATCGATTTTTAAATACAGCACTATTATTAGAAAAACTTTGACAAGAACCTTTGCAGTTTTAGAATTTGATCTTCTCCTCCTAGTTATTCCTCACACAAGGTTATAATCCTTTGGGACATTTCAATTAGTTGCTGTGGAGATGACTAAGTTAATACGAGGAGAGAATGAAGACCTCAGATGGAAAAGAACCAGCAGGTTCTGACTTGAGCACAGAAATCCTCAGTTCACAGAAATAATGGCTGTGTTCTTTAGAGGGTTGCTCCACCTCTGTACCCCATAAAACATCTTTTAAGTGAAATTTATATTTCCAGTAAAATCTTTCTCCAAATAGAACAAATTGAATGTTCTTTAAGGTTTTTACAACAAGCATCTCTTTATGGGTCTAAATTTAAATCCTCAAGAGCAGGGACATGTTAAGCCTGGTCTTTAACCACTGAACAGCATTAAAGGTGTATCACAGCTCTTTTGATTAACAGAGAAACCTCTGAACTAGAAGCCAAGCTGAGCAGATGTAGGTTTGATTTTTTTTTTCTTGAACTAGAACAAAAACCTTCCATTTTTGTCATGAAATCTTGGTTGCCTGAGCCTTAAGCAGAACTATAATGAAAGTAAAATTTTCAGAAATGAATAGGGATTTGATTGAAAGCTGACATGATCCCATGAAAAATGACCTGACTCATTTTAGGTTTGCTTCCACCTTACCATAAATACTAGTGAATCTATCCTGTTTGCTTGTCAAATCTTCAATCCTGAAATAAATCCATAGAGCTTAGCCAAAGTGATGCCCTTGAACATGGCACTTTGGCTAAAAGTGCACTAATACCTGACTGGGGTCAGAAATGGCTGAGCTGATTGTCCCAAGTCACTGAACAAACCAACCTCTTCTTCTATAGCAGTTGCCTCCTGGGGCATCTGGGGAGCTCTGTGCCCTTGTACTTGATATTCTTTTGAAATCACGATTTTTCCCCATGTGTTATATCATATTCTAGGATGAATTAACTCATAACTATGAGTAGACCCAAACTCAAAACTAAACTAGAATTTTTCTGAAAAGGCAAAAGTTGGGTTCTAATTTTCTTTCCCATTTACAGATGCAGAGTAGTTCATGAAACTAAAAGTAGCATGAAAATGACCTAGGACTTACTTTGCCACTGTAAAGCCACATAAAAATCACTTGATATTTCTTTTGTGGCTTAAGTCCTATTGTCCTTTTTAACTGAGACTCTTGATTTCAAAATAAGCAAACGTTGGCATCATATTTTCAACAAATGAAACCAATTGCACAACAGGAAAATTGTAAATTGACATATCCTAAGTACAGTTCTATCTTTCAATAAGAGTACTTACTGCCTGTTACTTTCATTAAAATAGAAATCATATTTCATTAGGAAATTTTACCCTTGATGTGCAGTTGGTACCTGAATTATACATTCCATATTTTTTTAAAGCACTAATTGTGTCTTGTTGACTATAATTGTTAACTAATGTTGTGCAGAAAAGATGAGTGACGTATTGGACATAGAATGAGACAAGTCAGCTTGTGTGAGCTGTGGTCATAGCCTTGCTATAAGTTGTACCAACCACTATAAGTTTTGTGACCTGCAAGCTGCAGTTTCCTTACCTATAGAATATAAAGGTTGAATACAGACTCTGAAGACAGGTTGTCTATGTTAAATACATAGCTCTGCCATTTTCCATCTGTGACACCTTGAAAGATGTCACTTGACTTCACTGTGGCTCAATTTTCTCATCTAATAAATGGAGACGGTACTAGTACCTTTTTCCTGGGATTATAAGGATTAAGTGAGAAAAAATATATATTTTCAGGACAGAAGTAAATTATATGGATCTGGCACATGGCAAATGCTATGTAAGAGTTATTTATTATCATCTCATTAATGTCATTATCTATAACATGAGCAGAGTTTGGACCAGGTGGTATCTGTAGTTCCTTCTCACTATGAAAGTCTGAGTTAGTTGGAAGCCAGGATCTTCCATCTGCAGTGTCTAGACACTGGCAGTACTGATGAAACAGTCATGGCTGAGGAGGGGAACGGACTTGCCCTTGTCACAAAGTGAGATAGATATCTGCTGAGCTCAGACCAGAAAACAGCCCTCCTACCTCCTGTTTCTGAGGTATTTCACTATTCCACGTGGTTTCTCTGAGAAGCCACACTAACTTCTTAACTTTTATTCAGCCTGAACATATTCTCCTTTGCTGAAATGGATATTTAAAAATAGCAAAATGTCTAAAATCTTCGAGTTGCCAAATCTATTATAAATTGAAATCAAAGACAGCAGTTAGCAGTTGGTGAGAATGCAGCTGCTGCCCTCTACTGGTATGTCATCTACATTGCCCTATTCACTAGCTGTTAAAAATCCTGACTCAGGTGGAAGTAAGTGGCAGCTTTGGGGTGCCAGTGTTGGGGATCAAACCCAGGGCCTTGTGCATGCCAGGAAAGCACAGTACCATAGACTTTTATCCCCAGTCCTGGCAACATGTTTGAAGATGAAATGAAAACACAAGGTTCTGACTGACCATATTAACTGGAAAAGAGATACAACCTGCAAGAGAGTACTGTGAACTGCTTCTCACGGGTCACCTGCAGGAGCCCCCAGCTTCCCTGTGAACACTTTTTACTTTAGTGTTTCCATATTTGCAAAACAGGAAAATTGTAAACTTACATTCTAGAAACTACCTCATATAATGAGAGCTCTCTCTATAGAACACAGTTCACTACGTTATTTCTGCATTCATTTTTTGGTTTCCAATTTCCATTATTTTTGTCTGTACTTTCTTCCTCACTAGCATCATTGATTCTAAGATATGCAATTTGCTGGCTTCTCCCTCTTTCCCTCAAATTCTGTCTCTTTCTTTCCTTTAAATGTTTTCTTGTGTTTCTGTTTTATTTTGGTATGCTATTTATTCATGCTGTTTTAGTGTCTGTGTGTTGCCAAATAGGGCCATTAAGATTTATTATGTTTCTGTGTCTCCAAGGAGATTCTAGTTTCAAACTCCATTTAGGTGAACCTGCTCTATTTTCATACAAACAAGTCTCATTCTGTTTGAGGGCGGAAATAACAAATTTACAGACACTCCTAGTAGCATTACCAAGTTTGCATTCAGCACCATTCTTTTAGATGGCTTGCCTGTTATACATCCAAAACCCTGGAAGGAGAGTAAATTTTGGGTATGGTTTCATAGTCACAGAGTCTTGTCAATTCTTCTTTTAAAACATTTTTAATTGCCCTCCTTTTTCAACCTGCTCCAGGCTCTTAATCACTCATAACTAGACTCCAGGAGCCTTCTGATTGGTCCCCCTGCCCCACCTCTCTTGTTTAGTCCATCAAGCATAAAACTGCTTATCCTCTGTCTTTAGGTATGATTTTAAATATGTCAGCTCCCTCTGGAGAATCCTACTAGTTCCCTTTGTTTCATTAGGAACAGATTAAGTCCTCACATTGTAGATTCTCCAGGTGTTGGGCCCTTACTTACCTATATTTCTGTCTTGACACAATTACTTTATCACATCTGCCTGTCCCTATAAATGCCATATTCGGTTCCTTCATCCACCACCCTTCCTATGCAGAGCTGGTGTACCTTCTCACACCCCGATCTCTCCCTGAAAACACTACCCATCCTTTAGTCTTCAATGCCAAGAAGCATCTTCCATTTCAGCATTGATCTCTCCCTTTCTTAATGGTGCCTGTTATCTTTTCCTTTATCTTCTGATGAAATTCACTTTCACACTTTATTATCTAATGCCTTGAATTATCCTTTCAGTATGTTTCATGCATGACCATAGATTATAAATTGCTAGGGAAAACTTCTTTGGCATCCATTTCCTCAAGATTTCAAACTCCTTACTCTCAAGCATAATAACTATGCAGCACATGCTAAGCAATCCTCCCTGTTCTAAGTGCTCACCTTACTTAGTTCTTACAGTGGCCCTGTGAAATAGATATTGTTCCCCTCATTTGAGGAAACCAAAGCCCAGAGAGGTAAAGTAACATACTCAAGATGGCAGAGCAAATAAGTAGCAGGGCTGAGATATAGACCCAGACAGTCTAAGTGCACAGTCTCTCTCTTAACTGCTATTTTCAGGAAAAAACAAAAGAAATGCATAATTGTCATCATAAAAGAATATAATTTCCTGGTTTTTAAAGAGTAATTTTTCCTAGAATATTCAAAAAATTTCAAGAAGAAGCCATGTCAATCATTCCCCATACCTATCTAGGTCAATATCTGTTCATTACCAGATATTGATGTTAAGCACAGAACAAGGTTAAAGTCAGCAGGGCCTCTGAAATCATGGTCTCATCTTGAAATATTGGCTTTGTAAAGTCCCTGTCTTATATCTTCGGGTTCTCAAATACAGAATAGTTCCAAACCGTTTGTTTAAATATGTAAAGATAATCAGAACTCAAAAGCTGGCATTATACTTATTCCTTTCTAAAGCAAATGTTAGGTGGAAAAATTATTATCCTAAGAAAGAAGAATGTGGCTTTTCATGTTTGTGATCTCCTGTTTTCTCCTTAGAACACCTTGCACAGAATATATCTAAATCACATCTGGAAACCTGCCAATACTTGAGAGAAGAGCTCCAGCAGATAACGTGGCAGACCTTTCTGCAGGAAGAGATTGAGAACTATCAAAACAAGGTAGAATCTGAAGGCTCTTTCTTAGGATTGTGGAAATGGTGTTTAGGTAGGCTATTTATTCAGAACCCAAGAATGGTCTCATCAGATAGCAGATTTCTGATTAAAAATTATTCTTCCAGAGATGATCATGTCCTTGAGGGTTTGTCATCCTACTGAGATGCCAGCATGTAAAATTTCAGCAAAAACAAACAAATTCTATTGTGTTTTATAAGTACACACACATCTCCTTCTCTTAGTCACCTGGGGACTAGATCAATCAGCTTCCAAATTCCTATATGAATTGGAATTTGTCCTAGTATCACAGTAGAAGATTTTATAAAGTCCAGAATTTGTTGCAAAAAAAAAAAAAAATCTCAGCCTCATGTTTCCAGTGGTTATTAAGAAGGACTTTAGACAACACGTACAAACATGAGGTTGGAAACTGTGATCATAACTCTGGTCTGAACCTAGCTAGGTAAGTCTGACAGTCCTGCTACTTGCTTTTTTCTATACAACACTCTGATCAATAAGCCACTAAAATGAGAGGGAAAGCTGGAGATGGGATTAAAATAATTTTACCTTTAGTAGAAGACAATGCTTGGGTTTTCCTGATAATCATAGAAAAGACCAAGGGGATTCTCTCTGTTAATCCTCCCTTTCATGTAACATATGGAGAAACTAACACCCCTCCAGCCAGCCAGCGTATGGCTGGAGAGGGAAACATCAGGCCCAGACCATGATTCCTGGCTCCGAATCTAAGGTTTCTTACACCCTATCACTAGTCTTAACAGAGACTGGGGAAAAGTAAGCAAAGACACAGATCCAGGTCTCCCTGTAACTGCACTGGAGAGTGAGTATATAAAAGGAAACTGAGAGGACAGGTTGGAGAGTAGCAGTGAGTTGCTTTGTTAGCTATTGAGGTTGCAGGTAACCCCAATAGCCAAAGCTGCAGAGCAGAAGCTAGAAATAAGTAAGAAACAGCAAGACATATGAAACAGGATTTCAGAGTCAGAGATGCTTAGATTTGGGTCCAGCCCACACATCTACTTTGAAACCTCTGTGAGCTTTCATGTCATGTCTGGACAAAAGAAAAAAATTCTTATGAAAATGCTGAGACATGGATGTCATAAAGCATCTAGCTTATAGTGGGTATACAACAAATTTTCTTTACTCCCCTCTCCCTCCTTTCCCTCCAAAAAGTGTTATTAAATGGGAGGGGAGGGGAGGGGGGATAGTAGAGGATAGGAAAGGTAGCAGAATACAACAGTTACTAATAGGGCATTATGTAAAAATGTGGATGTGTAACCGATGTGATTCTGCAATCTGTATTTGGGGTAAAATTGGGAGTTCATAACCAACTTGAATCTAATGTATGAAATATGATATGTCAAGAGCTTTGTAATGTTTTGAACAACCAATAAAAAAAAAGTGTTATTAAATTTCCCAAGGAAAAACAATTGCCTAAAAGAAGATCCTACTTTGCTATTCTGTGACCCAAGGCTAAAGCAGTAGCATGTGTTACTTCCCTGACTTCTTTTCAGCTTTTCTGCTCCAAACGTTCATAACATCTTGTCCTTATCCCATTGCCACCAAAAAGGTAAGAGGAATCAGAGGAGGCAGGAGGGACATGGAAGCAATCCTTACAACCCGAATTACTGGGCAACTGTTTATTGTTCCATCCTCTAGCCTTTCTGACTCCATTTCCACAGAAGGATTTTATAAAATAGGAACAAATCCCTTGTGCCAAGGAGACTGGGTAACCTGTATGTTAATGTTTTCCTCTTGAACAGCAGCGGGAGGTGATGTGGCAATTGTGTGCCATCAAAATCACAGAAGCTATACAGTATGTGGTGGAGTTTGCCAAACGCATTGATGGATTTATGGAGCTGTGTCAAAACGATCAAATTGTGCTTCTAAAAGCAGGTATGCGCTTTGCAAGTGAATTTTGATGTCTCTCCCTAACCTGCTTTCACCCGCTTGTTAAAGAAATGCTTGGTAAGGAAGGTGTCGAGAGCACTTTTTCTCCAGTGGTAATAGCTCAGGTTTTTCTTAGCAGAAACTGAGTTCTTTTTAAAGGTTTTTGAGCTGTGTTCAGGAAACATTCCTTCCATTTTGTTTTTCCTCTGGGTGAGAAGATGAAATTGAAGAAAGCCTGCATTCCCACATTTTCCGTCACCTGCATTTTGTGTACCTACCAGGTCCCAAGGCTATGTTTTTAGGAAGGGGCTTGTGGAACTCAGAGAATCTCCCTGGTTTTGCTGGTTTGTTTTGATACATATGAATAAGTGCTTTCCTAGCAACTATGAGACTCTGTATCGCAAGGTAGAAGTGTGCCAAGGAAGACATTTGTAAATTAGTCCTCATTTCAGTTAAACAGCTCAGCTTCTGCAGAAAGTCTTTGCGTAGGAATAAGCTCTGCTGTCTCAGAGAGACAGCAAGCTGATGTATCTGAGCCAAAGAGCTACACTGCACACAACACCCCCTGTGCTGTCTCTGTCTCAGAAAGCATCTCTACATTAGCACCTTAGAAACAGACTCCTCTAGATCAGATGACCTGAACCCATCCTGCCTCTGCTTAGGTTCTCTAGAAGTGGTGTTCATCAGGATGTGCCGTGCCTTTGACTCTCAGAACAACACCGTGTACTTTGATGGGAAGTATGCCAGCCCCGATGTCTTCAAATCCTTAGGTAAGAAAATCTCAGGGTGCCCTGTGTCTAAATTAGGACTAAAGGATATGTGGGTTAGGTGGAAGCTCTGGTGGAAACAAACAAACAAAAAAAAAATGGAAACGGATTGCCTGGAAACCAAAATTGGAGGATGTTTGTCACTATAGAAAAGTTACACACTTTCAAGTGCTTTTTGTCCCTATTATATATATAAAGATCTAGAGTTTATCTAGTTGATAATCGAAGTGACTTATAGTGTATGTCTGTCCTTCTAGTTCCCCTTCCAGGTTGTAAGGAACCACATTTGCAGGGGATGTAGCATTCAGATTACTTAGACAATATGATTCAATACATAAAATCACGCAGAGAATACAAACATAAGTCCTCCCAAACCTCAGAACAACAACCATCAATGGAAGGAAATGCATATATCAAAGAAATAGGATTAATGAAACTGTGCTGTATGCTTTACAAATAAGTTATTTTGGATTTCTATGATTTAAATGTAATTTAGTCATTAAGAAAAATTAAAAGGTATCTAAAATATATTGTTAAATGATTTTTTTAAAGCTGTATAACAAAAGGTGTTTTTAGTTAAGTGTAATACATCCTGTTCCCATTTAAGTATATACACAAAATAAGCAAATCTGAAAGCATAGACACCAAATGTAACCAATCTTATGGACTATAATTTAAAGAGACTCTCATATTGTGTTTTCAGCTTAGTTAAATAGTTGTAATAGTTTTACCACTAGAATGTGTCATTGGTTAACATTTTTAAGGGTGTTCTCTATAATACAGAGTTGAAAACATAAATGATTCAATTTAACATTTTAGTTAGATTGTAGCCATTAGATCTCACTTAAAATATGGATTGTGAAGTCAGGTAGCCTAACTTGGAATCTCAGGCTATCCTTCCTACCTGTGTGACCCTCAGGTACATTACTTATCTCTGCAAGTTTCAGTTTCCTCACCTCTGAAATGGGGATCTAGGGCTGTTTTGAGCTATGAGGAAATCCAAAGAAATCTCTTAGAGCAGTGCATGACATATTAATCACACAAAATTCAGCCAAAGTTGACTCTCATTATTTTGAATGATAATATTGATGGTGGTAGTTGATGATGATGGTGTTGGTAGTAATGGTGATGGTGGTGGTGATGGTAGTGACTGGGGCGATGATGGTAGTATAGCAGTGTGGGTGGTAGTAGTGACCGTGATGATGTTGGCTAAAATTTTTCTTTTAAGATTTCAAACTATTAAACTGGAAATATTATTACTATCCTCTCTGATCTTCAACTACTTGATCTCTCTTAACTTTCTTCCATATTTTTCCCTAGGATGACAACCAAAATCCTAAACTGTCTTTATTTTATTCTTGCAGGCTGTGAAGACTTTATTAGCTTTGTGTTTGAATTTGGAAAGAGTTTATGTTCTATGCACCTGACTGAAGATGAAATTGCATTATTTTCTGCGTTTGTACTGATGTCGGCAGGTAAGATAGCCAAATAAAAATAAAATGGTTTTTAAATGGTCTAGATAAAGAATTTTTACAATGTGCATAACTTTCATTGGCTATTGATATTTGAGAGGGTCCCAAGAGCAGCTCCATGTACTTTTTGAAAAAGATCTTATAATTTTTAAAAAGAGAATTGAATAAAACACAGGCAAAAATTAACCTCCAGAAGTGCTGCGTGTGGTAGGACAGGGTATTCTTTAACACCAGCTCCAAAATGACATGTCTATTTTAAGACACTCTACCTTTTATTAAATCCATTTGTTTGTCCTCCGTGAGTTTATCTGATTTTAATCTATGTTTTCAACCAGTACTGGCCTCTTGGGGACAATCACTTTTGCATATTTACTACTTTCTATTTGGAATTCCTACACCAATAGACTTTATCCTAAATATAATTCATTTGGAATTCTGTTGACACTTTTAGTTGCCCTGGATTATAAGACAATTTTCATATTTTACAAAAAGTCTAGCAATATCGATATGGATATTTCATCCAGAAGTACAATTATTACAAAGGGACCATGGTGGTTTTATTTGCAGTCACATGAGTATGACCTTAAATTCAAACGGCTATACTTTGGAAGGTGAAGATCCTTCCTTCCTTTAAATATCAGTAAAATTGGAAAAGTTTAACATTCTGTTTTATAACTGCCACAGATCACTTTTCCACTCCTTTAGGAGTGAGTTTGGAAGAGGACCTAAAACTGGCCTCTGCGTCTCTAAATATGCATCATAGCATCATCATCTCTATCTGGAGTCAGGAGGAAAGCACTCATTGGAGAAATGAAACTAAAAAGTACCATTTTCTTACGTTTAGATCGCTCATGGCTACAGGAAAAGGTAAAAATTGAAAAACTGCAACAGAAAATTCAGCTAGCTCTTCAACACGTTCTACAGAAGAATCACCGAGAAGATGGAATACTAACAAAGGTGAGAGCCAAAGGGTTCTACTTGGCATGGCCTAAATTATCCTTTGGCACAGATCATGCTGCCAGCTGCTCTTATAAGTCATATGAACAACCCCAAAAAGCATCAGCATGCCACAAACTACTAAAAGAAAAATAATCTCCATGAAAAATTCTGTTGAGCCTGGTGCAGTGGTACATACTTATAATCCCAGCAGCTCTGGAGGCTGAGGCAAGAAGGATCATGAGTTTAAAACAGCCTCAGCAACTAAGTGAGGCCCTAAGCAACTTAGTGAGACCCTGTCTCTAAATAATAAATTTAAAAAGGGCTGGTGATGTTGCTCAGTGGTTAAGTGCCCCCTGGGTTCAATCCCTGGTACCAAAAAAAAAAAGAAAAAGAAAAGAAAAGAAAATTCTGTTGAGCCAAAAGTCATTACCCAGGTTGAATCTATTTATTATATTGAAAACACAGTGTTCTATAATAATAGGGCAATTATAGGAAAATAGATTTTTTAAAAAAAAATTTTTAAAGAGAGAGAGAGAGAAAAATTTTTTTAATATTTATGTTTTAGTTTTCAGTGGACACAACATCTTTATTTTATTTTTATGTGGTGCTGAGGATCAAACCCAGCACCCCGTGCATGCCAGGCGAGCATGCTACCACTTGAGCCACATCCCCAGCTCAGAAAATAGATTTTTTAAGAATCAAATCATTTAGGAAATCCTTCTCCTGTTCCATCAAAGTTGGGCATAAAGCAGAGTTAACATTCTGCATTGATATAAATTAGAAAAAGAATCTTTGAATTTAGAAGAAGGAAGAAGTTATAAAGGACTAAAAGAGTCAGGATAATCATATATTCTAATATAATCAAAAGTAAATGGCTTTTATATTATTTTCTTTATCAATTTCCTATCACTATCTTGTATTCAAAGCATTACGGTTCCTTCCTTCCTTCCTTCCTTCCTTCCTTCCTTCCTTCCTTCCTTCCTTCCTTCCTTTCTTTCATGCTAGAAATCACCTCAGGTACCCCAGGCAAGTACTCTACCACTGAGCCATGTCCCCAGCCCAGGTTTCACTTTTAGTAATTATCTTTCACAATAAAAATATAGTAAGGATACCAATTTTAAATGCTAATAGCCTTCAGTGTTAGTGCTAGTTGTGTGTTTTTGATCTTAGAAGACGCTGCTCTATTCATTCTTAGAATATGTGTTTTATTACTGGAAAGGACGATTTGAACAATTTTGTTTTATTTTTCTCTTTGACTCAGTTTCTTTTCTCCTGATAGCCAAATTAGGTGAAAGGGGAAGTTGGGAGTGAATTGCTGTTTTGTTTTTTATCTTTGTACCTGTTGAATGAGTGACTAGAACAGGACTGGGGAATGGAAGGGTGAGGAGCTGTCAGGAGCTTCTCACTCTCTGTTCCATCTTCTTACCCAGATGCAAGGGCACCTAACACAGAAAACATATGCTGATATTCATCCTAGAAAGAATTATTCTGGGCTGAAATCACAAGCTTTTGCCTTTGAATAGAGCCTTAGAGTTTAAGAGTAGTTGTGCAGATCATGTTATTACACTCAACTGGTAAATGGTCAATCAGGGCACTTCTCACTATTCTGACTCTTCTTTTGCTTAGACCCAGAATAGCTCTGTTGTAAGGAAAGATATTTATTCAGAAGAAACTTGCCCCTGAAAATGACTAGTGCTAGTTCTTCATACAATATGTAAGGAATGCCCTCATCTCTAGCTGCAGTGCCCTGACTACCCAGGATTGACTGTTCCTCCACTTCTCCATCACTGGACCTCTTCTTTTTCTGCAGTGGTAGAAGGCAGAGTTTGGGACAGTAGAGCAGAAAGTATCCTCCCTGATCCTGAGTAGGGAGGAGGCAAGAACCTGGGGTTCTATCTGGATTCTGCCATTGATAAGTAGAGCCATCTTCTGCTTATGAATACTGTCTCAGGTTAAATGATTCATTTTCAAAAAGGCATTCAGTGTATTACTAGCCTACTAGGTTATGACTATATCATCATTTATTTTTAACCAATTCTCTATTACTGGATGTTTAAGTTGCTTCAAGTATGTATTTCCATCATACACAGTGTTGTAAAGATGGTCCAGATTCCTCGTTCTCCATTCTCATGCCTGTCCTCTCCTGACGTCATCTCCTTTCTCTACTTACAGTTAATATGCAAGGTGTCTACATTAAGAGCCTTATGTGGACGACATACGGAAAAGCTAATGGCATTTAAAGCAATATACCCAGACATTGTGCGACTTCATTTTCCTCCATTATACAAGGAGTTGTTCACTTCAGAATTTGAGCCAGCAATGCAAATTGATGGGTAAATGTATCACCTAAGCACTTCTAGAATGTCTGAAGTACAAACATGAAAAAGAAAACAAAACAAAACAAAAAAAATTAACCAAGACACTTTCTATGGCCCTGCACAGCCCTGGAGCGCCAACACACTGCACATCTTTTGGTGATCGGGGTCAGGCAAAGGAGGGGAGACAATGAAAACAAATAAAAGTTGAACTTGTTTTTCTCATGCATATGATTTCCATTATGCCTACAGATATGGACCCTTTTTTTGTCTCGACTTCTTGAGCGTTGACCTCTGTTTACAGCAGAAGGAGGGTACTAAAGTCGGAGGATGTCCTTTTCTTGTAGCTCACTGCCCACAGACTTTCAACAGAGTCGCCAATCTGTCAGTTACAGCAGAGAGTCCAGCAATAATCGGTGACTGGTGTGCATAGCGGAGGTTGCGGCATTACTTTGCACAACTTGCTCTTTGTTTGATGAAGGAAGTTTTTATTTTCTCACCGATTATTGCCAGTCAGCAGGATGGCATGAAAAGGGTCCATAGCACTAGCAACAATAGCATTATAATATATTACAGGGTAAATGGGCATGAAGACTATATATAGCTAAAAGAGATATTGTTTATATATTGTTTTAATTAATATAAAATGTAGTTACTGGTGTAGCTTTTCCTGTTGAATTGATAAGGCACTTTCATTTTGCACCTTTTTCTTTAAATTAAATGCTAGCGTGTTCACTGTCGTGTCGCATGTGCACCAGAAACACAAGTTTAACTGAGAAGGCTTGGAAGGTACGTCGGGAGGTATTTATGCTGCTGTTTACAAAATTACTTTTAAAAGACTGGCTGGTCATATCTAGAAATCAACATGTTGGCGTTTTTCCCCCCCACATGTGATTTTGGCATTAGAAACAGAACTCTCCCTAATTTATACTTTGCTCTTTGGTAAGCTCAAGGATAGATGTGTTTATGCTTCATACAAAGTTGAATGATTGATTGGTGCTGTGGACTTAAACCATCAAATTTTTTAGAACAAAGAAAGCTTTTCAAAATGCCACCTTTGGGTGGCAGGGGGAGGGGAGGCTCATTTTACACAGTTTAGTCAAAACTATGGACTCGGACTCAACTTGGAATTCTAACTGTTATAGAACAAAGTCAGCAACTAGAATATTGTGTTGTAATCTACATTTTTATGTGAAGAAGGACCCAAAGATTATATCTGGAGCAGATGCACATTCCCCATGTGAGGACAGGAAACCTTCTTTGAATGTTTATGTTCTTGGTATAATCCAGGAATCCTAAGAGTTCATCTCAGAGTGAGTTGATTCTAGACTAGTTGTCCCCAGATGCCACTATTCTAGAATATTGCTCTCCATATTTGGTAGGGAATACATAGGAGGGTGAGGGAGGCCTACCATGTTCCTCTTATTTAAATAGTAAATATTTTAAGCCTTTAAAGTCAAGTCGAGGCTAGCTGCAAACATTTACTCTTGTATTTATCTTCACTAGAAAACTGTGGACTGTAATTTATTTTATTGAATATTTAGAAGATTGTTTGGTTTTAGTTTTCAGGTGAGAAATATTGAGTTATTTTTGTTAAATTTTGTAGATTTCTTTTTTTTTCTTTATATCTTTCTTTTTCAGTAAGCCCCAGTGGGGGGGAGAGGAAGGAATAGTTTGATGCACAAGTGTGCATATTTTAAAAACAAGTGACCTTTTAGTAATGTGGGCATTTAGAAGATGATTTTGGTCACATTAGGGATGGGGTTCAAAGACCATGTTGGTAAGGAAAAAGGAATATCTTCCAGGGTGTAAAGATGGGAGTCCAAGAAGCCCTCTACACCCAAGAGCCTCCTCTGCCATAGGATCCCTCCAGAGTTTTCTGCAAGAATTTGCAGCCCCTGATATTGAGCTGGATTACCAGGGCTGGCTTCCCAGAGCACTTCATTGTTTTTAACTCCAACTTTCTGGCTTGTTTCCTGAGGCACTTGGAAAAGGGGAAGCAGTTATTTATGCAGAAGTGTGTATGAAGCCTAAATAACATCCTTTTTTTTTTTTCAAAAATATAGTAAGGGTTTAACCATAAATAGAAGATGAGAGTAATATTTACTTAAATTTCTTACAGGCATATAAAATTTTATGTGAGTGTTTATATAAAGAGGTTAATTGTTGGCATATAGTATTTATATTTGGGCAAGAAGGGTTAAATCAAACATTTATTTAAGTAAACATAGTTCCTTTAAAGATTAATAGTATTTATACTCTGAAAAGAGTACCAAGCTTAGTTCAGTTATTTATTTGTCCATTATCTTTTCTATTACTTCTCCTTCGGGGAGAAAATGGTGGTGTGGTTTGTGGGGTGCGGAGATTTTTTTTTTTATTCATAGTCACTAAATTTGGGGATGGTTTTAGTAAAGTATATTAACTTCTTTTTAACCAAAGCTTTCTGAATATGACCAGCCTCAGGTGCTAGCGCATTAAAGAGCAACTAAACCTAATTCCAGTGTCCATTTGTGAATAAGAAGAGCTAATTGAACTTCTCTAAGGGTGAGAGAGAAAGTAATGATGAACTTCAAAGAAATTCCTTTTCCCAGAAAGGATTTTGCATGCACCTAATGCCAAAAAAGAAAAAAAAAAGAAAGAAGAAGAAAGAAAGAAAATGATGCTCTAAT
Organism: Marmota monax; assembly: GCF_021218885.2. Taxonomy (NCBI): domain Eukaryota; kingdom Metazoa; phylum Chordata; class Mammalia; order Rodentia; family Sciuridae; genus Marmota; species Marmota monax. The sequence goes on along the minus strand of NW_026693777.1, from coordinate 60,753,026 downwards.
CTTAGTAATAGTTATGCCATGGTGACATTGCTTTTATAGTAAACCAAGACAGAGAAAGAAGATGCTGCTTCTAGGTGTTTCTGAAAGAAAAGCAGGAGGTGGGCTGTCAGAGCAAAGTTCACAGACCATGTAGGAAAAGAATACTAGAGACAGAGACGTGCCCAGAGAAATTGAGGGAACAACTGACTAAAATTTGGATCTAAGTTGGGATCTGAAGTTAAACAATAAATGCAGTTGAAAGAAATAGAGTCCCAGAAAATGATGTGAAAACCTTTGCATTTTAATTTTCTTCTTTATCATAAAAACACCTGCATGGTGACACAAAATACTGGGTGATACCTGAATAATTATTCTTAATAATTTATATAAATAAAGTTTCTTAAACTTAAATGTCCAATAGCCTTTTAAAGATTAGAACCACATTGTCATCAACTTGGCTGCTATAACGCCATTATCTAATCTTTTGACATAAGATAAATGAGGCTTTTGTACAAAGCCAGAATACTTTTTGTTACAATGGTGTCCAGATGATCATATTATATTGTGAAAAACACTGGTCTTGGTCACAATGAGATCAAAAGTGCAGATGAAAGTGCTTTTTGGACAGTTTGAAAATTGTGTTAAAGATATGGATGTTTTGTAAGTGTTCAACATCCTAATTTCTGTTAAAGTTTGGGTTTCTTTTTTTCTTTTTTTTTTTTAAGTCTTCAGCATCCTAATTCACCCTTCCTAACGTAAAGAAAACATGACCTAAGACACTGCTTCTAAGTTTGGTTGTTCTTTATAGTGTGGATACCCAGATCTCTGTGAGCGTATGGGGGTGGGCTGAGGGTCAGGGGAGGAAGGAGTGTGTGTGTGTGTGTGTATGAGTGTGTGTGTGTGTGTGTGTACCCACGCGCCTGTGTGTGTGTGTGATTGGAGTACATATGATGTGCTTGTGTCGGACAGCTTCTAGGCTACTAAGTGTCAATGGAAAAAGAAAATGTATTCAAAATACTTAAATCAAAACTAGAGGATGGAAAAAAAAAAGATTTATTCTATACAAAGCCTTGTCTGGACCACTTTAGAGAGACTTCTATTTTTTTAACCCTTCTATAAATATTTGATGGCACTTGAAATATTCCTGCAATAAAATGTGATTTGTGTAAAGAAAAAAAAAGATTTTGTAATGTGAAACAAAGAAAGAAAGTAATGTAATTTTCTAAAAAAAAAAATACAAACAAACAAACTTTGTATTATTTTCTTGATGGAATTTGTCTATCTGTCTTTGGAAAACTTTTTATTTCATTGAATGTGCCATAGTAGAAATAATGTGTTTTTAGTTTTAGAACTAAGGAATAGCTAGCTGTTTGTGTTCCGACATTCCAAAATGCAAAACAACTTAGCAGAACCCTTAGTGGGAAGGTCTGTGAGCTTCTTTCGTTGTTGCTTTTTTGCACATGTTCTTCATCCCTCTCTAGTGCAATATGTACATAGAGCACTTGCGGGTGTACCTTGATCCCTCAGGGAAAAATACATATTTGTACAGTTTTTTGGGTTTTGTTTTGTTTTGTTTTTCTTTTGTTTTTGGCTAAGGAATGTCGATCGAATCACTTGTTATTGTTGAGGGGCAGCCAGATAATAATCCTAAAGCCACTGTTTCAAACATTGATTGTTTAAATCATGTGTCCTTCCAGCGCTATTATTTTAAGATAATAATAATATAATAATAATAATAAAGTTATTTTCTGACAGTTCTTTGTGCTGATTGGTGAAAAACAAAAGGGTAAATAAGCACCTTATGATTGACTTACTGTGAATGACAATCCATCTTGATATCAAGGATAGAAGCCCTTTCATTTTGGAGTTGGGGTTAAGAGTCAGAAACAATGTGCTCAGGGATCTTCTAAAACTCTTAAAACAGGGTGGCCAGTACTACTGGGACAAATTGTGTTTTTTATTATTAATAATAATGATAATAATACTATCCCTCCAAGGCACAAGTGAACTGTATAGAACTGCATGTATGTGTAAACTCTTCACTACCGTCTCATTTTGTTGAGTTCAAAACTTATGTGTTCTTCAGTTTTGTGTGCTTAAAAACACTGAATAACTTCCAAAGCAGTGAAAAGTTATGCCAGTGTGTGCAAAAGAAAAAATAATCAATAATACACCAACACAGAACATCATTCAAAGTGAAGACCTTACATATTCCATTTACCATTTCCCTAATAATTAAAATATGCATGATGTGTGTGTGTGTGTGTGTGTGTGTGTGTGTGAGTATTGCATTGCATGCTTTAAACTATTTCAAATTCTGTATGTTATGGATAAAAAAAAAAATTAAACCAGTGTTAAGACCTGCCTATCAGTACAGTGAGATGGGTGAAGATAAAACACAATTGTTTGTTTTAAAGCCAGCAAATAAATGTTGTTTTCACTATGTTTTTCTCTAGAAGCAAACCAAAAATCCCTTTATGTAAAATGTTCTTACTTTCATATTTGTAGTTTATATCTGATGAATTAATACAGAAGCTAATGTTTAAAGACAAATCAAACCCTGCCTGTAGGACAGCAACTTGATCTAGATTTTAGAGTTACATGCTACATTTGTTAAATAACCATTTTGTTCTCATAATTCCCTTATACTAGTCTCCATAAAGTCAGAGAGGCTCAATGTAATTGTTGACTCTGACTCTTCTACCGGTGGAATACACATTCAGCAGATTTACAGATTTTCTTACTACCACAGAAAATCATATTTTAGGGAAACATGTCTGTCAGATGTCAGATACCTTTACCTGGTTGGTTTTAACAATAAAGAACATGGAAAATGGCAGTAATTTCCTTCTTCTCATCTCCAGATACACACACACACACACACACATGCACACACACACACGCACACACACACACTCATACTCACAGGTTCCTGACTTTTTTACATAACATGTAACTGCCACTTCTTACCTCTAAAGTTATGATACAGAACTCCATGAAGGCAACTTTGTACTATGGATCACATTATGTGCCCCAAATGCAATTGCAACAGTCAATCTTGATCTATTGTGAGAAGTCTATAATACAGGTCTTCATTTTGTCCCTAAACACTAGTATATAAAGAGGCTCTGCCAGATTGATTACAGCACCCCTTTTATTGCTGTTTATTTTTAAGAGACAAGGCTCACTAGCAGTGTCTCCCAAAGCAATTGGTTTCACTTTTGGGTCTGTTTGCTTATTTGTGTGTATAAGTGGAATCAGTTTTGTCAGACTTTCAGAATAATTTTAAAAATAATCCAGAAGCCTGGCTTCATAACAAGGAGCCATTGTAGAAGGCAGGAATCTCCATGTTCAACCACACCCTCAGATCTTAGAGCAATAAGTACATTCTGTCATTTATTTGCTTACAAATGAATGACAGAATATTCAGTCCAAATAGCAGCAAACTTTTTTCAGTGATGCAACATAACATGGAGTCTTGTATAGAGAAAGAGAATATGAATGTTTTAAATGGATGCCTAGAGAATCTGTGTTTGCTATTTACATTTGATGTGCTTTGCCACATTATCAGTACCACACTTTTTTCTTCAATCCTCCTAGGAGCTAATGAAAGATAGCTTGCTGCACATGCCATGAGTTTGTTCCCTAAGAACAACAGAATCCTCTTTGGTGTTCATGCATGATTCCTGTCTCACTCATTTTTACTTTAATGTGGATGAATAGTATTTCTAGGAAGCTGATTATCATTGAACAGATTGCATATGTAAATGCAGATAATTCTTGAGCAATATAGTGAAAATGATTTCACACACAAAAAAATCCGTATGTACTGTATACATCTTCCTGAATCCAAAATTCTCTTATCCACAATGGTTTGGAATCTCATATAAAACAGTGGTAAATGTTTAAACATTAGGACATTAGCTGGCTGCTTCTTTAAATGTACCTGTATTGTCTGCCTGCTCCTTTTCTGGAGATGTGTTTTTGTATTGGATGTTTGGGCCAATGGGAGGCTTCAAGCTACAACATATTTTCCCAGTTTAAATATATTTAACATATGACAAACCCCAGACAAGGCTTTTAATATGTATAAAGAACTGCAGTGTTAGGTGGTTTATTTGCAAACCGTTTTCAATGTTGTCCATTTTTATGGCACCTTTAACAATATTCTTGTTTCCAAAGTACAAAAAAATAGGTTAAATAATCTAGCCATAACTGAATGTCAAGCAATAAAACAAATGACTTTTTGTGCATAGACTTAAAAAATACAAATTTTAGACATCTGCATGTAAATGCAATCTCTTGTTTACTGCTTTCTTCAACTTGAGCAATTGATTCCTTATTTACTATTAACTTAAGAACTTGTAATGGCCTGTAAACATTTTCTCTCTTACTCTTCTTTCAAATTTACCTTCGTCCCTGCTTTTGAGTCATAATATTTAATGTTGTTCTGCACATCTCTATACAGTTAACTTTTTGGCTTTCATTCTGTATAGATAAGAAAATGTTATATTATAAACAGCCTACTCAGTGCAAATATTTATCTGTTTATCAAATCCACAATATGCTGTATAATACTGGTTTTACTATATAATCTATTTTAGACATAGCTGTTTAGAACTAGAGTGTGCTATTTTTGTGTTTTTCTGATGTGTGGTGCTAGATAAGTTACTTTTGTGAACAAACAAAAAAATCCCTTTTATTCCTAGACAATACCACCTTTGGGTCTTGTTAATTTCACTGAGTATAACTATATATTTGTATATATATACATATATATATATATATATCTACCTGTGCCCAACTGGCAACTGTATCAGAGTGCTGGATTTGGGACATGCTTTTCTCTTTAAATACATAATATCATTATATAAATTATTCTAGAGTGTATTTAATTAGGATAAAATTACTTCCTTAGTATGGATATTTGACATATATAGGTGAATTTGTTTACAAATATGGACATATGAAAATTATTAGCATTGACTTTATGTTTGCTACTTGGCTTTACACCATATCTCCTGAGCTGAAAATTATTTGCCAGGCCTTTGAGATCCCAAAGAAACACTCTAATTTAATGGAATAAGTCATTTTTTTTCTTACTAAGGAATTGTATTATTGGCATCTGACAGAGTTATATCCTTAACTCCTATTATAGATAATAAGCACTTACATAAAATATTCATGGTGGTTTGATGACAGACTAAACCCTCCTGAGTTGTGAGAAGTATGGACACACTCCCCTGTAGAAAACAAGTCAGACAGCAAATTTGACAAGAGATATTCTGCTTTAATATGATCTCAACCAGTTCCATGAACTGAGTAAAAGGACCTTCATTTTCAAAGTCATTTAATATTGAGCTTCACCTATACTCCAGAGATCTATTGGCATTGTTAAAAATCAGTATATCAAATATCTAACTAAGGATGTAGTTAGCCTTATTAAATATTGATTAGAATTGTTCTGTAATATTACTGAATTTGTAAGATCTTTAGCAAAGATTTTTGAGCAATTTATAAATATAGAGCAAATGTTTCTGTTTACTGCACTTTTTGTAACTGAAGGTGATAAATTCTCAAGCCATGATTAAGTGGCTCCCATGCACTGCATATTTACCCACCTTTCTAGACATTTTCCATTTCTATGGAAGAGTTGCTATTACCTTAATTATAAATACAAATTGTGTGGTTAATGAAAGCTAATGCTAATAGTTAACCTTTAAAAGTGAATTGGCTACAGTTTAGGGAGAAATCTCTTTTAATACAAATCATGGCATTCCTTAACTGTCTCACTTGAAAAGAGATTGAAACTTTTTTTTTTAAGCATCATTTAGCATCCAAGCTTCCCTAGGGTAGAGATTGTATCTCTTCATGCCTACACAATGGCCAGCACATGTCAGCATTTGATAATTGTTAAATGACAAGTGTATCTCAAATAAAACTTTTTTCCTGGGTTGTTCTGGCAAATTTATAAAAGTATACCAAGCCTTATGGTTAACATTTTCTTCCACAACTAAGTATAAAAAGCCACATTTAAAAATACCACATGAAATGCTGATTCTAATTGTGTGTAGGTCTTGAGGGTTAAGCACACAAATTTCACAAAACTCTGTGAGTAATCAACTCAGCCTTCTGTACATATACATACAAGTTTGGAAACAGTAATACTGTACCTATAAATATATGCTGTCTGTTTTGTGTACAGTATGTAAAAACTCCTTTTCTGCCACACTAAAAATGCAAGCCATTTATGGGAATCCTAAAAAGTAGTATTGAACTAAACCTTTGCTAATGATCTTTATTAGAGGATCATCCAACTTCTCACTTACATTGGGTTTTCTTTTCAATTCACTCTTTACAGTAGTCTGCTTATTTCCAGCTGTTTATTTTATTGAGTCCTGAATTTAAAAAAAAATATTTTGATTCATTTTGTAAATACGAGCTGTAAAAAAAGAGAGATTTAATGTTGTCTTTTAAATACTCCAATTTTCATTCTAATATGAATGTTGTTATATTGTACTTAGAAACTGTACCTTTAATATTACATTACCTTTATTAAAAGTGCATTGAACACATCAATTTTAGATGTGCTTTATGTACTGTTATCCTATAATAAAACTTCAGCTTCTAATGGAATATGTGCCTTGTTTTTCTTATTTTTCTTTGGTCATTGAGTGGTATTATACATCATTTTTCAGCATACATCATGTCTCTAATGAATGACCTACTACTGAACTTTCACAGCCAAAGTATGAACGACAGACCAGCAACATTGGAATCATATGTAATGTTTTTAGAATTGCAGAATCCCCACCATCAACTTCGACTCAGCAAATCAGAATCTGCATTTTTGTTTAAAAAAAAATCCAGATTAGCCAGGCATATTAGCGCATGCCTGAAATCCCATCAGCTCCAGAGGCTGAAGCAGGAGGATAATGAGTTCAAAGCCAGCCTCAGTAATTTAGCAAGGACCTAAACAACTCAGGGAAAATCCTGTCTCTCAATAAAATACAAAAAGGGCTGGGATGTGGCTCAGTGGTTAAGTGCCCCTGGGTTCAATCCCTGGTACTATATATAGAAAGGGGGGGGGGGAGGGATACTGGAATAGTATAGATTAAAGTCAAGGGGGGGCTGGTACTGGGGATTGAACCCAGGGGCTCTCTATATCTCTACCACTGAGCTACATCCCCAGCACTTTTTGCTTTTTATTTTGAGACAGGGTCTTATCAGGTTGCTGGAAGTCTCACCAAGTTTCTGAAACTGGCCTAGAACTTGGGCTTTTCCTGCTTCAACCACCTGAGTCACTGGGATTCCAAATGTGCATCTGTATGTCCAATTCATTTAGTAATTTAAAAAATATTAATTCATTTGCATTAGTATAAAGAGAAAGCAAAGAAAAACATTTTTACTTGTGAGATAATGGCTAATGATGCTGTTGGAAAACAAAAGGCAGAGTTTAGAATTCTGAGGCTACTTCCTGTCTCAAAGGAAAAAGGTGCTTGACTGAAAATTGACACCTTCCTTAAGCATCAGAGAAATCCTGAATGCATATTGTACTTTGTCATCTTTGCTTTAGAAATGGTTGAAATGGAATGACAGAAATGATGCCATGACTGACCTGCACTGTCATTGTCCCATCCCCACTCTCCTCTTGAGATCACTTAGGGGTGAACCATAAACCTAACATCAGCTAAATGCACTTTAATGGTGCAACAACCTTAGCATGAATTATTTTTAAAATAATATCAAGGTTATTTGAGTTGTGAAATATTATGAAGCCAGAACAAAGGCAACTGAGTTGGCATTTTTCTCTACATACTCTAGAGTGCGTAAGCATCCCTTAAGATCAGGAGGCATTCAATAAATATTGTAATTGATCCCCAAATTCACAGCATGTAGAAAACTGTCCCAAATCCTGCTTCTATTTCCAACTATGAGAAAAGGAAGAGTGAGATGTTATTGTACACATGAAATCTTTGTAGACCATCAAGTTCTACATAATTATAACTATGTACTGCTGTTTAGTGTCTGAGGAAATTGTTAGTTAAAATAATGAAGTTCAAAATGTGAAATCTGTCACCTCGAGGCCTTTGCCCAAATTTATACTTAAACTTCTAAAAATAATGAGTATGCTCTTCTGTATCTCAGATGAGCTTGCTCAGTGTCCAGGAGGGAACTTCATGGGAGAATAAAAGGGACTTCTTAGAATTCTGCTTACAGGTGTGATGGAGCACACCTACATCCTAGTGGCTCGGGAAGCTGAGGTAGGACTGCACATTCAAAGCTAACCTCAGCAACCTATCAAGGCCCTAAGCAAATTAATGAGACCTTGTCTCAAAGTAAAAAAATAGAAAGGGCTGAGCCTGGGTTCAATCCCTGGTACAAAAAAGAGGAAGAAGAAGCTGCTTATAAGAATGTCACAATATCTCACAGGAAAATCAGAAAGGACAACAAATACCACGTTATTAATAAACTCTAGGAAAGACTAGCAGGTAAGACCTGACCACAAGAATGTGTTGGTTGCTACTGTTACTACTAAACTTTTTCACGAGGGAAGATCAAGCAATCAGTCTAGCCTCTCAAAATTGGACACCCGATATGCATTTGGATCAAATGGACAGGTGCCAAAGCTCAGCTTCTCCTAACTGGTCTATGAGAACACGCGCCATGCTCCTTGTGCAAAGAAAGATAACTGCCATGCAGAGGCACAGCTCAGCACCTTGGTTCCTTCCTCTTTTGAACAAGAAACTGAAAATGGGCCCAGTACTGTTCAAAGCTATAGAAGTGTAGGAGAGGTATTCATGTCATACAAGTCAAGAAGTGTAGGAGAGACTATTCATGTCATACAAGTCACCAGAGAAAGGAAGAAAAGAAGATGCTTTCACATGTTAGGGATTTAAGAAACTTGGGAGCATGGAGAAAATTTTTCTGTCATTTACAGCAACATGGATGAGCCTAGAGGACATTATGTGAAATGAAATAAATCAGTCACAGAAAGAAAAGTATTGCATATTCTCTCTCATATGTGGAAGCTTAAAAAAAAAAAAACTTGATCTCATACTAGCAGAGAGTAAAATAGTGATTACCAGGGGCTGGAGACAGGGAAGGGTAGCAGGAATAGAAAGGGCAGATAATAAGTATCAAAATAGAGGTAGATAAAAAGGTAAGTTCCAGTGTTTTTCAGCAGAACAGAGTGACTATAGTTAACATCAACTTACTATAGATTAAACAATAGCTAGAAGAGAGGATTTTCAAAATGCCCAACACAAAGAAATGATCAATGTTTAAGGCAACAGAAATGCCAATTACCCTGAATGAATCATTATAGATTGTATGCCTGTATCCAAATGTCACACTGTATCAATGTGTACAATTATGTGGAAATTAAAATGCTGAAAGGAGGGACTTTTTGACAAAAGGACCCTCCTGATTCCCAGAAGAATCACACTAATGGCATCTACAGCCACTGTCCCCTGCCTCCACCTCTAAACAGTGGCAGAAACCTCATCCTACAAGACTAACGGGAATGCTGTTCTTTCACCATATCCAGATGTGAGCTAAGAAAAATCCTGTTTTTCCCCAATTCCATTTAATTCTAATATTGGAAAGAGTTAACAAACTAGTCTTTTTGCAAGACTCTGGAACTTTTTATCCTTAGGAGGAAAAATATACTAGTAAAACATAGTAACCTCTCAGTAATCATCAAATATTTTATCATTTTTGTTGGTTGACTTCTCAAATATTTTAAATTTCATATAACTTCCCCTTTGTGGAGAAGAAGTTGCTTCATCTATCAATTGTTCTATGGTTCATGCACAATTCATTTTAATTTTAGTCTCACCCCAAATTAACAAAGTGATCTCCTACCAAGTCCCATGGCCACCACTTCTACCCTTGTCTTTTTACCCAAGTAAAATGCATACCACATCCTAAAGACAAATATACATAACTTTTAAATTACTTGGAATTATCTCTGCTATCATTTCCCTTTCTTTTTGGGATACTAAGTATTCCTTATAAAAGCTCAGCTTTCACATGAACAATTATAGCTGGGCCTTTTTTTTTTTTTTTAAGCCCAAGGACTATATAATACAAAACACACCAAAATATATTTTAGAGAATATTATCTTTTGCCAGGAGCCATGGTACACACCTGTAATCCCAGCTTCTCAGGAGGCTGAGACGGAGAATCACAAATTCAAAGCCAGCCTCAGCAACTCAGCAAGGTCCTAAGCAATTTAATGAGACGCTGTCTTGTCATAAAAAAATAATAAGAGCTGGGGATGTGACTCAGTGGTTAAGCATCTACGACTCAATGGTTAAGCACCTCTGGGTTCAATCCCTGGTACCAAAAAAAAATCTTGTAAGCAAAGCAATCTGAACACTTTAGCTATTCTAATCCAACACAGAGCCAGAGTATTTTGCTGGGTTTTAGAATTGACGATGGCTCCTTACCCACCTGAAATACCATTACTGACAATCTTGATTTGACAAACTGGTATTATCAACAATATTTCCTCAAATTTTCTAATCAATTACTAGACTAAAACCTTTTTGCCAAAGGACCATTTCTGGATTCTCATTCTGCAAGCATCTTATGTATGGTTTATGAAGAAATTCAGTGAATGAAGTAGTGATCAAGCTATAAACTCTCCAAGGCTGTGTTCACTCCAAATCAAGCAAAGGAAGCTCATTATCAGAGGGGTAGGAAAATGACTCAGTACTGATAAAGTGATTTTAAAAAAAGACAATCTTGCACATTTCTCTATCTTTATGTAGACTACAAGAAGAAATATACACCCAGTAACAACTGAGATCATTTCACTTAGCCAGTGCTTGTAGCTTTAAGAATTTTTGAAATTTTGGTCCCATGAAACATTATAAACTCAAAACAAGTACAGATTGTTACAAATTCTTTCCAAGTTTCTCATTCAACTTCTGGGTTTATTTGTTCCTTAGTTCAGCAGAAATGGAAAACCAGATCTTTCTTTTACTTAAAAATCTCTCTCTGTCTCTCTCTCTCTCTCTCTCTCTCTCTCTCTCTCACACACACACACACACACACACACACACACACACACAAATATTCCACTCACTTTGGAAAGCAATGTGGCTCTCTCTTAAAAACTTAATCAAAAAATTTACCACTCAGCAACTCCACTCCTAGACTACTCAAGAGAAATAAAAACACAAAGTTCACATAAAGATTTTATGTCAATGTTATCAGCAATATTATTCATAATAGCCCAAAAGTGGAAACCATCTGAATGTTCATCAAATGTTGAATGGGTAAACAGAATGAGAAACATCCATAAACAAGCACTTAGCAGCAACACAAAGGAATGGCCTACTAATACATATGGAGACATGGATGATCCTAAAAACACTATGCAAAGCAGCCAGCTGCAAAAGACTACATAGTCTACATTTACATGAAACATCTAGAAAGGACAATATACAGAGCCAGAAAGTAGATTTGTAGTTGTCTGCAGATAAAGGTAAAAAGGATTAACTGCTTTGTGCACAATTAATTTTTTAGGGTAATGAAAATGTTCTAAAAGTGGGTAGTATTGACGGTTGCAAAACTCTGTACATCTACTATAAGTTACTTCATGGTATAATTAAAAGGAGTGAATTATGGTATGTGGATTACAGTTCAGTGAAGCTGTTTAATATACACACATACAGAGGTTCCCATAACCCAAAGAATAAAGTCCAAAATTTTTAGAATGGCACGAAGACCAGCTCTGCCTCCCTTCCTCTTTCTAGTCCAATGATCTTCTTTTCCCCTCACACAATGCTGATGTCAGCAAAGAGATACCTGCATGCCCATGTTTACTGCACTACTATTCACAATAGATAAAATATGGAATCAGCCTAAGTCCCCATCATTAGATAAATGCACTAATATGGTATATATACACAGCAGAATATTATTGCATTCATAAAGAGGAGTGAAATCCTGTTATTTGCAGCAAAATTAATGAAACTGGAGGATACCATGTCAGAAAAATAAGCCAGACACAGAAAGGCAAGGATTTAATGTTCTCTTTCCTATGTGGAAACTAAAACAAGAAAGTCAGTCTGAAAATAGAACAGTAATTACTAGGAACAGGGAATGGGTGGGTGGGTTATGTGAGAGTAGAAGGGTGAATGGATATATCCATGCATATACATGTATATGCTGTATACATATATGAAAATATCACAGTAAATCCAATTAATATGTACAATTAATATGTTAATATAATAAAGACCTTAAACAATTTAAAAGATCCCATGTATATTAAAATTCTCTAAAGCAATCTGTAAATTGTGTTCATCAGTATGAGTTCCTTCCTCTTTGGTGTTCACATAGAATCTTCTATACGTCTGTATGCCATTTCCTCTTTGTATTATAATGTTTGTTTACAATGCTACCTCCACTGATTTATTCATTTCCTATATTTTAAAGAAAAGCATATATTAATACCTATTTGTTGAACATTGGTTTCTCTTCTTAAAAGAGCACTGATCCCATCATAGAGGCTCCACCCTCATGCCTTAATCTAAACTAGTTACTTTGCAAAGAATAACCTGTGGAAATAATGAAGTTGACAAAAATCATCACTGTTTTTCTTGAGATTTGCAGAACTGAAAAACATCTTGCAACCAGGCAATTAAAAGCAGATGTGTGTCCTTTGGCTATAAGCCTCCACTTGTGAGCAGGCACCCACCAGTCTGCAATCATCAATCTCCTATATGAACCGCTCCTAAATCAGTTTTCCTTAAAGATTGTCCTCTAGAGAGATACTTCTCTTTCAGTCTGGTAGCTCATCACTTAAGTTTTTTATCTACTTCCTTTTTCTTGCCTCTGGACTGACTAGATTCTGTCTTGCAGGAAGTTGACCAAGTCTTTGCACATTTAAAGCTGCTTTTCACAGCTCACGTTAATTTCTCTCCCTCTCCAACTGTTTTCTATTTACCTCTTGTGTTGGATTTGTATTGCTGTGATAAAATACCTAAAATAAACAATTTGAAGGAGAAAAGGTTTATTTTGGCTCAGCTTTCAGTCCCTGGTGACTTTTTACCCTGGCAAGGCAGAATATCATGTACTGCTCAGAACATCATGGCACAGAATAGCAAAAGTGTTCACCGAATGGTGGCAGAGAAGCAAAGAGAAAAGGGCTGAGGGTCCCAATATTACTTCATTGACAGGCCCTCAATGACTTAACTTCAACAAGACCCTACCTCATAAAGAAAGCACTGTCTCCTAAGAGTGCGACAGGCTGGCCAACAAGCCCTTAACATATGGGTCTTTGGGAGAAGAGTTAAGATCCAAAACATAACAACTTTCTTGTGTAGTTTATCATTTTCTATTGTTTCATTTTAATGTAAATACCTTAAGAGTCCCAGAGATCAAAAGCTCTAGAAAAAATTATATTGAGGCTTAGTCTCATGTGTACCCAGCACCAAGCACGCTGTATAAAGTGCTCAATAAGTCTTTCATAAAACATGAGAACAAAAGCAGACTAAGAACCAAGGGACCATTAGAGGAACCTTACATCAAAATGGAACGGGGAGCGGCAATCAGGAGAAACAGCATGTAGTGAAGCCCTACTTTGTGCCAGATACTGTGCTGAGCACAACTTCATCCCTTGCTCCATTTAGGCATTTCCAAAACCCTATGAAGTACATAATATCATCTTCATTTTACAGATGGGTAATTAGAGTTATAGGGAAATTAAGAGCTTGGCTAGGGTCACAATCATCAAATCTGTGCTTTTTCCAATTTATCACCACACCCCCGCCCCGCGCCCAGCCCAACAGAAACACACCAAGATCAGGGCTTTCTATAATAACGAAAAGTCCCAACCCCCTCTACCCTTCAAGAACCAGGGGTTTTGCAGCCAGAACCACCAGCAAGACGCACGCAGGCTAGCCGTGCCCCTCAGGCACACAGGCCCCACCTACTGCGTCTCGGGTGGCGTCATCACGCAGAGCCAAGTCTGCGCGGCCACGTCCTTTAAATTAGCCTTCTCAGGACGCGCGTGAGTGTGCGGAGTGGGGCGGAGCGAGTGTGGCGTGGGGCCCGCGCCGGGGCCGAGCCGCCGCGGACCGTGAGGTGGGCGGAAAGGCTGCTTTGCAGTCCAGAAGCGGCAGGGAAGGCGCCGGGAACGCTCTTGAGGGGCGGGAGGAAAGAACATGGCGGTTCCGGGCTCTCAGCTCCCGGTTCTGGCGCGGCTTCTTACCCTACTCTGCCCACTCCTTTACTTGCCTTCCTGCAACTTGCTTTTCTTTCTGCGCTCTCTTTTCTCTCAGACATACATTTTGCCTTCATCTGCACATCCTCCCCAGCCCCACCCTGATCTAAGTATGAAAGGTGGGTTAAGTGGGAGCTGGTCAGGCCCGTCAGGGGCCAAGATACAGACAGATTCCTAAATTTGACTTTTACCCCCTATGCCATTTTATCAGCCTACTCATGGTAACATGGAGAGGTCAAGCCCGATTTTGAGGCCTGATAATACCTGTGAGTGATCCTGTGAATTGTCACTTTAAGTTTCCTGAACCTGAGTTTCATCAAATGTAAGGTTTTCTTTGAAAGATCTAAATTTCTTGATAGCTAGGCAGCTTTTGCCATGCATTTGTCAGAATGTGCCCCGTAATGGTATATGATTGGGGAAATGGAAGCAGGATTCATTTTGGCAGTAAGGGAATTAGGCAGAGCTAAGACCTACATCTCCCTTCCATGAAATGATCTAGTGTGTAAGCAGTGAGAACACCATTCTGTTTTGGCTCTTATTTCCTCAGTGAGTATTCTAAGACTGACCCTCCTGGCATAAGTTAAATGGAAAAGGACTTATTGTACTGCTCTGATGCAAAGAACCTTGGGAACGTTCATCTGTCTGTTCTAGGTAGCCACTGTCGTTTTAGGGCATATGTTCTTTCTCACCTAATAAAGTGCAGCTGGGCCTTGGCCAATCCCTCGCTTTTGATTTTGACCTTTTGTTTTTCCTCGGTTGAGTGTAGAATCTGGAGGGATCCTACCTCTTGAAAACCTTACTTCCCACCTGCCAAATCGTGGGCTAGAGTGAAGCAGAAATCTAGGAAGATGAGTTCCAGCATGACCATGAGTGAACCAAGGCTAAACTGGTGAGTTCTTTCTCTACCTAATCAACTGAATAGGAGTGAAGTCCAGCTGGTGGTTGACATAGGAAAGGAGAGCTTTTGGCCCGAACAGGTTTGGAAGAAATAAAAGAGGAAAGATCAGGATCTCAGAATTTATCCTGTTCTCATCTTCATGTAATAAATACTTTTGAGATATAATTACTGCACTTCCACTCCTAAAGTGACAATTGAGCACTCAAATTTTTATTAGATATACTTCCATCATGTCTTTATTGTTGGTATGTTGTGAAGGAGAGATGCTGGAATTTTCTAAAAACTTTCCTATTTCCATACAAATAATAAAAAGACCATCTTTAAGAATAGACACACTTCTTTTTGTTATAGTAGAATCTATCTCAAAAGATTATATAAATGCAGACTGTATTCTGTATTTTAGAAATGTGAGAACTTTGCTAATAGAGAACCCAGTTAAGTAATATCATAGTTTTGTAGGCATCTAACAAATATAGTGGTTTTATGTAACTATCATATTGCTATACTACATTGCTGCCTTAGTTCATTTTAACACACATTTACTAAGCCAGCAAAGGAGGATACAAAAGTCACAAAGAGATGACAAAGATTTTTAAAATAGTGCCTGACTTAAAGAACTTTTAAGTCAGTATGTTCAGTAATGAATAGTGTTTGCATCTCCAAAGAATTCCATAATACCTGAGGCCCTTGACTTTGTTTTAGAATTATATGAGGAAACCTTAGAATTTAATGAGATGTTATGGAAATATTACCATGCTGAAATAATAGGAAACTTTACCATGGTCCATAGCAAGTAAGAAATTCTGATTTTACTATAATACCTTAATCATAGTGTTTGTTTTATTTTTTTCTCTTTTTTGGATAAATACCTTTAAAAACAGTAAAAGATAAACGTGAACCATATATGCTAGGATTTCCCATTTGGAAATGGGACTAGAAGTTGCATTTGATTGGAGTGTTTTGTTTTAGGTTTTAAGTTACATGCACATTTGTGTTCCTGGCTAATACTGTAAAGTAAGTGTTCAGATGATGTGCAGTTATTCATATATGCAACTGACTATGAAACCAATTGTGGTTTAGAACCTTTACACAGTATTATAGGCTTTGGAACTATCCTTTTTCACAAAATCCTAGTAATCATTGTACTCCCTGGATTCTCCGTGTTTTCAGTTTTTTAACTTCACTTGCCATCATTTGGGGGAAAGCTTACTCTCTGGAAAGCATTAGTTATGTTATATTAGCCTCAATTAATTACATACAATGTTATGAAAACTCATATATTATTATAGAGGTGATTTTTAGCAAAGGCACACCATTTATCCCATTTTCCAGTTTCAGAAAAATAGGTTGGATGTTCAGTCTTTTGGACTAGAACAGTAATGCATGAAACAAAAATAAATTGAGAAGCATTTTTTTTTTCAATAATCAGGCATCTTAATGTTATGCCTCACAACCAGAGATGAGTCCTGCCCATGACAGACTCTTGATTGTACTTCATTCTGTTCTATCTTTAACTCTCAAACCTCTGACAGTTATTTAATTTGGTACTATAGAAAAAGAAAGGTTGATTGTTGGAGTTATAGAATATCATAATCCGCCTGAGCTTGGTGTCTGAAAAGTAAAACATCTAAGCTCACAGATCTGGTATATGAAATTAAACATTAAGAAGTGATTGGGAAAGGGTTTGGATAGAGGGCATATAGTCAGAAATTAGATACTATTATGTTTCTTTATCTAACATGAGATTTTGAATTGTCAAATGAAAGTAAATTACTTTGTTTCTAGGGATGTTTCCCCAAAAAATGGCCATAAGACATTTTTCTCTCGAGAAAATTATAAAGACCATTCCTTGGCTCCAAGTTTAAAAGAACTCTGTATTTTATCTAACAGGTAAAATATTTTATTATTTTCATATTTAATTGTTTTTTTTTCTGATATTCGAAGTTTTATAATTATCTCCATTATTCAAATTATAGAAGATAGAAAATGTAAGAAAGCTATTGTTAACACTTTGGTATTTACCTTTCTTCATATATTAACATATACACACAAAAAAATGTGATCATGCTATAAAAACTGAAAAATACTGTTTTAAACCCGTTAAAACTGTTTTATAGTTTGCTTTTTCCATTGAAAATAATATTTTGTCACAGAAAAAAGAAGTCAATATGAAATAATGTATTTCTTTCCATGGTCATATATATATATATATATATATATATATATATATATATATATATATTTTAATCTTTTCACCCTAGTCTTGATGGTTATATATCGATTTGTTGTATAGATGTATTTTTTAATTCATTTAGCTAGTTCTATGTTGTATTCCTCTTTTTTGTAGTTACAAACAATATATTGGTGAATTTTTTTGCAGTTATTTCTAGAAGATAAATTCACAGAAATTGAATTGTTTAGTTAAAAAGTAAATACATTTTAGAGTTTAATAGATAAGTGCCAAATTGCCAAAGATTTTTTTTCCTTTCTGGTATGAAAATCACTACTCAGTAGTAATTTTCACTTCTTACTGTTCACTTGCTTGTAGCAGGTCTTTTCTTTTTGATTGACTGTTTCTACTCTATTGTGGATTAATCTGAAAACCAGCAGATGCAGAATTAGGGAGCTCCCCTAGGGGAGTTCAGCATTCACTTTTATCCTTTTTCCTTTTATAATGGACTAAGCATACACCCCCCCCTCATCTTTTCCTGCCTTATCAGTATTACCCCCTCTTTTTCCTGTATCTTTGTTCTCTCTCATTTTCAATCATCTCAATCAGTGTATGTGTGTGCTTAAATTTTTTCCTGTTTAAAATAATCCATGAACTCCACATGCCTGACCCCCACCAGTTACTTTCTTACTCTTCCCTCATTTGTTCTTAGACTTATTTAAAGACTAATATATGCTTACTGGAAAGAAATGAGGAGCCAAAAAAGCTTTAAGACAGAGAAAATGATTAGCAGAAAATAGTAAGTTCTTCCTTGTCAACAATTACTTTAATGTGAATGAATTAAGCTTCCCACTCAAAAGGCAGATTGACAGAATGCATTAGAAAACACATTATTTGTTTTTTTAAATAAAAAACCTCTTCCATTCACTGTATATCCCACCCACGTTGCACTCTAATCTGACGTCCAACCTCACTACTGTACTAAACTGCTCCTCTCAGAGGCATCAATGAGCTCTCAGCTCTAGCACGACCTCACTCTCTTAGCTTTTTCCTAGTATTTTGGTTGTGGCATTTTTCAAAATATTTTGGTATTCTCATCTCCAGACTTCTCATTGTGGCTGATCATAAGACACTTACATTTTAACAATAACTGATATTGCACTCTAAACTCAGCCTTATGAATCTGAACTTCTTAAGATGAATGATGAATTTGTGGAATTGACTTAGCTTATAGTAGGTATATGCATATTGTAATACACAGAAAAATTAATATAACTGTCCTTTTTTGTACACAACAGGAACATAGTATGTATAGTAGTAAGTGGAGGGTATGCATACATTTATTTTAATGTATATTGCCAAATTGGTATTAAAAACATTAACAGCCAGGTTCAGTGGCACATGCCTGGCTTCTCAGGAGGCTGAGGCAGAAGGATTATAAGTCCAGGTCAGCCTCCACAATTCAGTAAGATAAAAGAATTTTAAGAAAGGGCTGCAGATGAAGCTCAGAAAAGCACCTCTGGATTCAGTCTCCAGTAGCACAAAAAAAAAACAAAAAACACTTTCAAATGTCTTTGTGATTCAACTTGTATCATTTCTTAGAAATAACTGATTTCATAAACTTATCACTTAAATAAAGAATTGCCATTGATTATTTGAATCAAAGAATGCCTATCAAATTCTAGTATACTAGGATTTAAAAAACATGTCTTTACCTTTTATTAAAAATCTTCAGCTGGGCATAGTGACACATTCCTATAATCCCAGTGGCTCAGGAGGCTGAGGCAGGAATATCAGGAGTTCAAAGCCAGCCTCAGCAACTTAGAGAGACCCTAATCAACTTAATGAGAACCTATCTCAAAATTTTAAAAAAGGAGGGTGGGGGTAGCTGGGAATATGGCTCAGTGATTATAAACGCCCTGGGTTCAATCCCTGGTACCAAAAAAAAAATTTAAAAACTTCATACCATTTTTTGAACTTTTTATCTCAGCCATCATC
This sequence comes from Marmota monax, assembly GCF_021218885.2. Lineage (NCBI taxonomy): Eukaryota > Metazoa > Chordata > Mammalia > Rodentia > Sciuridae > Marmota > Marmota monax. The sequence continues at coordinate 60,733,738 of NW_026693777.1, read as the reverse complement.
ATTTTAAACTAAAAATTTTCTATTATTAATCTTCATCATCCTGCCACTGCTTCTTAATTTAACCGTTCTTTTCAAGTCCAGTTTTTCACCATATCTTAGGTGTGGGTTACATAGCCCAGCTTTGTATAAAGGAGAGGACGTTTTGCTGGCAAGTGAGTATTCCAAACTCCTAATAATCTTTTTTCTTAAACTATACTTGCTTTTCTTTACATTTTTATGCAGTACAAAATAATTCATTAGGATAATTTACTTTTTAGTATTAAAACAGACATAAGAAATTGATATGTGTTTCTAGACTGTTTTCCTAGCCTTAAGTTTTATTAAGTATTACTACAGTAAGGAATGGATTTGAGCCTTTGCTGATTTACAACGGTTTTCTTGGGGAAATACCAGGAAGAAATATAAAATTATTATCATCCCTAATTTTGTATTTTTTGTGCTCATCGACAGTTGGAAAAATATTGATACCTTTATTATTGCTACTTTCAAAACTAGGAGATTTTCTTTAACCCTTTTCCTCATCTTTCCACAAAAGGCTTTTTACTCCTAATTTCAACATAAAAAGCTTTTCTTTTGCACCATATGTGTTTATAAATGAAAAGACTGTTAAAATAGTGTTTTGCATATAATAATATTAAAAAGTTAACATAGTGTTATTTTTATATGAAACATTACAAATAAATTATGTTTTTAAAGAATGTTTGGAAAGTTTACCTAAGAATAAACCCGAAAATTAAAATGCCCTGTGAGCCATTTATGTAGAAATAACCATTATAAACATTTGCCTTTTTAAAAAATTAAATATTCTGTTTACAGACATTTGTAACTGAGTTTTAAACTAACAAGGAGGAAAACGACTTAAAGTAGAAAAGAAATGAAGTTTTAATCCTTTCAACATAAAAAGTAAATCAAACACAGAAGATAACAGGTAGACATGAGTTGGAGGCCAAAAGCATAATTTCCAAATGCTACTTATAAAGAAGCTGCCAAATCAGTAGATAAAAGTATAGGAAACTAACAGTTGGGAATTTTCCCCCCATAGACATGTTAAGTAAAAAGGAGACTGGGTAGTTGACAAAACAAAAGGAGGAAGCTTCAAACTATCAAGTGAAATAAAATATAATGTTGTAAATGTGAATAGAAAAACCCTATCAGATTCTTTTGGTTCGCACTCTGATGAAGATTTTGACAGTACTGCACTTGGAGATGATCTTGATGTGCTGCCATTTCATTCTTTGCTGAATGTAGCCAATTTAAACTGCTAGAATTTCTTGACATTCCTACTCTGGCATATCTGAGTCAGCATCTTGTTGCTGCAGCAGCTTAATTAAATTTGCCAGTTTGTGCCACAAGGACAGACATGTTCTCATATTCAGAGAGACAGCTGTGAAGCAGTATTGTTAAGAGTTGCGGACACAATACTGTTAAGTTTGAATAGCTCTCAAGACATTTTCTAGTGAAAAATCAATTTTCTGTAATACATTTCTCCCAAGATCAGCAGTTAATATTCATTTTGTTAACCTAAAATGTGCTTATTTTTGTATAGTTATTGGAGAAACTTAGTAACTAAGTATGTCTTCTTTCACATGTATTGTTTTTAGAGCCAACCTGAGCATTCTAATTTTATTTTCCAAAAATTTTTCCCCATTAAAAAATCAGTGCTTTTAATTAGCTTTTTATTCATGGTTTGCTCTAAGAGGGTACTTTTGAATATTTTGTTTTATATGGGGGAGGCCTAAATCTTTTTCACAAATTACTATTTTCAAGTTTTGGAATTTTTACCATATTTATTCTAGTATTATAAAGTTGATTTAAAGCAAATCAGTGCTGCTTTTGGATGGGGCTTAACTGATCCTTTGTCTAGACATAGATCTAAATTAATGCTTTGCAACCTGATCAGGCCAAAACCCTCCCACTTTTTTATTGGTGCATTATAGCTGTACATAATAACTTCAACTTTTCATAACAAATGTATGTAAGAAATAAGACACTTCTGTTACCAGCCTGAATGAAATGAATAGCTAATAATTACCCTAGACATAATTTTAAAAAACAATACATCCGAAGTACATGAATATAAAATGAAAGGAACGTTATTTACATTATATATGTATTTTAATAGGTAAATTGCAATGAAATCACTATGTCAGATGATATAATGATGTAATGAGATGCAGTAGTTAAAATTTATGAATAAGATTGGGAGGGCTGGGGTAGGTAGTTCAGTGGTAGAGCACATTTTTAACGTGTGATTCTTGCGTTAAAACAAAACAATAAGATTGTATTTAAGAGAAGTTAGGTAAACTATATCACAAAAGAATGATAAGAGAAAATAGAATATAGTGTTAGGATAACACTTTAAAAACTGTGCAAGACAGTTTTACACATTGTAGGCATCCAGTATTCCTCTCCTCTGAATACCTTTAAACTTCCCCTTTTGTGATAACCCTTCTGTATCTGTATATTTCTCCTTCCTTCCCATTTCCCCTCTTAATCCCTGATTATTATGTCTTTAGAATTCTTCTCAGACCCCTATTTGATACTTTCTGTTTGGAAACCTAGAATATTCATAGCCACTTCGGATTGATATACATATTTACCTTTCTTCTCCATTCATTTGTCTAATCCACTTGATCTTGAGACTCTCGAGAGCCTAGACTGTACTGTATTCAGTGTTTGTTGTATTTTCAATATCTAGCATAGACTTGCACATATAAACATCAATAAATATAAATAAATGGAATGAAGAATGAATCAATATAGACATCCATCTTTCTTATTAGTTTTTCTTCCTCTGTGGATTATTGTTTAATTTGGAGCTAAATTATAAAAATAATGGCTGTCATGGAAATTAGAGTTATAGAGACCAAGAAAATGAAAGTTTTTGGTGGAATTATAAATTCTCTTCTTGAAAATGTTGATTACAATAACTGAGTAGCAAGAATAACGACAGTTATGAACAAGATAAGAAATTTGTAGTCATATGCATTAATTGAGGTGGTATGGTGACCTCTTTAAAAATTGAGAGTAGCACTTTATAAATAAATCTAATAACAGGTTCTCTAGCTATTCACTACTTTTTCTTCTAGTATATTACATTACTTTATGCTAGGATTTTACTTTTGCATAAGGACATTTTCATGGACTTAGACATGTACAAGACTGATAAAGGATTGTACAACTTTCTAAAACTACTTCTGTTTCCTTAAGATATAACTTATAGTTGTTGGAATTTTCTTAATTAATTTATTGCTTGATACTGAACTAAGGGGTGCTTTACCACTGAGCTACATCCCCAAACATTTTAACTTTTTTATTTTGAGACAGTCTTGCTAAATTGCTGAGGGTCTCCCTAAGTTGCTGAGGCTAACCTCAGACTTTCCATCCTCCTGCTTCAACCTCCCAAGTTGCTGGGATAACAGGTGTGTGCCACTGCACTTGGCTCTGTTTAAATTTTGAGATAAGCAAAGGAAACCAGAGAATTTAGAATTGCAGTAAATTTACTAACTTTAAGTTTGTAACCCTATTTTAAACTGGTCTTAGTAGCTTTTTTTCATTATATAACTAATATATGTTACTGGAGAATTTAAACATTAAAAAAGAACTAGCATTGTAATAAAATATAAATACAAATATAATGAGCAAGAATGATTTTCCCTCTTCAATAAAAGGGATAAAACTTCTAAATTGAATAGTGTAATAGTATGTCTCTTCCTCTTCATCAGGTAGTTGAAGGTAAGTATGCAATGTGATTCATTCCTGCAAAATACTTAATCTGTACTAAATGACTAAACATCAAAATGCAGGTGTCAGAGTTAGATAATAATCCAGAATTTACTCTGTTAATCATGCTATATTCTCCCTTATGATTGAGAATCTTGAAATTCCATGATAGTAATCTTCATGTGAAAAGCACATATTTGTAAATTGTATTTTTTTTTTCCAGACGTATAGGGGAAAATTTGAATGCCTCAGCAAGTTCTGTAGAAAATGAGCCGGCAGTTAGTTCAGCAGCTCAAGCAGAGGAAAAAGTTAAAACCGCAGTTGGAATGGTTCTTCTTCCAAAACCAAGAGTTCCTTATCCTCGTTTCTCTCGTTTCTCACAGAGAGAGCAAAGAAGTTATGTGGACTTGTTGGTTAAATATGCAAAGATTTCTACAAATTCAAAGGCTATTGGAATAAATAAAAATGAATACTTGCAGTATTTGGTATGTATTTTATTCTTCAGCTTCACTAAAAGAAAAAAAATTACAAATCAGGAAAAATTTTTATTTTAAATTTTCTTTTATTATTTTAGGTACAGTCATATTTACAAAAATGAAAAAGTAAGACGTTTACTTGGCAGAGCATTGGTGCCTTTTTTGTTGGTCCTTTCATATAGATCAGGCATTCTGAGCATGTCTCTCTCAAATTATAGTAGAACTTTACACACCTTATTGTTTCAGTTTTAAATTATTGCTCAATTATTACTTTAAGTAGTTTCCACATTCTCAATTATATATGTGATGCTATGCTGAACATCTTTTTAGCAAACTCTTCGTTCTTATCTGTGATTGCTTCCTTAAGATGAAATTTTTAAAATAAAATTGTCAGATCAAAGATCATGCATGTTTTCAAAGTGATTTACACATGCACTTGGATAAATTTTTCTGCAACAAGTTTAAGCCACTTTGTACCACTATTGTATGAAAATCTTTTTAAAAACTGCCTTCATTAAGGTAGTACATTACCTTCTTTTGCCTCTAATTGGATATGGGTAAAATGGTGATTTCTTATTTTACCTTAATTTAATTTACATTGATTACTAATGAAAATAAGTATTTTCTATGTGTTTCTCAGCCATTTTTATTTCTTTTTTTTTTTGTATCTTGCCTGTTCATATTGTTTGCTCATTTTTCTATAGGGATGTTTGTCTTTTCTATTTTTAATATATAAAATAAATTAATTCCTAAGCATGTATTATAGTATCAGACATTGGCTTTTCTGTTATTGTGGAGTTTAAGTTTTGGGGATTTCTTTTTTTGTTTGTTTGTTTTTTAGTTTTTGCTGTGTTGAACCTAGAGCCTCACAGATGCTAAGCCCATGCTCTACCATTGAGCTACACCCCATTCCTAGAGTTTATATTAACTTTTATTTGTGGTTTCTGATTTGGATTTGATATGTTAATTGTTCATTAAATTCAAATTATTAGAGCAGTGATTGAGAAGAGATTGCTTTTTAATGAAACTTCTTATTCCAAGACTTATCTGCTTTTTAAAAATTCAGGATATGAAGAAACATGTGAATGAAGAAGTTGCTGAATTCCTAAAGTTTTTACAGAATTCTGCAAAGAAATGTGCACAGGATTATAATATGCTTTCTGATGATGCTCGTCTCTTCACAGAGGTAAAAACAAAATTACATTTATGTAAATTTCTAAGTGGATTACAGTAATAACATTCTAAAAATGTGTGATTATCTAGCAAAAAGCTTAGAGAACTGTCAGTATTTTCAGTTTAGAGAATCAAGTTATATAAAGTTGTATGTAGGTCTTTTATTCATGTGCTGAATAGTAGAAATATTAACATCTCAAAACTGTGTACTGTAGTATATTCATATGTTTGTATCTTTTAATGATCTATCTAGATTATCCTTATCCATGGAGAATACATTCCAAGAACCCCAGTGGGTGCTTGAAGCTGAACATAATACCAAACTCTACATATACTACATTTTTTCTATACATACATACTTATGGTAAAGCTTAATTTTTGAATTAGGTACACTAAGAGATTAACAACAATAAACAATAATAGAACAGAATTATTATAATAATATACTACAATAAAAGTTATGTGAATATGGTCTATCTCAAACTCAAAATATCTGGAAATACTAAGTATTCCGTCATTTAAACTACTTATACAATTGTTCATTTTATTTTGTATATGTAACTTCTCCATTAATTCATGTATTTGGGAATTTTTTTGGAGTATTAAACTTTATTTCTAATAATTCATGCATCTGCTTTTATTGAAATACATTGTTGAAATTTTCATGTGGCTATATTTGATGGTTTCTTAAGTAGCATAAAAAATGTCTTTAATTTTTAATTTTAATAAGATTGCTAATTTTAGTATTATTAAAATCAGTGTTTTAGGAAACTAGGTTAAAAATTTGTTTGAAAAATAAAATTAAATCAAGGAATATACAATGTGCAGATTGGTAAAAGTCTGATTAACAAAACAAATCTAACTTTTATGATTAAATAATTATATAATCACATGTAACTAAAACATTACTGTTGCAGTGTTAATGAAGTATGATACAAATGAATTTTTCTTGATTTTTATTTCCTAGCAAGTTTTAAGAGCTTGCATTGAACAAGTAAAAAAGTATCCAGAATTTTATACCCTCCATGAAGTTACCAGCTTACTGGGATTCTTCCCGTTCAGAATAGAGATGGGATTAAAGTTAGAAAAAACTCTTCTAGTATTGGTAAGGTTTATCATATGAAAGTATAAGCCTTTTTGGTCTGAAACATCATCTGTATTTCCTGTATTTATTGTATTATTTAAATTTGAATGATAAAGAGATAACTTTTTGAATATATAATACCAACCTGTGTCCCATTCTTTTTAGTTCATGGATACTAATTCTTGATGTTTTAAAAAATATCACTACTAACTTTCTTTCTTTCTTTTCTTACTTCCCGTCTTCCTTAATGTTCCTAAATACAAGGAGGAAGCCCTTATTCTTTAAAGGGAATTTACTCACAAACATACTAGAAATATATGTGAAGAAGATATTTGGGTTCCACTATTGCTTTTTATGATTTGTGCTTCATAAAAAGAGAAGATGGAATTTAAAGTGTCAGGGAAATTTCATGAAACCCTTCTTTTGAACCTTTAAAAAAAATTGGGGATGGTTTAGAGAAAACATTAGGGAATATCTTGGCTTAAAGAGTTTCCACATTTGCATTTAGTAGAATAATGAATTTTCAGTTAAGAGTTTTCATGATGAAGGATATTTAGGGGAAAAATACATCAGGATTTTTGCAATAATATTTTCATTTTGGGCTTCTTTAGGGCAATGTAAAATTTGTGAAAACAGTATTTCCCTCAATGCCTGCAAAGTTGCAGCTCTCAAAAGATAACATGTCTTCCATTGAAACACCAGAACAAAGAGCTGAAGCTATGCACTATGTAAGTAGCCAGGTGGCTTTGGATCTCAGTAATCTGTATCTCACAAAATACATATAATTTGGTTGATCTGAAGTTCCCTTTATTGCTTCCTCCCTTCTTTTCATTGCTTTGTCAAATTGTCAATGAATATAACCAATTAACAAGTTATGTGTTTTTTTCAGGATATTAGTAAGGATCCAAATGCAGAGAAGCTTGTTTCAAGATATCATCCTCAGATAGCTCTAACTAGTCAATCATTATTCACTTTGTTAAATAATCATGGACCAAGCTATAAGGAACAGTGGGAAATTCCAGTGTGTATTCAAGTTATACCTGTTGCAGGTTTGTGATTTGCTATGTCAGATAATGCTCTCAAAAGGATATTGGAACCATTCCATTTCAATTGTTCAAACATAGGTGGTCATTTGTCAAATACAAAAGACTTGGTTTAGGGAAAATGTCAGTTTGACACTTAAACTCTTTTTGTGTGTGGGTGGGTGTGGGTGGATGGTGCTGGGGATTGAACCCAGGGCCTTCTGTATGTGAGGCAGGCACTCTTCCAACTGAGCTGTATCCCCAGTCCTTAACACTTAAACTCAGTAGAACTTTTTTCAAATATGAAGCTACTAAAGAAGTGACTAGTATTAAGTCTACAGTACCTGTAGTCTTGTTAAGGGGTGAAAGATAGAAAAGTAATCATAACTTAGGTTGCCAGAAATACATGAAATGGTGAAGTACTTCTGTCTTTTATTTAAATGAAGGAATGCTATACTTCTTTACACAACTTCAAATAGTTTAATTTCCAGGATTTATTTACTTATCCATTATTGAAAATCAGACTTAAAGTAGGTCTATACTAGTTTTTCTTTTAACAATAAAATTAAAATTTTATGTCTATAATATAAATAAATTAAAGACTTTAAATGAAACAAAACTACAAATTAAAATCAAATGTAAGGTATTCTCTGTGGTAAAAATCTCATCACTTTTTGCAAGTTCCTTTAAGAACTGAGTAATAATATTAGAGTACAACATTAAAAACCAGAAAATTATTTTTAAACATGGCTAGAAAAGAGCATGTTTGTCTTGCCAGTTGGGTTTGTCTTTAGGGATTTGAAAAATATTTTCTTTCAAGATTGGCAAATATATGAGTTGTGATTCCTCTCCCCTATGTCTCTTTGTTTATGTATTCTGTTTTGAATAAAGCTACCAGCTACTCTTCACTTCTTTTCTTTTGTTTCTGGTTTAAGGTTCCAAACCAGTTAAAGTAATTTATATTAACTCACCACTTCCCCAGAAGAAAATGACAATGAGAGAAAGAAATCAAATTTTCCATGAAGTTCCATTAAAATTTATGATGTCCAAAACCACATCTGTTCCAGTCTCTGCAGTATTTATGGACAAACCTGAAGAGTGTATATCTGAAATGGAAGTATGTAATACTTTTTTGTTTCCTTAAGAGAATGTACGTTTATCCTTTTGAAGTATTACTTTTATTATGTGTCTCTAAACTTAGTAGCAAAATGGTCATATATATATACATTACATCATATACCATTAATGTGTATAATTCTTATGTTTTCATGTGTCACTTAAAAATAAATTTGAGAAATGGTTGACAAGTATATGAAAAAATGCTCAATATTATTAATCATCGAGAAAATGTAAATTAAAACCCCAATGAGATATTATTATCTTCTTATAGAATGGATATAATAAAAAAGACTAAAAAATGACAAATAGTAGTCAGGATATAGAGAAAGAGGACCTTATATACTGTTTGTGGGAATGTAAATTAGTACAGCCACTACAGAAAAGAGTTTGGAGGTTCTTCAGAAATTTTAGAACTGCCATATGATCCAACAATCATAATTCTGGATATATATTTAAAAGAAACAGTGTATCAAAGAGATCCCTGCACTAACATGTTTCTTGCAGCATTATTCACAGTAGCCAAGATATGGAATCAACCTAAGGGTCCATTAATGGATTTATGATGGTAAAGAAAATATGATATGTAATCACATTAGAAAACTATTCAGCTCTTCAAAACAAACAAAACAAAAAAAGGAAATCCTGTCATTTGTATCAGGATAGATACAAATGGTATCTATCTGGAGATCATAGTGTTAAGTTAAATGAGCCAGGTGCGAAGAAAAACAATGTACAGAAAGACAAAAATTTGATTAGTATTCAAAATAGCTAGAAGAAGAGAATTTTAATGTTTATCACAAAGACATGGTAAATTTTTGAGATGATGGATAACATATATACTTAGTTGATCAGTATACAACATAAATGTACAAAAACATCACACCATACATATCTCATAATAAAAATGAAGTTACTAACTATCACAAAAAAAAAAAAAAGCTTCAAGGAGTTTACACATGTCATGTATCAATTATATGTTGCAGAGCTATAAAACACTTTGTTGTATACCAAAGACTCAATCCAAATAGATTTCAAATTTCCTAGCTAGGTCCTTCATCTAAATAGTTTATTGACTTACAAAGGTGTCACAAATGAGACAAAATGTATTTTTTTTTTACTATATATTTTTTAGTTGTAGCTGGACACAATACCTTTATTTTATTTATTTTTATGTGGTGCTGAGGATTGAACCCAGCACCTCGCACATGCTAGGTGAGCACTCTACTGCTGAGCCACAACCCCAGCCCCTAATTTTTTTTTTTTTTTTTTTAAGAGAAAGGGGGCTCTCATTATGTTGTCCAGGCTGGTGTTCTCAAACTCTTGGGCTCAAGTGATCCTTCCACTTCAGTCTCCCAAATGTTGGGGACTGTAAGTGCATGCCATCAGATCTGGTTTTGATAAATTTTCTTAAAGCTTGTACGTGGAGTTTAATTTTCTTAGTGTAAAAACGTAGTAAATTTTTTATTCAAAATGTTATTGGTTATAAAAATCCCCATTGTTATTGTGTTAATACTAAATAAATATGTGCAGATTTATGTCTATAGATTACAGCCCTCAACCCTGAAGTCCAGGTGAACATGAATGTCTTTGATCTAAATTCCACAGATGTGGAGTAACCCACAAAATAAAGTGTGTGTGTGTGTGTGTGTGTGTGTAATGTGTATGCATATTTGTAAGTGTATAAAATAGTCTTTAAATTCAAACTTAGAGTTGAATTCTCAGTCTAGAAGACTTTAAGTGATTTAACCTCCCTAAACCTCCGTTTTTTTCTTCACATAAAACAAAAGTAGTAGGACCTACTTCACAAGGTTGTTGTGAGGGTCAAGTTTGGTATTTATTTAAGATGCTCAGTGTGCATATACTAAAAACTTAATGATGTTCTCGTCTTGGTAGTGGTTAATATGAGATTTTAATTGGCCTCATTCCTATTCAAGAATTTTAAGTGTGAAAGGGAACAGATGAATTTAATTTGATTGGTGCAGAAAGTATTTGGTTAGATTGTTAATCTTTTTCAGTATACTTAGTAGCTATGTGGCCTTGAGCAAATTATATAATCTGTTTAGTTTGCTCATCTGTAAGACGAGTATGATATTACGTAGCTCTTTGGGTAGTTTGGGTTTAAAGCAGTTAATTCATATAAAGTATTAGATTGACAGTTGACACTGCGTATATTAGCTTTTATTCAGTGTGTTTTAAAGTATTTTATCTATGATTATTCTGTTTCTAGAAAACTTCATTAATTCAGTCTACAAGTAGTTATTGAATAAATGCTGTTCTATGCACTGAGGATACAGCAGTAAATGAGAACAAAGTCTCTTCTCAGAGCTTACATTAGTAGCAGAGATTCTAATAAGAAGCAACAAAGCAGATAGTGATATGCTATAAAGAAAAATAGAATAGGTTAAAGGGAGATAGGTGGATAGGGGCAAGACTGTTTTACATTCATGACCAAGAAGGCCTGAGAACAAGCCATATGAATAGAAACTTGAATAAAGTGAAGAAGAAACAAAATTTTAAAGTCAAATATGAAAATGTCTTTCTTACATTTAAGAGATCACACGATTTTAAGTATATTGGCCTTTTGCTTTTTATATATTTTAAGTTTTTTTCTGTTTGTTTTTGGCCTAATACTTTTTATGATGTATAGTATCACAAAGCACAGCACTTCCAGTTTTCTTATGTTTTATTCTTTTACATTTACTTTTGAATATCTACCTAAAACTTATATTGGTATGAGGTGAATGTCAAGAGGTAGCAAGTGCTATAAAGAAATGTGAAGTAGGTTAAAAGGGATAAAAAGTAACAGTGTGACTTCTTTAAGTAATGATAGATCAGGTAATGTGGATCTTCCCATTACATAAGACAACTAACTATAAGAGCCAGACTAAATATAAAACTTCCTCTCTTAGAAGCATCAAAGAACTACTAATAAGATAGTGAGGAATTATAGCCAGGGCTGAAATAACAGAGAAGAAAGGAATATAGGAGGTGTAAGCCTGTCACTTAGGGTCATTTTTGCCCTGGATTGTATTTGCCAATTCCAAAGTGGCAACCAAGAAATGAGCTGTGCTGTTGGCAGCATCACAGAATTAGGGGATTACAAGTCAGAATTCACTTTTCCACCAAAGGCTTAGATACCACAGGAGAAAAGGTAAACCAGAAGTAAATGAGCTTTCTCAGAGATTTGTAGCCTTTCAGGCCCCATATTTGGAGTAAGATGCTTCTGGATTGCTAATGTCTCCACTATACTTCTAGCAAAATGAAATCAAAATAATTGTTAGAAGAAGGTACTGTTATATGGATCCTCAAATTATGATACTTCTAATTTTTAACGTCTGCTCTTCTAATTTTTGTTGCTTTCTAAGTATTCTGTAATTATTTTTATTTCTCTTTTTATCCAATAGTTTGGAGTGCTTTTTAATTTGCAAGTGCTTGGGTTTATTGTTTAAAATTTTCTTAATGAATTTCTATTTTCACTTAAGAGACAGGGTATCATTGACCAAGTACACTTGTGTTTCTGTCGAAATTTTTTCTATTTTTATTTTTGACTATATATTTTAACCTCATATTTGGTATGTCACAAATTCATGACCATTATCTATTCTCACATGGATATCATCTTTTTTCAACACAGCATTCTTCCTTTTTCTAATGCTTTTTTCATTGAATTCTGCTATGTCTAACAGTAACATTGTTATTCCTCCTGTTTTTATTTCTTAATGTCATGTCCATTTGTTTTGTTTCAAACTTTTTGTGGTGGAATGTCTAATGTAAACAGCATATAGTTTAATTTTACTTTTTTACTAAATTTGGAACTTTTTTGTTTTACTAAGAGCTACCATTTATTTGAAGGCTACCTACTCTGTGTCAGGCACTATGCAAGGAAACTTTTTATATATAGTTTCTCATTTAATCTTTGGAATAAATCTGAGAAGTAACCCTCTTATTCCTATTTTAGAAATGAGGAATTTGAGGTTAGAGAGGTTAGTTAACTTCCCTTACTATTTTATTTTCCTTACTATTTGATTGTTGTTAGAATCTTTCTCTCAAATCTTAAACTGAAAGGTTAGTAGTATTCATATCTTATAACCAAATTTCCATAGTATTTATCTAATGTTTTCTGCCACATCGAAGAGAGCTATTCTGATGCTTTCTGTCTACTTTGGAAGGAGACATTTTATTCCTGAATAAACTAAAGCTGTGTGTGGTTCTTTTTATTTTTAAGAGCGAGAGAGGAGAGAATTTTTTAATATTTTATTTTTTATTTTCGGTGGACACAACATCTTTATTTTTATGTGGTGCTGAGGATCAAACCCAGTGCCCCGCGCATGCCAGGCGAGCACTTTACTGTTTGAGCCACATCCCCAACCCTGCGTGTGGTTCTTAAGTGACTAGAATAGTACATAAAGAACCATGAACTCAGTGACTTCATGTCCCAGATAACAGTACCACCCTGTCCATTTTTGCCCCATCTTACATTACTCGAAAATTGTTTTCACTGAGTAGGTGTGGAAAGAAAGCTACTGGGTGATGTTAGGAATGCACTAGAGGTAGCAACATTTCTCTGGTTATGTTAGAAAATAGCTTCCTCACAGCAGCAAATAGGCTTTCCTACAGTTCAGCTAAGTCCAGGTGTCTGCAAGAGTGAACAAGTGGGCATAAATGAAAACCTGTCTTCCTGTTTGATCCTGCATTTCTTCTTGGTGATCATCTTTTTTTTTCTTTTTGATTAGTGTAAAATCCTCTTGAGATGCAGTACTTCACAATTCACTGTTTTCTGTGCTGTTAAAATTTAGCAAATTGTTTTCCTGAACATTTCAATGGGAAAGTCAGGCTAAATAGTGATTGTAGTTTGTTGTCATCTTAAGCAAGAATCATTTAGAAACATTAGACTTTTCTTTCTACTTTTAAAAATACAACTATATATCTGAGGGATAGGGACATTAAGAAATAGGTGAAGCATGCTGTAAAATTTTTACTAATAAGTTACCAATATATTTTCTTCTAAGACATCCAGTGAAGTTAATGAGTGCCGAAAAGTTGAGACTCTTGAAAATTTGGATCTGGATTTTGATGATGATGTCACAGAACTTGAAACTTTTGGAGTAACTACTACCAAACCATCAAAGTCACCAAGTCCAGCAAGTACTTCCACGGTACCCATCCTGACTGATTCCACAGCCCCCAAAGCAGCAGCTACACCTGTAGCACCATCTGCACCAGACATTTCTGCTAATTCTAGAAGTTTAACTCAGATTCTAATGGAACAATTGCAGAAGGAGAAACAACTGGTCACTGGTATGGAAAGTGGCCCTGAAGAATGCAAAAATAAAGATGATCAGGGATGTGTACCATGTGGTGAAACGGTAACCAGTTCTGACAAGTCTTTGATGCAAGATAATGACTTGAAAACATCTAATGCCTTACAGTTTGAAAATTCCAAGGAAATTGAAAACTCTAATGAAAATGATATGACTACAGATACAGTATATCCCAAAGATGAAAGACTGAATGTTCTAGATAACATAGACAATTCAAAGGAAAAGTCTTCTACATCAGAAACAACTAAAACTGAAAAAGTAATTCCTTGCAGTAGTGATACAGATGAGGACTGTTTAATCATTGATACACAGTGTGAAAATAATAGTGATGAAAAAATAGCTGTTGTGGGTTCTAGTTTAGGTTCTAGACCAGCGAGTCCAAATTCTTCTTCAGAACAAGTTTGTGTAGGAAACCAGACTACTACTACTACCACTTGTAATTCTGAAGAGTCATGTGTTTTAAAAAAACCTATCAAACGGGTATATAAAAAATTTGATCCAGTTGGAGAAATTTTAAAAATGCAGGATGAGCTCTTAAAGCCCATTTCCAGAAAAGTACCTGAATTGCCCTTAATGAATTTAGAAAATTCTAAACAACCACCTTTTTCTGAGCAACCCTGTGCTCCTTCAGATGCCTCCAGTTGGCCAAAATCTGGATGGTCTTCTGCATTTCAGAAGCCAAAAGGACGTAAGTAAATATTTACAAAGAACTTATACTATTTTATCTCTTCCTTTTTTAACTTTTTCTCCTTCATTCTTTCAGAGTCTCTATTATGGCCTGTGCTGTAATCTTTACCTAGTCATTGATACTGAATCTTATAGTTTCCTGATCAGTATTTCAGTTTCCTGAATATCCTCTCTAGATATGTACCAGAGGTTTATGGATTTTATAACTTAATGTTTATCCACTGTGTAAAGTGGCTGCTAAGCTATAGGTAATGTGGTTTAGCAAACTGAAGAAGAGGAAATGCACCAATTATAAACATTGATCAGACCAATATTTGTATTTGTGTTAGACTATAGTTTGTTACTTTTGAATTTTGTGAAATAAAAGTAAATCTCTTCCCCAGCTCTGCCTAGAATAGGCGTAACGTTACTTTTTAAAAGTTTTTTTCTTTTAATCTGATGTACTGTCTCACTAATTTATACTTTGCCTAAAGTTAATGAAGGTAATACTAGAAGGAAGAGAACTGGACTGGAGTTGTAACTCAGTGGTAGGGCATTTATCTAACATGTATGAGGCCCTAGGTTTTATTCCCAGCACTGGGGGAAAAAAAGAGAGAGAGAGAGAGAGAGAACTTTAAAGCTTTAATTTCAGCTAGATTTGTAACAGTTCCAGTAAATAGAAATGGTAATAGTGTGAGCATCAATTAGGTGGAGGAAGTAGAAAGTAAAGTTGGTAAAAGCTTAAAAAATAGTTAACTGAATTGTTGTGTACTGAATTATGATGAATAAAGGGCTAATGTATTTTAAAATAAAAAATGAGAAATATTATTTTTAAAGGATTGCCATATGAACTTCAGGACTATGTTGAAGATACATCGGAATATCTTGCTCCTCAAGAAGGAAATTTTGTTTATAAGTTGTTTAGCCTGCAAGACCTCTTATTACTTGTGCGTTGCAGTGTCCAGAGAATAGAGACAAGACCACGTTCTAAAAAACGGAAGAAAATCAGAAGAGTAAGTTGTTATTGGGGGATAAAAATGGGATAGCAAAGGTATATCAACAGCAAATATTTAAAATACCATTGATATGAAGTTTAATTTTAAATTGTTTATCATTCTTATAGTGTTTTTTAGTAAAATATTGAGATCAATTTTAATAAGCAAAAGTGTTTAATTATACATAATAGTCATTAATACCAGTAACATCCTTACATAGACCATACCAACTTATGAAAAGCTTCACCATCATAGATTTGACCTAGATTGGCACATTTATTCCTGTTTTCTATGTGAATTTGGATTTCTGTGATGACATACAAGCCCCCCCCCCTTTTTTTATTGCGCATGACAATACAATGATCTTGACATATCATACATTTGAATCAAATGGGGTATTGGAACTTTTCTTGATTTATTTGAAAGTACAAGTTTTGATAGATAGGCTTTCACACACATTTGAAGCGTTTCCAGGATTGTTAGAAGACCAAATCTCTTTTCGCTGTTTGGGGATTTGGTATCAATATTTTCTTCAGTTTAAGAAATTTTTGATAATTGCTTCTTTTAATCAAAAGGCTTCTCTATTTGATATTTGAAGTTCTGTTTCAGACTAGATAGCATATTTTTGTGTGATTATTGAATGAATTCTGGTAAGTAAAGAGAAGCTTCTATATTATAATTGATTATGTAAGAAGTATTAAAGTATTTTGCCTTTTTTTTTTATTTTTATTGTTGGTTGTTCAAAACATTACATAGTTCTTGATATATCATATTTCACACTTTGATTCAAGTGGGTTATGAACTCCCATTTTTACCCCGTATACAGATTGCAGAATTACATCAGTTACACATCCATTGATTTACCTATTGCCATACTAGTGTCTGTTGTATTCTGCTGCCTTTCCTATCCTCTACTATCCCCCCTCCCCTCCCCTCTTCTCTCTCTACCCCCTCTACTGTCATTCATTTCTCCCCCTTGTATTATTTTTCCCTTTCCCCTCACTTCCTCTTGTATGTAATTTTGCATAACCCTGAGGGTCTCCTTCCATTTCCATGCAATTTCCCTTCTCTCTCCCTTTCCCTCCCACCTCTCATCCCTGTTTAATGTTAATCTTCTTCTCATGCTCTCTGTCCCTGCTCTGTTCTTAGTTACTCTCCTTATATCAAAGAAGACATTTGGCATTTGTTTTTTAGGGATTGGCTAGCTTCACTTAGCATAATCTGCTCTAATGCCATCCATTTCCCTGCAAATTCTATGATTTTGTCATTTTTTAATGCAGAGTAATACTCCATTGTGTATAAATGCCACATTTTTTTTATCCATTCGTCTATTGAAGGGCATCTAGGTTGGTTCCACAGTCTTGCTATTGTGAATTGTGCTGCTATGAACATCGATGTAGCAGTGTCCCTGTAGCATGCTCTTTTTAGGTCTTTAGGGAATAGACCAAGAAGGGGAATAGCTGGGTCAAATGGTGGCTCCATTCCCAGCTTTCCAAGAAATCTCCATACTGCTTTCCAAATTGGCTGCACCAATTTGCAGTCCCACCAGCAATGTACAAGTGTACCCTTTTCCCCACATCCTTGCCAGCACTTGTTGTTGTTTGACTTCCTAATGGCTGCCAATCTTACTGGAGTGAGATGGTATCTTAGGGTGGTTTTGATTTGCATTTCTCTGACAGCTAGAGATGGTGAGCATTTTTTCATGTACTTGTTGATTGACTGTATGTCCTCCTCTGAGAAGTGTCTGTTCAGGTCCTTGGCCCATTTGTTGATTGGGTTGTTTGTTCTCTTATTGTCTAATTTTTTGAGTTCTTTGTATACTCTGGATATTAGGGCTCTATCTGAAGTGTGAGGAGTAAAGATTTGTTCCCAGGGTGTAGGCTCCCTATTTACCTCTCTTATTGTTTCTTTTGCTGAGAAAAAACTTTTTAGTTTGAGTAAGTCCCATTTGTTGATTCTAGTTATTAACTTTTGTGCTATGGGTGTCCTATTGAGGAATTTGGAGCCCGACCCATTGGAATGTAGACCGTAGCCAAATTTTTCTTCTGTCAGACGGCGTGTCTCTGATTTGATATCAAGCTCCTTGATCCATTTTGAGTTAACTTTTGTGCATGACAAGAGAAAGGGATTCAGTTTCATTTTGTTGCATATGGATTTCCAGTTTTCCCAGCACCATTTGTTGAAGATGCTATCCTTCCTCCATTGCATGCTTTTAGCCCCTTTATCAAATATAAGATAGTTGTAGTTTTGTGGATTGGTTTCTGTGTCCTCTATTCTGTACCATTGGTCCACCTGCCTGTTTTGGTACCAGGACCATGCTGTTTTTGTTACTATTGCTCTGTAGTATAGTTTGAAGTCTGGTATCGCTATACCGCCTGATTCACACTTCCTGCTTAGCATTGTTTTTGCTATTCTGGGTCTTTTATTTTTCCATATGAATTTCATGATTGCTTTCTCTATTTCTACAAGAAATGCCGTTGGGATTTTGATTGGCATTGCATTAAACCTATAGAGAACTTTTGGTAATATCGCCATTTTGATGATGTTAGTTCTGCCTATCCATGAACAGGGTATATTTTTCCATCCTCTAAGATCTTCTTCTATTTCTCTCTTTAGGGTTCTGTAGTTTTCATTGTATAAGTCTTTCACCTCTTTTGTTAGGTTGATTCCCAATTATTTTATTTTTTGGGGGGATATTGTGAATGGAGTGGTTGTCCTCATTTCCATTTCAGAGGATTTGTCACTGATATACAGGAATGCCTTTGATTTATGTGTGTTGATTTTATATCCTGCCACTTTGCTGAATTCATTTATTAGCTCTAATAGTTTCTTTGTAGACCCTTTTGGGTCTGCTAGGTATAGAATCATGTCACCTGCAAATAGTGATAATTTAAGTTCTTCTTTTCCTATTTTTATGCCTTTAATTTCTTTCGTCTGTCTAATTGCTCTGGCCAGTGTTTCGAGAACTATGTTGAACAGAAGTGGTGAGAGAGGGCATCCCTGTCTTGTTCCAGATTTTAGAGGGAATGCCTTCAATTTTTCTCCATTCAGAATGATGCTAGCCTGAGGCTTAGCATAGATAGCTTTTACAATATTGAGATATGTTCCTGTTATCCCTAGTTTTTCTAGAGTTTTGAACATAAAGGGATGCTGTACTTTGTCGAATGCTTTTTCTGCATCTATCGAGATGATCATATGGTTCTTATCTTTAAGTCTATTGATGTGGTGAATAACATTTATTGATTTCCATATATTGAACCAGCCTTGCATCCCAGGGATGAATCCTACTTGATCGTGGTGCACAATTTTTTTGATATGTTTTTGTATCTGATTCGCCAGAATTTTATTGAGGATTTTTGCATCTAGATTCATTAGAGATATTGGTCTGTAGTTTTCTTTCTTTGAATTGTCTTTGTCTGGTTTAGGAATCAGGGTGATGTTGGCCTCGTAGAATGAATTTGGAAGTTCTCCCTCTTTTTCTATATCCTGGAATAGCTTGAAAAGTATTGGTATTAGTTCTTCTTTAAAGATTTTGTAAAACTCTGCTGTATACCCATCCGGTCCTGGGCTTTTCTTAATTGGTAGTCTTTTGATGGTTTCTTGTATTTCCTCAATTGTTATTGGTATGTTTAGGTTGTCTATATCCTTCTGACTCAATCTGGGTAGATCATATGACTTAAGAAATTTATCGATGCCTTCACTATCTTCTATTTTATTGGAGTATGAGGATTCAAAATAATTTCTAATTATCTTCTGTATTTCTGAAGTGTCTGTTGTGATATTGCCTTTTTCATCCCATATGCTGGTAATTTGAGTTCTCTCTCTTCTTCTCTTTGTGAGCATGGCTAAGGGTCTGTCGATCTTATTTATTTTTTCAAAGAACCTACTTTTAGTTTTGTCAATTTTTTCAATTGTTTCTTTTGTTTCGATTTCATTAATTTCAGCTCTGATTTTAATTTCTTGCCTTCTACTTCTTTTGCTGTTGTTTTGCTCTTCTTTTTCTAGGATTTTGAGATGAAGTGTGAGATCATTTATTTGTTGGTTTTTCCTTTTTTTAAGGAATGAACTCCAGGCAGTGAATTTTCCTCTTAGCACTGCTTTCATTGTGTCCCATAGATTCCAATATGTTGTGTTTGTGTTTTCATTTATCTCTAAGAATTTTTTAATTTCCTCCTTGATGTCTCCTATAACCCGTTGATCATTCAGTAACCTATTGTTCATTCTCCAAGTGATGCATGATTTTTCCTTTCTTCTTTTATCGTTGATTTCCAGTTTCATTCCATTATGATCAGATAAGATGCATGGTATTATCTCTACTCCTTTATAATGTCTAAGAGTTGCCCTGTGACATAATATATGATCTATTTTTGAGAAGGATCCATGTGCTGCTGAGAAAAGAATGTAACTGCTTGATGTTGGGTGGTATATTCTATATATGTGATTTAAGTCTAGGTTATTAATTGTATTATTGAATTCTATAGTTTCTTTATTCAACTTTTGTTTGGAAGATCTGTCCAGTGGTGAGAGAGGTGTGTTGAAGTCTCCCATAATTATTGTATGGTGGTCTATTAGACTCTTGAACTTGAGAAGAGTTTGTTTGATGAACATAGCTGCACCATTGTTTGGAGCATATATATTTATGATATGTCTTATTGGTGTATGGTTCCCTTGAGCAGTATGTAGTGTCCCTCTTTATCCCTTTTGATTAATTTTGGCTTGAAATCTATTTTATTTGATATGAGTATGGACACTCCTGCTTGTTTCCGAAGTCCATATGAGTGATATGATTTTTCCCAACCTTTCACCTTCAGTCTATGTATGTCTTTTCCTATCAAATGCATCTCCTGTAGGCAGCATATTGTTGGATCTTTTTTTTTGATCCATTCTACTAGCCTGTGTCTCTTAATTGGTGAGTTTAAGCCATTAACATTTAGGGTTATTATTGAGATATGGATTGTTCTTCCAGCCATATTTGTTTATTTATGTTACTTAACATGGTTTGTTTTTCCTCTTTGATTATTTTTTCCCTTTACTGTACTACCTCCCACTGTTGGTTTTCATTGTTATTTTCCATTTCCTCTTCCTGTAATGTTTTCCCGAGGATGTTTTGAAGAGATGGTTTTCTAGCTGCAAATTCTTTTAGCTTTTGTTTATCATGGAAGGTTTTAATTTCATCTTCCATCCTGAAGCTTAATTTCGCTGGATACACAATTCTTGGTTGGAACCCATTTTCTTTCAGCGTTTGAAATATGTTGTTCCAGGATCTTCTAGCTTTCAGAGTCTGTGTTGAAAGATCAGCTGTTATCCTGACTGGTTTACCCCTAAATGTAATCTGCTTCCTTTCTCTTGAAGCTTTTAAAATTCTCTCCTTATTCTGTATGTTGGGCATCTTCATTATAATGTGTCTAGGTGTGGATCTCTTATGATTTTGCTCATTCGGCGTCCTGTAGGCTTCTAGGATTTGGGATTCTATCTCATTCTTCAAGTCTGGGAAGTTTTCTCGTATTATTTCGTTGAACAGATTGCTCATTCCTTTAGTTTGGACCTCTATACCTTCCTGTATCCCAATGACTCTTAAGTTTGGTCTCTTTATGTTATCCCATATTTCTTGGATGTTCTGCTCATGGTTTCTTAAGAATCTCGCTGAGCTGTCTATGTTCTTTTGAAGTTGAAATACTTTGTCTTCATTGTCTGATGTTCTATCTTCTAAGTGTTCTACTCTGCTGGTAGTATTCTCATTTGAGTTTTTAAGTTAGTTTATTGCTTCCTGCATTTCTAGGATTTTTGTTTGTTTTTTATAACCTCTATCTCCCTGTTTAGTTGATCTGTTGCTTCTTGGATTTGTTTATGTAATTCATTGTCGAAGTGATCTTTCATTGTCTGATTTTGCTGTCTAATGTCTTCCTTGAGACTCCAGATCATCTGAAGCATGTAAATCCTGAATTCTTTATCTGACATTCCATCTGCTGCAGCTATTACCTCTTCTAAAGTTGAGTTGACCTGCATTTCTTGTGGTCCTTTCTTTCCTTGTCTTTTCATACTGCTCGCATTTCTTTCTGCTTGGTGAAACTGTTGTGTTATTGAATTTTCCCCCTGTATATTTATATTGCTCTTGTATAGTTGCAAAGTGTCCCTTGCAGGGGCGGGCGGCGGCTGTGCTCCTCCTCCAGTTGGGGTGATCTGTTTATCACGCCGGCAGGCCGCTGGGCCCCTTCTCCAGGTCGCGTGGTCTGCCTACCTTGCGGGCAACGGCTGGGCCCCTCCTCCAATAGGGGTGATCTGTCTACCACGCTGGCGGGCCACTGGGCCTGTTCTCCAGGTTGCAGGTTTGCCTACCTTGCAGGCGCGGGCGGCAGCTGTGCCCCTCCTCCAATTGGGGTGGTGTGTCTACCACACCAGCGGGCCGCCGGACCTGTGCTGTAGGTCGGTCGCAGGTCTGCCTGCCTTGCGGGCGCCTGCGGCGGCTCTGCTCTGCTCCTACTCCAATTGGGGTGACGTGTCCACCACGCCGGCGGGCCGCTGGGCCTGTTCCGAGCGTGGGAGGCGGCTCTGCTCCGCCCCTCCTCCAATTGGGGTGACGTGTCTACCACACCAGCGGGCCGCTGGGCCTGTGCCGGGCGCGGGCGGCGGCTCTGCTCTCGCCTTTCTTTTTTCTTAAAAAATTTTTTCCATTGTGTTTATTTGTCACATACTTTTTTTTTTTTTTTTTTAATTTTCGTGTCTTGCTATCTAAACCAGCACCAATAAAAATCATTGTTGACCACTTTAGGGTGTCAATGTGTTTTGGAATAGTGATCAGATGAATAAAGAATAGTGATATTTTCCAGTACTGATCCTGGTAGAGTACTCCCTGACTTTAAAGAATAACTAAAGGAAAAGAAGTGCTAAAAACGTGAAATTTTACAGACCAATGATTTTGAATTACATGTATCTAGGAATGCTTTTTTCTTTCTCAGAGGTGAGTGCTAGGGATTGAACCCAGGGCCTCACCCATTTTAGTCAAATGCTCTACCATTGAGCTACATCCCTAACCCCTGGAAAGTGTTTATAAAGGAAAAATCAAGGAATAACAAATTCTATAGGTGTTCTGGTAGCCTTCTCTCAGATAAATGCCGATAATCTCTGAATTAAGAAATTTTACTTTGTTATTTTTCTTGTCTCATTTGTAGTTAGCTGGGATGAATTTAATAAGTATAAACTTGAACACTTGTGGTATCAGTGCTATGGATTGTATTTTCAAAGCATAATTCTATAATTCTTACTTTCTGTCTCTTATTTATTTTGGGACTACCCTTACTTCTTTTACTTCCTACCCTCTGAACCCATACCACTTTATTTTTTGTTTTGTTTTGGGCTTTTTGGTTATAGTGATAGAACCCCGGGGCACTTTACCACTTGCCGTATCTCCAGCCCTTTTTTATATTTTATTTTTAGAGGCAGAGTCTTGCTGAGTTGCTTAGGGCCTCGCTCAGTTGTTAAGGCTGGCTTTGAACTTGCAATCCTCCTGCCTCTGACTCCCAAGTTGCTAGGATTACAGTCTTGTACCACCCTGCCCAGCTAGCACTTTGTATTTCTCTTTTAGCCTATAGCACTTAGAAATTATTGATGGCTAGTATCTCTTAGGTTAAGAATAGCTTAGGGAAATTTTGGATATTAACTTACTTCTTTAAACAGTACAAGTTGGCAAGAACTTTATCATTCACTGGACTCAAGTGAAATTGATAAATGTCCAGACATAACCTTATAGGAGAAGATTTATCCTTCATCAAAATGGTGTCAAAACAATTGAGCCCCAAAAGAATGTCTGGATAGAAATCTCATATTTCTGGGCTGGGGTTGTGGCTCAGTGGTAGATTGCTCGCCTAGCATGCACGAGGCACTGGGTTTGATCCTCAGCACCACATAAATATAAAATAAAGATATTGTGTCCACCTAAAACTTAAAAATAAATAAATATTTTTAAAAAAGAAATCTCATATTTCTGATTGTGTCAAACCGAGAAAAATTTTAAAATTTTCAATGAATGCTTATCACACCTGTATGTGATGTTCACTACACATGGTTTAAATCCCAGAGTTGAATGTCTGCTCCTTGGAATCATGTCCCATTCATCTTTGTTTTTCTTAAATGTTCTATGCCATAGGAACTCAATAAATAATTCTGAAAAAATGAGAAAAATTGAGGAAATGGGAGAACAGGAACATTGTTAAAGAAGGGTACTTTGGAGAAAGTTGAGGCACTAGTGTGAAATTTTTCTTTTTTTTTTGGTACTGGAGATTCACTGAGTCATATCCCCAGCCCTTTTAATATTTTACTTTTGAGACAGAGTCTCGCTAAATTGCTGAGGCTGGCTTTGAACTTATGGTCCTCCTGTCTCAGCATCCTGAGTTGCTGGGATTATAGGCCTGTGCCACTGTGCCCAGCAAAAAATATTTTTAATGCTACTATTTAAGTAGGTAAGGATACATTCTCTTAAATATTTCTATCTTAAAACCAGCTTAAAGCTTAAAAATACTTAGAAGCTTCTTTAACCTCTGCTGTTCAAGAACCTCACCTTGCCAGGTATAGTGGGACATACCTATAATCCCAGCTACTCAGAGGGCAGGGGCCTGAGGCACAAGGATAACAAATTCAAGTCCACCCTGAGCAATTTAGCAAAACCCTATCTCCAAAGAGCTGAGGTTTGTAGCTTATGATTGTTAGCATGTCGATTGCCCTGAGTTCAATCCCCAGTACTACCAAAAAAGAAAAGGAAAAAGAAAGAAACTAATACATCTCTCCTTTATTTTCCTCTGATACTTCAGTTCTGTTATCATGGTTGAGATTTTAATTCCCAGTATCACTTACACTTCCTCATCAAAACTCTGCTTAACAAGAGCTGCATTTTAGAGAACCTAAAACAGCAGCCAGTTTCAAGTGATGAAACAAAGAGGCTAATTTGGATCTTAAGATAAAACTGAAATTCACTGAGTTCTGTGCATAATTATGAAATCCAGACTGAGTAACTCTGGATAATTTGACATTATCTGTTATTGTCTGTCACAGTTAACCACATATCCTAAGTGCTATGTTGAAAAATGATTAAAAATTTCAGATTCAGTTATTTAAAATTTATATAGGCATTGTAGAACCAGAGTAATGGTTTTATTTGTTTGTTTATTTAAATATTTTGGCACCGGGGACTGAACCCAGGGGCACTTAACCACTGAGCTTCATCCCTTTTTATTTTTTATTTTGAGACAGGGTCTTGTTAAGTTGCATAGGGCTTCACTAAGTTGCTGAGGCTGTCTTTGAACTTGTAATTATCCTGCCTTAGCCTCCTAAGTCACTGGGATTATAGGCATGATCCACTTCACCAAGCAGAAAAAGGGATCTTGAAGGTGCTAAATATTGAGGAAAATAAAAGATAATTAATAGTTTTGATGAAAAGCTACTAGCTATGGAATATCGATTTAGAAATATATGTAAAGATTTAAGAGGTTTATGTGAAAAACAGGAAGACAGAACCAAGAAAAGCTTTCACTTGGGGGAGAACAGAATAGGAGCCACCTATCACATGGGAAGGGAAATAATGAATTTAGTTTTTATAGTACAGGAATCTTGATTTTAAATTTTCACTTGGGTTGCTAAGGAAAGATAAAATATTCAGGCCTTCCTTTCCCATGGCTTCCTGGAGATGGCAGTAGAATACATATAGAAATTAAAACCAAATTTAGTATATAGTTAATGCAAAACCTTGAGTACCAGCCCAGATTCTACATTTTTGAATGATTACCAAGTTATTCATGTGCATATTGACATTTAGGAATCACTACTTTTTAAAGTTTTACAAAATTCAGAGGTAATCATATAAACCATACTGTTTCACATGTTGATAACAAAAATTTTACTGTATTTGAATTGTTCTTATTACTACCATTATGCTAAGTCCACCAAGTTAGTCACTTCTTGACTAACTTGCAACATGGCTCAATTCAGCAACATTGATGAAATATTTTCAGATGTATTTGTGAGTGCAGTATCTTAGTATAATTCAAAAGTGCTATCTAGCCATATTACTCTGAGTAAGTTACTGAAATCTCATGTTTTTTTTTCTGCAACTGGAAATAGAGTTCTGCTAAGAGGAGAGTTTTTAGACTAGGGTTGTAGCTCCGTTGTAAAGTGCTTGCTTGACATGCTGGAAGCTTTGGGTTCAATCCTTAGCACTGCAGAGCAGGGAAAAAAATAATTTTCTTTGACAAACATGAGGACAATGAATAAGAATAATGTTTTATTATTTCACAAATATATATTTTTTTACATATTCTCCTTTAGTGGTTATAGTCATTTCTTGTGCTTGGCTATAGTCATTTTACTTAATTTGTTTGGAATCCTGACCAGTAAACCCTGAATGGATAATTTCTCAGACACTTAATATCTAGATTAAAATCTTTTATATTAATGAAGATAAATGACATCCACAATTGTTAATGTGGTTATTAATGGTTATTCATTCATAGGATTAAAACAAGCTGCTCAGAGTATTTTAGCCTGAGACAATGGAACTAATGCTTAAAAGGGCAAACAACAACAAAAAACTTTACTGTTTTTTTTCCTCTTGAGAATTATTAATATATATTATAGTCATTGCTTCCCAGCATCTAGCTTTGAATCTTTGGACAATTATGTATGATAGGTTCTGTTCCAAGGAGTCTGTCAATCACATTCCCTGACAGAAATTTAAAAAAAAAAAAAATACACACACAGGTATAGTGATTTACACTGGGGATGAGGTGGTGGTGAGGAATCTCCCTTATCCATTTATCCTTTCTTGCCTGAATCAACCAAGGGTTCTTTTGCCCATCAAGGGCAGATATGTTCATCTCTCTGTCTGAATCCTATTCTGTATGAAAGGATGAAATAAGATTACCTGAAAGCATTTGAAAGCTGCAAAGCTATGTAGGCAAATATATTTGTTATTAATAGTAAATTAATGGAGCTTTGAAAAACTATAATCTTGAATTTCAGCAATTTCCAGTTTATGTACTACCAAAAGTAGAATATCAAGCTTGTTATGGAGTTGAAGCTCTAACAGAAAGTGAACTTTGTCGCTTATGGACAGAAAGTTTATTGCATTCCAACTGCTCGTTTTATGTTGGTAAGTTATATTAGAGTCTTTCTTTTTAATTTTTTTGTAAATACATACATTTAAATTCAATTGGAAAACTTCCATTTTTGAACTTGCTTGTTTTTATTTTTCTAATTGTATTAACATTCCTCTTAAATCCCCATTTCTACTCTAGATTTAACCTGCAAAATGGAATTAGTGTAGCAAATGTTTCATTTTTTCCTCTTATTCCATATCAATCTCACTATACATGAGTGTCAAAATAATCTTTTGTTTTTAAATTCTTATTTAACAGATAGTTAACTAAAAACAATAGATGTATATTCTAACAAGCTACTTTTAAAAGTACTATTTAATTGGTTTACTATTTAATTGATTCATACTTTTTTGAAATTTTCATAAAATTATAATAACACTGTCTTTAATCTCACATTAACGAAGTGACTTTTTACTTTTTTGTTTTAGTGTTTTACAGGGCTAGAAATTAGGCAGGGGTTTGATTGGCTGGGTTCATTTACAATGAACATACCTCATGTGGTAGATTACTTGCTGATCATTTGTTTTCTCCCATTAGAATGCCTAATCCTATATATCTCAGTTCATTCCATATGTCTCAGTCCCTCCTAATCATCCCAAGTTGCCCCTCCATATGATCTTTTCCTTTTTCCCATCACTCAGTGTACCATCTTTCACCTTTCATCTTTTACTCTCTTTTTGTTGTCTTCTACTTATCTCTTTTTCCTGTTAGACAATATGTGGTTTGAGGTTAGTCTGATGGAATTCTGTATTTATGCAGTGGGTAGCATAATGTCTTGTATGTAATAAGTGCTGTGTATTTTTCTCGCCTAATCCAGGAGAAGTTGTTCACTTGGAATTTTCCCCTTATTTTGGCTAACCAATATTTTGTTTTCATATTTTATGAAATATAGACTGATCACTATTCATCTAATAACTTAATAATGAAATAATTAATTCACTCTGCCTAACTCCACCTCTTTCATACTCACTGCTGGAAGTTTATTGTAGTAGTTTTTTAATTAGTAACCAGGATCTTAATGTTTCTCCAGAGACTTCACACTGATAGTCTTCATGTCAGCTGCTTGATAGTATTGCCAACCACATCCACTTTAGGAAAAGACCCAGCAAAACTTTATCAGTGAATTGAACTGACTGATGAGAGAGATTCGTTTTTTTTAAATATTTTTATTAGTTGTTGATGGACCTTTATTTTATTTTATTTATATGTGGTGCAGAGAATCGAACCCAGTGCCTAACACATGCTAGGCAAGCTCTCTACCACTGACCACTGAGCCACAACCCCAGCCCCAAGATTCATTTTTAATTTTTTAATGCACAGTTTAACAGATAAAACTACCATCATTGACTGTGTGGATTATTTCATCTACAGTATTCTTAAAAAGTCTTAAGTAATCATTGCCACATGTTCTGGTTTTCCTCAGTGAATCTATCCACAGAAGAGCCATTCATTTTAGTGTGATGGGATAATATGTTTGGTTTCTGTGACAACGGTTTGACTAAATCAAAACAAAAACATGTATGGTTGTGGGTTTTGGGCTTGTTTTCCATTTTTATATGGATACACACACACACACAAACACACACCACGTATTTGTTGTTTTGATGCTGACCTTCCATATTCTAGTGGTAGTGGCAAGTGCTCTACCACTGAGCTATACTTAACATGGAAATGTATTTTAAAGCATGTGAGGTTTGAGGTGTTTTTTGTTTTGTTTAATATTATAGTACTTCTTAAGAAAAATTTTCAAGAAAAATACTTAAAGAGCTTGTTAAAATGGAGCTTTCTAACATCAACCATAAAGTGCCTTACTTAATAGGTCTGAATTAGAAATAGAAGGCTTTCCATTTCTAACATGTTCTCAGATGAGGTTGATGCTGCTAGTCCAGGGATCACACTTCGAGAACCACTTCTATAGCTCATAGATTCTTTTTCAGGAAGCTCAAGGACACTTGTTTTTTGTTGTTGTTGTTGTTTGTTTGTTTTGTTTTTTGTTTGTTTGCTTGCTTTACTATAAGCACATTCCCCTCTTTCCCTAGATTACAGTACTTTTTTTTTTCCTACTTGCCCCATGCCCCATAAAAACAGTAAGATTGACTGACTGGTTGATTTTTAATGTGTGTGGTCCTGGGGATTGAACCCAGAGGTGCTTTACCACTCAGCTACAACCTGAGCCCTTTTTATTTTTTGAGACAAGATTCTCAATAAATTGTAGAATCTGTCCTCAAACTTGGAATCCTCTTGCCATAACCTCCTTGGATTAAGGACGTGTACTACCTTGCCTGGCTAAGATTTACTCCTTTAAGAAAGCATCCAAAGTAGTCTTACCACAATTTCTGTATCACCCTCCAGTCCTATAATGTATATCAATTCTATATAGTTGGTGTACAGGTAGTCCTCACTGTGCACAATTCTTAGAAGTATAAATACCAGTTATGACAACATATTAACAATGAGTAATTGCATACAATCTTCACTGTTTGCTCTGATCACTACATAGATAATAGATGCACATCATAATCACTGGCAAGTTATGCCACCTCATTCATGATCTGTGACTGATCACTATTCACCTATCATTGAGTTCATGTACAGAAAACGAAGCATACAATTGTGTTACCTCCTTATCTTCCAGTGTTAAACCCATATAATATTTGTAAAAGTGGATACTCAAAAGAGGGAATTGGCCAACACAGATTAAAATAAAGAAATAAAAATTAATATTGCTAGAAATGAAATTTGAATCATACTTACCTGGAGTTATAGAAGAAATAACTGACAGTACAAGTGTTGACACTCGTACTCCTCAAGAAACTCTAGATTTTCTGCTAGAGGAACTTAGTGAAGGCTACTCTGTTGACATAAACGAGGAAAATTGTTGTGACATAAAAAATGAAGAAGTGACAGCAGCATAAGATTTTATATTAAAGGAACTCCTGGGATACTTCGTGACATTGAATGCTCAAAAGATGTACTGTTTGAAGCTATTTCACCACGACATAGAAAAGATGCTTTCTTTCTACATGAGTTGTTTAAGAATGCAACAAGCACTATTCAAAATTTCAAAATATTCTTGATAAGGAATTTTGGCGGTGGGGGAGTACCAGGAATTTGGCCCAGGAATGCTTTACCACTGAGCCGTATTTTATTTTTGAGATAGGGTCTCACTAAGTTGCTGAGGCTAGGTTTGAACTTGTGATCCTCCTGCCTCAGTCTCCTAGATCGCTGGGATTACAAGCATGTGACACCATGCCAGGCTGGTTTTTTAAATAAACTAAATACATACTTTGCTGTTTTTTTCATTTCCCTATGCACTTAAAATTGATGGAAAATTTGTTTTGACAGAATACTTAAAGGTGGTAGAATAATCATAGTTTTTAGATTACTTATATAATATCATACATAATGATCATATATTATTAAAAATTGCTTGCATAGTTTTCACCAGTATGATCATTTGTATGGTCCTGCCCTGCAAACAAAGCAAGGACTACCTATGTATATATAGGCATACATGTATGAACGCATGCATACAAAGCCTTTATTTGTACTACATAAACAGTGCCTCCCAACTTTGACACATCTGAAAAACATTTGTACAACAAACTGTGATGTACAGAGATCTCAAGATTGCTTGTAAGTGAAGGGCATTGGCCAGAAAGCTTTTATCCTCCCAAACCCTGCTCAGCTGCCCCAAGGGCTAAGAAGATAAGTATCTCAGGCATATAGTTAATTCATTTTAAGCTCACAGGTCAGGAAGCTTCAAGGTTGATAGTTGTAATCTTAAGGAGGTAAACCTTCATAGTACTTAGGATGATTGTCTGTATAGTTTTTTGACAGACTGTATTTGATGTATATTATAATATGTACTTTTTTATTGAGTTTCCTTAAAAATATAAGAACTGTTAGTCTCTTCAAGGCTTATTTTGTAAGCATCTAAAAATGTAATATTGCCAGGTATAGTGGCACACATCTATAATCTCAACAACTCAGGAGTCTGAGGAAAGAGGATTGCAAGTTCGAGGCCAGCCTCAACAATTTAGGCTCTAAGCAACTTAGCTAGACCTGTCTGAAAATAAAAAATATAAAGGGTTAGGGATGTAGCTCAATGGTTAAGTGCCCTTGAGTTCAGTCCCCAGTACCAAAAAATAAAATAGCACTTAATATCCTTTTTCTATGTTATTAAACCATTAAAATGTACAAGTTTGTTATTAGAAATGTCACTATATAATTTTTTGCAAATATACACATATACTTATGAAAATGGACCAAAAGGACTAAGATGACAGTATGTTCGTGGACGACAATGCAATTAAGCCATCAACCACATTAAAACAATAATTGTTAAAGATAGGTATATTAATAACCATATGTCATAGGAAAATATTTGCAAAAAATTATATATTATGCAGGTTTTGGGCATAGTATTCTCTGTATGTTCATTTGGTTAATCCTTTTTTTCTCAAGTCTTTTATATACTCATTTTTTAATCAGCATATTCTACCAATCCCTTAAGATATGTTAAAATCTCCCTAAATTATGAATATTTATTTTTAATCTGTTATCTTAGTTTTTTACATTATATATTAGGCTATGCAACTAAATGCACATAAATTTAAAGTTACAAAAAAGAAATGTCACTGTATAATGACTGTTAGGAAAAAAGAGGTGAAACTCAAATTTTGTGTAACAAGGGTGTTAGAACAGATGGATTTGTTGTCTAGAAGGAAGGCATCTGTTAATAACGTTTCTAATTGAATTCTTTGAGCATAAAGCAACTGAAATTAAAGTGGGCTAGATATAAAAGTGAGATATCAAATTATATGTATTTTTTGTTGTTCCTATGATTGATATCAACATGCCTGGTAATTAGATAACCCAATATTAAGAGTTTAAAAAAATAAAAATCCAAAAACAGTATTATTTTAAAACAATATCACTTTTAGTCATGGTGAGTGTTTCTCTTATTCTCCTTAATAAAAACCATGACTTGATTGTATAACATTTGTCTCAGGGCTAAGTTTTGTTTCACTCTTCCTTGGTTTGGTATATCATAAGGCATCAGTGATGTGTCTCAACCTGTTTTGTTTAAAATATACACATGACTTTTTAAAATAGAAGTGTTATTTTGGACATGTACTGTTTTGCTTTTTGGAATTCTAGATTCATATCATGCTTATAAAAAAATAAAGACTTTGAGTCAGTCATAATCCTATGCACCTATAGGATTATAGGTGCATGCCTATAATCTTAGGTGCTCAGTATATTGAGGCAAGAGGATTGTAATTAGGGATTACCCTTAGTAAATTAGTGAGATCCTGTCCCAAAATAAAATTAAAGGGGCTGGGAATATACTCAGTGGTAGCATGTACAAGGCCCTGGGTTTAATCCCCACTAGTGCAAAGAAAAAAGACTAAACAGACTGCTTAAACCACAAGAAATCTCATGGTGTACTTTAAATAATTAGCCATATTTTTTATAATCTAATTTTCATCTTAAAAACCACATGTGTAAAGATACATAGAACATGCCCAGTCTATAAATTTTGATTTTTAAGTGCTTGTTTTAACAATAAGTATATATTTTCCTTGAAAAATTCAATAAAAATGCAACTTTAATGGAAATTAGAAATAGTAATATTAGAAGAGTTATTCTTTTTTTAACCTTTTTAAAATTTTTTTCAGTTATTAATGGACCTTTATTTAAGTAATTTATTTATATGTGGTGCTGAGAATTTAACCTAGTGACTCACACATGCTAGGCAAGGGCTCTACCACTGAGCCACAACCCCAGCCCTGAACAGTTATTCTTAAATTGTTGGCTTGGGGATTATTTTGTGTTTGTGGATATGTATAAACTTTTCTACATTCAGCAAAGATTTTTAAATGAATATGTATTTCTTTTATAATTTGATTTTTTTTTTGTAATTTTAAAATATAGCTTTGCCAAGACTTGATGAAATTCGTATTATAATTATTAAAATTTTGTAAAAATTTTCTTGAAGGAGAGTGGGTGACTTGTTGGATTTTTGTTTTTTAAATACCTTATTTGCTTTTTTTTTTTAAGTTTGATATTTTATTTTTAGGGCATATTGATGCATTTACTTCAAAGCTTTTCCTGCTAGAAGAAATTACCTCAGAAGAATTAAAAGAAAAACTTTCAGCACTCAAGTAAGAAAGTTCACTTTGTGACAGAATTGAGAAAAACTTATTAGTATGATAACTAGTTTTCCTTTACTTTTAAATATTAAGTTTGCCCATCCTACCAGGCGTTTTTATATACCAAAACTAAATGAATTTATTGTACTCAGAACTTTAAATGCCTAAATGCAAAGGAAAGTAACTTATAAATATTATCTCATTTGTATCTCACAACTTTCTATGAAAGGCTGGTGGTAGTGTCTTTGCCATTTTATATATGAGAACTAGGATTTATAGGTCCTTGCCTCCAGAGCACATTACTGAGCTAATGTCAGACAGTCTAGCTCTTAGTTGGTATGTTGAATTCACCACTTGAATGAGAAATTGTCTTAATTTATACTAATTGCGTAGTACTAGCTCTGAGGCTTGATGTTTTTTTTAAGAGTCCCAGATTCAAACTTGAACTCTCAGCTTACACTTAAATATATCCACTTTTGTTTCTAAGAATTGCTTTTCTGGGGCAGTAACTTTTCTTTACACATGTGAATAGAAAAACTTCTATACCCCACTCTCTGCCTGCCTCACTTCTCTCAATGAAAATGATTTTTTTTAAAAGAAATATTAAGTTAGGATCTAGAAGAGATACTAAAAAAAAAAAAAGAATAACATTTAATTTCCCTTTAGTTATCCCATTCACAATCAGTAGCTTCTCTGTCATTGCATATTTAAAGTACCCATCAAATATTTGAAAACTAATTTACACCATCTTTAAAAGCCATACTCTTCTGTATTTTTAAAAGTATGTGATTTCAACATACAACAGTGATCTTTTTATAACTGCTTAACACAAGGCCAATACTTTGATTATAAAAGAAAATCAAGAAATGACAAAAATAAAAGTTTATCATTTCTTCATTCAAATGTTTAAAAGTTTAGCATTCTGTTTTATATTGTCACATCTGTTTTCCTATGTTATTGAGGGCATTTCTTTTCCTGAGAAGCTACAATTATTAATAATTAAGTGTTTTGGCTTAATTTTACATAAATTTCTTCTGTTTAATAGGGTTTCAAGTTTATTTAACATTCTCCAACACATCCTAAAGAAATTAAGTAGGTAAGTATTTTTTGGACACTTTGCGCGATTTGTCTGATTTTCTTAGGCGAATATTCTTAGAAACTTTGAAAATGTTATTAACAATCAATGAGAAAAGACTAGAAGTACAAGAATTATTTTGTTGAAGTTGAAATTGTAAAAAATACAAATAAAAAGATAATGTGATAGTATCTGCTTTAATGAACTTGCTAATATATTTTCTAAAAGGCCATTGTATTGGTTTCCTATTGTCCATATAACAAATTGCCCCTATTACAAGTAGCTTAAAGTAATATGAATTTATAGTTCTCTTTATAGTCCTGAAGACCAGAAATCCAGAATCAGTTTCACTGGCTAAGGTCAAGGTGTCAGCAGGGCTGCTTTCTCCTGGAGCTTTTTTTTTTTTCTTTTCTTTTCTTTTGATACAGTATCTTGCCAAATTACCCAGGCTGACCTTGAACTTGTGATCCTCCTGTCTCAACTTCCGAAGTTGCTGAAATAACAGGTGTACATTGCCAAGCCTTCCTTCTCTCTTTCAGTTTCTAGTACTCAGCTGTATTCTTTGACTTGCAGCCCTTTCTTCCATCTTCAGATTTCATCACTCAGATGTCTGCATCCAGATGACACTGCATTGTCCCTACTGTAATAGTATTTTCCTCTGCCTGCTTGCTGTAAGGACCCTGTAATTACATTGGCCCTACTCAAGTAATCCAGGATCATCTCCTCATCTCAGAATCCTTAATTTAAACACTTTTGCAGAGCCATTAAAGTTAATGTATTCACAGGTCTGGAGACAGGATACAGACATCATGGGAGACCGTTATGCAGACTAACAGTTTTTGTTCAGGACAAAGAAGCCACAGAGAACTGGTAACCAAAGTTTTTAAGTCTGTGGCAAATTTAAGAATATGAATTCTCCAAATGATCATTTGTCCAACTTATATGAATTTTTACTTTCTGTCATGAAAAGAGAAATAGACAACAATTCAGTAGTCTGAACTCAAAGTCAAAATTTCCAAGTTCAAGTTCTAACTCTCCACTTAAATTATACAACCAGATGTGAATTTCCTTATTTGTAAAATAATGGTGTCGGGTACAGTAAGTACCTGAGTACTTTTTAGTTCTAAGGAGGTACAGTACTTATATATGAAACTTGCCAGATGCTTTTGAATTTTTATTGTCAATCTTATTTCATTTGTTACTAATTTTCTTATTTATTTATTTATGGTGCTGGGGAGTGAAAACCTCACACATGCTAGGCAAGCACTCTACAATTGAGCTATATTCGCCAGTCCTTATATTAGTTTTCTATCATAGCTGTAAAATATCAGTTTTGTAAAACAACACAAATTTATTATTTTGCAGTTCTGTAGATCTTGAGATCTAACTGGTCATACTGGGTTAAAATCATAGTATTCGCTTGTCTGAATTTGTTTCTCAGTAGGATTTCCCTGTGAGTCTTTTCAGCCTCCTTCCACGTTTAAAGGCTCTTGTGATTACACTGGGCCCACTTGGATAATCCAGGAAAATATGACCATTTTAAAATTAGCTGATTAGGGGCTGGGGATGTGGCTCAAGCGGTAGCGCGCTCGCCTGCCATGCGTGCGGCCCGGGTTCGATCCTCAGCACCACATACAAACAAAGATGTTGTGTCTGCCGAGAACTGAAAAATAAATATTAAAAAAAAAATCTCTCTCTCTCTCTCTCTCTCTCTCTCTCTCTCTCTGTCCTCTTTCTAAAAAAAAAAAAAAAAAAAAAAAAAAAAAAAAAAAAAAATTAGCTGATTAGTCACCATAGTTCTATCTGCTACCTTTCCCCTTTGCCATGTAAGATAACCAGGGTGTGGGGAAAAAAAAAAAAAAAAACATTTTTAGGAGGCCACTATTCTGCCTACCAGAGTTGTATGTCTTTATATTTTTTCATGTGCATTGCATTCGTATGGCATGTGTATGATACTTGTCCTTGGAGTGTCTCATTCTCCATAAATTAAATACATTGCTCTGGAGCAGGGTAGGATGGCACAGCTTGGGAGGTTGAGGCAGGAGGATCACTTGAGCCTAGGAGTTCAAAACCAACCTGGGCAACATAGCAAAACCCATCTCAAAAAATATGTATACATTTTTCTATAAACCAAAGTTTTCTTCATTTTTAGTGATTTTAGTGATTTTCATTAGTAAAACCTCAATCTTTGAAATGTTATTTATTCCTGCTTCTTTATCAATTATTATTTCCTTATATTAAAGTGATCAAGAGAAAAAAGTTTCTAAAGGATAAGAATAATTTTGGGGACCTCCTTCATCAACATCTATTACTTTTAATTTAAAAAGTTAATTAAAATGGCTGAGTGTGGTGATATGTGCCTGTAATCCCAGAGACTAGGGAGACTGAGGCAGGAGGATCCCAAGTTGAAGGCCAACCTCAGCAACTTAGCAAAGTTCTAAGCAACTTATCAAGACCCTGTCTCAAAATGCAAAAGGACTGGGGATGGAACTCGAGGGTTAAGTACCCCTGGGTAAAATCCCCTGCACCAAAAAAATGTTAATGAAAATGTAACTTAAAGATTTGTAGGAGATCTGTATAACTGAAGTATGATTAATCTCTTTTTTTTATTAATGTGAGAAAGAACTGTTCCCCTTTGATCCAGAAAATGTGTAATCCCAAGAGAGCACAGTGTATTAATCATCCTAATAGCTCTTTATGGTTATACATTGAATCCCTTAAAGCTTTCTAAGAAAAAAAAGAAAAATGTGGATTGGATGTTTGACATGACTGATTATTGTGATAGTAGAGGATCATGATTAAGGGTATAGCCTGTGGAATTTGACCGCCTGAGTTTATATATAAACCCTACTATACTCACAACTTCGGGCAAATTGCTTCACATCTCTAATTTGTTTATTTATCACCGATGTGGAGTTAATAATTAATATTATGCCTTGAGGATTTGTTGCAGAGGATTTAATGAAAAAATGGATATGAAGCAGTATAACATTTGTTGGCTCATGATAAAAATTCAATATCTGTTGGCTGCTATTGCTACTATTATCTCATAATAATACTTCATATTATATCTTGGTTGTTCCATCAATAGTTTCTGCCACTTTATTTTAAAGTACTGGATGTCATAAACATGTAACATTAACTTTCTCTCATGTCTTTTGTCACTTTTATAATTTAAAATAATTTTTATTATAATAAGATCATTTAACATGAGCTCTGCCTTCTTAAAATTTAAGTGTACATTTCAGTATTAACATTAACCTGTGTCTACTTCTATCAATTACTATCTGTTAATCATCTACTTCTACCTATTAACTTCTATTACTAGAAATAAAAATTAGGATGTTGAATGATGAAAATGTTGAGAGACAGATGTTTTCAGGAAGCATCTGTTCTCCATAGATTAGAAAAATAGGCAGATTGTTTTTCTATTAGATGATTGAAATTTTGCATATTGCCTAATACATAATAAAAAGAAAATGATCAGATATTCTGAACTTTGTACTAAAGTTCCAAAGTTCCAAAATAATTTAGTTGCCTAAAAGGCATGAAAAGACTTTAAATCTGAAGTCTACTTTTATTGGTCTATTTTATATTTTAGAGGTTGTGGTTCTATGCCTATAATTGTTTTCAGTTTTATTAATAGATTGATCTTCAATGGTGTACTTAGCTTGCAGGAGGGTTCCTACTTGTTGTCTCATGCAGCAGAAGATTCTTCACTCCTGATCTACAAGACCTCTGACGGAAAAGTTACTAGAACAGCATACAATTTGCATAAAACACATTGTGACCCTCCTGGTGTACCTTCTAGTCTCTCAGTTCCTTGGGTCCCATTAGATCCCAGTCTCCTATTACCATATCATATTCATCATGGACGGATACCTTGTACTTTTCCACCCAAATCACTGGGTCCTGCAACACAGCAAAAGGTAAAGTCTTTTTGAAATCAAATGTTCTATTAGATTGTTTATTATTAATTTGTTTCATTCACTGTACTTCAACCTGAGGTCCACATTTCCAAGTTAATTACAACTACTATTCTACAACCAATATCCATAAGAAGGGTAGATAAAGTTGTATGCTCTACCATGTCCAGTCTTTGTCAATGGAACTTTCTATTTTTATAAGGTTTATAAACCAACAAAAGAAAATTCTAGCTTGCTTCATGGGTGCATGGGTAAGGCAGCCGCATAGTTAAATCTTTATGTTCCTATAAAATAAAAAGTTATATTTGCAATTTTTATTTATGCCCACTCTATTCAATTTTATTAAATATTTGAGACAATTTGCAAAAGAATACATACAATAAAATTATGATATAATTAAAATTGATTGCTAGGATATGGAAAAATTAAAATGTAGTAGTTAATGGAGTGCTTTGTTATAAATATAGCTGCAGTATTAATGACTATATTATGTTCTGCTACGTATGTATAACTCAATATTTATTAAATTACACTTTAATGTTGCTCTCTTTATTAAATTCCTCCTAGAAATCTCACTTGTATAATAATTTATTTATCTAAAACCTACAAAGCTGTGGCTAGAAATAGTTTCCACCATGTCACTTGTTCTCTGTATATAATTTAAGAAATTTCAATTTAAGTTTAGTTGTAGGAAAAATTTTACTATCTGAATGTTCAGGAGACAAAACCTAGTGTGTTTTCCTTTCTGCTGCCAAAAAAAAAAAAAATCTTTGAATCAAAATTACTGAATTTTATAATCTTTTCAATGTTATTACCCTCAGAGAATTTATCACTTGTGTACCCTTTGAATGTTCTATTCTTTTTTCCCTTCTATATTACAGTAAATTAATCTGTAAATGTCCTTTAGTCCTTTTGAGAAATAGCTAGAATGCAAATATTGAGGACTTTTTTTTAAAACAATTTACAGTGAATAGGGTTGTTTATGTTTTTCAGTTCTTTACCTTAATGTTAGAGTTTGGAAGGATTTGTTTGTTTATTATTTATTTATTTCTGCTGGGGATTGAACCCAGGGCCTTCTGCATGCTAAGCAGCTATTGAACACCGAACTCCTTGTACATTCTTAGTTAACATTGGCCAAGAAAATATAAATATGGTTAACCAGTTGAGATCAGTGAAAGAATGGAGAGGGCTGGGGATGTGGCTCAAGCGATAGCGCGCTCGCCTGGCACGCGTGCGGCCCGGGTTCGATTCTCAGCACCACATACAAACAAAGATGTTGTGTCTGCCGAAAACTAAAAAATAAATATTAAAAAATTCTGTCTCTCTCTCTCTCTCTCTTAAAAAAAAAAAAAAGAATGGAGAAAGTTAACTGTTAGCATCTTAAGTTATTTTATCTACAGTTTTGGTTGACTATCCCTAGTTTACATACAATATAAATGGTGGTTTTTATAACCTCTTAAGGAAATAATAATTGAAAACCATTTTTGAAGATCTGTATTCTTTCTAGAAGAATGATTTTCTTTAATTTAGAAACACTGATTATAGTTTCTGAACCATAACATATAATTCTGTGCAGGGGTTGCTTATTCTTCTAAAGTGAAAATTAATGGTTTAATGTCTTGACTTCAAACAACTATAAATAGAAGGATAAATTTATTTGTCCAAGGTGTTTTTAAAAAAGAACTGAGTAATATTTTTATTCTTCCCTTATTGATACAGATTAACACTAGAATAATGTTGAGTACCTTATGTTTTTGAAATACTATCATGATTTACTTTTTTAAAAATGTGGTCCAAAAATGTGCTTTTGATTCTTTAGTATTTGTTCTTTTTAGTTGTACATGACAGTAGAGTGTATTTTGACATATCATACATACGTGGAATATAAATTCCTATTTTTGTGGTTGTATATGATGTGGAGTTACAATGGTTGTGTATTCATATATAACCATAGGAAAGTTAGGTATGGTTCATTCTACTGTCTTTTCTGTTCCCATCAAAATGTGATTTTGTATAACAAATAATAATAATAATAATTTATTTGGAAAAGGAAAAATTCTATATGTTCAGGGTTTGATTGTGTAAATATATATTTTAACAATTAATTACATGTATATCACTGAGCACAGCGACATATTTATTTGTATTTTTAAGATACTTCATGTATTCAATTTAGGAACAAATATTTAGTGAGTTTAACCAGGACCAGGCTCTTACACAGACCAACACTAGGTACTATAGACAATGAGATAACCAAACTTAGTTTGAGATTTTGTGTGTGTGTGTGTGTGTGTGTAAGTCAATAGAACATTTTGGATATAATTATGATATAACAATCTAGCCCTACATTTAGTGGGGATTACCCCCACCTTCCTGCTTTGCTCCTAAGCAGACCATGGAAATAAGACTTTCTACTTTTTTTCTTTCCCTTCAGCTAAGCACCAATAGGGATTTTTTTAGCCTTAGCAGAAATGGGGAAAAATCACAACTTTAAGGAAACTGGGGAAGAAAAAACCTGTATGAAACATAAATCATCTGCATATCCTCTCCATGTACAGACTCATATAACAAATGTTTTTGCCCCAATGTGATTCCTTAGACCCTAATCTACTTGAACATAGAACTCACATCTGTATAGTGCCTTAAGGCACTAACCCTGAAGAGACCCCAGTAGACCCTGTGTCTGCCTCCCTGCTGCATCCAGCAGAGGATATATGGAGGAGTTCGTTTTATTTCCTGTGCTACTTCTGACTTTTGCAGTCTTTTTGCAGCAGCTTCTTACTTCATACCCTTTTCTCCTACAATTTTTATAATGAGCATTTATTTTACACACACATACCATCTTACAATGGAAGTCTTCAATGCTGACTTTCCTCAAAGATATAGTAGATACAATTAGTATAGTCAGTATATCTTTAAAAGAAATACCAGCTATGTAGAGAGTGATATAGATATCTAAAAATCATAGCACTTTCTAGTAGAAATGTTATAAATGTTCATCAACCTCAGAGAGTCTGGCAGATTCAAAGCCTTAAGTTTGTCCTTTCTAATCATGTCATTTTAAACCTAAATAAATAAATAAATAAAATTTAAAGGAAAAAAAGTCCCTTTAAGAGGCAGTAAATAATAGGTAAGGGACACTGGAGTCTGATCCTTTCTCAGTGAACCAGTAACCAGCACTGCTTCTGTTGGGTTTGGAATATGAGAGAGTGCTTGGAGTTCCAGTATCACCGTTAGTGTGCCCAAGTATGGGATTCACTAGATAAGATGTGATGAAACAAAGTGTGAGTGGTGGCTGGGGAAGATACAGGCAGATATGGGCAGATTCTGTGGAAATTATTTCAGGTTACACAGCTTTCATCCTTCTCTGTGAGGGCTGGCTTTCCCCTTTACATATTTTAAAAACTTTCTGCCCTCCCTCCTAGTAGCCAAGAAAGTGGCAGTATTTCCAGATCTTATTCTTAAACAGGACTATGATTAGCAAAGGATTGGGTCCAAAGAATGACCTTCCTCCCTTACACAGTGAGTTAGAAAAGGAGAGTGAGGAGAATAGTACACATGAAGGTGCAAGTAGCACCATGGGTGTCCCCCAAGCGTCCTTCTTTCCCTTTGCCCATCCTCTGTATTCCTTTTTTTGTTTTGTTTTTTTCTTCTATGTTTATTGTTTTTTCTTTCTTCCCTCTTGGGCTTTTTTTTTTTTTTTTTTTGTACCAGGGATTGAACCCAGGAGCAATTCACCACTGATCCATACCCCCAGCCCTTTTTATATTTTATTTTGAGACAGGGTCTTCTTAAGTTGCTTAAGGCCTCACTAAGTTGCTGAGGCTGGCTTTGAACTTGTGATCTTCCTGCCTTAGCCTCCAGAGTCACTGGAATTACAGGTGTGTGCCACTGTGCCCAACAACTTTTCTTTGTCTCTCCCTTTCTTTTCTTTGTCTCTCCCTTTCTTCCTTATCTTACTGTCTGTCCTTTTTTTCCATGTAATTTCTTCTCCTTCTTCAGCACCTCTGATTTGCTTATATTTTCTTTATTTTGCCTTCATATTTCTTATTTCTTTTTTTCTCATTTCTTTTTTCCTTTCCTTAAGCAGAATTAGTGCAAATATATTATTCAAAAGCCCTGTCATTCCCTTTTATTCTAATTGAACATTTCAGCCCCTTCCAAATTTAACATAGTAGCTTTTTTTTTTTTAAGAGAGAGAGAGAAAACATTTTAATATTTATTTTTAGTTTTCGGTGGACACAACATCTTTATTTTATTTTTATGTGGTGCTGAGGATCGAACCCAGCGCCCCACGCATGCCAGGCGAGCACGCTACCTCTTGAGCCACATCCCCAGCCCCAAACATAGTAGCTTTTCCATTCACTTATCTATCTTGATCTGAAAAAATTATACTACTTAAAACTATATCAGATTAAAACTTGTTTAGTAACAGTTAACCATGTGACTGGTGACCAAAAATTTAGAAGATTATATCCATGATGATTAGTACATATAGAAATAATACAGTTTACTATACGTAGGTATGTTGTAAATATATTAAGCTATTTTGTTCTTTGCTTTATCTCTTAGGTTGGTGGAACCAGAATGCCTACACGCAGCCGAAGGACTCCAGTTTCCATGGAAACCAAAAGCAGTTGCTTGTCTGCTCAGCAAGTTGAAAATGAAGGAGTAGCTCCAAATAAAAGAAAAATAACTTAAGGACTGTACTATGGAAAATAAAAATTCAGAAGAACCACTTATGTTTAGTTTTTAAAAATTTGGGGAGAACATGATCAAAAGATCAGTAGGCAAAGGAATGTTTTTCTTTTAGCATTCTTAAGAATTTTTAGAGTGCCTTGAAAAAATGCTAGCTATGAGAAATGAGTGTTTCTACTAAAATGGAATGTTTCACTCTTTACCCTTGAAGTTGGAGAGAACCTAGGTGCGGTTTCAGATTACCATGGCAGGGAAATGAAGAAAATATTTTTATATTATACCATTTTCTAAAAATTGTAAACAGGGAAATAACTTTTTTTTTTTTTTTTTTTAGGAATAACATTTATCGTTATGTATTGTTTAATTTGAGTTATATTGCTGGTCTTTGAGACTAGCTCAAAAGGTTAAATATTACCACTGTCAGAAATTATTATGAGCATTGTAAACCTTGTTTCTGATCCATTTTGACACTTTTTGTACTGCTATAAAATGATAAATCATTGAAGGTTAATAAAGGTTAAAAACTTTTTGAAATTTCATTGCAGACACTAAAGGTAAAGAGAAAAACTTTCTGCCTCTGAAAAGTCACAAGTTAATGTTTTCATGTTGGGCAACCATCAGTTTGTTAAAAGAAAACTTGTTGTATAACAGGTTTGGTGATGAATGCCCCTGCTTCTTGGCACAAATTCCAGATGATTGTTGAAATATGCTACTGGAAGTAGAGATGAGGGTATTTTCCAGGAAAAAAAAATTTCTGTTGTTTAAAAGTGACAGGGTTAAATGGGATGTAGAGAGCATAAGCTAATTTTTTCCTCATTTATTCTAAGTAATTTAAATTTTATAGGACCATACATTAATTTAAAACCTGGCATAATTTGCTGATGTTATTATAACCACTTTGAATTTAAGAAGGAGCAGAGTTGTTTAATTTTGTAACCCTGTTCTTTAATGTACAATTAAAGTATCAGAAATATGTGTCATTTATAAAATATAAGTTTTGTAATTCAAGACAATATTTGCCTTGTATTTATTATTTATGAGTTCTACACTAATATAAGAAATTTGACCTAAATATCTTCTCACATATTA
The DNA here is from genome assembly GCF_021218885.2 of Marmota monax. Lineage (NCBI taxonomy): Eukaryota > Metazoa > Chordata > Mammalia > Rodentia > Sciuridae > Marmota > Marmota monax. Next base: position 60,690,069 of record NW_026693777.1, on the reverse strand, counting down.
TAAATAAGAGTTGAAATTTTTTTCTTCAACTATGAAGTTTTGTTTTGAATTTATTTTTTCTTGGTTGTAAGGCATTTTTATTAGTACAAATTGTTTTGTGTATTTTAATTTATTTTTTATACTTTTATTTATTTCCATGTGATGCTGAGGATCAAACCCAGGGCCTCTCATGTACTAGGCAAGCACTCTACTTCTGATCCACAACCCCCAGCCCGTTTTGTATATTTTAATATATCATTTCCTCATCCTGCCATTATCTTTTATAAAACACTTAGCCCCCCACCTTTTTAAAACTTTATTACATATTCCAGAAATGTTTTAGTTATGCCTCATTTGTCAGCAAGCCAAAGGAAAGGGAGGGATTCCATTGGAATTAGGTCTTTTGAAAAATCTGGACAATGATTGCTTTAGATCTCTGAGTGCCAGAAAGACTTGGCTTTTGCCATTTTTAACTTGAGTTTTTTGTTTGTTTGTTTGTTTGTTTTCCTTCTCGCTTTGGTACTGAGGATTAAACTTAGGGGTACTTTACCACATAGCTACATCCCCAGTCCTTCCTTCCTTTTTTTTTTTTTTTTTTAAGTTTTAGTTGGACACAATATCGTTATTTTATTTATTCACCTTTATGTGGTGCTGAGGATCAAACCCAGTGCCTCACGCATGCTAGGCGAGTGCTCTACCACTGAGCCACAACACCAGCATCCCAGTCCTTTCTTTATTTTTTACTTTGAGACAGGGTCTTGCTAAGTTGCTGAGACTGACTTCAAATTTGCAATCCTGCCACAGCCTCCTAAATCACTGGGATTATAGGCTTCTTAGCTCAATTTATTTAGTAGAATATGTGTCTTGCAAGTGATTACTTTTAAATTATGTAAGCTGTATATTTGGATAATCCTAATATATAAAGCTAGTTTTTCACTTTCCTTAATGTAACTTCTTAAACATATATTTTATCATGATTTATATCCTTTTTCTTACATTTTAACATGGAGACTTTATAAACAAGGAGATGACATTGACAATATTAGCAAAGATGTTAAAAAAGTCAACCAGGCTCAGTGGCACAATTCTGTAATCCCAGCAGCTTGAGAGGTTGAGGCAAGAGGATGGCAAGTGCAAAGCCAGCCTCTGCCATTCAGTGAGGCCCTATCTCAAAGTATAAAAAGGGCTGGGGTGTTGCTCTGTGATTAAGTATCCCTGAGTTCAATCCCCGGTACAAGGAAAAAAAAAGACATGAGGATGTGATGAGCCTGGGCCACTTATAACTCTAGTGGGAAGCATTTAATTTATACAAATGTCTTAGAAAACAAGGTAATTCAATGAGTGTTTGCAGCTATGTGCCATACCATAATAACTATTATTATTGTTATTTTGGTGCATCTGGGGATTGAGCTAAACCCACAGAACTTTTTTATGTTTGAGATGGTCTCAATAAGTTGCCAAGGCTGGCCTTGAACTTGTGATCCTTTTGCTTCAATCTCCTGAGTGGCTGGAATTACAAGCGGGGACCACCCCACCTGGCCCTTCTTCAACACACAGTAATCTCTGAAAGGATGGAGCACATTTGTTTTGTTGATTATTAAGTAACAGATACCTAATATTATTGCCTGTCATGTAGTCACTCAATAAGTTAACAAGTTGGAGTCTTCAATGAATGAATACACACACCAAGGATAGTTTTTTTTTCCCTCTGAAGCTCACATTTTAGTGGAGAGCACATTACTTATCTATGTGATAAGGGCTCTGATGAAGTAAGTAAGAAAGTCAGGCCTGGGGCTATAGCTCAATTGGTAGAGTGCTTGCCTTGCATGCACAAGGCACTGGGTTCTATCTCCAGCACCATCAAAAAAAGAAAGGAAAAAAAAAAGTCACCTAACCAGGTTCTGATAAATAAGGAAGATTTTATGAGATAAAACTTAAGCTGAGGTTTAAAAAAAAAAAAAAGAGTGGGAGTTATAAAGGAAGAATGAAATATTTTCCACAAAGAATGCAGGTTATGCAAAGGTGAAAACTGGCCAGATTGTAGGCTATGGATGTGGGAGGTGAAAAAGAAAATGATAGGAAAGGGACAGATATGCTATGCAAGACATTTGTATTTTTTCCTATGCATTGTGAAAACTAGTAGTAAAGTTTAATAAATAACAGTATGTGTTAAAATGAAACTGAAAAACACTAAAATAGAAGTTAGGATGCTGTGTTACAGTAATTGAAAACAGCCAGAATTAAAGCAGTAAAAGTGGGATGAGCTTGAACAATATATAAGATAAAAAATGACAACTTGTTGATATGGTGGGTAGGATTAGTGGAGTATGGCTTCTAGGTTTCTCATGTAGAAAGCTAGGTAAATAATGGTGTTGTTCATTGTGAAAATAGGAGAAATGTGGTTAGAATGGGAAGAAAGTTCAGTTAAAATATCCATTTCTTTTAATCATTTCTTCCCCTTGGATTTTTGGTTTGGATGTTATTTTGGTTATATGTAACCTATTTTGTGAGTAATAAGTTAACCAAAACTTAGTTACTTGATATAACAAGAATTGGTTTTCTTTGTTTTGCAAGTTAGGAGTCCAGGTGCAACTTAGCTGGGTGCCTCTGGCTCAAATCCTCTCGTGAGTTGCAGTCAAGCTGTTGACTGGGGCTTAGTCAGGTGAAGACTCAAGTGGACTTGGAACATGCATATACTTCCAAGAAGGTTCATGTATGTGGGGTAGGTGGAAGGCCTTGGTTTCTCGTTGGTGGCTGGCTGCAGTGTACATGTACCTCTTCATACATCTGCTTGAGTGATAGCTGGCTTATCCCAGAGTGAGCTGTACCATGGAAAGACTAAGGAGGAAGCCACAGGGTCTTTTATCATCTTGTCTTGGAGGTCAAACACTGTCCCTTGTGCCATATTTTCCTTTTTATAAATAAGTCACTAAGTCCAGTTTTGAACTCCATCTCTTAAAGAGAAGACTTTGAAAATAATTCCTGAACATCTTTTTAAACCACCATATGTGCCATGAAAACTTCAGGGAGATAGAAGAAGAATTAGGCTTAGGGTGGAAAGAAAAGAACACTTTTTAAAGGTGAGTTTACTTGCAACATGTTACATTTGATGTAGAAATAGGTGATATGTTATAGGTAGTTGGTAAGCTAAGTCTTGAACTCAAGCAAGAAGCCTCATCAGTACAGATTCAGGAGTCACTGGTGTATCTGTGATTATTGAAATCATAACAAAGTGTAAGATGACCCAGCAGAAACAGGTGGAATGAGGAAAGGGCTGTGGATGGAACCATAGGGGAAACCATACAAGTTCATTGAAAGGAGAAGTTTCATTGATGTGGCTAATGAGAAGTCAGACTTATAAACTTGAAAGAATAAGAATGCAAGGTGAAAACAATGGACTCCTTCACTGCCAACTGATCCGCAAAACTTGGGAATGGTTTTTGTGATTTAGATTTTTGTCAACTGCAGGGAGTTAACCAGTTCATTTTTAATTCTTCTGTATTCTGAGTTTGGACACCATGAACATTTTGAAAATATAAGAAACAGTAAGCTTGAGTAAAGATAGGAGAGAGCTAATTTTTTTATAATTTTTTATCAGTGTGCTAAATCTATAATTCCTAATGGATATGATGTAAAGATATTAAGATGTTTGCTATACACTATGTAAGTGGTACTTTTTAATCAAACTCAAAGTATTTGATATGAAGCTTTATAGAGTTTGTCTTTGAGATGTAGAGATAAAGGGATTTATTTCATTGATCTTTCCACTTCCTGGGTTCCCTTGTCTAATGTCCAGACTATTTACCAAGGTAAATAATGGCAGACACACTGAAGGTATGTATGTGGGGTTTGTTTCTGACCTGCCATGCAAAGTCAAGGCTTAGATCTGTTTCTTGGGTGGGTCTCCAGATGGCTATATTAGAGAAATCAACTAGTCAAGGATTTACCTTTGACAGATGTTAAAAAGTGATCAAGTAAGGGTTTATTATTATTACTATACATACATAGAATAATGTGGTTATTCTCTCAGGAATGGGGTGGAAAATCCTGAGTGTAAATTGATTGCTGTTTTGAAGAACCCTAAAGATTCTATGATAAGTGGGTTGAATTTCTCTTTCCCTTTTCTGAAGAATCTACATTTCTTTGGGGGAAAGGAATCTTTACTACATGTCCTATCCTAGGTTTTGATTATCTAAAAATATACAGCACAGAAAAGTGTGTGTGTGTGTGTATACACACACACACACACACACACACACACACACATATATATATATATATATATATATATATATATATATATATATATATATATATATATAAAATCTTAAGATTCACACTTCAGTAGGGCAAAACCACACAGATGCCATAGGTTTCCAGGCCCTTCCAAGCACTACATTAACATCTCCTCTAGCTGCCTTTACCACTGTACCTGTTGCCTGCATGCTTTTGCACATGAATCAATGGCTACTTGGGTTTATTATCACCTATCAAAACCTTGCCTGTCCTGTATGGAATTGATAATGTATTTTGAGCAATCTGTTGGATATAATGTATTATATTTCTCTCTGGGAATTTAAAAGTAAATAAGGTTGATTTCTGCCTTAAGGTCATGTGCTAATGTAGTTGAGGAAATAGTTATGCACAATTAATTATGATACACGGCAGAATGTTCAAGTTACACAGTACAAAGGAATAAGTAAAGGGGATACCCAGAAATGAAAAAAGCATAGTAGAAATGGCCTTTAGGCTCTTTGAAAGACAAGTTGTTGCAACACATAACTAAACCAGTCAGAATCATTCCAGGTGAACTGGGCCTGCATGAAATAATCACACAGAGATAGAGATATACCTTTTTCTTTGGGTTCTGTGTCGGCTCCTCTGACTCAGCTCCCACAAAGCAGGCAAGGTGGGCAAGAAAGCATGCCTCGAACTCGGGTTTTATTGGGGGAGACCTTTCCATGGAATACTCTATCCCAAAAGGGCAAAGAGGTAGGATTACAAAGGAATAGGTGAGAGTAACTCAACCCCAGTGGGTGACGCCTACTCCTGGAGCCACACCTTGTTATCTGAGGTAACACCCGGTTTACTGCGACCTAGTATGGCCATGCCAGACTGAACACAAAAAGTCTTCAGAACTCGGCGTATCAGGACTCAAAAGCATCTGCATCCAGCAGCTCCCAACAAGTAAAACATCAATGTAGACAAAAAGGAAATAGAGGATTACCGCATGAAGGAAAGTCATGAAAGATGCTGGTTTTAGGAAATAGCAAATATATAACAAGCAAGGGAGTGGGAGATAAGGTTGGAGTGGTAAGCTAGATCTCAGTTGTAGAAGGTATTGAGTGTTGTATCCAGATAGTCTAACTTGATTTGAAATCACTGAAACAATGAAGTCTTTTCAAGTAAAGTGTTGTTAGAAGGGTTGCAGTATAACAGATTATTTTGGGAGGAGAAAGATGAATGACAAGTGTTAATTGTACAAATAGGAGGTGGATACAAAAGCATAGATTGGAAAGCTGTTTAAGAGGTAGCAGATAATAGATTGACCTCATCCCCAGAATGAGTATTTAATCGTGTAACATTGTGTCACAAGTGAGAATAGACACTGTGCTAGGTGCTGGGAATATAAAGATGACTTAAAAGACCTTGTTTTCAAGTATTTGTACTTTCATAAAAAGTGATATCTAAACAAGAACCCCCAAAATGTAAGTTTTGTAATTAGTTTATGTAATGTATAAGGATTGGGAAGATACAGGAACTGCTTCTACCACTTCTGTGGTAATACACACTTGGAAAGATGGGCTAGCATGTGGTAATACACACCTGGAAAGATGGGATAGCATGTCTGACATCAAATTGGCCTTTTCCTTTTTTTTTTTTTTCCCTTCCCTCTTTGCAGAGGATCGAATGAATCCCCTTTCAAACTTCATGTGTTGGAAATTTAATTCCCAAAGCAACAGCACTGTGAGGCACGGGCTTTGGGAGGTGTTTAGGTCATGAGTGGATTAAGCTATTATAAAAAGGACTGCAGGAGTGGGTTTGCCCTCTCCTGCTCTTCTCCACTGTGTAGGCTCAGTATTCACCCTTTCCTTCTCTTCCAACTTCCCCCACATGAGGACACAGTAAGAAGAACCATTCTTGTTAGGTTCAGAACAGGCTGAACTATGTTATCTGCAGAGCAGGCTGAACAAATGTTAGCTGCAGGATGGCCCACGCACTCAAACCCCTGCTCTGTCTGGTCCTTTATCACCTGTTTACGTCAAAGCTGAACATTCAACCCCCACTCAAGGCTGAACACTCAACCCTCCCTTGTGCCAACAAGGCAGCTTGCAGACCCAGAGGCCCCGTTAGATTTGGGCTATAAAAACTCCCTCCTGCTGGGCCCCTCTCTTGCTCTCTTGCTCTCTTGCTGTGTCTCTCTCTCTTGATCTCTCTGTCTCCCTTGCACGCATGCTCTTCTCTCTCTCTCTCTCTCTCTCTCTCTCTCTCTCTCTCTCTCTCTTTTCTCCTCTGTTGCACTGCTGCAAAAACATCTCTTGGTCGCTCCGAGTGCTGTGGTCACTTTCCTTTCATTGGTGCCGAAAGAGGGTTAAAACCCACTTTTCGGTCCCTCTTCCTTCTGAAGTGCCACTCACCAGATGACCTGAACCCATTTTCTCGATTGCCAGAACTACTTCCACCACCGGCCTTCAATTGGTGAGTTGCCCCTTTCTGGAGTCCTAAACCCAATGGAGGTGTCAGGAGGATTTGACCGTTGATTGTCCAGCAAACCTCTTTGCCCACCTGCGGTGAGGAAAACACCCCACCACAGCCTTCAAGGCCACGGTGGTCCTCAGGGACTCCTTCCTAGGGCAGAATAGACTCTTAGATTCAAACTTATTCCCTTCCCTTCCCAGCTATTAGTTTACCAGCACAGGCTTTGTAGGTCTTCCTCGAAGGACTCTGTAACCTCCAGAGACACACAACAGAGAACTGAACATCACCCCACCCATACCTTCATGGTTTTGGTGGCTCTCATAAAGTCCTAGTCCTCTCACCTTCAAGACTCGGCCGCTAGAGAGACACTTACCCTCCCCTTCCTCTCTCTTCTCCTGTCTCTCTCTTTCCCCTCTTTCTGGCCCTGGGAGTATCCGGCCTCTCCAGGAGGGGTCCCAAAAAGCCTTGGTCAAGGTCTCCCACAGCTCCGGCTCCGGCTCCGTCCAGGACGAGAGCTTCAACTGTCAGGATTCGGTGACTACCAAACCCTGCAGCTCGGACCTGCCACTAAGGCACTCCTGATTTTTGGCTCTAGCGGAGATGCCCCTTTTGCCAATAAATCAGTTTCCTCCTTCTCTCTTATACTATCTTTGCATTCCTTCCCTCTCCCTTATACTACGTTTGCGTCTCCTTCCTTCTCCCCTATACTACTTTGCGTCCTCCTCCCTCCTCCTTATACTACGTTTGCGACATGGGTAATGTGTCCTCTCTGCCTGTCAACTCTCCCCTACAATGCCTCTTGGATAACCTCAAAACCCTCTCCTTGACACCAGACATCAAACCCAAAAAATTGATCAAATATAGCACCCAGGCCTGGCCCACTTATCCCTTAAACAACCAAAACAGATAGCCCCCTTTTGGGTCCCTGGATCCCTCCATTCTAAGGGATCTCTACAATTACTGTGAGCATTCCAAAAATTGGTAAAGATGGCTTATGTCCAGGCTTTCTTCTTGCTCTGATCCAATCCTGCTCTCTGCACCTCTTGCAAACCTCTGCAAATTCTTCTAGCCTACAAACCAACACCCACAACCACTGATCCCCAATCTTCTCCTCCTCTGGACTCATCCACTTCTTTTGACCTTGCTGAGGAACCTCCACTCTATCACCTGGCTCAAAAAGGTCCTCACCCTCAACCTTCTGCCCCAGCCCCTCCGTGGTCACCCCCACCACCTCAGCAACCTGATTTCTCCCCTCCAATTACTAGATCAAAAACCCAAACCTCGGCCGGTTCTCAGACCATTGCTCCCTTACTGAGGTAGCAGTTACTGAAGGAATCCCTCCACCCACTCACTCCTCTCTTCTCCTGTCAGTGCCCACACCGGGTCCCACCAGGTCCTCTTACCAGCTAACCCAAAGCTCAAATGAGCTGAGGAGAACCCTCAGACTCCTATCCAAGATCTGGGATAAAATGGCCTTTAAAGTTGCTTTGTCATCCCTGAAAACAGGTTACTAAGAATTTGAAGTCCCTTACAGGCTTTTTGGGATATTCACTCCCATCCTGTTCTACTGCTCAAGTTTTCCTTGCTAGGGAAAATCCTATTCTTTTACATCACTCCTTCCTCATTCTCAGATCCACCATGGAGCTGCTCTCAGCCCTGCCTTCCAGTTTTCCCCCTCCCTACCCAGGCCCACAGAAAAGTCATAACTGACCTTCTCCAGAAATCTTCACCGTGGCTGATTTTAGGACTTTCAGCAAAAAAATCTCTACAAAAGAGTTTAATGTAGATAAACTTCCTCTTTTCATATTGCCCTGTTTTACTTGGCCACTGGCTGAAAAAATCAGCACTCCAAAAGCTAGACACCCCCCTTACTAGTTTTTCACAAAATATGTGAACAAGACCTCTGGCCTTGAGCTGGGGCTTCACAGAGATGGCTACATTTCTAAGATAAGGAAGTTACCAACTGGGCTCCATGGTAACAGCTGGCAGGGGGAGGAAAGAAAGGGAAGAAAAAGCTCTCCCCTTCCCAGGTGTCCTTGAAGGGTTAACTTGCCCAGAACAGAGAAAAAAAACAACAACAAAAAACAAAATAAAACTGCTTTTTGTGAACTTCTGCAGACTCTGAACTTCTGAACCCCTCCCCTTACATGTTGGGTACAAAATTCTGAAACTACCTAAACTTGGGGTTCAGGGGATTAATTGATTACAACAGAAGCAGTGCGCTCTGAATCTGGCTGCAACCAAATAAAACTGTTTCCCTATATTCGCTGCTATCTTAGGTGCCTTGCCTTGTCCATCCCTACAACAATATAATTCTATATACTTAAACATTGTTCATATTTTCATGAAATGGTCAACAGATGTGATTAATTGTGTGCTGCAAATAACAAAATATCTCTTATTAAAATGGAATAATTTGCCTAAGTCCAGAAATTTACAAGAATTGTTTCAAAATGTGAATAAAGAAGGAGTTAACAGATAGGAAAGAGAAATTAGAAGGTTCTAGGTATGGATTTAATAGAAGGAAAATGTGTTTCTGGATAAGAGAGTCTATTAAGTAAATAAGAGGGTTTAAGCAAGTGATAAAGAAGGTCTGTGTACGTTGGCTATATAGGTGTAAGTAAGTGCTAAAGAAAGTCTGTGTATACAACTATGGTTAAACAACAACTGTTATTTTACAATATTGTAATATGTTATTTCTTTAAGAGCTAAACTTGATTAATATAAAACATCAATGTAATTGTGGTACTATTACTCTTCTTTGTGTATTAAATGTGTTCATATTTTCCAGGTATATAAGTCTTTAAGATAGAAGCTTTAAAAAAAATTATATCAAGCTGGTGTTCTCCAAAAGGTTGCATGGTAATTTTAGGCTTATAAAAATAACATATTGGAGATTTATTTATATCACTTAATGTTCTATAACTGGACCTGTTATCAATAAGATTAATATAAAGTTCTATAAACTGGGTACAATTTAAATGTAATATCATATTGTATTAGTTAGTATTCATGTGACATCAAGCAACAATATATGTAAACTTTATAAAATGATATTTAAAAACAAAGATCAGTTCAATAATAGAACACTTTACCTAAGATTTATAAATCTTAGCCTTACCTGAGATAAGGCTCTGCCTCCCATCTTACTATATGTCAGAATGACTCCAAAGTAGGCCAGACTTCAGCTAAAGCCCAGTACTCTTAATTTAAGGTGAAACTGACTTTGCTGGATGTTTATGATCAAAACTTAAATTAAAATGGCCAAAAAAACTAATATTTCGCTCTTACCCTCTGAGTCAGTCTGAAATCCAGGGAACAGGGAACTTCTCTAAAGAGCTTTGCAACTCTGGGCCACATAACCTCCTTATCAGGGAGATTAATGAGACCACTAGAGAATGAAAAGCCAATCAGTGCACTTGCTGTGAATAGGAGGGACATTGGAGATAGGAGACATCCCTGATGCTTCCAAGGGAAGCCACATGGTCAAACAAGACCTAGACCCATCCTAGCGCAAATGGCACTAACAGAACTAAGAAGCTGTTCTCAAGTTCCCCCACAGGTGACCTCTATGGGAACACAGCTGACTCTTAACAATAGATAAAAACAAAGTCAATTTTGACCAGCTTGATCTTAAACACCTACCAAAAACAGTTAAGCCAAAACACAGTCGTTCCTGGGAGTATTGAAGGACAAGAACAGCTAGAAAAGAAGAGACAGCAACTAGGCCAACAGGCTCCATGGGGAATGTTCAGTCAATTATGGCCTTGGCTCCTCCCCCTTACAGGACCCCTGTTAGTCCTCTTTATGTTTCTCCTAATAGGACCATGTATGTTAAATTGTCTACAGAAGTTCCTGCAAGATCAGATATACAAATTCACCAACCAGTCGGTCCACTTCTTTAAGACTACCAGACCTGATGCCCAAGACAGAGACCCACGACTCATGACCAACTCCTCTGGCTCCAGAGACTCTGCCCATCTAAAACCCTCTCTAACCCCTTTTTTCCAGTTTTCACAACCCCTCTTTCACTTCATAGGAATGAGAACTACTCTCCAGCAGGTCCACTGTGCTTATTCTGTCTCCTCTACAGTATCCCCACAAGGAAATATCAAACCTAAACTCCCCACACCTCAGATGAGGAGCCACTAGCCAGGCAAAGACTGGTAGATCAACTTCACTCATGTGCCTAGGCACAAAAAGCTTAGCTACCTACTTACTTTGGTTGATACTTTTCCACGTTGGGTAGAAGACTCCCCTACATCCAGGGAGATTGCTAACACTGTCACCTCCATCCTCATCCAGCAAATCATTCCCAGGTTCGAACTTCCTGCCTCCATCCAGTCAGACAACAGTCCAGCCTTCACTTCTCAGGTTGTTCAACTAGTCTCCAAAGGTCTCAACATCACTTGGAGGCTCCACATCCCCCACCAACCCCCAATCCTTGGGTAACGTTGAGAGGCCTAACGGCATTCTCAGGGATCATCTCACTAAACATGCTATTGAACTCAGGCTCTTCTAGCCCAATCTCCTGCTGTTGGCCCTCACCTGAATCAGGCAGCCCCAAGGACCCCCTCAGGCCTTAGCCCCTTTGAGCAATTCTATGGGTGCCCTTTCTTAATCAACCAAAGCTTTCCAATCACTCCTCCTCCCCTTGTGTTCTATCTGCCTAAACTCACACTTCTATGCAAACTCCTAAGGGAACATGCAGACTAGTGTCTTCCTGTTCCATTCATTGCCTCAATCCCAGCACAACCACAAACTGAATTGAACCCTCTTCAACTGGGTGACTCAGTCTTACTTCAGGAACTGCATTCTCAATCGTTGGAACCTCAATGGACAGGACCCCATACAATAATAGTTACTACCCCAATGGTGGCCAAGCTTTTGGGCCACTCTCCCTGGTACTATGTCTCCTGCCTTAAAAAAGGCACCTGTTCCAAATTTCCAGTCCTGGACTTCCACCACGACCACCAAACTCAAAATTTCTCACCAACCCTCTTCTTCTTCTACTAATCATTATTCTCTCTCAAATTTTTATCTCAAACCACAGATGCCGCTTCTACATCCAAGCAACATGGCACCAGGATGACACCACCCACTCTCAGTTTATGGGTCAAGACGATTGCCCTTCCACTGGCTGCAATCGGGCTGTCACCCTTAACATTATTGGATTCAACCAAGCCACCTCCGATACTTCCTAGAGTCCCTACAACAGGAACAATGGCTGATACTAAAGATCTTCTCTGCTCAGAAATGGTTTGATGCCATTGACAACCAATGGCTTCAAGAAATCTTTATGGACTTTGACCCTTCCGAAATAACTGTCTATAGCCACTGGATGTCATTTCTGGCTGCCATGGTGTTCACAGACCTGTCCCCTGAACATTCCTCCACTTTCCCTTCTAGATTCCACGCCACCCACCATTAAGCAGGAAGTAGCTAGAGGACTTTATGACGTCCCCTGTGTCGCTTAGAAAAACAAAAAGGGAGGAATGTTAGGTGCAGAACAGGCTGAACTATGTTATCTGCAGAGCAGGCTGAACAAATGTTAGCTGCAGGATGGCCCACACACTCAAACCCCCGCTCTGTCTGGTCCTTTATCACCTGTTTACGTCAAAGCTGAACATTCAACCCCCACTCAAGGCTGAACACTCAACCCTCCCTTGTGCCAACAAGGCAGCTTGCAGACCCAGAGGCCCCGTTAGATTTGGGCTATAAAAACTCCCTCCTGCTGGGCCCCTCTCTTGCTCTCTTGTTCTCTTGCTCTGTCTCTCTCTCTTGATCTCTCTGTCTCCCTTGCGCGCATGCTCTCCTCTCTCTCTCTCTCTCTCTCTCTCTCTCTCTCTCTCTTTTCTCCTCTGTTGCACTGCTGCAAAAAGATCTCTTGGTAGCTCCAAGTGTTGTGGTCACTTTCCTTTCAATTCTAGGTACTTGCACCTTGATCTTGGACTTGTCAGACTCCAGAACCGTGAGAACTAAATTTCTGTTCTTTATAAATCACCTAGTCAGTAGTATACTGTTAAAACAGCACAAAACAGATAAGACTCTCACCTTTCCCTTTGTTTGGGCTAGATAAATACATTAAGAATATTGGGAAAGGGAAAGGCAAGAATTAACCTCATCATATTGGATTGGAATTGGAAATATCAGAGTGAGTGCATGGTACTTCATACATCAAGAGAGATGGAAAAACAGTTACAGCTATTCGTGTTATAGGTATGCATATTCCATAATTCACAGAAAAGATCTGGAAGCAGCAGAGGGGCTGAAGCAATTAGCACACCTAGCATCTAGATCTTGGTTTCTAAATCCCATTCATCACTAAAAGAAACAAGAATTGCTTGAAGAAATTACTAATTCTCAAGATTGGGTCAGGGAAAGTACAAGATTAACTGGGAACTCATGCTGCACCAGAAAGTGTCCAAAGAATGATGGGGCATATCAGAAGAACACAGGAGCTAGCTTAAGGGAGTCCCAGGTCAGAGAAAATTAGAGCATCGAATATTATAGAAAGAGTTTGGAATCTTTTGAATAAAATAGGAATCCATCAATGGATGTGTAACTGATGTGAATCTGCAATCTGTGTATGGGGTGAAGGTGGGAGTTCATAACCCACTAGAATCAAAGTGTGGAATATGATATGTCAAGAAATTTGTAATGTTTTGAACAACCCACAATAAAAAATTAAAAAAAAAAAAATAAAAAAAAAAATAAAATAAAATAGGAATCCATGAGTCCATATTGATAAAAATGAATAAATAATTAGGGAAGAAGGAAACAGTCTTTTCTAGAGTAGACTGCCAACCAATAAATGGAATGATAGATATAGAGAAATCACCAATTTTTAACCATTAGAATCATAGTTTAGTAATCAGTAGATGCCCAATGTAATGAGTAAAAATTTGACAACATAATTTGCATAGTCTTACATTATTCATTATTTATTTAATGAGGATAACATAACCTACTAGTTTACTGAGTGCTAACAGAACCTGGAAGAAAGTGTCTTAACCAAGAGAGAAAAAAGTTTGTATCACCAGCAATAAGACAAGTCAATGGAGTGTTTCCCAATATATACCACGAAGAACACAGTACCACTTGTGTGATAGATTCCTGGCAAATAAACAAATCATGAGGAAATACCAGAGAAACCAAACCAAAGGACAGTCTATAAAACAAATGGTCAGTGATCTTCAAAAATTCTCTTTCCCATGAAAGGCAGGAAAACATTCTAGGACCATTCCAAGTTATAGATCACTAAATTAAAAGCAAACAAACAAACCCCTGCATTTAATGAAGGCCACAGAAGTCATCCCCCAAGAAAGAAAAAAGTTTCTTATTTTAGACACATTTTTATAATACTAACTCATTTAATGTTACTCGAGCTCATTTAAGAGCAATGAAAACATACAAACTCACAGTAAACAGTTTGGAAGATACAAAGTTTCAAAAGCTCTTAAAAACATTCTGTCTGGCAGCAAAACTTGTCTAGACCTGAATATTAGTTTCCTATTCTTCCCTGGGAAACAACATCAATAACAGCAAAAAGCTTGTCTCTAATCACTGGTGTGCTGAAAAGAAGAACCCGTTCTTTTATTCAACTCTTGAAGCCTCACTTTCTGCAGATAATATTTTCTAATGCCAAGTACACATCAGTCATCCACAGTTTTACTAACAGGTCTTTCAAAAAGACCTCTATCCAGCTTAAACTGCTGAAACTGAACCATAAAGTTTTCTAGTTTAACCTGTTAGATGGGATTCCAAATAAACAAAGAGTATGTTGTCAAGTAAGAGTTCCACTAACTATAATCACTTCTTGAGATAGTATTTACATTTGTTCCTAAAGTTTTCAACTGAAAGTGAAAAATGGGGATTAAATCCTGGGGTGTTCTGCCACTGAGTTACATCCCCAACCATTTTTATTTTTTATTTTGAGACAGGGTCTCACTAAGTTGCCCAGGTTGACCTCCAACTTGCCATCCTCCTGCCTCAGGCTTCTAAGCAGCTGGTATTGCCACAACCAGCTAGAAGAAAGGATTTTGAATGTTCTTACCATAAAGAAATTATAAATGCTAAAGATGATAGATATGCTTGCCTCGATTTGTACTTTACCCAGTGTATACAGGAATCAAAATATTATATCGTACTCCATAATACAATTTGTGTTATACAATACATAACACATAATGTGTCAATTTAAACAATAAGTGGTAGAGGGGGAAAAAGGCATGAGGCCATAGTGGCACCAAAGTTATATTTCTTGATTAGAAAAATCTTCAAAAATAAAGAAGCTAGAATTTTTTTAAAAAAGAAAGAAATGGATCCAGAATAAAAAAATCAAGTGATTGAGATTTGTTTCTGAGAAAGTTAATATTTCTATATAACTAAGAAGTAGTATGTATTGTATGTCCAGTTTGTATCTCATGGAATTTGTGTTTTACCTTTAACTATTTAGTCTTGGTCCCAATAATATACAAACATCACTTTCACTATTGTGAAAAATAAATAATTGAACACATTTTGCAAGTATAATGTCTGTCCTCTGCCCCACTGAAAGTGATGTGAGTTTTAATTCCCAAGTGCCACATTAGGCAGCTGGAAATAGTTTCTGTCCTGCTCCAATCTTCAGTCTCATGAAATTGCACAATGAGTTAGTTTCTTTTGAGTTCAGAAAGGGTGGTGAGGTAAATTGTGAAATCATAGTACATTAGGCTTAAAGGTCTCTCTATATGTGCATGTTAGGTGCCTAATAAAGTAGTAGGTCAGCCCCTAATTCAGTTTGGCTCTTTTTAATGCTACATTCTAGTGCCTGAAAACTTTTACTCTTAAGGAGCAAGGACTATGTAACTTAGTCAGTGCCTAAGGCCAAAATGTCATTTTGCATACAGGGGAGTGCTGAATTTGCTGTCAGCCAAGCCTTCTGCCTCTCAGGGGCCCGTGCTAAAGTTAATTCACATCTGGCAGCGGGGACATCTTCAGAATGTTAGGACTGTCAGCTGCAACTTCCAGAAGAAAAGAAGTGTGAAAAGTGGAGTCTTAGAAGTAGCCAGCCCAGCGCTGGAGTTTGCTGAAAGAGGAAGTACAAGGAGTGAGGGGAAGAGCACTGAGGTAGGCTGCCAACTCCACCATTTGCTAAAGCGTTATCCTTCCTTGGTCTTCTCATCTGTAACGTTGGAATGAATAGTAAGGCCTTCCTGGTCTAGATACCCAATAGAAAATGGATATAAAAGCTTCTTTTAGGTTATAAGTCACTGTATAAATGTGGAGAATTATCAGATCAAATCAATGAGAGATGCCATTTGGGCTAAAAGTTGAAAAGAGTTTGCCAGACTGGAGAGGAAATTTCAAGCTGAGAGACAAAGTAGGATCAACATTGCAGTGAAGGGAACACACAGGGCGTATTAGTAGACGGCAAGTCTTCCAGGGAGGCTCAGGCCCAGCCAGGTGCCTGTGGCAAGGGGAACAAAAGGAACTGCCATAGTGCTGGGGAGAACTTGTGAATGAGAGGTCTTGGGGTCTTGGTAAAGATGGTGGACATTATCCTGAGATGGAGAGTGATCAAAAGCTGGTTAAGAGGTGGGAGTAGGGGTGGCAACATGGTGAATCTACAATAGCGAGGAGTAGGGCTGTAATAGGGAGAGGTAGGTAGGGGACAGGGTGGAAATGGGGAAAGTCTGAGGGCAGAGAGGTCAGGAAAGGCTGTTTTTCCATTTAAACCTAAAGGCACAGTGACCACTCTTAACTGGAAAGTTGCTCACTCTTGTCTCTTTGGTGCCTAATGAGCCTGACATATTTGAGAGAATGCAGCTAGGCCAATGAGGCTGACAGCACAGATGGCAAGCACATTGGAGTGGGTTGTGTAACAGGGTGGTGAGTCCTGCAGATCCTCACGCAGATGGGTCAGATGTCTCTCCCCCCTTGAGGCCCCAAACCTAAATGGATTCCGGGTTCCTTTCAGAATTTTTTCTTTGGAGAATAAAATTCCAATTTAGAAGGGAATACTGAATCTGGAAAAGGATCATTCACCACACAAGAAAGTTGCTTAAAAAATAGTAGTTGACTCTGTGATACACTCTTTTACCAACTTGGTCTTTTTCCCATTCTTTTAAAACTTGGACTCTAGTATAGAGGGAAGAAAACTGAAATTGAATCAAGCAACTGAGCCCAGTTGCCTAAACCTAAAACCCAAACTGCCTTCCCTGAGGGGCTCAAGATCACAGACCTGACCTGAGCTCCTCAGGGGACTTCAGCATTTATTTTATATTTATGTTGTTGGTTAAATGTTCATAGTACATGCTGCAGCCTTCAAAGGGAAACTTGGGAGAGAGAAATTTTCTTAGAGCTTTTTTGAAGTATGTGGTATATTATTGTTTTCTATCATTATAACTCTATGGTGCATTTTTTTTTCTTCTATCCACACATAACTTAGTACCTGTTGACCAATCATTTCTCACTTTCAGTTGAAAGATACTTGCAGCAGTGAAAGAAAAACTTCCCCAACCATTTTTTTTTTAAAGAGACAGAGTCTCCCTGTGTTGCCCAGACTGGCCTCCAACACCTGGATTCAAGCCATTTTCCCACCTCAGCCATACAAGTGCCTGAGACCATAAGCATACTATGTCTGGCTTTTGTTTTGTTTTGCTCTTGCTTTTTTTTTTTTAGGCAAGTGCTCTACCACTGCGCCACGCCCTTGGGATAACCCCTTTCTAAAGGACAAGTACCTGGGGCTGATGTCTTCATTGGAAACTGCAACACACTTGGCTATTCCCTTGCTCCAAAAAGTGCTGTTCTGAGACTCTTGTTGGTATATGTGTTCATTTTCATAGACATGTCATCATCAAAGATTCCATTTCTCCATACATTTTTGAACATTTTCTTCCCTTCCAAACAAATTAACTTTTAGATAGTGTTTTGAATATTTAGTATCTCAAAAATTCTAAAAGTTTGATCAGATTGATAGATTTCTACTTCAAACCTCATACCAGAATAATCAAATTTTCTTGAAACGAAAATTCCTGCTGAGTTCATGGAATAACGTTATCAAGTAAGGGCCTAGTGGTGGCTTTATGTAGCTACCTTTAACCCCAGTTGGACGGTATTCTGTCTTCCTACTAACCTTTGCCCTATTAGTCACCAGCCTTAGCTCAGAATGACCGTTAGCTTTCCTTTGCCTTACCCATGTCCATGCTAGGCAAGTTCTCTACTACTGAGCCACAGTCCTACCCCTTTTTATTTTAAGACAAGATCTCACTAAGTTACCCAGGCTGTCCTCCAACTTGCCTTCCAGGTAGCTATGATTGTGTGTACCCCATACCCAGCCACTGTTAACTTTTCCTCAAAACTCCTATTCAGTCACTAGGATTTGTCTTTGACTTTGAGGGAAATACTTAAGTAAAGGAGTTCCAAAAATGTTCACACAATGGTGGCATAAATCATATCTTTAGGTGCCAATCTTTACTAGTTCTTATACCAAATGGTTTGTTTAAAAATCAACGGTCATACCTCTCTATATTGCCACTCCCTACCCATACATAATAAATTGGTATATGTTACATTTCCTCTTTTATGATTGCACAATGACTTCAAATAATTCAGAGAAACCGGGTGCATTGGCCAAGATGGAGTGGCCTACTTCCTCTCTCTCTAATGATTAACTACCCTAACAGAATTAGTCTCTCTCCTATTGTGCTCCCCTTGCACTCTTGACTTCATTTCCAATACCTTTGTCAAATTATACTCACTTATTTAATTCCATGAGACCTGAAGGGTGAATTGCAGTGTTTTTTCCTATTTTGTACCTGCTGTACAGCCCTGGCAACATTCTGGCCCTTAGTGGAAACTTATTGTTTACTAAATTGAATGAATTTGTCTTAAGACTTCCTTGATTGTTATATTCAGGTAGATCCTAGCAGCTTTTTTAGATACGTGGATGATCAAAACCAACTAACTTCCATCTGTACCAGAATAAGCATTTCCCTCCATATTTCATTAAAAATTTTGTGAAACAATTGATAAATATGGAAGTTCATATAATTGATAATTAAAGAGGAAAATAGGGGATACGAGATATAAGGAATCCTGCTAGGAAATATTTCTTGAGTTAGGCGCATTATTATTTAGCTTTTCTCATGGTTGGTCGGTTTGCTGTAGTGCTGGGGATGGAACCCAGAGCCTTGGCCTTGCTAGGCTGGTATACCACCCCGAGCTACATCCCCAGCCCCCTTTTTTCATTCTTTAACAGTCCTAATAGTTTTTCTGATTCCTTCCTTTTGAGCTGAGAAAGAACCTGAAGATTAGAATTATGTTTTTTGCCCCACCCTTGTTGCTATAGCTGATGAATCATAGAAACCAGAGAAGGGAAAGACCAGTGAAATCATCTGGTTCATCTCCAAATTAGGGAGTGGAACCCTGGGATTTGGGGAAGACTGAACTGGTTTTAAGAGAAAATAGAAAAAATTGCAGCTAGAGCAACCCCATCTGTTTGCCTTTTGCTCCTAGTACAACGGTGAGACCCACCATATTAGAAAGCAGTCAGGGACGCACCCAGGAAACCTAGATGCCTATGTGGTAAGGAGTTAAAATGAGATATGTTGCCTGAGTAATAACAATGGATTATAAATTTTTCAGTGTTTGTTTAATAAAGTTCTATAATATATGAGATTCTGTTTTAGCAGTTATCTTCCAAACTTAAGAGCTAACAAGAAACTTATAAGATTTGGACCAAAACATCCAGTTGTAAAAAGTTCCAGAAGGACTGAGGTTGGGAATATGGATTTTCTCTGTCCTTTTCCCTCTAAATCATAATCTGACAGCATCAATCTTCCTGACCCTCTCTACCACTGTTGTCTTCCCTTCCCCTCCCCTTCCTCCTCCTCCTGTTTTTCTCTTTTGGCATTGTTGTTTGAAGAAGTGGCAGAGATGATTTAGTATCCACACCAGCTATTCCCTCCAACCACGCCTGCATGGAGGCAGAGGACTCCGCCTGTTTACCTTCCAACTCTTGGTTTCTGTATTCTTCTGCAGAGTCTTAGTTTCATTGCCAGTTTTGAATCTGCCCTTGTTCTTTAGACTTTTTTGACAGGTCATAGTGCCCTTCTCTCTTTCCTTGGTATGAAACTTAGCTCTACTCTAATTTCCCATGTCCTCCTGTAGTATCCCTATATCAACTCTGGCCTTGTGGGTTACAAACCTGGGCTCCATCTTTCCCAACACTATCAGAGGGGAGGAATATTTGTACCCCATGGATAGTGGCAGCATAAGTATGTCTTCCTTATACATATGTTATCATGGGTCCACACTATTAAAAATCAAAATTCCTTTGCCGCATTAGGGATATTTAACAGTTATCTGTTATGATTTTAATAACAGTCTGCACAACTTCACTTTACATTGAAGTGATATTTCTTCATCATAGCTATATGTTTGAACAATCTAGGGATCAAAAACATGCTGGGGTCTGATAATCCAAAGAGTCTGAATTAAAGAAAAAAACTTTATATGGATATAAGTCCCCTCAGTATCTGGGGGGACTTGGTTCCAGGGTTTTCCTTCCAGCACAAATACAAAAATCTGAGGATGCTCAAGTCCCTTATATAAAATGACAGTGTGTTCAGATAACTGTGCACATCTTCCTGTGTACTTTGAATCATTAAGCTGTTTATGATATATAATACAATGTGAATTCTATGTAAATAGTTATGCTGTATTATTTAGCGAATAATGACAAGAAAAAAGTCTGCACATGCTAAATACAATTTTTTTTCAAATCTTTTCAATCTGCAGTTGGTAGAATCTGTGGGTATGAAATCCAAGAATGTGGAGGGCTGACTATATCAATTACACAAGGAATATCCTTCCTGATTTGGATAAAAAATGAATATACAGATAAAGAAAGGTCAATTGTATATGATGATAATGATCTATGATCTCCTTGTAAAGAGAGAGACTTTGTTTATATTCAAATTACTTCCATTTAGAAACTGGGCCTTTTCAGTGAATGGATAAAACTTGCTTCTGTTTAGCAGCATTCATCTGCATGACCATGATTACTATGCCTAAATCTATTACATTGGCATATTAAGGATCTAGTTTTAAAACTAAAGGAGAACTTGATGATTTTCTAGTCAAAGTTCCTATTTTCCAGAAAAGAAACAGAACCAGAGGGTTTAGATGATTTGTCCACATACCCCTAATTTGTATAGGATCTAGGACCAGAACCCCACCTTCTTGAGTTTTATGATAATTATCAGATTACCCAGCAACAGGGTTTACTCCAACAAAGTCAGGTCTCAATATGGAGAATTGCTGAGGCAGGAGGATGTCAAATTTGAGGTTACCCTTAGCAACTATTAGGAGCCTCATTGGGCGCAGAGGTTCTAAGGATGAACACAGAGTTCCTAAAACAGTCATAGTACCATGAGATAAAAGACATCATACAAGCAATACAAAGGTTATATGAATAGATGAGTCTATCCCATGCCACCAATTTATTATATTAACTTGCCTAGCAAACATTTTTTCTTCATATATTGTAGATGTAAGCCCCACCTATGTTGTGTAATCATAGATTATGATTAGAAGAATCAAAATCAAATAAGATTTTATAGTAGCTTAAAATTTGTATTTTTATAGTGTTTATCAGTGGAAAGGGATATGATGTCCACCTTTTCCTCTATTTATACATTTTCTTGTTGTTTTCTTAAATATAGATGAAAATGCCATAAAGAAAGATTTGAGTGGGGTGCAATGGCACACACCCATAATCCCATCAGTTTGGAAGGTTGACGTAGGATGATCTCAAATTCAAAGTCAGCCTCAGCATCTTAGCAAGGCCCTAAGCAACTGAGACCCTGTCTCTAAATAAAAAATAAAATGGGCTGGGGTATGGCTCAGTGGTTTTATCCCTGGTTTAAAAAAAGAGAGAGATAGAGATAAAGATTTGAGTTTTTCCCCAAATCTGGTATAGAATGTCAATTTTTTTTTTACTTTTTATCATATTTATTATTGTTATGTGGTGCTACTGAGGATTAAACCCAGTGCCTCACACATGCTAGGCAATTGCTCTACCCCTAAGCTACTGCCCTAGCCCTTCCCAGGCTGTTAAATTTTAATATGAAAAAGCATTCGACAAAGTACAGCATCCCTTTATGTTCAAAACTCTAGAAAAACTAGGGATAACAGGAACATACCTCAATATTGTAAAAGCAATCTATGCTAAGCCTCAGGCTAGCATCATTCTGAATGGAGAAAAATTGAAGGCATTCCCTCTAAAATCTGGAACAAGACAGGGATGCCCTCTCTCTCCACTTCTGTTCAACATAGTTCTCGAAACACTGGCCAGAGCAATTAGACAGACGAAAGAAATTAAAGGCATAAAAATAGGAAAAGAAGAACTTAAATTATCACTATTTGCAGATAACATGATTCTATACCTAGCAGACCCAAAAGGGTCTACAAAGAAACTATTAGAGCTAATAAATGAATTCAGCAAAGTGGCAGGATATAAAATCAACACGCATAAATCAAAGGCATTCCTGTATATCAGTGACAAATCCTCTGAAATGGAAATGAGGACAACCACTCCATTCACAATATCCCCCCAAAAAATAAAATAATTGGGAATCAACCTAACAAAAGAGGTGAAAGACTTATACAATGAAAACTACAGAACCCTAAAGAGAGAAATAGAAGAAGATCTTAGAAGATGGAAAAATATACCCTGTTCATGGATAGGCAGAACTAACATCATCAAAATGGCGATATTACCAAAAGTTCTCTATAGGTTTAA
The DNA here is from genome assembly GCF_021218885.2 of Marmota monax. Lineage (NCBI taxonomy): Eukaryota > Metazoa > Chordata > Mammalia > Rodentia > Sciuridae > Marmota > Marmota monax. Next base: position 60,667,601 of record NW_026693777.1, on the reverse strand, counting down.
TGCAATGCCAATCAAAATCCCAACGGCATTTCTTGTAGAAATAGAGAAAGCAATCATGAAATTCATATGGAAAAATAAAAGACCCAGAATAGCAAAAACAATGCTAAGCAGGAAGTGTGAATCAGGCGGTATAGCGATACCAGACTTCAAACTATACTACAGAGCAATAGTAACAAAAACAGCATGGTCCTGGTACCAAAACAGGCAGGTGGACCAATGGTACAGAATAGAGGACACAGAAACCAATCCACAAAACTACAACTATCTTATATTTGATAAAGGGGCTAAAAGCATGCAATGGAGGAAGGATAGCATCTTCAACAAATGGTGCTGGGAAAACTGGAAATCCATATGCAACAAAATGAAACTGAATCCCTTTCTCTTGTCATGCACAAAAGTTAACTCAAAATGGATCAAGGAGCTTGATATCAAATCAGAGACACGGCGTCTGACAGAAGAAAAATTTGGCTACGGTCTACATTCCAATGGGTCGGGCTCCAAATTCCTCAATAGGACACCCATAGCACAAAAGTTAATAACTAGAATCAACAAATGGGACTCACTCAAACTAAAAAGTTTTTTCTCAGCAAAAGAAACAATAAGAGAGGTAAATAGGGAGCCTACACCCTGGGAACAAATCTTTACTCCTCACACTTCAGATAGAGCCCTAATATCCAGAGTATACAAAGAACTCAAAAAATTAGACAATAAGAGAACAAACAACCCAATCAACAAATGGGCCAAGGACCTGAACAGACACTTCTCAGAGGAGGACATACAGTCAATCAACAAGTACATGAAAAAATGCTCACCATCTCTAGCTGTCAGAGAAATGCAAATCAAAACCACCCTAAGATACCATCTCACTCCAGTAAGATTGGCAGCCATTAGGAAGTCAAACAACAACAAGTGCTGGCAAGGATGTGGGGAAAAGGGTACACTTGTACATTGCTGGTGGGACTGCAAATTGGTGCAGCCAATTTGGAAAGCAGTATGGAGATTTCTTGGAAAGCTGGGAATGGAGCCACCATTTGACCCAGCTATTCCCCTTCTTGGTCTATTCCCTAAAGACCTAAAAAGAGCATGCTACAGGGACACTGCTACATCGATGTTCATAGCAGCACAATTCACAATAGCAAGACTGTGGAACCAACCTAGATGCCCTTCAATAGACGAATGGATAAAAAAAATGTGGCATTTATACACAATGGAGTATTACTCTGCATTAAAAAATGACAAAATCATAGAATTTGCAGGGAAATGGATGGCATTAGAGCAGATTATGCTAAGTGAAGCTAGCCAATCCCTAAAAAACAAATGCCAAATGTCTTCTTTGATATAAGGAGAGTAACTAAGAACAGAGCAGGGACAGAGAGCATGAGAAGAAGATTAACATTAAACAGGGATGAGAGGTGGGAGGGAAAGGGAGAGAGAAGGGAAATTGCATGGAAATGGAAGGAGACCCTCAGGGTTATGCAAAATTACATACAAGAGGAAGTGAGGGGAAAGGGAAAAATAATACAAGGGGGAGAAATGAATGACAGTAGAGGGGGTAGAGAGAGAAGAGGGGAGGGGAGGGGAGGGGAGGGGGGATAGTAGAGGATAGGAAAGGCAGCAGAACACAACAGACACTAGTATGTCAATATGTAAATCAATGGATGTGTAACTGATGTAATTCTGCAATCTGTATATGGGGTAAAAATGGGAGTTCATAACCCACTTGAATCAAAGTGTGAAATATGATATATCAAGAAATTTGTAATGTTTTGAACAACCAACAATAAAAAATTTTAAAAAAATAAAAATATAGCTCTTCCTTTTACTGCAAAAAAAAAAAAATATATATATATATATACACACACACACGTATACATGTAAAATTTAATTGATTTTTTAAAACTATCAAAGTAATTTATGTTCACTGTTAACAAAAGTAAAGCAAAATAGTACATATTAGAAAAGGTGAATTTTGTCCTTTATATATATATATATATATATATATATATACTCCCAAAGCTAATCAGTATCAATTTGGTGTATATTATTCTTTCATACAGTTACATATGTGTGTACATATACATAACTACACTCATACATATGTGTATAAATATTACATAAATAGAATCAAATTAATTGTGGCTTTTTTAAACTCAGACAATATTATGTGGTCTTTAAAGTTTAAAAAATATTTAAAGCACTAAAAAACATATAGTGGACATTTGATAAAGATGAAAACAGTCAAAAGGAAGGTATCTTTTTGTATGTTTTCATACTTACTAAGAGATATTTTATGAAAAATATTGTCCAATTTATGGGATGTATATTGTGCTGCAGAATTAGTCTTTTCTTTCAATTGATAAAAGAGACTTAGCACCTGTATTTACATGCATTTTATGCAAAATTATGTAGAAAATGCTTCTTAAAGAGAAAATGAGAGGGGTTGTGTGTGATGGTGCAAGACTGTAATCTCAGAGACTCAAAAGACTGAAGCAGGAGGATGTCAAATTGGAGGTTAGACTCAGTAACTTAGACCCTGTCTCAAAATAAAAAATGAAAAGGACTGGGGAGGTAGCTCAGTAGTAGAGCACCCCTGGGTTCAATCCCCAGAACAAAAACAACAATAAAAGAAAGCATCCAACAGAGGCTGATAGAGTTTGAAATACTCATCCTTTTACTTGTCAACCTATAAAAATGCGGGGAATGTGCTGAGGTAAGGACCAAGATGCTTCTAGCTCAGGAAGTGTGCAAATATCCCAGTGAGTTGATCTAAGAGTGATCTTGATGGGTGGATATTTGGAGTCAAATCAGTTTCCGTAATGTTTTATAGGTTGGCATTACAACTTAGTATGCCAGCAAGACACAGTTTTGCACTGACATTCAACTCATTCCTTCATTTGTGTCAAAACACACTTGTCTATTACATGTTTTTCAATATCATAGTAGAGATATTCCATAAGCAATTTAGCCTCACTAGTGATCACTTAAAAGTGTTTCAAACTTAAAATGCTGCCATTGACGTCTGTATGCACATATTATGGTCAGGAGAGTTTGCTAGAAATGACATCACTGAATCAAAAGTTATGAGTATTTTAAATACTGATAGACACTACCAAATTGTATTCCCATCAGGAATATGTGAGAATTCCCATTTTGCCCATACTTTCAGCCTTTTAATTTTGACTAGGTGAGTTTGAGCATGAATAAAGGCCAGGTAATATATTTATGGAGATAAATCTGGTTGTAGCAGGTACAGGGTTAGACATTAACACAAAGAGGAAACAACCAAAGGCCTGTCCTCAAGTAGCTCCTGCCTAGCTGCAGAGACCAGAACAAACAAAAATAAAACAACAACAACAACAACAAAAAAAAAAACCCAACCATTGACAAAGCAAAGCTGGGATCATCAGAGAGGGGAGGAGATGATATAAGAATGCCAAGAGAAGCAGATTAGAGCCAAAAGGCCTGAAGTGTTTGGGAAGGCCTTTGCTTGAGAGAAAATAATATCTGCCCTGAGAATGAAAGAATGATGAAAGTTCACCACTGAGGAAAGTAAGCAAGGGCCTCCAGCCATGAAACAGGGAGGAGGACAGCAAGGAGGCAGTAATGTGCTTGGCTAGTTTGAGCCATGACGTGCTGCACGGAGGCATGAAGAGAAAGACATGGGAAATAAGGCTGGTCAGGCAGGTCAGAACCCTACTGGGAAGAGGTTCTGGAGAGGGGTCATATAATCAGAGGAAGATCATTCTGGCTGCCTTGTAGAGGATGAATGGAGGCCAAAAGTGTCTGTTACAGCAGAGGAGGACATTGGTTTCACTACAGATGTTTCTCTGAAAATAGAAATTGTGGTTTGTCCACGCCAAGATCACTCTGTGTGGTTTGGATCATGATACCTGACTTTAACCAGGATTTATGGAGGTCTTCCTATGAGTTCAGCAGGGCAAGATGCTAAAAAGACTTAAAAAGCACCTCTGATATGCCAGGCATTTTTCAGACATTTTTCTAATCGTTAGAGTAATCCTGCCGATGAGAAAACCAAGGTTTCAAAGGTTTCACCTAGCTATGTACCTTTCCTGATACTTCCATAAGTGGCCATTTTTCTGTAAATAAGGGCTTTCTTTATCCAACCTTTTTGTGGATTTTTAAAAACTATCAGTTTAGACTATTCAATGTGATATAATAAATTCCTATCACTATTCATTTGATGATCAAATTATCTCAAAATTTTACCAGTGAGAGTCTTCAAATTGACCATTATGTCTTTTTGATGTCCCCATCAGTTGTTCAAAGCTCACCTGGTATTTTCTTTGCCACAACCCTGGAAACAATCATTTCTCTAAGGAACCCTGGCTCCTTTTACTGGAGAACTAACTGTATTTAGAAATTCAGATCCGGGTAGTGAGTATAATGCATTCTTTTAATTTTTTTTTTACATTTTTTAGTCACAGATGGACACTATTATTTTACAATAATGTGTGAGAAATGGTATTGATATGAATATTACAAAGACTTTATAAAGTTTGCTGGGCATGGTAGTACATGCCTGGAATCCCAGTGACTTGGGAAGCTAAGGCAGGAAGCAAGAACTTCCAAGAATCTTCTGTGCATTGTCCCACTGCAACCTAATATGTGAAATATATAGAGAGAGATTTTAGAAAGAATAATGAATATGAACCTTGGGGCATAGAATTAAAACTCAATAAGATTTAAAAACACCCATGAAGTTTAAGAAAGTTGTATTGGACATGAATATTGGATAGTAGAGTGAAAATAAGATTTATAGAAAATCCACATGTTTTTAAAGATACTTGTATTGATAAAAGAACTGTTAGCTTGGACAGAGAAACAGTTCAAAATGAGTTTTCTAAGCTTTTTAGTTTTTAATGGCATGAAAATAATGACTGAGAGAATTTCTCAGCTACAGGTCATCCTGCTCTTTGTCATTCTAGCAACTCCAGGTGAGACACCAGACAAATGAGTGAAGCTACTTTCAATCAAAAACCAGCATCATGTGGAGCAAAGCCAAGCTGTCCCTAAAGTCCTTCCCAAATTGCAATATCATGAGCAAATATCAGTTAGGTTGTTTATGCTTTAACCACTAAATTTCAGGGAGTAATTTGTTATGTTGTAACTGATACAAGAACCAAGGGTTCATTTACTGAATCCCTGGATGGGACAGGAGACTTATTTGGTCTTTGAGTTTCTTCAAAAATAGGAGTAGAAACCCGGCACAGAGGTGCACATCTATAATCCCAGTGGCTTGGGAGGCTGAGGCAGGAGGATTGTGGGTTCAAAGCCAGCCTCAGCAAAAAACAAGGTGCTAAGCAATTCAGTGAGACCCTATCTCTAAATAAAATACAAAATAGAGCTGGAGATGTTGCTCAGTGGTTGAATTCCCAGTACCAAAAAAAAAAAAAAAAAAAGGAAAAAGAAAGAAAGAAAGAAAAGGGAATGGGGGCAATATAGCTCAGTGATAGAGCACTTGCCTAGAAGCCCTGGGTTCAATCCCCAATAATAAATAAATAAATAAGTTTATCCCCAAGTCCCCTCCTTGCTCTCATATTCTTTGATTCTGTGAATAATTCTGTTCTATAACATTTAGTGAGTGTTCATCATTACTAGCTAGACATGATCAGTGAATCAAAGTCAATTGTTTTGAGGACAAAATGCACAACAACAGACATCATCTGCAGTTTTTCATGTAGAAAGCATTTTCCCGAACAATAGAGAGACAGAAAGAAGGAAGAGACTTCTTGGTTAAAGATTCAAAATTCTTTTATACAGGCAAAACTGGTCTCCCATTCCTTAGAAATAGTGAACCATGACTTCTAACCACTTTATTTTTATAACATCACTGCCAAGTTCTTTAGCATAGATCAAAGTCTTGCTAGTGCACAGATCTATAAGTTTGGATTTGCCAAATGCCCAAGATAAGCAAAAAAAAAAAGAAAGAAATCACTTGGGATATTTTATGACTTTTATATATGATTTGAATTTAGTCTTATCTCTGTAGAGGGTCTCTTACAGCACAAGTGGGAATTAAAAAACTATGGAAATTTAGCAGTCCTCAGCACCCTGTAACAAAAGAAAAAAGGGGTGGGGGGAGGGGGACGGTGAGGGAATGTAGCTCAATGATAAAGCCTCCAGACCATTGGACCTGCCCATGAGAAGTAAGAGAAAGGAGGTTGACTCCCGCCTGCCTGTGTCCTCTTATGTTCCAAAATGTTCCCACCAAATAGACAGATAAACAAGGTTTTTTTTTTTTTTTTTGGTCAAAGTTTAAGAAGTATAAATGTAAATGAGAAATTGTATCAAAAGTGTTTATTTATATTTGTCCTTCTGTTAGGGCTTATGTATATGTTATTCCTAGTGAAAGCACTGGATCACAGGGAGCTCTGGGCTCGGTATTGAGACCCCAGATGAAGTGGACTTCGCAGCTATTTGACTATGTGCAATGAGCACAGCACCAATGTTGGCTTTGCTATCATTCTCCCATTTCCAGGTGTGCAATGATGGCCCAAGTGGAAAGTGAAAGTGGATGTTAAAAATATGTGGAGGATAAAACACAGAAAAATCAAGAGTAGGAGAAAGAGACTCCAGAAGTTAGTGAGGAAGGTGAATTCAAAGACTTGGAGAAAGGTCTTGCAGATGCTTAGCACAGCATTTTTTCTAGTTTGAGGTTTGAATACAGTATTTGCTCAGTCACACATCAGTGTTTTTGCCCACGTTTCCAGTGTGATTTGGCAGCAAAGCAGTTAGTAAAGCTAGAAACAACAAAACCCACAGAGAGAACAGTTTAAGTTAAGAACAGTTGCGAAAAACCCCAGCAGTCATGAAAGGAGGGGAGAAATGTTCTTTCCCGAAACTTGGGTTTCAAAGCTGTGGGCCCCACCCAGCTCAGGACGTCCTGCCACAAGGCCACTACAAGCTGCCCGTTGCGCGGAGTGGGCAGCCAGGTACCAGGAGGAGCAGAGAGGACACAGCACAGCTGTCTCCGGGGAAAGGGCGCCTCCCGAGGTGGGACTGGGACGTGATCCTGGCTCCTGACTTCTGCCTATCCCTTACCCTAACCCCTCCCTCCTGGTACTGGGTTGGGGCCTCCTTGCGCCCTGGTGTTTCACGCAGATAGATTTTGCTGAGCAGGACGGGTGAATCCAGCTAGCTCCAACTAGCGACCAGAGGTTAACTAATATTTGCGGACAGTAATGGGGCGCCGGATGCCAACATCATCCAACCCGGGGAATACAAATTCATGTTTCTTGGAACAATTCTTTTCTCCATTGCTTTGACACCTGAAAGCTCTTTTTTTTTTTTTTTTTTTTTTTAAGTGACTAAAGCAAACCAGAGTCTGCTCATTTATTAACCCAAGCCCAGACTGAGAACTCTACGTGGCACTCAAGAAGTAAAATGAGAAAGAAAGAATCTAAGCCCTTAATGGGCCTCGGGAAAGCCTCGGCGGGGCTTTGACCCAGGGCAGGGAGGTGGGTGTGGGGCCGCTCTGCGCGGCGGGATCCCGGGCTGTTTCTGGGCGCGGCTGCCCTGCGGGCCGGCTGACGGGGGTAGGGTGACTCACCCTGACTCGGGATGGGAGCGGGCAGGGGAGGGGGTACTGGGGTGGGGCGGGGCGGGCCTCGCCTAGAACAGAGAGGATGTGGCGGGTATAAAAGCCCCACCCAGGCCATCCGGCTCCGTTCGGCAATTGGGGACGCTCGCAGCTCTCGGCGCCCGGCCCAGGTAAGCGGGGCGCACCCCGCCCGCCCGCTATGGCCTCCGGCCCGCAGCGCTAGCGGGGCTCGGGGAGGCACGAAAGGAGGAAACCGCCTTGCAATGAGGCTCGGGGGACCCGGACCCTGAGGCCCCGCGGGGCAGGGAATTGGAGGGACTGTCCGCACCCGTTTTTGTGAGGGTGGGGGAGCAGAGGCGAAGAGTCCCGGGCAGGGGAGAGGGGCCCATATGTGTTCAGGCCTGGGGGTGCAGGACAGAGATCGGGAGTCGTGCGTCCCCTTGGAGTCCTCGCAGGAAGCCCAAGCGAGGCCATGCAGGAAGGAGAGCCGAGGGGGCCCCCGCATTCCTGAGGTGCCAGGCGCCGGTGGGGGACAGGGTGTGGCCGTCCGGGAGTCTCCCGCTGCAGGCCGTGGGCATTTCCCTCCAAGTTTAACAAAAGCTTTACGCCTTCCGCAAAGTAAATCCCCAAGTGTTTCCAGTTACTTTCCTTTCAGCTGAAGCGCATTTGTGGAGCTTGAGCAGACGACCAGTAGTAGCCGAGGAAGAGGAGTGGGAGTTTTGAGTTGCCAGCTCACATCGCCAATAAAACAAAACAAAAACCTCAGCTCATTCTTTGTCTAGATTATCGTGTAGGGTGGCGGCTTCGGATTTCACTCCATCTGGGCAGTTTCCTACTTGCTTGAACACATTGGCAATGGGAAGGAAGTGTCCCCCGTGGTCCTGTGGGGAGGGTTGCCTTGACTGTTACTCGATGAGTAACAGTGAGTCAGGGACTGAGGGTAGAGCAAGGGCGTGGCTCCTGAGCCGCAGGTCCCAGTGCTGGCGTGGAGGAATTGGATTCCACGTTTTCTTATCTGTGAAAACGATTTCAGTATGCCTGCACCGAAACAGGGTTGTTGTTGAAGAGTTCAAAACATAAAAATGTAAAGAACACCGAAAACACTAAGTGCCATACAAATGTCAGAAAAGTATCCTTTTTGTAGTAAGATTTGCCGTGTTGAAGCTGTGGGTAAAAGTAGTGGCCACATAGGTGCACTTGGGGTCTTTAGGCGCGACTTTACAAGAACTCTTGGAATCCAAGGGCCTGAGTGTCAGTCACACTCTACTGATGACTTCAGTCCACAGTTGTGGATGCTGCTCTGCCTGTTCTTAGCTTGGTAGTTTGGAATACAGTATTCACTTACACAGGAAAGATTGTTATCGCAGTTGCTTAGGCTCCCAGGCCAGCCCAGAGAAACTTTTATTTATTTATATTTTAAAACATGTACTGTATTTCAGCGCTGCCCTATTTCCCATTGGGGAAGAGGAGGTGGGAGGGTGAGGGTCCATATGTGAGTAGGAAGAGTAACTGAAATATTTTTCAGGTTTTTTTTCTTGGTTTTAAAAATTACATCTTGATTAAATTATTTTAATTGGAAAATTGTGTCTTTGCCACCTCTCCCATTTCCCCTCCCCCTGCTTCTTTCCCCCGAGTGCTGGGGAGTGAACTCAGGGGTGCTGTGTCACTGAGCTACATCCACAGTGGTTTTATTTTCTATTTTGAGAAAGGATCTCTCTAGGTTGCAGTCTGGCCTTGAACTTGTGGTTTTCCTGCCTCAGCCTCTCAAGTTGCTGGGATTACAGGTGTGCACCACTGCATCACCTCTCCATTTTCTTTTCTCCACTGATCTGCTTCCTTGACATGTTAGAATCACCATCCAGGGAATCATCATTCAGGCTTGTTCAGGTTCTGTGGTATTATTTCCTCTTGCCCATTTCAGTGAATGTACTCATACCAGACCAAATTAGAACAGTACTAGGTTAAAAATGGTTGGTGGTCCTAAAATCCTTAGCAATCCAGAGGAGTTAAATTTTTGAAAAAAGAAGAACAAAACCTTGTTAACCTAAATGGATCTGCTATTTTTAGATTTGGAGGCCGTGGAATTAAGGAACCATACTATTCAGGAAAGGTGAAGGAAGATTTTAGATGAAACCAGGACCCCAGAGGTGCCCTGCCCTGGGACATTCCTGCTCGAAGTTTCTAGCCCTCTTCTAAATACACCTATAATCCTTTCAAGGGTTTCTACAAAAGCATCCATTACCTCTGCAGTGGAAGGGTGTGACCACATATGCACATTTTTAAATTTTTCATTTGGAGTTTTATGATTTAGTGACTTGCCTGTTTTAGATGGCCAGCAAATATTGCTGACTCACTGTCTAGATCAGTATTGGCCTGGAGTCTTGATATTTAGCGTCTTGCCTCTTGGAGCTAAGTACCCTATTGATTGACATTAGGCTTACAGTCATGGCCATTCATTTCTGACTAATTTCTGATTTAAGTAGTTTTCCTGGCAAAGTAGATACTCATCTTTAATTGCAATTGATTTGAGGGGTGCTGTGAGTTCTTCCTGCATCTTTGGGTCTAGAATCTATGCTACTGAATTGTCAGCTGTCTTTGTTCTCACTTTTTGCTCTTGCAGGGTATAGGGCCTTCGGAGTCCTTTTTTATTATGGGATGGTGGGTGTGTCATAAAAGGAGTTCCAGGCTCTAGTAGGCAGCTTTAAACATCCTTTTTCCCACAAACTGTGTATTAAGCACCTACAATGCTCCACTCAGTTATAGGCTTTAGGAATACAACAGAGGACAACACACACACACACACACACACACACACATACACACATAGTCCATGCTCAAAAGACTATTGGGGAGAGAAAGAAAAGTGACAAAATAAATGGATTGTATAGATATTAATTGGATTTTAATGTCATCTTTTCCCAAATTAATGTTCATTTTCAAATTTCTGAGCTCTTTCCTCCTTTAATGCATCTTTTCCTAGACCTGAACTTCATATTTTGTTCTCCTCAGGATGTATTGTTTGAAGTGATGGCAACTTAAGCTGCCTTCCTGATCTGATTGTGAGAGTTAAATAGGAATTGGATATTTCTCTATTTTTGCACATGGGAATCATCTTCCTTCATTTTTCCCTGGTGCCACACCCTGTTCCAGTTGTAGGCCACACCAGAGGAAATTCCAGTTCTTAAAAAAAAAAAATTCTTTCCGCCCATTCACTGTCTGGTAGATTTTTCCTTCTTCTATTGCCAGAGGCAGTCCTCTACTTATATTTAGGGGACTGGTCATAAGTAGAGGTTGGGAGATGCCTACACTTGTGATCCTAGGTGGTTTCGTTGGAGATTACTTCCAAATCTGCCTTTTAGGGTACACCCCTGAAGCTTTTAAGCCATTTGAGCTCCACCTTGTTAGAGCACAAGCCCATAGCACACAAACAGTCTGAGTTCTGATCCCAGGTCTGGTGTGGAACACTCTGAGTCTAGGGAGTGGCTGTGACAGAGTCCTTTGTCTATGCCCCTTGTCTCCTCACCACACCCAGACTATATACTCCCAGCTCAGAGGAAATCAGAGTCTTAAGGCCACTTGCGTGTCCTATCTCCTTGCTGCCACCTCGTTTGCTTCATGCCCAAAGGAGGTGAAAGTTACATTCCCAAGCTGTCCTGTGCTAGGATTCAAGCAGCTGCTGTGTACTATCAGTCATCTGCTGGGCTTTGCAAGATTCTCAGACGCTGGAAATTGGTACCCTCAGCTCTGAATATATAAAACTGGACCTGCATTTGAATGTTTAGTCTGAAGGAAAGATAATTGAGATAATTGAGCAGGTATGTTAGAAAAGAGGGAAAAAAATAGACCTTCTGAATTGGAAAGACCCACTGTGTGTAAACCCATCCCAAGATGCAATTGATTCCCTACTGTGTGTCAGTGTGCTCAGACCTTGGAGGATGCACAAATGATTGAGTCAGAAGCCCCATTTGCCAATATAGTTGAAGATCGCCTTCACGAGTTCAACTCTGATGTTTCATAGATCCACAAGGAGCAGCAGGAGTACAAAGCAACAAGGGTGTGTGAAAAGATGACACTGGTTATGATTGTCTGTATCCTAAATTTCATTTGGTTGTTGTCATCCCATCCACATACAGCCCTGGTTGGAGGGAACTTGGAGAAGTGCCTGGACAGTGCTGAGCAAGTTTGGAGGAGAGTTGACAGTCCAGTCTGATTTTTTTTTTTTTTTTTTGTAGGGAGTATGTGTGTAGGAGGTATTTAAGGAAAGGTGGGTGAATTCCAGAGTGTGGAAGATCTTGAATGCTGAAGTTTGAGTTTTTTTCTGTAGGCAGCTGGGCCCTGTTGAAAGAACAATATATGGGCCATAAGACACTGAAATTGAATTGTAAATGTGAAGGACTATATTTCCCAATCCTGACAGCCCTTCATGCCAAGTGACATCATTCTTCTTACCAATCACTTCCTGCCCCCTCCATCCTCATGAGACTGGCAGTGAGAGGCTCTGAGAGAGAGAAGCTGCAATGGGTCTTTGGGTCACAAATATTGAAGCCAGCTCAGGCAGCAAAAGGGACAAGCTAGAGCAAGTGCTGCAGGGGCTTCCTGCTCAGTCTGATCAAGGCTACTGGGCAGAATTCCAAGAATTCTGGGGAATGACTTGGCCTTATGACTCAAGCATTAATCAGGACCGTAAGAGCAAGGAGAAAAGTATGTGCTTCCAGAAGGTTCTATTAAATAAAGATGATTTAGGGGGATGGAGGGTGGAGTACAGTGGGAACTCCCCTTCCCCCTCATTCATGCATTTCGTTGTTTGTTTTAAAATTCGAGTGTGGTCTTGCCTCCTGTAGTGTCCAGGACAGACTGTAGTGTCCAGGACAGGCTTTGGTGGGGAAACCCCACCCTCCACATTCCCACCCCCATGCATTTTTGTTTTAAAAATCTTCTTTTGTGTCATCCTGTTCCTGATTGATTCATCTTGGTTGCTAGGGATCTGTTTTGTGGTAACCCAATAACACTCCACGTTTCAGCTACAAGTGGGTGTGTTTCTGAAACTGCTGGGTTAGACTCAAATTTGCCTCTGTGCACCAGCCCTGTGGAAACACGTTTTTGTTTGTGTGTTTGTCTGAATCAATATTTGGGCTTTCTGGACCTGGTTCTTCTTGGTTCCAGTTAAGTGAAACTTGTACTTAATTTGAAGTGTTGACAAACAAAAGCTTTACTGTTTGTTTCAACATTTTGCAATCTTGTTTTGCTTTTCTTTTGGCGGGGGGTGGGGGGGGGAATTAAAACTACTTAATTTGGAAAAAAAAAAGAACTTTTTTGTTGTAACTATGATTTTGGAGGGAAATAGTAAAGTCCAATAAAACCTGTGGTGTTCTCTTTTAAAGGACATACCCTTAAATTATCTTTAAGGTAGTCTTATGGTAAACAACTTGCTCTTTAATAGCTGTACAAATTTCATTACTGTCCAGTTTTGAGCCCTAAGAACTTATGAGGCAATTAGCAGTCTCATTTATTAATCTTTTCAAAGCCAGAGGAAACTGTGAGTTCCCTTCATTAGGGTGGAGCCCAGTGAGTCTGTTTTCCCACTCCAGTGGTAAATCTTTTCAGACCAGGGTGAGGTGGGCGTGGTTCTTTCAGTAGAGTCTCCTTGTGCCTCTCTGGTTTATTTTCCTAAATAGAAACACTTTCCCTGATAAAGGGCCATTTTAACAATGTTGTCCAAGTACTGAGCCTTCCCTGGGAACAGAAGGCCCTGGTATGCAGAGGTAGGCATCAGCAGATCTCAGCAGATCGATTTGCTTGATATTTCCTTCTTGTTTGCAAGTTGAAACCAGTTGGCCAACTGGGTGAGGTTGAAGTGTTGGGAAGAGTGATTGATGTAGACTGAAATTTTCATGTTCTGGGGAGAAGTGTGCCAGATAGGAGGGCTGGCTCTGCTTTGCATGCATTCATGAATTGTACACAGTGATAAGGAGTTAGTAGAGGTGGAATTATCTCTCATGGCACATTAGATTTCATTTTAATCATATTCACAACAATAGGTACACTAAAGGCAGAGGGATTGTTTTCAGTAAGAAAATCCAGGATCCAGGGCAAGGGTTTTGGTGAACAGGTAAATGCCAGTATTGAGTCCTAATACTTTGATCTTCAGGCCCTCTGGTGTGTTTCTGTGTCCTCGCATAACTTTGCCCCATTCAGGCACTTCTATTTTAGGCTCCCCACAGAGCACCACATTGGACACGACTCCTTTGCAAACCTGCACAATGTTCTCCTGCCACTCTGGGCTGTTCCTCCCCTTCCCATCTCCCTAGGCCTTCCCTATATTTCTCTGGCTGGATCCTCCCATGATGAGTCACCCCTCTTGGGAGGCCTGGGAACCTGGGCCCCCTGGCCTCACCCCTTGAGCCTGAGCTGATCTCATTCTATTCCTTTCATCTTTCTCTCTGTATCTTACTCTTCTAGGAATGAAGAGCCTTTGAAGTGAGGTCTAAAGGACAAGGCCCAGGACTCTAGGTTCTGGCCTCTCCCTCCTCTTCTCTTACTGGTGATCCTGGGCTAGTCTCTTAGGTGTCCACCAGAGGGACAGGAGGCTGAGTCTCATAATTTTGTATGTATTTCTCACTGATTTTAAGGCAGTGCAGGTCCATTGTGTGCTTATTATGGGTTTGTGGATTGATTCCTTGAATATCACCAGTGTTTGTAACCTAGGGCGGCACTGCCAAGACTTTCTGTTTCCAAGGGAAACTTTCTGTTTCCAGCATATGGACACATTCTCACTAGTTAAAGGTACCATATTAAACTAATGTTTTAACATACAGTGTGAGTGGCAAAGCCAACTGTTTTTTCCAGCAACGAAGCAGTGGTACTTGGAGTGATTTTGCATTGCCAGGGGAGTTGATGAAGTGAAGAAGCCAAGGTGAAAATGTGTTTGCCATTAAACTTGCATGGAATTGGAAATATTTATACAGATGGGCACTTGTCTGGACTATTAGCAAGATTCCTGGATATTGCTTTGTGGTCAGTGTGACTTTATGGTTATTGTCACATTTTCATTTTTTATGCAGAATGACGATAAATAATGTCAATGTTACACAAAACAGCAACTCATTGTTTTTAGACTCTTATTTAGCACCTAGAGTGTGCAAAGATATTCTTAAATACGGGTGGGGAATGGGACTCTGAGGGGAGATGAGATAAAACATGCCCCTTACTGCTTTGAATCATACTTAGGTATCTGCCATTTGATATTGCCACACAGAGATGGGGGGGACTCAATATGCCCTGGATGGAGGAGGAAGTAGTATCAAAAATTGTTTCTGGCATTGAAGTCAGGAGAAAGCTATGTAGAGTGGGGGCTGTGGTGACATCATTGGAGCAGTTGCCAAAGCAATGGTGTTGTAAGGAGAGAGGAGGTAAGGTGACCTGGAGGAAGTGAGAACCAATTTGCTGTTGAGGAAAGAAGTCCTGTATTTGGGAAGAGGCAAGGAGCATTTTGGCTTGGCTTTCCTTTCGCAGCGTGGAGGAAGGTGAGGCTGGCTTCTGATGTAATCTCAAAAGGCTGGGTTCTGCTGGAGTAAGAGGAAGCCACAAGGATTGATTCTGAACTGTTTGATAAGATGAAACAGATTTAGTTGATTGTGTCACGGCTGGACGGGGTTGAGATTAGAACAGCACAATTTTAAATGGTGAAACAAAGCACAGTTCACAGGGCTTTAAAACATCCCTGTTATTTGTCGCCTCAAGGTTGTGGCTATGGGAGAAGAGCTGGGCAAATGGAGAGTGTAAAGAAGTGGATCAGATTGTGTTTGATCTGTACAGTGGGGGAGGGGGTGGGGATGCGGGACAAGGTTGGTCATCTGCAAATGCAGTGCTCTGAGCGAGCTGGAAAGACATCTTGAAAGAACAATCCAATGAAAGCTTACTGGGCCTCTGTCATTGAGATTTCCCGAACATCAGAACCAATGTGAGGCTCCACTTTCCTTTTGCTGAGGAGTAGAGGGTTTAATAAATAAGTGGAATTTAATCTACACTTTTTTTGAGAGAGAGAGAGAGAGAGGGGAGAGAGAGAGATTTTTTTTTAATATTTATTTTTTAGTTTTTTGGTGGAGACAACATCTTTGTTTGTATGTGCTGCTGAGGATTGAACCCGGGCAGCACACATGCCAGGCGAGCGCGCTACCACTGAGCCACATCCCCAACCCTTAATCTGCACTTTGTACATAGAAACTGTTCTGCCACTCTAACTTTCTGGTCCTCTGTTTTGTTTTTGTTCTTGTTTGGCATTTTTACTCCTTCGTTGTTTACAGCAGTGGCTAGAATTCTGCCAAGCCTGCTTTGTTAATTATCAGGCTGAAGGATACTATTGAGACCCTCTTCTGAGTCAAGTTGAAGTTGGAGCTTTCTGGCTCCATCAAGGAAGACTCTAGTTTGTCTGTCTTTGCAAGAAATCTCTCAAATTGTGGCTTCATTTGACTTGGCTTCTGCAAAGATTTTTGGATTAAGACTGAACTATGGGTCTCTGGGATCCTCTAGGTCAGTACTACCCAATAGAAGCAGACTGTAAGCTGCTTGTACAATTGGCAAATTTTCTAGTATCCACATTTTTAAAAAGTGAAAGAAACAGGTAAAATTAAATAACATTTTATTTAATGTAGAATATTCAACATGCACCTATAATATATAATCAGTATATAAGGTTTTGCTTTCTTTTTTCTCCATACTAAGTCTTCAAAATCCAGAGTATCCTTTATACTTATGGCATGTGTCAGTTTGGACTGGCCATGTTTCAAATGTTTTGGAGCCACATGAGGCTGGTGGCTAGTATACTAGACTGTTGAGCTATAGAACAAGACTTTAAAAAAATAGTCTTTATTTTTTTTTTTTTAGGGCAGTTTTATATTCACAGCAAAGTTGAGCAAAGAGTGTAGGGAGCTCCCAAATCCATAGTCCCCCTCCTCCCCACAGGCACAGCCTGCCCTCTTTTGGCATCTTACACCACAGTGGTAGGTTTGCTAGAATCAGTGAACCTACACTGATGTGTCGTTAAAACCCAAAGTCCATAGTTTATGTTAGAGTCCACCCTTTGTCTTGTTCCTTCTGTGAGCTGTGACAAATGTAGAGTGGCATGTGTCCGCCATTACAGTGTCTAACAGAATAATTCCATGGCCTTAACAGTTTTCTGCATTCTACCTCTTCATCCCTTCCTTCCCCCAACTCTTGGCGACCACTGATCTTTATACTGTCTCCACAGTTTTAACCTTTTCCAGAACATCATAAAGATGGAATTATAACAGTTGGTGTCTTTTCAGATTGTCTTCTTTCACTTAGTAATAGGCACTTAGAGTTCCTTGATGTCTTCATGGTTCAATAGCTCATTCCTCTAGAACACTGAGTACTATTCCATCTTCAGGATGGCCCACAGTGTGTTTATAGAGCTGAACTTTTTACAAACCAGAACTGTACCCCAGTGCAGAGACACACTGGGGAGAGGAGGCAGTGAGAGGGTTCAGGAGTGGGACAATGGGAATGGCTGTGATTGCCTTCTTCACCTGACTTGAAAAGCTTGTGTGGGCATCAGGAGGGGAGGAGTGGTCTAGGAGAGCTCCGAATGAAAATCTTGCAGAAATACATGGATAACCACAGGTGAATCCTCTCCTCTGTACTCCTCCACTCCCTCCACAGAGGGCCTGGAATCTGCTTAGTCCAAAATGCTCCTGCAAGTTGATCAATGTCTATGTGAAGTGCTCTCTCCAAACTGGTTTTATGAAAATATTTAGACTAAGCAAGCCATTTGAAGAGACTAGAAAGCTGAATTTCCGTGTGCATCATTCCCTTGATCAGAGAATATTAAGTAAAAAAAACCAAAAACAAACAAACAAACAAACAAAAAACCAGAGTAGTAATTGCTGCGACTTAAATGTCATTCCTGCTTATTCCAGGATGCAGCTCTGCTCTGTTTTTATTTTGGAATGATTATGCAGAATGACCTGTCTTGTCTCAGTTGAAATAAATCCACTGCCAATCGAGCACTCCTTGTGGCAGGGGGTGGGTGTATCAATTCCAGGAACTGTCTGACTGCAAAGCCATTTGTTGCTGCCCAATTAAGTGTATTAACTGGAAGAGAAGGATGTCATTGCCACCATTTTGAATCTTAGATACAGGTTTCAATCCTCTATGGCATGAGTTCATGTCAGAAAATCTGTGTTTGTCTTTTTTTAAATAAACAGTTTAATATCTTCTAAGCATCACTGAACTAAGGAAAGAATTGTGGACCTAGTAATTTGGGGCTCCATTTAGGAATAGGCCAACATGGAAATACTATGGGTTTCAGTTCATATCATAGTTTACAGTCCTTTCTCAAAATGTTAAATTACTTGTGAGAAACAGAAAAGTAGTGATGGGTTGACAGCTTGTCACTTTGGATGAGAAGTGAAAGACTCCGCTCTAAGCCCTTTGAACAAGTTGTATTAGCTTATGAATAGATGGTTTTGCATTCACAGGTCACTCTCCCCAGGTTCTGTTTCACTAGAACATGCAATGTCGAGATTGGTCATCCATTCCAAACCTAAGGCATCTCTTTGAAAAAATTGTTCTAATATCTTCAGATGAAATGGTCCAAGAAGTAGAAATTAGTATCATGAATCACTGTGCTTCAGGGGAAAGAAAAGCCTCTTTGTAAGACTTTGTTGTATTTTTTTTTTTTTCCAGTTTCCTTCAAAATGTCTACTGTTCACGAAATCCTGTGCAAGCTCAGCTTGGAGGGTGATGTAAGTATATAATTTTTCACGTTGTGTAATTTTTCAAATTGGGTATCTCTGCAAAATGGTGCTATTTTTTCCTTCTGCATTAAAATCTTTATTGGTATCAACATTAAAGTTGGACAGTATTAGGGAGATTGAGATGACTGGAATTGTATTCTGCCATTCTTATCATATCAATGGTAATCATTGTTATGATGTAAAGGATTTTTTAATGTTATGCTCCAGGATTTTACTCATATTCAGCATAAGCTTCAACCACATCAAAAAACGATTCTGCCACTTTGGGGCTTTTCTTTTTTGGGATACTGGGGATTGAACTCAGGGGCGTTTGACTACTGAGCCACATCCCCAGCCCTATTTTGTATTTTTTGTTTAGAGACAGGGTCTCACTGAGTTGCTTAGGGCCTCGCTTTTTGCTGAGGCTGGCTTTGAACTCAAGATCCTCCTGCCTCAGCCTCCCTAGCCTCTGGGATTACAGGCTTGTGCCACCACACCTACCTATTTTTGGGCTTCTTAAAGTGAAGTTATTCCAGACCTATACTGTTCTCTTTTTTTAAATTCAGCACCTGGGAAGATTTTTCTCCAAAAAACCTGGAGTTTTTTTTTTCTTTTTCTTAATGAAATAATGAAATTATAATTTACCATATTTCACTTTTTGCTTTGGCTATCATGGAGCTCAGAATTTAATTTGACTTTCACAGGAAATGTGTGACTCTGGACTTCTGATACATTTGCTTCTTCCTTTAATCAATATCTTAAAGCTATCTATAACGTGAATAAAAGCACAAACATTTAGAATCTAGTGGTATATACATTATGAAATGTGAGACGTCTAATAATGCAGACATCTTTCAGGCCATCTTGGCAGAATTGCCTTTTATGAAGACTCAGCTCTGACCCTGGTTTTTAGCTATATCCTGGAGACATTTCACAATGTGCTCTCATTTAAATTAAAGTTCAAAGAAGCATTTAAGAGGATAGACAACAACTTGGGTTATGTGGTACAAATCCTCCAGATTGTGGTGCTGGCCATTAACACATTCCAATGAACATGGGCCAAGCCCAGGTTATGTGGAGGGAAAGCCTGTGCAGGGTTGTTCCTTTTGGTGTTTAAAATCTTTCCTCGTCTCGGAACTTGTGCCTGCTGTTGTTGGCCACATCAGCTGGGTGTTAAGGCCCAGACAAGTCCAGGTGTTATGTAATTTGTTTCTCTAATGGATTTGCTCCTTGGATGGTTTTCAGCATCAAGTTTCTTGAGAAGTAGTCTTTGAAGTTACTCCAGAATAACACATTTCTGTGGGCAAAGAATGGGACTGAAATAGAAAATGGCACATATTACCTGAAACCCCAATAATTTAATTTTCAGACAAGTCAATTTGATAAATAATAGGTTCAGTTATCTATTTAATTTTGTTTCTAGAGATACTTTAAAATCATGTAAACCTTTTCCCCACTCACTGTTCTTTGGGACTAAGATGATGTACCTCCTGACAAAAGCTATAGATAAGGTGGCTCAAAGGCCAGGCTACCTGCCTTTCAAATAAATACCTGATGGCACTCTTGATAAATGGGAAGATAATTGTCCTTACATTTCCATCTGCGTTCCTGTAGCTTTCATAGCAAAACCATATGTATTTCAAAAAATGCATACAGTCTTCCCATTTTCCTGCATAGTTGCTCCATTTTTTATTGAGTTAATCTTACAGGAAAGTTTAAGTAGTGAAATTAGATGAAACATGCTTTACTAATCTATTTGTGTTCCAGAATTTTAAATATTAACTGGATTTACTGTTTGTCCAAGATGCTTCTTCCAAGTGTATTTTGTCTAATCCTGAACTTAGTCCTAATGTGTCATGGGAGACCAGTTAAGAGGGTGGCATCTCGGTTGCTCACCTGAGTAACTTCACTTCTGATAAAGTTAACTGGTGCTGGTGTTGGCATGGTTCATGATGCGATGGCTGTGGGTGGAGAGGTAGGCAGGACACCTCTGTGTGTTGATCATTCACGGAAACTGCACCAAGGCCCTGTCATACCATTATGTGGGCAGTGTGTCCTAGGGAGGGGGTGGCAAGGGAATTGTAAGATGGGGAGCCTTGGCGTGGAGGGTGGGGCAGTTGGTGGAGGGCTCTGTGGCCATCAGCTGACCAAAGCCACAACGTCTGTCCTCTTCGTGTGTGCTTTGGGACTAGGTCACATTTCAAAGAAGGAAGGAAATTAAATCCTGGAAAAGGAGAACTGATGGAGGAGCAGGCTATCGTCCTTCCCTCAGTCTGGGGTGGGGTGGGGGTGGGTAGGGAGAGATCTGCCATCCATCAGTTCAGGGAGAGTCATGGGCTTTGAAAAATGTTGGAAAAGGAAGAGGGGATGATGGCTTAAAAGGCAATAAGAAAAAAAATGCTAGGCAGAGTGGTAGGCAGAGCAGACAGTGTGGAGGTGGAGGAGGAACACTGAGATGAAGGAGAGAGAGAAGCAAGAACTTGGCAAGCCAAAGAGGATGTGGGCCGGCTTGCCAGACCACCTTTGTGCCACAGTGGTGTTCAAAGCGTGGGGTGGTAGAGGAAGATGCTTTTCTTGCTTATCTGATAAGAGACTCCTGGGAAGGCATTTTACATTTTCTTTTTAAAGAACTGGGAGCTCAGCAATCTAGGCCCAAAAGACACTCATGTGCCTGTACCAAAAACTTGCAAGACACACTTGTTGTTTGGGCTTATTCATTTTCAGCTTATTTTGAATTTTTGCTAGGTTAGTTTAATGTCTTCTGAGCCTTCCAGAATAAATGCCCATCTCAGGTTCCCAGTTTGGCCTAGTCTACCTTTGAGATCTTACTCCTGGTAAGATGGCAAGTGGAGATACAGACAGCGTATTCTAAACTGGCTAAACCTTTGAGGAGGGAATTCTTATTAGAAAAAATGAACTTTGTTACCCAGTACGTGGTATCACAGCACGACTTTCCTCGATACCTAGTAGAAGAAGGATTTGAATCATTAAAAAAAATAAGAGTAAAAACATCTGTTTTAGGAATTGTTATTTCAGCAGGAGGGTTTTAAATGTGTGTTATTTGAGTGTGTTTGTGTTTTAATCTCAGCAATCTACACCTGCAAGCGCCTATGGGTCCGTCAAAGCCTACACCAACTTCGATGCCGAGCGGGATGCTCTGAACATCGAGACGGCCATCAAGACCAAAGGTAGGCGACGCATTTGTCCTCTCGGCAGGGTCTCACCAAGACATTCTGAGTCGCCTCTTGATTCTCTGCAAACCTGCTCAGCCCGCATCCCCAACTCTGCTCCTTCTTTCCTTCCTTCCCCACTCCCCCTTTTTGGAGAGAAATGCTATGACATGAGGTGATGTTTAACCAAATATTATGATAAAAGGGAAACCCGTTAAGAGTCAGGGCTGGTCCAGGGTGTGTGCTTTGGGCTGGGTGCTTCACTTTGAGTCCCCAGTCCCTTTTTCATAAGGAAGGAGCTTGTCAGGGGTCCCTAAGGGCCTTTCTTGTTCTGATTCCCCTGCCTTTCTTTATAATTGTTGGGAAATTGCTGCAAAGACTTCACAGCTTGGCTCTTAGGTGGATGTAATGAGTGAACAATCCGGGCTTCTTTCTCTCCCTGTGAGGGACACTCATCCTCAGACCTGCAGCTCGGGTTAGAAGGGCTGTCTGACTAAGAGCATGCCCTTGAGTTCCAGGATGAGTAGGAGGGGACCAGGCCATGTAAAAGCCTCCTTTTCGAAACAAAACAAATAAAACACTTAATTGGTTGGAGTTGAGCAAGAACTCTGGTCATCCTGTTGTTTCCTGATCTGCAAAAGTGCATGTTCAGACTTTTCTGCTTATGCTAATGAATGAACCACTGGGGATTGGCCCATTCTGTGAACCCTTCAAAGTAGTAGTTATTGTAGGAATTTTTATGATTCCCCTCCCTGCTTTGGACAAAGCACTTCCTTCTACCATGAGGCTACATGGAAGTGTAGATGAGACCCAGCAGTTAGAGCAGCTGCTGGTCCACAGCCCTGCTAAATAGCCATGTCACATTTCCCTATAAGGAGAGGGTTTTAAGTTACTGACCCATAATTCACAGCAGGAAGACTGCTTCCTCATGGAAGGACTGAGAAACAGCAACCAGGAGGATCTGGGTACCTTGAACTGGGGCGACAGGCATTAGTTAGTGCCCCGTATACTTGCCACTGTGCCTTTCACTATCAGAACTGCCTGATGTTGGAGGATGAATTACATTCGGCTGTTCCTAAGACCCTTGGAGAAACTGGTGACTGTGTTCTGAGAGACAGAAAGAACAGTAGAAAGGGTCATTGATGTCCTGCGGCTCTAACAAGATATAAGGGGGTACATCATCTGCCTCTTCAGCATCCTTTCGTTGTGGGGACACTATGGGATACCCTTACTTAGAGTGGCTTCCAGGACAGGTGAAAGGAGAGTAGTAGGATCCTAATTAGATCTTTAAAAACGTCATCTTCTTTTTGCTTTAAAATTACCCTTCTTGTCAAGAGTCACTAATCAGAAACTTTAAATCTGCAGGGCTACCTCACTATAGTCTGTTCTTGTCACATTGGCACATTGTGGATGAGAGTATGTGCGGTCCTGGGTTCAAGTCCTGCCTCTGCTGCTCACTAGTGATCTAACTGAGCAAACACTGGACTTGCTTAAGAGTCGATTCCTTACTGTAGAACAGCTGAAGCTCCCACCCCCAGGGCTGTTGTGAAATCTGAAGCACTAAGCGTGGTGCCTGACATAGAGAGTGCTCGAGATACACGTTCCTTAAACCTGTGGACAGAAACGCACAAGGCCTGCTTTCCTAACATTCATCCTCTTTCACTGTTGGGTGTGCCTAGGTTCTTGTGGTTTCCCAACTTGCTGTTGCAGAAACACCCTCGAAGTTTAACAGTTAACTCATTTGACAAAGATGGTGCCTTTTTACAAGCTTGGGATAAAGGGTCCTTTTATCCTTGCATGAGAAAGCCTTCAGCCCACTGGAATGTAAGGATTGCGCAAATGAACTCTGGTCACAGCTGAAACTCTCATGTTAATAAAAATACCTTCAGGCCCTTTCTGGGTTACTAGGAAAATACTGTAGTCCTCAGTAGAAATGTCTGGAGGTCTGAGATGTGGATTCCTGCATTCCAGTTTGGTCCGAAGCAGCTGATCATCATCAGTTATTTATTGAATGTTCCTGGTGGGCAGACACTGCCCTTCAGGCACATTCAGCTTAGGTGAGCTTCAGAGTCATTTGGATGGAATGTCCCAGTTTATGGGTGACATAGTTCAGGATGGATATGCTCCACGTTTCTTGGCCTTGGTTCATCCTGGGATTTCAACACTGCTCTGCCTAGCCCTGGGCATGTGTTCTTAGGCATTACCATGATTTGGCACCCAGCTGTTGGGGTCAGATTTTTTTCTTTGTCTTCCTCTATTTTCAGGCATGAAAAACATGATCCTGTAGTCATTCGATAAGTTTTACACTTGTGGTCCAATTTTAGTTTAGGTACCATCTCTCTCTCTCTCTTTTTTTTCCCCCAGATTTAATGTTTAGTAACTTTCATGTAGGACCACTTTTTAATTATTTACTTATTTATTTTTGGTGCCTAGTGGTTTTAGAGAGTAACTGTTTCCTTAAGTCCGTTTAGTCCTTTAGAATAATTCCTATATTGGCAGTAGTTTTTTTTTTTTTTTTTTTAAACCTTAAATCTATCAAGCTACCTGGGAGTCTGAGGAAGGAAAATCACAATTTTGAAGTCAGTCTGGGCAACTTAGTGAAGCACTGTCTCAAAAAGGGCTGGGGACGTAGCCCGGTGGTAAAGTACTTGTCCAGTCCCCAGAACCACACTACACACAAGCATTAGTGACTGATATATAAAATGAATAATTAATTCATTTTCTTTCTTGTCTTTTCAGTAAATTCTCTATTTTCTAGATATTCTCTGACATGTATCATCTTCCAGTGGAAGACAGTAAACTTAATAAAAACTAAAATGATTTTGTTTTCCAGTGCATGGGATGTTACTATTTTGTTTCTTTCTCCTCCCCCTGATGTTTTTTTTAGATAACTAACACCATTTAGAAAATGAGCTAATTGTGATCTTACTGTAATTAAGAAGTTCCTACCACACCTTGACCCACTTCAAACTCTATGTGGTGTTGGCCTTTCCTTAACATCAAAGGGTACAAAGTGTAAAACCTCAAATGCTGATACAACAAACACAAGCCCAAAGACCAAAAGATAAGTATCTGCACCTCCTTCTCTCCTAGATAAGGTAGGCTGTGTGCCTACCACCTGCAGAGCAGGAAGGGACATTTCAGCTCCATCTGATGTTCCCTATCATCTGTGTGCTCTGGGAGGGAGAGCTGGGAGCAGGTCACCTGTGGCAGATTACTTAATGTGTTGCCGTTGAACACAAGGACTGTAAGCAGGAGCAATGCTAGGAGGGGCAGAGTTGCCTGAAAGTCCAGCTCTTACCCTCCCCCCTCCCCAGCCCCGCTGGGTCCCACCTGTGGGCTGTGTTGGCAGCTGTCTTTAATGGGCCCCTCTGCCACACCCAATGCACATTCTTTTTCTAGCTTCATCTTGAGCTCTAGCGGATGCCCCCAACAGATGGGCCTCTGCCTTGGCTCCTGCAGGACTGCGTGCAAGTCCCCCTTCCTCCCACCTCCTGACGCCCACACAGCTGCTGCTCACCTCTCTGCCCTGAGTGCTGCTGGCTGTTCTTCAGGCCTTCTCTGGGGAGGCAGCAGAGTCGTCGGTGATTCCTTGATGTGCTTCTTCTTTCTACTTTACATCCTCCTTTATGGCTCTTGTCACATCATGTTGTCATATTTACCTCTGCATTTGTCTCTCTTTAAGGGCAAGGATTTTATTTCATAAAAACTTTTCAATGCCCAGGCTCTTGGATTATGTGAGATGGTAAAACTTTAACCCCAATAGTAGTCAAAAAGTGTCCATTTACCAGTGCACACAGGTGAATGCGGGTGAGCAGGGACACCTGAGAGAGCAAAGGTTGTTCCAGAGTCTAGATGATATCCAGGAAAGATAATAGTTCCCCAGTGAGCTCGGGTCTGTTTTTAGGGTCTGAATTCCATTCTCGATCCTAAGTCGGCTTTGTTTGTGGTTTGAAAGGATTTGATTGTGTCACCTAAGCCAAAGCATGGTTGTTCTGTGTGTGCTCTGGCTTGAGGTAGACTATGCAATTACTTATGTTAATTCACGTCTAGTTAGAAACTGAGTTAAGCCATGCAAAAGTAGTAATATTGCTTAATTAACAAGAGGTTTCTGAGATTTAATCTGTAGGAGTCTCTTGGTCTACATTGGCCTTGGGTTAAATATATACTGTGGAGTGTACAACACAGCTGTGAATGGTTTACCATATGGGTCCAAATAACTAGAAAGGAAAGTCAGCTAAATTAGAAAAGGATGAATCTAGACTACATAAAATAGGTTGTAATTAGCAGCAGCACAACCCCCGAGTTAGTGTAAGTGCCAATAAACTGGCACAGCTTTGGTCTCTCTGGAAGGGGAGGGTGATGAATTGCTCTATTATTATTGCCACTTTTGAATTTAGCAGTATTTGTGTTCTCCGGAAGGGGTGCAAAAGCGGGTGATTTCCCCCCACCCTTCTCATAAGCACAAATATAGAAGCATAACTGTGGCAAGTTTTTGCACTTATTTTCTTCTTATACTTTCAAAATAGAACTGCTTAAGATTTCCAGCATGGTCAAAAGAGTAACATCCCATGCACTGGAAAGTGAGCCAGCACCTGTATTTTGGGTTTCATCTGCACACCTGGAGCTATTCATTCCTTTAGCTGAGCACAGCAGCGAAGCATATATTCTCTTGAGGGTACCAGGAGGCAGGTTGGCTGGGAAAAGAGCCTTTCACCTGTGAGATCAGGGTGATGAGGAGCCAGACCTAGGAGAGGCAGCCATGGGAGTGAGAGCCCAGTGTGGCCCAGTACCTTCTCTCCTTTTGGAAGGAGCTGCCAGAAGTCCAACCTTCCCCATTACTGAGGCCTTCGTCTTCACGTTCAAATTTACTTTAGACCCAGTTCCCATCTCACAGCAGTGGTGGGAGCCTGAGGCCAGTTTGAATCATATCACCTTTACTCTGTGAGCACAGAGTTCCTTTGTAATGGTATTTGTCTGCATAGCTGTGTAGGTGCCAGACCCAAGCCAGGTGGCTATAACACACAGGGAAAAGAGTCCCCTGGCCTCCTAATTGTTGGCGTCAGCTTTCATTGCTGCCTCTCCTGGCTGCTTTTTCCTTTGTGAGAGCTGTAACCTCTTTTCCCTGCAGAAATCCCAATACTGGCTTCACCCAGGGACTCTGAAAGTAACCAGACTCTTACTGGGGTCAGCACCTCTGAGTAACCCCCAGGTAAGGGCGGGCCTGCTGTGTTCCCTGGCTTCTGCTTTTTTCCCCTTTTCCTTTTCGTGAGAGAGTTAGAGCAGCAGAGCACAGGATGGTGCATGTATTTTATGTGTGTTCCTTCATTTATAATTTGAATCTCTTGCTTTTGTTTTCCTACTGGTCCTGGGAAGCAGACAGGGTTCTTCTAGATCATTCAAGTATCCAATGGAATTACCAAGTAGATGATGTCTTAGCTCCTATCTAAGGAGCTCAGCTGAGGTGGGATCAGAGCAAAATGACAATAGAACACATTTTATTTCTGCACCAAAATTTCTTGGGCACTTAGCTCAACTAGACTTTTCCTGAGTTGGGACTGTGTCCCCGGCTCTGCCAGACTTGGCAGAGGCCCAGGGCTCTCCCATTCTCGTCCTGTCTGGTGTTTGTTTTCTCTCCATCCCTCAGGCAGCTGTCAGAGTTTATCCTGTAACTGGATTATTCATCTATGTGAGCTAATGGCAAAATTGTTCCCCATCTCCTCTATACCCTATATTTTTGTAGACAACCCCTTCCCCAAATTGAATGCACGCAGGAGCCAGAGAATACAGTCGACACGTCGCCATTCATTCACTCAATTAGTCTTTTTTTTTTTAATATTTATTTTTCAGTCGGACACAATAGTTTTATTTTGTTTATTTTTATGTGGTGCTGAGGATTGAACCCAGGGCCTCGAAAGTGCTAGGCAAGCGCTCTACTGCTGAGCCACAACCCCAGCCCTCAACTAGTCTTTTCTGCATCCTGGAAAAATAAGTATTTTTGTCGTCTCTGTCCCAGAGTGAGAATGCTGGGAATAGGGAGGGAGACTGTGCCCCAGGATCTTGCCGGTCTTTGTCCTGTGTGCTTCCCAGAGCGCTCCTGTCACTGCTGCTTATTCAGAGTTCTCTCCTTTTATCTGTTGCCCCTCCTGGTTGGATTCTCTAAGTTCCATTTTGCCAAATGATTGAGAGGGCAGGAATTCCAGGCTTCCTAGCACCAGGGCTGATGGCAGGAAGGTTCTTTTGGGCAATGATGTGTGTGTATTGGGTCAGGGGCTTCTCTATCCTAAAACCACACCAGTAGATGGATGAGTAGCCAGCATAACAAGCTTAGTGCAAAAGATCGCCTCTCTCCACCAAGTTCTTAATGGCTATATCTGGAAGAGAGTGTTCTAGCCCCTCTGTTAAAAAAAACTCAATTGGGTTATTTCTTCAGTAGCTACGCATTGTTACTGCATGTCAAATTATCACCTACAGGTTGCTAACTGTGAGTGCATTTGTATGACTAAATAGTTCTATACATGTACAGACATATTACCATTCCCAGTCCTTTCTTAGGACCTAGATAGAGGAGTGTGATATGAAGAAATATCATAAGTATAATTTCAAAAAGGTACAGACATGACTCATACATATAGGATAAACATATGTTGAGCATTAGCAACGGGGATAATAATCACATCCACTTCATGTGGATGTAAGAAAAATGACAGGATATATGCAAAGCACTTAATACAATGCCTGGCACACAGTAGGTGCACAGGGGAAGGTTGTTGTTCTAATGAGTAAAACATGTTCATGTGAATATATCCTTGGATCTGTGGTCTGCCCTCTTTGTGTGGCATGCCTCTGACCTTAATATAAAGATGATATCTTCCAAAATTTGATACCACTATGCCTAGAAATCTGAGCTGAATCATGATTTCTCCCATGATCTAGATAAGGAGAGGATCTGGGCAATTTTCCTTTACTTTTCAACCCATCACCACCACCCTACGGGCTCCTGAGCTTTTCATCAAACACAAATGAAATCCATTTTCTTTGTGCAGTCAGTGTGTCTCCACAGCTGTGAGTCAGCATCCTGTTCCAAATGGCTGTTGGTTCATTGCCATGAACAATAAAGACACACATTTTCCATGGAGCTGACTTGGGGTTTCTACCCACAGCGAGGAGGAGGAAACTCCAGGAGGCAGATTTTGTGGTTTTTGGACTCAGCCATCATTTTAGACTGCAAGTCTTCTTTGTCTTGAAAAATGTGGTGGGTGACTGAAGACACCCAGGACCCCAAAGTTGGCTGCTTGAGCCCGCTGACAGCGGTGCCTTCCTGTAGCCTTCAATGCAGAATGATTACTTCAGGTCTACTGGCATTTAGAACAGTGACTGACCTTTGGATTCCCCCAACTGGAGTGTTGAAAACGCTGTAGTTAACTGACTAGATTATCTGACTATTTTCTTTCAAGGAGTAGATGCTTTTTAAAAACCTCCTTGTTCTATTTCCCATCAGGAGCCAAATGAGTACATTTGTGTTTTGTTTCCTCACCAGTGTTGCAAAAGCTTAACTTCTATTTGTTTAGTTCTTTTTAAAATTTATTCTTTTTAAATGACATGACATAAATTTATTCATTTACATGACAGTAGAGTGTATTTTGACATATCATACATACGTGGAGGATAACTTCCCGTTCTTGAGGTCGTACATGATGTGGAGCTACACTGGTCGTGTGTTCATATATGAACAAGGAAAGTTACGTCCAATTCATTCTACTGTCTTTTGTTCCCATCCCCCCTTCCTTTCATTCCCCTTTGTCTAATCCAGTGAACTTCTATTCTTCCCTCCTTCATTTTTATTAGTTTTTGAAAAATACATTTTAAAAAGTCTGCCTGGATCCCAGCATTGAGCATGTCATCCTCTACCCTTTGTGGAATTCTCCCCCACATCACTGTTCCCC
Organism: Marmota monax; assembly: GCF_021218885.2. Lineage (NCBI taxonomy): Eukaryota > Metazoa > Chordata > Mammalia > Rodentia > Sciuridae > Marmota > Marmota monax. Next base: position 60,638,170 of record NW_026693777.1, on the reverse strand, counting down.
AGTGTGAGTCTTTGCTTAGAGGACTTCGTGACCACCTGTATCAAACACAGGGGGATGGGATGGAAAAGAAAGCCTTGTTCAGGTTTGTTTCTTCTTCAAGTTTTGCCCCACCCGCCCAGTTTCTGTTAGTCCCTAAATCCTTCTGTCCAGCAAACCCTTTCCTAAGCACTGGAAAATGAGAAGTCAGAAGGTACAGATTCAGAGGCAGAGCCTCTTCTCACAGGTATCTGCAGCTGTGTTCACTGTAGAGCTTTCCCGGCTCCAGGCACTGGCCATGTGCTGTTGGTGGTTGTGCTGAGGTAGCTCGGCGTTCAGCTGCCTCCTTCCTGCATCTTGGGCAGCAGTGGAGAGGAACCATTTGACCCTTGGAGCTTTAACCTGTACCATGTATTTTCCACAAGAGTAAACTGCTTCATCCATTAGGATAGCAGGTCGAGGGGAAGCGGCGGTGTCCTAAAGATAAGATGGTTCAGTCTCACTGGCAGATACACTGTTCTGGTGTTCCAGTGTAGGTCCTGCCTTTAGCAGCATTGACCAGGCAGATGATCCTGGGCTCCATGAATTTTTCCTCTTTCCAGTTCAATTGGAAACATGCATGCAATGGTATGGGAGAAATAGCTGATGTGGGTGGAGTTTTGGGAAGGAGTCTTCCACTTGCTGAAACTCCATTTAGTTTCTTTATGGTTGCTGGCATTAATTAGCATGTGTGTAGTGCATCCGTGATCCCATCTCAGTGGCTGTTTGCTTGGTAAATAATTCAGGTGAATGCATTGGGATGCCTTCAGACTACAGTTGGTGCTGCCTCTTAGGTGAAATTCAGGTTAATCATCAGGGCTTTTATGGGGATTTCCAATAATTGGATTGAATTCCAACTCTGCTGGCTGGTCACTTAACTGTTATACAAAGGCAAAGAACTGTTTCACTGAGAGCAGAGAACTATACAGCAGTCTGTGAACTGAACTCTTCTTCGGTGTTTTTTCTTACCTGGGTTGTTTTGACAAAAACAAGCAATAAAAAGGGAATAACCTAAAATTACAGTCAGCCCCATGCATCATAGAAACAGCTGGTAGAAGTGAAACAAGTCATACACAGGCTGCTTTCCAACAGCCTTCCCACTCTCCTCCCGTAGTTGTCCATCTCTGTCACTGAGTCTCACTCAAGGGGTTGCCTGGGTGTTATTGAAATGCTGCTTCTGGGGTCCTACATTCTAGGTAATCTTAATCAGTAGAGCTCAGATAGGATCTAGGGGATTGTGTTTTTAATAAATATTCCTGGGGATTTCAGTGGTGGCCAGTCAGGGACCACATCTGACACAGACGTACCCTTTGCTTTTGTTTCTGAGAAAATCATGTATTATGGGTCAGTATTCTATGTTCAGGTCAGTGGCTGGTAAGTTGATTTCAGGAAATATTAGAATTGAGGTTAGAGAGTAGAATTGTGTTTCATTGTGATTCTTCATTTTCAGATATGGATAATAAAGTTAAATATAAGGCAAAAATACATTAATAAGAGGATTACACATGTATGTGGGTAGGTGTGCACACCACTAGTCCATTAAGTAGCCTCAATACCAGCTATGTGGGCATATGTCTGTAATCCCAGTGCCTGGAGAGGCTGAGGCAGGAGGATGGCAAGTTTGAGACCAAACTCAGCAACTTATTAAGACTCTCAGTAATTGAGTGAGACCTTGCCTTAAAAGAAAATAAAAAGAATTGGGGATGTAGCTCAGTGGTAAAATTCAATCCACGGTACCAAGGAAGTGAGTAAATGAATGAATGAATGAATAAATAAATAAAATAGCCTTGTAACCTTATTGAGTTTGTGATTAAAACTTCCCAGCCCATTCCTAATGAAAACTAAATATAAATTTAGACATGATTCTGTTCTGTAGTGTGGAGATGGAGGTCATTATTCATGCTCCTTCCTTTGTGTGAGTGTAGACACTGAGATCCAGGGGGACAGGTGTCTACACAAGTAACAGATGCAGAGCTGGGTCCCTGTCTCTGAGCACTGAATTCCTCATCTATAAATAGAAAGAGAAATAGCTGTGCCCACTTGATTGTTTTGAGGATTAAGTAAGATAGCATGTGTTAGGATGTTGGGAGACAGAAAGGGAATTACATGGATATAATTCCTTGTTATTATGCATACTGTGTTTTATTCTAAAGGAAGTATTTAGAATTACATTAGGGATCTCTTGAAGTAATTTGTTGACTCTAGATCAGTAACTGCACATCATTTACTATGTACTTAAAAAATGCTTTTTGTGGTCATAGTCATCTCACCCCTCAGATGATCACTATTCAAATTTTGGTATAAAGGCTTCTAGATATTTTCTTACACATGCACATGAATGTGTAAATGCCTACATAGTATTCCATTATTTGAACAAGAGAACATTTAATCCATCTCTTTTGGACATAGGGGTTTTTCCCCTTTATTTTTTTGATATTGCATACAAAACTGAAATAAGCATCTTTGAAGCTGACTCCATGCAGTGATTGGGTTTCTATGTTTACTTTGCTTCTCTAAAAATCAGAACTAAAGTTATAGATGCTTCAGTTAAGATAGCAACATATTAGTATGAACTCCCTTTGAAATAAGTATGTACATTTTAAAAAGTGTTGTTTTTATACCCAGAAATTCTAACTTCGTGATTTTTGGACTAATACACTTGAGAGTAAAGGTACCACCTCTGTGAGTCTGCTCATTGCTTTTGCCTCAAAATATTACTTTTCTGGCCTCTGTTTCTTTCAGATTCCTCTGGTTCCCTCTGGGTCAAGCTGTTTGCAGTTTGCCAGTGACCTTGTGGGTTTAGCAGTTATGTCCTGTCATCCAGAATTACCTATCCAGTTATGGCAGAGACTTTCCTTTTATTAAACAAAGTTCATAATCACCCAGGAGAGGGACGTTTCGCATTCTGAATCCTTAAAATCATGCTTTCTTAAGTTAAATGGCATGTTAGGAGTATTTCTGATATAGAATTGGAAACTCGGATACCAGAAGGCATTGCTTATCTTTGTAAATACACATGTTCCAATTAAAATAGGTACTAAAATATTTTGGTGGCACTTCAAAACTCCCAATTTAGATTTAATTTAGATTAAAACACTTACTCTTTTTAATAAAGTTATAAAATTGATTATTAAAATTGCCTATTGGAGATTAAAAGCAGCAGAACGTTTATTTTCCTTACAAAACAATTTAGTCTTCAATAAGTCTGATTATATTAATCAATTATGCTATTAAAATACAACTGCCATATTAAATCTGACTCATTTGTCATGACAGTTTCTATAATTATAAAAATTACACCTAGCTGCTTATATAGTCATAATCCTGCAATAAATATAAATAATTGCCTCTATTAATTCATTTTTGCAGTTACTGTCTATTAAATTCCCAGTTACATAGCAATTTGGCGACCTTCACTTAAAATCCTCCTAAATCTTTGTTGTTCCATTTGACTGCCAAAGCTCCACAAATGCACCTCCTACTGTTGATTCCAGAAACCAATTTAGGAATAAAATAGTTTTTAAATACAAATATTTAAAAGGTTCATTTAGGCTTGAGGTTTGAAGCTTTCAAGGAAAAAAGGAAAGAGGTGTACACGTTGGGTAGAGCATGCTGACCAAAGAGAGAAAACTAATCTTGGCGTTCTAGTATTTCAGTTTGAAAAATTCTACTTAAGACCTTTGAACTAAGCCCAAAGTACCAGAATGTACAGCTGAGTAACTATTCACAACTGTTTTTTTTTCATAGGTGTGGATGAGGTCACCATCGTCAACATTTTGACTAACCGCAGCAATGCACAGAGGCAGGATATCGCCTTCGCCTACCAGAGAAGGACCAAAAAGGTATGGGTAATTTCAGGGATGGAGGGCATGCCATGTTGAATTTAATTTCCTTGGCCATTGTGTTTTCTTTTTGTGGATTATGGCTTTCACCAGCTAGGACCTTTGGGAACGCTTGCATGTCCAAGGTTTCCCTCTTACGTCCTTGTAAGGGTTACTCCTCTTGTCCATGTGGGAGCTCATACATAAAGATAACACCCTTTATTCCAACCCTCTCTTACTCCATCTCAGCCTACATGAAAGGAACAGTTCTGGGAAGGGAAAGTTAGGAAGGAACAGAGAATAACAGAGTGCTTACCAGGTGCCAGGCACTGTGTTCAGTTCTCTTGTTTCATCTTTATGACTTCTGATGGCTTCTTGATATGGTGTTTCTAATTTAATTTCAGGACTGTTGCCTCCACTGAGTACTGATGGTAACACATTCCTCTCATTCTTTAAAAAAAAAAAAAAACACCACTCAGATTCTTAAGAGTTTTGCCACAAATGGGCTTCGTTGGTAGTACATCGGGTCTACCAGGCTATCTTCAGCATGCCATGCTCTACTATTTAAAGAATCTTTGTGTGCTTTTTCCCTTCATTTGTCCACTGGTGGTTAAAGAGCAACCAGCACTTGTTCATCCTTTATTTTGTTGCAGTGTTAGGAAATTTTATTTTTAAGGATGTGCTGCTTTATTTTTAACTTCTTGCTATTAAAAGCTTTTGATTTATTCTTGGACAGTGCAGTAAGAGTGGCTTCCTGCAGCTCCTGTTTGACTTAGGGCTTTCACTTATAGCTACAGTAGAGGTGAACTGGAAGGATTCTGGAAGAGAATTTCTGTTTTTGGGATTGACATGACCACCAGGGTCCTGGGAGTTGCAGGTCAAGCCTTTCTGTAGCTCCTTCCTTCACCCTCTGAAACAGTTGGAAAGGACAGAAATAGGAAAGCAGCTGGCTTCTTTCATCTCATATGCATTACAATTCTTCTTCCACTAGATTTATATTAATCTTCTATGGTGAAGCATGGAGGGGAGTGTTTTATTTCTGCACTTTCCCCAAAGGATTTATGAGCGAGCAGAGCCAAGTTTCTGTTGGAACAGAAGGTCCACCACTTTGGACAGTAGACAAATAATTGCTCATTCAGCTGTTACTTACATAGTGGGGTCTTGGAACACACTAGTGTATACACAAACATAGAGGCCCCAGTCTCGATTTCAAATTAGGTAGGTGGAGAATAAAGCCCCCATGTACCCTGTTGGAAGGAATGTATTACCAGAATTGTGGTGGGGTTGTTGCTATGTGATGGGGACAGCTCACTGTCCTGCTGATTCTTAAGGACTCACAGCCTTGGGCCAGGGAGAATCTTCTTTCACAGAAAGAGAGAGCCTCTGAAGGAAATCTCAGAAGCAGAGCCATCTGAGTTGTTTGCAGAGTTCTGTGGGGAGATGGACCGAGGCTGCCCAGGTGGTGAGCTTGAAGACCCAGGCGCAGCCAGCAGATGTGGAGATAAGCTGGAGTGGAGAGAGGACTGATTTTCTGTTTCTTTCATGTTTAAGCAGATGCCAGGTGTGAGGTGTTCCTATATCAAGAATGGTTTTATTTATCATTTTTGGAATTTTTGCTAAGTGCAGAGCCTTGTGGTGAACATTAGAAGAAACAGGAAGTTGTATGCCCATGAGGAGTTCAGAATAGACCTGGAAGAAGTCAAATAGGTGCCCAAATGCTATTCGAGGTCTGAGCAGAGAATGGGTAGTGGGGAGTGTCAAAGGTAGGCTAAGTTTGGAATCACCTAACCTCAACGTTCCAAATTGGAAAACTGGTGTTATAATTAGGAGGTGGTGCTTTGAAAATCTAAGTGTGTTCTTAGCACATGGGGAAGCTGGAAAACGTAGGCGGCCAAAGCATTGGGCCTGATGATTTCTCAGATCCATGTCAATTCTAATCATCTTGACATGGATGAATTATTTGAGAAGATAATCTCTGAAGCGGGCTGCACATCACCTGCAGAGCTTGCAGGTTACCTCCACGGGCTGAACATCATCGATTTTGAGGCCACCATTGGAAAGCAGGCAGGAAAGAAAGTAGGGAGAAAAAAAGGATAATAATAAAAAGAAAGAGGATTAAAATGGTAGAGCTAGCCATGACCCACTGCCCATGGTTTGTAGAATATTTAATCCCTGAGGAAGCATCTTTAAAAGCCATATTGAATTAGGTGCTGCCTCAGACCTCTGACTTAAAATAACGCGTTCTTGGTGACACACAATCGAGAAACAATACACAGCAGGCAAGTGAAGGGGAGTCTGGGGGGTTTAGTTCCCATCAACACCATCCTGATTCAGTAGGGACAAGTTGGTGTTTCCTCAGTAGCAGTTAAAGCGTTTTGTACAGGGAAGCTTCATAACCCCACTGCTGCCACGTTGGGGTCTGTGGTTCTTCTGGAGGTTTTCAGGCACCCCCCCCCCCCCCCGTAACAGCTGCAGGCAGACCTTCTGTTGTAGGATCTCAGCAGATCCCGAGGACTCTCTCGCCAGGAGGCTGTCCTCTCTAACTACCTCCTTCCTGGCAGAGGCCTCACACCAGAACCTGCCTTGTCTTCCACGGGGTATTGTGATGCCTTCATGCTCAGAGTTCGTTTCTTTTTCTTTGTTTATTTTTTGTGTGTTGTGTGTTTTTTGTCGTAATCATGAACCCATTAAATGAGCAGAACCCATTAAATGGGCACCTCTGTGACATAAACATGCATGTGTCCCTAATGCCCTCTCCTGCCCTCCCCTCTCATTTTGAAGCTTTCTGAGGAATTGCTTGCCATTCTAGTTTCCTTTTCATGATTAGGAGACGGCAAAATCAGCTTGGGTTTTAATGGGTGCAAAACCTGATAGCTAGGGTTCTGGGTCTGACAAAGGGAATGCGGTAGAGGGAGTTTGACCTAGGACTCCAGAGTGGTCAGAGTCCTCTTACTTTTGTTTTTCTCTCCAGTTTTAAAATGAATATTGGTTACCATGTTTGCTATGTGATTGCTGTTTTTCTAAAGGAACTTGCATCAGCACTGAAATCAGCCTTATCTGGCCACCTGGAGACTGTGATTTTGGGCCTATTGAAGACACCTGCTCAGTATGATGCTTCGGAGCTGAAAGCTTCCATGAAGGTAAACACGTGTGAAATGTTATCTCTGTCAAATCTGCCATTAATATTTGTGAATTACAGCTATTTGAGTGTAATTAGGTGATTTTCAGTTTTGTTGAATTCTCATTTGGATTTTTTTTTTTTAATGAACTGAAGCTATAAGTTTCAGGATTTGTACCAAAAATATTTCATTTACTTTTTTTAAGACTGCAAAGAAATTTCATGATGCTGAGAAGTCAGTTACCAGCTGCTACGACTTGGCACCTGGGCGATTGGAATGCCATTTGGGAAAACTACTTCCTTGATTACACTTCCTCCTTAAGAAAGATATGTTGTGATATTAAGGAGAAAGAAGAACTCGTAGCTTTTGTTAAGCAGAGCTTGCAAATTCTGCCTGTGCATTTGTGAGCGTTTCTTCCTCTGCCCTTCTCCCTGTCATATCCCATTGTTTGTTTCAAATTCCAACAAAATCAGAACAGCATAGTACACATGAGGGGTGATTTCAGAATGTGAAGGGTGTCTGTGTTTAGTTCAAAGTCTTTCAGGGATGTTATATCTCTCATGTTTTTCAAAGTTATCTCGAACTTGTAATTTTAGGTAAATTAGCAAAAATTCTAGGTTGTAACCCCTCTGAATTTTGTGTATCCCTAAAGTACCAAATATTTAAGTGTAATGGATGCATAAACGTATGCAACAGCAAAGTCCATGACCCTTTTCAGTGTGTGCTTGCATGCAACTCTTTGAGTAATCTGCTACTGCCCCCTGCTGGTACAACTGGGAAAAGCCTCCGTAGCTGGGGATTGCCTTAGTTCTCCGATATTTTATCCTAAGTCTGTATTTTCTGTGATGCCACTGTTTCTGAATTATGAACTGAGCTAGAAGCCTGCCAGCCAAGCTAATGTCCCAGTTCAGTTGTCATCCTTTCCCCAGAGAGCACCTCAGGATGAGGCTGCTTCACACGCATTTCCAGGTCCCTGGGACTTCATAGCTCAGGGCTGCTTCAAGATCTGTTGTTAAATCCCTTTCTTTCAGTTCTTCATGAAGAACTGAAAGCTCAAGCTACTCTTTGTTTATGTGGACTTGCTCTGAGTTTTTTCAGCCGTTTATACTGCAGGAAAGGTATAATCAAGAATGATGATGTGCTAACAACACTTAATGAAATGGCTTGATAAGACAGCACTCCTGCAACCAAGGCTTTGGACCTTTGGAGCCATGTTGGCCTCTCCAAGGTTTCTGCTGATCTTCAACACTCAGATCAGATTATCATATTTTCATCAAGAATCTATTTAGTTGTGATTTCCTGTGATTTTACTAGGACCTATTACTAGGTTTTAGTGACTTGAAACAGACCTGTCTGAGCTATCAGTCACTGTTGTAATCTATGTAATTGGACCCCATGAAGGGTGCTTTAACTGCTAAATCTTTGACCCTGTGCCAGTTCTTCCATTAGCTATCATAGTTGAGTACCCTTCTGAAATCCATAAAGCTTGAAGTGATATTAACTGAACTATTCTTTTTTAAAATAAATAAATAAATAAGTCTGTTTTGACTTCTGGCGATACCAGTAACAGTATCTGCCATATGTTATAGGAGAAATTGCCCTTGTGATAGGAATCCTGGGCAATCTAGGGAAACTTTGGGCCAAGTTATGGAAATTACCAAGGTCACCTTCAAATGTAGAGATCAAAACACTTGAAATTTCTTAGATAGTAACACTGGCATATCATTGGTGGGAGGAAACAAACCTTTCATTACTCACCTATCTTTCCTTTCTAAAGTGTCGGGGTATAGCATTTCTTTCAACACATGAGTTGCTTTTAGACTGTATTTCAATCATCCTTGAAACTGCCCCTCCCTATAATATTCAAAGATCCTCAGTAGTCATTTCACAGCATCTATGTACAATGTGGTGTGGACCTTTTGCTAACAAGGGAAGGATTCTTGGCTTTGCTGGAACCTCTACACATCATGATAAAAGCCCTGGAGGAAGAGCCATTGGCTCAAAGATTAGATTAAGAATAAAATTCAAAATTAACCATTCACCTGAGGCTTAGCTTAGATTATACATACTACTTTTTCAAGGGCATATAAACCCTAATAAGTTTAATTAATAGCTGACACATTTTTCGTGTGGATAAGTAAGTTTCTTATTGTATTAACACCTTATAATTGATTTACATTTTAAACAGTTGTAATTCTACTTAGTTCAAAGTGATATTTCCATATTCGGAAAGACAAGTATTAGAGAATCCTGATTATTAAATCTTGACTTTGATCATGAAGCCAGCTTTGAAATACATGTTTCATTGAGTCCTTTCAAGCTATCTGGCACACTCAAAATTGTATATATTAAATTTGAATTCATCACTCATCAAATTCTTATTCCTTAATAAAGTGTTGGTGTCGAGGTTTATTTGGCACTTCATTATTTCCTTTTGCTTCTCTAAAATGCCCGAAGAGTGCATAATAATCAAGCAAAAATGGAAGTACAAGAATGAAATTTTTAACATTAACCCAATTTTACATTTCAAAGAAGAGAAGTTAAAAATTTTATCTTAACTGTACCTTTCTCTGGCAAGAAGGACTTATTCTAATTTACCATTGGTGTCCACAAATGACAACATCAAATTTCTATGTTCCTTTATTTTAGATTAGTGAGAAGGGTTGTTAATGAAGATAGTTCTTTCCCATTTATTAAAGTTGTGAGTGGTTATGGTAGAAATTAAAAAGTAAAGAAAACTAGGAAGAAGAAAGAGTTATTTTTTCAACCTGTCATCAAAGGACAACTATTTTTAACATTCCCACACATTTAAAAGTAATTTTAACATAGTTGAACTCAAACATGCCACTCATGCCATCTTGTGCTCTGGGGAGGTATTTTTTAAAGGAATAGAAAAATGCCATTGTTTTGTTGAAGACTATAGTACAGATTGCTGAGTAGGCATGTGGAAAGGAAAATGCCAACAGACCCAATCCATGTTTGAAGTTTACCTGATAGAGATGAGCGAAGGAGGCCATTGATGAGGAAGATGGCTGATGACTGTGCTTCTTGGTTCACAGGGGCTGGGAACTGACGAGGACTCTCTCATCGAGATCATCTGCTCAAGAACCAACCAGGAGCTCCAGGAAATTAACAGAGTCTACAAGGAAAGTGAGTAGCCCTGTTTCTGTGATCCATCCTCTCAGCTGAGTTTCTATGACTCCCTCATGGCCACCCCAGTCAGTGTTTGGGAGGGGGAGCTGGGATTGTGAACACATAGCAGGAGCTGCCATGTTGGCCTTCCCGGTGAGGCTGGACATGGTCCTGGCCCCTGTCCTCCACCTCCTTGTTGCCCATGTTTTTAGCTTTTTTTTTTTTTTTTTTTGGTATCAGGGATTGAACTCAGAGGCACTCAACCACTCAGCCACATCCCCAGCTCTATTTTGTATTTTATTTAGAGACAGGGTCTCACTGAGTTGCTTAGCACCTTGCTAAGGCTGGCTTTGAACTCATGATCCTCCTGCCTCACACACCCCCGCCCCCACCAGCCACTGGGATTACAGGCATGCACCACTGTGCCTGGCTGCTTGTGGTTTTTTTTGTTCATTTGTTTGTTTTGTTATATATATATATATATATATATATATATATATATATATATATATATTTTTTGTTTGTTTGTAGCTGTAGATGGACAGCATGCCTTTATTTTAATTGCTGTTTTTTGTATAGAGCGCTAAGGATCAAACCCAATGCCTCACCCATGCTAGGCAAGCACTCTGCCACTGAGCCCCAGTCACAGCCCAACTGTTTTGTTTTGTTTTAAAATATTTTTAGTTGTAGGTGGACACAATACTTTTTTATTTATTTTTATGTGGTGCTGAGGATCGAACCCAGTGTCTCACATGTGTTAGGCAAGCACTGTACCACTGAACCACAACCTCAGCCTCCTGTATTGATTATTACATTTTACTAGAACTTTTGCAAAAGGATAAATAGGAGGGAAAGGGTAGAAAAAAATTATTTCTAAAAAAGATCTGATAGGGAGAAGAAAGTACTATATACATATGTCATGTATTGAGTACTATCTATTCTGTGCTCAAAAGGCTACCAGCTCTGGACTATGGATCACTCACGACTTACTGCAAGAGACCCATGAACCTCATAGCAATCTGGGAGGCAGTGTGTAAATTAAACAACACAGCCTACCTTGCTACTGTATTTCAGTATGGGTACTATTTTGAATAATGAAATAAATCTATTTAAAAGTATTATTTGATTTTTACTGGTTTTTGCCATGGTGCATTTTCTCAATTCATGGATAATAAAGTACAAGGGTGTGAACGTGTGTATGTTGCCCTACAAATATTTTGTTGTTTGAAAATGAGTATTCGTAATTGAGACGGTTGAGAGCCAGTATTTTAACTATAAAAGAGTTCCCTGATCAAAGTGAGTGCCGAGGAACCCTGGCTTGATTTAGACCTGTTTATCCCTTGTCCCTGGTGACTCCAGCTCTGATGTTATGGGGGCCAATATCATTCTTGAGAGTGTGCCCCCAGTTTGGGTTTCAGAAGCACAGGCGCCTCCTGCCGACACAGCTGTTCCTGCTTTTGAGGCTTAGTCGCTGTGGGGGGTTATTGGGGTGGGTGGCTGGTTGGCTGTGTAGGCAGAAAGCATCACACTAGATGTGTTGTTTTCCAAGTGTACAAGACTGATCTGGAGAAGGACATTGTCTCCGACACTTCTGGTGACTTCCGCAAGCTGATGGTTGCCCTCGCAAAGGTGGGTTTCTGGGTTTATTTGACCGGCCTTGCTTCCTCCCAAGGCAAGTCACATACCTCATTTTATACTTGAGAACAAATTAACTAAATCCTCTGTGCCTGCATCAGAAATTCTGCTGCATTTCCGACAGTGGGTTTGCACCGTCGCTGCCGAGTTGTCATTTTTGGATAATAGGATTTCTTATCCTGAGAAACCGCATGGACAACTGGACTTTGGGGGCCAGAGGAGGAATAGGCAGTTCTCAAGTTCTGGCCTGGATTTATGTGCCAAGTGTCTCCATGTGACTTAGGGAAGGTCACTTTGCCTCTATCTGTGGCCGCACAGGACTCATTGGGAAGTGACCCTCTGTATCTCTCACTTCCCACTTCTTAATGAGAGCATTTGTCCCTGCAGTCCTTTGTCTGGGGTGGGGCTCTCTTTGTGGAACTGATTGCTAATGATGACACATTAACATGGATGAAAGGTGCTTCCCCTGTGACTATTAAGTTCTTGCCCTGTGCCACTTAATGCCTGCGTCAGGGGAGAAGGAAATTCTGTTCTCTGGGAACCCTGATGGCAAATGACTGATCAGCGTGTTACACCCTGGCCCACTCCCATCTCTATTATTACGACAACTCCCCTGCTCTCTTCATCTGTCACCAGCCTGTGCACTGCTACCCTCAGATCATTATGAAATTCACTTTCACATTTTATCCCCTGATCAGAACCTGTTTCTGTTGCATCAAATTCAGACTCCCAGCTGCCCTCACCCTGGGCCTCTCCGCCTCCGTCCTCGTCACTGGGATTCTCTCTAACTCTGCTCTGTCCCCACCTGTGCTGTCCCTCTTATGGGGAATGGCTTCCCGCCTCCTTTCACTCGTCACTCAGGGTTCAGCCTTAGCCACACCCCATTATCCCCAGACCTGCTGACTCTGCTTTCTGAAGAGTTCTCCTTTCTTTTGCATTTCTGGTCATCTGAGTGCCCGAGAGTATTGTCTTACCCTGTGTTCCATACTTCATTCTCCATCCGATTGCAAGGTCCCTGAAGGAAAGAATTAAATGTCTTCAGCTCTTCTTGGGGGAGGCGGATCCTGTAAGGTGCACAGCCAGGCCTGGGTTCTGAGGGGGCCGAGGATGGCGAGGAGCGCAGACTTTTCACCTCCCTGGACTGCCTCACCCTCCTTGGTCTTGTCTGGACTCAAAGTGAAAAGAAAAAGTATAAGTGGGTGTTCGTATAGTAAATTAAATAGTTGGGGGAAAAACAGTTTCAGTTTTAAAATACACAAAGGAATAGATTTGATGTTCTTATTTTTCCCCCTAGGGTAGAAGAGCAGAGGATGGCTCTGTCATTGATTACGAACTGATTGACCAAGATGCCCGGGTAAGTACCAAGCTCTATGGTTTAAATTCGTATTTTTTTTATAAATCTCTGGAGAGTCTGTATAATCATCTGTTTTCTGTGTAACTGATTATCTCAAAACTTAGGGATGTGAAACAACAAACAGTTATTATCTCTCAGTTTCCGTGGGTTAAGAATTGGGGAGTGGCTTGGCCAGGTGGCTTAGGCTCAGGGTCTCTTGTGAAGTTGCAGATGAAATGTTGGCCACGGCTGTGATTGCCGGGGGGTCTCACAGGCTCAGAGGGATCTCTTCTTAGACTGCCCGCCCTTGTGGTTATTGGCAGGAGGCCTTAGCATCTCCCCACTGGGCTCTCTCCAGGGTTGCTCGAGTGTCCTCACAACATGCAGCTGGCTTTCTCCTGAGTGAGTGATCCAAGAGCCAGGAGGAAGCCCCAGTGCCTTTGATAACCCAGTCTCAGGAGTCACACACTGTCCCTCTGTCATAGTTTTTTCATTAAAAGTAAGTTCCTGAGTCTAGCTTACAGTCACTAGGTGGAGAATTTGCTTCCACCTGTGGAAGAGAGGAACTTGAAAGAATCTGTGGCCATGTTTTAAACCCACAGCAGTCTGAGAATGAGAGTTTCTCCTTCACTTTCTGAGGGGATTATTTTTTAGGATGTATTTCCTTTAATGCTGGTATTAATTAGCAGATCACTAGTTGACTCACTCACCCTCATTCAGGCTTTGCTTGTCTGGAAGCACCAGCTTCTGCCGGGTGGGATGTGGCCGTGCACACCAACAGAGTGAGCGCTTGGGGAAGCAGACGGTGGTAAAGGCACAGCCAGGGATGGGGAGGCTTTCTGCTCTGCTGTGGTGGGAGCAGAGGAGAGCTACAGAGGTCTGTCCTCTTTTCTGGCTGAAAAGAACTTTGCCATAATCACTGAGAACTATTCGTGAAGCTGATGTAGATTCCTCTAAACTGTATGCTAGATCTAGAGGGTCAACTGTTAGCTCAAAGTGTGCCATAAAAGTTATAGAAAAAAAATTAATTTGAATTCATTTTAGTTTTAAAATTCAGAATATGCTGGGTAGCATATTTAGCAAGAGGTGGAGAGGGGTTTTAAATCAGTAATAGAAATTGGGTTTTGCAGATGATGGAGAATCAATGAATGAGTCTCTCTCCGTATAGAAGCCTTTCTTCCTCACCTTCAGCCATTCTTACCTTTACTTATGGCCCTTAAATTTTCCTGGAAGCTGAAAAATGAGATTGGAATGGCTCCTTTTCTGCTCCATTATTTACTGAGTTTCTTGGATGGGGCTGCCTTCTTTTAGTAGAATCTCTCAGTCCCTCTTAATATGAAAAGCTCTCAGCCTTTCCCTTCATGTTCAAGGAAGGTGTACAGCACCAGCCTCATGAACAATCTGCATTCTTACTTTGTGTCTGTCTGTGCCTAATGAAGATGGCTATAAGACTCTTGACCTAAATGGTACATTTTTGGTCAAGTCTGTAAGGGCACCCTTTCTCATTTGGCATTTTGAACGTGCAGCTCTTTGGATATTTTTATATGACATTTCTCTTGACCTTTTTTTGGATCATATAGTTAACTTTTCCTTGTTGGCTTTGCTTGTAGGATCTCTATGATGCTGGAGTGAAGAGGAAAGGAACCGATGTTCCCAAGTGGATCAGCATCATGACTGAGCGGAGTGTGTGCCATCTCCAGAAAGGTGGGTGCTGTGCTGAGGAGGTCTTGTCACCCTAGGGCTCTGAGCTGGGCTGGGTGGTGTCCATCCTGGGGCTCAGGTCTGCAAGAATAAGACTCACTCTCTGCTTGGCCCTCCCATAGGCTCTCTGGTTTTCTTTCACCAAATCCATTTGCCTTTCTCTGTCATTCTGGAGCCTTCTCTCTCCCAAATGTCATCATATTTGGCACTGAGTTTGCTTCTCTTCCTTGTTTGAGGAACATTTTATCTTGACATATTTGTTGAAACAAGGGCTTGGCTGGGTGCTTTGTATTCTTTCTCAAGGCTTCCAGATAGAAAGGGTTCCACTCACGGGAGATGGACATGCTACAATCTGTGACCTGGGTCATGCCATTCGGGACAGGTGCATGACCTGCTGCTCTGAAGTAGACTGGTGCAGTGCTGGCTCTGGTCCACAATGGCAACCTCTAGCTGCCCAAGACACTACCTATGATCAACCTCATTCTTTCTTTATTGTGGTGCCTAGCCATGTGGGTGACCATTGCAGCACTGACCAGTGGCTCTGACATAATGATGATTTGTGGCATTTCCTTAGTATTTGATAGGTATAAGAGCTACAGCCCTTATGACATGTTGGAGAGCATCAAGAAGGAGGTCAAAGGAGACCTGGAAAATGCTTTCCTGAACTTGGGTAAGCAATCAACCCTAGTGGACACCAACTTTCAGAGAACAGTATGGAATCAGAAGGAATGAATGGCCATCCTCTTAACTCAAGTGGATGTGGGAAGAGTGGTGTCTAGATGTAATTTGAATAGTTTTGTAATCTTAATTCTTAAGCGTAAAGATGCAAAACTGAAGAACAGCTTCACTTGGTAGAACAGAGTTGGCAGGAAGAATAAGGCAAGAGAAGAGGGGGCTGTGGTGGAGAAATTCACATGCATGCTTGGGTTTCTGCAGCCCTCAGAGTGCCCTGGTTGAAAACCACAGCGGAGCTTAGTAGTTCAGAGGATTGCAGTTTCCCTTAACCTTTTGCATCCTGCAGCCCACATCTGCTGCATCAGGTCATTTCTGGTTGGTGCCCTGGGGTCAGGGCATCATTTCCTCCTGGAGAAGGTGAGATGAGCACTGTACCTCTGATGCCCTTTCTTTTCTCCACAGTTCAGTGCATTCAGAACAAGCCCCTGTACTTTGCTGATCGGCTGTACGACTCCATGAAGGTAAGGGCAACTGGCCAAGAAGCCCATGTTCCCATGTGATTCGTATTTTATGCCCTAAACTAAATCTCCTTGACTGGTGGATGGAGGGAGGGACCCCAGTGTCTGGAAGCAAGAACACACTAGTCAGCTCTGGTTACATTTGACAGGTGAGAAAAGCACAAGTCCTTCCTCTCTGAACTACTTGAACATGTGTTTGGGTTCAGGGAGAAAATAAGTGCCCCTGGAGGGAGGAAGTGCTAAGGGGTGGTGCTGTCTGGTTCTTGCAGGTGGTGTGGTTCAGTAATTTCCTGCTGTTACCCCCAGAGGAAAGACAGGCGAGGACAGGAGTAGTAGTGAGCACCCTCTATGCCATAGCCATTGTGCCCCTTACCTCCTTGACTGAAACCCTGCAAGGTTTATATGCTTTAAAGATGAGGGGACTGGAGCTCATGGAGCCTCAGTCTGCTTGAAGTTTTGCAGCAGATCTGCACCTGTCTGACTCCAAAGCCAGCTCTGCGAGTCTCCGTGAACTAACCATCTCTTCCCATAGACCCATCCCATTTTTCATTCCTTGGACATGCCACATGGACATGCCTCCAGGCCTTTGCTGCTTCTCCCTGGAGCACCTTCCTTGTCCATGTTGCTTCTCTGCCATTTCTACTTGAGTTCCATGTCAGATGTGACCCTTTCCTTGATGTTCTCAGCCTGAGGCTCTGGAAGTACACTCAGGGGTCCTTACTGTCTCTACCATTCGCATTGGCATAGAACCATGAGAAAGATGTGTGGCAAGTCCTCTCTAAGCCCCCGAGAGGCAGCAACCTTTTGTCATGTACATAAGGGTTCAGGCTTCTTGGGCTGAGCTTTGTAAGAATAGGTGCTCCATAGACATTTATTGAATGGACGAGTAAGGTTTGTGCTGATTAAATCTTGGTGTGTTTGGAATTCCAAGATGATCTTTGTTTCTTGAGGAAAAAGTTCCACAATTGTGTTTTCAATCTCTCAGGCAGCCTCAAGAAGCAGGAGTGTGCCAGAAAACATATTAGATGCTTTTTAAGTGATAACATTGTCGGGGGATTTAACTTGGAATATCAATTTGACTTTCAGGGCAAAGGGACTCGTGATAAGGTTCTGATTAGAATCATGGTGTCCCGCAGTGAAGTGGACATGTTGAAAATTAGGTCTGAATTCAAGAGAAAGTACGGCAAGTCCCTGTACTACTACATCCAGGTAAGGCCCCTGGTGTTAGGTTGGCCCTGCCTGGCCATCCAAAGGGCTTGGGGTCCCCAGGCAGCTAGCCAATTTTTTCTGTTTTCTAAGTCTCTGGGGAAGAAATGTTGGTCACCAAATATCAGGAATTCACTTTGAGAGGTACCCTTTATGATTTGTCCTGGATTCCGTAGAAACAGGCCAGTATTTTATATTTCCCATGTCTGTTACTCTACAATGATAATGGTGTTTATCAGGATGATCCTACAAGAGTTGGTGACATCCTGAAGAAACTCTGAACACCAATTAAAGTTTGTATTCTGTTGTATTTCTACAAAAATATTTCTTGAAAAATTGTTAGAAAATCATGACAGCATTTAGTTACTTAGAACTCCTGTCTCTTCATTCAATTTGGTCTCTGTCCATTTTAGAGTGATGGAACATTGGTATAAAGTGATTGCATTCATAGTGGTGCCACTGTGCCTAGATCAGACAAGCTTGGAAAATCCCTTTTTAAAAGATTCTGAAATTTCTAAAGGCGTGTATATGGTTACTAAGGATATATTTGGAGGTGGGTTCGGTCAACCTAGGCTTCTTAGGGCATGTGTTTAAAATTGATGGACCAGTTAGATTCTTGGTAATTGTTTCCTCACCTCACTAGCACATTTCCTTGTAACTTAAGAGGCCATGACATAGCAGTGAGGAGGAAAGGTCTCCAGTTCTCTGTGGAAGGGTGGGGGAACAAGAGGCACAGGGAACTATTTTCAGGACCTCACTGCAGGCAGAGCTACAACTCTTCTCTGCCCTTGGGATTGTATTTGGAAATCTCCCAAGCATGTTTTCCAGCCACACTCCCAGGGGGCCTGACAGAGCTGTGGCCCTCTAGTGTCTGCATGCAGGAAGAACCTGCAGAATCCTTCTTGGGTCATGGAAGAGACTCACCTGTGCTCCAGGGCTGCTTGCAGGTTTCTGTGGAGTTGGGTCTTTTTCCTGATACAGCATTTCTCTTTTCTCCATGGCCACTTGTAGCAAGACACCAAGGGCGACTACCAGAAGGCACTGCTGTACCTGTGCGGTGGAGATGACTGAAGCGCGGCAGGGTGAAGCGCCCAGAAACGGCGTCCCCTGTGCTCCCACCTAACCTTCTAGAGGATCAGCTTGCGACTAACAGACCCGTCTCCTCCCTGTGAAGATAATGTCTGCCTTGCCCCCGCCCCCTTACTTTAGTTGCCTAAGCGTTGCCTGGCTTTCCCACCCATCCTCTCCTTTAAGCCAAAGAAAAGAACATTCCAAGGATTTGGAAGTGAAGTCTATGATGTGAAACACTTTGCCACTTGTGTATTGTGTCGTGAATAAACCGAGTTTTTACTTTAGAAACAAACACTTTGTTGGCCTTGCTTTCCATTTAATGGTTTAAAAATCACGCATGCTTAGGATCCTGTTGTTTAATGGGTGAGCCTGTCCCTAAAGGAAGAGGGAGAACTGGGCCGTCTGATTCAGTAGACACGATCCAGATGTGGCTCTTTAAGTATAAGTGAATTTAAATCATACAAAATTAAAAATTTAGTTCTTCTTTCATGCTATCCACATATCAAATGCCTTGTATCCACCTGTGGTGAACAGGTCATATACTGGATTTTGCCTGGGGAGAGCATTTCCATTATAACAGAACCTTCTGTAAGCAGCACTTTCTGCCCTGGAGATGGGAGGACCTGTGGAGGGAATACCCCCAAGTGACTCCTCACCTGCTCAGCTTTTTATAGGTAAATTAGGTGAAAACAAGTATCTTGGTGGCATCAAACTGGGGAGAAAATGGGGAGGTGGATTCTGCTTAGCAAATATTGTTAACATTTCTAGACATCAAAATAAATAATATCCTGCCCCCACTTCAAGAACTCAGTGCCAGTAGGTTTGGCTACAGCCTTCCTGTAAAGGGCTAGCAAGTGAATTGAGAGCACAGAAAGGAAGCTAATGTCTTTGAGTGGGTGGGCTGGGAAAGATGAAGTGAGAAGGAGGCATATCAGCTGTGCCCTAAAATCTCACATGAAGTTTTAGAGCTGGGAGGAAGCTCTCCATGCGGGTTCTTAAGGTTCAGATAATGGATAATTATCATTCCTATGACTGGGACACCTTCCAAAAGGTACAGTGACCACCTAGAGGGAAGACCATGGTTACCTCTCACTGTTCTCCCCTTCCAGCCAGTGGCCTTCTCTACAGTCAGTGGTGTCTGGTATGTCCTTGCACAAATAGTCTGCATACTATGCGTGTATGTGTATATGTGTCTACCGATGCTTAGGAATGTGAAGGTGCTATTTGTAAGCTGCTAACCCAGGACCCTGCAGACTTCTTTTCTGAGTACTTTTCTGAGTAGAGTAAGACTGGGGGAAGTGGTGACACCTCCCACGCCCTTCCACATCAGAGGATGCTGAGTCTACTGCTAAATCTTGGTACCTGGCTGAGGTAGAGCAAGCTCAGCAGTCTGCAGGGACTAGGCAGGTAATGGAAATATGTGAAATGGGCTAGACGGACAGAAGTGGGGAGTCTAGAGAGGTGGAGGATGCCTGCCCCACTTAAGGCATCCAAATTCAATTAAAACAACAGCAGCAACTGTGTCTCCCAAACCAAATAACTGTGAGCTGATTGGTTGGTTATTGTAACCCCTTTGGCAAACTTTGGATGGAGTGTGGCCCATGAAGTATCTCTTAGGCCACTGAGATTTTCTTCTAAAACCAGGTTATGCAAACATAAGGTGTTTTATCAAATATGACCTCCAGTGCCTGTTAGAATTGATGCCCCAGATCCAAGATGTACTCTTCCTTGTGCTTGAGGCAGAGTTCAAGGAACTGCATAGGAAGAGGACCTTTCTGTTTAACCTTAAATTCTCATGTTGAATTCAGAATGGATAGGGCCGGGAGAGGCTGTCGGAGCAATGTTACAGCATTTAGGTTTTCTTTCACCCAAACAACATATTTCAGGCTACAAAGGAAATAGTTGAAAGAGAAGGTAAGGTGCTGTGGTGGGGGGGAAGGCTGGTCTGGTTGGCTCAGACCCTCTGTCAGGTGTGAGGGAAAATCCAAAAGGCAGGCTGCACAGGGCAGGGTCTTAGAGATCTGCTCCAAACACGCCTACTGTCTCTCCTCTGTGTGGAGCCATAGATGTCTGTCTAGTGTTTTCCAAAAATGACAGTGAGGGCACAAGGAAATTTGGTCTCATTTTCTTCTGGATTCCAGCCTGTCCTCTGTCAAGTTTTCCAAGCCATTTCTCGAAATAAAGACAACCATCTGGAGATCTGAATATTCTCCCATCCAATTTTACTTTGCAAAGAGATGGGAAAGGGCACCAGGCAGGCTTTCACGTTTTGTGAGCTGATAATAATAAAAAGTTTGACTTTATTCTTTGAGGAATAAGACAGTGAATGTGCTTCCCAGCTGTGCAAACTTGTTACACTATGACACTGTGAACAAGAACATGACATTTCCCCCCGACCCAGGTAGGGGCTGAGCAAGGCTGTGTGCCCAATTTGACAATTCCTTCACTTCATAGTCCACGTGTACATTTTCTCCCCTGAAGTGGTAAAGCGCACAATCTGAGCAGCCGTTTGTGATAGCCCTCTGTTGGGACCCCTGGCATGCGTCAAACAGTTTGTTAGGTATTTTTCCAGAGTTGGCTTCCCAATTAAAAAGTAAGAAGACGAATCTTATTTGGAAACTCATGGATGAACTCCTCAAGGTTCCCCACCCATTTTACTAGGCTATGGGCAAATGACTATGTATATGAATCTTCCCCTGGAGGTGAAGTTCCCCTGGTGTAAATTATTAGTAAAGATAGATAAGGCAGGGAAAACCAGGCTCCCAAAGTAGCTGCATTTAGCAAGAAAAATGATTTGAGGACAGAAATCTTTTAAATCAATTTTTAGTCTCTAAATGACTCCAATCTCCAGGCTTCTCCCTGCGTTTTGACAAATGGCTTTGGCTTCTTATCCACATCAGTTTATTTGACCTCCTTTTTCCATCAACTACCAAAATGAAAACTCCACTGCAAGAGAGAGAGAGAGAAGGAGCAATTCTGAACATCCCTTAGCAATGAGGCAGAACATGCTATAGCCATCAAGTTCTAGTTGTTCATTCTATTTATTGAAAAAAGCCTGTAGCCTGATTTCTTTTATGCGAGTACATTTGAGCAAGCAAAGTTTATAGAGATGACTTATCTCATTACATTAGAAGAGTGATTTGCTATCTCAGCATCTATAAGCAATTTTAACAGACATTTCTGGCTGAAGAAAAGCTTTTGTAAATATATGCGAAAGACACGATTTCATCAAGCATTAAATTGGAGGTGCCCTGGAAAAATATTACATTTGTGCATTCAATTAGCTTGATTGTGGCTGAATTTTGTCCACTGAAGGCAGCATTTCTGCAGAAAAACAGAAGCATTCCCTATGTCAGCAGGTTTCCCGAAACAGAAAAGCACACTTTCCCCCTTGCACATCCTCTTTTGCATTTGTGCTGCTCCGAGCTCTGTGCTCCTAATCAGGCCACTCAGTCCGGTTCATGATGGAGAGTGAGGAGAGAGTGAACTAGGCGCCTCTTTCTTCAGCCTTGTAGAAATCCAAACCCAACCATCCCAGTTCAAACAGCCTGCTTCCAGTCTGAAAGCTAGACAAGCTCTGGGCAAAATTGGAACGTGGTCAAGAATGGACCTAAGTCCCCCAAATGTCCCTCCTGTTATCTCTCTCTCCTTTAGGGATTGTAGGATGTTGTCTAAAATTGAGTGCAGCTGCTGGCCCATAGACCTTTCCCGGAGGTAAGTATATAGGACCCACCTTTCTTCCATCCTCGGATGAAAGCTTTGTTCTCCAGTTACTGGGATGAGAGGAGTTAGTAAGTAGAGACTGGAGGGCTGCAAGAGGGTATGGACCCCAAAGCCATAGTGAAGAGATGAGCCAGGTATACTTGCCCACCACTTAATGACAGAGACACATTCCAAGAACTGCATCACCTGGTGAGTTTGTTATGGTGTCAACATCATAGGGCACACTTACACAAACTAAGACGGCTATGATATCACTAGGTAATATAATCTATGGGACCACTGTTATGTATGTGGCCCACCACTGAACAAAATGTTAGTATGGGGTATGTGACTGTGTTTAGGATAGTCAAATTGGAACTTTTCTAGCGATAATCCACTGTAGCCCAAGGCTATTATATATTTGCTTTCAGGTAAATTTCTAAAATCAAATAGTTAAATTCAAGAAACAATAAGATTTGGGAATTGAAAAAAAATGTTTGAAAGAAGTTTTATGTTACTATATCAGTGAGGTTGCTGGATTTCAAATTTTACCATGGATTCTTGAATTTTAGAGAATCATCTTGTCTTAAAGGGCGACAATTTGTCCTAACAGGTATGAATTCACACATGACTAGGAAGATTTGGATGGGGAATATTAAGTGCTATTTTATTTTTTGGTACCAGGGATTGAACTCAAGGACACTTAACTCCAGCCCTTTATGTTTTTCATTTTGAGACAGGGTTTTGCTAAGTTGCTGAGGCTGGCCTTCAACTTGAGATACTTCTGCCTCAACTTCCCAAGTTGCTGGAATTATAGGCATGTGCCACCATGCTGACTTTAGGAAGATTTTTTTTTCTTTTTCTTTCTTCTGTTTTCTTTTTTGGTACCAGGGATTGAACACAGCGATAGTTAATCACTGACTCACATCTCCAGCCCTTATTTATTAATTTATTTTGAGATAGGGTCTTGTTAAGCTCTGTGTAGAGCCTTGCTAAATTGCTGAGACTGGCCTTGACCGTTCCATCCTCTTCCTTAGCCTCCCAAGTTGCTGGAATTACAGACATGTGCCACTGTGCTTAGGAAGATTTTTTTTTTCTTTTATTGACATTGGAGATTGAACCCAGGGGCACTTAACTGCTAAGCTACATCTCCAGAAACCTTGCAGTTGTCTCCTAGATGAGGATCAGCCACTCAGCACCCCGCAAGTGCCATGGTTTCCTCTGTCACCGCCCTTCTGGCTGCACATGGTCAGGCTGCTTTCTTCTTACTCCCCCTATCCCCAGTGTTTAACTCAGTGACCAGCATACAGTTAGCATGCCTACTGGGTTGATGAATAAGTCAACAAATGAGCAAATGAACAACTAAGGCAAAACATTACCTGCATTAACTCCAGACTTTAAAAATCTTTAAAAACTGGGTGCTGAGGTGCACACCTGTAATCCTACTGGCTTAGGAAGCTGAGGCAGGAGGATAGCAAGTTCAAGGTCAGTCTCAGTAACTTATCAAGACCCTAAGCAACTCATTGAGACCCTGTCTCTAAATAAATGTAAAAAGGTCTGGGGATGTGGCTTAGTGGTTAAATGCCCCTAGGTTTAATCTCCAGTATCAAAAAAAGAAAACAATATCTTCCTAAGCATAGTGGCACATACCTGTAATTCCAGCAACTTGGGAGGCCAAGGCAGGAGGATCAAAAGTTCAAGGTCAGCCTCAGTAATTTAGCAACTTAAAACAGGATCTTTTTTTTCTTTGTGTATATATATAGTTGTAGGTGGATACAATGCCTTTATTTTTATTTATTGATTTTTATGTGGTGCTGAGGATTGAACCCAATGCCTCACCCATGCTAGGGGAACACTCTACCATTGAGCCCCAGCCCCAGCCCCAGCCCCAGCCCCAAGCAGAATCTTTTTTGGTATTTGTTTTTTTAATAAGAGGAATAGGTAATCATTGAGGAAAGTTGGAAAATACAGATAAATATGAAGGAGAATACTTGCATCATTGGGAGCCCCAACTGGAACAGATCACTGATCCTGTATTTGGCAGGATGATCTGTTTGAGAAGCAGCTCGTGTTGCCTTGACAGTGAGCGCATCCGGAAAGAACCAGTGGCAGTTTTCCCTCCTCCCCTTTCCCTGCCGGGTGGCCTGGACTGTAGGCAGTGATAGTTAGTCTTCCCTGGCCCTGTGGAGGAGCCAAGGTGGCTTCGGGGTTTTCAAAATCTAGTTCAAGAGGATGTAGTGCTAGGTTGTCTCAAAGGGAGAAGGCTCTGGGGTGAAAGGGAGAAGTGGTAGCCTATTCCTGGGGCAGCTGGATTTCCAGAGGTGTGCTGTCCAGGCGATGGGGAATGGTGCCTGGCCCTCATGCTGTACCCAAGTGTCCTGGCTTCTGAGAGGGAAACTGGGTGTTTGTAGGGAAACAAATACCACTTAGTGTCGAGCCCCTCTGGAAAAGCCTTAGTGACTGGGTGTGGAGAGCAGGCAGAGGAGCCCCACCCTGTGTTCAAACCTACTTCCCGGTCTCAGTCTGATTCCACACCACTTCTTTCTCTGACGACCAGAACAGCCCACGTTCCGTGACGGAGAGCTTCATTGTGTGTGTACATTCTGACCTTTTCTTTTTTGACATTCTGTGGTCTATATAACATTTGTTCCAGGTATAATCACTATTCTAGACACAGCAGGGCCTCAAAATTTAGATCTAATTCTGTGCTTTGAAGAGCCTAAATTAACCAAATATTGTACAAAAGGAGGAAACGGGTTCTTAGCAGAGAAAGCAAGGGAAACAAAATGAAGGACACACTGGATATTGCACTCCAAGCTGCTGGGAGAACAAAGAAACCACAGAAAATGGTTTCTGAGCATAGATAAAACTTGCTGGCTTTTTTGGGGGGCAGTTGCCAGTTCTGTTTCACCAGCAGGTTTCCATGTAGCTGTCATCTGGCTGCTAACAGTAACATAAACAGGTAAAATAAGGAAGGTTCTCCTTGCTCCTGGCCTCTGGATTGTTTGTTTCTCCCCCTGGCTGAGGCATTGCTATGATTCCTGTGTTGGGGAGGCTGGGTGCCCTCTTGATTGACAGACGGTGGAGCCTTGTGGGAGGTTTTAAGGCTGGATCCCGTCCCTCAATGGTTTGAGTCTCACCATGTGATCTCTCTCCCATGCACTCTTGCCATCATGGTGCCATCCACCATGAGGTGATGCAGCCAAGGGGAATCTCTCCAGGTCCAGTGCTCTACTATTTGGACCTTCAGTCTCCAAAATTGTGAGCTAAATAAACCTCTTTTCTTTATAAGTACCCACCTCAGGTGTTTTGTTATAGGGATGAAAAATGGACTAATACAGGCCTCCAATCCACAAACAGGAATTCAGGCCTCGCCCTCCCTGAGTTGGCCATCTACTTTGGGCTAGGATGAGACATGTAAGCGGCTGTGCTTCCTGTGGCTTCTGGTACTCTGTTGGTTTCCTTACTACTCTGGGAAGCAGTGAGCTGAGTCTGGGGCTTGCCAGACATTTTGTCCCCAGCACTGGGCCCACTCTGATCACCTTGGCCCTATGGGGGCTGAGATTGTGATAATCTGCCTTCTGTCCTGGTCACTGACCTCATCTCCCAGCTACCCTGAAGCCTTTATCATCCTCTCCCCATGTCCTGGAGCTCTGTCTGCAACTTCCTGTCATTGTCTGCTTAGTTCATCTTGGATGAGGTACTTTCAAGATATTATATAGTGATATTCCAGCTTAGCTTCTAGAAGTTTCTGAGGGTTCCCCCTCAGAGATGAACTACATCAATCATTCATTCCCCACCAAATAAAGAGCACAAAGTTGAAGGTGCCCTGTGGTTAGGCTGCTGAGCTGCATGAGCCTGGATCCAGCTCTGGGACTGTCAGTCCCTGGTTAGAGGTCCACAGGATGGTTAGGTGACTGTCCCTGGGTTGGATTTGCCCCCCATAGAGGCCTGTATCCCTGAACTAATGGTGAGTCTGGGAATTTCCTGTAGCTGAATCCTTTCTCTAGAGTCTCCCTAGTATGTGAACCCTCTGAGCCTGCTTCCCTGAGAATAATAGTATTTCCCCTCTAGGGTTATTGTGAGGATTAAATGAACAATACATGTAATATCCCTGACATATTTCTTGGTATAGAGGAAGCACTTAATAAATCCAATAAATTAACATATAATCAGATAGATGCTGTATCAATAAGTCATTCTGTACAATATCATTGAAGAATTGGCTTTCCTGGGCCTGGGGGAGATTCTTCCTGCCGTGTGGTATTTGCCCTTGGGAGTGTCCACAGGGCATTGGAAAATCGTGTCAGGGTTCCGGGGAGGCTTGTCCTTCTTCTATGGCCTATTTCCTCTAGGGATTTGGCCTCCTTGGTTCTCTTGGATGTGCCCCTGCCTCCTTGTCTGTCAGTGAATCACCAGGCCTCATCTGAGAGCCATCAGGGAGATGTGCAGAATATTTGGGTCTTAGGTAGCGTGTGTGTGTGTCCTTGAGCCTCCTATATAGCACATCGTTTGTCATTTTGGCAGGAAGGTTTCTTTCCTTCCTTCCTTCCTTTCTTTTTTTTTTTAAGTTTCCAACAACTTTAGACCTTATCAAGTTGATAAATATATGCAGACTGATGATGGATAGGAAATAATGCTCCATGATGGCAAATCCTTCCTGTTCTTGAAAATCATTTAAATTCCTGTTCCTTGAGGGAGAGGATTTAAGGGTTCACTTCTTGGAACCATGTGGCTATGACTCTACCATTAAATGATGATAGTAAAAACTGTAGGAAATGTCGAGCCAACTAGATGCAAGGGAGTTTGAGTCCAACAAGATCAGGACACACTGGCAAGGTTAGGAAGCCTGGGCTATGTGGTTCCTGTTCCATATGAACCTATTAGCTAGCACCATTAGTCAACTTCCAGGTGCTTCTCTTATTCTTTGGGTATGTCTCTTCTGTGATCCATTAAACATTTATTCTATAAATCAAGAGCAGTTTCACTAATAAAAATTTATAATCATACATATTATTATTGTACACAAAAACACATGTGTACAATATTTTAAGGAAGCATCAGTACAGTAATGGGCTTTTCTCACTCCTTCTAACACCTGTCCTTCCCTCCTTTCCTGGAATCTGGTCTTGCTGAGGCCAGGCTGTGGGAGGAAGCCTTTTACCATGAGCCTCAAGGTGCAGATGGGCACAGATCCCCTTCTAACTTAATACACGAGGAGGTTTGCTGGTGGGAATTGGCCTTCTCAAGGCCTGGGATTGGATTGTCTCTGAGTCTTCTCTATTTTTTTCCTTTGTTCCCAGAACTTGAACCCAGAACAGAGATGGAGCAGAGATTGCCTGCTTCATCTGTGTTAGAGAAGAGATGTGCCAGCCATTAGGATAAAAAGGAAGGGGAGGGAGGAAGCAGAAGAAAGGGCAGGGTGACGGAAGGAGGAGGGAAAGAGTGCAGAGAGTTGGGAGGAGGGCACCTTTCACAGGGCTGGCCCTAGGACATACACAGAGCCAGAGTTCAAAGACCCCTGTCTGGGCTGTATTACCTGAGCTGAGCCCAGGGCCAGATGGAGAGGATTAGAGAAGAAACTCCCAAATTCCTCTTACCAGAATGACTTCCTATTGGTAGGAATGTATTTCTTGGACCCAAAGCAAATGACAGTTTGGATATTTTTCTGGAGCTGATTTTTAGAGCTTATTTAGTTAAGGATAAGAATTTACCATTCTCTCTTTTACCACTTTAAAAGATTCAATGTAGGGATTTTATACATTCTGTTTTTCTATTTAAATCTATTTATTGCCCAGACATTTGTTCTGTCGTCATGGCCACACTATGCTAGACATAGATTATGACATCAAATTCCTATAGTCAGCTGGTCAAGGAAGTAGATAGCATGAGTCCCTTTGATTCATGTGCGACCTGAGGCTCTGTGGGGCTAAATGTCTTTCCTAAGTCACACAGCTTGTAAGATGTGGAACACAAATCTTTTACTCCAACACCTCTGCCAGAGTAGATGCATTGGAGTTGTGTAAAAATGGAAGAAAAATTTATCCATTAATTTTGTGTTTATGCAAGTAGGAAAAAAAAAAACTATCAACATTTTAAAAACTAAACTTTTAATTTTATTTATTTTTTTTTATTTTTATTTTTTTTTATTGTTGGTTGTTCAAAACATTACATAGTTCTTGATATATCATCTTTCACACTTTGCTTCAAGTGAGTTATGAACTCCCATTTTTAGCCCATATACAGATTGCAGAATCACATCAATTACACATCCATTGATTTACATATTGCCATACTAGTGTCTGTTGTGTTCTGCTGCCTTTCCTATCCTCTACTATCCCCCCTCCCCTCCCCTCCCCGAGTACTACCAGCAGAGTAGAACACTTAGAAGATAGAACATCAGACAATGAAGACAAAGTATTTCAACTTGAAAAGAACATAGACAGCTCAGCAAGACTGTTAAGAAACCATGAGCAGAACATCCAAGAAATATGGGATAACATTAAGAGACCAAACTTAAGAGTCATTGGGATACAGGAAGGTATAGAACTCCATACCAAAGGAATGAGCAATTTATTTAATGAAATAATACGAGAAAACTTCCCAGACTTGAAGAATGAGACAGAATCCCAAATTCTAGAAGCCTACAGGACGCCGAATGTGCAAAATTATAAGAGATCCACACCTAGACACATTATAATGAAGATGCCCAACATACAGAATAAGGAGAGAATTTTAAACTTTTAATTTTAGAATAGTTCTAGAATTACAAAATTGCTTTCAAAATAGTAAAGAGTACATATATTTCCCACTCCCTGTTTCCCTTATTGTTAACATCTTATATGAGCATGACATGTTTGTGGCAGTTAACAAACCAATGTTGATCCATTACTATTAGCTCAAATCCATCATTGTTCAGATTTCCTCAGGGTTTGCCTTGTTGGTTTTCTGTCCTGGGGTCTTGTCTGAGACGGCATACTACCTGTAGTTGTCAAGGTCTCCTGGAGTTCCTCTTGGCAACGACAGTTTCTCAGGCTTTCCTTGTTTTTAATGACCTTGACATTTTAAGAATTACTGGTCAGATATTTTGTAGAATTCCCCTCAGTTGGGATGTGTCTGACATTTTCCTCAGGATTCAACTGGGGTAATGAATTTTTAGAGGAAAATGACAGAGGTGAAATGCCATTTTCACTATCTCCCCTCCAGGGTCACCCTATCAGTGTGACTCGCCAGTGTAGAAGTTAATGCTGACTTCCTGGCTGAGGTCATGTGTGTCCGGTTTCTTTGCTCTCCCCCACCCCTTTCCACGCTGTCCCCCTTGGACAGATGTCACTATGCAGCAGCCCACACTTAAGGAGGGGAGTTGCTCTCTATTTCTCTAAGGGTAAAGCATCACACAAATTATTTGGAATTTCAGAGGATTTATTTTTTCTTATTTATTTATGTAGTCATTTATTGATGTCAATATGAACTCACAGTTATTATTTATTTATTTTATGCTCTGGGTTATAACCCAACCCTGCTCAAATTGTTTTAGCTTTGGACATTGGAAGCTATTTCCGTCTGTTCCTGTGTCTCTTTGGCATAGACGCAGACAATCTTTTGAACCCTTCTTTCTTTCTGGTACTACAAGAGGCTCCAGGTTCATCTGGCATATTTCTTGCCTCAGTTAAAGATTCTGTTATTTCTCGGAGCAGCTCTGGTTCCTTTCATTGGACAGTGGTGTCAGAAACTGAGATCTGGGCACAAGAGTGCTCCTTGCTGCTGGGCTGCCATTGCTTCCAGGCTTTCTCCTCCGAAAGAGCCAGGAAATATATATGTGTGCACTGTGCTGTGTGTGAACTATGTCTGTAAATATTTCTTTTTTCTTTTTTTAGTACTGGGGATTGAACTCAGGGGCACCCAATCACTGAGCCACATCCCCAGCCAGACAGGGTCTCACTGAGTTGCTTAGTGCCTTGCTTTTGCTGAAGCTGGCTTTGAATTTGCGATCCTCCTGCTTCAGCCTCCTGAGCTACTGGAATTACAGGCGTGCGCCACCACATCCAGCTAAATATTTCTATAGAATCTGTATCTACGTGGAGTGAAGCAGTTCATGCTGATCTCTCCAATTCCATTAGTACATGGATCATTCTAGCCTCCTTCCTTTGTCTCTCTGTACAGTCCAGCTCCAGTAGTGAGAAACCTTGTTCCTGCCATCTGCCGTCTATTTACTTAGTTGTTCACTTCCAGTGTACATGTGTAGCACTATCAGAATTGTTTGCTCTGCCTTAGGGAAAACTTTATCAACTGGAATTCAGTACTGCACGCAGTTTCCTTTTCTGTAGTGTTGCAGATTCCAGTCATTTCCAAAGTTCCTTAGTTGGGCACCATTTGCCCCCACTGAGGTTATTTCACACATTGGTAGTACAAATAGGTTTTCTTTTTTTTTTTTTAATTTTTTATTGTGGGTTGTTCAAAACATTACAAATTTCTTGACATATCATATTCCACACTTTGATTCTAGTGGGTTATGAACTCCCACCTTCACCCCATACACAGATTGCAGATTCACATCAGTTACACATCCATTGATTTACAAATTGCCATACTAGTGTCTGTTGTGCTCCGCTGCCTTTCACAAATAGGTTTTCTTCGTCACATTTTGCATTCTATTCTGAGTCCTCTGACTTCCTAAAAATTTTTTAAAGTTGTGTTTAATGTATGGTATCATATAGAAGTTTCACCATCTCCAAAATCCACAGTGCTTTAACTACTCCATTTTGCCCCTCCAATTTCTGGCAACTGCTGATCTGTTTACCAACTTTACTTTTCCTAAAATGTCATAAAATTGCAATACGTGTACAGTATGTAGGTTTTTCAGACTGGTTTCTTTCATGTAGCAGTATGCACTCAAGATTCATCTGTGTTGTTCAGCAGATGTACCGGTGTTGTGGTTTGGCTAAGTACCCCTCAAAGGCCAGTGTGTTCAAGGCTTGACCCCCAGCCCTGTGATGCTTTGGGGACATGGTGGAAACTTGAAGAGGTGGGGCCCAGTTGGAAGTCTTCCTGTCATGTGGACGTGTCCTTGGAAGGGTTCCTGGGGTGTTGGCCTCTCCTCTTTTCATTCTTTGGCTTCCAGGCTGCCATGAGGTAGGCAGTTTGCTTTGCTGTGAGCTTTTGCTGTGATGTGCTGCTTACCATAGGCCCCCAAAGGATTGGGCCAACCAATGGTGAACTGCAACCTCCAAAACTGTGAGCCAAAAGAAACCCTTCCTCTTTCTAAGTTGATTGTCTCAGGAAAACAGACTAATACAGTTGGCCCACCCATTTACCTATTGTTTATGAACATATCATTTCAAGTTTGCAGATGATTATGAATAAAACTGTTATAAATATTTTATAATAAAACTGTTTATAAAAAAATTTTTTTTTGAGACAGGGTCTTGCTAAGTTGTCCAGGCTGGCCTCAAATTTGCAATCATCCTGCCTCAGTCTTCTGAGTGTCTATTCTGATCTTTTCCATCTTTTTTATTCTGTTGTTTTGAAGTGTTGAATTTCAAGAGTTCTTTCATATTTTGGATCTAAGTCCTTTAGCAGGTATGTGTTCTGCAAATATTTTCTTCCATCCTGTGGCTTTCCTTTTCATTCTCTTGACTGTTTTTTATGGAGCAGACATTTTTAATTTTAGTAATGTCCAACTTAACGATTTTTTTTCTATTTTGGACTTTGTTATTGATGTATTTAAAAAGTCTACACTAAATCTAAGGTCATGTAGATCTTTCCCTTAGTTTTCTTCAAGAAGTTTTATGGTTTTTGTTTTCCATCTAGGCTTATGATCCATTCTGAATTGATTTTTGTTTGAAGTCTGAGGTCTTTGTCTAGCGTTCTCTTTTTGAGTCTGGCCATCAAATTTTTCTAGCACCACTTGTTGAAAAGTCAACATTCATTTTTTTCTTTTATTAGCAAAGTATATCTGTCCAGTTTGTGGCATTCAAGTGCGATGAAACCAGGTTTGAGAACTCCAGCCCCAATGAGGGAGGCTTTTTTATAAATCTCCATGTACTACTCTCTTTTCAGCCATTTTCCCACTGGATCAGATACCTTTTGCCTTCTAAGGAGAAGTAAGCAAAAATGTTATTCCAGTGGTGCAGGGACCAACTGCTGTGGTAGGCAGAGGGCACAGTAAAGCCCTTCAGGTGGGCAATTTATGAAGGCAGAGGCTAAATTTGGAGAGCCTCTGCTTCAGCCCTAATGATGGAAAACTCTGAATGTGGGAGCCTGATTGATATACCTTTGAATCTAGATTTACCTTTTAGAAAAACATGGACTCTAGTGGTACACACACACACACACACACACACACAAACACACATACTGCCTTTCTCCCGAGAAAAAAGTACCATCAACTTCCCTTAGCAGAACCTTGGAGGAGCCTGGCAGGAGCCGTCCCTTATCACACAGCTCATCTTTGGGGAGTCAGGGGCAGTTTTTATAACTGTGATGCCAGTTACAACATTACACATGCTGGTATATTAAATCATCTATATATTTCATGATTCTTTTTATTCTGAGACTGTGAAAATCCCTTTAAAAAGTGATTTAAAAATAAAGAAGAGTGCCATCTTGTGGGGATACTGACAACTACTATAGCCACATCAGATCTGTTTAGGGGTCCATTAACTCAAGACACCTGTTTGGTGTATGTACACATTTGTATGTAAAATATCAGCTGAAGGCTTTAGAGCAACTGATAAAGGGCTTTTCTTGAATTTTTTTTTTACCTATATTGAATAACTCTATGGGCTTTTATTTTCATAAATGACTAAAAGTTATCTTCTAATAATCATAAAATCAGTCATTGTGGGATACTAACACTGGCAGTTATAATTTAAAAATCACATTAACAGTTCCCTTAAATACTCTAATTCCACTTGTATAAGAATTTTGGTTGACAAGCCTATAATGCAAGAGCACATATGGGATGGGAATTCTAGAAATTTCCAGGGAGGATGCTAGTGTGGTATGGAGGTTGGTTGTGGTTTGCGAATGGTATCAGTTTTGTCTTAAAGAGTAAGGTTATCATTTGTTTTTTTGTTTTTTTTTTAATTTTTTATTGTTGGCTGTTCAAAACATTACATAGTTCTTGATATATCATATTTCACAATTTGATTCAAGTGGGTTATGAGCTCCCATTTTTACCCCATATACAGATTGCAGAATCACATCAGTTACACATCCATTGATTTACATATTGCCATACTAGTGTCTGTTGTATTCTGCTGCCTTTCCTATCCTCTACTATCCCCCCTCCCCTCCCCTCCCCTCCCCTCCCCTCTTCTCTCTCTGCTCCCTCTACTGACATTCGTTTGTTTAGCATTATAAGCAAAGATGATCAGCAGCAGGACAGAAGTTGTAGTAGGACTGTTGGGGTGACTGAGCCAGGTTGTGGACGATTGGCCAATGTGGGGAACTGGGTGCCAGAAAGCTTTTGGGCTGGATGGAGCCAAGGTGGATGGGCCGAGCTAGCTCCAGCTGAAACTGCCTCTTAATCCCAGGTTTGCTGCTTTCTCTCGTGAAGCCTTGGATAAGCCCCTACCTATGCAATTGCACTTTGGGTTTATTAAATCGGTAGAATGACAAGTTTAAAACCTTTAATCTCCAGGGTCCTTTCAACAACTAACATTTGACACAGAGAAGTCTTCATTTATCACTCTTTCTTAACCCAGACTTTCTAGTGAAAAGCAGGAATTTCCACAAAAATCCTTATTTTTATCGAATGTTCTAGGTGGAGTTTTCTGAGGCATAAAAGTAGCTTCAGAAGACTACCTGGTATCCTGTCTTCCACGGCAACAAATTACAGAAACATGAACATAATGACTCCCTCTCATATTTCTTCCTCACTTTTGATTCTTACACCCCTCTGGGAAAGGGTATCAGAGAAAAGTCATACTTGCTTCCACTCAGGGACTGAGGCTGCAGGGGCCCTTCTCCTCTAGGGACATATGTTCTCTTTGCAGATGGGTGTACTCAACATCATGCCATTGGGTGACAGTATCCAGCCCACCTGTAACTTCACATCAATGCCACACTGTTGGTATCTGACCGTGGTGCTGGTGCTAGGCAAAGAAACCACCCTACCTTGACCAGTGGAAGGATGTTTGGGGAGTGGTGTCACTGCCCAAGGAAGCCTTTCTCTGTCCTCTAATCACTAAGGAACATTGCCTTGCATGCTTGAGTGATTTTTGCCTATGTATTTCATGTATATTTAAGAACTATTATACATTCTTGTTTGCTTTAGTGAATGCATTTCAAGGTGTTTTGGAGAAGAGGTGAGGATCCAAAAAGTCAACAAAAAACTAGAAATTTCAACCCCGAATTGCAACTTGTCTGTCAAAATTGCACCACTGTGATTTTGTCGAATAGCCTTTAAAAAAAATTGTGCAAAGGAGGTTGTGTTAGTGACATTGGATCACAAGAGGGCGCTCCAACAAAACACCTCACAGCTCAAAAATCTGCCTCTCCCTCCTCAAACATTTACACATTGCAATTTCTGGCTGTTTTTTACAATATAAAGCTTAACGTCACAAATATTGTCTCAAACTTTATGAAATTTTTTAGAAGGTTGGGAGCCTGTACAGTAAATCCTGATCCCAAGTTAAACTACTTTTCTACAAAATGAGTAAAGACTTTTAAAACACTTTCTTACTTTACAACGGAACAAAACAATACAAACTCAAAGTACATTGAGAACAATTCCATTTTCAAACTAGAGTGTTTATGGATTAGCTTCATAAGAATTCTCAGTCTAGAAATATGATTAAAAGCCCTATTCTCCAATCCAGACATGACTATCGGAGAAGATGCTATGTTACCTCTTGCCCAGGTATAGATAATTGAAACAGAAATTGGGTGAAAATCTGTGATGGTCTCTGAAGTAAATGAAAATACCCGAACCAAATTTCCCTAGTAGTCAGATAATGCTTGCGGGCATAATTGGCAACAATGAAGGCCCTTCACATTTAAACGATTTTTACTGATAATAAAATAATTAGAATAATTTATGTGCATCTGTGCTATTATCAACATGGCTTAGCTTAAAGGAGATTCGGCTGGTTATTCACGGGTATTAAGAGGGTCTCCCCTCCCACCTTCTCCAATGACATGTTTCTACCCAGGCAGCACTTCTAAATTTTTAATAGAGAGGAAGAGATTCCATTTAATTAGGTAGAGTGACTTGTTTATGTGCAGGTTATACATTTTACGAGTTCTAATGAAGAACGGAAAATACCCATTGAGCAGCCTTTGAAGTTTTGCTTGTTTAGGGATAATTGTAAACCCAGCTCAATGGAAACGGCATCCTGGTCCCTCAAGTGATTTGAGAGCATAGAGTTAAATCCAGGTAAAATAATTGCACAAATCGCATGTCGATCAATGTTCAAAGGATTTTTTTTCCCTTCCCAAATCAAAGTTCTTCCACCTTACTTTTGATTGGAATACAGAAATTGGGTTATAGGAAAAATGTTAAGGATGTAACAAGATTTTTTTTTCCTTTTTTAAAAAAGACCCTACCATTTATATAAAAACCTTTCTCTTCTTTTTCTTTCAATTTTAACTTCATAGATTCCTTGTGGTCTATTTTATTTGTGAATTAGGTAACCTACACACAGGACTGTCACAAAAGCATTTTCTCTATGTTCATAAATCCTTTCTGAAAATGAGAAATTAATTTTTTCTTAAACTCTGACCTAAGGTAAAAATTCCAAATATTTGCGTGCCTCAGATGTACGGCAGAAAGGCCACCTAAATTAATGAGGGCTCCTGAATGGGTGTACAGAAATGAATTACGAAGCTTAAGAAGTCGAAGAGATTTCTTGTGATTTCTAAAGCAATATTAATGATCATATGGAATGAGAAATCGAGCTTTGTGTTATTACTATAGGATTAGTTTTTAGTTCCCGAAAGCTAGTCTATTTATGGATATCGAAGATGGAATTAAAGTCTGAAAAGGTTAATTTTTTTTAAAAAAGCCTGTTCTGTTGAAGGTCTATTTCCTATCACCTTTTATAAGTTTCCCTTTGAATTGTAGTTGCAATCTGCATTTGGAGCCAGTCCAGGAAGCTTGAATAATAATGTAATCCCCGGGGGAGCCTCTCTTAGCGGAGGGAGTAGGATAAATGAAATGCTACATACAGATTCCTGACAATATATTCATCTTGATATTATCACAGCTGATGGATTGCAGTAAGGCTACTCCTAGGTCTTCCTTTTACCCTCCTTAGTGTATGTTTAATTTCAGTCAGGAAACAAAACCCCAGCATACAAAAGAAATAAAGCCATCCCTAATTGAAAAGTAATACTGTCAAAATATCCGTTGCAAGGAAAATATTTGTTTTGCTGCAGGGAGAATGGAAAGTGGAGAATAAGAGACCAAAAGCAGAAACAGAAACCATCGCCCTTTGCTTAGCTCACTGGCCACATTTAAGGCTCTCGCACATTTTAGCAACTGCCCATCCATTTTCTTTTTCTTCTGTATGCTTGTCTAATTTATTTTCATAAGGAAACGCTGCTCATCTTGTCCGGAGACAGCATTATGAAGCTGAAATTTTGGATTTGGTTTTAAGATCAAATGAGACATAATAAGGTGGTATTTGTTTTCTTATTGGTCCCATTGACAATCATGGAAGAGATGCCAGGAATGAGGGTACCAGCCCTTCAGAGGAAAGAGTCTTGGCTGGGGCTCCACCTTCAAAGTGGAGAGCAAGAGACGGCACCAGTTCCAATGGGGGCTCACAGGGGGTAGCGTGGAAGGGGTCCTGGGGAGTGCCTGGCAGAATGAACATCCAAAGTGATCTATATTGTTCATTTCATTTTAGGATCCGACTGATTGGCCCATGTCCTTGATTAGAGTGATCCGTGTGCCTTGTTCTGGCTTGATTTAAGAAACAAAGGCAGAAGAGAAAAGCAAAAGAGTGTGGTACCTTTAAAAAAAAAATTTGCTTAGGAGTCAAAGCATACTGTGTTTTTTAAAAGAAGCTAAAGGAAATGAAAATGGAAAGAAGAGTTTTGTGAATAAATTGCATTCTTTACCAATAAATGGAAAAAAGCAGGAGAAAAAGTTTGTCTGGGGCTGGGTTGGGGAGTAGACTCTTACCAAAAACACATCATTCTGGCCCAGTCTTTGAAAAATAGAGGACTGAACTAAATGACCACTCAAGGTCCTACTCGATCTCTTAATTGAGATAGGGAGGGTTGTAATTTGTCTCCTGTTGGTGTAGAAGAAATGCGTATAATGCCAGCATTTTCATACTATGGATAAGCAAGAAAACACAACCATAGATTCGACTTTATTTTAGACAATGACTCCAGTTGGCTCAGGCATTAAGGATGATGTCCTGCTTCTTGTTCATCTTTTAGTGTTGCAGGAAAGCAAGAGGGAAATCAGAACAGGAGGGAGTAGCCATGACAAGTGAAATACTATCCAGGACACTGCAACTCCCTGTTCCCGAGAGCTGGCTCCTGGAGGCTCTCTGGTAAGGCATTTACAGGTGCAGTATTTCTGTCAATCTCCTCCCCTTTCCCATTCTTTGTTCCTTTAATGGGTGAATTAGCCTTAGGTTCTTGTTGAAGCTCTCCTTTTTGGAAGAGAAAATGATGTACATCATTATAATCACTCTGGTCCAGGCAAAATATCTATTGAATGGAGTGTTCCCTTTCAGGGTGCTTTTTCCAAGGGATACAACATTCATCGACTGCTACAGGGTAGCTCCTTAGTCGGCCTCATACTTTGTTTCCTCATTGTGCATCTCAGTGTGATCCTGTGGGAAGAAGGAGAGAAGGTACTCAATTTGTCCTAGTGAGAAGGAATTTAGGATGCACCTCGTTCTACTGTGACAGAGAAGAACTTGCTTTGCTGTTGGAGATGGGAAGGGACTTAAAAATCAGCT
Organism: Marmota monax; assembly: GCF_021218885.2. Classification (NCBI taxonomy): domain Eukaryota; kingdom Metazoa; phylum Chordata; class Mammalia; order Rodentia; family Sciuridae; genus Marmota; species Marmota monax. The sequence continues at coordinate 60,600,316 of NW_026693777.1, read as the reverse complement.
ACCTTACAATGTACATTTCACAGATGGGTTAAACAGAGGCCCTGTGCAGCTCAGAGGATGCAACAAGTTGGTGGTAGAATACCTTGACTACCACAAGGTGCTTGGGAGGAAGAAGCTGCTGGGCATATGGGGGCATCTCAGGAATTGAGAGGGACCTGAGATAAGAAAATTAAGATCCTTGTTCCTCCAAGTGGTATTCTTGGATCAATAGCATTGGCCTCTCCCTGAACTTATAAGAAATGCAGCATCTCAGTCTACCCCAGACCCACTGAATCAGGATCTGCATTTTAACAAGATCTTCTGGTGATTTCTGTGCATAGTAGAATGTAAGAAGCCCTGAAGCCCCAAACCCAAACTAGAATTATGAGATAGCTCAAAATTGTCCAATTTCAACAAGTGTCATAACTACTTCTAAAAAAGATGCTCCTGAAAGTATCATTTTCAGCTAAGGTGGGCACATCAAAATTCAAACTGCTAAATGCAAGGAGTAAAAAATAATATGAAGCAATGAGGGTGAAGAGTATTGAAATGATGACATTTAATGGTACAACCTTCCTAGAAGGTGATTTGGTAACAGGTATCAAGTCTGAAAAATGCACCAACCCTTTGATCTAACAGTTCCAATTCTTGGAAGTTATTCTGGAGAACTAATTGGGTTTGGTTGAAAAGATGTGTGAATAAGAATTTTATAATGTTTACAATAGTTCAAATCATTGCAGTGGCCTCATTCTGGCACCCATGTTGGAATACTACATAGCCATTTAAAATGATAAATTACAGAAGCATTTAATTTTCTAGAAATATGTTTGTATGTGTTTGTAGGTAGGTACAAAGCTCAAGTTAACAAACCATGTATAAAATGATCTCCTATTTTGTTTAGAAATACATACATGTTTGAAAGTCCAGAGGCTGTGTAGGAAGAGTAGAGGTGATACTTTTCTGTTTTGCTTACCTTTCTCTTAAGATTCTTTTACAGTTGATATATTAACAAGCTAATCAAATGAGGTAATCTAGTTACTGTGGACGACTATTTTTTTTTTCTTTAAGTTCTGAATATTTTACTTTCCAGGCCAAATTCCTAACAGGAAAAACATTTTAATGTTTTATGGATGACTTTATCATTATATGAACTATATTGCATTGTAATTATCTATTAACCATCTTCTTCCTCTGAGACTGTGAACATCTTAGTGGCAAAGACTGAATCATGCATCTTTACATCCAGGGCTTAGCACAGGGTTTGGCACACAGCATGAACAAGTGTTTTGAATGAATGAATGAGTCTCGGATGATGGTGTAAATTTTTTCTTTTTCTTCATGAGCGGCCTACGGTGATCAAGTTCTAAGCACCAAGGAATCGACTGCTATAGAATATAAGTCACGTGCTTGATTGGCTAACTATGGAGGGTGAAGTTTGAATTAAGCAATCAGTTTAGATGCAATTTCCAGTTGGGTAATAAATCACCCCATGAGGTGTGAGCCTGGGCAGAGTGAGTCAGGAGGTCAGGTCACAGGAGCCTCTGAAGGCTCAGAAGACATAGCTTCTCATAGCCGGCCCCCACTTGCCCCCATAGGGCCAGCATCTCAGCAGGTGGCCCAGGGGAGACTAGGAGAGAATAGCCATTCTGGCAGGGGGAGTTCATGGGCAGTGGGAACTGAGTTTGCTTGTTAGCAGCTGGGATCTTGGAATCCGTCTCAGTAGGAAATGGGCCTTGAGAAACTGGAGCTCTTCTTACCTAGTGTGCAATTCCTCTGTTTTAAGGTTTTGGGGGAAGCCTGCCCTCATCCTCACTGCTTGCTAGGAGGTAGACCCACTTTACAGAGCAGGAGGTTGAATCTGAAAAAAGTAGCTACTTGCTTTTTATTCTTGTTGAGACAAGAGTAAAAAGATTGATACCAGCAGTGGGGCTGGGGTCCATGCACAGGGCCCTGACCCCAGGGCCAGGTCTTCCTGCCATGCTCTAAAGGAGTGGGCAAGCATCTGAGGGCCCTCACAGCAGCCTCTGTGGTGTGCCTGTGTCTGCCAACACACTCCTGAGCCCTTTTTTAATTTCCTCACTTCTCCTGGTTAAAAAGGTTCTATTAAAAAGGACCTTTGCATTCTGTGATTATTTATTTTCTTTTTTGGTCTTAGCTTGAAACCATCCAGAAAAAAAAAAAAGAAAAAAAAATACACACACACACACATACACACACATATACACATATATATGAAGCTAAGGGAATAAGAAATATTTTTATTAAAGCAATTTATAGTATCTAGGAATAGTCATAAAGTTCAACATAGTGGATTGTATATGAGATTTAGAGGTGAGCCCTAGCTTTCATTTGGCAGTTATTCATAAAGTTCTGAGAAAATTCATGAAGACTCATTGAATTTTTTTGACTATGCTTTTGTCTTGGGATATCCTAGTTTCTGTGTTTGGAAATGTTGATAGTATTTGTAAAATCAGTTCTAATCTGCGAAATTGGTTCTGGTGTTTGAATGTGTCCCCTAAAATTTCATGTGTTGGACATTTACTCCCCAAATTTATATGTTAATAGTGTTTGAAGGTGGAGCATTTGGGAAGTAATTAGGGTTGGGTGAAGTCATGAGAAGGGGGCACTGTGATGACATTAGTGGCTTTATAAGTAAAGGAAGTGAGACCAAGGCTAGTGTGCTCACCCTGTCTTACCCAATGATGTCTGCCACCATGTAATAATGCCACAGGAAGGCTCTCAACAGGGGCTGACACCATGCTCTTAGGCCTTGCAGCCTCCAGAACTGTGAGCCAAACTCTTATTCCTTATAAATTAACTGGTATCAGGTATTTTGTTTTAACTACAGAAAGAGAACTATGACAATAGGGAAATGGTTTCTGAGATTGAGTGATATGATAAGGAAATATGAATATTTGCTTATAGATTTTTTTGGCTACTTCCTGTTTGGAATTTGCATAGTAATACAGAAAGATCTTGAAAAATATTGGTGGAAGAGTCAAATCCTACATCCAAGAGGCTCTCAAATTATAAAATGACATGACACTACTCTGAGTTTTTCTTAAGTCCCTTTCCCACAAATGGGGTTATGTCTTAACTGGAACAATTTATAACTTAATGTGTGATTGAATGGAGTCTGTTTCTACTACTAGCCTATGAGCTCCACAGAGCAGGAGAACCACACCTGTGTTGCTTGCAGTTGTGTATCTAATACTTTGCACATAATAGCATTTAAAAGCATATAACAAGAAACAGCAGCAACAACAGTTATACTAGTGAATAAGAATGGTAACAGGTACTTCTAGAGCCCTTGCTTTGTACCAAGTATTATTCTGATTGCTTTATGCTTACTAATTCTTAATGTAACCTTTTAGCAGATATTGGTTGAATGACTTTGATATAAAGGAAAAATAAATTTGGATTTTCTGTGTCTGTTAATTTTTAATGTTAAGGAGGTCTGGAAGTCTTTATTACAATGAAAACTCAAGAGATCAGACTTGAAATGATTCGGCAAATTGTGGCTTTTCTTTTTTGTACCTAACAAATATTTAAGTTTTTATTTTTTTCTAATATTCTGTTTTTTATTTGTTGACCCCTTTTAGAACAGATCGAAGCCACCAGGGAAAAGGACAGAAACTCTCTTAACTACGTAGTAAAGAAATAGACCAGCAATACCATCCTGTGATGGGGCTTTAATTTGAACTGAGAGGTCTCTGATTAGCAGCTCGAAACTCCAATAGTGGGAGGTTGTCTTTCAAGAAAGTTTTAAGCCGGCATCTGTGTTGCCGCTGCAGTAACTTCCACTTAATTTATTGTCATTTAGTGTAAAAATTGATGAGAACATAACCTTTGTAAGGTTTTTTTATGTTTTATTGGCTATAAAAGATAAAATATGGAGTAAAAGGAAGTAAAATAGTATTTTGTTAGGTCGAGGGATGGATTTATGCTTTAACTAACTGATAGAATAATCAAAGGGTCGTAAAGATCAGAGTGGCTGCCTCCTATCTCCCCTCTTTATGTGTGCATTCAACAAGCTTCCCTTTGTGGCTGTGAGACCCATGGGAGCTCACCCAAACACCAGGCCCCCTTTGTCCAAGGGTATTAACTCAGCTGTTTGGATCAAGAATATCACAAGGCCTCTATTGCAGACATTAAGCAATTGGGGTAAGTCTAAATGAATCAGATACTTGACATGTGCAAATGGGATGTTTGTTCACAAGGGACTCCGGGGCTACATTGTGTCTTGAATGAACGGGCAAAAACAAAGTGTGTGAGTTAAATTGAATTTTGCAGGAAACACACAAAGAGATCCTGATCTTTGGGAATTGCTATTGATTGTGGTGTGGGGGAAGATGCTGGGAAGGCCCAGCCCTGCCAACAACCCCCACCCCCATCACACCCTCTCTGCAAAAAAAGAAAAAAAAGAAATTAAACACATTGCAAAGTGATTAAGTTTGATAATCTAGCCAGTGGTTCTTAAATGTGTGCATTGGTCAGAATCCCCAAGAGGGCTCCTTAAAAACCCAGATTGCTGGGTCCCACTCCTTAAGTTTCTGATGCAGGGGGTCTGGGGTGGGCTGGAGAATTTGTATTTCTAACAAGCTCCCAGGTGATGCCCATGCTGCTGGTCTGGGACCACGTGGAGATCCCATGCTCTGGTCTCCATTTGTAGCTGTGTGGCGCAGCTGGGCGGACATGCCCCATGGTGCTGTGGGAGTTCAGGACATCTTGCCTCACACATGTGGCTGGTGAGTGTGTGCTGACTGCCTGTGTTTCATGGGCAAGTGACCCAGGGCCTGTCCCCAGATGAGCAACCAGTTCAATCTTTGGAGCTTTCTATCTAAGATTAGACGGAGGAAGAAAATATGCAAGTTCCTTTCTTTTCTCTCTGTGTCCTATTTGTTTTGTAGACTTTGCTTCCAAAGTAATTTACTTACTTGGGGCCGGTGGAAGATCTGATTGGTTTTCTTGCTGTGTTCTGGATGCTAAGCACCATGCGGTACAACAGGCCCTGTGACTGGGCCTGAGACTCGGTGCAAAACAAAAATGCCAGGTTCCTTGTTCAAAAGTTATTGGGTTTGCAGACAGTGACAGCTAGCATCAGGCCCCTTTTGGAGCCCTTCTCAATACAGAGCCTGGGCTGGAATTTGCATAGTAATACAGAAAGATCTTGAAAAACATTGGTGGAAGAGTCAACTTCCTGTTTGTAATTTGCATACCCAAGAAGCTGCTCTGCTTGTCACCCAGCAGATATTTAACAGCAACAACCAATTAATTAGCTCCTCACCAAGGGATCACTGCCTGATTACAGATGGAATGAGGAATTTTGAAGAACTTCCTGGCTTGATTCCCTCTTTTTATGGTGGAGACAAGAACTGTTTTTTACATAGTCTTTATAGCTGATGTGGCACTTTTGTACATGGTACCCCATTCACACCACCTCTGTGGGGTGGTATTATTGAGTCCCCCTTGACACAAAGCTCAGTCATGATTTGATTATGGTGAGGAGGACCAGTTTCTTTCTTTTTAATTTTTTAGTTGTAGATAAAAACAATACGTTTATTTTATTTATTTTTATGTGGTGCTGATGATCAAACCCAGTGCCTCTCATGTGCTAGGCAAGCGCTCTACCACTGAGCTACAACCCCAGCCCTGGATCAGTTGTTTTGAAGTCCAATATTTTTAATTTTTATATTGCCACATTTGTTTCTCAGAGAGGTTTAGTTATACACTTAAAAACACATAGCCCATACACAGTCGACTAGGAATTTGAACCCCATTTTCTAAATCCTAGTGTTTGCAACATACTCTGGATTACTCAAGAAAACACATTTGATGAAGGTGATTGATTCTATTGATCTGTATTTTTGAGCTCTGAAGTTTGGTATCGATCCTAGTAAATCTAAGTGACTCTTAGTCTATTTCGGTTGCCTTCTCAAATATATCTATTCCCAGGAGAATCTGGCTCCAGCAGTTTTAGTACTGACAGCTTAGAAGGCTTTTTCTCTGAGTTAATCCCCACTCCCAAGAATCTTCTGAATTGCTACCCAGGGTTTAGATTAGATGGAAGTACTTAACTGCTAGTGCACTGGTGTTCTCCTCTACCCCTACTGTCTCAATCCATCTGCAAGCACCTGATGTTCTCTCCCCTGTTCTCTGGGTGTGAAGGTCGTCACCATTCAGGTGTGAAGCCAGGTGAAGAAGTGTGATGATTATGGCTGGATGCCCCGTGGCTGGCTCGGCAGGCAGGCAGGCAGGCAGGTAGGCAGGCGGGCTGGCTGGGTTGGAGTCCTGTTTCTATTTTCCATTTGCTGATCTTGGTCACGTTTTGTACTGAGCCACACTGGAGCTTGTGTCCTGGTTTAGAAAATGGAAATAAGGCAGCTGACAGAGATTGGCTGGGATCATGGAGGGGCATAGCTGGTGCAGAGGGCTTTTGTGGTAGTGTTACTGTGTTCAGGGCTCAATCCAGACACCACTAGGCAGCGGGTGAAAGTTAGGCTTCCTCCACCTGCTCAGGGAAGCACTGGACTATTGCCCTTTCCTGTGGTTCATTTGCACTGCAGCACATCTAGGATTCCAAGCAAACAATGGAGGGGTGACATTGCCACAGCTGGTAGGAAAGCAGACCTTTGAGGGGTGTGAAGTAAACACTATGCCTTGTAGGTGGTTGTGTGCCCTCACAGCACGAGGACACAAGTATGTGTGTAAGTGTGTATGAGTAAGTGTGTAAGAACCCAGGAACCTCATCATTAGGCTCTTCATTCCTCCCAAGTCCCCCATCTTCCCCATTCCCCAGTTTCTCAAATTTTTTACATGAAAAGATCCTATGGCTGTCTGAGGCTCAGGAAAAATCATTTTATTTGGCTGTGTTCACTACAGATTCTTCCAGGCTTCTTCTAACATTGGTTCCCGGCCTTGGGATAAATGCAAATGTTCATTTACCAAGATCTTGATGGCTGTTTCTATATTCCCAACTGTTTTTATTGAGCTAAAATGGAAGACAGACATGTTGAATTTCAGCTGCTGTGTTTGATGATCCTGGAGGGAAATGCGGGTTTGCTGTCTTCCAGTCTTGGGTACAGTTGGGTACCTGCTGGCTTCTCCCCCTGACCTTCCTGTCATTGTGCTACAACCGGTCCTGCAGTCCTGCTTCCTCTCTGCCCATCTTCTTGAAATAAGACAGTCCATGGAACCGGGCAGCTGTTCAGAAGCTTTAAGATGGGGATGAAGTGCTTTATTTGGGAGGAGCTGGGTTTGATTGGATTCATAATAGCAAATACTAAGTTGAGATTGCTCATTAAAGATTTAAATGAAGGATTTATCCTAAATTCCTGTAGAACGTTCTTTCTTCCTTTTTCTTTCTCTCTTTCTTTTGTAAAGACAAATGAAATCAAGATTGTAACTTGATCTCTAATGACTTCATGGTGGGAGGGGAGAATCACATTGCTGGTACCCAAGAAACGGTTGTATAAAATCAAACACTGTGAGTTCGTCCCCAGGCCTTAGACCTAGGTCTTTGCCAGCCTCTGCACCAAGCCTGCTATGTGTCCCTCTCTGTTCTCATCTGTCCCTCCCTCCCTAGAAGGTAACTATGATCCCGAATTTCATGTTAAATATTAACCTGATTTTATTTATAATTCTTAGAAATGCTACCTAAGTGTGTATTCCTAGGCGATATATTGTTTCATTTGGTCTGGTTTTGAACCCTATATAAATGGGGCTGTTCTATTTGCATTCATTTACGACTGGCTTCTTTTACCTTTATGTTCATGAGCTTTATTCTGTTGATATGTATTGCTATGGTTCATTCACTTTCTTCACGGTTGTATAAATCCCACTTTGTGAATACCTCATCTTTTATTTACTGAATCTATCGTTGATGGCTTGTTTCTAGGTTTTGCAATTATACACAAGGCTCCTTTGAATATTTTTAACCCACGTCTTCTGACACACATACAAGACTGGCATTAAGATAGAGCTGCCAGCAGGACATCTGGGTAGCATATATACACAGGCTCCCTTTGACCGGGCATTTCTAAATTTGCCAGAGTAGTTGTACCAGGACTTTTAAACCTTTAAATTTTGGTATCTCTAGCACCTAAGACACTGAATGCTCCATATGCACCCACTGAGTGAAAGCAGCATCCCAGGGTATGTTGTGGTAGCCCTTGTCTATGAAGAGTAAAAACTCTTTTCATCCCAAGTTCAAGTTCAGCTGGTGGAGTGAGCTAGCCTAGCTGAACTTGAACTCAGGGCACTCAACCACTAAGCCACATCCTCAGCCCTATTTTGTATTTTATTTAGAGAGAGGATCTCACTGAATGGCTTAGTGCCTTGCCATTGCTGAGGCTGGCTTTGAACTCAAAATCCTCCTGCCTCAGCCTCCAGAGCTGCTGGGATTACAGTCATGCATCAGCTCCATTATTCTTTAATACATTTTGAAAATAATCAGGAAAGGGTAATACAATTATAATATCTTCTATCACTTTAAAAAGTATTTTTAGGAGTCCTGGTAGAAATTATGGCTGTATCAGGCAGAACCTTCAGAGTGAAATGTGTCCCAACTACCCTTTGGCAATGAACAATCTTGTTCCAATTGAGCTACTGAATTATAATTATAGTTGCTGAGGGGCTAGATCTTGGGAGCCTCGGAATGTGGGTCTGTCTTCAATGCTTGGGGTATATGGGTCTTTAACAGAAGAGAGTCTGATGCTGTTACAATGATTTAAAAGATCAAAAATTCACAACACTACAAAGAGAAAGACATAAATGAGCTTCCTGTGTTGCAAACATTAAACCCTGTTCAAATGCAGGTAATTGATTTAGATAAAGCATGAATTTCATTATGTTCCTTGAAATCTCCACAGAGCAGTATCTCAGGGATCCTTTTTTTTTTTTTAAATCTGATCCTTATTTAATAAACTGTTTTCTTTTAAAAAATGAATTTTATATTTGCAGAAAAGTTGCAAAGACAGGGCAGAGCTTCTGTGTACCACTTACCAAGCTGTCACAATTAACAACATCTTATGTAACCACGATATACTCACCAAAACTGAGAAATTAACCTCAGTGCAATACCATTAATTACACTTCAGACTTTTATTGATTTCATGAACTTTTCTATTAACATCCTTTTTCTGACCAGGATCCAATTCAGGATACCCCATTGCCTGTAGTGGTCACATTTCCTTATTCTTCTCCAATTGATAACAGTTTCTTGGTCTTGCCTTGTTTTTCATGACCTTGATCCTTCTGAAGGGCCCATTCAGGTGTTATGTAGAATGTCTTTCAATGTGGGTGCGTGTGTCTGATGCTTTCTCACAATGCTGGTTTGAGAAGAAGTCCATCGAGGTGGAATGCCCTTATCCCATCATGTGAGGGGTACGTGGTGCCAACACGACTTATCACCAGTAATATTAATCTCCATCCCTTGGTTAAGTGGTGTCTTCCAGACTGTCCACTGTAAACAACTTCTCCCTTTCTGTATTCTAGTCACTAGACTTCAGTCACCAAGTCCAGCCTACACTCAAGGAGATGGGAATGAAGCTCTGCTTCTTGGAGTGAGAAGTATCAGAGCCTAGATTAAAACCAACACATTAAATTCTAAACATTTGGGGACAGATACCTTGAGCATTTTTGGAAGGAAATTCGAGTATCCATTTTACTCTCCAAATGGGTTCCTTTATATTAGGCAGAAGAGGGAACACGCAGAATCCTCAAATTGGAAATTGGTCAAAAGAAAAATTTGAAAACAAAAATTCTTAACTCAAGCTAAGTAGCAATTGGTGGACACATTCCCCACCCCCCGCCACCTAGGCGCCTCCTGAAAAGATTTCTCTTGGCTCAAATGTTGAGCAGTTGAAACCCATACCACAGGAGGAGTGGGCTAGAGTAAGCTTCATCCATAACCTGTGAGCACTCCTGAGTAGCTGTGTCCTTCTCTTCTGAGATACAATTCTCCAGACCTTTTGGTGCCAAGCTATAGGGACACTGATGTAAATGATCAAGCTTATATTTTTCTAAGTGAAGAAAATGGCTTCACAAACCCAAACCTACAATGCCATTTCTTCTAAGGGTTTCCTGGCACAAAGAGAAACTTCACATTTTTAACTTGTGAGTCTATACCAACTCCTAGCGATAATATTGAGGAAAAGTTCCACTGATATAGTATCTTTGGATTTTTTTGCCAAAATTTTCTAAAAACTCACTATGTGAACTTTAGAATTTACATGATTACTTTAGAAAAATGGGTTATGGGTTAAAGCTTTCTTATATGACCCAGAGATTCCTCATATGAAGTGTCTGAATTCGTTAATAGCCTGAGCTCTTACTTGCTAGTCACAGAAATGAACTCTGCTTCGTTGAACCACAACAGGAACTACTCAAGGCTTTTGGGTAGGATCAGAGAACAGATCTGGAGCTAGCACTGCACTAGGAACTGTTCCTCCCTTAGGCTGCAGAACTGATCAGCAGGAACACAGCCAGACAGATCGTGGTTTATCCTAGTTCTTTGGGTCACTAGCCAGTACCAGGTCTAGGTCAGGTATATCTTTATTACCAAAGCTTGACCTATTCTTGTACCTTAGTTGCAAGGGAAGTGGGGAAAGTGAATGTCTCTTTTCCTGGTGGAGAAAGCCCTGACTGTTGAGGTAGAGCTCCCCATGGATAGAAAGAGGGTTCAGATACTAGCAGCCAAAGTGAAGGACAAACACCACAGACCCTAATGGATGGTCCCTTAAGCTATAAATTTCATCTGATTCTCAAGTAAACTGTTAAGTTTTAAAGAATCGCTGAGAGGGGCTGGGATTGTGGCCTCAGCGGTAGAGCGCTCGCCTAGCACCAGGGGGACCCGGGTTCGATCCTCAGCACCACATAAAAATAAAGGCATTGTGTTGTGTTCATCTACACCTAAGAAATAAATATTAAAAAAAAAAAAAAGAATCGCTAAGATAACCTATAATGGCCAGCACGTTGGAGTAGCCTGTAATGCCAGTGGCTCCGGAGGCTGAGGCAGGAGGATTATGAGTTCAAAGCCACCCTCAGCAATTGTGAGGCCTTAAGCAACTCAGTGAGACTCTGTCTCTAAATAAAATACAAAATAGGGCTGGGGATGTGATTCAGTAGTTAAATACCCTTGAGTTCAAGCTCCAGTACAAAAAAAAAGGCTATAATTAATATATTAACACCAGAGTAATGCAAGGAAACCATAAACAACTTATTTCCTTAACTGCATGCTGACTTTCTTCACATGACTACTGTTAATACTGTCTCAATCTTCTTTTGAGTATATTCTGAATATGTTTTGGGCGGCTTTTGTATTGTTTTAGAAAAACTAAATAAGCTTTTCCTTTAAAAAAATTGCTTTTGTAAATTTTCTTTGTTTTTCATTTATGAATACAATTCTAGTTAAAAATGGTGACTGGACTTTTATCTTTGCTCCCGTCTGAAACTCCTTTGAAGTGGCCACAAAACATAGACTCACAATTATAAAGACAGTGGGAGAGGAGACGATGACATTTGGAATCTGGAAAGCAGGAGGATGAGAAGATAATTGACTTAGCACATCTGAGAACTCTGAATCCTAGGTTGACAAAGGGGGAAATATTTATTCAATATTCTGTAAACACTTATGGATTTCCTACTGCTGTGGTTTGGTTTTGGTTTGAGTGTTTTCCCAAAGTTTCATATGCTAGGAGCTTAGTCCTCAGTGTGCTGATATTGAGAGGTGGTGGGGCCTAGAAGAAGGCCCTGGGCCACTGCCTTAGAAGGAACTAATATTGGTCTTATGTAATGAGTTCTTGAGAGAGTGGGTTGTTATAAATCAGTACCATCCCACCTGCTTAACCCCATCCGCACGTAGCCCTTTCCCTTTTTGCATCTTTACCATGGAGGCATGGTCCACCATGTTGTAACAAAGCCAGGGGGGCTCTCACTAGAGGCAGAACAGGTGGGATCATTCAATTTTAGAGTTCCAGTCTCTAAAACTGAACTGAATAGAACAGTTTTCTTCATAAATGACCTGAGCTCAGGTATTTTGTTATAGTAACAGAAAACTGACTAAGATCCTTGTTGTGCACCAGACTTTCTTCTATTTCTCTAGGTTTCATTAATGAAAAAAATAAAAATAACTGTTTTTATGGAGTTACTATCTGGAAGGAAAAATCAGATTTGTACCCTAAAACCTCCAGTAAGCTAAGGAATTGGTGATATCACTAGAAGTGGCAATGTATATAGGGCTGAAACATGAGGATGGGTTAAAAGTCTATTTAAGAAGCAATTAAAAAAAAAAAAGAAAGAAAAGAAACAATTAGACCAATACTGTCTGGTGGAACTTGCTGCAGTGATGTAGGTAATCTGTATTTGAACTCTCTATACAAAAATCTGTATTTGTACTCTCTAATACATATGTGGTTATTGAGCATTAGAATTGTGGCTGATCTTAGTGCAATTGAGAAATTGAATTTGAAAGTTTACTTAATTTAACTTTACATGGCTACAGTGCATAGTGGCCACTGTATTGAATAGCACAATTAAATTCTCTGTTCTTCCCCCCTTTATGAGAACTAGATGCTTGCCCCTCCCTCAATGCAACAGAGACTTTTGAAGCTGATTTTATAGACCTCAAATAAAAGGTCACCATGCACATAATGGGTGGGAGAACCATAATTTAAAAAGAGAGTTTACCTGAATTTAAAAAACCTGGTCTTCTCTAAAATGATTTCTCAAATGCTGGCAGGCAGCTTCTACTTAGAACACCAGATTAGAAACTTAGTATCTGACCAACCTACAAGGCTAGACTTAAGTATGTTTGTTTCGGGGTTGTTCAATTAAAGAATCCAGCCAGATTGGTTAGGATAAGACCCAGAATTTACAACTCAATTCATATTAGAGCTTCCAATCAGCTTTTAGTGATGTAATCTTGAATGTGAGCCATTAAGAATGTCTCCCCTCTAAGATGAAAAACAAATATGTAAGGAAACAACAAAAAAAATTTTGACAGCGCAGGTAGAAAAATTTTTTTCGGAGTTAGATAAGAGATGATTTTGCAGTCACAGAACAAGAATACAATGCTATAATAAAGGAATAATCAGAAGAATAAAAAAACCCAAAATATAATGACACAAATCACAAACTCCACATAAAGTTTGGAAAACAAAATTGAATAAATTGTCTATAAACCAGATGGACTAAGAAGGAAAATGTAGACTAGGAGAAAAAATTTGGATCATGTTAGGCAATGTAACATCTGAATAATACAAATTCCTGACTTACAGAATTGAGTAAATAAAAAAATGAAGAAATCATCAGGTAAATAATTCAAGAACATTTACTAGAACCAAAGGACATGAGTTTATAGAATGAAAAAAACCAAGACCCCAGTAAAATGGATGAAAATAGATTCATACCAATGTACATTATAATATTTCTGATAACTAGAAACAGAGATTCTAAAAGCTTCCAGAGAGTGCAAGAAAAGTTTACATACAAAGAATGAGGAATCTGAGTCACTTAGGAGTTTGCTCTAGAACCTAGAATTACATACCCAGACAAAACATCAATTATGTGGAATTGATATTATTTCAGACACATATGGCCTCAAACATTTTACATCTTCTGCAACTTTTTAAATAAAGCAACTGAAAGAATATTATATTGAAAAGAAGAAAAAGATGATACGGATATGGAATTTAAGAAAAAAAATAATTTCCCTGAAATTGCCTCTGCTTCCATTCTTTTGTTGACTGAATTCAGAAGCCAACAAATCTTCTCCCCTCCCTCCTTTTGACAAAACTAGCTAGAGTTGGGTTTTATAACTTGCAGTCAGAGGTCTAGACTGATACTAATAGCCACCATGTTTTATATCATTAGTCAAGAAAAAGTTTTCTATATTGAAGAAAGAGAAGATACATATATGTCCATTACTGTCTTTATATTTTTAACATTTGGGGTTATATTATTAGAAAAAATACTCTCAGATGGTCTGAAGAGGAATCTGCTAGCTTAACAAGTAATACACAAAGCTTTTCTGTGTTAGCTCATTAATAACAATTCTTGATTTCTGCTGTTTGTGTTGAGACAAATTGATTAATGAAAATTGCCAAGTTATACGTTTTATTTTCCATAAAAAAATTGTACTTAAAGAGTTAAAACCTTTGTATGGTTTAGTGATGATCTTCTGGACACCTACTCCAAGTCTCTATGAGATTAGTACTTAGGAGAAATTTGGAATAAATGTCAAGTATGGTCCATGCTCTCATGATGCTGTCTATTTGTGAAATACTGAAGTATTACAGCACCAAACTTACAGGTTTTTACACAAAATAAATAAATTCTTTCAGTGCATGCCATCTCTGGCCAATTTAGCCTGGAACCTGTCTTTAACTTTCTGGGTCATTTTCCCTCTGTCCTCCATATCTTTTTCCCCAACTGCACCTGAACCCATATGGGGTTAAGGACCTCCGCTATGAATGAAAATATAGCTGCAAGTCTGCTTTTTAGGTTGGGTTGTAAATAAACGCCCCTGGTACAAACATGGAGGCTGAAGAATGCTAGTGCTTTGTTAGGAAGGAAGTGAAAAGCTCAGCTCTTCTGTGGACCAGGGATGCTGAGGCTGCAGGATCCTCAGCAGAATTCAAGAAATTGCTGTGCAATGGCCTGACTGCTCCAGGATGGCCCTGCTCCCATCAGATGTTCTCCCTGGTCCTACAGGAGGGGCGTCACTCGGAGGAGGAGGGGATGGCTGGGTGCCAGCTGTAAATAATGAATAGCACCCTCATTTACATTCTTTTTTAGTGGCACCTGTTTGCACACAGCATTGCAGGAACCTGGAGCCCCAGGAAATATAACTTGGAGCTGGCTCCGGCTCCCTCCCTCCAGTGTGCCTAGCTCAGGAAAAGGCAGAGCTCTTCCCAGCAGACCATCTGGCTCTCTCCAATGTGCTTATTAGTAACAGTGGAGGTGGGTCTGTTAGCCTGGGACTGCATCTCAGAGACAGATGCTGAGTTTATGTGTAAAATATGGCTTCCAGCCAAAGCACTAATCATGATCGCCTCTGAAGTGGTTCCAATCGTCTGGATGAGGCAGCTCTGGCTCTTATGTTGTTTGTACAAGCTGGTAGTTAGAGGTGTTGTGTACAAGATATTTGTAGTCATAATTTCTCCAAACAGGTTAAGGCAAACATTATGAGAATCAGCATATTAATGTGCTGTGTTTCAAATTAGAATTATAAACATACTTTCCTCATTGGAGGCCTAATCTGCTAAGAAGAAGCCAGATGTTTAATGATGAAACCATTATTCAGGAGGACCTATCAAAGTAAAACAAATTGTTGGTGTTGAAGTGGAGGGGAAAACCTGCTTTGTGCGAGGGAACTTGGAAAACGGCTTTGAGAGGATTCCTGCTTGTGTTGGATTTCCATGCACCTTTTGCTGCTGCTCAACAGCAAGGGTTTGCTCTAGAAAGATCATTCAGCAGATGGAATTCTACCCTCCTAAGACAAGACTATAGGCCAGGACAGAACATTTCCCCATGTGCAGGTGGTAACTGATATGATGGAGTAATATTTGGGAAAAAAAAAATTGGTTCAGGAGGCTTTTTGATGTTAACCCTCCCTCCCCTGTCCCTCCCTCCCTCCTCCTCACAGTGGTTTTTCTAAGCAAAGACCAGGAAACAGTGTTTGGGGATGGTTTGCATTTGCAATGCCCTTGTCTTCTGAGCTTCTTCAAGAAGAACTGGCTCCCATGTTCTTGTCCAGGTAAACTCATTCCATCAGCCTCTTGTTATTAAAGGGATCCAACCACACACCCCTTGCCTCTAAGGGTGTATGTCTTTTTTTTCTCGGTCCTTGCCCTCCATTGTACATCCTGCTTTCCCATCTTCCCCTTCCTTTGCCTTCCCTCTTTCTCCCTCATTTCTGCCTTTCTGTTGAAACTACATCTTAAAGAATATATTCATGTGCTCCATCAGACTGAAAATTACAAAAGAAAGCAGGAAGAAGCAGAGACGAGCATTGCATAAGGCTTGTGAAATCCTGACCCAATCACACATCTTGTCCTAAATATCCAAATTGCTCCCACTACCATTTTCAAGAGTTCCAATTTCGTTTTCTAATGGTTTCTTTGTTGCTGGTACATTTTTTTTTTTTTTTTGGACTTAACATTTTTTAGAGTACACCAGGCTGTTTAACTGAGCAAATTAACTGAAGCTGTTTGATATGCTTATCATTTTGGTAGTTACAGTGAGAGAGGCAGGAACAACTGATAGTGCTTAGAATCCTTGGGGATCGGGAGGCTCCTCTCCTTCCAGATTCTAGAGCCTGGGACTTATCAAGTTCTGAAAGGAGCCAGAAAAAATCGACACCTCTCTTGAAGTTTTTTCCAAAACTGGGAAGATGCATGCGGCCTCCAGGGCTCATTTGCCTGCCATTTATGCCATTGCAAGGGAACAGAAAGAAATCATCCTGTGGGATTTGTCCTGTTGAGGATATTTTGATCTTTGTTAATGACATCTCTCTCTCCTTGAAATAATTTTTGACTTCTCCTCCTAATCTATTCACCATGTTTCATAGTTGTTTTTTTTTTTTTTCAGTGTTATCTACCAAAAGCATCTGTTAGCTGTTCCTGGATTCTAGCTTTCTTTATAGTTTAGCAAGTCACAGAAAGCACTCGAAGTATACTCTAAAACTCAGCTATCCACCTGATACTTGGATTCTCTCAACAATATCTTCTTATCTAGGGTTTGTCATCACGGAACTGATCATATTCAGTGACAGGACACTTGGCATCTTTCAATGCAGCACGTTTCACTTCTAGGTAACTCTGGTTATTAGAGTATTCTTCTGCATGATGCCTTTAAATTTGTTTCTTGGTGATTACCACTCATAAATATTAGGGTTGTTGTGGCAATTAATTGGGATAATGAATATTATGTACTTAGCATAGTGTCTGACACAGAGAAACCACACAGTGTAGGGTAACTACTTTTATTATCATTATTGGTTTATGTTCTGCTCCCTAGGATTATGTAACACAAACCAGTTCTTCCATGTGGAAGCTTTTTGCATGAGGAAAACAACTATTATCTTTTCTTTTTTAGTTGTAGGTGGACACACAATATCTTTATTTCATTTATATGTGGTGCTGAGGATCAAACCCAGTGCCTCACGCATGCTACATGAGCACTCAACCACTGAGCCACAACCCCAGCCCTTACTATTATAGTTTCTTAACCCTCAGATCCCTCCCATATGTTAAGCTAAATAGTCCAAATAACTTGAATCATTCCTCTCATTATAAGGCTTGAATTTCTGACTATTATTGTCACAAATTATAGCTTATCTTTCTAGGCAGAGCTCCTAGAAGTGAATGCAGTATCCACACTGGGTAAGTTCTGATTTGTGTATAGCAAGTAGTCGTTAATGAGGCCTAAGTCACGGTATCTTTTCTAGCAGCTAAATTACATTGGTGATTTATATTGGATTTATTGTTGAACAAATCTCTGGTCTTTTTTGAGTTAAACTTGTACAATTTTTTAATGAAAAACATGTTATCACAACTAAATAACCTCTTAACAATAATTACAGCTCATTTTTCTAGTTTTCAAAGACACCTTTTTGGCTCCATTCATATTTCCTTTTTTGTTGGGTCCATAGAAATAGCTTTCTTTGTTTTCTGGTGTGACTCTTTTTTTTTTTTAAAAAGAAACTTTAGATTTCTGCAAAATGAGAAGATTTATTAGAAATGATAAGAGGGAATCTGGGTGAGCACAATTGCTCAGAGTGACAGAGTTACTCCCAATTTAGCTAGTGAGTCAAATGGGAACAGAGAAAAAGCTGATCACAGACTGTGACCCTGAATTTGAAGACATCATGAAAACTTTGAAACAACCTAGTTATTCCTGTTGAATGCATCACAAGCACAGATTTTCAATAACTAAGACTTAATACTCTCCCTGGAGCACTGTTATGGGATCAAATGATATCATATATAGGAAAGAGAGTAGCATCAAGCTGGAACTAGTAGGGTATCAATAAAAATGTGGCCTGTCTCTAACTCTAGACTTGATCCTTCATCTTCCCCCCCCCACTCTTGTAGGTAATTGTATTTTCTCACTTCATGTTCTCCATCTCCAGTTTATTGTATTTTGAAAAAATCCATATCGAATTCATATTTATGTTCTCCATACTCAATCATTCTGCCTTTGTTCTCCATTTCTCTAGGATAAAGAGTCCTACCATTTAGCCCACCAAACAACTTCTCCAACACATTTCTCAAAATTTTACTTGCACTCCCCCCCCACCCCGCTTTTGTACCAGGGATTGAACCCAGGGTGCTTAACCACTGAGTAAAATCCTCAGCCCTTTTTATTTTTTATTTTGAGACAGGGTCTTGCTAAGTTTCCTAGGGCCTCACTAAGTTTCTGTGGCTGGCTTTGAACTTGCCATCCTCCTGCCTCAGCCTCCTGAGCTGCTGGGTGTCTTTTTTGAAAAAGAACTTTTTATTAGTCTTGGCAAATGTCACCCTAGACTCCCTGATATTCTTCAGCTATTTGGATGTCTGAGTTTTAGTTTCATCATCTGTTAAAAGGGGACATTAAGTGGAGTATACCATGAGAGGATGTGATATTTATGTGAGTTGGTGAACATTAATTGTCTAAACAGTGACTTCCATGGAGGAATCACTCAAAGACATCATAATGCTCTAGTTTGCATTTGAAATGTCTTCCAAAGGCCCATGTATTGAAGACTTGGATTCTGGCATGTGGTTCTATTGGGAAGATGGTAGAGCCTTTAAGAGGTGGGGCCTAGTGGGAGGAAGTTAGGTCACTGGGGTAATTCCTTGAAAGGGCTCAGTCCCTTCTCTCTCTCTGTCTCTCCTTTCCTTTTTCTTCTCTCTCTCCCCCCTCATTCCTTCCTTCCCTCCCTTCCTCCTGGTGGCCATGATGTGAATAGATCTTCTCTACCATGTGCTCTCACCATGATGTACTGTGCTGCCACAGGCCCAAAACAATGAAGCCAAGTGACAATGGACTGTACCCTCTCTGAACCAAGATAAACCATTCCTCCTTTTGTGTTGATTTTTCTTAGGTAATTGGTTACAGTGACATATAGCTTACTATCACACTTGCTTTAAACAATGGCGTTCTTCATGACATCTCCTTTTGCATTGTAATTAGAATTAGGGTTAAATACATAAGAATCCTTTGAAAACTCACACCGCAGATTTCTGATCATGAACACGAGGATGATTTTTCTCACTGCTAATGGGTCGATTCATTCTAGCTTCATGGAAACATGGTTTTTGTCACTCACAGAAAGAACTGTGAGAGAGGTGGCTATGAGGAAGTGTTCACTGTCTTACTTTCCTGCAAACTGTCACTTTAGTGGTTGACAGCTGCCAGGAGGGTTACAAGGACAAATCTCTGAAAAACTTCGATCTTTATGTCACTTGTGGACCTGCATACTGATAACAAGAGTATGCTATTGCTGATAACTTTCATTATTGAGCCACCTTCTATGTATCAGGTACTATACTAGGTCCTGGGATCAAAAGAATGAACAAGAAGTCACAGATTAGAGATAGTCAACATAAAATTCTAACCTTAGTGCCTGGAACATAATAGGTGTTCGGTAAATATTTGAAAGAAAAAAAATAAATAATTCCCAGAGAGTATAAGCAGCCTTTAAGATATTTGGGTTCTTGGGGGAAAAAAGAATCCTTTATATGGGATCCCCAATACACCAGCTTCATCTCACATCCAGCTCCTTGGTGAGTGACATGGCTTTGCGAGTCTATTGCACTGGGGCCCTGTCCAGTCTTATAGCCGCCTTTGGCTTCATTCTTCATCAGTCTCTTTATACTACTTCTTGGTGTGCCACACAGTTCCACGGAGCATGTCTCCAGATCAAAGCTAGAAAAATGTGTCAGAGAAAAGATCCAGCTAAGGCAGCAGGCTCTCAGTCCCACTGAATGGTGTTTCTGGAAGCAAGTGTCGCAGGTTCCAAGAAGGTGGTGCTTCTTCCTTCCGTTTCCTTTGTCCCCTATTTCTGACTTTTAACAAATGGATCTTAATTATTAAACAAATTAGCTGTCTTTAAATTACTTTGGAGATTGGGGTGTCAGTTGACAACCTTTCCTTGGAATACAGCAGGGCTGCTGCTGTGGCCGAACTCTGAGTGTGCACGTGTGGGTTGTACGTGAAGAGTGGTATATTTGGTAAGCACTCTCGATTAGCTTAATTCATGCTCACACAGTTCTTTGTGGCTTTCATTTCAAAGTTGGGAATGACTTTGGTGGTCAATATGTTAAGTACATTAACTCTTTCTGCCTCTTAGGATCCATGTGTTAAATTACCTATTTCACTCTGTGGCCTCTGGTTAATGCCCCTATTGAAAGTGAGCAACTTTATTCCTGAGCCTTCCACATTAGAAGGATCATCCCCAATTTTTTTTTGAATTACTTAAGGATGTGAAAAATATCTTTATTTTCTGTTTGATGACACTTCTAGGTAATGTGGGAATTATAGAATAATACCTTAGCTTGGAAAGGATTTTACTCCAAAATAAAATCAAGTCAGATTCTCAGCTATTGCCTGTTAAGTGCCAGTTTGACATTCGAAATGATCTGAACTTAGTGATTTGGAGAACCCCACGACCAGCAGCTTTAACTTTCATCCACTCCAAACCCATTTGGCTGTCACTGATGAAGATGAGCATTCTGTTTGGGAGGATTGAGTTTGAGCCATTGGGGATGAAAAACATAAGTCCTAATGATGGAGTATCTTGCTGTGCAACTTCAAGGCTCAGATCTGTGTTCATTGGAAGATAAACACTCTTAACTCTGTGCCTCTTTTTCTTAGAAAATTTAGGATGGAAGTAAAAATAAACGAGTGTTGAGAAATGGTAGAAATAAGATTCATAAAGGTTCTTTGGGTCTTCAGAGGCAGCGCTGTGTGTTGGCCAACAATTGGTTCTGGGGGTGAGCCCGGGCAGTGCCCTTCATGGCAGCGTGGCCTTGGGCAAGTTACTCACTTTCTTGGCTCCATTTCTTCAATCATAAAATGAACATGGAAATGGTGCCATCACACTCGGAAGGTGAATGTGATGGTTAGGTGGGTTGTTCCATGTTTTGGGTTTAGCAGGTAGAAAGGACCTCTTTGGAAAAGCTTCAAGGTGGGAGGCAGATTATCCACTCTGAAAATTATGGAACTTGAACTTCAGGACTCCTCACTTGCTTAGACCTCTTTTTAATAAACATTCCTTTGCATACCTCACACTGTGTTTATTATTGCTGTATTTTCTCAAATGGGGCTTCCCACATTGTTAGGTTCCACGAAACCTGGATTCTCCCTTGTCAGGTCCTCTTCATGAGATTGTTCCATGACTCCTCCTATTTTGGTGCAGACTTTAGAATTCATCAAACAATGATTTTCATAAATGCTAAAAGTAAAGACACTATTTTTTAAAGCTTCTGTATGATGTATGTTGTGATAGCGCTCTCCTAGGCAGGAATTATCTAGAGGGAAGAATTAATTTCTCTCCACACGTATATTAAACAGTGGATTTATTTCTGCCGAGGAAAGCAAGAGTGTAGAAGCTCCCTTGATGAGCTGTAATAATTTGTAGACTGATCCACTGATGAATATCACCTAGTGTTAGAACAATAAACCCACTGAGATAAGACACATAGTCCTCGTTAACTGCATTCAGAACAGAAGCATTTATGTGAGCAGTTTATTGTGTTTGGTTAAGTTGTTGAACGTTTTTTTTTTTTTTTCTCCAGCCTAGATGTCTGCTTATCCATCTCCAGGAAAACTAAATATCTTTAAGGAACAGAGACCTGGGCCATTCTAACTGGGACCAAAAGGGGAAAGGCATTTGGACAGAGGAGTCTGGAGGTTGTGGGTAGAACCAGCAGAGACATGGCATGCAATGACTTTCTCCCCGGAGTATGAAGACTTTCTTAAAGGAAAGTGTTTAGTTAATAAGACATTAGCTGTGAGAAAATGGTTAATATAGTTCATAGCAAAGAAGGACTTCTTATTAAAGAGACATGATTTCACTCAATAGATTCAAGAAGCTTTGAATGATTGGAGGCTGAGAGGGATGTGCAATGAAAGAACAAGAAATTTGAAGTTTTGATGAAAAAGAAAAAGTCTAATGCTTCCTCTCAGATGAAGGCATCCAAGGCTGGGGCTGATTTTGAGATAGAAAATAAAGATTTTGGTCTGTTCAGAGATGAATTTTGCTAAGCTGAACAGTAGTTAGAAGTGTAGTTATGCTTCTGAATACCATCAGGAAGAAACAGGAAGAGTCCAGAGAGATCAAGGTAGGAGAGGAAACCAAGGGAGGGGTGTGTGTATGTGTGTGTGTGTGTGACCTGCTACCTTGGATGGCTGAAGGGACTCAGGTTGTTTGCCTTGGAAGGGACCTGAGGCAGGACTTGAGTAGGACAGGGAGTCCATGCTAACCTGCCGCAGTCTGGCTGGGCACAAAATAACTGAGCCGCCACGAGGCACTTGTAGGTTCAAACAGGAACTCCTTTATTGCCAGAACCCCAGGGAACACTCCAGAACTCCTCGGAAAACCCGCGAGAACCCATGGGAACTCCACGGGAACTCCGTGAGAACTCAAAAGTAGCGGACTCTCGAGGTAGCAGGAGCCGCCCCACTGCCGGACAGCAGAGGTTTATATATACAACTGAATAAGCTGGCGTTTCTTCTCAACCACTCCTTCTGGCAAAATGCCAGGCGCCATCCCGACCTGGTTGTGGGTCTCAACACTAACCCTATCATGGCTGGCCAGACACAAGCCTGTGCAGGCAAAGGCATCCTTAAGGTAATGGCTTATGTTAATTGAGAGTTCAGTTAAATGTTCTAATGCTTGGTGACATCTTCTCAAGGGACTCATATTCATTTCATTTATTAGTTACTGGATGTCAATAAACCAAAAGCATTAAATACAGATTTTCTTGGCAATGGTTAATAATATGATACTTATTTTTTAAAATTGGCACATACAGTTCCCATGTTTCCTAAATTGACAAAGTTTTATGCTTAGAATTCTTTGGTAATTGGGAAATCTGGGAGATGATGAGGTAAAACTCCCAAATGGGAGAAAAACCTGGTTATTTGACTGGTAGAGCAGGTGAGGCTGCATGGATGTAGTAGCCATATCTCTGGCTCTTTGCTGGCCATGGCATAAAAACCACACAAGGTTAGCCCTGTTTCCAATTCCATGCTATTTACTGAGAGGATCCAGCTGTGGGCTGGCATGGTCTTCACAATCCCTAAGATGTGCATGGTGAGCATCTAATATAAATGCTGCTTTTAGTGCTTGGAATGGGCAATAGGGGAGTATTGATATCACGGAAACTGGAGACCCTAATGAATCAAGATTGTCCCCATCCCTGGAGAGCTGGAATTTGTCAACACATACACATCTCCTGAGCAGGGCCCTGTGCTAGTTGCTAAAGGGAAATTGAAATTTGAGACACACACTGGTCCTTAAGTCTCTTATAGTTTGTAGAGAAATTAACAGCGCTGATGAAGGATCTGAGAATGATGAGCATGTCTTGATCACTTACCATACACTGTTGGGACTTTCAGATATTAGTTCCCTTAATCCTCATAAAAACTAGGAAAAGAGAATAAAATCATGGCATTTGCAGGTAAATGGATGGCGTTGGAGAAGATAATGCTGAGTGAAGTTAGCCAACCCCCAAAAAACAAATGACAAATGTTTTTCTCTGATATAAGGAGGCTGACTCATAGTGGAGTAGGGAGGGGGAGCGTGGGAGGAATAGATGAATTCTAGATAGGGCAGAGGGATGGGAGGGAAAGGTAGGAGGCAGGGGATTAGCAAGGATGGTGAAATGTGATGGACATCGTTATACAAAGTACATGTATGAAGACACAAATTGGGTGTCAAACTACTTTATATACACAGAGATATGAAAAATTGTGGTATATATATAATAAGAATTGTAATGCAAAAAAACAAAGTACATGTATAAAGATATGAATTGGCGTGAACATACTTTATATACAAAGATATGAAAAATTGTGCTCTATATACGTAATAAGAATTGTAATACATTCTGCTGCTATTTAAAAAAAATAAAATCAATTTAAAAAACCCTACTAGGTTTGAAAATATTCATGAAGATGTCTTCTCATTTTTTACTGAGGAAACTGAGGCTGAGAAAAGTTTTGTAACTTGCCCATCATTCGTCTGGTGAATGGAGAAATTCAGAGGTCATGCCCAGGTGTGACCTCATTCAGTATACTAAGGACATTAAGATGGAATAAAGTATTTTTTAAAATGCTTTAGCAAAAAGAAAGCAATGTTCCAGGGAAGTCAAGGTAAAAGAAATTCCAGCTGTGGCACTCAGGAAAAACTTTCTAGACTGGGTAGAACTTTGGGTGGGCTTGGATTTTAGCCAGAATGGTTATGACTGGAAGGGCTGTGTTGGAAAACAGGCAGGAGATGGGAGGCTGGTGGCATGTGTTCAGATTAACAAGTGCGGTGGTCTGGCTGGGGTCAGGGCTTATCAGCTGAGAAGGAGAATAAAGCTGCCAGGGTGGGCTGGCCACATCACGGGGCAGTGCTGAATCCCGGGCTAAGGCTGTTAAGCTTATTTGGTGTCTTGGCAATGGGTCAGTGAAGCTGAGTTAAACCAGTCCAAACTGTATCCTAATGATAGAAAATTTAGATTTATTGTAGTTCATTATCAATGAGATAACACAGCACTCAGATTAGTGAACATCTAGTTGGTATTTTTTCACCTCTAAAGCATTTGAAATACATTCCTTCAAATTACAGATAGAGATTATCTTGCTATCCTTATTGTATATTCTAATAACTTTATTAAAGTTCAATGCCAATGACTCTCCTGCTGTGCCACGGGATTTATGAATTCTCTCAGGTGTAAGGAATCCTTTGGTGCCACAGGGACCCTAATCATTGGCAACCTGCAGCAAAACATTGTCTGATGCATCCTGGTAGCAGCTACTCAACTAACAGAGACTATCACAGTATAAGCTGCAAATTGTTAAGACTTCAAATTCTCTGGAGGCAGGCTGAGGTTGTAGTTCAGCACTGGTCAATCCTCAGAAGACCCTGTCCTCCCCTCAAATTCCTTGGAGACAAGAGATGTGTTTTGTTTTGTTTTTTTAATGGTCACCCTAATACCTGGAGGTTTCTGATGAATAATGGATGCTCCATAAGTATTTGATGACAAGAAGATTCAAGTTATCTGATGTTTCATGGATTGATCTCTTAAAAATGT
The DNA here is from genome assembly GCF_021218885.2 of Marmota monax. Lineage (NCBI taxonomy): Eukaryota > Metazoa > Chordata > Mammalia > Rodentia > Sciuridae > Marmota > Marmota monax. Next base: position 60,575,048 of record NW_026693777.1, on the reverse strand, counting down.
CAGTGTCGGGCTGGGGATGTGGCTCAAGAGATAGTGCACTCACCTGGCATGCGCGGGGCGTGGGTTCGATCCTCAGCACCACATTAAAAATAAAATAAAATAAAAATGTTGTGCCCACCAAAAACTAAAATATAAATATTTAAAAATTCTCTCTCTCTCTCTCTCAAAAAAAAAAAAAAAAAGGTCAGTGTCCACAGTATTGGTTTTACATAATCATAAATTTGCTTCAGAATTTTAAAGTTAGCCACATGTCTGTAATCCCAGTGACTTGGGAGGCTGAGGTAAGAGGACTGCAAATTTGAGACCAGTCACAGCAACTAAGAGAGGTCCAAAGCAACTTAGCAAGACCCTGTCTCAAAATAAATAAAAAGGGATGGAGATGTGACTCCGTGGTAAAGTGCCCCTGGGTTCAATCCCAGGTTCCAAAACCAAAACCAAAAAAAAAAAAAAACCAACCAAAAACCAAAAAAAAAAAAAAAAAAAAAAAAAAAAAAAAAAAACAAAACAAAAAAAGAATTTTAAGAAAAAGTTAGATTTCTTATTTATTTGTATTTGTGGGGTTTCTTCCTAGAGATGGAAGGCAGGGGAAACTGAAGCAGGTAATCTGTTTGTTCTCCTGCTAAGCAACATGAACTCAAATTGATAAGTCTTAAAAAAATATTTTGTTCAAACCAAATGCCTCTTTATCCCTCTGTCTGACTGGTTTGGGGGAATAAATCCAGACGAGCCTGTTTGCCCCTACCTTCCCTGGCACTTGGCTTTCCCGATTCCCAGGAATCCCCTTGGTTCTTTCCAAGTCCTGATCCATGCTATCCCTTTCCTAGATTTGACTTTAGTACCCTCTTGAGGTCACACTGCCCCCGACACTCAGATCTCAGGTAAAAAATACTGATCCACCTTCTACGGTGGTTGAACTTATTTGTCTAAAGTCAAATAAATGCCAGAATCAATAAACTAGTGGCTTTTCTATGACTAAATTTTCCAACATCTTGTCTTCTGCTATTCTGACCAACATGCAGTGGGCACTCCCCTACTCTCTATAAATCTCTTGATTAAAAAGACATGATATTTGGACGCCTCCTAGTTACTCTGATCATGCTGGGTGACCTAAATCTCCATTTGGTGGCAAGCATGAGTAGCTCAATCTACAATTGCTTGAACCCACACCAAATCACAAAATTTCTGGAGAAGGTGCCTTACCATTTCTTCATCCTGAACTCCTTGCCCATCACCACAGAGAACTATGGTGCAAATTCTCCTGAGACCCAGATTGCTTTATGCTAAGAGAGTGGGCAGTACATTTCTGTAGTATTTAAGGTATTGGCATAATCCTAAAATCATCACCCACCCCCAATCTCATCTGCTATTTATCTTACCACTCTTCCCAATTTTGGGAAGAAGCTTCTAATATATACTCTTCTTTCTCAGTATGTTTTATAAGAATATTTCTACAGTCATCAAACATTTCAACTTGAACAGACTCTTTGTAGGACTTTTGACCCTTCTTTAATGTTTCCTTCCTGAGGAAAAGATATTTACTAGGGAAGGATAAAAGGCACATCATACTTTAGGTGGGAGAATTTGTGTGTGTGTGTGTGTGTGTATTTCAGAAGACATTCTAGTCAAATAATGTTATGGTTTGGATGTGAGGTGTCCCCCAAAAGCTCATGTGTGAGACAATGCAAGAATGTTCAAAGAAGAAATGATTGGGTTAAAAAAGTCTTAACCCAATTAGTGAATTAATCACCTGATAGGATTAGCTGAGTGGTAAGTGAAGGTAGGTGGGATGTGGCTACAGGAGATGGGTCCCTGAGGGTGTGGCTTTGGGGTATATATTTGTATCTGGTTAGTGGAGTCTCTCTCTCTCTGCTTCTGATCATCATGTGAGCTGCTTCCCTCTGCCACACTCTTCCTCCATGATGTTCTGCCTCACTTTGAGCCCCCAGGAATATAGCCTCCTTCTAGGGATGGAAACCTCTGAAACTGTGAGCCTTTAAATAAACTTTTCCTCCCCTAAAATTGTTCTGGTCAGATCTTCAGAGATTTCATAGCAGTGAAAAAGCTAACTAAAATAAACATCTAATGGAAAAATAACAACAATCTATGATAGATTTAATTTCCCATGATACTGTTTATCACTTTAGTTCCATTTGAAGGAAAGGATGGAGTGATTACATTTGAATTTATAAGGGCACGGAGAGGGGAAATTGAGGAAATTTGTTGTATCAATTTACAATGGAAAACAGTGTTTTATCCTAAATATGTGTTTGCAAAGTCAAAATTGCCCCTCCTTTAACTTGCCCCCACCTTTTCCAGTTCTGTTCTATAATTTTGTGAACAAATTTGTTTATACTGTCTCTGTTCTTTATAACCTTGAATCCTTGGTCAATTCCCCTTTTATCCTCCATCTTCTCAATCTCAAGCTTCCTAAGATTTTCAGGTTTCTAGGAACCCCACCCTTTCCCTCACTCCAATCACCCTACTCAGGCACTTCCTAGTTCTCAACCTTTCTTGAAGGATTTCTTGTTGGGATTTCCAGGTGACAGACACCAAACTTCCCCGCTGGTCTTGAGTTTGTCATTTGAGGTATAAGCCCAACAAACAATCTAAGCATCCTTCTTGAAGTATCAAGAAGGACAGGAGCTATAAATGATCATCATATCTTTGGAGCAAAGGTTTTCAGGAAGAGATTTCATAAATCCTTCACTGTCATAGCATTGCGATCAGACATTGGAACAAAGGGTTTTGGGGAAAGGATTTTTACCTGAGCTATCTAATGGAGAAAGGCTGATAATATCAGTGCTTTTTTGAGCTTGTGCCTTGATCCATGCCTGAGCAGCTACCAGGAGGAGGCTTGGAGTGTGTCGTTCTGCATTTTTCTTTGTTTATTTGGTCTAAGTTCATACAGAACCAGGATTGGGATTGGATTGCTGCTTTAAGCCTTCTTCTTATTCAGTAGCCCAAGACATTTACAAGTAGGATATTTTATTCACCTGAGACAGAAAAAGTATATTGCTTCTGGGAATGGATCAAGAGTCTAACTTTTAAAATAAGTCTATTTTAAAACCTCAACTTGATCCACAAACTTTCTTGGTCAAGGGGAAAAGTAGCCAGCAAGCAGTGCTTGGTTTAAATTGGAGAGAAAGAGCCCAGTCTTTGCTTGGAGTGTTTAGTGATAGCTCATCCTTTTCTTTCCTCCAAGCTCTCCAAGCTTCCTTCAGTTAGTGTCAATGTGTTAATGGATGTGATTCCCATTATAGACAACACTGATAGTAACAGGGCTGGGACTGAACCTAATGGTTTCTGTAACATGTTTAATTTCTGATGTTGCTGTTAAATGTTGAGGAAAATTAGTCACATTTAGAACCATCTGTTTCCAAAAGTGGTTAAAGTGTGGATTGCCTCTTGACTGGCCATTATGTCCCTTATGAAAATAGTTGTGGCGTGAAATGATTCTTTTTATTCTCTTTCTTTGTTTTCTCTGATAAATACACATTTGCTCCCAGGGAACAGGGATTAAGAATATCAAGGATGTTCTTCAGGTGTCTGGGCCATCATACATATAAAAATAATCTAAATTCTTTGCTTTCTATTCAATCCCAATATACCTTATCTTCCCTTTAGATGCAGTTACAGGTTAGAAAGCACAGGGATGATGAAGATGTACAAAATCCTTAAGGGTAATAAGCGCTGGATGCTTAACAAAATGTGCAGAGTGAATTGGAAGGACTCCAACTAGACATTTTATTTCCTGGGTTGCTGGTGTTGAGGGAATGCAGAGGTGCAGGGGGACAGTGGAAATGGTCCCTTAAACAAATGTATGCCTGCACAAGAGGGAAAAAGAGTTTTAAAGGTAGCAACCAACTAATTGGGTCAGTATTTCTCTCCATTTTTATCTTCAGAGTAAGTATGTTTAACAAGTGGGCATAAACTTATCTATTATTGTCTAAAACACTTACTAAATAGATCAAAATCCTGAAAAGCTCACCAAGAATATTTGTTAGGGTCTTTAAAAATGTTCACTTTTCTTTAAAAACAACAAAAGTCGCCCATTCTGGGTTGAGTGTTGTGTTTTATTTTTGAATGATCACTGGGATCTTTGCAGTTTTCTAATTTTGCATGACTAACTGGATTGTTTTTGGAAAAAAAAATCTGACTCAAGGTTTGTTTTTTTTTTCTCTCTGGAGTGGCACTGGATATGCACCCTCATCCCTTAAAGTGAAGCAGCTGGAAACCCTGCCCACAGCCATTACACACTGGGAAGATCTACCCACTTCACTGCCTGTCTACTCAGTAACACTATTCCTACTTGATAATTCAAGTTAAAAAACAAACAAAAACAAAAAAAGGCAAAACCTGTTTTGAACAGAAGTTTTTAAAAGAAGGAGAAAGGGAGAATAATTTTTGAAACCCCAAATCAACTATTTATTGAAGCTATATTGAAAGTTTTGCTTTGCCCTAAGTTAAAAGGTAAAGTAATACAGATGTGAGAGGAGATGTTTAAGAAAACCTGTGTTATAAGATGATCTTGACTTCTAGGTTTATAAAGCAATGAAATATGAAAAGGAGGCTTAATTCACTGTAGTGAAATCAAAGCTGCCTCATGTCATCAAGACTGGCAGCAGGTAGGATCGCTTAAGTCTAGGTGACATGAAGCTGTGGATACTCAATGAATGAATAGGTTAGTCCTCCTGTTGGTAGATGATTTCTCTTCCACTACTTATATCTACTAGGAGGTAAAGAATTGGTTATCTTCTGAAACTATGCTTTGATCCCTTGACCAGGGGTGGGAGAAAGCTAAATTTTTGGCATTTTGAAAATTAAGGAACTTAGTTACTGGTGCAGTTCTCCTTTCTAAAAACTTCTCCAAAAATGAGAAGTTTATCCTTTTTCCATAGGTGGGCAAGTGTCTGGATTGGTCTCTACTAATGAATTTTGAAGTGGGTTGCCAACAACTAATTCAATAATCCTGCATGACAATTATTTCTAAATGATGTTTTTCTCCTATTAGAGCAATAGAATTGTCTGCAAAATTTCAAAATGGTAGTTTTTTATGGTACAGTTTATAATGTAAATGTGAACTGAAACACCTTAATTTTTTGATTTGTTGTGATAGGGTGTAATGGCGGCTCAAACCACTAGCTGTTTCTAGAATCTGTAGGAAGGTAGGCAAGAGTTGCTTCCAAGGGGATGGATGGGATTAGCCTCACTCATAGTCTATTGCATTCTTCTAAATACTCCTAACCTTCTCTTCTCACATGTCTTCTCCTATTCACAGCCAAATCGGCCGGTACATGGCAATTATTTTTTCATGCCTTGTTCAAATAAACCTTTGCTTGGAATTTTAACACTATATACATTTTTCTAAAAATTTAACATGAACATTAAAAAAAGGGAGATAGAGGATGGAATATTTTTCTCCTCTGTAATATTTACTTTAGATAAGGAAAATTTACAGTGCAAGAAAAATGTAACAGTATTATTTTCTGCTACTTTGTCAGGTAGAAGGCCTTTAGGCAGGTGACTAGGGTTTTCTATTATTTGACTTGAAATGGTTGACGAGATGGACACTAGCAATTTTGATTATTAACTAGTGAAGAAGTGGTCAAAAGAATTATTTGCCCATCTTGGAACATTTGTACAAGAAAGGGCTTTAAAACTAACCTATTTTAGTAACATAGGAGATGACTTTTTTGGGGGGTGTCTATTGTTTATTTTTCATTCATTTATTCACTCCTTCCATAAATATTCTATTCCCACCAAGGGTTGGCTCTGTATGAGGCACTAGAGACACAGTGGTGAACTTTTCAGATATGGAGCTGGTAAAACTAAAAATTATTGAAATAATGAATTTCAATAGTGAATAAAGTGTAAGGGAGAAGCACAGTATGCTGTGTGCACATTCTTAGGGATACCTATTAAAAATGATTGGATTATTGGGTGGGAATTGCATTTATTCTTGTTGAGCAGCTATCAAAACACATAGATTAACAAATAGTATGAAAACATCTCCAGAGAAACATTTGTACAGGGAAACAGAGTTGTGTGTCCACAGAACACAGGATGGGAACTTGTGTAGGAAGTCCTTATAGCATAGAATGGTAACTCAGGAGGATTATGCCACCCATTATTTTTAAAGTGGTAGCCATCCCTCTGGAAAATGAATTTGCATTAGTTTATGAGGACTATCAGTTCCTTGTGATCCATCAGTACTCAGGATAAAGTTTTCCAAGGTCTTTTATAAGAGAGAACATTTTTGGTTGGGGAAGATAGAAGCACACTGAGTATATCTACTCCCTGAAACCAACATGACCACCAAGAAGCACATGCAAAGACATGTGCAGTCTAGTCAGAGAACTGTAAGTGCTTTGAAATGACTGAGAAAAAATGTAAGATATTAGGGGTGAGGGCTGTGGCAGAGATGAGATTGAGCAATGTCAGATTAGGGGAACTTTCAAGTTATATTTAAATTTATATTGTAGGTAATAGGAGTTGTATTTGATAGGATTGGGCTTCAAAAAACTCCAGGAAACCTAAATAAATAGATTTTCAAATAAATTTTGGGGGTACCAAATATCTTTAGTCAGATTTCCATTGTGTTACTATGGAATTGATTTTGTAATTCACTTATTTGAACAAATTTATTTGACAGGCTTTTACATGCATCCCCACTAGATCTTAGTTTGTTAATTTTAATGTTTATTTCTTGCTGAATGTTCATTCTGACCTCCACAGACTTGCCTTTCTGTCTTTGCATCACCAGAAAATTGGTCAAGATAACTTGTTTGTCTTTATCTGGTCTGATAGAGCTGCGGAAGGAGCCAGGGCCAAGCAGGGAGCTTGGTGTGCGCTCTGGAGGTCTCTCTGCAGGCTGACCTTCCTCCATTAATAAGGCATTCAGCTCTATTTGAGCTCCTATAAGTATGCTTTATGATGATGCCATATAACCCTGGGGGCAGTTAACTAAGGAGGGAGCATGGATTAGGGACACCTGGATCCCTGACTGTCCTGGAGTGGCAGATCAGCTGCCATGAACTGAGACAGCAGAGGAGAGTGCTGGGGCTTAAAAACATTTTATACATGCCAGAAACTGAGAACTGAAGGAGGGCAGACCTTGGAAACCAGAACCTCTTTCCTGAGCTTCAGGCCTGTGTGTCCAACATGGATGTACTGGCCATCTCCACTGAGTGTCCTCTAGGGGCCTCAAACCACACAAGTTACAAATTGAACTTGCCCTTCCGCACCTCCCAGAGTGCTCTTTTCTACCTTTGTCTCTTATCAATAGTTTTGCTTCTATTCTGGCCCATCTTCTACTTGGTGATCAGAGTGATCATTCTAATAATCTGATTTTTGCCCCTTCCTCATTCAAAATTTGTTAATGCTTCCCTCAGGATGAAGTGTGAACTCCACTGCATGAATGAGATTCCCCAAGATCTGTTTTCCCCATATCCTTCCCAGCTTTATCTGTGGCTGCCACCTTGTTGATCTATATCCATACTGAACTGAGTTTCACATTCTCTTTTCATACTTTATTCCCTTTGGGCAGGATCCCATCCATCTCCCTGACAGGTCTCAATTCCACTGCCTCTCCTTAGTTCTAGGACCACTTTTCTATGAAGCATGGAAAGCTGTCACAGAGAAGTCTTCACAGATACCCTGGGTGGCTCCTGGGCCCTTCCCAGTGCTTAGAGTACACCATGCATACCTCCATTTTAGTGTGCGTCCTAATCATGTTTTTTTCCTTGAGGATTGCATCCATTCTGTCTTTAGCCCTGGCATCTCACAGTGTATGGCTCAGGGAGGTGCCTGTGGAATGAAGGACAGCTGAGCCAGGCCAGGGCTAAGGAAGCTTAGGAAGAGAGGCGAGGGGGGGCTCTGTGAGGTGGGCTGCTGAGATCAAGACAGAAGGCCAAGTTCCCTATCTGTAAATGTTCTTGCACCTCTGCGGTAACTATCTTATCTGTCTTGGGGCAGAAGCAGGTAGCATTCAGCTACATCCATTCTCTTCTTCCTCTACTAATTGAAGTGCAAAGATCAGCTGGGCACATGGTTTCCTAGCCAGAGATTACATTTCTCACATTCCCTTACAGTAAAATATGGTTAAGTGGTATATCTCCATCCAGTGAGATGTGAGAGGAAGAAGCGTGTGGTAATTTCCTGTGTCTTCTTTTGCCTGTCTTGTGGATGTGGTGGAGGGTGTGAGAGCATCCCTCTTGCACACAGTGGTGGAACACCTGGGTGAGGACAGCAGAACTGTTCTCTAAACCCTGGACCATTGCTCAGAGTGTGAATATAGAGGCACTTCTGTTGTGTCTAATCCATAGTAGTTTGGGATCTCTGTAGAGATGGGACTGAAATAACATACTTTCTTAAGAAATATGTGTGTTCATAAACTGATTTTTGGTTATTTAGCAGAAATATGCCCTGGTATATGCATTTATATGTGAATTTTATCATGTTTTTTTAAAAGACTAGAAGAAATTTCAAACACAATTCTAATATTCTTTTTGTGATAGGTACCTCATAGTTTTTCATTTTTTCTAAATAATAAGATATTTGGAGTTAAAACTCATTTCCGATCTCAATTCTTTTTCCTTCAGAAGCAACCTCTGTTCTGATTGTGTGTTTATCAATCTCGTTCATATTTTTATACTTTTAACTACATATTTATGTGTCTCCAGGCATTTGCAACATTTTGTGTGTTTTAAACATTTATTTTAAAAAAGCATACTTTTTCAATTAATATTTGACTTTCAAGATTTGTCTCTGTTGATTTAAAAATAGCTGGTTTGGTATTTTAGCTCCATGTAATAATTCACTGAATGACTTGATTTCAACTTAATGATCCCCTAATTCTTGAGGTTGTTTCTAGTTTTTAATTACTGGAATAATTGATGCAAGAATTCCCTTGTAACATGCAAGATTTTCATATAGCTGATACCTAGAAACTACTGGATTGTACAATAGACACAGCTCCAACTTTATAAGGCATTGCTAAATTGCTCTCCAAAGACTGTTTTTATATAAACAACTCACATGAACATGGCAGCAGGGTTTCTATTGTTTCACATCCCTGCTGATATGTTATATAGTTAGGCTTCAATTTTTTTTTGTCAATTTGATGGATTTTTTAAAAACTTGCATTTATTGATTGCTACTAAAATTAAGTATCATCACATTTGTTTCTTTATCTTTCTATTTTCATCTGTGAACTATATTTTTTATTGACTTGTGGGAGTCAATATTTATAGGTGTTATGTTTATTAATCTCTTATCAGTTATAATTTGAAAATGTTTTCTTTTGATTTGTACCTTATGTTTGTACCTTAGCTTAGGTGTCTTTTATTATGCAACTTAAAAAATTGATAGGAAAGGCAGCAGAATACAACAGACACTAGTATGGCAATATGTAAATCAATGGATGTGTAACTGATGTGATTCTGCAATCTGTATACGGGGTAAAATTGGGAGTTCATAACCCACTTGAATCAAAGTGTGAAATATGATATATCAAGAACTATGTAATGTTTTGAACAACCAACAATAAAAAATTTAAAAAAAATTGGTATACTGAAATTTATTCCTTGTTTTCCCTTAATGACACGTTTGTTGGATCTCCTATAAAAAATGCTTCTATATCCCAAGGCTATGTTAGATGTTAATAATAGTGAAAGGGTCATGGGGATTCTGTACTATCTTTGCAATTTTTTTCTGTAAATTTAAAACATTTTTTTTTTTGGCAGTACTGGGGATTGGACCTAGGACTCATGCATGCTAGGCAAATAGTCTACCACTGAGCATTATCCCTAACCCCTAAAACTTTTTTGAAGAAAAAAGTTCATTTAATAACTAACTGAAACTAATTTTTGTTTGTTTTGATATTGGCGATTGAACCCAGATGCATGTTACCACTGAGCCCTATGCCCAGCCCTTTTAAAAGAATTTTTTTTTAAATTTTATTTTGAGATAGGGCCTTTCTAAGTTGCTTAGGGCCTTGCTATGTTGCTGACACTGGCCTTGAACTTGTGATCCTGCTGCCTCAGCCTCCCAAGTCACTGGGATTACAGTCATGTGCCACCGCACCCAGCTCTATGACTGATATTTTTGAAAATACCCAATCCCTAAAGCTTTTTTAAAATAAAAAAGTTTATTAAAAATTAACTGATGTTTTTTAAAGATGATAAAGTGAGACTTACTAGAGAGAGATTTCTAAAACTTAAGTGAAAATTGTTGGAATAAAAATATAATAACTGAAATAAGAACTTTAATACATGGATTTATTATACATTAGACTGTAGAAGAGATGAGCAGCAAACTTTAAAATGAGTCACTTAAAAATATTCAGATAAAAGCATGGAGAAAAAAGAGAAAATAAAGCCAAGTGTCAGAGACATATGTACCAAAGTAAAATAAGTCCAATTAAAGTTTGAGAGGGAAAGGACAGAGTTAAGGAGACAAAGCTGATATTTGGAGAGCTACTAACCAAGGATTTGCAAAAATGAAAAAAGATGGGAAATTAGCTAAAATTCAAAATGCTTACAAACCCCAGTCAACTCTAGGCACCCTCAAAATAAAACCACAAAGAGGAAAAGTCTTAAAAGCAACCACAGAAAGAAAAAAAAATTACTGAAAAATAAAATATACAATTGACTTTTTAGCATGAATAATAGAGATCAAGAGTAAATAAAATAATGCTTTTAAAGTGTGGAAAGGAAATGATTACAATCTAGCACCCTTCTCCAGCAACCTTCCTAGTTCCTAGTGATTCTTCTTCTACTTTTGGGTTGATTTTTTTTAAGGTCTACATATAAGAGAAATGGTTTATTTTGCTTTCTATAATGTCTTCCAGTTCTATACATTTTGCTGCAAATGATGATTTCATTCTTCTTTAAGGCTGAACAATACTTTATTATGTATAGGTGCCGTGTTTGCTTTATCCATTTATCTGTTGATGGGTACCTCAGCTGATTCTAAATTCTAGATACTGTGAATAATGCCTCAATAAATATGAGAACTCAGATATCTCTTTAGTTTGTTGACTTAATTTCCTTTGGATGTGTACTGGGAGTAGGATATCTGGATCATATGTTAGTTCTATTTTTAGCTTTGTGAGCAATCTCCCAATTCTCCATAGTTGCTATAGTAATTTACAATCTCACAAACAGTGTAGAAGTTCCTTTTTCTCCATACCCTTGTGCTGATGTAAAGAATATATCCTGCAGTTTTTGGATAGAATGTTCTGTAAATATCTAATAAGACCATTTGGTCTGTAGTTTCTTTGATTTTTTTTTTTGATGATCTATCCATTGGTTACAATATGTTATTGAAATCCCCCATTATTATTATATGGGAGTTTATCTCTTCCTTTTGATCTAATAGTGTTTGCTTTATAAAATTAAATGGTATAAACTTAGATGTAAATAGATTCAAAATCATTACCTATTGTAAACTGATCACTTGGTCATTTTCTAGCAACCTTCTTTGTCTCTTACTGTTTTTGTCTTAAAGTCTATTTTGGCAGCTATAAATATTACTACTCCTGCTTGCTTTCAGATTTTATTTGCTTGGGATATCATTTTCCATCCTTTCACTCTCAGTGTGAGTGTGTCTTTACTAGGGAAGTGAATCTTTTATAGGCATATTGTTGGATCTTGTGTGTTTTTTAAAAAAAATCATTCCGTCAGTCAGTATTTTTATTATTTTTTATTTGTTCTTTTTATTTATACATGACAGTAGAATGTATTTTGACATATCATACATACATGGAGTATAACTTCCGTTCTTGTAGTTGTACATGATGTGGAGTTACACTGGTCATGTATTCATGTATGAACATAGGAAAGCTATGTCTGATTTATTCTATTGTCTTTCCCATTCCCATCCCTCCTCACTTCCCCCATTCTCCCCTGTTCAATTCATTGAATCTCCACTTCTCCTTCCCCCCTGCCTATTGTGAGTCAGCATCCACATATCAGAGAGAACATTTGGCCTTTGTTTTTTTGGGATTGGCTTATGTCACTCAGCATGATATTCTCCAGTTCCATTCATTTACCAGCAAATGCCATAATTTCATTCCTCTTTATTTGAGAAGTTGATTGTGTATATGTACCACATTTTTTTTATCTACTCATCTATTGAAGGGCACCTAGGTTGGTTCCATAGCTTAGCTATTGTGAATTGAGCTGCTATGAACATTGATGTGGCGCTGTCAGTTTAGTATGCTGATTTTAAGTCCTTTGAGTATATGCCAAAGGATGGGATAACTGGGTCAAATGGTGGTTCCATTCCAAGTTTTCTGAGAAATCTCCATACTGCTTTCCAGAATGGTTGCACCAATTTGCAGTCCTACCAGTAATGTATGAGTGTACTTTTCCTCCACATCTTTGCCAACATTTATTGTTGTATTCTTGATCATTGCCATTGTGACTGGAGTGAAATAAAATTTCAGTGTAATTTTGATTGTAATTTTAGTTTGCACTTCTCTAATTGCTAGTGATGTTTAATATTTTTTCATATATTTATTGACCATTTGTATTTTTTCTTCTGTGAAGTGTCTGTTTGGTTTCTTTGCCCATTTATTGATTGGATTATTTGTTTTTTTGGAGTTGAGTTTGAGTTCTTTATATATCCTGGAAATTAGTGCTGTATCCTGAGGTGCAGGTGGCAAAGATTTTATCCCATTCTGTAGGCTTTCTCTTCATGTTCTTGATTGTTTCCTTTGCTGTGAAGAAGCTGTTTAGTTGGATATAATATTTTACTTCTTGTGCCTTAGGAGTCTTGTTAAGAAATTCAATTCTTAAGTCAACATAAGGGAGATCTGGGCCTATTTTTCTAGCAGGTATAGAGTCTCTGTTCTAATGCCTAGCTCCTTGATCCACGTAGAGTTGAGTTTTGCACAGGGTAAGAGATGGGAGTCTAATTTCGTTTTATTACGTATGGATTTCCAGTTTTCTCAGCACCATTTGTTGAAGAGGCTATCTTTTCTCCAATGTATATTTATGGTGCCTTTTTCTAATATGAGGTAACTGTTATTTATGTGGGTTTGTTTTTGTGTCTTCTATTCTGCACCATTGGTCTTTATGTCTGTTTTGGTGCCAATATCATGCTGGTTTTCTTACCATAGCTCTGTAGTATAATTTAAGGTCTGGTATTGTCATGCCTCCTGCTTTACTTTTCTTGCTGAGAATTGGCTATTCTGTACCTCTCATTTTTAAATGAATTTCATGACAGATATTTCTATTTCTATGAAGATTGTCATCAGAATCTTAATAGGAATTGTGTTAAATCTGTATAGTGTTTTGGTAGTATGGCCATTTTGACAATATTAATTCTGCCTTTACAAGAACATGGGAGATCTTTCCATTTTGTAAAGTCTTCTTCAGTTTATTTCTTTAGTGTTCTATAGTTTTTATTGTAGAGGTCTTTTACTTCTTTTGTTAGATTTATCCCTAAATATTTTATTTTCTTTGAGCTATTGTGAATGGGATAGTTTTCTTAATTTCTCTTTCAGTTGATTTATCACTAATGTATAGGAATGCAATTGATTTATGGTTGTTAATTTTATATCCTGCTATTTTGCTGAATTTATTTATGAGTTCTAGAAGTTTTCTGGTGGAGTTTTTGGGTCTTTCAAATACAGAATCATGTTGCAGCAAATAGGAATAATCTGAGTTCTTCATTTCCTATTTATATTCTTTCAATTTCTTTCTTCTGTCTAATTGGTCTATCTAGAATTTCTAGGACTATGTTGAATAAAAGTGGTAAAAGAGGGCAACCCTGCCTTGTGGTAAAAGAGGGCATCCCTGTCTTGTTTCAGTTTTTAGAGGGAATGCTTTCAATTTTTCTCCATTTAGAATGTTGTTGGCCTTGGGTATAGCATATAGCTTTTTCATTGTTGAGGTAAGTTTCTACTATTCCTAGTTTTTTCTAGTGTTTTGAACATGAAGGGGTGCTATATTTAGTCAAATGTTTTTTCTGCATCTTTTGAGATGCTCATGTAATTCTTGTCTTTAAGTCCATTGATGTGATGAATTACATTTATTGATTTCCATATGTTGAACCAACCTTGCATCCCTGGGATGAACCCTGCTTGAACATGGTGCACTATCTTTTTAATCTGTTTTTTTTTAATGTGGTTTGCCAGAATTTTATTGAGAATTTTTGCATCTATGTTTACCAGGGATATTGATCTGAAGTTTTCTATCCTTGATATGTCTTTGTCTGTTTTTGTATCAGTGTGATATTAGCTTCATAGAATGAGTTTAGAAGGGTTTCCTCCTTTCTATTTCATGAAATAATTGGAGGAGGATTGGTGTTAGTTCTTCTTTGAAGTTATGATGGAACTGAGCTGAGAATCTGTATGGTCCTGGGATTTTCTTAATTGGTAGGCTTTTGATGTCATCTTCAATTTCACTGCTTGAAATTGATCTGTTTTAATTTTTTATGTCCTCCTGATTCAATTTGGGTAGGTCACATGTCTCTAGAAATTTGTTAATATCTTCAAGCTTTTCTATTTTATTAGAGGATAAATTTTTAAAAAATATTTTCTGATTATCATCTGTATTTCACTATTGTCCACAGTGATATTTCCTTTTTCATTATGAATTTTAGTAATTTGAGTTTTTTTCTCTCTTTGTTAGCTTGGCTTAGGGTTTATCAATTTAATTAATTAATTTATTTATTTTGAACAAATTTTTTGTTTTGTTGATTTTTTTTGGATTGTTTCTTTTGTTTCAATTTTATTTATTTCAGCTCTGATTTTAATTATTTCCTGTCTTCTATTGCTTTTGGTGTTGGTTTGTTCTTCTTTTTCTAGGGCTTTGAAATGTAATATTAGGTTATTTATTGTTGACTTCCTACTATTTTAATAAATGACCTCAATGCAACAACCTTTACCCTTAGCACTGGCTTCATAGTGTCCCAGAGATTTTGATACGTTGTATCACTATTCTCATTAAGTGTAACTATTTTTTTTTTATCTTATCCCTGATTTCTTCTGCTATCCATTCATCATTCAGTAGCATAGTATTTAGTCTCCAGATGTTAGTTTCTGTTTTTATTTTATCATTGATTTTTAATTTCATTCCATTATATGATAGGATGTATATTTTTAACTCTTTTTTTTTATTTGCTAAGAGTTGCTTTGTGGCCTAAGATTTGTCTATTTTAGAGAAGGATCCATGTGCTGCTGAGAAGAAAGTGTATTTAGTCATTGATTAATGAAATATTCTATATATGTCTACTAAGTCTAAATTATTAATTGTGTCTTTTAGTTTTATAGCTTCTTTATTTAGTTTTTTGTTTGGAAGATCTATCCGGTAGTGACAGAGGTGTGTTAAAGTAACCCAGTATTATTGTGTTATGGTCTATTTGCTTCTTGAAATTGAGAAGGGTTTGTTTGATGTACGTATATGCTCCATTGTTTGGGTCATAAATATTTATGATTATTATATCTTCTTGATATGTAATTCCTATAAGCAGTATGAAATGTACTTTTTTGTCCCTTCTGATTAAGTTTGGTGAGAAGTCCATTTTATCTGATATAAGGATAGAAACCCCTGCTTGTTTACAAGATTATTGTGAATGAATGTTTTTTCCCCATCCTTTTACTTTCATTCTGTGGATGTCTTTGCCTATGAGGCGAGTCTTTCGAAGACAGCATATTGTTGGGTCTTAATTTTTAATCCAATCTGCCAGTCTATGTCTTTTGATGGATGTGTTTAGACCATTTACATTCAATGTTATTATTGCAATATGATTTTTATTCCCTATAATTTTGATTTTTTTCTTCTTTTTAATTTGAATTAGTATCTCCATGGATTCACTATTCTTTTAGTGTATTTCCTTCCTGGCTGTTTTTCACTTGTTTTCCATTTTTAACTTTTGTTTACCATGGAAGGTTTTCACTTCATCATCAATTCTGAAAGTTAATTATGCTGAGTACAGTAATCTTGGCTGGCATCCATTTTCTTTCAGAGCTTGGTATACAGTAATCTAAGACCTCCTAGCTTTGAGGGTCTGGGTTGAACGATCATCTGAGATCCAGATTGTTTTCCCTCTAAATGTTACCTGTCATTTTTCTCTGGTAGCCTTTAAATTCTATCCTTATTCTGCATTTTAGGCATTTTCATAATAATGTGCCTTGGTATGGGTCTGTTGTAATTTTGTATATTTAGGGTTCTGTATGCCTCCTGTATTTGATTTTCCATTTAATTACTCAGGTTTGGGAAATTTTCTGATATTTCATTGTAAAGATTGTGCATTCCTTTTATTTGTATCTCTGAACCTTCATCTATCCCAATAAATCTTAAATTTAGTTTAAGATTTATTGGGATAGCCCATATTTATTGGAAGTTCTGTTCATGGTCTCTTAAGATCTTTTTTCCATGGTCAACTTTGTTTTCAAGATTATGTTTTATCTTCATTGCCTAAAACTGTCTTCCAGGTGGTCTAGTCTGTTGGTGATGCTTTCAATTGAATTTTTAATTTGGTTTATTGATTCCTTAATTTCAAGGATTTCTGCTTATTTTTTTCCAGAATCTTTATCTCTTTATTGAAGTAATCTTTAACTTCCTGTATTTTCTCTCTGGTTTTATTCCTTATACTGTCATTTACTTTGAGGATCAGTTTAATTATGTACATTCTAAACTCTTTATCTGACATTTCTTCCACTGTGGTGCTGATGGATTCTGTTATTGGAGTATCTTGGTTTGTTTGGGGGTTATTTGTTCCCTTGCTTTTTCATGTTGTTTTTGTGTCTACCGATCTAACCGTATGGATTTGAGGCAGTAGAATTTCTACCCTGTGGACTTACTGTGATTCTGAAGACTTCCACTACCTCAATGTTTAGGAGGAGACAAATAATGATGACAAGCAGTGCAAACAATATACAGCATTAAACCAAACATTTTCTACTATGATGTCTACAATGTAAATTATCACAATAAACATAAATGATATGATCAGTTATTGCCTACAATAAAAACAGCATGTTTGCAAAATTGTTTACAGTTTCAAATGGTGGACAGTGACACAACAGAAGTGATATAGGATGTGATGATTATGAGGGAGAAAGAGAGAAGATAGAAGTAAAAAATTAAAGGAAGAGTAAAAGAGAAAACAGTAGAGATTGGCTATTAACAGAAGAAAAGAGAAAGAGAATCCAGGAAAACAGGTAAGAGAAACAAATATGTAAAATAAATTTTTTTAAAATTAAAGAATACAATACAAACCTAAAATATATTAATCAAACATCCTAGTCCTGAAAAACCTGATCCATGTAAAATAACTGACTTCAAAAATGCTATAAATGAGGAAAAAAATCCAAATAAGAGTATGTATAAATGTCCATGTACCATTAATGTCACAATTAAACAGAGAAAAGAAAAAAATTAAAAAATAAAAAAAATAGTAAAAAAAATCTTAATTGTGGGGGGCCACCCCTGAGCTATGAATAGCTTCTACTTGGCCTTGGAGCCAAGGAGATTTTGGTCTGGTATTGCAAGACATTTTGTGGCTTCTCCCACTTAATGGATTACACAAAGCACATGGTGACCTCAGTCTTCGCTCAGATAGAGAGGCTGCTCTGTAGCTCCAGACTTGGGCATTACCTATTGCCTTGGACAGCCCCCCTCCTACCTTATTTGGCAAAAGAACATTCCATTGAAGTCCTTTGAAGCCCCCTTGCATAAATAAAGCAAACCCAGGCTCTTCTCTCTCTCTCTTTCTCCTTCCAGTATGGAAGCAGGACCTCTAAGGTAGCAGAGCCATCCCACCCCTGCTTTCTGAAAATTACTTTCTGTGTTGTGTGAGCTTTTGCTGTATTTCTCAGCCAGCATACCTCACACAGAGGGAAACTCAAAAATTAGAGCAGGCCAGACTTGATGAAAAGTTAATGAATTCTTTCTTTCTGTTAGAGTTCAAAAGATTCTCAGCTTCTCTTCTCAGCAGTTTTAGGTGAGGTTTTCTGGAACTTGATGCTCCACCCTCCAGATTGTTGAAATGAGAGGGGTAACCCTGTAGGCAGAATTCCTGGAAGTAGGTTTTAGGTTTAGGTGGGTTCCAGGCTTTCTTCACTGAAAGCCATTTAGTCTGGAGATTTAAAATCAGTGCACTTCCAGTGCCCAGTACTGTATAAATGTCCATATACATTAAGGCCACAATTAAACAGTGCAAAATAATTCTAAAAAATCTTGATGAAATTTAGAAAATTCTTTCCATTGGAGTTCAAAATATTCTCAGCTTCTTTTCTCATCAGTTTTTGTTGGGGTCTTTTGGAATGTGATGCTCCACCCTCTGAATTGATGGAGTGAGAGAGGTAATCTCATAGATGAAGTTCCAGGAGGTAGGGTTTAGGCTTAGGTAGGCTCCAAGACCTCTTCACTGAATGCTAATTGATCAGGAGATTTTAGATCAGTGCACCTTGAGTACCCAGTACTTGATGTTTCATGCTGGAAGACTTTACCCTGGGGATCTCCCCTAATTTCCACTCCTGTGGTGAAGGACCCAATTCTTAATCCCCTAGATCACCAGAGGCTCCCACATTTCCTGGTGTTTGATATAGTTTCCAAACACAATTTCTCCCACCCCTGCCCTTCTGAATTCCTGACCAGACACTTCTTTCTAGTTAGTCCTGCAAGCAGCCAGATTGGAGGAGGAGGGGAAGAAACAAGTAGGTTTCCACAATCAGTTTTCCCCTATGTAAACCTCTCTCCATATTTGATTTTCTCCTCATCGCTTAAGCACACTCTATGGTGTGTAGTGTGTGTTTACTGGGCCTATGTTTCCGGCCAATCTTGGGTTTGCCAGGAATTGGCTCCCTCAGCTGCCAACCCCTACACCACGGTTGCAAAATATTCCTTTCTTTGTCCTCCACATGCCATCTGGTGAAATAGTGGCTTCTTTCCCACACAAGGATATTGTACAGTGTGCCTTTCAGTTTAGTCAGGCAATGTCCTTGATCTCTACATGCTCTGTATCCAGACATGTCTCAGATCTCCTAAAAACGTGGATTCCTCTAATTCCTTTATCCCTCCACTTTGTTTGTAGAGGGACTACTCTGGCTGGGAATTCTTCCTTATTTCATTATACCCAACCTCCTGAGTCCCCAATCTGCTTTGAATGTCTAGTTTTAAATTTAAGTAAAGTCCCCCTCGCCACCATTTTTTTTGTTCACCTACCTTGCTGAGAAACTTCTTGGTTTCACACCATGAAGCAGCCAGGAAAGTGACCTCCTCTATTCCACCATCTTGAACACCCCCCACACCACCACTCAATCTGTATTTTTTAACTGGGGAAATGCAATCATTTACATTCAGAGTTATTATTGAGAGGTATGTATTTGTGCCTGTCATTTTGTTGATTATGTTCTTATTATTTTGAATATTCCTTGTTTTGATCTTATTAACTTTTGTGACTTGATTATTTACTGTATTGATGATGGTTGATTTATTTTTTTTCCATTTCTCATTTGTATATTTATTCTTTTACTGGGATTTACACTTTCACATGCTTACATAATGGAAGTTATCTTTCTTACATTTCTGGGTGTAGGATTTCCTTAAGAATCTTTTGTGAAACCAGTCTGCTGATCATGAATTCCCTTACTTTTTGCTTATCTTAGGTAAGAAAAGCAAATACTTGGATACTCTTTATTTCTTTTTTGATTCTGAAGGATTGCCTTGCTGGTATAGTAATATTATTTGGCAGTTATTTGCTAATTGCTTCATTCCATGCCCTCTTGCTCTGAATGGATTCTTCTGAGAAATCTGTCAGTCTAATGGATTGTCCCTTAAGTGTGACTTTTCCTTTGCAGATTTTAAGATTCTTTATTATATACTTTTGATAGTTTGACTATAATATGTGTTGAAAATCCATTCTGGCCATATCTACTTGGGGTTCTATAGGCCTCCCACACCTGTTGTCCATGTCTTTCCAAGATTAGGGAAGTTTTCTGCCATTATTTTATGAAATAGGATTTCTGTGGTCTTAACCTTTATTGTTTCCTCTTCAGTTATGCTTATGATATGCATATTTGATCTAATAAAGTTATCCCAAAGATCTTGAATGATTTATTTTTATTTAAATTTTTTTTCTGTCAGAATAGTATTTTGAAAATGCCTTCAAACTTTGGTATTTTTTCTTCCAGTTGACCTAGTCTGTTACTGAGCATTTCAATAAAAAAAAAAAATTGTCTTACTTATTGAGCCATTCATTTTCAAGATTTCCAATTGGTTCTTTTTCAAAATCTCTTTGATGAACTTTTCTTTAATATCCTGCATTGTCTTACTAATTTCATTTAACTGTTAATCTGTACTCTCTTGGATCTCATTGACCTTTTAAAATCAGTCTTTTGAATTCTCTATCAGATATTTCATTCACCTTGATACCTTTGGAATCTGTTAGTAGAGATTATGATATTTAGGAGGTGTCTGCTACCTTATTTTACAATATTTCTTGTGCTTCTATTTTGAGGTTTGTACATATGGTAGAATAGATATCTCTGAAGAAAACCCCCTATAGGACAGGAAAGCATGGAATGGTGCATTTCAATTCCTGAAAGAAAATAACTACCAACCAATATATTTAGTTATGAGAGGGCCTTCTTAGTAAAAGAATTTCTCCTAAATAAAAATGTGTCTTGGGATATTGGTTTGTTATGTAATGCTATGCAATCCTGAGTTTATTTTTAGATGGGTACTGTAGTATAATTGCCCTGTAGTTTTTGGGGTTGTGATTAGTGACTTTGGGCACAGTGCATACTATATCCAGAGTTGGAGAGACCCACTGTCTCTATGCATTATATAAGAGTGGGTCACTTTAAAAGTTCATGCAGGTTTGGTTTGGACAGCAGAGTATGTATGGTATACCCTGTGTGTCTATAGTAATGAGAATAGTGGTCACTTTGACACTGTTGATTTGGGGCTGTTACATGAAAGGGTCTCTGGCACTGGCTGCTCCTATAGTGATGAGGGACCTAAAACATTAGTGTCTGATTAAACACTGGTGCAGGTCCAGGTGCTTCCCTGGGAGGGGTGAGAGCAGGAATCACAATACCTCTTCTGTGGCATTCACACCCAGATTTGTTGGCAGTGTGTGATCAGACAACATGCAGGGTAAACAATGGAGATGGCCCACAGATGGGCAAAAGTTGTTTTATTCTTGCCTGCTGATATAGTAGGTATGCCCACCCAGGAGCAGGACCTTAGACCCCCACCCCAGCTGTGCACACCTTGGGCAGGGTGAAAAGCTGGGGATTTTCTCCCCATGATTCAGTTGTAGTGCCCACCAGGGATCAAGTCAGACTGGGTCACAGATGGAGCTAATCAAAATTTTCTCTCAGGTGAGGTGGAATGTGACGAACACTGGACAAATCAATTTTTAATACTAAGGTAATATTCTAGCATGTTGGTGTGTAATATTTTAGTTAACTTTTATCTATTATCGGAAACTCTCCTTTACCTTCATTTTTTTGCTACTATTTTGTACAAAAATAATGAACATTCACTTTATGAGTTTGCAGATCATCCTCTTATAGGACTCATGCTTGCCTTAATAACATTTGGAATGTGGACCACCAGTAGAAGTGTCATGATTTCAATTTGAATGTTAAATAGGTCCAGTGAAAGTGAGAGGCCAGAGTAGTGTGTAGAAGGTGGCAAAGTTCACATGTAAGTTCTAAGTTGGAGTCTGCTTTGAAAGTTGGAAAAATAATTTCTAGTCTGTAGTCTAAAAAAGAAAATAATGTCAGCAAGTTAATGTTCTTTCCTTTCATGGGTGGGAATAAAGCACACTTAATGATTCAGAGTCTGGGCTCTGGGGTTAGAACGCCCAAGTTCAGCTCCTTCCTCCACTACTTATGAGCTATATGACCTTGACCAACGTGCCTCAGGTTTGTACTCATTAAAAAGAGGATAACAATAGTTTTGGACAATGCCATTGTTAGGATTGTTTGAGCTTGTGGGATCTTTAACTCAGAGTGTTCTACAAACATTTGTTATTATTATTGTTCCTTGAGAGGAACTTGTTAATAAACAGGTGCATATGAAGCATTATGGAAAGGATAGATAATTTTTCAGACATTTACCATGGCAATTGAGTAGCAACCTAATGAAGAACCACAAATTGAATTTAAGTTTGTTTCTAAGTGAGTGACATATTATGTTGGAAAAACAGATTGATAAACTGAAATTTTATGTTTTCACAGTTATATGAACTTACTGATGTTTGCATGTTTAAAAAATAAAGAGTTTGGTACAAAATGCAATTTGATAGTCAACAATAGCCCATGTTCCTGTAACCCTCTTTTAAACTCATAATTAATTTTCCTCAATAACTTTAGGTAATGCATACACCCAATTAATGCTTTTCATGTTTGACTGCTTATATATTTTTTAGAAAATTTTAATATTTATAGAAAAGAATCTTCTATACTAAATGAATGTCTGAAAGTCAGTGAGCCAGTACTGGATGCAGCTTTGGTTAAGTTTTGATCAGCAAAGCACTTAGGATACTGCAGTCTCTGAGGTCCTCTCTTTGATTCACTCTCCATTACAACTTTCTGGGGCTCTAAATATCAAAGTCCTTTAGCTTAACACAAGTCAGTGTGATCCCAAAGCAACAGCCCTCAAGAATTAAACTTCTTCAATGTCCGCCTTTGGTAACAACCCAAAAGGGATTTAGAATCATTAGCTCAGTCTTTGTTGAGCACCTCATCTGTGCTCGAAACTGTGATGGATTTTTTTTTTAAGCAATAAATAAAAAGTTTAAGTCTCTATCTTCCAAGAGTTTGCAATCTTTTGTTAGAGAACTCTAACAATGTAATAGAAATATACGGGACAATATCAACTACATTCTACCATCTGGTACAGACCTGCGGAATTTGAGAAGAGAGGGAGACGTGTTGAAAGCTGGGGTGTTCCATAAAAGGTTTCATGGAAGACTGAGTTCATTCAGGCCTCATGATAGTTAGAGGTCGTTGGGAGAGGGGGACCTAGAGATGAGGCAGTATGGGGCAGTGAAAAGACCTTGAGCTTTAGTCCTGCCACTTACTGCATGAAAGACTTTGTGCAATCTGTTCAAACTCACTGAGCTGTAGTTTCTCCATATCAAAAATGAAGATCCCAGCCAGGTGCAGTGGTGCATGCCTATAATCCCAGCAGCTCGGGAGGCTGAGACACGAGGATCACAAGTTCAAAGCTGGGCTTCAGCAATTTAGCAAGGAGTGCCCAAGAAATTTTGTGAGATCCTGTCTCTAAATAAAAAACTAAAAAGGACTGAGGATGTGGCTCAGTAATAAAGCACCCCTGGGTTCAATCCCTGATATATATATATAAAAGAAGATCCCATTGAATTGAGTACTATGTACCCTAGAAGGCACTGCTTGGGTGTTGTGGGGTTCTGAGTGAGAAGAGCATACACAGGGGTGTGGGAAGACTACAGTCCAGCCTCCTTGGTGGAGTGAGGCATCTGCTAGTTCATGGAGGGAGTTCTTCCCCTTGGCACATTATCCAGCTTTTCTTTCCATAAAGTCACACAAAAAGAACAGTCCAGGGGCCAAAAGTAACTAAAAAAGGACTTCAATCTTCCCTTTCGTAGCTCAAAGAATGTTAAAAAGGATGCAGTTTGAGGTCCATGACAGTTATAAACCCTGTTCTCTCCTCTATTTCTTCACATTGAAGATGCTCTGATTCTTCAGCCCTCACCTTGGCCCATCGATATTCTTGCAACCAGTTGCCTCTCCCCCTTCCCTCTTCTCCACATGCATTTCATTATGTGGACTGGTCTGGCTTCCAATCCATTCTTCCACATTTAGTTTTGCCCTTTGGCCATCTTCTTCTCCACTCATTTCTTTTTTTTTTTCCTAATATTTTATAATGAATATTTTCAAAAGGACAAAAATTATACAGTGAACACTCAAAAATTTACCATCTAGTTTGCAATGAATATTTTGCTCTATTTTCTCTTTCTAAAGGAGGAGAATAGCATTGGTATAATTTATTATTACTTTTTTGCTAGGTATTTATTCATCTAGTCAACTCTGTCTACCCATTTAGCTTTTATATTTTATTGTGGTAAAATATATTTAACATCAAACTCACTGTTTCAACCATTTTGAGTGTGCATCTCAGCAGTATTTAGTGCATTAAATGTATTATTAAATACATTGTTGTGCGAATACCTCCACTCATTTTAACACCATTTGTGTGTGTATGTGATTGGAGAATAAACTGGCAAAACTAGAACACTGAGGGTAAGAAAAAGAGATTGAAAGGGGGGAGACAGAGGAACCCGTTATTCATTAACAATTTTTATCTCCATAGGTATCTATAAATGGAGTCCCCCCCCCCCCCCATTTTGTGGCCTTTAAAAAGTGTTCAAAAGGTCTGGGGATGTGGCTCAAGCGGTAATGTGCTCACCTGGCATGTGCGCAGCGCTGGGTTCTATCCTCAGCACCACATAAAAATAAAAATAAAGATGTTATGTCCACCAAAAACTGAAAAGTAAATATTTAAAAATTCTCTCTCTCTCTCTCTCTCTCTCTCAAAAAAAAAAAAAAAGTGTTCAAAAAAACTGAAGACGTGTGGCACTTCTCACAATCATTGGCCAGAACTAGTCATGTGACCCCCACAGGATGTAAGGATGAGGAATTATCGCTGTAGGCTAGCATATGCCAGGTAGAGAGAAGAGCTGGGATGTTTGGCAAACAGCCAGAGTCATCACCATCATCTTAAACCATTTCTCTTTTGGAGACACAAAATTAAAAACTAAACAGTTTAATTTCTACTTGACAAATCTTATCAGGATTGATAATGAGAGCCAATAAGTGACATTTATCAAGTGCTTCCTATAATCCAGACCCTGGCCTTTATTTTCTTTATTTAATTGAATCTCAGCAAGCCTGGAGGGAAGGTAGCATTATTGTTCCCATTGTTCAAGTGAGGACTTGGAGAAACAGGAATGTTCAAATGAGTAGCTTGGTCAAGGAGCCAGTGGGCTACAGAGCCTGGGTTTAGATCCCAGTGCTGGCCAGATATAAACTACCCAAGGAAAGTCTCAAAATCTTTGCTTTGGTTAGCTCCTAGTCTAAGAGGACAAGAGATGAAGAACGCCACCAGTCCAAAGTCCAAAGCCGCTGGACCACTCTCCAGAATGGAGCTTAGCTGCCTTGTGCTTTGTAAGTGTTCAGAGCGCCTCCACCATCCAGGCAGGAGATGAAACAGCTGTTCCTTCCCAATGGCTCACACTGAAATGTAAATGAACAAGGACATTACAAAAGAAAGAAAAAGAAAAAAACGAAAATAGATTTAAGTTCTTGCCTTTTAAAAATTTTATCATTTTCCATCCAAGCTTACTGTTTTTGTTTAATCTTGCCATTCCTTTTCTTCTTCCTTGTGTGCTCTTTTTCTTAGGGATATGCAAACTTTATTAGTCAGCTCCTCTTTCAAGCTCTGTATGCTTTTGTGTTTGAGAATTGGGAATCAGGTACTTTTACTGTTAGCCCCAGGGTGGATCTGAGCAGGAGGAAGCTTTATGAATAATCAGGGTTGACATCTCCAGCGTTGTTCCTTCATTATAAATATTGTTAAAGGAGCTGTGACCACCATGGGCTCCCACTGAACAGAGTGTGCAGGGGAGGCAGAGACAGCCTTTGATTTCAGCTCTTTCCTGGTTATCTCTTCACTGATGACCCTGGTGTTGACAGGTCTCTTAGATTCGGCTGCTTTTTTTTTTCAGAAAGTTTCTCTTCTATTAGCATAAGTGTTTGGTCTGCAGGAAGCTGAGTTCATCTCCAACTCCAAAGGCTAAGGACCATAGTTAATATTAGTGCTTGTGCCTTGCCTTTGCCTGAATTGCTAATGAATGCTGCTTTGTGACTTTAACCATTTTAGTCCCATTTGGATTCATGAGCATATCATAATCTTTTTCAAGGGGAAGACAAATGATACTGCCCTTCTCCCCACCTTTTCAGAGAGCTCAGTCTCCACACACATCTGAAAAGATATTCTGCTGAGGTACCCCCACCTGTACCCCACTAATCTCTTGCCCTATTATTAGCAAATCATCCTATAGATTATTACTGTTATTTTGATGCTGTTTTCATTGTCAAAGTGAAGGAGACATGCAAACTTGAGCTTATTTTTTTCATGAGCAAAATATAACATATATCCTCTGCCACCCCACTCCTCAGCTTCACTGTCTTCTATCCACCCCAACAGATTCACCAATGTTATAGAACCAGTTTATGTTATCACTTCATGTAATTGTCCCAGCAGCCCTGTGAAGAAGATGATATTGCCCTTCTGATTTTCTTGAAAGACAGATAAGGGGATAGAAGGGATTTGTCTAAGGTTATGTGATAAGTCAGGGTTAAGATTTTGGGCTAAAATGCTTGGCCAAATTCAAACTATCCACTCTGATAGCTCATCCGTGTTAATTAGCAGTATTAGCCATTCATTAATTCCACCAATTTTATTGAGCATTAATTTTCTATTAGGCACTGGAATTATAGAGATGAGCAAAGCAGAGTTCACAGGAACTCAAGTCCTACTGGCAGAGAGAGCCTGGTTAACCAGTGGTGATAGTACTAAGTATTCCATAAGGGTTGAAATTAGAAACTTTGAAGGCAAGATTTAACTTGGTCTCAAGAGCTCAGAGAAGGTTTCTTGGAGGAAGTGACATGAGGGCATAAGTTTTGAGTTAACCAGGATAAGAAGGTGAGTCTCACCTGAAAAGGAACTGATAACCCATTTTTTTTGGAAAAGGAAAAGCGAGTCCTTCCTTTTCTAGGTCTTTTTAAAACACTTGAAATACCTCTGAGTAAGCCTGCCAAAGACTTTGACATGTGTATGTACATGTATATTCTTGGGGTTCAAAAATATGTACTGCTATGTATAATAAAAATAAGATTCATTTTTATTTTTCCCATAGGTGAGCATAAGAAAGACCTTACCACCAAATAGAATATTGAAACCAGTGCCTCAGCTGAGCCCTGTGGGAAAAGACAGGAAGATGATTGACTCTGTGTTCTGGCCATATTCCTATCTCTGGAAGGGAAGAGAGGAAGGTATAGCTGGGACCCATGTGCTGGGGAAAGGGAGTTATAATGACAGGTGTCCTGTGCTATCCTCTCAGAGACCTGGCAAAATGTCTTTGAATCTGACCAGAGCAATAACCTACTCCTCCCTTGGAGTGAACAGGGTGGGTAAATTTAGCAGAGGAGGATCTAATGAGGGACCCGAAGGGGCTGCAGAATCCCCATGCCCTATACCTTTGATGAGGCACCAACTTATATATGTTGTTGGAGGAACCAGGGATGCTGCAGTCAGCACAGCATGGGAATCTTCACAGTGCCACTTATATCACTCAGCTTTTTAAGAAAAGAATTCAGTTCATTTCCCCAGAAGGGATGAGACTGAGAAATCAGTTCCCATGCATAAATCCCACAGGAGACTGATGCACCAACTAGAGTTGATGATGTACTAATTGGCAACGTGAGAGACTGCCTGCTGTGAGCTCTCAGCCTTCCTTATTTCTATGCTCTCTGGGGATGACGCCACAGGTTATAAGGCTGCTGGGAGAGTCCCAGGTTGGAGTAGATGATTTCTGTATTCTTGACTGAGAACTTGATGGAACACCCTTCGTCATGGTCATCAGTGTTGATTACCTACATCTAGGTCAAGTCTCATGCATGATTGTTTTTACTGTAAATTCTCCCTTTTCCAGGTTTGCACAAAATACTAGAAGCTTGCTCCTTATGCTTGTTTGAGACAACACATTGTGGTTGGTTTATAGGTCATCTGACAACAGTGCTTATTTAGATCACTACTGGCAGCTTAGTCTCATGTCACGAATCATCTCTAATTGTGGGTAACATTCCAGGATGATTTCTACAGGTGGCCAGTGCAATAATTATATGTTGACTTTTATTTCATTTTTATCTTAAGAAATATTTTTAGTTGTAGATGGACACCATACCTTTATTTTATTAATTTATTTTGTTGTTATGGTGCTGAGGATCAAACCCAGTGCCTCACACATGCTAGGCAAGTGCTCTACCATTGAGTGACACCCTCAGCCCCTATGTTGACTTGTATTAATTTCAGTTACTTCGAGTACTCTCTTCTCTCTTGGTCTCAAAATTCTGGTCCTATAATTCTGGGTGTACATTGTATCTGGAGATCAGCAGCTCAATGTTCTGAGCACAGTTTAGAGCACAATAGGCAGGGAAAAGGCAATGAATTCACATTACCAACTATTGATCTGGAAATTTTGAGCTGCGCAGTGAAGCTGAAGAACTTCCATTTTATACCTTGGGAAGCTGACTTCAGGGAAAGTCAGGAACTAAACTCAAGGACACATGATTGGAAGTGGAAGGCCTTAGAATTCAGCACAGGCCTGCCTTCAAAGGAAGCATTTTGGGAATTCAAAATTTAGTTCTTCCCATCAAAGGGTTTCATATAAAAAGTGAGGTTTTAGCTGACCCCTGAAGGGCACACAGTAGTAGGAAAAGCTGGAAAAAAAATGATTTAATAAACATGTCTACAGTGCCCTGGCACACCTACCTCTTGGGTTTTACTTTCAATTCTGGCTATCCCACTTTTCCAAGAATATAATAAATGGGGCATATTTAAAGCAGTGGTTCTCAACTTTTAACCCACCATGGATCCTGTGATTGATTATATTCACAGTGTGAAATGTTCACTTGAGAACTTTCATTTCTTTCCAGGCTATGGTATAAAATAATGCAGAAATGGAGTTATCTTTGATTCTAGGTCTAGTTGCTGTGGTAATTTACCCTTTCCTTTCTTATTGATCAGAAGAATGATGGTTATACAATTGTGGTTGAAAAATCGACTGACAGTGAGATTAGAAACCATCATGTGATAGAACCAAAATTGTGTTGCTGGGAATGATTTCTAGAACTGGACATCTTTGGAAGGGAGCATTTAAGACATGCAAGGGGATTTCAGATAGTTGGAGGATTTTCATATAAAGGGATTGGATTTGTCCCATGAGGCTCTAAGATGTATTGATGGGATCATGGATTAAAGCTACAGGGCAAAACTGAGTAGAATAAGAGAAACATTTCTAAGGTGATGTGAGAAGATGGACTGAGCCCTCTAAGGAGCTGTTGGTCTCTCCATCACTGAGACTGTTTGAGCTACAGCTGGATCCACAGGCACTTGTCACAGATGTTTTCTGGGTGGGTGCTGGACAGGCTGGGCTCCAAAGCTCATTTCAACTCCCAGTTTTCTCAAATTAGTAACAATGGTAATAACTAATTATTTACTTCCCATTATGTATCACACATCAGATGGAGTATTAATAGTATACCTAATAACCAACAAATAAAAAAAATTAAGTCTTTGGCCTGTAAGAATCCAGCTATGCCTTTTATCTTCAGAACTCCAAAGCTAAAAAAGGTCCTGGCTTCTAAAGGGATTACAAAGTTGATTGTAGATTATTGATTGTGGTTGAAAAAGAATCCTTGAAAAGGAAAGTTTTCCAGGAGCCACTGCATTAGAATAAAGGAGTCCTTGACAATAAAGGGGAGTTAAGAATAAAGGAGTCCTTGGTATTTGTCAAGAGTTTATCCCCCCGCCCCCATTTTAAACTTATGATACATGATTATTAAAGTAAGCTTGTCATCTATTTGCTGTCTAAGGCTTTAGTATATAAAAGCCATGGGGATGTATAGAATTACCACCCCCCACCCCCAGAGAGTGTAGGAAAAGAAAGGGCCCAGTCATCCAAGGTTGTCTCTTTCTGTGTGTTGCGTTTCCTCTTTATGTGCAACTTTGAGCCATTATATTGAGACTGCCTACATTGATTTTAGGTGATCTTTGGCTTTCACATATTCACAGAACACAAAATTTTCTTAACCTCCAAAGTTATAATGGGGGGCCAAAGGAAATACATTTTTATCACATAGATTTTATTATAAATTATTATAGGAAATTATTCTTTGGAGCCAATGAAGGTATTGAGATTATGCCAGAGTAAGCAAATTTTGGTCAAATATTAGGGTTCAAATAGGAGCAATAGGGAAGATTACTGGATTCTGTTGGTTAATGAACACTGAGAAAATGGCTTAGCAATGTAGATAATAGGAGAGAACCATTAAAGAGTCATTTTTACTCCTAGTACTATTTCAGTCATTCATGTCTAAATTCTAGACCCTCATTAGACACTAAGTACTGTGTTCTGGACCTGGAACACAATAGGCATTGAACAGATGTTTGGGGATAACTAACTTTCAGGAAAAGAAAGATTCCTCTAGATTTCAGTTATTTCTCTTTCTGGGACCATGTCTTTGTGACTGATTGAAAAGTGAAAATTTGAGTCATCATCTTGTCGTTAAATATTTAGGCTGCCAAGTCATTTATTTGACTGATGTTTATCCCCGTTGAGTTGACTGACTGCTTTGGCTCAGGGTAGACACGGCATGAGCCATAAGTTGCAGTTCTTGTCAGTAGGTGCCTGCATTTCCAGCTTGACTTATGTTGGTAACATCAGGCACCAACATAAATCACGACAGTCCAATAATTGGTACTTGGGCCTTTTCTGACTAGAATGATTTCTTGGCTACTCAGCTGGTTAGTGACACTGAATGCCCAATGATTGAACAGCACTGTCCACCTAACTGAAGTTTCCTTCCCTGAAAATATCTTAACGTAGAATTGGTCAGTGAGCAAAGCATAGAATGGGATTCTAGAATACAAACAGAAAATCTGGGCATAGTTGGAGTAAAGTGGGACACAAATAATACACCTTATAGGTTTCTAGTTTTAATGGACAGTCTTTAAGGTGGTTCCTGGTGAACTCCACCTCCTGGCTCTTTGTATGACCACTCCCCTTGTTTGTGGGCAACTTGTGACTTATTTCTAAACAATGAAATATGGCAAAGATGGTAAGCTATCTATCACCTTTGTGATTACATTTCTTTATGTAAGACTCCATGTTGCTAGAAAAATTGCTATAGAGTCTTCCTGTTCTTGTCTGCTTTGGAGAAGCAAGATGCCAGGAATCCTGTGGCTGTAAGAAAATGAATGCTGCCATCAAATTGAGTGAGCCTGGAGGTAGATCTTTTCCTAGCTGAGCTTTTCGATGAGAAGCCAGGCCAGGCTGACCTTGACTGTGGCCTTGCACAGACTCGGGTAAACTGTCTGGTCTCCTGACCCATACAAACTGAGGTAGTAACTAGAAGTTTTACACTGCTAAGCTTGTGGTACTTTGTTACACAGCATAGAAAATGTAAATCCTAGGCATTGTTCTTAGGCAAAAACTTTGATTATGGTGTTAGTGTTCTAGTTCTGTATCCAGAAATCAACTGGAAGATACCAGGATCTTCTGACTTCTCTGGATTAGCACATGTGGATACCAAATTCTGACTTGTCTGAAGGAGAAGGCAGAATAGAAATAGTCTATATTCCTATCATCAAATGATTATTTGTTTAAATTATTAACTAGGACAAAAATATTTGGAGGAAATGGATATATGACTGAATTCTCCTAAGTTGTAAAATCTTGGATTTGAATTTATGGTTAATGTGATAGATATTATTTACTCACCATTTTTCCTCCTCTCCCTATCTTTCCATGGATTCTCTGTGGGTGAATATATTTCTCTGCCCACTGATGTTGTACTTGACCACATGATTGCTTTGGCCAATGGAAAATGTTAAAGTAATAATGTACCAGTTGGGAGCTGAGTCTTATGAGGTTTGCTAAATATCTGTTAGCAATATCTTGTTCTTGCCCTGCCCCTTGGGAAAAGCACACAAGCACTGCTGTTTTTTACCTTGAATTCCTGACTGAGAAACGTGTAACACACCTGAATTTGACCTACTGCTTGAAGCCAAACTATCTTAGCCAGCTGAAAACCAGGAATGAGAAATAAATGTTGCTGAAAGTGTCTGAAATATGGAGATTGTTTGTTATGCATGCAGACTTATTGCAACAATAGCTAAACTTAGACAAAATATCAAATTATCCACAATCATTTAACTCTTTCATATAAGTGATACCAGCAAAATTTTTATCCATTACCAAATAAACAGAAGTCAATGTATCTATTGTTCTTCCCTCCTGCAGCGGTCTATTTGTTCTTTACTGAGACAGGCCCTTCTAAGTAGGATTTCCCAATCCTAGTCTGTTGATTACTGTAGCGATTCAGTATATTCACAGGTGTTCTTTGAAATGACAATTCCATATTCATGTGAGTTAAAAGAAGACAGGCAATGTTCATTAGCTCTAGGAAGTTCTGCACTGAACAAAGGACTAGCTACTAAATGTAACTTAACCCAGTATTTTTTTCCAGTCTTATTTGACCACAGAACCTACCCCCACCTTCTCCTTTTGTTCCTTCAGAACACCAATTAACACCTTCTTCCTCCAAAACCAGACAATACTGCCATCTCAGGGCTTCATGCTGGTCTCCCTGGCCTTTCTACATTCCCAGCTGATGCTGTGCAGTATAAATGTGGAACAGTCCTCGAAAGCTAAGCTGCCAAGCGGACACCATAGCTGTCCACTGATTTGTGTATCTCTACATATACTGTCATAAAACCTGGGTAAGCAAGGTGCCCAGGTGGCCCTCCATGAAAACCTTGTAGTCTTCAAGTCCAAGAGTAGTGTTCTGGGAAGTCAGGTAAGCCGAGATCATGGGATCATCAGTCCTTTTAAGCTGTACCCTGGTTATTTGCTTTCTATGAATGACTGATTCACATCTAACACAGAATGACTCAATATTTGGTTTGAATTGTTTGTAAGTCCAGAGGGTCACTCAGGTTAGCACATGCTTCGATACATGAGGTTAGTGATATTTCCTATTACTGAATTTACTGGGGGATGAATAATACTTCTGATTTATGGCTTGAAATGAGGATCTTGACTGCTTATAAATCATCCAAAATGAATAAGTATAACATGAAAAAAAAACCTTTAAAGAGATTCCTTAGATTACAGTCGTATGTAGTGATGGGAAGGGATTTCTTGAATTCACTCAAGCTCTATCTTCACATCACAATTGATAATTCCTGGTAATCTAATAGCAGGCTCTTGAAGATAGTCAGTTCTCTTTAACAGAAATTCTGTTCACTTGGTTTCATCATTTGGGAACAAGGTCTGATTTTTCAGATAAGAGTGGCAGAGCAGTTCTAGGGTAGGTGAGAGTGCATGGAGAAGCCATGGACATGTACCTTAAAAAATGATTTTGGTGGAGGAATGAGATTAGCATATTAATTAAGGTCTTCACATCTAGTAATGATCTCATCTGCTTATATAAACAGATGACAACAACATTGGGAGAAATAGCTTCAACCCTCTTCTTTTGGTGTATCTGAGTGAGTTGTGGTGAAACACGAATGGCCACTGTGGAGCTCAGGAAGTGGAAGCCAACTGCTGTCTCCAGTCTTGGTACCTGTTTTCATGGGCCGGGTCTCCCTTGTTTGCTCACTTTTCCTCATCTATAAAACAGGGAACTGTGACCAGAGGACTGGTTATAATGTTTCTTGATAAACCTTCGTAAAGCAATGTGCTGTTGCGAGTAATGGGCTCCATTCATTATTAGCCCAGTTGATTTTCATTTACACTTGGCTCTAACAATTAGCTTGAGCAGGTGTGAAGGTGATGGAGGGGCTGGGACACCCAGAGGTCAGCCTTGGCTGGATGTGATAAATTAACCATTATTATCAGCAGTGAAAGTGGTTCTTTACGCTTGTCAGCAGCAAACAAAGGGACAACATATCTCACATAAATTCACTGTTCAGAGCTGGGATAGCTGAAGGCAAAGAGTTTCCTTCAAGGCCCTTCAGGCAGATGGGAGAGAGGCAAAGAACCCATATAAGTAGAGATGAGTTTGCTTAAAGAGGGTGACTTCATTGATGAAGTGGCATGCGAATATCCAGTCTGGCTTGTTTTATGGGGCTCACTTATTCCACTATAAAGCTTCTGTCAGATTGGGTGATGAGGGTTTTGCCTGTGTATAAGGATCACTAGGGGGTGAAGAGTTTGTACGTCAATAAAACAGATAGTTATTACTCAGGGTCTAGATAGATGCATATTTCCATATACCCATCAATAGATATTTTTGAAGAATATCTTGAACACAAATATATTTAATGAAAAGAGAAACATTTGGCATCCTCTGTTTCTCCTCTGTACCAGTATTATAAGACAGTAACAGACTTAAAACTCAGAAATTGTAATAGCATCCACAGAAGGCAACACTAGTCCCTATTGACTAGAGACCCCATGGATCTAAACATCTTGCTTCTGAAACAAAGTACTTTTTTCCCATGTAGTTATCCCTTGGTGTGGAAACTCGCTGAACATACCCAGAGGTGAAGCGGTCAAGTGAGAAGGGGAGAGGTGACCATTGATAGTCACTGTCCATGTGCCAAACTCTCAGTGATCCGATTGGTTTGGTTTGCAAATGTTAGGGGAAGTGCTATGGACTGAATGTTTGTGTGAAACTGAAATTCTTAGGTGGAGGCTCTAACCTCTTGATGTGGAGATGGGCCCTAAAAGGAGGTAATTAAGGTTATCTGAGGTCATAAGGGTGGGGTCTTGATCCAGGGGGATTAATGTTTTTATAAGAAGAGATAGGAGCATGAATTCTCTTCCTCTTTTCTCACATGTGCAAGCATCAAGGAAAGGCCATATGTGCACACAGTGAGAGAGTGAACATCTATAAGCCAGGAGGAGAGCCCTCACCAGAAACCAAGTTTGCTGGCATGCTGATCAGGAAATTCTAGTTCTGATAAATGTCTGTCATTTCAGCCAGGTGTGGTGGTGCATGCCTGCAATTCCAGTGGCTTGGGAGGCTGAGGCAGGAGGGTTGAGAGTTCAAAGCCAGCCTCAGCAACTTACCAAGATTCTACCTTTAAATAAAATATAAAAAATGGCTGGGGATGTGGCTCAGTGGTTAAGCACTCCTGCATTCAATCCCTTGTACAAAAAAAAAAAAAAAAGTCTGTCTCTTAAGTCAGTCAGTTTGTGGTATTTTAAAATGTCCCAAGCACATTAAACTAGGTACAACAAATCTGACTGGAATGTCATAGCATGTGAGTGGGAACTGGTGATTGCAAGCTTTCTTTTATTTTTTTATTTCAAGACAGGGTCTCACTAAATTGCTTAGGGCCTTGCTAAATTGCTGAGGCTGGCTTTGAACTTGCAATCATCCTACCTAAGCCTCCTGAGTCACTGAGATTACAGGCTTATACTGCCACACCCTGTGCAAGCTTTCTTATAGAATGATGAAGATAAGAATTCAGTGAGGTACCCCTTATGACAGCATATGTAAGTTTTTACTCTTATATTAATAAGATCTCTGCAGAATTATTTTCCAGACGTCTGACTGGGAGTTTTTTGCCTGGCTACCATGGTCTTCTTGCTACATGGAACAAGGTTAAGAAAGGGTCTCAGTTTTGTTTTCCCTATTTTGTGAATGGTACATCCACTATGAACTGCACCTAGTAGTTTAGTTCAAATAACCCTTCGTTTGACCTTCATCAAAATTTCAGTCCTTTTTTGAAGTGTAGTTTATTCTATGGTGCCTGGATCTGTTTCCTCTCCCCACTTCTCCCATTGAAGCCATATACAAATAGCTGGGCTATTTTTTAAAAATCCATTTAATAATAAGGAATGATAAAGGAATGAGAGAAATGTCTGCAAAGAGAAACTATGAGGACAAAATGTTGCAATAAAATCCTTGAGCAGATGATGCATATTCACTAGAAAAGCTGTCATAATAGATGAAAATAATGAATGAACATTTTCTTATAAAAATTTTAAAAAGCAACTCAATGAATCTATCTCTTCTGTTAACGAGAACCACCAAGTGGAAATGCAACCTTTGACTGGGAGAGAGAGAGAGAGAGCAGTAGGAGAAGACATGAGCTAGTAGAATCCAGGAAAGAAGTAGAGAGGAAAAAGATGAATAAAACCAACATAGAAGACAAGGCCAAGCTGGAAAAGGTAACAATGTGGAAAAAATTGTGAGGAATGTAAAAGATAAAAGTGAGAAAATTGAAGACAATGAAATAGAAATAATTTTAGAAGATTGAGATAAATGAAAAACAGAAGATAGGCAAGAGGGATCCAACAAACCTTTATGGAGGATACTCAAAGAAGAAATCCAAAATAATGATTCTGAGAAAATACTTTAAGTTATATTTAAGAAAAAAGACTTGAATCTGCATTTTAAAAAGTTTCCTGTGTGCCAGGGAAAACTGACCTAGTATGATCAATGCCAAGATAAATCATACTAAAGTTATTAAAGTTATGAAGACTAAGAATCATTGCAAAGACTGATTAAAACCAATAGAAGCTAGTGTCACTTAGATGAAAAAGAAATCCATTTGGGATTTGGCATTTCCATAGCATCATTTGTCCAAAGGTAATAGAGCGTCTCCTTCAAGCTCCTCAAGGAAGGAGGGAGCCAGCCAAGTTGTCCTTTAAATGTAAAGGCCCAACATGCAGCAACCCAAGGAATATCATGTGCCTTGGGCACAAAATTTAAGACAATGCAGTATTAAAGTAAATTCAGTATTGAATAAAAATTTATGGAAAAAAATCCATGCTTATCAAAATTTGCCTAAGGCTCCAACATGACTTGACACAGCACTGAGAAAACTTGACACAGTTTTCCTGAGAAAACTGCTAGTGGACAACTGTCATCCACCAAGATATGACCAGGTTGACACTGTCATAAGGACTGTAGGTGAGTGCTGGGTACATTTAACTAAGACAAAAATCTCAATAGGTACAAATATTGTATCTCTCAAAGTGAAATAAATTCTGAAGCAACAGTTGGGTCAAAGAAGAAATGTAAAGTGAAATGGTGAGATACATAGAAAATGATAGCCCTATAACACTGCATGTCAGAAGATAGAGGACATAAATAAAGCAGTTCTCAGAGGGAAATTCATGTATACGTCCATGTGTAGATATATGCACAAAATAAAAATGAAAATGCCATAACTATCCAAGTTGGAGAGAAAAATAAATTAAAAGACAGAAGGAAATAATAAGTAGAAAATAATGGGTTTTATAGAACTAAGAAACCCCAAAGCTTTGAAAAGATAAATCCTTTGCCTATTCAGTTAGAAAAAAAAAATGATAAACTTTTTGGAATTTGTGTACCACTTAACTTTTAGAACAAATACTATGTAATCAAGAAATGTAAACCAGAGCCACCCCCTCCCCCTGCACCGGCAAGGTAGAGGGAACTGTGACCACGCACAGAGCAGGCCCAGCGGCCTGCTGAGGGGCAGAG
This sequence comes from Marmota monax, assembly GCF_021218885.2. Taxonomy (NCBI): domain Eukaryota; kingdom Metazoa; phylum Chordata; class Mammalia; order Rodentia; family Sciuridae; genus Marmota; species Marmota monax. The sequence continues at coordinate 60,537,769 of NW_026693777.1, read as the reverse complement.
CCGCCCCCCACCCCCCGCGCCTGCCAGGTAGGTGGAACGGTGACCACCGACAGAAAAGGCCCAGTGGCCCGCGGCGGGACAGAGCTTCCAATCACTCCTGCAAGGTAGGCGGGCCTGCGACCCACCGGCAGAAGAGGAGCAGCGGCCTGCTGAGAGGCAGAGCCGCCCCCTCCCCCTGCGCCGGCAAGGTAGAGGGAACTGTGACCACCCACAGAACAGGCCCAGCGGCCTGCTGAGGGGCAGAGCCGCCCCCCACCCCCCGCGCCTGCCAGGTAGGCGGAACTGTGACCACTGACAGAAAAGGCCCAGTGGCCCGCGGAGGGGCAGAGCTTCCAATCACTCCTGCAAGGGAGGTGGGCCTGCGACCCACCGGCAGAAGAGGAGCAGCGGCCTGCTGAGAGGCAGAGCCGCCCCCTCCCCCCCGCGCCTGCAAGGTAGACGGAACTGTGACCACCATCAGAACAGGCCAGACCTGCAACCGAGAGACAGAACAGGCCCAGTGGCCTCAGGAAGGGTAGAGCCGCCCCCCCCCCCCACGCCTGCAAGGTAGGCGGACCTGCGACCCACTGGCAGTACAGCCCCAGAGGCCTGCAGAGGGGCAGTGCCGCTGCCTGCGCCTGCAAAGTAGACAGAACTGCGACCACCGACAGAACAAGCCTAGCGGCCCGCAGAGGGACAGAGCCGCCGCCCGCGCCTGCAAGGTCGGTGGACCTGCTACCGACCGGCAGAGCAGGCCCAGCGGCCTGCCGGCGTGGTAGGCACATTGCCCCAATTGGAGGAGGGGCAGAGCCGCCGCCCGCGCCTGCGAGGGAGACTTTGCAACTATACAAGACCAATATAAATATATAGGGGGAAAATTCAATAGCACAACAGTTTCACCAAGTAGAAAGGAATGCGAACAGTATGAAGAGACAAGGAAAGAAAGGACCACAAGCATTGCAGGTCAACTCAACGTTAGAAGAGGTAATAGCTGCAGCAGATGGAATGTCAGATAAAGAATTCAGGATATACATGCTTCAGATGATCTGGCGTCTCAAGGAAGACATCAGACAGCAAAATGAGACAATGAAAGATCACTTCAACAATGAATTACATAAACAAATCCAAGAAGCAAAAGATCAACTATACAGGGAAATAGAGGTTATAAAAAACAAACAAACAGAAATCCTAGAAATGCAGGAAGCAATAAGCCAACTTAAAAACTCAATTGAGAATACTACCAGCAGAGTAGAACACTTAGAAGACAGAACATCAGACAATGAAGATAAAGTATTTCAACTTGAAAAGAACATAGACAGCTCAGCAAGACTGTTAAGAAACCATGAGCAGAACATCCAAGAAATATGGGATAACATCAAGAGACCAAATTTAAGAGTCATTGGGATACAGGAAGGGACAGAGTTTCAAACCAAAGGAATCAGCAATCTATTCAATGAAATAATACGAGAAAACTTCCCAGACTTGAAGAATGAGACAGAACCCCAAATCCTAGAAGCCTACAGGACGCTGAATGTGCAAAATCATAAGAGACCCACACCTAGACACATTATAATGAAGATGCCCAACATACAGAATAAGGAGAGAATTTTAAAAGCTACAAGAGAAAGGAAGCAGATCACATTTAGGGGTAAGCCAATCAGGATAACAGCTGATCTTTCAACACAGACTCTGAAAGCTAGAAGATCCTGGAATAACATATTTCAAACACTGAAAGAAAATGGGTTCCAACCAAGAATTGTGTTTCCAGCGAAATTAAGCTTCAGGATGGAAGATGAAATTAAAACCTTCCATGATAAACAAAAGTTAAAAGAATTTGCAGCTAGAAAACCATCTCTTCAAAACATCCTTGGCAAAACATTACAGGAAGAGGAAATGGAAAATAACAATGAAAACCAACAGTGGGAGGTAGGACACTAAAGGGGGGAAAATAATCAAAGAGGAAAACAAACCATGTTTAGTAACATAAATAAACAAATATGGCTGGAAGAACAACCCATATCTCAATAATAACCCTAAATGTTAATGGCTTAAACTCACCAATCAAGAGACACAGGCTAGTAGAATGGATCACAAAACAAGACCCAACAATATGCTGCCTACAGGAGACGCATTTGATAGGAAAAGACATACATAGGCTGAAGGTGAAAGGTTGGGAAAAATCATATCACTCATATGGACTTCGGAAACAAGCAGGAGTATCCATACTCATATCAAATAAAATAGATTTCAAGCCAAAGTTAATCAAAAGGGATAAAGAGGGACACTACGTACTGCTCAAGGGAACCATACACCAACAAGACATAACAATCATAAATATATATGCCCCAAACAATGGTGCAGCTATGTTCATCAAACAAACTCTTCTCAAGTTCAAGAGTCTAATAGACCACCATACAATAATCATGGGAGACTTCAACACACCTCTATCACCACTGGACAGATCTTCCAAACAAAAGTTGAATAAGGAAACTATAGAACTCAATAACACAATTAATAACCTAGACTTAATTGACATATATAGAATATACCACCCAACATCAAGCAGTTACACTTTTTTCTCAGCAGCACATGGATCCTTCTCAAAAATAGATAATATATTATGTCACAGGGAAACTCTTAGACAATATAAAGGAGTAGAGATAATACCATGCATCCTATCTGATCATAATGGAATGGAACTGAAAATCAACGATAAAAGAAGGAAGGAAAAAGAATACATCACTTGGAGAATGAACAATAGGTTATTGAATGATCAATGGGTTATAGAAGACATCAAGGAAGAAATTAAAAAATTCTTAGAGATTAATGAAAACACAGACACAACATATCGGAATCTATGGGACACATTGAAAGCAGTTCTAAGAGGAAAATTCATTGCTTGGAGTTCATTCCTTAAAAAAAGAAAAAACCAACAAATAAATGATGTCATACTTCATCTCAAAATCCTAGAAAAAGAAGAGCAAAACAACAGCAAAAGAAGTAGAAGGCAAGAAATAATTAAAATCAGAGCTGAAATTAATGAAATTGAAACAAAAGAAACAATTGAAAAAATTGACAAAACTAAAAGTTGGTTCTTTGAAAAAATAAACAAAATCGACAGACCCTTAGCCATGCTAGCGAAGAGAAGAGAGAGAACTCAAATTACTAACATACGGGATGAAAGAGGCAATATCACAACAGACACTTCAGAAATACAGAAGATAATAAAAAATTATTTTGAATCCTTATACTCCAATAAATTAGAAGATAGTGAAAGCATAGATAAATTTCTTAAGTCATATGATCTGCCCAGATTGAGTCAGGAGGATATAGACAACCTAAACAGACCAATATCAATTGAGGAAATAGAAGAAACCATCAAAAGACTACCAACTAAGAAAAGCCCAGGACCGGATGGGTATACAGCAGAGTTTTACAAAACCTTTAAAGAGGAACTAATACCAATACTTTTCAAGCTACTTCGGGAAATAGAAAAAGAGGGAGAACTTCCAAATTCATTCTACGAGCCCAACATCACCCTGATACCTAAACCAGACAAAGACACTTCAAAGAAAGAAAACTACAGACCAATATCTCTAATGAACCTAGATGCAAAAATCCTCAATAAAATTCTGGCCACTTGGATACAAAACATATCAAAAAAATTGTGCACCATGATCAAGTAGGATTCATCCCTGGGATGCAAGGCTGGTTCAATATACGGAAATCAATAAATGTTATTCACCACATCAATAGACTTAAAAATAAGAACCATATGATCATCTCGATAGATGCGGAAAAAGCATTCGACAAAGTACAGCATCGCTTTATGTTCAAAACTCTAGAAAAACTAGGGATAACAGGAACATACCTCAATATTGTAAAAGCAATCTATGCTAAGCCTCAGGCTAGCATCATTCTGAATGGAGAAAAATTGAAGGCATTCCCTCTAAAATCTGGAACAAGACAGGGATGCCCTCTCTCACTACTTCTGTTCAACATAGTTCTCGAAACACTGGCCAGAGCAATTAGACAGGCGAAAGAAATTAAAAGCATCAAAATAGGAAAAGAAGAACTTAAATTATCACTATTTGCAGATGACATGATTCTATACCTAGCAGACCCAAAAGGGTCTACAAAGAAACTATTAGAGCTAATAAATGAATTCAGCAAAGTGGCAGGATATAAAATCAACACGCATAAATCAAAGGCATTCCTGTATATCAGCTACAAATCCTCTGAAATGGAAATGAGGACAACCACTCCATTCACAATATCTTCAAAAAAAATAAAATACTTGGGAATCAACCTAACAAAAGAGGTGAAAGACTTATACAACGAAAACTACAGAACCCTAAAGAGAGAAATAGAAGAAGATCTTAGAAGATGGAAAAATATACCCTGTTCATGGATAGGCAGAACTAACATCATCAAAATGGCGATATTACCAAAAGTTCTCTATAGGTTTAATGCAATGCCAATCAAAATCCCAACGGCATTTCTTGTAGAAATAGAGAAAGCAATCATGAAATTCATATGGAAAAATAAAAGACCCAGAATAGCAAAAACAATGCTAAGCAGGAAGTGTGAATCAGGCGGTATAGCGATACCAGACTTCAAACTATACTACAGAGCAATAGTAACAAAAACAGCATGGTACTGGTACCAAAACAGGCGGGTGGACCAATGGCACAGAATAGAGGACACAGAAACCAATCCACAAAACTACAACTACCTTATATTTGATAAAGGGGCTAAAAGCATGCAATGGAGGAAGGATATCATCTTCAACAAATGGTGCTGGGAAAACTGGAAATCCATATGCAACAAAATGAAACTGAATCCCTTTCTCTCGCCATGCACAAAAGTTAATTCAAAATGGATCAAGGAGCTTGATATCAAATCAGAGACATGCCGTCTGATAGAAGAAAAAGTTGGCTACGATCTACATACTGTGGGGTCGGGCTCCAAATTCCTCAATAGGACACCCATAGCACAAAAGTTAATAACTAGAATCAACAAATGGGACTTACTCAAACTAAAAAGTTTTTTCTCAGCAAAAGATACAATAAGAGAGGTAAATATAGAGCCTACATCCTGGGAACAAATCTTTACTCCTCACACTTCAGATAGAGCCCTAATATCCAGAGTATACAAAGAACTCAAAAAATTAGACAATAAGAGAACAAACAACCCAATCAACAAATGGGCCAAGGACCTGAACAGACACTTCTCAGAGGAGGACATACAATCAATCAACAAGTACATGAAAAAATGCTCACCATCTCTAGCAGTCAGAGAAATGCAAATCAAAACCACCCTAAGATACCATCTCACTCCAGTTAGATTGGCAGCCATTAGGAAGTCAAACAACAACAAGTGCTGGCGAGGATGTGGGGAAAAGGGTACACTTGTACATTGCTGGTGGGACTGCAAATTGGTGCAGCCAATTTGGAAAGCAGTATGGAGATTTCTTGGAAAGCTGGGAATGGAGCCACCATTTGACCCAGCTATTCCCCTTCTCGGTCTATTCCCTAAAGACCTAAAAAGAGCATGCTACAGGGACACTGCTACATCGATGTTCATAGCAGCACAATTCACAATAGCTAGACTGTGGAACCAACCTAGATGCCCTTCAATGGATGAATGGATAAAAAAAATGTGGCATTTATACACAATGGAGTATTACTCTGCATTAAAAAATGACAAAATCATAGAATTTACAGGGAAATGGATGGCATTAGAGCAGATTATGCTAAGTGAAGCTAGCCAATCCCTAAAAAACAAATGCCAATGTCCTCTTTGATATAAGGAGAGTAACTAAGAACAGAGTAGGGTCGAAGAGCATGAGAGGAAGATTAACATTAAACAGGGATGAGAGGTGGGAGGGAAAGGGAGAGAGAAGGGAAAATGCATGGAAATAGAAGGAGACCCTCAGAGTTATACAAAAGTACATACAAGAGGAATTGAGGGGAAGGGGAAAAAATAATACAAGGGGGAGAAATGAATGACAGTAGAGGGGGCAGAGAGAGAAGAGGGGAGGGGAGGGGAGGGGAGGGGAGGGGAGGGGGGATAGTAGAGGATAGGAAAGGCAGCAGAATACAACAGACACTAGTATGGCAATATGTAAATCAATGGATATGTAACTGATGTGATTCTGCAATCTGTATATGGGGTAAAAATGGGAGCTCATAACCCACTTGAATCAAATTGTGAAATATGATATATCAAGAACTATGTAATGTTTTGAACAGCCAACAATAAAAAAAAAAAAAAAAAAAAAAAAAAAAAGAAATGTAAACCAAGAATTTAGTCACTAAATATTCTAAACTGTGATGCCTGAGCCAGGAGATGTTAACACCTGCATCCACTGGTTCCACAGGGATGACTAATGATGGTTAGCTTCGTGAGTGATAGGCTCTATGAGATGCTTAAATGAGAAGAAAAATGCAGTTTTGCTTATTTGTTTTGAATTTATATAATCTTATATGCGTCTAAATACAGAAAGGATGCTTTTCTAGATTGAATGATTTCACTAAATATAATCGGATCATTGGTTTGCATTGATCAGGAGGTAGGGTGTGGTCTAAGATAATTTAACCAATGATGAATATTTTGCTTACTGTTTAGTTAATTAGAAAATACAATTAGATAGGTTAATCAATTTCTTATCATAATATTTTCTCCTATCAAAATATAGTCTATTACACAAAATTTAGAAAATTCAGATAAGAAAAAAGGAGAACATAAAAAATCATGCAAAATAATCTTTGCCAGACTTTTGACATCATTTTCTAGTCTATGTGATTTTTAAAAAACAAACTGATTGTTGATCCTATTTTTATGACCTGCTTTTCATATAATGAGATTTTTTATAACAGCATTTCCAATGTTAATTACATTCTAGAACATGAGTTTTAATGACTTCTGTGTATTTCATTGTGTGATGTGCCATAATTTATTTAGCTAATCCTGTAGTCTTGGACATCTAAGGACAACATATTTCCAAAGCACTTTGTTTAATTGGAATTTTCCTATATCTTGATTATGATGAATTTGGCTTGCTTTTTTAAAGTCCTTTGTAGGAGTCTCACATAGGCTGCCTGTGAAGGATGTGATCCTTGGTCTTGTCCTAGGTGAATCCAGTCTCAAAGGCTGGTCCTGAACTGCCTGTCTTGTTTCCCTCTGGCGTATAGGATTGGCCACCATTGGCTAGTCTGTGTTTTCTAAAGTCACTAGAAACAGTGGTCTTTCTGGCCAAGACAGTTTTTTTTTATTTTTTAATGGGAAGATAAGATCATCACTTTTGGAAAACTAAGCAGAAGTGTAATATGGTAAGAAATTCTAATCTGTCCTGAGCGTCATGACAGGAACTTTGTCTCAAATCTTATAAAATTATGATTTTAGAAAATTTCCCCTTTCCTTAATTTTATAGCCTTCTTTATTAAAGAATATATTGTGTAAATTCTGACTATCTTTAGAACATGTATATTTGATTTGTGATGTGGGAGACCTTATTTATTTTTCTGTAGTTATTTATAGTTCAAAATTAGCCACGTTATGGTCTACCTCTAGTTTCCTTTGAAGTGAACAATCTTTCCTTCTCTGATAGTGAATATAAGGATTGTGAACAAATGTTAGGCTCATCATGTACTATATGAGTAAATGAATTATTTAAAAAAATTCCTAAGCACATTAGATACTTTTTCACATATAAAACAATAATATAAAGCTCATCAATAATCCTTTTCTGTCTCTTACATTGACTCCTAAGGCTAATTGGATGACAGAATTGGCTTTCTGTGAGTTACTATATGTAAGAAAAATGATAAAGGTGAAATTTGTTTTTAAATATTACGTAACAAAGTCCTTGTGAATTACAAGTCAGTGAGGTTCTGTTTTCTAGCCATATGCCACCCTCTGTATTTTCCAGTCCTCTTTCCTAAGATTTTTCCTGTGAAGGGCAGTGCTCAAGGGCAAATACTAGAAACTGTACCTTTAACAGGAAACCCTGCATCAAGAGGAGTGGTGGCTGAGGCGCCCAGGGAGTCAGGAGCCAGGATATCGCGGCCTTTCACAGGGAATGGCTGGCCATCACTGTCTGAATAGAGTTATGTGACTTCATCCATGTTTTCAAAGGATGACTGGTTACCACGTCATGGATGAATAGAGGAAAGGAAGATGTCATAGGTGGGCCAGGCATGATCATGGTTTCCAAACCTTTTGTTCTCTTGTATTTGGCAACTCGGTGCAATTCCCCCCCCCCCCCAAATAGGAAGCAAGAGTTTTCCATAGTATTTGCTTTTAAATGTACAACACACTTTCATATTTTCTGCTCTATATAGTTCTTTCTGTCCCATTTACAAAATGTTGGTTGTGAACCTTTAACTCCATCTCATAACCCTGCTATGTAAAAACTTTCAGTTTGAGAAACCCTGACTGATGCAATGAAAGTAATATTCTGAAAATTATTTAGGTTCTTTTCTCTTTTGTCTTTTTTAGCTACATGACCTTTGCCTCTGAGGCATCCATCTGTCTTGGGGACAACTGAGATTACTTTAGAAGAAAAACAAAGAAAAACATTCTGGCAATATTTGGATTCTAACATTCCAGAGTAGGAATTTATAGCAAGAGAGTCAACATTTGTATGAGGGCATCATTTTGAGTTTGAATGTCTGTGTTTGCTTATCTACCTTTAAGAGAGAATCAGATAGCAGAGGAGGGAGCCAGAAGCCCATGTCTTTCCAGAATAGACTTGCCTGCAAGGCTCACTCTAAAAGGTACTTTGTATTCGGAAGTCTAAAGCAGACAGACGGCTGAATGAGACTAAACACCCATGGTAGCCCTAGGGCTGAGATGAGGCCATAAAACTAGAGACCATCACAGAGAACATTAGACTACTTTGGTTTGCTGGCTGCAATTCCAGAATGGAGTGGTAGGACCCCAAGCAGCCGAGAAGACAAAAGACACTTTTCTAGAGAACCCATAAGTGCTAGCCACCATATGCACAAGGGTCCACTGCCCTCAAGTTCACCAGAATGTGTAAGTGTCTCATCCACAGCCTGGTTGTGCCAGGGCAGTGGGGTGGGTTGCAGACAGGCCCAAAAAAATGCCCAGAGACAGCATGCGAGACATGATTTTTGGCAGGGAAAGCTTTCAAGAGATTAATGATTGCTCCAACAAGGTTTAGCTTGCTTCTTCTGCTTGACTGACCGGCATCTCAAGGAGCAAGTGCCCAAGGCATACATGCAAGAAGGTAGCTTTTCTAGGGATAGCACTAATTTGCCCTAGTTCCCACTGTGCACAAGAGAGAGCCAGTGTCCTGCAAATATATCCCTGGCCTTTCTGAGCAAGTCCCAGACTTGCTCAGACTTGCCCTCATTGTTCCCTTAACTTGGCCAGGATTGGGGGAACAAAGAGCATTCAGAGACATGATATTTTACTCTTCCCCTCTGCTTTAGGGACAATACACTGTGATGCCACCTTCTTCATTCACCCAGATGTTCTTAGAAAATGGAGCCGTGAGAAGAGAGGAAGGGCTGTCTGACAGAACTTATAATAAGAGGGTTGAATAAACAATCATCACATTTATCTGGGCACCTAATTAAACATTTAGCTATTTTTTCCTTAACAGTAGTAGATGTGGGCCTGTGAACAACAACAAAATAAAAATGCTTCATTTCCTTCCCATTCCAAATTGTTGTAAGTTAAATTTGTGATCCTATTATAAAGACTTGCAATTTGTGTAATTAACTGTCCAACTACCTAAAACATAAAAAAAAAGGAGTCCCTTTACTTCTTGGGTGGTTTCAGTCCCAGAATATTAGTACGGTCACTAACTCTTATGCCATTTCCCTGTATCAGTTATTTGTTGAAAATATCATCTGAGCTGATATTCAGTAGTAGAGGTAAGCAATGCACAGCAGCCATGGTGACCAACATTTAAAGTCTTTTCTTCCTCTTTTTTTGCTGAGGACTGAGCCCAAGGCCTCATGCAATCATGCATTAAGTGTACACCTAGCTGAACCAACATTTAAATTCTGGCAAACACACATTTTGGAGGAAGTAAGTTTATTGTGGAAGCGACGTATGACTTCATTATCAAACTAGTTTAGAAATAAGAATGGCAATGAATAACTTTTGAGGAAATACTGCAAAAAGTGTGGGCAAAACTGTACTGTCAGGTACTTATTTTATGCTATGAAAATTAAAAAATGGAACAACTTTCAGAAGGGAATCAGGGAAAATACAGGATTTAAAATATGCCACTACAGCATATGTGCTCTGTAGTAAAAATTTAAAAAATCTGACAGGGACTAGCTTTAGTTCTTTAAGCACCTCCAGGCACTTGGGAAGTGTTCCTTTGCAAAGGGCATCAAAAGTTGATTTGTTTGATAAAAAGTGAAATTTAGGTAGGGGGAATAATGAGGTCAGACAGTGTGTGCTAATTAGAAGTTGAACGAACAAGGCGATGGAGATGAATTTTTATTAATTTTCATGGGAGATAGTGGTCCTAGAAAAAAGCATTGTACTGAAGCTGTTTTCATTCCATTTCTAGGAGTTTTCATTTCAAAAACTCCTGATAAGCAGAAGTTGTCTGCAAATTTAAACAGATTTAAACAGATGGTGAAGGCTGAGGCAGATGGATGTCATCTGCTCATTTGTCACTTGTTGGGGAGATGGGTCCTCAGCAATCATGTGTTAAAGCAGCAAAGCTTTTGGAGTCAGTCCCAAAAGAGCCAGGCAACCTACATGGGAACCAGTGGCCTCCTGAGTTCACGGACCTACCCGTGTCTTCAGACCTCTTGAAATCAAACTCATTAATGAGCAGAGAGAGGAGGAGGGGAGAGGGGGTTGGTGACTCGGAACTGCTGGAAAAGCAACTCAAATGATACTTTCTGACTCTTAGCTTCAAATGAGAAAATATTTATGGTAGATCATTTGTTAACCCCACCAGTGCATATGTTAAAGAGATTTAATCCTGCCAATAGTGGCTTTTTAAAATTCCTTAGCTTGAAGCCCTTTTCGTGTCGTATTGAAATAACATAGGTCTTTACGATTATGCCATTTTGGAAATTCCCAGAGTAACAGAAGGCAAGACGGCAGATGGAAAAATGTAAAGAAAAAAAAATCCAATTGTGATACTGTCATTATAGCAGTACTTAACTTGCATTTATCTATCAAAACTTTCATATCTCAGACACTAGAGGTGACTGAAATTCAAGACAGAATCCACTATGGAATTTGCACATACCAAAATGATCTCTGGGAGTCTGTTTTTAAATGACTTCATTCTAAAGCGCTGATTTCTCTTGTTCCTATGAAAGTACTCGATGGGTATATTCTTACCGTATGTTGGTGTCAGAAGCCTTCCAAGGACTACTTAACATCTGCTTTGAAATAACTGCAGATTGGGTGTGGCCAGTTCAGTCAGCTGCATACTTTCCCCGTCAGTCCTGGTAGATCTAAAAGACAGCTGTGGTTTAGCTCCCACAGAATTTAATTGTACCTATACCCTGCAATTCACATGTTTATTGTACAGTGTCTGACAGCTGCTAATTGCTTCAGGTGTGTCCACCGGCCTTTACAAAAATGGTCTTTTTAGCACCTTGAAGGCAGAGGCCAAATCTTACATACTTTTTTTGTGCCTTGTGGCTCCTAGTGAAGTACTTTGATCTTCAAGATTCCCCTGGGGGCAAATGGCATATGTGTTATTATTACTATTAATAATCCACCATTATTAATGTGGATGATAATAATTAATATTATTCCTAATCTAACATATATATATATATATAAATCCACAGTAATAATTGCTCTTTTTAATTCAAAGAACACCTATATAAATGCAGTTTTTTAAAAGTATGCTTAAAATGATTTGTCTTGTTAAAAAAAAAAAAGAACTTTACTAAGCCTATTATTCTCTTCCTCTGCAAGAAATATTTCACACTTTCCCTGGCCAGATGTTTAGGAGCTTCTATTACAGGGTAGGTTTATCCATTATCCATTAGAATTACTTTAGCTGCAAATAACATACACATCCTACTAGTCACATGGCAAAATGTAGGTTATAATAATAAAGAATAAGGGTCAGGAAAGTCTCTTAGGTTGGTCAACCAACTACCAGGGCAGGGTGTCTGATTTAGTAATCAAAGTTATTCCTGTTAAAGAGAGCTGATTATCAGGGCATGTGCCTCCTCACATTGACTAAAATTTACTACCCTAGAGTTTCTTTCTATTGAAAACTGTGAATTGGTTCTATTCTCTTCTCACCAGAAAATTCTTCAAATATCTTAGTAACCACATTGACGTACATTTATGTAACATAAAATGACTTCAGTAGATTTGAGAAATTATCCACCACGATGCAGATTTAGAATGTTTCCATCACCCAGTAAGTTCCCCTTGTGTCTGTTTGCAGTCAGTCCTCAATTCCACCTCTCCTACCTCCAGTTCCAGGCAACCACTAATCTTCCTGGATCTAAGATTTTTTTTTTCTGGAATTTTCAAATAAACAGAATCACAGCACATGCCATCCTCTGTGTCTGGCTTGTTCTACTCGTAAAATGTTTTTGAGATTTGTGGAAGTTGCAGCAAGTATCAGGGACTCATTCTTTTTTTCTGGACTGTGTGGGTACCACACTTTGTTTATCCATTTCCCAAGTGAAGGACATTTAGATTGTTTTCAATTTTTATCCAGTATGGATAAAGCTGCTTTGATAATTCATGTACACATCTGTGTGGACATACATCTAATTTCTCTTGGGTAGATGTTGTGTAGTGAGTCTAGATTTGACCTTTCAAGAAAGTTTCCAGCTGTTTTGCAAAGTGTTAATATCATTTTACATTCCCAGTAGCAATGTATAAATTTTCCAGTTTCTCTTCATACTCACCAAGGTCTGGTAGTATTTGTCTTTTCTTGTAATAGTCATTCTTCTTTTTTCTTTTTTTGGTACTGGAGATTTAACCAAGAGTGCTTTACAATGAGCCACATCCCCAGCCCTTATTTTGTTTTTTGAGAAGGGTCTCAATTTGTTGCTTAGGGCCTCACTAAGTTGCTGAAGCTATCTTGAACTTGTACTCCTCCTGTCTCAGCCTCCTGGGATTACAGGCAAGTGCTACCATGCCCGGAATGTAATGTCCATCCTTGAGTGTGTGGGGGTGTACTGATAGCTCAATGTTTGTTTTGAAAAAAAAAAATAATTAATAGATTTCATTACTTAGTAGAATTTTAGATTTATAGAATTGACCAGATGGCACATGGTACCTTTCCTTCAGCCTTCCTTACCACTGATATCTTGCATTAGTGAGGTATATTTGTTGTAATTAATGAAGAAATATTGATCCATTATTATCAACTACAGTCCATACATTCCATACATTACATTGAGGTTCATTTTTTTATGTTGTGCGGTTCTATAGATGTTTGCAAATGTGTACATCTGCCATTACATTTTTGTAGCAAATAGGTTCACCACCCCAAATATCCCATGCTTTAACTTTTCTTCCTGTTCTCTCTCCACCCAAACTCCTGACAAACACTGATCTTTTTTCACCCACTCAATGTTGTGCCTTCTCTAAAATGATGAAGTTAAATAGTATGTAGCCTTTTCATACTGGCTTCTTTCACTTAACACCTTGCATTCGAGTTTCCTCCATGTCTTTTTGTGACTTGGTAGCTCATTTCTTTTTATCTCACAATAGTATTCCATTATATGAATATATTGGGCCATGGCTTATGCATTTACCATTGAAGGATATCTTGGTTGATAATGGTTCTTGCCAATCATGAATAAAGCTGCTATAAATATGTAGAGCATACAAGTTTTTATGTGGATATAAGTTTTCAGCTCATTTGAGTAACTACCTATGAACAAAACTGCTGGTAGAAGTTTGCTGAGCTTTGTGAGTAGCTGCCAAACTGCCTTCCAGGTGGATGTACCATTTTGCATTCCCACCAGCGCCTGCTTTGTCAGGTTTTCTCTTCCTCCCCCCTCCCCCGCACCCTCCCCTCTGTCTCTCTCCTTCTCTTGTTTTCTCCTTCTTTCTTTCTTCTCTCTCTCTCTCTTTTCATTTTACCCATTCTAGTAGGTAACGAGGGGCATCTTACTGATGTCTTAGTGTTTTAACTTGCAATTCCCTGTGCCATATAATGACCAGCATCTTTTCATATGCTTCTGTGTCATCTGAAGATCCTCTTGGGTGAGGTATCTGTTCAGATCTTTTTTTCTCATTTTTTTTGAAATGTTTTCTAATTGTTGAATTTTAAGTGTTCTTTGTATATTTTAGATACAAGGCATCGATCAGATACGTGCTTTGCAAATATTTTCTCCCAGTCTGTGTCTTGCTTCTTTATTATCTTTGTTTTCTAATTTTCATAAAGATTATTTTCATTTTATTTTATGGATTTTGTTTGGTGTTGTCTCTAAAAATCCATGACCAAATTTAAGGTCATCTGAAAGTTATATAGTTTTACATTTTGGTCCAAATTCATTTTGTGTAATTTCTGTGAAACACATAAAACTATCTAGGAGTGTGTGTGGTGGGAGGCGTGTTTTGCCCATACTAATGTCCAACTATCCCAGCACCATGTGCTAGGAAGACTCTCCTTCCTGTTAAATTGCTTTTGCTCTTTTGTCAAAGATGAGTTGGCCATATTGGTGGACTCTTTGTTCTGTTCCATTGATCAATTTTTCTATTCTTTTTCCACTACCACGATCCCAGTCTCCATTATGGTACCGTTTTAGTGAACCCTTAAAATTGAGTAGTGGAAGTCCTCCAACTTTGCTCTACTTTAGAGATTCTATTCTGGATCTTTTGCCTTTTCACATAAACTTTAGAATAAGTTTGAAGATATCCACAGAATCCCTTGCTGAGATTTTTGACTGGGTCTTCATTGAATCTATAGATTAAGTAGGGGAAAAATTGACATTATAGCAATACCAATTTTTCCTGCTTATGAACATAGACTATCTCTCCATTCATTTAAGTGCTCTTTAGTTTTTCTCCCTTTTTGGGGGGTAGTTTTCCTCATGCAGATCTTCTTCACATTTTGTTAGACTCATGACAGAGTATTTCTTTTTTTGGTGTTATGTAAACAGAATTCAGTTTTAAATTTCAATTCCAATTATTTATAGCTGATATATAGGAAAGCAGTTGAACTTTGTATATTAACCTTGCACCCTGTGATCTTGCTATAATTGCTTATTATTCCAGGAAGTTTTGTCAATCCTTTAGGATTTTATATATAAGCAATCAAGTCACCTAGGAACAAAGGCCGTTTATTTCTTCCTTTTCCATCTATATATCTAGTATTTCTATTTCTTGTCTTTTGAATTATCTAGGGAATTTCCACATATTATTGACTAGTAATGGTGAGAGGGGACATCCTTGTCTTTTTCTGGAGTTTAGGGGAAAATCATCCAGTTTCTAACCATTAAGTATAGTATTTGTTGTATGTTTTTGTAGATGTTCTTTGCCACGTCTGTGGCTGGTTTTGGTATTAGGATAATGCTGTTCTGATGGAATAAGTTAGAAGTATTTCCCCCTATTTCTATCTTCTGGAAGAGATTGTAGAGCACTGGTACAACACCTTATTTAATATCTGGTAGAATTCACTCCTGAGGCTGCCTAGGCCTAATGCTTTCTGTTGAAGAAGGTTATTAATTACTCATTCAATTTCTTTAATTGTCCTGTTTAGATTATCTACCTCTTCTAATGTGAGTTTTGGCAGACTATGCCATTCAAGGAATTGGTCATCTTCATCTCAGTTATCAAATTTGGGGGCACAGAATGGTCCATAATTTCTTTATTATCTTTTTAATGTCCATGGAATCAGTAGTGATGTACTCTCTTCATTTCTTGTATACATAATTTTGTATGCATAACTTGTTTCTTTTTTCTTTTCTCAGGGTTGGCCTTACTATAGGCTAATCAGTTTTATTTTCAAATTAACTGCTCTTTTATTGTAACTGGGGATTGAACTCAGGGGCACTTAACCACTGAACCACATCCCCAGCCCTCTTATATTTTATTTGGAGTCAAGGTCTCGCTGAGTTGCTTAGGGCCTCGCTAGTTGCTGAAGCTGACTTCGAACTCAGGATCCTCCTGTCTCTGCCTCCTGAGCTGGAATTACAGGCATGCATCACAGCACCTGGCTCAAAGTAACTGCTCTTGGTTTTATTGTTTCTTATTTTTCCTTCTTTTATTTCTTCTTCGTCGTCGTCATCTTCTTCTTCTTTTTTTTTTTTTTTGGTCTATTGATTTTCTATTTCAGTTTCATTGAAATTCTAGCTTTTTTTTTTTAGCTGAAGTTACTTTTCTTTCTCTAGTTTCTTAGAAGCTTAGATTATTGATTGTAAAGATTCTTCTTCTTTTCTATTTTATATATTTGAAACTCTTAATTTTCCTTCCAAGTACTGATTTTACTTCATCTCATAAATTCTGATAAGTGTATCTTCATTTTGATTCACTTTAAAATAATTTAAAATTTCTCTTGAGATGTCTTCTTTGACCCTTTTGTTAGGTGAAAGTGTGTTGTTTAATCTTCACATATTTCCAGGCTATCTTTCATTTTCTGATTTTATTCATTAATTCTTTCATTCATTTTTGTGGTGGGGGACTGAACCCAGAGCCTCTCTTACATTTATGTACTCTCCCACTGAGCCACATCCCCAGCCCTCATTTACTGATTTTGAGTTTAGTTTCATTGTGCTCTGAGGGCATACTTCATATGGTTCCTATTCTTTTCAATTTATTCAGGTGTATTTTGTGGCCTAAAATGTGGACATCTTGTTGTATGTTCTGGGTTAACTTGAGAATATGTGTTCTGCTATTAGATGAAGTATTCTATAAATTCAATTTGACAATGCTGCTGTTCAACTATTGCCTAATTTCTACCAGCTGAATTGCTTAATTATCAAGACAGGTGTGATAAAGTCTTCAATTATATGAGTGGGTTTGCCTGTTTTCCCTGTAGTTTTAATCAATTTTTGCCTCTATTTTGACAGTGTTAGGCACATGTAAAGAATTTCCAATTCTTGGAGAATTGACCCTTCTATCCCCTTTTTATCTTCGTAATTAAAATTAATATGGCTACTATGGCATCTTTTGATTTGTATTAACATGGTAAACCTTTCTCCACTTTTCATATGTCTGTGTCTTCATATTTAAGATGAGTTTCTTATAGATAACATATTATTGGGCTTTGTTTTTTTTTTTTATCCACACTACCAGTCTATTATTTTAGTTGTTTTTTAGACCATAAACAATTAAAATAATTAGCAGTATATATTATCTTTTACTTTTTCTATGTTTCTTCATTTTAATCTTCCCTTTTCCTGCTTTTGCTAGTTTTAATTGAGAAATTTATGTGATTACATTTTCTTTTCTTTCTTAGCATATCAGTTATACATCTTAACAGTATTTTAGTGTTTTCCCTGGAGCTTGAAATATATATTTACAATGATGTAAGTCCACTTTCACATGATCCTGTATCATTATGCAGTTAATTATAGACACTCAATTCTTCCTCACGTCCTTTATACCATTGCTGTGATTCATTTAATTTATCCCTAAGCTTTAGGGATAATATAAATATATTTACAAATATATACAAATACATTGTTGTTATTATTATTTGAATAGCTGTTAGGTCAATTAAGAATAAGAAAAATAATGGATGTTATTTTATCTTCATTTATTCCTTTTCTAATGCTCTATGTAGATTTGAGTTTCTGATCGATATATTTTTCTTTCTCTTCGAAGACTATTGTTTTTAGCATGTTTTGCAGATCTGTTGGTAACAAGTCTCTCTTTATTTCTATTTCAACTTTGAAGGATAATTTTACTGGGTAGGAATTCTAGGTTGCTGGGTTTTTTTCCTTAAAAACCTTAAATATTTCATTCCATTCTTTTCTTGACTTCTGAAAACAAATCTGATGTGATTCTTATCCTTGTGACTCCCCCCACTCCTGGCTTCTTTTTAACATTTTCTGTTTGTCTTTAATTCTGTACATTTTGAATGTGATATGTGTAGGTGTAAAAATTTTTTGGTATTTAACCCTGTTGGCCCTCTCTGAGATTTCTGGATCTGTTACTTGAATGCTGTCTTTTCTTTTGGAAAATTCTCAACCATTGTTATTTTAAATATTTCTTTTATCCTTTTATTCCCTCTTCCTCTGGAATTCTCATTATGCATTTGCTGCACCTTTTGTGATTGTCCCACAGATACTGCACATTTTGTTCTTTATGTTCTCGTTCCTTTCAGTTTGGGAATTTCCCATGGATGTATCTCCAATCTCTTGGATTCTTTTGTTTTTTTTTTTTGGCAGAACTGGGAATTGAACTCGGCCCCTTGTGCATGCTAGGCAAGTGCTTTACCACCAAGCTGCTTTCCTCACTTTTTAAAATAATTTTTCTTAGCCAGCTCAGTTTACTGATGTGCAATCAACGGCATTCTTCATTTCTTTTGTATTATTGTTTATTTTAGCATTTCCTTTTGATTCTTTCTCAGTATTCTCAACTCTGTTTAGAGTACCCATGTGGCCTTGTGTGTTGTCCACTTCTTCCACTGGGGGCTTCAGGGTGGTAACAGTAGTTATTCTAAATTCAGATCTGATAATTCCAGTATCTGTGTCATACTTGAGTGTGATTCTGATACTTTGTTTTGCACTTCTGGTTGTTTTTTCTAGTCTTTCAACATGCCTTGCAATTTTTGGTTCAAAGCCATACATTACGTATTAATTAACAGGACCAGGCCGTAAGTGGGTTATCGGGGTGAGGTGTTATGTTTATCTAGTAGACATGAGGCTCTATTTGGTGCTTATTATAGCTGCGGGCGTTACAGGTTTCAATTTTCCTGGTGTTCTTGTTTTTGTCTACTCTGTTGTCTTTGGGTTTCTCTAAAGAGGAGTCTCTAAAGACTGCTCCTTCAGTGGAGCCTGTGTCATGCAGCTCTCAGTTGTAACCCACTGTCATTAAACTGGAGTCCTTCTGAGGTGGTGGTTAAGTATTGTGAAGCAGGAACATTCTATAATCTGATGGTTAAATTTTGAAATTTTTGTTAAGTGGGTCTGAGTACCTTTAAAAGAACTTCTTGTCTTCCGCACCCCCGCCCCCCCATCTCCTGATGTGAGACAGGGTAAAGAAGACTTGCTAGAGTTTGGGTCTGAAATGTCCCCTAAAGGCCCATGTATTAAAGACTTGATTTCTAGCTGGGGAAATTGGGAGGTGGTGGAACTTTATGAGGTAGTAATGGAAAGTTGAGTCACTGGGAATATGCCCTGGAAGGGGATATTGAGACCCTAACCTCTCCTCTTCCTCTCTTCTGCTTCCAGTCTGCTCTGAGGTGAACATCTTGCTCCACTATTGCTCCCTGACACACTGTACTACCTCACTACACAAGCCCAAAGCAACGAAGACAACTGCCTCATGGACTGAAACCTCTAACACTATGAGCTAAAACAAACCTTTCCTCTTTCTTACACTGATGATCTCTGGTATTTGTTATAGTAATATAAAATTGATAAACACAGAGCTCCTGCTATGTAATTTCCATTCTCCTGGATCAAATGAGGGTCTGATAAAATAATTTCTCTTGAGGAGAATGTCTTTGTTATAGAAAATAAATCTCTGGTTACATTTCATAATGGTTACTTTTTCTCTAGGTATATTTCCACATGATTATTTTTCTCCTCTTCCTGCTAGAAGCAAGAGATTTTTCTCACATCTTTACCATGAGAACTGGGTGGGCCCCTTGAGGTAAAACTTGTGAAAAGTATGGGAGTCTAACACCAGATCTCCACAAATTTTTACTTCTGAAACTTGTCCTTGTTCAGGCTCCAACAATTAGTCAGTTATTATCTGTGTGTTCTTCCTAGTTACCATTTCCAGTGGCTTTTTTTCTCAATCAGTTGTGATTCTCTGTATTCACCGCTCCCTCCAGTTTGGGGCATAGTGCTTTTCCCTATTTGCTCAATTCTCTGACTCTAAGAAGAGCTGTTGATTTTCAGTGTGTCTAATTTTTCTTTTGTGAGAATGGGAGTGATGACTTCTGAACCTTTTACATATTGAAGCAGAAAGCTGTCCTCTTGTTTTTAAAAATAAGTTTCTTATTTTCAGTCTGTGAAATCTGTCCTCCTGTCATGATCCTCAATATTTTCTGTGCACTGATTTTTTTTCAATTCATCTTTCTTTTTAAGCCTAATGGGTCTGTGGATGTTAGCAATCAGCTAGTGTTCAGTAAGAAATTTTGAATAAATGCTAGGTTTCCTCCTCTGCCAGTTGATCCATGCGTGGGCTCAGAACACATTGAAAGTCTATATTATTTTCAAGTCTGCCTTGGGTCTATAAGGCCTTGTTTGGTCTGAACATAGTTAGCCAGTGTGTGAACATAGTTAGCCTGGCTTTTAAGAAAAGCTAATGAAGGGATCTTTCTGTTTAATTTCTTCCCCTTCTTGTGGTCTGCTGCTCTCCTCAATTGGGATCATAACCACAGACTAGGAGAGGTGCAGGCATTCCCACTTGACTGCATTGAGTGGATTTTCTACATTCCTTTTCAAATTCAGTTACCTCTGGAACCATTGGACCCTACCTGCTGTCAGAAATCTGCTGGTTTTCTGGGCTACTAAGACCTGGTAACACTGCAGCATTGATGAAGCTATGGTGTGGAAGGGAACAGTAACCACACTGGGTAAGAATGTCACACATTTCCAGTATAAAGTGCTTAGAACTCAAGAAGTGATAGTTGGCTACAGGACTGTTTAAATTTTGTATCCATAAGCATAGAGCCTGGGGCTTAAGAATTTGCAGGAGCCCAATGTTGTAATCCTAAAAGGAAATTACTGAATACAAATATAAAACTCTAAAAACTGATAGTAATAAAAGTTTAATTAAAATCTTACAAAGTGAAACATGTTTATAAATCACTTGCTACTCAATTCAACTCATAATTTTATGCATATCTCCTTTAATGTGGGATATAGGGTAGTTGGTCTAATGTAAATACAGTACAGTTTTATTTTTTTTAAAGGGGCTTGGAGACCATTGAGGACTTAGAGTAGTCATGTTGGTGGATCAGTGTTTTCCCTCTAGGTCACCAGAAGTCTTGAAGCCACGCCACTGCCTCCTCCTCGAAGACAATGTTGGCCCCATTGGGTTCAAACCACACCTGTCCTAGAACAGCCTGGGCTATGACCAAGTCTGAGGGTAAGAGATGGTTCTTAGTCCCAAGGTGAAAGCCACTGCAAAAAACAATATTCCATAGAGGCAATGGCTGGCTTGAAAAAAGAGGAGAAACACATGCTAAATTTTTTGATCTATCAAATGAAAGGCACATTCTCAAATGAATAAATGTAATACACAGGGGTTTAATTACTGAACTTGGGGAGGGAAAGTAAAACACACAAATAAGATGTTTATTCTGTGTGGAGGTATATAATATATGCAGGACATAATCATGAAGATTTTAAGTAGACAATGTTTAAGGTTATGTTGGCCATTCCCAGGAGCCAGGCTGGGGTCATTATCACTTTGAATTTCAGGGTCCTCCATCTTGTCTAATTGGGAACATGGGTTAGAGTTTTTTTTTTTTTTTTGAGAGAGAGAGAGAATTTTTTAATATTTATTTTTCAGTTTTCGGTGGACACAACATTTTTATTTTTATTTTTATGTGGTGCTGAGGATCGAACCCAGCGCCGCGCGCATGCCAGGCAAGCACACTACCGCTTGAGCCACATCCCCAGCCCTCTGGCTATTTTTAAAGTCAAAAACTCTCCCTGGAAATCTTGGGTATCATTTAAAGTTTTGGGGGGATACGTGCATTGTCTTCTGCCTTCTTTGTCAAAAAGGGGTTTTTCTAGCCTCTAGAAGCCCAAATGGAGGAAAAAACAAATCTTCTTTTACTTTCTTCTGAAAAATTCACCTGCCCAAATTCTTAAAGACACTGAGCCGATGATAGAGATATAAGGGGCCTGACAACTGCAACCCAGTGTCTCAGGCTGACTGTGAAAGAGTTGCTACTGTGAAAACAATCTTGCAGAGTTGCATGGGACTTCTGAAAGTTACTAGGTACCTCATCATCCACTGTCACCCATGCAATCCTGGCAGCTCCAGGATATTGTTAAGGTAGGTATAGTTCCCTATCCACAGATAAAGAAGCAGATTCAAAGGGGGTCATGTGATTAGGTCAAGGTCATAGAGCTGGTGGGTGGTGAAGGCAGGACTCAAATTCAAATTTGGTCCCACCTCCCAGCAATTCCTTGCAAATAATTACGAACAGGTTCTTATCCCACTTCTCATCCTTTGGAAATGTGAATAGCTGAATCTAAAACTATTAGGGGAATGCTTGATTGGCGTGTCTACCTTGTATGATGATATTAAGAGAAAGTCCAAGGCCTGCTTCAGGATGATGTTGTGCAAGATAAATTATTCTGGTGCAAGATAAAACACTGGGAATAAATTTAAAAATTAGCAAAGAGAAACATTGGGTAGGACATTATTTTTTATTTTTGTAGTACTGGGGATTAACTCTAGGGTTAGTTAGGCAAGTGCCCGACCAGTGAGCTACCTACATCTTCAGCCCTTTAGGACATTTTGAAGCAACCTTATAAATGGATCCTGAAGCCAGGTATGGTGGCATACGCCTGTAATCCCAGCAGTTTAGGAGGCTGAGGCAGGGGGATTGTGAGTTCAAAGCCAGCCTCAGCAAAACAAAGTGCTAAGCAACTCAGTGAGATCCTGTCTCTAAATAAAATGCAAAATAGGGCTGGGGATATGGCTCAGTGGTCGAGTGCCCCCTAAGTTCAATACCCAGTACCCTCTACCCCCCAAAAAAAATGGATCATGGAGGGGTAGGGCTCTAGGATGCACTGGAGTAAAGAAAGAAGCGAGGGTGTCAAATTTACACACATTACTTGGTGACATAGAAACTGAAAAATTTAACGCTTTATGTGTCCGTAGTGGTCCCAATTTCTTCAGCATCAAAAGAGTCACATCAAATATTTCTTTTGAGAACAAAATGGAGTTCAGAGTGAGATTCCCAAAGTACAATGCATGAAGTCTTAGTTGACTGCTGAGAAAGGACCACTAAGAGGACTCAGAGCTTTTGAGCTTACAAAGCAAAAGGGAACCACAGTTTGATTTGAGGGCCAGCAAACCTTTTCTTTAAGGGCCGGATAGTAGATAATAAGGTTTTATGGGCCTCATATGTCTCTGTTGACTTTTCTTTTCTGTCTGTTAGTTTTGGTGTGGTTTGTTTTTCACAGCCCTTGAAAATTCTTAGCTTATAGATTCTACATAAACAAGCTATGGGCCAGATTTCACTGTGGTTTACTGACCTCTGTTGGATAGATGCTCTCTGTCAGTAATGTAAAAAGAAATTTCTAGTGGGGAGATACAAGAGTCATGATGCTGAAATCATAGAGAAATGTGTTTAGTGAATCTCCATCAAGTGGACACAGCACAGCAGCAGTCACATATTTTAATGGTCATCCAAAGAAGGGCTGATGTCCTCTCTTAAGGGTTGATGAATCAGACAAGGATGTTGCTGATTCCAAAAATGTATCAGCTCCACTTGAGGTAAGAGGCAAGTCATTCTCGTTCTCTGAGCCTCCGGTTTCTCCTCTTTCTCTAAGATGGGGATAATAATAAGTGTCCTGCTCACCTTTCAGGGTAATTGCAAGGATCAAATAAAATTCTATATGTGAAATTGCCTTGTCAATGATTCTAACAACTGTTAAACTGTTAGTTACTATTTATCATCTCAGGCATAGTCAGCTGCGAGGGAGCTGGTTCACGTCAGTAAGTCCCTATTCTAGAGATTCCAAGTTAGTGAGAGGAGAGGTGAAAGAGAGGAGGAGCTCTTCAACTCAACATGTGCATGCATGAGCCCGATCTCTGGGAGCCCATGGTAGGTGAGGTTGAAATGGTGCCAAAGTAATGAGACTAAATATGTTACAATAGGCCCTAAAGTGACAACTTGGCTCCCTGAGGTTTGTTTGTATGTGCTAACGCCTTCCTTTAATTGAGTGTGTTATTTGCTAGATGTTATCCTAGGTCCTTTACACACATTATCTCGTTACATCTTCACAACTATCCCAGGAAGTAGGCCTCAGTATGTCCGGTAGTGTCTTCCCTCCATGATAACCAGGGAAATGTCACATGGCTAATCAGGGGAACAGCTGGGATGCTGCAGAGGTCAGAAGCAGGTGACCTTGTGGGGGCTTCCTGGGTAAGGCAAGTTTAAAGCAGGTTTTTTTTTTTTAACACAATAAAAAGGCATTGATTTACTAATAAATGGAAAAAAATCAAGAAAAAGACACAGTTCTAGATGATTGCTGATCTCAATAAATAGCTTTTGATTAAAGAAGGACCAGAGGGAAGCTGATGCCTAAGTAGTATGTGTTGGGTCTGCCTTTAAAGAATTCTGCAAAGAAATGGTAGTCATGTTGAATGTGGCAGCAGCCTGAGGGTATGAGAGAACAAGATCACAACAAGAAATGCAAAGGTTTGGGCAGTAATAAGACAAAGGCCAATTAATCAACAGAAATCATGAGTATAAAAGTATCAGAAGGCAGAACAAGATAGAATGACCAAAGTACATGCAAACAGTCTGCAGGGAGGAGAGCTGTTAACCAGTCAGGCTTGGAGGTGGGTCACAGGAAGTGTGGAAGGAGAGGCAGAGTTGCTGGGAGAACCCAACTCTAGGGTACCCAGGCCCAGCAGGGGAGGAAGGCTGGCAATACAGAAGCCACATTCTCTCTTAGCTTTGAAAACCATTATAGTTCTTTCACTTGGGGAAAAAGCATTCTCAGTAAGCTTGGTCTAAACTTGCTGGGAATAGAAACTAGATGGATAGGTGTGTGAGAGAGACTTGGATCTCTTGAAAATTATTTTTGGGTTTCTTCATTGATTTCTTGGATCTAAGAGAAGTGCGTAGGCAACTGTGAGGGTTTGGGCTGGAGGATCTAGCACGAGAGGTGTTGGGCACATACTTCCAACTTCCCCAGATCCTTTTCACACCTGACTTTGCTTTCCTAATTCCTTCAGAAGCAGGAGTGAGGCAGGCAGCTTGCAGGGGCCAAGTTCATGGTTTTCCTTTGTGTCCTGTATTTAATTTCTTAGAAACTGTGGAAGGTTTGGATATGGGACCCTTAGTTCTGTCCATCTCTGCCCCAAAGTTATTTTAGGACCTACAGAGGGTCCCTGCCCTTGCCTGGCCTCAGGTTTTGCCTCATCTGACTGAGAACATTGCTGCTACCTTATGACTCTTCCACTTGTGAAATGGACTAGATTGCAGTGTCCTCAAAGCCAGGTGCTGCTTCTTAGGTGACAGAGTCATGAATTTTCAGAATACTAGGCATGGAGTCTGAATTTTTCGAATAGCTAAGGATTGCCTGTGTAAACCCTCAGTCCATTTTATGTAACTAAGCATAGAGATCTTTCTGACAATTTTTGCATTTCCTTTCGAACAAGTATACCAAATATCATTGACTCTTTTCACTTATAATCCTCTTCATTTTTGTTCTGTAAAATTCTCAGCTATATCTATTGAGTTACATAAAAATGCTTTCCCTTGCATTTAATGCCTCTTGATATTTCTCTTATTATCTGACACTAGCTCGGAAAAGTCCTTTCCTCACTTCCACATTGCTGGTTATTAGAAAGGATGTAACTCAGGAATAGCCAAAATAGAAGAAATACATGGGGAGGTGCGGGAGGTTCAGGGCACATCACCTTCTCAGAATGTGCCTGTGTTCACCAACCTACAAACTCTCTGAAACTCCTTATTCAAAACGTTTTATGACTCCATCTCCAGCCTCCTCTTCCTCCTCTGCACATGGAGGTGGGGATGAAAGTTCTTACCCTCTAGTCACACGTTTGAGTCACATCCTGAGTCTCATTAGGATAAATTCCAAGTGCAGTTGAAGGGACATAACAAGACACACTCCTCTCACTTGGAATTCCAAAGGTTTTTAAAGCTCTGTGCCAAGAATTAGACCCAAATTGAATACACTTTTTTAATGCACACAAGATGATTTTCAATAAATCGTATATCTTATTTCTGTGGTTTTGCTCTCTGGTGCATCATATGCGGCTTCTCGTCACTGTGTGTCTATCGTTGATATTCTCATATATATGTTTCTGATTTCAAATATGCCTTGAGCTAGGAAATCAGATTGGCTTCCTTGTTTGAGTAGTATATAAACTAAGAGTAAATAGGAGAGGAGGATGAGCCCTGTGGTTATTCTGTGAATAAAATAAGCTTTGCAGGACTTTTGAACATCTTGTTTAGCTATTTTTAGCTTGAGTTTTGGATACTCAGTTACATTATAAATAATCAAGAATGACTAAAAAGCAACCTCAAAATTGATGACATTTCTTAGCCTGGCATATGAATGCCAAATAGCCCTGTATTTCATTCCTTTTCCCAAAGGGAAATGTCCCCATAAGCTAAGGAAGTATAATCCTTTTCATCTTTTTTGCTTTCTCTGTTCTTTTTGTCAGACCTCACATGATTTTCAAGTTGTTCTCTGAATTCCCACCCTTAGCATCTCTCAGCTCCTGGGTTATGAAGAACTAAACATGCTACCCTGTGGTCACAGAGAGAGGAGTGTCTTTTATTTGTGACAGAACCTAGGAGTGGAAGTGCCAAATTCCATGGGGTTGACTCTTTTTGCCTTGTTAATTGCTAATCGAGTTAATCGTCTTTTGCTTCTGTAACCTCTGGGTCATTGTCAAGCCTAAGAACACTGCATATATCTCATTTCTAAACTCAGTTCTTTCCTGAATGACATGGGGGATTCTGTAAACAGGTTGAGTCATGAGAATCATTTATATTCATTAGCACTAATTATTATGTACATTCAGCCAGAGGCTGAAACACATCTTTTATAAATGGAAAGAATGCATAAATAAAAGTCTACTTCTGCAGATCGCGTTGAATGTGGTTTCTCTTTTTCTTTCCTTTATTTCTCTGTTATGATCCCATGCTACCACCACCAAAAATCAGAAAATTTGTTTGCTCTTTCCTGTTTGACTTATTTATTTCTGATAGGGTAAGGAAGGGTAGAACATGACCAGAAATCTCTCTGGTATCTTTCCTGTTAGTCTTTCTCCTCTTCTCTTGACCTCATTTTATATTCTACTAATACTAATACCATGTCATGAGAACTGTATTGGAAGACACCTGGTGAGTCCCATTCATTCGATCACAAGCTTCCATATTGGTGAGGGTGAGCCTATCCACTCCCTGCTAGAGGTGGTGTTTAAGCCACAGCTCTTAACATGCACCTGTGTGGCTGGGCCACCCGGCCATGAGGGTTTACAGCCCTGCCCTCCCCACAATGATTGGTGGTTGGGAATTTAGCCTCTTCTACTTTGCAAAGATGTGGTCAGCAAGGGAACAGCATGCCAGAAGGATGGGGGTCAACTCTCCAGCATGGCCCTTTTAAAAGGTTGCTGACCCCTGATCTAATCCAATGGCTTATTTACTGCTCCTGTCACCTTTACAAAGTGCTGTGAACTCAAAGGGTGTGTGCTTCTGCATCTCAGGGTAGCTGATCCTCAGCCTTGGAGTTGTTCTCTCATTCCTCCTTGTACTTTGTTTCAACTTCAATCTTTGAGAACAAAATTTGTCTTATAGCTTTCGAAGTGCAGATCTCGCAGTGGCTAACTGTAAAATGCTGTGAATCAGTTCCTAAAGTATATTCAGCTTTTCTTTCTTTCCTGAATATAAAAGTCATTATTTATCCATAGCATCAAATTTTTATTTAGGGGTTACCTATCAGTTTTTTTGTTCCAGTTTATCAAAATCTTAGGTTCCACTTCCCATCATGGTAGAATCAGTTATAGAATTATGTGTCTTAAATTGTGGAGCTTTTGTGGCATCTGCTTGCACATGGTTCTGGCACGTAAAATGAGACCCAAATGGAAAATAAGAATTTCTCTGCTAATTCCCCCTGAGTAATTAGTAAAAGATGCACCTGCATTTAAAATAATACAATCAATAGAACAGAAATAGCTCTAAGGGTCATTTAAAGCATAGGTGAGTTTTTAAAAAGTTATTAAAAAGTACTTAATAATGTCTTTTTAAGTTTATCTGTATTTATGAAGAGTGGTTTTTTTCAATTAACATGTGTTGGTTTAATTCATTGAGCCTATTCACAGAGGTTAGGAATGATTTATCCTCCTCTTTATTTCAATGCATATCTTTGCACATGCAAGCATTAGTTTAAGAAGTTTATGATTTGAAGATAGATAAGTCAACCTGGGCAGAGTGCCAAACACAGGCTATATGGGATGTTCTGGGAACCCATAGTGAAGGAGAGCCTGCATAAGGATGATGCACAGTAGAGGTGACCCCCAATTCCAGGCCATTTAAGGATGTAGCAGACTGTGGAGTTTGGAAGCAAGTCCTGACCATACAAGCATCTAGTTTTGGGCTTTACCATTCACAAGCCGTGAGACCTTGAGCTGGCGCATCAGTCTCTGTAGACCAAAGTTCTTCATTTATACCATGGAAATATCAAAGTCTGGTACTTGTAGAAAGGCAGTAAGACCCAGGGATAGAATGCCTGTTAGAATCAACAGAGTGTGCCATATTGGCTTGGCTTTCTCACCCAACCAATTTCTCTAGTTATTTTTTAGATGTTCGAAAGTGAAATATGAAACTAAAAGAGTATGAGTGACACTATTAATATTCAAATTTAAGTCTTTTAATAGGGTCAATCATATGGCCATAGCAGTGATGGGGTTTGTTAGACTCTCAGAGGATGAAATTCATTGTCAAGTATCTGTCCTACCATGGAAACAAAATCAAGTAAAAAAAAAAATCGAGAAAAAATATTTTCACTGCTTGTTCATTTCCTCGCTCTCAAAAATAAGTCATAGAGATCAGCTCCAGCTAACTCCAAGTTTATATTTGTTTAAATCCTATAGGCTGCACCTTGATTTTTACCAGATAATCAGAGAGGTTTGCAAAGCACACAGAAGAGCTGGTAAGGTGCATTCTACCTGTGGTTTTTTGTGGTTTCCAAGTTCTTGCTGCTCTTACTAGAAGCTCTGAACTTTGAGACCTTTATGGTTATTTTTTTCAGGACATTCAATTCTCCTTCCTTCAGCCAAATTCCAGCCAAAGTCTAGCAAATGTTCCCCAGAAATGCTTTGGTCGAATAGAGCCGTGTATATGACTGTATTAAAGTGACTGTTTCAAGTTGGCTAACACGAGCACTGAATAAACACATATTGATATTATAGAACAAAATAATATATTGGCGCATTGCTCATTTGTGCTCCAATAGTCACCCTGATACTATTTGTCATGTGGGGAGTGACAAACACAATTACACCCGAGTGCTAATAGAGTGGAAGGGCAAAACTGCCTGACCTCGGCATCCAGGGTCGATTTAAATGTTTGATGTCTCATTGAATTAGTATCACAGTGTGAAAGACAAAGCTCAAACTAATGGAAATGAGCCTGGACATGCAATACTGCTGATTGGGCTGACATAATTAGAATAATATTCTGCGCAGAGCTAATAACAAGCTGAAGAAATAAATAACCAAGAGATAACCTAATTGCTGCATGCTAAAACGCTCTCTTGAATATGCTAAGGTTAGCATTTTCTATTTACTTATAAAGCATACTGGTGGGCTCAGAAGGAAAACAGAATGAGCCGGGCAGAAGGGATGTCCACTGCCATGCACTGCCCTTAGAAAGGTCCAGCCTACCCATTGCTCCCAGTGGCTCTTTTAGTGTCACCAATAAGCCTTATCAAGAGCCTACTCTGTGCCAGGCACAAGTTGAGGTTTCTGGAAGGGACACTGTGGCCATGTGAAGCAGGCACAGCCCTTACCCTCCAGGAGCTTATAGCACTCGTGGGAGTGATGTGTGTAAAACCAACCCCGAGTAGGAACTGGCAAGCGTGAGGAGATACATCTGAAGAGGAAAAGTCCTAAGGAAACTGTGCTGAGGGAGATTTCATTGTCAACAGATTTGCAAATTTGGCGGCCTGGAGATTCAAATAGGAAGTGCAAATAATTTATTAGGATGGTACCTTGGTTTGTTGCCTGAGGAAGATTCCAGTTCTGACATCCCAAGAAGAAAAGGCCATCTTGGGCTGACTTGCCAGATTCGTCCTTATGCTTAGCGGTGATACAATGTCCTCTCATGTGGTGGTGACGCAGCATTTCATCTATTTTGCAGTTCTCAGCTGCTTCAAGTTGGACAGCAAAGAGAAACACCCTGTTGATCCCATACCAGAAGACTTTACTGTGAGCACCCAAAGGAAAGTGAGGGGATGCAGGAAAACTCTCAGAGATGGGATTCCCATGCCTTATGAAGGACAAGAGCTCACATTTCTTTTGGTTCAGTGCCGCACTGCTCAGTGCCGAGGATGCTGCCTGGTGAATGAGATGCTGAATAAATGTTTGTTGAATGAATGCTCGTGTGTACGTGGTCATCTCATTTTAAATCTCACAACAATCCAGAGATGAGAACTGTTCAAAGTTCCACTTTATAACCAGGTAGTCGAGGCTTAGAAAGGTTAAAAGACGTGAGCCATGTTACATAGCCGAGAATTGGTGGGGCCACTTCTAACCAGAGCACGCAGCAGGAAAGAGAGTATGTTCTTCTGAAAGAATTTGGTTAGAGAAGGTGGTAGGTGGAGAGGAGCCCTTGAGACAGGGATGCTGCAAACAGATTTCTAAGCATAGATGGACAAAGAGAAGCAGCACTGGCAAGGTCACTGCCATTGATGAGCTGACTAACTACTGAGAGGCGAATCAGGACTAAACATCAGAATTTCTGAGGCTTGTTTGCCATCTCAGCATTATTTGCTCATCTCTGCTTTGTGGATCATGAAACTTCCAAGTTACATTAATAATATTTTTACACAAAATGAGTAGATAGCACGGAACAGTGAAAATAATACAGGTCTGGGCATTAAGAATCACACATCCTTGTCTGAACTTTGGCTCTGGTTGGCTGTGTGACCTTTGGTAAATTTATTCTCCTTCCCAGGATGGTCTCTTTTTAGCTTTAAAATTCTAGGGATTTATCTGGGCATTGTGGCACATGCCTGTAACCCAGTGACTTAGGAGGCTGATGTTGGAGGATTGAAAATCCGAGGCCTGACTTGGCAACTTATCAAGACCCTATTTCATGGGACTTTAGCTAAATATGGGATTTGGAGAAAGTGGGGTGGGAAGAAGTACAAAAATCCTAATCTCATCTTTATAAAGTCCAAAATGTTGTTATAAATAAAATGTATTGATTTCAACCCCCAAATGTTTTTATCCTTTAAATTTCAAGGAATCTTGTCTGAACTCATGTCTTTGGTGGTAAAGAAGCAATTATATAAAGGACACCTAATTCTTTTAGTTTATTCCTTTAGTTTATTCCTCTAGTCTTGTTATAGTATTTTTCTATGTTAAATATTAAATTTAAGAAAAAAGACCCTATCTCAAAAAATAAAAATGGGGTTGATGTAGCTTAGCAGAGCACTCCTGGGTTCCATCAACAATACTACAATCAATCAATCAATCAGTGTCAAAATGTTCCAGACTCGGCATTTCCTCTTATGCTTATAATTATCAATTTTGTTAGGTTAGGTTCTCATCATTTCTTATCCAGATTAGGCTCACAGCTTGCTAATTTTCTTATCTAGTGTTGCCACCAGGCTGCCAAGTTTCCTTCTAAAAGGAAACTGACACATGGCTTCACATACATTGGAGGCTTACTGCTGTTCTCAGGATGTAGTGAAATTATTTAGAAGAGCAGGTGAGGCACTGCTGGTGGGAATGCAAACTTGTGCAGTCAATGTGGAAAGCAGCATGGAGATTTCATGGAAAATTGGGAACGGAACCACTATTTGACTCAGCTGTCCCTCTCCTCGGTCTATATCCAAAGGACTTAAAAACAGCATATACAGGGACACAGCCACATCAATGTTTATAGCAGCACAATTCACAATAGCTAAACTGTGTAGATGCCCCTCAACAGATGAATGGATAAAAAAAAATGTGGCATATTTACACAATGGAATTTTACTCAGCAATAAAAGAGAATAAAATCATAGCACTTGCAGGTAAATGGATGGAGTTAGAGAAGATAATGCTAAGTGAAGTTAGCCAACCCCCCAAAACCAAATGTCAAATGTTTTCTCTGATATAAGGAGGCTGATTCATAGTGGGATAGGTAGAGGGAGCATGGGAGGAATAGACTAACTCTAGATAGGGCAGAGGGGTTGGAGGGGAAGGGAGGGGGCATGGGGTAATTAATGATGGTGGAATGTGATGATCATTATTATCCAAAGTACAGGTATGAAGACGAATTGGTGTGAATATACTTTGTATACAGAGATATGAAAAATTGTGCTCTATATGTGTAATAAGAATTGTAATGCATTCAACAGTTATATATAAACAATAAAAAAATAGAGCAGGTAAGGTGTGTGGGGGACTGGCCTTAGGACTCCTTCACTGCCATTTGTCAATCCTTTCCCTTTGCATCCTTTGCTAACTATATAGAACTCCTAGAATCTCCCAAGAAAAACGTTCTCCATACACCTTACTCTGTGCCCTCGCCTCCATCTTGTCTGCCTTAGTCCTTGGGCTAGGAAAGCTTTTCCCTTTCTTTCTTCCCTGGCATATTCCTGGGGGGGGTCTTCCAAGACTTAACACAATAGTCATTTCCTCTAGGAAGGTGAACCAGGTCTCATAAACTCCTCAAGGCCTCTCTCTGGAGGGACCGATGATTGACGATTCCAGGGCTGTCTTTCCCACAGAGGGTCTGTGTAGACAGCAGCTCTTCTTACTAGATGCAGCCTTTGGTAAGTTATTTAGCCACCCTGGGCTCATTTCATTATCTGTAAAACAGAGATAATAATGGAACCTATCCTCTAGAGGTGCTGTGAGGATTGGATGTGGAAAATTATCAAAACAGTGCCTGACGTCCAAAATGTTAGCTATTGCTATCCATAGTGGCAGTGAGCAGTGTAAAATAATTTAGAACCACGCCTGACACATAGTAACTGTTAAATAAATGCTAGTAGTTGGATTCTTATTATTAGCTTGGTGTAGGGTAAGGCTGGATCCAGAGCCTTGCTGTGAAGGGCAAGATCTCAGAGTGCAGAGCTGAGGAGTGTCACTAGGAGGTTGAATGGTGTGACTCCTAACCTAACATAGAGGAATGATTCCCTGCATTCCTGGCTTCGTGACTGGAATCTCAGCTTGGGAGAGCTAACTGCGATTTTGCTAGAGCCCCAGAGGTGCTTCTTGGCAAGCAGCGGTCTTGGAGATCTGTGTAAGATGGCAGCAACAAATGTGGTTCACGGCTGACTGGTTGGCCTTGGCAGTGACTGAGAAAGTCAATATTTAAGAAGCAATTTTTTTTCCTTCTGGCAAGAAGTGATGTCAGCATTGGGAGGAGGGGGACATGATAGGCTAGATGGAACCTGCTCTTTGTGATGGGGAACATGTTCTCGAGGTAGCATTACTCAGTGACTCAAACCCCAGGACCATCTTTTTCCCATTTTGCTCTGGAGCTCACTCACAGTTCTGGAATTTGTGATGTCTGAGCACATGACCTTCAAAAATGGGAAGGACACAGCCTTGCTATGGAGTAGCTTATGCCTCTTTACAGGTGAGGGCAATTTTGGTTTTGTTTTCTTCTATAGCTCTCTCTCTTTCTCTCTAAAAGGATGATGATAGTGTTATTTCTGAGAATATGGGTAGATGCTCCCTCCTTGAAAGGAGAGGTGCAGGTTTATGGAAGGAAACATGTTATTTAATTTTATTAAAGGTTTTAGTTCAGTTTTATTACCAGTTGATTCTGCAGGGGCCATGCTGAGTCAGCAATGCCTATAAGTGTTTTGAGGAAGGGTATTTCTTTGTGTTAGGTTTGCTGATCAGTTACTTAAATAGGTGTATTCAGAAGAGGGAGCAGAAAGCCATGAGCAGGAAATGCAAAAACCAGTTGCCAATTACAGGTTCAAGGGTTGATGAAGAAAAGAGGAGCAGTGCTGTTTACTATGCCTGGTCCTTCAGCAAGATTGGTTATGTACCTGATGTAATTGTGGGGCAGGTTATGGCTCTTGTAGCCGGGGGTACAGGAGGATACCCACCCATTTGTGGATAAGCCTCTGAGTAGATAGAAGGATTCTTCCCAAGAGTGAATACAGTGATTTTCAAAACTCAAATCATGATTATGCATTTGGAAATAAACCAAGTACTGAAACGGCTCTCTTAATTCTTCTGGCTAAGATCACCAGACTATACAAGAAAGTGAACTTATTAGGCTCCTCTTGTGCGCTTCAAAACTGTAGAGACTGGAAACAGAAATGAGAAGCAATCATTGGATCTTTGAGTCACTGAGGTATTGAAAAGATGCTAAACCAGTAACAGGAAATGTGTGGCAAAAAGATGGGGCAGTGAATTCTGATGTTCTGCCCTTGCTTTCGTCCATGCAGGACTTTGACAGCCTCCAGACAAGCCCCCCCTCTTCTTTCTTCCACTCGAGGATTACCATCTCAGTGCTGGCTGCTTCTGCCACACCATCCACTATTTTTATTACTCAATCAATTTTGTTGAGAGTTGCTTGTGTGCAGAAGCTGAGCTCCTGTGAGTGCGTAAGAGAGGATGATATGCCCGGCATGGCAACATGGTGTAAGGTCATCCCTTCTTTGGGCAGCCCAGCACTTCATTTTTGGGATAGGCTTAGAAGGAGTCACAGACTCCTTACTTGTTTCACTTTGTTGTGAATATTAGAAAATATCTCAAAAAGTTTATGGAAGTGAGAAAAATGTGAAATCTCTTGGTAAAAATCCATTTCTGATGACTGCTCTTCAGAATGAAGAGACTACTGACATCTCCTGGGGGAGGGTCACAGCTATATTTTGGGAGTAGACCATCTGAAAGAGCATCATTACCCCAAATTTAGACAAAGGTATTATATTCTATATACCTGAGAATGGCTTGCCATCTTCCTCAGAATCTGTAGTAGACAGAAATTGGAGCTAAAAACAGATGGTTCTGTTCATCTTCAGAGCCCCTGGCATACAGGAATCATCCCTTTTATGACGGTACCAATCCTGTGTCCACATCTACTCTGTCAACCTTTCCTGAAGGTTTCCTGATTGAGGCTGAGCTCCTGAAGAGATGAGAGAAGCAAAGGACATGATCCCTGCCCTTGATAAATTTGCATTTTGATGGGGACAAAAGAGGCAGGAATACAGATATGCAAGTCATAGAAACAGACACCAGTACATGCTAGCAGCAGGTGTGTGCCTGAAGGGACTCTCCTGATGTGGCTGAGTTTAGAGAACATGTGAAAGAGCGTACATATTCCAGGTCAGTAGAGATTGTGCAACTGTAGTGAAGTCTTCCTAGAAGAAGAAAAAGGGAACCTTTATGATCTAAGTAATTAGAGTATGGTTTCTGGAGAAGGGCTACTTGGGTTCAGATTCCAGCCTGCTACTTAATGACTGTGTGATCTGGGGAAATTGCATGATCTCTCTAGACCTCAGTTCTTTCATCTTAGAAACAGATTCCACTAGTGGTCTCAAAGGGTTGTTGAGAGCTGGACCAGAGAATATACAGAGAGCTTTTAACAGGTGCCTGTTTGTTCTGCAGGCTCAGCATGTTAGGATTCCTCCGACATTAGAAATGGTGACCCACGTGTTAGGTGTAGCCAGTACTAGGGGCTCGCTCTCTGTTGTCTCATTTCAAGCTTTCACCAGTGATCAGAGGGCAGTATCAGTCCTATCTTACTCTTAGTAAAGCTAAGGTCTGGAGAAGTGAATGATTTGCCCAATGTCACAAGGTGATATATGGCTGACTCAGAAATCCCAGTTAGGTCTGTGACTTTCTGAGCTCAGAATTTTTCTTCTTTGACATTCGACCTTCAGGAGACTTCCTAAACTGTGCTTTGAAGGAGTTTAAGATATGATTTGACAAGAAGGAATGGCCCTAGCAGTAGCAATTTGCTATTAGTTGAGCTTGTCAGGTGACAGGAATAGACCAAGCCCTAGCCATGTATCCTCTTTGACCCTGGTCAGGGGCCTCCAGGTGGGCATCTTGAATCCCACTTTGTGGAACAGGGAACTGCATCTCAGGGAGGGTGAGTCTGTCAGTGTTGCCCAGCAGGAGTGGGCAGGGCCAGAAGGTCTGTGTGAAGGAAATGGGGTTGGTCTCATGATATGATATATTACAATGAAAACCAGATAGAAATCAAGCAAAGGGCCTGTTCCAATATTTCAGGAGAAGTGGTTAAAAGACATAATTGTGAAGATATCCATGATTAAATGAGATAACTTGGCTCTTGATTCCAAAACCCCTCCCTACTTTATTAAAAATTTTGGGTTTTCGCAGATTTATCATAACAGCATGAATTCCAGTTCTACCACTTACTGACTGTTTAGCCTTGCACAAATTCTCAAATTTTCCTTGCTGGTTAAAACATATGCACCGCCCCCCCCAAAAGCCCTTTCATAATGTTATGGTCATAAACTACCATATGCAACATATATGTCATCATGCATAACCCCTGGCAGGTCTCCATAGATACATAGTCATAGCTACCATTAAGTACATTACTTTTGTCTTGGAAAAGAACAGCATAGAGAAAGGAACTGGGATGGATTAATGGTTCTCAGCGGGGGAACAATAACTATTCTTTATAATGGGGGACATTGAAGAGGAGGAACATTTTAAAAGGGTGCAGATTGGTTGAGGGGGGTAAGAAGATCATGGATTTCATTTTGGATGCAGAAAAAGAAGTAATAGTTGGGGAAACTTATTTGCATACATGCAGCAATTAAAATCATGTGAATGGATGGATTATTTGCAGCAATAAGTTTAAAGTGAGACAGAATGCACAGGGCTAAGTAGTATTTGACTAGTGGTGAGTACTGGCGAATGTGTATTTGTGTGTTTGTGTGTGTATGCCGGCAAGGTTGGAGGGTTGTGTTTCTTATAATAAATGCTGTGGAGCAGCACTGGCACTTCAGATCAAGGACACTTTCCCCTTTCTAATAGCTTTAAATAATTGCTGCAGAACAGGCGAATAAAGTAAGATAAATTTTGTATTTAGCGTCTGTGGAAATATTATGAATGGTTGAAGACTCAACTCGCTTTGATGCCCTTTGACAATCTGATAATTTTTGCAAAGATGTACTTAAAATGCTGTTTCATGCAAAGTTCAGATTTTTTTCCCTTGTTTAAAAAATACACGACATCATTAATTTGCAGGCCTGTATATTAATTTTGCTGAGAGCACCGTTTATTTCTCTTTCCTTCCACTTTGTTTAAAGTCAGTTGTTGACAACTCTCAAGCGTGTCAAACTCTCATCGCTAATAATTGCTTAAGGACCCTTAACTTCTACAAATGTTGGTTCCAGCTCAAACCCCATGCTAGCCCTGGAAGAAAAAAAAAAGAGAGAGAGAGAGGGGGAAGAAAGAACTTCTTCTGATGAATTTTTGATTTTCCTTCTTAACAAAGAAATGTCTGAGATTCAAAGCAATAGCTTAAAGTGATATTATAAAATAGAATATGGAGTGCACTGTTCTGAATGACTCTTTGCTTTTAATGTGGGGCTGAAAAATTGTCAGTGCCTTTTTTGATTAGATGGGATTTTTTTTTTGTTCTTGATCTAAGAATTGAGGAGAAAAACATGCTACTTGCATTTGAATATGGCATGAGCAGAGATGTAATGTATTGGAGATAAAGTAACAGCAGCAACGCCTTAAGGCAGCACCTGTATCTTCGGGTCAATGCCATCTCTCTTTAGATCGCTGCTGTGCCACTCTTTCTGCAGCGGCTTTATTAGGCCTAATTAGGCGGGCTGTCACTTTTATTGGTGATGGGAAAGGAAGATAAGTAGATCACTTGTGTCATCTATCTCTATCCGGACGTGTCTAAAAAGTCTAAAGTGATTGCTGTAGGCCACAAATACATACCACAAGAGGGAGAGGGAGCTGGGAGAAAGGAAAAAACACAAAAAAACAAAACACCCGGAACTGTAATAGAAAAAAGTTCTAGAAATGCTTTACCTTTGGCACTGCTGTGCGTAATTTCAAACCCACGCCAAGGAAGTGTGAAACATCCTGTAAGCCCTTTAGTTCTCCAAGGGAGAAGGCTGTCGAATGGATTTTGTAATGGCCGAGTGGAGCCGGGTAAGGGGAGATGCTTCCTACGTAGTAGTCTAGCAGTAGGCTTCCAGGAAATAGGGGTCCTGGTTGTGACCAGATCTCCACATGTGGTAATGTTGAGCAGTGAAGAGTCACGTTAATTAAGGAGAATCCCAGATTGCAATTTTCTCCCTCCCTGCCTTATTGCAATACGATGCCTATGGATGCTAGCCAGTAGATGAGCAAAGCCCATCATGTTTTCATGTTGCTTTGATCTATCTACTTAATGATAAGTGCAACTTGTAGTATTTACTATGTGCCAGCCATCTTGCTAAAGTGCTTTTTCATACATTATCTCATTTTAGTTGGATCAAGCCCTCTGCAGAAAGTATTAATATACCCAATTTGCAGATGAGAAAACTGAGTCTGGGGGAAACTGTAAGTTTTCCAAATCCTCCTAACTGGTAAATGGCAGAGCTGGAATTCTAACTCCTGTCTGCTTGATTCTGAAGCATGTACTCCTAACTACTGTGAGGCTCCATCTCCCGTTTCTTTCTGCACGTTGCTCTAGAGTATGCTTTGCTTTTTTAAGGCGGCAGGGGTGGAAACCTCTTCAAGTCACAGACCCTTAGAATTTTTAGATTAGAAGAAGTTTGGTCATTGGTTTTGTTGAGTTGATTCAGTTGCCTTAAGGTATGAAAGTTGGATTTAGGAATTATTTTTATCTTGATCTTTGGCTTTGAACATCAAACACCTGCGATTCTTTGGATTCTTTTGTCTGAAATAAACTGTGCAGAAATCTGGTCATGCAATTGTTTGTTACTTGATGCGGGTCTTTAAGGGTACCAAAGTCCTGTCTGAGAAAACTGTCCACTCCCTTCATCCCTTCACTTTATTGTATAAGTACACATTTTGTAGCATTTGTAGAATGCTTGCTACATGCCAAGCACTTCCATGTATTATTTAATCCTTTCAACAGCTCTGAAATTTGTTCTGATAAAGAGCAGAAGTTCTCATATCTAGCCCAGTTCTTTCCTTTCTCACTGCTTTCTAGAAAGGGGCTAATGATGAGGCATGAGTGAAATGTTGCATTGGCTAAAGTTCAGGGGAGGCCAGCTGGTGGGCAGTGTGCGACCAATTTTTAGAGTCAGAACAGGTCTCTAGTTTTCTATAAAAATGGGACCTTTTATCTGGAAGTAATGAAATGATGAAGAATGGAGGTTTGAGGGACTGGGATATGTTGGTTTCGTCAGTTAGTCTAAAGTTTGATCTGTGTCCAAAGAGGTTTTAGGAGCCATATGCTGGATCCAATCCAATCTGTCTCTTGTTCTGTCTCGTTCTAGTACATCACTACCCTCTGGAGCAAGGCTGGCTCTCCTTTCCTGGGAGCATGGCAGGCATGGCCAATTTGTCACAGTATCTAGCTCTCCAAGGTTGGGCTCAATATCAGACTGTCACTGTAGTGCTTCAGGGGTTGTTACCAATTCATCAGGGCTGGCATGCAACTTGAGGCCTGTCTGTCATGCCCAGGGTAATGGAATAACACTAATTCTTCTCAGATCTAGCTGTCCCTGTGAACTTAAGCAAATATTAGTCTCTCTGAGCTCAACCATCATCCATAAAGAAGCGATCTTAGCTAAACATGAGCTGCACCAAATTTGTATGAGATTTATAATAAATAAACTTCATTTTCAAGGTAAGAAGATACTATTTCCACTGAAATTGAACATGTTTTTAGCAAAACGGTAGTTCAAGAATCCAGCCACCCGCAGTAGAATAATCATTGATTTTTCTCTTTGCTTCACTCCCCAGTACCCAACCAGTCTCTGAGTCTTATTGGCTGTGTCCCACGGTGTGCTGTTGAGTCCTCCTTTCTCCCCATCATTATGGGCCTTTCTGGTAACTGGCCCCTCTGCCTTCTAGTGGACCCTCTTCTGCAGTCCCAGGGACCTTCTCAAACAAGTCATGTTCCTCTGCTTTCCCCTTGGGGGTCTGCCGTGGTGCAGGACAGAGTCTGCACTCCCTGCTCTGGCACATGTGGCCCATCACCTCCCACACCCTCTCTCCTTTGCTGGTCCTACTCTCCAAGCCCCAGTCTCCTTTATGATACTATGTCTTTCCTCATACTGTGCCCCCTACACTCCTAGTTCTTGTCCACTGGCAAACTCTTGAGTGCTCCTCTTGTGGCACAATTCAGTGTTGCCTGGCTGGGCCTCAGAAGGCCTGTGGTGAGTCTGCAAAGAGCTGGGTGGGTTGCCCCCTTGTCCTCCCAAGTCCTGCAGTGAGGGAGTGAGCCCCTGGGACAAAAGGACTCCAAGCTAGAGTCAGATGGCTACAGTCTCTTGTGAGTACAGGCAGGCTGTGTAGTTTCCCTGAGAGAAGATGCCCAAAGCTCAGTACAGTCCATGGAGACTGCAAATAAGAAGGTTGGAGGAGGCCAGTTGTATAGATGTAACATTTGGGCAAAATCACTGACCTATTCCACTAGAGACATCACCTTTGTGCACAATGAGGCTGAGAGGACTTCTGCCCCTCCCGCTGCCCAAACACCTCCACAAATGCTGAGGCATTTCTCTTTTCTGCTTTCTCTCCTCCTCTCTTCTATTTCCTCCTCGACTTCATCCTCTCCTCTTCCCTATAACTAGTAATGATTATAAGACTTTGTTCTAATTTATAAAGCACTTTTACATACATTATATTCTTTCATCTTTATACAGCCAGGTAGGTTCATTACTACGTTATTTCCAATTTTAGAGATGTGTAACTTGAGATCAAGAGAAGTTAAATTATTTAACTTGAAGTCACATCATTTGGTAGGTCCTGGAACTGGGATTTAAAATAAGGTTCTTTAAATCACAGTGTTTTGCTATCTGTTTTTTATGAAATATATGACATTGTTATTCAGAACTATATTTATATCTGTAGCTTCTTCCTTGATATTAGAAGAATTTGCTTTATAAACTCTTCTTTGAGTACCTCGCTCTGGCTGCTCTGGAAGAAAGGTCATCCTGTGTGCCTATGTGACATCCTTTGTCATCACTTCCCTCTCTGTCTTATAAGTCGCTCTTTGTGTTGGACTCCCAAGAAGGACAGTGGGTGACCTCTGCACAGGGTTTGTCATATATTATCAGGTCCAAGCATACAGGCCTGGCCCAGAATACCTGTGTCATCAAAGCTTGTCCATTGAGTGAATGAGTAAAAATAAAAGCTAACATTGTGAATCTTGCTATTACCGACTCCCATGTTTCACTTTTCATACACATAAATTCATTCCATTTCAGTTAATTAGCACAGAAACCCTGAGAGGCATGGAATGGTATAATTCCCACTTTACAGCTAGGAAAACAGAGGCTTAGAGAGGTTCACTTGTGGGGGTGGAGCGGGATGCCCAATCTGACCCGGAGGCTCTGCTGCCCTCTGGTGAATGCATGATGTCTATACCAAGGGCCGTGATAAGAGGAGGGCTTTGGGTATCACAAGACCAGAGTCTCTACTGTGCCCATAACCAGCAGAGGAGCTGCTCTGCCTGTGATTTCCCTGATAATGTACACTTCACAGGTCGGTTGTGAGGATCAAACTCTCTGGTGACCAGGAGGCTTTATAATATTGAAGAATTCTCTAGATCTTTGGTTAATGATGTGACCACTGTGGATGTCACATTGCGGAGGACAGCCCCTTCTTGTGAGCCGCAGGCCTTCTCTGTGTCCTGCTTGGGGCTGGCTCTCCAGGAGGCTACCAGCACTCTGCTGGGCCTAAAGAGAACCAGCGCTTGACTGCTCAGTTAGCTACAGAGGAGAGTTCCTAATTATTCCTCGGCCTTGGGGCCAGCATTTCATCTTTACCATCTCAAAGGGCAAGGGGGAAAGAAAATGCTCTTTTGACCTTTTGATGAACTAATCTGAATTCTTGACATATTTTGTCTTCTGCAGTAAGAATAGCTCAGCCACACCCTTTGCTCTAGTTTCTCATCCTGTTTTTACTTTTTCTTTTTTGCTCTTGTATAACATGGAGCAGAGATGGGCAGCTCGTATAATAATTCCAGAATTGGGTACTTCGGGAATTACTTCTTCTGGCTCCTTCTGGAAAATAGTACCATTCTGGCTTCTGGCATAGCATAATGGTTAAGCTCATGAGCTCTGGCTGTATTCAAATCCTGGCTCTACAATGTAGCTATGGGTTAGAGCTTGATGTAACCACTTACAGTTCCTTGTAAGCCTCGGTTTCCACATCTGCAGTAAGGGAGTAACAGTAATACCTATATCATGGGCTTGTTGTGAAAATCTAAATGAGTTAAAACATGTAAAGGTTTTAAAATCATGCCTGGCACACCATAAATACTCAAGTTATTTATTCAAAAGATACACCTGTGCTTTAAATTCTGCTACCGAGGCAGATCCAAGATGCTTGTTATGAAATTGAATATGTTGAAAGATTAACCGCGAGCAGGCAAATTTCTTTTTTTTTTTTTTTTTTGACATAATATCAAACCTACAGAAAAATTTAAAAATAATATGAAGAATTCCAACATACTTTAAAAACCAGATTTCTCAAATGTTAACAATTTTTCCACATTTGCTTTATAATTCTCTAATTATGAATCTATTTATTCTGACATGTATACACATATATACTGTGTGTATTGCCATATGTGTATTGAAGTTTTGCCTGTATTGTAGAGTGAGTTGCAGGCACAATTCCTTAGACCTTTATTTTATATTCAATAGACCTTTATTTTATTTATTTATTTATTTATTTATTTTTGGATGGTACAGAAGACTCCAGGTACCACAGTCCAGCCTCTTGGGAATGTAACCCTGTCTTCCATATGCTTGTGGTCTTACGATTTGGCTTCTCTTATCTGTTCCTGTGCCTTTTTATCCATTTTCTTCTTTCATTCTTTCACTGTAAAAACAAGTATTCCAATCACCAAATGGGCAAAGGAACTGAACAGGCACATCACAGGAGAAATACAAGTGGCCAACAAATATATGAAATAAATGTTCAACATCACTGAGGCTCTCCTCTGGGACCCACAATGTCCAGCAGGAGCACAGTGGTGAGTGCCAGGCTGCCTTTGTGGGAGGCCCCACATCCTCACCAGGAACCTCAAAGTGGAAAGGACATCATCCCAGAGGGCGACAAAGCTTCTTGGCCAGAAGCACAGCAGGCCAGGCAGCCTTCTGAAGATAGGACTTCACCTACTTGAAGACGCATGCATCTCCACCATCTGCCTGAAACTTCTATTTTATTTATTTATATGTGGTTCTGAGAACCGAACCCAGGGCCTCACACATGCTAGGTAAGTGCTCTGCCACTGAGCCACAACCCCAGCCCCACAATTCCTTTTTTTTTTTTAATTTTTTATTGTTGGCTGTTCAAAACATTACATAGTTCTTGATATATCATATTTCACAATTTGATTCAAGTGGGTTATGAGCTCCCATTTTTACCCCATATACAGATTGCAGAATCACATCAGTTACACATCCATTGACTTACATATTGCCATACTAGTGTCTGTTGTGTTCTGCTGCCTTTCCTATCCTCTACTATCCCCCCTCCCCTCCCCTCCCCTCCCCTCTTCTCTCTCTGCTCCCTCTACTGACATTCGTTTGTCCCCCTTATATTATTT
The DNA here is from genome assembly GCF_021218885.2 of Marmota monax. Classification (NCBI taxonomy): domain Eukaryota; kingdom Metazoa; phylum Chordata; class Mammalia; order Rodentia; family Sciuridae; genus Marmota; species Marmota monax. The sequence goes on along the minus strand of NW_026693777.1, from coordinate 60,494,031 downwards.
TTCCCCTTCCCCTCACTTCCTCTTGTATGTACTTTTGTATAACTCTGAGGGTCTCCTTCCATTTCCATGCATTTTCCCTTCTCTCTCCCTTTCCCTCCCACCTCTCATCCCTGTTTAATGTTAATCTTCTTCTCATGCTCTTCGACCCTACTCTGTTCTTAGTTACTCTCCTTATATCAAAGAAGACATTTGGCATTTGTTTTTTAGGGATTGGCTAGCTTCACTTAGCATAATCTGCTCTAATGCCATCCATTTCCCTGTAAATTCTATGATTTTGTCATTTTTTAATGCAGAGTAATACTCCATTGTGTATAAATGCCACATTTTTTTTTATCCATTCATCCATTGAAGGGCATCTAGGTTGGTTCCACAGTCTAGCTATTGTGAATTGTGCTGCTATGAACATCGATGTAGCAGTGTCCCTGTAGCATGCTCTTTTTAGGTCTTTAGGGAATAGACCAAGAAGGGGAATAGCTGGGTCAAATGGTGGCTCCATTCCCAGCTTTCCAAGAAATCTCCATACTGCTTTCCAAATTGGCTGCACCAATCTGCAGTCCCACCAGCAATGTACAAGTGTACCCTTTTCCCCACATCCTCGCCAGCACTTGTTGTTGTTTGACTTCCTAATGGCTGCCAATCTAACTGGAGTGAGATGGTATCTTAGGGTGGTTTTGATTTGCATTTCTCTGACTGCTAGAGATGGTGAGCATTTTTTCATGTACTTGTTGATTGATTGTATGTCCTCCTCTGAGAAGTGTCTGTTCAGGTCCTTGGCCCATTTGTTGATTGGGTTGTTTGTTCTCTTATTGTCTAATTTTTTGAGTTCTTTGTATACTCTGGATATTAGGGCTCTATCTGAAGTGTGAGGAGTAAAGATTTGTTCCCAGGACGTAGGCTCTCTATTTACCTCTCTTATTGTATCTTTTGCTGAGAAAAAACTTTTTAGTTTGAGTAAGTCCCATTTGTTGATTCTAGTTATTAACTTTTGTGCTATGGGTGTCCTATTGAGGAATTTGGAGCCCGACCCCACAGTATGTAGATCGTAGCCAACTTTTTCTTCTATCAGACGGCGTGTCTCTGATTTGATATCAAGCTCCTTGATCCATTTTGAATTAACTTTTGTGCATGGCGAGAGAAAGGGATTCAGTTTCATTTTGTTGCATATGGATTTCCAGTTTTCTCAGCACCATTTGTTGAAGATGCTATCCTTCCTCCATTGCATGCTTTTAGCCCCTTTATCAAATATAAGGTAGTTGTAGTTTTGTGGATTGGTTTCTGTGTCCTCTATTCTGTACCATTGGTCCACCCGCCTGTTTTGGTACCAGTACCATGCTGTTTTTGTTACTATTGCTCTGTAGTATAGTTTGAAGTCTGGTATCGCTATACCGCCTGATTCACACTTCCTGCTTAGCATTGTTTTTGCTATTCTGGGTCTTTTGTTTTTCCATATGAATTTCATGATTGCTTTCTCTATTTCTACAAGAAATGCCGTTGCGATTTTGATTGGCATTGCATTAAACCTATAGAGAACTTTTGGTAATATCGCCATTTTGATGATGTTAGTTCTGCCTATCCATGAACAGGGTATATTTTTCCATCTTCTAAGATCTTCTTCTATTTCTCTCTTTAGGGTTCTGTAGTTTTCATTGTATAAGTCTTTCACCTCTTTTGTTAGGTTGATTCCCAAGTATTTTATTTTTTTTGAAGATATTGTGAATGGAGTGGTTGTCCTCATTTCCATTTCAGAGGCTTTGTCGCTGATATACAGGAATGCCTTTGATTTATGCGTGTTGATTTTATATCCTGCCACTTTGCTGAATTCATTTATTAGCTCTAATAGTTTCTTTGTAGACCCTTTTGGGTCTGCTAGGTATAGAATCATGTCATCTGCAAATAGTGATAATTTAAGTTCTTCTTTTCCTATTTTGATGCCTTTAATTTCTTTCGTCTAATTGCTCTGGCCAGTGTTTCGAGAACTATGTTGAACAGAAGTGGTGAGAGAGGGCATCCCTGTCTTGTTCCAGATTTTAGAGGGAATGCCTTCAATTTTTCTCCATTCAGAATGATGCTAGCCTGAGGCTTAGCATAGATTGCTTTTACAATATTGAGGTATGTTCCTGTTATCCCTAGTTTTTCTAGAGTTTTGAACATAAAGGGATGCTGTACTTTGTCAAATGCTTTTTCCGCATCTATCAAGATGATCATATGATTCTTATTTTTAAGTCTATTGATGTGGTGAATAACATTTATTGATTTCCGTATATTGAACCAGCCTTGCATCCCAGGGATGAATCCTACTTGATCATGGTGCACAATTTTTTTGATAAGTTTTTGTATCCGAGTGGCCAGAATTTTATTGAGGATTTTTGCATCTAGGTTCATTAGAGATATTGGTCTGTAGTTTTCTTTCTTTGAAGTGTCTTTGTCTGGTTTAGGTATCAGGGTGATGTTGGCCTCGTAGAATGAATTTGGAAGTTCTCCCTCTTTTTCTATTTCCCGAAGTAGCTTGAAAAGTATTGGTATTAGTTCCTCTTTAAAGGTTTTGTAAAACTCTGCTGTATACCCATCCGGTCCTGGGGAGCAGGCAAATTTCATCAGCCTAATTTTTATATGATATCTAAACTTCTGGTTGAATAGAGAGCAATTGACTACTGTGTTTTTTTTTTTTTAGTTGCAGATGGACACAATATTTTTATTTATTTATTTTTATGTGGTGCTGAGGATTGAACCCAGTGCCTCACACATGCGATTGAGCTAAGGCCCCAGCCCAACTGTTTGTTTTCATATATAAAATTCTAAACATTTGGGTGTTCCAAAATGGTTGTGTCAATTGCATAACAATGTCCACCTAGCTTTAATGTTAGCAGCACCGGCTCTGGCTCATTGTTTGGTACAGTTATCTTATCCAGGTTCTCCAGTCCGTGGTTACAATCCCTGAAGTGCTGTGTTCTCTGCTTCTGTAAGTTAAACTATTTAAGATACTTTGTATAAGTGGAATCTTGCAATGTTTGTCCCTTTGTGCCGGGCTTATTGTACTTAACTAATGTGTTCTCAGTTCATCCATGTTGTCACAAGTGGTAGGATTGTCTTTTTTTAAGGTTGAATAATATTCCATGGTGTGTGTGTGCATGCGTGCGCATTTTCTTATCCTTGATCTGTCAATGGACATTTGGTGTGTTTCCATATCTTATTCCAGAAACAAAAATCACCTCAAAATAGATTAAAGACTTAAATATAATGGTTAAGTCTTTGGAGAAAACAGGAAAAGCTTCTAGACAATGGTCCTGGCAATGATATCTTGGACTTGACACAAATAGCACAGACAACAAAACCAAAAATATATAAGTGGCTGTTTATCAAACTAAAATGCTTCTGCATAAGGAGAGAAATTATCAAAAGAGCAAAAATGAGAGGGTAAAAAAAGTGAAAATGGCATCCTACAGAATGGGAGAGAAAATATCAGCACACCATTTATCTGCTAAGAGGTCAATATCCAAAATAGGTAAGAATCTCTTTTGATTCTGTAGCAATAAATCAATAGCCTATAAATAAATATATATAAATAACCAATAAATATATAAAAACCAATAAATAAATAAAAGTGGGTAAAAGAATAACATTCTTCGAAAGAAGACATGTAAATGATCACTAGGTATATGAAAAAGTGCTCAACATCATCAGGGCAATGAAGATAAAATCACAATGTTTTATTACCTTACCTATTAGAATAGTTATTATTTTTATAAAGGGTAACCAATGTCAACCAAGATGCAGAAAAACTAGAACCCTTATATACTATTGATGGGAAAGTCAATTAGTACAGCTTTTGCAAAAAACAAATCCCTCAAATATAGATATTTTTATTAGAGCTTTATGTTTATGCACTGTAGTTGAGTTTATCCTGATAAACTCCTACATACATGCATGGAAATAGATTTCAGTTCATGATTCCCCCTTTTTCCATCCCCCTTCCTCTAGTCTATTAGACTTCCTTTTGCTTGTCTATTAAATTGTATTTGATTGGTTCTTTATATAATCTTATCCTTTTCTCCCCCTTTCCTTTATTTTACTCTGTCTTCCACATATGAAAGAAAACATTTGACCTTTGAGTTTATGAGTTTGGCTAATTTCACTTAGAATGTAATTCTCCATTTCCATTCATTTATTAGCAAATGCCATAATTTCATTCTTTTTAATGGCTGAGTAGAACTCCATGGTGTGTGTGTGTGTGTGTGTGACAATTTCTTAATCTATTCATCTATTTTTTTTTCATTTCCCTAATAGCTAAAGATAATGACCATTTTTTTCATTTATTTTTTTGGGGTATTTTTTTTTCTCATATTGTAAAGTGTCTGTTATTTGACCCTTTTTATTAGATTATTTACTTTTCTTGTTATCTATTCATCTATTGATGGGCATCTGGGTTGATTCCAAAATTTGGTTATTGTGAATTGTGCTGCTATAAAAATTGATGTGGCTATGTCACTCTACTATGCCAATTTTAGATCTTCTGGGAAAATATCCAGGAGGGGGTTCCATCCCTAGTTTTTTGAGGAATCTCCAAACTGTTTTCAGAGGGGTAGTACTAGTCTGCAGTTCCATGACCAATGTACAAGTGTTCCTTTCTCCTCATAACCTTGCCAATATTTAATGTTGAGTGTATTCTTGATCATGGCCATTCTGACTAAAATGAGATGAAATCTTAGAGAAGTTTTGATTTGCATTTCCCTGATTGTTAGAGATGTTGAACATTTTTTCATGTATTTATTGGCCTTTTGTGTTTCTTCTATTGAAAAGAAGATAACTGTTATCTTTCCAGTTATTGATTGGGTTATTTGTTTTTTGTTGGTGTCAAGTTTTTTGAGTTCTTTGTATTTTCTGGATAATAATCCCTATTAGAGGAGTGGCTGGCCAAGATTTTCTCCAATTCTGTAGGCTCTCTCTTCATGACCTTTATCATCTCCTTAGCTGCACAGAAGCTTTTTAGTTTAATGGCATCCCACTGTATTGATTGTTGGTTTATTTCTTGTGCTTTGGAGGTCTTGTTTAGGAAGCCCTACATGGTGGAGTGTTGACTCTATTTTTTTTTTTTTTTTTTTAGCAGTTGTAAAGTTTCTGGTCTAATTCCTAAGTCTTTGATCCATTTCAATTTGAGTTTTGTGCAAGGTGAAAGATTGGGGACTAAATTCATTTTTCTACATATACCTATCCAGTTTGGGCAGTTTGGCCAGAAATTTCTGGTTGGGGACCTAACCCTGCTTCCTTGTGTTTTTGTGCCCCTGTCATCTGGCACAGCACAGAGCAGGTCTGCTCCTAGTGCTACTTGGCACCACAAGGTGGTCAATGCTTTCTGAATCAATGTTCCTGGAAAGTGTCCCAAAGGGCCATGAAGTTGTCATTTCAGCTTGACCAGGGCAAGGATTTAGGTCAGACACCATCCAAAGATGGTGAAGCGAGCCAGGCATCTACTAAGAAGTCGACCATCCATCATCGGCACCTTTCTCCTTTTTCCATAATATTTATGCATGCAACCACTCTCCTGAAATGATTTCCAAATTTTTAAAAAATTCTTGTTTCCATATGCAAATTTTCCTTTTGGTGTTGATAAAAGAAAAGAAAAGGCAAACATGTCTTATGAAGTGAAGGTGTGCAGGTCTGGTGGTCACTTCCTGTAATTCCAGTGACTTGGGAGTTTGAAGTAGGAGAATCACAAGTTCCAGGCCAGCCTCAAAAACATAGCGAGGCCCTAAACAACCTAGGAAGACAATGTCTTTAGATAGATAGATAAATACGTAGATAGATAGGAAGGACTAGGGATGTAACTCAGTGGTAAAGCACCCTGGGTTCAAGCTCTGGTACCCTTCCTCCAAAAAAGAACATCTAAACCCTTTGCTTAATGTGATCATGGAAATATTTGTATTAACCTGAAATTATAGTTACAGCCAAATATCATTTCTTAATGGTTAATAAGAGCAAGGAGAACTCAGTGTTAGCTTTTCCATTATTCAAAACCAATTCTAATTGTATTAATGTTTTACTAAATATCCATATGATTACATTAGCATTTGTTTTTGCTCTTGAATTAAAAAAAAATAACACTAGATGCTATAGTACCCAAATACTATTGTTCTGAATCAATGGCATCTTGGTCTAATTAGTGAGCATTATTGTTGCAATATATTTATACTCACACAGTACACCAGAGACAGCACAAAGCACTCCTGTGTATAAGCAAAGCATGAAAAGAATGAAAAAAAAAAAAGAGTTCCAAACCTGATTCACTCATCTACATTACAAAAATCTCATGGCTATTTTCCTAATTTCTACTTGTTTGTCAGTTCTTGGCATAAACAACACTGCAAATAGAAGGGCTATAGAAGACCTTCACCTATCCCTTTAAAAAACCCTCTCACTCACATATTCCTGGCCAAAATTGAATTAAGAGGACATAGAAAACATAAACAGACCATTAACTAGAAATGAGATAGAAGCAGTAATAAAAAGGCTTCCAACAAAGAAAAGAGCAGGACCAGATGGATTCTCAGCTGAATTCTATGAGGACTTTAAAGAGTGTGTAATGCCAAAGCTCCTCAAGTGATTTCAAGGAAGAGAAAGGGGTGGAACATTTCCAGATTCATTTTATGAAGCCACTGTCACCCTGATTCCAAAACTAGATAAAGACACATCAAGGAAAGAAAACTACAGACTAGTATCCCTGAGAAACTTAGATGCAAAAATTCTTAATAAAATATTGACAAATTGTATTTGACATATAAAGATTGTATATCATGACCAAGTTTGTTTCATCCCTAGGATGTAAAGATAGTTTAAAGTATGCAAATCAATAAATGTCATTCACCATATAAATGGAGTTAAGAACAAAAATCACATAGTCATCTCAATGGATGCAGAGAAAACCTTCAAAAATATTCAACACTCATTCATGATAAAAACACTAAAGAAATTAATGATAGAAGGAACTTACCTTAACATTGTAAAGGCCATATATGAAAAACCCAAAACCAGCAACATAGTAAATGGGAAAAAACTGAAAGCATTTTCTTTAAAATCTGGGACAAAATGTCCACTCTCAACCCTCCTACTTAATGTAGTGCTATAAATTCTAACCAGACCAATTAGGCAAGAGAATGAAATTCAGGAGATAAAAACAGGAAAGAAAGAAGTAAAATTATCACTGTTTACAGATGATATGACCCTATACTTAGAAGATCCAAAAATCTCCACCAGAAGACTATTAGAACTAATAAACAAATTCAGCAAAGTAGCAGGCCATAAAAAATGGCAAATACAAAATCAGCATACAAAAATCAATAACTTTCCTATACACTAATAATAAATCTGCTGAGAAAGAAATCAGGAAAAAAATCCCATTCACAATAGCCTCAAAACCAACCAGCCAATCAACCAACTGAGGAATAAATCTAACCAAGGAGGTGAAAGACTTTTACGATGAAAACTTATAAAACACTGAAGAAAAAAAATTGAAGACATGAGAAGATGGAAAGACCTCCCATGTTCATGGATAAGCACAATTAATATTGTTAAAATGCCCATATTACTAAAAGCAATATAACAGGTTCAGTGCAATCCCCATCAAAATACAAATAATATTTTTCACAGAACTAGAAAAAAAATCCTAAAATTTTTTTGAAAGAATAAAAGACCCAGAATATCTAAAGTAATTGTAAGCCAAAACAGAAATGATGGCAGCATTCAAATCATACTACAGAGCTATAGTAACAAAAACTGCATGATACTGGCACAAAAACGGACACATTGACCAATGGAACAGAATAGAAGACATAGAGACAAATCCACAAAGATACCTGATCCTTGACAAAGGTGTCAAAAACATATGTTGGAGTAAAGACAGCCTTTTAAACAAATGGTACTGAGAAAACTGGTTATCCATATGTAGAAGAATGAGACTAGACCCTGATCTCTCAGTATGCACAAAAGTCAACTTAAAATGGATCAAAAACCTAAGAATTAGACCAGAAACTATGCAACCCCTAGAAGAAAATGTGGGGTCAACACTCCAACATATTGGTACAGGCAATGACTTTCTTAATAGGACTCCTCAAGCTCGGGAAATAATACTAAGAAAATTAATAAATGGGATGGCATCTAGTTTAAGAAAAAACAAACTTCTGCAGAGAAGGAAAAAATTAAGAATATGAGAAGAGAACCTACAGAATGGGAGAAAATCTTTACTAGCTATTTCTGTCAGAGGATTAACATCCAGAATAAAAAAAGGGCTCAAAAACTTAACACCAAAATACCCCCAAATCACTCAATTAATAAATGGGCAAATGGCCAGGCACAGTGTTGCATATCTATAATCCTAGTGGCTTGGGAGGCTGAGGCAGGGGAATTGTGGGTTCAAAGCCAGCTTCAGCAACTTAGTGAGGCACTGAGCAATTCCGGGAGACCCTGTCTCTACATAAAATATTTAAAGAGGGCTGGGCATGTGGCTTAGTGATTAAATGCCCCTGGATTCAATCCCTGGTACCAAAAAATAAAGAAATGGGCTAATGAACTGAACAGACACTTCTCAAAAGAAGAAATACAAATGGTCAACAAATACATGAAAAAATGTTTAAAATCTTTAGTAATTAGGGAAATGCAAATCAAAACTACACTGAGATTTCATCTCATTCCAGTTAAAATGGTAGCCATCAAGAATATAAGTAGTAATAAATGCTGGAGAGGATGGGGAGAAAAAGGAACAGTGTTAGTGGGGTTGCAAATTAGTGCAAACATTGAAAATTAGCGTGGAGGTTCCTAAAACACCCTGCCATTAACTATCCCCCTCTTTGGTAATTACCCGAACAATTAAAATCAGGCTGAATGTATTGGCACATGTATATAATCTTGGTGGCTCAGGAGGCTGAGATAAGAGGATTGGAAGTTCAAAGCCAGTTTTAGCAACTTAGCGAGGCTCTAAGCAACTTAGCAAAACCCTATTTCAGGGGAGCACGCTACCACCTGAGCCACATCCCCAGCCCTAGCAAAACCCTATTTCAAAATAAAAAATAAAAAGTGCTGGGGATGTGGTTCAGGGGTAAAGAGTGTCTGGGTTAAATCCCTTGTACTAAAACAAACAAACAAAAAACAAAACTACAATCAGCATGCTGTAGTGATATAGGCACATCAACGTTTATAGCAGTGCAATTCACAATAGCTACATATGGAACCAGCCTAGTGTCCATCAACAGATGAATACATTTTTTAAAAATGAAGTGTGTGCAATAAAACTCTGTTGTATTATTATAACAGTGGAGTTTTATTCAGTCATAAGTAAGAATGAAATTATGTATTTTGCAAGAAAATGGATGGAACATTGTGTTAAGTGGAATAAGCCAAACTCAGAAAGACAAGGGTTTTATATTTTCTCTCATATGTGGAAGCCTGAGAGGAAAAAGGAAAGGAAAGGTGTGTGTGTGTGTGGATCTCATGATAATTGAAGGTAGAGCAGCAGAGCAGAGGTAAGGGACCTGGGGAGGGAGGCACAGAGGTAAAGGGGAAATCCTGGGGAATTTTATCAGTCAAACTATATTGTTACATCATGTGTGTGTGCGAATGTCTAACAATGAATCCCACCATTATGTATAATTCACCAATAAAAATATGGAAAAACAAAACATCAACAACAACAAAAAACCATCACAAAGCAGGATTCTGTTGTAGCCCTGTTTGAAGTTGCCTGGTTAACTTCACTTGCCCCTGCCAGTTCTCTCTTCAGGCCACTCACCTCAGAGGGTGGCCCTCACTCTCCACTGCAGGTGATGTAACCTGTTTGGGAAGCACATTTTCAATGAGAGATTCTATATTTTAATGGTCAGTTAGTAGCTGGCTACCAACAATCTGTGCTCTCTGCCTGGGGACAGAAACGCCAGCCTTATTAAATATTGAGAAGTTGTTCATTACTATGGGGATCTATGACAACAAGCTATCTGCATATTGAGAAAGCAGCAAGTTTACATTCTTCAGAACAGCTACTCCAGTTCTGGGGAAGGACTAATGTTTGTCTGGCTAAATATGCATAAAAATGCAGGCTCTGTCTTGGAGATCTGCTTTGTTGCTTATTTCCATTTTTTTCCTTGATAGTGAAAATTAAAAAAAAAAAAACAGAACAACAACAACAACAACAACTTGCTTTTAGAAAAAGAACTAAAAACAAACAAACGTTGTATGAAAAAAAATCTGGTTATCTCACAATGATTGTTTTGGAGACTATACCAAATGTTTGAAATACCAACTTACATGTATGTGTGTTTAAAAAAAAACATGTTTAATTAGATTACCTTGGATTCTAAGTAACTGAGAAACATGTTATGATGTAGAAGTATTTTAAGGAAAAATCTGATGGAACATTAGCTAGCTCTTTGAAATAGTCTCAATAATTGGAAAATGACAATCACCAAAGGTTCAGTCCATGCAGGCTGCAAATCTGGAACCCAGGAACATACAGTCCAATTTGTCTTTGAAGAGAGAATTGGGGGCTGGGGGCGCAGATCAGTGGTAGAGTGCATGCTTAGCCATATGCAAGACCCTAGGTCAATCCTTGGCACCAAAAAATAAAAAATCAGAGTGGAAGGAAGAGGCGGGGACTTGTATATATGAACATAGTTACTGGTTACTTATTAAATGTCTAGTTCCCATACAGAGTATCACATAGTTTTAGACCCATGGTCCATCCAGACCATTATTCATTTTCTGACTGTGGTATGAACCATGACTGCCCATCCTTCAAAAAGGTCACCTGAAAATGTCTGAGATGTAAGCCCAGATGTGCACAGCTCTCCTTAAGTATTAAGTATGGCTGCTTCACTGATGAGTTTCTGGGACTCTTGTTGACTCTTTATTCATTTAAGATGGTGAGTCAATGGTAAGTGTGAGAGGGGACCAGTGCCATCTTTCCATTGACTCTCATCAGACTGCATTGTGACCACACATATTATTGCATGGTTGCATGGTTGAGTGGGGGTTTTCTGGTGTGTATGTCTATTTATAATAGAGAACAATGAGGCTGTTGATGGCAGGGATGATGTCTCTGTGCACAGTGGACTTTGCTCTTGTTTTCCCTCCTTCAAGCCCTCCCTTTTTGGTTCCTCTCTTTCTGCGACTACTGAGAGTCTTTCTCTTATAGACATATTGAATCATATGAATGGTCCCTTCTGAGAGTCGAATGGTGGAAATGTTTCTACAACCTCAGCCGTGGTGGCTTTCTAAGCTCTGTAGGATGTTCTCTAATTATCCCTAGATGCTTGTTAAAACAGTCGTTGAGAACAAAACTCTTCTTGGAATTTGCATTTCATCTTTTTCAGTGTGTTTTACATGCTTTCTCATCTATGAAATTTGCTTCATCCCCTAGCTGATAACTCTCATTTGTTACCCTACTTTGCTGCTTTTAAAGAACATAGCACTAATTAAGAGCATGGGCTTATATTTGACCATGACAATGTGGATCTTTTCTTTACAACTTATTAATTCTGGAACTCTGGGTAAGCAAGTCAATTTTTTTTTAATGTTTGTTTTTAGTTTTGCAATGGGACAAAACTAGGATCACTCTTATGAGTTGTTACCAGGATTAAATAATGAATGTCACATGCTTAGCAATATGTTTAACACATAATAAACAAATGCTTAGGCATTGTTACTGCCTTTATACATTCAGCAACATCATCCAATACTAATTGAGCACTAACTCTGGACAGACAGTGAAAATAAACAGTAAAACACAGACATTATCCTGGAACACTACTCAGAGTCTGGTGGCACAAATAGATAAAGGAGCAATTATAATATGGTGTGGACAAGTACTTTTGTAACAGTGCATTCACAATTCATACCCAGTTCTTATTACAGTTCTGTGTGATAGTAATACTACTTTCAGAAGAGGAATCTGTAACCCAGGAAATGAACTGAAGTCACGAGGCAAAGGCAACTCTGAAATCTCTTGCTTCCAGAACTCGTGTCTTGCTCTGTGCAGCAGGCTGACCTGGCTCACGCTGGGCTCTCCTGTGTTGTTGCTTGTAGTTTTGCATGAATGCTCTCACTCCTATTTGACTCTTTAACTTTTGGGGTATCATAGTCTAGGTTGATTTCAGCAGGGACCATGTTGCTGTGGGGAAAGCACTGGGTCGGGGGACAGGGTCATTCTAGGTATGTACCAGTTCTTCTATTATGTTGCTTAAGTATGTGGCTTATGCCCCCACCTCTGTGGACCTCAGATCCTCCAGCTGTTTAGTAAAGGCTTTGATGAGTTTTCAGAAGCTAGGTTCAGGGACGGTGCCTCAGCCCCCTCCTTCAGAAGGCTCTGTTTTTATCTATGTAAACATATTAGTGTTTCGTGAAAGATGATATTAGGAGAGAAAAGTATTCTGCTGCTACCAGCATTTTGAAACCCTCTGGTTAAATGATTTCTAAGATCTTGGTCTAAAATTCCATGATTTTAGTTGCTGAAATCAATAAAAAACCCCAGAAAGAAGAAAACTTGTGTGATTTATTCTCACCCTTCCTGCCTCCCCAAAATGCTCAAAAGCAGAGGATAAATGATTTTTAATAGCTAAATAGGTTAGTTATAAGGTTTTTAAAGATTTTGTTCCCTCCTATGTAAGTTGAAAGTTAGTAGCTATCTTAACCAACGCGGTATGCAGTGGAGTGATTTTGGAGTTGGAGGACCTGGGGTCAGATTCTGGACGCCATATGTGCTGCGTGTGGCCTTTTGCGTGTCACTTCACTGCTCTCAGCTTTGGTCCCCTGCTCCTCTGCCACAGGAGAGTTAAGATAGAAGTAACTGAGGTAAAAGTGCTTGGAAACCGTGGCTGCTGCAAAAATGTCAATTCTCATTTTACAGTTGCTTTTAACATATTGATAAAGTTCCAGTGAAGACTCTTGAGGTTTTTCAAATCTTTGACTTTTCAGAGTTTCAGCCATTTCCTTCCATGGATGTCTCTGGAGTTTGTTCGACAGACATGTCTCTAGTGAACAAAGAGAGGAGGTTCTGTGTGTGTGTGTGTGTGTGTGTGTGTGTGTGTGTGTGTGTGAGAGAGAGAGAGAGAGAGAGAGAGAGAGAGAGAGAGAGAGAGAGAGAGAGTGTTATTGTCTTTGCTGTCCAGGCTGACAAATGGGTTTGGGTCCAGACTTCCCCCTACATTATTAATGAAAAATATCATATCACCTGAGGCTAACCTAGTTCCTTTCACAAGTCTTTGGCGACTAACAATCTCACTGCCATCTGAAGAGAAGTCTGCCAAGCAAAGACTCTCCTTCCTGCTCTTCCCCTTAAGTAACACTTTAACATATCTAGCACACGACTGCTTCAAATTAGGTTTGAATAAAATGCTGTGATAAATATGTAAGTGTCTCCCTACACAGATTGCCACTTGTTTAGGGATTAAGGTATCGATTTTTGAATGTTGCTGAGATTTAGACATGGGTTAATTAAACATTTACATATATGTGCTGAACAATATATTGCATGGTACAATAATGTGCACTTTAATCAGAAACCATGGGTGTTTGTGTTTGCTTTTTCCATGTTAATTGGCACCATGCTGGTTCCAGCTTAGGTATTTGGCTAGATGGAAGAAAATAGACATGGTGTTTTAAATATTTTAATTAGGACCAGCAGTTCTCAGCTCACTCATTTCTCATTGGATTGTTTTTCATGCATGAATAAATTAGCGAGCATGGAAGTACTCTGTAGAAAGTGGTTGCCCTCTGGCCATAAAAAGAGTCCTGTTCATTAATACTTTAATGAAATTAGCTGTGAGCAAAATATTATTCCTTTTAACTGTGTTCTAATTTCTTAATTTTAATTAGGCACATAATTGTAGGGTGCTGAAATTATCTTCCTGTTCAGCAGCTAAAGTTCCATCACCAGGAGCCTGTGGCTCAAACACAGCACTCTCCCCACTGTCTCTAGCAGGAAATTTTCAGTCCAACTGGTTTTTTGTTTTTTTTTTCCCTGCTTTACCAAAGTTCCCCGCCACCCTCCATTTGCCACCATGATGTGGTACTTCAAGGCTCCTGCTCCTGACTCCCCTCCTTGGTAATGAAGCTGTTGGGCTTCAGATCAGCCTAGAGGTGAAGCAATGAGGTCTATGATGAATGTGGTCTGCTGATTTTTTTCCTTCTAGTGTTTTTGTCTCCTTATCTCCTCACCTAAACATCTGCCCACGTGGCGGTATTTTAGAATTGCCTCTCTCTACTACATATTATTTTATTGGATGGTTTAAATTGGATCTCTGAGCCCTGTGAGAATAGGGTATTTTTTCCCCCTCTGTTAATCACCAATTTGTAGCATATAGTTCTTGCTGCATCCAAAGGTAGTTATTGATGTGTGACTCTTAAAGCATCTCTTGACTTCATAACACTGAAAATTCCTTTTTTATATAATTTTTTACTTGCTTTAATGAGTGATACATGATAGTAGAATGCATTTATGTACTTTGATATACATAAATGCAGTATAATTTCTCATTTTTCTAAAGGTACATGTTATAGAATCACATCAGTCATGCAGTTATATATGTACATAAAGTAATAATGTCTGTTTCATTCTACTATCTTTGCTAACACCATATCCCCTCCCTTCCCTTTACTCCCCTCTACCTAATCTAAAGTAACTCTATTCTTTCATAGTGCACGCCCTTGTTTTATCCATTCATCTATTGAGGGGCACCTACATTGGTTCCATAGTTTAGCTACTGTGAATTGAGATACTAAAAACATTGATGTGGCTGAGTCACTGTAGTATGTTGATTTTAAGGCCTTTGGGTATAAACCGAGCAGTGGGATAGCTGGGTCAAATGGTGGTTCCATTCCAAGTTTTCTGAGGAATCTCCATACTCACTTCCATAGTGGTTGCACCAATCTGCAGTCCCACCAGCAATGTGTGTCCCACCACGTCCTTGCCAACATTTATTATTGAATATATTCTTGATGATTGATATTCTAACTGGAGTGAGATAAAATCTTAGAGTAGTTTTGATTTGCATTTCTCTAATTGCTAGAGATGTTGAATATTTTTTCATATATTTGTTGACTGATTGTATTTCTTCTTTTTTGATGTGTCTTCTTCAGTTCCTTAGCCTATTTATTGATTGGGTTATTTGGTTTTTTGGTGTTAAGCTTTTTGAGTTCTTTATATATCCTAGATATTAATGCTTTATCTAAGGAACATGTAGTAAAGATTTTCTCCCAGTCTATATGCTCTCTCTTCACATTATTGATTGTTTATTTTGCTTAGAAGAAGAAGCTTTTTAGTTTAAATTCATCCCATTTATTGTTTCTTGATTTTACTTCTTGTTTTTTAAGGGTCCTGTTTTTGAAGTCAGATTTAGTCCTACTTTTTCTTCTGGTAGGTGCCAGGTCTCTGTTCTAGTGCCTAAGTCTTTGATCTACTTTGAGTTGAGTTTCATGGAGGATGAGAGATAGAGGTTTAATTTCATTTTGTTACACATGGCTTTCCATTTTTCCCAGCACCATTGTTGAATAGGCTATCTTTTCTCCAGTGAATGTTTTTGGCACCTTTGTCTAGTATGAAATAACTGTATTAATGTGGGTTTGTCTCTGTGTCTTCTATTCTGCACCACTGGTCTATGTGCCTACTTTGGTGCCAATACCATGCTGTTTTTGTTAATATTGTTTTGTATTATAGTTTAAGGTCTGGTATTGTGTTGCTTCCTGCTTCACTTTTCTTGCTAAGAATTGCTTTGGCTATTCTGGGTCTCTTATTTTTTCAAATGAATTTCATGATTGCTTTTTCTAGTTCTATAAGGAATGTCATTGGGATTTTAATAGTAATTGCATTAAATCTGTATAACAGTTTTGGTACTATGGCCTTTTGACAATATTTATTCTGCCTATGCAGGATCATGGAAGGTCTTTCTAAGTTCTTCTTCTCTGTCTTTCTTTAGTGTTCTGTAGTTTTCATTGTAGAAGTCTTTCACCTCTTTTGTTAGATTGATTCCCAAATATTTTATTTTCTTTGAGGGTATTGTGAATAGTATAGTTTTCTTAATTTCTCTTTCAGTGGATTCAACACTGATGTATAGGAATGCATTGATTTATGGGTGTTGATTTTATATCCTGTTACTTTGTTAAATTCATTGTGAGTTCTAGAAGTTTTCTAGTGGAGTTTTTTGGGTCTTCTAAATATAGAATCATGTTATTGGCAAATAGTGATAATTTGAGTTCTTCTTTTCCTATGTGTATCACTTTAATTTCTTTTGTCTGATTGCTCTGGCTAGAATTTCAAGGATGATATTGAATAAAAGTGGTGAAAGAGGTCATCCTTGTCTTGTTCCAGTTTTTAGAGGGAATTCTTTCAATTTTTCTCCATTTAGAATTATGCTGGCCTTGGGTTTAGCATAGATAGCTTTTATGATGTTTAAGTATGTTCCTCCTATCCCTAGTTTTTTCTAGTGTTTTGAACATGAGGGGGGTGCTGTATTTTGTCAAATGCTTTTTCTGCATCTATTGAGATAATCAAATGATTCTTGTTTTTAAGTCTATTGATATGATGAATTATGTTTATTAATTTCTGTATATTGAAATAACTCTGCATCTCTGGGATGAACCCCACTTGATTGTGGTACACCATCTTTTTAATATGCTTTTGTATGTGATTTTCCATAATTTTATTGAGAATTTTTGCATCTATATTCATCAAGGGTATTGGTCTAAAGTTTTCTTTCCTTCCTGTGTCTTTGTCTGGTTTTGATATCAGGGTGATATTGGCCTCAGAGAATGAGTTTGGAAGGATTCCTTCTTTTTCTATTTCATGGAATACTTTGAGGAGTATTGGTATAATTCTTCTTTGAAGGTCTTGCAGAGCTAAGCTGAGAATCTGTCTGAATCCCAAGCCTTTCTTAATTGGTAGGCTTTTGATGGTGTTTTCTATTTCATTTGATTAAAATCATGGTACTTTGTAATATTTGAGGCCAAAAAAAAAAAAAAAAAGAATTCCCCAATCAAAACCCAAATGTAGCTTCTGAGTTTGGTAACTCAGTAATTCAAATTTGCTGTGTTCTGATTTTAGCAGAAATAGTGTAGAATCTGGATTAAAATTTAAGTGAGATGCTAAAAGTTCTTTACTTCACATCATTCTCCAAAATTCAAACTGAAATTGATCATGACATGTATTGAATATATATGACTCAGTAACAACCAAGAATTCATTTGATAATTGTTTGCTAACTGCTCACCCCCTTCCTGTATACATGGACCAATGATTTTGATAGGGGACAGATGAGAATGGCAGAAACATGAGGTTAATAGAATAATTCTATAAAATGGGCTGATTGTCCTGACCCCCACATGTTTTCTTTTCCAAGAAGCAATTTACCTACAGCACTACCTGGCCTAAATGAACAGGCTTTGTCACATTCCTCAGCAAACTACGTGTTACCTGAAGGAGAAATGCAGGCCTGAAATAATGTTGATAAGAGGACCCCAAGTTACCCTGAAGGGGGAGACTTTTGTGTTTCACAGACCAGATCATGAAATTCAGAGAGAGAAGGATAATTCCCTCTAACCATAAAACCTATAAGAATGATGGTTAAGAATCCAATTAGAACTGGTCAGCATGGGCCAAAATGACCTAGAGTTGTCATGGCAATGGGGACTTGAAAGTCTAATGTCATCTTGCTGTCAATTCAAAATCAAGGGGTGAACCTGGGCAGGACCCTCTGGAAACTTCTTAGGGATCCCCAATAAAACTACAGTGAAGGAGAGTGCACTATTCCTCTTCTCTCTGAGAGGACCCACTCTCCCCCTTGAGAGTGTCCTCTTTCCCTTTTCCTATCTTTTCAATAAATTCATGCTGTTACTCTGAGTGACACATCTGAAATTTTTCTGACTTGACTGCAAGAATAAGGATTTGAAAGAGAAGTCTTCATGCTGCGTCAGTCTCCTGGGCAGCCCCAGCCCTATAACATTTTTTTTCCCACTGACTCAGGAGAGACAACTGACTCACTTATTTAACTACATTATAGTTATTAAATAAATAAATAAATACAGGTTAAATAAATAAATATTATTATTAAATAAATAAATACAGGTTCATATTTTATGTGCCCATAAAAAGTTTATATATTTGATCTGATATGTTAAATGATAATAATAGAAACTCACCCATAGGTTTATGGAATTATTAAATGACATAAATGCAAACAAGGCACACAGAAGGCTACCTGATATATATTGAGTAGTCAATAAATGTCAGAAAATGTTATTGACATTCTCATTAGTAATATGGCATAACTGTAGACTGTCACTTTATGAACTATATAACATTTTATTTTATAATGTGCAAATCTCTTCTATGAACTTACTTAACTGCATCCATTTCATAAAAATAGAGATGAGATATCCAGCTTTACCAAATCAGGCAAATGTTATCCCCCAATCTTCTTAAAACATAATTCCATCAGATTTAGCTTGAGGCTCACCACACACTAGAATCCAAGAATTCTAGTACTGAGCATGAAAATACAGTGAACACAGGGACAATTTGATGCCATCTCCCAGGCCCTTCTTCCCATTCCCAAGGTGAATGGAATTCCACACCTGTGGCATGATCATCCCATCTGTGTCTCACCTTTTACTGTATCTAAGTCATAAGTAAATAATAGCTAGTGGCCAGGGACTGATTCTAGTTTTTTTGCAACAGAAACTTGTAAAATCTTTGCAGTCTTTCAAGTGAATTTTTTTATAATAAGGAAATAAATCTTCACAAGTTATAAATTAAAAAAACAAAGAGTATCAGAAACATTTAGAAAAAATATTTTTGTTAACTGACACACTTCTGATATACTTTTTCTCCAATTTTTGAACTTTTTGTTCAAATTTAGTTTGTAATTTAGTAATATTTTTGTTTCTAATTTAGTAATGTTTTCTAGATATGGTTTTCTGAATTAACTTTTTAAATGGATATTATTTCCTGAAGTTTTAGAGAAATATCTACCTAAATAATAATCTAAATACAAAGATAATTTTTCCTTTAGCATGATTAACCAAAAATGTCTTTATTTTTGATAGGTGAAATTCATAAAGTGTGAAACTTTACATGCAGAAATATTCTTTTTTTTTGTGATACTGTTATGGGTTTTTCCCCTATACACACAGAAGTTAGGATAGATTCTCATTTGTAAGGGTTTCCCCCAAAGAAAACAAAGCAGTGTGTTTATAATTTCCTATATTGAGTTTCAAGTCTATTCTTTTTTTAAAAAATTTTTGTTTTAGTTGAACATGGACACAATACCTTTGTTTTACTTGTTTATTTTTTTAACGTGGTGCTGGGGATCAAACTCAGTGCCTCACATGTGCAAGGCAAGTGCTCTACCACTGAGCCACAACCCCTCAAGTCTATTCTTGACAAGAGAGATTGGTGTTTTGATTAGATATCTATGAAAATTGAATCTCCCACGGATAATTTTACATGTCTGACAACTACAAGCTTTTTTGAAACCCAGTTTTTGATTCCACACATTTCAAACCTTGCTGCTTTTGAGCTCTTCCACATTTCCAGTACATGGTGGTACAGAGTATGTTTATGTCCTGAGCTGACCTTGGCAGCACACCTTTGAGTCATGACACTGTACCTGTGGGTCAACAGGGTGGACAGAAGTTTTCCTGCAGGAGGAGGGTAGTGAAGCATGTGGACCCTTCTCACAAAATTCAACTAAATGTGTCCCCAATGGAACTCCTAACTCAGATCAAAAAAAAAAAAAATGCCCATTGTCACTCCAGTGCTACGTGACATCAGGGAAGAGAGACACGAGTTTGTGTGGGACCAACAGTTGTCTTAACAAAGTATAGTTAAAAATGTTTTACTGGTACAAATTTTACAAAACATTTGACCCTGTGAATGCACTGGCAGAATCCTTCCTGGGACTTTGGAAGGGACCCCCAAATGCTTAAGGGACACCGAAGTTTATGTTTCATCAATACTGGAGTAACTCTGCCTCTCATAGCATTGTTATGTACATTGGAAAGTTCTAGATCAATGTGACAGTACGGTTCTTATCTTTCTGTAACATTCTTTTCATCACTCAATGTTGAGTTTTCCAGATTTATTGACACATGTTAAGTCTCATTTATTTAACACCTCTCCACTATTTAATGAAGATGTCACGTTTTATTTTCATTTTTCTCCTTATGGCATTCAGGTTATTTCCAAGTTTTTTTTTCCACTATAAATAATACTAAGTAAATATCCCAGTAGCTATCTCCTTATGCACATGTTGAAGAAGACTTCTAAAGAGGTAGCTAGCATAATGAGTAAGCATGAGCTCTGGGGCCAGATTGCTGGATTTTAATCTTACATGTGCCATCGATGAGGTAGGTAGTTTTTGAAAAATCACTTAACATCTCCATGCCATGAGTACCTCTTTCTTGGAGTAGTAAGGATTAAATGAGTTAATATACAAAACATTTAGAGCAGGATCTGGCACATAATAAACATGTATGGGGGTTTATATTTTTATTTACCAAGGAATGGCATTAGTGGTTTGTGAAATATGCTTATAGTTAACTTTATTAGATGTTGCCACATTGCTTTTCAGAATTTTACATATTTATGCTCCTAATCATGATGAATGAGTGTTCCAGTTACTTTGCCTCATTTTCTACATTTATATTTTTAAACAAAATTTTTGACATGCCAGTGGTATGAATTGATATCCTGTTGTTTTAATTTGCATATTCCTTGTTATTGCTGAGGCTGGACAACCTTTCCTGTGTATTTGGTCATTTGAGATTCCTCTTTTGTGAATTACTTGTTCATATCCTTCACTTTTTTCTTAGTTTGATTATTATTTGTCTTTTATTTATTGTTTATGAAAGTTCTTTATACACTCTAGGTATTAATTTCTTATTGGTTTTATGCCCTAGATGATTTTTCCTCTATTTTGTTGTTTTGCCTTTTAATTTGGCTTGTGATTTTTTTTGTTAGAAGTTTGAATGTACTCATATTTATCAATCTCTTTCCATTAAAATTAGTTACTATTTATATATTTGAAAAATTGCTTCTATGCTTTTCAGTCCTAAAAATATTTTTGCTTGTGTATTTTTTTCTAAATGTTTTTTGAAGTTTTTTTTTATCATGTTTAGTCTTTAATGCACTTACAATTTATTTTTGAATTAACTATCAGGGTATGATAAAAAAAATTTCTTTCCCATGTGGCTAGCTAGTTGTTGCATAATTTCCTTTCCTCTTCCTTAGTTATACCTGCAAGTTCCCATGTATCTGGGGAGGCATGTGTCTGTTTCTGGGCTGTTTATCCTGTTTCACTGCTCTATTTATCCCTGAAATCACAGCATACTTTTTAATTGCTATAGGTTTATAATACATCTTCAAATTCTCAATCTCTAATGGGTCTGTAAAGCTGGTGAATTCCTATTGTCCTTATTCTTTAAAACTGTCTTGTCTATTTCATAGTCTTTAACTTCCATGTGCATTTTTGAGTCAGCATGTTAAATTGCACACACATACCCCACCACTTCATATAGACACACCATGTTGGGGCTTTGATTGAAATTGTATTGTGTTTAGAGATAAATTTGGTGAGAAGTGACATATTTATGTTAAAGTCTTTCCTTAATAAGCACTGTATATATTTTCACTCATTTAGATCTTTCTTTGATAGTTTTATAATTTCATCCAAAAGATTTTTGTACATAGTATTTTTAGAAAAGTTTCTGACTTTGGTTTTTAATCTGTCCCTCTGGATGTATTTTTTGAGAACAATTTTCCACTTTTCTAATATTTTCTTTAGCTGTGTCTAATTGGTTGTTAAACAAATTCATTTGATTTTTAAATTTAGTTGTTGGATTTGGGACTCTTATTTCTATGTAAGTCTTTAAAAAAATACAAATCTCTGCTGAAATTCTCTTACATCATCTACTTACTTAAATGTATTAGCCCTTCTACAGGGTATGCTGTTTGTGTGTGTGTGTATGTGTGTGTATGAGAGAGAGAGAGAGAGAGAGAGAGAGAGAGAGATGGGGGGGGAGAAAGAGAGGGAGATTGTGTGTAGAAAAGGAGACTCTGAACTAGACAGATGCTCCTGAAAATATCCATTTTAAAATACATTTGACTGTTATTACTTTTCAACAATAGTTATTAGGTTAATTAGAACATAATTTTTTAAAGAAAGAACCCATTGTGTTTTCATATTAAAATTCAATTAAGCATTAGAATTTTTGAAATAGTCAAATTATATTATTTTTTAAAACTAGGATATTCCATTCACTTAGGGTTTATAAAGTACCACTAAACTCGGAGGTTTTTTAGGATGGGTTTGTGTTTCTTTTTTCTTTTTGGCATCCCAGTGCTTAGAATAGTATTTGGGATAAGTTAAATGCTCAACAAATGTCTTAAAATTGAAGTGAATTAATACTTCAATACAATTACCTTTCCTGAACACAGCCTGACTAATTAGGGTTAGGGGATTAGAAGATGATTTTGTGGTAAGTCTATAATATAAAGTTTTCTATGTATAAACCAATATGCTACTAAATTATTTAATTAAAAAAAACTATATTCATCTCAATAGAAAACTGTCAAAATGTTAAACTTAGATCAATAAATAATGTAAGGAAAGAGAAGAATGAAGAATTCAGGCATAGAGCCCTGGAAGAAGAAATCCCTCCTGCTCAAAACAGTCCATAACTGTTGGAGACTCTTGGATATGTTCTTTGAGTTTGGGGGCTGGAGAACAGCATAGCGACCACAACTTCTATGGGTTTCAGTACAGAATGGCCACCTAGATGTGGCTAAACTGAACAATCTAGATTAAATATGCTATTTGATATTTACATTTTTGGATAGTCTCAATTGATTATCAGGAGAGAGATTGGGGCAAGGTTGAACATCTGATTGAAGAGTAATTTGGTGACAGGCAAGTTCCAGGTGGCTCCTGTTAGTGATGTTACTGTTACTATCTGCTTAAGGTAGGTGGTACGATGGTTGTAGTTTTCAGTTGTGCCTTCCTTTTAGAAGCTGGAGACAGTTTAGTTTGCAATTAAAAATAAGACTAAGTCTTGATATACCTTGAGAGCAATTTTCTGCTTTTTCAGATTGCCACTAGAAACAAGAAAGCTAAGAGATTTGTCATGTCCACAAGCAATCTAGTTTTGCTGTATAAACAATTTAAAATATAATGTGCTATATGGTCTGATAGCATGTGACATGACCACAGGGAAAGTTTACTTTTTACCTGTGGTCAGTCTTCCATCAACTAGAATACTCTTAGGACTCAAGATGAAAAGTCTGGAATCACATAACCTCTAAATTGTCATTCATCACTTGGCCAAGCAATGGCTTCTGATTGAGCAAACAGGAGTATTATTTATTGGTAGAAATAGTTGGAAAGAAACAGTTTTGAAATTGTAAAAAATAGCCTAGTATTTAAATCAGCTAGTACTCAAAATGCAAGAAAATATCTCTTTATCCATTTCTCTCATTGTTCCAAAATGACCCTGAGTCTTATATAAATGCACACACACAAATAATTATATACTGTTTTCTATGGGAAAAAATAGGATATGATAGATAGGTATAGAGATAAGATTGGAAAACTACTAGAATAACTAATATCTTCTCTCCATGGTGGGATTCTGGATTACTTTTATTTTCTTCTTTGAGCTTTTCTGTATTTCACAAAATATGAATGCATATCATATTTTAAATTTATGTGTTAAATAATAACTCATTTAAAAGTAATTTCCTACAAAATCTTATTAAATGATAAATAGCAATAAGTATTTAAAATTATGTACACCTACTCAGTAATTAACAGACAACCACTTGAAATGATGAGAATGTGAGAAGAGGAAAGGTAAGCTGAGAAGAGCTGGGTTTGGCCACAAAGAGGCAGGCAGGGAAGGATAGCACACTTGGGAAGCATGGGCTTCAAACTTGTTTTCTCCACCAACATAAGGGCACCATAATTGGTGTTGTCTCACAAAATGGTGGGGGCTGAAATAAGTCAGTTGCTCAATAGAAGCAAGATTTTGGTCCTTATAGCAAAGGCTACTCTCTCTTAGGGGTCTTCTTAAAAGAAGCTTCTCTATGGACGTGTGGACATTTTGGAGGGCAGCCCCCCAGCCCAGGGCCCAAACAGCGCAAAGGGAGAGTCTGGGCAAGCCAACTCTATGTCACTGTGACAGTTCTCTGGCATGCTGCCTCCCTCCTGAACAGACCTCCAGCCCCTCTCTCCTGGGTTGCTGCACCTGCTGATGAACTCACCTCTTGCATTGGGACTTCCCTCCTGCCCACTCTCTGCATGGAGGCACGGGGCTGAATCGTACCTTGATCCATGTTGTCAACCCTCTTCCTGCTTCTGTTCTTTGACCTCTTTGAATCATGTCAACATGACAATCAGAATGATCTGAATTCAGTTAGATCATGAATATCTCTATTCCTACCGTTCAAGTGACTTCAAGTTCATCTTATGAGCAAGAACAAAAGTCTTTAGAATGGCCCACAGGCCCTTGATGATTGGGAATTGGCCCTGGCCTGCCTCTCCTCCAAGTGTCCGCCTGTCCCTCCTCTGCCCTCCTGGGTGCAGCTGTGTGCACTGCATGCCTACTTCAGCCCCTTTGTGTTTGCCATTCCCTATGCCCTTATCCCTTTATGCCTGTTCATCTTTCTTTTATTAATAATTCAGCTAAAAATCCAGATAAAGTCTGCTCACCCTTTTATAATTTCCCATGGGAGCTCACACCTTTCCTTCCCAGCATTCACCACTTTATGTTTGTGTTTATATTCATTTGAGTCATTGTTTCGTATGGTGTTGGCTTCATGAGGGTGGGGAATGTTCTGCTCAGTATCATGTCTCTTGTGGAAACAGGGCTTAAGCACATGATAAGAGCTCACTGTTGAATGACTGAATGAAGGTCCTGAAGAGTTGGTTGGAGAGTCCTCTATCCACTCCTCACACCCTTCTAGCTTTAGTCACTAGTTTGAAAGCAAGATTGGAAGCCCACTTGTTCCTTCCTCTGGAGCATCTCAATAAAAAATGGGGATTGTGGGTTGCTGGGCAACCAAAGAAAGTCCCAGAAGAACACACCTGGCAACATCTCCCAGTCAAAATTTTGTATTTGGAGTTCAACATGCTGTTTTATGAATAGCTTCAGCTACTTTTGGAATAGGAACAATTTTTCCTCTCCTGTCTCCTTTCCATTCAATTTTTCCAACCTTAAGATCATTACTGGTCTCAGTTTTGAAGGGAGAGAAGTGCAAGCTCTAAAATTACATCTAAATCACATTTGGATTCTTGGAAGAAAAGAGAATACATGGTCTTTGGGTGGAATTGTATAAGGGTGGATGAAGAAGTTTGAAAAGTGTGTTTTTGCGGTGCATGGCTATAATCTCAGCTATTGGGGAGTCTGAGGGAAGGACTGCAAGTTCAAGGTCAGACTGGGCAACTTAGTGAGGGCCTGCCTCAAAATAATATATATAAAAAGGGCTAGGATGTAATTAATGGGTAGAGCATCCCTGGGTTCAATCCCCAGGACTGTTAGAAAAAAAGTTTCTTAAAAGAGAATGTTCTTTGGAGAGTTGATTTGTTTAATTTGAAGGACAAGATTTTAATTTGGTCATGATCCACCTTTTACTGTTACTCCTCCTTTCTACGACTGGAGAAATTTTATATCCAGGATCAAAATTCCATTTGAAACCTCCAAATTTGCCTCTGAACCTCAGATGGCAAAATGGAGCATCATACTTCAGTATTTGTAAGTAGTTCCTATGGGAACATGACTGTTGCCTTGCAATTAATGATCCTTGTGGTCCTATTCAAAGCTTTCTTTTTACTCTAATGGTTACTTCATGGATTGGCATGGTTTTCAAGCTTATTGTTTAGAATTGTTGTCTCATTCCATGTCTCAAAAATAGCTATTTGATATTCTAAAATCTTTCATTGTATATGTGGCATGTAATGACATTTTATGTTGCCATATCTACTATAAATAGGTTAGAATATATATCATCATCATAAGACATTTTTTATTACTAGCTGTTAGTTAATTTCTCTAAGTGGGAGAAAAGGTGCAAATGTTGTGGGATGGGGAGGAAGAGGTGAAGTAGAGATACATTTAACTTAGTAGAGAGGAGGGGTTGGGGCAATTGTGCAAGTTTGGGAAAGGGGGCTTTAATTTCTGAGGTCTGGAGCAGAGAAATTCTACTCCTTCAACCAACAATGTGGATATTATAGGAGGCACTACAATGGTAAATTTAGAGGTGAAAAAAAATAATGATGCCTATCTTCATGGAGTTTGCAATGTATTAAGACAAAAATAGACATTAAACAAATACTCATATAAATAAATATGCCCCTTCAAATTATGATAAAAATGTAGAATTAAATTATATTAGGCCATATACAGATTGCAGAATCACATCAATTACACATCCATTGATTTACATATTGCCATACTAGTGACTGTCATGTTCTGCTACCTTTCCTATCCTCTACTATCCCCCCTCCCCTCCCCTCCCCACCCCTCTTCTCTTTCTACCCCCTCTACTGACCTTCATTTCTCCCCCTTGTATTATTTTTCCCTTTCCCCTCATTTCCTCTTGTATGTTCTTTTGTATAACCCTGAGGGTCTCCTTCCATTTCCATGCAATTTCCCTTTTCTCTCCCTTTCCCTCCCACCTCTCATCTCTGTTTAATGTTAATCTTCTTCTCATGCTCTTCGTCCCTACTCTGTTCTTAGTTACTCTCCTTATATCAAAGAAGACATTTGGCATTTGTTTTTTAGGGATTGGCTAGCTTCACTTAGCATAATCTGCTCTAGTGCCATCCATTTCCCTGCAAATTCTATGATTTTGTCATTTTTTAATGCAGAATAATACTCCATTGTGTATAAATGCCACATTTTTTCAATCCATTCGTCTATTGAAGGGCATCTGGGTTGGTTCCACAGTCTAACCCACTTGAAGCAAAGTGTGAAAGATGATATATCAAGAACTATGTAATGTTTTGAACAACCAACAATAAAAAAAAAAAAGAAGGATACCACATTACCAAACCATAATATTTTGGTTTATGATTTCTTGTTCATATTTGATGTAATTATGTTCTTTGTTTCTCTAAAGACTTGATAATATTGTTCTATAAAGTAAGTTATTTAATGTAAGTTACTGAGTAGAACTCACATTGTAATTGCTGCTTTTATTAGGAAGCCAGATCTTAGCATTTAATTTAAATGTGTATTGGAATTTGGGCTTCATGGAAGTGAACAGGAAGATTTTGTTGTTGTTGTTGTTTAGGTAATTTGTTCCCTCACCCTAATAGTTGCCTCCTTCAAGTATGACCCAGGACCACAGTTGAAAAGCAGAAGTTATCACACTGTAACCACTTAAACATGGAGAGATATTAATAATGTACATTAAATCTTCAAGATCATGTCTGCCATAAAGACTTGTCTTTATCTTTCCTCCTCTCTAGGCTCATAACTGCTTAGGTCCCAGGTTGTAGCAAGCACAACTGTGAGTCAGAGCTTTTGACTAAACAAGAAGTCTCATTCCAGCTCTTGGCCCCCATCCCTGTTACTCCTTAAGAACCAGACATCCCCCGTCCCCCGCCTATACTTATCTGTGCCTCACTGTGGCTTCAGCCTTCATCTCTACTGGGAGTTTCTATTATTCTGCTGCTCCATGAAAATTCCAACCCTGATTTTTGCCCTAGCTTGGTAACTTCGGATCTAATTTACTACACCCTATGTATTACCCATCCAAATTTAACCTTGTAAATTTCACCAACCTTCAGTCATAAAGCATTTGTCAATAAAAATGCAATGGAATAAGCAGCAAGAAAAAAAATTATATTAGGGATACCTGTTTTAGAAGAGGAAAGAAATTAGGGAAAATTTTTTTATTAAAGAAAGTTGTAGGCTGATACCTGAAAGATAACTTAGAGTCAGCTAACTTCAGAGCACCCCAGGTGGAATACTGGGGTGGAAAAGAATGTGTTGCCTTTAAGAATTTGGAAGGTCAGTATGGCTAATGCAGAGAGCAAGGGGTGAGGGAAGAGGGCAGGCCATGTGGGTCAGAGGCTTGAAGTTTCTCCTTAATGCCATGGATGGCACCTAAGAGTTGACAGTGAGGAGTGGCATGATGAGATTGTGTTTTTAAGTCACTCTGGCTGAACATGGTGGATGGATGAGAACTAAGAGGAAAGATGTTGGGAAAATGCTAAAAATAATGACTGTTGAGATAATGAAAGGCATATTCTCTAAATCTTCCATATCCACAAATCACTAGTGACTAAAATTACCTCTTTGGGTTGAAATCTTAAAGACTTCCTGTGTGTTATGAGGTGGGGAGTATAAACCACTCTGAGGAATCACAATATGAAGAAGTTGGTGTTTTCTGGAGTTGCTGATGGCAGAGCATTAGGGTGCAGTCACTTTAGGAGGATCCAATGGTGCCTTAACCGCTGTTAGTTCAAACAATAATTTCTTTCTTTCTTTTAGTACCAGAGATTAAACCCAGGGGTACTTAATCACTGAGCCACATCCCCAGCCCCCTGCCCCTTTTTAAATATATTTTATTTAGAGACAAGGTCTCATTGAGTTGCTTAGGGCCCGAGGATGGCTTTGAATAACTTATTTCTTTAAGAAAAAGAATTAGAAGGAAATCGAGTAAAATAATAATTGTGGAATATGTGTTTTGGTGCATTGAGAACAAGTTTTTTACCTTACAAAAGTTAGAAGTGTGAAATTAAGTATAGATACTGGGCATGAGATTGCTTAAGTTATCTGTGTGTAGAGATGAAGCACAATGAATCCTGCCATGGTGTATGATTAAAATGCACCAATAAAAAAGAAAAAAATTAAAGAATGAAATCCTTTGAAATTAAACAAAATCATATTTTTAGAAGAGAAATAGAATGGAGCAAGGTGAAGAAAGATGAAAAGGAAAGGGCCTGTTGGTGGACAGTTTACCTACAGTCTCCATTCCCCAAATGCTCACCTCTGGTTTGTCCAATATCAGCCTCTGTGTTGAGAATACAATTCCTTTTTAGTTTTTTTTTGTCAGGGGGTCAGGGTACCGGGATTGAACTCAGGGGCACGTGACCACTGAGCTACTTCCACAGACCTATTTTTTGTATTTTATTTACGGACAAAGTCACACTGAATTGCTTAGTGCCTTGCTTTTTGCTGAGGCTGGCCTTTGAACTCAAAATCCTCTTGCTCCAGACTCCTGAGCTGCTGGGATGACAGGCATGTGCCACTGTGGCTGGCTAGGTATTTTTATGTTTAGCTGTTTCTCACCTCCTTACTGTAATGGAGAAGAACTGGTGATGGAAAGAGAATGAGGAAAACCAAGAAGATGTAATCCCGGCATCAGGGCTGCTGCTAGCACAACTCTGGGAACAAATGTGAATTATACAACACAACTGCCCTGTCTAGGGTTGATTTCGTGTGTGGGGGGAGGAAGGAGGGAGCATGGAAAACTTGAGGGGCCTCAACTGTATCTGTAATATTTTATTTCCTTAAGAAAAAATATGATCCTCCTGCCTCAGCTTCCTGAGACAAGGCCCCAAACAACTCAATGAGACTCTCTCTATATATAAAATACAAAAAAGGACTGGGGATGTGACTCAATGTTTAAGTGCCTCTGAGTTTAATTCCCAGGATAGATAGATGGATAGATAGATAGATAGATAGATAGATAGATAGATCTGAGGCAAACAGAACAAAATGTTAAGCTGTAACAAAATTAATAGTGAAATAATTGCATGTGTGATTGTTAAATGATTTTCTGTCCTTATTTCTGTTGCATATGTCATAACAAAACCTCTGAGATGTATCAGAAGGAAAGGTACTAGGGCTGCCATTAGGCACAACTGCAGCTACAAGCCAGGTGCCGGTGTAAATCTGCCCACAAAGGCCATCGGACTCACTGTGCTGTCTTCACCTCGATGGTTGACTATTGTAGGGAGTAGGGTGGCTGGATTGGAAGGTGCACCGTTACCTAGTTTCCTGGAAAGGATCAGTAACTTGCTATGTTTCCCCTTCCCTAGATTGGAGACAGTGCATCCAAGTCCCTTTGTCTTTCTTTCTTTTTTAAGAGCTTCATGGTCACACACAGTACTTGGGCACATCCCAACAAACTCACACTCATGGAAATAGATTTCATTTCAAGCACCCAAACCTTGCCTCCCCTTTTTCTTCCTCTATTAGACTTCCTTTTGCTCATCTATTAAATTATATTTGATTGGTTCTTTCTGTAATCCTTGCTTCCCCTTTCCTTTATTTTACTCTAGCTTCCACATATGAGAGAAAACATTCAAAATATTCAAGCTTTGAGTTTGAGTTTGGCTTCTTTCACTTAGCTTGATAGTCTCCATTTCTATCCATTTACTAGCAAATGCCATAATTTCATGCTGAGTAGAACTCTGCTGTGTGTGTGTGTGTGTGTATGTGTGTATCACAGTTTCTTTCTGTCCCTTAGTTGCACTAAGCTCCAGAAACTGTTTGGTTTCAGAATGGTTTGCAAATATAAGAAAAGTGAATTTTAAAATATAAGTATTATTTCATGTTAGCATATTTTCATAATCCTTGTTAGGACACTCCATACTTAGACTCTGTGTGGTCTGGAAGAGTCACCAGATGATATCAGAGATTCATTCAAATTTCTGAAGCCTGATGTGTATCTTAATATTAGTGATACTAGAAATAGAAATAAGAAGCATGGAAGCTTCCAGAAGAACTTCTCATTTCTGTAGCTGCCAGCCACCTCAGTGTCTTCTTACTTTTTCTTCTACTTTAAAGGCCCAAGTGTTAACTTTATAAATAATGCTACCAAGCTGCATGAAGCTAATGTCCCTGGTGCTTGGGGAGGTTTGAAATTAAAGCAAACATCATGAAGATTTTAAGAAATAGAAATGAGTTACAGAGGTGGAGAACTGAATGTGTTCATGTATGCTGGGCTTCAGTCTGTCAACATGGGAAATTTTAAAAGAAAAGACAATTAAAAACATTCTCCTGACAAGAAAGAGTGGCTATTTGCAAACCTACTTCCCTTTCCTAACCCTATTGATAAGAAAACAAGATCAGCATCATCAATTTTAAAGGGAACCCAAAGTTCTTGAATAACAATTTCACTTATCTTGAAGGTTTTCATTTGATTCATGGTAAACTGGACCTTAGAATAAAATGTCTTTCTCCCCTTTTCCTGTCCTTAGTAATATCAAGTAAGAACTGCGAAAGAAAAAAAAAATACATATAATTTTCTTAAATTTTCACCTGACAGTTGATAGAATTCCTGTTTTAAATTTTATCTTTTCAAAAAGACCATAAATTCCCATACTAAATATTGTGTGTATATAGTTGCAAAGAGAAACTTGTGTATTTCTTTTCTTGGTTCTCAATGTCTTTTCAACCTGTCAACACAGTAAGCTAAATTGTTTTGTCCAAATAGCATTTTGTGGCAGATGATTATTCCGACATGAATAAAGTCCTCATTTTATGTATCTATTTGATGGTGCTGGGGATTAAACCCAGGGCCTCGTGCATGCTAAGCAAGCATTCTACCACTGAACTACACTCCCATCCCTGAACTGCTCATTTTAAACAGGAAGGCCTAGATGTGTATCACCAGTTCTCAGAAACAGGCAGGACTGTGTTTTGATGCCATTAATGCCTTCTGATTATCAAACTGCTATGTCCATGCTAATTGCTAAATCCTGTGGGATCTCACTAAGATGAGATACAGCCAAGAATCAAGAGTGAAACTCCAATTCAGCAGAGGTGGTGCTTTTAACATCTTAAGACCATATTCATTATAGCTATGACTGTTAAGTTGGTAGAGGCAGGGGCCATTCGTTAATGATTACCTGAGTGGGGTGAGAGCAACCTGTCCTGATGCAGGAAGTTAACTTTTCTGTTTCCCCTTTAGGTCACTTCCAACTCCAGAATATCATACCATTCCTAGATTACTGTGGGCAAAATTAAGCTGAAGATTCAGTCACTTGGACTTAAAATGACATTTTCTTTCAGTTCCCCTGCGTGGTGGAAACAAAGCTGTCTGTCTGTATCCCATGCTTACCCTTCATAACCTGGCCTGATGTCTTGGTGCCGCTTGGGGAGAGCTTTTCCATCACTGTTGAGTTTTCAAGGTGCTGGATTAATCCTCCTCAGACAACCATTCTTTGTCTTCTAATCTTGCTTTTTCATCATTTTGTCTTTTTTTTAATGGATACATGAAAACACAAAAAATGTCTATTAATGGAGTACTCTGTGATGTTTGAATATAAGTGTCTATTAGTTTAATGTTTAAATAGGTTGGAACATATGCATCTCCTCAAATATGTTTCATTTCTTTATGATGAAAACATTCAAAATCTTTCTTCTAAACTTTTTGAGCTATCTCGAACAATATCAATAATCTCCCTGGTGTGCAAACTATAACTTAACACTGTCAATAGACCTCTGCCCATCCCACCCTGCTCTGCTCTCCTGGTCTCTAGTATTCATCATTCTATTTTTGACTTCTATGGGCCCAATTTCTTTAAATTTCACAGTTAAGTGTGATCCATGTGATACTAGTCTTTCTTGTGCCTGGCTTATTTCACTTAAAATATTAATCTCTAGTTCCATCATATCACAAATGACAGGATTTCACTCTCTTTTATGGCTGAATGTGATATAGGTACCACATTTTCTTTCTCTATTCATTAGTTGGTGGACACCTAAGTCATTTCCATTTCTAGGCTATTGTGAATGCTGCTGTGATAGACGTGGGAATGTAGGGACCTCTTCAACATACTGGTTTCATTTCCTTTGGACACACAGCCAAAGTGGGATTACTGGATCATATAGTAGCAGTTCAACATTTAATCTTTTGTGGAACCATTCTCCATAATAGCTTTGCAGTTGCTAATTTTACAGTGGAAAAAAAAAGGAATGTTTGGGTATGATAATTTTAATCTTTTCTGAATTGAGTTGACTAATCTGGTTTTAAAGCAAATTGGTAAATACTTCCTATTATTTTCCCACCAAAAGTGTACAAGGTTATCCTTTTTCCTATGTCCTCCCCCTTTTCTTGTCTTTTAGTCTGGATTTTAGTTGCATTGAGGATGAACAATATCCTTGTAGTATTTATTTCCAGAATAAAACTAGTCAATTTTTCTTTGCTTTTGGTTTCCGCTGCTCTTGCTAATTTTTGTTTCATTTGGGGGGGGGGGTCTTAAACAACATGCTGAGTTGAAAGTCATTGGAAAAACTTCCCCCAAAGTGCTTCCTTATCCCTAATCAGTGAGTGGAAAGGACCCTCTGTTCTTATCAATAAAATAGCTTTCTGGCTATTAGCCAATCCTGTTCTACTCCCACACTAAGGAAACGCCTGTAGATTGCAGAGGATTAGAGATTTTAGTGAACATTTCCTTTCACTGCACTCAGTCCTGGGAAGCACAATTTTGAGACAGAAAGACATAGAGACAGGCCCAAAAAGAAAAGCTCAACCTGATAGAGGAAAGGAACAGGCAGAGATGAAGGCTGAAAGAGATAGCAAGAAGGGGAGAGTGGGGCCAGAGAGACTAGCAAAAGGTACACAGAGGGAGAGCACTGAGGAAGAGAAAGTAAGAGAACATAGAGGGAGACTGAGAAAGAGAGAGGCAAGGGGGGCTGTGACCATTTTTCAAATAGAAACATACTATGTTTGAGAAACATCTAATAACCTATGCTGGCTGGGTACGGTCTCACACTTGTAAACCCAGTGGTTAGGGAGGCTGAGGCAGGAGGATCACAAGTTCAAAGCCAGCCTCAGCAACTTATTGAGGCCCTAAGCAACTCAGTGAGACCCTATGTCAAAAAATAAGAAAGGCTGGGGATGTGGCTCAGTGGTACCTAAATAAATAATCTATGCCTTTAAATCATTCCCAAACACACAGATCTTTTGAGCCCATGTCTTCTGTGAGAGAAAACATCAGAAAGTGAGCTGGAGGTGTCCCTATGACAGGCCAGATTTCCCTGCCAAGGATGAGAAAAATTCAGCTGAAGATTATAGTCAGTAGATGATCAGAATAAATGCTTTGAAATCACCTAGACATCAAACCCATATTAACCATCCAAAGAACCTTCCAAAGCAATGTCATTTTAGAAAGCATGTTAATGAAATTGGGTGTGATGAAATGGAAGCGATTCTCTTGTTTGGTTTTATTAAAATGAGTCCATCTCGTGAAATGGATCCATTTCCCATTTCTCAACATCTTATCAGAGGATGCCATTGCAGTGGGGACTAAGAGCTCCCTTTCCAATTTAATGGGAAATCAAAGGCACAGAGCCACCTGCACAGGCGAAAACCAACAACTCTGAAGGATGACCCTTCAGTGGAAATGCATTCTGGGGCAGGCCATGTGTTTTCCCGGGACTCGTGTTTTAACCCCAGTGTCGTTCCCTGTACTTTATCTCAGTAAGATCCTGGCTTAGGCTGTTCTCTACCCAGTGTCAGCAGTGGGCAAACAATAATTGTCAGAGCTCAGATTTCTCTAAGACCTCATCTTCTCAAAGTGGATGTTATAGGTGTAAAGACCAGTGAAGTTGATAATGAAATAGCAAGTATTCCTTTAGGATTTTGATGTCGGAGAAAGGAACTCATTGTCTCCATTGCCAAGAAGCTGTCAAATCTGCTTTAATTATGATTAATAACATACACATACCTGAGAAGGTTTTTTTTTTTTTTTCTCTCTCTCTCTCTCTCATGCTGACTTTCTTAAAATGCCTCTTTGCTAAATATTATCTCAGAAGCCAATGCAACTGTAGCTTTAGGGACAGACTGGGACAGTGTTGCTGTATGCAATGGTGTTTATAAACATTTCTGCTTGGCTGAATCCATCAGGTTCCAACATCTCTCTGTGTGTAATTACTTTTCTTTGCAGCCTTTTTTCTTTCTTTCTTTTTTTTTTTTACTTAGAGGAGAATTAAATGGGGAGTAATTATAATATTGGTGTAAGAGTTAAGAAAGAAGCACATATTAATTGTGAATTGCAGCTAAATCAGTATAATAGAGCTATCTTTTTAAAATTTTAATGGACACAATTCCTTTATTTTATTTATTCATCTTTATGTGGTGCTGAGGATTGAACCCAGTGCCTCAAACATGCAAGATGAGTGCTCCATCACTGAGCCACAACCCCAGCCCCTAATAGAGCTATCTTGATAGTTATAGTTTAGTAAACAACCTCAACCACTGTTAATCAGACACACACACACCATCAAATGAAGATCATTTATGGTTGAATTCTATGATGCCCAGTTAGCTCTGCATTATTTAGACAGAAAGTGATTTTCTAAAGTATGTGTATTTGAAGAGGATATTATAAAGAGGTATGAATTTTGCACAGGTTTTGACCCCTTTTTTTAAATCTAGACATATCTTTTGCTTATTCTTGTTAACATTCCCAGAGTGTTTTATATTTGCAAATTGCTTTACTCTGGTTTTGCTAGTTATTCCCAATGCTAATACACACCTGACCTCATTCTATTGTTTAGGTAAAGTTAACAGGCCTCAGAATTCAGTGAGTTGATGGCTTCATCTCTGGCTTAATTAGACAGTTTAAGCTCTAATTGGCTGGTGTTAAGTCAATCAATCAGTGAGAGAGTTGCACCTACACTCACTGGGAATTGTGGGAGCAATTGATCTAGTCAGCACCAGACACTTCAGCAGAAATCACTTATTCAGAGCAAAACTATATGTTTCAGAGGGCCCTGGCAGTGAGTGTCTGTGAATTTCTGGTCAGTGCTGTGGCAGTTCAACCCTATCTGTGTGCAGAATTTGAGGAAAAGCACATTGCCCGATCCCCTGTGCAGCCGAAGGAAAACATGTTAGAATTAAGTGTATTTGCTCACCAGGATAAAGACAGAGGTAACTGTCAACTAGAATAAAATTTGCCTTTTGGAAAGGGAAGCAAAGGCAAATTGGAAGGCACAGATATCATGAGACTGCTGTGTAGGCAAGCGTTCTGGAAATGTTGGTATTGGATGGAGCATAGACTCATATATATTCTGAATCCATTGGTTTGTGAATTCCTCAAAGGAAGGACTGGGTCACACCTGTCTTTGTATCTCTTATAGAGTCTAGCCCTGGCCTCATGTGCTGCATTTACTGAATGAATATATAAAACACTTGTTCTCAGAGTGGCTAAACCACTGCTCAAAATGTGAATTTCTTTAAAACTTAGTATTTGTCATTGAATGGCCATTTATCGTATTATTTAAACTTGGTCCAAAAAATGTCCCCAAGTCAACCTGCTCCTGTAGGGAATATGCACAAGAATGTGCTTGTATCACTCTATATACATGGGTTGGTTCTCAGGATACCCA
Organism: Marmota monax; assembly: GCF_021218885.2. NCBI lineage: Eukaryota > Metazoa > Chordata > Mammalia > Rodentia > Sciuridae > Marmota > Marmota monax. The sequence goes on along the minus strand of NW_026693777.1, from coordinate 60,457,656 downwards.
CCTTGAAGGGATTAGAATCATTTAATGGCATGAATTCTGATATGTGTAGAACAAAAAAATACCAGCCATTGACACAATGCAGATGAATTCTGAAGACTGATAATGGCTACGTTTAGCTTCGTTATGTATTCTCTACACTTCTGTGAATGTTTAAAAATGTTCCTATTAAAACATTAAATAAAATAATCAACTGCATAACTGATATTCTCACCTTGCACATTTTGATTCACAGACTTGTAGGGCTGCCAAATACTCTAAAATAGCCATTTAGTTCCTATCCTTTTCTTTGCCTGAGAGGGAACAGAAGATATGATGATGGGAAGAGGTTTGCAGAATGGATAGCAAGAGAGCTGATGAAAGAACCAACTAGGAACTTATTTTTCATGGCTTTGGCTATTTTAAAGACAGCATGACAAATAAGTGGTATGATAAATAAATCCAGAAATCAATGTTAACCTGAATATCCAGACAATGGAGGGAAATGGTTTTCAATGTAGTCTTGAATTTTCTTCTTGTTGATTTTGGGGCATTAGACTGGTTTAGTTTATAGCACCCCAGAGTCCCTTCCTGCGTGGTATAGACCCTGCCAACCTCGCTGGGCTCTTCTGCAATTTTCGTCCTGGTTTATCATGGTCCAGCTGGCTTTTATGACCCTTGAATATGCCATGATTATTCCTACCAACAAGCCTTTGCACTTTGCTTCTCTTTGACTGGAACTCTCCTTTGACCATATCTTCATAAGGCTGGTTCCTTCTGACTCTTATTATTTTAAATGGATTTTATTTATTTATTGAACAGTTTTAAGTTCACAGCAAAGTTTAGGGGAAAGTATAGAAAATTCCCATTTATCCTGTTCCTACACTTGTACAGCCTTCCCAGTATCAACAACCTACCCCAGAGTGGTACATCTGTTACAAATAATTAACCTACACTGAGACATGATCAACACCCTAATTCCTATGGTTCACTCTTGGTTTGGTACATTCTAAGGGTTTTGGCAAATGTGCAATGGCCTGTAACCTCCATTGAAGCATCATATAGAATAGTTTCACTGCCCTAAAATTTCTCTGTACTCCATCTCTTCATCCTTCTCTTCCTCCAACCCCTGGGTTACTATTTAGTTATCTACCTTTTCAGAGGAGCCCCTCCTCAACAGCCTAGCTAAAATAGCAGTCTCTCTTGGCCCTGGACATTTTGTACCCCTTATTTTCTTCCATTTTCTAATACTTGGAATTATCATGTCAATTTGGCTGCGTGGTTTTTTCTTACCTGTCTTTTATAAGATCCCTGAGTAGAATATATCGGTCACTGCTCCATACCTTAACTCCTAAAGCTATGTCTGGCATATGTAAATCCTCAACAAATATTTGTGGAGTGTATGAATCTACTGTGTTTAGAGAGGAAGACAGTCACATTCATAAAATGATCTGGCAAGTGCCAGCATACAGCATGCTGCTATGAGAACCAAATGAAGGCCTGTCTAACTCAGACCTGGAGAATCAAGGAAGCTTTCCCGGGGAAAAGAACCATCAGACGAAGATTCAAACATAGGGGAGTTGGCCTGGGAGTGAATGCTACCAGTGCCCTACCCACATCATCTTGGCATTCACCGTCACTGTACCTCCAACTCAGCTCTTTCTACATGTCTGCAGGCCTTTTGTGGCTGGCAGGCAGAAAGTGCTGGGGAGTTAAGTTACTTTCCAGGAGCAGCCCGCAACCAATGACTAATGGGAGCAAGTAGATAAGTACCCCAGCTTCCTTGCTTCTGAGATCCCCCAGGGAGATGGAGCCTCCGTTGGTCACGATATGAACCCATTCAATGGTCACCCATCATCAGCTGCCTTCTCTTCCCCACCTCACATCCACACCCACCCTGCACGTGCTTCCTGACATCATCCCCTGAAACCTTTGTTTCAGGTTCTGCAACTTTGGACATCTGGCAAAGAAAAAAGAGCAAGGTCATTCTGGACAAAGACAACAGCTTTTATAAGAAGCCCAGACTTGTTTTGAGTGTAAGAAATTAATTTTGGATAAGTTGTGATCTGAGTGTTAGGAAATGAGGTTAGAAAAATATCAGACTGGCTTGTTTGTCTCTTGTATGGGTTTTCCGGGGAATAGTGGTAGTAGATCTGTACCATTCTATCTGCAGTTCTCTGCATGTGAACAAGAATATAAGTCTGTCTGTCTGTATGTATCATGGGTTTTCCTCAATGCTGAAATCTGCAGTTCTAGAATACAGCAGAAGTACCTGGCTTAGGCTGGGAATTATACCCATACTCTTGTTCCTCTTTGGATCTCCTCATCAAATGTACTAATTAGACACAGCAGTAATATGGGCAAATCAGTTTTGTATGTGAAGTCAAAATGAGAAAAAAAAAAAAAAACCCAGCCAACATAAAATAATTGGTACCTTGATCTGAATAAAGACCTGAACAGCCTGTCAGGAATAATATGGCCTGTGCCTTTGGCCTTCCCCTGCTGCCTGGCAGATTTGGTGGCAAGAAGCTATCTGTGGCTTCCAAAGTGCTTTGGGTCCCCACGTCCCTGACCTCATGCCTTTTTCAAAGGGGAATCTTCAGAGAAACCCACGCTACATTTAACTTCAGGAGCTCTCTCGTGGGCTTGTGTCTAACCAGACACAGCAGATCTGAATATTTCCTGCATGCTAAGCAGACCATTGTCAGCCGCTTCCTCTAGGCTAGATTGTTATAAATGCTGTTTATGATCCTGCTATGACAACTGTGAAGGACATGGCAAAGAATTTATCACAGGATTATTCATCCACCAGCAGAATACCTAATAAGATTCTAAATGACCCAAGATGATAATAAGATCTAGCTTGTAGCAATAAGGTATTAATAAACTGCTTTTTTCAATAAGGGAGAATCCTGGCATCATTACCCTGACATATTTGTTTTGCTTATATTTTGTGAACAAAGTAGGGCTGCTGGATTGAATAGTAAATTTATAAAAACCCCTGATGTATGAAAAATACAACCCACGTGAAGTGGAACCCATAGGTTAAAGTCAAGAGCACAGTGTTTGCCTATGACATCCAAGTGCCTGACTCCCAAGCCATCGATTCTAATTGTTCCATGCCATTTGCCTTTGTATTTAAAAATTATATAAGAATAATATATCGCCTGCTGTTGACCACAAGGCCATAATTCAAATGAAGAAATTTAGTAAAATCATAAACCAAGAAAAGTGCAGCGTGGATGAATAATGGATGAAGTGGGAACACTGAATTCAAAATGAAACCTGGGAATCTGCTGCATGTCCCTGTTTTGGAAATAAAACTATTCAATATTAAATTAACAAAAAAAAATGGATCCCATTCATTGTCACTTAACCAGTCCTAGTGAGGGAGAGTGGCAGAGATTCAAGAGCCTGCTGTTACTAATTTTTTAAATAGCAGAATACAGAAGAGTTGCCTCTTCCCTTGGAGGTGTGAGTGCACCCTGCTTTGGTTTTGCCTTTCTGCCTCACAGTTTTTCTGCAGCTGTACTGTGCAAGGACAAGACCCAAAAGGCTCAAGATGCTTTTACTTACTTTCTGGCAAGATAGTCTTGTGCCTTAGAAGGTGTTTTCTGGTGAATTAAATACATCAGAGCAATATCAGTAGAGAAGTTAGCAATGTTCTTATTTATGAGATCTAATGTACACATAATAAAATGCACAATTCCTAAGGGTATACAGTTTGAAGCGTTTTAACCAGTCAATTTCTGGAACCCACCACTCAAAACAAGTTATGGAACATTTTCAACTTCTAGAAAGTTCCCTTGTGCACCATTCCTCTAAGCATCCCTCATTCTCCAGCCCTGGCAACGATTGTTCTGACTTCTGCCATTGGATTTGCTTGTTGAACGCCACATAAATGGAAACATGCAGTGTATGCTTTTGTGCCTCCTTTTTCTTACTCAACACCGTATTTTTGAGAGTCACTCATGTCGGTGTGTGATTATTATCCACTCCTTTTTGCTGCTGTGTGGATATACCACACTGAGTTTATCCATCTTCTTGTTGATGCACATGTGGGGCCGTTATGAATAAAGCTGCTATAAACATGTACCAATATTTTGTTAACTCTAAGTGGATCATGACCTAGATATAGATGCTAAAAGCATAAAACTGCTAAGAGAAAATAGAGAAAAATCTTTATAACCCTAGGGATAAACAAATTTTCCTAGATAAGACACCAAAAACATAAACTAAAATAAACAAGTGATAAATGAGACTTCATCAAAATAAAGAACTTGTGCTCTTTGTGTATGAGTCTTTTTGTGAATCCACTTTTATTCATCTGAAGCACCACTTACTAGGTCACAGGGGAGATATTTAAGAAATAGCCAATGGTTCTCCAATGGTTGATGCATCTTACACTTCCACCAACTGTCCGAGAGTATTCCACATATGCCACGCCCTTTTCAACACTTAGTGTTGTACATTTCTCTGGGCTGTTCTGGTAGCAGAATGTTTGAGCAGGCAGCTTGTTCATTGGATCTTTAATTATCGATTATAAACATAAAAATCACCAAACAGGTAGACTGGTGACTGATTGGATTTCACAATTCCCAAATTTCCTTTTGTGTAAAGTTCACAGATTGAACATTTAAGGCAGGATATTCTGATCCCTGCATTTTAGACTGCCAGACCATCTTCAGGTTGGCTTCTCATTCCTTTAGTATTTGTCTCCAGTTCCAGCTCCTTTGCCCAGTTTGTAGACCTAATTCTTATAAAAGATTTTAACACACATTTAATTGAGGATTCCGTCTGATTGGTCTAAAAATCTCGCAATAAAATGACTCAAACTTTAGGGAACATAACACAAATTATAAAAGAGTATTATTTTATGTAGAAGAGAAGATTTGAAAGGCTCCTAAAACTGTCTGTTTAAAAAGTGGCTTGTCCAAAGCCCACCCTAGGGCATGGGTGGAGATGATAGCCTAGGGTAAAAAGCATGCTAGGCCTTCTCAACAAATTCCATTTGGGAACTACATTTATAAAGAGAAATAATGAAACTGCTGCCTGGCATTCGCCATAAGAATCTCTTGACAAATAAAAATCAGAACTTTAACTTCTCTTTAAAATGAATTTATACAATTTTCAGCCCACTGGGTGGGACCCACTTGCGCATGGAATGGGACCTACTGAGTTGTGATGAAAGTCCCTCTATTCCTTCTCTCTGTCACTCATGGGTCACATGAAAATGGCCCTCTATTCCAGGATGGATATCCTCAGGACAGAACTTAAAGAACTCAAGGACAGAACTTAAAGCCAGAAGCCTCCAAGTGTCTGATGACTGCACTGTCCCCTTCTGAGAAAAATAGCCAAAGGCTGTGTGCTGAACACTGTTTGCCCTGCTACGAAGGACCTTGCAGCCCTCATCCCGTTTGACGGCCTAGAAATTCCTATCATTACAAAAGTACTTAGCTATAGGCTGGGCACAATAAAAACGATGCTAAAGATGACAGTAAAAATGGACATTGATTAAACATATCACAGCAACTCTGGTCCACAGCTTAATACTTTTGTTAGGAAGACAACTCCTAATTATCTTCACTGTCATGTTTGGTTTGCTGTACTCTGCCACTAGAGGGTAGCAGCATTGCTATTGTTTCAACTTAAGTCAATGCAAATTTTGTTTACAGTTCTTAATCTTTCTAGGGGCATTTTTTTTTTCCCTCCATTTAGAATGGATATAAGTGATCTTCCAGCAATTTTTAGATAGTAATTCAATTATTTAAGAGATGAACCTGGTGTCTCATAAATGCTGCAGAAGTACAGTGACATAATTTTCTTTTTCCTTTCAATCCATTATTCTATGTCTTCATTAATTATTCTATTTGTAATAGTTTTGCTTGTTAAAAGAAGTGTCTACTGTCAGTAATAAATTATTAGCACATTCCTTCTGTACTTTGCACTTGCCTATAGCTCTTAGTTTTTCCACATCTATATGAGCAGGTGTTATATTTGGGAATTCTTAGAGGAAGAGGACTTGTATCTTGTGTACTGGGGAACATGGCAGAAGACAATCGCTCCAACTCCCAAGGATCTTAAAGTCTGGTTATGAAGATGAGATGTCTGCATGTTAAGTGGACTTATGAGTCTAAAACAGGAGTGTTAAAAATCTCCCAGCATTTTAGAGAATTTATCAATTTCTCTTTGTAATTTGGTTAAATTTTTTGCTTCAAAAAGTTTGAAGTAATGTTCTTTGGTTCATTCAATCTCATGATTGTTATATATCCCTGGAGAACTGGTCCTTTTATTTCTCATAAACTGGAGACTTTCTTAACTTCTAATGAGGGTTTGTCCCCTTAATTTTTTTTTTTTTTTGATCTTAATAGTTTTAAACTTTCTTTGGGTTTGTATTTGACTGATATATCTATTCCCCATTCTTCCCTCCCAGATTTTTGGGTCATTATATTTCATGTATGTCTCTTCCAGTAAGAATATAACTGAATTATTAAAAACACAAGAATGACAGCCATTGCAATACATAGAGGTCCATGGAGATAGCACCGGGCAAGTTGGAGCCGGATGGACCCTGGGCGACTCTGTGCCTTGCTGAGGAAAAGCAACTAAACATGGGCAAAGGAGAGTCTTAAAAAGCTGAGAGGCAAAATGCCATCCTATACATTCTTTGTGCAAATTTGCTGGGTGGAGCACAAGAAGTACCCAGATGCTTTAGTCAGCTTCTCAGAGTTTTGTAAGAAGTGCTCACAGAGGCAGAAGACCATGTCTGGTAAAGAGAAAAGAAGACTTGAAGACATGGCAAAGGTGGACAAGTCTTGTGATAAAAGAGAAATGAAAACCTATATCCCTCCTAAAGAGGAAACGAAAAAGAAGTTCAAGGATCCCAACGCACCCAAGAGGCCTCCGTTGGGCCTTCTTCATGTTCTGTTCTGAGTATCGCCCCAAATCAAAGGAGAACATCCTGGCCTATCTGTTGGTGATGTCCCAAAGAAACTGGGAGAGATGTGGAATCCCACTGCTGCAGATGACAAGCAGCCTTACAAAAAGAAAGCTGCTAAGCTGAAGGAAAAATACAGAAGGGATATGGCTGCCTACCGAGCTAAAGACACGCTGGATGTGGCAATAAAGGGAGTTGTTAAGGCTGAAAAAGCAAGCAAATGAAGGAAGAGGAGGAAAATGAAGAGGAGGAGGAAGAAGAAAATGAAGAAAGTGAAGATGATGATGATGAATCAGTTGGTTCTGATACAAGTTTTTTTTTTTTCTATAAAGCATTTAACCTCCCTGTACACACTCACTCCTTTTAAATAAAAAAGGTTTTTAAATGTAAGGCTGTGTAAGATTTGTTTTTAAATTGTACAGTGTCTTTTTTGTAGAGTTGCACGACTGACTGGGTCTCCATAGCCCTGTCCTGGTGGTATTTTCAATGACCACTAACCTTGCTTTGTAGTATATGGAAATTTAAGGCAGGTTCTTGATGGGAACATAGCAGGATTAGTTGTATATGAGGACAGTACTTTTTCATCTTCAGTTGTCTCTGATGCAGCTTTATACAAAATAATTGTTGTTCTATTAACTGAATACCACTCTAATTGCAAAAAAAAAAAAGTTGTAGCTGTTTTGTTGACATTCTGAATGCTTCTAATATCAGTAAAAGAAAAGAACATTTGTCTTTAGCTGCCCAGTTTAGTCATTTGAATTTCATGATTTAAACATGATTTCTTTGGACTCTTTTCAATCATCTTGTTTGTTGTTTCAGTATTCTGTGCCTTTTCCTGGCTTATTTCTTTCTCTTGCTCCCTCCTTGTCCCTCTCCTTCTCCTTGTCTTTTCCCTCTCTCCCCACCCTCATTTGCTTCTCTTAGATAAACTAGACTTTCTCTTTATTCCTTTTTCCTGCCCCTGCTTGTTTTATTTCGTATCTTTCAGTGGTCATTGACTTTTTAACATGCATTCTTAAAGTCAAAATGTAGTATTTTCCCTTCTCCCAAATAATATCCAAAGATTCATCTTACCATCAATGCTATTTTCCCCCAGAATTTTGATTCTTTGTTAAAAACAAGTCATGTTTACCATTGGTTTTTCAGTGAAAGCTTTAGATTTATCTCACACATTTATTAATTTCTTGCCTCACTACCTGGCAACGGTATGCCTTCATTCTGAATTCAGTTCTCTTCCTACCACAGTACTTCCTTTAGTGGTTCTTTCAGCAAGGTAGGGAAGAGGAAAGTCTCAAAATCTTCATTAGATTGAAAATGTCTTTATTTTGTCATTCTACATGAGTGATCATTTTTGCTGATTTCTTCTCAACACTTTGAAGATACTGTTCGTTTCTCTTCTGGTCTTCAAATATTTGTGTCAAAATACATCGTACATGTTAGAAAGCACATACCGCATGAATGCAGTCAATGCATACATGTGGTCAGAATTTAAATCGAGAAATCCAATGTGTAGACAGCACCCCAGAGGCCCTCATTCTCCCTGTTAGCTACTGTCCCCCAAAGGCTAAACATTATCTAGACTTCTACCAACACAGATTTTTTAAAAAAATCTTAATTCAAATAATAAATAAGGTTTTTTTTAGAAAAAAATCAATACATAATGTACATATTTATGGGATACAGCTTGATTTGATACCTGTATGCAATGTGTAAAGATTAAATCAGGATCATCAGCACTTTCCTAGCAAATAGTTATCGTGTGTATGTGTGTGTGTGTGTGTGTGTGTGTGTGTGTGTTGGGAGCATTCAAATCCCCTGTGCTGTGGAACAGTAGAACTTATTCACCCTATCTAACTGCACTTTGACAACTGTTGTCCAATTTCCCTCAATTCCTCCTCCGTACTGTTTTCCTAGCCTCTGATGACCACTGTTCTATGTTCTAGGTGAAATCAACTTTTTTATGTGAGAAATATTTGTGCAGTATGTGTCTTTCTGTGTCTTATTTATTTCACTGAGCATAATGTCCTCCGGTTCCATTCAGGTTGCCACAAATAACAACATTTCATTCTTTTTAAATGATTGAATAATGTTCCTTTGTGTATCTAATCATATTTGAATAATATTCCTTTGTATATATAATCACATTTTATTTACAACAAAGATTACTTTTGTTTTGTTTTTTATTGATGCTGAGAAACCTGCCATAAGTCTAGTCTTTGTAGTCAGTGTGCCTTTCAAACCCTCTAATTTCTTTTAAGATCTTATTTGTGATAATCTGAAGTTTCATTACGATATGTATAGCTGTAGAATTATTTTTATTCTATTTTATTGTGTTTCTTGGATCTAAAAATATGTTTTCCTAAGTTCTAGAAAAATTGCATCCATTATTTCTCTGAATATTGCTTCCTCTCATACTTTTTACTCCATCTTTCTGGAACTCTTTAGAAATATATACTGGATCATAATCTGTCCTCCATAACTTCTAACTTTTGTATCCTCTCTCTCTTGTATCCTCCGCCCCCTCGCCCTGTGTGTGTGTATGTATGTAGATAATTTTTTTTTCTACACTATATTCTGTATAATTTTTGGATTTGTCTTCCCTTTTGTTGATTCTCTCCTGTTGTATATGATCTCCTGTTAACCCCATTTGTTTTGGTTAAATTGAGTCCTTCAGAAAAGATATGTTGAAAAATAAAAGGTCTGATAAAAACTAAAAATATAAATTAAAAAAGATATGTCCTAACTTCCAGTAATGCAGGATGGGAGTACTGTCCTACAAAAAGAGTGTTCATCTTCTGGAATGAGTTCTTTCTTTTAAAACATTTTTCATTGGTGCATGATAATTACACATTGTTACATATTTGTACATGTACACAATATAATGGTATTATTTAGTCAATTATTTGGCTGTTCCCTAGTACCTTTTCTTTCCCTCTCTTCTTCTCTCCCCTGGTTCCCTTCCTCTACCAGTTTCCCTTCTGTTTTTATGAGCACTCCCTTGTACATTTTTTTCCCTTTCCCTTTTTTCTCTGTCACTTTCACATATGAGGAAAAAACCTATGAACCTTGACTTTGAGTTTGGCTTATTTCACTTAACATAATGTTCTCAAGTTCCACTCCTTTTCCTACAAATGACATATTCTCATTCTTTTTTATGGCTGCATAAAACTCCATTGTGTGAGTATACCATGTTCTCTTTACCAATACATTCCACTGATGGACACCAAGACTGTTTCCATAGTTTGGCTATTGTGAATTGTGCTGCTATAAACATAGGTATGCAGTTTAGAGTATGATCAGTTTAATTCTTTAGGATGAATACTGAGGAGTGGTATAGCTGGGTCTACTCTTTTGAAAAATCTCCATACTGATTTCCATTGTGGTTGTACTAATTTATAATCTAACCAACACTGTGGAAGTGTTCTTTTTTCCTCACCTCCTCTCATTTATTATTATTTATATTCTTGATGGCTGCCATTCTGATGGAAGTGAGATGAAATTTCACTGTAGCTTTGATTTGCAGAAAATAGGGCCTTTTTAAAAAATGATCTTAGACCAAGAGATTTGTATTTTATTTCGGAACATCTTTGACCAACAGAAATAATATGCAATTGGAAAATGCCCCCCTTTATTCTTAATCTAGAAGACATTTGCTTTTATTTTATGATGATGGGGTTCAAACCCAGGGTTTTGCACATGCTAAGCACAAAATCTACCACTGAGCTGTGCTTCAGCCCCTAGCAAAATGTTTTCTCCAAGCATCTGTCTGGAGACTCAGTCATTCAGTGATGACAAGACAGGTTGACCGTGGTGAATTTGTATCTGCCACAGGGGGAGGTGGTGTGTTACTAGTTCACAGAGGCACAGGCCATCTACTACAAAGCCCTTGTTCTCTATCCAATAGCCCTGTTCCTGTGGGCTCAGATATATCCTCTAACAGTGTATCAAGATCATTTGGAGATAACACAGGATTAACAGCTGAAATGAGACAGTTACAACAGAAACTTGGGAAAGTTTCCAAAGCTCTGGGTGCGACCATGTAAAGATTTTTCTTTCTTGTACAAACAGATAAGAGTATGACTGGTATTGTTAATCTTTAGATACCAAGCAAAGTTGTTGCAGTTTCCCATAAAAGAACTGTATGGGGGAAATGAGAAATACGTAATTCTTTGCTTAGAGTCCTATTAGTTTAGAATCCCAGTTTCTGAGATTTTTTCAACATGTGTCTCCATATATATATTAGGAAGAACTTGATACCTTCTATTCCAACTAAGGCAAGGGAAATATAATTAGGTTAAATCAGAAGCCACAATATCTGCCACTGAAAAATGAACAGACAGGATCTTTGGCTGTAATGGAAGCAGCCCATTGCGGTGGTAGAGACTTAGCCACAAGGAGGGGAATACTTTCTTGTTGATCATCTGGACAGTTGAAGATTCCCACTCTGAGGCAAAGGGATGATGGAAAAGGACCATTATAGGCACAGGGTCTTGGATAGAGGTTATACAATTAAAATGAAGGTTGTTCACGTGGGTCCTAATCCACTATGGCTGGTATTCTTATAAGAAGGGGAAATTTGGACACAGAGACATGCCTGGAGGGAGGATTAGGGAGAAGAGGGAAAGAGAACACCATGAGAAGACTGGAGTGACAGTGTTATAAGTGAAAGAGCATCTTGGGGCTCTCAGAAGCTGAAAAAGACAAGGAAGGATTCTTCCTCACAGGCTTAAGAGGGAGCGTTGCTCTGCCAACACTTTGATTTCAGACTTGCAACCTCTAGAACAATGAGGTGATGCATTTCTGTTCTAAGGTGTCCAGTCTGCGGTCCTTTGTCATGACAGCCATGGTGTTATGACACCATTTATTTCATTCTAAATTTCAGTGATTCTGTTTTTCTTTTTATTTTCTAGAAGGACAACATGATTCTTTTCCAAATATATTTCTTCTTATTATACACTATCTTCTTGCAACATGTTTTATATTTTATCTGTTTAATCATTTTAAATACATTTTAAATACAGTTTCATTGCCTCCTTCATAGTTCTATTACATTAAATTCTCAGTCTATTGTTTCCTGTTCTGTCTGCTTACTCTCACTTAGGGAAGATCATTTCCACTTGTGACTTATAATTTTTTTCCTTTTAATTGTGAGCTTCCTTTCAGCAAGAATTTTCCACACCTTGAGGATTCCCATGCCCCTTGGATTGTAAAACTATTTCTATAGAGTAGTTTCATTTTTTCTTAGGATGGTATCTCAGTGGATTTATTGGTCTGTAGCCAATTTTTATTTTAATTTCTTTACTAAGATTTCCTTACAGGTAGGCGACATGAGCCACCCTACCTGCCCTAAAAGGCTTGGAGTTTTTATTTCTTATAGTTGATTTTTGTACCACTTGGAATTAGGAAAAGACAAAGTGCCTTGTGCCTTCCCTTGGATGTGCCTTCTAGAAATCTTGATTTCATACTGAGCTGTCAGTTGCAGCTTTTCCCTTGTACAGCCCCCCTTCTGCCTCTCTTGTTGTGAAGTAGGCATTTTGCTCTGGACTTGACATTAGCGTCTGTGTCTAGCTCACGCCTTACTGGACCACCAGAGCACTGCTGCACAGTTGACAAGATGGCAGCTCTGGCTACACATTGCTCTTCACTTCTGGGATCGGTGCATTTCTTTCTTCTTATTCTCTCTCACAAGAGTTGGGTTTTGTTTCAGAAAAGTTGGTACTACATCTCCCTCAGCATTTTTATGCATTTTTTTTATAAGAAAAGGGTTGGGGCTGTCCTTATACAGTCTGCCATTTCACTGGAACAGAAACCAGGACCAGCGTCTGACATTGAATGATTGTGAGGAATGGGCGGTACATGCTGATAGAGGTTTTCAGGAGGGAGAAATTCACCATGGAGTAGGCTTGCTGAGCACTGAGGAATGCTAGAGAGAGTTCAGAGAAGGGAAGGATTAAAGTGTTTTTTAATATATTTTTACATGTCAATTAGATATAAGACTATATGGGAGGAGAAAGTTATGCGTCTAATGTCCAGTGTGATCACATGTGCATAGTGCTTTTCTACAGATTGACACATCTCCTCTTCTTCCTGCTCTTCCCTATGTCTTTTCCTTTGTAGAAACAAAACTGCTCCGTGAACTGCAGGAATCCAGGTTTTTACAGGAAACACCACATCACTTCAAAACCTTACCATGCTGACTTAGTTCTCAAGGCAATGGATGATTGTGAAGAAAGGAATCAAAGATGTTCCCAGGGTGTATCAACCTGTAGCTAATGGAAGGAAAAGGCTCCAGTCAAAGTTTTGTTTTTTAATTTTTAATTTCATCAACTGTGACTTGGTTGTCTGAAGAGAGTATGGAAAGCGAATCCCCTGTTCCACTTAGGAAATGCCCTCAACACCTTCTAAACTGGAGCTGTCCACCTGATCTAACTCCTGGGGTGGTTACAAGATTAAATGAAAAAGGAGATGTGAACATGCTTTAAAATAAAAATGTGATATGTTAGGCAGGCACCATAATGTAATAGTTTAGAGTACAAATGGTGAGCCACACTGGGTTTGAAGCTAAAAGTCTGCTACTAACTGTTTGGGCATTTTGTTTAAATTACCTGTACTTCAGTTTTCTCACCTGTAAAATGGGGTTAGCAACAGATGTTCTTCTTAGGATTGTTGTACTTGAATAAGAAGGCATAGTGCCTGACATATAGTAAGTTCTTAGTAAGTGTTAGGTTTTTATCATATCTTTTAACACCATGATCTGTAGAAGAGAATTAATTTTAGGTTCAGGAACCCAAAGCAAATCTAGAGATCAGTATTTGAGAACTCTCTAAAATTGAACCCCAGATTTTTGGGGGACAGTGTTGTGTGTGAGTGTGTGTGTGTGTGTGTGTGTGTATAAGTGCATGTGTGCTCACACATGCCCACATGAATGTGCTTGTTATGGAAGAGTGCACATTTTCCATGGCAGACAGTTCATATGTTTTTATCAAGTTCAAATTTAAGATTTTGTTGGACTCTCAGGATCACAGAACTAAATACTTTTAATATTCCAAACAGTTTTTTGGCCCTTATTGAGCTCAATGAGCACTGATGAGGAGATGGGCACTGGTCATCATCCAGGTAGCTCTCTGTGTTCTTAGGGAAGAAATGGTGGCCTACTGAGGGACCTAAATGAGAGCCCAGAAATGCACCCAGGTTATTTCTGCTGAAGGCCATTAATGCCATGTGTTCCTTTCTGGTCAATTTCATTGCCAGGTGAGGCAATCTTATTACTATGATTATCTGTGAAAGGACTAAAGATTCATTTCAAGATTTTACTTGAAAGTAGCATAAAATTTTTTCCTCTTCTCATGAAATACCATGAGCCTTCTGGTCTTCCTAGTGAAAACTGAATGTCACAAGGTTAGGAGGCCTTGTTGAATTATACCAGGATACATGATGGAAAACTCCCCAAACTTGATGAACTGTTAATAGTCACAAAGCTTGCTGGACATGGTGGTATGTGTATGTAATCCAAGAAACTCAGGAGGATTTCAAATTCAAGGTCAGTCTCAGTAACTTAATTTCAAAATAAAAAGGCTGGGTATGTAGCTTGGTGGTAGACCCAGACCCCACCATCCCTTTACCCCTCCCTACCCCTGCTTCAATGCCCGGTATTAAAAAAAAAAAAAAAATCACAGGCTCTTTCCTTCTATCCTTTGTATCCCCTTGACTTAGCCCAGGCACTTCAAGAGATTTGGAAAGACTTGCAAACATGTAAGTGTCAAACTCTATTTCTTTTTTTTCTTTTTTTTTTTTTTTTAAGAGAGAGAGAGAGAGAGGCAGAGAGAGAGGGGGAGAGAGAGAGAACTTTAACATTTATTTTTCAGTTATTGGCGGACACAACATCTTTGTTTGTACATGGTGCTGAGGATCGAACCCAGGCCGCATGCATGCCAAGCAAGCGCGCTACCGCTTGAGCTACATCCCCAGCCCTCTATTTCTTTTTAATGATGTGTGTCATCTAAATAGTGATGCCATCAATAGGGAATGCTATATTTTGTTGTTTTCTTATGTTTTGCTCTCAGATGCCTTTTAACATATGTAAAAATATTTATATAGTTTTTCAGATCCACAGCATTCAGTGCAGAAATGCTCTTTGGAGTTCTCCCTTTTGGTAATTTCATATTTAACTCAAACGAAGTCATAGGCATATTGGGGGCAGATAGTAGGTACAAATCTGACAAAAAGCTAATGAGCTCTCCTGTGATTATCAGGGAGGACGGTGACTCATTAAATCTCATTTCCTGGGCAAGTCCACATAGGGAGAAGAAATTAACTGAAATAAAGGCCTGAGAACCTAATGCAGTCAGATTTATGAGCATCTGTATAAGCAGCCACATGATAATCAGTGCAAATAGTAAAATGTTTTAATGAGGTTCTCTGAAATATTTAATTAGTTACTCTATTAATTTTTTTCAAGTTTTGTTATTTTCTGTTAGGAATTGACCCCATAGCAGGGAGGGTCCTGAAATCAAGCAGGTTGTCTTTTGGCTGGATTCAATCCAAGCTGTGTTCCCCTCTGTAGGCTCTTTATTAACTACGCCATTGATATTCATAGTTATGCTGCAAAGAGGGTCAGAATGGTTAGAATCTGTAAAGATTTCTTTTGGTTCAAAAGTGTATGTCTCTACTTAGAATTAATCCTCTTCCAGGTTCCTTGGAGAGAATTATTTTTCATTCTGAGGGTTTTCCCCTGCTAGGAAGAATTTTCGCAAAACATAAGAGATATGAAGAAGGGATTGCAGTTGGGATTTGACACCTTAACTTCCCTTTATATATCCAATGTCACTTTCCAGGTGTTTCTATCTTATTCCTCAAAAACTTGGTCCTGGTAGCTTTTACAGCATACATTAGTTAAGTAGCAATAACTTAAGACGTTGTTCTGCCTGGAACCGAACAGTCTCTAAGACTGCAAATAAATTCATTGCCGGTGGGAGGATTTGGGATATCATAATCAATTGGGTGGGGTTGTGGTATTTGGTAGTTCTCAAATCTCACCCATTCATCAGGCCAGCTTCTTGGTTTGATCCTACCATGTGTGTTGGGACCTTTAATTCTATTTTCCAGGAATAGTCAGTTGCCTGGTGAGGGGAGACTAAGAAGTGGTCTGTGTGGTACATGTCAACATACAACCAGATATCACCCAGTCACAGGACCTCATTTGGGAACTTCATCCTGACACAGGAGAAGCTGTTCTTAGTTTCTATTCTTTGCCTGATCTTTGTGTTTCCAGACCCCATCCATGCCATTGACTTCTAGACTTGTGACTGAAATCCATGCTTTCTACTATTAACCATGAAGAGACCAGTCACCTATAGGTATGATTTATTTTTAAAGGGCCATATGCAGGATTCCTAATGGAGAAATCATCCCAGATGGCCTTTTCATAGCAAAAATGAGTGTGCCAGTACAAATGTCAGGATGGTTTAGATGAATTCAGATTCCAGCTCATGTTAAATGTCCAATATTTGAAGCTATTTATCTTTTAAGGTCTTCATTACCTATGAAAACATTGGGTTAGACCATGCCAAAAAGAGGAGGTGAGAGCGGGCATGGTGGTGCAGTCCTGAAATCCCAGTGGCTTGGGAGGCTGAGGCAGGACCATTGTGAGTTCAACGCCAGCTCAGCCACAGCAAGGAACTAAGCAACTCAGTGAGACTCTGAATTTTTTTTAAAAAATTAGAAAATTAAATTTAAAAAATAGGACTGGGGATGTGGCTCAGTGGTCTAGTGCCCGTGAGTACAATCTCTGGTATAAAAAAAAAAAAAAAAAAAAAAAGGCAGGGGGAGGTTTGTGAGATTAATTCATAACATGAAAGATGAGTAAGTGAAACTACCATATTATCTGGATTTAATAATACACATAAAAACATTTCAATGTTTTAATAGTTCATGAAATCCTGTTGAGTTCATAAGTATGCTTAATGTAGTAGTTTGTTATTCTCTCCATAAATGTCTGTTATTAAAAAATCTTACAATCAATATTTTCTTGGAATTCAGAAAACACTGTTCATTCTCTCTGGCTAGAAAGTTTTATTCACAAATTATTTGCATATAGGGCCCATAAAAAGATCATGGTTAAATCTCTTTTTTTGGCTGATGAGGGGACAGGCAGGCAATTCTTTAAAAACAAATAAAAGGTGTTCAAGCTGCAGAAAACACACTTGAACTTGATAAATGGTTGAACCGACTCACAGTTTGGACAAGCTGCCCAAGCCCAAGCTGTAATGGGTAAGAACCTGACCCAAGGTCCTGTGGCAGATACGAAGTTAAAGGTGTATCTAAGGTTTGGGCCAAGACAGCAAAAGGGAAGGATCATATTCAAAGTGATACAGGTTTCAGAGGCAGAATCTATAGAGAACAATAGGAACAAAAACCTACGATAATATATTCAGGTATCTGTGCTTAGAAAATGTTTTGGAAGAATATGCCCCAAGTGTTACAGCGCTGAGGAGCAGGTGCTGTGGGAAAGATATCCAAGCACTCTTTTAATTTGTGTACTTATATTGCTAAAATATTTTATGATAGCTTATGACTTTTTAAAGTAAAAAACTATAAAAATAATTAAAGAGATAATTGTACCCCAGAAGTCAAAAAAGCTACTGAGATACAAACCTGGGAAATCCAGAATAATTTATTTAAACAAGTGTTTGTACTTGCTCTGCTTCCATCGCCACATTGCCCCAGTGCCCCACCCTCTGCCTTTTGGGCCTGCCCCTGACAATCTGGGGCCCCAGATAATCTCCCATTCTAATGGAACTCCACTTCCTGTGCTTTTTATGAACAGTGATGGAGGAGATAGCTGACTCATACACTGCAGAGGCTACTGGCTCAAGAAACACCCAGGAGGGGTTGGTGGCTGAGGTTCCCCTTCTGTGAACCTGGAAGGGTAGATCATTTGCTCTATGCCAGTCACAGAGGAGAGGACAAATTCCTGTTTTAGAAATCAAACATTCAAGTTTTCCAGTGCTGTACTCTGAATATGCCTGGGTTCCCCACTCCACCAATGCATGTGTTGAAATTTAATACCCAATGTGATGATGTTGGGTGGGGCCTTCAGGAGGTGACTCAGTGATAGGGATGGAGCCCTTTGAATGGGATTAGTGGCCTTATAAAAAGTTCAAGTTCATTCTTTCCAACACGTGAGGATGTGGCAACAAGGTACCAAAAGTGGAGCAGAAAGTAGCCCTCACCAGACACTGGATCTGCCAATGCCTTGACCTTGGATTTCCCAGCCTTCAGAACTATGAGAAAAAGAAAAAAAAAAGTTTCCATTATTTATAAATTACCCCCATCTAAAATATTATAGCAGCCAGGAAAGGCTAAGATCCCCATCCTTTGGAGTCTTGGGTCAGTGTCTTCCTTGATAGGTACCTTGCTTTCCCCCAAAGGCTGGAAAAGATAGATATCACTAGTGCTCCTACATTCTGGTGCCAGGTCAAGGCAGTTCAAAGCAGAAGAATATTTTTTTCTGTTTCATGTGCAGGATACCAGAAAGTGAAGGTATGTGGAGGCTCATCTGTGACTGTGAGTGGATAAAGCATCCCATAAATCTTCATCCATGATTTAAGTCATGAGGGTGAAGGGGTGCCATTGAAACTACCAACACCATTTATTTCTTTTCCCAGAAGATGCTGGCCCACAGGATAGAGCTCAGTCCATTTTAATTCTTGGTTTTGAGTCCATGCTGCATCTTCCTCCTCTGAGTGTCACTGACTGCCTGTTCCTATGCACCTTTTTACTTAAAATTCTTCTGCAACTTTGGAAATGAGTGTGGCTGTCAGGTGTGTGCATATTTTCTGAGCTGAAAGTGATCTTAAGTGAATAAAAAAAATGCATTAATTTTCACAGGGATTGATAATTTTGCCTGGACCTCTGTGGTAAACATTTTGAAAAATATTCTTGTGGGAATACCCCGAAATGGCTTGTTGGTGGTATCCACTCCCTCCCCTGGGGCCACCTTCTTGTTTCACTGCAGAATTAGCCAAGTGGGCACAGGGTAATAGGTGAACACTCAGGAAACACTATGAGACCCTGCAGCAACCAGTGGAATCACAGAGTTGCTTTGCTATCTGCTGCTGCCACTTTGTATCTATTCTTTTCCCTTCAAACTTTAGTGGTTTTTCCAGTGCCCCGCCCCCCTTTGAAAACAACCAATGTAGCTAGCAATGGCCCGGGAGGGATTAATGTGAGTAACAAATTATTATTCTTACATGTTTGAAGTTATAGGCCTATTATACTTGTCCTTTAGGGAAAAACTGGACTTTACCAAGCTTCTGTTATGCTCAACACATTTCAGTAATTATTTGTGCTAAGAGTTGGTTCCTTAGTTTAAGCTCAGCTTATACAAATTATGCCTTGGGGGAGGCTCCTTGGACTACTTGATTCACAGCGAAGGTTTCCCAACCCTAAAATAATCTTTAAATTCTCTAAATATTTTGCATTTTAGACTTTAACCATGACAAAGAGACGGTGAGCAAAGAGAACCTAGAGAAATTGTGTTTGTTCAGGAAGTGGTGGAGGAGAGGGGGTGGGCACAGGACAGGAGTAGTTTGTCCTTGAAACCCACAGAATGGTTGTTAGGGAGTAGAGGAGAAATAGGAATAGTGTCAATGTTGCAATTAAGTGGCTGGCTCAAATATATCATCAGGTCCAAATCAGTTATGTGACTATGTGGTAACTATAAAATTTCTCAGAGCTATCCTCTGCTCATCTGTAATATAGGGATAATAAAATATTGATTTCAGTCTTTTAGAGAAGTAAATAATATAAATGAAAGTTCCTTACTATGCACATGTTCTTTAAAACATGTTTGTTTTTCTTCTTCTTTTTTTTAATGATAATACAATGATCTTGACATATCATACATTTGAATCAAATGGAGTATAATTTCTCATTTTTTCAAGTGTTTTTTATTCTTTTAAGCTAATAACTAGCTTGCTCTTGAATCTGAAATTCTGGTGATAGTCTCAAAAAAAGAAGACCCTCCAATGGGCTATTTTAACCAAAGAATGTAGGTCAAATCAATACAATAAATTTGCTACTGCTGCTACTTATTTGTGCAGCCAGATTGAAATCCCAGCAGGTCCCATTACTAGCTGTGTGACTCTAGAAAAGTTACTTACAATTTCAATGTCTTGGTTTCTCTGTCTGTAAACCAATAGTTCCTATTTCATGGGATTGTTGTGAGAATTAAATAAGGTATTTATCTATAAAACACTTAGAGGAGCACTATGAAGTTATTGTCTCAGTATGAGATATCTCTGAGCTTCATGGCAGCTCCACAGGGTAATTCTATGGAGATAAGAAGAAAATACATATGTTTATATTTTCTTAGGAGGCTCTGTTCTTCCCAGGGACAGGTCTCGCTATTTCTTAGGGGTGCCATATTGGCATTAACAATATGGTTGGGTTGAGCCACTTCTGGGAGGACATTTATGTGCCCTAGTTTCCTGTGAGTAGAATCTCTAACTTAAGTTGCCCTTCTCTCCACAATTACCATTAAAGGATTAGCTACCTGAGTTACAACAAACATTACAGAATTTTTCATTAACAATAACTTCTAAAACCCCAAATCCCATGGTCTTATTTCCTTTAGTGGAAAAAGAGTTTACTTCCCATTATCAAATGAACCGTGCTATCTGGGTAAAATTTCTGACAGAAAGAAAATAAGTGAATGAATGAAAACATGGTGGAATTAAGATCAGATATTAAGTTACTCAAGTAGAGGATTGAATGAAGTAACACCAAAACATCTTTCACTTAGCATAATGTTCTTCCATTCTATCCAAGTTGTCATAATGCCTTCTTTTCAACACTGAATGGTATTCCATTGTATATATGTGTGTGTGTATGTATATCATTTCCTTTATGCCTTCATCTATTGATGGACACTTAGGTTGATTTCATAATTTGTTTATTGTGAATAGTGCCTTAATGAAACATGAGCGTGCAGATACCTCTTTGACAAACTGATGTCAAATCTTCTGGATTAATATCCAAAAGTGGAATTTCTGGATCTCATAATAACTCTGTTTTAGTTTTCCATAATGGCCATACTAATTTACACCTCCATCACCAATGTACAAGAATTTTCTTTTCTCCATATGAACATCTTCTTTTGGATCCTAGGAGTGTGCCTCAGTGTTGATATATATCCTTTCACTTGAGGATGAACCAAAAGTCTAAAATTGGAGGCTTTTATGGATGGGAAGCTCAGACATGCCCCCAGCTCTGCCTGTGATAGGCAGTTGCTTGGCACAAAGTGTACTCTCCGGTTGGTTGAGAAGGTGCACACACTTGAGGGCTTTGGACACATATGCGTGCAGGGCCTCTTCTGTTAAAAAAGAACTAAACATATTTTACAACTGTCTTGGTATAAAATGAGCATAACCCCTTCTGGATTCATTGTTATATACAGTCATACATTGCTTAATGATGGGGGACACATTTCGAGAACTGTGTCAGTAGGTGATTTTGTCATCATTTGAGCATCATAGATTATACTAACATGCTACAATGTTACTAGGTGATACAATCTTAGAGGATCATTATTACACATACAGCCCTTCCTTAACTGAAGTGTTCTGTAGTGTGTGGCTGTGTTTATCATCATAGCATTCAGGGGTTTTTTTTTTTTCTTATTATTTTAATATAACTCAGAACTATGACTTTTTTTTGTGGTCCTCTGAAAGAATCATGTCTGGGCATGGTGCCTATGTGGGAGGCTTAGATGGGCTGGAGTGTGTTGGGTAATTGGTCCTAGCTTAAGCTCTTCCTTTCCTTGCAGAATTGCTCTTCTCTTGGGCATTTTCTCTGGAGCTTCATTCCTCTGCCTCTCAAGAAGCTCCCCTTCATCATTGGAGAGTCCATCTGTGGGTGCCACAGTATTAGAATTTCCTATTTACCAGTCTGTTTTCAGGCTAGACTCTCAGTTCAAGTTCAAGCAACACCCCTGTCTCCCCAGTGGTAAGCACAGTGTAGTAGAATTAATGAGTTATTCCACTTGATTGGGTAAAGGTATCACAGTCGGGGAAGCAGCATGCATGAATGGGGCCAAGGACATCTTAAGGAGGTTAATTCAGAAAATGAGCAGTGTTTAAAGACAGACTTTTTATTCCCACTTCCTACTGGCATCTGAACACTTGTGGACTTCAAAACGCAGAAAGAAGAGTAGACTTAAGATAATTCGAGAGTCAAGTAGCTTTATAAGACAGTTGCCTGCGCAGTAGGAACTCCCCACTGATTAACATTAACAGGAGCTCGACTCATACATCACACGGAGAACAGACCCCTAAAAGCTGATCTGCTGCCTCATTAGAAGCCAATCAAATGCTTTCAGTGTTGAGTAATTTGTTTGGCTGGGCTGGCTCCAGGGAGCAGAACAGCAACTAGGTTTCATGGTATTTTCAGATGTTGTTTCAAGGGTGGTGCAAGAGTGGTTCTGGCAATAAGGATGTTGTGGCTGCACCATAGGGTAAAGCTCTGTAAGAGGTTGGTCAAATCTGATGAGATTTCTTGCTACTACATCTTCTCCACCAGGCGGAAACATGCTTTATTTCACAGCAATACCCAATCTCAACAGCCACTCATTTTTGCAGAGATTCTTCAGTTGCAGGTGTATTAGGAACACCTGGGGATCCAGATGAGCAAGCAGACTCTAGGCTCATGCACAGAGCTTCTGGATCAATGGGTAGCCTAGAACGTTCAGGTTTAACAAGAATCCTGAGCACATAATGCTGCAGAGGACTTGGATCAGACTTTAAGTACATGGACATGGTTGATAAACTTGGAACAGTTAAAATCCTTTCTTCTGTTTCTGACCCCAGTGGTTTGTGCTGGAAGATCTTGGCTCTTACTTCTTGGATGTCTGGAACATGGTATAATTCTTAAACTTGGAAGGAAACTAGAAGCATTCCCTGTATGTCTCAAACCAGCTCCTTTGCATATCCTAAATCTCCCAAGAGTTCTTGCTCTTCTGATTTTAGGGTTGACCCTTGGATGTCTGCAACAGAGTTGAGTCTTTTTCCAACTCGGAACTGAGTCCTATGCTGTGAAACCAGCTCTCTGGAACTCTGCACTGGGGTTCCATTTGCTATTAAGTGCACTAATGAAGAGGGACAGGCAATTATTATTATTTATTTCACTAATTAGCCAGATAATCATTCATTCTGAAACTACGCAGGGTTGGAAATCTGTTCGTCTGTGCCCTTTGTCTGATGCGGATTCATTTTATTTTTTTTTCCCCTTTCCTTTACAAAAAAATGGCTGCTTTGTTAAATGAGGGGCAAAGGCAGGAGGTGAGAAGGGGAAATTAAAAAAAGAATGAGAGATCATTTCTGAGCTGTGAAGATAATGCAACAAGGAGCCAGAGTCCATAAAAACATCACCTTTCAGTCTCTGAAGACATAATGCTTGATGATAACCATAAAACATGTTGGTGCAAAATAAATTGCTATTCTATTCAAATCCTTAAATGTACTACTGTGGATGTCACTGGAGATATGCAACTCTTTTTTCCAATCCTGAGGTATATTTTATCATAATTTGTGGGGTGGGTGACAGCCTTGTACACATGATTGCCTTTTCTTGCTCAGTTAGCTTGTCAAGGTCAGAGTCCTTTGGCCTTTTATGAATGTAGGACTATTAAGAAATGAGCAGGATAACTGAACAGCATGGAGAGGAAACTTTATTTTTCTTCACTAATAAATACATTTTTTTCATGGTGTTTGCTTTGGGAAGCTACCCTTTTCCATTTCAGGTTCTTTGAGGGGGATGGGAGGAAGCTGTTAGTGCTGCTGCTCTGATGTTCTGCTTTCGATTTTTGTTGTGACATGGAAGAACTTTGGGGAAGTTGCGATTCATCTTCACTGCTACAAAATAAAAGGTCCAGGATCATTTCCACCCTCATGTAGAATTTTTTTAAAAACTTTTTAAAAAAATATCTTTAGCTGTAGATAGACACAGTATCTTTATTTTATTTATTTATTTTTATGTGGTGTTAAGGACCAAACCCAGTGCCTCACACATGCTAGGCAAGCACTCTACCACTAAGCTATAGCCCCGGCCCCTCATGGAGAATTTTTTAAAGGTAGGTAATTACAATGTGAAATAGATTCTTAATATAATGCTATTTTTGAAAGCCATTTTCTAGATAAAACTAGCCTGGTGGATTAAGCTGAGAGTTTTATTTGTTTGTTTGTTTGTTTTTATTTTTTTAAAGATTATTTGGGGGAGATAATGAGATCCAAGGTGATAGAATGGCAGAAGCTATAGCCAAGAATCTCAGTATAAGAAAATGAGAGATGGTGGCCATTTTTTTTTTTAAATATTTATTTATTTATTTTTTAGTTTTCGGCAGACACAACATCTTTGTTTTTTGTATGTGGTGCTGAGGATCGAACCCGGGCCACACGCATGCCAGGTGAGCGCGCTACCGCTTGAGCCACATCCCCAGCCCCGGTGGCCATTTTTTATAGAAATGAAAACCCTTGGTAAGCAGGTGGAGGGAGTCTGAATTTTTGCAAAAACAAAAGAAGGTTTCATTTGCCTAAAGGATGACTTAGGGTGTTAGTCAGCCTTCCATCACTATAACAAAGTACCCGTGATAATCATTATAAAGAGAAAAGGGTTGTTTCAGAGATCCATGATCAGTTAGCATTGCCCGGTTACCTGTGGCAGCTTTTCAGACCTCAGTATACATATAAGTTGGTAGTTAAAGTAAGCTTTACAAGCAGTTGACCCCATCATGGCTCAAGTGCATGATGGAGCGAAACTATTTACCTCATGGTCAGGAAGCAAAAGAGAGTAAAGAGGGGGCTAGGGTCTCATAATTGCCTTCAAGGGCATGCTCCCAATGATCTTAGGACCTTCCACTAGACCCTACCTCTTGAGGTTTCCACACCCTCCCAGTAGCACTTTTAACATATGGGCCTTTGGGAGACATTCAAGTTCCTAACTGTAGCACTTAGCAAGCTACCATAGCTTAACAATGCACTCTGCCTTTTTCTCAACAGGTTGAAGAATTCAGTGTAAGGAATTTCTAGCCTGAATGGTTTTCCCTTTAGTGGGCTCTTGTGTTGCCAATAGCACCAGAAATTGCTGATAGACGACGTCAAAGCTTTCTTGTGCAGAAAGCTTGAAAAATCATTGTTTCCAGGTCTTTGATGGCTCCTACCAAACTTTCAGAAGCCTCTCAGATGAAACTTTTTATGTCCCAGTATCCTGGAGGTATAAGGGCTAATTCTGGTAGAAATGGCAGGAACCATGTCTTGGTATCTCTTCTATCCACCACTGCAGTGGTAATACACTTACCAAAAGGAATAGCGAGAACTTTAAAAACAAGAAGCCCTTTACAATATTGAATGTGTAAATCCTAACACATTAATTTATTGAAGTTGGTCTTTACTTTTTAATAGAAGACAATAATGTCATAAAGAAACGTTCACCCTACTTAAAAGTGAAATTGCCAAATTCAAGAACCACTTAAATATAGTGCTGGCATATTACCAAGGAATTTGAAAGAATTCTGCTCTCGAAAGTACTTTCAAGAGCTCTAGGAGAAGGAAAATTTGAAGGTACTAAATTTCACTAGTCAAGCTGCATTTTTAGACTTTCAATAAGCTACACTTCTCCTGAAGGGCATCTCAGTGAGTTATGCACACTGCCAGATGACAAGAAACAGAGGTGAGTCCCAAATGCCAGAAGCCTGGCTCCAGACTAGTCACTGGAAGGGATTGAATTTTGTAGTAATCATTCAACATGGGAAAAGATAGTAAGAGCTAAGAAAAGAGCACGGCTGAATAGAAAGCAAAAACGGAGTTGGAGGAGGTGAAGGTCCAGCCTTTAGTCCAGCATGGAGTGGGCTGGCAGAGCTAGATCAAGGCACTGGCTGCAGGTGGCAGTGTTTGCTCCCAATAAGCAGAGGCTCCCAAAGTGGCACCTCTTCAGACCTGGAGCCACTTAGGAGGGGTCGTCCAAGTGTGTGTTCTGTTTTCCTGATAGACTGTGATAACAATTTGCATTCTTCCCTTCCCCTCCAAAGTTCTCCCTCTGGTGTCTGTGTGGCTTGCTTTCTAACTTCATTGAGGATTCTATGCAAATATCACTCATCAGCACCCCCTTCTTTCTGCAACTGTCCTACCAAGAATAACTGCCTCCTCTCTACCTCACCTTCCCTTTCTTTTGTTCATAGCAACATAGTATATTGTTTGTCTTCACGGATAGAAAGTAAGTTCAATGACGGGAGCGTGTGTATATGGAACCCCCCAACAATGGAAGTTATATTCACTGCTGTATTCCAGTGCCTGTGGGGTAGTGGGAACCCAAAATATTCTTGTTGAAAGAATAAGTGAACAGTAGCAACAGTGGCTTCCCTTTCTTAGGCACTTTTCCCACGTGCTAACGTCCCTGCACGCCTCAGAGTGTGCCATTGAGATGCCTTACAAGGTAGGTCGCTGTTCTGTCCCACTCTGTTTTACACAGGAGGGTGCGCCTTTAGTGACCACACATGCACAGAACCCTGCTGTAAGGAATCCAGAGCTGCCCTGAAGATATTAACACTATGCACCTTTTCTTAAATAAAATTTTCTATCACACCGATTTAAAAAGAAAACAAAATTAAGAAAACATCAAAGTTACAGAGAAGTTAGTAGGACTGGAGAATTTATCTCAGGCGATTCTTAATTTTAACAGTTTCCTGGAAGAGACCCTTTGCTTCAGGTCGCCATAGTTAGAGGAGAAAACACAAGATACCCACATAAATTTAAATTTCCAGATAAGCAATGGGTATGGATAATGTTTAACATAAGTAAGTCCCATAGAGCATACAGAATAAGTATATAGTATACACTATGTGGGACTTATGCTAAACACTATTCATTGTTTATTTGAAAGAAAACAATATATGGGACATACTTATACTAAAACAAAACAAAAACCCTATTCTTCATCTAAAATTCAAATGTAATTGGCATCCCATACTTTGTCTGGCAATTCTACCTTTACTCATTTTATTTTCTAACAAGATAAAGCAGGAAAATAGTACTGAAAATAAGAGCAATAAAAACAATTACTGTTTCTGCTCCCCAGGAACTGTCTGTTCTTTGCATAAATTATCTCTATTCTTCAAGGGAACCCTGTGAGGTAAATATTATCTCCCATTCATAAGTTATGAAAACTGAAACTCGGGATGAGTAATTTACCCAAAGCTACACAGCCAAAAAGCCCATCTTTTTTCAAAACGCTTATCATCATCTGACATAAAATATTTTGATTTTTTTCTATCCCCCCACTACAAAATATGTTCTATGTCTCTAGGAACCTTCCAATGCCCCAGTTTGTCTGATTCCAAGAATAACGTTTCCTAAGACCCACTCTGTCTGTGAGATGTTAAGTTAGAGCTGATCCATAGTAGTTCTTAACTGAACCCCCAAGGAGCTGCAGGGATCTGGAAGCCCATCTTGACTTTCCTGGACTTCACATCCAAGGACTTTTTGTGCCAAGTCTAGTTGATTCCCTGTGAGGTCACTGAGACTTTTGTATTATTACATTTTTTTTTCTGTTCACTTGAAAATAACTAAGGATAAACAGAAAATAGCAATGGCTTGTGCAATTTCAGTCTCCAAGTCCCATGCATTTTATTCTAAATGACAATATTTAACAACAAAATTGCTTCATTTCAACCTCATTGCATTTCTTCAAGTGGGAGTACTATAATTTAAAAATAATAAATGCAACAGAGTGAATATATTGCTTTCATTAATCCCAATACTGCTTATTTTCAGCACTTTTAAATTATTTGGGTGTGCTCAATAGATTTAGTTGAAGTGGAAAAAGAATCATTCAAATTTCAGACCATTTGCAATTATCAATTTATCTGCTGTTTTCCAGCCAAGTAACTGAACTTCAAAGTAGCATTTAGTTTGAATGATTTCTTCCCCACCCCCTGCCTGGTATAAAACAGTGAATTAGTCAAGTAAAAATGTCTGTGGAATTGAAGGTGCTATAAACAAGGGCATCACAGCCTCTGAATTATCAGCCAGTACAGGTGCTGTTGATTGCATGTCATGGCATCCCAAGGACATCCAAGTGACAAGGGAAACTTCCTGCCTCTATGCCCAAAGTGAAGGAAAGAATTAAGGCAATGATCTAAACATTTCATTTCCCACCTTGCCTTTGCTTGATTTCCTGAAAATTAAAACAAGGCATGAAATCCTAAGGTCCATAAGAACCAGAACTTAAATATGAAGTTGCCAGATAATAGTATAGGACACTTTGTTAAAGCTGAATTCCAGAAAACTGAGTAATGTTTTTAGTATAAGTATGTTCCAGATAGTGCATTCTATATTTTTATTTGAAGAATCTGGTAACCTCGATGGGGACCAAGACTTGGCATCTTATTAATTTACCTGGTACTGTTCTTTAAATACACATGGCAGGGACTAATTATAAAGTCTGGAATTCATTGAGTGATTGTTATGTGCTGAACATTAGTCTACATGCTTTATATTTACTATCACCCAATCCTCACGGCAGTCATGTCAATCAGATATGTTGTTATCCCATAATACAAATACAGGAAAATGAGACTTAGGATTTGCCTATAATCTCAGCAAATACAGGAAAATTAGGCTTAGGATTTGCCTACAATCTCAGCAAACGTAGTGGTAAGTGATGAGTGGTGGTAGAGACGGAGTCCTTTCTGATTTCACTACCCCATTGTGCTTTCTAATTAAGTGGAAACAAATGACCAGTTGCAGGTGGGAATCTGTGACCACTCTACTTTTCTTTAAGGGGACAGATGGAGTCTTAAAATCAGACGGTCATACTCAGCATTAAGCTTTGCATTGTGCTCAATGCATACATCCAGTACTCATCTTCTTGGCAAATGAACTGACCCTTCCCGTTATTAAAAGGAACCTCCCAACTCAAAGAAAAATAAAAATTCAAGGCATGCAATGCAAGGGCAGGAATTGGGCAAAACTTCAAATGGGTTAAAGCGGTTCTCAAACAATTAGTTGTTTTGAATTCAGTAAAACTGTTATTTCATTTAATTTTCAATTCATTATGGGTTGCCCCAAGATGTTAAAGCTTAATTTGAGGCGGGGTGGTGAATTGTAGATTTGCTTAAATTTAAGCTCGATTTCCTAATTGAATAATGAGCAAGTTCATTTGCAAACAGACCATGTTCCATGCTGAGGGTCTCCTAGTAAACATTTCTTCTTAAAAATCGATTGCTTCTAATTATTGAAAATATTATGAAGCAGCATTTTGAGAAAACCCCAAAGAAGAAAACAGTGCCCACGACACGGCACAACTGTTTTCATTTTTGCACATTCCTTTCCTGTTACTGATTTCTGAAGTGGCCAGAACTGACAGAGATTCCACAGAGCTTGTTACAAATGAATTCATGGTTTCTGTCAAGAAGAAACTGCCAACATAGAAGAAAAAGCAGATGAGGAAAGGAAACCCATCTTGCAGTCTGAGCCAATTTTACTTTTGTTCTTTAAAAAAGATAAACAGGGCATGCAATGAAGTGTTAAGTAGCTTTCTCTTCATTCACTATAATTGTTCTCCTTCACTTCAAAGGCAGTGATAAACTGAAAACCAGTTTCTGGGTTCTGAAATAAGGAGGTCCGAGCACCTGCCACAGAATTAATGGAAAGAGACTAACATTGAGGTGGTGCTTCTCTGTCCATCCAGAACTTGTTGGACACTCATGGTCCTGGACTGCATGCTAGAAATTAGCAAATATGTATTAAAGTTGAACTTGCCATTCTGTGACAAAGGTCTGAATGGTTGCAGGCAGATCTTTGTATTAATGTAATAAAAGTATCGACATGATAAGAAGGAAAACAGACTCTCTTCCCAAAGTGACTGCCAGGACACTAGACAGTTTTCACGTGTGCCTGGAAGAACTTTGGATATTTGTCAGGGCTTTCTCCTTCAATCAGTTAGCAGTACTCCTGGAAATGAGAAGACTGGTGAAATACTTCAAGGAAACAATTCTTTGCCAGAGAATGAAGGAAATAGACCACAGCCCTGGCAGAACTGCCTTGTTATGTAATACTACAAATTGTTCAACCATGGGATCCATGCAGGGGCTGTGGGGAGCAAGCTATACTAGCAGAGTCGAGTGATTTACATTTGAAAGCCACAGCTGGTATGAAAATAAACATTGAATCAGTTCCTTCCTCTAACTCCATGTTCCATTAGAATAACTACGGTAGGTGACATTTTTCACATTTTAATTGGTGTTTTGCTGATTTTATCAGAATTTCTGCTGATCGAAGCAAATTGGCTATTTATTTATTTTGCAATGAAGCTAACTGTTCACTGCAAGTTTAATGTACTGTAATGAATTTTAAATATCCTCCTAGTCAGATTACAAAGTGTTTGAATCAAGACGTCCTTGTTCCACTTAAATTATTAATTACTCAAATGGACAAAAGGTAACTTTCAGATAAAATGTCACTTTTTAAATGGATCAATTAGATGGAAATATTAGGCTTGCATTAGAAGGTATCGGAAAATAACTGTTTCCCCTGCCATCTGCTTAACCCACTCGTACCTGCTTGGTTATTAGACATATGATAAATACTTTCATTATTAGTTTATTTTCAGTAGCTTACAGAACAATAAGTTTTTATGTTATTTACACTCCAGTGACTTTGGTTTAATTGGCTTCTTTTATGTTATTTATATAAATATAAATCATACTGGGTTTTAAAGTATTAATGATGCATTTTATGTTGTAATGCTGTTTTTGTCCAGACTAGCACTCTATAAATTCACACTATCCATGGGTAACAGCTAAGGAATTTTACAAAATCTACTTCCAAAGTGGAAGTAAATGCACTCTGAACCTTAGCAGAACTTCATGCATGGGGTGAAAAGATCTACCAAATTGCATTCTATTTGCAATTGAGTTAGCAAATTAATTTATTCAAATAGGGCAATTCTCAGGTCTGTATGCTTGGGAAACAACATAGACTTTTTTTTCAAGGCACCATAACAAAGCAAAGCAAAAAAAAAAAAAAAAAAAAAACCCATTTAAAGAAAACTGAGCTTTGAGTCTTGGTCCTGCCAGTTGCAGGAGTGGGTAGAGTCTACCTCCACCGCTCCCAGTGATTGCACCTGACAAGTGAGGAGGTTGGTTGAAAGATCTTCTGGCTCCATGTAAATTTCTGCAGTTCTAGGGTTTTTTATGTATACCCATTTGGTGATCTTTGGACATTTTTCTCTCAACTCCTAAGAAGATTTCCATGAATAGAGAGAGTTATCTTATGTAGTTTACATTTTAAAATAAACTTTTAGATATAAATAGACTTTTCCAAGTGACTCTGTGCTAACTGGCTTCTTTCAGGGATGAAAAAATATATTTAAAGGGCTGGGGTATAGCTCAGTCATAGAACACTTGCCCAGCACACAAGAGGCCCTGGGTTCAATCCCCAGCACTGCAGAATAGAAATATTAATAATAAATATATGCAAAATAAAGTCAACCAAAGATGTTTTGGATGAACAACTGGTGTCTTTCAATTGTTGGTCAAAAAGCAATGCCCCCAGTATGTGTGTGGTGGAGGACCACAAATAAAGAGGTACATTTAAACTAAATAATCACAGAGTAATGTGACGGGAGGGGATGGTTGGGTTCATTTGGGGGAAATTAGGTGCCCATCCAAAACAGAGTCTTGATCTTATTGGTGACAAGATAGCACATGGAGAATGATGAGGTGCTTCTCAAGCCTTCGTTTCTAAAACATCACTGGTGCCCTACTCAAACTCTGGTCTTCCTATCAAGGGGTGTGGGATGTGAGCTGAAAAACCTGCCTTTGTTGCTGTCTTAATGTTTTCAGTTTTCAAAGCACCCAAAGAGTGGCAGGACAAGATGATTTTACTCTTGCATATGTATCCGATACAAGAACTCTTGGAATTGAAGAGATCTTCTTGAAAGAAAACTTTGATCTAGTTTCTTAATCTCTCAGCCCTTATTTCCTTGTTTGTAAAATACAGATGGTGGTAATTCTTTCCTTATGAGGTTGTTCTTAGAAATCAATGAGGTCTGTGGAGCCCTAGCACGTACCTTGTTCCTAATAGTTGCTCAATAAATGGGTATTATTATAATGCATCTTCAGGGTGGCTACTCCAAACTCTAGAAGGACGTCAACCCATCAGTCATGCTACTAATTTGGGCATATTTTCAACTCAGATGGAAACTACAGGGGAATAACAAGTGTTTGTTTAGTAAGAATTATGTCACTGAGGAGGAGAAAGAACCCCTGATGCTGAAAAAAAAGCACTACACAACACCCTTAAAAAATAACTAGTAGGCAATGGTAGCTGCTTTCAATATGAACTGAATGCTGTTTTAAAAGAAGGTAGGAGGATCAGCTGGTGGAAAGAAACTAAAAGAGATGGCTCTTTTGGGTTTGTACTGGAGCTAACGAGGGAAACTCACATGGCCACGTTGATGAGTGTGGCATAGGTTAACTTCCTTGCCTGGATAGGCTTTCAGCTTACAGGACACTTAGGAATTTTCTCTGTCTGCTGGGCAGCTCAGTGGAGCAAGTGGTTCAGATGTAATTGTCTATTTTCCAGATGAAGTTATTGAGGCTGAGAGAGGTAAATGGTTTTGCCCACAGCAGAGCTTAGGCCAGGACCTCCTTCTCTTCACAGAAGCTGCCTTGCTGAGTAGTTGAACTTAATGAAAATAAATAGATAACAAATATGAAATAATTCATTGGATCCTCACAACCATCCTGAATAGGTAGATTTACTACTATGGACTTCATTTTACAGATAAGGAAACTGAGGCACACAAAAGTTGTGATTTATGCATTATTATCCAAAGTTAGTTGAAAATGTGGGGTTTAAAGACAGAAAGTCTGGCTCCAGAGTTCACATTCTTCACAGAGTACTCTACCTCCTCTGCGTGGACCAGGATTGACAGTATAGTTCTCAAACCTTAACAAGCATCACAATCACTGGGTAGGCATGCTAAAATCCTGATGACTGGGACCCTGCTGCCAGAGCTTCTGATTCAGTAGGTCCTGAGTGGAACTGACATTCTGCATTTTTAACAAGTTCTCAGGTTGATGCTGATGGGTGGGAGGCCACCCTTTGAGAATCAGGGGTCTACGCCAGAGGTAAACTAAATGGTTCCATAAGGACCATTGGCCCAAAAAAGGCTAGTAAGTATCTGACCTGGATAGCGTAACCCAAACCTGCAGCACTTGAGTAGACTTGTATATCAAGGCTTCTGAAGGATCCAGAAAGTACAAAAGGAAATCACTTTCTTGGATCCTCATAGAGGACTCCTCTTGTAAACGTAATGGCTTTGTACAGCTATGGCCATTTCTAGGGACTGGGGATAAGGAGCAAGAAAAATCACTGGATAGCTACCAGTAACCACACAGGTGCTATCAATTAGAATGATTATAGAGGAAGCCTGGAAATGGACAGAGAAGGACAGTTGGAAGGGAAAATAGGAGCATCATCTTTTTGCTGTCCTAACAGGGGCGGGGCGGGGGGCACTGAAGGAAGACAGTATTCAGATCTCTAAAACTATGGCTGCTTTCCTAAAATTTTTGGTGTCATGATTTTAATGACCAAGGTGGCAGTTTGGTAACATTTGCTTTAAAATGTCCAGGCTATACTGAACTTGCTTATTCATTTGCTGACAGGTTGCAATGAAAATAGCACAGCAGTGAAGAATACAGTAAAGACTTTATGTTCTTGTGTGCTGCCATTTAATATTTAATATTGTTGCCCAAGTGGCCTTGTCATTGCATTCATTAAACTTCAAGTGAAAAAAAAAACACTAATCATTCTGGTTGATTAAATTGTTCATATAATAAAATAATAAATAAAGTCTGAATGGTGGTGATCAACTTTGCATAGAATCTGGTGCCTCACCGTTCACCTGCCTAGAGGTCAGTAAGCTCCACCTTCAAGTACCCTCAACTGTGCACATCCAGGCACCTCACATCCAGTCTTCATAGAGCTCCGCAGTCCTTGAGGAGGGGATCTGCTCTGTGTCAGCTTAGCTAAGTATCCAAGACACTGAACTTAATAGAAGACAGGAGTACTTGGCAGAGAACCCAGGGCTGGTGCTTATCAAATTCTCATTTGGGAAGAAACACATCTGGGGAGGATTTCCTGAAGGCAAGATATTCTTCTTCCCCTTGTCTACCATGGTACAATGTTGGGTAAATCACCAGAGTCAGGGACCCAGTACCATCATTTGACCATCTCCCCACTGCTTTACCAAATTGTTCACACTGAATCGTTTCCTTCAGCGTTTACCATTTACTTGCACTGAGCAGTGTGAAAAGATGGCTAGAAGACCTTGTACTCATATTTACTTCAATGAGCAATGAATTGCAACATCCTTATGTTACACATACAAATCTTTATGAAAATTTTCAAACATATAGAAAATAATGAGCTCCAAAGTAGTCATGAAAAAGTGACTTTTTGCCATATGTATTATTTTTGAAAAATAAAATGTTATATAGTTTAATGCTCCTCTCCAAATCATTCCAACTCCCCAGAGTTATCCACTGCTCCAGAATTGGTATGTATCTCTCTTATCCACTTTGTGTATGCTGTCAATGCACATTCTAGGGTCTACAAACAGTATGTAATATGTCTTTGAAGGTTTTCAAAAGTTTATGTAAGTATCATACAACATCTCTTTTTGCACAGAGTGGGCTCTTTATGAAGACATTGAGAAACTTTTAGTGGGTCTTATGCTGAACTTCTAATTTGTTTTTCACGTGAACATCATGGGACATGAAAATGGTATTCCTCTGTGTACAGAGGTGGTTGGGAATCTGGACTCCAGTTTGTCACACTGCTTTATCAATTGTGGGAACTTGCAGTCACATTGTGTTATCTACTTCATTGAAACAGTTCATCAGCTTATTTGCCCATGCACTCATTTTGCCATTTAAATTCTTGACACTTGCATTTATGTTTTTGTAAGAATAAATTTATTTTCAAAATTGTTTTTGAGCTCTACCTCTTTTTTTTTACCCCCATTCAATGCTTCCTCAAATTACACAACACCTGCCACTCCTTTACCCCTGAAACGTTGAACAGGACAATTGATGTTGTGCTTAGCAAAATTAATTTTATAAATATAAAATATGGATGCATCATCTGTCAGTATCCAAGAACATGGATGTAAATGTGCAATGGATTTCCATGTTAAAAATACTTCTTAGCTGGGTGCTATGGCACATGCCTATAATCCCAGTGGCTGGGGAGGCTGAAACAGGAGGATTTCAAGTTCAAAGCCAGCTTCAACAACAGCAAGGCACTAAGCAACTCAGACCCTGTCTCTGAATAAAATACAAAAATAGGCCTAGGGATGTGGCTCAATGGTTGAACAACTCTGAGTTCAATCCCTGGTACCAAAAAAATAAAAAAGTACTTCTTGCCCAGAAGTGGATATCTGTAGTTTATTCTCAAGTCCAAAACTTGTTTTCAGTAGTAGAAAAAGCCTTAGGATAGAGGCTGATGGGCATGTATCATACTATTTTTATATTTCTGAGCTAAAAATGATTGCATGGCATAGGATAAGAAGGAGCCTGGGGAGTTATTAGCAAAATAAGAATTTACTGTTTATCATTTACACCAGCATAAGAATGTGAATTCCATCTATAAAGAGAAGCATAGAAAGGATGTGTTTTGTGAATAAGGTCTCAAAGCTGTAGATAAGAATCTTTGAGAGTCACTGTGTGCAGCGTGTTATTAAAATTTCAGAACTTGATGTTTTACCCTTGGAGCCTTGACTCAGTTTCCCTCTGACTTACAGTTAAGCAATGACTCTGGGACTCTTCCTAAAAGTGATCATTCTAAACACATCTGAACCCATTTTCTCAGGGTTGTGTTAGCCACCTTGACTGGCTGTTAGCCTCAAAGATAATCACATAATCCACCAACTTCCACCAGGAGACAAAAGAATTACATACAAATTTTAGTATAAAACAGCATTTTCCGGTATTATTAGACATCAGGGAAATATTTGAAGAGGGGCAAATGATTATATAAACCATAGAGACAAATGGGTCTTCACAATTTGTTATTTAAAAGCAACAAAGATGAATCTTAATAATATTTGCTAATCATCTGTGTGTTCAATTAAGACTATCTTTTTCATACTTAACATGTTATAAGTCCAACATCTACATAAGTTACTGTGTTAATATATGAATGTCGTTTTTATATGCTGACATTACTAATGTCATACCTCATTCACCCATCTAAGCACATATTCATGTATATTAAAAAGCATTTTCTGAGTTTATGTTGTGTTGTAGACACTCTTGGGTACTGGAAATACAAAGATGAGTGAGGCCTCTACCATGCTTTCAAAAAACTTACAACTAAGGCAGAGAGAGAATTACAAATAACTAGTCAAATATGATAACTGATGTGGCTGATGAAAATATGGTGTTCTGAAGATACTGACAGAGGAGTAATTAATCCTGCTGAAGCCAACAAGGAAAGTCAGAAATAGTAAGCTACATTTGAATAAGAATAGCTTAAGAAAGCACTTTCTGACTCTCCAAGGCAGATTTAATCATCCTTTATTCATCTCCCCAGAATAATGCATATTATCTCCATTAGATTTATTATCATATTTCATTATAGTTAGGGATTCCCATGTCCTTGGATTTTAGGAACTGAAAAAGGGCAGCAGGGGTGGGGGGTGCACATGCAATGCAGTTGCAAAGTACAGGTTACAACCTTTAAAGTATTCTTACCAAAGTGCTCAGTCTGAATCTAACCAAACTTTTCAACCTTACTTTGATTTGGAGAAAATATGAGGGATGAATGAATAGTCAACACTACAAGGAAGTAAATAGACAAATATCAAATGCTGCATCCTCTATAGGAAGGTAGAAGAAAAAGGAGGAGGCAAGACCAGGCAGCAGCCAGGAGAGAAAGAGGGAAAAAAATAGGGGGAAATAAAGTTATCAAAGAAATTTTTCCTACACTGAAGAAAACACTTCCCTCAGGATTCAACATTATAAAGTAAACAAAGTTTTTTTTTTTTTTCTTTTTGAGTGAAATATATGTACCTAGTTTTAAAGCCAGTGAATAAAGAATTCACATCTTTCATGCAACTTTTAAACTTTTCTTGTAATTGATTATTGGTCACAATATGTTTCATTTTTGGTTTATTTTCTTAATGGTAATGTTTTTAAATTTTGATTTGCAAATTTATCTTAAATTGGATTTTGATCTCTCTTCCTTTTTCTCCTGCCCCTACCTTTTCTACCTGGCACCTTCACTTGGGAAACAGCTTATACTGGTGGCTCTGGCTCCCATATTGTGATAATAAAGATGAACCCACCCCCTCCCCAAAAAAAAAAAAAAAAACCTGGTAGCATCTTGGCTGCATTGTCTTTCTCTTTCCCTCATTATCCTGGCAATTCTTCACAAAGTGTCCTATAAGAATTGCACTATTTGTCAAGTCGTATAAACTATCCCCCTGGCATTTTGAGATTGGCTTGATTTTTAAAGGAGATAATTGAGATGATTAATATATATATGCAATACTGAATTTTCCTATCTACAAATAGAATATATAGCTTACTTTTTGGTCTTTTTGTATCAGTTAATGAAGTTTATAAATGATTTTCATATTCTTGTACTTTTTTTGTTTTTTTCTTAATTTTCCAAATTAGCTATTGATATATAGAGTTCTTGATTTTTATGTCACCCTTACATCCAGCCAGCTTCAAAACTCTTATTATAATTATTTAAAAATTGTACATAATCTAAATAGTCATCAATAGGAGAATGATTAAATTAACTATGGCACATCTATTCCATGGAACATTGTACAGCTATTTTAAAATTATATCGATTAAGGCGGGGGGGGGGGATGCAAGTAAACTTAAAAAAAACAAGTTGCAGAATAATATAATATAATTAAAACACAAAACTATTCTGTGTTAATGTATGCATTACAATATATTTCATAATTTCAAAAATGCATCCCAATGTTAACATTTTTCCTAAAATACAAATTTATGTATTGTGTTTGTAATTACAATCACTTTTAATGTAAATACAAGATGCTGGGAAATAGACAAGTTGATAAAGATTGACCTGGAGGAAGCTCTAGGGAGACTAGGTAAAAGTCCATAGAAAAGCCTCACGGGTCATTAATTTCTACAATATCTTTAAAGTCACTTTCATTTGGCTTTGGAAAATCTATGGCACTACAGAACCCATCAAGGGGCATTACCAGCATCTGTTAGAGCAGAAAATGAAGATAAAATGTAATACAACTGCCCAGTGAAATCACTAGAGACATCCCATTCCCAGTGCCTATTTCCTGTGACTCCTCCTAGGAGAGGGACACAGACTAGTGAAGGGTCTAAATGAATTAGCCAGCTAAGTGAATTGGATCATTTTCATCTCCCCTTTCTCATTGCCAGGTGGAAACCAGGTGAGCACAGCCCTTGTTTCCTAGGTCTCCCTGGTGCCTACAGTTGCTCCCCAGAAAGTCTTCTAACCTGAATTTAGAAAGAGGATCCCTGTTGGTTTGACTGAATCAGGTGGGTGGAGTCACCAGCATTTGCCTTGAAGCAAGGCTCTTCCTTGGCTTGGCACATGGTCTTCATGGAAATGTCCGCGTATGGGTTTGTAATTGCCTACACAGTACTCTTTTGAATGAGAGCTGTATCTTAATGTGTCATGAGCAAGTTTTGGTAAATGTGTGGGCTAGGCTTTTATTTGTATAACACATTAAATGGAGATCAATGGTGAGCAATTAGCACAGTGTCTAGCAACCCTTCTCAAAGTTTAATGTAGGCATTGCCTCGGGATGCTGATTCAGGAGGTCTGCAGTTAGACCCTTGAACTTGAAATGTAAGAAAGGTTATAGGAATGTGCTTGGTTCAAGAGCTTCACAAAACAGTAAGAGTTTACTGTATAGCATATGAATTGTACTCAATAAATATCTGTTGAATGAATCCTATTCTTTTCTGATCCCCAGAAATTTGAAACCTCCTTCCTCTTCGTTCTCCTCTGGATAAGACTGTAAGGAATGTGCACTCTCTAGTAAAAAAAAAAAAAAAAAAGCTTTCTAGAAAGAACACTCTCAAGAAATTGTGTTTTACGAAATTCCACTCTTCCTGATTCTACTCACATGGAGACAGGACTCAGGGCTGCTTTTCTCTGTTTCTCACCATGTGCACCCTGATCTGGTCACCCTTTCCCAGCACCATCTGGCCCAATTAACAGCTTGTTCCCAGCATAGGTGCCCCACTGAGGCTATAGGTCAGCCTCACAGACCAGGCCACAGGGGGAGCAGGAGACCCCTCTGCAAGAACAGGTTCTCTCCAGAGCCCTGAGCCTCTTTCCTCCTGAGTTAGGGACTTGGTCAAGCACAAAACTCAATAACCATAAAAATTAAAAATCAAGCAGCTCACAGACTCCAACCCAGAGGTGTGTCCTAAACTGAACAAGTTCTGAAAATTAACAGGGTTGGTACTTGAGAAATGTATTGCCTAATTAGTTTTCCCTTCCATTGAAGGAAAAAAAAATGTTTACCTATTGAGCAACAGTGAACATGCCTCATTAATTAAAACCTCAAGCCTGGTCCTTTTGGGGTGTACATTTACAGTAGAATCAAAAGCCAAGTCAGAAAATGATTGAAATGTGTGTTGAAATAGTCCTTTGCAATGATAAAGGCATGACTGGAATGGAGATGTTAGTTTTATTCTATAAAATCATGTTTTAAATTTTAAGACTTGTTCAAGATCACTGAATTCTGTAGACAGAAAAATTCTGTTGTGATCAATTTAACAGTTATTCTCGCTTATTGGCTGTTCAGCTGGGAGCTCTGGGCAGTATAATGTTAAGGGAATTCACAAGGGGGTTGTAGCACGTGCACATTAGCAGAATAGATTGGCCTGTGATTTGTAGCGTGAGCCTGGTTTTACAGGGAGCATTTTCCACCCACCCACAGCTCTGTGGTGATGTTGGAATCTGTCTAGTCGGTGGAGGATCAGTAGCTTAAGGAGCTAATGAATATTCATTTCTTTTCCCTGGGTACAAAGTAAAATAACCAGTAATTAGTATAATATTTAATACTTCTATTCAAAATAAATAAATCTTTTGTAAAAAAAAAAAGCCTAATTATTATAATGTAGCAAATTCTGCATCTATAACTGGAGTTAGATGTGGTGTTTTGAAATGCTTCTAAGCCCTAATTTACATGTTTTGAGATTAGTTAATTATTCCCCTTGTATGCATAAAACAAAACTCTAAATTTCTACCTGCATTTATTATTCATTTTCCCATCTCCCAAGTTTAGCTGATTCTAATATTTAAATTTGTGGGGTTTTTTTTCTTTCAACCAAGTTATTTGTATTTTGAAGTAAGGTTCTGACTTTGAATTCATTCTGGTCTCCCCCTTCTTTTGTTCCACAGATTAGAGACATATATGGTTTATGAAGATTGCTAGCTGCTCCTCACCTGATCCTAAGTTTATGTGGCAAGGTTTTGCTATCCTGAGTTTTTAAAATCTGGACTTTTGAGCACATGGGAGGCATTGTGCAGGTTGTTTTCATCTATGATTATGTTTTTATTCTACGATAATCCTGAGATATTTGTTTTTCTACCACCATCTATAGATTAGGAAACCGAACTCAAAGACGTTCACTCCCTTGACATCAAGTGTAGAATTCTAAATTATTCATGTATCTGAGTCCAAATCCAGTTTATGTCACAACTACAAAGTTCTAAAGTCCACTCTTCCCAGATGCTAAAGGGAGAAAGGTTTGGGAGAGTTGATAGTATGCTGGTTGCTATGGTTTGGATCTAAATGTTTCCCAAAGCACATATGGTAAAGACTTGGTCAGAAGCCTCTGGGGATATTGGAAAGTGGCGAAACTTTTAGGAGGTGGGGCCTAGTGGAAGGAAGTTAGGTCATTAGGAACGTGCCCTTGAAGGGGATATTGAGACCCTTGGCCTCTTTGCTTCCTGGCTGCCATAAGGTGAGCTGCTTTGCTCCACCACATGCTCCATACCACGACATTCTACCTTGCCACAGGCCCCAAAACAACATGGAAACAGCTGACCATGGAACGAAACTTCTGAAACCATGAGCCAAAATAAACGTTTCCCCCTTTGTTTATCTCAGGTATTTTATCATGGTGACAGAAAGCTGGTGTATTAGAATTAGGCTTGGGAACCTATGGGAACCAATGTCTGTTAAGTCTGGGAGCAGTGACCCAGGCAAATACTTTCTGTGCCTTTGATAAACAAGGAAGCTTCTGATCTATAGCATAGGGTTTTTGCAGTGATGCTGGCTAGTGCCTCTCAGAGTTCACATTCTTGCTCATGCAAATGGATAGATATATGTTGGATTCATGAGGGCCTAGATGATTCATTGTACTACAATTTCTTAATAAATGCAAATCCTGACACGTAGGGAATTTGAATGAATCACCCAGTGTCGGGAGCAGAGGCAAGAACATCTATTTTAAATTCGTTTTAGAGACTTCCAGGACAACTAGAATAAGATTCAGAGTTCTGAACATGGCCCACAGGCCTCATGCAGTCCAGCTGCTGCCTGCCTTTCCCACCCTGGCCTTAGCACCCTCTTGCCACAGCAGTCTCCTTTCAGTTCCTCTAAGTTGCAAGTTTGTTCCTGCCTCTGACGCTTGGCATTTACTGTTCTCACTACTTAGAGAGCTCTTTCTTCTTGTCTCCACATGGCTGTCTCTTTCTCATCTTCAGTGCTTGATTCAGAAACATTCTCACACACAGCTTCCCTGATCCCCTGCCTAAAGGAAACTCCCTCCCCATCTTCCACAAGACCCTGTTTATT
This sequence comes from Marmota monax, assembly GCF_021218885.2. Taxonomy (NCBI): domain Eukaryota; kingdom Metazoa; phylum Chordata; class Mammalia; order Rodentia; family Sciuridae; genus Marmota; species Marmota monax. The sequence goes on along the minus strand of NW_026693777.1, from coordinate 60,415,844 downwards.
TGACTTCAGAGCACTTTTCTTCCTGAAATTATCTTTTTCATTTATTAGTAAATGTCTTACTTACCACTCTGATACCTTGAACTGCCCAAGCACATACATCTATATTAAAATGAATGAATAAAAATATGACTTACACAATTACAATGATAATTAGATTTACCATGTACAACTACACAATTAGACTTCCAATATACAATTACAGTTCTAGAGTTTGAGGGCACTTGGTAGCTAATCTGTCTCAACTTTATATTTAGTCATCTCTAGTTAATGATTTCTAATGAGAGAAAACACATTATAAAACCACATCTTCAATTTTTAAAGTCCGAGGCAGTCTGGAACTGTGGAAATCAAATGCAATTCACCTTACTTAATTCAAATCCAAATCTATTACAAACTAACCATGGACTTTGGTTAAGCCAGTTAATCTTGCAAAGTCCTATTTCCTCATCTACAAAGGAGGTGACCCACCTGGACAAATTGTTATGGAAAATGAAACAATGTTTTCAAAGTGTCATGCATATTTATATGCACATGATATAGAGAAGGTGAGCATATTAAGGGAATCAAATAAATATTAATTTTCTTCTTCCCTATCAGCTCACCCTGTATTGCCCATCTCACACATATTTAATCCTATCTGTGAGATAGATACTCTGCATGAATCCTCCTATTTCACAGATAGGGAAACTGAAAGTAGCACTGTTAAATGATATCGTCAATCACAAGACCTACCTGGGAAATAGTCCTGCCACTGAGTGATCAAATTTTGTTTCTATCCAAAGTCACCTCTTTCCTCTGCCCACCAAATAGTACACAGATGGATGAAATGGAAGGTAATGAACCTACCAGCTGATCTAACTCTCGAAATGGCAGGGTGCCCTGCTTCACCCCAGAGCACCATTGCCTACTGGAGCTGGAGGACCTGTGCCAGGGGATGAGCAAAAGTGACATGCACATTATTATATTTACTTGTCACTATTGTTGTATGTTAAGGGCTCTAGCAAATTGCTACTAGGTACTATAGTGTTCTAGCTATAGTTGTTGGTGACATGTGAGCTAATTAGCATATAAGTGATCACTTGGATTTAGAGTCTTACTTGAGTTCAAATTCCTATTCCATAAAAAAAAAAAACCCACTGTGTGATTTTGAGCAAGTTGTTTTCCGTTTGTTCCTTCTATGAAATAGGAATAATTCCATCTGCTTTATAAGGCTAATTAGAGAATTACACATGCCCAGAACAGGTCTACCTGTAATATCTGACAGCACCACCAGCCTTTTCCTTCAGAGAGCATTATTCTCTGGGTGAAGTTGACAGAAATGTTGGAAATATCTAAGGACTCCCACCAGCACTCTGTGGCAACAAGTCAAAGCACGGAGGCTCTCCTTGTTCTCGACTTGTGCTTTGTTCTCCAAGTGTGATAAGTGAATTCTGGGAGAATTTGACAATTTACTTCTGAACACATCTTAGATAGGGTGGAAGTAATGTGAGTAATAAATTATTCTCTCTTCCCCAAGATCTTCCTGGTCATTATTCTTTAATGTAATTAGAACGCCAGATACAGAGCCATCCATCTTCATCAAGAAGCAATGGTAAACTGGGGAAAATGCTTACTGCAAAGGAACATCAGCGTGGATTTTCCATGGGATGGCAGAGATTCAAACTTTAAGAACTTGAGCTGATGTGAGGGCTTCATTGTGCTTGCTTCTTAAATATGCATGTCTGGTTTTTTTTGTTTTTTTTTGTTTTTTGCTTTCCTTTTAATAGCTAATCAAGAGTCTATGTTAGAAATCTTCCTAAATTCTCTGGAATATACTCTTGCATATGTGGATTTCCTACCTTCAATGTGATAGTAAAACATCCAGGCTACCTGGGGTGACCTCCTTCTACCTCCCTCAAAGGTTCTAGGAACTAGAATCTAAGTTATAAGGATCATGTGTGGTTACACCATGACATCTTTGGTTTTCTGGGAACTTTGTGTATCTAATGCATCTAAATGTTGTGTCAAAATATCCATTATGTGGACCTAGATATTACTAAAGAAGACCCATACCTGACAGAACTATCTCAAGCCTCAAAAAAAAAAAAACAATGTACATGCTTCTCTCCATAGGAAGTGTAATCAGATAGTGTTATCTGAGGACCCATTAGAGACCACCTAGCTCAGAAGTTTTCTTCTCTATCTCTAATATAGTCACTGAAATTCCTTCGTTTTCATTCCCCTTCCTTTTTTACTTTCTCTTTCTCATTCAGTTATTCATCCAGATGATCTTTCATGTGAATGGTTGTATCTTGGTGAAAGCAGAGATCCTAGTGATCTTGATCACCATTGTTACACTAGCACTTGGGACATGTAGCAAGAACTCAACACGTTCTTTCTAAATAAAGGTTTGAGTGAACATTTACTGAAGTACCTATTAGGCTCTTGATTCCTTAATCCTTAGATTGTTTCCCAAACTTATGTTATTTACTGGGAAAGGAGAAAGGATTTCTTTTCCTCACCCAGTACAAGATTATAAACCTTCATGGTTTGAACATAAGGGGTGCCCCAAAAGCTCCTGTGTTAATGCAGAAATACTTAGAAGTGAAATGATTAGATTAGGATAGATGTCTCCTAATCTGCCCATCATAGTTTGAATGGTCTGACTGGGTGGTAACTGCAGGCAAGTGAGGTACTGCTGGAGGAGGAGGGTCTCTGGGGTGTGCTTGGAAAAGTGCATCTTTCATCTGGCTCTTTCCCCTTCACTCTCTCTGCTCCCTGGCTTCCATGAGTGGAAAAGTGCTCCTCCACCAAGCTATGATGTTCTGCTTCACTTTGGACCCAGAGCAATAGAGTCAGCCAACTGTGAACTGAAACCATAAGCAAAAATAAACTTCCTCCACTAGGTTGTTCCTGGCAGGTAATTTGGTCATAGCAATGAAAAGTTGACTAACATTGTAATTGAGACTTCTGTAATAAGAATAAATTAACAAGAGGAAAAGCACTCAAATTTTTAAAATGTAAGTTTTATGTGACATGGGAACTTTCAGAAACAGGGAAATATTATATTTTTACAGACAGTTATACAGACGTATGATTGGAGGAAAAAAAGGATGTGATCTGTTGAGGGCCACAGCCAAGTGGGAATAGCGGAATAACGCCTGGCGTTTTGCCAGAGGGAATGGTTGAAAGGTGATGCCAGCAAGCCATTGAGATGATGATGGTTAGTTAAGCTGTGTATTCAGTTGTATATTAGACCTTTGCTGTCTGGCAATAGGGCGGCTCTTGCTGCCTCTGCTACTTTGGAGTTCCTGTTGAGTTCTCCGGGGTTCCGAGAGAGTTGGGGCGGAGCCCGATGGAGAGCTGGGAGAGTTCCCGGGGAGTGTGCATGGAGTGCTGGTGGAGTTCGGGAAATAAAGTTTCCTGTTTGAACATACAAGTGCTTTGTGGCAGCTCAGTGATTTATGCCCAGCCAGACTGCGGCAGTAATCTAATGGTAATAAGTGGAGAGAAGCATGCCAAGGCTTGTTTGTTCAGGTCCTTTTTGGCATCCCTGTGTGACATTCCTCTCTTCATGATATAGGGTAAGAAACTTGTCACATAATGGTCTTAAGGGGAGAAAAATGGGAAAAGTCCAGAGGGTGATACTCCTGTAGTTTAGGGCAGGATTTAAGGGTCAATAGTATAGGAATATCAGAGATCTTCGGTTTGTGCTGTTTTCCTAAAGGCCAAATGCCGTATTCTGGGATTGCCTTATCATTGATACTGCCTTCTGGGTATTCTCCAGATCTGTAGGCTACTTTTTCTTCTATTTCTTTGACACTTTTACTTAAATTGACTCTTCTGTATACTTTGCTTTATCTAAAGCAATATCTATTGACTGGGAATGGTTGCACACACCTGTAATCCTGGCCGAATCAGGAGAATCACAAGTTCAAGCCTCAACTACTTAGCAGACCCTGTCTCAAAAATTAAAAAAAAAAAAAAGGTGGGGTAGGGCTGGGAGTATATAGCTCAATGGTAAGGATTCCTGGTTACAATCTCCAGTACAAAAAAACTTAACAACAACAAAAAAAAAAAATTGTCAAAACAATATCTGTGAAATTACAGATTTGCTGGCTAGTTATAAATTTTTTTTAAACTTTCATTAAACTTGTACCTACTGAAAAAAAAAAGACATTTGTATCACCTCAAATCATACTAAGGCCTCCATTAAAATGCAAGTGATATCTGTGATGACTTTAAAATATTATTGCCCATACCTATTAGCTCTGAATCTTGGGGGGGCGGATGGAAAGGAGACCCAGGTTCTCCAGAGGAAGGGGTCTGATTCAGGGGATGAGGTGGACCACAGTGGGTAGTGTGGAAGTGTCTGCAATTTTTGGTTTTAGCTCTTTGAGACTTTGATTGGATAAGTCATTTTCAAGTTAAAAAAAAGTACTTGAAAAGGGTAAAGAATCATTTATCTTCAATAATAACTATAAGGCAGTTGCACAAAATTTTTAAAATTTACATTATTATTAGATCAGTAAACAATATGATGTTGAATGCTAAAAAGTAGTGTTATCATTTGGGTCTCAAATATATCTCAAAGGCCCATGCATTAAAGGTGTGGTCTCCAGTTTGACACTACTGGGATGTGAAGGAAACTTTTAAGAGGTGGGGCATAATGGGAGGTCTTGGGTCATTTGGGATGTGGCTTCAAAGGGGATAAGAAGAGCCCAACCTTTCCTCTTTTTCAGGCCTTTCCATGAGGTGGATGGGCCTCCTTTGCCATGCACTCCCACCATGATGTGCTTGCTTTACCACAGGCCCAAAGCCATGAGGCCCACCAGTCATGGATTGAAATTTCACAACTGTGAACCAACATGAACTTTTTCTCTTTTTAAGTTGACTTATCTCAGTAATGTTACAGTAATGGAAAACTGACTAACACAAATATGAAGGATTTACAGGAAATGAGATACTGAAGAAGTATCTCATTTCTTCATTCTTTCAGTTATTCAATAAATACTCAATGAAGTTCTAGCCCCATTACTAGGTATCAAGAATATGAAAGCAAAAAGACATAGTCCTTCCCTTTGTAGTCTAGCAGGAGAAACAGTTACAAAACAATAACACATAGGTTTATTACAGCAGTGGTCCTTAACACAATGAAATCACAAAGTACAAAAGGATAAAGATAATGTACCACAGTGGAATTAACTAATCTGAGGAGAGCATTCTTGCAAAAGTCACATTTAAATGAAAAATAAATAAATAAAATAAAAATATATAAAAAATAAAAAGAAATCTGAAGTGTAGCAGGACAAAAGGCCACAGAACCCAGAAAATTTTATGCAGCAACGCATGGAGAAGAATTCCTAAGTATAAAGAATTGAAAATGGCTGGGTGCAGTGGGTGCACACCTATAATCCCAGTGGCTAGGAAGGGTAAGACAGGAGGATCACAAGTTCAAAGCCAGTCTCAGCAACTTAGTGAAGTCCTAAGCAACTTGGTGAAACCCTGTCTCAAAATCAAAAATGGGCTGGGGATGTGGCTCAGTGGTTAAGCAACACTGGGTTAAATCCCTGGTACCACACCCCCAAAACAGAATTAAAACTCTAGTGTTCCCCACTTTTCATAGGAATTCCCTTTACCAAAGAAAAGAACAAACATGGGAGACATAGAATTAGGGTTTGTGAATGTAGGAAGGCTAGAGATGTGTTCTGTGAATGTGAAGATGGCACTGCCCAGCCCATGGGGCCTCCAGGTCCTACTGGAGGTTCCCCTGCTAGGTCATTTAGCAGAAGTGACCATTGGCAGGTACTAGTGGAAACAATAATTATTCTGTTCATAATTAACTGGCCTCCTGGTGCTTAGTTCCTCAGGATGTTTCAATGTATTTATTTTTCTTTGGTTGATTTTTTACAACAGGAATTACATATTGATTATAGACAAAAAAGCAAATAGAGATTGACAAAAGAAAAGTTAGATAACAGCCATTATCTCACAACCCAGAAAATGTTAACAGGCATAAACCTTTTGGGGTATACCTATATAGAGCTGCAGATATTGACAAAAAAAAAATTAACTTGATATTTTACTGATAAAACACTGTTGGTAGTTGCTTTTACAATTTTTCCTGCTTTTAGCTTTCAATGGTGACTTTTTTTTTTTAGAATGAACTTTAGCCTTCTGAGACAAATGTCCTAAAAAATCAATTAAGATTACTCACCCTAATAATCCACAATTCACAATCCCTTTGAGCAGAAGTTGTTAGCCCTGGGGATTAAACATAGGCCCCATCTCAGTGCCATTGCAAGTAGCTGCTCATGTGGACAGAGGTTTGGAGACTGCTGAGGCTGGGCAGCATTTTTGCACATTTGCAAAGGAAAGAGTCACTTAGGATTTTCCTCTTCATTTCTCCTCAGTTTCCAGAATCAGAGAAATAGTAATATTCTCAAGCAGAAAAACTACTTTAACTATATTTGGTAGGAGTTCAGTATTTTGGAGGCTGTCAGAAAAAAATTCACTCTACAGAAAGTAAATCTGTGGTTTAAGGAAGATGAGTTTGAACTCCTGGCAGCAAGATAACTGTGCTGGAGTTAGGACACAGGATGAAACTCCAAGCTGCAGTTGTTTCTCCTGTTTTGTGCTTGCAAGGTGGTTTATAATACTACCATACTATCGGGGTGTTTAATTAGATGGCTCTCCTACCCAACATCTGGATGCTTTCTACTTGGCACCCCCTAACATCCAGAGACCATTAGGCTCTAAACTTCCAGACCACATGGCCTTTCAGGGAGAGAGCTGGATGTAGATGGAATTATCTGAAGATTTGTGCTAGTGAAAGATTTTTTTTTTTTTTAATGAGCACGATGCACTTAGCTAACATATTAGAGAAGGTGATTACTATCTTGCTTTTGCATGCCCCGTGTTTTGTTTCTCCAAAACAAAAACAACTAAAAACAGTTGAGGTATGTATTGTATGTGTTTACCTAGATCCACTATAGTAATTAATATACTTTGGGCATTCTTTATGTCTGAGCATTATTTTATTTATTATCTTATTTAATTCCAACACAAACACTATAAAATAGGTTCTATGGTTTGCTCCATATTACAGAAGAGGAAACTGGGTCAGGTCAAAATTTCCCCCAATCCGTATTCTTAACACCAAACTCGCCTGGTCGTCCCAACTTACTTTGTTTTGTCCTTGTGACATTCCTGCAAGAGTACAGACTCTCTTGTAACATGGGAGAGATGAGTCTGGAGTTCTGAGTGATTCTTGGAGAACTGGAGAAACTTTGCAAAGCGTACTACCAATCATTCTACTCTTGGGAACTCACATTTCTGGGCTTCTAAGACCAGGACAGAATGATAGGTTTTACTTTAGACAATCAACTTGGAATGGAAACAATGTGTACAAATTTGTGGTGCTCAAAGATGATTAAACAAAAAAAATAATAAAAAAAAAACAACCATGATTTAATAGAAGTTGCAGTTTCACTTTCAGGCTGAGACATCTTGGAGAGGAAAAAACACTAGAGCAGAGTCAGGAGACCTGGTTTGTGCTGTTCCATTCAGCTGTCTGGCCTGGGTCAAGCTCTTCATTTAAGTGAGGCTTGATTTCTTCATAGGTTAAATAAAAAAGGCTGAATCAGATCATCCTCATTCTCTCTGGGTTCTAGGAGTGGGAGATGTGTCTACCTCTGCTATAGCTGGGAAGTTGCAGAAAGAGAGCGCTCTCTCCTTCTCTTCCCCTCTCCCTTTTCTCTTTGCCTCTCCTATTAGGAAAAGGCTTCTGAAAGGGCTCTTTGAGAGTCAAGGTAAAGACAAACTTGTCCTTTAGTCCAGAGTGGAGCATCACAAACCCACTAGTTGTAGAGGTCAAGTAAAAGCAGCACCTCCACTCTCACTCCCCACCCCACCACCTACTCACAAAGAGGACAGGGCCCATGCCATGCTCAATGCTATTTAAAAAAAAATATTTATTTATTTACTTACTTACTTACTTATTTGGTGCTAGGGATTGAACCCAGAGATGTCTTACCACTGAGCCACATCTCCAGCCCTTTTTAATTTTTTTTTTTTTTTTTTGTTGTTGTTGTTGTTTTGAGACAGGCTCTCATATAAGTTCTTAGGACCTTGCTAAGTTGCTGAGGCTGGCCTTGCATTTGTGATCCTCCTGCCTCGCCTCTTGAACCACCAGGATTACAGGTGTGCACCACCACACCTGGCTATTGTTCTTAATCCTATTCTGATTTTCCCATTTTGATAGACAGTGACATAGAAAAATATTTGTCTATTATGAGGAAAACCAAGTAGGCACATTTTGCAAGTTAAATCGTGCACAGGTAACTAGGCGGGCGGTAGACTACCAGTTCACTTCCTGTGCTCTGGAGGTTAGGCCTCTTAGATCAACAAAGTGACACAGTTTTAAAACCTTGAGGAACTATTGCATTGTGGTCATGCTGATCATTCATATTCACCCAATAGTTTCCTTATGTCTGAGATCTGGCCTCCCCAAAAGTGCCTAGAGTCATTCCCAATTAATTGTGCAAAAGGAGGAAAAGAGGGGAAGGGAGCTTGACCCAGACAACCCATGAGCAATTCACACTGATTTTGGAAGTCTTATTTCCTGGAATCTCATATTCCTTCCTGGTGTAGTACTTGACACATATCTGGACCCTCAAAAAGCATTCATGAAATGTGAGTATGGTGGAGAAAAGAGAGGTTTTTAATAGAATAGATCAAAGAGCCCTAGACTAGAAGACTACATCCTGTGTCAATGATTTAGGTAGCCAGTTGATAGCAAAACTGGGCCTGAAACCCAGGTCTGCCAATCCCAACACAGGGCTCATTCCACAATCTTCACCCTGTGCACTTTAGTTCTTTTAATTCATGCAACTACAAACCAATGGTCTCAGGATGCTTTTTCATGTTCAAATTGCATGATATCATCTCACAATTGAAAGAGGTGCCTGCACCCAACAGGTAGAGTGTGATTGCTGCAGCCACACAGACCCATTTCTTCCCTTTCTGTTGGTAAATGTGGACATGTAGATGGGGTAGACAAGACATGAGGGAAAGAAGAGCTCTCTCTTCATCCCTCTGTTTGTCCAAAGCTGGATTCCTCTAGGTCTGCACAATGTTAAGCAGAAGCCAAGTTGCTAGCCATCTCTGGCATCTTCTTAGAATCTTCAGATATAATGCAAAATGTTTTAACTGAGAACCAGAAACCTCTCAGGTTTTTCATCAGCAGAAAGTAAAGTCTCCTCTAGCCTCGGATTTGTTCAACTCACTCACCCTCTGCTTCTTCTTCCCTTGGTTTCTCTCACTGAAATATCATGAAGAATAGTATTTCTACATTGTTAGAGAAACACAACCTGAATATTTTGGTGTACTTTGGTGATGTGCAAATACATGTAACTTGAAGATGTTAAAGAATAAAATTACTTGTACTAATAAGAATCAAATCAATATTAATGTTAAGGTTCTTAGAAAGTAGCTGTTTGATTTTTTTTTTTTTTTTTTGGTACCTGGGATTGAACTCAGGGGCACTAGACCACTGAGCACCATCCCCAGCCCTAGCCCTACTTTTGGTATTTTATTTAGAGACAGGGTCTCATGGAGTTGCTTAGTAAGACTTTGCTTTTGCTGAGGCTGGCTTTGAACTCATGATCCTCAATGCCTCAGCGTTCTGAGGCCTCTGGTATTACAGGTATGCACCACTGCGCCTGGCTTTGAATTTTTTTTTTTTAATAATTCATGTCCTAATGAGGCAAAGTACTCACTTCATTAAGAAATAAATAAAAAAAAAATTCCAGGGTTTTTCTGGCTGAGTATTTTTATCTCTAGCTCTCTATTTCTGTTATTATTATGAATAATTCAAAAAAAAGAAAAAATAAATAACCATGTACTTGTTTCCTATATTTCACAAGTTGTTAACCTGTTCCTTTAAATGGTTCACCAAATTCTTCATGCTAGAGTATTTAAAAGAAAATTACCAATGACGTGGCTTTCCCTTCTAAATATTGTAGCATGCATCTCTAGAAAACAAAAACAGACTGCCTCCCTTGTAACCAAAATATCATCTCACCTGGTAGAATCGTTGGAAATGACTGGATGTCATCTGGTAGCTGGTAGCTGTTCAACATCTCACTTCTCCTCAAAATGTCTTTAATAGTTTGATCAAACTAGAATCTAACCAGGGATTGCACATTACATTTGGCTAGTATGCCTCTTATGGTTTTTAAAATGTAGAACTAAATTATACATGAAAAGGCAAAACTAGAGAGGGACTATGAAACAAGAACCTGGAATTGATATATCAAGCTCTAGTCCAAGCTCAGCCACCCACCTGCTACCTGCCAATGGGCAAAGTACCTACCCCTGTGAGCCACTTTGATCTCAGCAGCATAATTCATGCATTCATTCTTACACTTCACAAATATGTATCAACTATCCAATATGGCCTTGTTCTAGGAAGAAGTCAGTTTCCAAAAATGATAGAATTCCCTAATTATAACTCTTGTGGATTACCTCTGCCAGGATCCACCTCAGAAACCTCACCATTTTCATGACTTAATCTATTGAGGATACAAGGCCATTTATCCTCTAGAATGTATCACAATTCTTGAATTATCTGGGGATCCCCCCCACCAAGGATATCATTCATCTTGTTCACCCTGTATTTTTTTTAACCTGGAAGTATATGCAAAGGCTTGACTAAATTGGGGTGATATTTTTGGCAAGAATGTTTTGTAGGTGGTCCTGGGTACTTGGTACTGCACCTCATCAAGAAGTATATGGAATGGAACCACCATTTGACCCAGCTATCCCACTTCTCAGTTTATAACCAAAGGACTTAAAATCAGTATATTACAGTGATGCAGCCACATCAATGTTTATAGCAGCTCAAATCACAATAGCTAAGCTATGTAACCAACCTAGATCCCCTTCAACAGATGAATGGATTAAAAAAATCTGGTATATATGATGGACTATTACTCAGCCTTAAAGAAGAATAAAATTATGGCATTTGCCAATAAATGGATGGAGCTGGAGAATATTGTGCTAAGTAAAATAAGCCAATCCCCCAAACCAAAAGCCGAATGTTTTCTCTGATATGTGAATGCCAGTTCATGGGGAGAAGGGTGGGAAAGAATAGTTATTTTAGATTAGGTAGAGGGGAATGAAGGGAGGGGAGGAGGTAGGGGTTTGGAGGTAGGAAGGATAGTAGAATGAATCAGACATTATTACCCTGTGTACATATATAACTATATGACCAGTGTGATTCTACTTCATATACAACCAAAAGAATGAGAAATTATACTCCATTATATATGATGTATCAAAGTGCATTCTACTGTCATGTATAAATCATAAAAACAAATAAAAATTTTAAAAAATAAGTATATGACATCTGGCTGTCTTGCTTTTATATGCTAAGACTGATTATGGTTTTGGATGTGATGGCCTGATGCCCCAGTGTGCACAAACAGTGGCTTGTGAGCAACTTGGGGAGGATGATGGGGGTAGTAGGGTAGTATGTTGATATCATATCAACCTGGTTCCCATGTTGTCCATAGATGAGCTTTGCTCGAATCTTAGTTCTTGAGGGACCCTGGTGATTCTAATTTCATCAGTCTGTAATAGTATAAGTTCATGGCTGACATCCTATAACAAAAGACAAGAGAATGCATAACACGTTTATTTAGCCAAAGCCTTACATAATGTGAGAGGCTTTATAAATGCAGACTCCAAGTACTGAGGAGCATCTGTGTATCTTTATGCTTAGGTGTGATGAGTGCTCAGTCATTGCCATTGGACAGCAGGGGAGGACTGATGGTAATGAGGTATGCTGAAATACCAAGGCCTGTTTGCTCAGCTCCTTCTTGTTATCTCTGCATCTTCATTCCTTTCCTCTGGGTATGGGACAGGACACATAGGTCTGGACACATCGACAGGGCTTCATGGTCACCCTATGAGTTCTGACTGAATCAGAACATAATCCTTTCATTTATCAAGTTCCAGAGTAAGGAGAGGGTGCAGTGCTTATTCTAGTGATAACAAATGGGGGTTTGTTTGCTGCTTTGCTTCCTGAGTATCATTAGGAACACAGGAATTTTTAGATATTCAATGAGCTTCAATCCATTACAGTCTATTACTCATTCTGATGCATAAATTGTCCCAACTTTATGTGAGTGTCCCATTGGGTTGGGTCAGTGTTTAAAGATGAAAATGATGGAAAGATGTTTTCAGCAGAAAACACATCCAAGATCTTGGTGTCAGTCTGCCCTTGGGCTGGATGTGGGGTGAAGAGGGCCACGTGCACTGACTTGGGTTAATGCTCAAAAGGTAAGTCCCAAAAGTCTCAGTGAATAATGAAAAGCAAACTGCTGAGTGAATCTTTGAATGTGCCTTCCCTCACCAGGCAAATAGGGCAGATTTACTCATCCGTGGCTTCCCAGAGATGCAGCCAGGTAGCTAATTTAGCAGGTGGGTAGACAATGACTCAAATCTATAAAGGTAAGTCAGAACCGAGGCCTTGAGTGGGTTTCGGTTTTCATCCTATTTCAGCTGTTCTCCTAACTGAAGTTACAGCAGCCAAATCAAAATGATCTCAGCATTTGAGACACAGTAGTTGAGAGGGAGGGGTAGAGTTGAGAGGAGCTGAGAAAAGCAGGTGTTGAAGAAAGAACACTGTCTTCCCTGGGTACTTATCAGCTGAGTAACCAAGGCAAGGCAGATAGCTATCTTCTGTGGGCAGAGGCAGAGGTGATGAGCAATGCAATATAGAATTGGACTAATTGAAAGGCTTGTTACTGTTGGATAATAATGGTAGGAGGACATTTGCCAGTTGTCCTAGGGAATGTATCATGATTCTGGAATCATATGCTGTTTTTCTTTTGTAGTATCATTTATCTTGTTCTTTTACGTTTTGCATATTATGAAATTTCCAAGTAGGACCAAAAGCTTGGTTAAATTCTGGTGAAATGTTTTTGACAAGAATATTTGGGAAACCTAATTACCTTTTAACCTGAAATAATGGCAGTAGATCATATTTATTCACTACTTAGATAATGTTTTCAACTATCTCTTTGAAGTAGGGACTGGTTTTGATATCCATTTTACAGTTGAGGCACAGAAAAGTTAAGTGATTTGCTCAAGATCACATAACCAATAAATGACAAACAGAATTTGAATTTGAATTAGGGCTCCAAAGTTACATTTCTTAACCATTCTGCTGTGGATGAATACTTCCTAAAGAAATCTATAATAGAAGCCTACATCATTTACTTTCCATAGTGCACATTTGAATTTTTAAATTGGGCTTCTAGGGAGCAGAAGAACATTGGTGATGTTTTAGGCAACAATATTACTAAAGCAAAAGTTTTCCTCCAAGATAGGCTCTGTATATCTTTTTTTTTTTAAATTTGTGCTATAGTCATCTTCTCTAGTGGGTATCTGGAGGGATTAGACCACCTGCCTAGAAAAGCAACACTAATGCTGTCTGTCATTTGCTATAACTTGGAACAACCAATTTACACACTTTGGATGGCTAGATTCCCCCATCCCAGGGCCAAGGACCTTACTTGGGGCAGGATAGTCTAGTGATTACACACCGAAGGCATGCATGAGCTTGAGTGGGGCTTTGCAGCTTAATTTGCATTTTACGTTAGGAGAATCTGTCTAGGGTAGCTTTAAGTGTGTGAACTTGAGAGTAAGGCTGCGTACATTTGCAAGTGATACACACAAAGCTTGGTGCAGGGTAATCACTCAGGAAAGGCCAGCTATTGTTATTGGGATGAATGGCCTTCTTAGCTCAAAAGTGGGTTATGAAGAGAATCTTGGGGCTCTTCTCTAGAGATTGATAAAACCAAGAAATGCTAGGCCAGAGATTCCCAAGGAGGGTTCTAATACTACCTGCTGGGTGCAACCTACTCCGGGTGGGATGCAGGGTATTCATAACAATGACAAGGAATTCCCCTCCTTCGGTCCCTGCACACGTGTTACACCTGTGTCTTGGGACAAGCTGGTGTTAATCCCCGCTCCCCCTGCCAAACAGCAAGTGTCTTTGAAGTACCACTTCCTGTGGATTCTTCCTGCTGTGCAGCTCAGCATCTTGAAAAGAGCTTTGAAGTCTCACTGACCGGCTTGCATCCCATTCTCCCCACAGAGGAACTGTGTGACTTTGGACAAGTTACCCAGCTTTCCTGAGCTTCATCTTCCCCTCTGTAAAAGAGAATCAATCGCATGCATCATCGTGAGCACTTAGAACTGACAATATATAAAACAGTGCCATGACCACTGGAGGCTCCCTCCTGTGGCCACCTCGTCAAGCCACTGAGCCTCCTTAAGAAGTGCCCAGGAAAATGGATGTCGTTTTTATTGCTGTTTTTATCAGCAGAAATGGGACCTTAAAACAGTGAATTTAAAAATCTACTTAAAAAAAAAAATCTGCTGAGTTCCCCCCCACCTTCACACATAACATCCCAAACAGAAATAAGAAAAATAATAGAACTGTGAATTATTGAATGAGATGATTCCATTGAAAGCACAATTTAGTCTTTTCAAAAGTAAAAGTTTGATCCTTTTCTAAAACATGTAAGATTGATTTTTTTAAAAATGCTTACTCTGCAGTAGTCAAATTCGTAGAGCAGAAAGTAGAATGTTTGCCAGGGCAGAGGAGGGAGAAATAGGGAGTGACTGTTTAATGACTATGGAGTTTCAGTTTTGCAGGAGTTCTGTGGATGGACAGTGGCCATGGCAGTCCCACAGTGTGGATCACTGCACTGTGTATATAGAAGGGGCTAAGTGGCTAAATTTTAGGCTACCTGTATTTCCCCCACCATCTTTAAAAATTAAAATAAAATTTAACTGTTCAGAATATAATTGAGCACAGTTTTTAAGTTCCCTCAACCTTTGAGTCTTGGCCAGGAGGTTGGACTGGAAGCACATCTGGCACTGTGTTCTAGATTCTAAAAGTGAGAGACCTTTTCAGGGCCAGCGTCCCTGTGTGTGGTCCTCAGCTGCCCACGGAGGCCAGTGACAGGGCATTCCCAGGATCTGGACACTTTTGTTTCATTTCTAAACCTGAGCTGCCCAAGAGGAAGGAACCTATTTGCCGGAGGACTCTGCTAAAATCAGGTTTGGGAGAATTTTCAAGGAAATAGCTCCATAAATTGTGGGTAGATACAAAACTAACAGGCACATGAAAGATTTGTATTTTGAAAACAAAACCCCAGTGGGATTCTCTCAGCAGAAAATGAAAAGGTCTTCTTAACATTCAGTTGAACTATTAGAGCCATTTTTTGCTGTTGCAAGCACTAATGCAGGTACCGCCACTGCCACAGCCCCAGATTGCAGGACAGCAAATTAGCAGGGTTTTAACTTGGCTGCAAATATCAAGCTGGCTGCTTGTCATTATGCAAAAAGGGACAGGGTGGGAGGGGGACCAGCACCTAGCAGCAAAGCACATTATAATTGTTTAAGCAGGCCCCACAAGTCATGCATTTCAATTATTTGTTCAAAGCAGCCTGCAATTAGGAGTCGCAAACAAGGCTTTTGAATGCAAAGTCAGACAATTAAAATGTTTCATGAGTGCATTAGAGAAAGAAGTTCTGAATTAGCACTTTGAATACACAAGACCTCTTTTTTTCTAATCTCTAGTCCCTTTCACTCATTGGGAAAAAAGAAAAAAAAACAGAAAGAAAGTGAAAGGGGAGACATTTTGGGCTGTAGTGCAGATGATTTGGGTGTTTACTTATTTATATCAAATGCTTGACTAATCCGGGGAAGATTGAACCATCCTAATCAGCCCCTCGTACATTTCCATGTCTCTTGTTACTCGCCGATAGTTCTTGTCCCAGCATAATGGCCCAGGTGCCAAAACCCCTCTCCTAGGGGGGTCTTAAATCACTTTAAGCATCTCTCCTCCTCCTTCCCTCACCACTCCCCATTCTTTCCTTTGAAGAAGCGGGTCTATTTGAACCAGTGATTTGTGACTTTCTAAGATTTAGGGCACAACCCCAAGCTGGTTGCTCGAACACGTGGGATAGAGGGAACCGGTACACTGTGCAGTGCTGGAGATCAGGGAGGAGCGGTTCTGTGTTCTGGGGGTTCTGGGGAGCAGACATGCTTGCCTGGAGAAGCATGAAAAAAGACGCTAATTTGCCTTATTTCTTTGAAGGAAAATCAGCTGCTGAACTCCTTTCCCTCCCCCACCCACAGCCCCACCCACACATTCTCTTCCCCAACCCACAAATACCCTACTGACATGCAAATTTTATTTTATGATTTATTGTATTTTAGGGCTTCTTCGACATTTTTCATCGGACAGCAGACTTTTAAAAGAGGAGGTTATAGCAAACAGAAAGAAAAAGTGAATGTTATTCCTTCCACCTTTCTTCCCCCTGAATAGGAAGGCTTCCTAGGGAGCGGTGTTTGTGAGCAACCAGCCAAGATCGCAAAGGTAGAGAGGGCAATCCAGAGCACTTTGTTATTCGTCAACGTGAGATTAAACAGGGAAGTTTGGACAATTTAAAATGAAAATTGCCAACATATCAGTTAAATGTGTGCATGTGTGTGCGCACGCGCCTAATTTGAGTGTCTAGGGGCTAGTAAATCTTAATTTATCATTTCCTGACTGTAGTTAATTTATGAAATATCATTTAAATAATTCTATTGGGTTTTTTTCCATAAAGAAAACAAATTTTAAAAATTATTTAATTCAGGTAGGGGAAAATTCCTTGAACAAAACAAAACAAACATCTTCTTACATGAGTATTTTGAATATTTCTTATGCTATTCTTTTCTAATTACTTTGTCTCCAAGCAGTCATTGAGAATTGAGAGCACTGTTAAAATGCCAAGAATCTGATAGGACTGATGAGCCTTTATATGATCAATATGTTCTATTAGTTGGAACATTTTAATGTTTTTCCACAGGACATATTTCCATAGGCCCACATAAAAATAAGTTGTTTTCTTTTTCAATTAGGCCATGAATAACTGAGGATATGGACATGATAAGCATTAACGTCATATCATTTTAATGCTTGGGATCTGTAGGGACAACAAAATAGATGCTTTCTTTCTTTAATTGGCACACTTTTGAATATCTGGCTTTCTTTTCTTTTTTCTCTTTTTTTTTCCTTAACAACTTTGACATTTTAAATTATCTTTAAAAAAGCCAAAGTATTGAGTTGAATCATTCTAGATTGATTGGCTTGTTGTAACCTAACCACATTAGTTTTGCCAATCTGTTTTTGAAAGTAGTAAATGCATTTTTTAAAAGGACTTTTATTTTAAAATCAAAATAGCTATGCATTCTCTACTACAGACTTGTTAAAGGTAATTTACAATAGAAAGGGTGGGGGCAGCTGTGGGAAGCCCTGCATGAAATCTCACTTTGCTGCAACACTATTCTCCTTCCCAACACCCTTTAAAACATCTCCCCTGAGTGGGACCCTTAAACCTGAAGGCAAACTCACTGAAATAGATTATTTGTGCCTGCGGTCAAACCACTGGTGAATGGTAATGCGTTAAGAGTTGATTTCATGATTTCTATAGGCTTTGGCCTGCTCCTTTATTTACTCACTGGGCTTGTGAGTATTGGGTCTATAACTGGCTTCTTTTTCTCAAAAGAGGTGATTTTACCAGAGGGTGTGCCTCCAAGTTGTCCCGGCATAGCTGGAGTCCAACCTAAACAGCCTGAGAGCTAGTTCAAAGGCCTTCTTAAGTTGACTTAGGGAGAGAAAACAGAAAAGAAAGAACCCCCCCCCCCAGCTTTTCCCTCTCAGGTGATTGTCGCTAGGAGATGTCACCCTGAGGGTGTCTAAAAGAATGCAGGTTGCCCTTCTTCCAAGCTGCTTTTTTGGAACTTGGGCCTTGGGCCTCAGATACCTGGTGGGTTATCTGGAGGACAAAGGGAAGCAACCAAGCTATCCCTACATCATTCCCACTTACATCAAACAGTTCGTTCCAGTTCCTTTCACAACCAAGAGGTGATGGGAATTTTGCCACTGAAATGCCACCATTTTGGGAAGGGAGGGCTGGAAGCCAACCAGCCCTTTGGGCATCTCAGTAGGAGGCAGAGAGAAGTTTCTGCTGAAGGACACCAGTACAAACGCCTTTTATGCGAGGGGACATGGGAATACTTCAAATCATCTACCTTCAAAAGCCAAGTGTTGGAGTCTGTGAAATGGAAAAACAAAGGTGTTCAGGGCTGAGTAGCGGGAGGAAGGCTTTTCCCAGCTGTAGAATTCAAGGATGATGAAAGAGAGACCCAACAGAATGTAAAACAAATTGTGCACTGGAGGGTGGAAAATACAGATTTGAAAGTTAAGTGTCTGGAACAAGAGAGATATGAGTCACTGGAATTTACAAGTTACTGTAGGAAACAAAGATAAAGAGATCATGAGAGGAGTAGCAGCGCCAGTAGCAAAATGGCATTTCGTTAACTGCAAAACTAGATGGTGGCAGAAACTGTTCATCAACTCAGGAAAGGGGTAGTAATTATGGGAGACAACAGCAGATAATAACATTTACGCAGGAACCTAGGGGGACAGAATCAGGTGTTTGGCAATTATGTCAAATGGGAGCACAGATTTTTTTTCTTCCCCTTCAGCATGGTAAATCAGAGGAAATTCGGACTGGAGGGCGCTTGGCATCCAGCAGGGGAGACAGGAAAGCGTGGTCAGCCAGGAGGCACGGTGATCCAGCCAGGGGAAGCTGCTTTTCTCTGTACAAACTGCGTGGCCCACTAATGTTGAGGTAGAGAACACATTTGGCTTTTTGAACTTCGGTGTGTGGATGTAACTATGTGTGTGAGGAAAAGTATTATGAACACCTGAAAACTGCTGCTTGGGTCCAGAACTAGGACATTGCCAGCCCCGTCTCACAGCCTTCCCAACTCTCTGTAACAATTCCTACTGTAACAATTCCTTTTCTTTTCTCTCTACTTTTATGACCTATGTATATTTCCCTAAACAATACAGTTTCACTTTGTCTATTTTGGAGCTGCATATATTTATATAGATAGAGATCAAAATGAAGTATTGAGGGAGTCTGGCATCTCTTGCTCAACATCATTTTTGTGAAGTTCTCTTGTGGCAGGCATGGTCTGTTCACATCCACTGCCAGATCACATCCCATTGCATGAGTGGGTCACTGTGTCTAATAGACATGTGTAAGGGATGTCTACTATTTATAGAGATTTTGGTTTGGGGTGGGGATTAGTAGCAAATCACCACTCCTGTGTTCTCTTGGGGCCCTCTTGGGCATGCCTGGACAGCATTTCCCATCTCCTATCGGTAAGATATGGGCATGGAGTCTGACCTGGCCCAAATGAACCTCACCTGGACTGGAGATGATCTCTGGGTGATCTTGGAAGTCATATGTGAAAGATGGTGGAGCTATAAGATAGACGAAAACAGGACTCTTCAATCACTGCTAGGATGAGAGCTGCCCAGGAAAGCCTCCTGGGTAGGAGTATCCACACAAGGCTAGTGTGGGAGTAAGAAATAAACTTTTACAAGGTCAAGTACCTGAGGTTTGGGAGTTAGGGGTTACAGAAACCAGATTATCCTTAGCTGGTATGGAGTTGTTTCTGGTTTGGGCAATCATGGAGACAATGCCACTCTGAAGTCTTAAATTTATATCCTGATGTTCACAAGTTTGCTTTCTGCAGGGACTACACTTAGAAGTGAAGTTGCTGGTTCAAAGATCATGTATGTCTCCAATTTTATGAGATAATTCCAAATAGCTTCCAAAATTTACTATTTCTAATTTATACTCTTCACCAGCAGTATATGAAAGTGCCTGGTATATATTGAAACCTGACTTTCTGATATGATCATAATTGTTAATTTTTGCCAAGTAGAGAGATATAAAATTTCCATTTCCTTGATAATAGATTTCTAACATTTTTGTGTGTTTATTGACCATTTTGGTTTTCTGCTATGTGTATCTGTCCAGGTCTTTTGTCAAATTTTCTCTTGGGCTGTTTTCCTATTGGTTTATAGGAATACACACACACACACACATTCTGTATAATAGGTTCTCATTAACCCTGTTTTGGTAATTAGCCTCACCCATTCAATGAGCTATTTTTTTTTTTTAGCTTTTATAAAGATATCTTTGGTAAATACAGTTTTAATGTAGTACAATTTATTGATCTTTTCTCTTATGGTTAGTATTTTTTTAGTGACTTAAGAAATCCTTCTCTAAGAATAAAATTATATCATTTACAAAAAAATGAGTGGAACTAGAGGGCATCATGTTAAATGAAATAAGCCAGACTTGGAATGTCAAGGGTCATTTGTTTTTCTCTGGAAGGAAAAAAAATAAGATTTGAGGGCTGGGATTGTGGCTCAGCGGTAGAGCGCTCACCTAGCATGGGCAGGACCCGGATTCCATCCTCAGCACCACATAAAAATAAAGGCATTGTGTTGTGTCCATCTACACCTAAAAAATAAGTATTAAAAAAAAGAAGATTTGAATATCATATGCTGGGTGTGGTGGTGTATGTCTGTAATCCCAGCAGCTCGGGAGGCTGAGGCAGGAGGATTGCGAGTTCAAAGCCAGCCTCAGCAAAAGCAAGGTGCTCAGCAGCTCAGTGAGACCCTGTCTCTAAATAAAAAAATACAAAAAGGCTAATAAATATGACTCAGTGGTTAAGTGCCCCTTAGTTGAATCTCTGGTACAAAAAAAAAATCTCATGAAAATAAAAGGTAGGTCAGTAAAGTAGAGGAAGGGAATTGGGGTAAGGAAGGAGGAGAAGGAAAGAGGAGGTCCTGGGGAATTAAATTGATCAAAGTATATTATGTATGTGTACAAATAGGCCACAATGAAACTCACTATTCTGTATAATTATTATGTAGTAATAAAAAAGAAATATAAAAAAGAAAAAATAGATAAATCCTTCTCTATAAAGAACAAATTAAAAATAAATAAAGGGAAATGTATTATTTAAAAAAAAAAGAAATCCTTCTCTCTCAGAGGTCATAAATAGATTACCTCTATTATCTGCTAAAGTCCATAGCTTTGTCATTTGTATTTAGTTTTTTAAACTATCCAAAGTTATTATTTCATAATTTATGAGATGGGGGTCTGATTTCAATTTTCCTCAAACGATGCTGAACTGTTCGAGCATTGTTAATTGAAAATTTGTCATTTCCCCACTTTGCCACTTCTATATCAAGTGTTCAGATGTCTGATTCTGTTTAATCTCTGCACCAAACTTGTCAAGAATTCTTTTCAAAATGCCTTTTTCTTTGTGGTATTATGAATTCAACCCCCAGGGTGTTCTACCATTAGCAATCCCCAAACCTTTTTATATTTCAATTTTGAAACTGGGTCTGACTAAATTCCTGAAACTGGCCTGAAACTGAACTTGAAATTCTCCTGCCTCAGCCTCCCAAGCAGCTGGGATCATAGGCATGAGCCATCATGCCCAGTTCTGTCTTGAACTAAATATTTAAGCTTTTTACATCTCCATGAATTACAATCATCTTTAATTATCCCAAAATAACTGTTGAGACTTGAAGTGGGATATAATATTCAGGGAGAATTGACAGATTAATTGATTCTTCAAAGTCATTTTTATGGCTCATTTTTATGTAGATCTTTACTATTGTCAATTGATCTTTATGTATTGACTTTGTATCTAGGACTTTCCAAATTATGCTAACCCTAATAATTTATCTGTAGATTTTTAAAAAAAATTCTACTTGCAGAATCATTATCTATGAATAATGAGAACTTTATTTCTCCCTTTCTAAACTCTATATAACTTTTATATTTATTTTTCAAGCTATGTGTCACCTAGTACCTCTGATACAGGATTGACTAGGAATAGTTGTAGCCAGCCTCCTCGTCCAGTTTTCAATCTCAAAGGGAAAGCTTTTAATACTTGACTATTAAATATTATGTTTGCTCTAGGATTTCTGTAGATTATTTTTTCTGTCACATTAAGAAATTTCCTCCCTAGTTCTGGTTTGCTAAAAGTTACTATAATTATCAAACATTAAGCTTGCCCACTGGTATAAATATCCCTGACATGTTTTATACCATAAGTGTTTCACAAAGGCTCTATGTTGAAGGCCTAGTCCCCACTATTGGGAGGTGATGGAATCTCTAGGAGGTGGGGCCTAGTGGAAGGAAGTTAGGTCATACAGAAACATGCCCTTAAGGGAATATTGGGGAGCTGGTCCTGCTCTCTTTCTCTCTTTGCTTCCCAACTGTCATGACCTAAGCAGCTTTTTCAGCACACACTCTCACCGTGATATATGGCACTGCCACAGGCTAAAGGCAATGGAGCCAACCAATCATGGATTGATATCATGAGTCAAAAATAAACCTTTTTTCCTTATAAGTTTATTATCTCAGATATTTTGTTACATTGATGGAAAGCTGGCTAAAACAACCCTACTTGATCATAATTATACATTATTATATATTTATAATATTATAGAATTCAAATATTATAGGATTTTGCATATAAATAATTTCTTAAGAATTTGTTTTGCATTAGTGTGCTGAGAGCCACAGCCCAGTCGCAATGATGCATGGCATTTTTGCCAGAAGGGAGTGGTTGAGAGGTGAAGTCAGGGAGCCATTGAGATGATGATGGTTATGTTAAGCTGTGTATTCAATTGTATATTAGACCCCTGCTGTCTGCCTAGGGCGCCCCACTACTTTGAAGTTCTCACAGGGATTCCTGGAGACTTCGTGTTGGTTGGGGAAGTGCCGGAGGAGGGATTTCCGGTTGGTGGTGTTCCTGGAAGGGCTGCGTGGGTGGTGTTCACGGGAGTTCAGGGGGATAAAGGAGTTCCTGTTTTGAACCTACAAGTCCCTAGTGGAGGCTTGGTTATTTTGTGCCCAGCCAGACTGCGGCATTAGTGCTCATGAGTTTATGAACATGTTCATGTTCATGTTCATTTGCCTTTCTCATGTATAGTGCTTGTAAATTTTGGAATCAAAGTTATACCAGTTTCATATGAACTGAGGGTACTTCCTCTTCTTCTGGTCTCTGAAGGCTTGTGTAAAATTGTAATTACATCTTAATTATATATATTTTTAATTAATTAATTAATTTGTTCTAATTAGTTACATATGACAAAATGCATTTTGATTTATAGTACACAAATGGAGTACAATTTTTCATGTCTCTGGTTGTACACAAAGTAGAGTCACACCATTCATGTCATCATACATGTACCTAGGGTAAAGATGTCCATCTCATTCCACCATTTTTGCTACCCCCTCCCCCCCCCTTCCCCTCCCTCCCCTTTGCCCTATCCAAAGTTCCTCCATTCCTCCCATGCTCCCCCTCCAACCCCCATTATGGATCAGCATCCACACATTAGAGAAATCATTCCAGCTTTGGGTTTTTTGAGGGTTGGCTTACTTCACTTAGCATGATATTTTTCAACTCCATCCATTTACCTGCAAATGCCATGATTTTATTCTCTTTTAATGCTGAGTAATATTCCATTGTGTATATATATACCACCATTTCTTTATCTATTCATCTGTTGAAGAGCATCAAAGTTGGTTCTACAGTTTAGCTATTGTGAATTGTGTTGCTCTAAACATTGATGTGGATGCATTACTGTAGTATGCTGTTTTTAAGTCCTTTGTATATAGACTGAGGAGTGGGATAGTTGGGTTAAATGGTGGTTCCATTTCAAATTTTCTAAGGAATCTCCATACTGCTTTCTATATTGGCTGCACCAATTTGCAGTCCCACCAGCAGTGTAAGAGTGTACCTTTTTCCCACGTCCTTGCCAACACTTACTGTTGCTTATATTCTTCTTGATAACTGCCATTCTGAATGGAGTGAGATGAAATCTTAGAGTAGTTTTAATTTGCATTTCTCTAATTACTAAAGATGTTGAACATTTTTTCATATATTTGTTGATTGATTGCATTTCTTCTGAGAAGTGTCTATTACTTTTACACTTGATAGAACTTCCTGCAGAAGCCACTGGAGTGTTTCCTTATTAGATTTTTTCTTAAATTGATCTATTTATTGTTTTACAACTATTTAATTTTTAAATTTCTTCTTGAGTCAAACTTTTCCAGGATTTATATAAATCATCAAACCAATAGGCAGAAAATAGTTCATGATTTCCTTGCTGTGGATTTTCTGAATATATGTAATGCTGTTCCCCTTCTCCATATGTTTATTTGTGCCTTTCCTTTTTAGTTTTTCTTTTCCTTCTTTGTCATTCTCAGCTGTGGCTTATCAATTTTATTAACCTTTTTAAATAACCAGTGCTTCTTTATTGATCTTCTCTATTATATACTTCTTATACATTTCATAAGCTGTATTGTAGTATTTAGTAATTTTTTTAGTAATTCCTGTTGCCTTCTTTGAATCTTTTATAGCTGTTATTATCTTTTCTTATGTTCAGTTAGTAAGAAGAAATAATAATGGCATCATTGGCTCTCTCATGGAGCGGAGGAGAGACGAAATATTACCTAGCAAGAACTCTCCTTAGAAGTTGTACTAATGGGGCTGGGATGTAGCTCAGTGGTTGAGTACGTGCCTAGCATGCACAAGGCCCCAGGTTTGATTCCCAGCATACTCTCCCCCAAAAAAAGTTGTACTCATGAAAGAATCACCATTGTATAACTCAGATGTCATTTTATTTATTTTTGACTTAGAAAGGAACACAGAAGTTTCTCTATGGTTTAGGGTTGTGGTTTTTGGTAACTGCTATTTTAAAAAAAAAATTGAAATTAAGAAACTTAAGGGGAAAACCATGATTGTGGGGAAGCAAGAGATGAAACAAACCTATGAAAGCCCACTAAATAGTCATACATTCACTAAACTAAAACACAGAGACCACACTGTTAACAAAAGCAATCTCAATGACGTCTTACATATTTCTACCAGTAATACCGAAATCAAATCGTTGGTTTCCAGTGATAATTTCTTGTTCTATAGAATTTTTTTTCAGTTTCAGTAGAAGCCTTGTAAATTCATTGTGTGTGTATGTGAGTGTGTGTGTGTGTATCTGTCTCTGTGTATTTATAAATATGCATACTAAGCACTCTTTTTTTCCCCCTTGGGTCTCATATGTCTTTTAATGCCTAAAACTTTTTTGCATTTATAGTTCAGGAATTATTGAGTTTACCTACCCTTCAACCCCTGTTTTTATATTTACTACTCTACTGACACTATTGGAATGCATTTATTTGTCCTTCCTTCCTTTCTTCCTTCCTCTCTCCTTCAAACATCTATTAAGAGCCCACTGACCAGGCATTGTCCCAGGGGGACAACAACGAACAAAACAGAGAAAAATTCTAGTTCTTTTGTAGCTTACAAATCTAGTGAGGGAAGACAGACAGTAACCAAAATAAATAAATAAAATGGAAATGTCAGTGCCATGGAGAAAGCAAAATCAGGTAACAGGGGACAAGGAGTGCCCAGGAATGGGAAATAGCATTGAGAGAAATTTGCAGTTCAAATGATGTCACCAGGGAAGACCTCCTAGGGAGGTGACATTCAAGTAAGACTTGAGAATGAGAGAGGCACCATGTGGCTGTGGGGAGTACAGGCAGAGAACATTCCAGGAAGAAGGAACAAGTGAAAGTGCCAGACCATGATTAGACTTGTGTTCTGAGGAGAATAGGGGTGGCCACAGGAAGGTTGTAAGCAGACATTATGGTGCAGAAGCATCACTCTGGCTGTTGTGTTGAGAGTCAGACAATAGAGAGTGAGGATGGACTCGAGAGGCCAGGAAGGCCCGTTCAAAGGCTGTTGGATGAGGGTGGTTCTGGATATATGTTTTGAAGAGAGAGGACAGGATTTGCTGATGGATCAGATGAAGAATGTGAAACAAAGTGGAAAGTCCAGAATCACTCCATTGTTTTTTGATCTGAACAACTAGAAGGATGAAAAGCTAATTATACAAAGGGATGTAGCTATAGGAGTAGGCTTGGAAGAGGAGATCAAGAGCTCAGTCTTCAATATCCTACATTTGCGAAGTGTGTAATGCAACCATGTGTGTCAATTGGGCAATTCAGTCCACACTGAGGTACAAGGTGGACTGTTACTATTGATTAGGGAATTATAAGCATATAGATATTTTGTAAGGCTCACTTATAAAGTTTTTTTTTCTTTCTGTATCACTGACTTTATCTCAATTTTTTTTTTCTGCAAACATTCACCTTCTCTCTTTCTACTTATGCCAAACAAGTATGACTTTGCTTCTCTGGAAATAAAATTCTCCAGGTTTGGCTAATACATAAGAAATAGCTCAAACATTCACACAGAATTATTGCTATTATTATTTTTTGTGGTATTGGGGATGAAACCTAGGGCCTTGTGTACACTAGGTAAGAACTGTACCATTGAGCTACATCTCCAGCCCCATACTGAATCATGATTTTTCTAGAATACATGCAAATTTTTCATAAGAGAAATATAAACTTAAAAAGGAAAACAGCAAGACAAATATGCAGTTGTTAGTTATCTACAGACCTATTACAGACTTAAGACAATCACATAAGGAGTTAGAATTTAGAAACTCTAAACCCTCGAGCTCATTTAATGCTCTCTTTCTAATTTAACTTAATGACAGTTCTTGCTTATCTAAATGTTGGTTTTTCATTTTGCTTTGAGAAATGCTGTTATGTTCCTCATGGATGTTACTCACAGTCTCTGTTCCAAGTTTCCCTTTCCATGGCTCTAGGGGTCAAGCCTACCTTGCTCAATGATGGTGTTAAAAAGGCTCCTGGTTCTTCTTTTCTTGGTATTTACACTGTGAAAACTACTCATCACGTGCAGCTCTTACTCTTAGCTCTCAATAAGCAAACACTTTCAGATAAAATTCCCCTTATCATTCTCTTTTTCCTGATATTGGCCACATCAGAAAGTCAAAGGAAAGAACAAAGTTCTTTCTCTTCATCGTAATGATACGGCACAGATGATCTTCCTACCAGGAGTCATATTTGAAATATTTAAATATAAGATCATTTTATCATTTCTTCTCTAAGTATTCTATTTGCCTTTCCATGCAACTCTCCTTGCATTTATTCATTCAACCATTCATCTACCCACTCATCTATTTAACAAGAATTCAAGGTTTTCTATAGTTTCTAAACTGCTTTCATTGTACTGAATGAAGGTAAAACAATTTCTATATTTATGTGACCTAGGACCAGTGGACATAAACACAAAACTTATTATGTATTTCTAGACATTCTTCCTCTTGTCTTTCTTTTCAGATGTTACTGATCCTTAGGATATCCCATTCTGGGTTTTCTTTTTTGTTGTTGTTTTTTCTTTCTTTCTTTCTTTCTTTGCATGCAATGTAGTATGTTCTAGCATTCTAGTCATGGCTTCTGGCAGCTTCTTAGAATTTATTGTTTTATCTCTTCATTCAGAATTACACCCAAATATTCCCCCCAAACCCACTTCCTGGGACTTGAAACTTTGCGTATATTAAAGCCTCTCATGCAATCTTTAGTAAAGAAATCCAGGAAAACTGGAACACTGTCTTAATACTGGGGATTCAGGTTTTCTTCTCATCTCAAAGCCTTTCCATGTCAGATCTCTTTCTTCCATTTTAGAAGAGTGTCATTTACCATGCCCAGGCTAATCCTTCCCCCTGCGCTGTTGAGTCCACCACTACCAACTTC
Organism: Marmota monax; assembly: GCF_021218885.2. Taxonomy (NCBI): domain Eukaryota; kingdom Metazoa; phylum Chordata; class Mammalia; order Rodentia; family Sciuridae; genus Marmota; species Marmota monax. The sequence goes on along the minus strand of NW_026693777.1, from coordinate 60,388,221 downwards.
TTTGAGATTTTTGCCTCTCACCTCTTCTGACACTCTATTACTTTCTTGCATTTTGACTCTCTTCTCCTTTGTCTGCTAGCTCCTTTCCTGTGGTCTACAACACATCCAGGTGCCTCAAGCTCTAAGGTAGCTTAGCTTCTCTTTTGTCTTCTGCAAATATTTCTTGATTTGCCCACCAGCTTCTCAGCCTTGGCACCTTGTAGACACTCTCCCTCCCTTGCCAGTCTCTTGACTCTGATAATCCTTTCCAGACTCGAATCTTAACTCTTTTCTGGACTGTGACAGAAGGAGCAGTTGATAGTTGAAGCAGGCTTTTGGTGGAGAATGACTGCTAGTTGAAGATTTGGTTTGCTTACCTTGATCTTGTCTTCAGCCTTATAGATCCAGAAACTGGGCGTTTTTCCTAACACCCAGACATGAAAATACCCTGGGGAATAAGATAACACTGAACTCCCAAGTGGTATGGAGGGCTAATGTTTTAAAACAATGGCAGACTGAATTTCTTTCTTCCCTGGTACTTGGCATCCAGCAAGGCTTGATGATACCCCACTGTGAACAGTAGTGATGATGTGCTGTGGAGTTAAACAGATCCGGACTTCACATGGACTAGTTATTTAATTTTGGAGATTTTGTTTAGGCTTGATAGTCATGCATTTTTTCCTCTTTCGTAGACTTCTGGAACCTTTTTTGAATAGAACAAGTTGAAGCAGGTTTGCCCTATGAACTATTAGAATAACATGGATTTTAAAATCAAACCTGATGGAAGGGGGATATCTAATTCTGATTCCTCACTAAAGAGTAAAGCTGTTGGTCATTGTCATAGAGGATGACGTGGATAAAATCCCTCACAATGGACTACCTACCCCTGAACTAGAACCATAGTCACTCAGCAAATGTACATTTCTTTCACTTCTACTCTTAAATCACAACAAAAATAATATACAAGATTTTTTGGATTAACAGATTATTTTATTCTTAATTTAATTTTTTTTCCTTTTTTTAGTTATACATGACAGTAGGATGTATTTTGACATATTATACATACATGGAGTAAAAGCTCCCATTCTTGTGGTTGAACATGATGTGGAGATACACTGATTGTGTATTCATATATGAACATAGGAAAGTTATGTCTGATGCATCTACTGTCTTTCCTATTTCCATTCCTCCCCCCTTTCCTTTATTTCCCTTTGTCTAATCCAATAAACTTCTATTCTCCCCCCCCCCACACCCTTATTGTGTGTTAGCATCAGCATATCAGAGAGAACATTCAGCCTTTGGGTTTTTTGAACTGGTTTATTTCACATAGCATGATAGTCTCCACTTCTACCCATTAACTGGCAAATGCCATAATTTCATTCTTATTTATGGCTAATAGTCTATTGTGAATATACAAGATTTTTTAAAGAACCACTTAGACTCCCAGTGGGCTGATCTGCAGTTGGTACACATACTTTCAACTTAATCTCTATTTACTGCAACCACACTACTTAAAAAAGATTGCTATAACTATGTATTGACCAAAGGCAATGCAGGATAAGGAATCAAAGGTTGACTCAATTATGTTGAGTAAATTAGAACACTGAGCTGAAAATGCATGTTAGGATTCAAATTCAGCATGAAGAGTTAAAATGGACAATGTTCTTCTGCTCTCAATTATCAAAAACATAGTTTATCATCATACCCAAGCACTTGGCATCATAGAGATTAGATCTGTATTGGTCAGCTGTGGTGCCGGTTTTGTTTGATGATGTCACCTCTGATGTCATCCTTATCACAATAGTGCAACTTTGCAGAAGTCACCCTTTTTCAGTAGTACAAGAAGAGAGTGTCTTTCTAAAGCCTCCAATCTTTTCACTTATAAGTTGTGAATTGTTACCAAAAATTAATCTTTACCCATCAGTTTATTTTAATCCACAGTAAAAAAGAGGTTGACTGTTTGCATATGAACTTTTTTAAACTTAATTTCCTGTAAAAAGTGGAATTAAATAATAGATACAACTTGATACCATTTTTTTTTAAAAAAGACAAAAGATATTTTATAGCAAGAATGTTGTCACTGTAATCTTATAGAAGCAAGCATTTTATAGCATATCACTCATAATTTAGATTATGGTAAGAATCCTAATTTCCTTTGTTAGAGGAAAATTTTCAGGTAGATTTAGGCATTCTCTTGGTCAGATTAGTTGTATCCCAAAGAATATATATTTCTAATATGTCATTGGTTAAATCTGTTTAATATGTACTCTTTAGAAAGAATGAATGTCTACCATCTGTATGTGTGGGACCACGTACATGTGAGTAACTGGATGTCAGACAGCAGAATCAAATGTCTTCTTTGTACACAGATTCAATTCAGTAACCATGAGAAAATGGATATTGGTTTTCAAAAGGTTTTTTTGGGGGGGGGTGCGGGGGAGGGTTCTGGGAATGGAACCCAGGGCCTTACTTACACCTATCAGGCAAACTCTACAACTGAGCTGCATCCCCAGCCCTCAGAAATTTAAGTTTTAACCATAAGTCTATGTTCTCTGTGAAAGGTATTTTTACTTTAAAATGGGATAAATGGCTTTATTTTCTTGCTCATTAGTAATGTAACAAGCAAGTAATAGCTATATTTTGATTACCATTTGATTAACTGACATGATCCTCACATAAAAGATGTGAAGGAGTGAAAAAGTGTAGAAAATTAATGGTAATTTCATTACATCAGTTATTTTAGAAGAGGTGTTGGCAATGAATAAGAGAATTTTGTTATGATATTAGGTGGCTGGATATCACTATGGTAATAAAGAGAAAAGTCAGTAAACAATATTACATCAATATGAACCTCCCTCATTCTATGTCACTACAGTTTGCTAGTTTTAGGTAGCAAGTGTGACTCCAAGTTGGCCTGGAACTTTCCTGGTATTATCACTAAAAGTTTCCCCTAGACCCAAACAGAGATGGTTGGTCACCCTGCTTATAACCTTAGATATAAAGTAGCCAGTGCCTCTTCAAAAACATTTAGAGTGCTACCCGAAGGATAGGATAATGCAATATGTTTTGGACAGAAATACTAAAACATTTGTCATTTGAATTTGGCAGGTTATATCTAAAACAAGTGACATCACATTTTCCTTTCCAATCTAAGTATTCCTGGTTCGGGATTGGCATCACTTTCAACCCTTGGAATAACATCCACCTCTACAGGTTTCCTGGATCTCTTTACCCCAGCCCTAGGATATCAACCTAACAAAACCACTAAGATGCGCAGAAGCTTGAAGCTTGAACCGCTTTGTTTATGGAATGAGAGAAAGGGCATTGCAGACAGGCAGTCTAACTTTGTGCAAGGCTTGCTGCACCTCATCAGACCCAAGGTCCCTATGCAGCCGGCTTACACTGGGCAGTAAAAGCACCTCCTTGGTTTGGCAGTGAAATGGCTAAATGGCCTTCGCTGGTGAATTCCAATTCTTCAATTAGATTCTTGTCCCCCTGGGTGTTTACTCCGAGTTCTAGCAGCAATTCCCTCTCCAGTTGCAGTTATTTTGCCACAGAGTGAGTCCCTGATAGGCGCTCCATTCAAAGTAGCAGCAGGTCTGGAGTCACAGGGAGGTTTATGGTCTGGCATTGCTGGTTTGCCCAGTTCTTCCCAGCTGTTGAAGCAGCTCAAGGGGCAAAAGGTGACTAGGTCACTTCTACTCCACCTGCTTCTGTTGTTGTTTCTTTTAAATCCTCTTAAATGGGCTTTTAAGTGTGAACTTTTCAACCACATCCTGGCCAAAGAACAACCTCAGAGGCAGCTGCAGCTTGTTCAAAGAGAGGGGCTGGGTGGGAAGGCCAGACTCTCACTAATCTGGCCACCAGGTGGTTAGTGCCAGTGTTAACTGAGGGGACTTGCAAACATGTTCAGTTACCCACAGTCTGCACAAGGTTGGCAGCCGGAACCACTGAAGTCTGAATTTCTCCCATCCAGGCATAAATTGGGAAGTCAGAAATCACTCTTTGCTTTCTGCTTAAAATGCAGAACCTGGGATGGACTTTAGAAGTCAGCTAGCTACAATCACAGCTTTTAAGCCTAGAAAGTTTGCTTTAATGGACTCCTGCTATGTCACAGATGACCCCTTTTACTGTGAAAACTAGAACAGTTTAGTGGTTATTAACAAGGGCAGTGGAGCCAGTCTGCCTGATTCAATTCCTGGCTCCCCTGTTCATCAATAATATGACTTCTGACAAGGTATTTAAACACTTTGTGCCTCAGTTTTTCCATCTGTAGAACAGGGATAATAATATTACTCATGTCAGAGGCATTTTGAAAACTAAATGAGTCAATGTTTGTAAAGCACTTAGAATAGCTCCTGACACAAAATAAAAACTATATATTTCTTAGTTAATATTAGCAATATTACTATTAGAAGATGAACAGATCTAGTAGTCCCTCTAACCTGATATGGGCCTCAGTTCTAGGAATTACATCATAGGTTTGCCATTATTGATCATTGCCACTAGTTTTTTGTCTGCTTAATGTAAGATCAGTGCTAAATAAACATTTTACACATTGTCTCTGTTTTAGTCAGCTTTTGCATCACTGTGACCAAAATACCTGACAAGAAGAGCTTATAGAAGGAAAAGTTTATTTTGGCTCATGGTATCAGAGATCTCAGTCCATAAATGGCTGACTCCAACATCTTGGGGGAAGCGAATGAAGAAGGGAAGCTGCTCCTCTCGTGGCAGCAAAGAAACAGAAAGAGGGAGGAGGGGAAAGGGTCACAGGGAAGATGCACCCCCCAGGGTATGACCCAGTGAACCACCTCCTCTAGCCATGTCCTACCTGCCTACAGTTACCACCCAGTCATTCAAACTGGGATGGACTTATTAGGTTCCAGCTCTCACAATTCAATCTCTTTATATCTGGACATTCCTGCATTATTAGTATAGAAGATATTGGGGCACACCTCATATCCAAAATATAAATTTAAAATGTATAAACACAATGAATTTGATGCTGTCGTAACTCCTCTGCTGTATAAGAGGGAAATGAACCTCACCCAGGCTAAGTATTATGCTCAAGGTCACCAAATGGTAAAAGAAAGAGCTGGGACTCCACAGCCCAAAGATTTGACCCCTTTGCATCAAGCCAGATTCCTTAGAGATGAGTCCTTGCACCAAAAATATGCGCAAGGACCAACTAGTTAGTAAGTTTGGATCATATCATCCAAGGACTCCCTAGTTGTGCAAACTCTGCATGTGGGCAATGTTCATTGACTAGTACACATTTCCCCCGGAAGGGAACAGCTGCAGCTACTTCTGCTGCAGAGAGAACTAACAGAGACCAACTCTTACTCTCCAAGCCTTGCAAGTTTGAGACAGAAATCCAAGCTACCAACAAGAACACTGGAAAGACCAGCAACATCAGCTCCGAGGAGTTTGTTCTTCAGGGGCAGCAGGTTATTGTGGAAAGATGTGGATTTAGAACCTGAGAGATCCTAGCTCAGATCCCAGCTCCTAGTAGTTACCAGTCTGCCCTCTAAACCTGTTCCCTCTTTTGTGAAATGGGGGTAATATTCTCTATTTTGAGAGGTTGTGTGAGCATTAAATGAGTATGTAGAACCATATTGTTAGGACCCAAATTCTGGCTCCTCTGTAACTTTACCCTGGGCAAGCTACCTAAGCTCTTCTGTGTCTGTGTCACTGGAAGAATGGGGTTAAGGAAAACTCCATCCGTTCTACAGGAGGGACCAGTGATGTAGTCTCAGTCAGAGGCTGAAAGTCTGTAAGCTTCCTGAAGAGACCCTGGTGTGTATCCACATTCCAGCTGAAGACTCTGGAGTCTGATGTCCATGGTGACAGGAGCAGCCAAAATAAACAAACAAAAACAAAAAGAAGAATCAGGTTAGTAAGTGCAGGGAAGCTTCCCTCTCCCTCCACTTTTTGTTGCATCCAGGCCCCAGCCTATTGGAGGGTGCCACCCATATTCAGGGCAGGTCTTTCCCCTCAGTTCACTGACCCACATGCAAATAGTCTCTGGAAACACCCTCACAGACACACCCCAAAGTATGCGTCATGATTTTCTAGGCAACTCTCAATCCAGTCAAATTGACAACTAAGATTAGCCATCATGGGCAGAAAATATGTCAACAAACTACTTACCGGAAATGTGTGCTTCCTTTCGAGAGAAAGGAAAACCCACCCTAAAGGTGGAGTCTCAGGATAGAGCAACGGGCCCTAAAGATGGAGTCTTGAGCCAGACAGGATGATTACCAGTTCTTAAAACCGAATGTATTTTCCATTGGATTTTCAAATTGCTTGGAAGCAGTGGCTCCTCTCTTCTGTCCATTTTCTCCTTTCAGAATGGAAAGTCTGTCATCCTGTACCAGTCCCAGCATTGTCTCTTGGAAACAGGTAACTTAACAGATGGGGATTCTGCCCCAGGATGGATCATAGAGTGTCACATATGATTGATTTAAATGATGCATTTGGGACTTTGGGGTTGGTCATGTTTATGTGAGATTTCAGACATTAGTTGATATAATTAGTTGTTATAATGGGTTGAGACGGTGGAAGGTTTTTTTTTTTTTAAAGAGAGAGAGAGAGAGAGAGAGAGAGAGAGAGAGAATTTTTCAATATTTATTTCTTTTTTTAGTTTTCGGCGGATACAACATCTTTGTTTGTATGTGGTGCTGAGGATCGAACCCCGGGCCGCACGCATGCCAGGCGAGCGCGCTACCGCTTGAGCCTCATCCCCAGCCCCTGGTGGAAGGTTTTAAAATGGGGATTAATTTACTTTGCATATGGGATGAACATGAACCCTGAAGGATCATGGTGGTAGACTGAATGAGTCTCCCAGAGATATCAGGTCCTGCTCCCTAGAATCTGTGAATCCTACTTTATGTCCAGAAAGGACATCACAGATATGTGTCAAGTGAAGATCCTGATATGGAGAGATAATCCTGAATTATCCAAGTGGGCCCTGATGCAATCCTGTGTGTCCTTATCTGAGGGAGGAGGGGGAGACCTGTACCCACATGAGAGAAGTCAGGGTGATTGTGGAGGCAGAGACTGCAGGGATATGTTGAGAGGGACCCAACGAATGCTGGCAGCTACCAGAACCTGGAAGGGGCAATCAGTGGCTTCTCCTCTAAAGTCTCCAGGAGAAGCCCCTGCCAACACCTTAATTTCAACTCTGTGACACTGATTTAGACTTCTGGCCTCTGCAACTGTGAGAGAATATATTTCTGTTGTTTTAAGCCACCATGTTTGTGGCAGCTTCTTATAATTAACATAGGAAACTAATACTAATTACTAATGATGATAATTAACTTTTAAATCCCCACTTTTTTTGTATTTCAAGGGTATATATATTGAGTAAAACTTGTTATATCTGCATAGTCATGCCTACATGAAAGACAAATCCTCTAGTCTATGCAAAAGGCAGTGATTCCCAAATGGAGCTAACCATTGGGATCACCCAGGGAGATTCAAAATGCAAATGCCCAGTCACAACCCTGCAAATGACATCAGAATCCAGAGGAGAGAACCAGGCACCTGTACTGCTTAAAGATCCCCCAAGTAGAGCTATGTCTGAGAACCACTGATTTGAAAAGAAGGCAGAAATATTGCTATTTGTGCTTAGACCTCTACCTGTAATTCTAGGTTCAAATTTCCAACATCTTAGGAAATGTCCTCACCTGGCTGCCTCTATGGCACTGTGAACTAAATGTTTGAGAAACTTCGTTCCCTCCTTGCTCCCTGTCCTGTTTGCACCATAGGTGAGTACTGGTGTCACCATTGACCCTGCCCCCTTGATATCAGTGGCCTCTCTGCTCTGCACTCCCTCCATTCTGCTAGCCATGGTCCCCCAAGGAAGGGCCTTCAAAGACTGTGGAGGAGTTTCAGTGTCTTGGACCATTTCAACAGATTCTTGGAGCCAAGGGGCTCTTTCCACGTAGCAGTCTGTTGAAATGGTCCAAGACACTGAGGCACCTACCCTCCCACCCGCTACTTTCTAAAGAGGGACTTTTGGGCTAAAGCTGGTTGTAGGGTTGGGAGAGTGGGCTTCTGTTGGCATCGCAGCAAGTACTTGCCAGGGACTGGAGAAACTGACTTCCCACGGGGACTACTTGGTTCCTTCCCAACCCTTCCAACATTCTACAGATTCCCATTTCTGAAATGAACAGATAAAACGGTTTTAACATTGTCAAAAGGACCCACCTTTAGAGTTGATTTTTTTTGCAGTCAGAATGGCCAAATGCTGCAGTGGCCGTCAGTCTTGTCCCCTTTTCGGCTGGCCTGAAAGAGATCATTAAAAACTCACTTATCTGTTGATCTGGCTCTCAGCTGCAGGATGCCTTCTGCTACTGAGGCTCCTAATGGTAGCTTTGAAGTCCAGTGCAAGTGTGAATTTACTGTTTTGTAAAGACTAGATTCTTGAACAGGTCATAAATTACCTTGTCAGACAAAGGCTTCTGGGGAAATGTAATGTGTTGAGATCCTTCAGTGGGTGATTATCCTAACACATTGCTGGCAGAGCAAAGAGCTGGCACACAGACACCAACATCCAACAGCTGCCAAACTCCAGAGAAGCGCAGCCATGCGAGGCTTTGAAATCCTAGTTAAACCTTTTTCCTAGGTGAGAAAAAGAGAAAGAGAGAGAATCATATATATATATATTTTTTAAATTGGCTTCCTATTCCTTGTCATATTTAGAAGTCTGGAATCCATTAAAATGTAGCTAATGACTAATGGATTTGGGTGAAACATAAGAAGAATTCTTTTAATTGTGGGTCCATCATCTTTCCTGCCTGGGTAGGTGGACTTCTCAGAGCTCAGACTCTCACAATTAACTCGTTGACACTGATCATTGATTGGCAATAGTTGGAGCCGCCTCTCTTCTCACAGACCTGGTGGGAAACACCAGCCTCGTTAGGAAGCCTGTCTGCTTCTCTCTCCTACAGCAGAATTTCTGCCCTGTACAGCTCAATAGAGGGGCTTAAAGTGCAAACCGAAAATAAAATTGGGTCCAAAACTGAACTATAGGCTTTCTTTTAGAGAAGTGTTGAAAATGTGATTACAAAAGTAACATATGCTCATTGTAGAGAATCTAGAAAAAGCAGAAAGCAAAAACAAAAACAAAATAAAAACACAAAAAAAGGAAAACAAAAACTACACTATCTCAAAACCTCAAAAGGGCTATTATCTACATTTTGACTTTAAAAAAAAAAGAACTTATACAAGGTATATTGATTTGTATTGCTTTTTCATGTGACTAAATATCACTGACATTTGTTCATGTCATTGAAAACTTACCTACAACATCTTTTTCCTAAGTTGGTTAGTTGGATGACAATGCTAGTATTGCTCAAATACTTGCTTGGTGAAAAGTTGTGAGATATAATTTTCTCTCTTTCTGTGGGTCAAGGACATAATTAATTCCTTTAAAATATTTATTAACAACCTACTATGTGTCAGATACTAGTAAAGGTGCTAGGGATGTAGCCTGAATAAGATGGACAAAACTCCCTGTCCTGATAGAGATACATTGGAATGCTTTTATTTTTTTTTAATTGGTGAACTACCTTTTACAACTGAGGATATTGGTTGTGTACACCAAACTCTTATCAAAGAAAGGCCACTAATGTCATATAAAATCCTCCGAAAATATTGATAGCTACCCTAGAATTTTGAGTCTGTTTACTTACTTTATTAACTCTATCTAGCATAGGACCTGGTACAGAATCAGCACTTAACAGATATTGGTTGAATGACTGACTGATGAGTAGTAGTAACTGAAGTTGGTTTGCTTACCAAATGTTAGAACTTTCCTGGAATTCAGGAAGCGAGATAAAGCTTAAGTATCAAAGGCAGCTCTTGTCTTCTCGGACAGGTATCCACATAGGACAGGATAAATGGAATCAGACAGCTTTGTCAGGAGTCCCCTCCAAGCAGAAAGTGCTATGTTCAAGTTCAAGAGACATTCTTATCATGGCACTGCAACACGCCCTCCAGAAAGGAAGGGCCAGGTCAGCTACACACCGTTCAGATGTTCTCAGATGAGGAAAGTGAATTGGCTTGTTAATTCCAGCAGCAAAAGAAACAGTTCTTTGCAGAGAATGTGGGCTTTGGGGAATACATTAAAGTATGTGCTGTCCCATCCCAAAACATGGGCTTGATGTATATGGTTTTCAGGGGCTTAGAAACTAGAAAAGGCAGAGATTGGATCAGGTTTTTTTTTTTTTAAACCTGTTTGATTTGTGTCTGATGCCCACATTTTGACAGATAATTAGCAGGTCATATAGAGTACCTGGAAGGCACTGAAATATTATAATTTTGGGGTACCTGCCTCTGAATGGTAGTCTGCATGTTAAGAGTCATCCTGAAGTTGAATTGTCAGATCTCTGACATTTGCAAAAAATGATCATAGAAAATGTTTGAATATGCTCTAAGGCAGGACCTAATAAATACATGTGCATTGTGGGAACTGAAGCAATAAACCTGTTATTTTTGCTAAGGACTAGCTAACCCATTTGAATAGAAAGAGAAGGAGGGTTTGCTGAATTAGGGAAACATAAAATATGTTAATTTCATTAAAGGAATTTAATATTAATGAAGCATAGATGGTTTCCATAGGTGAAGAGCTTTTGGACTCTAGAAGGGATATAGAAAAGATCACTAGTAAATTGATGGTCAACAAATGGTTCTTTGTCAGATCTCTCACTGACTTTTGTGAAACATTGGGCAAAAATAACCATCTTTTCTCTAGAATTGCATCACTGAATTAGTCAGTTTTCTATCACTATAATGAAATACCTGAGATAATTATCTTGTAAAGAGAAAAGGTTTATTTGGGCTCATAGTTCTAAAGGTTCCAGTCCATGACCAATGGGCCTCATTGTTTTGGGCCTGTGTCAAGGCAGCATTTTATGACAGGAGTACATAGCAGAACAAACCACTTACCTCATAAGCCCAAAGCAAAAGAGAAAGAAGAGACTGGGGTCCTACTCTCCCCTTTGAGGGCACACCCCCAATGATCTAAGAACCTCCTACTAAGCTCCATCTTCTAAGGGTTCCTTCACCACCCAGTAGTGCCACCCTGAGAACCAAGCCTTTAACATATGGACCTTTGGGAATATTCATCCAAATCATAGCAGAGAGTTACAGGTAGTGAGTTTCACAAATGGAATTCAGGCCTAGGTTTGTGTTTCAGGCATTTTACTCTTTACCTAGTGGATAAAGGGGGCATGCTGCAGCCCAGACCTGGGCTTAACACTTAGGCACTGATACTTGGACACTTTCCTCTCACCCAGGGGAAATATTCTTATCTGAGTAGTAACTCATAGATGGGAAAGCAGATCAAATTAGTTTTACAAGTTCTGTTTCCATGTTTAAGCTGGTGGGAATGGATGTTGCTTCTGGGTCCCTCAAACCTCTTAATTTTTCACACACACCTCAGGTTCTCTACTTTGAAAACATGCCCTGTGTGGTTTGCAGAAGCCAGTTGGGACTATCAGCGGTATCTGTTGCTGTCCCCATATCCCACTAGATTGCAAGCTCTGGGAGAGAGAGGATAGTAATGGTATTGGTCTCACTATCAGCTCATCCTCCCTACCTGGCTGAGCACCTGACACACTGCAGGTGCTTGGTGTTTCCTTCAAAAATGAAGGATTGTCTCATCCTTCTATCACTAGTTTCTCCCCTTTCCAGGAACATCACCAGAACTAAAATACTAAACTGATGTTTTATCAACTTTAGTACCTTAACTGACTCCTCACTGCAAGTTAGAAAATATGTGGAGGGCCCCCTGATAACTCTGCCCGCATTCATGACCTGCTCCCCTAACCCTTCTCTGATCTCCAGCTGGGTAGAAATACCCATTCTGGGCATACCACACCTTCATACCTCTTAATTTTTTTAGCTCTTCCTTAAGACTGGAGGCAGACAGATCGATGAGAACAAGATGTCAAAAAATATTTGAGAGTTTTTCAGTGTCAATTAACATCAAAGTTATGTTACTGAAGATCAGAGAATGCCACCCCCAAATGGGAAATTTCAGGGATTATTTTGAGCTGGAAGCAATTAGCTCTCTCTACCCACTCCCCTTCTCTCTAAAAACAGGACATGAATTTCTCTTTGTGAAAATTGAATACATTGCCATTATAAAGGTCTTCCATTCCCCTCTACCAGAAAATAGAGAATGACTCTTATCTGCATAATTTTATTAAACAGCCCTTGCTTCCTAGTACAGGAATCATTTCCTAGTATGCTTTCCATAATTTACCCTTCCATGTTCCAAGCCCCTTTCCCTTTATCCAGCCTCTTCTCTATATTCATTACCCTTTGTTAGGATGGTATAGAAGATCTCAATTCTAGCTACACTTTTGCATAACTCATCACTAAGTTCTCCCACATGTATTTGCATTGCACACATAAATAAATCATTTTATTTTCTCCTGTTAATCTGTCTTTTATTAGCTGAATTCACAGGCTTTACTGATGAAACCTAATACTATAAAGGAGAGCGGTTTCATTTCTCTCTATATTTTTCAGAGGAGGTGATTATTCAGATTAGCCTTTGCATTCTCATATAAACATGTTGTTACTGAGAAACAGATTTGTGAGGGCTCATTGTTTGAGCATATCTGTCAAGGTGACTCTTAACGGTAGATGAAGTTTTTATTCATTGAAAAAAAAAGAGAGAGAGAAAACCTTATATATAAATGAACAACAAGAGCCACCATGCTGGAATGTCCTTCACATCCATAAAAAGATCATATTCTGTTGCCTTCAATCAAGTCCAACTGAGAACAGAAAAAAATCTGGAACCTTTTGGAGCTCTGTCTCCAAAAGAAGGTCATAGACTGAGGTGACTTGGGGGACAAAACTGGTAGTTAAGAGAATGGTCCTGAAGTTTGTTTTCCAGGAAGCCTCTAGAGGAGAGTTGGGAACACCTAAAGGAAGAGTGAGTGGGTGAAAGGGACCTGACCTCTGTTCAAATCTTAATCTTCAAATCACTGTGTCTAGCTTAAGATGAGCTCAAGTCCATAAACACACTTCAGGAACCCCCAAGGCTTGTTTGAGTTCCTGTTTCCCACAGCACTGGAGCAAATCCAATTTGTGGTTGTCCCTTAGCCCCAGAAAAAGAAAATAACAACACTTTCCTTTCCCACCCCAGCTTCCTTCCTTTCTCTCCTCCCTGCTCCATCCAAGAACTTCTTCTGTAATTCATAAAACAAAACCCATTTTGTGACAGAGTTGTGTTCTTTTTCTCCTGCAGAGGATGTCTCTGGTCACTATATTTGTACCCATTGTCATGTCAATTCCATGAGAACTTCCTGTTATCCCTGTCACAAGTTAGGGATCCTTTGCCTACTTTCTAGGAAGTGGAGAGTTTTAGGGGTATGTGGAAACAGGGAAAACCCAAGTCCTCCAAAGAGGTTAGGTATTGTTGACCAATAGGATCAATACTGAATTCCTGGGGAATTTTAGACTCATCTATCATCACAAAGAGTATATTTTTCTCAGGTTCTGAGTGAATTGGTCCCGTCAGTACATTCTTACCCTTGAAATTTAATTTTGAATTTTCCAGTTTCTCTGTGTGTTCCATAACTCCTGTGATTGGCCCTTCATCTCTCTTCTTCTCCCTTGGGCCACTTGATGTCAGTGACACAAGTCTAACAACAGCTCCTCTTTTGACGACGTGGGTCCCTGTGGGTATCCAGCAGGTACAGGGAGGTCATGGAAGCAGCAGCACTTGCTGTTTAGTCAATATTTCCTTTTGAAGGTGTGGAAGCCCTGGGTCACCAGCCTGCCTTTGCTTGACAAATCATGAAGATAATGGGAGTGAAGGTGCAGGGCGGAACAACCAAGAGTCTGGGCATGTCTCTGATCACCATCTGTTTGGTGAGCTTGTTATTCCCCACCTTTGAAAGGCTGGCAGGCTGCATGAACTGGTCCTGGGCCTGCAACCACCCAAATCCTGGAGCAAAGCAAAGTTGAGTGACAGATGAAGGGAGTGTTTTGAGACAACATTGCTTTCTCTAATTAGTGCAGAGAGCCCCCCACCCTGCCCCTCGAGGAACGTGGAGTGACCTTAGCCTTGCAAAGCTCAGGTATTTATCAGAAGTGGGAGGGCTGGAAACCTTTTCACTTTGCACAGACTGGTCTGGAAATCTTGAAAGAATCTCATTTCTTTTGACCTAAGGTGCTTCTGGGTGTGTGATAGGTTGGAAGCTTCTCAGAGACAATCATTCTCATTTTTCTTTTGGGTCTGATGTAGTCTATGCCCAGAAAAGTTTGCATTCCTGGTTTTTTCTGCTAGAGATTCCAAGAGAAGATCCAGACTCCCCTGTACATGACTCCTGAGCATTTCCTGAAAGTATACCTCTCCAGCATTACCTTGCATACTGGGGAGGAGAAAAAGCAAGAATGCTTACTAAGGTCCAAAGCCTTATTGTGCCCTGGGCTTTGGAAGACAGAAATTGTCATCACAATACTATGGAAGAGAAAACTGAAGCTCCAAAAGGCTTAGATACCTTCTAAGGCCCTACAGCAGGTATCTAAAAGGACAGAATTTGTAAGCATGACTGTCTGGCTCTCAGCCACCAGGGTACTACCTTGCATCCTTTGAGAAAGGGATGGGTGAAGCCAGAACTGTGGCACACACCTGTCATCCCAGCTACTCTGGAGGCTGAGGCAGGAGAATCACAAGATAAAGACTAACCTGAGCAACACAGCAAAACCCTCTCTCAAAAATGAAAAGGGCTGCCAGGCACGACGGCGCCCGCTTATAATCCCAGCGGTTTAGGAGGCTGAGACAGGAGGATTGCGAGTTCAAACCAGCCTCAGCAAAAAACGAGATGCTAAACAACTCAGTGAGATCCTCTCTCTAAATAAATTTCAAAAGAGGGCTGGGAAAGTGACTCAGTGGTCGAGTGCCCCTGAGTTCAATCCCTGGTACCAAAATAATTAAATAAATAGGACTGGGGGAATGGCTCAGTCAGTGGTAGAGTGCCTTTGGGTTCAATCCCCAGTATCAAAGGAAAAAATAAGAATGGTTGATAAGAGATACGTTGGTATGAAACAACCTCCTGAGTTCAGCTCTGCCTTAGAAGATGGAAGCAGAAGGGACCAAATAGTGCACATTTTACCGTGGCCCTTTTAACCACAGCACTGACAGCTTGGCAGGACACAGATAGACTAGGAGTCAGAAGTATCAGATCCTGGTTAGACTCTGCTACTCCCTGACCACAAGAACTTGAGAAAATCCCCTGAACTTTCTGAGCTGATCTTCTCATTGGATAATGGAAAAAATATGACCTGCCTTTCCCACTTACAAGATGGTTTTGAAGGAGCTTTGTGGACTGAAAAGTACTTTACCAACCTAAGAACCTCTTGGATGGCACATTTTCAAAAAAAGAGCTGTGATTACAGAGTACTCGAGGCACACTTTATTTTCTCATGATAGGTTAAGGATGTGTTTTAGATGTTTTAAGCCTTCACAGATTCTCATCTTAAAAATACAGGACAGTGAGCTCCTAGGCTTCTCTGTGTCTGAGTTACAACAAAATAAATGAACACCAATCCTTTGTATTTGTTAGGAAAGACAACTTCTTTGAAAGTCTTTTCTTGGTAGGTACTCTTGGTGCAAATGCTTCCCAGTCTAGTTAGATAAGAAATTTAGTATGACCTTCTTTTGTGTTGTTTATTGGCCAATATGTTTCATGCCTCATTTGCCCTCAAATTCACATTTTTATTTGTCAGACTATTTGCTCTGCTGTGTGTGTATGTGTGTGTGTATGTGTGTATGTGTGTGTGCACATGCGTATTTACTACACAGTCATAGAAAGCCTCTGCACCACAACCCCTGACCACATGATAGCATATTTGCATTTTATTTTGCCAATAATGTGATTTTTACACATCACTTTAAAATCTAGAGCAAAGGAAAAACAATTAGAATTTTGCTTCAAATGAGTAGCCCATGCCATGCCTTAAATGTTGAGGGTTGGTATCTACTTCACACACATCTTTTAATTAAAAGCATCCTGAATCAGGGTGACCATCCCTGACCTGCAGTCTCTTTCCGGGAACCGTGCATGCTGATAGGTGCCATTAGAGTGCCATCCTTCATGTGAGTCAGTGATTCTGTCATGCCCTCCCAGCAGGCAGGAGAGCTAACGCCAGGTTGGTTTCCTTGCAATTAATGAACAGCAATAGCACATAATTATGGAATTCCTAAGGAGGACTTTCCTGTTAGCAAGTGGAGAGTTCATCTCTTCTTCCTCTTGCCCATTCCCACACCCCAGTTACAAATTGTCAGTGCTGGGGATTTGGTCATTTTTAATTAGGAATTTTCTTCATAGTCTTTTTTTTTTCATTTTTAATTATTACTGGTAGAATATTTTTAAACTCTCATAAATTGACTTTAAAAAGTTTAACCTCAGAAGAAGATGGTGAAGTTCATCACACTTCTCATTTCATGTATTCCTTCCTTCCTCATTCCTGTTCCTTTGCGAGCCTGTGCAGGTTAACATTTCAGTGTGCTTATACTATATATTGTGTGTCCATCAGCTTTCCATTGCTGTGACAAAATATTCAAATAAGTAACTTAAAGGGAGAAAAGTTTTGTTTTTGACTCACAATTTCAGTGGTTTCAGTCCATGGTTGATCAGTGCCATTGACTTTCTGTGTGTGGCAAGGAAGTGTATCATGGTAGGAACATGTGGTGGGTAGGTCACTCACCTGGCCAGGAAGCAGAGAGTGAAAAGACTGCAGTCCAGGTTTGTCCTTCAAGGGCACATCCCCAGAGACCTAACTTCCTTCCACTAGGTCCCACCTACTAAAGGTTCCACTGCCTTCCAATATTCCAATAATGCCACAGGCTGGTGACCAAGTCTCTAATACATGAGGCTTTGGGAGACACTTCAGCTCCAATCTATAGCCGTGTGTATGCGAGTGTGTGAGTGTGTGTGTGTGTGTGTTTGTGTGTGTGTGTGAAGGGGGGAGAGAAAGTGCCAATGAGGGGTGGGATGGTGGTACAGGAGACAGAGAAACAGCAAGAGCAAGACTGAAAAAGACTGTTCTGGTAAATGGCTGTGGACCTTCACTGTTGATTTTCCTCTGTATCAACTCTTTCTCAGGAGGTTTCAGTTCACCTTGGATGTGTTTTTTGTTTTCTGGCAAGTGAATTACATGTTTCACCAAAGTCTGCCATTTTCACCTGGAAATGCGTTCAGAGTTTTCAGAAAGTCTGTCTCAATGAGTCTTGAGAGGTACTTCCTATGACCCTCCTTCCATTGCAGAAGAAGGCACTAATGCGCAGAGGTGACAAAATTGAGATGTGGGGAGATTTGAGTGTTAACAAGACACTGGAAACATAGACACTTTAGTCAGTCACTAGGTATAAACCACTCAAAACCTCAGTTTTCTCACCTGTATACTGGAGTTTGTATCTGCTTTGCAGGGTTGAGTTGCAATTACATGAAACAAGGTACTGATGAGGGCCAAGCTCAGGATCCAACAATATTCAATAGGTGTTGGTTGAATCGAAGGGTCATATCTGGAGTGATTTGAAGTTTCCTGGTGAATTCAGGTTCTAGAAAGGAAGTCCAAACTCAGAAGGACAGAAAAAGATCTGTGTAAATTACTGCTAGGAATTATATTTCTCCCCAAGAGGAAGGCAGGTATAAGGGATGGCCATGGGTATTTTCAGAGCCAATTAACAGAAGTGGAAGGTGCAGGAGAGCAGGTACAACATTGAAATATCTATCTGTGTGTCTGTCTAGCTACCTTAATGTATTATTTCTCCAATCGCTCATCTATGGAAACACTGACTATTCTGAACCAAGAGGGAAGA
Source organism: Marmota monax (assembly GCF_021218885.2). NCBI lineage: Eukaryota > Metazoa > Chordata > Mammalia > Rodentia > Sciuridae > Marmota > Marmota monax. The sequence goes on along the minus strand of NW_026693777.1, from coordinate 60,370,391 downwards.
GCTTGAATCCAGGACTCAACTATGGGCCTTGATTTCCTCTTGATTTTCCTCAGTGCAAGAGGGAAATTGGCATTTCCAAGTGAGAATAATTCTGTATAATTCTTTACTGCCCTGGACAATGGAATTGTGTCCACTGTGGACACAAGAGCTCCCAGTCCTTGCTACAACCTCTCTTCTCTCTCCCCATTGCACGTGCCCTTTGTGGTAAGTATGTAGATCTCCAAACTCCCTTCCAGTGCTTTCTTTCAAGGAGTTCACCCAGTTAGTTGTTCAGAGTGGGTACAAAAGTACCATTGTATTGTTAGGGATAAATGGCCATTTCATTTATTTACTTCAAATCACTTTCAAGAAAGAGCAGATGTAGGCTGGTATAACGGTAACCAGGGAAGATTATATTCTCTCTGGGAGCACAGCTTTATTCTCTGTAATTAAGGTAAAACCTCCATCTCACACAATGCTTCCAGAACTGACTCATGATGATGTTCACTAAGGCAAAAACACAGTGCCTAACTTATACCATGTGCTCCATATTTTTTTTAAAGGACCCTTGTTTTAATGGTTAACAGGAGTCCAATATGGAAATTTTTGGGGATAATAGCACATGTATCTATGTGTGAAGAACTGGAATATATATACGTATATACATACATCATAGACATTATGTCACTTTCTGTATTTGTCATACATCCTAGTGAATGTCAGCTTCTCTGGATGACATTGACAGCAGGCAGTCTTGTCTCCCTTCTTCCCACTATACTGCACATACCTAAAGGCAAAAGGCCTTTCAGGCTCAGTGATATCCCAGACTCCTTAGGGTGCACATTCTGTATACATTCTGCAATAAGAAAAGGAAATGGACCGGTCACAGTGGTGCATGCTTGTGATCCCAGCAGCTTGGGAGGTTGAAGCAGGAGGATCGCAAGTTCAAAGCCAGCCTCAGCAAAAGCAAGGTGCTAAGCAAATCAGTGAGACCCTGTCTCTAAATAAAATACAAAATAGGGCTGGGGATGTGGCTCAGTGGTTGAGTGCCCCTGAGTTCAATCCCTGGTAACCACCCCCCAGAAAAAACAAAGAAAAGAAAATAGAACGAGGTCAGGGGAGCCTAGGGGAGGGGTATAGAGCATTAACCTCCCACCTCTCAGATAACTTTCATTTCTTTGCTAGAAATGCAGAATAAAGGTGTTCAATGGAACACGGTCATTGTTATTGCTGTGCTGAGGTCCTTGATCTTTACCTTCAGATTTGGACACAGGGAAGGGCCAGCTCCTCTGCTGCCATTTAGGTAGTGCTGGATGGACAGTGAGCAGCAGCCGGTGACATTTATAGAATCAGACCAGATGCTTTGAACACAATAAATTCAGACTTTGGATTTATATTTAAACATGTATATATTCTCTTTTCTCCTTCTAATTTTGATCTTTGTATTTCTCCCACTGCATTGGGTTCAGGAACACAATCATTGTGATTAGCAATATTTATTTAAAATTAGGAAATATTTATTTTGCTCTGAATTTATCTCCCCACTATTTTCAAACGCAATAAAGTCAAACATCCTTATGATGAAGAAGACCAGAAAGGGAATTTAACCGGATAGCCCTTTCCTACCTGAGGATGATTGTGTCGTTACTGCAGCAAGCGGGTGGGGAGCGCACTTGCTGGGGTTGGTAGCTCCAGGTCTGGTGTCCTCGTTTCTCACCATCCACTGGTGAGGAGGACAGTGATCAGGAAAACCTCAGCAATCCCCATTGACGGAGGGCTGGCTCTTCCCAGTCTGCTCATTCAGATAGAAGCAGTTCAAGAAAGGTCTTTCTGCTACTGTGGGAATATCTGGGCTTCCTCCGACTTTTCTAGAGTCAGAGGGTGCTAGAGCTTCATCCTTTGGGTTTTATCTAGCAGAGAGTTTCTGTTCAAGTTCAATGTTTACATCCTTGCCCGGGTGTCACATTTCTGTTTAGGGCTTCTGATAGCAGCAGGCCTTGATGTAGAATGTGCAGAGTTCCTGGGGTGTGAGGACGGCCTGTCTCCTGACGCAGGCCTCCCAGGGCCCTCTGTAGCTTCTCTGGGACACAGGCCCAGGGCTCACTTTGCACTTCTTTCCTTCAGGGCAGTGGTTAGGTATGTCATTTAATCAATCTGGGATGCTAGCCCAGGGCTGTTGAAAAGCAGGTGTTGATCATGGGAGCAAACACTGAGGGCTGCATACCCCAAATGATTTATAATCTGGGATCTAAAGCAAAAAAAAAAAAAATTAATTCTCACATGTCAGATCTCCTTCTCTCACAACCTGCCTCAAATGTGTGAAGTGTAATTAATCCACTTCTGAGCACCCTACCTGCCATGAGGTGTCTTGCTGCCAGACCTGGGAGACATGGCTGTAGATCGACACTTACAGCAGATTAGTGTACTAAATCCACACAAAGGGCCATCCCGTCCTTCGCCAGCTCACACTTTATAATGCTCAGTCTGAAATGACCTTTAAAAAGCCAGATAATATTTTATTTACCTTTTTTCTCCCATTTACTGTTAAATGTTAATGAAGGTAAGAGATTCAAATTCCTGCTAATAAAACATTTTAATTGACTCGACTGTAGCCCTAACTGTAAATTGGCTACTTTGCACGAACGACCTCAGAGCTTCCCTGCCCCCAGTTCTGTGGCCTGTGCGATTTGGGGAGTTGGCAGCAGATTTTTTCTTTGTTCTTCTTGGGCTTCACATGCAGCCAGGAGACCTTCAACTCTAGGACAAGCAGCCAAGAGTGACACAGGATCCCTCATGTCAACAGAATTAACTGTCCCTTCACCCTCCCATGACCTCTCTATGGAACTCCTTCAGGTTTGGGGTCTGTGTGAACCATCACCTCCTCCAGGAAGCCCACCAGATCTCTACTTCCTTCCCTTCCTCCAGATGGCCACAGTCTTGTGACATTTTCCTGGGGACACTTTTCACTCTGTCTTCTGTTATGGTAACTTTTGTGTCTGTGTTAGCATTTTGCTTAGATTACATACTCCATGCATAAGTTGATGCTTAATAAATATCAGTAAGTGAGAGGAAATAAAAAGAGATTTCACTGACCTATGTCATACTGACTCTCTAGGGTGTTCTTTTTTGGGGTGGGGGGTACCAGAGATTGAACTCAGGAACACAGAACCTCTAAGCCACATCCCCAGCCCTATTTTGTATTTTATTTAGAGACAGGGTCTCACTGAGTTGCTTAGTGCCTTGCTTTTGCTGTGTCTGGCCTTGAACTCTCGATCCTCCTGCCTCAACCTCCCGAGCTGCTGGGATTACAGCTGAGCACCACTGCACCTGGCTCTAGGGCATTCTTCAAAGCATTCAAAACAGATGCTGTTTTCTGGCTTTCTTGGGCAAGGACACTCAGTATTCATTATGTGTTAGAGAGTTTCAACAAAGAAGAAAATGGCATAATCTGTGCCTCTATATGGATCTACATTCCTTCATAATCCATAGACCTCTGTAAGAATCTAAGTGTCTAAAACACTGGAGGGGTCCTCTGTGTGATTTGTGCATAGAAAGGGATTGAACCTAGTTGAGCTGAGCCATATTGGTGCAGCTGTGATGGACCCAGAGCCATAGCTGCATGGGTTGCTGATGGTTTGGGATGGCAGATGGGCCAGCTCCCGGAGAGCAGCATCTATCACAGTGAGTGCAGGGCTGGTAGAAAGAGTGGCTCTAGCCACGACTGTATCTGAAGACAAGCAGAAGAGCAGGGGTTAAGAGAACGGCTATTTAGCTGCTTGTGATCTCAAACAAATTATTTCACCTCTCTGTGCCTCAGTTTCCTCCTCTGTAAAATGGGGATAACTGCAGTACCCTCTTCATAACCATACTTTGACAATGAAGTGGTTAAAGTACAGAGAACCAAAATGAAATGCTCTTGGAATAATGCCTGGTACACAATAAATTTTCAGTAAATGTTAGTTTTTATTATCTTTCCTATTCTGGAAGCAGAAGAAAAGAACACTGAAAAGAAAAAAAGGGTAAAATACTCTTTCTCCTTTTCATTAAAGGGCCCTGAGCTTTTGGGGGAAAAAATTCACTGCTCATATCTAACCAGATTCCTTCATCTTGCCCACAATTGTGCCTCAGAATCTTTCAACTCCAGGCCCTGGGAAACACCTTTTCCAGGAAGCCTTCCTGAATTTCCCCATGTCACAGCATTTTGACACCTGTCACAGGGCATTTCTCCTAAATATGACGATACCTGATTTCCAGTTTTTGGAGGTCTCCTCCACGTTTCTGCAGCATTTTGACACTGACACAATGTACCTGCCTCCAGACTTGGGGGTTCTCTTTCTAATCACTTAAGTCAGTAGATCTCAACTAGTTTCTTATGGAACACCTTGATCCCAGAGCTAAACAAAGATGTTCTGCTGCTGAGATTGAATAATAACTGTCACTTCTCTATTCACAAAAAATAATAATAATAAAAATAAAAATTAATGGATGGTATTTTCTCCATTTTAGGTCTCCCATAAATTCTGCCTATTTCGTCAGCACCTGTCTCCACTCAGTCATCTACAACTATAGCCTTCATTGCTGGCTCGCTTGGGGAACATTAATAGATATTACTTGGGCTTCATGCCTGGAATTTTTATAAAACAAAAATTCTGGGGGTGGACGTTGAGGGTCTGTCAAGTTTTTAAAGTTCCCCAAGTGATTCCAATGTATAACTAGGGCAGGGGACCACAGTTCAATAATGATATTCTCTAAGAGAAAGCAGATGAACAATGAGTAAACATATCTTAAGTATATTACAGGTTGAACATCCCTTATCCAAATACTTGGGATCATAAGTATTTCAGATTTTGGAATATTTGCATATACATAATGAGATATCTTAGAGAAGAGACCTGAGTTGAGACATGAAATTCACTAATGTTTCATACATACCTTATACTCACAGCCTTGAAAGGTAGTTTCATACAATTTCTTTTAGTGCATCCATGTTTTGACAGCAACCAGTCACATGAGGTCAGGTGTGGAATTTTCCACTTCTGGTATCATGTCAGAATTCAATAGTTTCAGATTTTGGAGCATTTTGGATTCAGATTTTTGGACTAGTGATGTTCAACCTACAGTGGAAATTTTTAGAAGTAGACAATCTGGCTTATCTTCATGGTTGAATTAAAATGTGGCTATGCATTTACATAAAAAAAACTTAATGTGTCTATTTGGGGTATGCTGTTCCATGGTGATTTTCATTTTGGACTGACTATTCTATGTCATGGCGTGTTCCAATGAGTGGTTTACCTCCTGAAATTGCCCGACTTAAGCAAATGAATCTGCTGGTTAACACCCACATTGGCCAAGCTTTTGAAACCATAAACTCCTGGACAGTGTGCCCTGGTTAACTGTAGCTGTAGACACTTCTACTTAGACAGGCTAAGTTTATCAGTGTAGCTTGTTGGCCACCAGAGGGACAAGGAGAAATGATATGAATGAATGACTTAGCACAAACAGTTCCACTAAGAGGAAAGTAGAAAACACACTGTTTCCCAAGACGGGACAGTAGCCTCATCTTTGTATGGGATCAACAAAGTACAATAATTGTGATCTTTGTCTCAAATGATTCTACAGAAATTTGGAAGTCAGGGAGATATGTCCAAATTGGATCATTACCCAAACTATAAAATATCTGTGAAAATTGTCTAAGTGCTCAGCAGTTATATTGGAGCTAGATACACTAGGAGCACTGTCAATAATTTCTGTGTGATGGTTTGAGTAAACTTCAGAAGAGATATGAAAAGCAATTTGTTTATTGAAATAAATGTAGAGAAGCTTCTAATTAATTTTATTAGGAACTTAAGGAACAGTTTATGGTCTCCTCATAATTTTTCATATTTGTAGAGAAATTAGGGTAGTTTTTAGTTAATGGTTCAAGTAAAATTTTGTGCCTTTTTTAAAAAATATTTTTAAGTTGTCTATGGACCTTTATTTTATTTATTTTTATGTGGTGCTAAGGATTGAACCCAGTGCCTCACACATGCTAGGCAAGTGCTCTACCACTGAGTTACAACCCCAGCCCCATTTTGTGCCTCTTGATAAAAAAATATTTGTGGCACCAAGATTAGTTCTTATAACTAAAATTCCTTCCACCTATCTCTCAGATTTTAGTTTTTTTTAAAAAAAATGTTTTTACTAGTGCATTGTAGTTATTATTCATAATAGTGGGGTTCATTTTGACATGGACCATTTCAGTCCCCCGTGCTTCCTCTTTCCCCTCCCTCTACTCAATTTTAGTTTTCCTTCTGATTATTTCTTATTTTTTAACTGGTACTTTATAGATATACATGAAGGTAGAATTCACTGTTGTGTATTCAGATCTGTACATAGTATAATTTTGCCAGTGTCATTTTGCAGTTCCTCCCTTTTCCTGTCCTTCCCCTCTCCCCTTTAATCCCCTTTATCTCCACTCTGGTTTTGTGGGATCAGCCCCCCTTTTTTACTTACTTTGCTTTAGCTTCCATATACAAAAGAAAACATTCAACCCTTGACTTTCTGAGTCTGGCTTATTTAACTTAGCATGATATTCTCCAGTTCTGTTAGTTTACCAGCAAATGTCATGATTTCATTCTCTGTAGTGGGGTAAAACTTCATTGCGTATATATAGCATATTTTTTTTACAAAATACCTTTATTTTATTTATTTATTTTTATATAGTGCTGAGGATCAAAATCAGTGCCTCACATGTGCTGGGCAAGCACTCTGCCACTGAGCTACAACAGCAGCCCCCATACCACATTTTTTTTTTATCCATTCATCCGTTGATGGGCACCTGGGCTGGTTTCATAACCTGACCGTAGTGAATGGCACTGCTATAAACATTGCGCCTGTATTGCTATAGTATTCAGCCTTCAGTTTTTGCTCCAAGCATGAGAAAGACTCAGTCAGGAGCCAGGCTGATCATTAACCCAAATAGATATTAACCCATTAATATCAAAGACTAGCAGGACACGGTGGGGCATGCTTGTAATCCCAGCAGCTCAGGAGGTTAAGGTAGGAGGATCACAAGTTCAAAGCCATCTTCATCAAAAGCTAGGTGCTAAGCAATTCAGTGAGACCCTGTTTCTAAATGAAATACAAAATAGGGCTGGAGATGTGGCTCAGTGGTCAAGTGCCCCTGAGTTCAATCTCCAGTACTAAAAAAAAAAAAACAAAAAAAAACTATTTTAGCCACCTTATAATATGTGTATTCATTTTGCTGGCCCAGGCTCAAAAATTATTTTTCCATCTTTTAAAACTACAGAAAAGTTTGCATGGCTTATGCTGCAGACTCCTGATAGTGAGAGACTTACATGGCAGGAGGGCTGTGGCAGGTGGTCCCAGGGCAATTATCCCCGTCACTGGCTTGCTGCTTTCTGTGTGCTGTTTCCTCATTGCCCCACAATGCTTTAATGCCTCTGTGAGATAAAACCACCCTCAGTGAGTCAAGGAAACAAGGCCTGGGAATGCTTTTGTGTGGTTTTATCTGTCTTCAATCTCCCCCTTACTACCTGTAGCTTAGACATGACAGGAACAACCCTATAAAATTAGCTTCATGGGATGAGACAGGAAGAAAAATGTCAAGAAGTCATCCCCCCTCCCCACCCTCTGCTCAATCTGTGTTAACATAGCCCCACTTTAGGAGATTTTAACCCGCTGGACAAAATGCTCTTGGGCGCACTTATTGGTTTAATAAACAGACCAAACTCTTGAGGACAAAAGAGGACAAACCTGGCCGGCTGAAAATTATGTGACTCGGGCTCTTAAAAAGCTTGTGTTCTGCTAGACTAACAGCGCTTCCTGAACTGAGTAAATTGATTGTGTCCCTCATCACCTCCTGTCTACACAGCCGTTAGCGCCTGTGCGACCAAGTGTTTATTGTCGGCAGCAACCCAGGGCGAGCAGGATCGACCAGTGTCTTGTTAGGAAAACATTTCACAGGTTTTGTTTGGTGACATTCGGGGAAGTGGCTTTGAGGCACGACATATCTAAGGTTAACGCGTCCTGGATTTTAGGGATGTGGGTTTTTTTTCAAAAGGATTTATGCCTTCAAATATGGAAAACAGGCTCTTTGTGGGAAGTGTGCTTTCCCTGGTACAAAGACTGAATTTGTAAACATCTGTTTATGAAAAAACTGCATTTCTCAATATCGTGGCATGATCTTCTAAACCAATACATAAATGGATCTTTAGTGTATACGGAAATCTTTTGCATTTGAATATAAAAATCCATTGAGGGAGGGAGGAGGGAGAAAAAGAAATGGGTAAATAAATACAAAAACTCTTAAGAGCTTCTGGGCTGGTTTCAAGAATGCCCCACAAAACAGGTTTTCATGGTTGTATGGGGTGATGTGATCCTATTCAAGTTTCTTTCCTTTCTTTAGAATTTCTGAAGAAGCTGTTGAAAATGGCTTCGGGGGCTGTTCCTAAAATAGATTTTAGAGATGAAAAAATGAGAGAATGCACATACAATCTGAGACAAATGATCAGCTCTGATGCTGAAGCTGAGATTGTAAATGACTGCTGTGCCTTGCAAGAAATGAATATTCAGGATGCCCCTGCTGGGTGCCTTTTCCTATTTGAACCAACTACTGTTTGGGCCATGATTCACTTGTTACCAAATTAAACACTCTTTGCACACAGCAGAGCAACTTTGCGAAGTCGGATTTTGAAGTGCAAACATCTTTTCTGCTCTGGCCACGGAACCTGTCACAATCTTCATCGGGAACTGAATTAAGTTTAAAATATCATCAGAGGGTGTTGATCTCTCTTGGGCCTGGAGCTGTCCTCTGTACATCCGGCATTTTTCTGTTGACACTGCGTATCACTTAGCAACCGGCCTGAAAGGCCCTATATGCATTGATTGCGCACCATTGTCTTTAAGGGGTGGAAGTGTTAACCGAATACCCCCTCCCCAACCCCGGGTGACCAGACGGTCATTCCTCTCATGTTGATCATCTGTTTACATCCAAATATTGTTTATTCCATTCTCTGATCCTGAGTTTTACATCTCGGTCTAAGAACACAGTTAATTCCCTGTGTGACTGAGAACCTCAATTTACTCTCCTGACAAGGTGCAATGAGGGCAGTTTTGTTCCTAGTTCCCTTGAAAAAGCATTACATGCATTTGACAGCTGCAGACGATAAGGCAAAGTTTCTCCTATGGTTTCCAGAGGCTGCAGAAGTCACAAGCCTGCAATTGTCCCATAAAGAGAAAAATAATCCCTTCTGTTTGTGCATAGTTTTGAAATGGTTGGATGTTACACAGCTGTGAAGAGGATAGGGCTTTCAAATGGATGGCGGGCTCTGACATCATCTGAATGAAAAGGAAATATGGCCTAACCAAGGAGAGTTTTCAGAATGAATGAAATTTCAGAGTGGAAATTCTTGCCTGAGAGGCAAGGGTAGAAATCATTTCTGCATCAATAGGCTTGGCTAAAGCAATAGACCGGACTGGTGGGTCAGACAGGCATTCTACCTCAGACCTCTCCCCTTTACAATGATCTGTTTCAGAGACCTTCCACTGAGGCAGCTTTTTCAAAAACATCTCAGACAATGAGAGCATTTCAGCAAAGGGATTTTACATGTAGGTGAAGATCAAATTGGTGGATTTAGAGCTCACTTTCACCAAACCACGCACTGGAGGCCAAGCAGAAATTTTGTGGCTGGCTATCTTAAAACTCCTACTTTTGAGAAATCTGTTTTGCTTTTTGGTGAATACTATATCCAACCAAGAAAAGGAGAACTATCTATTAATATGTCCTAAGAAATGTACCCCACCCAAAAATGAAGTTATTTCAAAATCAGCTTGGCCTTGGCATCACTTTGTCTGGGATAAAGGAGCTGGAATAAAAATAAGAGTTCCAAAAGTTTCTCTGTTTAAATCTTATCTCTCCACAACCTTCTTCTCAAATAGGAAATCTATTTAATTCTCTATGCCTTAGTGAGAAGAAAAGTGCAATCTCAGAATTTGGGGCCTGGATTACATGTGAGAAGGAGTTGAAAACTGATTTAGGTAAAAGAGGGGACCACCCTGCGGGGCAGTGATTCCAGATAAGGTTTCATGTTTAACCAGGGAGAGCAAGGAGAAGATCTTCGTTATTAGAAATTGTTTTAAACTGATAGACAGGCTTTTAAGTGACACCCACTTCTTCTCTCATCCTTATTCCCCTAAAACTCCTTACTTTGTTCTCTACACATTAATCCTGTAGCCAGTCATCTTGGCTTGGTTCGGCTACTAAGTGAATGCTGCTTCTATAAACATTTCACAGGTACAAGTTGGATTTTTCACAGCATTAACTTTAACTACATGGATGTTTGTAATGGAATAAAACTCCAAATTGATGTTTTACTGTATTGCAAGTTAGGAAAAAAGAAAAGAAGAAGAACAAGAAGAAGTGGGCTTCAAATGGAGATAGATGTGTGCCTCATTCATGGAAAAAAATGCTACCTTGTAGGTCAAGTTGAAGTTGCTTCACCAAGAAAGTTTTAAAGAAAATACGTGCAGCACCCAAATCCCTACTTCTTACATGAAATTCTTCAACAAACTTCCACCCACACATGCATTTGAAATTGATTTTAAATCCGTACAAGCTTAAATCAATTGAGAAGAAAATAACAGGTTTCAACTAAACTGTACTATACAGAGCTGTACTATGCAGAGCTCTCTGGTGAAATGACCTTGTGAGGAGCCCAGGGAGTAAGTTGGAAGAATTTGTTCACCATCTCATTCAAGGTGTTTGCCAATTTCTTCTTGCCAAAATGCATTTAAGGACAAAGATTCTAACTTCTGGCCTCAAATCGAAGGTTTTCTTTAAAAGAGACAGTCATCTCTGCTTTGAACTCCATTGAGTGGATGGTTGTGGTTTGTACAAATCAACACTGCCATTACCTGACTGCTGGGTTTCATAAGAGGGTTTGGAGCAAACATCATTTGAATTGCAATGTGTCCTGTCTTGAAGGACCCACGCCTCCACATGAAACATTTTCCTTTTTCTCAAATCATTATCTCATCTAGGTCTAACAATGCTGATATTAAAATAATAAAAGAGAAAAGGCTGGGAGACAGCCCCTCTTTATAGTTAAATGTTATCTGCTTAGACTAATATTGCAATTGCCACCCACTGACATAATTTGTTTCACAGTCACAGCTTGGCAGCATGAATCAAATGTTGACATTCTAATTTCATGCACACATGGGCGTTTGGCCGAGCAGGCCCGCAGCCTCCAGACCATTCTCTCTGTACCTGTGTAAATCAGGCAGACAAGGCATGCTTGCGACAGCCTGCCAGCAGAGTTGCTCTCTTCCGTTGAGAAAACTTTGGAGCCTGGATTCTCCCCGCCCCCCCACCCCGTGTGTGTGTGTGTGTGTGTGTGTGTGTGTGTGTGTGTGTGTGTTTATGCTCTGTCTTGCAGAGCATCACAGAGATACTCTATTACTCTGCTGGAAAGGTACTTTTCATTGCCCCCCCTTTTAATTGCAATTTTCGCAACTTGAGAACTCAACTCCCAAATGATTTCTCTCATTGCTTTCTAAATTAGTTGCAAATGTTTCTTTGAGAAAAAGACCCATGGAAATTAAGTAGTAGGATTAAAAGACACTCTGAAACCTGGAAAGAGGAGACCCTGATTTCCCTTTATCGTGGACAAGATTGTGTGCCTCCCAAAATTGGTAGTTTGAAGCTGCAACTCCCAGTGACTGTATCTGGAGATGGGGCCTTTAGGGAGATAATTAAGGTTAAGTGAGATCATTAGGGATGGCATGAATCCAGTGGGACTGGCATCCTTACAAGAGACACTAGGGGTGCATACCCAGAGAAAAGGCCACCAAGAAGAGAAGAAACCAACCCTGCTGATCTCTTGATCTTGGACTTCCAGCCTCCAGAATAGTGAGAAAATTCCTTTCCGTAGTTGAAAGCTCCCAGTCTATAGTATTTTGTTGTGGCAGTCTGAGCTGACTAAGACACCCTCCAAGTAAGGATCAGACATTCTGTGAGTGCTCTGCCATTGACCAAGTGGCTGCTAGAACCACCTCAGCCCATGGCTTCCCCACTAGACATTGTCAGTATGAAGTGAGTTTTAGGGTCACAGCCATCAGGACCTTGAATGAAACCAGTGGAGCGTTGCTGGGCAGCCTCTGTTTGAACCTCTACTAGGGAAGGATTAATGGTTAGCCCTTTGTGTTAGAAGAGGATGCTCTGGCCACACTCAGCCAGACATCAGGGGGTGTAGTTTCTTGCTTCCAGTGATAGGCTGGCCTAAGCTGGTCCCATACTAATACTCAAGTTTCCTAATTCATGAGTGAGCTGGGAGGGGGCAGGGGGGCTGGGAAGGACTGCTATTATTAACTCAAGGACAGAGTACAGCAATTGATTTGTACAGAGATGGGCCCTCATTAAGCTTAGTGGCTCAAATTATCTTGCCTTTTTCCAGCTCTGATTTCATTGCCTCTCAGGATCAGTTTTTTCCTTCTAAAAGGATATTTTTCAAAATAAGCCCAAATCCATGTTCAGTATAAAATTCTTCCCAGAAATAATTTGTCACTTACTCATTTATTTGACCATTAGACTTATCATTCTACTTGCTGCCCTTAAGTTTCACATAGTAGCACAAAAACACTATAGGTATTTTCCTCTTAAACAGCTGATATTTTAGAATCTTTTTTTACAGAGAACTATAGAAAACTATGATATATTTCACCAAAGAGCAAATCATATATTCTGGAGGAGAGGAGATAAGAACAGCTTGAGTGCCAGTGTTAGGGTCTGTCATTTAATTTCCTTGGCCTTTAGCATCTTCACTTGTAAGTAAAAGTTAAGCTCCAGGGTCCCTTCCTGTTTAATGATTGGATAATTCTTCATTTTAAAAAAATGAAATATGTCATGAAAGCCCCTAAGAGAAAAGAAAAGAACATCAGTGATTCAAATTTAGTTCAACTCAGCAAAAATGTATTGAGTACCTGCCATGTGCCAGGCACCATGCTAAGTGCCGAGTGTGCAGAAATGAGAAAGATACAACTCTCAAGCCCTAAATAAAAAAAAAAATTGAGATCAAGCATCAGGGGAGGAAGAAAGCTTGTGACAACAGAGTTGTTGTGCAGTGGTTCATTTGTCTGTTTAAGGGCAAATGTTATTTACTAGACTGAACTCAGTTTACAGAAGAATACTGTGTGTTACCCTTGCCCATGGGAATAAAACTTAATGACTACTAATTAACTGTGTGATCTTGGAGGAGCACATAACCTGTCTGGGTCAAGGTCATCTCGTTTTTTAAATACAGGGATTGACTGATGCTGTCTAAGTCTTGTTCCTTTTCTAACATTTTATAATTATGTGACTATGAACTAGCTCTCTGAATAATACTCCAAGAACCCCACAAGTAGGGGAAATGACAGGATTGTTTGGAAAACTCTTTTGCCTCATTTTTTTCTGGCATAACAAGGTTTGCTACTGTCTACATGTTACAAAGACATCTGTGAGTCAATTAAAATACTCAACAGAGGTGAGTGGCAATAAGTAACATTCTCTGGAGAAATTTGTCATCCATGGATTCTGCCCTTGCCGTCATCCCAATTTTGAATTCCTTTGTCTCTTGTTTATTTAAAACCATATTCTGGGGCTGGGGTTGTGGCTCAGCAGGGGAGTGCTCACCTAGCACGTGCGAGGCCCTGGGTTCGATCCTCAGCACCACATAAAAAATAACTAAATAAATAAAATAAAGGTATTGTGTCCAACTACAAAAAAAAATTTAAATAAAGAAAACCATATTCTGGGTTTCCTTTTGGCATAGTACTGCCATAGTGAATTTCTAAAATACCTTTGCATATTCCCTTGATTTGTCAGGCTGAACCCCAACCATCTGGAGCTGTGATTCAGGGCACCCAGCAAACCAACTTGTGTTCTCCCTTTAAATATTGTTACCTTCGCAACAGAATCTGACTTTAGCAGGCCAGGATGTCCCCATCACTTGCTCACACACCATCACTTGACCTTTCTTTAGCTGCAATGATCCCTGTCTGCTTCCATACTTCCTGGGAGGTGCAGGTTTGATTCTGCCTCCTTTTTGAACATTCATCCCACACTTAATTCCCCAAAGCGTATTCCTCTCTTTTACTCCATGCCACATAGACTTGCTGCCTCACACAGGCTCATATATTTCATTTGAGTGCTTCTCTGACCTCTAATGAATCATCATCCGGGTTCTTTTCCAACAGCTAAACTGGAAACTCTTCTGACACACACACCATGTCTTCCATGGTTTTATACTTCCCATGAAGTGTGGCTTAGGGTTAACCACACAGTGATGCCTAATAAATGCCTATAAAATCTGGTTGAGAAAATCAGAATTTAAATATTTAAAAATAAATTTTAAAATATATTTAATCTAGTTGAATTCCAACAGTGTTTTCTCATTGCTAAAGCTGTGGAAGAGGCCTGGTGACCAGTGAGATCCTGAAGCTTAAAGTCAAATAGATTCATGTCTAAATCCCATCCCTGCTAATTGTTCTATCATGAAGCATTTGTGGAGCCACCACTGTTTGGGACACACGGTGCCACAATTGATGAATAAGTAGATTAAAAAGGATACTATCCTTGCTTTTAAGGAGTTTGAGGTCTAGGAACTATATGGTTTAATTCTCTCTATTTATTTTTGTGGAACTGGGATTTGAACCCTGGTCCTCACCCATGCTAGGCAAGCATTCTAACTCCAATCTACATCCCTAGCTCTTTTGCTTTTTAAAATTAACATATATTGGACTGGGCATGGTAGTGCACACCTGTAATCCCAGCAGCTCAGGAGGTAGAGGCAGGAGGATTGCAAGTTCAAAGCCAGTCTCAACAATGGTAGGTGCTGAGCAACTCATTGAGAACCCTGTGTCTAAATAAAGTACAAAATAGGGCTAAGAATGTGGCTCAGTGCTCGAGTGCCCCTGAGTTTAAAAAAAAAAATTAACACATACTGATTGAACAAATGGGATCCACTGTGATATGTCCATATATGCATATAACATGCATTGATCATATCCAACTATACTTCTTCATCCTTCTTTAATGAATACTATTCTATTGCATATGTGTATGTATGTGTATATATGTGTGGAGATATATATATATATATATATATATATATATATATATATATATATATTCTTTATCCATTCATATGTGTGGAGAGATATATATATATATAGTGTATGTATATATATATTCTTTATCCATTCATCTGTTGATGGGTAATGAGACTGACTCCATATCTTAGCCATTGCAAATAATGCTGCAATAAAGATAGGTGTACAGTTTTCCTTTTTACATGCTTTTTCATGTGTGTGTCATGTTCTTTGGATATATCCCTAGGAGTAGGATAGCAGAATCACATGGTAGTTCTAATTTTAGTTTTTTGAGGAATTCCATACCACGTTCCAGAGTCGTTATACTAATTTACATTCCCATCAACAGTCTAGAGGTTTCTTTATGTCCACATCTCACCAGCATTTATTATTATTGTTTTTAATGATAGCTATTCTAACTGGGGTGAGATGGTATCTCAGTGTAGTTTTGATTTGTCCTCCCCGATGACTAAAGATATTGACCATTTTTCATATATTTATTGGTCATTTGTATTTCTTCTTTTGAGAAGTGTCTATGCCAAACATTTGACCACTTTTTAATTGGATTACTTAATTTTTTGGTGTTTTTAAAAAATTCTTGACATATTCTGGATATTAACCCTCTATCAGATGATTAGCTGGCAAAAATGTTCTTCTACTCTGTATCTTGTTCTTCACTGGATATTCCCTTTGCTTTGCAGAAGCCTTTTAACTTGATGTAATCCAATTTTTAATTTTTTGCTTTTGTTTCCTATGATTTTGAAATCCTATCCAGAAAAACATCGCCTGTTCCAATATCTTGAGGTGTTTCCTCTATGTTTTCCTCTAGTAGTTGCAGAATTTCAGGTCTTGTTTTAAGGTCTTTATCTATTTTGAGTTGATTTTTATACAGGGTGAAAGGAGTCAAGTTCCAATCTTCTACATGTGGGTTCCAGTTTTCTCAGCACCATTTATTGAACAGGCTGTTATTTCTCCAATGAATGTTTGTAGCACTTCTGTTGAGAATCAGTTGGCTGTGGATGTGGGTTTATTTCTGTGTCTCTTCTGTTACATTGGTATGTGTATGCCAATATAGTGCTATTTTGGTGATTGTCTTGAAATCAGGTAATGTAATGCCTCCAGCTTTGTTCTTTTTGCTCAAGATTGTTTTGGATATTCAGGGCCCTGAGTGATTTTAGGATTAGGATTGATTATTTTTTCTAGTTCTGTGGAAAATGCCATTAGTTTTTTTTTGCTGTTGTTGTTGTTGGTGGTGGTGGTGCTGGGGATTGGACCCAGGATCTTGTGCATATGAGGCAAGCACTATATCCCCAGACCACCATTAGTATTTTGATGGGAACTGAATTGAATCTGTAGATTGCTTTGGACATTTCAGGTATTTAAAAAATATTAGTTCTTCCAATCTGTATACATGGGACATCTTTCCTTCCATCTTTTAATGTTCTTCAATTTCTTTCTTTGTTGACTTATAATTTTCATTATAGAGATCTTTCATTTCCTTATTTCATTTTATTGTGGCTATTGTGAATGAGATTTCTTTCGTGATTTCTCAGCATATTCAGTGTTGGTGTATTGAAAAACTACTGGTTTTTATATAATGATTTTGTATCCTCCTGTTTTACTGAATTCATTTATCAGTTCTAATAGTCTTTGGGTTGAATATTTATGTTTTTCTGTATAGAGAATCCTATCATCTGCAAACAATGATAATTTAATTTCCTGCTCTTCTATTTGTATGCCTTTATTTCTTTCTCTTGCCTAATTGGTCTGGCTAAAATTTCTATACTATATTGAATAAGAGCAGTGAGAGTGAACACCCTTCTCTTGTTCCTGATCTTAGAGCATGCTTTCAATTTTACCCTATTCAGTATACTGGCTGTGTATTTGTCATATGTAGACTTTATTATGTTGAGACATGATTCTTCTATACCTTATTTATTCTGGGTTTTTTAAATCATAAGGAGATGTTGAATTTTATTAAAAACTTTTTCTGCATCTTTTGAGATAATCATGTGATTTTTATTCTTCATTCTACTTATGTGATGTACTACATTAATTGATTTGCACATGTTGAACCATCCTTGCATCCCTGGAATGTAACCAACTTGATCATGGTGTATGATCTTTTTGATGTGCTGTTGAACTCAATTTGCTAATATTTTGTTAAGGATTTTTGCATTTATATTCATCAGGGATATTGGTCTGCTTCTTCCTTCCTTCCTTTCTTTCTTTTTCTTTTCTATTGTCCTTGTCAGGTTTTGATAACTGTATAATACTGGCCCCATTGAATAAGGTTGGAAGGGTTTCACCATTTTTTTTTAGTTGTTGATGGACCTTTATTTTATTCATTTATTTATATGTGGTACTGAGATTCAAACCCAGTGCCTCACCCATGCTAGGCAAGCGTTCTACCACTGAGCCATGACCCTAGCCCTTCACCCTTTTAATTCTATGGAATAGTTTGGGAAGCATTGGTGTTAGTTCTTTTTAAAAGTTTGGTGAAACACAGCTGTTCCTGAATATTTCTTTTAGTTTAATTCTGATTTTTTTAAACTTTCCTTTGTATGAATGACCTATCCATTTGTGGAAGTGGAGTTTATTGTACTGATAATGTTTGATTCTTTTAATTTCTCTTTTGTATATCTACATTTCAATGGAATTTATAGTTTCACATGCTATCATGGTGGTGTTTATCTTTCTTCCACTTCTCCTTTAAGTGTCTTTTGTGAGTAATGATTTCCTTTAGTCTTTAATTATCTTATAGAGTCTTCATTGCTGCTTTGATTGCTTGGTGTTATAATGTTGGCTGGCCGTTATTTTCTTCCAGGACTTAAAATACATGATTCCATGTCCTTCTGTCTTGTAGGGGTTCTTCTACTGAGAAATTTGCTGTCAACCTAATGGGATTTCCCTTAAATATGATGTGGCACTTTTCTCTTGCAGATTTTTAATGTTTTTTCTTGTCCTAAACTTTTGACAGTTTGACTTAATGTAATGATGAGGATTTATTCTTGTCATAGATATTTGAAGTCAATAGCACTCCAGTACCCATATGTTCATATCTTTCCCAAGATCAGGGACATTTTCTACTATTCATTTATTAAATAGATTATCAATGCCCTTAACCTTTTTTTCTTCCCCTTTGAGTATGCCAATAATGTGGACATTTGATCTTCCAATGGTGTCCCAAAGATCCTGTGTGTGTTCTTCATTCTTTTGTTCTTTTATTTCTTTCTGAATGTGATATTTACTTTTAAACTCTGATATTCTTTCTTCTGCTTGATCTAGTCTATTGTTGAGGCTTTCAACTGAATTTTTAATTTGACTTATTGAGCTCTTCATTTCCAGAGATACTGATTGATTCTTTTTCAAAACATCTACCTCCTTGTTGAATGTCTCATGCATATCCTGTATTGTTTTCCTAACTTCATTTAACTGTTTATCTGTAATCTCTTGAATTTCACTGAACTTATAAAAAAAATTCTTTTGAATTATGTTCCAGTAATTTAATCCATTATTATATCTTTGGAATCTGTTACTGGAAATCATGATTTTTGGAGGTGTCATTTTATATTTGTTGTGTTCCTAGGTTGAGATTTGTATAACTCATGAAAAGGATATATTCCTATCCATTTTATGAGATGATCTTCTTAGAAAGAGACTTTCTCCTGAAAATGTGTCTTGGGATATTGACTAGTTAGACCATATTATTTCTGGATGGGTAGCATAATGTAATTTCCTCGTAGCTTATTTGGCTGTGATTAGTATGGTTGGGCATAGTGCACACAGTGTTAGAGCCAATGAGACCCACTGTCTCTATAGGTGATGCAAGAGTAGGGACACTCTAGCAGTTCAGGCATGTATGGTGAAGACAGCAGAATACGTAGGGTACACCCTATGTGTCTACTTCTGTAACAGGAGTGGTAGCCCCCATCAAGTGATGGGGGTTTCCTCAAGCACTGTTGATATTGCCTCTGTAACTTGTAAGGCTCTCTGGCCATGGCTGTACCAGTAGTGGTAAGGGGCCAGAAGCACTTGTCCTCTGAATAAACAGTGGTGCAGACACAGGTGTTTCACAGGGAGAGATGAGGGCAGGAACCACAGCTCTTCCTCTGTGCACTCATGCCCAGTCCTGTCAGCAGTGCATGACCAAAGTGTGAGTGTGACTGATGGTGGGACACATTTAGGTGCAGTGGCAATAGGAATTGTGGTGTCCTCTTCTGCTGCTGAGTGGTTGTGCCTCCCCAGGAGCAGGATCTCAGAACCCCCCTATCTGTGCACATAGAGGTATGGAGTAATGGTTGGGGCTTTTCTTTCTCTGATGCTTTTAGCTATAGTGCTGGCCAGTCATGGGCAAGAGTGGGTCATGGCTGGAGCTGGGCAACATTTCTCTCAGCTGAAGTGCTTATGGGAATGAGTGAGAGCAGAACATAGTTGGTACTGGGCAAAGGTTCTCTCCAGATATTCTTAAGCTATATACACCAGAGAAAGGGCAACAGTCAGAGCTACAGTGCTTCTTAAGACCACCCCAGAACACCCATGTGTTGGGGAGAGCAGTGGAATTCTGTCCCCCCTCATTAGTGACAGGTGCCCTTGTGTGGCACTGGGGAGAGAGTGGCAGGAACTGCATGGGTAACTGTATTCAGTCCTGATGCCATCATGAAACCACACATGACATCTCGTCAGGAGGTCTGGCTCCTCAACTCCCAGTTCCTGAGAGTGAGAGTTCTACATTCCCCTCTATGTCACAACAACCATTCCCTCCAGCACAGCACTGTCAGGTCTCTGTACTGAACCAAGTTGGGTTCATGAGTTAGTTACCTACCTGCCAGTTGTGCAATAGGATATCTGTGGTGTCCCAGGGTTGGGAATATGCAGGGGTTTCTGATCCCTGAATCAATCCAAATTCAGACAATAGGTTCCTTCTCCAAATAGCTCCTGGCTGCAGCACATGGGAAACTTCACTGGGAGATGATGTGGATTCTTTTAAAGCTAGACTATTTTACAGATTTTAGGTTAACTTCTCTAGTAAGGGTGTAAGCCTACAAGGGTTATAAACCTTGCAAGAGCTAGGATTGCCAGTATCCACGCTGACAGAGTTTGCTGGCACCATCACTGTCACCTTTACCTCTCTAGAAGGGAGACACACGTCTCCCAGCTGAGGGCGGGTGGTGGGCAGGAACTGAGATATTTTGTTTCTCTTACTATGCTGTTTTCTTAGTCTCTGAATCTTGTAAGTTTTCTGGTTTTCTGTTCATTTCCAGTATTCTCCCAAGACCCCTCACCTCAGTATGTAGCTGCACACCTGTTACTTTGGTTCTTCTTTGTGGAGGAGTGGGAGACTGCTGGGTACCTTTATTCGGCCATCTTGCCCTCCTCTGAACCTTTATTCTTCAACTCAAAAAGAATGGCAGCTATTTTATTGGCTTATGGTAGATACTTCAGTAAGTATGTGTTTTCTTTTCCTCTTCTTTTGTATTCTTACTTCTAAGAGTCATAAAAGAAATTGATTTCCTAATGGTTCTTTTTTCTCCATTAGAATTCATGGCTAATTCATGAATTATTATATTCTGTATTATTGTTAGCTATAGATTGTACATGGCCCCATACAAAAAATAAATCCAAGTACTTATTCTGATACTAATAATCTCAGTGTCAAAAATCAGAGGTTTTTTTGTGCATTATCTTTATCACATAAAATTGGTTTGGGGACTACCCTTAGGAAGATAACATTTAAAATTCAGGGAAATGAAGCCTGTCTCAAATATAAATGATTCATCCATGACTAGGCCTGATTTAGATTTAGTCTCAGACTGGCAAATGCAGCTAGTTAGGTACATGCCAAAGGAGCTGAGATGCCGTATCCTAGGGACCAGAGATAACCCAATAGGAGATGTGATCACTGAGGCCTCTATTAACAGTCAGAAAAATCTATCCTGTCTCTGATTTCTTTGACTCCCACATGTATTTTTCCCTTGGGAGAGAAGTTTAGTATTATATTAGAAGTGAGCTGGATCCATCTATCAAGCAAGCACTGGTTCCCACCTCTCCCAGCAGAGCAGCCATGAAAACAAATGCTCAGTTACGGGGCCTTCTTCTTTGTCACCAATAAGGCACATTCCAGTTGGTCTAAGGTGCTACTTTGGTAGACAGAAGTGACACTGTCTAAGAAATCAGTCATGCTATAGAATTTGGCCCTAAAAATTTGCTGAGGGTAATGTTTGAATTTTCATCATGGCATATACAACAAAAAAAGGTATTTAAGTTGGATAGATTTGGAGAAAGTGTTGACTTAGCCCTAAGTCTGATTTAGATTCCTCATGTTTCAGATGGAAGGGACTGGAAGAATGATCCTGAAAATAAATAAATAAGTGAACATTGTCCCAAAGTATCTAAAGAAGTGAGAGAAATTGATGAATGTCTGAAAGTCTGTTTTCCTCTTCTAGGACATTGTGTTTTGTATTAGCCATGGTGCCGACTATGGTATTTGTAGCTATATCAAATTTGGGGTTCTTATTAATTACTAACTACTCTGATACTCTGCCAGGTTCCTTACCCTTTGTTACCAGTCTTCCACTCAAAGGAAGATCAAAATGCCACCGTTCCTCCAGTGTGTGATAGAAGCTGAATAAATATGTGTTAAATTATGAGTGAGGATTAAGCATAATGATGCATGTAGAAGATTACATGGTCTGTAAATGCTGTGTGATCTTTTTCATTGTCAGAAAACTCCTCTTCCCTCAGTTCAGTCATCACTTCCTCAGAGAAGCCTTCCTTGATTGTCCTCCATATGACAGAGCCCCCAGTTGTGTACTCTGATGGGACCATATAATGATTGTGTGTGGAATTGGCATTGACCTTCTTCTATTTTGTTTGTGAAATTATTTGATCATTTTCTTTCCCCTACCTAGGCTTGAACGCCATCAGATAAGACCTCCAGTTTATGATGCACATACCTCATCTATTGAAGGGAACAGGAAAAAGAAGGGAAGTACAAAATAAAAAATATAAATGTTTTCAATAATGTAGAGTGGTTGCGATAGTTAATCATAGTTGTCATGACTGGAACATGAGGTGCCCAGGTATCTGGTTAAACATTATTTCTGCCTGTGTGAGTGTTTCTGGTAGAGATTAGCATTTGAATTGATGACCTGAGTAAATCAGATTGCCCTTCTCAGTGTGGGTGGGCCTCCTACAATTCATTGGGGGCCTGAATAGAACAAAAAGGTGTACAGAGGGAAGAATCATTTTGCTCTCTCTTTCTCTGCCAGACTATGGGAGTGGGGCATCCATCTTCTCCTGTCCTCAGCATTCCTGGTTCTCAGGCCTTCAGACTCAAACTCTAATTGGGTGTACCAATGGCTCTCCAGCTCTCTGGCCTTTGACTTTTCCTGAATCTCCAGTTTGCAGCAGAGAGATTGTAAGGCTTCTTAGCCTCTACAATTCCATGAACCAATATCTTATACTAGACTTCTATCTATCTATCTATGTATCTATCTATCATTTGTCTACATATTCTATTTCTCTAGGTACACTGATTAATCAAGTGGCAAAACTTTGCCAAACAGAGTTACTTTGAGTAGCTTGCTGGATGGATCAACAAGAAAATCTATTGCTGTCCCAGAGCTCCTCAGTGACACCCGACAGGGGATAACTAATTTGCCAACTATTATTTACATTGTATTTCTAGCCCTAGATTCTTCCAAAATCATCTGAGACTTTCCCAACTTGTACAAGTAAGAACAATATCAAAACAGATTGTCTAAAGGAAGCACACATAGCAGGTCCCCATGTCCTGCCTCTGGAATATGATGGTGTTACAGAAATTGGGGACTGACTTGAGCTTGTGTTTCCTGGCAGCTCAGGCAAAATTCAGAATGTGGAAGGGAATGTCCTCTGCACAGCATTGTTTTTCTAACAAAATAAACCATTCAGATTCATAGCAGACATGAGTACTTTCCAGGCATCAAACTCAAGCAGAAATTTCTAAGGGGGTGGCTCAGGTTCTTCCAAGAAGGGTCTGCCCAACAGGGGTTGGGATGCTGTAACCTTCAAGCAAAGCCCTTCCACATTCTGAATTTTGATTATAGGCAATCGCATTAGAGAACACCAAACCAATGTCATTCCCTCAGCAGGATGCTATTTTCACTTAGATTTAATGCCTGAAGTTTCCTTGACTTCTGAGCTCCCCAAACCTTCAGAACTGCCTCCTGTCCTCTGTGTAATGAAAAGGCAAGACTGAGAGTAAAAGCCTTCCCCCAGGCCCTCTACCACGCTGTGACTACTTGTCTGCTCTCAACATCTGGATATTTCCTGTGACAACAGCATATACAGCATATCAGTATTTTATTAAACAAAAGCAAGTATGTGTTTCCTCCTTACTCTCTTATTTATTTATTCACCATCTGGCTAGATCAGAAGATGAAATCTAGAAGGAAATTTTTCCTTCTTTTTGCTAATGAGAATCTGGCAGAGGGGCAGAATGAGCCAGGGGCTGGGTGAAATTCCCTAGAGCAAAAGGAAGGACATTTGTCCTGTCCTGATATGTCTGGTAAATTACCTGAAGGCAGCCCACATCGGTGACAGGCAGGTAGGGAGGTAGGGAGGTCTCACTTGAGATAATGAGGTGCCCGAGCTACCTGGGCTTTCTTCTGCTCTGTGGAACAACTTGAGGTAGATGCTATTTCAATACCTTGCCAGAGTGGCACATATGAGCCTTCTTCAGACACCTGAGCCCACAGTGAGAGCCTGTGAGTAGGAGTGAGGAAGGGGTAAGAACAAGCTGTGACGTCAAGGCTGGGTGGTGTGAGAATTCCAAATTAAATTTGGGTAAATTCACTTTCCCCCTTTAAAATGATGTTTGTCTCAGGAGGGTCAAATATACTGAAAATACATTATGAAATGTTATCAGTTAGGTCCACCTTTTAGTTCAACAGAAACTTATAAGGCTTAATGCTACCCACCCGGCCCCCCACTTTTGGTACTCAGGCACTCTGCCACCAAGCTATACCCCCAGTCCTTAATGCCACATTTAAATAGCTTAGCACCTCACCCCCCCTCCCTGCCCCATTTGTTAAAGGAAAAATTGTGCTTGCAGGTAAGAAAAGGGAGACAGCAGTCTAAGCAGAGGAAGAAGCCTGTATTGCCAGAAGGAAACCTTAATAATCCTTTGATCTCCTTTCAATTATTTTCTATTGTTTAGGAAGAAAACTGATCTTTGCTCCTGCTAACATTCTTTTAACTTCTCTTGCCCAAAGTCATGTACAGTAGCAACCTTAGAAAATTCTAACTATAAGTACCATTTCTACACACTGGAAAGGCAGAATTCTTTTTTATTTGAGGTCACTAATATGAAGTAATGAAGTCTCAGATCACAAGAAAAATGAGCCAGGACTTACTGCTGTGTGACTAATTGAAAAGAATCCACCCAGATGCACCCACCCTGAACTTGCCTACGCAGCGTCCTGTCAATTGGCTAATTTGAAATTGACTGCTATCTATAGAATCTGGTAACAGCAAAATGAAAAGCACGCATCTTGGGGAAAATCCCAGACTCCTCAAGCAGAACCTTGGCATATGTGTTTCAACTTCAGGGGTGGCACCTGCCTTGATGTCATTTGAAAGACAAAATACACAGGAAAGCCACTAGAAGGGAAATGTGTCTTTAAAAGAGAAATTTACTCTTCTGTTAAAGCACATGTTCTCAACTATTGGCAGTTCTCTGTTTCCACCCCTGGAAATATTTGATAATATCTGGAGACAGTTTGGATTGTTACAGCTGGAAAGAGTGCCCGGGATGCTACTGAGCCTCCTACAATGCATAGGACCATCCACACAACAAAGATTTGGCCAACCCAGAACAATACTCCCTTCTAGTGTGGAGGTTCTTCTGTACCCATAAAGAAGCCATTGTCCCCTAAGAATGTTTCACTGATGTCTTTGATACCAGTTCTCACTATTCCCTGAAGGTTCTAGTTCTCCATGTGGACCTCAGGTGGTACATGCAAATTCCAAATGATTGATTAAAAGAGAGAGAGTGAGTCTCCCTAACTGTTTGTCTTGCCCTTGTCCTTAATCTTGATTTGCCCTGTAGGTTACTCTTATCATAAAGACAGTATGAATGACTGTCTCAGCGCCTTTCCTCATTAATGCTGCTGGAAATTGATGAGTAGTTCCCTGGAACTGTGGATTTTTTGGCAAGAATTATAGCTGTTATTTATTTTGGAGAACCCCGTGCAGCTTTCTAAGTAAATATATGTAGAAAATTTCCCCAAAATAAACACTACAAGTAATTGCCTGATAGATGAAGTTGACATTTTGGCTTTGTGATTTGCTATGATATGTAAAAATCTAATTTTCTCCATGGAATGATGCCACTGGAAAATTGTGAGTACATTAGAACCAGTGGTTTATTTAAAATGTGAGTAATAACTTGGGTTATGATGTATCAATATTTATTTACAGTTTCTTAAATCAACCTAAATCCATTTGGCAAAGTGTTAATTAGATGAGTAAATATGGCAGTGGAGTGATAGAGGTTTCCGTTTTCCCTTTCTGAGCTGATGTGTCAAAATTCTCTTTGAGAATATACTTACTTGATCATTGAAGATTGGAGACCCTTGGTACACTTTCTAGTTGGCAGAAAACAAATTCCTCCAGTCTGTAATCCGTTTCAAGCTGATCTAAGTCAAAAATTCTTCCTGCTTTACCATCTGATCAGTGAGACATGAAAGCAACAGCAGTCCTGAAGCACATTGCTTTGAGCAATCAATTTCTATATTTTGATATCTCAGTTAGTATAGAAAGAACTAGATAGAATGTCCCAGCAAACAGCCCAAACATTGGGAAAAGTTACCTCTTAGATAAACATTTGCAATGAAAAAGAAAAAAGGTTCAAATTAGATCTAACAACATCTCCAAATAAATAGTTAGCAAAAAGTTACTCATTAAGTGTCACCCCAAAACTGAAAACAGGGACCTTTGCTTGTTTAGGTTCATCTGCCTTAAGCTCTTGTTTTGTTTTTTTTTTTGTTGTTGTTGTTGTTTTTTTAATTTTTTATTGTTGGTTGTTCAAAACATTACATAGTTCTTGATATATCATATTTCACACTTTGATTCAAGTGGGTTATGAACTCCCATTTTTACCCCATATACAGATTGCAGAATCACATCAGTTACACATCCATTGATTTACATATTGCCATACTAGTGTCTGTTGTGTTCTGCTGCCTTTCCTATCCTCTACTATCCCCCCTCCCCTCCCCTCCCCTCCCCTCTTCTCTCTCTACCCCCTCTACTGTCATTCATTTCTCCCCCTTGTATTATTTTTCCCTTTCCCCTCACTACCTCTTGTATGTTCTTTTGTATAACCCTGAGGGTCTCCTTCCATTTCCATGCATTTTCCCTTCTCTCTCCCTTTCCCTCCCACCTCTCATCCCTGTTTAATGTTAATCTTCTTCTCATGCTCTTCGACCCTACTCTGTTCCTAGTTACTCTCCTTATATCAAAGAAGACATTTGGCATTTGTTTTTTAGGGATTGGCTAGCTTCACTTAGCATAATCTGCTCTAATGCCATCCATTTCCCTGCAAATTCTATGATTTTGTCATTTTTTTTTAAATTTTTTTTATTGGTTGTTCAAAACATTATAAAGCTCTTGACATATCATATTTCATACATTAGATTCAAGTTGGTTATGAACTCCCAATTTTACCCCAAATACAGATTGCAGAATCACATCGGTTACACATCCACATTTTTACATAATGCCCTATTAGTAACTGTTGTATTCTGCTACCTTTCCTATCCTCTACCATCCCCCCTCCCTCCCCTCCCATCTTCTCTCTCTACCCCATCCACTGTAATTCATATCTCTCCTTGTTTATTTTCCCATTCCCCTCACAACCTCTTATATGTAATTTTGTATAACAATGAGGGTCTCCCTCCATTACCATGCAATTTCCCTTTTCTCTCCCTTTCCATCCCACCTCATGTATCTGTTTAATGTTAATCTTTTCTTCCTGCTCTTCCTCCCTGCTCTGTTCTTAGTTGCTCTCATTATATCAAAGAAGACATTTGGTATTTGTTTTTTAGGGATTGGCTAGCTTCACTAAGCATAATCTGCTCTAGTGCCATCCATTTCCCTGCAAATTCTATGATTTTGTCATTTTTTAATGCAGAGTAGTACTCCATTGTGTATAAATGCCACATTTTTTTTATCCATTCGTCTATTGAAGGGCATCTAGGTTGGTTCCAAAGTCTTGCTATTGTGAATTGTGCTACTATGAACATCGATGTAGCAGTGTCCCTGTAGCATGCTCTTTTTAGGTCTTTAGGGAATAGACCGAGAAGGGGAATAGCTGGGTCAAATGGTGGCTCCATTCCCAGCTTTCCAAGACATCTCCATACTGCTTTCCAAATTGGCTGCACCAATCTGCAGTCCCACCAGCAATGTACAAGTGTACCCTTTTCCCCACATCCTCGCCAGCACTTGTTGTTGTTTGACTTCCTAATGGCTGCCAATCTTACTGGAGTGAGATGGTATCTTAGGGTGGTTTTGATTTGCATTTCTCTGACTGCTAGAGATGGTGAGCATTTTTTCATGTACTTGTTGATTGATTGTATGTCCTCCTCTGAGAAGTGTCTGTTCAGGTCCTTGGCCCATTTGTTGATTGGGTTGTTTGTTCTCTTATTGTCTAATTTTTTGAAAACTCTAACAGAAGATGATTTTTTTTTTTTATAAATCCACTTTGAGCTTTTTAAAAATGATAATGACAAATGTCAATTGTCTGGGAATTTTATGTAGTAATCTGTGCTGATTTACAAGTAGAATAAATTATGTTGGGTATTAGTATTGTCTTCCTTTAAATTTATTTTGAGGGCAGTCTATGCATAAATGCCTGCAAATGTTCAGCACAGCTCTGGTTATATGACAAACAAAGGATTTAAAAATCAAGTGTTTAAAATTATGGAATTAAATCAGTTTTAGAATATTCCTATGATAGAATATTATGCAACCACTAAAACAGTATCAACATGGAACAATGATGATGGACTAGTAAATTAAAACAATTTGTTACCTATATAACATGCATAATATTAAGTGATTTTTTTAGTATATATATTTGTGGCCATCAGCCACAAATGGGTTGCTAGAAACCTGGGTATGCATGTATTGCTGTAGTATGCTTACTTTAATTATTTAGGATAAATACTGAGAAATGGGATAGCTGGATATTTTGGTGGTTCCATTCATACTCTTTTGAGGAATCTCCATTCTGATTTCCATAGAGGTTATATTAATATACATACCACCAACAGTGTGAAAGTGTTCCTTTTTCCCCACTTCCTACTGCTTATGTTCTTGATGACTGCCATTTTAATAGGAATGGAATGAAATCTCAATGTAGTTTTGATTTCCATTTCCCTAATTGCTAAAGATGTTGAACTTTTTTTTTTTTTACATTTGTTGGTTATTTGTATTTCTTCTTTTGAGAATTGTCTGTTTGGTTCATTTGCCCATTTATTAATTGGGTTTTCTTTTCTTTCTTTCTTTTTTTCTCTTTTTTTCTTTCTTTCTTTCTTTTTGTGTGTGTGTGTGTTTTTTGAGTTCTTTATGTATTCTAGATCTTAATCATATGCCAGAAGAGTAGCTAGCAAAGATTTTCTCTCATTCTGTAAGTTTTCCCTTCACATTCATAATTGTTTTCTTTGCTATGCAGAAGCTTTTTAATTGGATGCCATCCCATTTATTAACTCTCGGTATTATTTCCTGAATTCGTTGAGAAAGTCGTTGTCTGCACCTACATGTTAGAGTGTTGACACTACATTTTCTTCGAGGAGTAGCATAGTTTTTTGGCCTAATTCTTATTTCTTTGATCCATTTTTAGTTGACTTTTGTGCATGGTGAGAGATAAGGATCTAGTCTCATTCTTCTATGTGTGGATAACCAGTTTTTTCAGCATCATTTATTTAAAAGGCTATGTAAAAGTGTATGTTTTTGGCACCTTTTTAAGGATCAGATGACTGTGTCTGTGTGGACTTTTCTCTGTGTCTTCTATTCTGTATCATTGATCTCTGTGTCTGGTTTTATGCCACTACCATGCAGGTTTTTTTTTTTTTTTTTTACTATAGCTTTGTAGTATAATTTGAAGTCAGATATTGTGATGTCTCCCGCATTGCTGTTTTGGCTTAGAATTGCTTTGGCTATTATGGATCTTTTATTCTTCCAAATGAATTTTAGGACTGTTTTTTTCTAGTTTTGTGAGGAATGTCATTGATATTTCAATGAGGATTGCATTGAATATATACATCGCTTTTGGTATTGTGGCCACTTTAACAATATTAATTTTGCCTATCCATGAAAATGTGAGCTCTTTCTATCTTCTTGTGTCTTTTTCAATTTCTTTCTTCAATGGTCTATAGTTTTCATTGTAGAGGTTTTCCACCTTCTTGGTTAGAGTTATTCCTAGGGTTTTTTCCTTTTCTTTTTTTTTTCTTTGCAACTATTGTTAATGGGGATGTTTTCCTGATTTCTTTCTCAGCAGATTTACTATTGGTGTATAAGATAGATGTTGTTGTTGTTACTATTATTATTATTGGTACTGAAATTGAACCCAGAGGCACTTAACCACAGAGCCACATCTCCAGCCCTTTTTTTATATTTTAATTAGAGACAGGGTCTCACTGAGTTGCTTAGGGACTCACTAAGTTGCTGAGGCTGGCTTTGAACTCATGATCCTCCTGCCTCAGGCTACCAAGCAGCTGGGATTACAGGTGTGTGCCACCAAGCCCAGCTAAAGTTATTGATTTTTGTATGCTGAGTTTATAACCTGCAACTTCGCTGAATTTGTTTATTCGGTCTAGTAGACTTCTGGTGGAGGTTTTTGGAACTTCTAAGTGTATATGGTCATATCTGCAGTGATAATTTGACTTCTTCCTTTCCTATTTTTATCTCTTTTATTTCACTGTCTTGCCTAATTGATTTGGCAAGAATTTCTAGCACTATATTGAATAGGAGTGGTGAGAATGGACATCCTTTTCTTGTTCTGGATTTTGAAGGAAAAGTTTTCAGCTTTTCCCCATTGACTGACATTGGCTTTGGGTTTGTTGTTTATATCCTTTATGATATTGAGGTAGGTTCCTTCTCTCCCTAGTTTCTTCAGTGTTTTTATCATGAGTGGGTGCTGAATTTTGTCAAAGGTTTTCTCTGCATCCATTGAGATGCCTATGTGATTTTTGTCCTTAAGACTATTTATGTGTCAGGTTATATTGATTGATTGGTATATGTTAAACCATTCTTGCAACCCTCGAATAAAACCAACTTGGTCATGATATACAATCTTCTTAATATGTTGTTGAATAGGATTTTCCAATATTTTATGAATGATTTTTGCATCTAAGTTCATCAGGAATTTTGGTCTGTGGTTTTCCTTTCTTGATGTGACCTTATCTGGTTTTTCTTCAGAGTGATTCTAGCTTCATAGAATGGACTTGAAAGAGTTCTACCTCTGTCTATTTCATGGAATAATTTGAGGAGAATTGGCATTAGTTCTTTAAAAGTTTGATAGAATTCAGCTGAGAATTTATCTGGTCCTGGATATTTCTTTGTTAGAAGGCTTTTTACTACTGCTTTTATCTCATTCTGTTTAGGTCTTTTTATATCCTCTTGATTCAATTTTGGCAATTCATATGTATCTACGAATACATCCACTTCTAGATTTTTCAATGTATTGGAGTATAACTTTTCAAAATAGACCCTAAAAACTCTTTTGATTTCTGTGATGTCTACGGTGTTTTCTCCTTTTTCATCTCTAATTTTATTAGTTTGGGTCTTCTCTCTTTTTCTTTTGGTTAGTTTGGCTAAGAGTTTATCACTCTTGTTTATTTTTTTCTTTCTCTTTTTGGCATGGGGAGTTGGAGATCAAACCCAGGGTCATTTAACCACATAACTACATCCTCACCCATTTTCATTTTATGGGTTTTGTTTGTTTGTTTGTTTGTTTTTAATTTGAGACAGGGTCTCACTAAATTGCGTAGGGCCTCACTAAAGTTCTAAGGCTGATCTCAAACTTCTGTTCCTCCTTTCTCAGCCTCCAAATTGTTGGGATTATAGGCATATGCCACTGTGCAAGGCTTTTCAAAGAAATAATTCTTCATTTTATTGATCCTTTGTAATTTTTATCCTCTATTTCATTTATTTTAGCTCTGATTTTAATTATACTTTTCCTTCTACTAATTTTATTCTTGTTTTTTCAAGATTCTTGAGATGTATCATTAGATTGTTTATTTGGAAACTTTCTGATTTTCTTATGTAGGCAATCACAGCTATAAACTTTCCCTTTAGAACAAACTTTAGAGTATGTCTGAGGTTCTGGTATGTTGTATCACTATTCTTATTTGATTCTAAAAATTTTTAAATTTTTCTCATGATTTCTTTTATCACTCATCATTCAAAAGTGTATTGTTCAGTCTCCATGTGTTACATTATTTTTGGTTGATTTCGAATTTCATTCCACTATAATTACATAAGATACAAGAGATTATTTTGATTTTTTTTTAATATCTGCTAAGTGTTGCTTTGTGGCCTAATCTATTTTGGAGAAGTTTCCCCAAGTAGTTGAGAAGAAAATGAATCTGACTATGATAGATGAAATAGTCTAGAAATATTCATTAAGTCTATGATTTATGGTATTTTTTAGGTCTAAAGAGTCTTTACAGAGTTTATGTATGGTGAGAGAATTGTGTTGAAATCACCTAGTATTATTGTAACAGGGTCTATCTGAGTCTTTAAGTAATATCTCTTTTATGTAATTAAGCATAATGATGTTTAGGGCATAAATATTTATTATTTTATTTCCTGTTGGATCATTTCCTTTTCCAGTATAAAGTACCTTCTTTGTCTCTTCTAATTAAGTTTGGCTTGAAATCTTCTTTGTTAGATATGAGAATAGCTACACCTGCTTGTTCGTCTTTACTTTTTTAATGGACATATTTACTGTTGGTAGGAGAAAAATATTTCATTCTGAAAAAGAATTCTTCCTTTTGGGGGAAAAAGGTAGAACTGAATTTCTTTTTTTTTAAGATATTAATTCTTAAGTTTTAGGCGGACACTATATCTTATATTTATGTGGTGCTGAGGATTGAACCTCAGTGCCTCGCGCATGCTAGGTGAGCACTCCACCACTGAGCCCCAGTCCCAGCCCTAGAATTGAATTTCTAGAACTCTAGATCCTGGCCAAAGTTTCCAAATACCATGAGTGAGCAGTGGCAAGGCCAGGTAAAATGGCTGTAATTGACAGTTATGCCTGAGGATAGATAGAAGGCAACTAGACATGATGATGGATGGCTGAGATTAAAAAAAGAAAAGAAAAGAGAAATCATAAGACAGGCTTTCTACCATCTTCCCTGTAGGTGTGGAGTGTGTGGTTCTGCTCAAGGCTACTCTGTAGAAACTGGTTAGTTAAATTGGCACAAAGAATGAATCTACAGAAACAGCAAAATGGCTTCATAGACATGTCCACACTTTCTATGTCATGAAAAAGGTAGAATCTTGCTCCTGGACTAAAAGAGGGAAAAATTGATCTGCCATATGGGGAAAAAGGGAGACTATATTGTGGATGAATACTAGGATTAGCCCTCTACTCTCTATCACACTGTCTGATATTCTACCATTGTTTTCAGTCTTGGATTATTTTGGATTTTAGGGTCAACTGACTAATGCCAAATATTTCTGTCTAAGGTGCTCATCACAAAGGATGCTGACAGCCCTTGGATAGCAAGATACTTTAGAAGTGAGATCAAGGGAGTTACCCATGGTGAGTTAGGATAAAGAGAGGAAATACTGAGGAAGCTTGGAATAATCTCATGATAATATCATCACTTGAACTTCATTTGTTTTTCTATTGAGAATTTTTTTTATCAGAGATTACTTTAAATATTTTCAAATTTCCAATTGTAGACTAAAAATGACCAAGTATCTCCAGATTTTTGGTATAATAGTATCTCCAGATTGATAAAGTAAGAAATTTCCAAATAATCATATAAATACTAGAAAGTCACTTTTTTCTTATACAGGTTTTTAAAGTTGTCCCCTTTCTCTCTCTCCTTTTCTCCCCCTTATGTTGGCATCATCTTCTCTTGTCCTTGAACATCAGAACTTAAGGTTCTCAGGCTTTCAGTCACCAAGTATTATAGCAGCATCCCCTTAAGTTCTCAGGTCTTTGAATTCAGGCCAAATTATACATTTGTTTCACCTTATAGATAGCAATGTGGAACTTCTCAGTCTCCATAATCTTGTGGACCAACTCTAGAACACTGACTAGTACACTTGCCTCCCTTAGTCTAGGGATTTTTTTTTTAGTAGTTATAGAAGGACAGCACACCTTTAATTTATTTGTTTATTTTTATGTGGTGGTAATGGTCGAACTCAGTACCTCACACGTGCTAGGCAAGCAATCTGCAACTGAGCTACAACCTCAGTCCTAGTCTAGGGATTTTGTCCTCTTACATAATCTGTATATAATTTCTTATGCTTTGTTTGAGTTTATAAAATGCTAGATAGAGTAATTGTATTATTTCAACTGCATTTCATAGTATACTTGGATCTCTTGCAAGCCACTTAATCTTCAGTTCATCCTCCATCCTGCTGCCAGAATGATCTTCCACCCATGAATTTGCCAACATTCATACCTGCTGGAATCTCCTTTGTGTATTCCTTGCAGGTAGGATAAAGTCCCACACCTAACCCCAGCCCAGCTGTAATAATTATTTGCTGTTGTGTAATAAACCTCTACCTTAGACCTCACGGCCAAAAGCAACAATCTTTAATTTTTATAGCTCAAATGTCTCTATGTCAGTTGGAGGCTCTAATCTGGGCTCAGCTGAGTCATCTTACTTGGGAAAGCTCTGTTTCCTGTGTTTCACATTCTTTTCCTGGGACCAGTGGACTAGCACGGCATGTCCTTTCCCTGGAAATGGAAGAAGTAGAAGTGAGAAAGTGCAAGTATACAAATCCTCTTGAGACCTAAATTTGGACATGCTCACTGTCACTTCTGCCTTATTCTTTTGGTCAAATTGAGTCCCATAGCCAAACCCAGAATCAGAGAAGAAAGGTTCCATCAAATTACACAGCAAAGTGTACGGATTCAGAGAGGGATAAAGAATTGAAGCCATTAATGCAATTCATTCCATCAATTATCCAGGCATTTCTTAACACTTCTACCTGGGAGACTATATAACACATGCTCCTACTGTCACAGTAAAGGGGAGTTCAAGGAGGTCTTTCCAGAGGCAAAGTAGATCTCTACTCAGACCTTCCAGGTTCCTGACATGTTGCAGAAAAGAATTTAAGGATACATCATGTTTAGCAAAGAGGAAGAAATTTTTTAGAAAGTAAAAGTGAAGATATGCATTCTCAGACAGAATGTGGGCCATCTTGAAAATGAGAAGTATTTGGGGGGTCTTGGACTCTTCTTTTAAGGGAAACTTTTGTGGGGTACAGTGTCTCATGCCTGTAATCCCAGTGACTGAGGAAGCTGAGGCAGTAGGTTTGAGGCCAGCCCTGGGCCCAATCCCAGTACCACAAATGAAATAAAATGAATAATTTTCCAGGCTGATAAGTAAGGCTTATAAGAGCCTATAAGAGCATAAGTAAGGCTTATGCTCTGCTTCAGTTTATAAAATGCTAGATAGAGGAATCATATTCTTTCAACTGCATTTCATTTCATATCTTTTAGATATGTAACTGCAATCTCTTTTTCCTTTTCTTTTGTTTCCTTTATACCCAACTGTATTTCTTCTGTCCTACCTCACTACTATACACAATTTTTAAAAAATATTTATTTTTTAGTTATAGGTGGGCACAATATCTTTATTTTATTTTTATGTAGTACTGAGAATCAAACCTAGTGCCTCACGCATGCTAGGTGAACATTCTACCACTGAGCCATGGCCCCAGCCCCTATACACAATTTTTTAACCCTCCAAACTACACATACATCTATACTTTTCTCATCTCTAAGCACTTGCCCAATGTCTTCACTCCAACTAGCGCTTCTACACAATACTTTGTACTTCTGTTCACATACTTCCACTCCCACCAAATTAGGACCTTCTCATATTTAGGATTGAAGTGTAGAGTCCTCTTCTCCAGAAAAGCCTCTGTGTAGAGTGGTGGGACCAATTTATATAGTTCATTGCTATTCACTTTTTTCAATTCCTTATTCACTGTGACATGTTGAAACCTTGAAATTAGCCTTAGAAATCGGCAAACACTACAAATCAGCTGTTAAA
Organism: Marmota monax; assembly: GCF_021218885.2. Taxonomy (NCBI): domain Eukaryota; kingdom Metazoa; phylum Chordata; class Mammalia; order Rodentia; family Sciuridae; genus Marmota; species Marmota monax. The sequence continues at coordinate 60,334,992 of NW_026693777.1, read as the reverse complement.
GATTTAGCAGCACAATACTAGAGCCCCTCCTGATACCCTTACCTCCGCAGTCAGTACTTTACGGCTTTCTAAATTTCTAAGTCCCTTAGACCTTTCTCCCTTCATTCATGTCTGTGCTCCTCCCTGATAACACTAGAGAGTAAGCCCCATAGTCAAGGCATGTGTCTTATTGGTCTCATGATCCCAGTACTAAGCACATCAATACTTATTGTAAGCCAGGCATGGAGGCAGTACCTGTAGTCCTAGCTACTCAGAGGCTGAGGCAGAAAGATCAGTTGAGCCCAGGAGTTTGAGAGGCAACATATTGAGACCCCTCCATCTCTTAAAAACAAGTGAACACTCAGTGGATACTAAAAAATAAATAAATGAACTGTTAAATGAAACATGCAGAGGACCAGCTGGAATTGCTTAAGTTGAGAAGATGATCATGAGACTTGAAGGGTCATAAAAAGATTTGCCTGGAAAATAAATCCCTTCTCCCCAGGTCACTACTGTTTGAGGCACCAACTTTTTAGCAAGCCCCAGGTGTTATATACATTCTTTACAATGAACAACCCTTCAGCACCTATGGGATGGAATCATTTATCAAAAGATTCAAACAGAATATCAGTATGGCTTTCCGAAGCAATAGTTTGGGAACTATGTCTTTAGGTAGTAGCAGGATGACATAGTTTGTTGCAGCCAGATCTCACAATAGGGGGACCAAGAGTGTGAAAATGGTACTGAAGACTACCATTAAAGTGACACAATGATGATGGCTACCTTGGAAATGCTGCCTTTAATACTTTGAGATACTAGCACTTCTGTTTTGGACTTGACTGGATGTGGGACACAATCTGAGTTTAAACTACTTATTGTCAGGGTAGGGGAGAGATATTCATGGGAAACCTCTTTGATGTGCCTTGACCTATATTCCTTTTTAAACTTCACAGAGACTAATTCTAATTCTGAAGAAGGGTTTCTATAACTTCTGCCATGTAAGATTAATTCTCAGTTTCTATGGCATATTTATGACAGCTTTGAATTTTAAAAGTAGAACCAAGTTTCATTTGGAAAATAAACCAACCAAGTATGTCTCTGTTGACAAATTGAACCATGGTGCTGTAGGTCTGTCTCTCTCACACTTAAGGTAAATGTATTTTAGTGATGTGACATGGAAAGAGGTCAGGCTGTGCAGGGCTAACATGGTAGTGAAGTGCAGGATTAAAAGGGTATTGGTGCCTGAGGGAGGAAAGGTAGATTTTTCTACATATCATAGAAGTGAACCAGGAGAACCTGATGATTAAGTACAGGGAATTAAGTCTGGGGGTCAGTGAGGATGCTGTAATTATTAGGAGTTAATGGGGCCCTGGATATTGGCTACTTCCAGCTACCATGCTGGGAAAGAAACCTTATCTCCATAGGAATTGCAGTTAGAGACTGAGAAGCCCGGAATAAGCATTCCATTGCCCCAACCTGCTCACTGTCTCACCAGCCTCTGGCTCTCATACAAGTGCCAGTTAATCCAATGTTGGACTCTGGCAAATACAAAGACTCTTAGATCTTTCCATTGCCAAAAGAAGAGAGCTAGGCTGCTCTTTTCAAAAACAGCTGACAATGCACATGCTTTTCCTCAATTATAAATAGCTCCTCTGTCTTTCTGTTTTTTAAAGTTAGGTTAAAGAGAAGGAGGGAAATACAAATCTGTTGCATAAGGAAATGAGTTAAACTTTAAATACAGGCACGCAGTCCTCCAATCAAAAGGACATTTTGTTGAAGATAAGCATGTTGGTTATTACATGCCTTTAAATATCTATAGAGGCTATACATTGACTGAATTACTTTGAAGGTTTGTTGTTTTCTTTAAAGTGGAACTTACCTACTGAGAATTGGGGTATAGAATTTAGGCTGCTTTTCTGGAATAATGTAAATCACAGGAAATATTAGATAAGTGACAATGGATTGAATACATTTATCTAACTGTACTCCTTCTGAATGCCCCTTTAAAGTGATATTATTAAATGTATATGCTTAAAGAATAAGCCACAAGGACAATGCATGTGTAAAAGGATGGTTGTAACAAAATGTTGGAGGCTGAAAAGCAGAGGACATATCTTTTATACCCCACATCAAACTTTCACATCCTTTGGTGGAGTGAGAAGCTGAAAGGCATCTATCCAGGACACTGTGGGCCTTTTCTGAGTGCACTGCAGGGGATTTTAAATGCCTGGGGACAGAGCAGAAAGAGAGAGAGGAATCTTTTGAGGAGCAAAAAACTGGGTTCAGGACTGGAACGCAAGAAGAACTTCCAGAAATCCAAAAGGCTGGCATCCTGGTTTTAAGCAGACGTAGATCTCCCATACATACTCTACAAATTACAGTTGACTTTGTAGAAACAGTGTGGCTAGAAGACATTGAAAAGACATCTTTAAAGTGATGGAGGGGAAAAAATCAATTTATGTATCAGTGGAAATATTTTTTTGGAAATAAAAGTAAAATAAAGACATTTTAGACAAAAGATGAGTTAACCTTTCATCTCCAATAAACTTTACTAAAAGAAATATCAAATGAGTGTATTCATGCTGAAAAGAAACAATACCAGATGAAAATCCAAGTTTGCAAGAAAAAATGAAGAGCATTGGAAATAATAAATATGTAAAAGAATTTTATTATTGTGTGTAAATTCAATACCTTTAATAACAATGCAATGAGAGTTTATGATATATGTAGAAATGAAAATCATAAGAGCACAAGGGGAAATAGCAAAAATGAAATATACTTTGGTAAGCCATCTGAATTTCTTAAGAAGCCTTTATCTATCTAAAGGCAAAGTGTGTTAAAAAAAGGGAACGTGTTATAAGTAAAAGATACATATTGTAATCTCTAGAATAATCACTATAAAACAAAACAAGCAAACAAAAAATGTATACCACAAGGCAAGAGAAAGGATAAAATTAAATACTAAAATATTCATAATTTACCCCCATTAAAAACCAGGAAAGAAGTGGGGAGAAGAACAAAAACAGAGAAGACAAATGAAAAATAAATACCAATATGGTAGACCTAACCCAACCATACAGTTTATTTAAACGAGGTAAGTTCTCTAAAAAGTCAAAATAATTAGTTGAATAAAAAACAGAGACCTACCTATATTCTGTTTATAAGAAAAACTAAGTTGAAATATAAAGACAAAGTAAAAGGGTGGGAAAATATATTTAATGTAAATACTAAACATAAAGGACATCAATACAGATCCTACTGACATTAAAATGAAAATAAGGGGCTATTTTACACAACTTTATGCCAAAAGATTTGACATCTAGATGAAGCAGAAAAAGTCCTTGGAGTGGCTGGGGTTATAGCTCCGTGTTGGAGCACTTGCCTAGCATGTGTGAGGCTCTGGTTTCTATCCTTAGCACCATATAAAGATAAATAAAGGTATTGTGTCCATCTACAACTAAAAAATATTTTTTTAAAAAAGTGCTTGGAGGCACAGTTACCAAAGTTGATAAAAGAAGAAATAGAAAATTTAAAATATTCTGTTAATTAAATAAATTGAATTCATAATGAAAAACTTTCCCACCAAGAAAATTCTAAGCCCAGATGACTTTACTAGGAAATGCTATCAAAATTTTAAAGAAGAAATCATACCAATGTTGCACAAACTCCTTCAGACAAATGGACTTTTCGAGTTGTTTTAAGAAACCAGTATAGTCCTGATAACAAAAATGCCAAACATTATAAAAAGTATAAGCAAATGTCTCTCATAAACCTCTATGTAAATATTCTTCACAAGATCTTCAGAAATCAAGTCCTTGGAACTTGGATATACAAACATAATATATCATGACCAAGTGTAGTTTGTACTTGGAATGGATGATTAGTTTAAGACTCAAACTCCATCTAGAATCTATCAATGAAATTCACCACGTTAACACAATAAGAGAGATATATATGATAATATCAAGAGAGTAAGAAAAAGAGTCTTATAAAATCCAATACCTATTCATGATAAAATCATTCAAAATACTTAGAAGACAAATCCCTTAGTTCAATAAAGGTACTTATTAAAAGTCTGTAGCTAATATCATAATTTATGATGAAAGACTTAACACTTTTGTCCTAAGATCAGCAACAAGACAAGGATATCCACTCTCACCATTTCTATTCAATATTGTACTTTGTGTCTGACCAATGTGATAACACAAGACCAGGAGTAGAGGAATGGCATAAATATTCTACAGGAAGTAATTAAGCTGTCATTATTCACAAATAACATGATGATATGCAAAGAAATCCTCATTGAATCTGCAAAATTACTAGTAGAATTAGTAAGTAAAATTAGGCTCAGCCTCCATTTCCAAAATGGTGCCTCGAATGCTGCATGCTCTGCAGTGAAAGAAGACTGTTCTTCACATGGCAGAAGAGGAGAGAGCTAACTTACTCCTGAAGGCCCTTTTTATAGTGATAGTAATCCATTCATGAGGGTGAAACCCCCTTAACCTATACACCTTCCATCAGACCATATCTCCCAACACTATTACATTGGAGATTAAGTTTCAACATGGATTTTGGAGGTGAAAAAAGTTCATAAGACACTTCTCAGAAATTAAATGTATACTATACAAATAATTAGTACAAAGTTCAGAAGATAAAGTTGAGGAAATTTCTAAAAATTAAGTAAGACCCCCCCAAAATGGAGATGAAATAAAGGAAATATAATTATGGTACCCTATATTTATTGGATCCTAGAGATTCCAGAAAAGTATAGGATAAGGGAAATGTGGCATATCATTGTGAAATTTCAGAACTCTGAAGATAAATAAAAAATTCTATAAGCTTTAAAAAAGAAAGAGAAGATTAAACACACTGCATATGAAGATTCAGGAGCCAAACTTCACAACGTCAGAAGTTAGAAAACAATACAGATGTATCCTCAAAATCTGAGTAAATAAATTTCCCCATCTAGATTTTTCTACCCATCTAAACTATCAATAAGGAAAGAGGTAAACCAAAGACCTTTTCAGACTTCTAGGAGCACAAAAGAATTGTTATATGCACTCTTTCCCAGGAAGCTACTGGATAATGTGTTCCACAAAAATTAGAGCACAAGGACATAGAATCCAAGAAAAAAGAAATCAAAGGAATTCTCAAAAGTTTATGGTAATGAGATCTTGGAAATAAAGTGTGAAGCAAATCTACAGAAAGAAGTTCAGAAGATGACAGATCAATCCAAGCAGGAAAAGACACCCTAATATGTCTGAACATATAAAAATTTAGGTTACTGAGGTAGAAGTGGGCTAAACTAGTAATAAATAAAAAAGAAAAGTAGGCAAAAAAGAAAAGGATTACTTTGGGGAAAGCAAAAAATAATTGTGTAGAAAGGAAAGTTAAGTATAGTATACTATGTATGGCTTGCTAGGGACAGCACTGAGATTACAATAAGAATGCAAACACAGTATTAATCTAAGCGTAAGCATGTTACAATTATATAGGGAAGATTAGAACAGAGGGTTTGTGTATATAGTCATCCCTAAGTGTCCACAGGAGATTCATATTTCATGGCCCTTTCAGATACCAAAATCTATGAATGTTCAAATTCCTTATGTGAAATGGCGTATTATTTGCATATAACCTACATATATTCTCCTTTATACTTTAATATACTTATGATACCTACAATGTAAATGCTATGTGAATAGTTCTTATGTTATATTGTTTAGGTAATAACAACAAGGAAAAAAAATCTAGGCAAGTTCAGGACTGATGTAATTTTTTGCCAATAATATTTTTGATCCATAGTTAGTTGGTTGAATTTACAAATGCAGGGCCTGCACATACAGTGGATCTGCATCTATAAACGTGGGTGGTGATAGTGGTAGTGGTGGTCATGATGGTGTGTGATATAGACATGGGAGATGATGAGTAAGCACTAAGTTCTTGTTTTCCATAGATAATATAAAAAATTGAAAAAAATTAAAAGGTAGAAAATACAGGTATGTTATTTAGATATATGGAGGTAAAGAACAAAAGAAACAGAAAGAAGTCATTAAATGTCATCACTTTTGAGAAAGAGGTGAAGTGGGAGGAGGAATAGGAAGGTACTGTTTTTAGAAATAAGTCTGTATTAGTCAGCTTTGTGTCACAGGACCAAAATACCTGACAAAAACAACTTAGAGGAGAAAAGTTTCATTTGTGCTCATGGTTTCAGAGGTCTCAGTACATGGTTGGCTGAGTCCGTTGCTCTGGGCCTGAGATGAGGTAGAACTTCATGACAGAAGGGCATGGCAGAGGAAAGCTGTTCAGTTCATGACAGCCAGGAAGCAGAGGGAGAAGGAGCCAGGGAGGAAATAATCCCTTTCAGAGTACATCCCTGAATACCTACTTTCTCCAACTAGGTCCAACCTCTCAGTAATTCTGTCAGCTATCAATGGACTAATCCATTTGTTGGATTAATCCACTGATGGATCAAGCCCTCAAGAACCAATCATTACCTCAAAGCTCCACCTCTGATCTTTCCTACACTGGGGACCATATTTCCAACACATGAGCTTTTGGGGGACATTCCAGATCCAAACCATAACAAAGTCACGAAGGATTTTTTGATTCTATAAATATGTGCAAATCTAATTTGATAAAAATAACAACATAATTTGAAAATAAATAAGAGAACTATGACAAACCATTTTCAAAAAGCAGATAGGTAGTGGAGTGTGGTGGCCCAGGCTCGAGAAGCTGAGGCAGGAGGATCACAAGTTCAAAGCCAGCCTCAGCAACTTAAAGAGGCTCTATGCAACTTAGCGAGGCTCTGTCTCAAAATAAAATATAAAAAGGGCTGGGGATGTGGCCAGTGGTTAAGTGTTCCTCATTCAAAAAAAAAAAAAAGCAGAAAGAAGACAGGTAAACAGGGAGTTGGGCCAAATTGAGGCTGAGGACTCAGACACTAAGGAGAAACTCAGGCACCTTTGGGGTGGGAGCACATTACTCTAGATGGGACATAACATTTGTACCTATGGTTCCCACTATGCAATTTAATATAATTCAAGTCACTTATGCAATTTAAGTTTTGGAAAAAACATTAAAATAAAGGAAAGAATCATCTTAATTTTGTATTTGATTTAACCCAATATATCCAAACTATGATTTATTTCAACAGAATAAATAAAAAAATTATTGAGATGATATTTTACATTCTTCATAGCATCTTTGAAATATACTGAGCATTTTATACTTAGATGGGTCTCAATTCAGATGCTAAACTTTTCATCATAAATATTTTATCTATATTAAGAGTTAATAGAATTTACAATTGAAAAGTAGATTCACAGACCCAAGTGATTCAAACATACTTAAAATTTTTCCAGTAACTGAATCTTGTTCCCAAAACTATTTTCCCATAATTTTTGCATTCATATTTATAAAACTAGTTCATCCTTTTGCTTCAAAGAATTTATTGAATTTGAAGCAAAACCATATCAATTTTTAAACTACATTTGTCCAAGTTAAGTAAATTAACTCTCTTGTATCAACTCCATAATATTAACATTAATTCTAAAAACTATTACACAAATTGAAAAATAGAATTCTAAATTACTTAATGTTTAACTTTCTTGTTGTTTCTGCAACCAATTTACCTAAAACTGTTGATTACAATTAAAACACTGATTTATGTTTTTTAAAATGCATAAAAACATTGTTAGTTTTCTTCATGAAAAAAATCTCTATTTCAACAGTCTTTTTGTTTTCCATAGAACTCAAGTTTAGAGCATTGCAGTACAATATGATACAACTGATGAAATGTAAAATATACTGCCACTTTTTTGTCTAATTATCACATATGACAAGCCTCCTTTTTGTTTCGAGAAAATCTTAAACTGGAGTTACCAGTATTATAGATCATAAATCTTTATAAAACTCTCCCACAACTTCAGCAATTGGGTGTTGGTTAAAAACAAAAAAAAAACACCATTCAACTCATTGTCCTATTTCTTTCAACAGCTCTGTAAACTAGTGATTTATTTAGCATTATATGCTGAATTATTTTAGCAACTATATCCATAACACTTTTCTTTTTTTTTTTTTTTTTTTTTTTTTTTTAAAGATTTTTTTTTTTTAAGAAAGAGAGAGAGAGAGAGAATTTTAATATTTATTTTTTTAGTTTCGGCGGACACAACATCTTTGTTTGTATGTGGTGCTGAGGATCGAACCCAGGCCGCATGCACACCAGGCAAGCGCACTACCGCTTGAGCCACATCCCCAGCCCCCTCCATAACACTTTTCATAAGAAACTTGCACAAGTATTTTCAGGATGCCTCACCACCTTAGCAAAGGGAAACATGGGTTCCTTGTTTTAAAAATTCTGAGCCAGGTGCGGTGGTACTTGCCTTTAATTTCAGCAGCTCAGGAGGCTGAGGCAGGATGATTGCAAGTTCAAAGCCAGTCTCAGCAACTTATTGAAGCCCTTAAGCAACTTGGCAAGACTCTGTCTCAAAATAAATAATAAGAAAGGGCTGGGGATGTAACTCAGTGGTTAAGCTGGGTTCAATCCCTGGTATCAAAAAATAAAAACAAAAAAATCTAATAAATCCAGATTTTTAACTATCATAGCTGGCCCATCACCTGTCTAGGTAGAAACTAATTTTTTCTTATCTATTTGAAACTTCTTTGACATTCACAAAAGATTCACAACTATCTATATATTGAGTTTGATTTTATTTTGGGGTCATGAATAGACAATATTTCTAAGCAAATTTAAAGACCTGTTGAGACAAAAAAAATATGCACCCAAAATACTAACTGGGCAGTGTCTCTTGTCTGACATGGCTTATCTAAAACTAAAACAAAAGTACTCTCAATTTTTCATATTTTGAACCAGTTGACCTTTGACATTGTCTGTCTTACATTCTATAGTCACTTATTTAGGTGGCTTCATTGAAATTATTCATTGAAATTTTTGTAAAGTGTCTTTTTTTCTCTTAATTTTCTAAAAACTGAAATAGTTTCTTTACTCTCTCTCCATCTAAAAACTGTTTTCTTTTCTTGTGGAAGAATTCAAGCCATCTTAAGTCTGACCAAAGTGACAAGCTCAGATCCTGTCAAAAATTACTTACGAGATTTATGCTGGATATTTAATTCTGATTTCAAGTAACACAATACTTCAATTCTTTTTTAGCTATTGAGAGGAAACTTGTTATCAAAGTTTATGTGCATTTACTTTGTGTCTCTTGATATTGTTCATTTTATTGTCTTTGGTTTTTTACATAATAAGGTTCCTGTTTAGTTCTGTAGCAGCACATGTTGTGGAATTGGAGTGCACATATTCCAATCTCTCATTCTTTACTGTCCTCATCAGACTTACAGTAGATACCTTCCTTTTAAAGTGTAATTTGCCCATATTTATTTTTTTAACCAGAAACATAGTCTAATTACATTATAATTAAAGTATTTCAACCTATTTATGATTTACATAGGAATCATTATAACTTGAGCTGTCTGCTTAAAACAGTCAAATAAATGCATTACAATGTTACATTAGTACACAGTAAAAAAATAAAGTAATAATAATAATAATAATAATTTGAACTGAATCAGTTCAGTTCAATAATATTATTATTATTATTGTTACTATTATTATTATTTCTGTGCAATACTAGAAATAATTCTGTGACATAATAATAATACCTTATGCAATGCGGAATAGTTAAATTTCATCCTACCAATTTTGTGTGTAAGAAAAAAATTGGTTGTATATAAGAAAAAGATATTTTGTACTTCTTCAGTTTTTAAATTTAAATTCAAATGAATTAAATGTAATACAATTATAATTTCATTCCTCAGTTACAATGGTTGCCTTTCAACTGCTCAATTGCCACTCATACCTAGTGACCACTTTACAGGACAGCACAACTATGAAGAGTAAAAGAATGAGAACCTACTGCAAGAGGGCCAGGCATTTTATCAGGTCCTCTCAAAGATGACCTCAATTATTCCTCAAGACAGTCCTGTGTATTGCAATCCGCATTTTACATAAAGAAACTGCGACTCAGTGAAACTACTATGTGTCCAAGTTTATCCAGTTAACTACAGAGGGAGCCAGGATGCCTAGTAGGTTGAGCCCAAGCCCACACTGTGTGTTCAGTGATGGTGTGGCCCCTTCTTGAATATAATTATGTTCTAAACTGGAAAAAGAGCTTTTTTTTCTTTATTCCACTCCTCTCTCTCTCCCCCTTGCTAAAATTTGCAAACATCTAGTTATGTTTTTATTAGTTGCTCAAGACAATACAATGATCTTGACATATCGTACATTTGATTCAAATAGGGTATGAATACTCATTTTTCCACGTGTACAAATTGCAGGATCACATTGGTTATACATCCATGTTTATACAGTTATTTTAATAGTCATGTATGAGTGAAGTTGGAACATTTAAAATACATTTACTGTTGGCTATAGACCCCACCCTATTCTAGTGAACAAAAAAGTCTCTGACTTCATTAAGTTTAAAATCTTATGCCAACAACAAAAAATTATAATAAAACACTGTCCGTAAGCTACTTGTCTCAAAATTAAAGTCTGTGAATTTGCTTAAAGTAAGGTCTTGAAGTAAAGGTGTTTTGTCATAGAAAAGATCATCTCTGCCTGGAAGGATTCTGCTAAACTTGGCAAACTTGGTCATGCAGGGAAATGTTTAGGGATTGTTGTTATTAAAACGAAGCTGTCACCTCCAATTGTGACTAATTATTTTTATTCCAATTTGTCCATTATCCTCCTGGAATTTAACATGTTCTAGTGTCTAAGAAGAAGTCAGCAACAGTCAAAGGGGGCAAATGGTAAAAACTAGAGAGGCAATATCTTTCCACATGAAGAGTATCAGATCCATTAGGCAACTATAAGAAAGCATGCTCTCATATTACCCAAATCTAAGGGACTGGTTTGATCAGTAAAACTCAATGTATCATATCATAGGTTATTTTCAGATAACTGCATTGGCTACAAGAAGAGCTTCCACTGGGGTGGTGCTACCAGCTCTATAAAATTGTGCCACCTGTGGTTTAGGACACAGCTGAAGAGCATCAGGGGTTGGATTTTGGAGGGTAGAGACTTATGCAAATGAAAGGATTATTCCCAAACAAGATTTCAAAGGAAATACCCTTGGAGAGCATTTTAGAGGTTGGCCAGATCATTGTACAAATAAGGAAACTGGGGTTCGGAGATGATTAATCTGAGATCACACAGCACATTCATTCAGCAAGTCCAGGACTCAACACATTTTCTTTGTTCAGTGGTAGCTGAGGAGAGAAAGACAGGAAATGGGGAGGGAAGATCAGAAGAAGTTAAAGACTGTGTGTAAAACTCAGTAAGGCTGGGGTTCCTATACTTTTTACTCAGGCAGGTGAGGCAGGTTTCTTAACTTTGCTGAGCTTCAGAATCTCCTTTGTGAAATGGGGATGACACAGAACCCCTCGAGGGTAGTGAAGATCTGAGATGATGAGATGATGTCTATGCAAATGCCTGGACCTCTTGAAGATAAGACTTTTCCTTCATTCGCATCTGCCAAGTAGCATTTCCTTTTATTAGTCTTCAAACCATCCATTTCAAACCCGAGCTTGTAGGTGTTCTGGATTGATGGATTCCACTCCACCTGCTGGTCCCGCCCTCTCCTGTGACTCTGTCCCAAGACTTCAGCAGTCCTGATCCTGATCCTGTGGTCCTATCCTGTACCAACCTCTTCCTAGTCACCTCTCAAATCTTGCCCCTCCAAACTGGAGCTCCACCTAACAATAGGATACTTTACAAGTGTTTGGATAGTGTGGCAGGCTTCAAAGTGTTTCTCTCTCTTCCCTTTGATCTTCACAACAGCCCTGTGGGGGAGACAGAGCAGCTGTTGTCATTCAGATTCACCTCTGAGGAATTCAGAGCCACAGATGCTCAGTGACTCACCCAAGGCCACAAGCTGGAGAACCTCAGGTTTTGAGAGTAGAAGTCCTGGGTTTAAGATTCAACTTCGCCATTTGCTTGCACAGTGACCTTGGGTCAGGAACAGAGCTTTCCTGAGCCCCAGTTTCCTCATCTGTCAAATGGAGGTATCTTGCAAAGTTGCACACAGTGTCTATGCAGTACTGAATAGCGAGTGCTCAGTAAGTGACCCTGGGATCCAGGGCACCTGCCATCTCTCTACACCATTTCTCAGCAGCACTCCAACCAGAAGGAAGCTCTTCCATCTCTGAGCTGCAGGAACATTTGTTGACTTCATCAGGAGTCTGATGTCATGCCTCAGAAACTAACATTAGCTGACAAATAGCAAATGGGACTCTGCCAAGTCACTATTAAGTTCACAAATTGGAAGAACTGAAAAATCCCTTTTGGGGTAGGAATCATGACAGAACAGGAACCTCAGACAGACAGGAACCTCAGCCTGCCCAGGGAGAAGTCACTGGATGATTTAGTGTCAACTGACTTTCTTTCCCACTGTGCAACTCTCTCCCCTCAAAGTCCAAAATTACAGAAAAGAAGATCTGATTGACCTAGCCTTGACCATGTGCCCACTCTATGGGCAGATGGGCAGGGGTGTTGGCAGCATAGCTGAACACCCTGGAATGGAAAAAAGACAGTTCCACAAAGATAGAAATGCTCTCAAATAAATGAAGTCCATTACTTAGCCCTTTTATAACTCTACAAACAACTGTAGTATTTGGCTAGTTGTATTTGTTTGTGCCTCTCTCTTAGCCAACTAGACCATAGTTCCTGAGAGGCTGGTGTAGAATGAAACTAAGACACCTCTGTCTTTTGCTTAGATTCAATATGGAATGACCCAGTGCCTTCCACATAATTGATGCTCAAATAAATATCAGATGGCTGATAGATTTTGTTGATTTTATTATAGTCCTCAGTATTTCTAGTTAAAAAAAAAAAACCAACAAATTTAGATCTTTTCTAACTTCTCCTAGCTCCTAAACCTCAGCACTCTTACCTACATGCAGCCACCAATAAAGCAATCAATCAATAACAATTCACCTAATTAACTTACTCACATGAACCAATAAGTTCCTCAGGCCACTTCCTATCACAACCTCTGCAGGAGGTGCCAGGTGCCTTGCCAAGGATTTGATTAATAAGTCATTGTAATTGAAGCTGAATACAATTAATTGCGTAATTTTGAACTCTTCAAGTTTAATTCTACAAAAATTACATCACAGAATTGGGGCATTATGAAGTATTTCTAATGAAAGAAAAAAAAAACAGAACTTGAATAAGCCCTAATTCATATTGGTGACATGTTATACACATGCCAGACATGGATTCTGGCCACTTCTATCAATAAAAATTTATGCAGCTCAAATACACAAATGAGTTCCTAAACATGTGGCCCAATATTGAAAAAAAAAAACTAACACCCTTATCCTAATCAGTCCCTATATTTTGATAATGTCAGTGACATCCACCTTAAATCCATCCTGGTTTTGTTGTTCTTATGGGTACTCTAGGTCTGCCTGTATCTTGAGTTTTGTTTTGGTTTTGATCTGATCTCTTTGCCGTTTTCTCAAACTTGCTCTTTCAAATTGTTAATAACTTGCTAGAGGACATGTCACAAAATAGCTGATGAATAAAAGGAGTGCCATCTGCCTTGAACAAGATTTTTATCCAATTGAGCAGACAGGATTTCCATGAAGAAAACCTGAGAAATTAATTAATTAACTGTAACTGAATTTCACCTCTTTAACCTTAACTCGTGAGCAAACCTGAGCTAAATAAACATCTGACCATTCAATCTCTTCCACTTAAGGTTAACTTGAGTTTATTATTCAGGCTACTGCCCTTGTGTATTAGGCAATGCATAAATTACGAATACTAATTACCCTGGATGGGGCACCACTTTAATGAATTCTTTTAATTAAACTGCAACACTGTGGTTTTGCACAGGATGGTCTATATTTCATCCTTAAACTACGTTAACCTTCATCTTTGTCTGGGCAGCTCACACATCCAACCAGAGAAGGTCTGAGTTTAATTCGTCTAAGTATAGACATTCCACAATTCCCCTGGACTATCACAGGAAAATTTGAAAAATGTTTTTCTCTTCTGCTGTGAGGTTAAGAAATTAGATGCCCCTGTGAAAAGTTATGATTCTGCTGGGGATACCAACATGGGGGGAAAAGAGCGAAACTGAAATGACAGCATCAACCGGCAGAGTACTGCCATATTTAACTATAGACGATAAAAGCCACAGTAACAATATTCTTATTAGTATGTACTACTGAGTAAGGAGCATTCTTCACTTTGTGGTCTTTCTGTTCCTGAGTTTACAGTAAATAACTTTTATTTAGTGTAAAAACCGAGTCCAGTTTCAAAGATATAATCCATCCTCTATTGGAACCATTAGTGAATGAAGCAGTAGAGAAAATTTTTTGCCATAAGGATTGATCTTGTCTTTTTACTGAGCTCTTGCTTCTAGGTAGTAAAACTGACTGCTTTACCTTCTTGGTGTCTGTTGCAGGGGGAGTTGGAGAGGAGAGGAAAGAGACTCAGCCAAAGGACTGTCTAGATTTCTTGAACCACAGCACTGAAGATAATCGGGTCCATGATAATCCCCAACTCAGTCAATGCACATTAATTGAGGACTTATGTATTCCTAGCATTGTGTCTGCTGCCAGAATGTTACCATGATTGAGAATTGCTCTGTTTGTATTTGTTTTAAGAAAAAGGAACATTTGTAGACATAGATAAATTTGAGAAGAGTTTGCTTCTGGGAAACATTGGAGGTCTGAATTGGAAGAAAAATTATTGATTCTTTTTTGTTGTTGTTGTTCTAATTAGTCATACACAATAGTAGAATGCATTTTGACACATCATACATAAATGGAATATAACTTCTCATTCTTTCAGGTTGTATAATCAGTACTATGATACTTTATTCTCCTCCTCTCCTTCCTCCTCATCTTTCTCTTCCTCTTTCTTGTTTTTCTATGATGAGCACATGATATTTTTTCATTCAGAAAATTAAGACAATATGAGTAGCTAGGGAGTTCATAGTTCACTGGGAGATACAAACATATCACAATGTAATGTGGCTGGTGCTAGGATAGGTAAACATACAAGTATTCTGCAAATACAGAGGAAGAATTATCCAGTGGTGTCTGGTGAAATCAGGTAAGGCTCCTTAGAGGAAGTGGTATTTAAGTTGGTCTTGAAGCATGAATTTGAGTTTGTCAGGTTAAGCATTAGCCATTGAGTCATGGGGAGACGGTAGCATAAGATGATTCCACCTACCCTAAAATTGTCCTCTCAGAAAACTTGTATTAACAAGTATTAAAAAGACATGCTATTGTAGGATGTTCCTGATAACATATGTTTAAGTCATTTTAATTTCTGACAACAGAAATTTAATTTCTGACAACACAATTTCTGACTGATACATTGCAAATGATCGGAAAATTTCTCTCTCTGGAAAATAATTGGATATATCTAGACTTCTAACTTTACAATTATTCCAGAAAGTCTCTGAAATGTTTTCATTAAGCCCAATTTAATTGAAATTGCACAAGAACTAGTGACATATAGGATACAACTGATCTTTATTTTGGGGGGGAATATAAAGAATACGGGGTATTTTGATCAGCAAAATCCATCCCTTAATATGTCATTACATTTAGAAATGGAATCCTCTAATTTCCCTGACCTCCTCCTTGTAGCTAAATAGAAAGCAAGGGGAAATGAAGACCATGATGGTCTCAAATTCCTTGTTGTGCCATTGATGGAGTTCTCTGGGGGCACCAATTCCCCTACCCTAACACTATTAAAGAGCCCTGGTATAGATTAGGTGGTTCCAAAACTGGCAAAAGAATCCTGCTTTCCAACCACAGCAAATCCTAGAAAGAGGGATTTGGTGGAACTTGGCTGGTCTCTAGGCCTCTCAGCAATTCCATTTGCATAATGTGATGGCAGGCAGAAGAAACAAGCTGATTCATCTCCTCGATGCCCAGATGCTGGTTGACCAGTACCTTTCAATTATTTACTGAGCCACAACTATGTGCCAGATGCAGGGGATACAAAGATGAATGTCACATGGGTCCTGCTCTCATGACAAAAAAATAGGCCCTAGAGTAAATGTTTTTGATGACCATAACTCTTAAGACAGACAACTCAACTCCTGTTTGCTTGTGCTATATGACACTGGATAAGTCAGTTAGCGTCCCTGACTCTCTCAGCTTCCTCATCTGGCAAACTTGGGTAATAATAGGATCTGCACCACAGGGTCGTTGATGGTGATTTAATGAGAGAATAAATGTAAAGTGCTAGCAAAGTAAGCAATCAGAAAGTGTTTGATTTTATAGTAAGTATGAGTTAGGCAAGGGTATCTTGGGGGCTCCTAAACAGGTTGATTTTATTGCTAAATTATCAAATAGATTCTAGGAGTCTTCCAAAGGTGGTAGAATATAGGATATATGAATGTCACTTACTACAACACTCCATTAACATGCAAGCTACACACACATACACACACACACACTATTCATTTCAGTTTAGAAACCAAATTACTGTTATCAAATATTCATGAAAATGAAAGACCTGGGATGAATTTTGAAACACCCAAAAGCTACTCTTAGCAAATTATTTAAAAGCTGAAAAGAGGGGCTAAAGATGTAGCTCAGGGGTAGAGCACTTGCCTAGTATGTGCAAGGCCCTGGATTTGGTCCCAGTACCCTCCGCCCCACACCCCCCCAAAAAATAATTAATTAAATTAAAAAACTAAAAAGTTGAAAGTGTCAATCCTTTCTGGCCCCAATGGATTTCTTAGAAATGACTGGTCAGTATAAAGAGTAAGTGTGTGCTTGTGTTCAGGTGTGCCTGTGAGAACAGGGTAAGTCCAACTACTGTAAGGAGAGTACCAGTGCTGGAGGAAAGGCCCTTGTTCCAGGAGGGTACTCACAGGCCCTCAGGAGCAGCCCCTGGGACTGCCCCCTGCCCTGGAGCCACTCTAGGAAGGACTGGAGCCAGGGAACTCCTCTACAATGCCTTTGTTTCCCAGGCTTCCCAAGTGGCATTTTTGCCCCAGGCTTTCCACAGGCAGAGTGTCATAGGGTTGTTCTTGTAGGGAACATATGTTGTGACACACCATCTGGCTTGTACGCATTTCTCAAGCAGCCATAGTATAAAAACCTGCCTGTTTGGCAGCTACAAGTGCCCAAAGTCCCTTTGGTCTCTTTCTTGGACTGTTGTACAACATCAATGGATATAATTAAGAACTAAACCAAGCATATGGATTCAGAACCACACCATGACCATGAAAGGGAGCTTTACCTTGGAATAGGAGTTACTAGGGGTGGATCCACCCTCAGGCTCCTGGGCAATGGAGTACATGAGCTGGTGGTCCTGGCACAGCAGCTAACAGCTGGGCACAGTGTCACCCGGGCTTACAGCTCAACCTCCTAGAGAGGAACATGGCATCTTGGTTACACTCCCTGACACCCAGAGCCCAGTCAAGGGAAAAGGAAGCAGCTTGCAGATGGGAGCCCCTATGCCTGTTGGCTCCATGCAATGGAGAATACCAGAGCCTCCCCAACCCAGGGGTTGCCAGCATTTGAATTGCTTCTCTTTGAACAGAGAGAACATTACCATTTGCAGAACAGCAGTTATTTCCAGAAGATGTGGAGGGAGAAGCCATAATCAAGCTCCAAAGATTTGAAACTAGAAGATAAAGTTTGATATAAAGTATAGAGTATAGATAAAGTATAGATGACTATGCGTGTGTGTGTGTGTGCATGCACACACACGTAGATGAGAATAATAGGCAGCTAAAGTAAAGGATGGGGAGATTTGAAATTTTTTATGTACTGACATGTGAAGAACTCTTCTACTGTTGAAGTAAAAAGGTTGGGGGTGAGGCGGCTGTTCCTACTGGTTTGTGAATGGACAGAGTGTCTGGAAGGTTATATAAGAAACTAATAACAATGGGTATCTATTTGGGCAAGTCAAGAAGAATCTGAGCAGATGGAGTTTGCACGGGAGTTTTGGGTACACACGTTTATCTATTTTAACTCAATTTTAAATGCATTCATTATACCTTCAAAAATTTAAATAAATTTAAATATGGTTAAAATTTCTGAAAGTGACATTACAAAATATCGACAGGCTATTGGAGATTTTATACTAGTATGCTTATAAATATTTTTTATTAGTTTGTTTTCATGTACATTTTTCTATACTTGATTTCCAACAATATCTTCCATAACTGATTATTGTATGATGGACTAGTTTAAATAGCATATTTTACACTGAACATTTTTATATCAAGGAAAAAAAAAACAAATATGTTGTGTTAATTAACAAATTTAGGGTTTGAATATGATTATGTACCAATAACTCGGGATTTAAAACCATTGGCTCCTCTGGTTCTCAGGTGTTCAGAATCTGGCTAGAGTAACAACACCAGCTTTACTGGGGCTCCAATTTACAGACAGCAAATGGAAGGTTCTGGAATTCTCAGCATGTTGGTTTTGTTTCTTTGGCAAGCCCTGACTACCATCATTGATATAGACAGTGTTATGTAGTGTTAGGAAATGTGGCTCTTTTTGTCATTGTTTTCTGTGATGCTGGGGACAGAGTGCAGAGACTTGTGCATGCTAGCCATGTGTTCTACTACTGATTCAGCCCCAAATGCAGATTTTTAAAAGGCTTTTTGCTGGTCCAACTCTCCTCCTTAGACACACGTATACAAAGACAATGCCTATACTCACTGGGTTATTCTAAAAATTTCCATCATCCTAAATTGCTAGATAATGTTATTTAAATCTAAATTAATATTGGCTATGAAAATATGAGTCACTGCCAACCAGAAAACATAAAGCAAAAAGAGAAATTCTCAGTTTTATGTATGAGTTTAAATATAGCAAAAGTGTTAAGCCAGAACAGGTCAGTTTGGGAGAGACTTTTGGAAAGCCCTGGGCTAATTTGCGTCTTGAGAAAGAGGAGATTCTGAATCAATAGAGCAGAGAATTTAACACTGGACCTTAGGCCTTTTGTAACCAAGTATGCCACAGTTGTCTTAGTCTACTTTTTCTGATTATTTGTTTTTTCAATGCTGGGGTTGAACCCAGGACCTTGTCCATGCTAGGCAAGTGCTCTTAACACTGAGCTATATTCCAACCCTTGACCCTTTGGTATTAACAAAATACCACAGGCAGAGTGGGTTAAAGCAACAGAATTTTTTTTATCACATTTCTGAAGGCTACAAGTCCATGATTAAGGAAGCATCCTATTCTGCTTCTGGAGAGTACTCTTCCTGTCTTGTAGTGGCTGTCTCCTACCATGTCGTCACATGGCCTTCGGTGTGTGCGTGTGCGTGTGTGTGCGTGGTGTGTGTGTGTGTGTAGCAGGCAAGCTCTTAGTGTCAACTCCCTTTTCTTTTATTTTTATCCTGGGAGTTGAACCTAAGGCCTCATGCATGATAAACATGCTCTACCACTGAGCTACTCCTCTTCTTATAAGAACATTAATCCTTAGGGCCCCATGTAACTCTATTAACTCAAAAGGCTCTATCTCCAAATTCATCCACAGTGGGCATTGGGGCTTCAACATTTGGATTTGGTGGGACACAAACATTCACTCCAAAATAAGAGTGAACATCTGTCATAGAAAGGGTGATCCAAACCACAGGCTAACATTCTGTCTGCATTTCCATTGTGAAGCTTGTCTAGGTAAAGATTCTACCTTGATTAAAGATCTCTAGTAAACAAGAGGAAATGAGAAGACCTTGGGATTTCATCTTTGTGTTTGAACTTCATCCATTTTGTCTTTCACATCAGCATCTCAAATTTTGCCAACATGTTCAGGTTGTAACCCCTCTGATTAAGGAAATAAGGCTTGCCCTTCCTTAATAGGCAATTAGCTTTTACAATTAAAAAGAGAGTCATGATTAATGACCTTGCTAATTGTTCTTCCTCAGAGTGCACATTAATATAAGTAGAATGCTCAGAATTCTCAGGAACATTCATTCTTTGAGTTTACCATGCTCCATCATTGTGGATTCAAAGCTGAGGAGAAACAAACCTTGCCCTCCAGGAGATCAGAATCTAGTAAGAAAAGGTATGTGAGCACATCTATTACAAAAAAAGGATGATACCTTGTCAATTTTCCTCATGTCTGGCATAGCATCAATGTAAGCCACACCTCAACCAACCAACCACCAATAACCCCAGCAGACCAGTAAGTTAAAAAACAGCACCACATGCATTCAGGAAAGATTCTGAACCACTGGTGGTATATCAGTTTTCTAGGATATTTCAAAGCAGAGTGAAATGTTCAAGCCATATAAACTAAACAGAACTCAGAATCCTACTCTAAAAAGAAGCTAAAACAATATTCACAATTGTCCAGTAGTTTCTCTTGTGAAGAAATCCTACCCACTCATTAGAAACCAACTCCTCCATTAAGCCTCTTCTAATTCCAAGCTGGAAGTGACCACTCGGCCACAGAACACTACAGCACTCCACTCACCTGCCCTATGCCATTCAATGCTTTCTTATAGAATCTCATCATTTATGGGAAGTGATGCATCCTAAAAGCCAAATGTCAGAACCATAGAATGAGAAAGCTCTCGGGGTGATCCTTTGATTCTGCTTCCTCCACTTATAGATGAAGAAACTGAAGCATGCTCAAGGAATGAAGTTAATTGAGAAATTAGGACCCTCAAAGTGGTGATAGTTAACCATAGACTTAAAGAAGCAAGGGAATTTGGGCTGGGGTTGTGGCTGAGTGGTAGAACACTTGCCTGGCATGTGTAAGGCCCTGGGTTCGATCCTTAGCACCACATATAAACAAACAAACAAACAAACAAAATAAAGGTCCATTTACAACTAAAAAAATAAAAAGAAGCAAGGGAATTTAAAAAGTGCCTGGAGAGGGCATGTGCCTATATGGCCTCAGGACACCTCAGAGCCATCATGCTTTTGTAGGTGGGACAGAGAGTAAGAGGGAGGATGGCAGAGGATGAGGTCAGAGAGGAGCAAGGGTATGATATTGAAGGGACTCCTGACTCACACAAAAATCATTTAAGGGAAGTGAGAGCCACTGGGAGTATTTTATTTTAAAAATCAGCTTTAGTGAAATGTAATTTACATAGAGGAAAATTCATCAACTTTAAGGGTACAATTTCATTGGTTTTAACAAATGCAGAGAGCTGAGTAAACACCACCACAACCAAGATATAGAACACCTCCATCACCTCAAAAAGTTCCCTTGTGGTCCTTTGGAGTCGATCTCTGTTCCCGTTCCCAGCTCTTGGCAACCATGGATCTGATTTCTGTTTCTATATTTTGCCTTTTTGAGAATGTCATGTAAGTGGAATTGTTTTAGTCAGCTTTTGTATTGCTGTGATCAAAAAACCTGACAAGAACAACTTCAAAGGAGTTTATCTTGGCTCACAGCTTTAGAGCTTCAGTCTATGGTTAGCCAACTCCATAACTCTGGTTATGGAGTTGGCCAACCCTAAGGTGAGGGAGAACATCATGGCGGAAGGGCATGGCAGAGGAGAGCAGCTTAGAACATGACAACCAGGAAGCAGAGAGAAAGAGAGCCTCACTCACAAGAGTCAAAATATAAACCTGAAAGGTATGCCTCCAGTTATGTACTTCCTCTAACCACACCTTACCTGCCTGTTGTTACTGCCCAGTTAATCCATACCAGTGGATTAATCCATTGATTAGGTTATACTTCTCATAATCTAATCATTTACCTCTGAAAAATTCTTGCATTTTCTCACACATGAGTTTTGGGGGGTGGGGGAGACACCTCATATATAACCATAACAGGAATTATAGGTATTTAACCTTTTGCATCTAGCTTCTTTTACCTAGAACAATGTTTTTGAAATTCACCCAAATGTTGCATGTATCAGTAGTTCATTCTTTTTATTACTGAGAGAAATTCCATTGTGTGAATGTACCATAGTTTGTTTATCCATTTAACTGTTGAAAAATATCTGAAATGATTCCATTTGGGCACTATTATAAATTAAACTGCTATAAACATTTATGTGGAGGAGTTTTTATTTGTCTTGGATT
The DNA here is from genome assembly GCF_021218885.2 of Marmota monax. Taxonomy (NCBI): domain Eukaryota; kingdom Metazoa; phylum Chordata; class Mammalia; order Rodentia; family Sciuridae; genus Marmota; species Marmota monax. The sequence goes on along the minus strand of NW_026693777.1, from coordinate 60,312,954 downwards.
AATCCCTGAGAATGAAAAGTCTCTGTCATATGTAAATGTATACTTAGCTTTATAAGAACCTGCACAACTGTTTTACAAAGTGGATACCTATTTTGTATTTTCATCAATAGCTTTTAGGAGTTCCAGTTGCCAGGCATCTTCATCAGTACTTGATATTATCAGGTTTCAAGTTTTAGCCATGCTAATAATGCAGCTTAATTATAAATCTTGAAATCAGGTGATTTTTAACATTCATTCTCTATTGAATAATGTTTTTTGTGCTTATTTGCCATCTATCTCTCTTCCTTGGTGATGTATCTGTTCAAATCTTTCGCCCATTATTTTTAGTCTTATTATTAAGTTATAAAAGTAATTTTTATGTGTTCAATACAAGTTCTTTATCAGATATGTCATGAGTTGTCCCTTTATTTTTTTTTATTCTAATGTATCAATTTTTTTAAAAAAAAATTGTGGCTCAAGCGTTTGTATCCTCTTAAAATAATCTCTGCCTAATCCAAGGCTGCAAAGATTATTTTTCAACTTTTTTTCTAAAAGTTTTAGAATTTTAGGTACCTCATTTAAGACTATGATCTGATTGGTGTGATGTTTTGTAAATGGTATGGAATAGAGACTGAGTTTGGGATTTTTTCATACAAATGTTTGTTCTAGCATCATTTGTTGAAAAAAACTATTCTTTATGCATTGAGCTATCTAGGCAACTTTATTAAAAATGAACTGACTATTCATGCATGTGCAGGCCTATTTCTGGTCTATATCTATCTTTGTGCCAATGCTTCATATCTTTTTTTTAATGGTTTTTTAGTTGTAGATGGACACAATACCTTTATTTTATTTATTTATTTCTATGTGGTGCTGAGGATTGAACCCAGTGCCTCGTACATGTGAAGCAAGTGCTCTGCCACTAAGCCACAACCCCAGCCCCAGTGTTACACATCTTACTTAATGTAATTTAATGGTAAGACCTAATATCAGATAGTAGAAGTCCTCCAATTTAGTTCTTTTTAAAAATTGTTTTGTCTATTCTATGTCTTTTACATTTTCATATAAAATTTAATCAGCTTCTCAATTTAAAAAAAAAAAAGCCTTGAGAGAATTTTGCATTAAAAAAAATACATAATCTGACTTGCATTTTGGAGGATTCCTCTGGTGGCTATGTCTTGCTCAATGTCAAAGGTCCTTTATGGTTTAGCCTTGTCTATCCATTGTATAGGGATATCTCAATCCATTGGATAAAGTGAAAAATAAGCAAGCATCATCCCTATCAATAAGTGTGCTCAAATAAATTTCAACCTATTGCATCACCCAACGAGACTTTATTACTAGAAAATTTAATAATGTTGAAAGGTCAATGCATTTACCATTTTTTCCTGCTGATAATTCTCATTAGCGGTGGTTTTTCCCTTTTCTAACGCGTAACTCTTCTCATCTTTGTGGGCAGAGTTGTTCCAACAGTAACTTGTTTAATATATTGTATGATTGTCACAAGAAGCTGTGGAAGTTGTCCTTTGATTACTAACCAGGTAACTCTGGGCGAATAAATTATTTAACCTAAGTTTCATATTTCCTAGTAAAACAGAGTTATAAACATTAATTGCCCTATCTGTCGACTGTGGAGTGGAGCAGACAAACGTTAGTCATTTGAGGTTCAAATAATAGATGGTATTGACTCTGTGGACCTGCTTATATATATATTTTTAAATATACTGAATTAAGCCAGTGTTTGTAGTGTATTTCCAACATGCTTAGCATGTACATATTATTGTGAGATACAGGTATAGTTGGCAGTACACATCCTCTCAAGACGATTTTAACAGCTCATATGTGGAAGTGCTTTTGAATTTGCTGACTTCTTTCACATGCTTTCATTCATCCCATTCTTACCAATACTCTGTGCAGTACATAGAGCAGATATTCTTGTATTCATTTGACAGATGAGGGAACTGAGGCCCAGAAAGTTGGGTGGTTTCAACAGAATTATTTTAAAGCTAATAAACAGTGGGGTTGGGACCTGTTGTTGTTTGGATCTTAAATTCCCCACAAAAATCTGTAAAACTAAAGGCTTGATCATTAACCTTTGGGGTTACTGGGAGGTGGTGAAACTTTTAGGAGGTGGGACCCTGTAGTAAGTTAGGGGTGTGCTCTGAAGGGGATATTGAGACTCCAGATCTTTCCTCTGTCCTTCTTTCTTTGCTTCCCAATTGCCATGAGGTGAACAGGCTTCCTCAGCCACATGCTCCAGTCACCATGATGTACTGTACCACCACAGACCTAAAGCAATTGGGCCAAGTGTCCTTGGACCGAAATCTCTGAAACTGAGCCAAAATAAATAATTTCTCCTTTTATGTTGATTTTCTCAGATATTGTGTCATAGTGACAAAACTCCGACTAATGGGAACCAAATACAGATTATGAATCCCAGACCAGAAAACCTGAGCTAGTGCTGGTGGTTATCAAACTTTGATATAATTAAGAATCATTTAGGGAATTAATTAAAAATGTTTTGAATCTCACTGGCAGAGTTTCTAAATCAGCTGATCTCAGTCTAAGCATCTGATCTTCAACAAATATTTCATATGATTCTCTTATGACAACTTATAGTTTCTTGATGGAGACCAATTTACCCTTCAGGCACAGACTGAAAAAAGCAGAAACAGAGCCTTGCTATCCTTCTATATAAATGGTATGAAGAGTACAGTGGTCATGAGCACAAATTCTGAAGCTTTCCTGCCTGCATTTCAATCCTGCTTTCACCATTTGCTAACTGGGCAAATTAGGTAACCACTATGTGCCTAAGTTTCTCCGTCCATAAAATGGAACAATGCCAGTACCAGTTTTACAGGTTTGTGACAAAGATGTTGATTTTCTCAGATACTGTGTCATTTGTAAAGTAATTAGAACAATGTCCAACAGCATAGAGCAAGTTTCATGTTCTCATTACGGGGAATGTGACCCATAAAAATTTTGCCAAATGAAGGTTGGCGAAGGACAGCCTTTCTGAAATGCAGAGGCCTTGTCCTTTTCCCTAAACCCTCCACTCTCCTCACAGTCACACTTCTGAGCTTGCAGACATTGGCATCAATTTCTGGGAAGGCAGATGATGGCCAGTTAACTCTGCTTGCAAAGGAACCTGAAGGTTCTGGGGGGCTCTCCAGCCTCAAGCCGACATTGTTGCTTTATCCCATTTAAATCCACATTCACCATTGAAGGAAATAAACCAACACAGTAAAGCTTGCTGATAGCCACTCCATCTGTATTATGGCACACAATGATGGCTGGAAGTTAAAGGTTTGATATATAGGTCTATTTTTTTATCGCCAGTCCCTGCCCCTGAAGAAAGTATTAAAATTTCCAGATGAGTAACCAAACAATAAATAGATGAGACAGTTGCTGTGAATATCTGATTTTTTGCATAATAATGAGATATTGCTGGATAATGCTCTCTGCCATCCCCAGTTTGTCTAAATTATCATTTTGATTGGTCAAATGCATAAGAAAGATACACCAATAAAGTCATGTCAAGTGCGCCATTGTAAATTGATGCAGGATGGAGGTTTCCTTAGATTTGAGGTGAGGTGGGGGCAGGGAGAGCTGGTCCTTCAGTAAGTAACTTTAGGTGGATGTTTTCTTCAGCCACTCGTAATCAAAAGCATCTGAAATCCTAGTTTCTCCAGGGCCATATGCATAAACATGAGGTAGTTTGTACCTTCTGAGGCCTCCTGTGTTGTTTTTGGAATTGAAAATAAGAACCAAATTCAGAACAGAAGGGTTGTTCCAGGATGTCTGAGGTTTGTTTTGTGTGGAACATTTTCCCCTTGATTTTACGTCCCTGAGACATAACATCAGAGTGTTGATAGAACTTTTGAATCAGAAAGACAAATCATTAGGAAACAGGATGTCAGCAAATCCAAATAGCTCTTTTTCCACCTTAAAAAAAAAAAAAATGGAAGAATTCTACAAGTTCTAAATTTCGGTGAAAACTAAAATTGCCTGAAGTAGTTTGACTTGCAACTCCTCTCTCTTCTCGGTTATGTAACACTTGGTTTAATGTTTGGTAATTCATGCTGGATTTATTTTTTTTTTCTTTTTCTGTGTGGAAGGATCATTTTCATCCTTTGTTGTTACTTATGTGTTCCACAGCTCTGCCTGTGAACTCTTTGAGGTTAAGCACTGTCTGTGGAAATGACGGTGTTCTCTGCAGGACTCATGCATAGCAGGCACTCAAACAGAGCACAGGCCTAGCTCTCAGATAGTCCAGGATGCTAAACATGTTAACATGCTTTGAAAATTTTCAAGTATAGGATAATGAAGTGTTTATTATAAATAAAGATGGCAATCATTTATTAAGCACCAACCACAAACCAAGCACCATGCAGATGTTAGTTCATTTACTATGTACATCTCAGCAAAAAAAATAAAAGGGAAGTCTTACTCCATTTTGCAGAACTCCAAATGTATATTTGCCTCAAATAAATATTCGATTTTTGGCACCAGTTCCTGGCACAGAGCTTTTAAAACACTTGGAATTTTCTTTCTTTTATATGCTAATGAATGACTTATGGAAAAGGGGATGCTAGACAGCTTCTGGATGAAGGCTGGTCACCAGAACCAACCAAGAGATTACAGAGCTAACACTTTCAGCCTCATCTCCTGATCTCTGTGGAAGGAAGAGGGGCTGGAGACTGAGTTCAATCACCAACGGCCAATGATTTAATCAACTGTGACTATGTAATAAAACCTCCATAAAAATCTCTAAATGGCGGTTTCGGGGGGTTTTCAGACTGGAAAAACATGTTAATACTCTGAGAATGCCTGTCCAGGGAAGGAGTGAAAGCTCAACCCCCACAGCCCCACCTCTAAATACCTTGCCTCTACATTGCTTTTGTTTGACTCTTCTCGAGTCAAATCCTTTATAATTAACTGGTGAGTTATTCTAGAGATTTATGGAACATGAGCAGGGGAAGGTAGGAATCCCAAGTTTTAGTCAGCTGGGAAAAAGTATAGGTAGCCTGGAGACCCCATTAGGGGCTGGTGTTTCAATTGGGGGTTCTTCTGGGGTTGAGCTCTGGGCCCTGCATGCTAACTCTGGGTAGTATCAGGGTTGGTGTTGGAAATTTTAAGAATTGATTGTGCTGTTGTTTGGAAAAGACTCAACATCTGGTATCACAGGAAAAAACCAACATGATGTTTTATAAATTAATGAATGGAATTTTCTTTCTTTTATATGCTAATGAATGACTTATGGAAAAGGGGATGCTAGACAGCTTCTGGATGAAGGCTGATGAAAGAATATTTGTTATTTGATGTATTTTTGTGACAAGTAAATAAAAGTAGCTTTAATAGTAAAAGGAGCTTACTGGTTCAGGACAGTTTGAAGGTCCTGGTCAGAACTTGTACATCAGGCAGCACTCCATAGAGTGATTCAATGATATCCAAAAGACTGTTTCTGTCTCTTCACTCCCTTCTGCAATGCCAGATGCATCTTAAGGTAGATTTTCCAGTGTTCACAAGAAGGTATCTGGCCACTCCCAGCTATTGCTCATTCAATTCTAGCAAGAAAATGTAAGTGCTCTTGAAATATCCTGCCACATTTCTGAGAATCACTCTGATTGGATTAACTAAGGTCCCATGGTCATCTGTGAACAATTGCTGTGCGTGGGAATGCCCTGCTAGGTTTAGCATAGCAAAAACAGGTTCCTTAATTATCTCAAGCATTCCCAGACTGAGACTGAGAGTTTTGGAAAAGGGAGAATAGAAACTGGAAACAAAAGTAGCTGATCTTCATTCTACTTTGTATGTGCTAACAGGTAATGTGGTTCCCAAATTTATTCATCTGTTTTATATACTACCTTACTATAAAATATTTTGATCATCTAATCTCAAGCAAATGTTAACATCCAGGAGAAGTCAGGTCTTATCAAAAACTAACTCTGTAGTATTTTACTTACTGGGTAAACCAATGGCGTGTTTGATATATTTTTTTAAGTTTCTTATGATATGCCTTATTTCTTTTAACTTTAGTTCTTCTCCAGACTATGTAAATATGAATATTTCACATTGCCTGCCTATCAATCAAAACTAACCACAGTACACATGTGTACTATTTTTTTTTTAATTCACCTCTTTATTTTGACCAATGAACAATTTACATTTTGGGTACTTTAGACAAATTATATATAAATTTCTTTTTGGGGAAGGATGAATTATTTTAGTAACTATACTTTTTATGTATTTGCACACAGGGAATCTTAACTTATATCCTTATAGGCAAGAAAAAGAACAAAAGATACTTGTAGTATTTAACCTCTGCTCATTTTCTCATGTTCCTTCATTTTGTTCTTCATCTGTCATGCAAATTAAATTGTTCTAAATTACAAGAGAAAATTTCAGGTGTTGGCAGTTAAATTTAAAATTTGAACTGAGTGTTTGGGAGTGTAGCTCATCAGTAGTGCACTTGCCTAGCATTTGCAAGTAGATAAGGATAATCTAGAAAAGAAGGATATGAGCAGAGGAAAGTTACAAGTTCTTTTGTATAACTACCCAGCCTGTAAAAATATACAACATGATTCTGTGAACAACTAAGTTCTATTAGGACATATTGACAGTTGTGACAGGCTTTTTCTACCCAAGTTCAGTAATAGGCTTTCAATAAGTGTATTAACTACCTCCAAATTCACAATCAGATGGATTACTGGATGAAAACCTAAACTTCATCTTGACCTTTTGCCAGATTTGTGGCTTAGTCGTTATCCAATGCACTACCCAAAAACCTTACAGGCCAATTCACATTCCATATTTTTAGCTCAGATGTTGGCAAACATTTTTCTTAAAAGATTTAGATCATAAATGTTTTATATTATGTAAGTTGTGTAGTCTTTGTCAAACTTAACTCTGTTGAAATAACATAAAACAGTAACGGAAGATATGAAAATGAATAAATAAGGCAGAATTCCAGTAAAAACTTATGGGCACTCAAATTTGAATTTCATATAACTTTCATGTGTCATAATTATTGTTGTTCTTCTGGAGTTTTTTCAAGCATTTAGAAATGTAAAACTCATTCTTTGTTTATGGACTATACAAAACTCAGCGGGCTAGATTTGGCTCATGTACCATCATATGCCAAATCTTGTTTTAGTCCAATGCTGAAAACATGAGGTCTCTGAAAGGGAGATGAAAATGGTATTACCTAAACCAATAATCTGTACATTCACAAGAAAGTCTCACTCTACTTTTTTATACTTTATATCAGTTTAGTTATTATTTTATTTGTTTCTTTCATTCCACTTTCAAAATCAATGGATGGCCCCAAGTTCCTAGAATTCACTTTTCTACTTTCAAAGTTAAAAGGATTTAAGCTTTTTTTTTTTTTTTTTTTTTTTTTTTTTGTGGTACTGGGGATTGAACCCAGGGCCTTATGCATACAAGGCAAGCACTCTACCAACTGAGCTATATCCCCAGCCCCAAGATTTAAATTTTTTGAAGAAACATAGGACCGCATTTGGTTTATAACTAGAGATCATCAGGGAGAGGCTGTGTCTTTGTCGGAACTTGTACAAGCTCAGCAAATTCTTGCTGACTCAGTGTTTTTCTCCCAAAACCACTTGCTGCCCACCATCCCAAGTTCCAACTACGCCCCTCATTTCTATTTAACCAGGCTTGATACCTCAGAGTTGTTGGATTGTGAGCATTCCAGAGGAATCAACATAAGGCTTACCTTAAGGGACTCTCTGTAGTGGGTCCCATGGATGGAACATGACCCATATGTAGCCAGAGTGCTTTATATCCTCAGCAACAATGATGACTCAAAGAATCAACTCCTCCCAGGAATCTTCTAGAACTATCAGTTTGGACTTGGGTTCTGTTGCTTGCAACCCAAGGAGTTCTGACTAATTGAATTGTCATTTAGCTGTTTTGATTCTTAATTTTCCTGCCCAGCACTTCCTCTCCTACTACCTATTTAGTCACCGGGTCCTTTAATTTATGGGACATATCTTTCAAATACAGCCATCTCTTGCTACTCTAGTTATTTCACCATTGCCTCCTCCTATTTGTCAGAGTAGTCTCAATGGTATAGATTTAATAAATATTTTTAAGGATATGATTGATATATGTTACAATGGCAATGGAAGAGACTGACAAGAGTGCTGGGTTTACAATTAAGTCAAGTTTAGATAAAAATATTTTCAGCCACTCATCAGAAAACTCATTAACTTCTTTAGGTATTGGTTTCCTTGTTTGTATTAAAGAATGACCTCTTAGGGTAGATGTAAAGATTAAAGAGAAAAGCATATGTGAATCAAACAGATCAAATACAAAGCTCCAGGAGCTGAGGGCTGCCAGCATTGGGTGAAAGGAACTGTGAAAGGGCCCTCTCATCCTTGAGGAGCATTGGTGCTCTTCCCATGACCTTGCTCACTTTCCATATAACTTGCTCATCATTTCTTGCTTTCCTGCTGAGGGGGCCCATTCATTGTGCCATAGCCTCATTGTTTATAAATCTTATGAGGTCTCCTCTGGTTCCAGAGACTCTTCACTCTGGCCTCCAAAACTCACTCTCTTCTGTCTCTACCCTACCTGACATCCCTGTGGTCTCCACCATGAGGCTCCTTTTTCTACCACATGTCCTGTTCACCGTCTGCCAGATTGTACCCCAAGTCCTATGGTAGTAAACTTGGGTCAGAGCTACTGGCCTCACCCAGATCCTGTCAAAGCCTCCACTTTTTCTTTTTCCTTCTCAAAATTTTCACAAAACCTGTTCTCTCATTAAGGTATGCTCTCTAGGTGTATCCGCTCTACTGGATGGCAAGTTTCTGGGAGTGATTCTTGCTGGGTATATTTTGTAGCCACTTCCCCACTGCCCAGCTCCTCGTGGAGTGGTATGCCCATGCCCAGTGTTTGGTAATCACGAGTTTCATGGAGCTATGCACTAAGTAATTCAGGATCACAGACACTCATCCAGAATGCAGTCTGGAAAGAAGAGATCACACTGAATATTTCAGGTAGAAGAAATTTACTACTAAGAATCAGTTATATGGATGTCATTAACTTCAGCACAAAAAAGGGAACACTGAAAAAAACACTTGACTAGGAACTGCAGGAAATAGCTATACCTCGGGGACTGGGGGGCATAAAGGTACCGGTTGGCATGGGAAGAAGGGGCCTGATGAAGCTGAGCCCCAATCTCCAGGAGGGTTGCTGCCCAACTGATGATGATGGTCCTTTGGAGGTCAGTGGGGGGACCCTGAGGAGCGGGTGCTCATCTGAGGAGCCATGGCAAACCAGTGCCACTGTGGGAGGGACAGTGACAGAAAGGCAAAATAAGAAGGGGATTTCTTCTCCCCTCCTATCATCTTCCACCATTCCTCTAAGACCTCCCATTTGCAGAAACTTCCAGGAAAGCAGGTGGTAAAGGGGTTTGGGGAATTAACTCTGAGAACAGAGTGTAGAGTAGTGAATTTGGAGCTGAGAGGGGATAGGCAAATAATCAGCTCAAATTTTCTAGTATGTCTCATTTTTTAGATGAAAAAAACTAAGGCTAAGAGGGTTTCAGCAACATGCTCAATGCCTCTCCTTAAATCTTTGATTCTGTGATCTTAATCCACCTTCTCAGAATTAGGACAGGCTGATTTCAGAAAGAAATAGTACGAAACTTGATAATTCGAAAAAAAAAATCTTTCTACTTCTGTCTGTTTAGGACATTTTATGCTGATTTATGGCATAAAGCATATGTCACATCTGACCACAAATGTTGCCTTGAACAATTAGGGGAAAAGAAAAAGCCTACTGCTTTGCCAAGTATCTTGGTTCCAAGGGAAGATACTTTTATAAGGTTCAGGGAGGGACCTGTGAGTCAACCAATCCAACAGCATAGGATTCCAATTATAAGCAAGATGTTGGGGTCAAGGGAGCCTCAATATCACTCTGAAGAATAAGCAAAACAATTTTGCAGCAGAAACTAACATGGAAAACTTCTTCTCCGAAGTTGTAGCAGATTTTTGTTTGTTTATTTTCTATAAGAAAGTGGGTGTATGAAGGCAAAACAAGAACATCTCTTAACTAGAATATCTAAAAGCATCTTATCAAGGCTGAGGGTGTAGCTCAGTGGTAGGGCATGTTTTTAGCATGCATGAGGCCCTGGGTTCAATCCCAGCACCCAAAAAATAAACAAATTAAATTAAAGGCATCCTAGTGTCCCTTTTCTATCTACTGAGCCCCACGGGATGGGGACTATCATGGACACAGATCCCAGGGCAGTGACTGGCTACATGGATGGGAATTTTAAAATTCAGATGGATTCTGAACAGAATGAGAGAAAATGGTACAAAAAGAACCCCAGTTTTTGCAGTTGGATCCATTGTTAAAGACAGGATGGTCCAGAGTGACTCCAGTGATGAAGTGTGGCTATTTGAGTACATCCAGGACCTCCTATGTTGGTGGGGGGAGGATGTACCCTGAAAAGAGACCAAAAATGCTGGGTAGTAAGTAATTCTTCTGTGGCAAATTCAACCCCCAAACTACGGTGACAAGAAGCTTGGATAAGGTTCATCAATATTATCCAGTCCAAACACATCCACCAGAGCATAGTTCTGGTCGGGGAAGGTTGGGAGACTTTCTATCACACAGCCAACTGGGAGCCCAGCACCTGAGTATGAAGCACAAATTGTTTCTTCAGGAGTCACTTATAACTGGGGGGTAATGGTAAAAGGGAGGCAAGAACAAGTCAACACAAAGACATATAACCTTCTTAAAATGCACACTTATAGAAAAAACACAATGGCAGCCTTCAGGGAGTTGAATTTCAAAAACATGCAAGGACCAGAACATACTTTAAAAGGTACCATTAAAGGAATTTGAGCCTTAAGAGAAAACACAACACACTGAAGTCTTTGATATTTGGTTCTATCAACAGCAGACAAGATTATATTTATTGAGATAAATATAATTTACATTTAAATTTAATTAATAATGTTAATGTAATTTAAAATTTACATTAACCCTTTCCCCTTTTTTCTTTTCTTTTTAAAATCACATTGAAATGCAAAAATGAGTCAAGGCAGTGGCCTGATTTCTAGAGACTTGTGAAGCTGAGGCAGGAGGATTCCAAACTCAAGGCCAGGCTGGATAATTTAGCAAGAACCTATCTTAAAATGATAAAAGGGCTGTGAATATAGCTCAGTGGCAGAACACCCTGGGTTCAATGTCCAGTCCTGCAAATAGATAGATAGATAGACAGATAGGTAGATAAACTAATATAAAAGAAAATGCAAAAATGATGCTTCTTCTCCCTCCTGATTTCTTTATGATCTAATAGACACTGTCAGAGAAGAAAAAGACAGGTAGATTGGTAATTTTCTTCTCATTACAAGAATGCATTCCTACTTAAACTACTGTTTTCAGTCTTAGAATATTTCAATTGTGTATGGATCCAGGTTGGTTGGATATACCCTGAGATCAATTTCTCTTTGAAAGGAGAGGATATTTCATGTTTGATTTTTTTTTTTTTTTTTTGGTATGATCTGACTGAGATTAAAGATCTAAAATTGCTGTGAACCAGAAAAGAAGAGCATTTTTTTAAATACTTTTTTTAGTTGTAGTTGGACACAAAACTTTTATTTTATTTATTTTTTTATGTGGTGCTGAGGATTGAACCCAGCACCTCACACATGCTAGGTGAGCACTCCACTGCTGAGCCACAAAAAAAGGCATTTTCACTCCAGCCTGAAAAAGGCATTTTTGGTTATATTGAACATGACCTCCCAACACTCAGGTTAAACAGAAGACAGGTTTGGAAGAATCGTAACTCACAGTTAGTGAATCATCATACACAGTAACGCTGGGGAAGGCAAGGAAAGTAACAGAGTGATGTGATTTTTGCTGCAAATATCATTGTGTTTCTGAAAGCAGCAGTAGTATTCTTTTTTATGGATCATGATTAGCTTGCTATAGCTCTGGAGACTGAAAAATTATGTGAGCTCCTGCCTCCTCCACTTGGGGAAGAATATTCCTGATTTTAAGCCAACAGGTATGGATCATACTTACTAGCTGGGAAACCTTGGGGCAGAGTAGTTAAATACCTTCTCCCTCAATCGTCCTGTCTATAAAATAGATATAATAAGAAGCACCTGTCACATAGAGTTGGCATTAGGATTAAATGTGTTGATATTTTTTAACAACTTATAACAGTCTATCACATAGTAAATGTACATTCAACCTTTAAAGTGGCAGGTGAAAGCCAGGTACAGTGGTACACACTTGTAATACCAGCAGCTTGGGAGGCTGAGGCAGGAGGATCTTGAGTTCAAAGCCAGCCTCAGCAATGGTGAGGTGCTAAGCAACTCAGTGAGACCCTGTCTCTAAATAAAATACAAAATAGGACTGGGGATGTGGCTCAGTGGTCAAGTGCCCCTGAGTTCAATCCTGATACACCCCCCCCCCAAAAAAAAGAAAACCCAAACAAACAAAAATATTTTAATAAAGTGGCAGGGAAGTAGCCAGATGCCTTTTTGGGTTGGGAGGGGGTGGGAAATGGAAAGCAGTGAGGAGTACCAGAAGGCTGGGCCCATGCCAGGGCTGGTGGGAAAAGAGAAACTGAAAGTGCCCTGATGTTTGTGTTGACTGGCTTTATGTGCTTTGCTGTCAACTGTTTCTTCCCATTTCATTTCAGCAACCAAAAAATCAGGCTGCCAACATCACACCTTCAAGTCTGTGAAAGAGGCCCATTTTGGAAAACATGTGAAAAGGAGCCACCTCCATCCCCTTCCCTGCCAAGTTACTTCAGGGTCATGGGGGTGGGGACAGGAGGGCAAGCAGTGAAAAGCTGGGAGTTAAAAAACAAAGGACATAAAAAATGGACCTTCCCTCTGCAACCCAGTGAAAAACTTAAGACTGAATTCCTCTTAGATTTGGGAATCTCTAATAACTATTTCTAATTTTCTATTTTTCCATCATAAACAGGAATGATAACCTAATTTTGCATGATACATCAAATTTTTTAATGTACTGTGTTCCACTTGATCACTAAAATGAGCCTTTTTAATTATTGATTGATTGATTGATTGGTGGGACTGGGGATTTAGCTCAGGGGTGCTCTACCACTGAGCTATACCCTACACAGTCCAAACCCTTGTTCCTTTCTTTCATTCGTTTTTTTTTTTTTGTTTGTTTTGTTTTTTTTGAGGGTGGGGTGTTTGATTTTTGAGACAGAGTCTTGCTAAGACTGGCCTTAAACTTGCATCCTCCTGCCTCAGCCTCCTGAATCACTGGGATTACAGATGTGCAACACTGTACCCAGTGAGACAAGCCTTTGAAAGCCCTTATCTTTTGTAAGATGTGGGTAACTGAGAGACAAGGAAATTTGGCTTACAATCATTTAGCTAAATGGTGATGAAGCTGACTCAAATTCAAGTCTTCTGACCAAGAAACTTTCTTAGAAGACCTATGTATGATGATTGTGGCAGATGGTCCTTATTAATAATATTTGTTAAGTTGGATGGAATCATACTGAATCAGACTGGCTTGCAATGAGTTAAAAGGACTACGATGACATGTGCTTGGGGCCTGCTCAAAGGACCAAGCTGCAGAGGCATTTTATCCAGATCCTCCTCTTCCTCTTTATCTTCCCTTTTCCTCTTCTCTTAAGTCTCTCCTCTCTGTATTAAGTGAGCCAAGCTGAACATATGGATGGTCAGCTCAGGGTATAATGTTGGAATAATCTGGACAGTATGGGAATGTCATTGTGAAAAAGGTACTTTGGTTTCATGATTTCTTTTTCTCATCAAAAAACTGATTCCAATTAAAGAGGATGATTTAATCTTGGCCACTAGTCATGGCATTTTCCTGGGGCAGGCAAAGTGCTCATTCTTCTTTCTGGGTCTGTTACAATCTTAGATATTCTTTTTTTTTTTATTGGTTGCTCAAAACATTACAATGATCTTGACATATCATGTATCATACATTTGATTCAAATGGGTATGAATTCTTAGATATTCTTAAGTCACTTTACTAAAAACAAATAAGATCTCAAGAACCTGGAATGGGGAAGTCAGGCATGATTGTGTCCTATAAGAAAAGTCCAAGTGAAATGTTACAATAAGAAGACAAAATCTGAATCTCAGATTCCTTGCCCCACTTGCCATCCCCTTCCCCTGAATCTCCCATCTTGGGAATTAGCCATATCAAAAGCAGCCAAAGAAATAGAATTGTCAACAACTGAAGTGGGCCTAGACCCTTGAGACTGGAAGGAATCTGTCTGTCTAGAAGTCTGTTTCCAGTTTGGGAAAATTATCAGGGACTTAAATGGCTACAATTCAGGTAATCCCTTTTTCCTCATACCTGGAATTGAGCAATGAGTAATATACCTAGTTTCACAAATTGTCCAAGATCTTCACATAAAAAGAGCACGGGGTGCCATGCTGCATTAACAGCCTTAAAATCTTGTGCACCCACTGTATCAGATAAAATCATCATATTTACAATTTCAATACTTTCATGACTTTTTTTTTAAAAAAGATAATGTAGTTGCATTTGCCTGGCATCTGTGGTAAGACTGGACTTTTATTTTTAGAACCCGTTCTGGTATTCTGATACAGATAAAGGAATATATCAGAGAGATTCATCGAGTGAGTAAAATAAAGGAATGGGTTTATCTGGAGTCTCTCGGGACCTTTCTAACTCTGACAACTAGTGTCTTTATAATTCTAAGTCAAGGCAATAGTGCTATGGGTTCCTGGGTGCAGGGTGGATAGCAATGGAACACCATAAGAGCCCAAACTGAAAACCTAAATTAAATTACATTATTGAATTTGCAAGAAGCAGTTAAGGACTTCAATGTGCTAATGTATTTTACGTCATTGTTAATAATGTTTAGTTAGGTATAAAAGATGCTCACTGCACAGTCTTTATATTAACAAAACCAAGCAAACAAGCAAAACCTAAAAACATCATACGTGCCCCAACAAAAGGGATTCTCTCAGTGGCACCCTACAATCATGAAAATCAGTGAGTATGAAAACTGTAGCCACATGGGTAGATGCTTATGATATACTTTTGGAGAAATCTAAGAAATAAAAATGTTTTATACTAATTATAACTAGGGAAAATACTGAAAGGAGAAATGGGTTATTTTTAAATATGCATAGAAAAATATAGAAATCAAACATTTCTATAAAGCAGTGTTTTTATAATAAAAAGAAATTTCTATATGAGGTAGAACAAAACCAATTATATATTTATATTTAGAAATCAATGCAAATCTCTACCTATACCACATCACTTCTTATTGCAGTAAAATTCCAGGTAATTGTTTTATATGATTTATTCAGCACCTTTTTCTTCTCCTTTTGTGGTGCTGGGGATTGAACTACCAACCTTGTGCATACTAGGCAAATGCTCTATCACTGAGCTACACCCCCAGCATCTGTCATTTTAAGAATTGGATAATATTTGGCTAGATAGCAAGAAGTAATTAGCAATATAATTAATCAAATTGCTGTTTATTTTTCCATGTCAAAATTAATCATTTTCATTTTTTTTGTTTTGCTTTATGTGGGAGGTTTTTTGTTGTTGCTGTTAAAGTCAATAAAATTCACAAGTAAATTTATACACATTTCATGTTTCAATCTTACAAACTTAGTTTCACAGCAGAAACCTAGTCTCTCTCAGTACTCTCATTTACTTACATCCTGGAACAAAAGCATAGAATTTTTACCCAAGATAAACCAACGGCACCATTTTCAAACCTACCCATTATTCAGTCATCAATTGTTTTTGTAAGCTAGAGACAGAAATCACTGCAGACATGATCTGAACAATTTTGAGAGTCAGGAAATTTTATCTTTGCCTGAGAATTAGAAATTTTTCTCTTCCATGATTCTTCCTGCCCTTTCCCTCTCCACCAATACACAACACGAAAACAAGAATTGTTAGTATCTTCTAGAGAGTCACTGAGGTATTTGACCCATTCTGACTAATTCACTGAATGTGGGAGTGTTGGGTAGTCATTTGTCAATTTTTCTCCAATATGATATCATGCCAGAATTCTTGAAACAAAACATTGCTTTTTTTTTTCCTTTTCATGGTAGCTAGTCTAAATTCCATAGCATCCAGAGTAATGTGAAACTTGTCAATGACCATTTTGTTGTTACACATAGAACATTAGTCTATTGAATATGTATAAAAAAGTAAAATATATGTTGGTACTTCTAGGAGTCAATATTTACAGCTCTGGTTTTACTATAGCAGGCAGACAGTAGGGAACTCAGATGCTCAGACTTTTCCTATTGTGTGAATACATTTTTGACCGTAATGTCTCTCGAAGAGGCTGCTCTAATTAATGCAAAACACTCTATATACTACTTAATAAATACTAAGCTTCTTCGAAGTGGCACAAAATTAAGATGTTTTGTGGAACTGTTTTTCTATATGCTACTGTGTGCTGGGATCATCAGATGAACACATTGTATTTCATGAAGAAGAAAGAAATCTGTAGCCAAAGCAGAAAATTTGGAAACAATTATTTCTGTAAAGGAATGACAGTCTCTGTACTGTCTACCTTAGTAAATCCACCTAACAGGGAACACTCTGGGGAAGAAATTAACTGAGTAAATAAAAATATACAGACTTCAGAACTTGAATTAAAATTACAATGTCTCCAAACAACAGATATTTAAAGAATGCTTTTTATCTGTGAGCTTAATCTCCTCTAATTAATGCTCTGAGAGTTTGTACCTTCAAAAGCTTGCAACTGATTTGACACCAGTTCTTTGCAGACACAACCAAAAAGAGGCTGTCCCAAAGAAGAATGCTTTGTCCAAATATATTTTCTGGAAGGAAAGCCTTCCAAAGGATGTTTTATTTAGATGACTGGTTTATTTATTTTGGTGAATGTGATGGCTTCTGGTTATAAAACAACCAACCATTTCTTCAACATCTTTTTTGTATCAGCAGGTCTGAGCTGCTTTCCTCTCCACTCCTCTCCCCACTCCACTCACCAGTTCTAAGAGTTAAATGAAGATAGTGTAAATATGACCTTATAAATCTTCAAGCTAAAATGAAAAGTGTTAAAGGTCCCAATATACTCTAAAAGAGTGCAAGACAGAAAATACTTTTTTCATTCACATCAAATCTCATTTATACTTCCCATTTGGGAAAAACTGGTTCATTCCTCTGCAGTTACAACATCAAATAAAATAATGTTTCCTTCCTTGGTTTTTCCTACTTTGTCTTCCAAAGTAGCTCTAATAGTCAGTGTGAGCTTTCCAAGATGTTGAAAAATTCTATAAAGTTCATGGAACGGGGGAGGGAATCTACCACTGAAGACACAGTGCAGAAGTATGCCCACAAGATTATCTCAATTAACCTGACATATGTTGCTTAGCACGCCCCCATCCCATTCCATTCCAGGGATGGAAAATGAAAATGCAGAATTCTGACTTGAAAATTATAACCAAAGAGTAACTATTCTACTGATTTTAACATAATGTGTCTAACCATCACAGTATTCACATAGAGTAGAAGTGTGTGTGTGTGTGTGTGTGTGTGTGTGTGTGTGTTAGAGAGAAAGAGAGAGAGAGAGAGAGAGAGAGAGAGAGAGAGAGAGAGAGAAAGAAAGATGTAAGCACAGAGGCCAGAAGACAGACCAAGAGAGACAGAGCAGGTGAAAGCTCAGCTTTCAATTCTGTTGTGACACTAATGAGCAGATATTAGTTGAAAGAAGAAAACTTGTTGACCCAGAGGTGATTGTGGTCTTTGAAAACAAGCTATATAAGTCAAGCAAGGAGGTAAAAGACTGGGAGATGTGTGCAATACATAAGGATTTGCTTATAACAAACTGATGATTTCAGACCTAATTGCTAATTGATCACAAAGTTCCTTGGGAACACCAGTCCCATCCTCTACTCACTTTCTTCCCCTCCCCCATTTTTTTTTCAGAAGCCAGAGGATGCCTGCTGCATCTTACACTGTAGTGCAAACAGATCCCAGCAAAGAGAGAGGAAGATAAAATGAATTTAAATTCCAAAGGGGTTCCAATGCCGGTTTCCTAGTCCCCGAGTCAGCAATGTGTTTGTGAAAATTCAGCCTTTTTGTCTCCCAGTAAAAAGGAGCTAAATCTACATCGGTGGCCCAGTCTCGGGTTGCTATTCTTTGCATTTTCTATTCGAGTGAATGAGAGTGAATGAAGTGGCCGGGACCCTTCATTTGATCTACTCAATTGCATAAAGTGACAGAATTCTAATATATTTGTTTAATGCTATTCAATGGGCTTTCACTTTTTTGCTTGCAAATGAAGCATCCATGGGCAAAGTTTCATCCCCCTTTAACACTGGGACATATTTCATAACTCAGGCCATGGTTTGAAGTGATCTTGAGAGGAGTTTTAGACTCAAAAAGTGGAAAATAAAGAAACAGATGTGAAGTTATTGTAAATTCCTAGAGTGGGCTCTGGGGCTATTGTGCCCCCACGGCGGGCGGTCCAGGGGCTGTCCCTTTCATGCTGTAATTGAAACATATTAATTAGATAATTTGTTGTTAGTTTAAACGAAACAAATGCATCCCCTTTGAGGCTTCACAGCCGGTGGGTTGGGTTGTTTTTGTTTTGTTTTTGTTTGGGTGTCTCTGCAT
Source organism: Marmota monax (assembly GCF_021218885.2). Taxonomy (NCBI): domain Eukaryota; kingdom Metazoa; phylum Chordata; class Mammalia; order Rodentia; family Sciuridae; genus Marmota; species Marmota monax. The sequence continues at coordinate 60,294,336 of NW_026693777.1, read as the reverse complement.
ATGTGGCTTTTAGAAGAAAAAAATTAATTGACATTAATAGTAAGATCCGGATCCTTTCTGTGTCCTAACTGAATACCTCTGACAAAGAAAGTTCTCTTTTGTAAAAGTATAAACCATTCCTCAAACCTCCACTTGCACTATCTCCCCATCCCTAACCTTCCATAAACTAAGGTAAAACCTACTGTCCACAGCACTGGGTTCTTCCTCTCTCCCATCCTATAACCTTACACTTTCTTGAGAACTGGGCCAAATTCATGCTTGCAAGACACTTGGATCTTCTATATTTAAAGGCATTAACCTCAGTGCTATACTGTTTAAATCACTCTGAGGTTCATGTACCAGCAGCACTCCTTTGAGTCTTCAGGCTTCTCAAAACCCCCCAATCAGTCAGAAGAAACAGCAAGAACTTCTCCAGCTTCCCTCTTAAGTGCATGAAACCCATCCATCGTGTGAGCATTTCCTCAAATGACAGAAAGAACTTTGAAAATGCAATTGAATACAGAATTGTGTGGGGTTTTTTTTTAAGTATCAGAATAACCAGTTTCCAAATCAAAAATCTAAATTGAAAAAAAATCAATACTGCTCAGATTTACAAAGTAGAAAATAATATAACTTACCTTGGTTCGCAGGACAAGACCTTTAACACACACCTTCTCACTGCGTGGTGTTATCTCCTCCGGTTTTATTTTAAAGCTGTGCGTGTTGACTTTGGACTTGAGCCAGGTGAAAAGAATTAACATGACAAAGAGAGCCATAGTTATAAACTTCCTCATTTGTGAGGCACTTCAGCTAAACAGTGCACACATCTCCAAGCTGAGGCTGATGAAGGCAGAAATGGAGTGGGGTAGAGATGTGTTTTGGGGCTGCCTTTGGATTTCTTATCAAGGTCAAAATATCATCAATGGGTGGGTTTTTTTGTTGTTTTTTACTTTACTCATTCAACTTTGTCTGAGAAAAGATGCCTGCAATTGTGAAAGGAGGGTTCACAATGCCCAAGTTATTTCATTCTTTGCAATACACCATGACGAACTTACCAGCTGAAAAGAGCATTTTCAAATACTGAGTTGAAATCCCTCCTTTGCTAAAAATCAGAAAAAAAAATCTATAACTTATTTGTGTCTGTGTATATGTACACATCACTTATTGAGTCTAGCCCTCTTATAGGAGGAATGTTTTACCTGACTACATAAGCTGATGGTTTATAAAATGTGTGAGGCCCTTGTTAGCCTTTTATAGCACCTTCATTCCCAGTTCAAAATCAGTGTTACTAAATTTGATGAGATTTCAATATCCCGAGATGCTCTTAAGTTTCTTTTGCAGGAAACTATGAAAATGTATTTAATTTTTAAAAATGTGAATGATTTCTTCTTAAGAACTATGTTTCAAGAGTTTCTTAGCCCAGGGTGGCTCAGTTTTCCAGGCTTTCTTTGGCTGATCTTGTTGATATAATTGTGAATTGGGCTTGATGAATGAGTTTAGTTGTCCCCTGTCTGACGAGCTTTAGTAGCTTCATGCATTTTAATCAGTCCAATGATTCATTTATTTTCCACGTTTTTTTTTTGGGGGGGGGGCTGTGTGTGGGATCCTTCCTTTGGGGAGAAAATGGTCACAACTGGATTAATTACCCTTAACACTAATCTTAAATTGTTTTTCAGATAGTCATCTAAATATATAAGAGTCATAGGTGCTTATTATTCTCCTTATGGAGTATATGATTGTGATTTATATGTGGCTTTCTCTGTGTTGCACAAGGGTCTCTTGTTTAATCATTTTACACAGTAAAGTGTTAATCACCAGTTAAGTTTCTCTTTGTCTAGTAACTTCATTAGTGTAATATACACCTCACTCTGGAAATATTATTGTGACCCCTTCAATAAAATGCCAATTAATCTTGAGCCATAAATTCTTTAAGATTTTTAATTTTCTGCAAAAATCTGAAGTAAATATTTAAAGTCAGGCATTTTAAAAGAAACTTCATTCATGCCTTTAATATGCACCAAACATTATTTTCCCACAGGAAGGAAAGAAATCTATTCAATTCAAATTGAACAGGTTTCTTGGCATGTCAGATGACCCATTAGGTGATTTCTAAAAAAGAAAATTTCAACAACTGCAATAATTTAAAGCAGCAAGGAAATGAATTCTTCCTCCAAATGAGATGCATCAGAACATAAATATTGAGTAAGCAAGTTTGCTTTTAACTTTTAAATCTCCTTCTACCTGATTTCTATATAAGCCTCATATTAAGATAAGTCCTGTGTATTCCATAAAATGTATATTTTAAGATAGGCAAAATACACAAAGGTACTATTTTTTCAATTACAGTTTTTCTTTCAACACTACACCTGAGCACATGATTTATAATAGACATACTTGGTTTCTTCTTTCCCTATGCACAAATACCTTCAAGAGTCCATCTAGAAAATTCGACCCTCAATCTGTAAGTGCACAAGAGAAGGCTGGATTGTTTTCACAACAAAATACCAAAAAGGCAAACTACTCAATGTATTGCAGAAAGTATACTTAGGGAAAACACCCTATCCATCTTTTGGAAAGTTGTTGTTTGTAGCAAATCTTCAAAAACACACAAAACTAAAATTTGAATTTACATATTTTAATGAGAAAATATTATTTAGACTAGGTCATAATTTAATGTAGACACCTTTTTAAAATTCTTTGTCTTAAAACAGGCATGCTGGGAACAAGAACATCAATATTTAAAATGCCATGCTAATTCTGTACAGGGAAGAAGAAAAAAAATGAAAGATAAAAATTTTACAGCTCTGATGACACTACATTTTTTTTTTAATTTAAGCAGGTCACACCAGAACAACAGTTCGTTTTCCAGCAAATTACCTAAGACTCTAAAGGAATATAGCAAACAAAAGTGCATTTTACACAGTGTATAATCATTCCTATTCACAACTATTTACATCTTTCTGCAGCCCTTTAGCTTCGTGGAAAAGTTCTTGTCACAAACAGAAAGACTTGTCCAGGGGGAAACTATCTGTTGACATCCCCTTCATGTTACCAGTCAGCTTATCTAAGTTCTTCCAGGGTTGCCCTTGGTGCTCTTAGTTGGGATCATTTCATTTTCTTTTCTCTCTTTCTGTTTTCTCTCTCTCTCTCTTCAATAAAATAAATAGCTAAAAGGTCTCTAAGTAGTAGAAAGTTAACATCCCAATTAACTTTCCCATCCCCCTTTCCCTCCCCTAAACCTGGCCTGAAATGAAGAGTAAACATTCACATTACAACAGGTACTTGTAAAGTGGGCTTTGCCCACTAGCCCGCCTAGCAAGGCAGATTCAAGTTCACTGTTTACATTTTAACGGGAGCTTTGTAAACAATACAACGTTACTTTTATTTTTATTTCGCTTGTGTTAAGGACAAGCGTCCCTTTATCAACTTAGCAGCCTCTCTCTTAACTCCCAGCGCCCCGGAGCCTCTGGCAGGAAACAGAACTCAAAACAAAACAAAACCCATCTCCGCAGAAGCCGGGGAGGCAGGGCTGCAGCCCAGAGAAGCTGTGGTCCTCCCATTCCCAGCCTGGTGGGTGGAGGTGAATAGGGTAGGAAGATTAGTGGCTCCTTTTCGCAGAAGATTTCCAAGACCTCAGGAGATCTGGCCCTCCGCTGTGCGGCTGCAGCCCTCCGAGGGGTTTCTGTTCCAGAAAATCTCCGAGGCTGTTTCTCTAGTCTTAATCTTGCGTCTAGAGTCCGGTGCTCAGCGGATTGGAACCCAGGGAAAGACGCTCTTATCTCCGCGAAAGCGGAAGGCAGGTTTTCCCCTGCTAGTTAAATGGGATGGGGGGCCTTGGAGGGAGCGGCTTGGCTCAGGAAGTCTCTGCTTTCCCCTGGTGTAGGGGCGAAGACGACTCCCACGCGCCTCCCCGCAAGTTTGTGTTTTGTCTCCCGGGTCCAAAACAAAGTTCTCTTGGGAAAGAGAAAGAGAGAGAGAGAGGGTTGGCCAAGGTGAAATGGACCAGATAGGATAGCGGTCCTAGGTCGGAGAGGGCAGGACTGGGAGCTGGGGAAGGTGTGAGTTGATGGAGAGGGGAACGAAGTGGATGCCGGCTTCCGCGGGTCAGTGAACCGCCACGGAATGCAAGGCGGAGGCCGGGCTGGTAAGCGTTTCGCTAGGGGTGGCGGGGCTACTTTGGCTGGTGGCTGTTTGCGAGGAAGTGGGGCTGAGCGAGGGCGGCGAGTTCGACAGCAATGTGGGGATGGGCGCAGGCAGGGCGGGCAGCGCAGGCACCGCGGCCGGCGTGGGTTTGATGGGCACGGGGATGGCCGGCAGCGTCTGGCCCGCTGCATGGCACAGCGGCTTCAGAGGCACTCCGTAGGCGCTGTAGTCGCCACTCGTCATAGAGATGGGGGTTGTGGAGTCGATCATACCCGCAGAGCCGTACACGTGTGGCCAGCCAGTGCCCAGAGAGCTGCCCATGGTAGTCAACTGGTTGGGGAGCGGGTAGGCAGCGGGCACCGGCTGCATGGCGGAGAAGGCCAGTCCCCCAGGCATCTTGTATTCCCGCGCGATGATGTTCTCGATGGCGAAGGGGTGCTTGAAGCCTGAGGGCTGCGCCACGCCGCCCAGGTTGTAAGCGGCAGCGGGCATCTGAGGCAGGTGTGTGCCGGAGGCAGCGAGCGCGCTGAGCCGCAGCTTGGCCTGCTGCTGCAGGTACTGAGCCGCGTCGGCCGGCTTGCTGGGCGCCAGGTGGTCGGACTTGAGCACTTTGAAGCGCTTGCGGCGCCGCAGAAAGCTGCCGTTCTCGAACATGTCCCCGCAGCTAGGGTGCAGGGCCCAGAAGCTGCCTTTGCCAGGCTGATCCGGCCGCCGAGGGATCTTAATGAAGCAGTCGTTGAAGGAAAGGTTGTGGCGCAGGCTGTTCTGCCAGCGCTGCGTGTTCTCCCGGTAGTAGGGGAAGCGGTCCATGATGAACTTGTAGATCTCGCTCAGCGGTAGCATCTTCTCTGGCGAGCTCTGAATGGCCATGGCGGTCAGGGAGATGTAGGAGTAGGGCGGTTTCTGGTCGCTGTACGTGTTGCGACCTGGCCGAGGCATCTTCTCGTTCGCCCTCTTCTTGGTCTGGGTCCGCGCGGGCCGACGGACTACTCGGATCTGGGGAAAGGGAAGGAAATGGAGGGGAGGAGTAGCTTGGATGCACAGGTTCCGCGAGGTCCCAGGCAGAGTAACAGGCTTCGGGGAGGCGGGTAGAGGCGGCACCCCTGGATCCGCCTGCGATCGCACTTTTTCGCTAGCAACTTTGCGCACTCGGCTGGACCTGGCCAGGGGTCGCAGGAGGGGAAGCCGGCTAGTGATACGAAGGTAGCATGAAAGTAAGTGGGACCTAGGGCCTGGACAGCGTACCGAACTGGACCCAACCGGGGACCGCGGGAGGGGAAGACAGCAAGTGGCGAGAGGGTAGCAAGAAAGTAAATGGGACCTGGAGTAAAGACAGGATCAGGGATGCAACAGAGAGCTGCTCACCTTAAAGTTGCTTCAAGTTGCGCGTCCGCATCCGGAATTGCGCCGCTTGTCGCAGCGTCGCCCCGGCACGCAGCCCAAGCGCAGCAACCTGATTTGGGTTGAACTCAACTCGAACCTGGGCTCTTGGGCTCAGCCCTGCAGCACCCCGCGCCGCCGTATCCGCGGCGCTCTGGGCCGTGCTTCCAGCGAGCGACCGAGCTCGGTTGCCGAGTCTGGGCGCCGACGTTGGCAGGGGCGTCCTCGGGGCTCCGGAGGGCGCTGCTGTGGGCTCTGCGGCTCCGCTGAACTAGGTGGCTGCCTCCATGTCCTCCCTCGAACCATCTGATAGTTTTAAGCGGTGACAGGAGCAGAAAAGACCCCTGTAGCGGCGCTTCATTAATGTGCCACTTCTTAGCTATCATATGACAATCGCCTTGGGAGGAGGAGGAAGAGGAGGGGGAGCGGGGGCTGCAGAGGGAGGGGACTGAGCGAGACGGGAGAGCCTGACCAGCCCTGGTTTCTTTCACACCTATTTACATGGACACCTTGGCCAATAGAAATCACTTCCAGCTCAGGACTGGGAGAGGGGGAAGAGCCGCGGCCACTGGCGGGGAGCCGGACGCGCTGGCGGTGTGCGCGGTGTGAAGGTATGAAGAGGCAGCGGCCGCGGAGCAGGGAGCCAGGCGACCACTCACGTTCACAGATGGAGCTGCGGCGCAGATGATGTTTGACATGGAAATTGCTTGGCTGGGGTATTCTATTTCCTCTGCATTGTATGGGGTTTGTATTGTTAGCTAACTTCAGGCATGGCTTTGCTCTAAGTCGACCTTTTTCCTTCGCTGGGCACCCGGGGTAGGTTGCGTGGGTTATTATAATGAAAACATACCCCCTCAGTCCTTCAAGAGGCAGGTCGAAGTTTGATTTGACCTTCCTAAGCTGCTGCTTCAGTTCTGCACAGTTGGGTGTGTAGCTTTTAGAAAGTGGTGGCGTTTAAAATGCAAAATGTAATCGGACAGCCCCGCATAAGAGCCCATTTTGAATCTATGAATCTAAAGGCATTGATCAATTTTGTTTTTAAACAGATGATATATCTGGGCAAAGAGACAAGGTCTTTGCTTTAAAAGTCGTCCAGCAATTTGGTTGGACACAGGAGAGAGGCTCAGAGGCATTTGGGTCAGGGGAGTATCCACAGTGTGTGGACCTGGGGAGGGCCCAAATTTGTTTGATACACTTTATCACCAGAGGAACTACAGGGTTTCTTGGAAGTTTGTAAGTTTACATTTTACAGCTGGAACTCCCCCAACACACACACATACACACACACACACACACACACACTTTTTAAAAATTAACATAGGAATAATTGATTGAGGGTTTAGAAAGCCCAGCAAAGCTACTTGCAGTCCTATTAAATCAACAGTACTTTCTAAGACTTGCAAAGAACCAGCAAGTTTTCCGTGTGTGTGTGTGTGTGTGTGTGTGTGTGTGTGTGAGAGAGAGAGAGAGAGAGAGAGAGAGAGAGAGAGAGAGAGAGACTGTTGTGTGTATTAGGAGGCTGTGTCTCAGGTCACTGCCTAGTGTGGGTAGCAGACTTCTTTTGGTTTAGATTTGCCTTGGGAGGGTTAAATGAATCATTATTATCATTATCATCATTGTCACTGTCATCATCATCATCAAATTGCTATGAAATATATAGTGAGTTGATCTGCCTGCCTGCATGCATGCAGTCTATGAGTAGACTCTAGGAGTTCCCACTCATTTCTGCACACCCTCCAACCTTTATGGTTAAAAAAAAAAAAGAATCATTTTACAGTGTTGCTTAAAATACAATCCCTACAGCCTACAGAGTCATCTTCAAACATCAGAAATGTGAGAGGGTTTCCCCCCTCCCCAGGAGGTGGTGGTGTGGGGTTCTGGGTGCAAAGTTTCAACACTTTAAGTGATATTAGAGCATTGTTAGTGGAGTTGTTTGAGGTTAGTATAAAAAAAGATCTTTCAGTGTGGGCGCACATGCACACACACCCAACTTCATTAACCACAGTTTTCTGGGGTGGTCAATAACTCACCAAAACGTAACTTAAACACGACGAATTTAGGAGATTAAACAATTTCATTAATATTGAAATGGCTCTCGCGTCTGAGCTGCCTTGCTTGAGATGCAAGCGCACGTTTTTCAATATTAACAGAAGTGCTTGAAGAAAAGAATAATGACACCTTCTTAATTTGGAAAAAAATAACTAGGAGAAGGAGGTGGGTGCTAGGAGGTGGAGGTGGGGGGCATTGACCTGTCTCTGGGGGTATGCTCAAGCTGGCAGATAAATGTATTGCCGATCTCTGAAGATTAAACCAGTAGGACTTGGATGGAACCTCTGCCGAGCTTGAACTGAAGGCAGTCCTACTCACCTGAGCTGCACGTGCTTCAGCTCCAAATGAGGTGTGGTTTTAAGGTTTGGATTTGCTTGTTTGTTTGTTTTTGGCACAGCCCTCAGAGTCCCGGTGCAGGAGGAGCTTGGGAGTCCAAAGAGGTGGGAAGCCTAAGGGACAGAGTGGGGATAGTAGAGAAGCTTGTGTTACCTAAAATGGAAAGGTGCTGGTCCATGTCTTGCTTAAGCCTACAGCTTGCTTCCAGGTACAACTAGAGTTCCTGTAAACAAGGCAGAAGTACCCTTGGGGTGAAAAAATACCAGCATGGAAGCCCCCGAGGATTGTTTAGGATCCTTCTAGCAAACCTGTACCAGAATTGAAATTTAAACATGTTTTTAATTTAAACATTAATTGAAATGTAAACACAAAATAAAATGTTCAGGGTAGCTGATTGGAGATGGTGAGCATAGGAGAAAATGATTTTGGTCCTCCCAGAAACAGCCAGGAAGATTATTTTCTAATTCTTATGGGTGCATGTTGAGGATAGAGAACCGGGAGAGAGCAGTGTTTCTTATTTTAACAATCAGCATTTTGTTGCTTGGCAAAGGACCATTGTATGGCTGTCGAAATCATTGCTCAAAGTAAACAGAAGATTAACTAAATTCTAAGAGTGGAAACGTTTGAGTTGGGGGGAAAAAACAAGTTGGAATAAATCTTTGTCCATCTCCCCGGGAAAGTTGTCACCACCAAGATCGGAACATGTCATGATACAAGTAGGAATTCACATCTGAGGAATCTTCAAAGTTTGGCTACAATAGCAATAGGAGTTGAGGCACATTGCCCATACCCAGGGTTAATTAAGTAAATCGAACCTTATAGAACAAGTTTGCCTTGCAAAGGGAGAGAGAATTTGTGAGATTCGCATTTAAAATGTGTGCTTTGCTACAAAGTTTTATGTCCCTTCCTGCTGGAGGTCTACAAAGCCCAGGGGATGGAGGGAGGATTTGCATGCTATTTATAGCATTTTAAGACTGGTATTATAAAGAGGAGGAGGGAAAGAGCACTTTCCAGAAATCTTGAAAAGTGCATCAGAGTCTATTGTGCAGAACCCAAGGCAAACAGAAGCTGGGGGGTGGGGGGGGGAACACATCCGACCCGGAGGCTTAGGGAGTTGTTGGGAAAACTGTATAAAATACACATAAGTCAATTATACCCATGTGCAAACCAAATGGAAATCTCTTTCGTGCAATAGCCATTCATCGCCTCCGCAGAGCCCACCATCGACCACCTTTCTGCTTGGAGAGTTCGCAATAGCCTCTTTTCCCACAAGCTGGACCACACACGGCTACAGATTTCGTAATAATTTATGCTAATTTACCTCCATAAATCCACAATTCGCTTCAGTGGCACCCGGGCTGCCGAGGGAGTAAAAAGGAGACAGAGGGGTGACAAATACAATATTGATTTTGATTCCTTCTGTTGTCAAGCAGGTGTGTGTATGCGCGAAGGGTGGGGCTAGGTTTGGGGGCGGGGGCTCCGGGGAGGAAAACCGTCCTTAGCCCCTGCCAGCCCCTCCATCCACACTCCAGAATATAACGCGCCCGGTTTGTTAATATTTACCAAACACCGACAGGAGGTGGAGGGAAAGTACCCAGCAGCTTCCGAAGGTTTCCTAGGCGCCAAAAACAATACCCGCCGTCCCCACTTGGAGAGTGAACTCCGGACTGCCTGGAGCGTTGCTGCTAAGCCTTGCTTTGCCCCCTCCTTTCTTCCCCAGGGCCCCCTCCCCTTGCTCCTCCAGTCTCAGTCTCTCCCTCCCTCATCCTCTTACTGTATCCCCGTCCTTCACTTCTCTTCGCTTCACTTATCTCCTCTTTTGTCATCTTTTCTACCAAACTGGCAGTGAAATGTGCTGGGGAGAGAGGACTGAGGACTGGCGCGCGGTGGTTTTGGGGTTTTAGGGCCTTGCGGGTCTCCTCTGCCCCGCCCCACCCTTCCAGGCCGCCTCCCGCATTTGCCCAAGTGCTTCTCTCCCTCTGGGAACCAGCGCTAACGCACCGCGCCGCTTTGTCCCATCAGTCATTCTTCACCAAATCTGCACTTTGGTGGCGTGAAACGACTTAGCTTTCCTTTCAAAAGGATTTTGTTCCCGGGGTATTCAGTAGTAAAACAAACTCCCTCAGCCTGTCAGCGGTCAATTAAAAAAAATTGCCGTCCTGAGTGTCTTGGAGGTTGTTTGTCCTCGGAATCCGTGAGCCTCCCCCCCTCCCCCTCCCCCCGCCCCTGCTCTGCACTGCCTGGCTTTTACCGTTCTGGATCTCGGGAGCAAAGGGGACTCCCGGGCTCAGCGGGTTCTCCCGCTCGGAGGACACCGGACAGCAAGCACCCGCGGGTTCTCGCGCCCCAGAGCCTGGCACTTGGCTGGGCGCGTGTCAGGAGAAAACTATCCGCCATGACTCTCCCACGACTCTTGTGGGAATTTGGAGCCTCCGCCTGGCCACTCTTACGGAGTCTGGCTGGAAATCAAACCGCCCAAGGGAGAAAGGCGGGGGAGGGGACACACTTTCAGCTCTGGTGCCAACCGGCAGTGAAAGGACTCCTTACCTACTCACCCCTGCCAGCGCCCCAATGCCTTGCTGCCCAAGGAGCACTTTAACCAACTAATAGAAAAGAATGTCTGCCCTGGAATTTTGGAGCCATCTATTTCATGAGTTGTTCACTGGGCTACGTGGCATTGGACCTTAACTTAGGACAGGAAGTTTCAAAAGAGACATCTGATGAGTAGATTATTGCCTAAAATCAGTTCTCCCCTCCCAGTTTAGTCTTGCTGGGTTTTAAGAAAGGCAAGAGTTTCTACCTCCCGCTCAACTGACTACCATCCAAATTGTGGAACTTGATTTCAGAGGTGTTCCTTCCTCAGTCCTCACAGGAGAATTTACCCAGAAGTGGATAAAGTCTCTGGCTATGGTTGGGGCACCTGGACTTGAGTCTGTTTTGCTTGGGGTAGGGGAAAGGGATTGGCTACACCCTGCACACTTTAAGAAGCTGTCCCAAGTAGCTGCTGGAAGGCCCAGTTTTCCTTCCATTTCAAGCATAAAACAAACAGTAGCCAGAATTAGGTGCTAGTTCTGCTTGGTCCCCATCCCTAACAAGTGCCAACCCTCTTTCATAGTGAGCCGGCAATTTCAGTGCCTGTGAAAACAACTCTTTCCCTTCTCAGCACAATGCCCTCTCTTTGGAATCGATTTGCTAAATACCATTTGGTGTTTGCTTTACTGTGACTTGTTCGGAGACTTTATAGCTTTAAGATCTCAGTTTCCAAATCAAACCCTTCTTTTGCACAAACAGTTGCATAGTTTTAAATTGAGCATTACCAAGTCCACAAGTGTATTTGTCTAAAAAGTGTTTGCAAAAGGTTGGCGGTCGAATTTTTGTTGTGGTCATTGCTAAACCCTCTCCGTAAGTTTTGCTTTGCATTATGTGAAATAGAAGCAGCAATTCGAATCTATTATTTTTACTGGAGGAAATATTGCTAAAGCTACCTTGGTATTGAAGGGATTAACTTGCTTTTCTCCCAGCCCCTAACTCTGGGGTTAAGACAGCAGTAGATCAACTGTATAATGTGTGCACTGTTCGCTCATTTGTACAAGCAGAACAAAGGTTGGACTAAGCCAAATTGCATTGCACTTGTGAACCGAGTCCCGATGTGAAGTATCTTTTACAGCGGGGGGAATGAGAACAATTTCGTGTATGTCTAAAAGGGAATAACAAAGCCACTTTCTTGAGCATCTCAAAGTGAAGTAGCGAGGCGTGACATTCCCAGGGTGAGGAGGGACAAAAGCAGGGTCAGGGGGATGAAAAAGAGAATCAAACAGCCACTTTCACATGTCTGCCCTCAACTGCTGCACCTCTCCATAATAGGAAACAAATGTTGTAAAAGGGGGGATTGCTCCCATTCATTCAAAATAGCAAATGATAGCTAAACAACATTGTCAAAACTGAATCAACTTCTGTGCAGTACCACCCAGAAAAAGGTATTGTGTTTTGTTTAATAGTAGGGTGGAGCAAAGGCTCTTTTTTTTTTTTTTAAGGGAAGGGGAAAAAAATCACCCTTTACTTTTCATATCAATTTTCTTTATGAGGAATTATTTGTTTGCTCAAAATTTTAAAAATCAGTATGTGTGTCTCAGGATCCACTCAAAATGTTATTTGGGAAAAGTAGATTTTTAGCTTCAGAAACTGTTTCAAACTTCCAGTAAGTAGGAAAATGGTTTCAGCCTTCTTTGAATATATCACCAGGAAAAACTATTGATCGCAATAGGATATTAAAATAATCCTGGACAGTAGGTTAAAAATGTGCCTTACTCATAAATTTGAATAAAATATGTTTGGGAGGGGGACTAAAGACTTTTGAATTGAAGAACATTTGTGCATTCATAATGTTTTTATTTTAGGTGCATCCCCCTGCTTTAATTTGTTTTGAATCCGGATAACCTGTAGGTCTTCAGCCTTAAAACTCTGCTTTCTGCTTTGTTTGTTCAGGCTGAACGGGGAGGAGAGCTTACCCGGGGTGGACGTGTGCAGTATGTGTTTTCTTAATGGCAGAAGCAGGTTTCGCTGAAGACCACAACAGCCTTCAACATGTAATAACTCGCTGTGTTCCTGGGAAGGTTAAAACTATTTGATGACTCCTCTCTCTCCTCTCTTTCTCTCTTTCTCTCTTTCTCTCTCCCTCTTTCTTTCTTTGGGCTTTGTGTTTTTTGTGTGTGTCCATGCATCCCCTGCTGAGCTTGCCACCCACAAAGCGGGCTTGAAAAAGAGGGAGAGAAAAGAAAGAAAGCGGCTGATCCTTACTGGCCTCCCCCAGCTAAGAATGGCTGGGGGCGGGGCTTGGCGGGGTCGGCGGGCTCTGCGGAGCCTTTCGAGGCTCGCAGCTCCACCGCGACTGAGTTCTTCCGCTCTTTCCAGGCTCACCTGGGACTGGAGCTCAGCTCCGCGAGTCCCTGCTTGGAGATGCGAACTCCCGCGGCGCGCTCTGGCCTCTCCATTTCTACACCAAGTCTGTTTTGCGCGCTTAAGCAGCGCTGGGGCTGTTTGCTGACTGTCGGTGGATCGCAGTTAGGAAACCAGATGGGCTCGAGGGTTTATCGACGCCTCAGAAATAGACACATGCCCCGTACGTGCCTGCTGCAGTTCCTTTTTCAATTCCCCTCCCGACTGACTCGGTTTGTTCGATAGTCTCCCTGTGTCTGTCTATCTATGTGTCTGTCTTGCGTGCGCGCGCTCTCTTGTTTCAGTTCCCGCAGAGGTGAGCAGCCAATCTGGGATTTTCAGGGCATTTCCTAATAATTTCCTACTACATCCAGACGGCCTAACCGAGAGAGAGAGAGAGAGAGAGAGAGAGAGAGAGAGAGAGAGAGAGAGAGAGAGAGAGAGAGAGAGAGAGAAAAGAAGAAGAAGAAGAAGAAGAAGAAGAAGAAGAGAGAAAGAAGAAAAAGAGCAGAAGACAAAACAAAAAAACACCCAATATTGAGAGAGAGAGAGAGAGAGAGAGAGAGAGAGAGAGAGAGAGAAGAGAGAGGAGAGAGAGAAAGAAGAGAAAGAGCAGAAAACAAAAAAAACACCCAGTATTTCACCCCCGGTACCGCACCACATCACCAACACATTTCAGCAGTTTAGCTATAGGCCACGGTAGGTGGATGGGATGAGTCGTATAAGTCATTAAACAGACATTTCGTAGGATCAGTGCAAGTTTTAGGAGACTTTGATATCTACAATTGTGGCTGATGTTCAATACCCCAACAGGAGTGGCTCTAGTAAGCAAATTCCCCCTACACACTCACCCTGCATTTATTTTTATTTAATATTTTTATTGGGAAAGAATTTTGGAAATATATATTTTATATGAAAATATGTGTTTAAAATAGCTATTAATTCTGTATTGCCATTAAAATCCCTCCTCTTCTCCAACTTTTAGGTAAATTTAGAACCACAGAGTATTTAAAGGTTTCAAGAAGGCTGATCTAGCAGGTGATTTTTTTTTTTTTGAGTGAGTAATAACCATTTGTTTGTAGCAGTCATAGCAATTTGATGGGGCTAAGTGATCACTTCCCTTAACCCAAGTAGTCTCTCTTCCCGCGCCTGCAGTAAAGAACCCTCACCTCTCACTCCACTCTTGAAAGCAGTTTGGGTTCAGTTTTTAACCCACAGTCCTGAATATTCAGAGCTTGGAGGAAAATATCAGTATTTTCTTTCCATCTCTCTATCCTCTTTTCACCGCTTTTCTTTAATCGCAAATAAAAATAGTGCTACACACAAATGGGGTAAAACAGAGGAACCATATATCTTTCTCCACGTCTTATAGTCTCGCTAAAAGGACAGAGAGAGTCATAGGCCTCATAAATTCCCTAGATCTTAGGTAATTGTTAGCAACTTAGGTCTTTTTCCAGTCCGCCTGCCCGCGACCTGTTGATGACTCCGAGTGGCGGAGCGGGAAGCTTCGCGTAGAAGTTGGTTATGTAAACTGCTTGTGTATTTCACATTATCATGGCGCTGTCTGGAGGCAATGTAGATTTTCTAAAGATCTAATGAATAAACAACCAGCAACTGCTGGCGGTGTAATTTACATTGTTAATGCCTACATGTGTATAATAAATATGCATTTGTATGCCTTCAAATAAACTCTTTTTAGTTTTAACCTGTGGTGATTTTTTTTTTCCAAAAAGAAGGGGTGGGGGAGGACAGTCTTTACAAGGAATGGGAGTTTATTTTACGTTCATGGCGCTGGCATAAAAAAGGTTCTGCGGTGGAGCCCAGATATAGGGTCGGCAATCAGGCAGTCCTCCTACCCACGGAAGTAAGCTCAGTTGAAAGGCGCACCCGCGTTGTACTCGCCAAGAAAAGGGAGAATGCTCTCAGAAACAGACGCGCGGTTTCAGGCACTGCCCTGCTTCCTGAATGAGTGGAACCCTGGAGAGAGAACAGGACCATCCTGGAATCCAGTCATCCTCCTCTGAGCTGTCTTTCGCCCTGCTCCCGAGAGAAGCACTAGCGACCTCTTTCAGATCGCAACTTGGGCTGGAAGAGCTGGAGCCGATGCAGCTTCCACATTCCCTAGAAAAAGTTTCCCTGGGAATTTTCCGACCGACGACGTTTCCTAACGTGCCTCAGTAGACATCATTTCGGACTAACCCAGAGACCGCGGGGAGGAAAGAGGGCGCAGAGCGCCAGGCTGGGGTCCTAGATTTCCTCATCTGCCACTTGATCCTGTAGGGTAACCTCTCCGAAAGCAGCAGGAGCACGGGCGCATTTAGGAGCCACCGTTTCCTAAGCCGCGGGGTTTGGACCCAGCACAGAGATTACTTTCTGAAGCTAAACGCCCTCCCTGAGCGTCCCACACCACTCGTTTCAGGCTGGGAGCTGACGTTTGATATCACTCCCCTCCACCAACCAGGTGCCACTTTCTTAGCGTGCTCGAAGGCAAATGTCTCATCTTTCCCTGTCCTGGATCTGGAATACATTATTTTAATTAAGTCTATGGCGATTTACTTTCCTCTGAGATCTATTCCACGGTGCAATTAGGAACGTATTGGTGCTAGCTCATATGAATATTCAGGAGCGTGTCAATTAATTAGCAGACAGAGGAATCTCATTATGGTGCTCAAAACCCTTTTAGTGTTAAGCAGAATTAAGGGGGTATTTGGCAATGCGCTGGATTAGTGAATATTTTACTGTGCACTCATTTAACTTCATTATCATAGCACTTACACTACTCTCTGATTTTATTAATTAAATTGTTCATTAATTTGTCCAAAAAGGATAAAAGTTTTAATGTACCACCCAATAACTTGGAAAGTAAACTTTCGCTCTGCTTGAGCCTTCCTTTCCAGGGAGGATGGATGGCGACTCGCGCAGCTTATATAAGGTACCTTCTCCCTCCACCCCGAAGCTTTGGGGAGCTCTGGCATACCAGCTCACCGCACATGGAAACATCAGAGTGTCTGGTTGCGACCCCAGAGCAGCAGCCCACTCGCTTTCTGCCTCCCCGGACTGGCCTGGAAATCCGAGTCGTCCTTCAGCGCGCGCGCGCACACACACACACACACACACACACACATCCTCTCACTCGAGGTGACTGGGCGAGGAGCAATTTGTTTAGAGACTCAGGAAGTGCTGGGGGAGCGATGGCCAGAGCTCCCAGGCGCTTTCGACTCGGTGCCCTAAGGTTTGCAGTTTCCCCTTGGCGCACCCTAGGATAGTTTACAGCAACGCCCCCTAAGGGTCTGCTGAGCACAGCATCTAAGCACCCCACCAGGCCACCTGCATCCTCTTCCAGAGCACTGCCTCACCATAGGGGTCACCCGTCAGGCACCATCCAAGTTAGCCAAGTTAGCGTCCATAGGCTGCTCACACCCACCACATCTCCTTCACTCTCCCCCAAAAGGTTAGAAAGACAAATATTAAAATTACTTGCACAAAGGGAACTGTTAAAGAGATCCCAAATTAATATGCATGTAAAATTAATTAGCTGCGTTTCGTGACATCAAAATAAGTACCTGGGAAACAGAACACCTTCTGGGCATTGGGAACATATGCTGGAATTAGAGTTAATTGACTAATTACATAAATTAGGCATTAATTTTGCAACACATCAAGTATAAAAGATATCTCAATTAATTGTGCATAAATTACCAGGTGAAACCGGGCGGTGGTCTGTCCAGGATCCGGTTCTCCGACCTCCTTGCTCTTTAGAATCCCGAAGATGTGCCGCGTGGCGGGCGTATGAGTCACGACAGGCTGGCCAGTGATGAGAGAAGGAGATCAGCACCTGGAGCAGCCGCCTGCTCAGGCTGATAACCCCGGGCAATCCTTAATGCGAAGGACACCCCCCGCCCTTCATTAAAATCAATTACGTGAAGTTAGATTGATTAGCTTTTGTCAGAAAGAGGACCTGCGGAGATCTCTTCACTAGTCTACCCTCTCCCTAATCCACCTTAGCTGGTATCTGTAGAGATTCTGGGCGCCCTCACTGAGCGGGTTTCCGAGTCAGGACCCTGGGTTTCACTTCCAAAGGACTTCAGTATTCGCCATGGACTCTGGGTCACTTTTGATCCATCCGGACTTCGGCGTGACGGTGCTGGACACATGGTTTCTCTTGGTGGTCAATGTCCTTCCTCCCAGGCTCCATCAGTTTAATTCCTCACCCAGAAATTCAACTTCAAGGGAGTGGTGCCGAGTGATTTGAATGTCTTCGGTTTTAAAGTGAGTGTAAATTAATCTCCAAGAGGTTAAAAAAAAAAAAAAAAAAACTAAGTAAATAACCCATACATACCCCTTGAGGACTGGTTTATCGGAATCCCCAGCTCCCCTCCCCACATGGCATATATGATTTTTCTCCTTTCTTAGGGCTAAAAGGATAGAATGAATATAGTATAGGTGTTTGGTTTGATTTTCTAAGACTCCCTACTCCAAGGACTCCAGGGAACACAGTACTAATTCCCCAGTAACAAACCACCAAATGTAGCATCCGTTTTGTTTTTTAAACGGTTATCTTGTTGGCAAAATATTAATGAATTTGGCAAGAGATATTCTTATGCTCTCTACACATGTTAAAAGGGGGAGTGGGGAGCCATCCCAAGGAAAAGGGGGCATTTGGCTAGTTGATTAAGAAAGCAAACTATAACAGTTTGCTTTGGTTGATCTCATGAATGTTAAGGATGAAAGCAAGACAGATTTCTCAGCAACTTCTGGAGGTGTCATCTTGTGTTTGATAGTATGTAAAAATATGTGCAGTCATAGACTCCTCCTGAACCCCCCACCCCACCCCCTTAGCTTTCTTCTCCAAGGGTGGCAAGTTGGAATTATTTATTTATTTATTTATTTATTTCCTTCCTCCTCCTCCTCCCCTCCTCCTTTTTCCTCTCCTCTCCTTCCTCCCTCTCTCCCTCTCCCTCTCTCAAAGCAAATGCAGAAATGCAGAGAGCAAAAATAATCTGATAAAAGGATATCCTGAGAAATCTTTTATCATCTGATGATATATAGCCTCATTAAGGTGCCTAGGTGACATTCGTTACAATATAATCCGGATTGCTGATGAGCTAAAGAAACTAATGAAATCCTGAGTTTACTGAGACAAACATTGATTTTGATGTAGAGACTTCCTACTATAGCCAGATGCTGAAGGTACTTGAGGGAAATGTTGACAAGTGGGTAATTGTCAGCAGAACTAAAACAGACACTTTGTTTACAGTGGAGCACGATTAATTGAGAGTAAATAAAACAACAGCACTCTTTATAAAGTCACCATCCAAGTTTTCTTTTCCTTAAAAAAAAAAAAAGCCGTGTATGTTTCTAGGAATAAAAGAAGTGAACTTATTATACAAGAGCTGGTTTTGCCAGACCCTTGAAGCAGCAGCTGGCAGTTGTGTGGATCAGAAGTAGATGTGCTTTATTGCTTCCCAGATGGTCTTTTTTAAAAAAAAAAAAAATTTGGACAAGTTTATAGAGCTAGATTAGAAACATTTTTCTCCCAATTAGCTGAATTATACATTTCTCTTATTAAAAGATTATACTCTCCCTCCCCCTTCATTCCTATCATTAAATGAGATAACTCATTTAATGTGAAATAATTTTTGAAATGAGCCAGATGTGATAAACCCAAACTGATGTTGTCAAGCAAGGCTATTAAATGTCATGGTGATATTTGGGTTTGCAAGAGAGCTTTTCTGTTTCCTGGGGCTCTAATAAATTGCAGAGGCCAAACTCTAGTGAACATCTTATGATCGTCCAACATAACAAATTTTAATGAAATAGGAAAAATGTCTTTCAAGACACAGTGTGGCTTGCTTACAAGAAGTGGCATTGTTTTGATTTGGTTTTGGCCTCTATCTTGCTGGACTAGAGGGTGACCAGGATAATACCTTTTTAACAAATTTTGCAAATCATGTTTGTGCAGATTATTGCCACAGGCATTCTGATCAATTGCCTTGATGGAGGCCTTGGATGGATTGATTTAAAGCCGTCCATAAATGGACATTCTTTGTATTTAATATAATGCCTGTGAAATTCAAAACAATGATTCTAAGGCAGTTAGAAATACCTTTGGATCACTAACAATTCAATTAGATTTAGACTGTTGTACTGTTGTATGGATGGATACAGAAACACAAGGCAGGAATCAGAAGCAACAAGGACTTGTTTGGGCTGCTGGGAAAGAGCATTCTTTGGAGATTTGCTGCAGTTAAAAACTGTTTCTAGGAGCACCTGAGACAAAAGAAAAGCAGAGGTCGTTGTTAGGAAGGATGACAAGAGAGGGGATGAAGAGAGAGCTCCTCTCTCTTTATGTGAGACCTGGACTCTTCTGTGAATTTATACATTTTCCTTTGCCTTGAGCCAATTTGACCTAAGTTCTAAAGGTGCTATGACTAATACACTTTTCTTACTTTCATGACACCCAGAACAAATTTCACACTGAATCTTTTGCCTATTCTTTCTATTTCTCCTTGCTAGGAAAAGTGGGTCAAATTAGTCCCTTACCCACAAAGAGCCAGTGGGTAACTCTTAGACTCTGGCTCATGAGGAATTGAATTGCCTTCCCTGGTGCTATGTATTCCTCTGGATTGCCCACTTATGGAATTATTTATTAGGGAATCTAGAGACTGGAAGTCTAAGAATGAAAGAGCCAAGAGAGTGTCTATGTATACATATCCCTAAGCTTTCCAGAAACCTTAAAAGTCAGGCAGCTTACTTGCTTTCCCTCCTTCTCTCCCTCCCTTCCAATCCTCTTTTTTTCTCTTTTCTTTCTTCAATAAGCATTTCTGAAGACTAATCAGTTCTAGGCCATTGAATAGCAAAGCAGGGCTCTGATAAATTCATTTCAGTAGTTTAAATTTCAATTGGTGAAAGAAAATAAATACTATGGAATAGATACCAACTTAGGAAGTTTTTCATTTTGCAGATTTCAAAGTCTTTTTAAAACACAGAGATTTGGCCTTTTGTATCCATGGGTTCTGCATCCACAGATTTAATCAACTGTGGATGGGAAATATACAGGAAGAAACTGCCTCTGAAATGCACATGTTGAGATATTTTTCTTGTCATGATTCCCTGAATAATACAATATGACAGCTATTTACATAGCATTTACATTGTATTAGATATTATAAGGACTCTGAGATGATTGGAAATATTCAGGAGGATGTGAGTAGGTTATATGCAAATGCTACATCAATATATATAAGGGTCTTGAGTATCTGTGGTTTGGATCATCACTGGGATTTGGGTATCCAATCCCTCTTTGAGAATTTGGGGATACTGAGTAATGACTAGCACTATAACCTGTATGGAAATGGAATCTATGAATAAAAATGATGAATAACCATTGAGTGCTTTTTTTTTTTTCGGGGGGGGGATATTGGGGATTGAACTCAGTGTTTAACCACTGAGCAACATCCATAGCCCTTTTTAATATTTTAATTGGAGACGGGGTCTCTCTGAATTGCTTAGGGCCTCAATAAGTTGCTGAGGCTGGCTTTGAACTCTCAATCCTCCTGCCTCAACCTCCAGAGAGATTATAGGTGTGTGCGGGGCCCCCAGCCATTGGGTGCTTTGCATTAGACCAGCTGTTCTATAATTGTAGTTTTGGGAGTTTGACATTCTTTGAGAGACTTACATGGGCTCCATGAAGTTAAAATTGTATTGATAATAATATTAAGACATTATTTACCTTTTCAACTCTTATTCTTTACTAGTGTACAGTGGAATTTTCCAGAAATTTCATGATATAATTCAATGCCAAACAGAATTCACTTGCTGAGTAATAGTTCACTGTATGGATATACCACTTTCCATTCTGTTGATAACTTAAGTTGTTTCCTGCTTTTGACTATTAATCTCTTAACACTAGTTCCACAGAGCAGAAGTTTTTCATTTTAATAAAGTCCACTTTACCAGTTTTTTCTCTATGGAACATTCTCTTGGTGTTGTACTTTAAAAAGTCATTATCCAGAGTACATATATGAAGACATGAATTGGTGTGGACATACTTTATATACAAACAGAGAAAAATTGTTCTATATATGAAATAAGAATTGTGATACATTCCGCTGTCATGTATTTAAAAAATAAAACCAATAAAAGTAAAAAAAAAAAGAAAGAAAGAAAGAAAGAAAGTCAAATTAAGGCTACCTAGATTGTCTTCTATTATCTTTCAAAAGTGTTATAGTTTTTCATGTAGGCCTCTGCTCCATTTTGAGTAGTTTTTGAGAAGAGTATAAGATCTGTATCTAGATTTTTTTTTTTTTTTGCATGTGGATGTCTAGTTGTTCCAGCACCATTTGTTGAAAAACTTATCTCCATGGTCGATGCTTATTTCGGGACTTTCTCTTATGATTCCATATGTCTAAACTTACAATGTGTTATAATGTTTTGATTACTGTAGCTTTATATAATTTTTCTGTCTGTCAATATGATGCATTTTATTGGTTGGTATTTGAATACCAAAACAACCCATTTGGTCATGATGTATTACTCTTTTCATATTGCCGGACTCAATTTGGTAGAAGAATTAGTATGCAGTTTTCTGGTTTTGGAATTAAAGTGATATTCATCACATGAGAGGATTTGGAATATGTTTCCTTCTATTCTATGTTTTGGAAGCATTTGTATAGAATTAGTATTATTTCTTCCTTAAGAGTTTAGTAGAATTCATTAGTGAAGACCTCCAGGCGAGGGTTTTCTTTGTGGAGAGATTGTTAGCTAAATTGTGTTTAATTAATATCATGCTATTCAAATTTTCTGTGTCTTCCTGTGGAAGCTTTGTTAGTTTGTTACTTTTTCTTTCCTTTTTTGCTGTGCTGGAGATTGAGTCCAGGACCTACCACATGTTAGGCAAGTGCTACCACTGAGCCTTGACCCTCAGCCCAGTTTGTGTCTTTAAATTTATCCTTTTATCTAGACTGAATTAAATTAGTCATAATATCTCCTTTTATTTTTATAGTCTTTTTCTCATTTTTCTTGTGCAATCTGGTTAGAAGTTTATCAATTTTATTGTTCATTTTAAAGAACCAACTTTGGTTTCATTGATCTCTGTTAGTTATTTTGTTTTCTGTTTTAATTATTTCCTTCCTCCAGCTTCCTTTTGATTTTATTTCTTTTTTATTGTTTTTTTAATTGTAGATAGACATTTAGATTGTTGAACAGAGAGCTTTTCCTTCCTGATATAGGCATTTCATGGTATCCCTTCATTTTATTTTATTTTGTTACTGGGCATTTAACCAGGGTCATTTAACCACTGAGTCACATCCCCAATTCTTTTTAAATTTTACTTTGAAACAGAGTCTTGCTAAGCTGCTTAGGGCCTTGCAAAATTGCTAAGACTGGGTTGAAACTTGTCATTCTCCTGCCTTAGCCTACTGAGTTGCTGAGATTATAGACATCCCCAGTCAGTGGCACCTTAGTTTTAATGGTATAGTTTGTGGTTTATTTTGACAAACGTTCCAAGTACACTTGAAAAAAAAGTTTATTCTGTTATTGAATGGAGTGTTGTATTAGTGTCAATTAGGTCAGGTTGGCTGAGAGGGGAGTTCAAGTCTTTATATCCTTACTGTGGTTTTGTGTCTACATCTTCTATCAATTACTGACAGAGGGAGGCTAAGGACTCTGACAAAAAAATAAAATAAAATAAAATAAAATTGTGAATTTGGCAGCTTCTTCATTTAATACCAGCAAATTTTGAAGCATGTACTTTGAATTTCTACTTTTACTTGCGAGTGTTACTTTTTTTTTTTTTTTTTTTTTGGTGCTGGGGATCAAACCCAGGGCCTTGTACATGCAAGGCAAGCACTCTACCAACTGAACTATATCCCCAGGCCTCTTACTCTTTTTTGATGAACTGATCCTTATACCTTTGAAAGATCCCTCTTTATTTCTGTTTATTCCATTTTGTGAGACCTATATTATCTAATGTTAATATAGCCACTTCAACTTTATTTGGATTAGGGTTTGTGTTTTATCTCCTACTATCCTTGTACTTTTTTCTTTTTCTTTTCAGTGTTAATGATTGAAACCAGAAACTCCTACATGCTAGGCAAGTACTCTACTACTGAGCAACAACCAAAGTCCCCCATCATCCTTTCCTTTTTTTAAAGCTATTTGTATTTTTAAGCTTTAAAAGCCATTTGTATGCTTAAAGTGGAATTCTTAGGCAGCCTATCTCTGGGTCTTTCATTTTTATTTAATAATCACTGCCTTTTAATTGGAGTGATTAGATAATTTACATTTTTTATATTTATAATAATGTGATTGGATAGAAAAATCACTAACTTGATATTTGTTTTACATTTGATCCATTGGCTCATTATTTTACCTCCTTTTAGTGTCTTCTTTTAAATGTTTATTTATTTAAAAAAATTTAAGGTGTATACTTGTTTATCTGTTTTTGTTCTGGGGATTGAATTCAGGGCATCAAACATGCTAAGGATGAGCTATAACCTGAGCTAGACCTCCAATCTGGGAATATTTTTTATGATTCTGTTTTATCTCTGCTAATACCCTATTAGATACTCTAGTTTTCCCTTTCTTTGCTTTGTTTATTCTTTTATGATTGCTCTAGGGTGTACAATATATGTTTTTAATTCATTGCATCCTACTTTCAAATGATATTTTAATACTTGGTGTGTAAAAGTCTTATTATGATGACATACTCCTATTTCCCCCTCCTCCTGTACTTTGTGCTATTGTTACTTCAGCATCTTCTCTGAACTCTGCAAGACAATACTATTATCTTTGCTTAAAATAGCCTCTTATGTTAAAATATTTAAAAATGGAACAAATGTCCTATATTTATCCCAATATATATCATTTTCACTATTATTTATCCCTTTATGTGATCCAAATTTATGTCTAGTATCACTTTCTTTCTTCTTGAAGAAATTTCTTTTACATGTTTTATACTGCAGGTCTACTGGTGGTAGAAATTTCTCAACTTTTGTTTGTCTGAAGAAATTTTTTTACTTCCATTTTGAATGATATTTTCATGGGGTGTAGAATTTTCACTTATTACATTTTTTTTCTTTCAGCACTTTAAAATTTTTGTTGCATTGTCTTTTGGTTTGCATAGCTTTTTATGAGAAGTCTGATAATTCTTATTTTTGTTCCTTTATATACAATATGGATTTTTCTTTGGCTGCTTCTGTTTTTCTCTCTGTCACTGATTTCAGTAATGTAATTCCATGCACTGTTATACCTTTGTGTTTGTGTGAGTATTCTGATAGTAGTTCATGGAGCTCCTTGAAACTATGTTATATTTTTCAACAAATTTGGAAAAACCTTGGCCATTGTTTTGCAATTTTTTTCTTCCCCCTCTTCCTCTTGGAACTCTAATTACGTATTGACTTAGATTGACTTACATTGTTCTACAGAGTACTGATTTCATCATGACTGATGATATTTTTCTTTCTCTGCCTCATTTTTGCTAAGTGTCTGTTCTTATGTCTTCACATTTGTAATGGTTTATTTTGCAGTGGTGAATCATCTGTTATTCCCATCAAGTCTATTTTTAATCTAATATTGTGTTTTTCATGCCTAGAAGTTTTATTTGAGTCTTTTTTTGACCCATTTATACTAGTTAACCATGTTTGTTAATTGTAGATCTTTTTGTATTGATTGATTCTCCTAGTTTTGGTCATATTTTTGCTTTTTTGCATGCCAGGTTAAGTGTTGATTGAATGCTGGTCATTGTGAATTTTAAATTATTGAGTGGCACTTGAAAGAGAGTTGGGCTTATTCTGGTATAAAATGGAATTATTTGAATTAGTTTTGAGTTGTGATTTTAAGATTTTTATGGCTGGTTCACAGGAGCTTTTACTCGAGGGCTATTTTAGTCCAACTCCTAACGTGTGAACCTTAGAGAATACTACCTGATACCCTATGTACTACAAGTTCACTCTGCTTGTTGGCAGAGGAAACTGTTCCTAACTCTGTATGAGCTACAATGTTTGCTCTGCTTACTGCTTTCTAGTGTTTTTTATTTTTTCCCCCTCTGACCTCATGGATAGATCTGGTCTCAGCTAAAGACTCTGGGAGATGTCTCTGCAGATTTCCATTAATCTAGCCTGCAAATTCTAGATACCTTATCCTTCTCCAACTCCAGTCTGTCTCCTTAGCTCAGCAATACTGCTGGACTTTGGACTCTTTCTCCTTCTTCTGTAATCTAGAAATCTCCTATAGGCAGTAAACTAGGTAATTATAGAGTATGCCTTAATTTGTTATGCATTGCTCAGGGACCATGGTCCTTCTCTGCCTGATAAAATTTTAAAATGTATTTTACATGGACTTCAAGTAGTTTAAGTAGGAGGACAATTCCCATAGCATTTACTTCTACAGGGGCAAAAACAGAAGTCTGTCTTTGAATATAATTCATTGTGTAAAATAACATTTTTCAGAGTAAAATATCCCTCTTTCTAAGAGGGATTTTGACTTTTCCATTTTGAAATGTCACAAGGCCTCTTTCAATTAAAGACAAAGAAAGTGGCCAATTTTCAACATTTTGGGACAATGAAGAAAGACAGTATTGCCTTGTTTTTCCTTATATGATATCACTTTTTGCAATATAAACTGTATTTTTAAAAGAAGTCCTTATATACACAAAATATTATTAGGAAACATACAGTATTGAGATATTTGACTTTGTTTGCTAGAAGGTTCAGTACTTTTCCTTTCTAAAATTCTTATTTTTTCTTCCTAGTTACCAGATGGGCTTTAATTATTGCATAAATGACAATTTAGATGGAATTCTGGGTGCTTGGTCATTTAGAAACTCAAAAATGATAAAGCATCAGTGTCTTTATATAAATTGTATGTGAGTGCTTTATAAGGATCAAAGCTCAGTGAATGATGAGAATAAGAAATATCTGTATGACGGGTATGAGAGTATGCACTTCCTGCCTCAACAGAGATGTTCAGTATTTCCTAGAAATCAAACTCTATTCTTTTTCACTTTTCCCTAAACAGTTGTAAATATTTGCATTTTTTTCTTTTTTTAAATTAATCTAATCCATTGTAATAAATAGGGTTTTATGTTTCATTTTCCCTGAATAGAAATAAGCTTTCCTAAAATACCTATAGTATCTTATTGTCATGTTATCTTTACCTTTAAAGAGAGATACATTTGGGGATAATATTGCTGTGTAAATCTTCATTCTGTTGTATTTTCTATATTCTTATAACTAAGAATTGTATAATTGGCAATTAACCATGTTTATGAAATTGTGAAGGACCTACAGGAAAGGGAGATGAGAATTCTCATAATCTATATAATACCTTGCACCATTATTCTTATATCTGAGAAAAAAAGTTTGAATTTTGCTGGATGCCATCATGTTTGGGGCTATTGAGATGCTTATGCATTCATAACCCCATTTTTGCTTCTAAATTATCAAAATAATATAATTAAACATCTACACAAAGAATGGAACTTTTAAAAATTCATAGCTTTAATTTTCATTTGTTTACATCATATTTATGCCTTGTAAAATGAATTTTAGGGTTTCAGAATAACAGCAGAGTCTTTCCCCCTTACATAATTGTATATTTAATGATAAAAAGAAAATCATGATGTCATGATGCCTGTGGTCCTCCAGTGTTCTTTGTTATCAATTAAAAAATAAACTAGATTTTCCAATTTCTTAGTTCCCTAGGGATCTATTTTAAAAAGCAACCTGACTCTTTACCTTCATGCAAAAACGCTACATTGTTTACAAGATGAATATTAAAATGATACAATTAGAATGAAAAGTGTTTTCCTTTGGGGTTCTTTTGCAAAAGACAGAGAGAGGCAGACACCTTGGGATATAGCATGGAACATGCTATCTACAAACTGATTTGATATTAATGCATTCTGCTAATCAAGTTTATTTTCTCTATTGACTGAAGTTAACATTAATCCTTTAGTTTGCAAATACTACAATTCTAAAAATTACATTTCCAAGTTGATCGATAGTGGTTATGCTAGATGGTGTCATTGTAAGCTCATTGCTGAACAGATTATTTACACTCTCTCTAGTGATGAAATTATCCCCAACATATCTTTCTTGCAGAATTAGTAGAAATGCTGGTTGCTATTAAACCTGATCAGCTGGTATCACAGCAGGGTACTTGTAAAAAAATTACTTAATATCTCTTTGTTTACAGTCTTCACTGAGATGAATATATTTAAAGTAATTATTCTACTGCCAACCAGCTATTGATGTTAACTATTTCTGTTAAAAGAAAAAGCATTTTTAACAAAACCTATGCCACACCAAAGGTTTTATTTTTTTCTTAAGAATTTTATGTTGGTATATACCAAGGAAAGGGGTTTTGAAGTCTTGCTGATGAAGCTGTAGATGTTACTACATGGAGGAAATTTGGCTATTTCTGCATCTTCAGAAAGGGTAGCTTTGTGTCACGTCACAAATTTGAATTCCTTAATCAGGAATGAGACAATCTGAGGATAATGCACTTTATGAGTGCCTCAAGTTCCCTTTCAAATGGCAATAAAATCTTAGTGGTATCACCACAGATTTAGTGAAATACATTGTGACAAATTTAGACAGAAATAGTAACTAAACGATAAGATTCTATTCTATTATTGTTATAGAAAAATTACTCCAAATTGCAAATTGGCAAAATATGCAAATATAACGCCTTTAGGTATAAATATGGTGCCTATTGATTTCAAGGGGAACCAGGCAACTGTGTGCAGGTAGAATTTTGTTCTGAATTTCTTCAATTGGCTCAACAATTTAGGGTTTTAGTTATATTTTTATTACACAATATCCTCCAAATAGTTCCCAGAATGGACATATTTCATGTTTGGATCATCAGACATCCTAAAACTGCTTTCTCATTCTCTATAAAAATATTCCTATGTAGCTGGTTGACTGAAAAGATTGGTTGGTCATCTAGAAAACCTCTAAACAAGGCTTACTGATTTTTCTTGGCTATGATACATAACTTTAAATTGGAAAGTTTTTTTGTTTTGTTTTATAATACATTGCAACTTAATGATATTTATATTAGAAATTATCAACTTGAGTTCAGTGGATTAGACAAGAAGGGGGAGGCATGGGAATAGGAAAGATAACAGAATGAATCAGACATAACTTTTCTCTATGCATATATGAAAACAACCAGTGTAACTCCATATCATGTGCAACCACAAGAATGGGCTGTATGTGTACTATGTCAGAATACATTATACTGTCATATATATCTAAAAAGAGCAAATGAAAGATTTTTAGAGGGCTGGGGATGTGGCTCAAGTGGTAGTGCGCTCACCTGGCATTCGTGCGGCCCGGTTCGATCCTCAGCACCACATACAAAAAAAACAAAAACAAAAACAAAACAAAGACGTTGTGTCCGCTGAAAACTAAAAAATAAATATTAAAAATTCTCTCTTTTCTCTCAAAAAAAAAAGTTTTAAAAAAATATTTAAAAAAAAGATTTTTAGAAAAGACTATCAATTTGGAGAGTTGTGATTTTTCTCCGTAATATATTTTTAGGCAGAACTTTATCTCAACTCCTATTTAGGTGGAAGGATTTTATATATATATAAATGGAATGAATATATATATATACATATATATATACATATATATATATATATATATACATATATATATATATATATATATATATATATATATATATACACATATATATGGCATTTGTTGGAGTTACCAGATTTCTCAAAATAAAAAAAACTCACTATTACATAACAATTTTATAGTTGTGTATATTATTTGTTAGAGGTTACAGCAGTATACCTTTGTATTCACAGCACATTGCTAGACTCAGCACAATTTCCAATGCATAGTAAGTACCCAGCGAATATTTGCTGAGAGATGAATATCAGCCACCTCTGCATTCTTTTGTTGCCATGCCCTTGTTATACCTGCTAACTGCATGAATTCCAGGTGTCCCACTGTTGTGGCCCACCTTCTCCTTGAAAGATGTCATTAAAGGCCAAATCTGAAAGAAGGAACCATTCTACTGAAATCAGAAGGAATTTAATGCAGAGAATTGGTTACACAGAAGCCAGAAAAGCTGAGAAGAGTAGAAGACTGGCAATCCAAGGATTAGGAAAGCCAGAAAGCCACACCCCACAATGAAGTGATGTTACCAGCTCAGGGGCTGGGAGCCCTGAAGAAAGTAAAACCACTGAGGGCCAGTCAGATGGACACTGATGCCAAGGTGTGATATCCAAAGGACTTGGTGGTAGGGAGGTACCAGAGGCAGATAAGGAAGAAAGGATACTCCAGTTTCTCTCTTCATTCTGCCTTCCCATCTTTCACTGGCCAAATGTGGCAAAATACCTGCTCACATGTGGGCATAGGGAAAGCAGGCTGCATCCCTCCCTGGCTCCTTACCCCATCCAATACCCAGGGGGAAGGCAAGGAATGCATTTGACACAAGCAGGTGAGAGGCTGATCCACTACTCAAGAAAACTGCTTTGGGATAATGCCAATTTTGTGCTTTCCATCTCCCTCTGAAGTGTCCCTCTCTGCCAGATACTCTTCTTAGTAACTCCTTCCCCAATAAGACTGCATCATTGATATGTCTCCAGCATCCTTTGATTCTCAGACTCCTTTATAGGGCACCTGGCAACTCAAGATTGGGTATTTTTGCTCTACACTGTACATGCTGCTTGTCCAACCCAGTAGACCTGAACCCAACCAAGGGGACCTGGCTCCAGAACTCACTTGTAACTGATTTCACCCCAGAGCCAGCAAATGATTCCCTGAAATTCTAGGGAAAGAGAGCATGATCTTGGTGACCCAGGCCAACTTCTAAGCCTGTGCATCTCCACATTTTTAGGCTTAACAGTTTTCAATAACACTTTTTTCCTTTGGCAATTATTTGTCCTTCACACTTTATGACTCATCAGTGAGAGTTTAATTTCTGTTGCAAAATAATGATATGCTGCAAATTAAGATATTATTCTGTACATAGAATCTTTATTATGCATTTGCTTTGATCTTTACAATAACCCTATGTAGTTAAGCCCAGATTTCACTCCCTCAACACTACTGAGATTTTGATCCAGAGAAATTAATGTGAGAATCTAGATTTTAAGAACTGAAAGTTTGTGGACTATTATCCTAAGACTATATATCTTAAGAAATTGAGTGTCAGACCGTCAGGGACAGCTCTAGACTTTGTTTCACAGGGAAAGTGGCACTAGTGGCTTTCCATCTGGCTTTGACTTCATGATTAAATTTTTTTTCATTTTTTTCTACATCTTTCTTCAAGATAAGAACACCTTAATTTCCCTCATCACATCTGTCTGCTCACTAATGTGCATGTTTTCTTCTTTGTCAGCAGTTGGCTACCAGATGAACTTTAGATAAATGGTCGTCAGCTTACCTTACAGTTGTTCTGTGATAGGGTTTGGATGGAAGACTGCTGCAGACATGCCTAATAAGAGTCCTGCACTCTCTACAGTTCATTGAACCCATATGGATCAGAGCAGCTGGGAGGATGGATTTGCTACCTGAGGCCAGCAATTGTGTTGCCAACCGTGACTCCCACTTGCTGACCCTCGAAAAATGCATTGCAGTTGAAGGATTGTTGATCACTCCTTTCCATTTTGTGATGGATGGTGTTGTTTAAAACTGATGGTCTTGTAAGCTACTGGTGAATTTTCATGTCTCACATATGTGAGTGAGGCAGATAATCAATAAATAATGCCATATTCTAGAGGGCGTGCTCTGCTCTCCACCATGCAGGCAAATTGTCCTGCCAACAGGCAAGTGTGAAGGGAGGTTAGACCTGGAATGGCAAGACTTCTAGAAAAAACTTTTGGGGGCTGCTATCATGGTAAGAAAATATGTTCCTACATGGGCCTGTGTTTTAAGATTGTTCTGTGTGTGATGCCAGATTCCTAGGTGGGTTTCCAAAAGCACCTGCTCTACTTCAATGTTAATCTGTGGACAGCAGGGTGACAGTAAAGTTTGAAGGGACAATATTTTACTGATTTAGATACCATGCAGATTTTGGTGGTGGATACCACTTTATGAAAATCGATTTTCTTTGGTTGTATAAGGTTAGGGAAACCATCTATACAATCATTTGGAAGAACTATTATGATTGACACCCCTAAATTTGCACATCATTCACATAATTCCCCAAACAACTTTTCAATTTCAACTTGACTTGTCAAGTATTCCTATCTCCAATTAGCTATTCTGTCTCAGGGGAGGAAAATCAATGTTTAGTGTCTTAGTCATGTCCTAGTTGGTAGACATGACAGGAATATTTTTCATCATACAAATGAATAAATTGGCAATAAATTTTAAAATAAATAAAATCAGTTAAGGAGTTTTCACATTGGAAAAAAGGTCAGATATAGTCCATGTATAATAGCTGCATTAATTTGTATCAGAAGAAGTAAAAGGACTCACCAGAGAAGTCTTAGCATTTCCCCCAGGTGTTCTTTAGCAGTTTTCCAGTTATTGGGTGTAAAGTCCTTCCTCCCCAAGCAGATGGTAAGTGGGAAGGAGTCACTTACATATTTTTGTATTTTTAACCTATTTTTGTATATTCTATAGAACATAGTACAATGCTGGGGACACACTTAACATTCATTTAAATCTTATTATTTATTTTCTGGTAATCTTAGTGAATTTAATAATTAATTTAAAAGGCATTTGTAAAGACAGAGAACAGTGTTTTACAAGTACAGAGGAGTCCTGTGAAATGATGTTTAGGTTGATTTACAACATTACATAGAGTGGGGCCATGTGTAGCAAATCCCCATGAGTCTGTGACCCATGATGCTTTTTGCTCAAGGAGAATTTATTGTAAATCATTCTGTGTGTGTGTGTGTGTGTGTGTGTGTGTGTGTGTGTATATATATATATATATATATATATATATATATATATACATGTGTGTGCATGCTCCTTATAGAGCAATGGTGTAAGCTATTACTATGCTAGGCTTACATCAGAAGGGAAATTCAAAATGTATCAGGAGGAAAGTAGTTGAATACACTGGTGATACATTTACCATCTGGTCTTCTGTTTTGATACTTGGCTATACACCACTTCACTCAACTTGAACACTGAGACAGTGAAGAATCAGCAAAAAAAACTTTTGAAATAATTTTGCTTCAAATGTGGGCATGGATATCATGTGGCTCTAGAAGTGTGGGATAGACAACACTGATTATAACAAGAAATTCTCAAAGAATAAATCAACTGTTGATTAAAATGTTGATAGACTACTGTTATAAGTTATGATGAAGTAAATGGTAGGACCTTAAGTAGGCCTCCTGCTCTTTCTTTAGGTTATGGATAATTTATTTTTTTTAAAGTATTGTTTGGTGTTAAAGCCCAGATAGTTGTAAACATAATGGTAATGGCCCCTGAACATATAGTGAGTGTTTGTATAATTTTATTATTTTCTATTAAAGAATAAAAGTGAATTACAAAGAAAATTCCTGCTACCACTATTGTGCTTGAATATAAGAGTGCTGATGGGGCTGACGTTTTGGCTCAGTAGTAGAGCACTCACTTCGCATGTGCAAGGCCCTGGGTTCGATACTCAGCACCACATACAAATAAATAAAATAAGTGTATAAAAAAATCAATGAAACTATTAAAAAAAAAGAGTGCTGAAACTGGTGTTGGTCCTTCTATAGCTGATGGTAGTCAAGGGTGGAGGCTAGATTGAACTGATTTTCCAGTGGCTACTAAGAGTAAACCAAGGAGGGGTAAATAGGCTAGGGTTGATTATAAATATCTGTTGGACTTCTCATGAGTTTGCATGTATTAGGAGTCATGCTATTGATAGAATGAATACAAGATCTCCAAAGAGGTTGTATAGGATTGCTTGAAGGAATGCTATGTTTGCATCTGATCTGAGGTATCATCACCCAATTAGTAGGAATGATATAATTCCTATTTCTTCTCAGCCAATGAACCATTGGAATAGGTTGCTGTCTGTAACTAGAATTATTGTAATAAGAAATATTAGTAGTTAAAGAATTGATTATGCACAACCTTAATTTGCAAGTTATTAATATCAAGAATCTATTCTTGAATTTCCCTTAAGTTGCTTTGAATGTTGGCATTTTGTGTCTTTGGATTTGGAATACAATTTTTGAATTTGTGGTATCCTCTCAGCTGTCACAGAAAAGGATTGATTGGTATGTGTGTGTATTACTTGAGTAATAATTCACTGTATTAGTTTCCTGGAGCTGCCTTAATAAATTACCACAACCTTGGTAACCTAAAAACAATAGAATAGGGGTGGGGATGTAGCTCAGTGGTAAAGTGCTTGTCTAGCACGCACAAGGCCCTTGGTTCCATCTTCAGCACTGCAACAAAACAAAGCAACCAAAATTTATTCTCTCACATTCTGGAGCCCATAGTCTGCAATCGTTATCACTGGGTTGAAATGGCAGAGCTGTGCTGTCCCCACAGGCTCTGTAGGTGAGGGAATTCCTTCCTTGCCTACTCCAGGTTCTGGTGTCCACTGACTCCTTGGCTGGTGGCTGCATCCATTGTCCTCATTGTCTCCATGGTCACCCTGCCTTCTTCTTTTCTTTCAAATCTCCCTTTGCCTCTCTCTTAGAAGGATACATGTGACTGTACTTAGGGGCCACCTGGATAAGCCAGGACAATTTCCTTATTTGAAGATTCTCATTAATATTAGCAGAGTCTTTATTTTTTTGCCATATAATTTCTTACATTCAGAAGTTCTTTATATGGCATTATCAGCCCACATGAATTATTTATTATTAGATATAGCATTTTAATACAAAATCCTTTTCTTTCAGTACCTATAAGACATGTTTTTCTATTGCTTTCTGTGTTCCATATTACATATAAGAAGTCAGTGACAGTTCATTACTATTCAAGGTAGTGATCTTCTTGTACTCCTCCCCTGCCCACATGCACATCCTGGAAGCTTAGTTAGTTTTGTTCCCTTGTACCAGATGTAGAACACCTATAAACTTAAATTGAGCAACAAACATACCAGTTATGATTTTAGAGGTCAATTCTTGGGAGGTGGTAGCTTAAAAACATTTTGTTTTTTGGTCCTTAAATGTCACAAATTTCGTTTTTTAATATTATTTTTTAGTTGTAGATGGACACAATACTTTTATTTTATTTTATTTCTTATATGGTGCTTAGGATTGAACCCAGGGCCTCGCATGTGCTAGGCAAGCGCTCTATCATTGAGCCACAACCCCAGCCCCCAAATATCACAAATTTCTTCAGGATTTGTCTACATATTATGGTGCCTCCAACCCCCAGTATTTCTAAAAATACTATACCCTTTCTATCTAATCATTTAAATCTATATTGCAATTTCATGGAAATATTCTCTCTAGCATTTGTTTATTTTTTCACCTCCACCTCCCCTGTTATCTCCTTCTAGAACTCTTACTAGGAATATTTGAGATGTTTGTGACCCATTATCCAAAAATACAGCTAGAGGACGTATCTTACAGAGTATCCTCGTGGACACTGGAGAATGGTCACAGTTAGTAGAGAGCACTTTCTCTGCCCATCCATTCTAGAGAATAGGGAGAAGGTGAGCTGCTTCAAGCCCTCTCACATTTCCATTCCTTTGCTGGAACAGTTCCTTCTTCCTGAGAATGCCTCCCACATCCATTCTCTGTTGCCTCTGCACCATAACCATCTCCCTCTTCGATCCGCTACAGGGATTTATATGTGCATCACACTAATTCTTCAGTATAATTAGACAGCAGTTTGTTTGCCCTGTACTTAGCTCTGAACTTGTTCCAAAGGTGATTCGAAGATTAAAAACTCAGTCCTGCTTTCATAGAACATTCAGCTTGGTAGATGATTCAGTATGTAATAAGTCACTATGATGTAAACGGATCCAGGAGATAACAAGGGACTAGCAACACAAGGAACCTGGGA
This sequence comes from Marmota monax, assembly GCF_021218885.2. Taxonomy (NCBI): domain Eukaryota; kingdom Metazoa; phylum Chordata; class Mammalia; order Rodentia; family Sciuridae; genus Marmota; species Marmota monax. Next base: position 60,259,570 of record NW_026693777.1, on the reverse strand, counting down.
AATTCAGGCTGGGGAGAATTTTGTCTACCTGATATAGTTTCAAAGGGTGTGTAACTTTGGGCATGGAATTGTGAACTGAATGAGGTTTTTGTAAGGAGGTATTGAAGACCTGGAGACAGAAAGACAAGGCAGGGAGAAGTAATCATATGAGTAAAGATATGAATTCTAGAAGATGGGCATTTTCATGGGATCAAGAATTTGCCTGGCTCAGTAGTGCATGCCTGTAATCCCAGCTACTTGGGAGGCTAAGATAGGGGGATCCAAGTTCCAGGCCAGTCTGGACAACTTAGAAATACCTCATTTCAAAATTTAAAAAGCTTTAAAGAAGGGCTAGGGATGAGGTGGGTGTGGTGGTGCAACCATCCCAGAGACTTAGGAGGTTGAGGTAGGAGGATTTCAATTTTGAGGCCAGCCTCAGCAATTTAGCAAGGCCCTAAGCAACTTAGAGAGGCTCTATCTCAAAATAAAGAATAAAAAGGGCTAGAGATGTAGCTCAGTGGTATTGTGCCCCTGGGTTCAATATATAATCTCAAGGGGGGAGAAAAAAAAGAAGGAAGAAGGAGTAGAGATGTAACTCAAGGGGCTTAAGTGGTAAAGTACCACTGGGTTCAATCCTTATTACTGAACAACAGCAAAAAAGTTGGCTGGATTTCTGAGCACTGGTAGCATCCCATGCTCTGACAACTAAGTTCCAGCATGATGGTAATGGATTTTGTACCACCATGATGCTGAATTCTCTGGGGATGCATGAACTCTCAAGTTTATTGCAATGCCTTCCACACTACTCATGCCCTGTGGAGTCTATGGGTATGTGGTGGATAAAAGTGAATTATTTCAGATGTGTTTATACTGTAACAGTGAGCTTTTGTGTGATAAAGGAAGATCCAGGTTGGATCGTGTTTGGAGTCAGTTTTCTAGTGTCCCTTAACACATGTCTGCAACCTGGATGTGCCTTCATAAATTTGAAGATTAAAGAGCAGGAGTGAGGAGCTGAGTTGTTGGCTTTTCTGAACAGAGGACCGGATGTAGAGTTTAAAGCTTTGCCTTACTGAGTAACAATCAATAATGGAGAAAAATTGAGCTAAATAAGAAGTGCCTTCCATCACAAAATAAGCTTCCTAGGCACTAGGAATAAACACATCTCGAACTTACCTTGAATCCTCCAGAATTCCATCAGAATTCTATATAATGCCAATATTCACAAGGCTTGCCATGATCTATAAGACCAGGAATGACCTCGCCTCTGGCTATTGCTCTTTTTAGGTTGATAAGTTATATATATTTATTTTGTTTTCTTATCTCATAATTTTCTTCCTAAATTTGGAAGTTATATATACTATTTCTATTCTTTTATTGGCTATCTTAAATTTTTATCATGCATCTTAAATTCTAAAGTTAATTAAAAGCTTAACCATCCTCCAAATAATGCAAGAACCCTTTGACCAGATCGTCTCCTTTCAAATGACGTACTGTTGCTGCTCAGAAGTTGAGATGTTTTTTAAAAAGTTTTAATTAGATATTATTATTTTATACATACAAATAATTGCATGGTTTACATCCCATTTCTTTGAGCATCTTTTCTTTTTGCATCTTTTGAGATTATTTTTCTTCTTCCTAAAAACATCCTTTGGAAAGTTCTTTAGTGAAATTTGTTAGTGGTAAGTTCTGTCCATTTTTGTTTGCTTTTAAAATTAGAAAACATGCTAGTTTGACCTAATTTTATTTTTTCTCTGCACTGGGAATTGAACCAAGGAGTATTTTACCACTGAGATACATCCTCAGTCCTTTTATTTTATTTTTTTTATTTTGAGATAGGGTCTAAAGAACTTGTGATCCTCCTGACTCAGCCTCCTGAGTCACTGGGGTTACAGGTGTATGCCACACACCTGGTTGACCTCATTCTTAAAAAATGAGAATAGTTTTAAAACTAATAAGATAGGTTTTCTAGGTACAGAATTATATGCTGATATTTATTTTTTTGCTTAGCTCTTTGAAGATATTAAAAGTCCACCATCTTCTGGCTTCCACCATTGCTGTTTGTCTGATTGTTATTCTTTAAAGATGCTTTGTCTTTTCTCTCTTGTTACTTGTAAGATATTTTGTTTGGTTTATTTCTGGAGCTCTAAAGTTTTACCAAAATGTGTCTAGGATTTATTCAATTTTTTTTATGGTACTGGGGATTGAACCCAGGGAGATATACACACACACACACATATATATATACATATATATATGTATGTATATATATGTATGTATGTATATATATGTATATATATATATGTATGTATATATATATATATATGTATGTATATATATATATATATATATATATATATATATATATATATTAGAAACAGTGTCCACTGAGTTGCTTAGGGCCCCACTAACCCACTAAGTTGCTGAGGCTGGCTTTGAATTCACGATCCTCCGGCCTCAGCCTCCCAAGCCTCTGGGATTACAGGCCTGCACCACCATGTCCAACTAGAATTTATTCAATTTTATTAATCTTTTTGGTAGTACCTGTATTTGTATCTGTGTATTTGTATCTCTCATTCATTCTGTAAAATTCTCAGTAATTATTTTTATTGTCTCTTTTTCATTCTCTAACTCTAATGTTGCTTCTGGGACTTTGATTATGTTAGACCTTCTTCTTTGTCTTCTATTTCTCTTAAATTCTTCTGATGTTTTTCATCTCTTTCTCTCTTGGCTTGCCTAGTGTGCATGAGGCCATAGATTCAATCCCCAGTAAAACACACACACACACACACACACATACACACACACACACACCCTGTCTCTGTATGGCATTATGAATACTTTCCAGTTATCTATATTCTGGTATACTGGTTCTTTCCTCAGCTGTATCCAATAGGCTGCTTACTTCTGAATTAGTTTTTTTATTCTGATGGTTATGTTTTAAAATTAACTTTATTGAAATATGATTTATATACAATAAATCTACACTAAATAACAATTTGGTGATCTTTAATACATATACTTACCTGTACAATCACTACAAAAAATAAGCATATTAAGCATTTACATAACCACAAAAATTTCCTTGTTTCTTATTTGGATCTATTCCCTTCCCCTGACTTTGATACTTGGTACCTACTAATCTCCTTTCTGTAATTAGCTTTTTTTTAAATTTTAGAATTTTATAGAAATGGAATCTGTAATCTATTGAGGTTCATGCATGTTGTATGTATCACAAGTTTTTACTGTTCTATTTTCAAATAGTGTACCCTTCAATAGATATACTGCAAATTGGTGGTCCATTTTACTATTGATAGCTATTTGGGTTGCTTCCATTTTTTGACTCTTGTGAACATTGTAGTTATGAACATTTGTGTACATAGGTAAACCTAAGTAGGATTGTTGGATTTATTGATAAATACAGGTTTAACTTAAAAAGAAAATGCCAAACTCTTTGTAACACAGATTAATTTCTATTAGAAATGTGTGACAATTCAGTTTGCTTTATATCATAGCCACCACTTGTTTTTTGTTTGTTTCTTTGTTTTTATTTTGTGGTACTGGGGATTGAATCCAGGAAACTTTACTACTGAATAACACCCCCAGCACTTTTTAATTTTTATTTTGAGACAGGGTCTCACTAAGTTACTGAGGTTGGTTTTGAACTTATGATTCTCCTTCCTTAGCCTTTGGAGTTGCTGGGATTATTGGAAAGCTGGGAATGGAACCACCATTTGACCCAGCTATTGCCCTTCTCAGACTATTCCCTTAAGACCTAAAAAGAGCGTACTACAGTGCCGCAGTCTGGCTGGGCACAAAATCACAAGCCACTCACAGCCTTGTAGATTCAAACAGCAATTCTTTATTCCCGAACTGTCACCGGCACTCTACACGCACGTTCTGGGCAAAATCCACACTCTCCACCGGGCTCTGAATCCCAAATACTCTCTGAATCCCTCGAGAACTCAATGGGAACTCAAGGCGCCTGAGGCAGCAGGATATGCCCTATTCCCAGCAGGAATCACCTTAAACCTGGAACCGCCCTAAACCCGGATCGCCCTAAACCCCAATCCGCCCTAAACCCTGATCCACCCTAAACCCGGATCCGCCCTGGTCCTTGAGCAAGGTCACCTTTCATGCAAAGTCACTGCAAATGACCTGGGTCCACAATGGAGAGTCCTTCCTCTAAGCAACATGGGGTAGGCTGACAAGGAAATTGCCATGTGTCGTACCTACTTAGCTATGGCTCTCAGCACTACAGGGATACTGCCACATCGATGTTCATAGCAGCACAATTCACAATAGCTAGACTGTGGAACCAACCCAGATGCCCTTCAATAGATGAATGGATTAAAAATGTGGCATTTATACACAATGGAGTATTACTCTGCACTAAAAATGACAAAATCATGGAATTTGCAGGGAAATGGATGGCATTAGAGCAGATTATGCTAAGTGAAGCTAGCCAATCCCTAAAAAACAAATGCCAAATGTCTTCTTTGATATAATGAGAGCAACTAAGAACAGAGCAGGGAGGAAGAGCAGGAGGAAAAGATTAAAATTAAACAGAGACATGAGGTGGGAGGGAAAGGGAGAGAAAATGGAAATTGCATGGAAATGGAAGGAGACCCTCATTGTTACACAAAATTACATATAAGAGGTTGTGAGGGGAATGGGAAAATAAACAAGGAGAGATATGAATTACAGTAGATGGGGTAGAGAGAGAAGATGGGAGGGGAGGGGAGGGGGGATAGTAGAGGATAGGAAAGGTAGCAGAATACAACAGTTACTAATATGGCATTATGTAAAAATGTGGATGTGTAACCGATGTGATTCTGCAATCTGTATTTGGGGTAAAAATGGGAGTTCATAACCCACTAGAATCTAATGTATGAAATATGATATGTCAAGAGCTTTGTAATGTTTTGAACAACCAATAAAAAAAAGAAAAAAAAACAGTGTTCAAGGGTTCTAATTTTTCCACATTCTCACCAATACTTTCTGACATGTATGAGGTAATCGCTCATTGTAGTGCTGATATGCATTTCCCTGATGACTAATGATATTAAACATTTTTTTCATATACGTGTTGGTTATTTGTCTTTGGGGGAAATGTCTATTCAAGTCCTTAGTCTATTTTTTAATTAAGTTATTAGTTGTTGTTGTTGTTGAGTTGTAGGAGTACCTTATATCTTTGGAGATTAACACCTGTCAGGCATATTGTTTGCAAAGTTTTCTTCCATTCCTTGGGTCACTCTTTTATTCCATTGTTACTTTTGCTGGGCAGAATATTAAGTCTTCTAATCTATGAACATGGAATGTCTTTTCATTCATTTGATGTAGTACCACTTTATTATTCCTTTTATTTACTATGAATTTGAGGTCATTATCAAAAGTCGATAGATAGCATCATGTCCAAGAGTGAAAAAGATCATTGCCTCAGTTGATAGAGTGCTTGCCTCACGTGCACAAGGCCCTGGGTTCAACCCCCAGCACCACACACACACACACACACATACACACACATCCACACATCATTGCCAAGAGTAATAATATGAAGATTTCCCCCCCACACACTTTCTTCTAGAAGTTTTATGGTTTTAGGTCTTGCATGTAAGATTTTAATCCATTTTAAGTTGATTTTTATTTAATGATGTACAAAAACGGCCCAATGTTATTCTTTTGTGTGTGGATATCCTGTTTCCCTGGCATCACTTGTTGAAGAGACTATCATTTTCCTATTGGATACTACTTTGAGTACATTTGTCAATGATCAATTGACTGTATATGCGTGGACATACAGGTTCTCTATCTGTTCTATTGGTCTATATGTCTCTCTCTGTATGTCAGTACCGTACTCTTTTGACTATTGTAGCTTTATAATATATTTTGAAGTCAGGATTTATGATGCTTTTAGTTTTGTTCTTCTTCCTTAAGCTGGATTTGGCTATTTGTGGTCATTTATTTTTCCATATAGAATTATTTTTCTGTTTCTATAAAAAATAATATTGGGATTTTGATAGGGATTGTTTTGAATCTAAAGATTGCTTTGGGTAGTGTGGAAATATTAACAATATTAAGTTTTCTAATCTATGAACATGGAATGTCTTTTCATTCATTTACATCTTTTTAAATTTCTTTCATTAATATTTTTTAGATTTTAAACTGTAAGTCTTTCATTTCCCTAGTAAGTTTACTCTTGAGAATTTCATTCTTTTCTGTGACAATGTTAGTGGGATTATGCTCAGAATTTCCTTCTGAGACAGTTTATGGTTATGGTATAGAAATGCAACTGATTTTTGAATTTTAATTTTGTATCCTGAAACTTTACTGAAGTCATTTATTGGTTCTAACCAGTTTTTGTGGAAGGTTTACAATTCATATAATCTACAACTAGAAACAGATTTACTGCTTCCTTTCTTATTTAGATGCCTTTTATTTCCTTTTCTTGACTAGTAACTCTGGATAAGACTTCCTCTACTGTGTTGAGCCTAAGATGAGAATGGGCATCCTTCCCTTGTTCCTGAGGTTAGGGGGAAAATCTATTTTTGACCCTTGGATATAATGTTATCAATAGTCATTTGATATATGGCTTTTATGTATTCAAGTATTTTCCCTCTATTCCTAGTTTATTGAGAGTTTTTAACATGAAAAATTATTGAATTTTTTCAAACACTTTCTCTACATCTATTGAGATTATCACGTGATTTTTTGCTTCTATTAATGTGGCATATCACACTAATTGATTTTTATATTTTGAACTATCCATACATTGTATGTATAGATCAATTGGGGGTTCACTGACATATTAACAGTATTGAGGCTCACCATCCATGAACATGGTATAACATATTTTGCTAAATTTACCTCTTAAGTAATGAGTTTCTTGGTGTCAGGATAAATTATATATATATATATATTAAATTCAGTTTCAAATTGTTTATAGCTTATATATTAAAAGCAATTGATTTTCCTATATTGACCTTGTATCATATTACCTTGACCAAGTCAATTATTAGTTCTAGTAATATTTTGTAGATTCTAGTATTATGCATCTAATGCTGCATTACAAATTAACCCCAAACTTAAATGACTTAAAACAACATTTATTATCTCAGTTTTTGTGAATCAGGAGTCTGGATTTGGCTCAGTGTATTCTACAGCTCAGGGTCCCTCATAAGGTTGAAATCAAGGGTCTGGTAAGGGCTACCATCATCTCAAGGTTTTAATGGAGAAGAATCTGTTAGTAAAATATTGAACAAAAGTGGTGAGAGTGGGCATCCTTGATCTTGGGGGTGGGAGGAGAATGCAGTCTGCTATTGTTCGTATATACTAGCAGTAGAAATTTTTGTAGATTCTCTTATCAACTTGAGGTTTAGTTACACACATTGGATCGCTAAGTTTTTAGAGTAAATTTTTTAAAAGACATCTTTTCCTATAAAACTAAAAGATCCATAATCCATTTTCTAAGACTTTTGGTTCTTATTATGTTTAGGAATTGAGAATTTTGAAACTTTAGAATGATAAATCAGTTCTTATGGAATTATATTATTGTTTTTTCCATGTATTTCAGTCAGGTGAAAACTCTTTCACTTGGCTGGATTTCAACTATTTTCTTAGTTTACCTCTATGGTTTACTCCTACTTATCTCAGCTGAGTCTTCCAATAATTTGCTGAAAGAGTCATCTTGATTTGAGGTTTGCCTCTTTTCTAAATTCCTTCACTTTGTTTTTGTTTTTCCAGTGTTGGGGATTAAACCCAGAGTCTCACACATACTAGGCAAGCATTCAATCATTGAGCTACACCTCCAGCCCATTCTTTGACTCCCACCTCCCCATTCTTTGATTCTGGAGTTCTGGGTCCTCTTCTTATTAGTCCACGCATAGTTTCCATCTTCTACCCCTTCCCCAACTAAAACACAATGATCTGAGTGTGCTGAGAGTTGTTGTCAGATTGCTTTCCAGAATGCCCTCTGCAGGTCTCTCTATCATCTGTGATGCACAAAGATTCTTGAGTATCCACTACCATTGACATGGGGCCTTACATGACTCTAATGTTCACTTACATAACAGGGAAAAGTAGCATATCAATGTTGTTTTGACTTACATAGCCTACTAGTGATTTTGATTCTCTCTTCACAGCATGATTACCTTCTAAACAAATTTAAATTATTTTGATCTGTATACAAATGGGGTTTTCTTCTGATTAGCACCACTCAGCACTCACTCATAAACCAGGCTTTCTGCCCTCATAAACAGATGGTCTGTTGTGGAATGTTAGAAGGTGGACGTAGACTAGCAGATGACTCTCTTCCCATCTTTCTACTCCAGTCTTCTCCACACACATATTGGGTATGTTAGTATCTGTTCTCATGAGCTGGTGCCCCACACCTGAAACTGACAGAGATCTCAACCAGTGTTGCTTTTCTAGCTTTGGGACACAAATCAGGGACTATGAAAATTCTGACTGCATTAAAAATAGGCAACCTTAATGTCATCATTTCATAACATAATTACTCTCAACAATTTGCCTCTTTGCCAGAGAGATGCTCCTTTGTATCCCCCAATCGTCCCCCCCCCCCCGCGAAAAAACAGTTTTGGTTCCTTTGGGTCATTTCTTAGATTATGCCTAAAACATCTATTGCAGTAAGGTTAGTACCTAATTTGATGTTCTGTCTCAGTGTTTATTACTTAAAAACTCCATGGGGACTTGGCAGCACCCTATAATTGATGGCATACTTATGTCTGCAGAAAATATGAGTGTTCACTCAAAGCAAGATAAATAGACTTTTGAATAATCTCATGTCAGTTCAGGTCAAACTTTCCCATTAAATGAACACCCATCAAATGAAGATTTTCTGTCAAAGGAATACTGAAAAACCTGTTTATAACTTGTTTTAGATTTTGGAATTGCAGATAAAGAATTGAGGAACTGTAATAAGCAGTGGTGATAAATAGAAGAGGGAAAATTTGAAGGGAAGTCAAAGTATGCTAAAAGGCTTGCCTTAGGAGAAAAGTTTGGTAGAAAGATAACAAAAGTATCCAACCTAAGAGAAAGTATGACAAGAGAAGTCTCAGCTGAAATAGGCAGTTTTCTTAACTGATTGAAGTTGCATTATTTTGCTTTAGCAAATTTTAAAAGCATATGATTCTGTGAACACATTGCTAAGGCCCCTCCCAGGACCTCAGAGAAGCACATTCAAATGAGAGACCCTAGAGCTTAGACTTCATTCATTTCATGGCAAATCTGACTTTGGGTACAAGAAAACAAAATTATTTAAGTGACATCTCAGAGCCTGACTCTCTCTGCCCCCTCCTTCAACAACTATCCATATCCTTTGGTAAAATCTCTCCTTTGAAGTTCATCTATTCATATAAAAACAAGACCACAATATTCATATGTTGTTCACTTTGTTTTTCTCTACTCAAAATATATTCGATACATTTTTCTTGTTTTTTTTTGTTTTGGTTTTATTCTGTTAATTACTGCATAAATTTTCACTATATGAATGGACCATAATTTAACCCTTACTTGATGAACATTTGAAGTTTTAATACTTTGTTCTCACTAGCAATACTGCAATAAACATTTTTACAAATACATCTGCACACATATGTATTTATGCAGAAGAAATATTTAAAAGAGATCAGTAGATCAAAAAAAGAATGTATGTTTAGCTGTGTACCTTAGCACACACCTATAATCCCAGTGGTTTGGGAGGCTGAGGCAGGAGGATCTGGAGTTCAAAGCCAGCCTCAGCAAAAAGAGAGGTGCTAAAGAATAAAGTGAGACCTTGTCTCTAAATAAAATAACAATTAGGGTTGGGGATGTGGCTCATAGGTCAAATGCCCCTGAGTTCAATTTCCAGTACCCGCCCCCGCAAAAAGAATATATGTTTAAATTTTGCTATATACTACTAAATTGATGACCTCCTCACCCCCAAATAAAAAGTTCACACTGATTTATTCCCTGCCAATGGTGTGTGAACATGTCAGCTTTCTTGCTCCTACTGCACTGGGTGTGCTGTGGTTGGAATGTCTGCTCCAAACTTATGCTGAAATTTAATTGCCATTGTAGTGGTAGAACCTTTAAGAGGTGACTTGGTCACCAGCACAGCACCCTCATGGATTTAAGGGCGTTATTGTCTTAATCCATGGCATGGGTTACTGGGTTACTAATCACGGAAGCAGGTTCCTGATAAAAAGAATGAATTCTACTCAACTTTTTTCTATCAGTGAGTGCTCACTTACCTTCTACCTTGTTATAACATAGCAAAAAGACCCTCACCCAATACAGCCTCTTGACTTTGAATTTCCCAGCCTCAAAGACCAACAGCCAAACAAACTTCTATTGTTTACAAATTATCCAGTCTGTAGTATTCTGGTATAGCAGCAAAAATAATGGACTAAGACAGGGTGTAATCACTCTTAAGAAATCTTCATGTCTGATATGGTATAAAATGCAAGAGGTAAAAGTAATTTATAAGTTTTATAGTTAAATGCACACAAATTTCTTTTATTACTTTATCAAAACATTTTCCTATTTTTAACCTAGTACTTCTACCTCTTGCATTTAAAAATTTAAACTCCCTGGAGATTTGTTTTCATATATGTATAACTTGAAATTAATATTCTCCCCCAAATGAATAGCCGGTTACCTCCAACCTATTTATTGAATAACCTATTCTTTCTCTGTTCTATGAAAGCACGATTGTGAAGAAAGCCTTAAGTCAAGGGAGACCATTTTCATTGTAAGGATTGTGATTGTGTATGCGTGTACTGATACACAGGTGTGCTCCAAATAGGCTGTTTCATGATTCTAGTAGTGATATCCTAGAGGGAAAGGAAAAAGATCTATTCCTATTTTTCTCCTTTATATACCCACTTATGTAAAACACAAGATGATAAATCTAAATCAGTGTCCTAAAGCCATTTAGTAGTTAAACATAATCCAGGCAAACAAAGACAGGAAAGGATATTGATTTTGTGTCACACAAGTGTAGGTAGAACATCTAGGCTTAAAATAATGCTCCCAGAGCACTTTTTGGTGTGATCAGGCAAGGCTGTATGTAATGATGTGAGAACTAGTTCTCTGAGGTCAATGGTATATGCTTAACCTTTAGGCGCTTGCATGGCTGGCTGCTCCACTGGTTTATGGAGTGGAGGCCAACGTGATTGGGGATTTAGGGCATTGATGACTTGATCTTGCCTTCACTCAGTGTGTTACCCAGAGGTTGTGGTCTGGGCTCTTCTGAGCAGCCCATGCCTGTTTCTCATTTCAAGACTTGCCTCCTGAGGCAGAGGGAACACAGTCGCCTTTGAAAAATGAAATCATATTAACTTTGAGGAAAAAAATTTTTAAGTTTAGACTTTAATATCTTAAATAGCCTCCAAAAGACAAACATAAAATCTTGGTGACTTTTTATTCTCATCTAGAATGTTCTCACTTTATGCATTTAGTGTTTTTCAAAAGTTGTTCTGAAAAAAATGCTTGCCATTTGAGACTCTGCTAGAAAGGAAGGAAGAAGGGAGGGAAGGAGGGAAGCTGGTTGAGGTTAGACCCTATAGGGACATAGGATAGCCCCTTTTGAGACTTCATGGCTCGAATCAGCAACTAACATTCAGCTCCCTTTAAATTGAGAAATTTAAAGTCAGTGCTGGGCATGAATGTTTGTGTCTACAGAAATTCATAGATTCAAATCGTTACTCCCAAGGAGTTAGTATGAGGAGGTGGGGACTTTGCACTAGTGCCTTTATAAAAGAAGCCCAAAAGAGAGACCTAGCCTCATCCACCATTATGAGGTCAGAGTGAGAAGACACTGGTCTATGAGGAAGCAGGCCTTCCCCAGACACTGAATCTGTCAACACAGGATCTCAGACTTCCTGACTCCAGACTGTAAAAAGATACGTTTCTGTTATTTATAAGCTCTCATCCATGATATTTTGTTATAGCAGCCTGAATGGACTAAGACATCAAGGATATTCAATTCATATTTCACCTCCCCCAACCCATTTTTTAAACAAAGTACACCTGTTCTCCCATTTGGTTAGCGCTGACTACCATTTTTAAATTATCCATTGCTTTAAAATTGTGGGTAAGACAATGCTTGGCCTACCAAGTGTTCTCCATCATTAATTTCTTCCCTATGAACCCAAGAAATTAATATTTTGAAAGAAAAACACCAACCATAAGACATAATTGAAATATTGGGGAAAATTCCAGAAAACCTTCATACAAAAGCTCAGTAATTTATTTATCAATATGCACTTTCTAACTTTTTATTATAATCTATAACATCTTGAATTATAAAATAATTATCCGTTTCTTAGAGATGAGAGAGAACTCAGCTGTGACACTCTTTTCTTTTGGTTCTTTTAAAAATGATAGATCTTCAGTTATTTTTACTACGTGTTCTATAACTTGTCTATTCAAATTTTATAAACCAATTTATTTAATAAGCTTTTTAAAAATAGCTTTATGGAGAAATAATTTACATGGCACAAAACTCAGTGATTTTTGTGGTCTTTCAGTGTATAATTCTATGGTTTTAGTAATGTAGGTCAGTTTAATTGGTCATTTTTTGTGGAGGGAGGGTCTGGAGTTTGAACCCAGGACCTAGTGCATGCTAAGCACGTGCTCCACCACTGAGTCACACCCCACATCCTCAACCAGTCATATTTTTTAGAAAAAAATATATCCTTTTCTCCAGGTTTTCACAATAACCGTCACAATATTTTCTTATCCTTCAATGCTTATCAAGGCATTGTCTTTTCAATTAAATGCTTCTAGTGTGAGTTCACTAGTGTTCCCTGATCAGAGCTGGGATGGAGGAGTTCATACACGAAGGCAGAGCCACCATTGGCACTTTCTGTTTCGTTGTGGTTTTGTTAGTTGGCCACTTCCTCCCATTAAGGATTCTTAGAGTAACACCAGTGTGTTTCACTACTCCATGTGGGGGAATTTCACTGTGGGAGGGACCATATGTCGAATGTAAATTTTAACACCAAGAATCCATCAAATTGCATCCTGTACATTGAAATCAAAGCTTTGTACCAAATTCTGAGAGCTACTTAATTACAAAATTCTTTCAAGTGGATGTATCAGACAACATGCAAGATGAACTGAGGTATGAATTAATGCCCTATTTTTAATATCAGGTTTGTTTGTTTGTTTGTTTGGGACTGGGGATTGAACTCGGGGCACTTAACCACTGAGCCCCATCCCCAGCCCTATTTTGTATTTTATTTAGAGACAGAGTCTCATTGAGACAGTGCCTTGCCATTGCTGAGGCTGGCTTTGAACCTGCAATCCTCCTGCCTCAGCCTCCCGTGCTGCTGGGATTAGAGTGCACCACCACACCTGGCCTACATTTCTCTTGAGAAAGTACCTAGGAATGGGATTGCTGGGTTATATGGCAAATGTGTTTTTACTTTATAAGGAACTCAGCACAGTTTTCAATAAAGTCTAATTTATTTTTTCCTATTACGGTTTGAACTTTTTTGTGTTATCACTAAGACATCTTTACATAGCCTAAGGTCATATGTTCCTTCTAGGAGTTTCATAATTGTAGTTTTATATTTATGTCTATGCATCATCTCAAGTTAATTTTTGTATATACTATAAAGAAAAGTTCAAGATTCATGTTTTTGTACCACTGTTTGAACATACATGTCTTTTTCTATTGAATTACCTTGACAGCTTTGGTATTTTTGTGGGACTTTTATGGGCTTTCTGTTCTATTCATAGATCAACATGTCTGTCCTTTTGTCAGTCTTGATTACTGTAACTTTAGAGTAAGTTTTTAAATCAAGTAATATAAATGTTCTGACTTTGTTCTTTTCACATTTGTTTTGGCAATGCTAAAATCCTCTGTTTTTCCTTATAAGTCTAGAATCAGTTTGTTACTTTCTACCAAAAACTCTTGCTGATACTTTGGGGATTTTATTGATTATAAAGACCAATTTGGGGAGAAGTAAGGTTTTAACAACAATGTTTTCCAATCTATGAATACAGTGTGGCTCTCTATTTTTTGTAAGTCTCTTTTTCTCTTCTCTCATTATTATTTGGTCATTTTTATTATGCAGTTCTTATACTCATTCTGCTACACTGTGTTCATAGATTTTTTTTTTTTTTTGGTTCTGGAGATTGAACTCAGGGACACTTGACCACTGAGCCACATCCCCAGCCCCAGCCCTATTTTTGTATTTTAGACAGGGTTTCACTGAGTTGCTTAGTGCCTTGCCATTGCTGAGGCTGGCTTTGAATTTGCAATCCTCCTGCCTCAGTCTCCTGAGCCTCTGGGATTACAGGCGTGCACCACTGAGCCCAGTCCTCCGTTATTCTTAATGCTATTGAAAAGAGTACTGCTTTTTAAAATTTTGAATTCAAATTGTTCTTTGTTCATACAGAGAATACAATTGATTTTTGAATTTTGACTTTGTACCCTGTGACTTTACTAAACTTATTAGCTCTCATAGTTTTTTTAAATAGTAATTTTAGTATTATTAATAGTTCCTTGTACTTTTTTGAATGAATTGTATCCTGCTATGTCAAAATACAACTGTGATCTTGTGGATGAGGCTATTTTTTTTGTCATTGTCTGATTACTGGTCATACATGGTTAAATAGTGATGAAGATTTCTATAAGCCTGAAAATGACCATGAAACATTTACTACCTTTTAAAACCTATTGTTCTAAGTGTATAAATAAATCAAAATGTCTGTCTTCCGTACTTTATTAAAATTATTAGTTTTCCCAAGTTGACTAACAGATATTCCCAGGATCTTGGGGGCTGGGGGCTGAGGTACTAATGGTGGAAGATCATACATGTGTGCGCTCTGGTACATGTGTGTGGGTTTTGAAGGTGCCCCTGAAGTCCCTGATGTAGAGGTGGATGGTGGGCTTCGAACAATAGGTAGCAAACAGGGATGGGGCAGTATTTGGAGGCTCTCCAGAAAAGGCTTTAAGGTCCATCATTGTGTTCTGATTGTCAGAGTGGGATAAGCCTTAGTTGGTGTTTCCTAAATAGAGTTCTGTGAGTTCAGTCTTTTTTCTTCTCAGTAAAAATCCCACAAGCAAATATCATATCCTCCTTGGAGTTTTGCAATGTCTATTAATGACAGCAGTGAACAAACCTAAAGTAAAGATACATGTTTACACAGCTTTGTGGAATCCAGCATTCCC
The DNA here is from genome assembly GCF_021218885.2 of Marmota monax. Taxonomy (NCBI): domain Eukaryota; kingdom Metazoa; phylum Chordata; class Mammalia; order Rodentia; family Sciuridae; genus Marmota; species Marmota monax. The sequence goes on along the minus strand of NW_026693777.1, from coordinate 60,244,410 downwards.
CAAACTCATTTGACCACGGAACCCTTCTTTAATATAAAACTTCCTATATCCAAAAGCTCTCTGGCTTATCCTCTGCAAGATACACTCAGGAAAATATTGCCATGGATAATTCTATGATCTCTTTCTCACCTTCAATGTGAGAACAAGCCTCATCTGAGGTTATGATGTCAGAGCTAGCTGATTGCCACAAAATACTCTGAGGAATGGAATGTGCTTAGAATTTGGAATAGAGAGACATTTGTGTTTTAGTTTATTTCCTTATGTTTTGACTTAGAAATGAAAAGCAAATATTCTCGCGAGACATATAATTGAGCTAAGAGGAGAGAGAGATCCTCCGACGTACTGCAGTGTTTCTTGGCCTTCCTGGATATTCTTTTTTTGCTTGTACTTCAAACTCTTTCACTTTGCTCTGATGTGTTGCATAACTGGGCCATCACCCTGCAGAAAAAGAGTGTTTTTTTACAAGAGGCATTATGCTACTGCTTAAGTGCTTCCTGTAGTGAGCAGGTTGAGGGGGTAAAAATAGACATTATTTGTCTTTCAGAGAAAAATAACTTCTTAATGATTGACAGCATGTAATTAATCCAGCCATAAAATAAACAACATGGCAATTGTTAGCATAAGGCAGCATGGGTCGTGTCGGATCATATTTGAGACAACAGATGAGGACAGGATTTGTGTTGATCCTTGATGCAAAGTTGTAGTTTTTAAGAAAAGTGCAGCTAGCAGCCAGCCCCAGATTGCCTGCCTCTGTAATTAAAAGTATAAATGTTTCAAGTCGAACACATCCTATTAGTAAGATTTTAGGAAACAAAAATTTAATTTATTCACATTCGATATGGTCTGTAAATGCCACCATTATATGCCTTCCACTGGCCTTTGATTAGCTATGGATTAATAAAACTTTTATACCTCCTTTGTCAGCCTCATTGTGAACTCTGTTTTTGCATACTGTTACTATTAAATAAATGAATTAGTGTCCAGAAATGTGTCATGCATATTACCTAGCAGCAGGAAGCATAAGACAGTGGTCAGCTCCCCAGGAGCGTTATAAATCCTAATGCGCTCGGTAACCTGCTCACGTGGACCTATTAAAAGCATGATGATTTAGTGGAGCAGTATTTGTGCTTAACAATGGAATTTTAGTTAATTCAAAACAATGTAAATCATCTCCAATTACAGTATTTGAATATTCACAATTGCTTCCCAGAAACCTGTACTGTTACTAAGCCAAAAAAATATTTTTTTAAAAAAATGCATCATACTGAATTACTTGCCTGGAGTAACATTCAGGCAGTTTTTGGTAGCTTATGTTCAAAGTAACCTGGTCCCAAAGAACAATGTTTATCTGGCGCAGCAAGCTAGCTCTCTGCCAAAGCAAGTTAGGGCATCCAAAATCTGGAAAGATGGAGAAGCAGGAGCGAGGCCCGAGATGCTATTGCCGCTGGAAAGCTCAGGTGAGCGCGGTAATTGCACTGGTGTCACTGCCAAGGGTGGCGAGGTGATGTTGTTCCTAGAGGCAGCTGAGGGCTTCTTTTTGTTGTTGCTGCTATTATCAAAGTCATTTCAGATCCATGTCAGTAGCTTCTTGATACTGCAACTACTGCTGTGTCCCTGTGGGTACAGCACAGACCAGAGAGCATCCTCCAGTTTGAAACAGGCTCTTTTATGCTCAAGGTCTCAGAGGGCCTTTCCACGAAATAATGATGATGAGCTGTCCAGCTGCAGTGGCTGCTTTCAGCAGTGCAGGGCTGTGGCTCTGTGTCAGGATCTGCACAGGACCTCTGAGGCAGACAGGGACCAGTGTACTCTCCTGCCTGTCCCCAGTCTCTGGCACAGTGAAATAAAGTGGGAAACAGGGAGAACTTTATGGAGGGAATTTATTTTGTCTGTTGTGGATTTGGCCAGTTAAGGACAATGCACAACTTTCCTGACCTCCAAGATAGTCAAAATGATTCAACCATATTCCGCCCCGCTCCCTGGGTGCTGTACCACCGAGCTATAGCCCCAGCCCTTTTTATTTTGACAGGGTCTAACAAAGTTGCTGAGACTGGTCTTGAACTTGCGATCCTCCTGCCTCAGCCTCCTGAGTCGCTGGAATTTGCAGGCAAGTGCTACCACACTCAACTGTATTGACTTACTTTAAATTAATGAAAAATAAAACCAGGAGAGAATGCTATTGGACACATTTTTTCTTCACAGTTTGCCAATTTGTAAAGTTCATTTTGTATAAAATGCTTATTTTTGCAATATTACCATTGATTTTAGTCAATAATAGATAGTTAATTATTTATTAGCTGCACCGTCATATCCACCTGCCTCTTTTTTTCTTTATAGATGCAGAGTGCTATGTAGTTTGGGTTTTACTCAACTTATTCAACCAATCCCCTGTTTGTGGGCACTTCCTTTGTTGTTATATTTAGTGTTGCACTTTTTTGTACACATGAACGAATATAGCTGCAGGATATCCTTATAGCTATAGGATAAAACTCTAAAAAAATAGATTTCTGTGTCAGATATTTTATAAAATTACCAAATTACTCTTGAGAAGGATGGCACTAATTTATCCACCTTCCAATAATATGAAAACACTGCTTTCCCTATACTCTTGCTATTTTGTGTTAATTTTTAATTTAGAGTCTCAAACATGTTGTAAGCTCTGTGTGGTGGTGCACATCTATAATTCCAGCAGCTCAGGAGGTGCATGCCTATAATCCCAGTAGTCTCCAGGAACATTGCAAGTTCAAGACCAGCTTTAGCAACTTAGCAAGGCCCTAAGCAACTTAGGGAGACTCTGTCTAAAAAAAAAAAAAAAAAAAAAAGGAAAAATCAAAAACAGAACAAAGCCAATGGGTGCTATGCATGTGGCTCAGTGGTTAAGCACCCCTGGGTTCAATCCCTGGTATGTATAAATGAGTAAAGAAATAAACAAACAATCAAACAAACAAATAAATAAATAAATACATAAATATAGGTAATTTTTTATCATCATAGAATATCTTTCTTTTTTATTTTTTTTACTTTTTGGGGGAGGGTATTGGGGATTGAACTCAGGGGCATTTGACCTCTGAGCCACATTCCTAGCCTTATTTTGTATTTTATTTAGAGACAGAGTCTTATTGAGTTGCTTAGGGCCTCACTAAATTGCTGGGGCTGGCTTTGAACTCACAATCCTCCTGTCCCAGCCTTCCAAACCACTGGGATTATAGACATGCACCACCGTGCCCGCCTGTTTTTTCACATTTAACCAGGGTTTTATTTTTATGACAAACCTGTTATTAGAAATTCATCATAGAATATCTTAAACAGGTTTATTTATTTCTTTCCAAATTGCTGACCCTTTTTAATGTAGTCTCCAGAACCTGTAAATCTATCCAATAAAATAAAATGTTAAGGTTAAATAAATACAAACAGAACCATACACTTTGAGATGGTCAGTTGAGCAGAAGAAAAACAAGGATTTCAATGCTTGAGTGACTTCTTGAAGGCCACATGGACATTTAATGGCAGGTGAAGATGGGGACATGGTTCTCCTCAGTGAGGTCCAGTCCTCTCTCGGTAGCACCACACTCATCCTAGTATGTGAATATTCTTTTGCAACACGGATCACACATGTAACTCTAATCCTAGTCACATTCAAAGGGGAGCTGTGATGACAGTAGAATTCAGGGTCAACCAGCCTGGGTCAAATCCTGGCTCTATCAGTTGTTGGTTTGTCCTGGACAAGTTACCTAACCTCTCAGGCCTGGGCATTCTCCTCTATAAACCACTGGTGGCAACACCAGCTTCACAGTACCTGCAAGGGGTGCCTTACCAATAGTCTAGCAGATATAAATGTTTAATATTTTATTTTCTAATTGATCATCTGCATAAATAATTAGAAGCATTTTCATTTTCCATTAGAATTTCAGAGTCATTGTTTGTATCACTGTTTTATAATTCTGAAATAATGTCCTTATCATTTCATAAAATTTTATTAAAATAAAAAAAAAACCCAAAGGCATCCATGGATCCATGGCAATCGCTCTTTCTTATTAATGGTAGGGGGATGTCAAAGAAGTTATGCTTTATATTCAATAATGGCAGCAAACTATAAAGAATGACCAATCGCCTCTAGCCCTCATCAACATCTCAAGGGAAAAAATCTATAATGAAATCCTATCACCTCTTTGTTGCATGGGGGTGTGGAGGGTTATCATTTTGTGACTGAGGAGGTAGAGGTATTTGAATCACTTGAAAAGTTACACAATCCCACTGAATATCTGTAAAGAACCCACATGTGGGCAGGCTGAACAGTCAGGTCCTGGTCCTGTTGGCTGGAAGAGGAAGGAACAGGTCAGGTATCATAAGCCAGGGTTCCCATGAGACCACTGCCACTTAATAGCCATGAGATCACTCGGTATAAATCATTCAGCCTTTTAACTTCTCAGCATCTTTATCAAGAAAATAGTTATAAGATTCCACTCTTTTTTTTTTAAAGAGAGAGAGAGAGAGAGGTGTTTTTTTTAATATTTATTTTTTAGTTTTCGGCGGACACAACATCTTTGTTTGTATGTGGTGCTGAGAATCAAACCCAGGCCACACGCATGCCAGGTGAGCTCGCTACCGCTTGAGCCACATCCCCAGCCCAAGATTCCACTCTTTTGTTGATTTATTCATACCCTGGTTAATTCCAACCAAGCAAAGTGATACTTGCTGTCAGTCACTTGCTGCATGCTAGGCACAGGCCATCTCAACTCTTTGAGGCAGGTACCTTTGTGATCATCAGCATCTCTCCTTTATCAATAAAGAACAGTGAAGTACTTTGCCTAAACTCACAAATCTAGTCAGAGGCAGAGCTGGAGCTTGAACTTCAGGTCTCTTTTACTCTGAAGACTGTGTGCTTAACTACACCAGCCTCCTGTGGATCCACACTGTGGGGTAGATGGCTCCAGCCCATTTTGCAATGAATGAGACTCCAAGAGAAGCTGGGTGAACATTACTAATTATCTCACATAGTGTGGAGGGGACTGAATGAGAGAATGTTTTGGAAAATACTCTGTAGACTCAGCCTCTACACAGAGATGGGCTTGTTGATTGGACAGGTGAAGATGGGACTTGTTGATGGGTGGAAGTTCACACACTGCACATAGATGGTGCGAAGAAGAAGAAGAAGAAGAAGAAGAAGAAGGAGGAGGAGGAGGAGGAGGAGGAGGAGGAGGAGGAGGAGGAGGAGGAGGAGAAGAAGAAGAAGAAGAAGAAGAAGAAGAAGAAGAAGAAGAAGAAGAAGAAGAAGAAGAAGAAGGAAGAAGAAGAAGAAGAAGAAGGAAGAAGAAGAAGAAGAAGAAGAAGAAGAAGAAGAAGAAGAAGAAGAAGAAGAAGAAGAAGAAGAAGAAGAAGAAGGAATTTGCCCATTGCGTGTCTCACTTGAACAATGCTTGCAAACAACTTGTGGTATGTGTGTGTGTGTGTGTGTGTGTGTTTAGATAAACTTCCTCCATTTTTTTGACACGATGTAAGCATAGCCATAAACAATTATTATGAAAACTGTCAAAGCACTGTCTCATGTTTCAGATCGTAAATGACTATGTGGAGAAATTAAATTCATATACATTTACATACATATGTATTTGTATACATATATCTGTATGCACATATGTGCACACAAACTGTCTCCTTAGTTGTTTTCTTCCTTTAATCTTTGATGATTCCTTAGGTAGAAAGCATAGGGATCTGTGCTGATGCTTAAAGATAAACTGTAAGGAATTATTAAGGCAGCAATTTACTATTATATAGTGAACTAGTAAAAAATAAACCTGCCTTTTATTCAAAGAAACAATTCATTCATTCAACAAATGTGTTCCTAAATTTAATATTCCAGGATCTCGTTAGTTTTCAAATAATTTTATGTTTTATTTTCTAACCAGAGCATAAAATAGAAATAAGCACATCAACTCAAGCTAATATTATAAAATTAACACATGAGGGTTCCCCCCCCCCAAAAAAAAAACACTTAAAAATTTAAGAAAGAAACATAAAAATAATTCATTTTCTGACCATTTACTGATAACTGCTGTTAATGGTGAGCGTGTTTTCCAATTGTTTTTCTGTCTGTGTATCTGTGAGCATTTCAATAGTGGAACATGGTGAGGATCCAAGGAGAATGAAATATATAGCAAATACCAACTCAGGGACAAATAAAAGAAATTACCTTTAGTTATGTTTAAAGGCCTTACATTATAAGTGGAAATAAGAAAAAAATGACCAAGATATTGGCCCAAATTATATTGTTATATTGTGTACACAGATTCCACCATTGTGTATAATTATAATGCACCAATAAAAAAATGTGGAAAAAAAGAATTGATTGAGTTTTGATGTCATGTAAGCAAGAATATAAAGCCAAACCCATTGAGAAAAAAACTATACACCATCATTTTCTTCTAAGAATTCTTAGTTGCTACAAATCTAGAAGATTTCACCATTCCCATAAAACCAATAAATAATTAATATAAACATGAAACAACCCAAAGTATCCTGGTGGGTGAATTTGCTCACTTTTCTTGACCTTTTTCCTAAGCTGCAGGCCATTTTAGCTTGCATAATGACAAATCCCAACTTGTCATCTCAGGAGCATCTCAGACTTAATGTGTGCAAACTGAGCTCTTCCTTGCCCTCCCCCACCCACTCTTCCCCTAGATGTCCCCTCCTCATCTCATTTGTCAAACTCTTCACCTCTTGTTGCTTGCATCAGAAATCTAGCAGTATCTCTGATGGAGTATTTATATGTGAACATAGGGAAGTTATGTCTGATCCGTTCTACCATGTTTCCTAATTCTATCCTCTCTCCTGTCCCTTCATTCTCCTTTGTCTAATCCATTGAACTTCTATCCATCCAACCCCTCTTTATTATGTGTTAGCATCCATATATCAGAAAGTACATTTGGCCTTTGGTTTTTTTGGGACTAGCTTATTTCACTTAGCATGATAGTCTCCAGGTCCATACATTTACCAGAAAATGCCATAATTTCATTTTCTTTACACCACCAGTGAAACTCCACATCATGTACAACCACAAAAATGGGATCCTAGGGACTGGGATTGTGGCTCAGTGGTAGAGTGCTTGCCTAGCACCTGTGAGGCATTGGGTTTGATCCTCAGCACCATATAAAATAAATAAAGGTATTATGTTCATGTATAACTAAAAATATATTAAATAAATAAATTTAAAAAATGAGATCCTAGTTATGATAAGTTATACTACATGTATACACTCTACTGTCATGTAGATCTTAAAAAAATAAAAAATGTTAAGAAAAAGAAATCTAGGAGTAATTTTTACATCTTTCCTCTCCCTTATTTCAACAAATAACATTATTTTTTATGCTCCAAATCTCTTTAAAACACATCCACTTTTCTCTATCCCTGTGGTACCAACTTTAGGTCTAGCCATAGGACTAGAATCATGGCACTATCTTGCTCACTGACCTCACTTGTCCTCTCCCGCTGGCCTTCCAGCCAAGGCAGCTGATCAAGAGAATTGGACTTCCTCAAAAAAGTTCTTCTTTGGCTTCCCACCACTTTAAGGGCAAAATGCAAAATCTTTATTGTGAACTCTAAAGTCACTCACCCACTCTCCTGGTCCCTACTCCTCCTTTGCTTTTATCTTCTACACTCTTTCACTCCTTATCCAGTCTCACTGGCCCTCTTTCAGTTGGTTAAACATGTCAAGTTCTTCCCTCCTCAGGGTCTTTGAATATACTGTTCCATATACCTTTAATTCCCTTGTCTTGGCCTATCTCATGCCTATTCATGATTTAGATCTCAGTGTATGTGTCTCCTCCTCAGGGACCATCCCTGAACTCCAGCTCAAAAATATTTCCCCTTAGACTTTCTTACACAGCCACCATCACAATTTGCTACTATATACTTGTTTATATGATTACATGTTTCATGTCTATCTCACCCACCAGATTTTAAGTTCCCAGCATTTTCCTTTCAATGATCTCTATTTGTCTTCAAGAGGGACTTGCTACTGTATGTAATATTTGGTTGACAAATTTCCTTGAAAGCTCCCACTTTCCCATCCACGTGTGTAGACTTCAAGCTTTAGTTGAACACGAACTCTGTGCTAAGAACTGCATTCTGTAGTGAGACAGATATACCAGTGAGCCAAACCTGATATAGCCCCTACTCTCAGGGAGCCTGTGGTCCAGCACTGGTTGAACAATGGAAAAGATATCCACAGTCACACTTGCTCATGTGGACATATCTCAAGATTTGCTCTGGAACCTGAACCAGGCCAGGAAGACATTATAAGAGGCCTTTAAAGACCTTGGAAATAGCATAATGTCTTTCTTTCAAGAATACCATGAATACTTTGTTGGTATCTAAACTCCATTTGTTACTAGACTAATGACCAACATCGCTGATGCTGCTCACCATGCTGTGTCCTTTGGGTATCTGGTTTCCCACAGCTGTGGGGAACTCACCTACACACATGCAGTATGTGCCACAGTTTTTGCTCAGTGTTCTCTAATTGGCAGGGGACCAGTCACCCTCACACACGTGCCATCCCAAGGAGGCTGCCTTAGGTCATAATTTCTAGAGCTCTGGGTATTACTCTACAGATGCTCTAATAAGCTGGGTCCAGCAGCCTCTTTACCATGTGGCCACTGCAGGGGCAATTGTGCTATCCAGGTCTTACCTAATAAGGCCACCTATGACTGCAGCCACTGGAAAACCAGAAGAGGGAGAAATGGGGTAGCTTCATCAGTCATGTGACCTTAGGCACATGGCCAAGAATGAGAAATGTCCTCTCTTTTATGCCAGAGTTAGGAGCAAGGGAAGGTTCCCAAATCCTGTGGGGATACCAAAAAATATATATATATATGGAGCTGGAAGTTGGTCCTCTGCATCAGCTGCCAGCAGAGGTGCTAAGAGTCTGCCCTCAGCCCAAGACTCTTACACTATTGGGAGGTTCAGAGCTACAGCCAGCAAGCCAAGTGCTGGCTGCTCAGAGAGGCTGGCTTGCCCTTCACCATAGCCCACTGCGCTATGTGGGCTTGCTCATCTTCAATATGGGCAAGAATGGGAAGGCCTGCCGCCCTCTCTTTGATCCTTGCCATGTCCCTTTTTCTGAAGCCTAAGTATTTTTAAGATGGTAGTAGCCATAACATTTGGCCATTGTCCATATTCAATCCAAAGCCTGTTCCAAGATTGGTAGGCAGCAGCTCACATTCTGTCCATTCCACCTGGGCCCTTTTTTTCCACATTCTTCCTCTGCACCTGACTCTGTTGGCCAGGTAGGATTGCACAGCCTCCTGACAATTCTGGGTTTTAAGAACTCGCCTGCCAAAACCTCTGGATTCAACTTCTTTTCTTTCCCCACCTTCCTTTTCCCCTTGTCTTATAATTAGCCATTTTGCCTCATAGTTTTGAAGGCTGCTTATTTGAAATTCATCAGTGAGTTAGTCCTGTGGGAGTTATTCTCAATTACAAATTGAAGACTAATTGTGCTGCAATGACTGTTGCTCTAAGACGCCTCTGCTGTAATCGCCTCTTAAATTACCTCTCACCTCTTATTGAACACTAAGTTAAGGCTTGAAAATGAGCTAAGATGTGTAGTAGAAACCCAGCAGTTGGTGAACTGTGGAGTCACACCTACATATTATGATTATTTTAAAATTCCTTTTGCTTTTCATTGGGATTTTTGGATTACTTTTAAAACTGTGGAGGTAAAATTTGCTTAATGGGACAAGCATACATTTGGCTTTTACTGTAAGGAGTCTGTCACATAAAATTAATTTTTCCCCTGACCATTGTTTTGAAAAATAAATAGTTTACCAAAAAGCTAACAATACTAGCCTCCCTGCTGCCACAAATGTTATTTTGTATATGGCCCTCATATGTTTTCTTACTGTGCTCCTCTTTAAATCCCCAAGGGTGGGGTGAGTCGGGAAGGAGGTGCCTGGTTGCTGATCACAGCAAGTGATTCTATATTTTGTGTTTCTATCCTGCAGCTGCCACTGTGACATTTAGGTGTCAAGCAACAAGCTGTAGAGAACTAGTTAGAAATTAACCTGAGAGGGAGGAGATGTAAAGTTTGTGCCCACAGAGGAGGGGAGGCCACCATGGGATAATGGAGAACAGATGGTGTCCCAAAGCATCAATCTCAGATTCATCTTCTTGAAGACTTTATCCCTAGGGAAAGTTTGACACAAGCTTAAGCTGAAATTCAGACTTTGAGTTAGGAATATGCCTTTTATTTTCTAACAAAATATGGCTATGTGATTTTAAGCATATATGAAAAAGTCACTTAAAAAAGATGTCTTAAAATGTTCTTTTGGCCTTAATCAAATGATGATGATATATAAAAAGCCATCAGCTGGCTTCTCCCAAAAAGGACAGGCAGGGACTAAGCTCATTGGGTTTGCCGTTTCTGAAACCTGTCTTCCTTCAGTCCTCCAGTCATACCTCAGACAATGGCTCAACACAGACTGGCCTCAAAGACAGTGATCAGAAGCCAAGGGAAATGGACAAAAGAAACATAAGGAACACGAAACCTTCCAACTTCTCAGATGCTTCCTATAATCAAGCCCCCATGCCAGGTCTCTCCCCTGGTCCTCTGCTTGGCCTTCCTCCTGCTGGCTCCTTGCCTGCCTCTTCTTCATGGGTACCACCTTATGTCCTGCACCTGCAGAGTGACCCCAGCTTTCTACTTGCTGAACTGCAAGGGCCTCACTCCAACAACTCAGCTCACTTGTCCCAGTTCTTCCTCTGAGGAATTCTCACTCAGGAGCAATTGCAGCTCTGAAATGACAGGAAAGAATGGTCTTACTTTCTCATCTCAGACTACTACCTATGGACATCTCCATGAGAATTTTGACTCAGGTTAGACGTTCTTCATCCCTTACATCATACAGAAAATTAATTCCCAGTTGGAAATGGAAAGTTGATTTCCTGGAGCTGTCACTGCCACTCAGATCCAACCCCAATCCTGCAAGAGAAGTGACCGATATGGAGCTGCCAAGTGACAAGCCAGAACACCTCCCCTCTGTCTGCTGACTGCTTCTGGCAACAGTGGCCATTGATTTCCAAAATTAAACTCTATTTTCATATTATAATTACCACTCATTGTGTATAGACAATTTGGAAACTATAGGAAAGTAGAAGGCAGGGGGAAACTCACCCATATTTTCACACCTAGAGACAAAGACTGTTAATTTGCTGATACACAGACTTCTAGTCTTTGCATTTTATACCGTGACTTTTCTCCCTAATAAATAGAGACTGCATTCTCCTAATAGAGATGCAATTTTAATTTAACATTTTAATACATATTTTTCTCCTGTTAATTAATTTTTAAATATTTTTAATGTAACTGCATTATATGTAAATATGTAACAATGAACATATGATATATTAATAATTATATCAATATATAAACATATCTGTATATTTGTAAATTCATTCAGTGGATGTATGATAATCCATTAGATAGATTAAATGAACTATCACTTGATATAAATTCTTTGTTATTATTAAGGCTCTAAATAATACTTTATGCATAAACACTTTTTAGATCTTTAGAGTGGATTGTTTACAATGGGTTCCCAAAAGGGAGAGAACTGGGTCAAAGGGTATAAGCCTTTTTGAGGTTTCTTGATGCTTGTTGCCAAAGTTCCCTGGCCTTGTAAAGGAACATGAAGGCTGTCTGCACATGGCCTGGGCCTCTTCATCCCCATAGTGCTGGTGGGCAAATGGAAAACTGTTTTGAGGCAGTCACAGAGGCTTTTGCCCATTCTGGGGGAAGGGTTTGCTCCTCAGCTGATCTGAAAACAAATGAGCTTAAAACATTTTTACACACTGAAAAAAGGCTCACCAATGAGCACCCCTTCTGCAGAAATGCAGCCTGCTGCATTCATTCCTGAAGGCCAATTAGCATCCAAACAATCTACCAAGGATATGCTTGTATGATTGCAAGACTCCTCCAGAGATATCTTACAGATGTTAAGAATAGTGATTTTTAAAATTTATACCAGTATACATACATTAAAGACAATTTTTGTTAACTATCCTAAATGACAGTAGAACAGACCTTTTACAAAACAGTCATATATGTGTGGCTGTGAATACATACACTGTATATTTATGTGCATACACATATTGTATACACACATAAGCAGACTCAAATGAACACAATGAAAATGCTCACTGTATATCTTTGGTGGAGATTTAATTTCTTCTTTTTCAACATACAAGGCAGTTTTGAGTCGCATTTTCTTCATACAGGATAGGTGAAGTCACCTGCTGTTACTGCAGAAAGAAAGGCTCCTCTCCCTCTTTGTAATAATGTTATGCACTGATGAATGGAAGCATCGGAATTTGCTAACAAATTACTATACCTGCTGCTTGGTGCTACTGCCCCCTCCTTCTGCCTCCCAGACAAATATTTTTTGCCTATCCAAAGCCATTTGAATTCCCAGTTCAAAGAATCTTTGTTAGATGGCCAATCTGTTCCCAAGAGCATTGGAAACAACTGTGAAAAGAGACACATACTTCATATGTGGTGGCATCATACCAGTCTGATCCCGTAAGCATTGCTTTAGAGAATGCTGGCCAACTGGCTAGCTGGACACAGCAGGCAGCAGAGGAAAACAGGACCATGGTTTAATGCATATTCACAAGGTGCCCTAATCTCCTATGAAATGTCCTGAGTGCCCACTGGGTAGTTTGTATCCTTGTTAAGAGCAGACTGGTTGCAACTCCAAGGGAAGTGAACATACTAAAATATTGTAATCAGATTCCTAGGGCATTGTTTTTCTCCTAGCTCAGCCATTAGAGTTCCCTCTGGAAATGTTATTCACATGAAAGTCTTCAAATAAAAAATATTGTACTAGGAGAGGAAGGGGTTACGTATAGATGGGCTGTCAGTCCAGAAATGTTTGAATACATGTCTCCACATCCTTATTTATGTGCACATGCATATCTACCACAAATTACCTGTATACTTCAATGTGTATATTAGAGAAAAATACACTGAGCAATGCTGCTAAGTTGTCTGTGCATGCAAGCAGAGGAAATGGTCCATTCCAAGGTTGGACAGACATCTCTGAAGGCTCTTTTAGCTTGGGTCCTTATCGCATGCATAAATATGCTTTTCACAGAGTGGATGACTAATTCATTCATCTTGATTGATAATTAGAACCGACACAGAAGAGATCAACACAAATCATGAGGGCAAAAACATCTGGGACTCAATTTAATGAGATACCCCAAAACCTCTTTAGTGGTAATTGCATTGCAAGCACCAAATAGCTTTCACAGTTGTTTTTGCAAATGATACAAATTAGCACCCAAGATCTGAAAAGTATACTGACTGTAAAAACATTAGGGAATTTAGCAGGGCTCTGGGTGTCTTGGCCAAATACATGCATTAACCTAGATACACTCTGGCATATAATTTTGGAGCTTCTTGCAGCAAAAAAAAAAAGTTAAGACTCTGAATCCTACTGCTGTTTGCACTTGAACTCCCAGGTGGGTAAGTTCATCTATGAGGCAGTTTTCTTCTTTCCCCATAGAATCCTATACCACTTTCACACAAATGCCCTGAGAATTTTTAAATATCCAAAATGCTGAAAATCTGCAGTTTAAATCCTTTTCCTCATTAGGAAATGTAGATATTATAGAGACAGATGGAAGGTTTTATGGATGATTAGTAATACCTAAAACATCCAGGAAAGCTGTAATAAGATATAACAATTACACATCTTCTTGGATCTAAGCACATCTAGTGAGACAGTAAGGAGAGATTTTTAAAGCAGTCAGCTCTGATTTGGGTTCATTTCTTTCTTCAGCTACCCTGGCCTGAGCCCAGCCTGAAGTCAGAAAAAGGTGCTTATAGTACAAATCCTGCAGAGGGAAGTTTCAGACAAATTGAATAATTGAATATGCCAAGGTAGAGCAGGAAGGCCTTTTTTTAAAAAAGTGTCATCAGATGTGAAATGATGAAAGAGCATTGCTGCTCTCAGTATCAGAAATGTTCAGTCTCTCCTTCTGCTTAGTTCTATTTCCTTCTTCAAGATCTGTCTGGCAATGACACACCATTGAAGCCCAGGGATTCCAACTCTTAAGGATTTGCTTGCACTTCTCCTTGACAATTAGCTCATTCTGCCTCTACTTACTCATTTCTTCCACCTAAACTTAGAAGATGCCTAATACATATGTGTGAATGCACCCTCATCCTTTGGAATCATACTTTTCTACAAAGCATTTCTGCATGTGGGAATGTTCCAAGGTCAACCAAGTATATTCTCTGAACCCATTTTACAGAAAAGATGCAGCTAAGAGAAATTAAAGTACCTCCCCAAAGTCACACACCTACTAAGATGTAGTTAGGACTTCTCATTCCTGGGTTGGTTCCTTGAGGTGGTTCAAGTTAGATGAGACAACAACCCTACTTCCTATCTTTTGGAATGTTATAGCAATACTAATGGAGCAACTTGACACAAATGCATTTTAGGCTCCTCATCTTTGACCCTTGGGGAGTTTGAGAAAATTAAGGACTTATTGGAACATAATTATGTAGCCCCACTGGTGATGATTTTAGCTGTCTTGTCAGGTATAGTGGAAAATGAGTCACAATATACAGATTGTGTATTCACAAAACCTTTCACACGAGATCCCAGGACTTAGGGTCATTCCAGGGAAAAACAGGAAAGGACAAATCATGTTGTGGTTTTTCAACAAATTGCCCTCCCCAAAAACCACAGCAGTTTACTTCAGAGAAATCAAATTAAAATAAAAATAATTTTGAACAAAATTCAATAGGAAATGTCACCCAAAGTCTTCAAATGAACAGTAACAACAGCTGGAAGGGGAGGGAAAGGAGTCCCGCTTGGAGAATCCTAAAGAGACAGTAGGGATCTCATGTTTGTATGTCTTTGGTTCTTTTTATTTCTTTTCTTTTTCTCTAATGCCAGTTGAACCTCCATGTGTAAATCTTAGCTGTCCCCGTGCCTTTTGGATCTAGAATATAAAGCAACACTTATAGGAAGGGAGCAATCATTTAGACTTGAATATGAAACTGTAAATGACAGGTCATGAAATGGTCTTCCAAGTGGCAAGTTGAAGAGAACATCTCTACTGATGCTCAGTTACCACCTGTCATGTAATAGCTGGAACAGGGCTGGGGAAACTACAGACAAAGCTGGCTGCCTCCTGCTTTTTGCCTAGCCTATGGGTGAAGAATAGTTTTAACCTTCTTAAGTGGTTGAAAACATCAAAGGAAGAATAATATTTTGTGACATGGGAAAATTTTATGAAGTTCAAATTTCAGTGTACATAAAGAAGGTTTGGTTGGAATATGACTATACCCGTTAATCTCCCTATTGACTATGTCTGCAGAGTTAAATAGTTGTGACAGGGACCTTATGACTTCAAAGTCTAAATCATTTACTATCAGAATCAGCACAACTAAAGGAATCCTAAAGTGTCCAAATAATGATAATTAAAATTTGTTTTTAAAAAGATCAAGCAAAGGTGTGAAAAAAAATCCAAGAAGATAGCATTAACAGAGCAACTCAGTAATAAGAAGCAATCTGAGGAAATACAGTCTGTAAACAATTACCTTCCTGCCTGATTCTCCACTCATTTGTATTATACCAGGCAAAGATTTTAAATGGAAAGATTGTCTTATTCTGCAGGGAATCTACTAAATTTAGCACTTAGAATGAATTCATTTGAGAGATGTTTAAAAAAATTTTTTTTATCTTGTCAAATTCATTGTATCCAAAACCTAGTAAAAAGTATTCTGCATCACACATCTCACTAATATAAGTAGACACTTTTTCTTCAAAAATTCAATTACAGTATTAAAATTTGTTTCAGGAAAGATTTAAAACATTCTTTAGGTGAGCAAGACTTGAAATATTAAAAATAGCATGAAATTTAAACATGGATTACTCTTTCAGCAGTAGAGTTATTTGAGTCAGCTCATTCAGAAAGAGAAATGACAGATCTTTTTTACAGCTTCAAAACACAATCACTAGGCTAGGCATGGTGGCACACATCTATAATCCTAGCAGGTGCAGAAGCTGAGGCAGGAGGATCACAATTTTAAAGCTAGTCTCAGCAACTCAGCAAGGCCCTAAGCAACTAAGCAAGACCCTATTTCAAAATGAAATATATATGTTAAAAAAAAAGGCTGGGGATTTAGCTCAGGGATTTTGGCCCTGAGTTCAAGTCCAGAATATCTCTCTCTCTCTCTCTCTCTCTCTCTCTCTCTCTCTCTCTCTCTCTCTCTCACACACACACACACACACACACACACACACACACACACACACTCCTTGGCATACATCAGTGGTAGAGAACTTGTCTAGCATGTGTGAGGACCTGGGCCCCATCCCCAGCACTGAAAAAAACAAAACAAAACAAAAACCTACAATCACTGTATGGAGTCAGTCAGAGCTGGTTACAAAAGGGGGTCCCTCAGCTTAGTCAATATTATAATGACAATAGCTTGGTTGCAAAACATTCACCAGAACATCCACAGGCCTCTGTCTTGAAAACTTGCAACTGCAGTATTCCATGACAAAATCCTGTATGTGTGGGTTTGTTATTAACTCTAGGTTTGAATTAGAATTCCCTATCTTACAGCTTGGAGCTAAACTCTGTTTACAAAACAGTATTTACACTTGACTAATTTTGCAGATCAAACTAATTAAATCAATTAAACTGGTGATTAACCAAATGAAGGCTGATTGCAAAAATTAGTGGGTTTATTTTGGAGGACTGGAAGTAAGCTAATTACTGCAGTGATTACTTGAACCTGGAGTACTCTAAATGTGGTATAAATTGAAACCTCATAGTGAATTAGACTGGGAATTCATTACAGTTTAAAGCACTGTTAATACTATTCAGTCTGTTCCTCCTTGGGGAAAATTCCCTTTCTCTGCGTTTTGTGTACTGATAAACAATCATTTGGATCATGTGCTTTTTGCAATATAACCCAATAAAATGAAGGACACTGAAGAAAAGTTACTTTCAGAGTGATACACATCAGCGCCTGTCCACATTTAATGTACATACGAAACACTTGAGGATACTGCTAAAAGGCAAGTTTTGATTCGGTTTGTTGGGGTGGATGGTGGTTGGGGCAGAGTGGGGACATGGGGGGGATGGGATGGGTAT
The DNA here is from genome assembly GCF_021218885.2 of Marmota monax. Taxonomy (NCBI): domain Eukaryota; kingdom Metazoa; phylum Chordata; class Mammalia; order Rodentia; family Sciuridae; genus Marmota; species Marmota monax. The sequence continues at coordinate 60,227,235 of NW_026693777.1, read as the reverse complement.
GTGCGTATTCATGCACAGGTGTGTGTGAGTGCATAGGATAATTCACAGGTGCCAAGAGTCTGCCTCTCTTTCAAGATCCCAGGTGGCGTTGATGCTGCTGGGTTTTGAATCATCCTCTAAGCAACAAGAACATACACTGAAGCAAATAGCTAAATTATTAGAATTTGATTTTGATGCTTCAGAATGAGATAGAGACCAAGTTATCACCATAGTCCCCCATTAGGAAATCTGACCCACTTTTGCCAGAGATGGGTAAGCAGGCAGCCTCAGTATTGGCAGATTTCAGTAATGACTACTACTACTGGGTCCTCACTGGGTGTTTTTTTTTTTTCTGTCTTTTCAGGCAGGTATGTTAGCAAGAGTATTTATGTCCATACATAATGCATTCTACTAATTGGTTTTTAAAGCATATCATTTTAACAAAATGTGAATGCAGCTGAGCATGTGGTCTGCATTTTGCTGATTTAAATATCACTGAGCTTTCGGTTCTCTGTTTTGCTTTAGTTTTAGATTTATAAGATGGTATTTACAATAATAGAAGTAAGACATTGGGTTCTGTTCAAAGATATGGTGAAGTCTCAGAAAGAGATGTGGCCTTTATGCACATTCTTAAAGGGGAGCAAGTAGCTTCCTTTTGTAGATACACAGGAGGCAAGATGTGTCTTGATTTTCAGCGTCACATCATCTTCTGAAAGGATTAATTTTCCCAGTTCATCAATGAACCTGTCTTGACATTTGGTTTCTTGCAGATTGCAGGTTCATGGCAAGAAACACCTTATCCCTACAGGAAATCCCACAACCTTTAGCAATGACTATTCATTGCCGTTTGGTAAGTAGAACCCCCTGTGTGCCAGGGGCAAGAGAGTGCAAATTTGAACAAATTAAGACCACAGACTGTGTTTTTAATAAGGACAGAGCTCTCAGAAAAAGGAGGCACATGTGAAGAGTTCCCATCTGTGTAACAACAACACTTGCAGGGCTACAAGAATCAGGTTTGTGTTAGGAACAGATTGCTCAGGGCTTTGATAAGTTGTCTGATGTTAATCAGAAACACTTTGGGTTGCAATTCTTGTTGAAATGCTTCCCTGATTATTTTGGATGTTACAGTCTTGTCAAAGTACTTGAATTTTTCCTTCGTGCTTGCAGACATTTAGCAAACTGCCAGCTCCCAAGTTGGAATGTGAATAAGTATCCCAGAAGCTGTTGGTGGAGATGCAGAAAATGCAAGAGTTTGAACTGAGCCTTTATGGATCCCAGAGAAGTGACTTTAAAAAAAAAAAATTGGCACTTAGGAGAAGCTGATATGATGGCTCTCTTTATTCTAAAATTAAAAGTAGTAAAAAAATAAATAAAAATTACAGGCTGGGACTTTTAGTTGAGTGAGGTTTTATGATAGCAAGCTGAGTAGATTTTGTCAAGTTGATTTAGTTGAAGAAATTTGGTACAAAAATTGATTTTTACCTTATTAAACAAACATCATCAGAATATTTCTATTAATTACCAATTGATCATCTGGAGAATTCCTTACTATTGGAGAAAACAAAAAACAATTGACCAAATAATCAACTGAGAGACTGTGTGCATGTGACAGTTGCCTCAGTGAACTCACCATTTTCCAGGGTTGCAGGTTTAGGTTTTTGTCCTCTGACTAAACTGGATCTATCTCTTAGAGGGCTAAAGTATACATTATGGCATCCAGGTGTGCCTATCGATAAGTAAGTCTCTAGATACCTACACAGTATCTGTTACAGAACCCAGAAGTTGGAATGAGAAGTAGACCTATCTAGAGGTCAGAATGCTCACCTGGACCTGCCCAATGCATTAATTTCCTGTCTAATGGAGCTAACAGAGGGCCAATTATCAGATGCTCATAGACGTTAGGGAAAGCTTCTCTGTTGAAATAGTCTGAGGCACTCTTACTTTAGTAAGGATTGCCTGACCAAAGAAGGATACCTTGAGAGGCCCATGGATGGGTATTGATGATGACTACCAGGATCCTTTTTTAAAAAAATTAATTAATTTCTTTTAATTAGGTATATATGACAGAAGAATGCATTTTGATTCATTGTACACAATTGCAGCACAACTTTTCATTTCTCTGGTTGTACATGATGTAGTGTCGCACCATATGTGCAGTCATACACATACCTAGGGTAATGGTGTCCATCTCATTCCACCATCTTTCCTGCCTCCATCCCCACTTCCCACCCCTTCTTCTCCTTTGTCCAATCAAAGTTCTTCCATCCTCCTCCACATTATGGATCAGCATTCACTTATCAGAGAGAACATTTGACCTTTGGTTTGGGGGATTGGCTTACTTCGCTTAGCATGATATTCTCCAACTCCATGCGTTTACCTGCAAATGTCATAATTTTATTCTCTTTTAATGCTGAGTAATATTCCATTGTGTATATACACCACAGCTTCTTTATTTAGTTGTAGGTGGACACAATACCTCTATTTTATTTTTATGTGGTACTGAGGATCGAACCTAGTGCCCCACACACGCTAGGCCAGCGCTCTACCTTTGAGCCACAACCCCAGCCCCTATAGCACAGTTTCTTTATCCATTCATCTATTGGAGGGCATCTAGGTTACTTCCACAGTTTAGCTATTGTGAATTGAACTGCTATAAACTTCTTGAAATCTTCAATGGTTCTTCTCAACCTCTTTCCATATACCTCTTTCTCTTAACAGGATGCAATTATGTTGATCGAGTTATGGCTTATAAATTATAACCCCATCCCAAATCCATCTTTCAAAAGTACATTCCAGGTCACCTTGACAGGGTTTTGGATCTTCTTAAACTCAGTCTCCTTATTTACTCCCATGGCTGGTCATACATGGTGTTATGGACTTTGTTTACCTAACTGCCCATCTCTGTTTATGATCACATGAGAAAAGTGCTTTTTATGATTCACATGTAAAGTTGGAGGAGGAGAAATTTTTCCTAGAGTGACTTTATCTCCCCTATTCTATCTCCAAGATACCCTATAAGGTATTAGAAGCACTGCTTTTTTAAAAGGCAGCCCAGAACTTTTGCCTTTATGTTTGCATTGGCTGAGCATTAGGACTTTTATCTTGCTAACTGATTCCTTATATTTTTTAGGTGAGTAAGTGGTTGAATAAATGAATCAAGGACTTGGATACACAAACTGTATTAGAATTCTTTTAGGTACTATCAGCTAAGATGGCCCTTCCTCAAAGGTTTCTCTTCTTGGATCAAGTTCCTAGGAATGTTTTCTTTTGAAAGCTGATGAACTGAGCCTCTGTTCCCACATCTATCTTCTGTGGCAAAGAATTCAGGTAAAAAATAAATTTGTTCGGTTTAGATGTAAACTCTTACCTCTCCTGCCCCAGTTTGAAATTAACAAAGCCTACTTAAGATTTCAACCAGGTCACTCTTCAACACCTCTGCATTTTTGCTGGGTGCACCATTCAAAATGCTAAGCCAATTTGCATTTGATTACTTGACTACTTCAGAAAGTCATCCAGGAATTAAATTACAGTATGGGAAATAAATACAAACTAGGTAAATAGCACAAGATAAATTACAATATAGGGACACATGGACATACCCACTGGAAGAATAGCAAACATGCAACCAGTTAAGAAATGTGTAGGAATTTACAGGGAAAATAGTTAATATTAGAAGTGCAGTCCCACTTAACCTGGCCATTGGGAAGATTCTTTTCTGAGTGTTCTTTGGGGGTCTGACTTACATAGGGTAGTCAATCAATGAGCTCAACTTGTAGGCAAAATGATTATTTTGTCCTTTACTGTTTGCATGATTTCAGATGTGAAAAGTAGCAGAGAGAATTTCTCTTTCCTTGAGACCCTGAGGAAATTGATCATGATATTTGGAAAAGTTTCACAAAGAAGCTTTGGCCCGGATACATTCAAGCAATAGTCTGGAACATCTTATGAGTGAGGCATCAGCTATCTTGTGAGGTGATGGGGAGTTATGATAATAGTGACTCCAAGATTTTGCACCTGGAAAACTGTGATGGGTGAGATGCTGCTGAGGGAAATGGACTTACAAGGAGGTGCCCTGTTTTAGATAAGCTGGGATGTTGGGATGTTGAATTTCAGATGTTCAGGACAGGGCTGTAAAGATGTTTTATGCAACTGGGTCATATCAAGCTGTCTGAATTCTATATAGTACTCCAATTGCATTTAACAAGTTTTCATCACATTATAACTAGACCATTATTAACAGATAAGCCTTTTAATTCAGAAATTCATGATAGCTACATACTAATAGAATGACAGAAATGAGGGGGCTGCTTTCCAAGAGGAAACTGGAAAGGAAACACTTTGCCTGACCTTTGCCTGAGCCAATCATAAGTACAATATTGGAAAAGACCAAACCCAGAGGAAGTAGCACTGGCTTGGAAAAAGAGATGTGAACCCTGTTTTTGACCAGTAATGTGGTCCTTAGATGAGGAGCTGACCTCTCTCCACCTTCTGCCCTTTGTGCAGTGCATGCACGTAAACACACACACACACACACACACATCCCACATACATATTCTCATAATGAATCCTTCCACCCCATCCCACCCCATCCCACCCCAAAATTGCTCTTGGTCTTGGGTTGAACTACTCTTGAGAAGACTTTAAAAGGAAAGCTCTTGTAGAGATTCTACTGCACTTTGGGATTGAAAGGACACTAAGATTCATTTCCTCAATTTCTTATTCTGAAATAATTTTATATTTACAGAAAAGTTGCAAAGATAGTTCAGAGAGCTTCTATACACCTCTCACGTAGTTTCTCCTAATGTTAATATTGAACATAGCCATAGGACATTTCTTAAAACTCAGTGGAAACATGGTCAGAGATGTAAGGTCTTCTGGATCCCATCAAATAACACCATGTACTAATGTGTATGCTCACCACTCACACCAAAGCCTCCCACCCTTGATGAGAAAGTCAACATCACAGGAAGCTCCAGCAATGAGAAAACCAGTGATCACAGGGGGCATGAATACCCCAAAGTCCAAATGTTTAGGACAATGAACTAGACACTAGTTGGCCAACCAAAGGCAGTTTTTAGATCCTGTCTTTTATGGACAAGACACAATCACTATTCATCATTTTCTAAGTACAATCCTTTCCTGGAAGATATTGCAGTATTATTCAAAATGTGCCAAAATGGGCAGGAGATCCCAAGAGTAATTGTGAGTTATGAGGTCATGGGGACCTCATTGCAAACTATTTGCAAAACTTAATTGGGGTAATAAATAAACTAAGCATGTAAATTAGATTGAAGACTACAATGTGAATTAGAAGGAGGCCATTAGCCTGCCTAGTCAAAATGCCTTCTTTCTGTTCTGTAATATTTGCTGAGTTGAACTGTTAATCAGGGGAGTATTAAATTCAGATATCCTAAAATTTCACAAGTAAAATAACTTGGAAATAAAACCATTTTATGAGATCCTTTCTGGATAAGGGTGTGAACTTTATTATTTATGATTAGGTGCTTAGGTACTTTTCAAATAGAGAATGGTCTGGCAATTGCAGCTGAACGCACCTCTTTCCTGGGGTGCAAAGTCATCTTAGCCAGCGTACTTAGAAGCAAATGAAGAAGAAAAAGAAAAAATGGAAGCTCAGAAAGAAGCCATCCCAATCGATAAAAACAAACAGATCTGTAGGCTGAAAATGTCACCTGCTCCTTTTTTTTTTTTTTTTTAAAAACCAAATGGTCAAAAATAACTTCAGGCCTGACTTTTCTCTTTCATATACCTGAAGAATGAGTACAGAGGCTCCTGGAGGTAAATATAAATATAAAAAAGAGAGAAACCAAAAGCCCAAACACTGCATCTAATCATCCTGCCTAAGTCAAGTCTTACAGCGGCTTTTTTTTTTTAAAGCAGTTGATTGAATGAATACAAATGCCTCTCTGTTGTCACTTGGGATGCCACTTGATATATCCCATTTTCTAGACTCTAATTATTCCATTTGTAGACATGAATGCCATTTAGATGTGAGCTAATTCAGCATGGTAACTCAATTAGATTTGTACCGACTTGGATTTATGAAACATCAATGGGTTCTTGGTGAGACCAATGGGACTGCGGGTGATTCATCCCCAAGTCTCACCGACACAGCCTCTCAGGAGCTCAATTAAACATGCCAGCCATGAGGATGTTTTTTAACTGGAATGGTTCACAATTAAAATAAAAAAGATTTCTGTGTTGCTTGGTGTACAGGGCCCAGCAGAAAAGAAAGACCTGTAACCACAGGGACCAAAGTTTTCCTGTGGGCTACATGTCCTCTCCATCTCCACTAGCTGGCCTCAAAGCACCCGTGTGGCCACATTCAGTCATTGACCTGTGTGTCAAAGGCCAGGGAGCTTCACAAGTGCTCACATCCAAGGGTACTCAATAAGTGTTGGTTGAACTAAATTGCTAAATTCATCTTAGCGCCTGCCTCTGCATCTTGATTCTGAGAGCTGAAAGACACATGCTGAATACTAAATCAGAGTTATAAAAACAGGAGAAATCTCCAAGTGATGAAAATTACACTACTGTATCTTCAGCCTAAAAATGTGGCCTATGATAAGAAAATGGGGGAAAGGATTTAAACCAGGACCGGATGGCTTATAAAAATTGTTCTGAAAAGAAATGATATTACCATGTAACTCTGTGCTGGGCTCAGGGATGCAGGCATGCTCCTGCCATGTAGAACACCCCTTCCTGGCAGAGATTTATCTCACACTCCCTCTTCACTGTGGGAGGGTTTGATGATTAAAGGATTCACTGGTCCTCAACTTGGACTTGGCACAGGGGACCTAGTTAGATATGGAGGAATTCGTGCAACAACCTAATAATGCAAACTCCCTTTGTCAATGATGAAACCCTTTGGAAATGTCTGTTATTGTTTTCCTAAATAAAGTCTTAGATAAGAAAGACACTGTATTTGTTTTTCCAAGACCTGAATGAGGGACAACACAAAGGTAGAGAGATTCAATTTTATTATACCTCTCTTTATTGCCCACTCTCAATTTAATACCTAGTATGTGTTTATATTGTGAGATATTATTGATGATTATGATGATTATTAGTTGAAGGATAGTGTAGAAAAAAACAATTATAGTAGTCTTAAGTGGTAAGCAATAGCAGTAATTAGTAGTAAATACTAAGAAATAGTAGTAGTCACAGTAGTGATACTTGGTCAAGAATTATAGGTAGCATTTGTCCTGCATGTTATAATTTTCAAAATTATAACTGTACTCACCAATTGAATCATTTCATCTCACAATGCTTCTGCAGAGCAGATGTCATTTCCTCCAATCTACTGCTGAGGAATCTGGGCCAGAGAGGTTGTATGGTTTGTCTAAGGTCATGCAGTTAAACATCCGTGAGGCTGGTATTTCATCCTTGTCCTTCCCTTTAAGTTCTTTGCATGTGGTGTAGTGGAAAAAGCATGGGTTTTAAATCAGAAAACATTGTCTTACTTTCTAGCTTTATCATGTTGACTCTTTTTAAAAGTGATGATGGATTGGGTGCCATTCTTGAGTTTGAGATGGATAAAGGTTCCCAAATTTGATCCCTGAAACTATTCTGTGAGACAATCTGATGATACTGGCACAACATCCAAAGGCTGGAGCACCAAATGGGATTGATGCTATGCAGAGAAAGCACGTCTCCAAGCCTATGCACCTGTATTCCTTTCATCTCTAGGGAGCCTTGGATTAAACTGGAAACAAAGGTTAGGACTCCCTCTTTTCATGTCTGATGCAACCCCTTTCTTACTTTCAACTCCCAAAAGCAATGGTTTTCAAAGATTTTTGGAGAAACACCTGAAAGAAAAAGACCATGGGTTTACTTGTATTCTGCCCCAATTGTAATGTGTATAATTCACTACACTGTTGCTGTGTCGTCCCAGCACAACCAACTCACCCTGGTTCATTTTTATTCCAGGAAATGTCACCTGGGCTGGCAGAGGAGAATATTAGAAGGACCACAGTGCTGGGAGTTTGCAGAAGCTGAGTCTCCCCATCCTGTCCTGCCACCAACCCCTGTGGATCCAGGTCTGCCACCCACTGGCCAGGCAGCCTTGAGGAATTCACCTGCCTCCTCCAGCCTGTTTTCTCCAATTGTCCTCATAGTCCTCAAAACCTTTTATAAACATTACAAAAATTATTATTTGTAGAGAGATTTGGAAACCTGTAACCTATGCTTCCTGTACTTTTTCCAAGAGACACTGTACCATAATATGCTCTGTATTAAAAAAAAAAAAAAAAAAAGTCCTGCTTGGCATGGTGGTACATGCCTGTAATCCCATCAGCTTGGGAGACTGAAGCAGAAGGATCACAAGTTTAAAGCTAGCTTCAGCAATTTAACAAGACCCTAACAATTTAACAAGACCCTGTTTCAAAATTTTTAAAAATAAAAAAGTGCTGGAGATGAAGCTCAGTCATCAAGTGTCCCTGGGTCCAATCCCTTGTACCTACCCCCCAGAAAATACTCTTTAAATGCTACATTTTAGTGCTCTTCACAGGGTACTTTGGCATATTAAAGAATCTAAGAAAGCCTAAGAAATGAACTCTGTGGAAATCTGTTTAACACAATGTTTTACGACCTATTTGACCACAGAACTCATCTTTCATTTAATACTTAATATCATGCTGTGCTACAGTCAGTACTAAAGAGCATATCATCATGATTCAGTCTCATGTCTGTGTTGGGCAGACCCGCCCCCCATCCATCTCAGCTTTCTTCTGTGTTCCCAGCTTTCTTAAATGTTAGCAGAGGTGATGACCAGCAGCCCAAGACTCCTATGCTGCAGCTTGAGAAGTCAGGAAAATGAGCATTTCCTTCTCAAATATTCTAGAAATAGTACAGAGCTCATTGACACACCTTGAGTCATAGGCCCAATCTCGAAGGTACCCCTTAGGGCCACAGGAATGAGTCAGGCCCAGGCCACACACTTATTTATGAAAGTGGGAAGAGTCAGTCATAGCTAAGCCATTTGGACAGAATATAAGAGAGAGTGATTCTCCAAGAGTGATGTTACAAAGGGAGGGTGTTGTGATAGTGAAGGAATTCTAGGTAGGCAAAACCAACAGTCATTTTATCTCCATTGTTCCTGTTTTCGAAGACAGCGGTTTGTAAACTTTTGTGTACCTCAGAATCCCCTACAAAATTCATTAACATACTCATTTCACCTCCAAGATCCTAATTCCATGTACTCAGGAAATCTGTCTCTCCCCGCTCAAATATACAGATAGTTCAAGTACTATTTCTTGAGAAATGAGACCAATAGGAAAAACCTCCTTTTTTCTTTTTCTTTTTCTTTTTTTTTTTAGTTTTAGGTGAACACAGTACCTTTACTTTATTTTTATGTGGTGCTGAAGACGAACCTAGTGCCTCACACGTGTGAGGCAAGCACTCTAACACTGAGATATAACCTCAGCCCCTGGGAAAACATACTTTTAACAGTTCTAAGTCTTTGATACTTGTCAAAATTACCTGTAGTGTGTTTTCAGAATCAATGCCTGCCTGTGAATCTACCAGACTGACATTTGCAGAGATGAGGCTGATTAAAGTATGGGTCGCCATTGATCCACAGGTGTGTCCCAGGGGTACAAACTACAGTGCAGCACTCCCCGACTTTTACTGTGACTAGGAATCAGCTGAAGATCTTCCTCAACTACAAATTCTGATTCAGTAGCATTAGAGTGGGGCCTGTGAATCTGCATTTCTAGCAAGTTCTCAGGTGCTGCTGCTGCTGGTCCACAACCTATACTTTGATCAGTGAGACCCTAAACTCCGAGGACCATCTGTGTATTTGGCTTGCACATTTTAAGGTTGTGTCCTTAAGGGTCTACCCACCCACCAGGCAAGCAGGAAAGGGTCTTCTAGTGGGATTTGTTCACACTGACATCTCTCACTTCCTTCTGGGATGTGTGAAGCTCTTCTTTAAGAAGCTTCAAGAGAATACAGTCCAAACCCAATGAGCTGGAGAACACACATGCACATTTTCCATTTAACTGACTCCTCAGTGCTCCGAATTTCATGTAGACTCTGGAAAGATACATAAAAGTGAGGCAGGATCCCTTGGAAAGCTCCCTCTGAGGGTGAGCAATGTCCTGGTTTACCTGGACCATACTGTGACCCTCACAGTCAGTTACACTGTTTCAGGGAAGAAGACAATAGACCAATAACCAACACTCACTGCAGCAAGCACAGATGAAGGGGCAGTTAAGTGAGGCTGAGGGTCAGGAAAAGCAAGGTTAAACTGGCCTTGGAGGCTGAGTTGTGTTTCACCTAGTTGGGGGCTGAGATGAAGAGGAAGGAGGGCATTAAAGGCTGAGGGAAAAAACTTGTGGGAAAATACAGACATCAGCACATGATGACACCCTACCTGCTCTGAGCTATTGACCTGTTCTGCGTGCAACCCTTTATGTGACCAAGTTCAGTAATCTATGCAAGCACCGTGATTCACTGGAAAGGATTCTTTCCCCTGGATAAAGTCACCCAGGTCACTTCCTGTGAGTGAATAAAGCCCCATGCTGTAATTCTGCTAACATTCCTGTTTTCTTGTAGCCAGTTCCTTTATTTAGCTTGGGAAATGGATACTTTTCATGATTTGTTCCTAGATATTTTTCTGGCTATATTTCTGTTGCCTGTTTTGGTTCATTCACCTGTTTAATAAAGATTTCTCCTACACCCGTGCCCTAGAACAGTTCTAAGAACTTGTGATAAATCAGCAACCACTAACCAATCCTGCCCTCATAGAGCCTCCATTCTAGAAGGGGAAACCAACTATGGGCAGTAAACATTGATAAAGAAAATTACAGGGCTGAGGATAGAGCTCAGTGGCAGAACAATTTCCTAGCGTGTGTGAGGCCCTGGGTTCAAGCCCCAGCACTACCTGCCTCAACAAATAAATTACATAATCTTACAGGTTATAAGTGCTTGGAGAAAAACTACCAGATGGTAATCAGGAGTATACCATTACTTACTCCACATCATACCGGTGTGGAGTAAGACATTTCTAATGGTGTGAGTCTGGAGCAGACCCCTGAAGGAGGTGGGGGGACAATCCTACAGATCTCTGAGGGTATCAGAGTAGCAGTGCAATGGTCCTCAGGGTGCCTGGTGTGTGCAAGGACCCATGAAAAGTCCAGTGGATTTGGAGTGAAGTGAATGAACAACTGCACATCATAGGGAGGAAGAAGAGGGGTATGGACATGGGTCTGGGGCCAGTGTGAGGATTGACACTGAGGGGGATTCGAGTCCCTGGAGGCATCTGAGGCAAGGAGGAAGAACATGAGCTGACTTTTATTTTTTCAGCATTACTCTGACTACTCTTCTGAGAAGCAACTCATGGGGGCCAAGCATGGGAGCAGGAACACTAGTTAGAAGCTGTCACATTCCCCAGGGAAGAGAAGATAGGACTCTAATGAGGGTGGGTGTGGGTAGGGGAGAAGAGTTTTGTGGATCCACCAGTTTCCTCACAGTGCCCAGAGAACTGACTCTCCAGCTACCTGGTGACAGGTCTTGCTTTCCTCCAAGGGCTTCATCTTCATCAGCTGAAAGGTGCAGACAGTAACACCTGCCCCTCCAGACTCAAAGAGGTTCTGATGAGAATTAAGTGAGGTCACAGCTTTAAAGGACATAGAACCAGGCAGGAAGGCAATCACCAATGAGTCAGCACCCACCAGCTAGATAATAATCTGCCAGTACAGAAAAAGAAACACTGTTCTCATGAGTGGTTCAGATAATATGCACAAGGGTGCCGCTGAACTTACAGATTAAGCCCTAAATCGTGGACTGAGAGGAGACATTTATGGTCATCTGGTCAAACCCATTTCTCTCAGATAAGGAAACTGAGGCACAGAGAAAAAAGATGCCTTCCAGGGAACCCCACCAGTGCTGGGTCCATGCCGGAGTCCTATTTCTGCATTTTCTTCCTTTACCATGCAGCCTATTGCAACATGGTGACAATGCCCTAATCTCAAAAACTCATCTATCAGAGTTATGATCAGAGGAAAAGAAGATGGCTCTAAATTGTAAGGTGCACAATGGCTTTGCAGCCTTCACATAGAATTGACATAGAATTGGATCCTCCCCCAGATCTTGAACTTGCCTGTATTACAAGTAAGGATGCAAAGGCTCAGAGCAGCTTAGCTAGCAAGTGTCTGGGAAAGGATTCTAGCTCACATACATCTTCTGGCCCAGAACTGGGTGGGGTGTTTTTTTTTTCCCTTGAATTTAATGAAAACCTTTGAAGAGAGCAGAAATTGGTCTAATTTGGGGGTTTTATCTCTATTGTTCTACCCTAGATTCTTCAGCAGAGGAGTCAAAAGAATATTTGTATTTGTGAGTGTAGCCTACGGCTTATTAGAATTTATGAGCTTTTACCCTAGAAGTTTCAACACACTTCCTGTGATGCTTTCAAAGTGATGAGCATCAACTGAAGCTTAAAAAATATTCTTGAGCCAAATTTGCAGACATATTTTAGATAATGGTAGGAAGCATTCTGTAAGTGGATGCCTTACAGAACTGTCTGCTGTTTTCTTAACTGTATGTGGAAGGCAGTGGGGGGAGGAGCCAGTGTGTGAGATGAGGAAGTATTGGAATTTGGTGCAGAGACCACAGGCAAACTTCTGAAAAAGTAAACCTAAAAATATCGTCCTTGCTGTTCGTCTGGGGTCCCTGACAGGTTCTTTGGTTTTAACTTTTAAGCAAGGTATTTGTTTGAATCAAGAGCTAGAGGAAGATTTCAAAAGGCAAAAAAAAAGTACCTGCTAGAACATAAAACACAGTGGAAAAACCTTGACGTTGGAAATGTCATCATGTTCCTAGGAGCGAACCAAGGCTAGATCGATGTGGGCTTTGAATCCGTGAAACACATGCAGACTTCTCCATGAACAGAGGCCTGGAGCTGTTCCATTGCAAGTCCCTGGGCCACATATTGGGGGTCCTTGGGCTATAAACCTGGGGGGTAAGCCTCAGGGAGCACCCTCGCCCTGAGAGCTACCGTCCTCTCCAATTTCTGGGTGTGACCATGTTGCCACTACTGAGCTTCCTCTATGTTTCCCAGAAGGACTGAAGTACCATCATGAACACAGCCAAAACCTTCCCAAACCCTCCCCTCCCCAAGCATCTCTCTGACCAGCTGGTGGCTGGAGTCCACTTCTGGCCAGAAGTCTCTCCAAGCACCACCACACTGCCACCTTCTGGCACTTCAGGTTTGTTCACACTCACCAGGCTCTGGCCCCACCCTCTCCACTCTGTGATTAGACTCTGAAGGGGTATGATGCCTGCCCACAGGGCTCTACCCTCCTGGGGGATGTGGATTCTGGTTGCAACCTAAAGTGGGGTGAGCTCCTTCCCTCACCCATTCTCTACCCTGAAGTTCCATTCCATTGATGTTCCATCAAATTTTTGAAGCTGTTTAAATTAAGGCAATCAATAACATTAGTAGTAATTACTATAATTACCATTCATTGAATAAGGCTTTATTACTAGTTGTATGACCTTAGACAAGTTATTTTACCTCTCTGATCCTCATTTTCCCATCTACAAAATGGGAGTCATAATAGTACTTATCTTATTCTGAAATTAGTAATTGAGTGGCTACATGGGCATATTATAATTCCAGTCTTAAGTAATATAGTGTGTGTAAAGTGCTTTGCAAAACACCTGGTATACAAGTATTTGATTACAACTAGCTGTGAAATTTCTGCAGTGGTAGGATGTGTAATCATTAATTAACCTAAAGTACTATGTACCAGGCACACTTCCAGTGGCTTTATGTACATTATTAATTTGAAAACTGGCAAATAAAGCAGTATTATACCCATTTCACAGATAATGAAGAAGCTGAAATTTGTGTTGATGCCTCAAAGCTGCACACTTAGTAAGTGGGTTAAAGGCTGGAATTTGATTCCTGGTGAGATGGACTCCCATCTTGACTTCTTAAATCATGAAGATGTGGATGACAGTAAAAGGCTTGAATGACAGCTGATTATAATAGTGGGCAGGTTGGTGGGCAAGGATCTCTGCTCATCAAGAGTGAAAATTGCAAACAGCATTTCAGCGCAGAGGAAGACAGGGTTACTTAATCTTGCTTGATAATAGAAAGTCCTAGGAGAGAATTTTCACTAGTCTTTTTTTTTTTATCAATCTTTTTTTCCTGCTTATCAGAGGAACACAAGAACAATATGGAAAAATGCAAAATGTAATTTACTCCTAGTTTTATTTTACTTTCCTAGTTATATTTGCTCTTTGTCTCTTTCTAACTCATCCCATTAGATCATACATTGCCAGTGTGACTATGAAGTGCTACAACCTTTTGGTGAAAAAATCTGGTGATGGCTATTGGGATTACAATGCATATACCCTCTGACATGCCAATGCTGCTTTAGGGACTCTAATTTAAAATAAAACAACAGTATATGAGGCTATATGAGCAAGTACATTTTTTGTAGCATTGCTTGCAGTTAACAAAACACATTAGAAATAAGACAATATCATGTCTATCAGCAAGGGGATACCTTGGATAAATTGTGACTGAGTCCAGGGATCATTATGTGGCTATCAGAAAGAATGAATTAGATTTCTGTAGAGTGACCTGAATAAAATTGTCTTAGAAAATTAAAGCTTAGCATTTGGAAGCCCAATCTATTTCAACAAAAGATAAAGTAATAGAAAGGTAAAAGTTTATAAAAATATATTTGCACATGTAGAGCATTGGAGAGACATGACTCAATAACATGTTGTATAAAATGGGTAAAGGTTGAATATCTCTAATCTGAAAATTAAAAAAAAAAATACAAAGTGTTTTCAAATCCAAAACTTTTTGGGTGAACAAGTAGATTTTGGAGCATTTCAGATTTTGAATTTTGGGATGCTAAGTCAGTAAAGTCTATGCAAATGTTCTAAAATCAAAAATTTCAGATTTTGAATTTTGGGATGCTAAGTCAGTAAAGTCTATGCAAATGTTCTAAAATCAAAAAAATTCAGAAACATTTCTTACTCCAAACATTTCAGATAAGGGATACTCAACCTGTATAAGGATTTCTATCAACTATAAACTACATGCCACCTGACAGTATGGGAGCAAGAAAGATGTTCATTCAGGCAGGGCTAGAGCATGCGACGGGGAAAGAGGTAATCCTGCACTATTTCCAGGTAATCACATTTGGGGAATCATGTCCATATTAAAACAATATGTTCACCAAGGTAATGAGAGTGAACTCAAACCCTTGGAGAAATAGTGAAGAAACCGTACTTCTTTGTTCTGAAGATGAGCAGACTCAAGAGACACACTAATTGTTTCCAAAATTCATGTCATGTGGAAGAGAATATTAGACCTCAGAGTTAAACCCAGAACCAGCGGGAGAAACTTAATTTCAACAGGAGTGAAGCAGAGCCCGACATAAGGAAGGTATTTCCGACTCTTGGAGCTGGTCAAATGTAGCACAGAACAAACGGCTTTCGCTGGAGGCTCCTGTCATCACCTATCCATCCCTATCAGTACTGAGGGGACCTGGTGGAATTAGCAAGAAAGGGGTCAGGTATTTAATGGCAGCCATGTGATGCCTAATCCTACTTCCCCACCCATCTACAACCCTAACCAGAGAACGTCTGAGTTTTCCAGATCTGGTTTTCAGTCCTGAGAGATTAGGACAGGCATTGTGGAAATATGCCTCTTAACCAGCTCATGGGTCAAACAGATCCGGATTTAAAACCTTCCTCTACCACCTGCTCGGTGACTCAGGAAAATTACTAAAACTCTCCAAATCTCAGTTTCCTTGCCTGAAAAATAGAAATAGTGTTGATCTTTTCTTCAACACTGTTATATAAGAACTAGGTAAGACAATGATCCTTATAATGTGTTCCACACATGATGACCCATAGTGAATCCTCAGTAGGTATTTTTAAATTATAGGAGTTGTTCTTGTCTTGCTTATTGTGTAGATTAATTTTTAACAGAGGGAAGCACAAATATTTTCTAGTTAATGTGGAAGAGAACTTATTCTTAGTCTAGAAACCAATGGGTAAATTATAAAGAATGAAGTATAAAAAGACAAAACATTTGCTCAAATCCCTTTTTAAAGAGTAGCTTTATTTAGTTAGTGAATTAGCTAGTTAAATTGCAACAAATTTGGCATCCTTAGTTGCTAATTATGAAAGCAGAGAGGGTTATACTTGAAGAAGGGCTCTGTCAAAACTGATTTATCACCAGGTTGGTGGCACATTCCTGTCATCCCAGTGACTTGGGAGGCTAAGGCAGGAAGATCACAAGTTTGAGGCCAGCCTCAGCAGCTTAAAAGCAAGACCCTGTCTCAAAATAAATAAAAAGGGCTGGAGATTTATCTCAGTGCTAGAGTGCCCCTGGGTTCAATCCCCAGTACTGGGAGATGGAAGTGCACAATTCATCAATTATCCATTCTTTTTATTTTATATCATTGAGGTAAATAAAGAAAGTATTAACAATCTTCCTCACTCCCATCCTCACCCAGATAATCAGTGTAACATATGATTTGTATCTTTGTACCCTTTCTCTATTCTCATGCAAGAATATAGGTGGGTTTTTTTTTTTTCCAATTAAGAAAATGATACTATTGGGCTGGGGTTTTGCATCAGCAGTAGAGCGCTTGCCTAGCACATGTTAGGCCCTGGGTTCAATCCTTAGCGCCACATTAAAAAATAAATAAATAAAATAAAAGTATTGTGCCCAACTGCAACTAAAAAATAAAAATATTTTTTAAAAATTAAAAAAAATGATACTATAATAAACATATAGCTCTCAAACTTTTCTTCTCTTAATGATACATTTGCCTGATATGAGGCAAGGAGATGTAGTAACTTGTCCATGGTCACACAACTAGTTGGAGGGATTTGAACTGGATAAAGATGGCCCCAGAGTATGAACCACTTCAAATGACTGGCCCTGGCAGATGAGGAGAAGACTGAGACAGCACCCAAGGGAGCAGGTCAAGTTTCAGAGGAGAAGATGATGGAAAGAAATACAGTAGCCCACAGTGACACAGTGACTTGCCCTCTTTCTTCCGAACTGCAGCTATGCTTGTGAGAGGCCTGTTCCTTCAGGAACAGGAGCCACTCTAGTCTCCAGTCTTCAGTCTCCAGCAGCCTCCAGTCTCCCATGTTGGGAACAGGTGCCTGGGGAGAGGTTGGGGCTTGACCATTTTCTCTGGGCATAACCCAACTGCTCCTCCCTGGCAGACAGCTGTGCACTGTGACGTACACATGGCTTTCATAGCGAGCAGGCACCTGCTTCTAGAATGTCAGTGTCAGTTTGGAGACTCTTGGGTTGAGGCTATTCTCAGTATCAGGATAGATAACATTAAAACCATGTGTGTAGGGAGTGGGGATGTACAGATGTGTTAAGCAAATTGGGACATTAAATGGCCTTTTAACTAAAATTCAGACAGAAATTTTAGATTTGTTACAGAATAGTCATTGAAAATGGCAATGAATAGCTCATTCTGAATTGATCCTAGCCTGTAGGAAATTGCCACTTATAATTCACAAATCACTTTCTTTACCTTCTCTTCCCATTTCCATTCCACTTTCATCTTGTGGCAATTGTCTTTTTGCTTCTTGACTAAAAGAAAAAGAAGGAAAAAAAGCTCTGCTCATTAAATCCTTACTGCATTATTATGAGATGCATACTGAAATTCTGATGTTCAAGGTTTGTAAATAAAATCATGGAATTATTATTTGTCACATGAATTCAATTTGATTCAGCAAACATCCAAGAATGCCAATATGTACCTTGCAGGGTACTAGGAGTTGGGATAAAGAGATCAGGCACATTCCTTCCCCAGTAGGAGAAGCGTAGACAGATCATCTATAGCATGGCATGCAAAGAACAGTGGAAGTGTGGGCACACTGTGGAGGAAGCAGGAAGGAAATTGACAAGAGATGTGAGGGAAAACTTACTGGAAGAAGGAGTTGTGTATTGGGGTTTTGAAGGACAAATAAGAGTTTGATAGTCAAATGGAAATGGAAAGTCAAATGGAAAGGGCTGATGGAAGAAGGGGGGCAAGAAGAAAATAGGATTTTAGGGGTAGGGTCTAACCATTAGTACATTGCTTTATTTTTTAAAATTTTATTGAAATTAATGTAGCAGATGCTGTTGTTTTACAAATCCAATTTATTTAATTTTCTTAACAATTAAGAAGACTGCAGAAAAATTAGAACTGACCTCAGAAATCAAACACACACACACACACACACACACACACACACACACACACCATCCCACAGCAAATGGTATTAGACCAAAGTAAAGAACTTTGGAATACATATGTAATCCCTCCTCTAGCAATAAATCCTTATGCCTAAAGGAGACTGAGCTTGATTCTGGCATAGGCAAGGCAAGAGGGATTGCTCTAATTATTGTGCCCTTGGGTCCCCTCATCCATGTGTCCTTTAACCTCCACATCATCCTGGAAAGGGCATTTTGCTCTCCTCATGCTCCACATGAGGCTCCAAGAGATCAGATTATTTATCCAAATAACGCTGCTGGTAAAGTGAAGGAGCTGGAATTTGTCCAACTCAAAATCTGAAGTTTCTCGATTCTGCACCTTTCTTTCTTTTTTTTTCTTACTATTACTTGTTTATTATTATTATTATTATTTATTTCATACATGACAATAGTGCTGATTCTGCACCTTTCTAGAGAAGGATCAGAGAGTGCCAGACACCAACATTCTTCTTCAACTATTCTAAACTGGTGGATGTGAGAGCTACAACATCTATCACCCCATTGATCCCTAGGGTCTATTTGGCTCATCTGACTGGATGGTCCCCTTCCTCCCTCACGTGCATCACTCCAAGAAGCTGCACACTCTGTGGAAGAGGAGGACGACCTTTCAGATAGAGAAGGATCGCTCTTCCATCAGGGTATGGGAGTAGCTGCAGTCCCCTGTAGAACCTCAGACTAGCTCTCAAGGTTCAAAATGTTGTGGCTACAAGGTAAGAATCTGAGTGGGTATTTTCTTGGACAGTTTATTACGGGGTACAGAGAACAGAGGTGATGGAAACGACTATGTGTTCTTTAGTGTTTAACACAGGTATATCTATTAATGCTTTTAAAATATTTATTGAACACAGTGTACTCTCTTCCTTTCTGAGTTCCCTCACCAAATGGGCCTTTAGATAGTGAAGCCCAATAGGTACAGGCCTGAATAACTGAAATTAAGCCATTCTAGAAAAAAATTGGGATGCCTTTTCATTATACCCTTGATAGTTATCATTTTATAGGAGTAGAGCACTTTGGAATTCACATCCACAAGGTAGGGTTTTGTTTTTATCTTCTTAGAGGTCCTTATATTGTACCCGAGTGGTAAAGCAGCCCAGCTGTGCAGAACAATTTCCCTTCTGAGTTCTGTCTCCATTTTCTGTGCTCCCCTTTCCATTTTGCTTTCCTCTTTCCTCTCCACCCTCTTCGAACTCATCTCTCTAACATTATTTTATATGACACTGTTAGAGGGGGGAAAAAAAGGAGGGTTGGTACATAAACACACCCTAAGGCTTGGTGACCAATGGGGACTTCCTCAGGGATCCCTTTTCAAGGTACACAATTTGCATATTTAAAAAGAAGCCTTGACAGTAGTGTTTACTTCAAAGGAATGACTCTTCAAGGGCGGAATTTCTAATGCTCTTTCTTTGCCAAAGTAACAACGATAACCATTCCTTCACTGTGCCATGATCTCTCATGTGCCCAGCACAGACCTAACTGTACACTTGGATGTGTGATTAATTTTCATATCAATCTGCTAAGAAGGCTGATCATCCTCATCCACAAAGGGAACCACAGTTCGTAGAGATGAAGTCATAGAAGCTTTTCCTAGGATGAAGGAGATCAGAATCTAGGCGTGTCTGGTTTCTAAACCCCAACCTTCTATTATACTCTGGCTGCTTCCTTAAAAAAAGGAAACAGGGTCTTCTGGTCAGGCAGGACCTCCTTGGTGATGAATGATCTCCTCTACCTGGGAGATGCAGCATATGCCTGGCAGTGATAGGAAAATCAGGCAGGGCTCTGCAGGTCCTTCAGGAATAAGTACCCCTGAATGTTGCCAGCCAGCCTGGTCATTTCTGTGGTCTACACTTTGCCCAGTTTGGAAGACTCTCTGCTACTCACACAGGGTTTCATACATAGAAGGATTTCCTCTAATGAAAGAAGCAAGAGCTGGGACCCAGGACTTAGGACTTATAATGACATCTTTACACTGACCTGTACCAATAAATTATTTCATAGTGAGTGGTCTTTACAAATTGCCTTCAGGTGTTAGTTTAAGAGAGTGGATTAAAAGTTAAAAAGAATTTGAAGATTTAGTAAAAGGGAGCAATCGATACACATCAGGCCCAGTAATAATGCCCTACAACCCTGTCAGTTCATAGTAAAGTGACAGGAAGTAGCTGAGGGGAATCCTTGCCCCATGGTTTATGGTTATAAACTTGGTTCACTTTGATGAATCAACTAGTTTAAATTATTACAAAAATGAACCGAAAAGGTTTGCCCTGGTTCAGAATTTCCAAATGCCCCTGCAGTATAAAAAGATCCTTTTTTGGTGTCTATTTAATTTCATAATAGCAAATGGTCTTCAGAAGGCATCCTCTCCTGAATTTATCAGAGCTTTAAACAAATGTCATGATCTGTTATAATTTGATGATTAATGTCATCCAACTAGATGTTGTAGACCTTTTCTGGTCCTCGCTATACTTGCCTCCAGATGGGGAATTTCTTGTTATAAGTGTAAATTTCTAAATACCACTTCGAGAGTAAGAGAGAAAAAAAAAAGTGTCTGCAATAAATATTGCAACCAATTAGGCTTCATCATAGTAATTTCTCTGGTTTTGTAATGTTTGTTTATTGGGTTTTGTAGGGAAATTGTTGCCATCTCTGAGATCCAGAATCATAAAAACTCCATCCTCACGTTTTCCTTCAATGGAACATTGTGGAAATGGGGAATATTTTCTTTCTTAACCAGACCCCCCATCTGGATTATGAATTAGACATTGAAATATTCAGACCCCAAACATGTAAATCTATTTGTACACATTCAAAAAAAGCTCTCATACATTTCCTAAAAACCCACACATTAATATTGCTTACTTTTCAGCGGGGGTAAATGAGGGTCTCAGAGACCTCCTCAGAACAGGCTGGAGTTAAATAATATTGCATGTTTTTCATTTTACTGTGATGAATGCAAAGCTATTAAATAACCTTTTAAAGAGTTGGTGTAATTATCTGTAAACAGTAATGTTACAAAAAAAAAGGTCAAGTTGTCCCGCCATTAGATGTTTATGGATATAAACTGGATTTATGTTTCCATAAAACAGGCACCGACTAACTAGATTAATTCTCCACAAACTAAACCAACTGTAGTAATATTTAGACACAATAAAATGATACCAATTAAAACAATTTTATTTTTTGTGTCATATTGATTAATGGCGCACTAAAATTAACCAGAGACCTTAAACTCAGAATGGTTGGCAAAAGGCATCCACATCTCAATATTATTACCAACAAGAAGAGCAGTTAAGTGAGATGGCTGTGCAATAGTATGAATATTTAATTAATAATTAGTCATGTAATTTCTCCTCAGGAATTATTATCCCTCAAACTGGTTTGTGAATTTAATTATTAGCAGCCTTTTTGTTTCCATGTCCCCTCATTACTGTCAGGATTGATGTAACATAAACTTCATTAAAAATTAAAGCAAGAGTCTTAATTACAAGGCTACCCTGACTGAAGTTAGAATTAGCCAAGTCAGTGATGTGCAAATGAGTGCATTATTTAAGAAACATGCTGGAAGTAGTTATGCTAATGTAGAGGGTTCACAGTAGCAGACCTTTTCACTTGCAGTTGCATATTCATTAAATGCACTATGCAAATTTAATGTAGCAGTCTTAGTAATGCGTTGTTAATTTATTCAGATTTATTGAGTACGACTTGTAAAAAAAAGTACAAATTTAATTACTCTATCTAGTAGGGATGATATTAGGAGATAGCAGAGGTTTAAAATGTGTTGAACTGGATTACTGCAGTTTGATGGAAGACGTGGTATCAAAGGACACAATTTTGATAACTGGGCTTGAAAGAATATTTGATTTACTTATGGAATGATCTAAGAAATCACTAAAATTGCACATGTTCCTTCCCAATAGGAAAGTAAAAAAGTCTCGGTTGTATTAACTTAAGAGCTAAAGCAGTGCTGAGTCCACAGCCTAATGGTCGTAATGACTCTACAGAGACCAGTAAAGGTTATGGATTGAGATCGGCGGGAAGCAAACTGTCTTTGTGGAAAGTTCATTGGCGGCCGCCCGCGCCTCCGCGGTGCGCTCACGACCCGGTGAGCTACAGGAGTGCTGGCTTCGCAGGCCGGCACACCCGCCCCGGCGCCCCAGCGGGCGCTGGCTTTCAGGGTGAGTGGATGCTTGAGCTCTGATTTTCCAGGGAAGCCAAACGCAGGACACGATGGACAGAGTGTGTGTGTTCTTAAAAGAGAGCCATAAACCACGCTAGTACCCTATAATCCCATGGGGACATTTCGTGGGTGGACGCTCTGGGACTGCCCTTTACCTATCTTCTTCATCTAGTTCTCTGGAAGACTCTGCAGCGTGGGTTTCCTGTTCCCACTGTACAGATGAGAAAACTGAGGCTGAGACTGCAAGAGTAACTGGTGCAGGTGGAAAGCTGAAATTCAAGTGTAGCCTGCAGCTCCTCCCAATCTGATTTCACCCTCAGTCCTTCCATCTCATTTCCCTCTTCCCTCTCTTTCTTCCTCCCCTGCCTTTATCATCTTTGCCACCTTAAAAAAATCTTTTCCTTATCTCTCCTCCTTTCCCTTTAGCATTCTTCTCTTCCAACTCCTTGCTTCTATTTCAGTCCTTCCTTCCATTCCTCCTCTGCCTTGCTGTCTCCCCTCTCCCTTCCCTTCCCTCTTCCCACTGTACACATATAGTCACAGATATGCAAAGGTGTATAGGTGGAATTTTAAAACTGAAAAGGGTTGACCTTTTTCCTCTCAAACAAGTGCTACAAACAAACATGTAGGTTAAATTGGAATAAAACTATTTAAGATTCAACAAAGCAACCCGTGACAACCTTCCTGGTTGAGATTGGTGGAGTGGAATAAAACTGGAAACATTCTCTTCAACCCAAAGCTCCGAGGCCATCGTGCATGTAGCAACTAGCAGCTATGCTGGTTTAAAACTCCCCACCCATCTTTTAGGAATTTTAAGTTTCTTGGCCTTTACGATCACAAAAATGAGTCCTGTACATTTTTAATACAATTAATATTTTATCCAGGTTTTGGGAGCTACTGCCTCAGATTGGTTGATCTTTGGAGAAAAATCAATACACCGTTTGCACAGCTCCAGTAATGAACAGGCTAAATTATTATTATTAACCAAGTTGAGTACCTGGTCCTGAGCACCCATCTTTGGAGGCAGTCCAAGCTGTCTGATATATTCAAATAGTCTGACCTGCACAAATTGATTTCCATCTGATGAAGGGTATGAATTGATCACAGACTACAAGTTGGTGCCTATAAAAAGATCTTCTGAATAATTAATTAATCGGGATTTTAAAAAATCAGTTAGATAACAAAGCAGGAGTTCTGGTTCTTCCATGTGAAATCTTTTCATCTTAGATCATATAAAGGCCCATCAAGTCCTGTAAGGCCTTAACTCCAGTCATCCCCTTCCCTGTGGCTGCTCTCCTTTGCTCTGATAAGGCATGTCATTCGGCCTGGATGATGCTTATAATCACCCCCTGCCTATGGGGTGAGTGTACATACATGCATGTGTGTTCAAAACTTGGTCACTGGGCTGCAAACTTCAGGGAATCCGGGACTGACTTTGTCTTGGGTAGTGGCAGTGGTATGCTAGTATGTGGTTAACAACCAACTTTCTTTAAAAAAAAAAAAAGTTTCTGTCTGTAGCTTTTGCTGATTTCCCTGGTAAATGCTCTTACCATATATAGAATGTCAAGCTATAGTGACAACATGAGGTTACTAAATGCAGAGTAGAGAAGAGAGAACAGTCATGTACCACTAGTATGTCTACCCACTATATAGATAAAATAGATGTAAATAATGTTAAGATCATATATAGTAGTAAAATAAATAGGAAGTACTGTTTCACATACATATCACCCTTGCTTTTAATGCAATATACTTAACTGTACTTTTTTGTATAGTTTTTTTTAACATTTGTTTTAGTTGTAGATGGACACAATAACTTTTATTTTATTTTTATGTGGTGATGAGAATCAAACCCAGTGCCTCACGAGTGCTAGGCAAGCACTCTACCACTGAGCCACAACCCCAGCCCCTAGTTTTCAATAATGTCTTATAATAAGCTTACAATATTTCCTAAAACCTAATAATCAGCTCCCACTTACTCATGAATAGTGGGAGGAAAAAGATTTACTGTTAAAAACAAATACCACCACATCTGAAACAAAACACCTGACCAGGGCTACTAGGGCTGTTCTTATTACTAAAATAGTGCTTTATTATTTTTATTAGGGAGAGGAAACCAGACCCCAAAATAAGAATTTGAGCTGGCTTATGTTAATTGCCAATTTTACAGCATCTGCTAAGATTTCTGTTGTAAACAGTTGGCATCTTGGAACAGATAGCTTTCTGTTGAAGAGAGATCAGAAAAGATTTTTTTTAGTGATAGCAGAGATGCAGGTATGTGAATGCCTTAGGTATATGGGACAAGAGGGAGGAGAGAATCAACTATATTCAGTTATTCTATATTCAGCCAATGAAAATAAGTGGTCTTGTACCATGTGCACCAGGTGAGCTGCAAACAGACCCTGGTCCTAACACTGAAAAGAACCTGGTCTGTTCCATAGCCACATCAACATATATAGTAGCACAATTCATAATAGCTAAGCAATGAAACCAACCTAGATGCCCATCAACAGATGAATGGATAAAAAAAAATTGTGGTATATATACACAATTGAATGTAACTCAGCCATAAAGAAGAATGACTTTATGACATTCACAGGTAAACGGATAGATCTGGAGACCCTATCATGCTAAGTGAAATAAGCCAGTCCTGAAAAGCCAAAGGTCAAATGTTCTCTCTGATATGTAGGTGCTAACCCACAACAAGGGGGGCTGGGGAAGAATAGAAATTCAGTGGATTAGACAAAGGAGAATGAAGGTAAGGGAGAGGATTTAGAAATAGGAAAGACAGTGGAATGAATCAGACATAATTTCCTGTGTTCATGTTTGACTCTTCATATCATGTACATCCACAAGACTGTGATCCTAATTAGAATAAGATATATTCCATGTTTGTATAAATATATCAAAACAGATTTTATCATCATGTATAACTAATAAGAACAAAGAAAAATTTTTTAAAAAGTAGATGGAGTGTTTACCAAGCAGCCAAGAAGCCTGGTGGCTGGTGTGCAGTTAGCAAGGGATGAAAGGTATGAAACAAAGCGGGTGTGTATTGGCAGGTACCATGTGACCAAGTCCCTTGTAGACTGTGTGGAGGATTTAAAACGGAATTGGAAACTGACCTTCTAAAACATGGTGGTTACACTTACCACCAACACTGTGTCACTCCTACTTGTTTTTCTGTCCCACTTGTTGGGCAGTAAACTGGAAGATTAATTAGGACCAGGTATCCAGAGGGCAAACCCAAGTCTAGCCTACTGCAGGGGCCAGATACAGTATTTGTGTAAATGAAAGAGTGGATACATCCTGTGCTCACCCCCATCACAGATTTGGATCTGGGGTTCAGGGTTGAGTTGACTTGGTGCAGCATTTCTGACTGAGCCAAGACCTGAGACCTGTTGGAGAGGCTCAAACCCCAGCCTCCCTGCCCTGAGGATAAGGAGCTATGGGAGATACTTCTTCCTGGGTTTCTGCTTTCCAGAATCTTTGGGAGCTTTTTAAGGTCAATGAATTTAACTCAAATCCTTAGGAACTGCAGTTACTATTCCAGGCATATATGGTCCCTGAGGCTATGGGGATGAGCCCTATGCATCTGGGATAAATGACAGCCCTGAACCTTGGAGTTCAGGGCCAACCTCCTTGCTTCACCTGTCACTAAGGGGCATAGTGTGATTTCAGACATACCAAGGGCTCCTGGGCCTTTTTCCTACCAATCTGCTCTTGAACCTATTGCAGAGGCTGAAATCGTGCCTTTGAGACCTGAGAGTACTGAATCTTCTGCAATGAAAATTCCCCAGAACAGGAGACATAATAATACTAAGAAAAGAATACGTCGTGTTTATTGATCTTTGCCTTTGCCTCTCTCACAGCCACTGTGCTAAGTACTTTATATTTTATTTCATCTCCTCATAAAAATCCTGTGAGGTAGACATCATTATTATTCCTATTTTATAGAAAAGAACACTGAGGTATTGAAAGGTTAAATAACTGACCTGGGAATATACTATTAAGTGGTGAGCAGGTACCAAACAGAGTGTTTCTGATGTAAAGCCCATATATTCAAATTTATGTCTGTCTGACATTGTGCTAATAGTTAATTTGGAGACAATGTAATAAAAAGGCCCATTTTATTCAATATTCCCAAATTTGGGGGGTACTTGTTAATCATGGGGTTTTCTAGACCTGTCCAGTGGGTTTTAGGCTGAGCAGGATCTGGGATGGGTCTTCTGGATTTTGCAATTAGCAAGGAGTTTGTTTTTAAGGGAGTTTGGGAAACTCCAGGGAGTCATAATGACCTGTGTGCATTGTCCTCAAGCCTGAAGCACAGAAAGATGTTGGCCCTAACACCTGATCTCTCCACAAAGGAAAAGCTAGTTTTAACCTGCCTAGAAGCATTAATTTAGAGATTAATTCAGGAAAAAAATCTGTCAAAGTCATGTGTACAGGCAGAGAGAGGAGGGAGGGTGAAGGGCTGTTAGAAGCCAGATTGCTGGTGAGCCTGAGAGCAATGTTGGGGGCAGATTGCCTTCAGAACATTGGATGTATTGTTCTTTTTTTTCGGTCCTGGAGATTGAACTCAGGGGCACTCTGACACTGAGCCACATCCCCAGACTTGTTTTACATTTTATTTAGAGGCAGGGTCTCACTGAGTTGCTTAATGCCTCACTTTTGCTGAAGCTGGCTTTGAACCCAAAATCCTCCTGCCTCAGTCTCCTGGGCCGCTGGGATTACAGGCATGCACCACAGTGCCTGGTGGATGTATTAATCATGAAGTAGTTCCTCTGTGTCCCTGCCTTCTTTTTCTAATCTGAAAAATGGTGAGAATAATATATCTGTGATCAAAAGGTGAAGATTAAACAAGAACTGGCCTGGAACAACACAGTGGTGAGACGTACATGTCTTAGCTCTCTACAACTTCCTGTGTGCCTTTGGGTAAATTAATTGGCCTACCTTTGCCGCAGTTTCCTCTAGCATAAATATGGAATAAAATAGGAGCTACCTCACAGGGTGGTTGCAGAGATTTATTGTAAAGGGCTTGGCACACACCTTGTAAAGAGGAAATAGTAGGTGTAGTGTTGATTCCTGCTAGAGTATTATTAGCCTGCATTACCTGGTAGGTCCTAGTACATGTATTTCCCTCCAACTGATGGAACTGAGCCTTAAAGTTAGGTTCTGCGAGTGATCATCCCCGCCACCCACTCTCTCTCTCTTTTTTTTAAATCTATATATATATATATTTTTTAAACTTTTTATTTGTTTGACAATAGAATGCACTTATATACTTTAATATACCATACACAGATGGGATATAATTTCTCATTTTTCTGAGTATACATGTTGTATAATCACATTGGTCATACAGTCGCATACATATATAAAATAATAATGTCTGTTTCATTCTACTATCTTTCTTATCCTCACATCCCCTGCCTTCCCCTCCTTTCACTTCCCTCTACCAGAGTGCACATTGATTTTACAGCAATGAATTTAGGGAACAAAACAGGGGCCATCCAAAGAGAGACCTTCCACCCTCAACTCTCATTGCTCTAGACACTGAAGTGGAGGCCATGCCCCTCCCTCAGGGGAAGATGATGACAAATCTTCCTCCAATAGTTGTCCCTGCAAGCAACTCTTTTCTCCTCTCTGACCTGTCGGTTCCAGCTCCAATCCATGATTCAATGAAAATACTCCTTGAAGCTGACCTTCAAATGCCAGTCACTCAGCTGGAAGTTCTGGGAGTGGGGTGAAATCACCAAGGAGACTCACTCCTTGCCGAGGACTCTGTCCTCAGCCACTCACCTTTCTACTTCAGACACCTCCGTCACTCAGATTCCCACATGTTCGTGGCTTGCTTAGCTTGTCCTCCTGAAACGATGGTCTTAATCATAAATTCTAATTGGAATGGGATCCACCTCAATTTATTCCTAATGCCTCAGAAAAGCAGAACTGTTTCTAGGAATACATTGAGGTGGATTCTATTCCAATTAACAGTTTGACTGAGTTAAAGTGTTATTAACCCACTGCTGTCCTCTGATCACCATCCAGCTCAGGGATGGCAAGTTGCGGAACTTGTCGGAACTAGCAAGGAGATGAGAGCCAATATATACCATCACCCTCTAAGTGGTACAGACTAGAGCCTGTCTTCTTCACCCCACTCCTTCAGCTTCTTGGCCTTGGCAGGGGCACCATCACTTAGCTTGCTCAGAGCCACAAATGGGTCAGGCTATTCTCTCTGAATTGGAGGTAGGATGCTCTTGAGGGAGATACAGAAGGGCTCAGGCAGCCAGGGCAAAATGGCAAGTGAGGAGGTTGGGGCCAGGGCCAGAACAGAGGAGCATGGAGAGGGACTTCTGATGAGGACAACTTGATGAAAGTTCTGGTGGACACAAGTGGGGGATGAAATCAGACACTTCCATACTGGTGCTCCCAAGCAGGGGATCCAATAGAAAACCTAAAACAGACATGTGAACAGAGGGGTCACCAATCAAGAACAGTGAGGACAGCATAGATGGGAGGGGGAAGAGGAGATAAGGAAAGGAGGAGATTCCAGAGACCATAAAAAGAATAGGTAGGCCAAAACTCCCTCAGCGGATTCCCAGCTCTGGGGCCCCTTCTCTTCAGAGAAGTCTTTCTCTGTATATCTCTTTTCAATAAACCTACTTCTTGCTTGCTAGTTCTGTGTCCTGTTCTATTCTTTGCTGAATGGAGACAATGAACCCAGCACCCCTAGATGGTGACTCTCTCATCTTATTAAGATAGATTCTGTTTTAAAGAATTGGCTCATGTGATGATAGAAGCTGGAAAGTCTGAAATATGTGGCCAACAGGCCAGAAACACGGACAGGACTACTATATCCCAGTCTTGATGGATAGATAATTCCTTCTTTGGGTTTTGTTCTTCAGATCTTCACTTGATTAGATGAGACCTACCTGTACTATTGAGGATAATCTCCTTAAAGCCAACTGATTATAAATTTAATGAAACCTATACAATTCCTTCATCATAACATCTATATTAATGTTTGACCAATACAAATATTAGTCAAATATATATTCATTTATTCCCCAGAAAGAACTTGCTTAAACTTGAAACCAGGAAAAAAAGCAGGTGGGACTGGGGTATAGCCCAGCGGTAAAGCATTTGCCTAGCCTGTGTGAAGCCCTGGGTTCAATTGCCAGCACTGGAAAAAAGAAAAGAGCTTACGAAAGACATTGTAAGTCAGGGTAGCCGAGTGTCGTGTGACACAGAGAATTCAGTGTTTGGGTCAGAGCGCTCACACCACACCCCTCATATCGTGTATGTGCTCTCTGATGGTCCAGTTATATAAGGCTGGTAATTCCAATGCCTGCAGATGCCAGAGGAAGGGGGAAAGGAGACACAGATATAGATTTCTATAAACCAGAAGGTAAACATTCATGATTGAACACCCAGCCTCACAGGCACACTCAGGAGATTTTCACCAAAATAGAGCCCCAGAAATTCCATTTCCACTGGGCAAACAGGAAAATGAGACGATGCCAAATTGATGTGCGTGAAAAGCAGAGTGATGGGGCATTTACATCTATTTAATTAAGGAACTCGCTGTAACCTCTATTTACTTCTGTTTAATTAAGGGATTGCTCATTTTAGAGAAGATATCATGCTGGGCCTTCTACTACTTTTGTGATTCAAAGCTCAACTAAGGATGTATGGGAAATAGTTTGGTGATCTTAGCTCGGTCCCCAATGGTGAGAGCTTTATATTACAAAGCCAATAAACTACGTTGCCAGACTTGCAAAAAGAGAACCAAGGGACTTATCAAGAGAGTCATCTCTTCAAGACACAGGAGGTCATCTGCGAGGATGTATGTTATTCTAGAATAATTCTGATCAAAATTGAGAAACACAATGGAATCCTTATGGAATAGCCAGCCATATTTGGGGGTGGGGGGAAGAGCCAAGAAAAATGAATAGAATTTTATAGACTCTTAAGTGATATGAAATTTATTTAGCATGGTGACCAAGCTAAAAATAGCCCCCAAAGGCAAATGATTGACTAGGCTCATGCTGAGGCAGGGAGGCCTAAAGACTGAAGACAAGGAGCTGTTTTTCTGCATACCTGACAGCTCTCATCTTACTGGTGTGGACTGAATTTTTTTTTCTCCTAAAAAGAGGAGTTCAGACCCAAGGTGACTTATTTTTCCATCCCTCCTTTTCATATATCCAAGCCATAAGAAATGCCTCCAGAATAACTCTATTCTTTTAAGTTTCGTGAATCACAGTTCAGCAGTTAAGGAGAACAGAAGAAGAGCTATTCAAGGAAGAAGGAAGTGTGGGAGCAGTGGTGCATGCCCAGAATCCCAGTGGCTCAGAAGGCTGAGGGAGGAGGTTAACAAGTTCAAAACCAGCCTCAGCTACTTAGCGAGGCCCTAAGCAGCCTAGGCAGACTTGTCTCAAAATAAAAAATAAAAAAAGGCTGGGGATGTGGCTCAGCAGCTAAGTGCCTTGGGTTCAATCCTAGCACCAAATTTTAAACAGAAAGAAAAAAGACCAGTAATTGTAGGGTTGTGGAGTGGGGAGAAAAAAGTTTGGGATCTCCAGCCAACCTGCTGGCCCTAGTTATCCAGCTAGATCATCTCTCTATCTCGAACTTCACCATTAAATGTCCACCAAGGTATCAGTCGGCTAATGGGATGAAGTGATTAGCAGATACGAGCTTCCTCATGTCCTCACTCCATCTCCAACAGGAAGCAGAAGTGTAATCTTAACAGTGATCTCCAACACTCCCCACCCTTGTTTAAGTCAAATCAGAGAATGGAACAGCACCAGGACTTGAAATATTGCTTTGATTGTTGGTTTTCTTTGAACCTCGGGAGTAGGGGCCACACCTTCACTGGCATTGGGTTGGGGGCTGTCAGCGCCTTGCAAATAGTAAATGCTGAATTAATACAAAGAAGAATGAGTGAATGTTTTGTTGATGTTGATTTTCTTTCCTTTCTTATACTCGCCAAACATTCAGGTACTTCTGGAAGGCCCCTCCTCCCTCTTTTCCATATATCCAAGCTCTGATCACTTGTCAAGGCCCAGAACAAGTTCCTCCACTTCCAGGCTCACCTGGCCTTAGCAAACAATCCACTGTCTAAAGACCTATGGATCCCGAGGACTCATTTCCTGTTTGGTTAAGAAAATTGTCTTTTAAACATATGTTTTGTCTGCCTCTTCCACCAGATGCTGATCCTTCTGTGTGAATGCTCCCCTCTCCATGCCCCAGCAAACGCATAGCCAGGATGCCTGGTCCATAATGGGCTCCCAGTGAGTGGTTGTGGTTGGTGATGGATGTGATGACTCTCTGACAGGCTACATCATAAGCTACTCCAGGATGAAGGCCAAGCCCATCTTGTTCAATATTGGATTCCAGTATTCGCTATGGGAGTTGTTCAAAGAATATTTGTTAAATTGTTGAAAAAATTATGTTTGGGATGCAATGCTTTGCTACAAAATCTAAAATCATTCCATGAGCACACATTAGAGTTATTGACCACACAAGCATTTGAAGAAACATTACTTTTCCTAAAAGGTGCTTAAATTTATTTTCAGTACTGGGAATTGAACCCAGGGGTACTCTACTACTGAAATTCATCTGAAGCCCTTTTATTTATTTACTTCTTTATTTTGAGACAGGGTCTCACTAAATTGCTGAGGCTGGCTGCGAACTTGAGATCCTCCTGCCTCAGCCTCCCAAGAGTTGAGATTACAGATGTGTGCCACTGCAACTGGAAAAAGGTTTGAATTAAAACATATATAGTGTCAGCTAGGTGTGGTGGTATAAGGTTGTAATCCAAGCTACTGGGGAGACTAAGGCAGGAGGATCACAAGAAGTCAAACTTGGCAAATTATTGAGGTTCTGTCTCAAAATAAAAAAATAAAAAGGGCTAGGGATATGGCTCAGTGGTAAAGCACCCCTGGGTTCAATCCCCAGTACCACCAAAACAAACAATAAAACCAAAAAACAAATCAAGAGTGGACTCGAAAAACTTCTTTGAACACTTATTGTCTTGAGATATGGCAACAATGAAGAAGTAATTAAGATTCAGTTCCTACCCTAGAAGAATTTAAAACTCTAGTAGTTGAATTTTGTCAAGGAAGCAAACCAATGTTACAAGGCAGAACATGTGATATAAAGGAGGAACAAGAAGAGAACATCGGAGGAACAAAACATATATGATTAGAAGGATCAGGCCTGGTGAAAGTAAGAGATGACTTGAAACAGAAATAACAAAGAAGGGAAGGTGGAGGGAGAACAGTAGCTGCACAGGTAAAAGGGTATTGGCACACTCAGAAAATAGCAGGTGGTCCAGAAAGCCCAGAATAAAGAATGCCCAGAAATTCGAAGCCTCAAAACTAAAAAAAAAAAAAAAAAAAAAGATTTAGGGAGAGAGCACATGAATTTTACTTTGTAAGCTGCCAGACCCTGAGAAACCACATCTGATCTTAAGAGTACATGCAACTTGCAGAGATCCCGAATATGAAGAGAGGCCTGTGTGTTGGGGGAAGATGGTGTCCACAGATATCGGAAACCAGAGGTATGGACAGCAGCAGGCATTGTTACCTGCTTCTGACCCTATCCCCTCCTTCTTCTATAGAAGTAGAGTTGGTTGCCAGCTGCTCCTGGCTTCCAGCCTCTTTAAGATCAAATGTGAGTGTTTGCTAACAGAATGTGAGCTGAAATAATGATTGTCATTTTTGCTGTGAGGACTTCATCTCCTCTTCACATTTTCTTTCCCTTTTTGCTGGAATCAACTGTGCTGATGATATAGAGTTGGAAACGCTGTCACTTAGAAGGAGTCTAGGTCCTTCAACAGACCCTGAACAGAGCTGCCACTTCAGTGCTATTGCACAAGGAAGATAATTATATGGATTCTTGTAGTTCCTGTACCCAAATAATTCAAATCATCTGAAGAGAACAAACTATTTTGTTTCTTAACCCATCTGAATGGCTCTAGATAGTTTCTAATTTATTGTTCTAGTTCTCCAAACAAGTCAGATGTAATCAGACCATCTTGGGGTTTTTTGGGGGGGAGTGCAGCCAGCTTTTTTGCTCCTGTGACTAAAAGATCTGATCAGAACAATTTTAGGGCAGGAAAAGATTTTTGGGGGGCTCCATTCTTCCAGGCTCTAGGTGAGGATGAACATCATGGCAGAGTGTGTTGCAGAGGGAAGCAGCTCACACAATGATCAGAAAGGAGAGAGAGGGGAGAGAGAGAGACTCCACTTGCCAGATACAAAATATATTCCCAAAGCCATGCCTCAATTCCCACCTCCTCCAGCCACACCCAACCTGCCTTCAGTTACCACTCAGTTAATCCCTATCAGGGGATTAATTCACTGATTGGGTTAAGAACCTTACAATCCAATCATTTCTCCTCTTGCACTAACATGTGAATTTTGGGGGACACCTCACATCCAAACCATAACAAGGAGGTACCAGGGATTTAACCCAGGGGCACCCAGCCACTGAGCCACATCCCCAGACCTTTTTTTTTTTTTTTTTGTATTTTATTTAGAGACAGGGTCTTGCTGAGTTGCTTAGGGCCTCACTAAGTTGCTGAGGCTGGCCTTGCAATCTTCTGCCTCAGCCTCCCAAGCCTCTGGGATTACAAGTGTGTGCAACCACACACAGCCCCATCTTGTTTTTAATCAAGCTTTTTCCTCTGTCTGGTCTATTCTTCCACTTCCCCTTTTTCTTCCATGTTGAAATTCTGCTCATCTTCAGAGCCCAACTCAAGGATGACCACCCACAGGAAGACTACTCTGGTCCCTCTGCTCCCCTCTTCCCTCTATGCCCAAAGCACTTTGTTCATAATATCGGGAGGGCATTTTTTGTAGCATTTCCCGGTTAGTTGTTGGTCCATGTTATGCCATCCATGAACTAACTACTCAAGATCTTATTCATCTGTATTTTTTTTTCCTTTTTCATTCTTGGAAAAGTACGGGAGCAGACTCTCTGTAAATACTAGTTGAATTAAATGAGTTCAACTCCATTTCTGAGTCCAATACTAGTTCCTACATCAGAGGGAGCAAAGCTAGTTGGTGAGGGGAGGGGTGGCCCTGATGGCAGTCCCCTCTATATAATTATCCCCTTCAATGACTAATGGGGCTTCAGCTGTGTCTGATTCTTTGATGAAGATGAAACTATTTAATAAGGTTTGGTTGCTCATCTCATCATCTTCCTGCATCACACTCTTCCTGACGAGTTCATTAGCTGGAAGAAAAATGGATGACCTCGTTAGTTCTGCACATTGGTTCACTTAGGACAAATTGGAGTTTTAGAATGTCACTCAACTCTGACCCATGGTGGGGACAAGTTCTCCTCAGGACTGTTTGGATGCACTCTGCCTTTGGTGTATTTGTACAATAAGGTTGCCTGGAGAGCTTCTGTTTGAAATAATTTTTTTCCAATGTGAATATCCTTTTCTAAAGCTTTTTCTCATCTTTCTCAGTGCGGACAGTGCTGAGGTTACTTTCCATTCCACTCCTCAAGTTCTTTGTCCCTGCCATATATTGAAATCTTATTATCTTCCAGGACCAAGTTTGCTCCCTGGCACCTTTCCATCCAGGAAGGATTCATTGACATCCTCAAGGTCAAAATTCAGGTGAAATCTGAAGCAATACATGTTGGGATTGCAATCAAAGGATCAGGAGAGGAAGAATGAATCAGGACCATGGACAGAACCTGGAGAAAAGAAGGCAGTGGGGCTGGGGAAGGGGCCCAGTGTTTCAGTTGCCTGGCATGTATTAGGCTCTGAGTTCAATCCCCGGCCTTGGGTGAGGCGTGGGAAAAAGGACAGAAAAGCAATGGCAAGGACCGCTGGACCTTGTAAGCTTGCCCAAGGATCCAAAATACCAAGTTCACAGAAGTGAAAGTTGTGGCAACTTCTGGGGCTGTCCAGGGACACTGTTGTCAAGCAAAGAACAGAGAACAGGGGCTATAGGAGGCTGGATGACAGGGTATTATAGTTTGGACATGAGGTGTTCCCCCAAAATCTCATGTGTGAGAGAATGCAAGAAGGTTTAAAGCCAGGCATGGTGGTGCACGCCTGTAATACCAGCGGCTCAGGAGGCTGAGGCAGGAGGATCACAAGTGCAAAGCCAGCCTCAGCAAAAGCAAGGCCCCAAAGCAAGTCAGTGAGACCCTGTCTTTAAATAAAATACAAAATAGGGTTGGGGGATGTGGCTCAGTGGTTAAGTATCCCTGAGTTCAGTCCCAAGTTACCCCAAGTGAAATGAGCCTTAACCCAATCAGTGAATTAATCACCTGATGGGATTAACTGAGTGGTAACTGAAAGTGGGTAGGTGTCCTTGTAGGAGGTGGGGAGGAGGTGGGGAGGAGGTGGGTCATTGGGGTCATGCCTTTGGGGTATATATTTTGTATCTAGTGAGTGGAGTCTCTCTCTGGTTTCTGATCATCATGTGAGCCACTTCCCTCTACCACACTCTTCCTCAGCACCAAGGAATGGAGCTGGCTGTCTATGGACTGAGACCTCTGAAATTATGAGCCCCCCAAATAATCTTTTCCTCCTCTTCAATTGTTCTGGTACACAGGTGATTCCCAGGGTTGGGGCAGAGGTTAGAAGAGTGTGATCCTGGGCAATGTGCCAATTCTTCCTTCCTCAAATATTTTTCTTTCTCCTCATCTAGCTTTACCCGATTTTCCTGACAAACTTATTTGGTTTTTCTAAAGGCAGTTTTTTCTAGAAGGCCTTATCTATCTTCCTCCCCTATGCTCTCAGTCATTCCCATCTTTGTGTTCCCTGTCTTGAACACATCTTTAATGCTTCACTTGGCACACAATGTCATGATTATTCATTGAACGGTAGAATTCTTCTGCTTTCCAGAGAGCTGCTGAGAGTATAGAATCTGTCTCTTGGTGCCAAACATAATCCTGTAGTCTAATAGGTATTAGAAAAGGGGGTGACCACTGCTCAAGGTCCCTGATGAGTGGACTGAAGTCCAAGGCCCAGCTTTGGAAATACTGGCAAAGTGGAGTGGAGTGAAAGAAGCTGAGACAAAGGGCCACTCCTGTGGTCTGGATCAGCACTGTTATCTTGGGTTTTGGCTGAGTGGTTATTAACAGCTTTTGGCCTGCAGCAATGTTGTTGACACTGATTCAGCTGCTTTGGTACACTGGGTGTTTATACTGTTCATACACTGTGTTTATACTGGGTTAGCTCCTAAATAACTTCTTCTTTTTCATAGGTTTTGCATTTTTAAAAAATGACTTTGCATGCTGCAGCTCACAAATGACTCATTGCTGGGCTAAACACAGTCATCCAGGATATTACAGGCCTTTCCAGAGCCAGTTTCCCAGGGACATGCTTACTTGAAAGAAGAGATTAGACAGAGATCACTTGTTCATAAGGAACAAACCCAACCTAACTAATGTAAATATAACAGTGTAGGGAGGTATCTTAGTCACTAGGATGGCTCTGGGGACACACCTGTCAAAGTTATGGACACCCATTCTGCAGCTTTCTGTTTGCATGTAACACCTACACATGCCTCCTTCTTTTCGTCCACCAAGTCCCTTTTGCAGTGTCCCAATTTAGAATTCTTAATTTGGCCCATCTCTGTTCAAGAATCTATCCTAATCCAGGAGTGCAGTCCCAAAGAGTTATGTTCAGTGAAGATTAATTTAGAAGAGAGGCTAGGAACTTCTCTCCTTGCAAGGGAAGCTCATTTAGCAAACTTGACTTAGGAAAGAGTAAAGGAACCGGCACCAAAACTATCTAGGGATAAGAGCAAAGATTCTAGAGGGCAGAAACAGGTTGTACAGCAGGAAAAAAACAAAACTTCTCTTATTGACATGCTCTCAAGTTCATAGAGCTCATCCCTATGCATTGGCTGCCCCATGAGTTCTCCAAGGTTGGGACTGAATCTCATCCATACCCATGCCCCTCCCATCCCCCTCACCAGAATGCATGTTCTATTAAAAAGCAGGTGTCCACCAAATGAAAACACTGATCCTCAAGGTCATCCTGTGAGGCAAGCATAACATAAAGTTGCCTCACTTGATGGTGAAAGAAACAAAGGTTTCAAGGAGGTGAACGATGTGCTCAGGGTGCCACACATTGTAAATGATGGAAACACAACTCAAGTCCAGTAGTCAAGTCTCCTAGTAAGGTGACCATACCATGATGCCATAGGAAACATAAACTAGCTTTAAAGAGCAGGAAATAGGAGAGAGAACATGGTGAGGAGGAATGGTGGGGATGGATATTCTTGTTCTGACAAGGCATCTTTTAACTTATGTGGTCAACTTAGAACTCAAATTGTCACCTTCTACAGAAAGGCTCTCCCCCCTTTTTCCTGCACAGAGGTATCCTAAAATGCCTGTAAAGCAAGTGCAGAAGCTCAGTTTCATTAAAACAAATCTGCCATCCACCGTCCACTGGGCTTGTTACAAAGATGCCTCTTTAACACTTAGCACCAGAGAGTGACATCTGGTTGCATAGCTTCCTAGGGAATTTCAAGGACTTTATTTAGAGCCAATTAAGCCCACCTGTTCTATTTCTCCCATAGGAAAGGGAACAGGAAAAAAGGGTTAATGTGCTTTTCTAAAGCGATGCTCCTGTAGCACTTATCAAATGCTACTTTCACCTTTTCCCTGACTCCACCTGGAAATGTTAACGAAGCAGGAAAGCCTTGACATTGACAGAGAGAAATCAGGATTTTGTTTCTGACAAGCTGACAAGTGGAAGAAATTCATATATTATATGGCTGGGAGCTATGACTTTCTAACTTATTATAGTGGTCCTTATCCATATCTCCCCCACCCCCCACACCCCCTACCCCACCCTAAGCATACCCATATTCCTGGGCAAAGGTAGGAGGCCTGAAGCACCTTTCCATCTTGCTTTGGTTATGACATTTTTAATGAGCCATTACCTTGGAGGCTTTTTCTAGTAAGAGCTATGTGTTGTTCCTGTCCTGCCTTTCTTTCCCTCCCACCATTCTGGGTATTCTGGGCCTTTCTCCTGAGCTGGGGTGAGTTTTGCTCTATACCTCTGATAAAGCACAAATCACCTACTGTATGCACCACGTGATATGCCACCCAAAGCTTCAATGTTCCTTAAAAACAACCTTGGAGAATGTAGCATCCTCCTCTAAGCTGCTCTGTGATTCAGCCAGTTAACCAGATAGGACTTGAGACAATGAGGGCTACCTTTCCCAGATTGTGAAGGAAAGACTCACATTCTGCATTAAAGATTCAAATTGAAGTGACATAACTTCCTGTCTTAGTCTGTTCCAGCTACTATAATAAAATACCATAAACCAGGTAGATTATAAACAACAGAAATTTATTACTTATACTTCTGGAGGTGGGTAAGTTCAAGATCAAGGCACCAGCAAATATCCTCTACAGTAACAACCCAACTTTCTGGTTCATGGATGGCTCCTTCTAGCTATGTCCTCTTGTGGGATAAGGAGCTAGCTAGGTACCTGGGGACTCTTTTATAAGGGGCAGGGGTATGGAGACCCAATTTGGACTAGAACTCAGATGTGAGGAAAAGGCCACCAAGAACAGAGGTGGAGACACTTCTCTCTGCTCTCCAACATGGGAGACAAAGTAAGATGCTCATTTGCAAGGCAGGAAAAGGTCCTCACCATCCTGCCAGCTCCTTGAGCTTGGACTCCCCAGTCTCCAGAACCATGTGAGGTAAATGACAAACACTTAAGCTATCCAGATCATGGTAATTTGTTATAGCAACCTCAACTAAGACAAGCATAGACACTCAGAGAATAGTTTCTCTCTTCAAATGTCTCTTTGGATTCTCTCTCCTTACTTAGGCCCTGGCTCCATTGTCTTCTTCTACTGGATTGTCCTCTACCTTGTGGCTCCTGTGACATTATGGCTCTGAGTTGCTTGTTAGGCCTCAGTGGTTTCTGTCTTTGGGGTGAACTGCTTAGGAAGTTAGTTTAGGCTTTGGAGAATCATTGCCGCTTCTTTTCCTTAGGGATCTCTTTTTCTGGTCTTAGAAATGGTTAAGATGTAGATGAAGGTGTGGGACAAGGGGGATGAGGCCAAAGGGATCACTTGGCCATCAGCATCAGTCACCACAAGGCCTTCTCTCCTATCTTATCCCTTTGCTCTGACTCCTTGTCAGTGTCCTCCTGGCACAGCTACTTGCAGGGCCACTCCTGATGGTGCACCATGGGTCGCCAACGTCTGTGCCAGGGCACCACTCCCAAGGCTCCCTCTCTTCCCAACTCTGCACTGTTCTTGTCTCCCAGACACCACCAAGTATTCCTTGTGTTCAGAGCCTCACACCATGTTTCCTGGAAATAGGTCTCTCTACTTTGACCTTACCTCTCTCCTCTATGGCTCAAAGCCAGTTCAGGGGAGTGGAGGACGGATGATCCACCGTTGTCCCCATTTCTCTCTTCCATCCTGTATGTGTACCAAAAGCAGTACACTTATTTAAAAAGTCCCATCTTTCTCTTTCACATAAACAAACAATTCACATAAACCAACAGCCAAAGTCCAGCTCTCAGGCTGGGATCAGGTAGAATTACTTGCCCTGTCATTCCAAGGAAACCTTGACCACAAGAAGCTTAGGATCCTGAAGAAAATGTTTACTTTTTGCTTAACTATAGCTCCCACTCTTCAACTTTCAAAATGCTTATGTGAGAAAGTTGTTTATTGTTCTCTTGTTAACAAAGGGGTCTTTTTTTTTTTTTTACATCAAGGCAAGTTTCTTTTTCAGCTGTGGGCTAATTTCTCTCCCCACTGAACAATGAGTCGCTGCTTGCTCTATCTCCTGCTCACAGACACTGTTAACATCCCACAGGAAGTGGTGTTTGTACAGTGCTCCTTGATTAACGAATCCCCAGGGAATGAGACCTCTCCATAGGATGTGGGGCTGTGCTCAAAAACACGTCCTGAATCATGCAGCACAGCTGCCCGCCGCTGGCAGCCGGACGCAGCAACCTTTGGTGTGCAGCCATGGAAGGTAAAGGGCAAGGGTTGTTAGTCTGTGAAGTCGTTCTGTTCTCTCTTCCCAGGCTTTGCTTTTCTGTGTTCTCCACCTCCCCTAGGTGGAATGGTCCTCCTTCTCATTCCCACTCCTTCCTCCCTCTTCCCTGCACCCTGCCAGATTCTTTTGTCTCCCCCACCACACAGACACACACCCTAAAACCAGCAAGAAATGAACCTGATTCACACTGAAGGTTTAACTAGACTGAGCACTTCCATTATAAGCTGAAATAGAGAAAAATGGGATTCTTTTACCCCATTGAGGTAATCCCAGACATCAGGTAGATTTAGCAAGCAGGTAGAAAGAGGTTTGGGGAGGTAATGAGACCTTTAAATTAGTACAAAGTCTAATCAACTGGCTGCAAATACAGATTACAACAATTTAGGCCTTCAAAGGATGGGGCCGGGAGGACCTTTGTCTCTTGTCTTCTGGAGGAAGTCTAATCCCGGGAGCAGATTTTGTGGGGGCTGGAAGTCTACACAATTTGGGGTGAGGGGAAGGGCCCCATCAAAAACTACAAAACTACAGGTACAAAATTATGTATGGATGAGCATATTTATTTAGAATGACAATAGAAATCAGAATAAATCATAAATATTTATACCAACAAATACCACAAGCATCACCAAGTCTGGAGATGTAACACTCAGACCCATAATTAATTATCCGCTTGACATATTTCTAGAATATGTCGCCCCAATATTTTCTAGCTGCAAACACTGACTGCTTTCTCAAATGATAATTTCACAACATTTTCTATGGAGAAACCTCCAGGATAATTCAGTCTTTCCTCCTAACATGGTTGATGAAAAATATATCACTTATTGGC
Source organism: Marmota monax (assembly GCF_021218885.2). Classification (NCBI taxonomy): domain Eukaryota; kingdom Metazoa; phylum Chordata; class Mammalia; order Rodentia; family Sciuridae; genus Marmota; species Marmota monax. The sequence continues at coordinate 60,185,963 of NW_026693777.1, read as the reverse complement.
CATTGAGAAAATCCCTTTTTTTCCCAGCTTCACAATTTGTTATTGGTTGTTTCATATAAACTTTTAGGACTATTTCTAAATTTGAAGAAAATTCCACTCTGCCTTTTTCATTTAAAACCTGTAAAACTTCAGGAGATTTCAACTTTTCTTTCAACATTTCAAATGATCTTAAATATTCTTTGAAATAATATCACGCATTAATCATTTTGTCCTCATTGTAAACACATACTATATCAATTTTACTTTCCCTCATGTCATATTTCAAAGAGATGCACAAAATATATGACTTGATTTGCTATGTTTGCAATAATGCATAAAACATGCAACTTATCACACAGGAGTAGCAGCTGTTTATAATATTGCTAACGTTTTGTGCCTATAGATACAAAGACTTTTACATATTCTAAGTCATACAATTTTAAAATTTATATTTGTATTGTTTTTAATTATTGTTTAGTTGTAGATGCACACAATACCTTATTTTGTCTGTTTATTTTTATGTGGTACTGAGGATTGAACCCGGTACCTCACACGGGTGAGGCAAGCATTCTACCCCTGAGCCACAACCTCAGCCCCTTTATTTGTATTTTTTATTTGTTGTTTTTGGATATACATGACAGTAAAATATATTTTGACATTATACATACATGAAGCACAACCCATTCTAATTAGGATCCCATTCTTGTGGTTGCACATGATGTGGAGTTACACTGTTCATGTATTCATAGATGAACATAGGAAAGTTACGTCTGATTCATTCCACTATCTTTCCAACTCCCACCCCTCCTCCCTTCCCTTCATTCCCCTTTGTCTAATCCATTGAACTTCTATTCTTCCCCTCATTACCTTCCCTTGTGTGTTAGCATCCACATGTCAGAAATAACATTCAGACTTTGGTTTTTGGGAACTGGCTTATTTCACTTAGGAAGTGTATAGTAAGTGTGTGTTCTGGATTATCCATTGCATTGTTGATGTGAGATGCAACATCTGTTCCAATGAGGTGGTGATGAGAATTCCATCCTCTTATAATTCTCCACATTACCTGCTGGCCCTTCACATTTTGGAATGTGTTTCTCTTCCACATTACCTGCTGGCCCTTCACATTTTGGAATGTGTTTTTCTCCCACTACCCAGGTGGCGCAGGACACATTCACTTTTGTTCTGGCATGTCTTACCTTGCATTTTTATGAACCATCAAAACAAGAAATCAGAATACTCCTGAAATGGTAAGTGATACCTTAACTTTGCATGAAAAAGATTCTGAACATCATAAATATGATGCACTGAACCAACCTTCAGCATTCTCTGCCTGAGCCCAGGTCAGACCTCCTACCTCCATCTCCACTGACCTCAACACAATACTCCCGAATGCAAGATGGAATTTTTGTTTTCCTATTTGTTATTTTTGGAGGTCATTAGTGATTTTTTTTAATACTGCAAACCCCATCTCTATACGCTGTATTTATTTATATTCTGCCTATGTTAATTCTGCTTCTAGGTTTGAGATTTTTGACAAAGAGCCTCCTAGAATAGATCCTTTCTGTTTCATGGTCCCATTACTCTGCTGGGATTTGGTAGAGGTTCTGGGTCCTGACTCTAAGGGACGTCTGCTTTGTCTGTGTTAGTCTGTCTCTGACTGAATGATTGATTCGGTGAAAGAGTCAGAACTCTCTCAGTTGCAAGTGATCAATATCCCAAAAAGTCTACGCAGCTTATGCAAAACAAAGGGAAATGGTTGTGGCTCATGTAGCTGGAGTATTCAAGTTTGCTTCTGATTTCAGGCATAGTTGGATCCAAGGGTACAGACAGTGTTTTTGTCTTTGTCTTTATGTCATCATCTCCCAGCTCTGCTTCTTTCAATGTGTTTGCCTTATTCTCGTGAGTGACATGGTTGGTAGCCATTCAAAGCTTACATCATCATAGCTTTAAGAAGAAAAAATGACCCATCTTTCTTGGTGTGCTTGGCTAAATAACAATAGAATGGCTGTAATTATCTCTGACTCAGTCATATACCATTAGGTCTTCCTTTCTCTGGGACTAGTCACTATAGGCAATCATGGGGCCCAGGAAGTCAGGCATCAAAAGTGACACTTGCTCCTCAAATCTCATAATTGGAGTGGGGAGGATCCCCCCAAGTGAACAGGAAGGCATCTAAGCAAATGCAAACAAAATATACTCCCTGCACATAGCTCAAAGTTATTAACAAATAAAAATGATTTTCATTTAACCTCACATAAATTTCTTCCCAGCTTCCTAAATTCACAACTTTATTCCATCCACGTGAAGGTTGCTTAAAATTAGCCTGACAAACAGCATCACTGACATTCTATTATAGTCTTACATTTCAGCTAGGTCCTTGTTGTAGGTAAGTTTCCCAGGAAACAGATTCTGAGACTGAGATTTTTGCACAGAACAGGGAATGAGAGAAGCAGAGTTGGGCAAAGGCAGAAGTCGAACTGACATGTAGTGATCTTATGGCACTTTGGAATGTGGATAGCCCTTCAGAGCTGTCCCAGTTGAAGCAAGGGAGGCTGAGACTTCATATTCTCCTTTGACTAGTCATTGAATGGAGGCTGCCCCAAGGAGGAGCTCCATGGCTGACAGCAGGTCCTGGAAAGGACTCAACTGTGAGCCATCAGGAGCCGAGACTCCCAGCCACTGGGAAAGTGAATTACTATGTCCTGAAGAGGAACTTGAGTAGCATAACACCGCATCCACTTCGGGAGTTTTCCAAACAGTGGAACAAGACTCACGTAATTCTAATACTTTAATATTAGAGGACAAGTATGGGTGGGATATACCCTTGTGCATGTTATCAATTGTTATGTTTCTTTTAGTTGCTAATGCTGAATCTTTCACTTTAGAATCTATATTTTAAACTCTTCTTGCCATTGTGATGAGTGTTCTTCAATCTTTCACGATTCATAATTTATATCAGATTCTGAAGTAGCCAATGGAATTGCCATAAAAATGACTTAGAGATACAAAGTAAGGCAACTCTGAGGGCCATTGTGATGTTGCTGCTGTGTCTTTCCTTCCAACCTCCCAATCTCCCCAGCAGCCTATAGACTTAATCCACTGGAGTCGGTTGGTGTGAGGATGATTTAGCCTCCCTTGGTGTAGATCATGAATTATCTGCACTCTTTAATTATATCTCCTAGTTTCAGACCTCTTTTGGCACCAATTATCCTCTTCCCACTTTTAGAATAAGAAGCTTTCAAACCCATTTTCTGTCATTGAATCCTGGAATTTGTTCTATCGGAGGCCTGTGTGGACATGCAGCTTGGATTTTTCTCCAAGTGGCCCATCCAATTATAGGAAGATCGTGCACTGCCTCTGCACCAGTTTTGCTCTCCCCCCAACATTTCTAATTAATCACGTGACTTCCCATTTGAGCTGAACTATGAATGGGTTTAAAGCAGAGATCATAACTGGCATCCCAAGGGCTGGATCTGGTAGGCAGCTGAAATTTGTTTGCTTACACCATGCTTCTAAAAAGTTTGAGCCAATACTTAACAACTTGGAGATTTCATTCACAATCAAATCTGGATTTTTCTCTGCTCTGAAAACAAACAAACAGCAGACGATCCAGCAGTGCACACAGGCATTTCTGCATGGCAGCTCTCGGCTCAAGCTGAAGAGCTATTGCCTTCAGTAACTGGTATTTTTATTTATTTCTTCTTGTGTTCTCTGTACCCACTTTGAGTGTGCAGCCCTTATCAATTTTAAAACCTTCACCCTTATTTTCTAATTTAAGTTTGCTTGCAAATCAGTTGTGTTTGGTTGCTTAAAAAAATAGATCTAGGCTAAAGAATCACACTATTGTGTTAGAGAGGGCCTCCCTGGCAGGGGTGGGGAAGGAGAAGCTGATGCATTTGAAAACTTCATTATATTGAGTACTGGCTGTGCTCAGGGGCTGGTTCAATCTCTGCTCCCCCACCCCCACTTCATGTCTTCCCTAGGCACATTACTTCCTGTAACATATACATTTCTTAATTTAATGGGTTCATTAGTCTGTTATAGCTTTTCCATAGTAAGAATAGGTCAGAGTAGTGATGAATGGTTTATCAGGAAAGTAGCTCAAGGGTAGGACTTCATACATCGCCGCAACACCTTAATCAGGATATCCAAAGGGCTGTTGGTGGGGAGGGGAGAGGGAAGGACATTTGGATCACCAGAGAATTTCTTCCCCTGGGTCTCCTGACTCAGAAACATTAAAAAATCTAATGCAGCTTTATTCTCCATCCTCCTTTAAGCCTTAAATGTCTGTCTTTGGGGCATGGACTGTAATAGACTAGGGCTTTAGGACCAGTTTCTCTGAGAAGCAGCCGGTGTTCAAGAAGGGCCCTTGACACCATTCTGACTTAATGCTAGACACATCTGCAGCTACTTGGACAAAATTGACATTGTCTGGAGTGCAAAGCAATCGCCTAGCGCAGCATTAGGGAGCATTTACTCTTGAGCCGTGCTACCAGACAGCAAATCTTGACCTTTAGGAGTTCAGAGATTAGATTTCGTTGCTGCAGGCATTGAAGATATTGTTAGGAATTTGTTGCTATTCAAAGCAGATTTCAGGGGTTACCTATGGGTTTAATTCATCGCATCAATCATTTTTGGAAGGTTCTTTTAAAGCCAAGATAGCTTCAAATAAAAACTAGGATTACTTTTACATTGATTGTCAGTAGTTGGTAAGGAGCAAAAGGGGAACACCCTTGAGATGCTGTTAAAGTTTCTGTATTTGTTCCTTCACTGGCCGGTGGCCTATGGAATTGGGGAGAAAAGGCTTGTTTCTCCAACAGGTATTCAAAGCAGTTGCTACAGGAACAGGCAGGAAATGAGAATAAGGATTTGGCCACTCTGCTGTAGGTTTCTCAAGCCCTTTAACACATTCAGTGCACAGATCTCCTGCAGGTTATCTCCAAGTGCATCATTTAAAACAAGACCTGTTTAAGCCAATAGGGGTTAAATGGGATTTATTTCACTGAGCTAGTCTGTGTAGATACCCAATCTCCTTCTTCGCATGCAGACGCGCACGTGTGTGTGTGTGTGTGTGTGTGTGTGTGTGAGCGCGTGCACTCACATGGCAGCCTCTCTTATCTGGAGGTCAGTTTCCCAGCTTCCTCAGCCCTCTTCATCCCAGGGGTGTATGGAAAAGATTTCTGAGGGTCTCTGGGAAGGAAGAACCACACAAAGGCTGGAGTCAAGCCATGTACTTTCTTTCTTGTAACAGACTTTCACTCTGATCCTTATTGATTCTTATTTACCATGCAATTTCTATTAAGCTCCTTTACTCAGTCCCACAATCATAGTCGATTAAACACCTTGAGAGCTTATTTCCACTGTATCTCTTTACCTCTCCAAATTTGCTTTTTCTCAGAGAGGGAGTTTGCACTAGGCAATCCTACAGCACTGATTTTACTGCAACTGAAAGGTGATAAGGAGCACTTGTCAAGGCAGGTACAGTAGCAGCAAGAAAAACAACTAGAGCCTGGGAAGGGAGGGAATGCAAACACTAACAGAGGTAGAGCGATGCTTCCCCACAGTGAAATAATGAGCATGTGAGACATCAGCGTTTCTAGCTTAAGTCAGGATAATGGATCATTCCTGTAAAATATATATGAGAAAAATCTTTACCTAAAATTGTCAACCTTTCAAAGTTCTATTGCTGACAAAGAAGCTTCATTATCAAGAAAAAAGTGTAGCTTTGGTGCAGGGTTTTGCTTAAGATTTTTTTTATGGCAGGTGCATGCCTGGTGAGGTAATGTAACTTCTGGCTGATGCTTCATCACTGTGTCTATTGGGTACTCTGTGGAACTGGGAAATGAAAAGGAAACCAATTCTTCTCTCTTCCATTCAAGTGAGAGATGCAATTCCCAGAGCATTTTCCCAATCATTTTCAGAGGTTCTCTTATGCACAGGGTATAACACCCTGTGAGGTAGGGATTACTTACTGCCTGACAGGCAGAGCAAAAATCCAAGGTTCATAAAGGTAAGGAACTTCCCTGAGGTTACACAACCACCAAGGTGTAGAGGTGGGATTCAAACTCAGTTCTGTCTGATTTAAAAGTTCTTAGTACCACCAAGCCAAATTACAGCTTCCACATGATGAGTAAAGCAAGACACATGTAACTAAATGATCTTGAGCAAGTTGCAAGGGATGAACAGAACAGTTCACTCCCCACCCACTGGGCTTCTACTAAACCTCACTTGTATTACTCTGGATGGATTGCATCTATATTAATAGCCACTGTGAATTCATAATTTGCCAAGTATAAATACATATTCATGCACAAATATGTACATTATAAAGAGTGATTACTAATCGCCTTTGCTCTGATAGAAATATATTCACATGTGCATTATAAAATATAGCTGAGAATTTCTACAGGCTTCAAAACTAGCCTGGTGTACAAGATGATGCCTAGCTATGAACTGTCTATAGACAGTGCTTTCCAGGGAGTGATTGACATCTCAACAGACTCTGAGGCAGGAGTTGAGTCTCATGGGTAAGGATGCTATTTATTTGCTGTTTATTTTTAAGAAATACAACCATGCAGCTGCTGGTGAACAGAAAAACTGAAAGAGAATAATTGGGTTGAGTCTTATGCTCTGAACCTGAGAATTAAGTGTGTGGACTGATTTACAGTTGCTTACATCTATTTCAAAAATCTTTTTATTACAAAGGCAATGTATCTTTATTGCAGAAAATTGAAAAAATAGCAATAAGAAAAAAATAACGTTCATTCACAATTCTATTAATTGGAAATAATATAAGCAATGTTGTCAGGATACATCCTTCCCTATGTAGAAGCATATTGTTTATAAAAGGATCACAATATATGTTCTGTTTTGTAATCAGCTCATTTCACTTAAAAATATCAGGACCAAAGATGGTGGAATGAGATGTATATCATTATCCTAAGCACATGTATGAAGACACAAGTGGTGTGAATATACTTTATACACAACCAGAGATATGAAAATTGTGCTTTATATGTGTAATATGAATTATAATGCATTCTGCTGTCACATATAACAAATTATAATAAAAAATAAATTTTAAAAATGCACTAATAAAACATTTAAAAATTTAAAAATGAAAAAAAATATATCAGGACCATTTTTCCATGGAATTAACCATGCTACAATGTCATTTTCTGTGGTGGCATGGTAACTTTTTGATGGACTGTAACTTTACTTATGTTTACTTAGTTTAATGGTTTATCTGTCTAACATTTTTTTTTTGAATGTCTCAGAGACACAGCAAGATGAATGGAGGTCTTTAAATACTAGCTCCTTATTACCTAATGGTAAATGAAAGTTACCTGCCACACTAGGCCAGGCTCATGGACCACACGAGATCATGCGTGATAACTTACAAACTCTGAAATAGCCCAGGCCATGTTAATTTCCCCTTCCCTCATTCATGTAATAATCTACCTTCGTGCTGTACAGCATTCGTGGTTCCAGGGTGTTCCTCCTCCAGTTTCATTGTTCCTTCCAGACGCTGTGGATCCTTATATAAGCCAAGTGGCTGAGGCTCAAGAAGGTGCAGTGACTTCCAAACATCACCCCAACAGAGTCTCAAAACTAGATCTGATCCCAGATTTGTAGATTCCAAGTTCACTAGAATTTCTACTTTGATAAGATGCTATATGTGAGGGGCAGGAGGGGGGCACAAAACAATTTTTTTAAGAAGTCATAGGTATTTGTGGCTCTGGTGCTCTGAAGAGAGGTATGCAGGGGCAGGAGGTATCCTCAGTCAATCCTGTGCAAAACCTGTCTGCTAATCTCCCACCCAGAGATCAGAGATGCACCTCTCAAAAACTAGGGGTCAGACATAAGCAGATTTTTTGGGCACAAACTTCAGACTCAGAAGTCTCAAAAGCCAAAGCTATTTCTCTCCATGCTTTTGTAGTCACTGAATAATCAATTGCATGTGTTTGAAGCTCTCTCCTGGCCTTGTCCTCAAACCTGAAGTTCTCACCTTGCAGGGAAGAGAAACTCCCACTCTGAGGAGACACCTGGCTCTGTCTTCATGCATTGAGGGGTTGGGTTGGCCTGAGCAAAGGCCATGAGTCCTGAACTCTGAGGCCTCCTAGGGCCAGAAACAGAGCCAAATGGGCAAAATATTCAAGGACAGCAATTTCAACTCATTCTAAGGAGGAGTTGGTTATAACCAGATAGAAGCAGCCCTTGCCAGGCAGTGGTCTCCAGACTTGATGGAAAAGCACTGGCTTTGGAATTGCTCTGGGTTTGTTTCCCATTCTAACTCTTACTAACTCTGTGCAGCAGAGAAAGCATGCATTTCTGAGCCGTTTCTGAGTCCCAATTTCCTCATCTCTAGAAAGGAAGCAGGAAATCAAGATAAGTAGTTCTAAGGATATGAAATAATACAAATAAAGTATATTATATACTTAATGTGCCTGGTATATTCCAGGAACTCCATAAGTGTTAGTGTTCCTGCTCCTTATACCTGGGGGCTGCATTAAAAAGGACATTAAAACCACAGATGGGTAGCTGCTCTTCTTCAAGATCTCAGCTGAATCTGAGAGTCTATGATTTTTAAGTTAGGGGAGTATAATGATAAGGGGGCTACTGAGGCTCCTCTAGAGTCCCATCAGATTCTAAGCACTGAGCACTGGCACAGGCACAATCTGCTGCTTGTGCCCTGCCTAGCCCCAAAGCACCTCCCATGTAGTAACTGGGTATCTGACTTGCCCTGTGACTTGGCGAACTTGGTCAATATGCGGGGACTCCTTGAAGATGAAAAGGCACACTCTGCTCTAGTCTTACCTTTGCTTAGAGACTCCTTGAATGAGAGTCAGGTATTAAGATCCTGGATTTATTTTTTTTAGGATGCCAGCCTACATTCCATTCAATCCCACAGTCAACTCACCCTCACAACTCCTAATGCTGCATATATATCCACAAAAAGAAACAGATCCCTAGAAGAACCACATAACTTGAGCTAGCATGAGGAGAACCCAGGGCAAAGCATACTTTCCACGACATATTTCTTGGTCTTAGGGCAAGTTGGCAGTCTTTCCAAAATAGTAAACTATTAAACTTTTTTTATTTAATGTTCAATTGATTTGCCTTTCATCCATTCAGTTAATCAACAGATATTTACTGGGCAACTTACTAAGAGTCTGGAGATACAGTACTGATTGACAAGTCCCTGCCCTCAAGTGTGGTGGCCACCTGTGAAGCTACTTGAGTGGTCTTTTACTCAGTACTGAGCCACGGGGGACTTAGGTCTCCCCTTGGATCTGATCCCGTGTGCAGACTGCCCAAGGCATGAGACCTCTGCCCTTGCTCTACCAATGGGACAGCTCTCCCTAGCTCTGAAGTTGGGTTGGACAATTGGTTGGACAGCCCACCTCCTGCTTTATTTGGCAAGAACATTCTGTACAAAACCTTTGAAGTTCCTTTGTATAAATAAACCAAACGCTGACTTGCTCGCTCTCTCTTCCCAGTGTGGAAGCTCCAGAGCTAAGGTCATAGAGCCGTCCTGCCCCCACTTTTCAAAATTACTTCCATGATGGGTGGTGTTTTCATCGCCTTCTTTATTCTCAGATTTATTTTGCCGCCAGCCTGCTCTATGCGGAGGAACTTCGTCACAAGCCCCACACGGGACGTGGGCAGGATTCAAGGAGTTGGGAGTCTCCTGGAATAGGATCCTCTGAAACACAGGGATGTTGATCGTGGTCTGCCTGTCTGTGGCAGGTTGTCACATCACTGTCACTAGACTGAGGGGAAAGTCTGGTTTTCTTGAGGATGGTGACAAGTACATTGGACCCTTATTAAATAGGGTCCCATGGGGGAGGCAGAAGGATAGGGTCACTCACCCCTGATGCACTTAGTATATCAAAGATAGGATAGAAAGGTGGCCAGTCATTTGCAAGACATCCTAAATTTCTGCAAAATAAGTCTGAAATAAATAAATCAAATAAATGATATAGAAGTTACTAATGAATCAGACCTGAAATTTTCATATTTCTGCTTCCTGTTCTTTTGTGCTATTATTTAAGGGTATACTTTCTATCTGTTCTTCTATGTTAGAACAATTTAGTGTTTCCCTCTTTCTTCACCCATCCCGAGAAGCATTTTCATTAAAAACTTTCATTTTTATTTACCCTTTTCTTCAATATCTCACTCTCATCTTAATCCAGTTGTAGTGGAGCAAGCAATTCCAATCTATCCTCAAGCTTGGTCTTCTAACTTTAGGGTCTCCTGGTGGGAGACTGTCATAGTCCCTGGGGCGATCATATGGGAAAGGAAGGGAGGAGGGAATTAATGGCCACCAAAGCATGTACTTTGGGAAAGGCAAGGTCATGGTGAGTGTGATAACAACAGAAACTACACCTCCAGAACCGCAGCCCAAAAGTCCCACAAACAAAGATTTTTCTCAAGTTTGTAGCAAATTCACTGGGTTGGCAAAGCTGAGTTGACATGAGTCTATTTATAGTCTTGCATTTGTCCTCTACAATATGAATATTCATACACTTCATTAAGGAAATATTAATATGTTTCATTATGAGATGCTGCCACATACCCTGTTGGGGGTGTTACGTAATTTATGGAAATGCCCTGTATTATCTTTCTAAAATTTAAAAAATTCTGAATTCTTAAACAGAGTAGTCTCATGGATTTATCATGGAATAGACTATGGATCTATTCTCTCTCTCTTTTCAGTTTGTCTATGATCTCATCTTTAATTATTTTTCATAGAGAATTTTTTTTCTTAAGAATGCAAAGTAGATGATTTTCTAAAATTTATTTTGTTTTTTAACTGTGTATTCTGTCTCCTACAACACTCAAAATTAGCTCTTATCTCAAGTATATTATGCTTAATATCTTAGGTATTTTTTAATTTAGAAAAAAATGTTGCAATGTATTTTTTATCTTGTTTTTTAATACCCATTGAGATTTAATTTTGAGGGTAGAATTTCATCTATACTCACAATTCAGTGACTTAGTAAATTTACAGATTTGTGCAGTCACTGTGATAATCTAATTGTAGAACTTTGCCACTCAGATTCCCACCTCTGGCAACAACTAATCTATCAGTGTTAGGGGCCACACTATATGCCAGGTGCAGTGCCCACAATCCACATGGGGACGCCAGGGCTTGCGTAACTAGTTCAAAATGAAGCTGGGATTCGATCCCTGTCCTCCTGATTCTAGAGTACATCATCTTTCTGAGATTGCCTGATGAGGTCAAGAATGACCTCTCAATGGATAGCAACAAAAATAAGGGTAGCACAGCATGGATGTTGCAGAGAACAGTGACCAAACAAAGGGATGGTGAACCTGAGGACCTTTAGGCTCCAGCCAATTCTGAGCTCCTGAGATTCTACAAATCCATAAAGTGCCTCCAACTAAGCCAGGGACTTACTTTAATGAATAGGTAAGAATGATGTGTCATGAACAGACTAATTGCATATAAAAGGAACGCTTCTGAAGTGTGCAGTGTGTTCCCTTAAGCACTATAAATGCCCCCCAGAGATGCTGTTGGCAGCCCTCATTTGCATTATCAATGAAGAGGCAGTTTGCCAAGCAAGGGGGAGCATCCACCCAGCCCTGATTCAAATCACCACACATTCCAACATATTGACGTCCAAATTAATGCAACCTTTTGATAGATGTATTTTCTCTGCTCTTTAAATATGAAGTTGAAATTCTGATGTAATTGTCCTGGTATATTGGTGATGCTGCTACACAAGAATAGATGATAAAATAAATTAGGAAAGTGCCTGTACCATAACTGGGGAGACAGCTAAGATGCTGTTAGTATTATTAAGAATCAACAACTTGTTCTCCATACAACCAGAAAAGTCCATTCCCACAGCCAGCCACGTTTGCTTCCAGTCCTCTTTTCTGCACCATATCCCTACCTTATCTGTTCCTCCTACTGTCCCCATGTTTCAGGGACCATGTGCTCTTTCCATGCCCTATGTCTGAGCTAAACATGGGTCTAGGAATAGGCCTACAATCTGTCATTTATGCCTTGGTATGATTTTGAGATCACAAAAATCCCAAATAGAGACTCAAGAGCCACAGGTTTAAAACCCTGTGGCAAATTTGGAGTGAAAGATACTTTGGTCCCTGATAAAGATATTACAGTACACACACAGGAGTCTTTCATTTTTCTGGGTCCTTCGAAAAATTGATTACGTATGTTATAATTGATATGAATACATCTGTTTTGTTGACAAAGAGCTTTTACCCATATTCTATCATTTAGTCATCAAGATGATCCCATAAAGATGGTATAATTAGCAGTTGTTACTAATTATTAACACTAGCATCAATATTATTAATTGTTAATGGTAAGTGAAATGAGGTCTATAATGCACTCTGTACTGAACTTTTTGACTTAGAAGACACATATGTTAGCTGCTGTGATTTTTAAAATCTTCATCTTCACTTTTAGACAAGGAAAATGAGGCTCTGAGATGTTAAGAAATTTGCTCAAGGTTCACTCAGCCAATAAGAGTGGGGAAGAGGGTGTGATTTCATGTCCCTGTCTTTTGGCACACACATTCCCTAACAGCCTAAACATCCTGGCCTTGCCTAAGGTCACAGAGCCAGTAAGGAGCAGTTTGGGAGCTGAACCCTTTCTAGGGTTCCATGGGTGTTTTATCAAACTATTCTCCTGCCACTGACAGCACGGACTTCTACATCAAAGGCCCAAGCTTACACTTGGACTTTGTGACAAATTTCCCATACTGTGAGTTTCTTTCCCTTCACCTATGAACTACAGAGAAGACAGTCTCCTTACCACAAATGGTAACCAAGTGATTGTATTTAGGCTTAGAAACATGAGCTTAGGAAAAAGAGTTTTTTATGAGAAATATTTTTTCTCCTAAATTTTTTTTCTCCTAAAATTAATTTATTGTAAGGTAATGTTCAGTCAGAAATATACTTCTTCAAATGAACAAGTATAAATTTAGGATTTTCCCCAAATATTCTCTTGTATACCTCATTACATTGCCCCCCCCACACACTTCTTATCAGAACACCATAAGATTTTTCTGTATATGCACATGTCTGTATGTGCATCAAATGCTTCCATCTAAAGCATATTTTCATATGAGAAGGAGCACTCACCTTGTCAGACAATAAGGTTGATGATGACTTGGGGTGCCTAGGCTAACTTGATGAGGAGCTCCAGATTATGTTCTGCTTTCAGTTTCCTTGTTTACAAGAAGGGAGTTAGTACCAAAGTGTAACTGAAATTAGTCTATGACTGAGTCAGTATCCTGAGCAACAAGTGGTAATGAAGTAGAAAGGGAAGAGGTGGGAGAAAGAAGGATAAATGGGAAATGTGTCCACTGAAAAAAAAAATTCCACCAGGAAATTTTGTATTGGGTCTCTCATTGGTCGTTGGAATGAGACTCCTGTTAAGCATTTGCTCAAACCAACCTGTGTCCCCTCTTGGTTAGCTTTTCTATTTTGCTGAACTGTAAAATTCCTCCTCTCAGCTCTCATCTGCTTCTCTGATTATTGCTTTTTAAATTTATACGTATTTTAACCTAGAATTTGTGTTCATCCTCTCCTTCCATCAAATAATGCTGTTAAAATGTTAAAAGTGCCAAGATGGATAGAGCATTCCTTCACTGGGCCTGTAGGAGCAGTGACTCAGTGTGCCCATTGCTCCCTTGAAGGCTGGCCTACAGAGACTGCTGGGTTCTAGCACAGGTATATCATCTAGACCAGAAGGTGCCCAGCACAGGAGCCAGGCCAAACCAGGCCCCCACACATGTTTTATTTGATTTGTGCAATTAAAAGAAATCATGTTGCCATCTCTAAAACAAATGGGAGAGTTCACATAAATATCCTTATTTCTGGCATCTTTTGAAAAACCAAAAGCTCTGCCCACTTGGCCTGCAAGTGCCCCTAGTGATACAAACTGCTGGTCCTATAGCTCTGCCTGTCCTTTTAGAAGAGGCAGAAGTTCTGAAGGCTGCCTGGGTCCCCAGCTCTTCCTGATATCTTGAGAGAAGCTTGGCTGTTGTGGGTATTTAAAGATTGCTCATTGGCTGTTGTCACAAATGAACAAGAAAAACAATTACCACTCTTAATATTTATTATAAGAACACACAATGATACATGGATATTTAGAAAAAGAGGTACATGGGTCACCCTGGGCTTGGGTATGTGCTCAATTAATTTATTTCTGTGGTGGGGTGTCTACTATACACCATATGGCTGTGAACACTCCCTCTTCCCCGTAACCCAGCAGGCCCAAGAGAGGGTAGAGCACTGGCCTCAGATGCTAACTGTGTGTTCACTGGTTCCATGACACCAGTCCAGTCATAGGACCTCTCCCAGTCTCAGTATCCTTCTCTATAAAACAAGGATCTATGAGGGTAAAATCAACAAATGTGTTTTCACAGACCCTACTCTTGTTACCTGCTTCTGTTCCCCTTCAAACTAGCTTGAATTAGCAAGCTCCCTCACTGAATTGACAGCCAAGTTGGTCAAAATGATTGCTGAGAAAACAGAATCCCCCTGTGGAGATGTGATGTGGGACTCCACTGAACACAAAAAGCCCCTTCTGCAACAGCCTGGGCATTCTGGAAGGTTCTCCCAAGGTTGTCTCCCCTTGGGATGGACCTTTGTCATAGCTGGTGTTGAACTGCCACTACTTACTTTAAAAGGAAGTATGGAGACTGTGAATTTGAGATCAGATTTCAGAGTGCAGCCCAAGGCTTCCAGTTAAGTGTGAACACTGTAGGAGATATAACAATAGGGAGTGAGATATGCTCAAAGTGTTATACATGAATTTACATTCAATGAAAAACCCTTCCAGCTATAATTATCACATTTTTGCTAATATTGAGATTTTAGATGTCAGATTTAATATTTGAGTAAACTAATTAAAGAATTTTTCCCCTAGCCTTGACAAATAATCTTTCTTATGAAAAGTTTTCAAATGTGCTTTTTTTTTTTTTCTTAAGCTGAGACTGATCATGGAGTGGAACCACCAGAGCATCTCACCTCTTTGCTTTTCCTTCTCCGTCTCCCTCCACCTTTCCCATTCCCATCTCTGTTTTGTGTTCTTTTGTTAAGGGCACAGTTTTCAGACAGTGCTAATGTGTCTTTTTTATGCATTTGCCAAATAGTTCTGGGTAGAATTGCCTCTTAAGATTCCTTCTTTGGATGTGGCCCATTCAGACTCAAATTGTTGGGCTCCATAGGGCCATTGTCACATTATAACAGGGAAAATGCTTCATCATGTGTTATAGAACAAGATGGAATCTTCGCTAAGGAGCTCTGGGATCAAAGCAGAGGAGAAAGATTAATTTTTATGCAGCAAGTCATTATGGAGGGAGAAGGAGACATTCAGATTGCTAGAGAGGAGATTTTCTCATCTCCTCGTTGCAGAGCCTGTGCTGGGAGAACCGGGGGCTCTGTTCTCAGATTTGTTTTTACCTTTAAAGTGCTCAGATCTAGGTCATAAGCTTGTTTACACATATTTCACATTTTAAAAAGAGACTCCTTTTCAAAAGGTGTCATTTTCCAGGATTTAAGTACATCTAAAAATATGTTGATTGTTTCTACTCCATAAAAATGCACAGCTACCTTTCAGTTTTGAAAATAAAAGACAGAAAAAAAGAAAAGAAAAAAATACAAAAGAGTACTCTTTACCCTATCATCCTAATCCAGCAATTCCAATGATGTATTTCCTTTTCATCTTGCTCACATGCTTTCAAATACATGTATGTGATTTTATATCTGTTTCTTTTGTTCACCTAATACTATACATGATTGTTCACACCCTTATGTCATTTCTCTCAAGCACATACATCCAGTTGATTAAGCTCTCCTCCTATTATTAAGCATTTGGGAAAACTTCCCTTTTTATGCACAGACACAGACACAGACACACACACACACACACACACACACACACACACATTTAACTTGTACACCTGAATTTTTCCATATTTTGTAGAATAAATTTCCCCAAGTGGAATTTCTACATCAAAGCTTATAAGCAATTTTAAGATTGCAAAATTGCCTTCTAAAAGAAATATACCAATTTTCACTTTAACTTCTATGTAAGAATGCCCTTTTACCATATCAGATGTCATTTTAATTTAATAGAAGTACTTTTTGAACTTTTAGAGAAAGATTATTGCTTTGATAATTTGCCTTAAATTTTTGATAAATCAAATCACAAAAAAGTGGTAGCAATGAATATTGTTACTGATAATTATCCTCAATAAGAGTCCAGTGTTTAATGACAGGACATTAGTATGGCAGTGTTTAAGAGCAGTCAGAGTGATGGCAGTGAGAGGTTGTGAGTCAGGCTGCCTGGCTCAAAGCCGGCTCTGCCACTTATCAGAGAATGACCTCAGACCACAGTTTCTCAATCTTGGCACTACTGGCATTTGGGGATGATAACTTTCTGCTGTAAGGGGCTGTCCTATGCACACAGGATATTATCAGTATCCCTGGCTGCTATCCCCTTCTCCCTGCCAATGTAACAACAGGAAACATCTGCCAACGTTGTCTGGTGTTCCTTGGGGGCAAATCCCTCCCTTCCAAGAATCATCAGCTAAGCTAAAGGACCAAACCTCTTAGTGCCTAGCTTCTGTGTGTATCAAATGGGGATAACAATACTCACTTCAGAGTGTTATTGGGAAGACTAAATGGACTTGTTTCCTAGAGTGTGGAGACAAGGGGTTGCTACCCATCAAGCACTCAGTAAGTATCAGTTATTATGAATACTGAATTCCCAATGACTGTTCTTAAAGAGACTCTTGTTTGTTAATTTGTTATAAAACTGATATAGTACAATTTGAAATATTTAGAAAATTATCAGAAGTTAATAAGGATCTCCTATAACCTTAAAAGCCAAGGGCAATTCTGCTAGCATTATGGTGTGTTTTCATCTTAGGCACCCAGAATAGTTCCTGGCACATTGTAAGTGCTTAGTGAATTGTTGCATGAATATAAAAAGGGAGATTGAGTCACAATGCTAAATGAATTAAGCCAAGCACGGAAAGATAAATGCCAATAAGTTACACTCCTATGTGGGATCTAAAACTCTGAGCTCATCAAGGAGAGCAGAAGAGTGGTTTATCAGAGGCTGGGGAGGGGAGATCAGAGGCAGGAATGGGGAGAGATTGGTTAATGGGTATAAAGTCATGGCTAGTTCCTGTGTTCTATTACATGGAAGGGTGATCATAAAAAAAAAATCTTATAATTCAAGAAAGTGAGAACAGAGGACTTCGTTCTTATCACAAAGGAATGATAAATGTTTGAGATGATGGATGACATTCTGAGATGGTCATTGCACAAGATATACATGTATCAATACATCACAGTGTGCCTCATAAAGGTATACAATTATGTTAATTAAAAAGTAAGCTTGAAAAGTGAGCTAAACTTGAGCTGGGGTTGTAGCTCAGTGGTAGAGCACTCGCCTAGCACATGTGAAGCCCTGGGTTGGATCCTTAGCACCACATAAAATAAATAAAATAAAGATATTGTGTCCAACTACAACTAAAAAATAAATATTTTTTTAAAAAGTGAGCTCAACTTATATATACCACATGTAAAGTTCTACTGTGGTGCAAATATTTGCCTCTGTATCTGGAAATTCTTTGGAAAGATGATTAATAGGTACATATTATAAATTCTATGAATATTGCCTGATTCAATAAACCATCATATAATTTCAAACATACAAATGATGTGTTTTTATAAATACTATTTTCTAACTTAAAAGTAGATTATAAACATCCTAACATTTCAGCATGCCTTTTCCTAAGAATAAAGAATTCTGTACATAACTGCAGTACGTTTGTTACATCCAAGAAAATTAAAAGTAGTTCTCTAATATCCACTAATAAGTACTCTGTATTCAAATTTTCCTAATTGTCCCCGAAATGTTTTCATAGCTAATTTTTCTGTTTGTTTGTTTTCTTACCAGAATCCCATGAAGGATCATACTTTGCCATTTGTTATTAGGACTCTGGTTCTTTTTCATCTAGAACAGGACACTCACTTTTTGGTTGAAGATACCAGGCCTGTTGTTTTGTTAAACATTTCACATGTTGTTTTTGTCTAGTTGTTGCCTTGTAGAGTCACAGAACTTGTTCTCTCAGTCCTGGATTTCCTATGAATGAGAAGTTAGGTCTGAAGTCTTCATTAGGTTTAGGTAGATGACTTGCAAGTCCTCTCCCCAGGTGATTGCATTACCAGGAGGTTGTAGCACTAGGTTATCTGGTGTTGAGTGATGTGACCTTTGGTTACTTGGTTAAGGGGGGGGGACAACTAGAGCTCTTCACTCAGAGGTATATTCCCCCTCTGCAGTTAGTATGTAGTCTACAGTGTGCTACTTAACGTATATGTCTACTTTACGAATATCCTGTTTCCCAACAACTTCTTGGGAAATTCTTCCCTAAACCAATTATTTTATTAGAAGCTGAAAACGGTGATTTAAAAAAATTCTGTCGTATCACCTACATGTAACAGATACCACTCTTCTAGAAAGAAGTTTTTCCTCTCAAAATGCAGGGTACATGCTTACTTTTTATGTTATTAGTATTAATTTAAAGAATAGGATAAAAAGGTTTAGGTTTTTTCTTCTTTTATTATTTCTTAAGCATGACTTACTATAGACTCATGCATTTTTCTTTAATGTTTTAGAGTCAGTCATAACTTTTGATATTTAAGCTGTCCTTTGGGCACTCCTTCAAGCAGGCTGTGTCTTTTGGCATCTCTCTGTTGGTCTCTGGGTTTCTTGCTTTTTGGTTCAGTGCGTAAACTCCAGGCTTACCTTCTATATTTCCCATCTAAGCTCTGGAATCAGCCATTTCTCAGTCTTGGTTCCTTTTAGTCAGGAATGATATAAATAATTTTTTTTTGCTTTTATAAAAAAAATTTGTTTCAGTACTGGATATTGATACCAAGGCCTTGTGTATGGGAGACAAGCCACATCCCCAGCACTGATACAAATAATCTTTTGGTGAATATCATGTATATAAGATTTTTACCAAAATTGCTCAACTTGAAGTTATTTTGATGAAAATTGTAAATGTTTTAATATTTTTAATATATCTTGCCAAATTACTGTATAGAAAGGTAATCATAACATACATTCCCACTAAAGTTTGAGAACACCTAACTTATTGCATTTACATTGACATTATTTTTAATATGATAATCAAATCTATTACAGGTAAGATTGAACAGCTCAGGTTTATGGATGTAAGAAGTCTATCAGTTTTCATGTATTTTGAACTTTTTGTATTGTATTATTTGAGCCCAGAGAGCAGGTACATTTGGGGGGATTTGGCTATAAACCTTATTTAAAAGCCTAAAAAATATATCAAATAATTTAATCCTCTGTCTACTATGCTTGTTGCAAATAGTTTTTCTGGAGTGTTGGGCTTTTTGACTTTTGGACCTTTTTAATTTTAAGTGGTAAAATCTATTCACCTATTCACCTTTTCCTCTCCATTTCTTTAGTGCTTTAGAATTCCTTGCCCAATCTAAATTAAAGACTTTTATTTATTTTCTTTGAATTAAGATTTTTTAAATAAAAGTAGGCTGTTAATATTTATACATACTTTTAAAACCATCCAGAATATGTTTAGTCTATAGTTCAAGGGGAGGATGTAACTTAATTTTTTCCCAGCAGACACTTTTCTTTATATTATAGGAAAGATAATTCATTGCTTCTCATAGGTATGTAACTATCCCTTTGTTATATAATGGAATTTAATACAGATCTATTGCTATAGATAAATTCACATCAGTTCATATTTATCTGTCAGGTTTTGTATCAGTACCATATTGTTTTAATTATTAAGACTTTTAAATATATTTAAAAATAGAGGATCCTTCTTTTTCTCTGAACTCTTACATTTCTTTATAACGAACATTAGAATTATTTTGTCACTTTTTAAAAGGTTTCATTTCACTTACAGAACTAATTATCTTCTAATGATATTTAGGGGTTTTGCAATAACATGAAAAACTGCTTTGAGGTGAGGCCAACATATCTAACAACATCAAAGTCTTTGAAATTGCAAGGGGCCCTTAAAAAGGAGCAGGTCCACAGCACCAACCAATGCAGATTGGCCTTAGTAACATGTAGGTCTTAAAAGACTCTGGAGACAAAGAAAGCATACTCTTTTCGTGGCTTAAGAAGGTCACTGTGGTTATTGAGACCATAGTTTCTAATCTAAAAATTGAAACACATGGTCTGATAGGTGAATGATATTTACAGAAATAGAGGGAAATAATATTATAAGTCTGTGCTGTGCTGGAAAGTTTGAGATCTACATAACTATTGGCCATGAAGCCACTAGATTCGGCATTCTGTTTGGGTTACAGGCTCCAATCCAAGTCACATTTGCTTTACTTTTAATATAGGCTAAACACTCAAGATATTACTTACACAGAGAAAACCATCATAGGCTAATTCTAAATATTAAGCTGTGAAATAACTCAGATCTTGGCATATAATACAGTGGTGAGGAGCACGTTGTTTGGCTTTAGATAACATTGGATTGGATCCTCCCTCTGCTTTTCCCAGTAGTGTGATGTAGGAGAATAACAGTGTGGGTAGCTATCTCTCAGAGTTGAGATTGAATGACATATTGTATGTTAAGTACTCAGCACTTACTAAATGTGTCATCCTATTAGCTTCATTATCCCTTTTGCTAATATAGTTGTTCCCGTTGTTATTATTACTGTGTTGTTTTGGTGACCTCCCATTGCTTTAGAGTTTTAGGTGGGTTTTTCTGTAAAAAATGGGTCTATGCAACCTCTTGTGCCCTCTATGGGAAGAAGTACAATGTCAGTACCATGCCCATAAAAAAAGCCAAAGGACAGGGTAGGTGACATCACTTCAGAGTTCTAGGACAAAAGCAATTAAAATTAAAACTGAAAAAAAAAACCCACATACTTTCTTGGATTCTCCTAGGGCCAAGTGTATAAAGTGGAAGCCAAAGCATTAACCTACATATTTGTCTTTATAAGCAGCTTATCTCATGTTCTTTTCTTAGCATTAAAGAACAAAATTTCTGTCCCTTCTCTTAAAAGGAAATTAGGTCTTACTATCATCCTATG
Source organism: Marmota monax (assembly GCF_021218885.2). Classification (NCBI taxonomy): domain Eukaryota; kingdom Metazoa; phylum Chordata; class Mammalia; order Rodentia; family Sciuridae; genus Marmota; species Marmota monax. The sequence goes on along the minus strand of NW_026693777.1, from coordinate 60,164,861 downwards.
ACACAACCTTCACAACAAAGAACGGCCTTTTACAGAATCAGCCTCTAATTTAAATATGACATTATAGAGCTGTCCAGGCATTTGGAAAATTCCTTTAGACATCTCAAAGTAGAACATACATGGTCATTAATCAGCTCAATATTTTATTCATATACTTGCTTGGAAAAAGCAAGAGGAAGACTCAGATCAAAGATAAGGAAGGCAGGACTACACCTTCATTTAAGAAATACTATTATAGACTCAAGTTGTCTTACATATGGTTTATTTTCTCTTCCTTTATCTTAAAGACATCTAACACACCAGTATGCTTTGTTTGATATGTCTTCTTTTTCTCTATTTTAGCATCCCTCTTTTTTGGAAAATAGAAACTAGTTAATATGCTATATTTCAGTTAAAATTTTAGCCCAAGAAAGATAGTACTATAAAGAGACCTCAAGAAGATAGAAACATTGCTTTATTTACTGATGTCTTCAAATAATTTTAAAGGTATTTATTATCTATTATGTGCCAGTGACTGAGAATTTAGTAGACAGCAAAGTAGACCCCCCCCACCAATCCCCCCCCAATTCTTCTTATATTTCAGTAGGAGATGGAAAGGACAAAAATATGTAGTATGAAGGAAAGTGCTGTGAGAAGCAGGGAAGATATGTGCTGTCACTCATCTAGCTAGACTCCACTTGAAGAGGTAAGGAATCCTAGTGGGTCACATTCCCGAGATCCCAACATGGACAGGTATTTCTCCAAGGGATCTAGATTTGCAGAGCTGAGAGGGAGATCTGGAATCATCACTGGCAAGAGTGATTGTGCTTCATGTCATGTCCAATGAGTAAAAGAGAAGAGCCAAGAGCTGTGTTGGAAGCTAGGGGACTGGAGGTAGGACTGAGTGGGTGAAGGAATTGGTCTATGAAACTGGATTAAAAGCAACAATAAATGTTGGCAAGGATGTGGGGAAAAATGTTCACTCATACATTGCTGGTGGGACTGCAAATTGATGCAACCACTCTGGAAAGCAGTATGGAGTTTCCTCAGAAAATTTGAAATGGAACCACTATTTACCCAGTCATCCCACTCCTCTGTTTATACTCAAAGGACTTAAAATCAGCATACTACAGTGAGGAAGCCACCTCAATGTTTTTAGCAGCTCAATTCACAATAGCTGAAGTATGGGACCAATCTAGGTGTCCTTCAACAGATGAATGGATAAAGAAAATGTGGTATATATATACAATGGAATATTACTCAGCCTTACAGAAAAATGAAATTATGGCATTTTCTGGTAAATGGATGGAGCTGGAGAATATTATGCTAAGCAAAATAAGGCAATCTCAAAGAACCAAAGGCCAGAATGTTTTCTCTGATATGCAGATGCTAATTCACAATGGAGCAGGGTGGCGCTAGGGAAGAATAGAGGTACTTTGGATTACAGGGGAATGAAGGGAGAGGAGGGGGGATGGGGGTAGAAAGGATAGTAGAATTAATTAGACATTATTGCCCTATGTGCCTATATGATTACATGACCTGTGTAACTCTACGTCAAATACAACCAGAGAATGAGAAGTTAAACTTCATTTATGTATGATGTGTCAAGATGCATTCTACTGCCATGAATAACTAATTAGAATTAAAAAATTATTTTAAAATATTTAATTCATAGAAAATTATAAATGCATTTATTGTTTTAGGGTATACATGTTTGTTTCAAAGAAAATAAACATTTCAATTGATCCATAAAAAAAAAAAAGATTCAGAAGGATGGGCTTCATGGTGCAAGCTAGGAGACTGCCAGGCTGAAGAAGTCATGCAGGGCTGCAAAGTTGAAGACCAATGTCTAAATACTTGCTTCTAGAACTTCTGACAGACACTCTCTAGGAGTCCTCAGAATTGAGACTCATTGTACCCTATAACCTCACTCACCCTGTAACTATTTCTTCACATAGGAGGATGCCATGGAGATGATTTTAAAAGATCTTCATGGTTTACATTTGAACCTAGCAGCAGTATCCTGCCCCAGATTCACAAGCACCACAGCAGAAAGAGGATACCATGCTTTCGAGGCCTGACTCAGGCTATCGTGTCCCCTGAATCCCTCTACTCATTCCATGCTGGGGACAGATGGAAACTCTTTCCCCTTTCAGGGAAATAGAGAAAGACACACACAGGAGCAATCTCAGGTGAGGCCCCATGGTGGGGACCATTTGCCTGACCCCACTGGGCAATCTCCAGAGTATGAATTACACCTTAGCATTATCCCAATCTGGAGGGAACTGGAGCTTTCACACACCCCTCCCCACCTCTCAGTCTAAGAGCTGCCCCAGAAGGGTCCAATTGCTGGCTCTGGGTGTACAGCAAAGCAGGCTGTGGACAGCCTCCCTGTCACAGTGAAAACCCAACAGACAGGAGCCCCCTGATCCCCCCACCCCTGACATACACAAATATACCATAATAAAAAGGAATCTGAGGTGTTTTGGTCAGAGCATCCACATTTTCTACTATTGTGGGCTAATGCTTTAATATTTTAATTAATAAGCTCCACTTATAAAACAAATATATATTTTAAAAAACTATAGCTGGTAGAAGAATAGAACATGTTTTGGTTCAAATTCTTCCCTTTCATCACCTGCAAGATGACAAGCTGTGTCTTCAAGCAGAAGTGGTGACCTCTTTCACAGGTCACATACACAGGCTGGTCATGGCAGGGAAAAGGCACAGTGGCTTTCATCCACATGGGGCAGTTAGGAGTTGGCCATATTTAAAGCAGACCAGCCTGTATCTGTAGTCCCCTTGGAAAGCTGAGGCAGGAGGATCCTTGATCCCAGGAGATTGCAGCTAGCCTGGGCAATTTAGTGAGAGCCTGCCTCAAACAAAAACAAAAACCAACCCAGATCAGGGGATGCTCTGTGAATAGAAAACCACATGCCTTGCTTTTTCAGTAGAGGCCCCAATGTGATTACTTGTAGTGGTACTTGTCACATGTAACTTACTCTTCCCCTGTCTTTCTCTCTGTTAGAATTGATGGAACAGAAGGAACTGGCAGAAATTAAGCTTGTAAAGTAATTCTTCAGAGAATAGGTCCAGCTTTGTTGGTGAAGCCTCTGAGTGTGAGAACACCTGAATATCCCTAGTCACCGGTGTCCCATTTGTTCCTACTAAATAGTGTCCACTATTCTATTCCTGGGTGTCCAGGCAAAGTAACTACAGATTGTGACTGTCCACTCACTTCACAAATGCACACAGTCAAGTCCTAGCACACACACAGTCAAGACTTTGCACTGCAGCCAGGCACCCAGACACATTCTGCCCAGAAACATCTGGGTCTAAATCAGTGGCCGCTCTAGTCTGTTAGCTGCTTGGACGTCATTTTCTACAGTGCCTGTGAGCTCAGCTGCATAAGGTACTTTGTGATGGATAAAAAAAAAAAAAAAAAACCTGTCCAAAAAAGAGACAATGTTGATTGACTGGACCTGAGCACTGGTCCCCTCAGTCACGGTGATGGTACAATATCATAGGCAGCTTCCTTTGTTTCCATTTTCAACAAAGCCACCTTCTGACCTTGATGAAGTGATGGCCTGCTGTACAGACCTGTTTTAACACAAAAACACTGTGAAATATTGAGTATCCATTTTATTTACAGATTTCCTGCTGAACTATCTCTGTGGGGATCAGATGATTAAGCTAGCTGACTTATCATTTAGATCTTTTGCTGAAAGTAATTAACAAACTGGATCATGACTTCAGCTGAGATTTCTCGTGCTAATAATTTCATAAAAGTGCTCATTTGTATTTTAGATTTCTGAGAAAATAGCACCTAGTTTTATAAAGGTGACTGGATCCATTGAGGTATGATTGCAAAATGATTTTAACCAGAAATGTAAAATAATTTTTTTATGTAGATGTCAAAGTTTCTGAAAACAAGGAGATAGAGGAACTGGGACTCATGCATCTTGGAATGATTTGGTGCAGCTGTCGTTGACATCTGCAGAGCCAGCTGTTGGCACTTGACTTGAGGGTGTCTCTTGCTATGCGTGGAGAGCACGGTCTGGTCCCTTCTGGTAAAATAAGGGCACAGTCAGCATATGTGCTCAATAAGCTCTGAAGCCTTGGTTTCAGAGCAAAAGAAAAGTGGTTTAGTCAAAATACAGGTCTCATTCCCCCTCTCAAAGTGCAACTTAATTCATGCCATGGCTAAAATATATACAAGTATGTAGGGGAATTCCTGCCTTATCTGCTCTGACCATTTCTCCTTACTTGAAACAACCTTTCCCTTCCTCTTACCTTTCTACCACTCTGTGCTTTTGGCAGATTCACATCCACAGCTGAAAACACAGAGAGCATTTACCGTGAGCCCCCTCGGGTTGGATAATGACACCTCCTATTGGGTCTAGAGTGCTGTGTAATCTACAAAGCACTTTTGCTTGGATTAGCACATACATGCCTCACCACAGTACCTTCACGAGGTTGTTTGTATTGTCATTCTGTGGTGCAGATGAGGAAGCTGAGGCTCAGGGAGGCTATAATAGGTTAGGTGTCTTGTGCTCAGTCCAGGAGGAAGTGGCAGACCTGGGGCCAGGACACACAGCTCAACAACCGTGCTGCCCTTCCTCTTCACCCTACATCTTACATTTCGTTTTTACTATCTGGTACATCAATATATCACTTGGTGATCCCACCAGGACCTGTATAATGACCTAGGAGAAATGGAATAAAAATCACATACACAGCCCTTCTTTTACTCAGTGCCACTCTACTATGTGGAGGATTGGTCCCCATTCAGCCCTTCTGCTGGGAAATGGTCACCTTCACATGAGAGAAGGTTTTACACAGGCAGCTGAAGGGCCCCTCTGATCCAGGCTGTGCCCTGTCAAGTCCATGACTTGAAAGTCTATGCTATTTTGGTTACCTCACTCTTTGGATCTCTTCAAAACTACAAACATCCTTGAACAAGGTGACGTGTTGATTCAATTTGTACTAAGATGTTACTGGTTCCCTCAGTACACTGTACACCGACGGGACCCCTAGCACAGCTGGAGAAGAGTCCTGTGCACCAAAGAGGAAGAGACAGGCAGCAAAGAAGAGTGATGCTTGAGTAAATATGGATGTTTCTGAAAAGGTCTGTGTTGGCAGTTCTTAAGACATCTCCAGGCTGGAAGTTAAGAACCAGTTTCCAGGCGTGGGTAGTGGGGGTAGGACCTGAGAAGGGAGAGACTTGAGTTCCCTGGTACCTGAGCTCAGTGGACTCCCAGGGGCTAGCCTTTCTCCTGGGGTGCATCAGCAGGCCCAGGAGTGCAGATGGAAACAGAAAGTGCTGGGCACTCACCCAGCCCACAGAGTGACTTCCAGAATTGTCTGGCTGAGGAGATTGGAAGCGGCAAACTCCTTTTCATATCTGACAGATTGCAGAATTGCTCTTAGCACAGTGACTGATGTGATCATCATGGTAAAGGAGTGCAAAAGCAGAAACTTTCAGGAGAAGTGGCTCCTGTGTCTTTTCTTGCACTGGCAGAGAAAAGGCTCTGGAATAGGAAACCCTGGGGATTAAGGTTTAAAACGGGATCTCTGTCTTTCTCTGATCTTTTGTGGGTCTCTGCTCAAGCGTAGAGAAATCTGGAATTCCTTGCTTTATGATTAAGACTCTGTAGGGCTGGTTTTGTTGTTTGTTTTACATATGGAGGTATACATTTTATATGTTCCAATTTTCCTTTGAGTTTTTGGCAGATTTGCTGACTGATCTGATTATATCGTCTTGTGACATTTTCAGCGTCAAAAGAGAGTAATGTGAGTCAAGTGCAGTATATTATTAGCACAAGTGAAGCTTGTCTTCCATACTTTATTTCCCAAATGGAGAGTGGTTTTGACTCTTCTCATCACTTGAAGGACCTCATTAGGGAAAATTTATAAATTCTTTTCTCCAGAGTTTGCACCCATAAGAGAAGGCGAGAGAGAATGAAAAAGGGGTGAATCCCTTGCATCACCAATTGTTGACACTGTAGAAAATGCAGCATTGTTGTAGAGACACCAAAACTTCCTCCCCAGGCTATAATTGTTCTGATTCTGAACTTTTTCTCTCTGATTTCCAAGCTAGAGAAGGGCAAGGATTCGGAGATAATCACCTCAGTTCTCCTGAACCATCACAGCTACCTCTTTCAGAGAAAATCAATCATAGGCACAGGATCGTATTGAACAGAGAGGGGCCATTCTTCTTGGACCAGCAGCTGAGGCTTACTATCATGTCATCTCTCCATGGAACAAGATATTTGAAATCCATGAAGCATGAGATACAACTGGAATGTGATCCAGCAAATGAAAATGAAAATGTTTTGTATGTGTCTTAGTCAATTCAAGATGATATAATAGAATACTTCATACTGTTATACTGGGTAATTTATAAATAATAAACGTATTTCTCACAGTTCTCAAAGCTCACAGTTCTTAAAGTACAACATCAAGGTGCCAACAGTTTTGCTTTCTGGTGAGGACTTGTTGTCTGCTTCATGGTTGACTGTATCCTCATGGGCAGAAGAGGGCATAAACACTGTATCTCCACATGGTAGATGGGGGGGGGGAGAAGCAGAGCCAAAGAGGCCCCCCAAGCCCTTTTAGAAGGGCATGAATCCCATCATGTGAGCAGAGCCCCGTGACCTAATCACCTTCTAAAAGCCCCAGTCTTAATACTATCACACTGGGAATTTGGTTTCGGCTTGAATTTTAGAGGGACACACATTCAAGCTTTATCAATGTCCTAACCAGCCTTCTAAGTCTATATAACAGGAATTGTTCCATTCAAGGCATTTGTGTTTAGTATTATATACAAATCTATTTTAGACTAATTTTGAAATTTTGAACCTTTTCATCCAAGTCACCCAAGGGCCACTCTAATAGGGGTGAGATGCTGGATATTGATAAGGATATTAATAATAAACCACTATAATTTACTGATAAGTTTTCTGAGGACAGGGGCCTGTATTAACAGCTTTCCATACAAATCTCATTTAATATTTAGAATAGTCCTTCATAATGTTCTCTTTTCCTCTCCTTTTTTTAATTGTAAAAAACAAACAAACAAACAACAACAACAAAAAAAAAAACAGTGAAGTGGGTTTTTAGTAAGGAAAATGGACTTTTGAGGCAGTAAGAAACTTGCCCATGAAGTCATATACCAGGATTCCTGTGGCTCTGTCTGCATCTGGGTCTAGACTCCTAACCACTAAACTCAGCTCTCTTAAAAACAGCTTGTGGGCTAGGCATGGTGGCACACACCTATAATCCCAGTGGCTCAGGAGACTGAGGAAGGAGGATCTCAAGTTCAAAGCCAGCCTCAGCAACTTAGTGAGGCCCTAAGCAACTTACCGAGACCCTGTCTCAAAGTTTTAAAACAGACACTAGTATGGCAGTATGTATAAACATGGCTGTATAACCAATGTGATCCTGCAATCTGTACACATGGGAAAAATAAGAATTAATACCCCATTTGAATCAAATGTATGATATATGATATGTCAAGATCATTGTAATGTTTTGAGCAACTAATAATAAAAAAAAAAGATTTGCAAAAAAAAAAAGTGCTAGGAATGTGGCTCAGTAGTTAAGTGCCCCTAAATTCAATCCCTGGTACAAAAAAAAAAAAAAAACAACTTGTGGCACAGTGAATAGGAGAAAAGAGGAATGTATTTACTCTTCATATATGAGAGGGGGTCTAAGGAGACTGTCAATCTCTCATGAAAATTTGGTCAAGACTTTCATGGCAAATATTGAAACAATGAGTGTGAAATTTCTCCAGCACCCCAATAGCAGGCTTCCCAGTGAAGTCATCATTCAAAGATCTTCTTCCCAATTAATCAACAGTTCTGTGCTTGCACTGTTTCTCTCAGGAGCCCCGAGTGTTTGGGGAGGTTTTTGAGGAAACTGTATGGAACTAAGAAAACAAATGACGTTTGGGGAACTCACAAGGATGCAGACTCTTCTCAAATGAGGCAGAAATTTTTCATGGTTCACAGCTCAGTTTCCAAACTGCCAAGAGGGAAGGAAAAGGAAGAGGGAAACTAGTCCTGCTCAGTCTTCCTGCACAGCTGGATAGAACCTAAGGTTTGGCTACCTGAGGGCAGCTGGGTATGGCCTCTTCTGTATCCCTTTTGGCCATATTGCACACTTGTTATGCTGGAGGACTTCATAAGCCAGAGAGTGATAAATGAATTTATCTCATGGCTGGCAATTACTCCAACTGGTGATGCACTTGGGTCATGAGAGGCTGAGAGGATCTCTGGATTCCTGGGTTCTGCCTCCCGATGTTCCAGCAGAATGAAACAGAGGCCCACTCTACCACCTCCCTCCCCTTTGCCATTTTTCCTCACTTCTCTCCCAGCACACCCCTTCTGCTGCTCACTTGTTGATGGTTGAGAGACAATTAAAACCAAATTTGAAATCAATGAGAAGGGTTTTACAGTTGGGTAATCTAAAGCACTTGGCTCTGTTCCCTCAAAGTGACCTGGTTGTGTTTCAGCCAGAGACACTTGGCTCCTCCTAGAAACTTTTCTACAGACCCCTGGGACTCTTTTTTTTTTGGTAATTTTTCCAGAGCTGTGCCTGAAATCTGAAAGAGAGACATCCCAGGTATCTCATAGCTCATTGGGAAGAAGGAGTTTATGCAGGCAACCAATGAGGATAGCACCAAGCACGTGATTGGTGATCAACCAAGGTCCTCCATGACTATTATCAACTACCCTGGCCCCTTCTGCCTAACCAGAAATGTAAAGTGACTTTCTCCAGTGCCAGCTGATGATTGGCTCACAGCGGCCCCAACAACTTCTAGCTGATTGGCTCCTCTGCGGTGATGCTCATTGGGCTGTTTCCCTGCCCTTTCAGACTATGGAGCTGCTCATTGGGGGACTTTATTTGGCTCCGCCCACGCGACCCAGCCAATCGGCCTCAAGAGCAGGAGGAGTGGGGGAGGTGGAGAGGCTTGTGGGAAGCCGGTGGTGGCAGTTGGGCTCTGAAGGTTTTTCCTGAGGAGCTGTTTTGTTTGGCAAGTGTGGTTCTAAAAATAAAGTTTGTTTCTTTTGACAAGTGGCTCCTGAATTGTGCCCAGCCAGACTGCAGCACTCCAGATGGCCCAGAAAACCACTGGCAGGGGTAGAACTGGAATCTCAGATTCATGGCTGTTATTCATTTACTCAACCACCATTCATTATATTCTTACTCTATGCCTGACTGGGCTGAAGACACAAAAGTAAAAAAGACACAAAAAGACAGTGGGAAAGCCCAGAAGGAATTTCTTATTCGTTTTTTAAAATGTGACTTATGTATGTCATAAGAATGCCAACCAGCCAGGATTTAACAGTGATTTTGAAATTTTGAAGGTAGTTTTGAAATTTTCCTGGGTAAAGTCAATAGTAGAGACTCCTGATACTAATTTTAAAAGCATATTTTAAAATACTTAAACACTACAGAATGTTTACACCATTCACCTCATATTCCAGAAGTATTTGAAAAGGTAATTGCACACACTGGCAACATTCTGCCAGCTACTCATTCCAACAACAATCCTTGTGGAAAGTTTCCACAGATGCACCAATGCTCCTCCCGTACAATTCACCTCATTTCTCAAGACCCCAGAGGGTATTAGGATATCGGGGCCAGCTTTGTACTCTTGGATACAAAGAGTATCTTTGTACTCCTCTTCACTTCTCTCTTTCTCTCTCTCTGAGTAAAAGCTTCCATTTCATGAACAGGGACCCTAAATAATCAGAATCACCTTATAAACAACATTACACATTCTCTCAATCAAAATTAGCCAGGTGTGGATCTGAGAATCTAAATTTCCCTTAAAATAGGAATAAGGAGACTTGGTGAGATAATGGAGAGGTTGAGGATTTTGCATTCACTGTCCTTTCTTTGGACAGTAGTAAAAGCTCCCCAGTCATGGTTCTCGTGTGGGAAGCCCTATAGCCACGGGGGAAAGTGGTTATTTCACATGGAAAGTCTGAAACTAAGGATCTGAGCAAGATGTTCCATCCATGGATAGGGAATGATGGATTGAATTACACATTGGGGCGGGGGGTGGGGGAGGGTGGGGTGCCTGGCTGAATTGAATGTGTTTCTCTGGCTTCTTTCAATCTCTTCTCACAGGGCCATGAGTTTTCACGGGCCTTGTGCCTGGAATTAGAATTTTTTTCCTCCAAAGTTTATATGCATCAGGCTGAGCAGATACAGCAAGTTTAATTTTTTAAAAAAAAGTTATTTAAAGGGAGACGGGTCTCATTAATTCATTTGTCAAACACCATGTGTCAGTAGGTGCAAGGAACAGACTAATAGATGCTTAATAAGATTTCCAGGAGAGGTAAATGCAGATAAAGGGGAAGCTGTGACCCCTCCAGCTTGAGTCCTACCTGTGCACCATGGAGGCCATGACCACACAGTCCCTGCTCCTGGTAACCTGATCCAAATTTCCAAACTTTGCCCACCCCTGAAGTGCTTTGGTGATGATCACAAGAGCTAATGTGTGTGGAAATTGTACCTTTGCAGGGAGGCCCCTGTGTGCAGGAAACACGCTCCACCATGTGAGCAATGGTGACCCTGTGGGAAATTGAGAGTGTGATAATGATAACCCAGGCACACAATTTTCCTTCTGCTTCACCTGTTTATATATTTTAGGTGAAAGTGATGGATGGGTGACTGTTTGTGGTGGTGGGGGGGGGGGCCAGAGTTTGTGAAAGTGTGAGAGAAAGAAATGGTGGACAGCACTGTGAAAACAGTGCTGGCTCCCTTTCCCTGCTCCTTGACTGTGTCAGAGGGAAGTGTACAAACCATCCACAGTACTGGGAAGGGGCATCACTACCTGCTTTTAGTCTTCTGGTATTTTTAATGGAAATCTGTGTTTCTAAGAGTATGTGTCTGATTTTGCAGATCTACTTATATCTTACTGATAAAAATTTGATGAGAGAAACTGGCCTTATTGCCAGAGCACAGGACTTCCTCCCCTAGTTTCTCTGGCCCAGGGCTCTCTTCTGATAGTGGCACAGTCATGCCAGGACAGCATGGCAGAGAAAGGACTAGAGAGTCAGGGCATGAAGATGTTTTGTTCCTTCAGCAGGTTTTAAGTGTCCACTCCATAGCAGCCATGTTGCTAAATGCTGAGGATGCCAAGCAGAAGCTCTAAGGATGGTCTTTCAGGAGCCCACTGCCCTGGGAAGACAAGGCCCCTCAATTGATCATTTCAAAATAATGCAGAATTCATTATGCAAAGAGTACTCACAGGGTCCTGCATAGGGGTTGTTTTCTAGAAAGGTGACACCTACAGAATCCTAAAGGACTATCAGAGGGAAACTGGGGGAAAGGAAGGAGAGATTTATTGGATAGGAACTGACTGGATCAAAGAGGCTGAGGAAGGAAATGTTGAGGTGGGGAGTGTGCAGGGCAGAGAATATTGGTGAAAGATAAGCAAGCGATCCAAGAATGGTAGGAAAGAAGATGCAAAATCCAAGGATTTTTAGATAAAGCAAGGGACAAAAAAACAGGCTGCAATGATCTAGGTAAGCAAGTTTTAGAATCTAGACACCCAAAAGCTTAGCTGAGTATTAGCACTGGTAAAGCCTGACTCCAGAGCAGAAGCAGTTGCCATATGCCCCTTCGAAATTTTTGTATAGCATGGAGTCTAGACAAGAGGCCAAAGGGCTTGTCCCACCTGTGGCAGGGGTGGAGATTCTGGGCTAGTCAAACTGAAACCCTTCTGGCATGTCCTCAAGAGCACTGGCTCTGGGCAAGAGATGCCAGGAAACTGTCCTTTCAAAGCCCATGAATGTCTATAAGCCCCTTTCAAATTTAATTGTTTTGTGTTTTTGTTAATAACATTTTACATTTACTAAAAGAATTCAGTAAAGCTGTAATGAATTAAAAGATTTTCAAATAATGTTTTTATCCATATAGAAATATAGTTGTGCACTGCTTATTGACAGGGATATATGGTGGGAACATTGCCGAGTGCACTTCCACAAACCTAGATGGTGCGGGTCACTAGACCTGGCCTCCTGAAGCAGGTAAGAGATGCAGGAAATACAGGACACATGAAGCTGCTGCCAGCATAACACACTATATTGTTTTGAGTAAAAACATTTTTAAAATAAGAGTACATTCTAAAATGATGACAAAAAGTATGGCATAGGCCAGGTGCAGTGGTACATGCCTATAAATCCCAGTGACTCAGGAGGCTGAGGTGGAACGATGATGATCACAAATTCAAGGCCAGCCTTGGCAACTTAGTAGAGCCCTAAGCAATTTAGCAAAAAGCCTGTCTCAAAAAAAAAAAGGCTGGGAATGTAGCTCAGTGGTAAAGCATTCCTGGGTTAAATCTTCAGTACAAAAGAAAAGTTATATATATATATATATATATATATATATATATATAATGGTTTAATAAACATATCAGTAATGTAGTTGGCATTATCATTATCAAGTATTATGTGCATAATTATATATACTATATTTTATATGACAGGGCAGCAGGTTTGTTCACACCAGCATTATCATACACACTGAGTACTGCATGTGCCACAACATTTTGACAGTGGTGACATCACTAGTTGATAGGAATGTTTTAGTTCCTCAACAATCTTAGGGAACCATCATGGACTATCTAATATGATGCTGACAGAAATGTAGTTATGCATTGTGTAATTGTAAACACATGTCTAGTTTTAGAAAATTTGGATAATGCAGACAAGTCTAAGGAACAGAATTTAATTGCATTATTAAGTGATAATCTCTGACAGTATTTTATTTATATAACATGTTTATATCTTCAATTTTCAAACTTGCTATTATACAGTAAATATTTTTTAGACCTTTAAAGTTCACCCAGCAAACTGGCGGTTCCCAGTTTACTACCTCCCAGCTTCAAGTCCACCTTTCTTTGCTTCACCTGTGCACTGGAGTTGGACCTGTGGACAAGTCTTAATTGCCAGCTGACTTGATGTCAGGGTTAACAGAGGGTCCAGGTGACACTTCAAGGACAAAGAGGAAGAAGGGGCTTCTCTCCCTGTTTGTGGCCTCAGAGTTAGCAGATCAGTGTGATTTGGGCCTGGTACTGTTCAGCTCAGCATCTTGCAGGAACCAGCTCCACCAGCCTTAACACTCCAGCAAGTTTTTCACTATACCTACAGCCTCTGGCAAGTTCCTCCGCACCTGTGTGACTGCTTCTATGGGCTATTTCCAGCCCACACCCTCTGGCAAGGGTCTTGGCCACCATCAGGTTGATTCTTTCTTTTGGGGAGGAGATAAGTTCCTAGTCCTTTCTCTTACTGATCACTGAATGTTTTAGTCAGCTCCTTCACTGCTGTGACTAAAAGACCCAAGCAGAACAGTTTTAGGGGAGGAAAAGTTTCTTTAGGGGCTCATGGTTTCAGAAGTCTCAATCCACAGACAGCCAGCTCCATTCCTCTGCTCACAGTGAGGCAGAACATCATGGAGGAAGAGTGTGGCAGAGGGAAGCAGCTCACATGGTGATCAGGAAGCAGAGAGAGAGAGAGAGGTCTCCACTTGCCAGATACAAATATATACCCCGAAACCAAGCCCCTAATGCCCCACCTCCTCCAGCCACACCCACCTGCCTTCAGTTACTACTCAATTAATACCATCAGTGATTCATTCACCAATTGCATTAAGGCTCTCGTACCTAATTATTCTTCTCTGAACCTTCTTACATTGTCTCACATGAGATTTGGGGGGAATGATTCACATCTGAACCATAACATTGAATGTGTTATTTCCAAACCCCTTGAAGTTCTCTCATCCCTTTTCATAATCAGTCTTTTTTGTTTTTAACTACTTGACACATCTTATATGAAGTTTTTCCTGTTCCAGTTATTGGTGGTGTTTCAACTTCCTGATTGGACTGTGACTAAAACATGGGGCTGGGGAGGAAAGATTTCTTGAATAATTAGGGAGAAAAGAACTGCTCCGCCTCTCTTCCCTGCAGAATTATCCCATGGGTGCCTATTCACATGCAGGCATTCCCCTACCATTGAAAACCAATAGTTTTATGCATTCTCCTTGTTGCCCAGGGTTTTTCCAGAAAAATCTGAAGCAAGGACTTACGTGCTATACTTTATTAGTGAGTACTATCACAAAGAGCAAAAGTAAAGGACGGGGTAATTAGAATAGAGAAGGAGAGAAGCCCAACATAAAATGCATTATAAATTGGCTGCCACTAAGTATGATTGATTACTGTACCTGCCAAACTTTCCAGTATTGGCATAAACTACTGTATGCCCTCTACTGTCTCCAGGTGCATAAGAGGCACCTGATAGGCATTTAAGCTACGTATCTTCACTATGATACATTAGGTAGCAATCTTTGAATCTTCATTTTCTCAGAGTAAATTATTTAAAATACTGCATCAAAGCATAGACAATGAGAATTTGTACCCAGAAATTCTATTTAAACATTTCAGATAACCAGAATTCCTTATTCCCTGAGTATTCTGGTTAATAGAAACTTTGTATTTGCTCTATTTTCTACAAATACCTCAGTTGTAAGGCAGATATGCCATTAATTGAATATCATGGCTTTGGGGTGAAATACCAAAAGATACACATTCAAACAGATTTTTTTTGCTCATTTTTATACATTTATCCATAAAACTTTAGCCTGTTGTATTTTTCATGATCACAAATATGAGGTCCATTTATTCTCAAATTCTTTAAGTTTTGTGTTTTTATACATTTATCCATAAAACTTTAGCCTGTTGTATTTTTCATGATCACAAATATGAGGTCCATTTATTCTCAAATTCTTTAATCACTTGTGACCCCTGGAAATTAGGCAGATCCCAGGACCCTACCAACAGTCCCTCTTCCTGGACTGGCAAGAAATGGTACAGTTGCAGGAGGCACAGTATGTCCTGAAGACAGTGCACACACTCAATGCTGGCATGGAAGCTGCATTGACCAAATGTGTTCTCATTCCCACGAGGCATGAGCAGAACCAGAAATGGGATATGAAGTCAAGTGGCAGGGGCCAGGTGACCCAGGGACTGTGGGAGCCAAGGGTGCCAAGGAAAGAACCAAGCTGGGGGCCTGAGGCCTAGGACTTTGTTGGAAATGAAGCCACAGTGCCCAGGCCTCCTTCTTTTTTTTTTTTTTTTTTTTTTTTGTACCAGGGATTGAACCTAGGAGCACTTAAATCACTGAGCCACATCCCCAGCCCTATTTCGTATTTTATTTAGAGACAGGGTCTCACTGAGTTGCTTAGTGCCTTGCTTTTTTGCTGAGACTAGCTTTGAACTCACGATCCTCCTGCCTCAGCCTCCACTGGGATTATAGGCATGAGCCACAGTGCCCAGCCAGACTTTCTACTTACTATGTGTTCCAAACTGTGTGGCTGAGAGACCCTGAATTAAAGACCCAGTTTAGGCCAGGTAACAACTGACCTTGAATAACACCCTTTATTCTGCCTGCCAATTCTGTCCCCATCTTGAGGTCCAGCTTTCTCTCTAGAGGGTTCTCCTTACCTTCGAGAGAAATCAGAAGACCATTCCTTCAGGGTGTCAGCATCTGCAGCTTTTCCTCAAAAAACAGGCTTGAGTTTCTTTCCCTATGGCATAATTCACACTCCAAAAGAGAAAAGGAGCTATTACTCCTACAGTTCTACTGACTCTGGGCAAGAGAGGCAAGAAACCCATCTAGAGTCCTCATGTACGTGTTAATAATTCTGCATGACAACCCTTGGCCACCTGATTGCCATCATTCTCTTACCACAGTCACATTCTCCCTCACTTCACATGCCTGATATTGGATCCAAATGGTTGGATCCCTGATTTTGTTCTAGTTCTATGTCTACCTGGCTGGTACAGGGCCTTTAAACTAGGGTCCTTTGCCCACATAGGTTGCAAGAATCGTTAAGAACTTCTGAACATTCCAGTTTTATTCCTAACAAAATGTTCTCCTTGCTCATTAGTATTTGAGTGAATATGAAAAACTGACATTTGGTGGCTTTCTTGGATTTTCAGTTTACTTGATAGATTTGACTTTTTGCACAGTCAACCTGACTGCTCTGTTGGAGGAATAAAGAATGACTCATGGGACTGTCCTTTCCAATAAAGATGTCTTTTTAGAATAGAAGCAAACCTTCCCAGAGTTTGTAGCAGTGAAAATAGACTGCAAATATGGGGTTCCCTGCACAAGGTTAGGACCTGGGGAAGAAGGGGGTACTAGAAAGCATGATCCTGGCTGTGGCAAAGTTGGGGACACAAACTCACAAGACTCGTAATAGAGTTTAACGGATCAGTGTCACAGATCCCTGTGGAGGAACTGACGTGAATTCAGTTTACAAGACAGCACAAACATGCAGGTACCATGTCTTTGCTGTCTTGTAAAACCCCTACCATTTGTGTGGCAGTGCTCTGTTTGGATGAGAAACACCCCAGGAAGTCAGTGGGTCAGCCTGGAGGGAGGTGTACAGCCTTGTTTTTAAAAGATCTCAAAGGGCTTCCAAGAGTTGTACAGAAAAGCATCTGAGTCTAAGGAAGAAAATCAGAAAAAGTTGAAATAATCAAGAATTATTGTTTTGTTACTAACAACAAATACAAGTTTGAAGTATAATTTAACAACAGCCTCAATTTAAGACCTAGAATTACAACCCTCTTAATTTTTTTTTCCTTCGGTAAATATTGTGAACCTGCTGCAAGATCCTTCAGCCAAACATGAACAGAACAGACTTGGACCCTGTTCTCATAGAACTTCATCTGGAAGGGACTTCAGAGGCCACCACCCTGGTCCTTCCGTAGATTAAAAAAACAAGGCCCAGAAAGAGGGGAAATGATTTGACAAAGATCACACAGCTAATTAGGGACTGTGTTATGACCAGACGCTAGGGCTCTGTTTTCCAAGACCACAATCATATTAGTAAGAATTTGATGGCAAAATTGGGGGAATTATAATGTTCCTCCATCAAACACTTAACAAGCTTTACTGCATACTATACAGAGATACCGAAATGAATACAGTTTGACCTTCTAACATAGGACCAGTAAAGAAAATTTTGTTATGGAGGCCAATGATTTTAATGAGGTGACTTTTCACAGGGACAAACTAAATGCCCCAAGATGAGGAATGGGACTTAAGTTAGGGATAACAGCCAACTGTTGGAATTACAAGAAAACAAAAGAGCAAAGAAACAAGTGACAACAATAAAAAATGGTAGAGCCGAAACTGAATCAGGCTTCTATGGTGTTAAATGGTTTACTTGATGGAGAGTGTGGTCTCCTTTCTAAGCTTGTAAACCACACTGGCAAAGGAGGCCAACACCTTTGGACCTACACATTTGCAGAGCCAGTCAGCCTTGGAAGGGGTGAGAGGACAACCCTGAAAAGCTCAGTTATCTGAACAGGGGAGGGAGGGGGATGACCATAAATTCTTGGATGAGATACAATCTCTAACACACTGTGTGCCTGGGGCTTGCAGGTGGGCCTTTGAAATCTTTCCTCAGGGTTTGGCAACAGTGTGGTGCCTCTGTGTGCGCCTTTATTGATAGATCCATTAGAAAGTGACATGATTTGCTTACTAAGTTTCTGTTTAATTTGCATCTTAATGTCCTATCATTAGGATATAAATACAGGCCTAGGGAACTGAGTAATTTAGAAATTCCCTCTGGGGATTTGGTAACAGGTCTGTGAACATGGAAGGATGCTACTTGGAAAACTGTCTCTGAGCAGATCCACGTCTGAGAAGTGTTTTTGAGGAGCCTGCCTGCCACAGCATCCTTCACATCTGAAAGTCCAGGGAACAAGTTGTATGCCCATGTTGATGTTAGAGGTCCTGCTCACAAAGGGCAGTGCACAGAGTTTCAGGAAACCCCTGGTGGGTGGGTGTTTTCCTCTTCAAATTTTGCGCCTACAGGAATTTATAGACAATACCACAACCTTCCCTTCTGATCCATATGCAGTTTGGTCTCAGCGCTAGCTATCTGTGATTTGGGTAACTTAGAAGTGGAATAATAGAAGCAAAATCATGGGAGCCAAACAACCAGGAGTTTAAATATTTTAACATCTCTGAATCTTAGAGCTCATATTTGGAAAACTGGTGTGAGGTCTAAGTGAGATCATGGGCTTAACATATTAGCTGAGTTAGCAGGTGCCTAAATCATCAAGGTTCTCGGCTTTTCTGTTCGGGTTCTCATTTGCCTTCTGAACTTCTCTGCTATAAACAGAGCTCCATGGGGACCAAATGTAGGGCTAGGAAGGACCATCCAAACTGAATTTTTTTCTGGTCCATTTTGCATAATGGAATTCAATAGCCTAAAATGGGTGCTTCTTCTAAGTGGGCAAAGAGCACTGAATGGTTTTCCGGAAGGGGTGAATCCAGCCCTCTTCTTTCCTCTTGCCAGACCTGAGTCCCAACTGTAGGCTTCTTAAGGTAGTAGAAAATCTGGAAATAATGTCTTAGAAAGAAGCAGCGAGACTTCATACAGGGAAGATCCAGGTGTTGTGGAGCCTAAAGCTTGTACAATATGGTGGCAAGATAATTCTTTAAAGGAAAAGAGTAAAAAAAAAATTACGAATTTGAAATGAGATGTGTCTTTTAATATTTATTTTGAATGAGAAAATAGGACACAATGAATTGTCAGAGACTTCCAGATTCAGGTCACATGTTTTCAGAGAGTTCCAAATACATGTAAGGAGAAATACTTCCTGTCAGAAATCTTGTTTTTTACTCCCTTCCTAGGACCCTCTGTCACGATTAGTACTGTGGGTTTGGGTTAGGGAGGGGCACTGGTACCTGAGTGGTGATCTCCTCATAGCTAATCCTCCTCTGGTGGTGGTGGTGGTGGTGGTGGGTGTGTACAGAGTGGAAGATAATCAGCTGAGTACTCAAGTTCAAGGACTACAGATTCGCTTCTCTAGAGACAGAACTTGCACCCCAAGTGGAAGCTGCTGCAAGGCAGATTAGGCAATAGTGCAAGAAGTCCCCAAAATGAAGGAGGAAAAGCAGAAGCAGAATCATCACCTGGAAGAGGGCTACAGCCTTGGGTTCTCTGCTGAGGGTGGAATTTTGTCTGGACTTTGAACTCCAAAGTCCTCCAAACTTTGACCATGGCGTTGTTCCATTGTGATCATCTGTTCCTTTTGCCTGCCTGGTTTTCATTTATCCTTCTTTGGAAAACCCCAGGTCTCTTTTCAAGAGAACCAACCCCTTCCACAGTCAGCCAATGTGGTTTGCAGGAGTTCAAACCCACAGTTGGACACCTCTAGTCTAGCTACTCCAATCCCAGGAGAAGGCTCAAGATAGTCTTATGAGAGCCAGTCTTGGAAATCCAGTGGTTCCCTGAGGAATAAAAGAGCTCTCTTTTGGCTAGAGCTGCTGAGCCAGAGGAAAATCAGCCTAAAGCTTCCAGCAGGCTTCTTGCCCACTTGAGAGAAAAGCCACGGAAAAGGAAAGCTGAGCTGAGCAATGGGAAGATGCACATTCCTAGGCAGAGTTTGGAAACCTCGGTTGGGTCATTCCTACAGTTAGAACCACTGGACACAGATCCAGTAAATTCCCACTTTTCTCTGGCTAATTTGAAAAGAACATTACTAATTATTCACTAAAACTTAAAATCTATTCCAGAGACCTAAGCCCCCTAAGTTTATGAGCAAGGGGCAGGTAAACACTTCCTAGCTTTTATCTCTAAGGAGACCATGGTTGATCTCATTTCATACTACTTCAGAATTTCAAAAACATTTTAACTTGTTGATTCTGTTGGTATTTTAAATTTTTATCTCATTTTCAGCATTACAATGTTGCAATAAGTTGAAAGTTCTGGAGTGCAGTTTTCATTTACATGACATCTATAATAGAGTTTTATATTTTTGGATGTAGGTAATCAAACTTTTGTGCTCAAGAGACCAAGGTGATGTATGTGTTTATCTTTGGAAAGTATGTGGGGAATTTTGCTATGGCAAGTATTCCAAGTATTTTTCATCTTGATCACTAATACAAGATTTATGTTCCTACTCACAGACTATGACAAGGCTAATAAATTAGACTTGCTGACAACCCTTCAATAAAGAAACTATTTTTCTACAGTTAACAGTCCTTTTTAGGTATTAATAAGCTTACTTAGTGTTAATCATCTTGTCATAGGCAAAACTGTCTCCTAAAGAATATTAGCCCTAAGGAAAACTAACCATATGAAGAAATGTCTTTTACCTCATGTTTAAATTCCTTAAGAGAAACACATACACAAAATCAATATACTCCATAGGCAGTCTTTGCTCTGCATGGTGATGCAGAACTATAATAATGACTAAGGAAGGTGCAGCCCCACAAATCATTTTCAATAATCACAGGGAAAATTACAGTTGTCCTGTGGGCTTCAAATTTTTGTTCAAACATTAAGATCTACCTTACTATCGGTTATACATATAATAAAGAAATCAAAAATAGTAAAACCAATATGTGTTTTAGTGTGTGATAATTTAAAACACTAGAATCATTAAGAATGAAAGTGCTTCATCTATTTGTTTAAAAAAAAAAAAACTTTTCGAAAGCATTTCAAATAGTGCTTGCCTTCCTTTCACTATATGACGGAAAATATGAAGCACGCATCTTTTCCTTGCCTTGGTGAGTTGAGATACCAGCATCCCTCAGGTGAGGGATGCCAGGACCCTGGTGGAAACCCAGATCCAAGTTCCTCATATAAAATGGTGTATTATTTGTATATAATCTGCTCCATCCTCCTGTGCTTTTTAAATCATCTCTAGATTGCTTATAATTCTTAATACAATACAAATGCTATGGAAATAGTTGTTATAATATATTGTTTAGGGAATAATGACAAGGAAAAAAACTCTGTACATGTTCAGTATGGATGTAATTTTTTCCCCGAATACTCTCAACCTGCAGTTTGCTAAATCTGCCTTTGTAAACCCACAAACCAGAAGGGCCCACAGTACTTCTAAGTTTGGATCAGCTTCTGGTACTTTACCCTTTCCACTTATACTCAGGTGAAATATTCCCTAACACTTATTTAATGTGAAGATTTTGGCGTCACTTTTTCATTACTTCTTCACCCTTTTAATCATAAATGAAATGGACATGGGTGGGAGGGAAAAGGGAAATACTGGGGCATGATATTGGTCAGACTAAACTGTTATATTGTTATACTGTATACAAATACACAACAACAAATCACAACCTTATGTACAACGCCAATGCACTAATGAAAAATATAGTAAAAAATAAATAAGATGAAATGGGTGGGGTATCTGTTGGAATCCTGCCTACAAATCAAGTCCCAGAACACTATAAGCATAGAATAGATCTACTTAAGTTCCACAGAGAGTTACTTAGAAATTCAGACCCAGAAACCAAGTCAGTGTTGGAAATTATAGCATTTGATGCATTTTCAATATGACTTTAAAATAGGCCACATTCTCATTTTGTGTTCATGATTATTCTGTGAGTTAGTCTTGGGAGAAAGAATTATCTCTATTTCAGAGATAAAGCCATTAAGGTCCAAAAGAGTGAAATTGTGGCAGGGATCGCCAGGATGCTCACAACTCCATCTTCTTTTCCTGAGCACAGAGCTGCATTACATTTACAGGTCCCTTACAAATGGTTGGAGCCCAATGACTACCTGTCACAAAGGGAATGTGAGGAAAAGGATGTGTTACTTGTGGGCTGAGGCAGTTAAGAAAGAATGAGACTTCTCCAAGGCATTCCTTCCTTCTTGTTCTATAGTGACATTAGAGACCACTATGAGGACAGTGGAGACACAGTGGAAAGACCCTGAGTCACCTTTGGAGGAGATCCACGCAATCTACATTGAACTATGACATAACTGACAAATACTATTTTGTTCTCTGTCCTTGAGATTGCTGGGCTTTTTGTTATAGAAGTTAAACCTACCCTGATTCATGTAGAAGGGATCAGCAATCTGCTCAAATCATACAGCTAGCCAGTAACAAAGGCATGAAAACAAGCCTTTCAATCATGTGCTTTGTAATAAAAGCTTGACAGGAGTAGTCTAGGTTTAAGGAGCTGAACAGATATGACGAAGAGGCAGTTTTGGATTAGAAAGAAAAATATAGCCCCCTCCCTTTTTAAACCCACTGCCCTAAGCTCTTCATTGTGTCTTGTATTTGGTTCACATCAAATATATCAACAGATTTCAACAGTGAAAATTAATTGTAAATTAGCAAAAGTATTTAAATTTGTTGGATTTCCTCTGTCTGTAGAAAGAAAATAAATTAGTTTTTAATTTTTACCAGAGAACATAATACAAAGGGATTAAGACCAACTTAAAGTTAGTTAGCAAACCTCCCCCACCCTCATTTCTCTTCCCCTTCCCTTTCTTTCCTTTCTTTCAGTGCTAGGATCTAATCCAGCAAGTGTTATAGGCAGAATAACAGCCTCCCAAAGATGTATATGCCCTAATTCCCAGAATGTGTAAATATGTTGCAAAATAATGCAAAAAAGGACTTTGTGGATATATTTAAGGTTACAGACCTTGAAATGGGGAGATTTTTATCCCAGATTATCCAGTTGGATCCAATCTAATTACATGATCCCTTAAAAAATGGCTCCTATTAACCAGAAATGTGACAGGAGAGAAGACAGGAGAGATGAGGTGTGAGAGAAGTATGTGGCTGCTTTGAAGATGAAAGGGTCCAGGAGCCAAGGCACATGAGGTGGGCTCTAGAAGCTAAAAACAACCACAGACCAAGAGCCAGCAACACAGGGACCTCAGCCATACAATTTAATGGAACTCAATTCTGCCAACGACCTGCAAGAATCCTGAAACAACTTCTCTGGAAAGCAGACTTGGCACCCTGGTTTTAGCCTGCTGAGACCTGTGTGAATGTCTGAACTATAAAACTGGGAGAGAATAAATTTGTGTTTGGGGGCAGTTTTGTTTTTGTTTTTTGATACCAGGGATTGAGCCCAAGGGTACTTAACCACCAAGCCATATCCCCAGCCCTTTTTAATGTTTTATTTTGAGACAGGGTCTCCCTGAGTTGCTTAGGGCCTCACTAAATTGCTGAGTCTGGCTTTGAACTTTCAATCCATCTGCCTCAGCCTCCCTAGCCACTGGAATAACAGGTGAGCACCACTGTGCCCAGTAATTTGTGTTGTTTTGAGCTGTTAAATTTGTGGTAATTTGTATGACAGCAACAGAAAGCTATCACAAAGGATGTGTTTTCCAATTACCAAGTACAATATTTTACATTTATCCATTAGGCAAAGTTTGTGATTGTGTTTAGAAGATGAGCTGTAGCCTTACTGAATGTGTGTCTTATGAGTAATTGAGAAAGGTAAAGATAGATTTTTTTCCTTTGTAGTTCTGTCAACTTTTGTTTTATATGTTTTAAGCCATATAAAAATTAAGCATGTAGTTATTGAAAATTGTTAGTAATAAGTAGCTATTTATAACTGTTATATTGTAATCTACTCTGAAAATCTTTGTCATTTAACTGAACAGTTTAGTCTTTCACATTTATTGATGTTAGTGGTATGTTTGGATTTAGTTATGTTCTCTTATTTTGTGATTTTTATTTGTCCTTCCAATTCTGTTTCCTCTCCACCATTCTTGCCTTTTTCAGACTAGGTAAATATTTCTCTTTTCATCATTTTAAGTTGGTAGTTTTAGACTATATTTATATATTTATAGTAATCCCCTAAACATTTTCATGTAAATAATGATTTTTAAATACAAACAATGTTTTTAGTCTTTCCCAAAATAGAAGGAACTTAGACTATTTTATTTTTGATCATCACATTGTAACTTTTTTCCTACTTTTCTCCCCATATTTTACTTGTGTCTTATTTTTTAATCAATTTCACAAATTAAACAGCTATTCATTTATAAAGTAAAATTCACTTAGTTTTATCTTTATATTTATCGATTTCTATGCTTACCATTTCTCCTTAAATATCAAACTTTCACTTAAGATCATTTTTCCTCTACCTGACTGATATTACTTAGAATTTCCTTTCATGATGGTTTTTGATGAAAATCTCTGTGCTGGTATGAAAGTATCTGCATTTCATCATCTTCAGGATTGCAATACAGTTACTGAAAAATCAGCTATCAATCTAAACATTATACTTTTGCAAACACTTTCCATACCTGGTTTTAATATCATCTTCTTATTTTCAATGTTTTGAAATTTTATTTTATTACCCACATATTAATTTCTTCTCATTTACCTTTCTTGAGTTTCATTAGGCTACTGGAATATGATGTTTTGTGTCTTTTGTCAGTTCTAGAAAATTCTCAAGCATTACCTCTAAAATTTCTTGTACCTCTCTCTTTCTGTATTCCTTTTTAGACATAAGATATTTTCACCCCATATTCCATGTCACTTACTTCCTCCTTAATATTTTCAATAATTTTTCTTTTCTCTGCAGCATTGTGAACAATTTCTTCAACTGGGTCATTTTACTAGTTCTTTCTTTAGCTGTATCTAATTTTATCAACTGAATTTTTACTTGTTATTCAATTTTTTGTTTCTAGAATTCCATTTGATTCTTTTCAAGTTTATTTTATCTAAGATGCCATGTGCCT
This sequence comes from Marmota monax, assembly GCF_021218885.2. Classification (NCBI taxonomy): domain Eukaryota; kingdom Metazoa; phylum Chordata; class Mammalia; order Rodentia; family Sciuridae; genus Marmota; species Marmota monax. The sequence goes on along the minus strand of NW_026693777.1, from coordinate 60,140,327 downwards.
TATTCATATTAAATACTAAAATATAATTATTTTCATTTAGCACCTAAAATTCCAATATTCTCATTTTTACTTCTCTTAGTTGCCATCCACAATAGCTGATGTCTGCGTGTACGATTATTATTATTTTACTGTGAGCTCAGATTTCATGGACCTTTTGAAAGCCTTGGCTTAAGGTATGTTCTCCTACAGAACGTTTAAACATTTGTTTTATCTAGTTGTCTTATGCCACTTTAAACTAAAATTCTGGCTTGATCTCATTCAGAATATTCTGGAAGTGTCATTTGGGCTAAAAATCTGTGTGTGCTGATTTATGATTGAAATATTTTGTTTCCCCTTTACCCATTGTCAAAGTCAGAAAAGGCAATCTTCTTTCTGTTGCCTTCTGCAGAGGTATTTATGTCTAGTTCACTGTTTGTATGATGATACAACTCTTTAAGACCCCAGAATTATGCATGGGTCTCCTTTTAGACTGTCAATCCTGAATGGGCAATCATTTCTGTCTTCTGTTCCTCCTTTTCTATGTAATAGTCAAAATGGGTATTCAAAGTCACCAAAATTCACCAGAAGTTCCCTAGAAGGAAAAAGTTGGTATCACTGCTTTCTGTTTTCCCAAGTTTCAGTGTCTTTTCAGCATCTGAGGATTCCTTATATCTAGCTCAACAATGCATTTCTGAAAGGGTAATTTTTCCGGGGAGATCCATTCAGGGATTTTACTCCACAGTATTGTTGGGAAGAAAATTGCTTCAAATATAAACTATACTCATTGACTACTGAAGATTTGTTGTTAAGTACCTGCAAATAAAGAACAATACAACCCAGGCCCTGCTTTTAAAACATGATAGTGTTGATGCCCAGTTGTCTGGGATTTCCTTTTCAGAAAATCTGGGATTTTCCTTTTATAATGTCAATGTGTTCAGTTTCCCTGAGAAAACATAACCAGTATCCTCTCAAAGGACAGTCTGATAGTTACATATAAGAATGCATAAATGTTTGTTGACTAACTCATTGAACTAAATATTAATCAATTAATGAAACAAGTTAGTGTTAGTTGTGTTATACTGGAGTCTTCTTTTCCAGAGTCTAATGCTATCTAAGAAATTCAGAGAAGCCTTACTCAAGAGACTGCAGGCCAGTCATGTTTACAACCCCTACAGCACTTCTGTTTTGTGTCTCTTTCCCAGGTAGGTTTTGTTAGCTGTGGTAGCACTAGTGCTATAATGAGAGCTTGGAGGCAGAGTACATAGCATATGCTAAAGTCTTCCAGCTCAATCTAATATCATGTTTGATAACAACTCCATCAAGTCTCCTCATAATCACTTCCTGATTCTATGTTACAGGCTCTGCTGTGTGAAGATAAAGTCTGAAGACGGCTGACACGCTGTGGCAGGGTGGGGTTGAGAAGATTAATTCTAGCATTTCCAACCCATGCTTACAAATCCAAGCAATAGTTAATTTCCATACAACCCCTTAACATGTAATCAACATTTTAAATTTAGTTTTGAGGATTCTGATAGACAAGTGTTGTTGGAAAGCCCTGATGAATAATTAATCTACTACAATATAGTCAGAGCTATTAATATTTTATATCACTGTAAAGCTATGTAAAACCGTCCTGTAGCCAATGGGTAACTTGTGTTGGGCATAACTTGAAACACTTCTTCACTGAAAGGAGAGATTCTTCCTTTATCTCAAATATAATTATCCATTTAAATGTCATGGGTCAATTTATTAACACCTTATCCATCGGGGTGTAACCTTTATTAGGCTTTATTGCTACCAGAAATTATATCCTACACAAATACAATAGAGATTTAAATGTTCTGGAGAATGAGCTGACGGCTTCTGCCTTTATGGTGTCGTACAGTAATGGACCTTGACCAGCAGAAGATTTGATAAGTATAAAATATTACTGCTTGATGCTAATTTGGTCCCTTTTTAATGACTGATAATCCTTGTCGATTTAGTGTGATCGTCACAATCCCCAGTACAGTTTCCCACCCCAGATGTGATTGTTAACAGGAGCCATTAAGTGCGTCTGCATAATAAAATTAGTCAGGGAAGCTATGTACATTGTTTCCAGGCCTTTGCATTTCCATTATAGTGGTAAGGCTTGTTGAAGTGAAAAGTCTGCTGTCAGCTCAACCAAGTCTCTGGCTCTCCGGATGCTAAACCAAGGGCGGATGATGTCTGTGGTAAGAAGTCAGTTCTTTGAGTCCTACAAAATTCATCATATATAAATAGGAGCTGTAGATTTTGGGTCAGGAAATGGTTCGGTCACTGATTTGCTTAACAAAGCTTTACATAGCCCCAAAGCTTAAATACATAATCAGTCTTTCACAGCTACAATTTGAAAGGGGGAAGCCTCTCTTCGGTTTGGAGATTTAGCGCTCCTTTATGAGGTGGCTGTCTTAAAGAAGTTGGAATTGCTTGACATCTTTGAAAATAATTTAAATGTATGATCTGATCTCATTGACCCCTTATAGGGATTTATGGAGCTTGAGGGGAAGGCAGGGATAAGGACCTCATCACTATGTAAAGACAGTGAAATAAATAAGTGCATCTGCCTCCTTCTTCTTCCCATTCCCCAAGCTTATATGGGATCAAATTTAGATTCCTTTCTCCTTTCTGACATGAGACCCTTAGGAACTATCTCCCTAGAGTCTACCAGAAAAAAAGTGGAGACTTTCTACCAAAGAAGTACCAGTTTTGCTATTGAATTAAGTAGCCCTCTATTTAACAGGCCAGAAATACATATTCTTATCACCCAGAAAGTCTCAATTGAGAGTAAGAGGTAATCAAATGTAGAGGCAACTTTAGACCTTCCAAGCAAAGGACTCGTTGACAATATTATTATGTGGCAATTGCTAAAGTTTGTTTTGTTTTGTTTACTAGGTCCTCTGGAGTCATTAAAACTTGGGTTATTAGAAATGAGAGTGCTTGTTCAACATTAGACTATAGAGCAAGCAACCATTCATGTTTCAACACTAACTGTTACAGTAAAGCAACAGTTCATGCTTTAAAATAGTTAACTAATTAAGCCTAAATAAACAAAAAACATAACAGGAGTTTACTATCATCTTTCCTCCTCAGGATTTCTCTATTTTATCAAAGAATATTAAGCAAATCAAAAAATGAGACATGTTCCATAAAAAATTATAGCACAGTGAACTTGATGCTCTTTGTCTGTCTGCAAGCATCATTCTTTCTCTTGGATTCCAGTTTATTTCCCCTACCTTTGTCTGACCAGTGCATTGTCTCCCTAGGCAAATCCAAGAGCTTCTGCCCTCAGCCAGCCATTTCTAGGAACTGGCAGCACAGTCTTTGAAAAGTAGTGTTTTCAGAGACCCCAAAGCAACCTTTCCCTTTTCCATCCTGATCATGGGGATGGCAGCCATTTCTGTTAAGACTTGAAGTGGACACATTTTCTCACAGTAACCTGCAACAGCTGCCTCAATTTCCAAACAGTAGATCTTTTAGCCAGACTTTTAGAGATGGTGACAATAAAAGCTAAACTTTTCTGGAAAGTTATAATTTTCCCATCTTAATGCCTGCTGCCTCTTATTCATCCATGTCTAGATTAGAAGGTTCTTGAAGGAATTGTCTTATTCATTCTTATGTCTCCTAGCATAGTGCCTAAGATTAATACAATTTCATCCAAAAATTCATTGATTTTACTGGCATTTTTACCTATCTGAGATGTGCCATTCTTTAAAATCTCAGATGTAGTCCTCCATAAAACCCTCTCAGACAACTTCACACTAAAGCAGTTCTCAATGCATAGCAATATTGTCTATATCACTCTAAGGGAAGTTGGTCAGGAAATTTCTTATAATATCTTTATTATTGGTATTTTGTACTGTGATTTAAAGTTTTATGGTTTCAGATAGACATCTCTAACCAAACTACAGAATTCTTAAATATTCCATATGGTTTTTGTGGAACCCTACAGTAGAATGGGTTTCTTAGACCAGCACTTGATGTAGTAAATATGCACTAACTAGATTGATAATGGGAAATCTGATGAAGGATACCACACAGGGTAGGCAACTGTTGCCCATTCTCTCTCTCTCTCTCTCTCTCTCTCTCTCTCTCTCTCTCTCACACACACACACACACACACACACTCCCTCCTAGGGGATCTGCCCCATCTTCTGCCCTTAGTGCTTCCTTAACCATTTGGAGTCATGGATGACTAGGCCAGATCTGGCCACCCAACCCATTTTTAGGTAAGTCTGTGGTCAAAATGATGATAATTAGTGTCCTCTGTAATTAATTCAGTATTAGGAAACGAAGTATCCTAAACTAGATAATCAAAACTCAAGATAATCAAGATACTCAAGTCACAGTGTATTAAATGGACTGCAGTAGGCATGAGGGACAACATGCAAGCCCAACCAAGTGATGAGGGAGCAGAAACTAGGTTAGCAGAGAAAGTCAGCCATCACCAATTGGAAAAGTAAAGCAAAGGTATAAAGAAGAAAAGATGCCAAGGCAGCCAGAAACCAATCCCTGAGAATCTTTTCTGTTCTGGTTTCAGTTCCAATTCAGTCAATGCATCTCTCTATCAAACTGCCTTTGGCCACTCTACATCAATCAGAATGGCAACTTTCCAAAAAACAGATGATAGCGAGCGTTGGCAAGGACGTAGAGAAATTAGAACCCTGGTACACTGTTGTTGGGAATGCAAAATGGTGCCACTTCTGATAAATCCTCAAAGAGTCAAATATGGAATTACCCTATGACCCAGGAATTCCACTTCTGGTGTATACCCAGAAGAAGGGAAAGCAGGGTCTTGAAGAGATATTTGAACACCCATGTTCATAGTAGCATTATCCACAATATCCCAAAAGTGGAAGCAACCAAGTGTCTATCCACAGATGAATAGATAAATAATAAAATATTATTAAATCTTTACAAGGGAGAAATTTTTGACACATACTGAATCATGGATAAACCTTGAGGACATTGTGCTGAGTGAAATAAGCCAGTCACAAAATGACAAATACTGCCTGATTCCATTTATGTAAGGTACCTAAAGGAGTTGAATTTTAAAGATGGAAAGTAGAATGGCTGCCAGGGGCCAGGGGTAGGAAGAAACACACAGAGTTTCAGTTTGGGAAGATGAAAGAACGTAGAGGTGGAGGTGGTGATGGTTGCCCAACAATGTGAATGTACTAAATGCCACTGAACTGTACACTTAAAAATGGTTAAGATGGCAAGTTTTATTTTATGTCTATTTGACAAAAAGAAAAAAACTGAATTTGATTTTAAGTAACTTGAATGACAGCCAAATTTTCAAAATGGAGTTTTGTGAATGTGTCACACCCATTTTCCTCAAAAAGACAAGAACAGAGATTCACTCAAGCAAGTAATTTCAATGGGATGGGAACATGAAGTGAAGGAGATATCCATTATACCTGAGAAGGTGCCGGCAGTCAGAGCAGGTCTTACAGAGACAGGAAGTGCATCAAGGGATCCTCACCAACTGGAGGTCAAGGATCTTCCCTCTGGTACTTTTTCATTACTTTCCCTCCACAGTCTTTCTGTTTCTGCCTGCTTTAGTCCCTTTTCTGTTGTTATGACAAAATACCTGAAACTGTGTACTTTAAAAAGAAAAGGTGTTTCTTCAGCTCACAGTTTTGAAGGTTCAAGAGCATGATGCTGGCATCTGCTCAGCTCTGATGAAGACTTCGTGTTGCATGGCATTGCAATTGTGGTAGGGTGTACAGAAATAACAAGTGGCATGTGAAGAAGGGTTCTGGGGAGGTGCCAGACTTCCTTCTAACTAACTACCCATTCCCTGGGTAATCTAGTTCCAGAGGACCTTCATTAATCCCTTCTGAGTGTGGTACCCCAAGACCCAATAACCTTCCACTATGAACATTAAAGCTCAACACTGCAACACTGGAGACCAAGCTTCCAGCACCTGAAACTCTAAGGATCAAACCATATCCAAACCCTAGCCCGGCCTTCGTGTATCTACCTGTCTCTTTTCCACTAGCTTGTATCAAAACTTCTGCTCATTCATGCTTTTTGCTGCGCATACCTTTGGCCCTCCCTGATCTAGAACAGCCTGTTGTTCTTTCTCTTCCCCAGACTGTGGAACTCTTTGTTTGAATTATGGTTGAATCCATTTGCCCTATATTTTAATGATCTTTAATAAAATACATTAGGGGAAGAATCAGTTGACACAAAAGATTTGGAAAATGCAAAATACTAGGATAACCATTATCTTTTCTTTTGAAAGATAAGAAAGATGATTGGCCAATATTTACATGCTAATTCACATGAATTTTGGGATAAATCCATATTTATTTTCAGTTTTTTGTCATCTGAAAAGTAAATTTTAGCCTACATTTTTAAACTAAAAAAACTAGAGGTCTTTCCTGTTATATTCAGAGGTTTGCTATAGTAGTTCTGAGGAACACTGGCTTGTAACCTTGAGATTATAAATATTTGTTAGTGAAAACAACATTTATTAGAATGTTTGTTGTACAAAATTGGATTTGTTCACTTAAAGTTGCAAGCTATGTTTGTTCACCAAACCTATGTAATTAACCACTGAAGAAGACCTCATTCATTTAACCATAATTAATTCAACAAATATAAATGACTGTACAGATTTCTTTAGAGTTAAGAACATTTTTAAAGGTATTCGCCCTTGTAAAAGTTATTTTGCAAGTAAAATTAAAAAGTGATTCTGGGAGTTTGCCTTATACACAGTTCCCAATGATCTCTGCTTCCTAGTATATTCACAGGGTGTGTAATATCTTCCCTTTCCATGTGGGCTGGATTTAATGACTTGCCTTTTTGGGGGGGCAGGGTATCAGGGATTGAACCTGGGGGTGCTTAACCACTGAGCCATGTCCTCAGCCTTTTTTAATATTTTATTTAGAGACAAGGTCTTGCTGAGCTGTTTAGGGCCTCACTAAATTGCTGAGGATGGCTTTGAACTTGCAATCCTCCTGCCTTAGCCTCCTGAGCCTCTGGGATTACAGGCATGCGCCACCACAACCAGCATGACTTGCTTTTAAGATGAATAAAATACAACAGAATCGAAATGTTCATATTGATGGAATTTTTTGATGTGTCAATATGACTTGACTGGCATCCCCAAGTACTTAGTCAAATATTAATCCAGGTATTGCTGTAAAGATATTTTGTAGATGTGAATAAAGTCCATAATCAGTCAACTTTAAGTAAGAGAGATTATGCAATTTAATTGGGGTGGGTGAGATTACACCAGTTGAAAAATATTAAGCAAAGCTGAGGTTTCCCTGAAGAAGAAGAATCCCAGTTGATCTGCACCTGAGAAATCCAGTTTGCCCTTCTGACAGCCTGCTTTGCAGATTTCTGACTTGCCCAGCACTTCCACCATCACTTAAGCTGCTTTCTTGCAGTAAGTCTCCTCACACATACCTCCTGCTGGTCCTGCTTCTCTGGTTGAACCCTTACTGACTCAGACATCACTTCTGAAATCAAGTTAAGAAAACTGTGACTTTCATCTTGCTTGCATTCTCTCCCTGGCCCTTCTAGCATGCTTCTCTGTTAAGGAGGGCCACCTGGCAAGGACCTGAGGGAAGCCTACATCCAAGAACAGGCAAGGAACTGAGGCCCTCAGTCCAACAGCCAGTGAAGAGCTGAAGCCTACCAAAGACCATGTGAGTGAGCTTGAAGGTGGATCCTGTCCTGGTGAGCCTTGAAGTGATTGTGTTCTCAGCCAACACCTTGATGGCCATTCCAAAAGAGGCTGGAAAGCAGAGGACCCAGTTATGCCATAGTCAGAAACCATGGGGGAAAAGTAATGTTTATCATTCTTTAGAGCACAAAATTTTGAATTTTGGGGTAATTTTTATGCTATAATAGATAAATACTAGAGTTTGACATCAACAAATTTTTTAAAGACAATGTAAAATCTCATTCTTATGAATGAAATTTTAGCTACTTGATTGCTCTATATTTCCCAAATCATTATCCCAACATGGAAAATCCAATTGGTCCAACACATCTAAATAAAGACACAATAGCAGGACATTAATAGGTTGACCTGAACATAGTCATTGGCTGTCTTTGGGTCAGGTGCCCAGCCCTGGTCCAATCTGCTATAGCCAGGGTGGAAGGGTAGTTGAGATGTAGAGCTTTGTGATTTGACAAAAGGCTGACATTCTTGCAAAAGGTCTGAGTGAGACAACATTAGAAGAGTATATAAACTAATAGGAGTCATAAGAGTACATGTACTAATGTACATGTCTAACAAAGAGCCAGAATCACAGAGTGATATTCAAAATATTTAGCCTACCATACAACAAAGGTATTGTATTAGAAAGCTTTCCATAACTGTGACAAAATACCTGAGAAAATCAATTTAAGGGAAGAAAGATTTATGTTGGTTCACAGTTTCAATAGTTTCAGTCCATGGTCACTTGGTTGTATTGCTGCACTAGGCCTTTGAAGAGGTAGAACATTATAGCTGGGAGTATGTTCTAGTTCAGAGCTGCTCACTTCATGGCAATTGGGAAATGGAGAATGAGGGAGGAGCCAGGGAGAAGAGACATCCTTTCAGGGCACACCCCAATGACATACTTCCTCCAACTGGGCCCTGTCTCCTACAGTTTCTACCATTTCCCAATAGTCCATTCAATTATGAACCCATCAACAGACTAATCCATTGATAAGATCAGAGTCCTCATGATTCAATCACTTTCCAAAAGTCCCACCTCTGAGCATTGCTGCATTAGTACCTATCCTTCCACACATGAGTTTTGGGGTGACATTTTGAATCCAAACTATAGTAGACACCAACCTACCCAAATGGTCACTTGGCCAATCAGATGGATGCCAGCTATAATCAGGCTTGTGTGTGTGTGTGAATGGATATCAGAACTGACTGTATTTTCTTCAAGTTATTTAGACAATAAAAGTGCTAAGAATCAGAACACAGGGCTGTTGAGCCAACAAAGTTTATATCAAGGGAAGAGGTAAATATTTAAAAAGCTGAGTTTTCTCCATCAACAACTAATAAAAACACTTTTTTAAAAAAAGTGGGCTGGGGTTGTGGCTCAGTGGTAGAGCACCTGCCTAGCATGTGTGAGGCACAGGTTCGATCCTCAGCACTGCATGTAAATAAATACATAAATAAAGGTCCATCAACAACTAATAAAATTATTTTTTTTAAAAAAAGTTAGGTTTCTCAACCAGAGTATCATTTCCTTTCTCTTACATGTAAACTGACAGGTCATAGACTTGACCTTTTCATCATGTTCAGGATTTTTAGTTATTCAACTTTTAGGGCACTCTTGGTATCTCTCAGAAATGAAACCCCATGGGTGGATTCCATCTATGCAAAATTCCACTGTCTGGCTGGTGGCTGTTTTCTCTTTGTTTTGTGGTTGGAGACAAGGTTGTAGATTAGAATGCAGCAAATATTGATTTCTTCCCCCATTTCCAATTTCCCTAGCCTTTGAAGCTGAACTTGACCCCTAGGACTTGCTTCATAGTAAGCAAAGTGTGCTGTCTCTCCATTGGACTTGGCCATCTATGTGGTTTGCTTTGACCAATAGGATGCTACCAAACATGATGCAAGACTTGTAATGAGGTTGCCTTTACTTCACTAGAGGAAGAACTGTGCTTTGGGTAACCTCTTGTTTAAGGAGGATGAGACACACGGAGGAGAAACTGTCTAGCCTAGATCTGATATCAACTGAATCCTAAATGACTCACAGACTTAGAAGAGAGAAAAACAAAAGTTGCTTTTTTCATTTGTTATTTAATCCACGCTTCTCCAGACAGGATTTTTTTGTTCAGCCTTTGCTAAGTACATGCCTCCTGACTGTCACAAGGTTATTATTATCTTTCTGGCCAAGACAATGTATTTATCTGTGGCCTTGCAGTATAACAGAGAAACTCCTCACAGATAAACAGGAGGCAGTACAAAGAAACCCACAGCAGCCTGCGATGCACACCCAGCTTCAAGTACGGTCTCCACAGATGTGCCCACAGAAGTTTAAGAGGCAGCGTAACAGATGTACAAAGCTGCAGATCAGAGGGGATATAAAACAGTTAAACTTGCTTAAAGGCACAATGTGTCACCATCTAACAGTTACATGCATCCTAAGCCCTACCGAGGAGGAACATGCTCGGGCAGGTGCTCCTGGCTGTCGGCATGCCGGGAAGATTATAAAAACGCCATGCTGTGATATGTTGCCCTCCTGCCTGAGAAGCTACTATTAAGCTGAGTATTTACTGCACCTATTCAGACAGGAGCAGCAGTGCAGAGTGCTACCTGTCTTCTAGTTGGATAAATTAGTTGTGTGTGTCACCAGATTATAGCTGCCTATTGTTCTGTCTGCTGAAGGTGGGAAGAGACGAAAGCCCCTGGTCTGCCCTTGTAATGTTTCGTGTGAAATGCAGGAGGCGGCCTCTTTTCTTCTTGCATTAATGGTGAAACAAGATCTAGACTGGCTATATTAGAGTTTGGGGCATAATTAAAAAGACAACACACAGCAAAGGGGGGGGGAGCAGGTTTATTTATAGCAGGAGGGCATGTAGGAAAGAAAAAGGGAGGGGAAAACAAGGAACCTGGGAAAATCAAATGTGGGAGCCAGAAAAGGTGAGGTCCCTGCACCGCTGTATAAATTGGTGCTATAATCAGAGCAGAAAAGCTTGCTAGTCAGTGCAGAAATGATCTTCAATTTGTTCAACTCCTCTCAAAATATTTTTTATATAAATTGTTTTGCCCTCACATTTCCATGATATATGGAGCTATGAACTCTAAATTAGTGTTAACAGGAATTGACAAGCACTGCGATAAAAAATATCAGCCAGCCAGCCAGCCCTAATTACAGAAGGAGAGCATGATGTGCACAAAAATCCTCTTTCGAAATTTTACCACATGCAGTATAAATAAAAGATTATCTCAGACACTAGCAACCTTACAGATCAAATGGAAAACAGGAAAGTGACTTTGCTGGCATTTATAATTATTTATCTTCCCTGAATAGTTTTGTCATATTTTGACAGATTCAAATTCCTAATTTTTTGTTGTGGGGAAGCAGCAGCAGTTTCCCTACTTTGTGCATCTTAAACATAGATTCGGGAAATCACTTGGATTAAAATACTGTCATGGGAATTGTTTCCCCATATATTAGATGAGACCATGCAGCTTTATTCTGCAGCAGACATCTGTGAGTACCTACTATGCGCAAGTACTATTGCTTGGGTTTTTTTTTTAAGTGCCCTTTATTATTTGTATGTCCTGAGTTTAATGCTTATTTTTTCTTTTTCAAAAATAAACTCTATTGTAGTAGTTATGGTCTCACTTTTTTTTAATGGCACACTCTTATCAACAGGCAATCTGTAAACGCATTTAGACTTTGGCTTTGATGCTCAGTCCCTTGCTCATGTCCATCCTCCCGATAGCTGCTGTTGTGGGGCTGGGGATGTGGCTCAAGCGGTAGCGTGCTCGCCTGGCATGCGTGCGGCCTGGGTTCGATCCTCAGCACCACACACAAACAAAGATGTTGTGTCCGCCAAAAGCTAATAAATAAATAAATTAAAAATTCTCTCTCTGTCTTTAAAAAAATAAATAAATAAATAAATAAATAAATAAAAAGAAAATCCTCTGTGTTTAATTTGTCATTGGGGGCATTGTATGCTGTTATAAGATTAGGTGAGCATGTGATCTGATTTACTCAGGACATTCTTAATTCACTCCCATTGTCTAGAATAATTAACAACCTCAAAGGCTGCTGGCTGGAAGCCTCAGTTCTTTACCGTGTGGGCCCCTCCACAGGGCTGCCTGAGGATCCTCAGAACATGGCAACTGGCCTCCCCCACCAGGATCAGTGATGAAGAAAGGAGGGAGGGAGGGAAGGAGAGAGAGAGAGAAAGAGAGAGGAGAAGGAGGAGGAGGAGAAGGAGGAAGAGGAAGAAGAGGAGGAGGAGGAGGAGGAGGAGGGAGGAGGAGAAGAAGATAGTTCCTTTTTATATGTTAGCCTCTAAACTCTTTCCCAGGCTAGTGTGGGCTGGACTTACTGACTCACTTCTAATGGATAAAGTGGAAGCATTTCTTTTTCTCCTTATATTTTCTTAATTATATCTTTTTGAATATTGATGTTGTCCTGTTCAGTACTTGTATCTTCTCTGATAATTGCATCTTTTAACAAAATAAGAAACCCATTTTTGACTCATTTAATATTCTTTGCTTATATTCAAATGTGTGACATTAAGAACTAACTTTTCTTTTTACATTTCTCAAATATTTGATTCATACTTTAGTTTTCAGTCTTTCTAAATCACTTGTTTTAGGAGTATCTCACATATAAAACCTAAAGTTTAAATTTGATTTGTGATTGATTCTAAAAAATATTTTTTATTAGGTGAGGTTTGTCTATTTATATTTCCTATAAGAAGTCATATTGCTTTATACTGCCTTTTCTTTCTTTCTTTCTTTCTTTCTTTCTTTCTTTCTTTCTTTCTTTCTTTCTTTCTTTCTTTCTTTCTTTCTTTTTAATACCAAGGATTGAAGGATTGAATGCAGGAACACTTAACCACTAAGCCAAATCCCCAGCACTTTTTATTTTTTTATTTTGGCACAGGGTCTTGCTAAGTTGCTGAGGCTTCATTAAGTTGCTTAGGCTGGCTTTGAACCTATGATCCTCCTGCCTCAGCCTCCTGAGCCACTGGGATTAAGGCATTCTACACTGTGCCTGGCTTATACTGTGTTTTCTATCTTATTGTTTCATAAAATTTATCAAGATGCATTTCTTTATCTACTTACTTACTTTTCAAGATATATAGGAACTTTAATGTCTTTAGGATAGTTACCTCCAAATCGTAAGTTTATATGGTAACGAGTCCTCAATTTCTTTAGGAAATACACATTACTTATTTAGCAAATAAAGAAATATACATGTTTATTTTTTCCCATCCTTTCCTCCACCATCCAGTTTTTGTGATTTATTTTATCTTCATAGTGTTTTTCTTTTGTACTTACTATTAGATATACTCTTGCCTATATTGATTAAATTATTAATATTAAATAATATCCTTTAGCAGCTATTCAAGATAAGAAAATAGCATCACAGATTTTTGTATATGAATTTGCAGTCTTTATTTTCCACCATCTTCTGCCCTTACTCTCCCACTTTATGTTACTTAGTCATGCCTCTGTTTTTGGAGTACATGAATTTACCTTTTGGTCTTTTTTTTTTTTTTTTTAAGAATAGAAAGTAGAAGTTTTATTAAGGACAGCAGAAAAGACTTCTCCTCGGAAGAAGAAGGGGACCCAAAAGGTGGAATCCCACCTTTTGGTCTTTAATCTGAGTCATACATTTGGTTTAATTTTTAGTATTAATAAACTCAGTGTTCATGTTGATTCTTTTTTCTCATATTTTGATTGGCTGATGTTTGTCCTTTAGGATGTTCCTCAAGAAGCGTTCATGAGAATGTTCTCTGAATTCTTACACATTCAAAAGTATTTTGTCTACTGTACTTACACCCAAAGACATCTTCAGTTTTCCCATTTCTTCTTTGAAGACACTGTAGGTGCTACTCTAGTGACTTCTAGCATTGATTGTCACTGTGGAGAAGTCTGAGACAGCACCACAGTTATTTTATTTAAATATAACTATGCCTAGCTGCACAAAGAATATGGTGGTGATGGTGGTTGTTTTGTAGTTGAACGAATGTCCAAGGATATGTCTCAGTTAGCAGTTCTGCATCAGTTTTCCTTCCAACATTGTATGCTCTTTCTTATGTAGACACAAGTCTTCCTTTATTTCAGGAATGTTTTCTTCAATTGTAAGTGAATTGTGATTTAATATTTTCTTCATCAGCAATCCCAAATGAGCACATATTTAATCTCCTTTGTTTTTCCTATATTTCATCTCCCTTTTTTAAATCCTTGTAACTCTTTCTTCATTTTTACTTAATTTGTCCCTCCACCTCATCCCCACTTCTGTCTTCTATGTTCCCTACTATGTTTTGAGAAGCATCGAGTTTTCCAATTTTACTTTGATTTCTATGATGGTTTTTTTTCAATCTTTCTCCTGAATTGTTCACATTTCTGTTTTCTCGTGATCTCTTCCCTGAGCTCTTGTATCTCTGATTCATGCTCTTTCTTCATAGAATACATTTCTAAAATTGATGGCAAAATATTTGGTCATAAGTTTCATCAACTCTGTGAAAATATTATTTCTGGTGCTTGTCTATCACATGCGTTGCTTTTCTTGTTCTATATAGATTCTCTGTTGGTTTCTTTTTAGATTTTTTGCCTTTGAAAACTTTTTGAGTTTGTACTTTTCTTTCTCATTTCCCTGTTGCCTTTGAGTGATTTCTGAAAAGAGAAGGAAGTGCTGGTTTTATGTCACCATCTATAAACCCTAGAACAAATCTGTTATGTTCTTGTAAAATGATTATTTGAATATTTTATACAACATGTTAGGACATGTAAAAGTTTACATATAATATACCATACTTATGGGGCTGGGGCTGGGGCTGGGGCTCAGTGGTAGAGCACTCGTCTAGCACCTTCAAGGTGCTGGGTTCGATCCTCAGCACCACATAAATATAAATAAATAAAAGTATTGTGTCCAACTACAACTAAAAATATTTACACATATAGAAATAATAATAATATAGCATATTATATATAAATTTATAAGGTAGAAATATATTTGGTTACATACTCCTCAAATGTTTATTTATGAGGTAACTAAAAAAGCTTAGAGAATGCTGAAGTCAAGAAAATTAAGTGTAAGAAATACCATTATAAAAGCAGATAACTAAGGCTTAGGTAGCAACTAAGATAACTAGCAGATAACTAGTTATCTTAGATAAATAACACATACTATGTTAGAAGTAATGAAGAAAAAAATGATATAAGGAATAATATCTAATAAAAATGTAATAATATCAACATACTTTTGATAATTTTATAGTTCAATAGTATAATATTTTACAAAGCATTTCACACATACTATCTTCTAAAATGACTTATTGATGGGAATATTATTATGTCCTATTTACAAATATGAAACATGAAGCCCAGAGAGAATGAGTGACTTATTAAAAGCCACACACAGCTGAATGTCAAATCCTGGTCACTGGAATCTTCAATTGCTGCCTAGGATTCAGGAAGTCATAATATTCCTTGGTAGGATATGGACCCAGACAAAAGCAAATTCTATGGTTTAAAACTTCTGCTGAACCACAGAACCTTTCTAGTCAAACCACATTCAATCTGGAATTCTTTGTTTATTTTAATGAAATAAGAGCAAAGAAAGACGTCACCTCCTTCAAATACTTGAAGCAATTTTTTTTTATTTTTTGTACTGGAGATTGAACACTGGGGCACTCAACCACCAAGCCACATCCCCAGCCTTATTTTGTATTTTATTTTAGACACAAGGTCTCACTAAGTTGCTTAGTGCCTCATCATTGCTGAGGCTAGCTTTGAATTCACGATCCTCCTGTCTCAGCCTCCTTAGCCACTGGGATTACAGGTGTGTGCCACTGCGCTCAGCTCTTGAGGCAATCTTTTACACATTTCTTAGCGTGGCTCCACAGCACAGAGAAGCAGAGGTGTTTTCATTCTGTTTATTTGATCAATATATGTATTCTAGGCAGGAAACTGGACCTAAGCAGATTTCAGAATGAGATCTGAAAAACAGTTTAATGCTCTTTGTTAACTTACCCATTTTATTTTCAATTTGTTCAGTGTTCAGATGACCAGTGTCTTGGTATCTAGTCAATTATTATTTGAGAGTACATCAAATAATCATCAGTTAAAATGTCAGGATAGCTTCATTCTTCTAAAATGAACTGCTTCTTCCATAACTCATTCTGATGCTGGGTGGTCAGATGCTAGGCAATCAAATAATTGAAACTTCTATCACTCCTAAATGTAGCTTAGGCACAGCCAAGTGTGTAACATTTTACTGATTTATTAGTACATCAGAATGCATGTGTGTGTGTGAGTGTGTGTGTGTGTGTGTGTGTGTGTGTAGGTTGGGGAAGGCAAAAGATAATGTGAATAAATTGGCTGCGCCCAAAGATTTCAAAAGATGTATAAACAATGTTTTTTGATAGATGTCATCTAATAACTATAACCAATTCTGTTTTAAATTTATGAACTCATAACTGCTTGAATAAGATTATTTTTATTATAAGCAAAAGAACTCCAATCACTGGTAACCACCAGATTTCTCTCCAATAAATATTTATAACTAATATTGAAAACCGAGAAAGTGCTGATTTTCTAAATAAATTCTAGGCTTTGGAATCTCTCCTTGATAAACAATCTTATTTAGTGGGTTGGGTTGTATCTCAGCGGTAGAGCGCTGGCCTAGCAAGTGTGAGGCCCTGGGTTCTATCCTCAGAACCACATATAAATAAATAAATAAAAAGAACGGTATTGTGTCCGACTACAATTAAAAAATAAATATTTTTTTAAAAAAGAAAAGAAAAACAATCTTGTTTAGAAAGTGTTCATTTTTTTACTGTTAAAAGATAAATCTAAGCCAAACTTCAGGAAGAGAAGAGGAAGAAAAGAAGAAAGTAAGGGAGGGAGGGAGAACAGGAGGGAGAAAATGTGATTGGGAAATATGTATTCATGTGTTTAGGATTTCATGTGAAACTAAAAGTTGAGAAGAGGGTTTTTTTTTTAAATATGAAATTACCATCCTGCTTTCTGCACCTAATTCTACAGGCCCTAAAATGGCTAATTAAAACTTAACTGTATTGCTTAGTTAATTTGGTTGACAGTTAACCCTGGGGAATATTTTGACAGTTAATTATATACATTGACAGTTTTTATATGGTGGGTATAAATTTAGAATGATGTAACTATAAAATCCCACCCCAGCAACCAAATTTTTGTTCATATGAACGTCCAGATTAATCTTAATCAGTGATAAGAAACATAATTGGGCTGTTTTGATCAGTAATTATTCCTACAGTACTTCAAAGAGCTTGTAATTCTTGTGAATTGTTTTTCTGCTGCAACATAATCTACAAAAAGGTGTCGATTTCAAAAAAGGGCATATTAGTGAATAAATTAAATATCTCTCTCCCCCTCTCTCTCCTCCCACACACACATTTTAGATTTCTATTCACCTTCATGTTTTTTTCAATTTTAGATTCTTAATAAATGACTTTACTGAGTCCAAAAACTTGGTAAGTTAAACATATGATAGAGATTCATACCAAAGGAATTTATGGTCTAATTGGGGAGTCAAGACACTGAAGATATAAAATAATCAAGGAACCAAATTAGGTACCAAAATACATGGGGCTTTGGAGGCAGAGTTAAAGTGAGTACTTCCAATTCAAGGAGGACGTGAGGCTGTAGGGATTAGAGGAATTAGTTAGGAACCCAGACATGGGAAACAGAAAGCAATGACTGCCTAGCTCATATTGGGGGAAGACAGGGAAGTCTTCACTAAGAATATAATGTCTAATTTTGGAATTTTTGCATAGTGGTTGTACTAATTTACATTCCCACCAAATGTGTGCAAGAGCTCCCTTTTCTCCTCACCAGCTCTCACCTTCTGTCTTTTTTAAGACAGCCAGTCTTACTGGAGTAAGTGACAGCTCACTGTGGTTTCCTTTTACATTTCCTTGGTGATAGTAATGTTCAGCATATTTCCATTATTATATACTTTTTTTATGTTTTTAGTGTATTAGTTTAAAAATATTTAGAAGTATATTTTTAAAAGAGTATGATGCCTGAGATAAGTTTTAAAAACAAAGAGTTTGTCAAGAGGAAGGAGGAGGGCAGAATACGAGTCAAAGGCAGAAAGAAAATAAAATGCTAAGGAGTTCAGGCTTTTCTTGTTAACTGCAGAGCAATTAGAGTTTTTCAGTGAGAGAAGGGCATGGCCAGGGCTGAGTCTGGAAAGATCGTCTGAAGTTAGAATCCAGAGAATGACTGTGTTGGAGAGAGGAAACTGCTTCCTGAGTGTCACAGACCACTGGACCTGCACTGAAGAAACCCCCTGGAGGCGGAAGTTAGATCACCAGGCCTCTGGATCAACAGACTCCTTACTATTTTATTGATTCCTTACTAGTTCTGAACAGTTGTTTTGTAAGGTAAAACCAAAGACAGATTTTAAGTGGTTACTTTCTTCAGAATTACAGGTTACTCCCTGGCACCATCTACTTGGTGGGGACTGTGGTTTCTAAGTCAAATCAATAAATATTTGCAGAGCAAGACCCTGTGGTTAACCCTGGGAAGCAACCACTTCTGGGTCACACAAAGAGCACTCCAGCCCTTGGGAATGGGGACCAAAGCTGCCTGGACTAGCAAACCTCCTGCACTATATGAAGCGTCCTTTGTGCAGCCTGTATAGGAGAGAGAAAAAAATCACTGTGTCTCCTGTCACCCAGGGAGTTCCATCCAGCTGCCTCTACCAGTGAATTAAGTGCAAATAAATAAACACAACCAAGTTCACTGGTCACCTTTAGTGCCTTCCATTAATCAGAGAAATAAGGTGTTTTTTTTTTTCTTTTTTCTGAAGACTTCATGATGCTATAGAAAGAAAAATGGTGACATGAGGTCAGTTTAGCACCAACCCTGTGACACTCTGTCAATACAATATTGGCAATTCAGTTATAGTGAAAGATAAGGCATTATTTAGCTGTTAAGAGTTAGTAAACAGCTTATTTATTACATTATCTGCCATCAATCAGAACCCAAGCCAACAAGATAACAGCTGCCTAATAATTCTCCTGAAAAGACCTAAAATGGTTCCTCCCTCCCCCTCTCTCTCTTTCTCAGAAAATTTTATAATATTTGAGGTTGATGAATGTGGGAATTTATTAACAGGAAATGAAAACTGATAGGTATTTAACATTTAATATGAAATAATCTACTGTAACATAAAAAATCCAAAATAATACTAACAGTTTTAATTGTCCCTAGTAATTAAACTGTCACCGTGGTCATTAAAAAGATAGGTGGATAGTAAGTTATTGACACAAGCTCTTCAAATAAAGTGGGTTAGTTTTAAACCTAAATCTAACTTAAATTGAATGATTGCCTGCAGAGGCCACCCCTCTCTTTGTGCGTGTGTGTGTGTGTGTGCGCGCGCACACACTCGCACATCAAAATCTGTTTCTTCAGAATTACAAAAATCTGTTTCTTCAGAATTAGGGATACACCCCAAATCACCAAGTCAGTATCTGATAATAAAAATTCCTGGTAATCAAACCTTCACTTTTACAAAAGGGAAAGGATTATTTAATATATAGTGAGAGAATGTAGGTTAGCTACTTGGGAAATTGTGTATGTGTGTAGTGTGTGTGCATGTGTGTTCATCTGATATCACATATCTAAATAAACTATGGATGGATTCAAATTTTTAAAAATATAGCAAACAGAATTTTAAAAATATACAGTTGAATATATCTCAAATCTCCTGAGGAGAAAAAAAATATCTGTATCTATCCTGCCTCCCTTTCTACCCTCACCGTCCACTTTTCCCCACTGAGTGCCTTTCCATCCTGATAAAATTCCAACTTCCCTCTAAACAGGATGTTTCACACTGACTAGCTAACCTCTAGTCCCTGGAGGTTTGGTGTGTGCATTATCTTCCCCAGGAAGATGGCCTTGTCTTCTCCACCTTACCCATCTCTGCCTTCTAAAGTTTGGATCAAAGGTCTGCTTTCCATAGATCCCACACCCTAAACAGTACATTCACCCAGCATAGTTTGCTGAGTAGTCTCCTCTCCCCACTGAGCTGCATGTAACTTCTGGGATATATCAACATTCTGTATGTACAAGGGTTATATCTCTCCATTGGTCACCTTGTCTATTCCTGTCTTAATCCTACACTGTATAAATCGTCATGGTTTATAACAAACCTTGACAGGGTGGGTCTCTCTCCTCTTATTTTGTTTTCAATATACTTTTGCGATGTTCAGCATTCCTTTCCTTGAACATGGGACAGCTCTGTTTATTTAGGTCTAATGTTTTAATTATCTGCATATATGCACTCCTAATGTTTTACTAGATCTGTCCTAAATACTGTTTAGTTTTTTATTGTTGTTTTACTGTTATAAGGATAATCATTTTCTGAGTTATGTTTTCTATTTCTCATTAATATATAAAAATGCAATTGATTTTTGTATATTATATCCTGCAGTCTTGCTAAATTCTCTTAATATTTCTAATAATTTGTCCATTCTTTGGATTAATCTAGGCAAACAATCATAATCTATAAATAATGATTATTTTATTTCTCCCTTCCTAATTCTTATCCCTTTACTTTCTTTCTCTTCTTTCCATACTCCTAGGATCCCGAACATAATTTATTTGAAGTAGAGGTAATGGACACTTTTGTTCCAATTTTTAAAAAAGTATTTTCAGCATTTCTCCATTAAAAATTATGTTTTCTGATGAGAAAAGCTAAAGATCTAATGTACAACATGAAACTATAATTAATAATAGTGTATCATATTCATTTGCTAAATGAGTAAACTATAGCTACACTTACCACAGGGGAGAAAATGGTTAACTATGTGACATGATGGATATGTTCTTTTGTTTCATTATAGTATCATTTATATATATATACATAATAATACACATATAATATGTATGTGTATATATGTATACTACATATATACATGTAATATATGTGTGTATATGTATATCCTGATATCATGTTGTATACCTTAAATATATACAATAAAATTTATTTTCTAAAAAAATTACAAACTGAGGGAGCAAAAAGTGGCAGATTAGTCACTCCGTGGTATGAAACTAAGATCACAGACACACAGCTCCTCAACAAGGTAAGAGAGGGGATTTTTTCTAGGAAATAACTCTGGACATTCAAAACAGATCAGGGAGTCAGTGGTTAGATAGAACAAAATAGAATCCCAGGGATTCTGTTGCTGGCAGTAGAGATCTCTGCTATACTAAAATTGTTGAGCAGTACTTCAATTAAAGGAACCCCAAAATTTTGGAGGTCTGAGGTGTGTAAATACAGAGATCAAAGTTTAAAGACACTGCACAATTAACTTAACAGGTGTCTTGTGCAACAATATTTTGCAAAGAGGAAAGGGAGGAAACCACATCTCTCCTGGCAACCAGGGAAATCAGAGGAAGGAAACATTTTTTTCAGCTCCAGCATCAGGGATTGGCAGCCAGGAAACCCTAACAGCTGTCCCTGGCCCAAAGAACAGGTTTAGCAAATCCACAACACATAGCACAGTGTGTGTCTAAGAGACCAGAGGAAAATTAAAAGTGGAGCAGGGTTTCCATAAGGGATAACTGGTCGGGAAATCACAGCCAGTTTCCCCCATTCCCTCTCCAAAAGAACCACTTGTGCTATCAGCTGCTTGAAAGTATGGCTGCAAAGAGGTGCCTGGCCTAGAATTGGGAAAGGCGGGGAGGAAATCACTGAGTTTGGAAACTGAACCCCAGAGTCCTAAAAACACACAGTTCACACATGTTGGAGGGGAATGAGAATTGACACCCCCACCCCCACTGCATGAGTGAAACCTAGGGGTTTTTCCTGGGGACAGTCTTCCAGTGAGGCCCAGTGTCTGCTCAGCTGGGGAAGCGCACCAATTTAAAAACTTCAAACCAATCCATGGAAGCATTTGGAAACTAACAAAGCCTAAATCCATCCCTGTCTGCAGGAATTTCCATCACTCCAGCAACCCCAACTGTCACACCTGAAGCAATTCCCTAATATTTCAGCAAGATCCTCTACTTTATTGCATTTTTCATTTTTAAAAAATTTTCTTATGTTTTTAATTTTTTATATTCATTGTTCAGTTGTGAGCTGAATGATTCATGGACACTTAAACATGTTCAGTCCTGTTGTTTTTGTTTGTTTGTTTTGATTTGATTTGATTTGTCTTATTTGGTTGGGTTTTCTGTTTGTTTCTCATGCCTAACATTTTTTAAGGCATTTATTTCTCATAGATCAACAGTTTGAGGACTAAGATGTTTAATTAGAACATAGCAGTTTTGTTCTTGTAGTCTTACTTTTTATTTTTACTGTTATTTTGTTAATTTTTATTCTATAGCATTTTTCTCTCATCTGTTTCCCTTGATTCTCTTCCCCTCTTTTCCTTTGCTAACAGCCAACTATACTGATCTATCACTCATTCTCTATTTTCTACTTCTATTTTCTCTCCCCTTCCCTCACAAGCATCACTTCCTAAATTACTTCTTTTCTATCCCTATTCACAACTTAAAATTGTAAATCAGTACGTAAACCTACTTTATGGACCATGAGCAATAACTAAATGTATCATCTCTGTTTATTGTGACAATTAACATAGTGTAGACCAAAGCAGGAACTATGTGATTTGATGCTGTAAACTATTTGCATTGGTGGTGTTATTATCTGTCTTCCTCTAAACTATGAGGTATTGGAAACCTTCAGAGTTCCTATAAGTCCACAGGGTAGAAACTCTACTGCCTCAAAACCATACAAATGAGTAGACCCCCCCACACACACACACACACATGAAAAAGCAAGGGAAAAAATTGCTTCAAACAAACCAACATAATTCAATAACAGAATCTATCAACACCACAGTAGAAGAAATGACTGAGAAGGAGCTTAGAATGTTCATAGTTAAATTGATCTGCAAGGTCAGAGACAATGTAAGGGAGAAAATATAGGAGACAAAAAAATCACTTCGATAAAGAGAAAGAGATTCTGAGGTAGAGGGGAGAGCAGAAATCCATAAAATTAAGGTATCAATAAACCTAATTAAAAATTCACTGGAAAGCATCACCAGCAGACTAGACCAATTGGAAGACAGAGTTTCAGGCAATGAAGACAAAATATATAATCTAGAAAATAAAGCTGATCATGAAGATAAAATGTTAAAAGAACATGAATACGACTTCCCAGAAATATGGGATACCATGAAAAGACCAAACTTAGATTTATTGAGTTAGACAAAGGCTCAGAGATACAAACCAAAGGAATGCACAATCTTTTCAATGAAATAATATCTGAAAATTTCCCAGACTTTGGGAAGGAAGTGGAAAACCAAATATAGGAGACTTACAGGACCCCAAACATACAAAATTACAATAGAAATATACCAAGTCATGTTATTATGAAAATGTCCATATATAAACAATGGAATATTACTCAGTAATAAAGAAGAATGAAATTATGGCATTTGCTGGTAAATGGCTAGAACTGGAGACTATCATGCTAAGTGAAATAAGCCAGTCCCAAAAAATCAAAGGCAGAATATTCTCTCTGATATGTGGATGCTAACCCACAACAAAGCAGATAAAGATTATAAGTTCATTGGACTAGACAAAGGGGAATGAAGGAAGAGAGGGGAGTTGGGAGTAGGAAAGACAATAGAATGAATCAGACATCTTTCCTATCTGCATATATAAATTCATGACCAATGTACCTCCACATCATGTACGACCATAATAATGGGATCCTAATTGGAACAAGTTATACTTATTCTATGTATGTATGATATTTCAAAATATACTCTACTGTCTTGTGAAAATTATACACACACACACACACACACTTCCTTTAAGTGAAAATTCTCAAATTAATTGTACGTTGAGTATTTTAATCAACTATTTTGCTGCTGTGACTAAAAGATCTGATCAGAACAATTGTAGGGGAGAAAAAGTTTATTTAAGGGCTCTGGGTTTCACATGACTTATTTATTGAAAGCCAGCTCTATTCCTCAGGGCTTCAGGTGAAGCTGAACATCATGGCAAAAGAACATGGCAGAGGGAAGCAGCTTCCATCATGATCCAGAAGCAAAGAGAGAGAGAGACTCCACCCTCCAGGTACAAAATATATACCAATTAACTACCTCCTCGAGCCACACCCCACCTGCCTCCAGTTACCACTCAGTTCATCCCACCTCACACCAAACAATAACAATTGCTTTGCTAGCAAAAGAGAAACCCAGAGGACTCCTGTCCCAGAGGGGGTCAAGGATTTTTAAAAGAGGTGATTCAAAGGCTACATTTCACTGTATTTTGTTAGAGTTGCAATTCACTTGTTAATTTGGGAGATAGTCATTTCTGACATATTCGGGTGCCATCCTCACAGTCTGAATTGCTTCATTCCAGTGGTGGGTGTGTGCTCAAGGACAGATAAATCTGCCTAGAATGGGGGTGGGTGGGGGCAAGAAGGGTAATCCTCTTTCCTCTGAAATTAGGAAGGGGAGAGATTAGGAGGAGGAGGGAGAAAGGAAGAGAAAGAAACATGTACTTTTAAAAATTAGTCTCAGTGGCAGAGCAGCATAAAATGGACCACTGTTACAAGGATAAGCCCCCTCCAGCCACACACACCCCCAATTAACACCCAATTAATATATTCAACCTAGGATAGATTATTAGGTTACAGCTCTCACAATTCAATTATTTGATCTCCAAACGTTCATGCATCAATACAGGAGCTTTTGGGAACCACCTATAGTCAAACCATAACTAATTTTTAAAAACCTGGCCATTTCAGTCTCCTTGAAAATTTGGGTGAATCTGTCCCTAATATATGTGATGTAATGTTGGGGGCAAAAATAAAAGTAGAACCTCCCATATTCTAAGTCTAAAGACTTTAAAATCTTAAATCAATCCTAAAACTGGCAATATAAAATAAATTTTTGAAAAGTACATCTCCATAAAAAACAGAGAAAATTATGGCTCTTCCATAACTGAAATTTGATGCTATTGCACATATCTGGGCATTATTTGAATAGGCTGGTGTGGTTTGATTGAGAAATAAAATGAGGACTTACAAAAGCTATAGGTTATCATTCATTGTCTTCCCTAAAATTTCATTTTTTGCCTTTATTTCCAAAACATTATTAATCACACTTTTGCAACAAAGATGTTCATATAATTTGTATTTCATAATACTAATGATCTAAAAAATTTAAAGCAATTGCGATTGCATTCAAAATATAGATGGAAACCTAAGGCATCAAAATTTAATTCAAATTCATTTCAAAAAACTTATATTTTCAAATATGATCTTTGAAAATTGTATTAAATTGCACATATTTGTAGAATTTAAATTTGTAATTCTAGTACTCAATATCTTTCTAGTTTTTTTTTAAATTATGGCTTAGAATTTTTATTAAAAATGTCTAAATGACGTGAAAGTTAGTCAAACAATGTGCATTCATCCAGGATTCTAGGTAACCAAAGTATTCTATGACTGAGAGAACAAACTTGATTTATTCCATATGCTATGTAGATTGCTTGCCATTTGGCCCCTTGCTCTTTTCCCTATGCATATAAGAATATATGTTTTCAAGTAATTTGACTTATATGTATCATAACTACAAATGGTTCAAGGTAAGAACACATTACTTTAAATACTTACACATTTCATATCCAAGCTCATTCTTTTTAAAATATACTAATTACCTTATATTATTCTTAATAGCAGGTTTTTAAATTTATCCTTCCCAGTCTAAAATAGCTTCCTCTACTACACTTTCCTTTTAAATTACAAGACACACCCAATTTGAGTTCAGAAAATTTAGGTCTATTATAAGTATTAAATCCTTGCATATGACTTCCTTAAACCAAATATTCTTAGAAACTCAAACCCAGAATACAACAGACACTAGTATGGCAATATGTAAAAACGTGGATGTGTAACCGATGTGATTGTGCAATCTGTATACGGGGTAAAAATGGGAATTCATAACCCAGTTGAATCAAATGTATGAAATATGATATGTCAAGAGCTTTGTAATGTTTTGAACAACTAATAATAAAAAAATTCAATGAAATAATAATAATAATGAAGAGTATCAGGATAATTTAGTTATCTTTCTAGTTTCTAACATAATTAGCAGATACCACAGTTCACATGTGGTATGTTAAACCTGTTCAACTCCAAGACTACAAACGCCCCACATGTACTGTTTACTGATCCCAGAGAAAGAACTTGGAGGATCCCAAAGAAAGAATCTACAGGGTAGGTTGCACACCCACTGTACAGATGGATTTCTTCAGATGTTTTATGAGTAGATTCTTTCACTTTATAACCAAGGTTTGATCCTCATCTAAAGATTAGAGACAAGGGAAATGAACAACTTCCCCTCTCCATTATCACACTTTTTAGAGCCCTCCTTCTCTCACTGCCTGGAATGACAAGCTTTCCTAGGCAATGACTAGTGTTTACTCCCCATCCCAACAAACCTGTAGATCTTTGAATGTAAGGGTATCAACAAATTGTTTAACACTGGAAATTTTTCTCTACAGCTGTGGGCATCTCTTGCAAACACTGTGCTAATTTGTGAGTCCCTCTAGAACCAAAAATTGGAACACAAAGAGAATTTTTAAAAAGATAACACAAGAGAGAGAAGATGGCGGCGAGGGGAGTGCATTGCCCCCGTGTGCCGCGTCACTGTGTGGGAGTATGACGAGTCAGGACTGCTAAAGGCTATCTTGTTAGGAATTTCCAGCGATAGTGGGGCGCTCCGGAACCTGGAGGAAGGATTTCCATTGCATGAGGATCGGCTACGGGGACTGAAACGCGAGAGATTTGTTGCACGGAGGGTAACACTGCTTATTCAGCAAATCGCCCCGCGGCTAGAGTCTGCAGCGCGCGCTGGGAAATGAGGAGACAGCGGCGCAGGGATACAGCGCTGCAGTTTCTGCCAGCCGTGCAAGCGCCGTACTCAGTGCTGAATTCTGGGTTTGAGACTGGGAAGGAAGCGGTCCATCTCTGTTCTCCACACTGGTCAGACCACAGAGGAGGCCAGCGGCCACCATATTGGAGAGCTGACGTCACCATCCCTGTTTTCTACTGACCGCAGCTCATTCAGCCATAGAACAGGTAATTTCAGGCTGCCATTCGCCTGCGGCTTGCAGACAGATTACTCAGGCTCAGTGCCTGAGTGCTTCTTGGAGCCTGCTCTTATCAGAGCATACACCGAGCACGGAGCGGCCGAGTTCCGGCTCCCGGAGCTGCCCTGGCCCAGGGCTAAGGAGCCCGCAGAAACCACTTCTCGGTCCGGGTCCTGCTGAGGACCGGTCAGGAATCACCCGTTGCTTTGGTTACCCGCCAAAGGGAACGAAATGCTGCCATTCGCATAGGATACCAACATGGCAGAGATCTGATGTCATCAGAAAACGGCGGAGGAGAGAACTTCATCAATACCAGCGGCGACAGAAACAGTTGGTCTCCTGGTAGGGAGGGTGAGGCACAGACACCCGAGTCTCTCTCGATTTGTCATCGAGCCAGAGGGGAGGAGCCGGGCCGCCGCCCGCGCCCGGAACAGGCCCAGCGGCTCGACGGCATGGTGGTCGCGGGACCCCAATTGGAGAGGGGGCGGAGCGGAGCAGCCACCCGTGCCCGCAAGGTGGGCAGACCCGCGACCCAGTGGTACACGGGCGTGGTAGGAGGGGCAGGGCAGAGCCGCCGCCCGTGCCTGCAAGGTAAGCAGACCTGCGACAGGCTGGCGGGTCAGGCCCAGCGGCCTGCCAGCGTGGTACACATGTCACCCCAACTGGAGTAGGGGCAGAGCAGAGCCTTCGCCCGCACCCGGATCAGGCCCCGCCAGTGTGGTGGTCACGTGACCCCAATTGGAGTGGGGGTAGAGCGGAACCGCCACCCGTGCCCGCAGGGTGAGCAGACCTGCGACCAACCTGCAGATCAGGCCCAGCGGTCCCCAGGAGTGGTAGGAGGGGCAGGGCAGAGCCGCCGCCCGCGCCTGCAAGGTAGGCAGACCTGCGACAGACCAGCGGATCAGGCCCAGGAGCCTGCCGGCGTGGTACACATGTCACCCCAATTGGAGTAGGGGCAGAGCAGAGTCGCCGCCCGTGCCAGGAACAGGCCCAGCGACCTGCCGGCGTGGTAGTCACGACACCCCAATTGGAGTAGGGGCAGAGAAGAGCCGCCACCCGTGCCCGAAAGGTGGGCAGACCTGCGACCGACCAGCGGGACAGGCCCAGTGGCCTGCTGGTGCGACAGAAACGTCACCACATTTGGAGTAGGGGCAGAGCAGAGCCGCCGCCCGTGCCCGCAAGGTAGGCAGACCTGCGACCGACCGGTGGAATAGACCCAGCAGCCGGCAGGGGTGGTAGGCACGTCACCCCAATTGGAGTAGGAACAGAACAGAGCCTTCGCCCACACCCGGAACAGGCTCAGCGGTCCGCGGGTCTGGTAGACAAGTCACACCAATTGGAGGGGGGGCAGAGCAGAGCCGCCATCTGAGCCTGCAGGGTAGGCAGACCTGCAACCGACCGGCGGATCAGGCCCGGTGGCCTGCCGGCGTGGTGCACTCGTCACCCCAATTGGAGTAGGGGCAGAACAGAGCCGCCGCCCGCACCCAGAACAGGCCCAGTGACCTGCCGGCGTGGTAGTCACGACACTCCAATTGGAGTAAGGAGAGAGCAGAGCCGCCGCCCGCGCATGCAAGGTAGGCAGACCGCCGCCCGACCCTGCAAGGGAGACTTTGCAACTATACAAGAGCAATATAAATATATAGGGGAAAAAAACATTTCAAAAACACAACAGTTTCACCAAGCAGAAAAAAACGCAAGCAGTATGAAAAGACAAGGAAAGAAAGGACCACAAGCAATGCAGGTCAACTCAACTTTAGAAGAGGTAACAGCTGCAGCAGATGGAATGTCAGATAAAGAATTCAGGATATACATGCTTCAGATGATCTGGAGTATCAAGGAAGACATTAGACAGCAAAATCAGACATGAAAGATCACTTCGACAATGAATTACACAAACAAATCCAGGAAGCAAAGGATCAACTATACAGGGAGATAGAGGTTATAAAAAACAAACAAACAGAAATCCTAGAAATGCAGGAAGCAATAAACCAGCTTAAAAACTCAATGGAGAATACTACCAGCAGAGTAGAACACTTAGAAGATAGAACATCAGACAATGAAGACAAAGTATTTCAACTGGAAAAGAACATAGACAGCTCAGCAAGACTGTTAAGAAACCATGAGCAGAACATCCAAGAAATATGGGATAACATTAAGAGACCAAACTTAAGAGTCATTGGGATACAGGAAGGTACAGAACTCCAAACCAAAGGAATGAGCAATCTATTCAATGAAATAATACTAGAAAACTTCCCAGACTTGAAGAATGAGACAGAATCCCAAATCCTAGAAGCCTACAGGACGCCGAATGTGCAAAATCATAAGAGATCCACACCTAGACACATTATAATGAAGATGCCCAACATACAGAATAAGGAGAGAATTTTAAAAGCTACAAGAGAAAGGAAGCAGATTACATTTAGGGGTAAGCCAATCAGGATAACAGCTGATCTTTCAACACAGACTCTGAAAGCTAGAAGATCCTGGAATAACATATTTCAAACACTGAAAGAAAATGGGTTCCAACCAAGAATTGTGTATCCAGCGAAATTAAGCTTCAGGATGGAAGATGAAATTAAAACCTTCCACGATAAACAAAAGTTAAAAGAATTTGCAGCAAGAAAACCATCTCTTCAAAACATCCTCGCCAAAGCATTACAGGAAGAGGAAATGGAAAATAACAATGAAAACCAACAGTGGGAGGTAGGACAGTAAAGGGGGGGAAAATAATCAAAGAGGAAAACAAACCATGTTTAGTAACAGAAATAAACAAATATGGCTGGAAGAACAACCCATATCTCAATAATAACCCTAAATGTTAATGGCTTAAACTCACCAATTAAGAGACACAGGCTAGCAGAATGGATCACAAAACAAGACCCAACAATATGCTGCCTACAGGAGACGCTTTTGATAGGAAAAGACATACATAGGCTGAAGGTGAAAGGTTGGGAAAAATCATATCACTCATATGGACTTCGGAAACAAGCAGGAGTGTCCATACTCATATCAAATAAAATAGATTTCAAGCCAAAGTTAATCAAAAGGGATAAAGAGGGACACTACATACTGCTTAAGGGAACCATACACCAACAAGACATAACAATCATAAATATATATGCCCCAAACAGTGGTGCAGCTATGTTCATCAAACAAACTCTTCTCAAGTTCAAGAGTCTAATAGACCACCATACAATAATCATGGGAGACTTCAACACACCTCTCTCGCCACTGGACAGATCTTCCAAACAAAAGTTGAATAAGGAAACTATAGAACTCAATAACACAATTAATAACCTAGACTTAATTGACATATATAGAATATACCACCCAACATCAAGCAGTTACACTTTTTTCTCAGCAGCACATGGATCCTTCTCAAAAATAGATCATATATTATGTCACAGGGCAACTCTTTGACAATATAAAGGAGTAGAGATAATACCATGCATCTTATCGGATCATAATGGAATGAAACTGAAAATCAATGATAAAAGAAGGAAAGAAAAAGCATACATCACTTGGAGAATGAACAATAGGTTACTGAATGATCAATGGGTTATAGAAGACATCAAGGAGGAAATTAAAAAATTCTTAGAGATAAATGAAAACACAGACACAACATATCGGAATCTATGGGACACATTGAAAGCAGTTCTAAGAGGAAAATTCATTGCTTGAGTTCATTCCTTAAAAAAAGAAAAAACCAACAAATAAATGATCTCATACTTCATCTCAAAATCCTTGAAAAAGAAGAGCAAAACAACAGCAAAAGAAGTAGAAGGCAAGAAATAATTAAAATCAGAGCTGAAATTAATGAAATCGAAACAAAAGAAACAATTGAAAAAATTGACAAAACTAAAAGTTGGTTCTTTGAAAAAATAAACAAAATCGACAGACCCTTAGCCATGCTAGCGAAGAGAAGAAGAGAGAGAACTCAAATTACTAGCATACGGGATAAAAAAGGCAATATCACACCAGACACTTCAGAAATACAGAAGATAATCAAAAACTATTTTGAATCCTTATACTCCAATAAATTAGAAGATAGTGAAGGCATCGATAAATTTCTTAAGTCATATGATCTGCCCAGATTGAGTCAGGAGGATATAGACAACCTAAACAGACCAATATCAATTGAGGAAATAGAAGAAACCATCAAAAGACTACCAACTAAGAAAAGCCCAGGACCGGATGGGTATACAGCAGAGTTTTACAAAACCTTTAAAGAGGAACTAATACCAATACTTTTCAAGCTACTTCAGGAAATAGAAAAAGAGGGAGAACTTCCAAATTCATTCTACGAGGCCAACATCACCCTGATACCTAAACCAGACAATGACACTTCAAAGAAAGAAAACTATAGACCAATATCTCTAATGAACCTAGATGCAAAAATCCTCAATAAAATTCTGGCGAATCGGATACAAAAACATATCAAAAAAATTGTGCACCATGATCAAGTAGGATTCATCCCTGGGATACAAGGCTGGTTCAATATACGGAAATCAATAAATGTTATTCACCACATCAATAGACTTAAAAATAAGAACCATATGATCATCTCGATAGATGCGGAAAAAGCATTCGACAAAGTACAGCATCCCTTTATGTTCAAAACTCTAGAAAAACTAGGGATAACAGGAACATACCTCAATATTGTAAAAGCAATCTATGCTAAGCCTCAGGCTAGCATCATTCTGAATGGAGAAAAATTGAAAGCATTCCCTCTAAAATCTGGAACAAGACAGGGATGCCCTCTCTCTCCACTTCTGTTCAACATAGTTCTCGAAACACTGGCCAGAGCAATTAGACAGACGAAAGAAATTAAAGGCATAAAAATAGGGAAAGAAGAACTTAAATTATCACTATTTGCAGGTGACATGATTCTATACCTAGCAGACCCAAAAGGGTCTACAAAGAAACTATTAGAGCTAATAAATGAATTCAGCAAAGTGGCAGGATATAAAATCAACACGCATAAATCAAAGGCATTCCTGTATATCAGCGACAAATCCTCTGAAATGGAAATGAGGACAACCACTCCATTCACAATATCTTCAAAAAAAATGAAATACTTGGGAATCAACCTAACAAAAGAGGTGAAAGACTTATACAATGAAAACTACAGAACCCTAAAGAGAGAAATAGAAGAAGATCTTAGAAGATGGAAAAATATACCCTGATCATGGATAGGCAGAACTAACATCATCAAAATGGCGATATTACCAAAAGTTCTCTATAGGTTTAATGCAATGCCAATCAAAATCCCAACGGCATTTCTTGTAGAAATAGAGAAAGCAATCATGAAATTCATATGGAAAAATAAAAGACCCAGAATAGCAAAAACAATGCTAAGCAGGAAGTGTGAATCAGGCGGTATAGCGATACCAGACTTCAAACTATACTACAGAGCAATAGTAACAAAAACAGCATGGTACTGGTACCAAAACAGGTGGGTGGACCAATGGTACAGAATAGAGGACACAGAAACCAATCCACAAAACTACAACTATCTTATATTTGATAAAGGGGCTAAAAGCATGCAATGGAGGAAGGATAGCATCTTCAACAAATGGTGCTGGGAAAACTGGAAATCCATATGCAACAAAATGAAACTGAATCCCTTTCTCTCACCATGCACAAAAGTTAATTCAAAATGGATCAAGGAGCTTGATATCAAATCAGAGACGCGCCGTCTGATAGAAGAAAAAGTTGGCTATGATCTACATACGGTGGGGTCGGGCTCCAAATTCCTCAATAGGACACCCATAGCACAAAAGTTAATAACTAGAATCAACAAATGGGACTTACTCAAACTAAAAAGTTTTTTCTCAGCAAAAGAAACAATAAGAGAGGTAAATAGGGAGCCTACACCCTGGGAACAAATCTTTACTCCTCACACTTCAGATAGAGCCCTAATATCCAGAGTATACAAAGAACTCAAAAAATTAGACAATAAGAAAACAAACAACCCAATCAACAAATGGGCCAAGGACTTGAACAGACACTTCTCAGAGGAGGACATACAGTCAATCAACAAGTACATGAAAAAATGCTCAACATCTCTAGCTGTCAGAGAAATGCAAATCAAAACCACCCTAAGATACCATCTCACTCCAGTAAGATTGGCAGCCATTATGAAGTCAAACAACAACAAGTGCTGGCGAGGATGTGGGGAAAAGGGTACACTTGTACATTGCTGGTGGGACTGCAAATTGGTGCAGCCAATTTGGAAAGCAGTATGGAGATTTCTTGGAAAGCTGGGAATGGAGCCACCATTTGACCCAGCTATTCCCCTTCTCGGTCTATTCCCTAAAGACCTAAAAAGAGCATGCTACAGGGACACTGCTACATCGATGTTCATAGCAGCACAATTCACAATAGCAAGACTGTGGAACCAACCTAGATGCCCTTCAATAGACGAATGGATAAAAAAAATGTGGCATTTATGCACAATGGAGTATTACTCTGCATTAAAAAATGACAAAATCATAGAATTTGCAGGGAAATGGATGGCATTAGAGCAGATTATGCTAAGTGAAGCTAGCCAATCCCTAAAAAACAAATGCCAAATGTCTTCTTTGATATAAGGAAAGTAACTAAGAACAGAGTAGGGACGAAGAGCAGGAGAAGAAGATTAACATTAAACAGGGATGAGAGGTGGGAGGGAAAGGGAGAGAGAAGGGGAAATTGCATGGAAATGGAAGGAGACCCTCAGGGTTATACAAAAGTACATACAAGAGGAAGTGAGGGGAAAGGGAAAAATAATACAAGGGGGAGAAATGAATGACAGTAGAGGAGGTAGAGAGAGAAGAGGGGAGGGGAGAGGAGGGGAGGGGGGATAGTAGAGGATAGGAAAGGCAGCAGAACACAACAGACACTAATATGGCAATATGTAAATCAATGGATGTGTAACTGATGCGATTCTGCAATCTGTATATGGGGTAAAAATGGGAGCTCATAACCCACTTGAATCAAATTGTGAAATATGATATATCAAGAACTATGTAATGTTTTGAACAGCCAACAATAAAAAATTAAAAAAAAATATGTAAATCAATGGATGTGTAACTGATGTAATTCTGCAATCTGTATATGGGGTAAAAATGGGAGTTCATAACCCACTTGAATCAAAGTGTGAAATATGATATATCAAGAAATTTGTAATGTTTTGAACAACCAACAATAAAAAATTAAAAAATAAATAAATAAAAAGATAACACAAGAATAATGAGCAATATTTCATTGTGAGAGGAACTTCTGCATTTATCCTGAATGAAAAGATTTAATAAGTCGATTCCTTTATCTTTTCTTTTATCTAAATGTTTCTACTCCTCAAATTCTCTCTACCTCCCAAAGCAGTATCCATCCCCAGCCTCATAATGTCACAACCTTTGAACTTCATCATTTGGTGCTCAGATGTTGTACAGCACAAGTGTTTATTTGGGACTTTAATAGCGTTAATTGAGAGAGTGGTTATGTAAAATATGGTGATGTCATCCTAGTGCTGAGTGCATATCTTGTGTGTGTGTTTATAGTGTTTATAATATAAGGGACTTTATTAAGTCTGATGTGCAGGACAGGACCCTCTTTTCCTTGAGTATCATGCAAGGGTAATACCAGGTCAGCTTTCCCTTCCCTGCCAGCCAAGGCCAAATATAAAAAGTAAAGTTGTCCTTGGGTAACCAACCCACTGCCTGCTACTAGCCTACTGCAGCTCTGTCTCACTGTAGCTCAGATTTTGTTTGTTTTCTATCTTAAAGATAGAAATCTTTATTTTTAATTTTTTGGGAAAACTGAAGTTTTAATAGAAAGACAGGAATCATTAGAGATTTTTCCTACCTCCTGTGTGACGAACAAAATCTCCAAGAGTACGTCCTGTCTGGGGTTTAATTTTCGAACCCTGAACTGTTGTGCAGTCAAGGGTTCCTTTGAGAACCTAGCCAGCCATCAGAAGTGGAGCTTATTATGTTGGCATTTTCTCTGTTGCCATATCTTCATGGGATTACAAACTCCTGGAGCCTGAGGTAGTGTGTTATTTGTTTCTGAACCCACCACAATATCTGGTATGCCATACATACTTAATATTTATTGAAATAAAATGACTATGGAAGTCACAAAAGAAAGGACAGGTTTGACTTTATAATAATGAAAAATTCTGTATGTCAATAAAATTCCCAAGAGCCTCAGGAAAATATCTGCAGCAAATATTGCAGAAAGCTATCATCTTTAGGATGTAAAGAGTTCACACAAATAGATGAGAAAATTAAACACCTTTAACTCACACAGGTAAATGGAAAAGTACCTAAAAGACAATTCTCCAAAGAGGAAATGCTATTAGAAATTCACTACAAAGCTGATACAATGCCTTCAAAACAGTTTAACAGTCAAAAGTTTCAAACTACTCCCTTCATTTGGCTTAATAATTCTACAGCCAAATTATCTATCTGAATGAATCATAAACTTTGGAGAAGAAAATCTTATTTATTCAACAAATATAGTAAGACTTTTCTTTTTCTAGTTCATAGAATGTTCTTAACTTTCCTTGCTGGGGACCAGAGTGAGAGGAATTAGGCAGAGAGACAGAATCCAGAAGGATTCAGAGTTAACGCGATTACTGGAGAATTATAAAGCACCTGATGTTTGCCTGCTATTTGGTTTCATGCTGCCCTCTGTGTAAGAGGGACCCCACATCCCTCTAGCAGTATTCACACCTGTGCCTTATCAAAACCTAGAAAGAAATTCTCCATGGTCACACAGGTTGGAATGCAAAAGGTCTTCATTTTAATCCAATGAAAACTGAGAACTCTGCCCAGGAGCATTTGACAGCATTGCATGAACATTTATTGTTAGCATTATAACAGAGAAGTAATCATTCTTGTAGAATTTTGATTCCAAGTAGCTTTGATCCCCTTGGAAAAATGAGGCTTCAATTCAAGTCAAATGGCCACAAAATAGTATTAGAAGAAAGGTCAAAATGTCTCAATTTGCCCAACCAGATTCCAGGTCACTTTATGGAGCAGAAGCTCTCTGCCCAGGTAGCCCCTCCTGGGTGATAATTAATACAAATGATTTTCCCTGGAATGATGGTCTCATAGAACCTGGAAATTAACAGCAGGTCCCTAGCTGTCCATCAAGAAGCACTAATACGCCATGCTGCCACCTGCCATCAGAAAAGCTTTTTACCACCACCCGGCCACTTGTCATTTCTCTACAGAATGCACTCAGCTGGATCAGCCTGTAATACACCAACGTGATTTCAACTAAACTACAGAGCTAAATACCAGAGGAGTAGGGCACTTGGAGCAGAGAAGAAAGAGAATGAAAATAACTGTCATTACCTCCCTAAACTTCAACAACAATGAAAGAGCCCTCTTCCTGAGCAGTCCAGATCCCCAATTTCAGATGGTGTAATGGCAGCCAGACACTTATCTCCTGATAAGATGTCTTTCCTCTCCCACTGAACAGATGAAGATGATCCCCCCGTGTCAGCCCCGGGCCAAGATTTGGACCAGTGACTTTGTAGTCATTTCGATCCTAAAGCAGTGATTTGTAGACTCCATTTAAAATCTATTGAAAATAAATAATGGTAGACTTCCCTTCAAGAGGAATATGCATATGCACCTGTGCATGGTACAGGACTGCCAGAGTTTAGGTCTTGAATTACCTCTAAAGGCCCACATGTTGAAGACTCAGTCTCTAACCTGTGGCACTATTGGGAGGTATTGGAACCTTTAAGAGGTAGGGCCTAATTGGAGGAAATTAGGTCACTGGGGACATGCCTTTGAAGCCAATGTTGAGACCTTGGCCCCTTCTTATCTTTTGCTCTCTTTGCTTCCCAGCCACCATGAGGTAAAGAATTTCCTCTGCCAAGTGCTCCCTGCCATGATGTGCTGCCTTACCCCAAGCCCAAAGCAACAGGACCAAGCAACGGTGGACTGAAATTTCTGAAATTGTAAGCCAAATAAACCTTTCCTCTTGTAAGTTGAACATCTCAGGTATTTTTCCACAGTGATTGAAGCTGAGTAACACAATTATCAGTGGTATAGGACCTCCAGAGGCCCATCCACAGAGCTCCTTGAACTATCAGTAGACTCTCTACACTCATAGCTCCGTGCCCCATTCTGATGTCGGTAACAGGCCTCATCCGTGGAGCACGGATCTCTATTCTACTGAACTCAGAAGCAACCTTCACAACCTTTCCCAGCACAGAGCTCCTGAAAGCCACTCAAATTTAATTTCAGGAGACTAGACAATAAAACATCCTCATCACTCTGTCCATAAACATCCCTAGCAAAGGGAGCTGGGGCTGTGGCTCAGTGGTAGAGTGCTTGCCTAGCATGTGTGAGGCACGGGGTTCAATCCTCAGCACCACATAAAAAATAAATAAATAAATAAATTTAAGATATTGGAAAAAAAATCCCTGGTAAAGAATCTTTGTTCTATTGTAATGCATTCCACTGTTGTCGTGTATTTTAAAATAATAATAATAAAAAATAAATAAGTGGAAAAAAATACACTGTCTCTCCCAGCAGCTCTGGAAGCTGAGGCAGGAGGATCGAGAGTTCAAAGCCAGCCTCAGCATAAAGCAAGGCACTAAGCAACTCAGTGAGACCCTGTCTCTAATTAAAATACAGAACATAGGGCAGGGGATATGGCTCAGTTGTCAAGTGCCCCTGAGTTCAATCCTCGGTACCAAAAAAATATATATATATATATTATTGTCATCTGGCAAATCTTAATCTGGACACTCTTATTATCTAAATGAATAAATAATGATATTTAAGGTAAAAAAAAAAAGAATCTTTGTTCTAGAGAGACCCCCTCCCTGTATGACTTACTCCTCATGGATTTATGTATGAATCCTAATGATGTGGAAAAGCAGTTTAGTGCTAAGGAAAAACAAAACCACCCATGGCAAGAAATTAAGAGCAAAATTACATAGAATTTTTTTAAATGGTATTCTAGCTGCATTTTTCAACTAAGAGTCATAAAATCATTTCCCAAGCCAGAAGTATCATTATCCTCATTTCACAGGTGGAAAACTGGGAATTACAGAGAGGTTAATGACTGTGTCTAAAAGCACACAGCACGCCCTCATCAGAAGGAGCTGGAAATACAGGTACAGTCCAGGGCTCATACTGTTCTGTGATAACCCAAACTTTCCTGAACAAGTTTGTCTTGGCTTAATTGGCATTCAATTTTAAAAAATGTCTTTCATTAAAAATATAATTTGAAGAACTGGGTAATTGACTCACATTTGATTAAGGCAGATTCTATTGGATTAACATGATTAATAGATAAAATTATAATCAAACAGAAAGCAGTACAAAAGGTGACTAAGTCATGGATCACATTAAGATACTAAATTTTAAAAAGATGGATATGCTGGGGTTTTTTACATTAGAAATATTCATTTCACAGTGGATCTCACACTGTTCAGTTATCACTTGTAGGGTAATTAGAATGAAGTTTGTGTTCAGGATTAAAAGAAGAAGTACTTGGGAGGTGTTTTGATTTCACAGTAAGGGAAACCTCAGCTGCCCTCCTTCTGATTCTCCCCAAATCATTTGGTTCAAGCTGGGGAGTAAATTTCTCAAACTGATAATGAAGTAGGCCACTCCAGTGGTTATCTCTGTTCAGACCTAAATATAGTTAATGTCACATCAAACTTCAGAGCCCCTTTCAGAAACTGTAATGCTCCCCAGACTGTGCAGGGTAACAACCGTTTTTTTTCCTCCAAATGTAACACTGAATCCCGAAAAGAATGTCAGTTAATTGACATGAAACTACTTCAGCATCAACCACTTCCAGGCAGCCAAGACAGAAATTAAAATGCAAACTAACATGTTTGGGGATTTTGTCACTTGGTCTCATGTCCTTTTTGCCCAGAAATGAAAGTTGCTGTGATATGAATGGAGATAGATGTGAAAGTTCACATTCTTCTTACTACCAAGACTTTCTCCATTTTAGAGCACTAACTAGGTGGTGGGGCTCCTTCCCCAAATTTCTATGTCTGTATGAAGATGAAGGGGACTGGGAGACGCCTTAATCATTCCGTAATACTCATCAGTAACCCCAAAGCCAATTTATGTAAATTACAATATAAAGAAAACTGTCTTCCATTACACGAGCTCCAGCTCCCAGTCACCAACTAGCTTGACACCTCTGAGATTTTTCTATATAGAAAATCTAGAGCTACCTCTGAAGTCCTTGTTCTGACCATGTCATTATTTCTGATAGCCTGCTCTGATCAAGCAAACATCTAAGAACTGAAACTATTGCATCTGTGATTTAGCTTTCTTGGTATGCAAGAATAACAAAATGTTTAAAGATTGATAATATTTCATGTTGGTAAGGGATTGGAGAACAAGTAATCTCCTATACGACTTGTTAAAGAGTATATATTGGAAGACCATTTGGTAGTATCTGTCAAAAATATTAATAAAATGTGCATCCCTTTGACCAAGTAATCCCCTGTACACTTATGCGCAAGGATATGAATTCAAAGCTGTTTACTGTAGCAATTATTGTATTTCTAGTACTTTGAAAACTATTATAAACTGCCTAGTTGTTCATCAATAGGAAAATGGCTAAAATGCTTTTGGTATAGCCACTTGAGATATATTATTTTTTTAATATAAATTCAACCATGATGTCAAAGAATAATTTCCATGATATATTATGTTAAGTAAAAAAAAGTAAGTGGTAGAAATAGAGATTTACATGATATATTTATATATTATTCCCATTTATATATTTAAAAAATATTATATGTGTATTCCATGTCTTCAAATGATTTTTTTTTTAAAGAGTGAAATGGACACACTTCCAGTTGTTAGTGCGTTAACCTCTGGAGAAGGAAAATGAGCTGGGAGATGAAGAATGTGTTTCACTTTCTACTCAACAGAAACTTCAGTAATTTATTTTAATAGGTTTATACTATTTTTGTCATGAAAATATAAAAGAAGTGTGTCATTGGCATCCTCTCACAAGGCACTGTCTAGTCAACTTTTTTGAAACAGGAATCCCACCATCCATTCAGGATCAGCAAGACAAACTTTTAATTCTCTAAGTTTCAGCTTTCCTATTTGCACAATGAGGACAGCCATGCCTGCCTCACAGTCTTGTAAAGGATCACATGATGGAGTGCTCTATTTACTGTGTGTGTGTGTGTGTGTGTGTGTGTGTGTGGTGCTGGGGATTGGACCCAGGGCCTTGTGTATGCAAAGCAGGCACTCTACCAACTGAGCTTTATCCCCAGCCCTCTATTTACTGTTAAATTGAAGTGATTATGAAAAATTCAATAGAACTATTACAAGTTCAAGATTAAAGAGTTGGTATAATGCAATAGAATGACCATGGAGAGGACCAAATTACCTCAACTTTGGAAATGACTAGATAAGTTGTCACAGTTTTGAAATGATTAAAGAAATCAAAGCCATGGGGTTGGGCATAAAGTTTTCTCTGCAGGGGATGGCTACTCCGAGTTATAATAGTCCTGGGAAGAGGTTAACTCTGGGACAGGAAGGAAGCAATGTGGAAAAAAAATCCTCTTTTCTGGGCTGAGAGGTAGTGTAAAGCAGACTCAAGGGCTCAAAAGAACTGAAATATGCCCCATTAGAGGGGGACTTTCCACCAAGCCACATGGCAATCTGAGAATGAGGCTGGGTATCAGGTCCACATGGCTCTCTAAAGCAGGCTTGAGCTTATGTAGCAGTTGTAATAATTCTTTGTGTTAAACTTTTCTGCTATTATTATTGAACCTTCAAATGAAGTTTCATTAAAAGTTGGTCTCAACTGCTTAATTGAGAATTAGCAAAGGACCTGGTCTTCAGCTCAATGTCAAAGACTCCTCTCCTAGAATAAGGATGTTTGGTGATACAAAGACACCTGAATTCTACCCTACTCCCCATATTCATGATTTGGGACTGTATACCTATGGTTGCCTTGGAGAATAGACTGGCCATGCTAAAGGTTAAGTGTCTCACCTCCTTCTATCCCAGAGGGCCTCTCTGAAGCTCCCTGGCTTATCTGCATGGAAGTTCTGCTTCCTACTCCAGCCATCTGCTAGCCTGCTTGGATTGTCTCAATACTTCCATTCTACCTGTCAAGGCACATGCTGTCTGCCTGGACACAAGTATTCTTTGGCAATCTTTTCGTATCTAATGATTCTGCCTACTCCATGGTGTCGTTCATTGTCCCTGAAGACCTAAATCCCAGGAATGGTGGCAGACTTGATGGGGATCTACCTGGTAATGTTAGGCAACATGCAGATTGCTTCTCTGAGGACCGTTCTTTTAGAGTCCTCTATGTTACAAAGGAAATGGCTTGCAAAACTAGTAGTGAACAGAAACTGGTGGTGCTGAATGGGAAGGTATGGGGAAAATATAGGGAGAATGTCTTTACTCTAGGTCCTGAAATCATAGATTAATTGAGAGTAGACTCCTTGTGATTATTTTTATTATCTGCCTTATATTCTCTCCAGAACAATGGCAGGGACATATACAAGCCAGCAAGTAAACAACACCTACATCTACAAAAAGTAGCATTTAAGGAATAGTTCCAGGTGCCAGGTAATGTACTAAGTGTTTTTCACATACTGTTTGTTGAAATCCTCACATCAATGGGTTGACAATAAATCCTATCCTTAGTGATTTGTCAAATGTTTGTCATAACAGATAGGGTCTAGCTGGCCTTCTGCTGGGTGTGCCTCTGCAACACTTGTGTCAACCCGAACAAACAATAAGTACAGCTGGGAGGTGATGAAGGAAGCCTTCTCAGAGTGATTGCCTGATACTATCGCCAAAGCCTCTGCTACAGCCACAGGCTTTCACAGAGGCCACTGTACCATTATACAAAAAGAGAAGAAGGAAGAGGAAGAGAAGGAGAAGGAGAAGAGGAGGAGGAGGGAGAGAAAAGAAAAGAAAGAAAAAGATGTTTTCCAATCAAACTCTACAAGGACATCCGCCCCAGCAACTGTTCAACTTCAGACTATTGCCACCCTGGTTTTTACTCCCTGTAGCCAAGGATTATTTCTAAATCTTATGTAATCCTCCTCACTTTTTGCCAATAAAAACTTCCTCTTCCCTCAACCTGATTTTTTTCCTCCCAAGGCTAATGTTGAGGGTTTTTGGTTGTTATTGTTTTGTTCTTTTTAGTTATGTATAGCATTAAGATTTATTTTGACATAATTATACAAACATGGAATATCATTTGCTCTCATTCAGTCCCTCGTACTTCCCCTTCCCTTCCCTCTTCCCTCTGTCTCTTTTTCCTTCCCTCCACTCTACTGATCTTTCTGCTATTTACTTATTCTTTTAATTAGTGCCTTGGAGATACACATAAAGGTAAGATTCACTGTGGTATATTCATACATGTACAAAGGAAAGTTAGGTCAGATTCATTATGCTGTTTTTCCCTTATCCCACCCCTCTTCCCTCCGACTCAACCTCTATTCCACTGATCTTTCTTCTATTTTGATGTAATCCTCCCTTCTTTTTTTTCCCACTTCTTTTGGACTAACTTCCATATCAGAGAAAACATTTGACTTTCTAGGTCTGGCTTGCTTATTTCACTTAGCAAGATAGTGTCCAATTCTATCCATTTACTAATAAATGCCATCATTTTATTCTTCTTTCTGGCAAGTAATAATTATATATATATACATTTTTTAATCCATTCATCTGTTGAAGGGCACCTAGGTTTGTTCCATAGTTTGGCTATTATGAATTGTGCTGCTATAAACATTGATGTGGTTGCATCTCTATAGTATGCTGATTTTAGAACTTTTAGATATATACCAAGAAGTGGGAGAGCTAGATTTTTATGATGGTTCCATTCCTAGTTTTTTGAGGAATCTTCATACTTCTTTCCAGAGTGGCTGTACTAATTTGTAGCCCCACCAATAATGGATGAGTGTTCATTTTCCTCCACATCCTCACCAACTCATTATTATTTGTATTCTTGATACTTGCCATTCTGACCCCTCAACCTCTGACTGCACTCATAGTCTACAAGGACATATGTATTCACGTTGCAATGCTCTGCTATTCCAAAATAAGCATCTTTACTCTTTGGAGAAGCTTTTTACCAAGGTTGTTGGGTGGGGTAAAAGGCTAAAAACACTGATAACTATTTCAGACATGGGGGAACTAGTCCTCACAATACACAAGATGGATACTGAGACCACAAATATTTGTTCCACAAACATTAGCAAATAATTTAACTTTTGTTCAACCAAAACAGCCTCTCTTAATGATCACTGAAACAACAAACAGCCAGGCCTCCATGTTTTAGGTAAATTGCAGCTGACTGTTTTAGACTATGTCTGAAAAACTAGATGTCAGAAAAATCTGTTGTCAGTTAGACTCTTGGAAAGCTGATCTTGTGTGTGTGCTTGCATACATGCACATGTGTGTGAATGCACACACACACACAACACTGTTCTAATAAGAACATATGGTGGGCAAAAGCGGAGAGTCTGCACTGTCCCAAAAGAACAAGTTCCCTTTGCTTCTTCATAGAATTCACTTATATATAATAATGTCATGTAGTCTATCGAATCAGACAGAAAATTCTTTTCAACCTAACAAGTTACCTGGGCATTTATGCTGTACAGAAGGGATGCAGGAACATGTCTTTAATATTTGAAAAACTCAATGCTTTTTTGAAAGGTAATATTTAGACATATCAAACAGGGAACTTCTCAAGACAATTTTGCTTTAGCACCAAATTATATTTCTAGAACATTACATTTTTATTGTTTTTTTCAGACAGTCAATTCCATGGTTTGGACGATGTCAGAAGATCCAGCTGTTTGTCTTTTGGTAGGTTGGGCATCCAGTATCAAGCCCCTCACTGTCAA
Source organism: Marmota monax (assembly GCF_021218885.2). Lineage (NCBI taxonomy): Eukaryota > Metazoa > Chordata > Mammalia > Rodentia > Sciuridae > Marmota > Marmota monax. The sequence goes on along the minus strand of NW_026693777.1, from coordinate 60,096,630 downwards.
GCCCTCCTTGACTTGAAGATGACTGATGAGGTCAACAGGCCCTGTTACAGCTGAAGTGGAGGAGGGGCGGAGCAGATGAGGAGGTGATTCCTGGTGAAATGAAGGATCTTCACAGCATAGAAGAAGCCTGATGTCAGCAGCTGGTTATAAGGAAGAGATTTGTTCCACAAAGTGCTTATCCTTGTTTCATGTGACCACCCAGGAAGTAGAGTCACCTCCTGTCAACTCTGGAGTATAGAAGGAAAGACATGTCTATTTTTTAGGTTTGGGGAACTTTTGGGGGAACTGAGAATGTTGCTTGTGGTTTTCAAGGGATGAAGTCAAATGTAGAGAACTTTAAAACACTAGTGCTACATCTGCCCCTCTAACTGAGACACTCCCTGCTTGTCAGGCTCCAGAGGGGTAACCATTTGCCAGGAGAGGACACAGAGTGGACAAGTTTAATATTTACTGTGGGTTAGACTTTCCATAGCCTCCAGTAGATTTTTTAAGGTCAGTACCATTTAAAAGTAAAAAGTAGATAAAAATATCAAGTAGTTGTTGAGAAAGTAGATGGTTTGTGGCTCATTAGCAAGAGTACAGGTTATGTTGCTACTTAGATTTTATCTACTTATTGAAAAAGTCTTGAGATTTTTAGGAAAGACATATTAATGTTGACACCATGGTATGCAGTCCACTCTTCAGTGTGCCAACTTTGTCATCTTTCTCTCTCTCTAACATACCCTCTCACTTGAGGGCTCACTGGAGCCTCTGAATCTGCAGTGACTAGATAATAAGATTATGTGTGAGGCAGGAGGACTTCAAGTTCAAGTTCAGCCCAGCAATTTAGTGAGACCTCATCTCAAAATAAAGTTTTAAAAAAGGGTCTGGGAGTATAGATCAGTGATGGAGCCCCTGGGTTCTATCCCCAGTACAGGGGGAAAAAAAGATTACCTGTGATACTTATCTTTTGCTCACTCTCTCCTCTTGCAAAAATGGAAAGTGAAAAAGTCTATTCTTTTTATCCTAGAATCTAGCAGGAAAAAGAAAATAGAAATCTGATCTCTAATCACTCAAATACATGTGTTATTGGAAGAAAGTTCTAAGGATCTTAGAGGTAGAAGAAATGAAATAGGTGTTGAGAGTCATTGCTTGAAGTCACAGTACCCTCCCAACCTCTGCAGTACAGATCGGCCTAATTCATCGCTTCTGCAGTTTTTTCCAGATTAACAAAATGGCATTTTTTAAAAATTGGGAACCAACACTGAATGTGGGTATTCCACAAGTAGGACAGCACATACCAGTGGCCCCCCTGAGCTTGTGCTCTTGCTCCCAAGACCTGTAGTGCATCACTGATAATGTACTGGCCTCCTATATTTGGAAAACAGGACGAGGGGAAACGTACCCTGCAGATATTACTCTTTGGAAATTTTCCTTCCACTCCAAAACATTGATTATTTTCTATTCAAGTATGTTGTTAATCTCTCTGTCTCTCATAACCAAATGCTACAGTCCAAGAGGCTTTGTTTCTGTACCCACATCTTCAAATTTCCCCAAAGTTGCTTGAATCTGTAGTCTTTTTTTTTTACCAATTTTATTAAAATTCTTATTAGTTTCTTTCTATAAAACTTGTGAAAATTACTATAACTTCATTCCCTTTCCTTCTCTTTTTTCCTTTCTTGAAATGTTCAGAGAGTTTAGACCTATATTTTTATTATTCATACTTTGACATTGTGAACTTCTTGAAGTGTTCTTTCTGACTTTGCATTGTACCTCTTAATTCTACCATTTTTATATTGCATTTTATCCATGCTTGAGTTCTTTATTTTGACTCTTTTTAAATAAAAAAAAACATTTATTTTTTAAAAGATATGTTATTGGTTAATTCAGATCATTCACATTTTGATCCAGAAATTCAACAACTGGATATATAGCCAAAAGAAATTAAATCAGTATGTTGAAGAAATAACTGCACTCCCATGGTCATTGTAGCATCATTCACAGGTAACCAGGATTTGGAATCAAACTAAGTATACATCAACACAGAGGGATAAAGAAAATGCAGAAAATAAGCCAGTCCCCAAAAACCAAAGGCCCAATGTTCTTTCTGATATATGGATGCTAACACACAATAAGGGGAGGAGAATAAAAGTTTATTAGTTTACACAAAGGGAAATGAAGGGAAGGGAGGGGAGGATAGGAATAGGAAACACAGTGGAATGAATCAGACGTAACTTTCCTATGTTCATATGAATACACAACCTGTGTAAATACATATCATGTACAACCACAAGAATGGGAAATTATACTCCATATATGTTTAATATGTCAAAATACATTCTACTGTCATGTATAATTAAAAAGAAGAAATAAAAAAGAAGAAAATATAGTACATTGCACACAATAAAATTCTATTCAGCCTTTGAAATAAGGAAATGCTATCACTTGCAACAACATGGATAACCTAGTGGATGTTATGTTAAATGAAATAAGCCAGGCACAGAAAAATAAATACCATATGATCTCATTTATAAGTGGAATCTAAAAAGGTTGAACTCATACAAAGTAGGCTAGTGGTTACCAGGGGCCGGCAAGTAATAGTTGGCGGGGGAAGGTTGGGGGGAGGGGCGGGGGTGGAAGAGATGTTGGTCTAAGTATACAAAATTTTAGTTAGATAAGAGGAATAAGCTCCAGAGATCTGTTACACAACATGGTGGCTATAGCCAATAAAAATGTGTTGTATTCTTGTAAAATGAAAAATTTTAGTAGATTTAAAGTGTTTTCAACACACAAAAAATTATAAACATGTGAGGTAATACATAAGTTAATGCCAATTCTATAATGCATACATATTTCAAAACAACATGGTGTCCATGATAAAGATATACAATTTTATTTAAAAGTTAATGATAAAATGTTTTAAATTGGCATTTCTGGTTATCTCCCTTCTAAGGCTTTTATACTGGTTATAAGGTTCTTGTGTCATAATTCTTTCTGTTCAACCTTTTAGTAGCAAACGCTCTACTATCTTCTCAAATTTAGTGTTATAGTGGAGAAATTTGACATTTGTTTTATTTTATAGATACTTATAGGGTTCTCTCCCCCTCAAAAAAAAATCCAACAGAAAATTCCTCACTAAAACTCACACTAGCCAATCAGTGAATCTTTTTGTTCTGAATATTCAATCTTCTATCAGCTGGTGGAAGTTGTCTTCTATCATATTTTTTATTATTACTTCTCTTCTGTTTCTTTTGTCTTCTCTTCCTAGAATTCCTTATATACATATTTTGGATTTCTGGTAGCTCTCTTCAAAGTCAGTCTTTTCTCTCCTCACAAATCTCTCCTAAGCCAAGGGAGAACATCTATAAGCAATTAGTTTCCTATGCCACTCTGTGTTTACTGCCTTCCTTTCAGTTTTTATTTCAGCACTTACATTTTTTCATATCTTTCTTAGTGTCCATTTTCTGCACAGTGATCCTCATGTCTACTCTAGCATTTAGATTCAAGCTTCTCCTGAATCTTGATAAGAAAATTTAATTTAAATCTCCTATAGTTTATTCCAGAGCTTCAATAATAAGAGACAATTTGATCACTAAGATTTGTTACCTTCTCTTGAAATGTTCTCCCTTTTCAGGTTTTTCACAAGATATACGCTTGTCTGCTTTATTATTATTATTATTATTATTATTATTATTATTCAGATGTCTACAATTTATTTAGAGCTCTATTCAAACATTTTGGCCCAAGTAAGTGGCAAAGTTTAAATTTGTGGTAGTTTTACTTAGATCTGGAAGCCAATGGGAAATAATTAACAAGCTGTAACAGAAGTAGTTACAGCAAGGTGCTTAACCTCTGTGCCTGTGAGCTTTGTCTGCATCTTAGTTACGCCAACTCAGAGCACTCTGGGCAGTGCCCCCAAATCTACAGCTGCCCTTGTAAAGAGTCAGCCACAGCAGTGCCCTATGTTTGCTCAGCCTGTCTATTCACATCAAATGTATAATAACAATAATTGCTAATATTTCTAAATATCTCAGGCACTGTTCTGACCTAAGCATAAACTGAGTATAAACATTGCAAAAATGCTCTTATTTGCAGTCTCCTAGGCTATTTCCCAGAAAAATAAATGAGATTGAGATTTGATCCTTTTACTTACCAGCCAACTAACAGTAGAGTGACAGTATAATTTATTATTTAAATGGGGCACTTTTTAAAGCAAAAAGAGAAATTAATAACTATAAGACAAGGGTAAACTAGGAATGTGCCAGGTACACTGAGATATATGGTTACCATAATCATAGCACACCCTCACCTCCATCCAATGTTGCTCTAAATTAGAGTCACAGTGTATGCTCAAATTGACCTCTTAACTAGAAGATCCTCAGAAAAAATTATTAGTGATTGCCCAATAATCTTTGTGTTTACCAATATTTAACCATTTCCTTATTGATGAGCTACTTCCCATTTTCATCAATTAATATACATAAACATATTTGTGCATAAAACTGTTTTCTTAATTTAGGTTTTTCCTTTGGACTAAATCCCAAAGTAAAAATTGTTTAATTAACTCTTCTTTCTCTTCTGCTCTTTCTTATCCTTTTCTTATCCTTCTCTTTCCCTTTTCTAAAAGCCATATGGAAACTAGTTATAATATCTTACTGGTTCCCTGATTTATCAATAAGTTAGGAAAAATCTTTGACATATGCTCATTTTATCTTTGTATAGAAACCATGATGTTACTTTTTAATATTATGCTTTTATGGTTTTGAAAGTCATTGATCAAGATGTCCTTACCAAGCCTGGAAAATGCACTGCCAGTGAACTACACTCATCTGGGGAGTGAGGTGGGATGGTGGGACTAGGGGTGACTTAAACCCAGGCACATCTTTTCTTGGCTGCCAGAAGTGATTCTCAAGCAGGGATAGAACTTGAACCTTTCTGTCTCCCTGTATCGCCAGGCTCTCTTACTCACCTTCCAACATCCACACATAATTTGTATTTTGTTTTTGTTTCTAGTTCATGCACGAAGGATAAGTTATGGTGGCAGCGATAATAAGTGAAATTTGATTGTATGTTCTTTTTGGTGATGTAGATAAATGAATGAATGAATCATAAGAGTCTGTTTCCTATTGGATGAAAGGTTAGAGAATTCAGGTCATTAGTCTTTATTGATTGTCTCTTTTTCAATTAAAATTTCATGCTGACCAAGAAAGCAACAGCTCTATGATTTCTGAACCTGAGTTTTTGTACTGCTGTCTTTATTCTTAACCTGTGAATAAATTTGTCAACCTGAAGCTACAAACTCTTTACATGGATGTTGTTCTATGTGGCTATAATTCAAAAAGTCTTCCTCTACAGTGTGAATAGTAATGTTTCCCTATTGCTAGAGGCATTAAATTAGCTTACAGTCTTTTAAATTAAAAGAACTTCTGTTCTGATTGGTTTTTAGAAAACATGAAATCCTCTAATCAAAGTATTTCTGTAATTCCCAGAAAATAAAAAAATGGGACTTTAAATATGTTTTATGTCTAGGTATGCTAGACATGAAAGCTGAAATAAAGAACCAAGCACAGCATGTGGACTAAGGAAAGCCCTAGAGGCTGAGAAAAGGACAATAAGGTTATCCTCATGGGAAATAAGGGTGTTGGCAGTGAATAGAGATTTTCAAGTCATTGACTATATAAGCAATGTGAGAAGCCTGATTTCTCAGTGTCAGAGGAAGGAGTTACTGAAAAAAGAAAGCTATAATAAACCATGAGGAGGTAGATTCAAATTGGAAGTATCACTCTGTGCTCCTCTCTTAATACACAGACAAAGTACCTATGTATGGGCATTATATATACCTATATATAGCTATTTATAGAACTATTCTATTTATAGAGTTTGATACTTTCCTAGCTCTACACACTGAGAAGGCCAGGGAGCCACACCCAGTGTCACAGTGCAATGACCCCATTTAGCCCCCAGATTTTTCTTTCCCAATATCACTCTCCACTTAAATGAATCAGGGATTTTAGGGGAGATAGAAGGTTATGGTGCTGATACAGGGAAATTACAAAGGAAGCAGGAAATATCCTGTGCCAGAGAGAGAAAAATGCTCACAGAATGATGAGGACATGTCAAAATGACACAGAGTCCACTTGAAGGAGTTTCCACTGGAGAAATCTGGGATAAATTTGAGCAAAAAAAAAAAAATAATGAAGTAACCGATTAAAAACTATTGAGTAAAATGGTTCATGTTAATTTAAATAAATGTCATCAATAAATAAATGAATACTGGGAAGCTGAGGCAGGAGGATCACAAGTTCAAGGCCAGCCTCAGCAACTTAGCAATTTAGTGAGACTCTATCTCAAAATAAAATATAAAAGGGGCTGAAGATGTGGCTCAGTTGTTGAGTGCCCCTGGGTTCAATCTCCAGTATCAAATAAATACATGAATGAATAATTGAAAGTTTGGTCAAATATAGGATATTTGGAGAGGAAGTGAGAAACCTGGTAGATACCATCTCAATGAAGTAATTAACGTTAACCAGTAATGGCCTAATCAACATGTGTGTATCACCTGATAAGATGCAGTCAGAAGAACACAGCATCACTTCTGTGACAGACATATGACCTTGATCAAATCCTAAGGGAGTATCAAACAAGCCGTAATTGAGGGGCCATCTACAAAGTAACTGGCCTGTAATAAAAAAAAAAATGGCTTGGCCACGAAAAGCAATGGAGCAAGAAAGAGCTATTCCATATTGGAGAAGGCTGAGGAGCTACAACAACTGAAATAAATGTGTGGCTCTGAACTGGATCCTTTTATTTTTAGGACACTATTAAGACAATCACTGAAATTTGAGTAGAGTGCAAGGACAAGATGATACTGATGCATTAACATTCATTTCCTCGTTGTGATGGTTGTATTATGAGCATGTAGGAGAATGTATTCATTTGTAGGAAATACATCCTAAAATATTCAGAGAAAAGGGATCATATCAGCATCTTACTTTAGAATGGTATATGAAAACTTCTTTGGACTCCAGTTGTAATTTTTGGAAGTTTTATATTGTTTTGAAAAAAATTGCAAGGTACAAAGGTGTGAAAATTTTAATGATTCTTGATACAAATTGCTCAGTGGCTTTCCAAAATCTTGTTAACAATCCAGTTCTTTTTTTTCCTATTAAATTTTTGTCATGGAAGCCAGTCACTAACTATATTCAGAGACCTTCTTTCCAGTCCTACCTGTCACACTTTATAATAGAAGTGCTGATTTTCATGAACTCACTTATTATCTCAATGTGGGGGTAATCACTCATTGTATCATTAGCTGATAATGACCGGATGAGTTGATTGAGCTGTAAATGACTATGGTTAGAGATTGCGGCTCTAGCTGATTAGATAAATATGCCACATATTTCATTTTGATCATATCAATTTCACTATCATTTGACTGAAATGTCTTCCTTCAACCTAAAGTTCTCATTAAGGCATAGCAATTTCTCTGAAATATGACTGAATGCATGACTTCTATCAGCCAAAACCAATAGTTACAGTAAAGGAAGGTTATTTTACATTTTAGCAACTACCTAGCTATAGCTGATTTTATGCAACTCTCAGAATACGAAATCCTTTGTGAGGAAGTGAATATTTTTATTACACTTGGAATAGTATACTTGTGTGGAAGGATAGAGAGACCAGTGCTGTTTTAATTGAATATCTCATCTAATTAAAGAATTTTGATGAAAATATTTGAGACTCTTTCTCCAGTTGGTCCTAAAGAATGACTCACTTTGGCCCCAGATGCCAGGCATTAGACTTTCTAGGTTAGTGCTGAAAACCATACAGTGCTCAGGAGTCACCAGGGAATCCTGTGAAAAATGCAAATCTGACTCTAGGTCCTAACAGTCTGCTTTTCTAACAAACTCCCAGGTGGATGTTGGTGCTGCTGGTACACAAATTACACTTAACATGATAGCCAGGGGCCGCCAAATGGCTCACCTTTGCCATGTTATCACGAACTGACCACAGAGGTCATGTGAGAAGAGGCTTGGTAGACTGATGGACGTACTTCTGTCTGGAGGCCTGGTATTTTGTTTGTTTGTTTGTTTTTGTTTTTATGAATAGCTTGGGTACAGAATCTTTAGAGATGAAGTTAACAGATACATTAACATTTTAATAAGTCAGTGCTTTCTACTTCAAATGATCTCTTAACCTTAAAAAAACTGGGTAATTCTTTCCCCAGGATATTGATCCAGAAACTGAGGCTCCAAGAAGTTAGTTTACCCAGGTTCACACACCTACTAAGTGGTGGAGGTAGGATTTCAATGCTACATATATGAATTCTGTTAAGTTTGGTTATGATGTATCCCCCCAAAAAACTTAGATTAGGCAATGCAGGAATGTGCAAAGGGGAAATTATTCGATTATGGGAGCTATAACCTAATCAGTGGATTAATCTATTTGATGGATTAACAATCTGAATGGGTTGCTGAATGGTAACTGTAGATAGGTAGGAAATGACTGAAGGAAGTGGATAATGGGGGCATGCCCTTGAGGATTATATTTTGTGTTCTCTCTCTCTCTCTCTCTCTCTCTCTCTCTCTCTCTCAGCTGCCATAAGCTGAGCAGCTTTCCTCCACTATTGGGAAGAGCATACTTGGGCCCAGAGCAATGGTGTCAGTGACCATGGACTGAACCTCTGAAACCATTGGTCATTTTAGGTATTTTGGTCACAGAGGAAAAAAGCTGACTAACACAGAAATTGGTACCATGAAGAGGGTTCATTGCTATGATCATACTTGATCATGTGGTTCAGAAGCCTTTGAAACTGGTTTTGAGGGAGGAGTTTGCAGAGGTTTGGAGATGCAGGCTGGAGAAGCCTTAGAATATTGTAAGTGAAGCTTAACAGGCCCCTGGGGGGAGCTCAGAAGACCAGAATGCTAATAAAAATGAAGACTGAAAGGAAAGTGACCACAACACTCACAACAACCAAGAGATCTTTATTGAAGCAGTGAAAAAGAGGAGAAAAAGAGAGAGAGAGAGAGAGAGAGAGAGAGAGAGAGAGAGAGAGAGAGAGATAAGAAAGAGAGCAAGAGCAAGAGAGACAGAGCAAGAGAGAGAGAGAGGCCCAGCAGGAGGGAGTTTTTATAGCCCAAATCTAATGGGGTCTCTGGGTCTGCAAGCTGCCTTGTTGGCACAAGGAAGGGTTGAGTGTTCAGCCTTGAGCAGTGGGGGCGAAGCATTCATCCTTGAGTGGGCATTGGGGCTTGAAGCAAACAGGTGATAAAGAACCAGACAGAGGGTTTAGTGGCCAGGTCACCCTGCAGCTAACTTTGTTTGGCATGCCCTGCAGACAACTTAATTCAGCCTGTCCTGCACCTAACAAAGACAATAAATATTTCTCATAGGTTTCAGAGGAGAACAAAGTCTCTACTGGAAATTGGATCAGAGATCATTCGTATTACATCCTGGTAAAAAACTTATCTACATTTTGTCCATATCCTGAGACTTTTTGTGAGGCTGAATTTAATCAATTGAACTAATTATTTTAAGCAAGGAGACTTCAAGAAAGAATTAAGATGGTGGCATGGGTGTTGCTGACAGCTATCACAAGTTTACTGTGATAATCAGGAGTAGAAAGCAGTTTGGTCAGAAAAGCATGTAAAATTGGGATGAAGGAAATCATGGTTTTGAAGAGATCACTACCACTAAAAAGAAGCTAAGTACTCTGTATAGAGACAATAGGAAAGATGGCTTGAGGGCATCTCAGGAATCAGCAAGACCATATCCATGGCAAGCTCAAGGGTATAAAAGTACAAACTCATTTAAGAGACTGTGGAGGTAACCTGCTTGCATGGGTTGCCTAGGAAGTTGTTTCCCTAGGATTTAATTCACCATGCTCAGGCACTCAAAAGCCACTGAAGCCATGGTCTAATGGGGACAGCTACTGCCCAAGCTGGCAGCAGACGTTGGCATCATCCATGTGGTGCTGGTTCTGCAGGAATGCAGAATGCTGAAGTTAAGGGGTCATGGAGGTGTCTACCAGTTTCAAAGGAAGGCCTGGGAGTTCAGGCAAAGGGTAGCAGGATCAGATTCCTTGAAGACATCCCCTGAGAGGGCAATGCATGAAACTGTGAGAACGAAGCTGAAGCTGGAATGGAGAGCCCCCAGAACTAAGAGATGTCAGTAATGTGGAACATGTGCCAAGGAAAGCTGCTGGCTGGGGACAGAACCAGCATAAGAAAGAGGCCATTTGGGTTGCAGCAAGAAAACCCATAGGGGCAGGACTATCTAAGCCCTTCAGAGATCTTATCTTACCATCATGTGCCCCAGATTCTGGACATGGAGCTATTGGACTTGTTTGCCCAGCTGGGCTTTGGTCTTGTTTTGTTCCATTCCTTCTATATCCCTAATCCACCCTTTTGGAATTGAAATGTTTACTCTGTGCCATTGTATATTGGATTTATTTATTTATGATGATGATGTATGTGTATATTGGATGGATATATAGAGAGATACATATAGGTATTATGTGTGTGTGTGTGTGTGTGTGTAATTTTTTTGAATATTTTATTGGCACTCACAGCCAAAAGTTTGCATTTAATTTGAGATGAGACTATGGACTTGGACTTTAAGGCAATGCTAAAACTGTTAATATTTAAGGATTCTAAATGCATTTTGTGTTGTGAGATGGATAAGAGCTTCTGGGGGCAGATTATTATAGTTTGGATAGGAGGTGTCTACCAAAAAGCTTACGTGTGAGACTGCAGGAATGTTCAGAGGTGAAATTAGTAGATTATGAGAGCTGTAACCTAATCAGTGAAATAATCCATTTGATGGTTTACTGGGTAGTAATTGTAGGCAGATAGGGTATAACTAGAAAAAGTACATAATGGGGGATGTGTCATTGGAGATTATATTTTGTTCCTGGTTCTCCTCTCCTTCCCTCCCCCTCTCTCTTTCTCTCTCTCTGCTTCCTGGTTGCCATTAGCTGACAGCTTTCCTCTGCTGCAGCCTTCTGCCATGATGTTCTGTTTCCCCTCGGACCCAGAGCAATGGAGTTGGCTGACCATGACTGCACCTCTGAAATCATGACCACAAAATAAACTTTTCCTCTTCTAAGTTGTTCTTGTAGGGTATTTTGCTCATAGAAACCTAAAGCTAACACAACGTCAAATCTCAATGGCCTGCTAGCATGCCAGGCTTCCTCTATAAGAATATTTGTAAATGAAAAGTCTTCTTTAGAAATAATAGTTTAAGCCAGGTGCCATGGGCACACACTTGAAATCCCAGTGGCTCAGGAGGCTGAGGCAGGAGGATCACAAGTCCAAAAGCCAGCCTCAGCAACTTAGAGAGGCCCTAAGCAACTCAGTGAAACCCAGTCCTATAGAAAAAAAAAAAAAAAACAGGGGGCTGGGGATTGGCTCAATAATTAAGTCCCCCTGGTTTCAATTCCCAGTACCAAAAAAGAAATAACAGTGGGAAAATAGTAATACTGAGATTTTTGCGGTTTGGCCAAAATTATGCAACTGTTAACTGATGAAGAAAGAATTAAAACCCAGGTCTAATTGGTTGCAAAGGCTTCACATTATATCTACCATCTATAATGATACAAGAATGATGCTTCTAACAGCAGTAGCACAGGTATAATTCATCATTTTTATAGGATTTTAAATCTCTCAGTTGACATTTTGGACTCACAATGTCCTTAGGAGACTAGTAGGGTAGACTTTCTATGCATATCATAAGCTAGAAAACCAAGACTATGAACATGAAACTCAAGAACTAACAACCAGGAAATGGTGGCCCCAAAATCTAGGTCTTGGGGAGAATATTTCAAATCCACAGACTTCACTGTCATCAAAAGATTTTAACATATTTCTTTTTTTTAACATATTTCTTTTTTTTCCTTTTTTTTTTTTGGTGGTGGTGGGGACTAAACTCAGGACCTTGCACATATTTGCCCTACCTCTGAGCTACACCTCAACTTATGTTTCTGGAACATTTTTAAATGGCCATATTCCCAGATATGCCTAGAGATATGTATCTCCATCTTCAAGCAGTTATATACAAGCTAACCAAAGCTTTGAGCTACATTTAAATTCCTAGAATAATAACAGGTACTGAATAGGAACTTATTGAGAACCTATAACACATAAAATTGAAAGCAGTGTAGGCTCTGTCTTCAAGTAAATTATGCACCAGTACACATGCAAAGACATAGACATAGACATCACTGACTTGTACAAGATAAAAAATCCATTTGAGTTTATATGTACAGAAACAAGTACAAACTGAGGCAGTGACTTCATAAATAAGGAACATGAGCATTCCTTCTGGAAAAAGGAAAACTACTTTGTACTTTGCAGATTAATTCTCCATAAGGGACAATTATTCTTACTTTCATCCACAGCAGTTTAGTTCTGCCATTCTCTTTTCTGTGCCCAAGAGCTCAAATAAGCCTGTCAGAAGTCCTTTGGCATTTTACCTTGAAATGATGTAACTATTAGTTCTACTCTAATTCCCTAATGATTGCTGAACTGCTACAATAGCAATTTTAAAAAAAAGCAAACCAATCTAATCGGAGCGAACACCGAGCGCGGGGCGGCCGAGTTCCGGCTCCCGGAACTGAGCCCGCGGGGACTGCTTCTTGGAGCCTACTCTTATAGGAGCTTACACCGAGCACGGAGCGGCCGAGTTCCGGCTCCCGGAACTTCCCTGGCCCTGGGCTAGGAGCCCGCGGAAACTGCTTCTCGGTCCGGGTCCTGCTGAGGGCCGGTCAGGACTCACCCGTTGCTTTGGTTGCCCGGCAAGGGGAACGAAATGCTGCCATTCGCACAGGATACCAACATGGCAGAGATCTGATGTCATCAGAAAGCGGCAGAGGAGAGAACTTCATCAATACCAGAGGCGACATAAACAGTTGGTCTCCTGGTAGGGGGGGTGAGGCACAGACACCCGAGTCTCCTCAATTTGTCGTCGAGCCAGAGGGAAGGAGCCGGGCCGCCACCAGCGCCCGGAGCAGGCCCAGCAGCTCGCCAGCGTGGTGACCGCGTGACCCCAATTGGAGAGGGGGCGGAGCGGAGCCGCCACCCGCACCCGCAAGGTGGGCAGACCCGCGACCCAGTGGTACATGGGCGTGGTAGGAGGGGCAGGGCAGAGCCGCCGTTCGCGCTTGCAAGGTAAACAGACCTGTGACAGCCTGGCGGGTCAGGCCCAGTGGCCTGCCAGTGTGGTACACACGTCACCCCAACTGGAGTAGGGGCAGAGCAGATCCTTCTCCCACGCCCGGATCAGGCCCTGCCGGTGTGGTGGCCACGTGACCCCAATTGGAGTGGGGGCGGAGCGGAACCGCCACCCATGCCCGCAGGGTGAGCAGACCTGTGACCAACCTGCAGATCAGGCCCAGGGGTCCGCAGGCGTGGTAGGAGGGGCAGGGAAGATCCGCCGCCCGCGCCTCCAAGGTAGGCAGACCTGCAACAGACCAGCGGATCAGGCCCAGGAGCCTGCCGGCGTGGTACACACACCACCCTAATTGGAGTAGGGGCAGAGCAGAGTCGCCGCCCGTGCCAGGAACAGGCCCAGCGTCCTGCAGGCAGGGTAGTCACGACACCCCAATTGGAGTAGGGGCAGAGCAGAGCCTCCACCCGTGCCCGAAAGGTGGGCAGATCTGCGACCGACCAGCGGGACAGGCCCAGTGGCCTGCCGGTACGACAGACACGTCACCCCATTTGGAGTAGGGGAAGAGTAGAGCCGCCGCCAACGCCTGCAGGGTAGGCAAACCTGCAACCGACCGGCGGATCAGGCCTGGTGGCCTACAGGCGTGGTACAGTCGTCACCCCAATTGGAGTAGGGGCAGAACAGAGCCGCCGCCAGCGCCCAGAACAGGCCCAGTGACCTGCCGGCGTGGTAGCCACAACACCCAAATTGGAACAAAGAGAGAGCAGAGCCACCGCCCGCGCCTGCAGGAAAGATACACAAGCAGTATGAAAAGACAAGGAAAGAAAGGACCACAAGCAATGCAGGTCAATGCAACTTTAGAAGAGGTAACAGCTGCAGCAGATGGAATGTCAGATAAAGAATTCAGGATATACATGCTTCAGATGATCTGGAGTATCAAGGAAGACATTAAACAGCAAAATCAGACAATGAAAGATCACTTCGACAATGAATTACGCAAACAAATCCAGGAAGCAAAGGATCAACTATACAGGGAGATAGAGGTTATAAAAAACAAACAAACAGAAATCCTAGAAATGCAGGAAGCAATAAACCAACTTAAAAACTCAATGGAGAATACTACCAGCAGAGTAGAACACTTAGAAGATAGAACATCAGACAATGAAGACAAAGTATTTCAACTGGAAAAGAACATAGACAGGTCAGCAAGACTGTTAAGAAACCATGAGCAGAACATCCAAGAAATATGGGATAACATTAAGAGACCAAACTTAAGAGTCATTGGGATACAGGAAGGTACAGAACTCCAAACCAAAGGAATGAGCAGTCTATTCAATGAAATAATACGAGAAAACTTCCCAGACTTGAAGAATGAGACAGAATCCCAAATCCTAGAAGCCTACAGGACGCCGAATGTGCAAAATCATAAGAGATCCACACCTAGACACATTATAATGAAGATGCCCAACATACAGAATAAGGAGAGAATTTTAAAAGCTACAAGAGAAAGGAAGCAGATTACATTTAGGGGTAAGCCAATCAGGATAACAGCTGATCTTTCAACACAGACTCTGAAAGCTAGAAGATCCTGGAATAACATATTTCAAACACTGAAAGAAAATGGGTTCCAACCAAGAATTGTGTATCCAGCGAAATTAAGCTTCAGGATGGAAGATGAAATTAAAACCTTCCACGATAAACAAAAGTTAAAAGAATTTGCAGCAAGAAAACCATCTCTTCAAAACATCCTCGCCAAAGCATTACAGGAAGAGGAAATGGAAAATAACAATGAAAACCAACAGTGGGAGGTAGGACAGTAAAGGGGGGGAAAATAATCAAAGAGGAAAACAAACCATGTTTAGTAACAGAAATAAACAAATATGGCTGGAAGAACAACCCATATCTCAATAATAACCCTAAATGTTAATGGCTTAAACTCACCAATTAAGAGACACAGGCTAGTAGAATGGATCACAAAACAAGACCCAACAATATGCTGCCTACAGGAGACGCTTTTGATAGGAAAAGACATACATAGGCTGAAGGTGAAAGGTTGGGAAAAATCATATCACTCATATGGACTTCGGAAACAAGCAGGAGTGTCCATACTCATATCAAATAAAATAGATTTCAAGCCAAAGTTAATCAAAAGGGATAAAGAGGGACACTACATACTGCTTAAGGGAACCATACACCAACAAGACATAACAATCATAAATATTTATGCCCCAAACAATGGTGCAGCTATGTTCGTCAAACAAACTCTTCTCAAGTTCAAGAGTCTAATAGACCACCATACCATAATCATGGGAGACTTCAACACACCTCTCTCGCCACTGGACAGATCTTCCAAACAAAAGTTGAATAAGGAAACTATAGAACTCAAGAACACTATTAATAACCTAGACCTAATTGACATATATAGAGTATACCACCCAACATCAAGCAGTTACACTTTTTTCTCAGCAGCACATGGATCCTTCTCAAAAATAGATCATATATTATGTCACAGGGCAACTCTTAGACAATATAAAGGAGTAGAGATAATACCATGCATCTTATCGGATCATAATGGAATGAAACTGAAAATCAACGATAAAAGAAGGAAGGAAAAAGCATACATCACTTGGAGAATGAACAATAGGTTACTGAATGATCAATGGGTTATAGAAGACATCAAGGAGGAAATTAAAAAATTCTTAGAGATAAATGAAAACACAGACACAACATATCGGAATCTATGGGACACATTGAAAGCAGTTCTAATAGGAAAATTCATTGCTTGAGTTCATTCCTTAAAAAAAGAAAAAACCAACAAATAAATGATCTCATACTTCATCTCAAAATCCTAGAAAAAGAAGAGCAAAACAACAGCAAAAGAAGTAGAAGGCAAGAAATAATTAAAATCAGAGCTGAAATTAATGAAATCGAAACAAAAGAAACAATTGAAAAAATTGACAAAACTAAAAGTTGGTTCTTTGAAAAAATAAACAAAATCGACAGACCCTTAGCGATGCTAGCGAAGAGAAAAAGAGAGAGAACTCAAATTACTAGTATACGGGATGAAAAAGGCAATATCACAACAGACACTTCAGAAATACAGAAGATAATCAAAAACTATTTTGAATCCTTATACTCCAATAAATTAGAAGATAGTGAAGGCATCGATAAATTTCTTAAGTCATATGATCTGCCCAGATTGAGTCAGGAGGATATAGACAACCTAAACAGACCAATATCAATTGAGGAAATAGAAGAAACCATAAAAAGACTACCAACTAAGAAAAGCCCAGGACCGGATGGGTATACAGCAGAATTTTACAAAACCTTTAAAGAAGAACTAATACCAATACTTTTCAAGCTACTTCAGGAAATAGAAAAAGAAGGAGAACTTCCAAATTCATTCTACGAGGCCAACATCACCCTGATACCTAAACCAGACAAAGACACTTCAAAGAAAGAAAACTACAGACCAATATCTCTAATGAACCTAGATGCAAAAATCCTCAATAAAATTCTGGCGAATCGGATACAAAAACATATCAAAAAAATTGTATACCATGATCAAGTAGGATTCATCCCTGGGATGCAAGGCTGGTTCAATATACGGAAATCAATAAATGTTATTCACCACATCAATAGACTTAAAAATAAGAACCATATGATCATCTCGATAGATGCGGAAAAAGCATTCGACAAAGTTGCATCCCTTTATGTTCAAAACTCTAGAAAAACTAGGTATAACAGGAACATACCTCAATATTGTAAAAGCAATCTATGCTAAGCCTCAGGCTAGCATCATTCTGAATGGAGAAAAACTGAAGGCATTCCCTCTAAAATCTGGAACAAGACAGGGATGCCCTCTCTCTCCACTTCTGTTCAACATAGTTCTCGAAACACTGGCCAGAGCAATTAGACGAAAGAAATTAAAGGCATAAAAATAGGAAAAGAAGAACTTAAATTATCACTATTTGCAGATGATATGATTCTATACCTAGCAGACCCAAAAGGCTCTACAAAGAAACTATTAGAGCTAATAAATGAATTCAGCAAAGTGGCAGGATATAAAATCAACAAGCATAAATCAAAGGCATTCCTGTATATCAGCGACAAATCCTCTGAAATGGAAATGAGGACAACCACTCCATTCACAATATCTTCAAAAAAAATGAAATACTTGGGAATCAACCTAACAAAAGAGGTGAAAGACTTATACAATGAAAACTACAGAACCCTAAAGAGAGAAATAGAAGAAGATCTTAGAAGATGGAAAAATATACCCTGATCATGGATAGGCAGAACTAACATCATCAAAATGGCGATATTACCAAAAGTTCTCTATAGGTTTAATGCAATGCCAATCAAAATCCCAACGGCATTTCTTGTAGAAATAGAGAAAGCAATCATGAAATTCATATGGAAAAATAAAAGACCCAGAATAGCAAAAACAATGCTAAGCAGGAAGTGTGAATCAGGCGGTATAGCGATACCAGACTTCAAACTATACTACAGAGCAATAGTAACAAAAACAGCATGGTACTGGTACCAAAACAGGTGGGTGGACCAATGGTACAGAATAGAGGACACAGAAACCAATCCACAAAACTACAACTACCTTATATTTGATAAAGGGGCTAAAAGCATGCAATGGAGGAAGGATAGCATCTTCAACAAATGGTGCTGGGAAAACTGGAAATCCATATGCAACAAAATGAAACTTAATCCCTTTCTCTCGCCATGCACAAAAGTTAATTCAAAATGGATCAAGGAGCTTGATATCAAATCAGAGACGCGCCGTCTGATAGAAGAAAAAGTTGGCTACGATCTACAGTCGGTGGGGTCGGGCTCCAAATTCCTCAGTAGGACACCCATAGCACAAAAGTTAATAACTAGAATCAACAAATGGGACTTACTCAAACTAAAAAGTTTTTTCTCAGCAAAAGAAACAATAAGAGAGGTAAATAGGGAGCCTACACCCTGGGAACAAATCTTTACTCCTCACACTTCAGATAGAGCCCTAATACCCAGAGTATACAAAGAACTCAAAAAATTAGACAACAAGAGAACAAACAACCCAATCAACAAATGGGCCAAGGACCTGAACAGACACTTCTCAGAGGAGGACATACAGTCAATCAACAAGTATATGAAAAAATGCTCAACATCTCTAGCTGTCAGAGAAATGCAAATCAAAACCACCCTAAGATACCACCTCACTCCAGTAAGATTGGCAGCCATTATGAAGTCAAACAACAACAAGTGCTGGCGAGGATGTGGGGAAAAGGGTACACTTGTACATTGCTGGTGGGACTGCAGATTGGTGCAGCCAATTTGGAAAGCAGTATGGAGATTTCTTGGAAAGCTGGGAATGGAGCCACCATTTGACCCAGCTATTCCCCTTCTTGGTCTATTCCCTAAAGACCTAAAAAGAGCATGCTACAGGGACACTGCTACATCGATGTTCATAGCAGCACAGTTCACAATAGCAAGACTGTGGAACCAACCTAGATGCCCTTCAATAGACGAATGGATAAAAAAAATGTGGCATTTATACACAATGGAGTATTACTCTGCATTAAAAAATGACAAAATCATAGAATTTACAGGGAAATGGATGGCATTAGAGCAGATTATGCTAAGTGAAGCTAGCCAATCCCTAAAAAACAAATGCCAAATGTCTTCTTTGATATAAGGAGAGTAACTAAGATCAGAGTATGGACGAAGAGCAGGAGAAGAAGATTAACATTAAACAGGGATGAGAGGTGGGAGGGAAAGGGAGAGAGAAGGGAAATTGCATGGTAATGGAAGGAGACCCTCAGGGTTATACAGTGGAGGGGGTAGAGAGAGAGGAGGGGAGGGGAGGGGAGAGGTGGGGAGGGGGAAGGGTGGAGGATGGGAAAGGCAGCGGAGCACAACAGACACTAGTATGGCAATATGTAAATCAATGGATGTGTAACTGATGTGATTCTGCAATCTGTGTATGGGGTGAAGGTGGGAGTTCATAACCCACTTGAATCAAATTGTGGAATATGATATGTCAAGAAATTTGTAATGTTTTGAACAACCCACAATAAAAAATTTAAAAAAAAAATAAAATAAAATAAAGCAAACCATCTTTTCCCCAAACATACTGATTTTCATTGTGCTCCAAGACTTTGCATGTACTTTTACATTTGCAACGCTCTTCCCTTCAACTCTTTACCTGGACCGTTCTTATTTATCCTTCAGAACTCAGCTTAGCCTCATGCTAAACTCATACAGGAACTTTTTGAATTCTCTAAGTCTGGAATAAACCTATAGCAGTCTATACTGGTAAGACTATGTGCAAAAATAATCATCCTCCAAACTCCGTGGCTTAAAAACATACAGGTTTCTCTCCCACACAGACCACACGTCTGTTGCAGATCAGCTTTCCACTCTGTTCTACATCACCCTTTCTGGGGGTCCCAGTGGAACCCCCTCCATGTGGAGTATTGACAGTCAATTGACAGTCAAGGAAGTATTTTCACCTACTTGTGACTTGTATTAACTCCACTCATATTTCATGAGACAAAATAAGTCACACTTAACTTTAAAGCAGTGAAATGCCATCTTGTTTTGTGTCAAGAAGAAACAGAATCTTTGTGAAAATCACGAACAATCAACACAGAGCCCCTTCTGCTTGCTCCTAGAATCCCAGTACTCACCACAACTGCAGGACTTCCAATACTGCATTGAAATTATCCTAATTATCAGCCAGTACCCCCGCCCTCAATAGATTCCAAGCTTCCTAAGCACAAGCACTCAAACTCACCTTTATCTTTACCTGTCATAGTATATGACATGTACATTACTTTCAGCATGGGGGGGTCTTAAATGAAGAAGACAACATCCTCTTTTTAAAAAATGCATGTCTGTATCTTTAAATTTATGATTTCAAAACAATTAAAATTCAAAATGCTATTTGTGTCTTATGTTCCTTAGGAAAGATATGCATATAGCCTTCAGCTACAATTCTGACTTTGCTTGTGAATGCAAATATTTTAACAAGTATAACACACAGAAGCTTGAACTATCAATTATTCCTAGCAGCATATGTAAAATACCTTGTTTATCCCAGAGATCCTAAATTAGACTAAAGAAAAAGAAAACTCTACCTTTAAAAGTGCTTCTGATATTTTGCATTGGTCCTCAACTTGTCTTGCAAATTAATCAAAAGTTCTTAACATTCTTTGTTATGAGTGGGCTTTGTTAAACATGGTAAGATGAATTATCTGTCATAATTTTCTATGTTTATAATTTGATACTAATTTTTTATATAATTTAAGTTTTTTAAAGATTTCAGTTGAATTTCCATCCCTCCCCCCAAAAAACTGGTTTGGAGAATAATTCACCAGGGCTGGGGGAGTAGTTCAGTGGAAGAGCACTTTCCTAGCACACATAAGGCAACCCTCAGGAGAGAGAGGCGGGGAGGGAGGAGAAAACTCATTAATTTGCTGTTGAATTCAGCCAACAGGTAAAGTCTTTGAAAACACCTAGCTACTTACAAGTAATTTGGCTGAATTAAATGGTGTGTTTCCAGCAAACCAGTGCTAGATATTTGGGGAGAAAAACAATATATACTCTTCTAATAAAAATTACAGTCCACTGAAATGTCACATTTTTCTTAAATACAAATTTGTTTTCAGAGGCACCATGTCATTTATAAAATGGAAGTATTGGATTTAGCAGTTATTAGATTCAGCACGAAGAATATACTCACCAATTTTATCTTCTTTCATTTTAAGAGCTTTTTTTTTCTTTTATTGGCCCTAAGGAAAAAAAATCTATGGGATATTTTATATTTGTGTAGCATTTTCATATCATTACAATATATTTATTCTGATCATCTTGATAAGTCTCTGAGGCAGACTCTAACTTGGTTATTTTCCTCCTACTATGCAGTTCCTTCTCAATCTCTTCCCAGTGGTTAGCTTTTAATAGAATTTAAATAAACCCTCTCAGCAACTAACATTGAATCAGCTCTCCACTCATTACAATTTGGGCACGAAAATCTCAAACAAGGAATTCTAGCTAGGGAATTTTCTACTTTTCCTAATGACAAAAAACAACAACTTGATAAGTTCTGGACTACATCTGGATGTCTACATAAGAGAAATATAAGTTCCAACAAATGGTTGTTGATTTTTAGGGTTATATCACATAGTTTTTACATTTAAAAATAACTATGGTTCTTGTTTGATACCATTAAAGAGGAATCAATTGGAATTTATTCTTTAAGACCCCTGAAGTATTAAGTAGATAATATCTGTTCCCCTGCAAATCTATAGCATGATTTAAACTCAGTAAAATTTAATAGCTAAAGTTGACCTTGCCGTTCCTTTCTCACTGTTCAGTCTCAACAAATATTTACTGAGCATCTGCTATATTCCAAGCCTGTCAAGCACTTCAAAGGGTGATAACCATTCTTTGAAAATGGATAATACCCAGAGAACTTGACTTAAAGCAGAAAGAGGAGGATGTCCGGGAAGTGTTGCCTGAAAGGATGACCTTTAATATGAAATCTGACAGATGACAAGGCACAGGTGAGGGCCAGGAAGCAAGCAAGAATGAATATAGAGTTGAGATTCTTAGACAAGTTAGGGTTGGGAGACAGGGGCTAAACTGGTAAAAGATGAGGATTGCAAGGCTGGCAGGACTCAAACCATGCGGGACCTTGTAAGATGTGCTAAGGTTTTGTTCCTTATCACAAGAGCAATAGAGAGCCACTGGTGTGTTTTATACAAGGAGTAAACATAATTATATTCATGTTCTGAAAACATTAGTCTCCCTTTCTTGTGGAGAATAGATTAAAAAAGAACCCAGGAGCCTGGAGATAGAGCTCACTTGATAGAGTACTTGCTTCACATGCACAAGGCCCTAGGTTCATTCCCCAGCACCATATACACACATACACACAAAAAAAAAAAAAACAGGGGCTGGGCACAGTGGCACACACCTGTAATTCCATCTGCTTTAGAGACTAAGGCAGAAAGATCACAAATCCAAGACCAGTCTGAGCAACTTATCAAGACCCTGAATCAAAATAATAAAAAGGGCTGGGAATATAGCTCAGTGGTACAGCATCCTTGAGTTCAATCCCCAATACCAAAAATAAATAAATAAATAAAATAGGTAAAATAATGAAAGTCTAGGTAACTTAGATTTGGTGTGGCAATAGAGGTGAAGGTGAAAAGTGAACAAAATTAAGATTTATTTAAATAAATTGGAAAGGACTGAATGAAGGATTGATTATAGAAAATGAGGAAGAAAAAGGTGTTGAGAGTGAGTTGGAGTCCCTTGGATGCTGGCACTAGTGAGCTAGGTAGAAAGTCTGAGAGGAGCAAGTTTGAGTCTGGGTCTCAGATGTGTGGAGTTTGAGGTTCCCTTGAAGCAGCCAGGTGGAGAGGTTGAATGTGGGTGGCTGTAGAGGGCTGGAGCTCAGAGGAAAGTCTGGGCTAGACATTTAAATTTGAAAGTCACTAGTGACTCCAACAGTGGAGTTATACAGAACAAAGATAAAAGGAAAAGCGAAGATATAGAAGAGAACCAGCAGGACCTTCCCGTGTGATGGCTGGGCAGAGGCAAAGCCTGAGTAGGAGGCTTGACATGGGAAGTGAGGAGAAAAATTGGGAAAGTGTTTTAAGGATGGAATGATCAATAGCATCCATTTCTGCTGGAGAGGAAGAGAACTGAGACTGATACATACACATTGGATTTCACCACAGAGAGGTGAAGGCAGAGATTTGAGCCTGTTTAAATGTCAGGAGAAAGCATCTGCTTGGCAGGGAGGGGCCACACACACAAGACAGGGGAGAGGAGTTTCACTCTGATCCTCTCCAGCAGCATCCCAGCAGCCTCACAGCTGTGCACTGGCTGCAGAGCATCTCTCTAGACTTCATCTTACCTTAAATTATTATTCCCACTGGAGTAATAATACTGCTATATGACATGGGATTGTTAGGAAGATAACAATAAAACAAGAGGTGAACAGGGACTTGGAACTATACAAAGGATTCAAAGTGTAGCAATTAATTTTTCTCCTCAATGTCCTAATCATCCAAAGCTTACCTGTCCTGTGTCCTCTTACTTAGGTCCCTGCCAAATAGCTACTACCCAGAGATCCTACCAGTGATTGTTAAAGGCCAACTCTGCTGCTACCCAGGTGTCAATGGGGCTTCTTGTAGCCATATGATAATACATGGAAAGAAGTTTCCAACATCCCAGTGCAGGCAGCCTGGCTGACCTGCAGCCAGAGATCATTCTGAGTAAGAACCTTTTCCTCTAACACAACTAAGATCAGAGCCAGTAGGTAACTGCCTTCTCCACCGCTTCAGAAAGCACTGATTATTAGGTAATATTAAGAATGTCACTTTCTCCCTCTCTCTCCCTAAATCGAATCACCCAACCTTGTGAAGATTACAGAAGGTTTTGTTTTGTGTTATGTTTTGTTTTTAAATCAGAGGAGTCATATAGAAAAATAAGGCAAGAATGCCATCTTGGGGTTTCTGCTGACAGCACAGTCTGCTAAACAGCAGATGGGAATAGAAATGTGTTCCTAGAGGTTGCTGAGTATCAGTACAGCAGAGGACTGAGATCCTTCGGGTATTTTTCTGGTTGGCTAAATTTAGCTGTTGGAATCCTACAATTAAACAATGTAAAAGTTGAAAGTCAGACCCGTGTACCACACTTTGGGTTTGACCTGTGCTTCATCACTCTCGGCTGGTCTGACCTGTCCATGATATGCTGGACAGGATGTCTCAGGATTAGAACATCATTTCATTCCTTCCTTTAACACCATCCTGACCTGCAACTGAGAGACCCTCCTTTCCCAGCAATCAAGAGAGCTGAGAAACTCATTTAACTGATTAGCAAAGGAAGACAAAAGAAAGATCAGGAGCCTGAGAATTCACCCCGTCTTTGGGGGAGAACCCTCTGAATGCACAGTTGATGAGAATTAAAATTTAACCTTAAGGTTCAAATCACAAAAAGTTCCCTGTAGACTTTTGTTGTAGATTAATATTGATGCCAATCTTCTTCTTGAAAATATAAGCTTCACAATAGCCGAATGATAGGTAAGTGTGTTGATTTTAGTCACTTGCTTGACCTCCACTAAAAACATTAGCATCATTATTAATTTTAAAAACTAAACATTTTAATGCCTTAACAAGCATTCTCACACATTATTGGTGGGTGTGCTAACTGCTGAAATGCCAATAAAGAGCAATATGTCAAAGGCTACCAAAATTACCAGTGCAAGTGTCTTTCTTTAATACAGCACTGGTCAGGGGCTGTCGCAGGGACCTTCTGGGATGCATAGGCATGAGTGCCAAGTGGATTCCCCTGGGTGTCCAACAGTATAACTGCAGAGAAGCCAGAGGCAGGAAGCAAAGAGGCCCTGTCTGGCTGCATCTGTGTGGAGCTGGTTGAAGTCTGGATGCACAGCTGTGGCTGATAGGAGAGGTGAGTTTCAGAAGACCTGAAGTGGAGCAGGAGAGGTGTTCAGTAAGGGGCGCATATCACACAGTAAGGGCTCAATAAATATTTGTTCAATGAAAAGACCCCAGGTGACTCATCACAGAGTCCGAGAACTAGAGGAGGCCTTGGAAGTCAACCTCTCCAATCTCCCACCTGGTGCAGGTTTTCCCTCTTAAGGAGCCTGACAAATGCTTCATCACTTCCCCGAAAGGGGAGCTCACCACTCCTCGTGAAGCAGGCCCTTTCGTGTTTAAGTAGCTCTGCCTGCAAGAATGCTTTCCTCACATGGAGAAAAAATTTGTTCTGTGGTGAATTCCATCACAAGTTCCAGTTCAGTTCCAACAGCATAACGGGACCTGGCCAGTGAGGCTCAGAACCACACCTATATAGTCATTCATGTTACATGAAGAGGAAGGAGAAATCCTGCATTCCATTAATCTTGGAAAACTTGACAGAATGAAATAAATTGTCAAGAGACATGGAATACTGTTTCTATGTAAATATAAGCGATAAATATTTCATTTAAAAAAGTAAATAATCTGTGTAAACATTTGAATAAAAAAAAATCCATGGTCTCACAGACTTCTTTTCTCACAGGTTGAACTCTAAGTTGAACTTGGTTGGGGGAAAACACCTTAACTATTGATCTCGTGATGACCACGCACCTTAACAAAGCACTCAGTGCCCTTGGAAATCTAATCGGTCCATTTACTTTTCCATTCTCCTCATTGATTCTCCTATAGTCTCTCCTTCCCTTCTTGCTTCCTATTTCAGTGAAAACATAAAAGTAATCAAAAAAGTCCACAGCCTACTGAAATGTGTGTCTACTTCCACTAACTTCTTTTCTGTTACTATGTGTGGTGATTTAAAAAAAAATGTCTATGAAGTCTAGGGTATTTCTTCCTTCAAAAAGTGAAGCTCTGGAGCTGGGGTTGTGGTTCAGCAGTAGAGTGTTCACCTAGTATGTCCGAGGCCCTGGGTTCGATCCTTAGCACCACATAAAAATAAATAAAGATATTGGGTCCATCTACAACCAAAAAATAAATATTTTTTTTTAAAAAAGTGGAGATCTAGCAAGGCACAGTGGTGCACAATTGTAACCCTAGACACTTGAGAGGCTGACATTGAAGGATAGCAAATTTGAGATCAATCTGGGCAAATTAGCGAGATGTTGCCTCAAAATATGAAGTAAAAAGGGCTGAGGAATATAACTCAGTGACCTTAGGTTCAGTCCCCAGTACCACAAAAAATAAATAAAATGGAGCCTAAACTGGGTATGGTGGCTCATGCCTGTAATCTCAGCTACTAGGAAAGCTGAGACAGGGGGATCACTTGAGCTCACAGGAGTTCGAGACCAGCCTGGCCAAAATAGCAACTAAAATAGTAAAACTCTGTCTCAAAAAAAAAAAAAGTGGAGCTAAAGTCCCCTCCTCTTTGAGGACTTAATGACTTGTTCTTAAATAGACTGTGGATGCTCTGAAGGTAATGACTTCCAAGACTAGGTTATAAAAGCATTGTAGCTTCTGCCTGTTCCTTTTTGGATCATTTGCTCTGGAGGAAACTGCTATGTCATAAGTATTTTCAAACAGCCCTATAGAGAAGCCCGTCCAGTGAAGAACCAAAGCTTTCTTCCAACAGCCAATATGGAGCTTGACAGTCATGTGAGTGCACCATCTTGGAAGTAGATCCTCAGCACCCAGTCAAGCCATCAGATCTACAGCCTTGACCAGAGTCATGTCTACAATCTAGTGAGAGATCCTGAACCAGAGCCACCCAGCTCAGATGCTACTAAATTACTAACCAAGAGATATTATATGATATAATAAGTGTGGGTTTTCTTGCTTTAAGTCACTAAATTCGGGGGCAGGTTTTTACATAGCAACATAAAATAAGACACAATGGATGAACTGTGCTTGGTTCTACTTTACATCAACCCTTTCCTGTGCATGAGGTCCCATCCCCTCCCAACCAACTCAAAAAAAAAAAAAATGTTCAAGCAATTGTCCTTTTTCACTTCAGTATCACCAACATTTTCCTCTGCAGTGGTCAGTGGGTCAGGCCCATCGACATGCCAATGTGCTACAATATTCCCATCTCCAAAGCAAACAGCACACATCTCCTGGAGACACAGCTGCTTTCTAGCCCAGCATCATTTCTCTATTCCCCTTTATAACAAGATTCTTCAAAACATTATATATTCTTTCTTCTTTCTCATTCTTCATTCTCCACTGAACCCTCTAAAATCGGACTCTTTCTCCCTCCACACTACTGAAACAGCCCTTGTCAGGTTCTTCAATGATCTCAACTCCAAAAATCTCTGAAGGTAATGACTTCCAAGACTAGGTTATAAAAGCATTGAGGCTTCTGCCTGTTCCTTTTTAGATCATTTGCTCTGGAGTCTTTCCATTTTGTTTGATCTCTCAGCAGCATTTGGCATTCCTCCATGAAACACTGCTTCATCTTCATTCTGGGGCATCCTCCTCTTGATTCTCCTTCTACTCTTCTGATAACTCCTGATCAAGTTTCTCTGCTACTTATCCCTTAATTTCAGACTGCTCCAGGGCTCAGTCCTTAGTTCAACATTCTCCCTCAAGACCCCTGTCACAATGATTGTTATTATTCCCACCCCTCTGATGATCCCTGCCCACTATCCCTCCTTAAGCTCAGAATTCTGGGAGCACTCAATGCCTGCCTTAGTCAGCTGGTAGCACTTGACCTTCCATCATCCACACCAAAGTAATTCATTACTAAAAAAATCAGTGAAATCAATTATTTTGGTATTCTGAGATCAAAGTCACACCAGATTGATTTCATTACTCTTAGTTGGTTAAATTGAGTTAGGCAGACTACTGTTTGTAGTCAATCAGGCTTTTGTAACAGAAATGCCATAGACTGGGTGGCTTAAACAAACAGAAATTTATTTCTCATAATTCTAGAGATTGGGAAGTCCAAATTCAACGCACTGGCAGATCTGATGCCTGGTAAGGTCTAGCTTCCTTGTTTACAAATGGTCATCTTCTAACTCTATCCTCAAATAGAGTGGAGAGCAGAAAAGATCCCTCAAGCTCTCTAATGTCTTCTTATGAGGGCACTACCCCCGTTCATGAAAGCTCCACCCTGGACCAATCACCTCCCAAAGGCCCTACCCCTAAGTACCATCACATTTGGGGCCAGGATTTCAACCTGTGAATTTCAGGGGTACAAAACTGCAGCAACTCCCTTAGGCCAAGATTTCTGGGGGTAATTATCCTGTGTGTCGTGGGATATTCCACAACATCCCTAGCCTCTCCTCACTAGATGCCAATAGCATTCCACATCTCACTTGTAACCATCAAAATGTCTCCAAGTATTCTCAGAAATTATTTCCACCAGAGACCTGCTTCCTTGGACTTATGGTGTGGGGAGAGGGGGAAGGTGGGTAGATTTAGGTATTTATTCAATATTGATTTAGAAAGGAAAAGGTTAATGTTGGATAAACCCTTCTTAAGCTATGGTGAATTAAGGCTTGTGGTTTCTGTGTTTATGTTTGGGTTCTATATCACTACTTGTCTTAGTCTGTTTTCTATTGCTATAACAGAATACCTGAGACTGGGTAACTTCTAAAGGAAAGAGATTTATTTGGGCCCATGTTTCTGGAGACTGAGAGCATGGTGCTGGCTCTTTTTTTTGTTTGTTTCTGATGAGGGCTTCATACTGCTTAAACTTGTGGCAGGAAGAAGAAGGGCAAGTGGGCATGTACAGAGGAGAACAAAAGAGGTCCAAACTCCCAAGAAACTAAACCATTCCTAAAATAAAAACATTAATCCATTCATGAGGGATTAATCCTAACCCTAACCTTTCTTAAAGGTCCACTATCTCTTAGTATCATTATATCAATGATTGAGCTGTAACATGAGTTTTGGTGGGGAAAAGCCATATTCATACCAGAACAGTGCTATAAAGCCAATCAGCTGGCAGGGATTCAAAATGGCAGCTGGAAATGGGGGACTAATAAAAATAAAAGCTAACAAGGCTCTTATGCAAACCCATATTACCAGAGTTATGAAATAATTTCTTCCTATTTCACTAAAATGCTATGAGCAAACTGAAGACAAGAACAAGTCTCTAGCTGAGTTCCTAGAGCCTAGTTGCTATTTAATAGTTTTTAATTAAAATGGAATGTGAGCCTCACTGTATCTATGCTCAAAGCATGGGATTAGAGTAACCCACTCTTCCTTCCACACATAGTTCCCTGACTGCATGTGGCCCTGCTCTTTAAACCTGCCTTTGGTTCTCATTTTAGCCTGATTCTCTACAAGGACCTTTAATTTTCTGTGCTCTTCTATTTGAGAATTAACCCTTCACTTGGCAAAGAACTAAGTATACTCTAAGATTAGCTGGGGGGAGAGTCCTTAGCCCTCTGAGAACCTGGCTATTGAGACAATGACATTCATTCTACAGGGGAAAGATACTAGCAAACCCTATTCACCAACCACCACCACCAATAACCCACTGGCAGTGGATAGAGAAACCTAATTACATGCTTTACAATTTCTAAAGGATAGCTGGAGGGGGCTGGGGTGAAGTGGCTATTTCTAGGAGGGAAAAAAGGAGGAAAAGGGACAGGTAATGTGTGGCTCTCATAGAGATTGAAAAAAGAATCAGAACCTTAGAGCTTGAAAGAATTGCAGAGAGTGTGTTCTATGGCCCTCCTAATAGCCAGGGAGAAGTGACTCATCTGAGGTCAAACAGAATTTTTGCAACCTGGCTCTGATAAGAATGCCTGCTTCTGGCTCTTAGTTCAGGGCTGTTTCCACGGGATCCTGGTTGGCCACGGGAACTTTAGGAGACACCTCTGTATAAGCAGCACGAGCCCAACACGGTGGCAGAGCTCAGTTCTACCCTGGCCACCCCACCCCACCCCCCAACCTTGACTCCTAGCGCAATGGCTCTTTGCATCCTTGGACAGTTTCTACTTGCATCTGCATCGATTAAACCTTGATCTCATTTATTATCTCAGGAAATGGTCTCAAGGTCACAGGGCTGGAAATTTAATTATGGTAGCAGTATATTAAGTGGCACATTTAAAGATGCTGAATTGTAGTAATTAATTTTTTGGATGGTGGTCTCGGAGGAGCGGGTTTTCTCCACACTGGGTGTTTGGCATCCATCATGGCCATTGAGCTTGGCAGCTGTCTTTTAGCTTTAAACTGCCTCGTTATTCATCTTTATGACCAGCCTTTAAAAACACTAGGCACCGATATCCCCTTTTATTGTAATATATGTGTGCGATGGGAACGGAGCCATACTTCACCTTTGCTATAAAACATGAACCAAGGGTGCCAGCCGCTACCTGAGCCGGCCTCTAAATTGAGACAACAATTACCCTTCGCTGACATCTAGTGTCAAGGCATGAGATATGGCCAGAGCAACGAATCCATTGGCCTGGAAAACTTATGCTTCCCCAGTGATAAAGCCTGTCTCACCCACGAGGCTCCCGCTGCAGCTGGAAGGAAGGAAGCGGAGGGATTAACTTGGCAGTGGCTATTGACTTTGCTGGGGCTCTAGGTTATCCAAGGGGGCACATGTCTGCCAAGGCCTTAAAGAGCTTGTAATGTTTAATGAAGGGACAGTCATTAAATGTGTTTGGTTCAAATATTAGGCTCGATGAGCCTGGGTGGCACTTAATAGAGAGGTGGGAAAATATGAATTAAATTAGAGAGATTCATTAAAGAAATTGGCCTGGAGCCCAAGACAGACTGGTTGTCAGACACAAGCTGCCAGGAGTAGGAGCGCATCCAGTGAGGAGCACTCACATCAGTTTTAGGTTTTAAATTCTCGAAGACCACTGTAAAACATGTTTAGATACTGACCAACCTTTGCTGTGAAGAAAAGGATGTCTGTCCATAAAAGCTGACATGTGGATAGCAAATCTTTTCCTCAGAAAATTGCCCTTTGCTTTTAACAGTGCGAGGCAGAGTATTTATACATTTTCAAAGCACGGATCCCAAACTCTTCCCACTTCAGATGGGGTCTTTCCTGTCCTCTATTCCCAGGTTTCTCACCCTGGACACTACTGGTATTTTTGACTGGATAACTCTTGCTGCAAGATATTTAGCAACATCTCTGATCTCTATTCACTAATGCCAATAACCCTTTCCCCCACAACTGTGACAACTAAAAATGTCTCCAGATAGCCCCTGGAAAGTAAAACTGCCCCTGGCTGAGAGCCACCCATCTATTCTAACCTCAGGAGGAGGTTCAAACCTCTGTTCTGACCCACCCACGGGCATCACTGGCTGCAGTGTGCAGCCCTGGCCCAGAACATCTCAGTTGCCCTCCCCTCTAGCCTGGTGGCCACTCCTGCTGGAGTTTGACCACTGCTTTATTTGCTGGCTCATGCATTGGACCTTGGCCCCTGTAACTCTAACTCTTGGCTGTGGCCACAACCCCAAGTCCTTACAATGAACATGATATAATCTCCTAACCTTATTTTGGTAACACTCATCCTATAAACACAGTCCTAATATCAAGACTTAAGTATCTTCACTCCATCAGTCAGACAACCAACACCTTTCCTCCTGGGACTCCCTCAGGAAACAAGACAATCAAAAGCACTGCCGTTGCAGAACTCACACCCTAGTGGCCAGAGATTAATGCCAGTAAGTACATTAATAAACAAGCTATTTTCAGAGAATGATAAGTGCAGTGAAGAAAATAAATCAGGTAATTGGAAAGAGTGCAGAGGGGAGGGTGAGCTCCTCTAGCTATGATCAGTGAAAGCTTCTCCGAAGAAATGAAGAGAGTGAACGGCCAGGGGAAAGTGGCCCTGAACTCGGCACTCCTTGCCATCACAGCAGGACACATTCTAAGAAGAACTTTAATAAGATCATAACATACAGAATGAAGTGCCAAATTTGAGAGTGTACACCTAGAGTTTTCAGACACACACACACACACACACACACACACAAATCAAGATAGACAATATTTCCTAAAACCAGTCTGTGGAAGAGACATCTTCCCTCCCATGTTTATTGCAGCATGATTCACAGTAACTAAGAAATAGAATCAACCTAAGTGTCCATCAGTGGATAAAGAGAAACAGATATACAATAGAACACTGTCCAGCCACATAGAAAGATGAAATCCCATCATTTGTGGCAACATGGTTACTACTAGACAGCATTATGTTAAATGAAATAAGCCAGGAACAGAAAGACAAATATCAGCATTCATATTCACTCTTCTGTAGATTAAAAAAAAAAAGAAAACAATGATTACCAAAGGCCAGGGGGAGTGGGCAACAGGTTCAATGTCACAGTTAGATAGGAGGAATAAGTCCTCATGTTCTAGTGCACAGAAGGGTGATTACCGTAAACAATAATGTATTATAAAGTAGGTAGAAGAAAGGATTTTGAATGATCTCATCACGAAGAAATGATGAATTTTTAAGATGATGGATATGTTAATTACCCTGATTTGACCATTACACAATACATACATGTATCATCACATTGTACCCCTAAAGATATACAGTTATGTGACAAAAATGAAATAAAATAAATATGTAAGACATTCCCATCACCAAAGGCCTTTTCCTACTCCTTCCCTATCAATGCATACCTCCAGAGATAACTATTCTGACTTTGATCACCATCAGGGTTTTTTTCTACAAGCTGTGTTATATTTCACTGTGTTTAGTGTTTTCTAGGAAAGTAGTTAGACCTTCCATAACAACAACTTTTCATAAATTTCTGTAAGCTTTTACATATAGAACCAAAAGGGGCCACCATGATTCCCCTAGGAAAATAAAGGGGCTAGTTGTGAGGGAAACCACACCAAGTCTCTTCTAGGTAAATGCAGCTCTGGCTGATTCAGGGACACCCAAAAGGGAGAGAGACCCAAGGAAAGATAGTCTCTGCATTTTCATCCCTTCTCCATTCCTTCTTGTTTGCTGAACAAACATTCCTGCCAGAGAGAACAGCAAAAAAAAAAAAAAAAAAAAAAACCCACTGGGCTCTGCCAAACCCTTGTTAATCAATGAGGCCATACAACAAATCACAGAATGAAGCCTATGACACATCAATTACACTAAAAACTGAAGGCATCTACGGGAATTGGTAAGCGGCACAGTACCAGTGGGGTCACCTCCACCTAGTCAATTGAAGCCTGGATACACAACTATTCACTGGTCCAGCTCTAGGGCGATGGCTCAGAGGTGAGCAGGTAGCATTTCACAGTCAGTGTCTGAGTGGAAATTCCAAGATCTATGTGGGCTAGACATTGAGTATGTTTCTTTAAGCCAGTTTTAGATGATCATTTTTCATAGAACTTACTCGTGGTAATAAGA
This sequence comes from Marmota monax, assembly GCF_021218885.2. Lineage (NCBI taxonomy): Eukaryota > Metazoa > Chordata > Mammalia > Rodentia > Sciuridae > Marmota > Marmota monax. The sequence goes on along the minus strand of NW_026693777.1, from coordinate 60,063,659 downwards.
AACAGTTTGGGAGACTTGTGTCTACTTCTGCCATTAGACTAACTAGAAACCCGCAACTGAGTTGACCATCTTCATCTGCTTCACAGGAATTATAACACATGCCTCTCTACCTCATGAAAGCCTTGCCTTGTGAGATAAATGGATGATAGATAGATGATAGATAGATAGATAGATAGATAGACAGACAGGTGTGTGTGTGTGTGTGTGTGTGTGTGTATGAGAGAGAGAGAGAGAGAGAGAGAGAGAGAGAGAGAGAGAAATGGGTCAAGAAAGTAGAAACTTATAGATAATTATATTTATATGTAGTTGACATGTATTCACTACTCATCCAAAAGATTTTAATGTATAAATCTTCAGACACTCAGCATCCTTTGGTCTGTGCTTGAGTAAAATGGAAGGAGGTATACATTCCTAATCCTTGACCTTTTTAGCTGGGCTGGTGGTACATGCCTGTAATCCCAGCAACTTGAGAGGCTGAGGCAAGAGGATCACAAGTCTGAGGCTAGCCTGAGCAACTTAGCAAGACTCTGTCTGAAAATAAAAAATAGAAAGGGTTGGAGATGCAGAGTACCCCTGGCTCCAGACCCCAGTACTAGCAGGGGTGTGGGAGATCACTGACGTTTTACAGAAAGTTGATGCCACTGAGTTGCTTTGTCTGTATTTGAACTATGACTTTTTGGAAGAAGCTGTGGATTTGGTCTCTGAGTATGTGGATGCTGTATTGGGAAAAGGACATCAGTACTTTGGGATTGAGTTTCCACTGTCTGCAACAGCTTCAATGGTGTGGCTTCCATACTCTTCTATTGATCAGCTTCTCCAGGATCTGGGAGAGGACAGAGCCAACAGTCACAACATCACACTGTCCCAGAAAATACTTGACCAATTAAAGGACTACCAGCAAAAAGTTGATAAGGCAACACGTGATTTATTATACCATTGGAACTTGTGATGGGGATTATTACTAGCCTTTGTAACCACTTGGTGCTTCTTAAGACTACTCTGCCAGGAACCCTGTACTCAAGGCCGATTTTCCTAACTGTAAATGATGTGTATAACACTCAAGTCTGCAACCTGCACAAAATAGGAGGGCAGAAGAGTCAGAGGACCTGTGCTTGCCAGTGGTGCTAACACAATTTCTGCTTTTCAATCTTGGTCTCAAACAGCTGCTTTTGTATATGATTCACAGCTTTTTTAGAGTATATGTACATATTTTTAAACTACCAAAGACATTCTTTATCTGCAAATTAAGATCTACTCTCACTTTCCAAAATAGCTGATGGTTGTTGGTTGGTTATAGCTGACCACGAAAAGTAGTCACTGCAGATATTTTAATTCTTCCCTATCACTTTTTGTATTTCAATGGAATTATTTTGGTCCAAAACTGACATATGTGTTTTCTGTATTGCAAGCGGATGGAGGCTAATGACTTTGAATACTCTTTTCATTATTTGTTGTGGAGTTTTTGATTGATCCTCAATAAAGTATTAAATAATTTGCCTAGTTAAGCCTAAAATTATGACCACATGTTTAAAGAAGGTATCATACTTTGAGTCAGGTATGACACCTTCTTTAAAGTGGTGCAAGCCTGTAATCCCAGCAACTGGGGAGGCTCAGGGGCAGGAGGATTGCAAGTTGGAGTCCAGCAAGACTCTATATCAAAATAAGAAATAAAAAGGGCTAGAACGGGGCTTGGGAATTTAGCTCAGTAGCAGAGCATTTGCCTAGCACACACAAGGCCTGAATTCAGCCCTTATCCCTAGAAAAAAAGGGGGAGGAGCTAGAATGTAGATCTATGGTGGAGTGCCCCTGAGTTCAAGCACTAGATTGCAATTAAGAAAAAAGAGGGGTACTAGGGTTGTGGCTCAAGTGGTAGAACACTCACCTAGCACACGTAAGGCACTGGATTCAGTCTTCAGCACCACATAAAAAAAAATGTAAAATAAATATATTGTGTCCATCTTTAAAAAAATAAAATAAAGATATTGTGTCCACCTTTAAAAAAATGTATAAAGCTTCATTTCCTTCAAGGTGCTCACATTGGAGAGGAGGCAACAGGATTGATAGGAAGTCAGAAATCCATATGAAGGCAAGCAAAGCTACATACATCACAATTCATCAAGTTAGGAGTTCCTCCAAAGAGAAAGTTCACATTGTGATGGAAACCACACCAAGTCTCTTTCAGGTAAAAGGAGCCCTGAATGATTCAGGGACATCCAAAAGGAAGAGAGACTCAAGGGAAGACAGCCTCTGTGCTTTCATCCCTATTTACGTTGTTGAATTCTGTGAAGTAGCTGGCACTCAAGAACTGGACCAGTTGGATTTCTATTACTTGTCTAGGTCAGCTGTGTGGGGAGTGCAATTGAACCCCTTAACCTGTATTCCCCTTCCCCTTGAACCATTGCTCCACTACTCTATGAATATGAAAATGGAGTGCAGAAAAGAAGGATATAAATGGGAGATGTTATAGAACAGGTGGGGAGAAGTAAAAGGATGTGTTAAATTCAGGATAGTGATTTGTGATGGGATTATTAGTGCTAATTAGCACTACACCCTACAGGTCAAGCACAGCCCAAGGTAACACAACCAGTTGATGAATCCAAAGTATCTCTCTAGTCCTCTAGATCCTTGCTGCTTCTCTCTAATAGAAGATTATTTACTACATCAGCGTTGTTACTCACAAGCAACAAACACTAATTTTGACTGATAAAGGAGAAAAAGTGTTATAAAAGAATATTTCCATGCAAACATCACACGTGGATATTAAAATCTTAAGATAAAAGGTTTTGGAGGCACAGGATATTCATAGGTGGCAAAGCACAGATTGTTCATTGCAAGATACAAAAGGAAAAAATGAACATGTACAATAGAGAGATCTGTTAATGACCGCCCTAACCAAATGACCACACTCAATATTACTAATACAGAAACACTGGTCTGTATCTGATGCACACAATCCAACCTTTGAAATATTTTTGCCCAAAAAAAATGTGTTAAATTGAACCTAATCACAATTTCAGATTTACAGAGTATGCAAGGAGAAAGAATAAATTTTAAAATACCAAGAAAGAACTATTAGACTAATCTGGAAAGTGGAATAGCCTGTGAGATGATGTTCTAACCTCCAAAAAGCCCATGTCCTTAATAAATGCTATACGCTGAAAGAGACTAAACTGCAATAGTGAAACTAGACTAGATCTTGTTTCATAGAAAAAAAAGTTATAAGATATTCTCCAACTGAAAGAATTTAACTATGGACTTTGCTTCTTATGAAACTATGATATTGATAATGGTCTTAGATTTGAGCAGAGTGTATAGTTTTGCGGGAGATTATACTTACCTTGGGAGATGCACTCTGAATTACTGAGGTAATGTGTCAGAGGTCAACAACTTTCAGATGGACAACTTTTAAGTGGTATAGCAAAATGAAGGATAAAATTTAAAAGATGCATATTCATGGGAAGAAGAATAAAGTAAATATAGTGAAAGGTTACCACTTGTTGAAGCTAGATGGAGGTAATCCAAGTGTTCATCAGAGAGGACCAGGGAAGAATACCAAGTAATTAACAGAATTGATCAGATAATTGAAGAACCAGTACTGAGGCTAAGCTTCCAAAAGCAAGGCCATAATCATGCCACACAGATGGCCAGGGGAGAACTGGCCATTTTTGTTTCCCTGACCACCAGAGGATGTTGCCTCTTCTCTGTTTTCACTTCTGTAATAGGAATCTGCCTTTGAAATCAGTGGGGTAAATCCCCTGTTGCCTCTGTTATTGCAAAAGCCAGGCACCTGTGTCACCCCCTATACCAGAAAAATTAAAACACACACAAAGCCTTTTTCTCAGGGGATCAGATGAATCGAAATCTCCTCCTGCTACATCTGATGGTTAGAGTCTAATTCTCAGGACTCGATCCTTGTTGCAAGGCAGGCTGGGAATTGGCATGTTGATGCTTCTCTTGTTGAGGCTAGCAAATGATCAGTAGCCTTTGAGATGATAGGTGTCAGCTTTCTGGAAAAATAATAGGTGGGAAATAGTCAGGGGCCCACGCACTACTCCACTATTCAGCTTGTATGACTTTAGCACACTTCAAGGTAAAAAAGAATGATTGTGACTTTTTAAAAAATCTTTCCCATTTTCTTATGTAGCATTTCTTTAATGTTGAATCCTGAGTATAGAAGTTTATTTATGAACCAACTCTGGGATTTATTTATTTGGGAATATTGCCTTGTTTGATTGCAAGTTATTCTCTTAGTTGTTTTCTATTAAAATGCCTAGAGTCCTTGAGGCATGGATGTCCATAAATTAAAATATATTATGATGATTATTGTTCATGATGGTTCAAAAATACACTCTCTTTCATCAGAACACATAATCAAGACAATGCATAGGGAAAACTTTAAAAAAAAAAAAAAAGCACACACTTTATATTGTGTCCATTGAAAATCTAAGAGGATGATAGTGAAGTTGTCTTGGCAGTTGGTGAGAGATTAGAACACAACCGAATTCACATTTGCCTTGAACAAATATTAATATCCATTAGCACATTTTATATTGATAAATTCAGAAAGGGAATTCACAGTGTTCTTTCTGAGATGGCTGGGAAGTAGCTTTGACCCCTTCATTTGTCATCATTATGGGGAAGAGTGATGGCCCACAACTTATAATTTGTTTATGGCAATAAATATGGCAAAGAAAAACATGAGGTAGCACAGTAAGGCTGTTCCCTCCTTCATGTTTCCCATGTCAGCAATTTGCAATGCCATATATCCAGATATTCAAACCACAAACCCAGGAGGCACCCCCTAATACCTTTCTCTCATCCATCCATCCCCAGCATCAAACATCCCAGTCCTGTAAATAGCTTGAAAATATCCCAACTCACAAATATCTCTTAAAACCCGTTCACTTCTTTTCATATCCATCACTCTCTATCCCTGCCTGACCTTTGATCAGTTTCCCCTGCATTGCAACAGCCTATCATAACCTTGCCCTGCTTCCATCTGCTCTTCCTGTCCAGCTCAAGGGATCTTTTCATATATGAATCAGGTTGTATACTTCTCTGCTGTCATCTCCCTAGCCCCCTCCCCAAGTTTTTTCAATACTTTCCAATCGCATTTGCACTACAATACAAAATCTTGAGCATGATCTATATGGTTTTGTAGATTATTATTCTTCCACACCTCACCACCATCCCAGCCTCATCTGGCACCCCATCCCTTATTCAGGGCTTAGTATTTCTTTTGCTCTATTCTCCTCCTCTTCAAGTCTTTACATGGAAATCACCCTCTGCTTGGTGTTTGTTCCTTCCTCACCCATTCCCTCTCCTGGTTAATGACCATTGACAAACTAGATCTGTTCTATGCTCCATAACACCATCTATTTTTGCATCCATCACAGTTTGGAATTACGCATGTATTGGTGTGATTTTTCTACTCATATTATCCTCAGCTCCATAAATCTGGGTATAGGAAGTAGTGAGAAAAGACTTGTTGAAGAAAAGAATATATGAACAAATAAATGAATGTAAAGGACCACAATATGATCACACAGGAGTGAGAAAACCCAGAAGTCACTTAGATGGCACCATGCATGGGACATTGTCTTTGAATCAGGATTTAGACAAGGCCATGAATGCTGGCTGACCTCATCTCTTCTTCCCAGATGAAAGGCTAGGCTGGTCAGCTGGCATATAGATAACACCAAAGACTTGAAAGGTATGCCTGAGGATCAATAAAACCCAACTTGTAGCTCAGGATATAGCTCAGTAATAGAGTGTTTGCCTAGCATGTGGAAGGCCCTGGGTTTAGTCCTCAGCACGAGGGGAAAAAAAAAATCTGGAGAACTTGCTGAGATCTCAACCCAAACTTAGATTTCCGTGATTGAAGTTCTCATAGCCACCTCCTCTGCATTGCACTCAACTTTCCTAAATGAGATTTTATGGGAACTGATTGTGATTAGATAAATGGGTGACTTCACTAATGTATAATACAATTTTCAATTACAGTGTATGTACAATAATTTACATTTCTTGTTTGATGGGGTGATATTTATGTGACATATTCTGGATGAGACCCGGCTGCTGTTTACATAATGATCTTGCTTTTCTCTTAGAGAAGATCTGGTTTTCAATTTTCTTTTTGTGCTGCAAGGTATTGTCAGTCCAAGATAAACATTGTATATTACAGAATGTGCAGGTGAGAAACGTCAATAAAGTAATAATCTAGATGGGCTTTAATAATTCTTATTTATACCACTGAATTAGGTAATAGAGTGGTTCACCTTTCATAAAGTGTTGAAATAAAAATGTCCCTAAAATTACAGTAAATTTTTTGTGATCTGCTCGCTCTCTGATCACTTCTATGGCAAGGTGCCATTGTAGAGCAAAAATGAACATTTTGCTGAATATATTTGACCATTAATAGTATAATATTCATCACTATAATGCTGCTTTGAATTTGGAACAATATCACTGGGAAATGTCTTTTTTCTGTCCTTTAAGACCAGGTTTACATGCAACAGAGTTTTTTGCATCTAACCCTAATGTCATTCCTTACTTTATGGCTATAGTTGGTTGGTGAAAATGGAAGAAATAACTTCCAGTCAAGTGAAACTAGACTCTTCTTAAAATAACAAGGGGTGGTGGGGAGTGGGGAGCAGAAAGATCCAACAGAGGCAGAAGACTGTGTATGGTTTTGAACCCAGGGGACCATCTCTGCAGGCAGGAAGAAGGCTGAGCAGGTACTTGCCATCCTCTGTCCTGCTTCAGCCAGAGTAGCTCTCCTTTTATCTATATCCCTTTATATATTGATGCCCTCAGTTAAAGCTTATTTGAAAAGAACAGACTATTTTTTTTTAATTCACCAAAAAAAATAGTGAAAAGAGTATGGTACTAGAAGTTATTCTCTGAGCCCCATTTCCTCATTTATAAAATGAGTTTGTATTTGAGGGTCTTTAGCATTCTTTTCTTTTTACATACAACTTATACATTTATTGATTCTTAGACATCTATTATATTCTTGAGGATAACACTTAGATAAACTGAGAAGAAAATTTAGACAAGTCTATGGCTTTCTCAGTTCTGTACACTGTTTTAGAAATACCTTACTTGATTTTTAAAAATTTTTGGTTTTTTATTCTAATTTGTTCTATATGATAGCAGAATGCATTACAATTAATATTACACACACAGAGTACAATTTTCACATCTCTGGTTGTATACAAAGTATATTCACACCATTCATGTCTTCATACATGTACTTAGGGTAATGATATCCATCTCATTCCACCATCTTTTTTACCCCCATGCCCTCTCCCTTCCCCTCCCACCTTTTTGCCCTATCTAGAGTTTGTCTACTCCTCCCATGTTCCCCCTCCCAACCCCACTATAAATCAGCCTCCTTATATCAGAGAAAACATTCGGCATTTGGTTTTTTGGGATTGGCTAAGTTCACTTAGCATTATATTCTCCAACACCATCCATTTACCTGCAAATGCCATGATTTTATTCTCTTTTATTGCTGAGTAATATTTCATTGTATATGTACATGTATGTGTGTGTGTGTATATATATATATATATATATATATCACATTTTTTATATCCATTCATCTACTGAGAGGAATCTATGTTGGTTCCACAGTTTAGCTATTGTGAATTGTGCTGCTTTAAACATTGATGTGGTTATGTCCCTTTGTATGCTGTTTTTAAGTCCTTTGGGTATAGACTGAGGAATGGAATGACTGTGTCAAATGGTGGTTCCATTCTCAGCTTTCCAAAGAGACTCCATACTGCTTTCCATATTGACTGCACCAATTTGCCATCCCACCAGCAATGTGTAAGTGTGCCTTTTTCCCCACATCCTCACCAACACTTTTTGTTGTTTGTGTTCTTTATAGCTGCCATTCTGACTGGAGTGAGATAAAAATCTTAGAGTAGTTTTGATTTGCATTTCTCTAATTGCTAGAAATGTTGAACATTTTTCATATATTTTTAATTGATTGTATATCATCTTCTGAGAGGTGTCTGTTCAGTTCTTTGGCCCATTTATTGATTTTATTTGTTTCTTTCTAGCTTTTCAAGTTTTTTATGTACCCTAGAGATTAGTGATCTATCTGATGTGTGTGTGGTAAAAACTTGCTCCCAAGATATAGGCTCTCTATTCACCTCACTGTTTCTTTTGCTGGGAAGCTTTTTAGTTGAATCCATCACATTTATTGATTCCTGATTTTAATTATTGTGCTATAGGAGTCTTATTAAAGAATTTGGGGCCTAATCCAATATGATGGAGATTTGGGCCTACTTTTTCTCCTAATAGCCACAGTGTCTCTGGTTTAATTCCTAGGTCTTTAATCCACTTTGAGCTGAGTTTTGTGCATGCTAAGAGATAGAATTTAATTTCATTTTGTTGCATATGGATTTCCAGTTTTCCCAGCACCATTTGTTGAAGAGGCTATCTTTTCTCCAGTGTATGTTTTCTTTAGCATTCTTTATTCCACAATTTGTATTATTTATTCCAGGCCAAAATGCTAGTGTAGATTAAGCTATTATTTGGTATAACAATCTAATTATGCATATTATCAAGTCCCATGCTTTCTTTGTTTTAATGCAACAAGGGAGGGAAACATTCAGGCATGGAACCAGCAACTTATCAAAAGTGCTGACCTCAAATATGAAATGCTTGCTTTAACATGGGTCACTAGAAAGTATTCAAATAGTCTTCACTGTTTCCAGAGTAAAGGGCATCACATAATTGTCAAGATTTGTTGGCATGCAAATGAGCCCAATACTAGAATAAGCTGCAAAAAAAAACTGTAATTTTACTGTAACTAAGAAATCTTTAGAACTTGGATGATGTTCTTTTTGTCTAGCAGTAAGCAATTTGTTGAGTTTCTCTTCCTTTCCATGAGTAAATAAAAGCTCATCAGCTAAATAAATTATGGTGAAATCATAAAAATCAAATAGCATGCAACCATTAAAATGATGACAGGAATATATATTTGCTGGCATAGAAAGTGTCCAAAATACAGTAAGCAAAAAAATCAAATAATAGCAGCACATATAATACTATTTTATTTTTGAAAAAAGTCACATGTACTACTTGTGCACAAAGAAAAAACTTTGGAAATAGCCATCGTGATCTCTGGGAGCAGAATTATAAATTATTGTCATTTTATTCTTTATTACCTTCTAGTGCTCTGAAATTTTTAGAAGAGTTTATGTCAATATTGAAATCAGATGGGAAGAAAGCAATTTTGGAAAAAAAAAAGGCAAACTTACTAGATTCTCATTCCTATATATTATTTTAAAAATACACAATCTCTCCTTAGGAATAATGGACTACTGAAAATCAGCAAACTTCCTCTGTAAAAGGCTAGACAGTACGCCATGCATCTTTTTTGCAATCATTCAATTTTGCCGTTAGAGCACAAAAGCATCCACGGATAATAAATAAATGACTATATGTGACTGTATCCCAGTAAAACTTTGCAAAACAGGAGGCAGTCCACAGGCCTTAGTTTGCCAACCCCTGTGTAGAAGAAAGAGCAAAGATCCCAAACCTCATTCCATCACACAGTACTGCATAACAATCAGGGAGCCTCGGCTTCCTTGTATGTGGGAAGAATAATACCTCCCCTGAGGACTTGTGGGAGATGTCCATCTCACACAACAGCACACATCCTAAGTGGTCATTTCCTGCCTTCTTTCTTTTTATAACACACCTTGAAAGAACAAAGAAAAGTGGGTTAAATAAAATAAGATTTAAAAGCAGACTAAATCCTAACACCCAAATTTATTCAAAACATACCATTTTATAGCTAAATATAGCATACAGTAGATATAATACAATTCATAGGGTGGAGTATGAAGTAGAATGAAGAGGGGAAGAAGTGACCTCGTTAAAGTACTTCAATTTCCATTTCACTGATCCAAGGATGGCAGCGACTTTAGGATGTGTCAGAAGCACACGCTTTACCTTTAACTTAGAATAGATATAGCTAATGAAATTCATGTTGAAAGTACTCTATGGCAAAGTCAGCCAGGACTGAAGGCTTAAACACTGACCCCCCAAGACTTCTTTGTGTAGTGAGGCATGTTAACCCCTCTCTGGGCGTGACTCTAATAAAATGATGCAAAGGGCATTAACATGCTTTCATGTTAGCAATCATTGAGGCAAATTAGGTTCATAATCATGTTTGTTGTCCTATACTTCATTCCTAATCATACGAAGTAGGAGAGGTTTTTTTTTTCTTTTTTACAAATTATCGAGATACATCAGCTATTCATTTGTTTACCTTCTACAGAAATAGTTCTTACTTAAGATACACAGCACAGAGACCATCCAAGTTACTTCCTTAATTTCTGTCTTTGTGTTTATGAAAGAATTTTTAAATTTGCAACTTGGGATCTCTGCTGATTGGAGATACTTAATTAGATTCAAAATGTTACAGAAATTCAAAAGAAAACACCTCTAACCATCCCAAGTGGCACTTTCCATCCTTAAGATTTCACCTAGGTCAATATCACATTTCATAAAAGTCAGAGAAGTAAAAATTGGGAACTAAAAAGAAATCTACCTGAATTTTATTCACAGTAAAATGGTCATGGCTGGCAATTTCCCCCTGAAAAATCCTTTAAAGTATAAACAAATGTTGATGTCAATACCCAAACACATATTGCCAAATAACGTAAAGCAATAGTCATGGATTAGCAACCTGAGAGAAAGTCCCACCATAACTAGGGTGTTGGTTGAATCATTATCCACAATACAACATGGAGAAGAAAGAACTTCTATGGCACTTACCTAAGATCTTTCCCTAAGTAAAAGAAACTACAGACTACAGATATGGGTTAATGCAGATATTAGGGGCAGCTCTCATGTTCTGTATTTAAATATATTGATTAAATATATTAGAATCCAAAATACAGTGATTTGTGCTTATCCTTTTTGTTTCTTGGGAAATAAGGTCTATAATAGGCAGGTAAGTGCTTGTAGGACCATGGACAGTGGTATGTACTCTATACAGGCTCAGGATCCAGCAGGGGTAGGACTAGAAACTAGTGCAAGTCCACCCGCTTGTAATTATTAGGAAGCTGTTTGGACTGTCTATGGTGCTTGGGCAAATTCCAGACATAGATTTAATTAGAAAACCTAGGACTTGGGCGTGGGTATGGTGGTGCACACCTGTAATCCCAGCAACTCAGGAAGCTGAGAAAGGAGGATTGCAAGTTTGAGGCTCAAAATAAAAAATAAAAAGAGCTGGCATATAGTTCAATGGTAGAGTGCCCTAGGTTCTACCCCCAGTACTAAAAAAAAAAAACAAACAAACAAAACTCTAAGACTTTCCAGGAAATCAAAATCCAGGGTGGGAATAGTGAAAGATGGCAGTGGGGCTACATTGAAAGGCAATGATACTAAGGCATTATCAACAGGCTTCATCCAACCAATGCTTATTTAACAGATGTTGGTGGAAACACATGCTCCTTAGGTGTTTATAATCTAGAGGCACATATCAAGAGATGGCACACAACAATTTCAAGGAGAAGATGGATGTGACGTGATTAATTCATTGTTGAGGGAATGATGCTAAGGAGGAGGACAGGCAAAGAGAAGGACAAAGCGTTCAAGGTAAGCCTTGATGGAGTTTACCATCTATGCAAAGTGGAAAGGATATTTCATGGAGCAGGACTGGCCTAAGCAAAGTTTGGAGACATGAAACCTACCAGAGTTAGAGAACTGCAAAAGGTTTTGTGTCTGGAATGTAGAGGCAGGGGGTTAAGACTCAGGAACCAGGAAACCAGAGGGGAGGAGTTGACCAAAGAGTTTCAACATGACCCTGCAGACAGGGAGGCTGAACAGAGAGCTTGTTTGTAGTTTTAAAAGATGATTTCACACATGTAGAGCCAGGAGGACAGCTTCACTGTGGGTTTTGAGAGACTAGGAGAATAAATAAGTTGTATCATACCATTGTAAGAGCTTTACACGTAAACTCATTTAATGCTCACCATTCTTTGAAGTAAATGCTAATATCCTCCCCCATTTTACAGGATATGGGAACTTTGACCCAAGAGATGCTAAGTGACCAGTCTGAGGTCATACTGCAAATAAGTGGTGGGGTGGAATAAAACCCCAGGCAGTCTGGATCCAGTGTTTATGTTCAAAACCATCCTTCTAAGTTTCCTCCCCTGGGCACTGGGGTACACAGCTCATGGTAAGTCCTCAGAACACATTGCCACTCCCCCTAACCTTGCCCTGCTGCTTTATCTCTCAGTAACCAAGTTGTCCTTTTAGCATCATCCCTGTTCATCTACCTTGAAGCACCTGCTGAGGTCAGGAGAAGAACCAGGATTGTCTACTTTTCATTCATTACCTCCACTGGACATTTACCTTCCATTTACAGTATGGGAAATGGTGCCAACAAGGCAGAGCCTAGGGCTTTAGTGATGACATTTAAATATACATGTTTTTACATCTGTGAGCTAAAGAAATCCTTCCAACTAGTATAGAACACTTTTGACATGAGTCTGTAAAATTGATTCAGACAGTTTGCCAAAGCCACCAGTCTTAATTAATGGCTTACTATAACCTCCAGTTTTATTGGGCCTATATTTCTAGTATATGGGCACATATATTAATGACTCGCCTGTGAATAAACTGACAGTTTTAAAATGATATGAGATAACTTGTTTTCTTATGAGGAATTCACTTTTGCCTGGAACTTATAGTAAAATTATTATTAGTTCAGTAAATTATGACCCCAAGTGTTCTTTGATCCCTTAGCAATAGAAAGACTGTCTGGTTTTCATTTCTTCAGGAAACTCCACTTTGGATGAATCTTTTTTGTTAATCTCATGCTGTAGCAAGTAGGACTATTGGCTTCATAGGAAAAACTTGCCAAGCAGAAAAGCATTCATGAAGGTTCTACAGGTTTCCTATATTAGGGATTTCCAACCTTGTTTTAGTAACATTCCATGTTCTTTTCTAATATTTTTCCCTCAGCTAAGGAGATAGAGAATGGCTACATTTTACAGTTTAAAAATTAGTACTATAATCTGAGATGATTATTTTAAAACAAATCAAAATAACTCTAATGTCTTTGTGTCAAGTTACATTAAGTACTCAAGTATAAATGTCTAAGCCTCCCTTTTAATTTGTAAATATTTGCATTACTTAAAAAATTGTGCATAAAGACATCATATTCACGCACACATGTAAGCAAAATTAATTTTAATTTCCTTTTACTTTTAGTAAAATACATATGAAAAGTAACATTCTATAGTGAGATAGGATATTACTAAAATAACCAATGTGAGTCATACAACAGAAAGCAGTTGGATAATCTAGTGTCAAATTTGAAATAATATGTATCTTTCCCCCAAAAGAGGGCCCTAGATGTGCTAGGTTTATCATCTGTGTTTTCACAAGGAAGGTCTTTTTGAGATAGTAGTAGAATCAAAAAGTTCTGAGTTGCAGCTTAATTGCCACATTTTCCAGCCCTTTCTTCCCAAATTCACTGTCTTTTTGAAAGTAAACTTCAAAATTAATGTGACAACTCAAAAAGTGACAGAGTAATTTAAGGAGCAGAAATTTTTCATCTGAATCAAACATAGACTGTCTGATCCAGGTTACATCAAGTAAATGAAATTCATGGGGGTTATGTTGTATTTAAGGATTATTCCCACAGGTCTAAAATAACTAGAGATGATTTTCCCATACAGACCACTAAGGACAGTTGGTTGTTTCCTAGTTGAAGTGGCGCCACCATGTGGCAATTGCCTAACAGTTTACAGCTCACTCAACCAAGCGGCTTCAAAATTGAGATTCTTTTTTTTTTTTTTTTTTTTTTGGTTGTTGTATTTTAGTTGTAGATGGATGCAATACCTTTATTTTATTTACTTATTTTTATGTGGTGCTGAGGATCAAACCCAGTGCCTCCCATTTGCCAAGCAATCACTCTACCACTGAGCCACAACCACAGACTAAAATTGAAATTCTTGACACTCTTTTTTATTTGAAATATTTGAATTACTTAAAGCTTTATGAATAAGTATATATTTAATTTATATTTTTGTATTACATTATTTCAAATTAGTAGTATATTTTAAATTTACATGAAATATGATTGTGTTGTGTTTTTATGTAGTAGTGAGCATACTGCTTAAGAAAACACTCTTCTGAACTAGTTAACCTGGGTTCAAATCCCATCTCTGATATTTATTCCTTGTATAAACTTGGGCAAATTACTCAGTGCTTCCAAGTCTCTGTCTTCTCATCTGTAAGTGGGGGACAGTAATACCACCTATCCTAAAGGATTGCCATCGAATTCAGTTAGCTCAAGAAAAAGAACAGGGCCCAACACAAGAGTAAGTCTAGAATGTTTTGTTATTGTTCTTCTATTATTAAGCTTGAAGAGACTTTGATCCATGCTTTTATATCCAATAAGGGGTTTACCTAAATCAACTTATGAGAGATCATCAGGGACCAAACTAAGGAGATAGAAAGCAGTACATTTTACAGTTTAAAACTAATACTATATTCTGAGATGATTGTTTTAAAATAAATCAAAATACCTTTAATGCCATAGTGTCAGGTTACATCACTTAAGTACTCAATTAAAAATGTCTGAGCCTCTCCAGTCACAGTAGCACATGCCTGTAATCCCAGCCGCTCAGGATGCTGAGGCAGGAGGATCACAAGTTAAAAGCCAGCCTCGGCAACTTAGTAAGGCTCTGTCTCAAAATAAAAAAGGCTGGGGATATGGCTCAGTGGTTGAGAGCCCCCGGGTTCAACACCTGGTACAAAAAAAAAAAAAAAAAGTCTGAGCCTCAACATTTTGACTATAACTATGAAATTCATTCTGCCAGGTAGCTGCATATCAAACTGCATGTAGATAACCAGGGGCTCTGCTTAAAATACAGATTCTGATTCAGGAGGTCTGGATGGTTCCTGAAATTTTTGTAACTCATACAAGCCATGTCAAATGCATTGGCCTACAGAGCATTATTACTTTGAATAGCAATACTCTAAGTCACTAAAATTCATTTCCACTTTATTATTACCTTCCCCTGTCACTCAGCAGAACACGGTAGGTTAATTCCAAGTCAGAGAAAAGCCATAGAAACCAAGATAATACCTTGTGTAGTCTTTAAATTCTCTGGACAACATAACCATCATCTTTCACAAAGGCAATGACTGAGAATGCATGGGAAAGACAGATGTCTACACAGCTGGGGGAAGTATGTAAACACTTTTCTCACAGTTTCTGCAATCTACCATGCCACAATTTTCATTTAAAAAGGCTGGGGATATGTTCTTCTATTATTAAGCTTGAAGAGACTTTGATGTTTCTTTTGATCCATGCTTCTATATCCAATAAGGGGTTTACCTAAATCAACTTATGAGAGATCATCAGGGAATTGGAAAGAGTTTAGCACACATTTATGTAAAATGCTTCATGTGTGAAAAGTAGAAAGTGCAATACAAAAACCACATCATGTTAAGCAGGAAACCATCAGCCCTGGAGACCTCCAAATGTGTGACAATCATGTAAGTCATACAGAAAAGTTCTCTGATTCCAAAGTAAGTGAAATGTCTTATTATTGTAAAGCAATACCAAAAGGACTTTAAATGTAAAGGCCCTTTGGAAATTTGGATAAACTGGTATAAAATTAACTAGTTAAGACCCCAGTAACAAATATGTGCCTTTTTCTTTCTTTCTTTTGGTGCTGGGGATCAAACCCAGAGCCTGGCACATGTTACTATGCACTCTGACACTGAGCTACACCCCAATCCCACAAAGATGCACTTTTATTGCCAGAAATTAGAAGAGCACAGGTCAAGAAACATAGTATCATGGAAATGACCCTGGAAGTTGGGAGTTTCCATGGGTCACTTATTGTGAGGTTCTAACAGAATGAACTCACATCAATTATTACAAATACTTTCCAGAAGCTAGAGCTATATCCTTAAGCACAGCATCTATGTGCCTCTTGTTAATTTTTTTAATGTGTTTTAGTCCATTTTGTGTTGCTATAATGGAATATCTGAAACTGGGAAATTTATAAAAAACAGAAATTTATTCCTTACAATTTGGGAGGCCAGGAAGTCCAAGATCAACGCACTGACAGGTTCAATGTCTAGTCTGATGTCTAGGATTGCTTGATGCTTCAGCAATGATGCCTTGAACACTGCATCTTTTAAGAGAGAGGAATAATGCACCCTCACACAGCAGATGGCAAAGGGCAAAAATGAGCAAACTCAAGCACTATCATAGTGGCATTAATCTATTCATGAGAGCAGAGTGCTGCTCATAACCTAAATGCCTCCCCAAAGACCCCACCTCCCAACACTGTTGGACAGGAGATTAAGTTTCTATCCCATGAATTTGGGGGGATACATTCATATCATAGCACTGTATAAAAACAGCTATGACATTTATATTCCCCCAAAAATCACATTTTAGTAAAAGAAAAAACTGTGAAAACACATGCATGAAAGAAACTAGGGAGGTGTATAATAAAATGTAGCAAATGATTAATTCTTGAGGGTAGTTTTTGTTTTTTTGTTTTTTCTTAACTGTAACTTGTCCATATTCCACAGTTTATATATATATATATATATATATATATATATATATATATATATATATATATATATATATATTGTTATATGGAAGGAAAAAAAGCATTTCCTGAATGTGAATAAAGTACTTAAGTTTACTGTTTAACAACTGAAACCCAATTTGCTATGACTAATTTATGATAGACCTTCCTACCTTTACCACTATTGGCTGAATTTCCTGAAAATACAATTGAGTTCATTTTGAAAAAGCGAATACCATTGTCCAAAATAGCATTCTAGTGTATTGAGAACTTCCCCTGCTAGTTCTTTGGGTGTTAAATTCCTCTGAGGAAAATCTGAAATACAGAAAGCCTCTTTTTTTCTTTTAATCACATGAAGGTTCTTGTGGTGTTTCCATTTCAAGTTCACTCAAGCTCCCAAACTGAATTTCTTAACTTTTCTGACTCTAGAAACATTTCCAAGGAGCACTTGCAAGAAAACTGCTCCAAATTGGAATCCTTCCACTCGAGTACAATCATGCAAACAGCCGGCAGAATTTATTTAACCTTCAGCCAACTGCTCAACCAACTTGAAATTATTGATAGCCCATCAGCAATGATCAAGATGGAGAGGCCAAATGAAGAGGTGCTTTTTTTTTTTTTTTTACAAGAGAACCATTGAGCTGGTAACAGGACTTGAAATGCCGTGTCAGCTCAGCTCGCATGGTCAGGGAGCCCAGCTGCTGGAGGGAAATAAAACTGTTCAGTTACAGCCTCCCTCCAATCAGTCACAGGGGTAATGGTGTTTGGCTTCAGTCAGGTTGTATGTCAGCAAATATACATCTCCTAGACAGCCCCTAAGAGTGCCTTAAGATCATGCTTATTGTTTTATATAGATAGGGGTGGGATGCTGATCGATGATGGTCATAGGCCACTGAGATAAATTTTATCATGTCCAGCAGGTAAACTTAATCTCAGTCTTGGAGAATCTGAGAGCTGTTTTGATAGAATATTCATTCCATTGACAGTGATGGGACATTTTTCCTCAGCTAAAGCCTCATGCAGACTTTATGAAAGTATATATCCTCACTCCTGGCTCTCCAGGCCCCTTTGTATGGGGCCCACAGGCAGAAAAGGGACACCAGGTACAATCTTAGAAAGTCACTGAGGTTGAACTTCGAAGACAGAGCTCTCCGGGAACTAGACAAACCCAGCATCAGACTGCAACAGTCAGATAATATAGGAATCAAAATCAAGGAACTACCGACTGTTATGTTGAATTATTGATGCCATATCCTTCCCTCAAAAATGAAATGGAAATAGCATTAAGGGGTCACTAAGTCATGGATGGAATGTCACGCACATGGGCTGCCACATTCTCCTAGGCCTACCTCAGACATCAGCAGGCAGCCTTGGTTGAGCTAGACTTAGCCCTGAACCTCAATTCAGTGATTCAGGCACTCAGTTTAAAAGTTTTCTATCATCTCAGAAAGTCCTTAAAATCTAGAAATCTTCCTTCAAACATTCAGAGGAATGTAGTAAGTACACTAAAAGTTTCCAGAAGGGAGGTTAGAAGGTGCCTTCAGTATTAGAGCCCCGGGGGTGGAGGGCAATGAGAAACAGAGAATTTGATATAGTCCTTCAAAGACAATCTGTCCACAAGAGGTTTTTCTTGGGGATGATAAATGAGGCCCAACAGAAACAGGACACTGTGTTATTCATCGGAGAAATAAGAAGACTTTTTCAAAGAACTGGATCCTCTTATCCCCAGGCCAAGAGTTAGCACAACTCATGAATCTGAATCAGTGTGCCTACAAGAGCCCCTCAGAGCCAGGCTTCATTAAAAACCCTAGAAAGTTTAAAAGGGGATCAGAACAAGAAGTAGCATTAGCAGGTTGTTACCAAAGTGACTTCATACTTGTGTTCTGGCAGGTCTGCACCAAAAAACAGCCCACTGGCCAATGATATCAGCCTTTTTAAGATCTGTTCTAAGATGAGGAGTTTGCTTCCTCTCCTTGGCCTATTGCTTTATCAAATTGGAGAGTAGCAAATTAGATTCCCAAGATGTTATGACTTAGAACTTGCTTGGGGATAATGAAAAATTAAGACCACTTTTTTTTCTTAATTTAGTGAGCATAGATCTTTATTTTATTAAAAGATAAATCTTTTTTTTTATTAACTTGTTCATGTTCTTTTTTCTTACTCGTTGATAGCAAAACCAGGTTCACATATTTCAGTCTCTGCAGAGTCTGGCATGATGTCTCATGGGTAGTAAGCACCCAGTCCAGTAAAACTATCCAATACATCATTCAGCAGTCCCTCTTCATAAAGGAGCCCTAAATTAGGCTGCCTTTTTAAGCTTAATATATCTTAAGTAGGCCAATTTCTGCATCTAGGCTAAAGTATGTATTTAGATTAAATCCATGTTCCTTAAGGGGAAAAAAGTGAACTAGACTGTCCTAGAATTTGAAAAATCACTTTTAAATATTTTGATTCACCATTATTCTATAAGCACAAATATTTTAATTGTAAAAATGTGCTATACCATGTAGTATTCTAATAAATTGTACTAAGGGATTGCAAATGAGAGACTCTTCTGAATTAGTGAGTCTCAACTATAGACATTTTTTTTTAACTGTAAGTGCACACAATACCTTTATTTTATTTATTTATATGTGGTGCTGAGGACCAAACCCAGGGCCTCACATGTGTTAGGTGAGCGCTCTACCACTGAGCCACAACCCCAGCCCCTCAACTATAGACTTTTAAAAATGCTTTTTAATAATTTTTTTAAAAACAGAAACTAATCCTTAATGAAGTCCTGCCAAACAGAGGTCCTAGAGGGCCTTCCTTTGGTAAATAAATTAAGGAGTTTTAATTCATTAATTTGATGATTTCCTCACTACTCTTTGAGGAAGGAATTGGCATCTAACACAACGTAAGTCACCTACAATGCTCAGCACACTGTTTTGCACATGGCCGTTGTTTAGAAATCAGCACTAGATAGATAAATGTGCTTGTAAAAGATTTACAAACCATTTTCTCTCTTGGGTAAACATTACTTCTATATTTTTCCTTTTGTATTGTAACTACCACTTCTGTAACTAAGCAAAGTTAGTTTTGTTGAGGTCATTAAAGAGTGATTAAAATTCCATATAAATAGCATACGGATTCATATAGTTTTGCTCAACTTTTAAAATGTGGCACTGTAAATTGAGAACTTTAAAAAAATATGCATGCCTTTCCCTTGGTAACAGTAATTTTACTTTTTAGAAATAGTAAATAATAATCTATTGTGTAAAGATTCAGATAAGAGAATATCCATTTCTTGGAAGGAACCTAATGTCTATGAATACATTCAGTGAAATAATATTTTGCCTTTTAAAATGGCCTTGTAGATAGTTATTTAGTGACTCGGGAAGATAACAATGTTATTTTAAAGATTTGAGGGAGAGGCCTGGGCTATAGCTTGGTGGAAACCATATGCCTAGCATGCACAGATGGGTTCCTAGCACTGCTACATTAAAAAAAGAAAGAAAATTTAAAATCAAATTAAAGGTGACCCAGCCGGACTTTCAAGATTGGGCTACATAGAGGCAAACTGAGCAGTGGCAGAGGGGTGGTTGAATGATGGGTTTAAGGACTTCTTGTACAATGCTTACAAAATTTCTGTATATTTGAGGTTATCTCAAAATTAAAATCAGAATGTAAAACAATATTTAACTATAATCCCACTTCATAGAAGTTGTACATACATGATATATAGAGAATGATCAAAGAATATACATCAAAATATCATTATCTCTGAGTAACGAGGCTATGTTCATTTCTATTTTCTTTGTTATTTTTGTTTATCTGTATTTTCTAAGTGTTAAAATGGATATGTACTATTTTTGCAATACAAAAAAATTATTATTGCTTTATAATATATGTTCATGCACTTTAGTAATTTCCAGTCTTGAGTGATTAGATTATATTGTAAAGCATAATTGCTTCATTTATAATTCAGTTAACCTCCACAATATATAACATACTTAGAAGTCACTGTAGGATTGTCTTCTTTATGTAAAATGTGGAAAATGTCATATTTGGCGAGGATATATACCTTTTGTTATCTGTTGCTCACATTGATCAGATTCCTGAAAAAAAGATACTACTATAATTTAATCATTTCATTTCTATTTTTATAGTAGAACTTTAAAATAGCTTCGCCCTTCTAATTACTATCTGGATATTAAAAATGCTAAAATTATTGCCTTTTCCTATTGTGGGTTTCAACATCTCTTTATGGCCTTCCTTAATTTGTTCAATCATATTATGATTACAAACTTCATTTTTAAAGAATAATTATAAACTAATGAGATTGAAATTATTAGTAATGTTGCCAGTGCACACAATATCTCTCACACAGAAAACTCTTACAAAAAAAAAAGAAAGAAAGGAAACTCTTGCTAAAAAAAAATTGAGACTCTAGTTAAATGATACTAATTTAAATGAAATAAGTTCAACATTTTTATCAACAGCAAAGACAAAATCATTATGTACTGGCCTGGGCTCTCATAACAGGGCCCTGAAATGATATTTGCAAATCATATGTAAAAATGAGATTCTTCACTAGATTTCAATAAATAAATGTGTGATTATGGTTATTGTACACCTAATATATAGAACACAGCATTAAAAATATACAATAAATGTATCTTTTTTGCATATAAACTTTAAAAAACATCCCCTGGGTCAGTATAGCTGAAAAGAAAATGGATTAGTATTGCTTTACAGTCTATTCAACCCTGGATGAATACACACATCTTCAATTAACTGAACAGGAATTTCCAGCATGCTTCAAGTGAAAAGGATATTCTTTTATCATGTCATTTTATTTTGGTGGGTATTTTTAAATACACAAGTCAGAATGTTATATCATGATGAAGAAATTTTAACTGGAGAATTGAGTCAAAGGCATAGAGTCCTATGTCTATTCTAGTTAATCCAACTGAACACCCCTTTTCTGTACACGTCTCCAAAGCACACTCTTATCTTATAGAACAGAATCAACATTACCTCATGTGGCAAAATAACAAATTTTTCTCATTGGCTTATAAAACTGAAGTTATACATTGTATACAAGCTCATCACTCCCTAACACCTCTACTACACTGTTGCTACTACTCAAGCCAAGTCTCAATCAGGAAAGGATGCTAGATGAAATTAGTCTTAAAAATATGCAGGGCAATAACAAACTAAGATATTTAAATTGAAGGATTCTGTTTAAATCTGGGATTATTTTAGCTGCAAATATAGAAATCCTGATTGAAAGTGCCTTAGACAAAAGAATATTTACTATCTCACATAAGAAGAGGTCTAAAGGTAGCAGGTTCAGGGAGGCTACAGGGAAGGTTCATTCAATAGCTCAACAATGGCACCAATAACCCAAACTCTTTCTATCTTAGCATTCAGTGGGCTTCAGGGTACTTTCGGTTATCCTCAGACTTGTCCTCTTGTTATATCAAGGTGACTGCTGCTGTTCCATACATCAAGTTATTGTCAAACAACCATGCCCAAAGGCAGAAAAGGCATTATTTTTCTTACATTTCTCTTTTTATTAGAGAGGAAAATTTCACAATCCCTCACCAACGAACTTCCCCTTGGGTCTATTGGCCAAGACTTATTGGGTCACATGCAAGGAAGCTGGAAAAATCTTTTCTGACACTTCAGCCTCAGAAATGAGAATCAGCTTTTCCAGCAAGAAAGAAATGCAGGGAGAAACAACAATTGTTGGGTAGGCAACCAAAAGAGTCTTGCTTTCATTTTTTCCATTACTTTAAAAAAAAATGGAGGCTTTTTACATAGCCTCAAGTAGGCATTAAGTAAATCTGTCAGTTGCGATTCATATGTTTTGGAATAAGCATAAATATGCATTTAGGAGACCTTGTTTTTATTTAATTTTGCAGTTATAAAGAGGGTGTTTGTTAGTGGCTTCCCATGCTTTCAGCTAGCATCTGGATCCTCTGTGCTGGTAATGTCCCACATGTATACCTGGGGCCCTAACTTTTCGTAATAACAATTGGCATCTGTATACGACTTATACGATAGGGAAAACTACCTATTCATATATCTTTTGAACCATATTATCCACATAAAGGCTGTATGCATTTACTAAAGTGAGTCAAGACAGAGGAGGTGGCTCTAAACTTGACATTTCAGTGAGCCAGATGAAAGCCAGAGACCAGCAGGTAAATACTGAGCCTGTGGGAACATTGTCAACAGATGCTGGACCCCAGCCTCTGGTCTAGAGCTCAGAACACAGCTCCAGTCTCTCAGGGGAGGAAAAGCAAGGGTAAGATGAGATTTTAAAAGAAAACTTATCTAATAGGAAGACAAAGAGATGAGGATTTGAAACTCAGGGCCAAAATAGAAATCTATCAATAAGACCCAGGACTCAAGGGTACAAATACACACAACAAGAAAGTTCTCAATAAATTTTGATGAATGAATGAATGAGATACCAGACTTATGGAGGTAATGTGATACTAAACCACTGCATTTTGACCTAGAAGAACTTCATATTATTCCTAGGAACTGGGAGTCGACTGGGTGTTTGATTAAGGATCAAATATACCACCATGGCAATGGAAGGAAAAATAAACCTATAATTAACCAGTTTACTGCAAATAAGAGTTACCTGAAGATGTCCTAATTATGCAGATTCTCAGACATCCTCTTCCCCACCCCAGAAATTTTGATTCTCTTTCTGAGAAAGTCTCAGGTAGGGCACAGAAAATTTTGACAAGTACACAGATGCTTCTGATGCTTGGGTCAATGGAATCGTCTTATATTGCCGATTAAACAGTAATCCTCTTGCAGACCAACAGCATGCCTTATATTCTTTCTGTATCCCATGTAATTATGTGATTGCCCCCATTTAAAATTAGTTAGGTCACTGGATCTGACCACTTAGGGTAATCATATTCACCTGCTAAAGAAGCTAAGCCTGTTCACCGGCTTGAAGCTAACATTACTATTTAAGATGTTGGACATTGTAAAGAAAACAGAGGTGAACAGAACACAGTCTGCACATGAGATAATTACAATCTAATAGAATAACAGATTTATACACAAATAATTTAATGCAAAGCAGAATATGATGAGTAGTATGATGTAAATTATAATGCTCAGAGTGAAATCATTTAAGAAGGTTTAGCTCTGCCTTGCAGATCAAATAAGATTTCAGAAAATGATGGGAGTGAAATGGTCATTCTACACTAAGGCATGAATTCACTATTTTACACCTACTATGTGCCAAGCACTGCTCTAGGTGTTAGGGATAGAGCAATGTAGAAAACAAACTCCTTGCCTGTATCCTCAGGGGGAAGGGAAATAACAATTTAACAAATAAATAGGATGCTGTACTTGACAAATGCTGACATTCTGTCCCTTGTACATGGCAGCCATGTGAGAACTGTGTTGGAAAGGAGAAGAGAAGGGATAGGAAGGACAGTTAGGAGACCAGGGTTAGAACAGAGGAAGACATGGCAAGAACCCAACAGCAAGAATGGGCGGGGAGGATGGATTACAGAGTCATCTTAGGAAATGTACGTGGAATATTAACCACATTGCAAAGCAAACAGTCTCAGAGGTTAATTTGGTGGCAATATGAAAAATCTAAGTGAAATAGATGGATTTCCTGACCTAGAGGCCTTTAGACACTGAAGCATGTTTATATAATTGTAATGTGTTTGCTTTAAGTAAAAACATGATGATGTCCATGTCTGATGGTTAAATATAATTCTAAAATGTGGTATTGGAGGAGAAATGTGACAATTAAATGTATAAGATTATCTCCTCAGAAAATGGCTGCTTTTTTTTGTTGTTGTTGTTGTTATTGTTTATTTTGTGATACTGGGGATTGAACCCAGGTCCTGTACGCACCAGACAAGCATTCAACCATTGAGCTACATCCCCAGCCCTGCTTGCTGTTTTCTCCAAAGTTTTTCCCAAAGTTTTGATCCTTAATACAAAAATATAACACTTAATTCTAGCCTGCTCATTCACTAGGGAATAGTGGAATATAGGGAATTTTGTTTTGTTTTTTTCCAATAAGTGGCTCTACTATTCACTATTTTTCTCACTTGAGTGTACTTCTTTTAAAGAGAAGATGGATTTTATTTTTGACCCTTTTACATTTTTCTCTGTTTTCCTTTAAATAATCAGGATTTATGATTCAGTCCAATGTGATTTTTTTCTCTGTATACTATTTGATAATTATGGACAACAAAATTTAACAGATTTTTTATTTTAAAATGATTTTTTGTATGTTGTCATTCTCTAAATTTTGTCATTTTGCAGCATTCTTTGAGATTCTCTTGAGAATTTTTAAACACATCTAGCCTTATGATGCTAGATAATTAGAATTTAATTATTTTATAATCATCTTCATTGCATTTAAGATAAACATATCCTTACTTCACTAATGATTCTGTTTGTTTTCACTTTATGATTTTTCCTCTAAAATAGTAATCAACCACCCTAGCATTCTATTTCAATTAGTTTCTAACATTATTATGTGTAATCCACTCTGCAAACATTGATCAAGCAATTTTGTGCCTTCATCCAAGGATAGTGGAAGAGAAAAAACAAATGAATAGATAAACTTGGAACAGTAGGCCATCACTGAGCAAGGACACATCACTTGGGGGTTAGAGGTACTAAATCCACTCCTCCCTAGGAAAAGAGAAACAAAAGGAAGTGACAGTCAGCATTTTGAGGGCTAGTAGTGTAGTGGCTGAGTAGAGAGGAATGTTCTGGCAAAGAGAAGAGAGTGTACAGTCAAGAGAATAAGGCTTCGTCTTGTCTCAGGCAATGTCCAAGTCTTATCAGGACTTCCAGATTAGAATTGAAAAGTTCAGTTACTGTCACACCAAGAAAACTTAGATGCTAAGCCATTATTTCCCTGTCCTTTTTAAGTGGACGTATCTTTAAAAGGATAGAGAAATAATGTATGCCTTTACATATAGATGCATACATTAGCTCTAAAGAAACTGATGACATTTAGTGCCTTTGGAGTGAAATGTAAAGGAAGCAGGTATCATGAGCTCCTGTGGGAAGGGGAACTGAGAGGCTCAGAACAGAAACAGCAGGGAAAATTTCCACTGTATATACTTTTGTACTTTGAAGTTTTTTGAAACTTGTACACAGATTTTCTATAATGTAAACTTAAAGGATTAAAAATAAAGAAATAATGTTGTAAAATACCTAGTGTGTGGCTGTCACTCAGGGATCAACCTCTGGTAGTTAAGGTCTGCATCACTGCTGTGAATAGTGACTTTAAGCAACTTGATTTTTTTCCCCAAATGTCAACCTCTCTCCCCTCAGTGGAAGTGTCAAGGTGTTGCACTAAGTGGAGGGTTGAAAAACTGAAATAAGGAACTTTTGAATAAATAAGTGTCATCTTCTCTAACCACTGGATTCTGTGTCTTTTCAAGGTAGTGTTCAACTTTGGGAGACTAGCTCCTAGGTAACGTTCCCAAACACACAAAGAGTGAAGAATATAAGCAATCACGGTGGCCAGGGGATGCAGCTTGGTTGACAAAGACCTGTGGATGTACTTCATTAAACTTCTGAACCATGTTTTGAAATAGGTAGTAAACGAATGTCCTAATAACATCCAGTGATCAGAACAGCTCAATTGCTGCTGTTCAAGCAGAGCATGAGTTTTGGTGAAGATGAACTAATCTGTTTCCACAATGTAAGGTGTCCAAGGAGATTGTACTCCTCTCTATTAGTTAACGTCTGTATTGAGGAAAGAGTGGTATTCTGTCTATATCAGAACTTTTTCCCACTGTGGACTCCAATGAAACCTCACAAGCATTTAAATCCCATTAGCACTACCCCCACAGGATGGGCTACTGATATAATTGAGAGTCAACACACAATTAGACCTCATAGGGGGGGAAAAAATCTGAGGACCTGGGTATGATTAACAGAAAAGACTCTATACAGCACTATGAGGAATAATTAAGCTATAAATTTCATCTTTGTTTGCCAAACGAGAAAAGACCTTTTTAAAAAAATATGATCCACATTCCCCCCCACAACTTTATCTGTCTAGATAAATATAATTAGATAATGGCTGATGATTTGTTAGCATTTTATTTCCTGTGTTTGCAAGGGCATTAAGAGTGATCATAAAGCTCACAACAAATACGGCCGGTTTCTGATTTTCAGAGGCAAGAACGTGACTTTTGAGAATCAGATGGGCCAGGAGCAGGCATTCTGGCAAATTAACTCTTCCTGTATTCTGAACAGGATCCGGCAGACTTTTGTCTTATCTGATTTGCATGAGCTAATTGCTAGTTCTGAGTAAATGCAGAGTGATCACCTATACAATTATATTCATAAATTAATATTTTTACTCTGCAATTATTTACACACAGGAAGAAACAGTATAAATAATTTTAAAGCTGTGTCTACACTTACATAATGAAGTGGTTAATTAAAGTAATGAGCTACTTAATGACAAGCCCAAAAATTTTTCATGAAATATCCATATAAGGGAGAAAGAAATGTCTGCCTGAATAATTCTCATAATTGCCTCAACATTTGATTTCACTTTTTACAAGGAGATATGCCTAAATGACACTTTGGTTATAAATCAGAATTATTCTTTGATTTCTCAAGGGCAGTTTGGAGCCAAGGCTCACTGCCAAAGTACCCCTCCCAGTAGGACTAGATACAGGATTCAGGCAAAAGATTGGCACTTA
This sequence comes from Marmota monax, assembly GCF_021218885.2. NCBI lineage: Eukaryota > Metazoa > Chordata > Mammalia > Rodentia > Sciuridae > Marmota > Marmota monax. The sequence goes on along the minus strand of NW_026693777.1, from coordinate 60,036,343 downwards.
ATATATAGAAATAGGGGTTTAATCTAGAGTAAGTCACCCACTGTCAAAAACAAGTGGTTCTCTTATCACCTCCAGCCCAGAATGAATCATTCCTATTTTAGAGGAGCCCATTTTTTTAGGGAGCTCTGATCCTTTGGTCCAATAGACTCTGACCTTAAATACTGGAGACTAAATTCCCTGAACATGCTTACCTCATGGCTGGAGTCAGTACTCTGCTAAACCCATAATCACCTAGATTTGGAGAACCACCTCAATCATTTGGAAAAAGATCCAGCTTATGTCCCTATTTCAGTGCATGACACAACCATCCATCCAGATTCTCACATCAGAACTCTTGCAATTATTCTTGATTCTTCATTCTCCTTTGTATTGGCCTGGGCCACCATTATCTTTGATTCGGATCATTGCATCAGCCTTCTCACTAGTCTCCTTGCCTCCACCCTTATGTCCCCCAATCTCAGCACTGATCTTCAAAGCCTATTCTCAATTCAGCAATCAGAGTAATTCTGTTAAAAAGTCGAGTGAGGCTGAGGCTCTGAAATATACCCTGGGTCTGGAAGCACTTAGAAGTCAGGAATTTCACTTTCATGAGACAATAGAAACTAAGGTGCCCAAGAAGGGGTGGAGACTAGAACCCCACTCCCTGTTTGAGCCAGGACTAAGAATGGAGTTCCTCTGTTTCAGCTCAAGGATGCTTTGGGTTATGATTTATAGGAAGATGAGCATCTGGAGGGGAAGAAAGGATAGATGCAACCTCCTGACCCAGACCAGACCCAATATCACCTTGTGTATCATTAATATCCTCTAGAACAGGAGCTGGGAACAGCTGACAGCAGACTGCATTCTAGCTGGATACTCTGGAGGAGAGCAGATGAAAGCAGCTATAAAATAAGCAACTAACAGAGAAAAATATAAAAAAATATAAAAATATAAAACCACTCTAGATGAGTTTGAAAACGTAAATTCTAAAACACAGGAAGAACCCTAATTCTAAGAAAACCAAACAAAACTATTGTTGGAAGAGAATTTTACTAGAGATGGAAGAAAAATCATTTAAAATTTTTTCTTAAGTCTTTAAACAAATACATTTAAGATCTATAAAGAAATAGATGCAAGACTGATATTCATTTAAAATTTTTAAAAATGTGAAAAAAGATAAATATTAAAAAAATACAAAATTAACAAATCAAGCTGAATCTCAATAAAATAATTATTAAAGAATGTAAGTACCTTGTCAAAGAAAAAAGTGAGCCCAAAAGAAAAACATAAGATGCAGCAAATAATGAGCAACATAGAAATTCATTTGTTTACTGTTGCTCAATTAAATAACTATTTCCTACACATGATAGGCAGAATTGTAAATGATCCCCAAGGATCTCATTCCCTTAATTGTAGATGGAATCTGTGTGAGCTATCCTAACCATGAGTATTTATGTTCCCAGAATAGTTGAATATGAGAAAGGTCTGGGTGGGCATTACTCTGGGTGAGTAATAGATTACTCATCCAGTGAGCCCTTAAATGAGATTGGGCTCACTCTATTTGAAGCATAAGAATTTGCTATTTTTGAAGATGAAAGGGGCCACATGTCTAGGAACTGAGAGCATCTCCCAGTTGATGGCCAATAGAAAACGGGATCCTCAGTTCAAGGATTTGAGTGTTGCCACAACCTGATAAAGTTACAAGAAGATCCTATACTCCAGATGGAAGCATGTGCAACTCTAACACCTTAAGTTTAGCTTTGTGAGACCCTAATCAAAGAATCCAGCCACACTGTGGCCAGATCTCTGACCTACAAAACTATGAACAAATAAATGATGATTGTTTTAAGCCATTAAGTTTGTGCAAATTTGTTTTGTAGCAAAAGAAAACTGTTTCGGGTAGATTAAATTAGTAACTATAATAAGGACTGATTGTAGTACAAAGAATCTAGAAGACACATGATCATGTAAGATGAGATGATAAAAGCCTGAACTAAGGTATCCACAAACATGCAGGCAGAGTAGACTACTTTAGTGATGTCTAACCTAACAATTCAATGAAAATAAATCCTGTACTTTCTTTTGATATCTTTTTCTGCTGTCATCTTTGACTACAATTGAAATATTTAATTTGATTTTTGTGTGTTTCAATATTAGCCTCTCAACTGGAAAACAAAATAGAATTATTTAAACTTCATTGAATTCAAATGTTATGTGAAATTAATTAAGTTTCAACGTATTCTACTACATACCTGTTAGACTGGCCCCAAACAAGCTGACAACATCAAGTGTTAATGAGAATGTGGAGCTAATGAGAATGTAGAGCAATAGAAACACCAGGTATTGCAGTGAAGTAATGAAAAATGGTAAAGTCACTTTGGAAAAGTTTGGTAGTTTCTTATGGAGTTAAAGACACCACACAATCTGGAAATTCCACTCCTAGATATTTACACAAGAAAAACAAAGATACCTATCTATCTATAGACATATATAGAAGAAAAACAAAGGTATCTATCTAGTGTATCTATACCTATATGTATATGTGTGTGCATACATATGTGTATATGTGTATAAAAAATGAAGTCTTGTGCTTAAGTGTTTATAACTACTTTACTTACAATCATCAAAAACTTATAACAGTTGTGGTGGCACACCCCTATAATCCCAGCAGTTGGGGAGGCTGAGGAAGGAGAATTGCAAGTTTAAGGCCAGCCTCACCTTAGCAGGACCCCATGTCAAAATAAAATATAAAAAGAATCAGTGTAGCTCAGTAATAGAGTGCTCCTTGGATTCAATCCCCAACACACACACACACACACACACACACACAAACACACACACACACAAACACACACACATTTTAAAAAACTTAAAACAATTCAAATATGCTCATCTATTGATGGGTAAATAGATCCATACAATTAAACACTATTCATCAATAACAGAGAATGAACTACTGATATATGAGACTTTGGATAAGTCTCCAAAACATTCTGCCATTTGAAAGAAAGAAAACTCAGTAGTTCGAATGCTGTATGACTGCAATTCTATGGCATAGTCAAAACAGCACAACTATGAGGACAAGAGTGGATTAATATTTGCCAGAGTCTAAGAATGGGAGGCTAGTAAAAGGGAACTTCTCAAGATAATAAAAATATTCTCTATATTGATTATAATGGTGATTACAAGACTGTATAGGTTTGTCAAAATTTGTGGAACCATACATCTAATGAGATAAATTTTAACATGTAAATTACACCTTTATAATATCTAGCTTAAGAAAAAAAAAGAAAACAAAAATTATAATACATCAAAAAGCTCTCTATGGTGGCTTTAGTATCTGTCTAGTAAAATGGGCCTCCAAGCATACCCTTACAGATTTTTAAGGTTGGGTTCCAAGTATGCTAAATAATATGCTCCCTTCTCCTCCCTCTCTCCCCCAACCTCTGCAAGAAATATATATACATTAAATTAATTAAAATAAACAAGGAAGGTCTGCCAAGCTAAGACAACATATCTATGAAACTGGGTACAAGGACTTCCAATATGGTTTTGGCACCAATTGGTAGCACACTTCTCTCCTCCACTCTTTGGCTCCATGGAGCAGCAGCTGCTTAAATTCTCAAAGAGTTAGTACAACTCAAACACAGGACCTGGGCACTTTCATCCCTGTTTTCCATACCCTAAAGAGTTTTATGACTATAGAAACACAAGTCTAAGACAAGTTGAGCCTTCAGAAGTTCTGTGGCAGCACTCTTAAGCTCCTCTTTCCACTCACATGAAATCAGATATGACTGGTGGTCTCCTATTTATCTTTGACCTGTCTTTAATGCAATTTCTGTATTAACAGAGGGAGAAGGGGATGATTATAAGATCCAGCTCTGATCTTAGGTAAAAGGAAGAACATTTATTCTATTTTCTTCTTGCAAGTTCATACATAAGCTCCAAAATTTTCCTAGGCACCCAAATGACACAATTTAGGAACGTATGTCAAGTGAGAAGTTGTTGTCATGGTGGAGCAGGTAGGAACAGTAACAATAATAGTTGTCTTAGTGAAAACATTAATACCGAGAGGATATTAGAAATGAGAGGCAAAAGAGTTATATTGCAGTATGATGGCATTTTATATATTCAGAAAGATGAAGGCATTTCTATTTAATTACATTGGTTCTTTCTTGAGTTTTACTTTTACATTCAAGGTAAGGGCATAAACTTTTTAATGATTAATTATTTCTCCCATTAAGAATAGAGGAATTTGAATTTAAAATTAACAGCATTTTTAATGTGATAAAAGTTCAATATTTTTTAAATAACAATTGCATATAATAGTCCATTCTGAAGAACAATAAATAATGTATTCTAAATTCTAATAATGGCTGGCATTACTTATGACCCTTTTGTAGCAATAGCCAATAAAAAAGATCATATTTTCAGTATATACATATCATTTTGAAGACCCGAATGTTCAGAAGTGAGTCAATTTATTTAATTTATAGGAATATGAAAGCCATTCTAAGAATAACATTTTATGATTCTACTCTCATCAATATCTGAAACTCTAAATTTTCTCTCTAAGCATCTCCATTTTCCATTGTCATGTTTGAATTAGCTTTATTATTGTATTTTACCTATTTCAAATTTGACATCTTTTCTTTCATAAATGAATTCACCAGCTGAAATTCAAAATGAGCCTAGAAACCCATAAGATTTAAAATACACTTTAGTTACCATATATCATACCACTAGGAAAAAATCAAATGTAGCGCTCTCTCTCTCTCTCTCTCTCTCTCTCTCTGAGAAGAATTATGTTTACATTTATCTAATCATTAAATCTGACTTATTAAAAATGATCTTTTAACAGCAATAAAAAGAGAAATACATATTAAAATTGAATTTGTTCTTATTTTATTGTTTTTGAAATTTTAAACTATTTGAATGTTGTTGCAACTGTACTTTCATCCTTTCCACTGCTTGTTTTATTTAAAAAAATTAAAGAAATCTGTACAAATAACAGAACCTATTCATTAATAATTAAGAACCTACACATAAACACACAAGCATACATGTAAACAGCAGACAATACTGCAGAATGACTCAGTAAGACCTGTACTAGTAAACATGTTTCAAATACTGAAGGTGAGAAAATTATCAGAAATTTCTTTAGTTCAGAGAACTGCATAATTAATTTCATATGAGCCCTTGTCTGGCCAATTAAGTCCATGAAAACTTCCTTCCAGTTTTTCATTCATCATTTATGTTTCCCCATTAGGCATTTTGTAACAACTCAGAAGAATAGTTCCAATTTGTTATGATCCAGCCATTGTAAGTGTTTACAATGGCTTATTTGACTGCACTCTGTAAAAGATCCACATATTTGCCTTCTATTTGAATGAATGAGAGAATGAGAGAGAAAGAAAAATGGATTTATTTCATAAAGACTAAAATCATCTAAAAAGCTATTTTTTGTCAAAGGCTAAATATTTGGCCCTCAGGAATAATTGCCGTGCTACTTTTTTGAATCACTTGATATTAAATTACATTAAACCTTTGAGCTTTCACTTTCATAATTATTTTCAATTCTCACTCATTTCTTCAATGAGTTTTTCCCTTTGACTAGTTTATTTTAATTATCATGTTCCCTTTCTCCTCACTAAATTCTGTATTCCCATTATAGAATGAATACAATTGTCTTTGCTCTAATAACCTAAATATGTTACTAGTGGAGTTGCTACTAAATGCATTTTTTTAATGTTAGGATGATTAAAGACCAAACACAGAAATTGAGTCCAAGTTTTCAAAATTTACTGGAAACTTTTGTGACACTGTACTTTGAGCCCAATTTTCAGCCTAGAAACAGCAAAATAGGGCAAATGATCAGCCTTCAAGAGAAAATCGAAATAATATCCATAGCATCTAGCGTCGCCTTGTAAACATTAGGAAATAAATGTTTGGGTTAATTTTGTAAAACCAACTAATCTTTGCAATTTGTATTTACCCCAAATAAAATGTTATGTCGTTTTAGATGTACAGATACTAAGTTATGTGTGTACGCATCTTATGAGCTCTGCTCAAGTCTAACAACTCAATTAGCTTCATTTTCTATTGTGAGTTTCTGAATTTATATTTCTTCAATATATCATTCATGGGGGAATGTGGATTATTACCCTTTTCTTAGATTGTATATCCGTCTTCACAACATTGTACCAAGTGGTACAATTTTATTTTATAAAATAATTTTGTCCCTAACTTGCCCCTTTTTTTGACATTATTTAGATACTTTATGCTGGCAGAAAAACATAAAATAATTTTAAATGTGCAAATGAAATAAAGGCCAACAAAAAAACTGTTCTCTGCATTGGATAATAGAGTTTTAATGTATTTCTGCTGTCGGGTTGGTGTATTTGTGTGATAATTTTATGTGACAGTGTAATTAAATTGTAAAACAATTCCCATTTCCTATGTATTTTATCTATTTATCATCATTTATTTCTTTACCTTCTTTTTCTGCAATAAATATTATTGTAAGCAGAGTTAAATAAGTTAAACCAATGCAATTACTTTTACAGATTGAAATTAACTTCATATATCAATTTGTACGCATTTATACAAAGTACCTACAACTTGCCTTGGTATAAATAAATGTGTTTATTGCAGTATATTTATGATGTCACTGTGGTTTCCATGTTTGCCTTCCTTTTGAGTAATGATATATATGTTTTAACTTGACATTTTAACAGTATTTTCAAACAATTTCATTCATTATCAAATAACCATTTATTACTCTATGGCAATTTCATACCATTTACTGAACCCTTTAGACACTTCTAAACAATGATTTATCAACCAATATACAGATTTTAATGCTTATCACAGCAAATATAGAAAGTAACATTAAATAGTGACCTGACAAGAGATAACTAAATTTTCTTTTTAAAAAATCTTGATGAGTCATGGTTAGTAATAGCCAGTCTGTGTTTAAATTAAGAGTAGTGTATTAGACTATTATATTCTTCATCTATTGAGATGGTTAATTATAAAACCTGTATAGAATTAACCATATTACCCCATATGTTGGTTTTAAAGGAAAAGAAGAAGAAAGGGTATTTTAAATGTTTTAGATGCTGAGCTACTTGGTAAGTTTTTTCTATCTTGGCCTCTCCACAGGAGGGAAAATATTCCTGCTCAGAAAAGTCATTTCTAGGTAACAAAACTGGGATGATGCAGATGGATTGTGCTGTGCAAGACAAATGGCTACTCACAATAATCCGATCTGCTCGCTGCACCGGAGACAAACCACATCATTTTAATCCTCATGAGGTCTCATCATATCATCCTTGTTAGAGCATCCCACAAAAGTTATGTGGTTGGGAACTTTTTCTTAAAATTGGGGGGATTTACTTTCTCTATCCAATTGAGCCAAAATTAATAGCAGAGTGCGTTATCTCTGTAGGATCCCACAGTTAATCCAGTGAACAGCACAGTCCTGCCAGAATGCTGAAAGCAAGCTTAGGTTTAAAAACAATTAACAAAGACAGAAAGGGAGGAATAAGGAACAAGACAAGCTTCCTTTCAAGTGGGATCATTTACATAAAACATTAAACCTGATAAAGGTGTCTGTCAGTATGTGGGAGGGTCTGTATTTCTTCAGTTATCCACATCCAGAATGAATAAATTTGACACTAATTGCAGAAGGATTAAATTTATTCAATCTCTATGGACTACTCCTTGACTAATAAAATTAAATGAAAATAAAAATGAATTATTCTTTCCTAGACCAAAAATTAAACACCAGGCCAATTTATGAAGGTGTGGGAGAAGAAGAGCAATAAAGACCACAACCTGTGACTTTTTTTTTCCCTAAAATAAATTGAAATAAGAAGTTGATTTTAGATAAAATTACTAATTTAACAAAAAGATCACTTGTTTAAGAGGTTCCTGGGATACCTTGGGAAGTAGATTATACCCTAGCCAGATGAACCTAAAAACATACATATTTCCATTAATACATTAAATATATATATAGCTAAGCCAAAAAAAATAATTTTCTAGAGAATGGCTTTGTAAATAGCCAAAACACAAAAAAGTATTAAAATGAAAAAAGGAACACATTTCAAATGATTTCATTTCAGCGCTGAGGCAAAACCATAAGAAGTGGCAGGCTTATAAACCAAACTTTTAAAGAACTCTACGTTTTCAAAATGGAGGCATTCTGAATGTCAATCAAGGCAAAGGCTGAGACTGAGACTTTCACTGTTCCTGTTTTCCAGAGTGCATGTTGGGGAGGTAGATCAACAAATTCAGTGGTCAGATCGGAATTCTAAAGTAAATTTGCTGATTGTGAGCTCAGGACTCCGTGGACTATGTTTTGCAAAACTACAAACTGTAAATGTCAGTATCTATGAAAAATATTCAGATTCTCTATAGTAGCTTCCCTATTATCTGAAATGATGGATGGAATTATGTTTGGGTTTTAATTGTTATGTTGTTTTATGCAATTTTTTTTGAAAAAGATGGGCTATAAATGTGAAATTATCAGATGTTTGTACTTAAACATCTATATAACATTCAATGAACTCCTAAAACGTAAGGATATGAAGATCACAGCTTCAGACAAAATGCTAAATTAGGTAAAATGAATCAATGGTATCTCATAAATTACTGATAAGGAAAAGGAAGTCAGGGGAAGGAAGTTAGGTAACTTGCCCAAGGCCACAGAGATTGTAGCAAAATAGCCAGCACATCTTCCATTTTAGCATAATGTGTATGTGTTAAGCCCTTCTATAAAATATAATTGCATTTAACATGGATCAGTATAATAAGCTAATTAAAGAAAAACTAACAATATAATTTCAGGCATTACTTATATTATTGATTCAAATCCTTCCCCTTCCTCTCCATACCCCAAACTGCACACACACAAGGCATATTAGATGCAATTTTTGTGAATGCTGCCTGGTAATATCATTATTAAATGAAACGGCATCTCACTCTATACATATATACATATTAAAAGTATATGTATATGTTCTCTTATATTAATGGGTAGTCTGCTAAAGAGTAAGTGTTCCTTTCCAAAAAAAAAAAAACACCTAAATTTTATAATTTAAAGGTCTTTTGAAAATTCATATGAGCCTTCTGTCATTTCATCCGTTCCTATGACATGCATATCTGAAATTGCAAAGCTTTCTTCTTTTTTCTCATTATTCAGTGCTTTAGCAGTGTTTCTCTTTCTTTACCACAAGGGCAAAGAAATGAAAACGAAAACTCATGTTACAATTTCAGTATTTTCTTCTCAGTTGTACTGAAAAATATTTGAAAAGAACACTAGTACATTTTATTTATTTACAGATGTCCCATGATTTAAAATACGAATAATCACTTAGATTCTCTCAATTGACTGAACTACTTTTAGAACAAAGAATATTTTGGAAATACATTTTTTATCCATTTCAATAGTGAACTAGATAATTTTGCCTTTGAGTTTTTATATTTGTGTTAAATAAAAATGCATTTGCCTTACAGAATGTCATGTTTTGTTACACTACATAGTGCTTTGTTTTGTTAAATGTAATAAAATTCCCGATTGACCTGGCAATCGCTTGTAAATTTTGAAATGCAATTGTTTTTTTTCAAAACAAGTAAGATTGTGCTTGAAGATGTGGAACAAATGATTAAAGCAGTGAATGACTAATTGCTGAATGAAAGTCTTATATCTAACTCTATGTTATTCTGGATGAGGAACCTATAATTGACTATAGATCTGGTCACTTCAGTTGATCAATTCTTACTTTTATTTAACCCAGCTCAGAAAGAATTTAAAAAGCCCTATCACCGGTAAAATCATCATTGCCACCCTCATCAATCATCAATCAATCAAACTTTGCTTTTTTTCTAATTTGAAACTATTTCTAACATATTTCTAAGCATAGTTGGTCACAGTGCTGCTAATATTTCATACCTTTAAGATCATGTGCTACTTTTCAAATTACTCTTTATTTTAATTATAAACCAATCATAGTAATAGCATGTCTCAATGCAGGAGCATTAGTTACTAAGTAAAATGATTTTTTTGTTTTTGTAGTGAGCCCTGTTTGAGACAGAAGATATTATACACTATGCAGTATGGAGGATTTGTGTAGATAGTAACCATGTTAGCAACCAAATGGCTGATTTTTGATATTTTATAAAATAGTTTTAAACTCACATCTGTCATTTTTTTATGACTCACGAAAACATTCTTACACAGGACTTAAATATGGATTCCAAGATTTGTTCACACCATTGGTTTCAGCGAGTAATCTAAACTACTATTAGTCTTTCCTCACTTCTCTTAGATAAAAGGCATATCTCTCTTATCCTCAACGAAATGACTATTGCAGTCTGAACTCTCACTCTTGCATAAATTCAAACCATAATCTAGCTATTTTCCTGAGTGAGTCGAATCTTTAAAGTCCTGTGCACTAAAATCCTCTAACAAATAAGCTTAGTTTTCCCCTGTAATAGCTACATCCTAACTTTGCACAGGGAAATGTTTCTTAGAAATATGTGCTGTTGCTTCCCTCCAGTACTCTCTGGGATATGGAAGCATAACACAAGGGTGATGTGTAATATATGTGTGCAGTCCAATTTGACTTTCTGAAATAGGAAAGCACAAATTCTCTCTGGAACAATTTTTGACTAGTTCATTGTAGAAACTTGTTACCATGCTAAAGACAAAACTGCTGCTGGGTTTAGTTTTGAATTTTATAAAGTGAATAAGTGAAAAATATATACACATTCATTTCAGGCTCAAGTTATGAATAATTAAATGAATATATAATTGTATCCAGTTTTACCCTCGAGCTTAACTAGCAAAGACATCTTCACTCCATGTAAAAAAGATATGTGGTGCTTTTTCAAAAATTATGAGTGAGCTGCCAAACACTACTGAATTTATATGCTTGTAAGCAAGAATAATGGTCCGTAAATTCTTAGAGAGAAAGCAGCATGCAAGAGTTTTACTTAATGCATCTTATGCCTTCTGAAATTTGAACTTATACAAGTGTTTTCTTAGTATTATCTCAAATGTCTTACTCTTCAGCATCTCTCATTTATCTCAGGTCAAGGTTGAGAAGAAAGCTCTGTGAGCAATTATTAAGTACCATGTATGAATGTATCCAGAAACTGCATTTCATGTTCAGAACAAATCCTCAAAAAATGCTTTATTAACAGAATAAAGGAGCACTTTTGTAAAAGAATTACATTCAATCCCAAGATATTAGTGGAGAACTAGGGCCAGTCTGTTTAGGTGAGCAGGTTGTAAGCAGGTGAGCAGCATTCAACTGAAGGACCACTCAATTTCTCAAGCTGCATGTTCTGGAGCAAGGCTCTATCTGCCCTGAAGTAAAGACTATATTTTGAAAATTTATGCAAAAGTGTATATGTGAGAATTAGAAAAGGTAGCATTCAGATCACCAACCATGCCCCAAGGTGTTTCATCTAGACAGAAGGGATTCTGATGACTATTTTGCATAAAATTGTACCATAGGCTAGCAATAACCCTGATAAGAATTTTCTCCTCTTACTAGTTACCTTGATTGTGTCATCTGTCAGGCAGGACTTAAAGAAGAACACCAGACAAAGCCACGTAAGGAGATGCCCTTTTAATTATTTACCAAAACAATTTGTAGGAGTACAACATGGCCTCTTAGTACAGAGTAATAGAACATCAAAATTTCTTAATGTTGAAGAGATGCAGGGAGACTGATTTGATGAAGGAGGAAGGAGTAGCAATGGGAATAACAAAGCACAAAGAAGCAAAAAGAGCTATCCAAGAATCTGTGTGTTGCACAGAAGGTAGAACAAGATTCTCATACTTTCAAGGAAGAGTGGGCCTGGTGGAGAATGGAAATAGGTTATAAAATATATACCCAGTCCATGGCTTCCATGTGGAAAAGTTGCCAACACATCATCATCATCATCAAAAAAGAAAAGAAAATGTGTGTAGTAATTAATACCTCCCAGGCTACCAGTGGTTCTTCCCTATGGAAAACATGTATATAGGGCTGGGGTTATGGCTCAGTGGTAGAGCACTCACCTAGCACGTGTGAGGCACTGGGTTTGATCCTCAGCATCATATAAAAATGAAATAAAGATATTGTGTGTCCACCTACAACTAAAATATAAATATTTTTTAAAAAAGAAAACATGTATATAATAGCAGACACAGCTTCCCAGAGAAATGACACTCCACCAGTCACCCTGAGACACTGTTGTTATTCTAACTTTTAAAAAGGTGGCAAAGGACCTATTCTCCCCAGAGTCTGATAACGTCATTCTCTGCTAGCATAGGTTATATGATACCTTTTACCATTTATCACGTCCCATAATTCTTGGCACAGACTCAATATCTCTTTAAGTTGATGTTGGCTGAGTGCTTTTATTTCTATGTATGGAGTATGACAAGAAATCATGAACAATCTTAACACACATACTAGAGCACGTAATCAAATGACTATTGCTTCCCTTCTAGCTGTTCTCTTAGGAGAACTATGTCATTACACAGAAACATCCTTCAATCTCTTCTTGCTGAGTGTAATTATACAGTAATGATTGATTGCTTTTGCATGTTGCTCACTATATTAGCTCTGAATTAAATCCTTACCATTAAAAATTTTCTTTTTAATTTGGTCTTTGACAACCCATTTTCATCATGGTCTGTTCACAACTACCCACTCTCCCACTGCTTGTGCTATAACTGAACAGTGTACAGTCTCTAGAAATCTCTGCATAAGCCATTCCTTCTGAAACGGGAATTTCTCTTGTCACTAAGCTCGAGATCTCTTCCCTCAGAAAGGCTCACATTACTTTTCTCTTCTCCTTCCCATCTGTTTAACTCCATTCATTTAGGTGTACCTTAGAAGTACCAAGGTCACCTCAGTCCACCAAGTGTTTATTATCTTCATTTGCTCCTCGTTCATACTAGTCTGTTGAGGTCTTTGAAGGTAGACACTGGGTCTTATTTTCCTGCATCCTCAGGGTCCAACAGCACTGACTTATAATATTGTTCAAAAAAAATCTATCAAATGACTGGCTACTTTAAAGAAGTGAATAACCTAAAATGACATCTCAGAAAGTAAATATTCATTTGGCTGAATCCTAGTTGAGTTCAAGAATTATTGGATGCTTTGATAAATGTTGTTAGGCAAACCAGTCAGTTTAATCAAGTCAGATTCCACTTTTCATATTACAAGCATATACATAAAATTCCAATTGAATTTAATATTCTTATGTAAAAAATAGAAACTATTATACCACCAGAAGAAAACAACAGTAACTATTTGTATAATTTTAGGGTGGGGAATGCCTATTTAAACATAAGACCAAAGCTAGAAACCACAAAGGAAAAGGTTGATGGCAGCTCTAAGCTAACGTACCACTTTCTAAGTGATACCTTCTACCTAAGGTCTGGAAGCCATACTTTTTTTCCTGAATCTTTTTTTTCCATTTTTTGAGAATCTAAATATTTAAGAAGGCATATAGAAACAATAAGTAATCTTAAAAATACATTCAACATTGTTCCAAAAGTCTAAAAATACAGGGAAAATAGTATGTTTTTAATAACTTTCTTTTTTTTTTTCAGATCAATAACTGGATCCATTGCGTTAGACTCTTGTAAGAAGTGGAAGAAAAGTATATTGAGCATATTATTTCAAAGTATAATTATTATTTGAAAATAAGTTAATCCTATGTTTCCAACTTTTGGAACACACCAAGAAATGTTTTTTAACTGTAAAAAAATGTTCCATAAAAGATTGCTAATAAATAAGTTATAATAAATATTATGATATTGAAATATAATTATTGACCTGAAAAGAAGTTAATGATATATTTTTATATGAAAAGGAAAATAGGTGAATTGGACATAACTTTCCTATGTTCATATGTGAATATATCACCAGTGACACTCCACATTATGTACAACCACAAGAATGGGATCCTAATTAGAATAAGTTATACTTCATGTATGTATAATATGTCCAGATACACTCTACTGTCATGTATATCTAAAAAGAACAAATTAAAAAATTGAAAAGGAAAAAATAACATTGTAAACTATTAGTACATTATCCATATTTTTATGAAAGCATATGTAGTTTATAGTTATATGTATACACAAATGTGAAAGGATATATATAAATGTATTAATAGTGATTATTATTTTGGTTTCCCTATAGTTTCTAATGTTTCAACAATACATGTGGATAATTCATCAAGATGGGGGAAAAGACAAATAGGATAATGGCTTACTCAAAACCAAACACTGATCAAAGCTTAAATGCTTAAGTTACTGAAATGAAGAAGAAACGAAAGATCACAAAAACATGTAATTCTACATGGTTTCAAATAATTTTCTGCCACCCTGTGGGGAATTCTGCACATTACAAAACAAAGTAAAATTTGGAATTATGAAAAATCTGCAACAAAGAATGAAATTTCTTAAATGGCCCAACTTGTTTAGTTAAAGCTCTGTTGATTAGTTTGTTTTCTCTGCCAGCTATTTAGGGAAATTACTAGGAGGATGATAATGATGCCTAATGCTTATATGTGATTACAACATGCCAACCACTATTCTTACAAATCACTTTATCTCAAAAAAAACCCTACGAAGTAGGCATTATTTCCCCCCATTTGTAGATGAAGCACAGAAGAGTTAATTAACTGCCAACAGCGAGTAAATGTTGCCAAAGCAACATGAATCTAGTCAACAGCATTTTGGGTCAATTATTTGAATTTTTACTTTTCTGTTCCTCTCAGGCCTTCTCATTTCCTAATAGAATTGCCCAAATAGTAGACCGCTGGACTTTTGTATAGATTTAGTAGATGAAACTTCTGAGAGGGATTATGATGTTCTCCAAAGTAATCTCATTTCCTTGAAACCATGAATCAGGCCAGCGTCCCAGCTGACAGTTGCTTCTGAGTGTGGTACACAGACCTCACCCCTTCTGAGAATTGTTCTTTATTGGTCCACAGCAAAAAAAAAAAAAAAGTATAGAAATTGA
Organism: Marmota monax; assembly: GCF_021218885.2. Taxonomy (NCBI): domain Eukaryota; kingdom Metazoa; phylum Chordata; class Mammalia; order Rodentia; family Sciuridae; genus Marmota; species Marmota monax. The sequence goes on along the minus strand of NW_026693777.1, from coordinate 60,021,323 downwards.
GATCCTTCACGGCATTTTTACAAGTAACTTTATGTCCCGTGCTCTAATAATAAAATGTTTTGACTTGGATTTTGTGAGGGTCTTTTTTTTTATTTTTTATTTTTTAACTTTTCTGTTCTGTTTTATCAAAGTCTGATCCACAACTAACTAGGAAAAAAAAAAAAAAGACTAATCGCTTCCCACACTTGGGGGAGGTGGAGGTCCACCGTGATTGAACCCAGGGGCACTTAACCACTGAGCCACATTAACAGCATTATTATTATTATTATTATTATTATTATTATTATTTTATCATCATCATCATCATCATCTTTTTAAGAGACGGGTTCTCGCTGAGCAGCTTAGGGCCTCGCTAAGTAGTTAAGGCTGGCTTCGCTCCCCACATTTTGGGAAGCACTGCTGTCAAGCGGTTCACACTGGGGAATTTTACCAAACTCTAAGGATTCCTCTAATGTCCAGCTCTCCAAAATGAAGCATCGGATATTTTTCCTCCCCTTTATCCATTTTGTAATGCACAGTTATTGTGACGATCAATAGATACAAGCAGGAAAAAAAAAATGCCTCGTCGCAACTGCAGGCCAGCGTCCCAGCTAACACCAAAAGGAGAGGAAGCACCGAGAGTCCAGTGGTGCGTCCTAGCCACCGGCCCCACCAGCTGGAACGCAGGGCGTGCGCGCACGCACATGTTAATTTAAGCCTGCGACCGCCCAGGGGGCGGGGCGACGCTGTGGGTTTCAAAATGACACCACGCCTCCGCTTCCGCCTGCTGCCGCGCCTAAAGAAGGCCGGGAGGTAGTCACTTCCGCTGGGGCATCTCACTGCGTCCGGGTCAGCTTCTGTCGCCTCTTCTACAGCTGCGGCCGGGAAACCGGGCTGGACTTTCTACCGCTGACCGAGGGGAGCGGGCTCCGCTCGGTGCCGCCTTCTGCGACCTGGCCGTCAGCCCCACGTCGCCGGCCTGGAGGGGCGAAGAGAACGAGGGGGCCAAGGCTTCCTCCGGGGTTAGTGCGGCCTGGGAGGACCCGGCACTGCGAGTCCGGGCTGGGAACGAGCCTGGGGGCGTACGCCTATGGGGCGTGTGCCCACCGCCCCCCGGGGAGGGGAAACCCAGTGGGGTGTGCGTTGTAGGGGACGCCTCGGAACCTGCCCCGGAGGTGCTTTCCGGATCCCCGCCCAGCCTAGGTCCCCGCCCTGGGTTCTGCTCGCGGTTGCCAACACCCGTTCCCTGCCCCCACCCGCCTCCTGCTTTTCCGTTTGTTGGTTGTCCCTGAGATGGAATCGTCCCTCTTCTCTACTCCCCCCGCCACCCCAGCCTTGGTGCGCTGACAACTTTGGTTCCTTATTTATGACCAGCGTCGGCCCAGGTGCAGAACAAAGAAACTTGGACTTCTGGTGTGCCTCATACCCTCGGGGGATAGACACGGAAACAGCCTAAGTAACCAGGGCTTAAATAGATCTTCTGGGAAGCTAAAACAAATATAGGTGTGTACATGAAAAGCTGAGTCCTGCGAGTTTTCACCACGCCTTTCTTGTTTAAATATCTAGGAAAACATGGTTTGGATTTTCCCGAAGTATAATTATTAGACCAGGTCATATTAAGTCAGAAACTTATTTGGGTCTTTATTAGGTTTCTTTGAAACTTCCTTTGTCTGTCCTGGCAACTCTGAGGGCACAGCTTTTGTAGTGTTCCATCAAGGTAGTCATGGTGCCTCCCATTAGTTGAATGAAGTGTGTCTTTGCATTTTAGTGTTGCTTTTTTCATCCTCAACTTTGTTTGAATTAGGCTCTCTTTTTCCAAATGTTTGATTTCGTATTTTCAGTTAAATGTATCTTTCCAAATGTTTTATAAAAATTTCTGCAATTGTAAAAGAAATTATGTAATTTGTGAATGTGTAAGCTTTCGGAAGTCATAGCCGAAATTACTAATTAAGTTCCTGTAAACTAGTAGTTTTTTGGTTATATTGTACATTTTCTCCTTAGATCTTGTCATTTTACATTCTCTCTAAACTCTTATTCTAGTCTTCATAATAGTTTCTAGTGCAGCCTAATATCTTGGGCATGTACAGGAACTATTACAGACCCACCCTCTGTACATGAAAGTTAAACTAGCTTATCACAAAACAAAAAAAAAAACTATTATGGTTGTTAGGCATTACAGGACTTTTGAAGCCAAGTGTAACCAAATCTGGCATTACAGATTTATTCTGTATAAAGTTGCCAGTGAACTGGAGACAGTGTGCTATAATAGAAACAGTTCTGGTCCATATCTGGGAAGGAGGGTGTATTGTCATTTGACTCATATAAATAAGATAAAATGAAAATGATAACACCAATGTTTTATACCTTACAAAGTTGTTGATTGAAACAGATGAAAAAACAAAAGTGGTTAGTAAATGTGAAAAGCACTCTTTGGGACAGTTGTTCTATCCATTGTATCCATTGTAGGCTGATGGAGTGATATGGGGGGAAGGCATCCAGAAAGTAAGAGTGTGTATGTGTGTATATATATGTATGTGTATACACACATGCATACATCTGATAAATTCTCTTTGACAGGATAAAAAGGTATCTCATTAACCTTACATCTTATGAAGCAGAATAGTAATATTTCAAAATTATAGTTTTATATTATAACCAAAATTATAACAGGTGTTAGATTTTAATGTTTTTAGAGGTATCAGAGCATCTCTAGCATATTCTGCACACTGAAAATTTAGTAAATGTAGGTGGCATAACTATTCTGCGCTTTATTTCCACACTTATGTGAAATGTCAACACCACTCCACAATTTTTCTTTAAATTTTGTGTTAACATTTCTGATAGAGATCTCATTGCATTCTTAGAAACCTACCTGATCCCAAGGGGAGCAATGGCAGGCAAACACGTAGGATTTTTTCAGGCATGTCTTAATGATCTTCATAAATATGCAGGCTGTTCATTAAAAAGTGAATACCAGTATTTTAGAATGAAACATTTTCTTTTAAATGGGTAAATAAAAGACTTATCTGGGTTTTCTTTCTTCGAGCTGTAATTGATTTCAGCAGAGATGGTCATTACTTGCACCTATTCTAGAAGCAGTGTTAAACTACGTAATAGTAAAATTGCTGAGTACAATTATAAGTTATAGTCTATACAGTTCTAAATATGATCTTAATATTTGATTTTTGCTTGCTCAGCTATGCGTGGAAATTCCCTTCTTTATCTTTGTTGGATTTATCACCATACCTCCCTTCTGAAGCTGTTAGAAGGAAATCCATTCTCTCCTTGATTTTTAATCTCACTGATGTCAAAGACTGAAATTCATTATTATGACCTCCACAGATACCTACCATAAATAAGGATATGCTATCACTACCACCAATCTATTGAGAAATCAGATTATTTCTTTTGTATTAGGTTATTTTCACAAGTAACATGGTAAAGTATTATTTCCCCATTCTCCTTTAAAAAAGAAAAATCTTTGAACAAAAAATGGGAAACAACCACAGTTAACTTGTGAGTCAGCAGTATCCTGATTTCCTTCAAAGTGGTTGTGCTTACATTAACTCCTTTCTTGTTTGTTTCCTGTTCTTACAGCTGCTTGGTGATAAAGTGCTTCCAAGAACAGTAGTCTGAATTGTTGAAATTGTTTTTATCTACCTAATGTACTGTTCTCCTAAAGTTCTTGTTGAAAGGTGGAGTTAATCATGTTTCTCACTCTCATATTCTGTTGAACTAGCTTAATTAATTAGCCATCAAACTAAATGTCCATAACAACATAACTGAGATGTATTAACATTACATCATTCAATATTTTAGAGTAAAAGTTGAATAAGTAGGTTGAAATAACTGAAAGATTTGGCTTTCTTGTTTAAAGGAGCATTTTGCAAGTGATAAGCTTGTTCAAGTGGTAAATTAGCTACAAGACTTGGTTTTTCTTCTAGAGTTTCACAATAGAAATATTTCTTCTTACAAATAAGGAATAATTTTGCCAACAGAAATTTATATTGCACATATGTGGGTTCCTACAAAGTATTTTCACTACATTTTTGAAGGGTAAAACATAACAAGAATCCTATTTAACAAGCAAAATAAACCTAAGGCTGAACAACAGTTTTCTATCCAGTGTCATACCTTACAATTAAGTATTTTTCCACTTAATATTTGTAGGCCTGAAATGTGCCAAGCAGTGTTCCAGGAGTTGGGAATATATTGATTGCAACTTTCAGTCATTGCTGTTATTTTTTAAATATTAAATATTTTCTGATTATTTGAACTATTTGAGAAAGATAACCCAGAACATCCTAATATTTTTTCCAATTATAGAAAAGTGAGACAAAATAATGAGAAGCATTTCTGATTATATTGAATTTAGAGAAATATATTTGTTCACTGTAGAGCAAGTACCAAAGACTTGAGAAAACATTAAGAAATATCTAGCAATTTAACCATCTAGGAGAAACTAGTCTTTTTTTCAATTCATTATATAAATAGAAGGGGTTGTTTGGTAAGACAGTTGTGTCCCCCACTCCCATTGATTCTCATCTCCTTTACAGAGAATTATTGTCAGAACAAAATCTATAAAGTCAACATTGAAAATGGATGTTAATACAGTATAGATTATGTATTAGAAACAGAAACTGCTAAATAAGTCAAGGTCATTGTATTTTAAGTCTTTTTTTCCCCATTAATTTTTCCAAATTGCCTGGCTCATTGTTTTCTCAGAATTAAAAATTCCTTATTCCTGTACATAATAAACTAATTTTTCCAAGCAAATATTTTTGTGAGGAAAAGTCAGCATCTGCCATTTTTTTCTGTGCCAGTGAGTAGGTCTTCAAAAATGTAAAACCTTTTGAGAATGTTTGAAACCTTCCTCTGGATGTGTACTGGGAAGACCCTCTCAGTCTTGACTGAGAACAGAATTTAGTTTAACATGTGAAGTTTAAAACTTTTAAGAAATCTCCATTGTAATTTTGTTGTCCTGGAACATAATGCTGTTTTTTGGTACGACTTTACTATATTCTTTGAGTATTGTAATGACATAAGGTGAACATAAAACAAGACCACATCTTTGTTTTAGAAGAACAACTGGTATTGCTGGTATCATTTATTTTATTTGAAAAGTACTTTTTTAAATTATACACATAGTTTTTAAAAAATCAAATAGTGTAGAAAGGCTTATTATGAAAACAGTAAAGACTTGCTATGTTATGAATCTTTCTCCCCATACCACCCTCTTTCCTCTTCTACTGGCATCAGCTACTTGTTAACTTTGTTTTTAGTACTTCTAGTCATGTTCCATGGATCTTAAGAAATATGTTACTGCTGTTTTTTAAATAACTTCATCTACTGATTCACTCTAATGTAAATGAGCTAAATACTTATATATACCTCATTGCCTGTATTTGTCACTGTTTTTGTTGCACTCTTTACCAGCCACTTTTCATGACTTCTGTACTGTATCAACTTACTCCATCAACCAAAGGGAGGATCTGTAGACTCCTCACTTTGTAAAATGAGGATTCGGAGTTGGGGGGTGGTGGGGCGGGCATTCATGCCCTTTGTTAAAAAACTAAAATAAAAGTTTATAACACAAGTTAAAATATATAATTGCTTACAGTAAAATACCACTAAGTTCAGTCTGAAAAGTTACACTGTGTGAAAAGACATGGTATACATATGAAGCAGATCAAAAGTTAGCCTAATTCTGTTTACTGGACAAGTTACTAAATAGACTGATTCAAGAATTGTGGCATCAAAACTATAAAGAAAATATAAATGGTAGCATACTACTTGACTCTGCTGAATCTTTTGAGTATAAATATTGTTTACTAGTGTTTAATTTCTAGAATCAAGCTCTATCTTCAGTACTAGGGATTGAACCCAGGGCATACTAGACAAGTACTCTACCACTGAACTACACCCAGTCCTGTATTTAACTATAATTTCTTATCTTACCTCAATTTTTTTAATGCAATTTAAATCACAATTTGAGACACAATTTGCATATATGCAACTGAAAATTATACTAAGGTATAAGATTGCACCTTTACAGCCAATAAAAATGTGAAGTGGAAATTAAGTTATTGTCAATTTTTCTTTTTTCACAGGATATTGGCTCTCTGGATTATCAGGAGTCAATAGTTGACATTGAATCCAGGCTGAGAATGGAAGGTGTAGAACTGAAAGAAGAATGGCAAGATGAAGATTTTCCAATGTGAGCATTGCTTTTTGATGAAAACAAATGTAGAACAAAACTTCAGAATTTTTTTTTTGAGATGTTGCTTAATGAATATTAGGTTTTTTTAAAAAAATAGTATTAACAAGGTGGTTATTAAATACTGGGAATTGAAAGTTCCTTTGCAGTAGTTGGGAATGATTCTCTTCTTCCATCTCAACATATAAGTAATTTTTATTTTTCTTAACTGTTTTGATCATTTAAGTTTCAAAATATTTGTCTAATGAACAATATTTTAATGTGGGATTTTTAGAACTCGAATATGAGAGGCTTCTAGGAGAAGGGAGTTTTAAGTTGTTTGTAAGAAAAAACTTAGTAAATAAATAAACAAGGATCTTCTGAATCATCTGACTAGCCCCTTTGACACTTTGCAAAGAAAGGCCTTCTATTTAAATGATGCTTTTTGTGCCATCATGATCAGAAAACATACTACCCAGTAAGGTACCTTAGCAATTGGCATATGGACAGCAGGAGCAGGCGGGAGAACTGAGTCATTTTAGCACATGATGATGATAGTAATTTGGAAATGCCAAACTCAAACAAATTGTAGCCAGCATTACCATATTCTCATTGTGAGTAAGCAAGTAGCTTTGTTATGTGATGATCATGCACCACATCATATTTATCCATTTGGATCGTTTTATGATTTTTTAATAATTTTTATGTCTTATAATTGGATAAGAGCTGTTGAATAAAGAATTTATATATACTTTTATGTGTCACAGACATACAAGTAACCCCAACAGAATTTTCTAAAAAATTGATTTGTAAATTACCAAATCTTAAGAAACAGCATTGTTCTGTTTTCCATGTAATTGTTCCTATAAGCTTTATTTTTAACAGATCTTTAAGCTTCAAAAAATTTTAATTTCTTCATTAAAGAGTATGTTTGTGTCTTCCAGACCTTTACCAGAAGATGATAGTATTGAAGCAGATATACTAGATGTAACTGGACCAGAGAGCCAGCCTGGTAAGAATTTGATACCTGTACTGCCAATGGACTTCGTGTTATTTTTAACATATTTCTTTATCAACACAAAAACAAAAAACAAAAAAAACGCCACAATGAGCTTTTACTCCATCCTAAGGAGCCAAAGGATAAATTGAACATTGAGGAAAACACTTTTGAAGTGCATGGGGAATTTAACCCTCAAAAACAATCCTCAGGGCTGGGGATGTGGCTCAAGCGGTAGCGCGCTCACCTGGCGTGTGCGGGGCGCTGGGTTCGATCCTCAGCACCACATAAAAATAAAATAAAGATGTTGTGTCCACCAAAAACTAAAAAATAAATATTAAAAAATTCTCTGTCTCTCAAAAAAAAAAAAAAAAAAAGACAATCCTCAGTTTTTAGAAGTTTTTACAAGTAGGAGGAAATAGTTTTTTAGTGGTAAAGGTGACTGCGAAGTCTGTCTGTTACTTAAAAAGACATATATACCTCACTGTTTTCTTGCCAATGATATAAAAGCAGTAGTGATGAAACTGGGCAGGTTGGCCCATGCCTGTAATCCCAGCTACTTGGGAGGCTGAGGCCAAAAGATTGCAAATTCCATAACAGACCAGACAACTTACTGAGACCCTTTCTCAAAAAATAAAAATAATCTCATTGGTAGAACACCCCTGAGTTCAATCCCAGTACTACTACCAAAAATAGCATTAGTAATCAAATTCCAAGTTTTGGGCTGGGGTTGTAGCTCAGTGGTTAAAGCACTTGCCTATCACATGTGAGGCACTGGATTCATAATTCTCAGCACAACATATAAATAAAAAAAATATAAAGGTCCGTCGACAGTTTAAAAAAAATTTTTTTTCAAGTTTCATAAATCAGTGCTTGGGGATTTTGTTTAATATTGTTTTTCTCAAGAATAAAGTGGCTGAAGTGTTTCTCTTTTAAATTGATCATCTGAGCATTCCTTCTACTATTGTTGTGTGTGTTTGTTTTCCACTTTCAGGCTTACTAGAAGTTAATGGAAATAAAGTAAGAAAGAAACTAATGGCTCCAGAGATTAGCTTGACACTGGATCCGGGTGATGGCTCTGTGTTGTCAGATGATTTGGATGAAAGTGGGGAGATTGACTTGGATGGTTTAGACACACCATCAGAGAACAGTAATGAGTTTGAGTGGGAAGGTAATTGTTTTACTGCTTATCTGATCTTTTTATGAATGAATGTTTACCTTTACATATATATAAGCACACAGACACATGTTTTTGCAATTATATTCTCTTTTGGAAATACTTGATAAGCCTTAAAATTTTTATCATGAAGCCTACTAAAACCCATGTATTAGAGGATTTTGTTCAAAATATGTTATTCTTTTCAGTGTTCATATATTTAAGTTAAAATTTCTGCAAACATCTAAATATTTTATAGTGTTCAAAACTGTTTGTAGTAGATTATATATGTAGCTGTATTTTCTTCTTGATGCCCAATTTTTGTTTCTTTTTATCAACATAAAAAAATATTGCTGGATAGTTAGGTCTTTTTCAGTTGATCAAGTAAGGAAAAAAATCCTTCCAAGAGACATATAATAAGGAATGTGCTAAAAATGTGGAGAGGAAGTTCTGAAGGGAGACTTAGGAGGGTGATTTTAAAGTAGGTTGCCTGGGTAGTGCTCTACTTTATGAAATTACCAACTTGAATTAATATATACTCTTGGCCCCCAAACCTGATATTTATCATTTTAATTATTTAGAATTCAAAGGAATTGGCATGTGTTCTATTTTGCATGCTTTCTTGAGTTAAATAATTGTTTTTTTTTATTTATATATAACAGTGGAATACATTACAATTCTTATTACATATTTTTATATAGTTAATAATTTTTATATCTATTTATCTTTAAAGTGATTTTTTTTTTCAAAGCAGTGTTTAGCGGTAGGTATTTTATCTGCAGTGAAGGTGATATGCTGTGTCTTTTGTTCTTCTTCCCTGTTTTACTGGTTCAATAAGCAGTCCAGTAACAAGCAATATTTTATAAGATACTGAAATAGTTTTCTGCCTATGTGTTTTGTCTCTTCTTTCTTTAATGCTGCTGTAGTCATTTCCTGGAAGGATATTTTCGTTAACAGCTTTGTCTTGGAAACAAACAACTAACATGCAGTAGGTTTCCCCTCCCCCCATCTTTTGGTAAGGACTATGATACTAAAATTTTGAAAATCATTATTTCATTAAAAATCAGCTACTGCAATCTTGAAATATAAATTACATCTAATCGTTGATGCTTATGCTTTTGCTAATGGTAATTTAAATAGACTTTTGCATGTATTCTTCTTAATATTATAAATACTTTTCTGCTTCATAAAACTGATTAAATGAGAAATGATTATTGAATAGTTAACCACTTTCTATCTGGTATTACAATTTGGAGGAATTAATTTATGTGTTAAAAAGAAATCAACTCTCAGTTACTTGAAGTAACCTGTGGTAGTAACTGTCTGGGACAGTGCTATCATAATTGAGATCTGAAAATGCCTGAAGGGTCAATGTATTAAAGACTCATATGGCTGTATGAATTGTTTTTCCTGAACTTGTTGATAGACATTGCACTGTGATTAACTGTCTTTGTTGAATTGGGCAATAAAAAGTTTTATAAAACTGTGATTCCCAAAGGAATAAATGGCCTTAAATTAAAAGCAAGCCTTTTCCTGTATTATGGAAGGGATATTTCAAATTCCACAGACAGTGTAGCAAAAATTCTCTGCATGGTGGCATACACCTTTAGTCCCAGTTGCCCAGGAGAGGATTATTTGAGGCCAGCCTGGACAATAAAGACCACATCTCAAAAGAAAAAAGAAATCTCTAACTAATCTAGATAGTGAAGTGGTTAACTTATAACTTGATTTTTATTATAGAAATAACAATTTGTGATTCAAAACCCTTTTATTTTGACAGATGATCTTCCAAAACCCAAAACAACAGAAGTAATTAGGAAAGGCTCAATCACTGAATATTCAGCAGCAGAAGAAAAAGAAGATGGACGACGCTGGCGTATGTTCAGGATTGGAGAACAGGATCACAGGGTTGATATGAAGGCAATTGAGCCCTATAAAAAAGTTATCAGTCATGGAGGTAAAAGTTACTGAAGTTTGTTCAGATTTTTTTAATGCAACATCAGAACTCTGTATGCTTTCAGAAAATATCCCCAGAGATCTTGCATAACTTTGAAAACATAATAAATATTTCTCATATTGTTTTAAGAACATAACAGGTTTGAAGTAAAAGGATAAAACCTACATTTAAAAATTGTTAACCAAAAAACCAAATGCCGAATGTTTTCTCTGATATAGGGAGGCTGAGTCATAGTGGGGTTGGGAGGGGGAGCATGGGAGAAATAGACAAATTCTAGAGAGGGCAGAGGGGTGGGAGGGGAAGAGAGGAGGCATGGGGGTAAAAAAGATGGTGGAATGAGATGGATATCATTACCCTAACTTCATGTATGAAGACACAAATGGTGTGAATATATTTTATATGCAACCAGAGAGATAAAAAATTGTGCTCTATATGTGTAATGTGAACTATAATTTATAGTATTGTGCTGTCATGTGTAACAAAATGAATTAATTTTTAAAAATTATTAATATATGCATATAGTAAGTTCAAAAAGTACCAAAATAAATGCAGTGAAAACTATTTCCCATCTGCCCCTATCTCTATACCACCTAAAACAGGGAGTTTATTAATTCTCCCCTTTGTATGCATTTATAATTTATATAGAATAAAATGCTGTGATCTTAAGTATATATGGTTCAATGAGTTTTGACAAATATTTACATAATCACATATGCCCACTCCTGAACATATAGAACATTTTCATTGCCCCATAAAATTCTCTTAATAACCCTTTCCAATGAATGTCCCCCTCTCTGGTAACCACTACTCTACTGTCTACCCCTGTGATTAGTTTTGCCTATTCTAGAATTTTATGCAAAAAAAATAGTATGCATTCTTGTTTACCACTCTTCTTCAGCATGTTTTTAAGATCCCTTCATGTTCTTACACACATCTTCTTTGTTACCCCCCTATCAGGTATTGAATACAAGGATGTTATACCACTGAATTACATCCCTAGCCCTTTTTATTTTTTATTTTGAGACACTCTTACAATTCATTAAATTGCCCAGTATGGCCTGGAATTGAAATCCTTCTGTCTCAGTCTTTCTCATAGCTAAGAATACAGGCATTCACCTCCATGCTTGGCTATAGTTTATTCTTTTATATGGCCAAATACTAGCCCATTGCATAAATGAATTAAATTTATTTATCCATTTTCATTTTGATAGTCATGTGTATCACTTCCAGTTTGGACTATGAATAAGACTGCTTATGAATATGACTGTTGGTGAACATTCTTATACAAATTTTTTCTTGGATATTAGTAAAACTTGGATTGATATTAGTAAACTTAACTCCTAATTTACCTTAAAGCCCTTAACAAACCATTTAGCTTTACTAGAGAACTAGCTCATTCTATAATTTTGTAGAGCATCCATGTTGCATATTTATGGGGTATTCAAAAATAATAAAGTTTAGTTCCTTCCCTTAGGAGATTTTCTAGTCAAATGGGACAGCTAGGAAAGTACAAGTTCCTGTCGGTCTGACTGTACCATATATAAAAGTTTACCTAGGTACTGTGTAAATAGTGCCAGAAAGTCAGAATGCAAATCATTCTATAGAGCACATCTTGTTTCTTTAAATCCTCCTAACACTGGACAGAGACATACAAACTGATTTTATTTTCTACATAGAATCATTTCTGCTTGATTTACTTTCTGCCAAATGCATTCCCCTGCTTATTTCTACAATCTTCATTCATCTGAAAGCAAATCACTTGAATATTTGCAGTAATATTCTTCTGCCTAATTTAATCTTATTCAGATGAAGGAAACAGGATAATCTGAATCAGGAAGTCCAACATTCGTTAATTCAGCTCATTGGTAGAAATAAAGTTGTGAGACCTGCCTTATGATTTAAACCTAATATCTTTCAAAAATAGCACTTTATTTTTTATACAGGAAAATAATTATATTGGACAATTACACTTAATGTGTTTTGTAATTGAGGAATTAGGAAAGTTAGTGAAGATTCTAATGTTCTTGAAATGTTCAGTCTTTTCAGTTCATATTAAGAAACAATAGAAATGATGGTTAAAGCAAAAATATTGTTACTGAATACAGCTTAATATTTAAATATTGCAGTTGAAACACATTAGTACCTTTTTTTTCCACTGAGAATTATGTCAGAGATATAATTCTTTCTTGGTTCTGATCCCCTCAATTCTACAAAACATTAGGCATTGTTGAAAATAAAACTAACTTTTAGAAAACACCCACTTTAACTGTTAAGTTGCATAAAATGTTTATTTCAGATGTTGTGTCTTTTTGGATTATATCATGTTATTTGTCTACTTGCTAAAATATGGCTCTTTAACTGTGTTAATTGATTATTTTCTATCAATCATACTGATGTCCTCTAAAAAAAATCTTAAGAGTAAAATTGTTTTACTGAGGTAATTGTTTTTATTTTTTTTCTAGTGATTTTGTCTTTGATTTCTTTTTCAGGATATTATGGGGATGGATTAAATGCCATTGTTGTATTTGCTGTCTGTTTTATGCCTGAAAGTGGTCAACCTAACTATAGATACCTGATGGACAATCTCTTTAAGTAAGTATATCTTAAAATGTTTAGACAGAATTCTGAGCTAAATGGATCTCTAGTTTAAGGAAGTGAACTTAAGCTATGTAAAAATTATATAAACAATCCCTTTTCTGACTCTTTTAAGTCATTGCTTTTTGGAATTATGAAACTATAGTTTTCCAACTCAACAAAAAGATTGGCATTTTTTAAATTAGAAGGTGTATCTCATATCTCTTCCAACTTCTTTATAAACATCTGAGGACATATAAATATAAAAAAGTGACTTTCATCTTAGAATCGTATGGCTAAATTACATTTACCCACAGAAGCCTAATGTAATGAGCTGACTCACTTCTTACATTTCCAAAGAGTTGTTCTATTTCTGAGATTATTCTGGGTGCAGTTTTTAAAATGTATTTGTGAAAAATTTAAATCATATACAGAAAAGTATATGAGATCTTCATATATAAGTCACCCACTTCAGCAATTACCAATTTAGACTTCATTCCTAATTCTTTCCCCACTATACGATTTTGAAACAGATCCCAAACATCATGTCATTTAATCTATAAATATTTCAATATTTATATCTAAAAAATAACTTGGTTTTAAGTAATTATAATGCCAGCTAATGCAATTTTAAATTTTTAATTATGTCTGTTCTCATCAAGTGGGAGAGAAGGGAACTGTATAATTTGTAGAACCTAGTTCAGTTTTACACAGTGATATTTAAGAGTTAAACTTAATTTATTTTTGCAGGTATGTTATTGGCACTTTGGAGCTATTAGTAGCAGAAAACTACATGATAGTTTATTTAAATGGTGCAACAACTCGAAGAAAAATGCCCAGTCTGGGTTGGCTCAGAAAATGTTATCAGCAAATTGATAGAAGGTAACAAAAACTGAATAATTTTTACAGGTGGCTTTATTCAGTTAAGTTTTATATTTGATTCCCACTTAAAAATACTCTGTTTCTTGCTGGGTGCAGTGACACATGCCTGTAATCCCAGCAGTTTAGAAGGCTAATGCAGGAGGATTACAAGTTCAAAGCTAGCCTCAGCAAACTTAGGTCCCATCTCAAAATAAAAAAAATAAAAGTGGCTGGATGTGGCTCCGTGGTTAAGCACCTCTGGGTTCAATCCTTGGTATCAGAGTTTAAAAAAAAAAAATACTATAGCCACTTATTAAATTAAGTGTTAATTTCATAATAGGTCTCTATTTTCTAAAGACAGTATTTCCCAATGTCATGTAGTAAACTAATTTTGATCTGTGCCATAAAGAATAATTCTTTAAACAAACTGCTAAGATTGCACTTTATTATCCCTCATACCATTTAAAACACTTTACTACAATTTACGTCTTGGGAAAAGAGGGAGAACATAGTTTTTTTCCTGTTAAATTTTGAGTGTTGCCTTATTTATACTTCTTAGTATGTTTTATGTTCCTTAAAGATACTAGTTTAGCTCTAATTTTTCTTTGGAACAAACTCCAAAATATACGTAGAGTATATTATCTCAGGAATTAGTTGTCTGTGCTAATGAAGGAACTTGAATCTTCCAATTGCTTTAATAGGTACCTAAATTTGGCATTGGTTCACACTGGTAATTAAATAAATATATATGTATTTGATGATCACTTTATGTGTGAAATATGCATGATAAATAAACATTTTTTTAATTAAATATTTATTTTTTTAGGTGTAGATGGACACAACACAATGCCTTTATTTTTATGTGGGGCTGAGGATCGAACCTGGGTCCCACCTGTGTGAGGCGATTGCTCTACCACTGAGCCACAATCCCAGCCCGATAAATAAACATTTTAATTTGGTTGTTTAAAGAGGTCTTGTATAATGTCTTTAACTTTTAGTCACAATGTTAGCCCTTAAGTGTACACATTAGATATGATTCGTGGTGTTCCTTAAGTTATCTGTCCTCCCACCTCTGCCTGCACAGAGTCTTTCATGGTATTGAAGAAATTAGTACCAATTTCTCCCTAGTCTTGAAAAAGAAAAATAGTTTGCTTTTTATGTTCTATATTAGTCTTTCCCTGGTTGACAAGTTCTGAAGACCAGTGAATGAATGCTAGGAGACACTTAATAACATTCTATACTATATATATATACATATATACATATACATAAATTTGGCCAAATGAAATAATTTTTTTTTCATAGCAGTAGAAGGAACCATTATAGTTCAAGAATGTTTTCTTGTCTTTAAAAGTATTAATACATAAATGAGAACTTTTGAGATGATATATTTCAGTTATTTTGTATAAACTGGCACATGTCTTTAAAAGCATTATAATTTGTAGGAAATTTATAATTTTCTTTTCCTTTTTTCTAGGTTACGGAAAAACCTAAAATCCCTAATTATTGTGCATCCCTCTTGGTTTATCAGAACACTCCTGGCTGTTACAAGACCATTTATTAGGTAGTTTTATTCATGTAGAAAAAAATTCCTTATTTAAATTTCTTGTCAGTACTCATAGTCAGAAATACTGAGGTAATTGTTTTTATTTTTTTTCATAGCTCGAAATTCAGCCAAAAAATTAGATACGTCTTTAATTTGGCAGAACTAGCGGAACTTGTTCCCATGGAATATGTTGGCATACCAGAATGCATAAAACAGTATGTTTTGTTTTATTCCTTTAGTTGTATTGGATCTTTATATTTTGATGTGTAAGATAATATTTTTCAGTATTTCTTACTACACATATTTCATAACAGCTTTTTAAAGACTGGTTACAATCTAAGAGATGATTTCCTGATAGGTTAGTACTAAAGAACATTCCCTGTACTTAAACATGTTGCTCTCCAAATTTGAGTAAACTCATCATAGCATTTGAAAAATCACATTGCTAAATAAATAAATAAATTATTAATTAAATCAACCTAACCCTAATACTTAGCAGTGACTGGAATTTGTTCTGTTTACCAGATTCACTTATTTCCATCTAGCTTCTAAAAAGAATTGGTATAAGTCTAATCTGAGGTTTGGTATTTTTAATATGTCTATGCCAGATTTATTAAGTTAATTTTTACCTTCTACATAATGTGTTCAGTATTTTTGGTCTTTCCTGGAGACTTAATATGATTTCATTTTTAGTCTATTTTGTTTAAGTTTTTGTTAATCTCATAATGTGTATTTACTGAAGTAACTCTTCCTTACTAAGGTATGAAGAAGAAAAGTTTAAAAAGAAACAAAAAAGGTATATGCACACCTTGACTGGGTTGCATCTAGACTAGTCCATTTGCATTGCACAGACTAACTCTTCTTTATTGGTTGGTTAGCTTGTAGAGAAAGATAATAGCACTTGTAAATATAAATACACCCCAACATCCAAATATAGAAAATCCAGAGTCCTAAAATTGAATATGATTGGATTCACCCTGTTTTAATACCAAATATAATGCCAGTTAGTAATTAAAGCCCCTCTTCTTTTGTTACTGATCTGAACACTATTGGTGAAACCACAGAAATTACTGAGAATGCTATTTAAAATAACCAATACTTTTAAGATTATCTGTTTCATTCCTTTCTTTAAATCTTAGTGCTTTGAAATATGTATGCAAACTTTCTTAAGTAATCAAATTTGTTTCTTGGGGTTGATTATATTTGCAATGCAAATACTCTTTAGCTAACCAACATTGATTTCCTTGTATGCTTAAATTAAATAGCCTGCTAACCAGTCAAATTTTACATGTGGTAAAATACCTAAAAGTTCAATGTACCATTTAACAGTTAAACACTCTGCTTTCCATTTTAAATTTAATTTTGAATACTTTTGCTTTGAGCATAACAAACTGTTATCTGTTAATATCTTGGTATAGAAGATGAAAAGGCAAGGTATAAAATAGTTACCACTTTATAAAGTAGTTTAGAAAAGTAGGTTTTGGATCTAATTTGTTAGATCTAATTAGATCTAATTTGGATCTAATTTGTTTATAGATTTTAAAAAAATATTTACATTAGCAAAATATGGTTTAATAAATCTTCAGAATTAAGATGAGAGGTTATCATATATGTATTAATCATTTTGACAAGCTAAACTGGATCCAGCTATAAGTAACGTACTGGAACATTCTTAATTTTGAATATATTTCCATTCTTTTGGTGAGAATTCAGTTGACCATGTGATAGAGTCATAGGTTTACATTTCTCTATGACACTTTGCAAGAGTGTGGGCAGTGTTTGTAGATCATGCTGATTTCTCATTCCTTTCTTAAGCATTGCTTTGCATTTGCCAGACAAGTGGCTGGAATTTAAAATAAAATCTATAATCGTAGAATGTTTTGAAGCCAGCTACTTCCTGGATTTTAAAATGAATTGCTTTTGTTGATGAAATGGGCTGTATGATATCTTTTTTAAAGTTTTTAGTGTTTAATCAACTGTCATGTAGTTTCAGTAGCAGAAAAAAAAATGGGACTCATACTTTTTTATTTAAATGCATTGTTTGAAATCTATTACTATTATTTTGATTTTGTTTTTCACCTTTGTTTGTGTCTAACCTTAAATAATAATATTACATATATCTTAAGTAACTTAATTTTTATACAGAGTTTCTTTAGCCTTAAAAAATAATAAATCATTATCAGTTTGAGAATAATAAAATTCAATTTTAATACAGAAAAATGTTCTTAAAGTCAAAATAATGGCTAGGTATGAGACCTTATGTAAGGCAATATCTCCATGTTAAGTATTGGTGTTTAAAAGGGTATTGAGTATTGTGAGTATTGAAGTACAGCAGTTTTAAATGTCTCAGGTGTTTCTTTCAAATAACTCCGTGCCAGTGTGGCCAGGTAGCTAGGGATTGTAAAACTGTTTCAACAGCTTAAAAATAAAATAATTATGATTATCAGATCTTTCAAATATTTATAAAGAATATTTTTAAATGTTAATCCAGTTTTACAACAGGCCACAGCTTTTTATTTGTTTGGTACTGGTATAGAGCTACACCCCCAGCCCATTTTTATTTCTGAGACAGGATCTGGCTAAGTTTCAGAGGCTGGCTTCAAACTTGGGATCCTCCTGCTTCATACTCCCAGGTCTGTAGGTTTATAGGCATGTACCACCAAACCCAGCCAGGCCAGAGCTTTTAGATCTGATTCACTAATATTCAGGTGATCATAGTAATGGGTCCTAATGATCATAGTACTGGAAACAAGTATGATAATCTCTTCCTGCATCATACCAGATTATTTTAAATGTCCCCACATAAGTTATTCAAATTACTACATATATGAGAGTAATAGACTGTTGTATATTGTCTTTAAAGGGTTGTCTATAATTATGCAATAATTATGTAATCCTTCAAATCTCCTTGGGCCTAAATATTTATACTGCCTCTGTTCAAACAACCACTAATCTCTAATGAGATTTTTTTAAATGTACATTTAGGTATTTCTTGGTTTTAAATCCTTAATCGTTTCTTTTTATCAGCATAAGTGAAAGACATTCACTAAGTGTACCAATAAATTTTGGAGAATGATTAGGTTTCAATAAGCCTGCATTTTTTGCTGAACTTAAGATCATATAATCATTTAATGATGATTTAGTGGCTTTAGTGACACTTTAATATTTCTTTGTGAATCCATGACGTCAGGCATGCTAGGCAAGCACTCTACCACTGAGCTAAACCCCCATCTCCCTTCATATTTCAGTAAATAAAATCTTTTTTTGAGGGAGTTATTTTTCATGTTGCCAGTCTCTTAGCCCTTGAATCCCTGCTGCAGCCACACTATGTCATGAACTTTTAAGGAAGTTTATGAGTTTGTATGTAAAGTATTTTATAGTCTTTAAAGAAACTGTAGTCATGTTTCTTGCCAGTGTCCTGTCTTTTAAAAATTCTCTTTTCTGGATGGGGAAATAATGTTTGGTAATCTTTTTCTGTGTCTGCTTCTTTGCACAGCTTTGTTGTTGTTGTTTTTTTAACAGAATAATATTCTATGTTAAAAGTAGTTACTGGTACTTTTAGAAAGGTTTGTTTAGTTACTGGTACCTCATTTTCTGTATATTTTGTTGAACAGAGTTGATCAAGAACTTAATGGAAAACAAGATGAACCGAAAAGTGAACAGTAAGTTTGGCATCTAGTTCAAACAAGACTGAAGAATGTGCTGATGAAGCAATGCTCTCTTTTGCATTTATAATGCATTTATTGGCTTGCATTTTTATGTAATCTGTTACAAAATTGACTTTGTCTTAATGGACTTTTGTACAAGGGGCTATTTACTGCTGTATTGGTTTGCAAATCTCTCGAATTTAGCTCTTTAATGGTTAATTATATTGTAATCATTTTGTATTTTATATTGCTAATTAGCAGAGAACTACACTTTATAAAGCAGTTTTTGCATTTGTTTATTGAGTGATGATGCATCTTCAGTAAAATATTTATATGCCTAAATGTCAAAGAAATAATATATATTTTTATGTTTTTGAGCAAAATTTTTTAATGTATACCTATCTTGTAGAAGAATAGGCAGGTAAATAAGATCATGATTTTATAAAGTACATGTTAGATGTTTTGATTTTGTAAATGGTTGAATACATTTCCTGGGTAACTTTAGAAAATTAAGTTGCTCTAAGGCAAGGGTCAGTTAAACTGATTCTCTCAGATATCCAAAGATCATGTACATAATTTAAGTAGATAGTACCATCCCAAGCTTTTTTTTTTTTTTTCCACTTAATGTATATTGTTCCTTAATTCAGAAGCACAAATACAAGTGCATTGTACACTTTTTCCTCTGAAAACAAGTCAAAAAGCCATTTTTAGAACTAATAGGTTAGAAGTTAGGGTTTGTACATATGTAAATATGGGATATTTTATCTTCTGGCCCAAAGTCAGAACTGTTATAAAAATTTTTGGATTTGTTCACTAATGTGAAATAAGCTGTGTGTCCAGGGTATCACTCCCCAGAATTCGTGTGAGTGCTTTGTGATATTGCAGAGAATGTGATGAGTGTTCACTGTCACAATTTCTGTAGAAAACAGGGGCTGCTTTTTAAACTGCTCTCACTGTGGGCACTTTACCAAAATACTTCCATATCAATTATTTGAACTCAGTAGTAGTTTGACCTAGTCAAATATGATGTGCTTTCAAGTTTCTGTTGAATCGAGTTTGACAATAATAGACAATAATACTGTAAATTAAGTTAATTTTGTATGTCTTAGAGCATCATTATATTGCGCTGTTTGGGATGAAACATTTGATAAGTATGTAAACTCCTTGTTTCATTTGGTAAGTACTATTATATTGAAATAAATTGTATTTGTGCCTCCAAACAGAGCTTAATTAACCACAGAATCATTCTAAAACAACAGGTTTGTCCAGAATTTTCATAAACTTGAGTGACATATACTTAGTAAATTTAATATTCTCCATATTTAAAGGTCATGCTGTCCAGCATGTCCTGTAAGCTATTTTACAAAAAGAGAAGGGTAGAGTAGCAAAATTGAAGTAGATTTGTGCTTAGCTTTTTAAGATTTGTTCTCTTCTGTACTGATCGTACAATCATGGCTTTACCATTGTCATTTTTTTAATATAAAGTGTCTGCTATAAAAGGGGATTTTCCTTTACTTTTTGTCCTCATCAGTCCTAAACTTGGCATGCTGACTTAAGTCCAGTTATGGGAGATGCTAGAGGATTCCTTGGATGAAGCATTCTTCAGCAGCCTTTTGACTGGGATCCAGCAGCTCTAGACAGATCCTTTATTAATGTCATTACAATGAATTAAGCCAAAACCATTATTCTTGCTGAAATCTTAGAAACACTTTGTATTGAAGAAATAAACTGACAAGAACTATTCAGTTATTCCTTCAGAATTTGGGGATTATGAATAAAGATGTTGGATTTAATTGTGGTTAGATAACACTTGTAGACAATTTTAAGTAGTCTTTCATCTGTGTGTCTCAAAGTGGACGGGGCTTTTTAATAGATGGTTTTGCACCACATTAAGTATTTGGCTCTTCAGTTTCAAAAATACATAATAATTTTCACTCAATTCTTTTATTGTGTTTATTAACTTATTTTTGCAGAAATTGTTCCTAAATATATATTGTTGCAAAATGGTCTGTTTCAATTTTTTTTAACAGAAGTAGCCTATTTGCTGTCAGAATATTAAAATTCAGAAAGAACAATGACATTTTTCCATATTTGATTTTAATTTCCATTGCTGATTGATGTGAAAGTACTTATAATTTATTAACTTTCTGCCAAGGTCATGGAACTAACTTAACTGGTTTGAATATTCTGTCACTGTCTTTGGCTCTAAGTGCACCTTTTTAACCAAAAGTTTCTCTTAAAAAAGTATGAGGTAATTTGATCCTCTATTCTGCTTTGATTATAGTACTAAGCAAGCACCAAGGAGAGACATGATACCAACCCCACATTTAAGCTTTTAATAGTCTAACTCAAGGGGTTAGGAGGAGAAATGAAATAGGATTCTAATATGGTCTACCAGTGTTATTGAAAAGAAGGGAAACCTTTATAAAGGAATAAAGATTTAGCTGTTATCGGAGATGCCATTGAATGTGTCTCTCCTAAGGAAAGTACTATATATATATGGCAGCTGATTATTTGTATCCAGCAGAAAACCTATGGGCTATGCACAATGTATGAACAAGACTGGATTGAAGAGGATAAAGCTGGTAAAACCTACAAATAGAATTCATATTTTCCTCTGCTTTTTCTTTTCATATAGAAGCAAGTTTGAATCCTGGCTTAGTAAGTAGAGTGCTCAAATTAAAGTTTAGAACCATTATTTCTGGTTTTAAATTTGATAAACCTTAGTTTTCCATACGGGACATCACACTGCACTGAATACTGAAATCTGATTAACAAATAAATATAGCTAGAATTTCATCAACTGCAATTCCAGAATTAAAAAAGGTAAAGGGTTTGTCTCTTAATAGACTTCTTTCAACTAACTGTATAAACTCAGTATTAGCTGTTTATATGAGAGCTCAGAGAATTTGGAAATGTGTTTGATTTAATGTAAAAGTGGCTTTTTAAATTTCTTCAGTTGATAGTTAAATTAACATTAGAACTTAACTGGTACAACAAGCCAGTTTCTTGATGAGGTTAGTAATATTGTATGTAAGATGACACAGTACCTTCAGCCTTCCCTTTCCTGTATGCTAAATAGAAAATTGTTAACATTGCTCAATCAGATGGCAGGCTGAGATAGGATGACACTAGAGATTGGCTACACCATTCCATTTTGTTTTCATGCCTTTTTCCCCATGTCCTTGAAAAATGGATTATAAATAAATCTCAGGAATGAAGTAAATGAATTAATGTACTTAAAAGGCCTGTTTTGCAATAGGAGAGGTTTTTTTTCTAATTTTTTAAACTTTATTTATTTATCTATTTTATGTGGTGCTGAGCATCGAACCTGGTGCCTCAGACATGTTAGGCAAGCGCTCTACCACTGAGCCACAGTTCTATCCCAGAAGAGTTTATCTTGTCATAGGGAATGGGAATGGTGCAGTTGGAGTTGCTAGGAGAAAGTGTGGAGAACTTAGACTGCATGAGAAGACTAACTGGGGAGAAAAGTGAGGTACTATCTACTGGATATTCTAAATTAGTACAAAAGAATTACCTGGGGGAACTCCCCTTCCTGAGATTGTGAATGAATTTAAAATCAGATCACTGGGGAGGCCTAGTAATGTAACTTCTTTAAAGTCCTAAATGGTAATTGAAAATAGTTTGTTGAATAGTAAGGAGTGACTAAAATTTGAAAGGACACCTTTGTTGCAACTATATATTTTTTTGAGAACTAAATGAAAAATGAACAACAAATTAAGCACCAGGTGAAAATCAAAAGAGTTCATTGCTTTCACATAACTAGAGTGTGACATGCCTTTATGCTTCAGATAACTATCTTACAAGACATTCTACAAATGATTAAAATGTTTGCATCAGTATCTTTCTGCATTTTCACAGTTTGACAAAGAAGGAACTTTAAAAATAATTACGAGCTGCTACTCCGCACTTTTTGAATATCGACTTAACAGTAGCTTAATTGTTTACATAAACTTAGCTAGTAAGTAATGGTGTTTCAGAGTCACTGATTTGCAAAGTCCTTGGGGCACTCATTATATTCACTTGGAATGATTCAGTTTGTTAGATACTAATTGACTTTGATATAGTTCAAAAATATTTTTAATTACCACAAGTTCACAATTTAATGTGACCTTTTCACTATTAAGATCATGATCTCATTCTCTCTCTCTCTCTCTCTCTTTTTTTTTTTTTTTTTTTTTGTGGTGGTGCTGGAGTTTGAACCCAGGGCTTGTGCATGCTGGAAGAGCACACTACCAATGAGCTTATCCCCAGCCCAGGATGATGTTGACTAGCTTAGTACTGTCAT
Organism: Marmota monax; assembly: GCF_021218885.2. Taxonomy (NCBI): domain Eukaryota; kingdom Metazoa; phylum Chordata; class Mammalia; order Rodentia; family Sciuridae; genus Marmota; species Marmota monax. The sequence goes on along the minus strand of NW_026693777.1, from coordinate 59,998,101 downwards.
TTCACAGTGTGAGAAATTCAGTTCTGAGGTGTATGTGCAAATTGTTGATGTGTTTCAGGTGAGAAATAACTCAGTTGGTCATGATTTGCTAAGAAGATGTAATATTTTTTTTTCCTTTGACTTGTTAGGAGTACAACAACTTGTGTCCTGATCTGTTGCACATAACTTTGCAACATGCATGAATTTAAATAAATTAATTGGAATGATTGCATTTGTTTTTCTCTTTCATTATGCTACCATTTTTTTCACTTAAATATCTAATTTTCAGATACTCTTCTTTATGTAGTCTGGATACTTCCTATTCTTTTGGGAGTGAAAAATTCAACCAGCTTTAACATTTAAACTATAATTAAATTTTGCATTTGATCATTTAGAATTACTTTAATTAATAGGGAATACAAAGATGAGACAGAACAGCTTTGTTCTGGGAATGAAAATGGCATAAATAAAAATAATAAATAATAAACCTGTTCAGAGGTTCCAGTTGGTCGCGCTTGTTTTTGAACTTTATCTCCTTCATCAACTCAGCCACTTAGTGGCAATTTGCTGTGCACATAACTGCTAAGCTTAATGCAATTAGGATTTGATACGCCCTGATGAACACCTAAAGGAATTTGGTATTATTATGAGGACTTGAAATTTTGGAGTATTTGACATGCATATTAGTCATAAAATTTAAATAGTGTCTCCCAAATTAAAACTCTTAATCACAAACTAAAATCTTGCCGGTTTAGATTAATTGCCGCCCTATATTGAATGGTTAAAAGACACCCTGCTATAATCTTCAGAATTAGTCTCCAATTTAGTATTTCAAAGTCTTCAACAGTATTACACTGAACATAACCCAGACATAAAATGGAAGTGCCCTACATTTTTTAAATATCGCATCTAATAGTGGAGATTCTTTAAAAATTATGAACGAATTAGTACACCTGGTGAACTGCTCAAATGGTAGATTCACCGCCGCTGCAGGGTTTGAAAGCCCAGCCCTAATTTTCTCAGTACTCCCATCATTTCGCAAAGTTTGAGCGGCGCGCTGAGCCGGGGTGGGCGGTCCTAGCGCCCGATGTCACTTCCGGCTCCGCGATCGCTTCCGGGTCGTCGGCCCAGCTCTGCGGTTTCTGCGGCGTCTGAAGAGGTGGTCAGCGCGGTGGGCACCTCCAGCCAGGCTTCTGGCGGCGCCGCTTCTGTGCGTTCCCCAGCTGGAAGCGCCTTGCCCGCAGGTAGTGGGTGGGCTGTGTTGGGTTAGCGCGGGAAGCCTGAGCCTCGCCCTCTGTCGCCCCCACAACAGGCTACGGTTGGTTGGGTGGTCTCCAAGGGTCATTTGGAGGGTTCTTGGTTCCCGGGGCCCGGAGCGGCTCCTTACTAACTCCGCGGCTGGTGCCAGAGAAGAGGGAGAGGCGGCTGCACGCCAGCCCCACCTCGATGCCAGCTAAACGGACCTGGGGTGGTGGTCAGCTCAGCACCCTGTTTTTAGCCGACTGAGTTAAGTCTTACAGCGTCCAGCGGCTATGGGTTTTGCTGAATTTCGAGAAGCATTCTTTAGGAGTCTCCTTACTGTGCTTCGTAGCGTGAGGTCTGCCTTCCAACTTTCCTCTTGCGAACTCTGACAAAGGAACCAATTTTAACTGGATGGTTTAGTCAAGAAGGTCTCAAACTGATTGCTCGAATTTGAAGACTTCTAATTTTCTAAACTACGAAATGAGAAGGGAGTACTAAATTTCTGTAGCTCATACCACATTTCAAGGATTTGAACACTAAGGAATTTTTAGAATCTAAGATCATTAAAACAAATAATTTAACAAATGCTTAAACACTTGATAATTGTTTTCTAGTTAATTCTCAGCCGTAAAATGGGGTGTGACACAAATTCTGTACTCATAGTTTGTAAATTTTTATCTCCTTTTGGGACTTTTTCCCTTCACACGTTATATTTACTGAAGTTTACTTTCTTTTATTTATTGAACATATATTTTATTTGGCTCCCATAATATGTCAGATACTATTCAAGATGCCCAGTTTACTTCAGTGAACAAAACAAAAATCTGTGCCCTGATGAAATTTACATACCGTTGGATGCAGAAAGTGAATATGCATTGAGTAATATTAATTTAAACTTTCAGAAGGTCATGAAAATTGAGCAAGAAAGGGTCTGAGGAAAGTTCTAGAATGCCTTTGGGAATTAGTCTTTTAAGTATGATGGTCAGTTTCGGCCTTATTGAGTAGGTGCTTTTTGAGAGAAGTCGAGGAGTTTGGAGAGAATTGGCCAAGTGTCTATGTAGGGAAGAGTATTCTAGGCAGAAAGAGCAGCCATCAAAGATGCTTTCAGGAACATACCTGTCATGCTCAAGAAATTGAAATGAAGCTATTGTTTGGAGAGGGATAAACAAGGTGGAGATGAGTAGTTGATAAAGGCTGGGAGATAATAGATAACCAAATTATTGTAAGGGCCCTTGGAAGCTGTGGGAGGTCTTTAATAGAAGAGACATGTGTGGCTGGGGTTGTGGATCAGTGGTAGAGCACTTGCCTAGCATGGGTTCGAGTTTCAGCACCACATATAAATAAAATAAAGGTCCATTTACAACTAAAATAAATATATATGTAAAAAAAAGAAAAGAGACATATTCTAACTGGTATTTTTAAAACATCATGTACCTATGAGTTAGGAGTAGAGTGCAGGGAATCAGAGATCCAAATGACTATAATAGTGGCTCAGATCAGGGTGATAATAGTGGAGATGGTAAGAAATAGTTTGATTTTTTAATGCATTTTTAAGATAAAGCTTCGTGGATTTTTGAGGATTTGGATATGGAACGTTTCACAGGTTTTGTCTTAAGACCATAAAACTAAGGAGTTATGAGATGGGAAAGACAAGTTGATGTGTTGAGTATGCACCTAAATCCACTGGCGAGAAGTTTTTATGCTGGTAGGTATGTTTGGGAATGATCAGAAGTGGTATTTAAAACCAAAAAAACAAAAGATATTACTAAGGAATAGGTGTAGATAGTAAGCAGAAATGGAAAATTGTGTCTTGTCACGTTAAAAATTCAGGGAGAAGAGGATCAACCAACAAACAAGAAGGGTAAACCAGTGAGTTAACATGACAATCCATAAACTGGTGTCCCAGAAGCCAAACAAAGGTCCTTTAATATCAAGGAGGGAGTAATCAGCTGTGTCAAATGCTCTAATCCTGTGAGGATTGAGGATTAGCAATGCCAGTGATAACCTTCACCATCTGTTTCATTAGAGTGCCAGAGGCAAAAGCCTACTGGCTATGAGCTGAGGAGAAAAGGAGAATAAAAGAAATGGGAGTTAGTGAGTACAGACAACTCTAAGGAGTTTTCCAGTAAAGGGGAAGTAGAGAAATAGAGTAACTGGCAGGGGAAGTAAGTTAGGTTTGTTTGGTTTGGGTTTTTTATTTTCCCCCAAGACAGTTTATTTGCTGATGGAAATGAACATAGAAAGGTGAGAGAAACAAAGAACAACTGAATTATTAGAACAATATTCTCAAGTGTATTAAAAGGATAGGAACTGATGCAAAAGTAAAAGGGTTGAATTTAGGTAACTAATGACAGACCAGACAGGGACACAAAGAATATAAGTGCAGATGTTGGTAGGTAGGTAGATGTGGATGTAAGAGTGTCAAAATTTTCACCACTTTAGTTTCCTTAGTAGCATGTGTGAGGCCCTTAGATAAATTTCTGATATTTGATATTAGTACTTTGACATGCCACCATTATTCACTCAAATACTTTTTAGTAATAATAAATACATTGTTCTAAGTGGTAAATAAATGGAGACAGAATAAGTATATGTATGTCAGCTTCAGTTATTGACATGATTACAAATAAAACAGTACAAGAAGGAAGGAAGGTAATTCCTTGATCACAGAAGGCCTTTCTAATTAGGTGACATTGGAACACCAATCTGAATAAGTTGTAGAAGTGAACTACGTAGATGTCTGGGAAGAAAATTCACAACCAAAAGAACAGCCAGGGCAAAGGCCTTCAAGCAAGAACTGCTTGCCTTGTCAAAGAACAGCAGGGACCAGTATGACCAGAGCAGAGTGAGAGGGGGTGAGTAGAAGAAGATAAGGCAGGAGGGTAGTGAAGGGGGCATATCATATAGGCCATGCAAACTATAGGAAGGACATGGTGGTTTTTACTGCTATTGGTGGTTTTGAATAGATGAGTGATTTAATTTGCCATTTTTAAAGTTTCAATGTGGCTGCTATGGACTTGATGATGATGGCATAGGCGGGGAGAGAAACAAAGAGACCACATATTGGACTATTGCATTAATTTTAGTAACAGTATTGTGACGTAGGGTGATAGCATTAAAGATGATAAAAGAGAGAAGTTGGCTGTAAGGTTTTTTAATTATCTTACTGGAAGACTAGGTTTACCAATTACTGAGATGGGCAAGACTACAAACAGCCAGTTTAGAAGGGTAGTATTAGGGATTTGGTTTTTGGAAAATTTAATTTGAGCCATCTACTTGACTTTTTTATTCAATTTCAAGTAGATAGTTTTATATGTGAGTTCAAGAGGAGAAATTAGCTGGAGATAGAAATGTGGGGATCATCAACAAATAGATAAATTGAAAAGCATATAGAGAACCAAGGAGTCTTAGGGCAGTTTAGTAGGTGGAATAGGGAGCTGAGGAGGAATCTGCAAAAGGAAACAAGAATTATAGTAACCAGTGAAATGGGTAGAAGAAAAGAACTCAGAGTGGTGTGCCAAAAGTCAAAGAATGTCTCAAGAAAACATAAATATCTATTATATCAAATGCTGAAAAAATATGTGACTGAAGGCTGACTATTAGTTTTGCTGAGTTTTATCTGATAACTATCTACTCCTTGAATATATATTCTCCCGTCCATTTGTAGACTGCAAGTGCTGTGAGGTCAGGGATCTTACACCTGACATGTAGTAGAAATTCAGTACTTATTGAGTCTATACTACTGCCACCCTTTTTGAGTCCCCATCCCTCATCTGTTTCTAATCCCTTGAGCCAACTTGTCTGATCTACCTAAAATGCTTCTGGGATTCTCACTGCCTGCACCACTTTTGCAAAGAAAGTCCTTGTGCCCTCTGTTTTAGCCTCATCTCCTGCTACTTGATGTTCGTGTTTATGCACTAATAATATGGGAAGGTTTATAGTTCACCACAAACCTTACTGTTTTATACTTCTGTGGCTTTTCTGTTCTCTCATTATATGATGATTTTCCTCCTTTGTTCTGCTAAAGTCTGGCTTGAATGGGGAACTTTCTGAGTCAACTCAGTCAACAGGCAACCTCCATAGTATGCTGTGTATATCTCTATCAGGGTTCTTAGTTTATACTGGATTTAACCTTTTTGTATGCCTGTTACCCTCTCTAGGGTTTAAGATTTGAGGAGTGGGAGTATGTCTTTATTCATATTTCTGTCCCTGGTTTCTATCACAGTACTATCCTCTTGGTAGGCACTCTATAATTATTGAATTTTAAGAAAGCAGGAAAATAAAGAGGCAGGCATGCAAAGGTGCACTGAAGAATGTCTAGATCAATAACTTGATTACAAGTAGAATGGATGGTACATGAAAAAGTCTAGACTTAAAAGGCCAAGTTTTGAAAGAAACCATAAAGACACATTTTAATAAATAAATATATCTATACTGTATTCAAAGGATGTGAATGTCATTTCAAAATCATAGAAAAAACTACTCCTTAAAATTCTAAAATTATAATTTGTAATTATGAGTTCTGTGGTTTTCATTTATACCTAATTATAATTAATTAAAAGAGTTCTGTGGTTTTATATTAGAATATATGAAGTAGACTATTGCATAAGTTATTTATAATGTTACAGTATGATCTTTTTAAATGATTTTATATTAAACTTTTAGGACATCAATGCAAACCTGAAGAAAAAGCAGTTTCTTCCTCATAAGCCATGGCATATCAGTTATACAGAAATACCACTTTGGGAAACAGTCTTCAGGAAAGCCTAGATGAGCTCATACAGGTGGGAGACAGAAAAGTCAATTCAGTTTCATTTAGAGCTGTAATAATTTTTGTCATATCCCTTATCCCAGGCAAAGAAATATGAGGTAAAACTTGGACTATTTAGCATGTCACTGACAGATGAACAGCCTGAAATTCCTGTTTGTTATACTGACAGTAGAACAGAAATACAATGATGAAATGGTGTGGTTGAACATATTTCAGAATATTTTGTTAAAAATTAAAATTGATGATTTTACTCCTTTTTTATTTAGAATAAAGGCTTATTCTCTCTGGTTTTAAATTTTTTTATGTAATTTAAATATCTTTTGAGATTTAAATTGGAATTTTGAATTTATATTTCAATTTTAGAAGTTTTCTTATTTAAACAACCCAACTAAAAACATATCAAATATTTCCATTTGTTTAAATATTAAATGGTCTTCAGTAAGATTTAATCTGTGTGTGTGTGTGTGTGTGTGTGTGTCAAAGTTCTATTCTGGCTTTGTAAAATTACTGCATGTTTCCTTTTCAAAATTATTTTGTCAAGATAGTGTAAAAGGCTTTGCTTCTTCATTGTCAGTTATGGTAAATGAGAATAAAGGATTCTAGTTCAGAAGCTCTGGATAGCCTTAATTAAATTTTAGGTGATAATTTGTATGTTATTTTGTCTTTAATGTTTTTCCCTACAAGGATGTATGACCTTTATTTTCTCTCAGTCTCAACAGATCACCCCACAACTTGCCCTTCAAGTTCTTCTTCAGTTTGATAAGGCTATAAATTCAGCATTGGCTCAGAGGGTCAGGAACAGAGTCAATTTCAGGGTAAGGATATTTTCCTAAATCTAGAAGCCTGCATCAAGGGATGTTTTGAGACCCCCTACATGATAATTAATCATAAGAGGAAGAGATGACTAATCAAGTTTTAGAACTTGTTTTGTTATCACTAAATTATTTTAAATCAGCTCTATACTAAGTTTATCCACTTAATGTTAGAGAGAGAGAGTTGTCTTTAGATTTTTATACCATTGTTGCACAAGTCAGCTGGATGTTTGGTACCTGCCCTGAAGAATTACTGAGATTTCAAATGCCTGCAAAAATTAAATTAAAAATTGAAGGTAAGTAGTGTAGTAATCCCTACAATTCAGTTATGTTTCTCAAACTCTGGCCTTCACCTATTTTAGGAAATTGTACAGAGTTATTCCTAGTAACTTTGTGTTGCCTCCCACCTACTCTTAGATGACTCGGCTTATAAAAACCTGAACTAATGGTAGATAACCATTTATTCTGGTAGCTTGGTCTCATTTATCATTTATACTTGCAAGAGTCATGCAAAGCTGAACAAATCCTCTATTTTGTGGTGATTTTATAATAAAATCCTGCCCATTGGAAGGCATGGTAGAACAGAAATAGTCTTACCACATTATGATATTAGTGGAGTCCTATAATATTATAATGTATAACGTTTGGTTGTTATCCTGTTATAGTTAACATATGTATATGCTTGTATTGTGTTATAGGACATAATGCTAATATAGAATTAGAATATATGAAAAAAATTTATGGGTTACCTTACATTTAAGAGAACCCCAAAGATTTGGGGGTATTTTGTCTTTGTTGATGATAGAAAAAAAATTTTGAGTTCCGGTCCAGGCATTGTTCTAGATACTGGTAATACAGAGATAAACAAGACAGAAAAGACCCATTTAACTTAAATTTTGGTAAAGAGATGAAATCTTCATTTACTTTATATTATATATAAATAAGTGTCTTATTCATCAATTTTACATGCCTAAAAACAAACTGGAATAAAAGACATATATAAAAGCATCTATGGGTCATTTTTATGTCTTTGAGACTATAAAATATATTTAACAGTAATAATTCTGGCAAAGTTAGTTTTTGTTTCTAGAACCACATGTAGAAATCTGCCTAGTTTGCCATTTGAAACCTGACCCTATATTTCTGAGTTGACCCATGTTAATCTATAAACTTTTACCCATATAGAAAATATGGTAGACAACTTATCAGAGACCATAGGATTCACAAGGACTAAATGGTGTTTTAGCTGCATTTGAGTAGATTTCTAGTTTAGATCTCTTTAGATAAATTTACAGGTAATATGATACTTATATTTCTCTTTCATGGAATTTTGTAAATTTCTCAATTTCTAAAAGATTTAAGTACTCAGTCTTTACCAGGACTTAATTTTCCTTCATGCCTTCCTTCCTTTCTTTCTCCCGCCCCCTCACTGCTACTGTTGTAACTCAGGTTTCATCATCCTATCCTTTACCCCTGCCTCCTACCTCAGATACAACAGAATTAATCTCTTTTTTTAAGTCCAGAATATTCGCAAATAACATTCTGGTTAGCTTGGTGTAGTATATAACAAAGAGAATAGGTATAATGTATTAGTAATATCTAATTTTTAAAGACACATTGCTTGATTACATTTAAGTTTTTTTATTTATGATTTTGTTGCTGGCCTAGCAAGAAGATTAAGAACCGATTAAAAGAATAATCTTATGTAGCATGTTAATTTTTTTTTTGTTATAAATCCTATATGAATTCCACATAAGTGAGATCACTGTGTAGGATGTTATAGGAAAAATAACCCTTGAGTGTGTAGTAAAAACATCAAAATATATGAACTTGAACTGGATTAATTATTCATAGAGAAAATTCACATTGATCTAGTATATATAACTAGGATTTTTAAAGAGTCATTGTGTGCATATGAGGATTATATGACCACAGATACAGGTAGTGATCACTTAAACATAGTACTGAGCTTCAAACAGCAATGAAGAGCTGGGGATAGGACTTGGGAGGCCCTGGGTTCAATCCCCCAGCACTGGAAGAAAAAAAACAATCAGCAATTATGCAAAATTAAAAGATTTAATGATCAAGAAAAGTTATCTTTTAACACAGTTTCATTTTCCCTGTTCTTTGATGTTTCTGTAATGAACATGTATTAGGTAACTTTTAAAATGTTATTTTAATTTGTGTATATATATATATATATATATATATATATATGTGTGTGTGTGTGTGTGTGTGTGTGTATTTATTAGAGATGCATTGAGGGTACAATTTGGCTGAATGACTGCTAAAATTAATATTTGACCAAAGCCAAATATTATTTGATAGATGTAATATTTTTAATATAAAGAATGAATTTAATATTTTAGTTTTTATACTATACTTGAGATTCTAAATAGATTGATTCTCAAAAACAATGAAAAAGAAAAATATTTAAAATTCTATGCAGTAAAGGTTATTTCATGTTAGGGATTCTAGTTCACCAAATTATTCTTAAAAAATTACATTATGTTACCTAATCTTATGGGTTTGTTTTTTGTTGTTGTTGTTGTGTTTTTTTGTTTTGTTTTGGCACTGGGGATTGAACACAGGAGGTGTTTAACCACTGAGCCACATCAGCAGTATTTTTTATTTTTTATTTTGAGACAAAGTCTCACTGAGTTACTGAAGGCCCTGCTGAGTTGCTGCAGATGGCTTGAACTTGGCAATCCTCCTGCCCCAGCTTTCTGAGTTGTTGGGATTATAGGCATGTATCACCGTACTTGGCTTATGTTTTAAATTTGGGGGGCTTTTGTTTGGTTTGTTTGGGGTTTTGTTTGGTTGGTACCAGTGATTGAACTCAGGGGTGATTAACCACTGAACTACATCCCAAGCCCCTTTTTTATTTTTTGAGACAGGGTCTCGCTAAGTTGTTTAGAGTCACTAAGTTGCTGAGGTGGGCTTTGAACTTATGATCCTCTTGCCTCAGCCTCCTGAGCTGCTGGGATTATAGCCATGCAGCACCACTCCTGGCTGTTGAAGTTTTTTAAAACACTTATTGGTTCAAAGGTTATCTAGCTAATATGCTAGCTTAATTGTGTTATTTTAATCTAATTATAGGAGAGCACGTAATAAAATTGTTTCACCATCAAGTTTTATAGCATTTTACTTTATCAAACCAAATGAAGTACAACTAATAGAAATTTCAACATATAATTATCTAAGTTTTTCATTCCACACTACATTTAAAATTCTGTTTATATTTGAAAATGAGTATTCATATATTAATTTTAAATCCTAGTAATATGCTTTGTTCAAGTTATTGACACAGCCAACTTAGATATATTTTGTCACATTTACTTTTTTTTTTGTACTGGGGATCAAACCAAGGGGCTCTTTACCACTGAGCTATATCCCCAGCCCTCCCTTTTATTTTTTATTTTGAGACAGGGTCTCACTAAGTTGCTTAGGGCTGGCCTGGAACTCACAATGCTCCTGTCTCAACCTCCTGAGTTGCTAGGATTATAGGTATGCACCGCCATACCCAGCAATGACTTTTACCTTATATTATGTCATAAATGATTTTCCATCCATTTCTTACCACCCCACTGAAACTGCTCTTGATGAGTTTTTTTTCATAAATTTAGTAACATACTTTGTGATAACCATTGATTATTTTGATTTGTTTTTGGTTTTTTGAAACCTATACTTCCTAGAATTTTTACTTACACTTTCTTCTATTCCCTACCCTCTTTCTTTCAGATTTCTTTGTAGTTTTCTTCCGGTCGTCACAATAATAGGTATTCCTCAGTATTATACACAACCTCCAAATACTGTCCTTGAATGATCTCATCTAGTCATGTGGCCTTAGTAAAATTGATATGCTCATGCTTCTTTACTGTCTCTTGCTGCCCCTTAATGTCCCCTTGCTGAACATCAATAAGTTAGTTTCAAACTCAGTAAGTTCCAAATTTAACTTTCCTACCAAACTGGCTTTTTCTGTGAATTGCTCAAGTCAGAAACTTGGGAATTATGTCCCTCCATCATATCCATAATTGTTGAGTTCTGTCAGTTCTACCTTTCAAAATCTCTCCATTTCTTTTGGTCCCACTTGATACTACTGTAGTAAAGCTACTTTTACCTCTCTGATTCAGCTGCCTCTAAGAGGCATTGGCTTCTAGTCTTCTAGCCTCCAGCTATATTCCCCTCAACCCTTTCTTGTCATGGCCAAAAAGATTTAATCATATGATTCTTCTTCAAGTCCTTTATTGATTGACCTCAAAGCAATGAAAAAGCAAAATTGGAATAGAGCAAAGGCTTTATTTAAGTGATCTTCATGGTCTCCTTCCCCTTAGTACCTCCTAAACCATTGTTTTCTGGAATCTCCCACCTCATTCCAAGTGTCAGTCTTCTTTCCGTTTCCCCACCTCTCCTCAGTAGCTCTTACTCATTCTTCAAGATTCAACTTACCCTCTACTTTGTGAGAGAAACTTTCTCTGCCCTGTGTCTTCCATATTCTTGAGCATCTCTGCTTTGCTCCCATCATACCCAGTAACTTACTCTTTCATAGCACTGTTACACTATATATTTGTTTTAATGATCTCCCTGCTAAACTCACTGATGGCAGGGACCAATGCTTATCATTATAATCTCAGAGCTCCAGCAGAGTGTAGTAACAGTGATTATTCAGATTTATTTAATTTCTTAACTAATTCACTCACAGCCATCACTGTGAGTGAATTGACCATTCTCACTTCATACATAACACATTTTAAATTGAATCCAGCTATTAAAAATAATACCTCAAAGAACATTTTTTTATGTTTAATGCTTTTCCTGAACTAAAGATTTTAGGAATTTAAGTGTCTTGTTTCATACTAAATTTTAATGGGTGTGCATGTCTGTATACATCAGGATTGGGTGGGGGTGATTTTTGTTTTGTTTTGTTTATGGTACTGAGCATTGAACTCAGGGGTACTTGACCACTGAACCATATCCCCAGCCTTGTTTTGTATTTTATTTAGAGACAATTGATTAGCTTCTGGCCTTTGCTGAGGCTTGCTTTGAACTCATGATTCTCCTGCCTTAGCCTCCCTAGCCACTGAGATTACAGGCATGTTTGATGTCTATTGCAGTTTGACCACACTCTATAAGAAATGTTTTTTTTTTTGTTTGTTTGTTTGTTTGTTTTTAATATTCAGGTATACCTTTACGAGACAAAAAAAACTTTGTAGAGTATCAGTTGCATAAGACAATGTTGAATTCATAGTGGCTAATACAGTGATACATATATGAGCTAAGTCACAGGATTAAAATTTATTTCGTGTCTCTAAGAAATCCTTGCTTTTGTACAAATTAGAAGAATTAATATACACAGTAAAATAGGTTTTAAAAAATATTTACCAAAAAATTCACATGGACTTTCATAATTTAGCCACATGAGGGCAGTAGAAATACAAATTTAGATTTTCATACCACTTATTTACATTTCAGGTAATTTGCAGACCTTTTTATAGTGCCAGAAATAGTCCAATTAAAATGATTTTTAACTCTTAGCAAATTTATCTAGGTTTTCCTTTCATTTACTTGTTTTTAGATAGATAGGTTTAAAATTAAGGAAAATCTTAAGCAGCTAAGCATTAAACATATTATGTTCTTAGTAGCTAAGTTCTCTTAAATTGCTTTGGAGAAAAATATGAAGGGAAAAAAATGACACTTCCCTGTGTGTTTTGTTTTAAAGGGCTCTCTAAATACATACAGATTCTGCGATAATGTGTGGACTTTTGTATTGAATGATGTTGAATTCAGAGAGGTGACAGAACTTATTAAAGTGGATAAAGTGAAAATTGTAGCCTGTGATGGTAAAAGTAAGTGTTTAATTGCTATTTGAAATCTTGTTTTTATGAGTCTTTAGACAATCTTAACATACTCAAAAAGTTTATAAAGGAAAACAGCAAACTAATCAACTCCCATTAAAGACCTGGCTTCTGTCTCAGTTAGGTTCTGGATTCCAGATCTCAGTCCTCTTACTGATTTTAGGTGTGTGTATACATTTCACATGACAGACTACTTACACAGATTAAATTTAAGGAAAAAGAAACAAATTATTAAGTTTTTCTTCTTCACTTCGTAGCAAATTTTAAGTAATTATCAGGTTTTCAAAACCACCTTTCTCTTTAAGGGTGTGTTATTTAATGTTGACAATTTGTTCTAGGATTTCTATGTTGCTAGATACCCATACACTTTGTATTTTAGAAGTGGATTATTTAAAGCACATTTAAGAACCTTGCAGCTATAATGGTAAATCCATTCCTCTTATCTGTTTATGTCTATGCAAGTAAATGTTCCACTGCAGACCTAGGTACTTGTTCTGATTCTTAAATATTTCAGAAGCTGTATATCTCTGCTCTCTGTTCTATGATTACATATTTCCTTTTTGCTAATTGTATTTTAAATATGTACATACTTATAATCATTTGTGTTTAAAGCACTTAGCTGCTCCATGTATGTATGTCAAAATATACTACTGTCATGGATATCTAAAAAGAACAAATTTTAAAAATGAAAAAAATTGCATAAACAAATATGCAAATTTTTAGAAGAATAATGTTTTCATAATCAAGGTAGGGTGTAGACTGACTAGTAAATTATATTGTCTTCTATGAATTCTCAGTCTACCAAGGAAAACTTTTGTCCATGAAATGGACATAATTTCATGATGTTTGTTAACATGTGCTTAATGTTAATCAAAAATAGGTTTTGGGGTGTTTTTTGTAATATTTTTTGTTATGTCAGTGCCCCCCAACTATTAATAAATCTCAACACTCAAAAAATAAAAAATAAAGCAGCTAACTGTTCCTGAAATTAAATAGAAAAGACTAGCACTCTCCAAAAATGGGGGCGTTTTTATTTTATTTGTGTATGTATTTGTTTTTATTTTGGTACTAGGGATATAACCCAGGAGTTTTTAACCACTGATTCACATACCCAACCCTTTTTATTTTTTTTTATTTTGAGACAGGGTCTTGCTCAATTGCTTAGAGCCTCACTAAGTTGCTGAGACTAGCCTCACACTTGCAATCCTCATGTCTCAGCCTCCCAAGTCACTGGTATTACAGGCATGTGCCACCATACTCGGTGCAAGACAGGTAGTTGAGAAGCAAAAAAAAACAGAAATGTAGAAAGTAATAGCCTCATTTCTCGGGTTATGGGTTGGGATTTTCATTTTACATACTTTAGATTTCAAAAGAAGTACCTAATCACTGAAAAGAAATGTAGAGAATCCACATAAGCACATCAAAGAAAAACATCAATAACATCACCTTCTTTTATAATAATGCATGTGTGCACTATAGATACATTTGTAAATTTAACATTTTTCACACATGTTAACTGTTCTCTTCAACCTGATATCTGATGGCTGCATAAAATTATACCTTCAGCCCTGTTTTTTAAAAATAGCCTCTGGATGTCAGAAAATCTCTGAAACTAGCAATGTTACATTGACTTGTACTGTTCAGGTTAACTAGGAATAATCATTCTAAGAACTAAGGACATAGTTGACCTCTTAATTCAGTCATCAGATAATTAAGATTTTTTGTTGCTAGGAGCAGTGTTATTGTATATTTGATATTATATATTTGATTTTTTTTCTTTTTCTGGTTTATTATCTTCTGGATCACAAGATAAATATGTTTCTACATTTCAGATAATGTGTAATTTTTCATATTTTACTTGACTATGGAATTTGGCAATTAATTTTGTAATTCCTAGGCCTTTGTCAAAAGGAGTTGATGTATACCAGCACTGCTCAGTAGAACTAATGATGAAGATGTTCTATGTCTCCATTTTCTAATAGCCCCACTTGGCTGTTGAGCATTTAAAATGTAATTGGCACAAATAAGCAGCTTCATATTTTAATTTTATTAGCTAACTTGAGTTAATTTACATGTAAATAGTCATATATAGCTAGCCAATGGCTATCCTATTGAACAGCATGAAGATAAACTAATAGAGTAACAACATAGTAAGTAACACCATAGCTTAGAACCAAAAAAGTAAAAAAGGCATCTGAGAAGAATTAATATCAAAGAATCCATGTATATAGGTATGTGTTTTGTTCACAGGCACTTCTGTCTGGTGGTCCTAAGAATGTGTTAGTCTTGCTTAAAAATGCAAGATTATTTGTTTCTTCAAACTTCAATGGATAAAAAGCAGCAAATCACCCTCATTTTATCACAGTGACTTCTGAGGAGCTTCCCTCACAGCAAAGTGTAGTAATTATCTTCAACAACAATAAAAAAGTGAGCACTTATGAGAAGCTTAGATTGTATTCCCTTTGCTGTATATCAACAGAAAATAAATATTTTTTTTTACCCAAATTAAAATATAGTTTGGCATTTACAGGTAGCTCTGTACATTTAAGTAATTAATAAAATGCTGTTCTTCAGTAATGCCAGATAAATAAGGTGCTACTATAAAGTAAGTCCATTTTATTCTTAAAGTTAGCTTTCTGAAATAAAGTTGAGTTTCTAATACAGAAACAGAGAAAAAAAAAATAGCTAGAATTTTGATCTGCTGCTCACTGGGAAGATAGAGGACCTGAAAAATATGTGGTTATATAACAGCTATGTGAACCAAATATAGTACAGCTTGCCTTTCTCTCTAGCATAAACATGGAGAGCAAAATGTTGTCTTTTTCTCTGTCTTAAAAAGAAAATTGACGTTTTCAAGGCACTTCTGTTGTCAGCTTCCCTCTTCAGCTTAGCCTCCTTCTCTTTGCCCCCAAACTACCACCACCATTAGTTCTTTTTTTTTTTTTTAAATCAGTATTCTTAAAATATTTAAATTTAAAAGTAAGTTCTTTCTTGAATTTACTCTTTCTCTCTGTTTCCTAGATACTGGCTCCAATACTACAGAATGAATAGAAAAAAAATTGACTTTTTCAGGCCATCTTCTGTTATTATTCATCATTTTTTGAAGAGAAGCAAAGAAGAGACTTTTTTTTTTTAATTTATTCTAGCATTGCATAAATGACTACACTGTACTGTACTATCAGAGAATTCCAGCAAAAAGAAGCTTATAACTATATTCTCTTACATTACCTTTATTATACAGCATGAAGAAACATACCTTTTTTTTAATGACAAATCAAAAATTGTTGCCTTCTTAAGAACATTCTTTAATAAACTCATTTTAAAACTCAATGTGAATAATTAGTGGTGGAGCTGTTTCAAATAGACATTGCGAAGTTATTAGACAAACATTTTTAAAAAGCACCATATTCCTTACAAATAACTTAGAAAATATAGTCATTTCAATAAAGTCATATTAGTTTTGTCAGTTGTAAATTTATCTGATGCATTAGCGGGGCAAAACTAAAATCTGAATGGAATTTTACTAAGAAAATCCCCTTTTTTTTTGTCTTTTCCTTTTGGTACTGGGGATTGAATCCAAGGGTATCTACCACTGATAGCTTTTCTTTTTTAGTTTTGAGACAGGGTCTCACTAAGTTGCTCAATGCCTCACCAAGTTGCTGAGTTGGCCTCAAATCTGAGTTTCTCCTTTCTCATCCACCTGAGTCGCAGGGATTACAGATGTGCATCATGGCACCCAGCTGAAACTTTTTTCTTTTTTTTTTTTTTTAATATTTTTTAGTTGTAGATGGGCACAATACCTTTATTTTGTTTATTTTTATGTGGTACTGAGGATCGAACCCAGTACCTCACACATGGAAGGCAAGCACTCTACTACTAAGCCACAACCCCAGCCTGAAACTTCCCTTTTTTAAAAGTATAAAACTAATCATTGATGAGAGAAACTTAAATACAATTAGATTTGGAAAAGTTAAATGATCTCAAAAACCTATTCCAAACAACATAAATTAGTTTCTAAATTATTTCTTGGAACTGGCCAAATTGATCAAGTTTCGTACATTTTTAAATGAACTACATCTGACCAACTATTAGACTTCAAATAAAAAGTCTACTAAAATGTGTGGCATTTGTTTTTTTATATCTTTGTTTATGTGAAGGAACGAAGTTTCCCTTGTTAGTCAAAGTAGGAAAATACAATGAAGAATGGGGTATTTCTTAAAAAAAAAATCAGGCTCCAGGTATGAGTGACTGAAATTTAGCAGCTGACTATAGATGAATCAAGACCAACTATTTTAAATTTTAAAAGTCTTGGCTATCTATTATTTTTTAAGAATAGGATTTTGATGTTCTCTATTCTGTGGTTGACCCCATTTCATCTGTAATTAAACATTTGTTTAACCAGTTGTATAGGGATAAAAAGTCACCTTTTGAGAAGAGTTGGTAGTAATATTTGGCAAAATAGTTTTTTTTACCTATTTAAATGTTATGTTCTTTATTCTACACATAGTTCCCTTTTTTCAGATGGGGGAAAAAGTAGGTTATTTATAATGTCATTCTTAAATACCCAAAGCTAACATTTGGCTGCACAGAAATGGGACTTTATAAAATAGGTGCCAGCATTACTGTTCTATAAGAGACTAAGTGCTATATGTATTTCATATATTCTTCTGAGTAGTCTTAACTATTACTTTGGAAAAAAGTTTGTTCCATTTTTACAGATAAAGAATAAAGTTATCCTCTCATGACCCCAGTGATGTGGAAGACAAGAGGATCATTCAAGTCCAGCCTCAGCAATTTAGCAAGACCCTATTGCCAAAAAAAAAAAGGAATGGGGATGTAGCTCTGTGATAAGTGCCCTGTGTTCAGTCCCCAGTACCAAAACCAAAAGAGAGGTAAAAGACACTTGTACTTACAGAAACAAAGATAATGGATCTTACAGACTTGTTAAAAATTACACAGCCTGGGACAATAAAACCATCTTTAAGAGTGTTTACCTCCACCTCACTCCCATTACGATAGCTACTATCAAAAAAGAAGAAAAGTAAAAATGCTGGTGAGAATGTAGAGCAATTAGAACCCTTGTTCACTATTTCAGGTGATGTAAAATGCAACTTCCACCACAGAAGAGGCACCTTGGGTACTGGTGCTGTTCTCTAGGGGACTGGTTATGCTGCTGTGTTCATAAAACTGTGCCATATGTTTGGGATTTTGTACTTTTTTCACATGTATATTATATATCGGATAACATGTTAATTGAAAAAGGTGGGCATGGTGGCATGCACACACCTGTAATCCCAGGGACTGGGATGTGGGGGCTGAGGCAGGTAGATCACAAGTTCAAAGTCAATCTCAGCAGCTTGTTCAAAATCAAAGCAACTTAGTGAGGCTCTATCTCAAAAAGTACTGGGATGTGGCTCAGTAATTAAGAACCCTTGGATTCAATCCCTAGTACCAAAAAATTCCTTTAATAAAAAAGCAAAAGAACTAAATTCCACTGCCACATCCACACCACCACATACAACTGAGCTCATTCACTTTGCTTTCCATCCTATTAATGTGGGCCGACTCTTTGTGCTTCCATCGAAGAAAAGGCTTTCTTCCTGTGCATTGATCATCCCTCTCTTTTTTATAAGGGTGTTAACATGGCAAGCCTCTCATCTCATTCCCCATCTTTTCCTCCAACTGTATCTTTCCCATCAACATACAGACATGTTACCACTTTCCTAATTGTCAAGACAACTTTGTCTTAACCTTCTATTATGGTACTTTTTTTTTCTCCTTTTCTTCCCTGAAAGTAATACTCCTCAAATGATTTATCTGTACTCACGGAATCCAGTTTTATTCCAACATTCTCTTTGAATCACCTCCAATCAGGTGATGTTATCAAGGTCACCTCCACATTATTCCAGATAATAATCGTTTCATCCTTACCTTAAGTGATTCCCAGCATGTTCTGTTTTAGTCATCACTCCCTTTTCTCTGAAACACTGTCTCCTCAACCCAGAATGCCACCCTCAATAGCTGCTCCTTTTCAACTTTCTTTTGTTGGATTCTCATCTCTCTGATCTCTGCATTTTGGAAAGTGCCAGAATTCATCTGAGGGCCTCTTCTATGTTGACTTCTTTGTGGCTCAGCTATGGTTTGGATATGGTTTGAGTGTGTCCTCTAAGTGTTAACATGTTGGAAGCTTGATCCCTATTGCGGTGGGTGGTACAATCTTTAAGAAGTGAGCATAATGGGAGGTCACTGGGGGCACTCCCCCCAGAATTAATGTGGTTCTTGTGAGACCTTCTGTTAGTTCCTGCTAGAGGGTTGTTTTAAAAGTATAAGATTAGGCCCTCCCCTCTCTGGCCTTCCTGTCTTACTGTGTGACCTCTCATTCTCACTTGTGTTCCCAGCATGATGCCATCCACCATGATGTGATATAGCCAAGGGGACCCTCATCAGAGGCTGCATTTATGGGGCCATCTAATTTTGTTCTTTATAACTCTAAAACTGTGAGCTAAATTAACCCCTTTATAAAGTATCCAGTTTCAGATATTTTATTATAGCAACAGAGAATGGACTAATATAGGCACTCATCCAGTTTCATGACTTCACGTGCTCTGTAAGCTGATAAATATCACATAAGCACTACAAACCAGACTTTCCTGAATTCATATTCCTCTATACATCTCTACTTGAATGTCTGATGGACATCTCCAATTTCACATGTTCAAAATCAAAATCCTTATCTTCCCCCTAAAAAGCTACTCTTTCTTCACAAAATTCCCATCTTAGTTAATGGCAACTTGAAACAAGACAAAACCCTTTGAGTTATTTTTGACTCCTCCATCTCTCATAAACAAACTCAATCTGCCAGCAAATCCTCAAACTAAACCTTCAAAAATATTTTCAAAATCTGACCACTTCCATAATTTCTGCTACTCCTTTGGTCCAAGACACTTGTATAGTTCCTGTATTATGGCCACAAACTCCAGATTGTCTCCTTGCTTCCACTCTTCACTCCCAACCAGATTATTAGTGCAGCAGCTAGTCAGTCATCCCCTTAAAATGTTAATTAGATCCTCTGATCAAAACCCTCCATTGGGTCCTGTTTCACTTGGAGAAGATAAAAAGTCCACATGATTTACAGAGGCCTTCACAGTGTCCCTCCACTGTACCACCCTCTTAACTCTTCCTCCACTGTGTTCCATTTACATTCGCTTTCTTGCTGTTCCTGAAACATGGCAGGTCTGTTCCTGCTTTAGGGCCTTATAAATCTTTCCTCTTGGCCAAGAATGCTCTTCCCTCCTTTATCCTCAAGGATCATTCCCTTCATCTCCTTCAGAACTTTGCTCGAATGTCACTTTTTTATTGAGGTCCCCTTTGACCACCTTATTTAAAATTTTAAGCATCCTTTCTTCCCACCTTACCTTCCCAAAGTCCCTAACACTTCTTTAATTTCTCTCTACACTTCTCTTCTAATAATTATTTATTTATACTCAGTTTACTGCTCATATGTGAATGACACGAGTGTGGGAATTTTCATGTTTTGTTGACTGCTGTATCCCCTGTGTCAAAAACTAGGTGTGGTATATAATAAGAGTTCAATTCATATCTGTGGAATGAATGCATGAATAAATTATTTCATTGCTTGTCAGTACACTAAGCTTCATAAAGGCAAAACCCGTATCTTATTCATCTTCATGGTAAATGACTGCCTAAATGGAAGAATAAGAATAGATCTTTGGGTCAATTAAGATAAGTGGGCAAGGTGTTTATTATTCTCTCCATTTTTAATCAAAATGGCTTGACTTCTCCAACTATGTCATGTGGCCCAAAGTTATCAACTGTCTTTTCTTCCTGTTAAAATTTTTTTACTTCACAAAGAGAGCAAAGATTACAGTGATCAGTGTGTGCAACAAAAATAAGAGTTATGAAAAGAAGACTATAGTTATTAAAACTAGATGTGGTGGCACACACTTGTAACCCCAGTAACTTAGAGGCTGAGGCAGGAGAATTCTATATTTCAGTCCAGCCTAGGCTACTTAGCAAGACCCTGTCTCAAAATAAAAAGGACTGGGGATGTGACAAAGTGTTAAAATGCCCCCTTGGGTTTAATCCCCAGTCTCTAGTACCAACAAAAAAAAAAAAAAGGAAAGGAAGAAAGGTACAAATCAATTTAAACCTTTAACGATGATACAAACCTACTTGCTCAATTCATTACAATATTTGTCCTTTCAGAGAAAGATTAAAAGAAGCAGGTATGATTCCACAGGAAGGAAAAAAATCAACATATGTGCTGGTTTAACTGTAGGAATTCCAAAATACACTAAGCAAACAGAGAAATGTAAGTCTTATAATATGAAGACCTTATATTATTAAATGAAGAGCACTTTCTATTCACCTGAATATATTTTTAGAGAAAATTTCAGTGCTTGGAAAATTGCTACAACTCCCTGTACCCTGCACCCCCCCACCGCCCTGCCACACACACACACACAATCCAAATGACAAGTTCACATGTTGATTTTTAAAATTTATTTATATAATTATAACATTTCACATGAAAGTTTTAAGTTGACTATGTGGCCAAAGACTTGAGTTCTTTTTCTCAGAATAAGTGTACTTAAGGATGCTTTTCTGTCCACTTCCCACAGTGGTACTTCCATCCACCTCAGAGGAGGGCTGAGGAATATCATACATGCCAGTAGTTACCACTGCTGGAACAGACCTCACAGGGCACAAACACTGCACTTGTAACTATCCTTCAGCATATCCACAGTGAGACTGGGAGCAGGTAAAGAGGACTCAGTATTGCAAAGCAGGTAAGTTGGGGATGATGATGCCCACTACCAATGGAGAACCACCTTACAAAAAGGAATCACTAACATACATCAAAATTTCAGAGTCACACACAGGAACTACGTGAGAGGTACATGGGCTATAGACGAAGCTGACTGCTGATTAAGAGAAACTTTATTTAAATCACAATCAGAAGTGTAGAAACACATTGATGACGTTATGACATATTAATGGGAGTATTCAAATTACACAAATTGTATATAAAAAGCCTTTTTGGAACATACTGTATGCAGATCAGCTGTGTTATCTTCAAAGGCCACTGTCTTTTTATAGTATCACTATATTTTTGTAGTACCCCTTGCCCATTACAATGACACATAGCCAGCAATTATCTCCAGAGTTTCAGAAAGGAAACCTTCCCTAAGTAACATTTTCACACATCATTGTTATCTCCCCACAAAAAGAACACTTCCATTCACATAGTAAAAAGGGAGTTTTGACTGAAGAGGCTTACACTTGGAATAGTCAGATATCCTTGTTTAGCTTGATTGTCCTTATTTATTTTTGCTTCCCAATATAATTAACAGTGCAGTGCCCCCCCTACTAAAAATGTGCAACAATAAATTATATGCAACTTTATCTAAATGACTATTATCTGTTATGAAACATTCTTTGACTGTGAGGCTGGCAAAATTAGTGCCATGATTTTCTCATAAGACATGAGTGGTCAAACCATTTAAAAATTGCCCCACCTTTTCCCTGGTAGAGAAGTTATGAATTTGGTAATGTAAACAAAACAAGTGGTCACAATAATAAAAGAATAGCTCTGTTCCTCTATTTTTTTTTTCTTTCTCCACATTCTTTTGAATATGCTATTCAAACAGCTTGTTGCCAGGACCGTTTTGGGATAATTAATGGAGGCTCTCTTGCCAGCCACTAGAAATTTTAAATGACACCAACAGTTATGAGAAAATTCTCACACATTTTATCTGTTTACATTACTTCTGGCTTCTTAGACAAAAAATAGAGGAAATGCTCTGAATAAGGAGCTATTTATTTTTAAATTAACAGTACCAAAGGGAAAGTTATCTTTCCATTAACACCCCCCAAGCCTAGACTTATTAGGAACAGCCTTTCCTTAAAGTTCAAAACCTGACACCAGGTATTCAGCTGAAATCCACAGTCCCCTGACACACTCCTCCTTTATCTCCAAATAACACTGGTTCTTATCCTCCCTGTGTTAGAATCAGTATAGGAACTGTTGGAGAAGAGTCAGCTTTCACCTAAGGCAGCAATTTGCAAGGGAACAGGTCTACATACCTACACTCCAACAGTAGTCCCCTTATCCTAAGGGATGCCATAGATTCCCAAGCCCTGGATTCCCACCCTTCATTGTCCCAGCAATTATAGCATGTTTGCACATGTTCCTGCCTCACAGGTAGCACAACAGTGTATCTTACAGTTCTGTCCCATAAATGGCCTTAAAACGTAGATATTCTTCTAAACACTGAAGAACATTATCATCTACCTTTGGGTCAAACTTGTTGGCCAACAGGTGATGGTTTTGAAGCATCCAATGCAGATCCCCAGCACCATAAATACAGATAGTCCGCCGGTGGATTCCAGAACAAGGTTCGTAAGATGCCCCCTTATTGATATCTCCCTCATGTGACTGCCACTTGATTAGCCTGGCAATGGAAATCATGTCAGAAATGTCATACTTGTGGTTTAAGGGAACAGAGCCAGGCATCCATGAGGCCCGCTGAAGGGTGGCCCAAAGGTGTTCATCAGGGCTATAGGTGTCTTTTACCCATTCGATCAGTTGTTGGGATTTAGGGTTCGTTAAGACATGCTGAATGAAGTCTCTAGAAGCCACAATATAAGCATTCCCAGTGAACATGGTTAAATTATTAGGAGGAGGATCCTTTTTCTCATTAGTTATATACAATATGTCTTTCACCACATAGTGATATTTCCAGCGTCTTTTTTTAAACTCAGTAGGTATCTCTGACTCCATACTGTTCTTCCCATTCAACATCTTGAGGGCCTGGACCATCTCAGCATTGGTCTTTATAGGAAAGTCTGTCCCACATGTATTTAGGAAGTATTTCCATGGCACTGGGCTCTGGAGCAAATCTTCCATACAGTTCAGGTCAGCCTGAACCCTGGACCATGAGGCATAAACCACCCGAACCAGCTTACTGGCTACGAAGACATTTGGGAAGCATGAAGTAATCGCATGGATTGCCTCTTTGAAAGTTTCTGGGGACTTCTGATCCACGTGGACACAGTATATATTCTGAGGGGCATACACAGCCCGCAGCAGCCTTTCAAAGTTTTCAATCTTCTCATGAACTACCATAGAGTATGCAATAGGGAAATCTAACTCTTCTTTGCTCAATGGGAACTGTATGAACTTCCTTGTAGCCTTAAAGTGCTCACAGTCTCTGGTCAGGCGAAGGTAGTCAATATCATTGAAAGGCTCCCGTTTCTTCTTGATCTCCAGATTATTCAGAATAGCCTGGATCACTGCTTCCCGGTCCCCTCGGATGATCCCAGAACAGTTGATGGACCTCCTTGCTGGCAGCTTTAGGGACTTGTACAACTTATCCCTACAGTATTGGCTTTGAAATTCTGTGGAGTCCAGATCACACTTCAATCTGAAAGAAAGTCTCAGAGCAACAACGGCCAGCAGCATATAACCGCCAAGGGCCCATAAGTGATAATGCCGGGAGAGTTTCCTCCATGAAATCATTTTCACAGGATGAGAGACAGAGTTTGTGTACAATGGAGGAGGAGGTGGAGGAGAGAGGACTCCTTGGACAAAACAAAATGCCTCCAATTATAAATGAATCATGAACATGTTCCCAGCAATGTCAAGTGCAACTCCAAACTGATGGCAAAAATATATTTCTTCTCTGGTCAAATATCCTCATTACACACATGCCTAGGAGCCTCTTACAACTGGCTTCTTGTGGAGACCTATATCCTGATCCCACAACTAGCTGACCACACCAGGATCAGGATCCAGCTCCACCTCCACTTCAGGAGAGAGAAAAGGAAAGAGAACTAAGCATTCGCTGACATAAAGGTATAATTAGTAGAAGGAAGTCCCATCTTTCATTCCTTATTCTTCCTCCCACCCCTGACTACCCTAGAATGTAGTTCTTATCTGAGGTCTAGAATTTCCAGTAAGTCTGGAGACAAAAATCCATGAAATTCAGACTCATAGCCCCAGTTCTAGATATCTGAAAGTCCTTTTAAAAGTAAAAACTACATTTCTTGTTTCTATTTGGCAATCTGTATATTAAGATACTTTTCACCATATGTACTTCATTGGCCACATATTGAACCTAGGCAACCTTTTTAAAAATGTGCTTAAAGTAATACAATTTGATATTATCCCAAAAATGGTATGTAATCTTTCAGGTAGTCCATCAAATTTAAAATATATCTATACACAGGGACAAACATAGCTGTGTATATACAATATTTAATGAATCTCCTCAATGAACCAGAAATCTCTTTACATTGTCCTATTTAATCTTCACAACTAACTTAAAAATGTAATATTAATAGGCCTCTTTTTAAATGGAAAAACAGAAAATAAATAGCATACATGCTATAAGAAGCAAATATGGGACTTCCTTAGTATTTTTGTCTGCAAGTCTAATATTTTCTCAACCAAATCACAGCAACCTTTTTAATATAATATAGGGCACTGAGTACCACTAAAGAAAACCAGATATTGCAGGGGGGAAATCTCTGAAAGGATAGAAACAAAATGTGATGCATCCTTTTTTCTTTGTTGCATCTCTAAGCACAAGATTTTACCCTGTTTAGAAGTAACTTTTATGGGAAGCTAAAGAAAGGAAAAATTAAAAGAAAAGCTCACCTTTAATAGCTTCTTTCCTCCTTAAGCAAGGATGTGATCCTGTTTTCAAGTGAAGACAGGTTGGATTCCATGGAAGCAAATGTAGACACCATATTCCCTGGTCTTTTTCTAACCTCCAAAATATGTTTTCTGATATTCACAAGATGTCCAAGACTGATGCAAATTCCTTTAGGATCTCTGCAAAGTAGAGCAGCAGGTGACTCTATCACTCACCTTTTGGCTTCCTACTCTCAGATAAGGAAAGAAGCTTACATAAATCAGTCAAGAGCAAATTCTCAATCAGGAATCATCTAGGCATGTGAGTAAGGCAGGAAAAAAATGTTACCAATATCTGAGAAAGCAAGCATTTTGATCAGAACAACCCAGTTTTTACCTGTGCTCTCCTGTCATGAAACTATTCCAAAGAACCTATCACTGCTCATACAAGAACTTAAAAGCATTTCCCTCCTCACCCAACAAGGAACCATAGAAACACACAGGTGTGCCCCAGCCTTCTTTTGTTAGGGAGTGTCACTCCTCATGTTAGGAGTGCATGATTGAGACACTAAAAAAAAAAAAAAAAAAAAAAAAACTTCAAGGACTTTTTTCTATTGTTATTTTACTAAAAATTTTAAAAAATCAATGAAAACCAGAGTCCTTCAAAATTGCTTCATTAAGAAAAAAAATCCCATTTACCTAAGATGACTGTTAATAATCTGCATGTTGTAGACATACCTACAGAGTCCAGAATGTGGCTCTCCCTCACTAATTTCTGAGGTCTGAGGTCTGGGGGCCTGAGGTTCTTGGCCATTTAAAGAATGGATTACACTATGGGTTGCTGGATTCAGTGAGAACCCTATGGGGTAGTTTTGGCAACAGAGTGTGGAAAATACTTTCTTCAAAGCTGTTGATATTGTTCCCCCACCACCACCTGCCCCATTTCCTCCAACTACCACTCCACAAAAGCTGCATCCTTGGCCAGATATCTGAATTGAAGAATTTATTTTAAAGAACTTGACCAGGTATAAAGTAGATAACTGCAAAAGTAGGAAGAGGTGACAACATTCAGTTATTTGGGCAATAGCAACTGTTGGAAGTAGCTACCACTCAGATTGGAGTTAGGGACAAGTTGGAAATTACCAAATTTAAAATTTGAGTAGGAGGGTCCCCAAAAGCAGAAACTCAGACATCTGAGGAGGTTACTCTGCTCAACTAGTGCTGAGGGCCCCTGAACTGAGATCCAGGCCTCTGGGAGGTCGCTGGTGTCGTTACTATAAACCGACTTTGGAGCAGATACAAACTAACCAAGAGCACCGTTGACAAGGCTGCTCAGAGACACCGGAAGTAGCTGGGGCCAGAAGTCCCTCCTCCAGCCTGGCAGTCTCCCTCGCAGCGCCCCCTGTAGACTGACTTGTTAAGGCGCCATTGGCAAAGTCGAATGGTTTTCAGGTTCCCCTCGAAATAGAACCCAGAGAGACGTGCTTCAGCGCTTCGTCTGAAGACAAGACTGCAGTAATGGAGGTGAGAGTTCCTTCTTCCTAAGTGACTTGTTCACACCACCCCTGGTACTCTCCATGTAGGAACTTCCGTTGGTCTGTTTTGTTTTGTGTCCTTTGCCCGTTCCTAACTGTAGATGAACCACGGCGAGGACAAGGGACTCACGTAGGGTCATGGACGCCTCTATTCTTCACTGGCTCCAGCCAACAGCCAATATTCAGATCCTCCGTCACTCTCCATGACTGAACCACAAAATCCCTGGGCAAGCTTGATCCAGAATTCAGGTCTAGGAAGATCCCTCCAGTATCTTTGGATCTGACTTTTCTTTGATGGTCCCCTCTAATTCCACCTTCTTTCCTATAAAAACTGCACCAAGAGTCCTTCAATAAAAAGAGAATGCTCTTTGATTATTTTATTTTTAAGATAACCAAAATAGGAATTCACTCTTATTTGTAAAATACATGGTAGTATAACTAACAATTTGTGGAAATATTTTTTAAAACTAAACGAAAACTAAATGTTAGTAACACCAGGTGCATGTTAGTAGAGATAAGTGTGGGTTTGGCAGAATAAAGGTGGATCTGAATCCTGGCTCTGTGTTTTTTTGTTTTTCCTAAATGTGTGGTCTTGAGCATATTCTTAGGTCAATCTGTGACTAAATCACGAGCTAATAATTAGGAGCTAAACTAATACCTATTCTGGAGTATTGTTATGAAGAGTAAAGAAGATAATACATAGGAGGGACTTGGCAGATGTTCTGGGAAGACTAGAATTCTAGTGCCTATGACTGTATGTGCTAAGAGGGAACAAGGATAAAGAACACGACCTGGAAGCTGACCTCACAGAGTTAAAGACTAT
Source organism: Marmota monax (assembly GCF_021218885.2). Classification (NCBI taxonomy): domain Eukaryota; kingdom Metazoa; phylum Chordata; class Mammalia; order Rodentia; family Sciuridae; genus Marmota; species Marmota monax. Next base: position 59,970,426 of record NW_026693777.1, on the reverse strand, counting down.
AATAACAAAATAAGTAAAAAGGTACATTTAGTAAATTCAGCTTAAAATGATTAGATCCTTGCTGTCTGGCTCCTCCTCTGACCCTTTTGGGACTATTGGGTCCTCTGAATCTCTTAAGGTTGACACCAACTTCATGCTGGCTTCCCTTAGATTCATCCTGATGACCCCGGCTTGATTTCTCTTTTCCTTACAATTGAAACTCATAGACCTGCCCTCAGATGTACACAGATATATAATTTAAAGTTGTCTGCCCAACAGATAGGCAGAACCCAGGACCAGGAGACAAGGACTTAGAAGTCTGGGCAGGAAGAATTTGCTATTGCCAAACCAGCATCATAGTAGAAGACACTGTGAGAAGACTCGCTTCCTTACACTTCCTGTCTGGTTTCATGTTGCCTTTACTTTGGATAATTGAGGGAGGCGAATGCTGTCATCTTTTCGGTGCTTGGGCATTTAAATATCTTCATGTAGTTCCTGAACTCTTGGGGAAGTTTGCCTCCAGATTCATCTAGCTCTGCCTTTGGTCCTCAGCAGGGATAAAGGAACTGGAACAAAAAAGAACTGCTTGTGGGTCAGGTCATGGTTATCAAGGGTCATGCGTAACAAAGGCAGTAACCATTAGAGAAGAGACCATGACTCAGAGGCAGTAAGTGAGAATAAATAAGCAGGAAAACCAAGTTAATGTATTGCTGGTTAAGCCGGAACTGAGCTTGGGAGAGACTGAAGGTACTAAGGGAGATGAAGGAGGAGGTGTTTTGAACTTTGCCCTTACTTAATTTTCTAAAATAGGGCTCTTGGCAAAGATGGAACTGTTAACTCTGGACACAGTGATTAACAGACCCAAGGTGATCAACTTCGTTCCTAAGCTTGGTTATAAAATGAAGAGTATGGTCTATTCCTATTTACTAAAAATCAGGGGTCCTCCGTAGTTCTTCCTTAGAGTTCTACCTGCTTCTATGCATCCAAAGCTCCCCTCACCCCATCCTGGACAGCCCTCCTGGACACACTCCACCAGAAAGGAAAAAAGAAAAGAAAAAATTCTACAGAACTCAATAGTTTCTGTTGTTATTGTTGCTTGGTACCAGGAAACCAGGGATTGAACCCAAGGATGCTTAACCACAGCCATAGCCCCATCCCTTTTCATTTTTTATTTTGAGGCAAGGTCTTACCAGGTTGCTTACAGCCTCACTAAATTAATGAGGTTGCCTTTGAACTTCTGATCCTCCTACCTCAGCCTCCCAAGTGATGAGGATAATAGGCGTGAACCATCATGCCCAGCACTCAATAGATTCTTATTCACGAGTGCTGAGGAAACTTGTGAAGATAAGAAGGAAGATGATCTCTAATAACACAATCCAACTTACTCTCTCTGCTCACCTTCCCGAGCAAGATCAGTCATTTGCCGACTCGTAAAGGGAGCCTTATCCCCTCACTCCGCACCATCATGGATGGTGCTCCACTTTCTGCCAAGGCTGGCTGCCAGAGTCTCAGCTTCCCCTGCTGCTCCTGGGTGCCACAATCAAGCAGGCAGCCAGGTCATGCCATTTCCGTCTTCCTACCCCCACACTCATCAAAATAGACTCCTCCTTATGGTGGTGCCATGGGCTCCCTGAGGGTGGGATCTGTGTCTGGCCTGCCTTTGCCTCCTCCACTGAGCAAGCAGAAGAAAATGCAGGTGGCAGATCCACCATGAACAGTTCCTGAATGAGCAGCCACCTCAGTGGCCCTGTGAGGGTCCTCTAAGCACTGGAGTCTTGGAAATATGGTTTGTGGTTAGTCATAGAAAGAGGCTTTCTGAAGTAAACTACACACAAAAAAATGTGATCCACAGAGCTGAAGCTAATTAAAATCCAAACAGCATTAAAAGGATTAATTTTGCTTAACAAACATTCTAGGAAGTAGCCTGAGATGGAATTTGGAGGTAATGATAAGATTAAAGTGCATCCTATTGTATTACTAGGAAGGAAACTTCTAAATGGAAGGAATAGCCAGGCATGATGGTGCATGCCCATAATCCCAGTGACTTGAGAGGCTATGGTAGGAGAACAGCAAATTCAAGGCCGGCCTGGGCAAACTAGTGAGACCCTAAGCAATTTATCAAGACTCTGTCCCAAAATAAAAAGGGCTGTGGATATTGTTCAGTGGTAGAGCAACCCTGTATTCAATCCCAGTATGAGGGTGAGAGGACCTACATGGAAGGAATAACCGGGGGCTAGGCTTTATTCACTTCTTCATCCAAGAGCTATGGAGGAAGCTGCAAAACTGTGCTAGAGATACAAAGTTGATAGGCAGCCCCCAATCTCAAGGTGAGATATGGATTTAGGATAAGGAGGGAGAAATGCAGAATCTTAAGGGAAACACCCTCAAGCCATTGAGATGCAGAGAACACAGCTGTAAACCTTGGCCCACACCCTTGTAAAATGAGGGAAATACACAAGTGCAGGGAAAACTGGCTGGAAATATTGCAGCTCCACCCTGGATCCACCTCCAGTCTGGCCCCTGATACAGCCCTTCAATAAATACTGGACCCTCAGCCAAAGTCAGGGCTGCTTCTGCCTCTCAAGACAGCCCACATTCTACCCTGAAGGTATATCTACCTTCCTAAATACATCTCTGTCTATGCCTTTGTCTGGTTTGTGCTAAAATGTTTTTCTGTCACAAATGCCAAGGACCTTGCTGGTCTTGAGTTGAGTTTTCCTTCTCCTCTGGGAACTCTTTGGACCCTTCTCTGTGTTTTCTAGGGAAGAGTCCCAGCTAGTGGCTGTAAGAGGTTAAAAACATTCCCCTAGGGCAGTCACTTGGAAAAACAAGTTTAGACTCCTCCCGCATGCTATAGGCATGAGTAAGAAAAGATAATTCTAAATTTTCCAGAAGATGTATGAAAATTAATACCTAAGTTGGTAAGGTTTATTTAATATCATACCTAGATCAGAAAGTAATAAACAAAAAGAGGTTTGACTAGTTAAAAACTATAAAGAAAAAATATAACTAAAAGTGTAAATGGGACTTCTGGGAAGGGTCCTTAAAAGAGAGAGGCTAAGCCATTTCCTTCCTTCTTTGTCATGACTGCAGATGAAATGGCCTGGAGCTCCAGGAGCTACATAGGACCTATGAGGTAACATTATGAATGGAAGCCATGAGCTAAAAGATAGTAATACCATGGAGCCACTTCACAAATACAGGACTGCCTAATTCTAGACTTCATTTATATAGAGAAAAATCATTTGTATTATTACTTTTTCAGATATCTGACATGAGCAATAGTCCTAACTCATATGGAAGTTATTTCCTAATGCAGGGAAATTTAGAACAATAGATATGGAAAAAAATATATCTTTCAGAGGAGTAAAGAAACTAGTGTGAAGCCTGCAGAACACCATACAGAGGCATTAATTCCCATTCTCTCTACCCCTATGCCACAACCATCATCTTTTCTTCTCTACAAACACATTTCAGGGAAAAGTGTTCAAAGAAACATGTCAGATCATTAACCATTATCCTCTGGGTCGAGTGGTTACTGCTAGCTTCCAGTTTCCTCTTTTTGTTTCATCAGTTTTTAACATATCTACAATGCACATTATTTTCTAAAAGTTCACTTAAAATCATAAGGAACAAAACAGTTCTTTTTATTTGTTCTAATTAGTTATACATGAAGGTAGAGTACATTTTGACACATCATACAGAAGTGGAGTATAACCTCTTATTCTTTGGGTACGTGATGTAGAATCACACCAGTTGTGTAATCATATATGTACATGGAGTAATAATGTCCGATTGATTTTACTATCCTACTTACCTCCCTACCTCCTCCCCTACCTTCAGTCCCCTCTGCCTAACTCAAAGTACCTCTCATTTTCCCTAGTTGCCCACCTTATTGTGAATTAGCATCTGCATATCAAAAACATCTGGCCTTTATTTTCTGGGATTGACTTTTTTCACTTAGCATGATATTCTCTAGTTCCATCCGTTTACCTGCAAATGCCATAATTTCATTCCTTTGTGTATATATACCAAATTTTTTTAAGCCATTCGTCTGTTGAAGGGCATCCAGTTTGGTTCCATAGTTTAGCTGTTGTTAATTGAGCTGCTATAAACATTGATGTGGCTATGTCCCGTAGTATGCTGATTTTGAGTCCTTTGGATATAAACTGAGGAGTGGGATACTGAATCAAATGGTGGTTCTATTCCAAGTTTTCTGAGGAAACTCCATACTGCTTTCCAGAGTGGTTGCATCAATTTGCAGTCCCACACATGTATGAGTGTACCTTTTCCCTCACATCCTTGCCAACATTTATTATTGTTGTATTCTGGATAATTGCCATTCTGATTAAAGTGAGATGAAATCGTAGAGTAGTGATTTTAGAAAGAAATTGAAGAAGACCTTAGAAGATGAAAGGATCTCCCATGCCTTTGGATGGGTAGAATTAATATTGTCAAAATGGCCATACTATCAAAAGTGTTATATACATTAAACAGGAACGAGAGGTGGGAGGGAAAGGGAGAGAGAAGGGAAATTGCATGGAAATGGAAGGAGACCCTCATTGTTATACAAAATTACATATAAGAGGAAGTGATGGGAAAGGGAAAAAAATCAAGGGAGAGAAATGAATTACAGTAGATGGGGTAGAGAGAGAAGAGGGGAGGGGAGGGGAGGAGGGATAGTAGAGGATAGGAAAGGTATCAGAATACAACAGTCACTAGTATGGCAATATGTAAAAACGTGGATGTGTAACCGATGTGATTCTGCAATCTGTATACGGGGTAAAATGGGAGTTCATAACCCACTTGAATCAAATGTATGAAATATGATATGTCAAGAGCTTTGTAATGTTTTGAACAACCAATAAAAAAGTGTTATATAGATTTAATGCAATTCCTATTAAAATACCAATGACATTCTTCATAGAAATAGAAAAATCAATCATGAAATTCATTTGGAAAAATAAGAAACAGAGTAAACAAAGCAATCCTTAGCAAGAAAAGTGAAGCAGGAGGCTTCACAATACCAGGATTTTATTGAGAATTTTTGCATCTATGTTCATCAGGGATAATGGTCTGAAGTTTTCTTTCCTTGATGTATCTTTGTCTGGTTTTAGAATCAGGGTGATACTAGTCTCATAGAATGAATTTGGAATCGTTCTCTTCTTTTCTATTTCATGGAATAATTTGAGAAATATTGATGTTAGTTCTTCTTTGAAGGTCTTGTAGAACTTGGCAGAGAATATCTTGGTTGATGCACTGCCTTCATGGTATCCAAGAGATTTTGATATGTTGTATCAGTGTTCTCATTTACCTCTAAGTATTTTTTTATTTCATCTCTCATTTCTTTTCCTATCCACTCTTCATTCAATAGCATATTATTTACTCCCCAGTTGTTGGAGTAGCTTCTATTTTTATTTTATTATTGATTTTATTAATGGAATTTCATTCCATTATGATCTGATAGAATGCAGGGTAGTTTCTCTATTATTTTGTATTTGCTAAGAGTTGCTTTGTGGTATAAAATGCCATCTATTTTAGATAAGGATCTCATGTGTTGCTGAGAAGAAAGCATATTTACTCATTGTGGATGAAATATTCTATGTATGTCCATTAAGTCCAAATTATTGATTGTATTATTTAGTTCTATAGTTTGTTTAGTTTTTGTTTGTAAGATCTATCCAGTAGTAAGAAACATGAGTTAAAGTCACCTAATATTATTGTGTTGTGGTCTATTTGATTCTTGAAATTGAGAAGGGTATGTTTGATGTACATAGATGCTCCATCATTTGGGGCATAAATATTTATGATTGTTGTTGTATAATTCCCTTAAGCAGTGTGTAATGTTCTTCATTGTCACTTCTAACTGACTTGGGCTTAAAGTCCACTTATCTGATATGAGGATGGAAACCCCTGCTTGTTTATACAGTTCATGTGAGTGATATGTTTTTTTCCCACCCTTTCATCTTCAGTCTGTGGATGTCCTTGCCTATTACTTGAGTCTCTTAGAGACAGCATATTGTTGTTGGGTTTTGTTCTTTAATCCAATATGCCAATCTGTGTCTTTTGATTGATTCATTTAGGCTCTCAACATTCAGGGCTATTATTGAGATATGATTTATATCCCTATTCATTTTAATTTATTTCTGGATTGTAATTTGAGTTAGTTTCTCCTTTGATTGTCTTTTCCTTTGGTTTAGTTCCTTCCTTTGCTGTTTTTCACTTTTTTTTTCATTTCTTCATGGAATATTTTGCTAAGAATGTTCTATAGTACAGGCTTTCTAGTTGAGATTTTTTTTAACTTTTGTTTATCATGGAGAGTTTTTATTTCATCTTCGAATCTGAAGATTAATTTTGCTGAATATAAAATTCTTGGTTGGCATCATTTTTTTTTCAGAGATTGGTATGTGTTTTTCAGGACCTCCTTGTATTGAGGGTCTTAGTTGAGAAATCAGCTGAAATCCAAATTATTTTCCCCCTATATGTAATACAATACTTTTCTCTTGCAGTCTTCAAAATTCTGTCCTTATTCTGTATGTTGGGCATTTTCATAATGATGTGCCTTGGTGCGGGTCTGCTCTAATTTTGTACATTTGGGGTTCTATAAGCCTCTTGTATTTGATTTTTCCATTACATTCTTCAGGTTGGGGGAATCTTCTGATATTATTTCATTGGAAAGATTGTGCATTCCTTTGTATCTCTATGCCATTTTCTATCCCAGTAAATCTTAAATCTGGTCTTTTCATGTTATCCAATAATTCATGGAAGTTCTGTTCATGGTTTCTTACCATCTTCTCTGTGTGGTCAACTTTATTTTCAAGATTATGTATTTTGTCTTTATTGCCTAAGGTTCTGTCTTCCAAGTGGTCTAATCTGTTGGTGATGCTTCCCATTGATTTTTAATTTGGTTTATTATTTCTTCATTTTGAAGATTTCTGCTTGATTTCATAATCTCTATCTCTTTATTGAAGTGATCTTTCACCTACTGAAATTTATCTGATTTCACTTTTTATGTCGTCCTTTATGTTGCGGATCAGTCATCCTGAACTCCTTCCCTGACATTTCTTCTACTGTGTTGTCAATGGATTCTATTACTGGAGCATCTTGGTTGGTTTGGGGGGCTTTGTTCTCTTGTTTTTTCATGTTGTTCGTGTGTCCTGCCATCTAGCAGTGTGGATCTGAGGAAGTATAGTTTCTACCCTGTAGACATACAATGTCTGAAGGTTTCCTATACCTGACATTTAAGGGGGAAAATCAATATTGTTTTTTAGTTGTCAATGCACCTTTATCTTATTTATTTATAATGTGGTACTGAGAAGCAAACCCAGTGCCTCACACATGGTAGGCACGTGCTCTTCCACTGAGCCACCATCCCAGCCCGGGGAGATCAATATTATCAGCACCAAATACAAACAATATACAGCCTTAACCAAATAACTCCTATTAAGACATCAGGCACTACTCTCCCAGATGGTCCTGAAGGCTGAGCGCTGGTACCTTTGCACCTGTCATGGAGACCGTTCTGTATTGGGAGGATCAGGACCAGGCACTGAGAGCTGCAGACTGGCCACATACCTGTGAACGCTGGGCCAGGTTGGTGTCTAGGGAGGGGTTGGGAGACTGGGGATTAGGGAGCCAGAGGACCCTGTTGGGTGCCATACTGATGCCGGACCTGGGGAAAGGTGGATGCCAGACTGAGTCAGGGACCGGGCTGGTACCAGGACCCAGCAAGTGCCAGCCTGAGTGAGCCCTAGGAACCCAGTGAGTACCAGACCAGCTGACTGGGTGAACTGAGAGTAAGATGCCCTCACACCCTCCTCCAACCTTCTAACCCGCTGTAAACAGCCCCATCCATCCCCACATGCTTCAGGACTTACAGAGCTAGGGAGAGCCCAGCTCTCTCCCACCTCTGCAGCAAGATGGTGGCCACCAGCACACCCAGCAGGAAGACCTTAGGTGTAACCCAAACCTCAGGCACCTTGATAATGAACTTCCAGGCCCTGGCCAGTGTCCCTAGTTGGAGGCAACCGCATTAGGAGACAGAGCAGTGGCCAAAATAGTTCTCTTTTGACTGCAGAAGTCAATGGTGTTTTTTTTTCCTTATTTTACCTCTTTGCAGGCCTGTGTGAACAGACCTAGTCTTTGTTTTATGGGGAGGAGGAAGGAATGTGTGTACGTGTGTACATTTAGATACTAGTAGAAATATGCCTTTTTAAGCACGTACTATTGAATGTTTTTGAAGTGATAAAAACTTAAGTTTCATACTCCAAACACTTGCATCATTTAACATGAAGAAACTGCCACTTCACTTACTTATATTGCCTCTTAAAAATAATATAATATTTTTTAAAGGAAAATAACCACCATGCCATCTGTTATATGGAAAGATAAAAATGCATTCAATGAAACTCTACACAATATACTTTAGTTCTATTTTCTTGACTTTAAAATACCAAACCAAAACAAAACAAAACAAACAAACAAACAAAAAAAAAGCATGCTGGCTGTCCATGCCATCCTTTTTGGTAGCAAATGAGGAAAGTATTTCTAGCACCTTCTCTACGCATCCTAGCCTGTAAGGTGCAGTCAGCTGTGTACTCAAATCCCTAGAAGTCTCTGCATTCCTGGGTGAGGAACAGAAGGCGAGGTAATGAGGTGAGTGCAGACCTGTAGGAGCCAGGAGTGAGCCTCTGACTCCTCTGCCACACACATCCATGGGTCAGAGAGGTGCAGGTGGAGGCCTGCACAGGTGGAGGTGCAACAGATAGATCTTGGTGCTCATTGCCTTCCAGCCCATGACAGCTGCAGCCCCAGCTCATGGGAGATGAGCTCTGTCTGGTCCAGAACTGCAGCTGTCATGCAGGTTGCTGGGAAGTAAAGCCTGTATTGGAATGATTGTGGGAAAGCCTGGCTCCCTGTGCCCTCGGGAATCTCCAGGATCCTCTCCCTGCCTCTGTTATCTTACCTATAAGTGGGACATACTAATTGATGTATGTTGGTAAACTGTCATGCAGCTATGACTGCAGCAGTTCAGTGTCGAGGAGGAAGAGCCACAAACAAATAATAATGAGATATTGCCAAGGCACCAACGGCTCCTGCGGCAAGTAGGCCTAACATGCTGGGGCAGGTAGGATCCTCAAAGACATCCTGGAGGAAGCAGCATTGAAGTATTACCTGATGGGTAACATCCTGCAGGAAGTGGCATTTAGGTAATGCCTGATCAGCCAGGCAATTGGTAGGGAAAGAAGGAGCTGCCAGCCTGGCGGCCCAGCACCAGCCTCATCCTCAAGACCCTGACACCTGTCCTTACCCCAGGACGTGCTTGGGCATCCCTACTGCCTTTCTCTGATTATTTCCTGGAAATGACTAGTCTTTCTCATCTCTTCACTTGGACTTCAGCTGTTCCCTTTATCCACAGGGAAGGCCCACTCCTGATTCCTCTAGGTCTCAGCAAGGCTGTGGCTTCCTCTAGGCAACCTCCCCTGCCCCTGTCCTGGGTTAGAGGCTCCCTTCCTTACTCCCATAATGTCCTTGATGTTTCCTCTTTAGTCTTTTCCACACTCTATTCTCCACTATGTTGTGAACAAAGACTCAACTCCAAGACCAAGACTGTGCGTTCTTGTCTACTTTTTCATCCCCAGTGCCTGGGAATGAGCATAACTAACTCATACCGAGGCTTATTGTGTGTCAGGCACTGGTCTAAGCACTTTGCTTTAATCCTCACGAGTCCTATAAGGCACAGTGACATTGAATGACAACTGGTAGGTAGCAGGGCCAGAATTTGCACCCTGGCAGTCTGGTCCCAGGCCTGCCACCTCATCTACACCCTGCTGTTCCAGATGCCTAGTATTTCTCCTGGTTGGGCCAGTCACTTCTAGTATATTTTCTAGATGAAGCTGTGCTACTCTCTAGAAACCCCCAGGCCTTCTCTTCCCTGGGCCTCCAGTTCTCTACCCACAACAGGAGATAGAATGGGTCAAGTAAGGAAAGAAAATAACTTGCCCAAGATAACAAAACTCCATGTGATGGGTTCACCTCAGGCAAACACTCACCCTGATCACCCAGTGCTGGGGATGGAACCCAGGACCTCACGCATGCTAGGCAAGCTCTCTATACCTGACCCAGACCCTGAACCCACAATCCACCTTCCAAGTCAGTTTAACTAGCCCCACTCTTTGCTTCAGGTGCTTGAGTGTGTGTTGAATGTGTAAATGGTTAAGCGAATGAGACACTTTGTGGTTTTCTTTAATATTTTTTAGTTTTGAAGGACCTTTATTTTATTCATTTATTTGTTTTATTGGATTCTTTCTTCAGTATAACACTTGATATATAGAAGTTTCCATTTATTTTATGTACTTTTCTTTTGGCTTTTGAGGTTCATTTAATGATTTGAAAGCCCATTTCTACTCCAGAGTCATTCAAAAACTCATTTTCTTCTAACAATTTCTATGGTATTTTTATACTGAAATTTTAGATCATCTGGAATATATTCTGAAATATGAAATGAAGTAGGAAAGGCAATGATTATGCTAAGATCAGACAATTACATGCTGGAATAAAGCTTCTGACCTTTGCAATTCTGAAAAATGTTAATACCAGGGTATGGGGAGAGGAGGTTGGAAGCCCAAGGAAGTAGAGCTGCCTTAAGGTCTCACTAAGTTCCAAAATGTATTTAATTTGGGGGTAGGTAAACAATACTCATGCTTTTGAAAACTACATGCTGTCAGTGATTTTGTGAAAGAAAATAATAACCCAATTCATAAAAAAAGAAAGCAAATACATCAATCTTAATTGGCTAAACAAATAAGACTTTATTACCACTCTTAGGAAGCATCTAACTTTGGCCGCATTTGAATAGGACTTTATGTGCTATTTAAATAAGATACTTTTGTGGATTATAATCAAGTTCCTGCTCACGAACAAGCCAATACAATACTTATTGCTGTCTGTGCAATCAGACAAAAATAAATGGCATCACACCAAGCTGGTCTAACTATTCATGTGGGGTGAACTTTTTAATTTTGGACCTAACTCACTTGTTGGTTTTCTGTGGGAAAACAAGCAACAGCAACAACAAAAAAGAAGTTAGAAGATAGTGTTCGCCAAGGAAGACGGAAACACAACTGGGAGAATGGAACCCTGAAAGAAACAGAAGCACACAGTGAAAAGCAAACAGAATTAATTATGGGAGTATCAGGAAAAACCAACTATACGATCAAATGAGTGGCAGAACAAGGAAGTCAGACCTTTCTGGGGTCATAGCAAACAGGATACAATGCCAAAGAATCAGGATTGCTCTGGAGGGTGTGGATTGAAGCCAGGAAAGCCTGAATTTGTTGGTGCCCCAGTTTCCACACCTGTTAGTTCCTGCAAATGAGAATAACTAATTTATATTTTCTAGCCTGTACTTTGCAATGGAAATGAACGGGGAACCGAATAATAGCTGGGATTTGTGCCCAAAGTCACTTACCAGGGGCCTATCTAAGGCACATTCAGTCTGATTATGAACCTCTTTGAAACTATTCCCATCCCTCACTATGTGATTTAAATAAGCTACTTGGATTTTCTTATTTATTTATTTTTCCTTTTTTATTTTTTGAGACAGGGTCTCACTAAGTTGCTTAGAGCCTCACCTAAATTGCTGAGGCTAGCCTCACATTTGCAATCCTCCCACCTCAGCTTCCCAAGCTGCTGGGAATACAGGCGTGCACCACTGCACCTGGCTTTACTTGGCTTTTCTGGCTCTCAGTTTCCTCAGTGTGTAGCAACCGCAACCTTAATTCTGAATCTAAAAGGCCAGAAGTGTCAGTTCAGATGTTCGGTGGTCCTGTGCCTGCCTCTTGGTCCAGAATCAACATGTTAGAACCATAGATCAAGAGTCCTTATTTGGCAGCAGAGTTCACCAGGGATGGAAGGAAGAAGCCAAAGACTGGCAGCAAGGAAGCAGCTGCAAGACACTGCCCTGGTCCACATGGAGATGCTGGAGCCAAATAAATCGATGATGCTGGGGATAAGAAGAGGAAGGGCTGCGAGAGATAGGAAGGATGTAAAAACAGCACAGAGAGAGATCTAGGAAGATTTGGAAGCCAAATGTGAAAGCTAAAAGGCTTCTCGCCCAGAGTTCACATTGGTGACCCTTCAGTCATATCAGACTAGAAAGGAAAAGTCACTCGAGCTAAACTGTAACTTTCCCCAAAATTAAAAACATGACTCTGAAAATACACATTGACCATGTCGAAAATTTACTCAACTCACTAATTAATGAGAGAGGCATTAAGATGGTAAGGCTGGTTCAAAGACCATGCTGAGAAACTAAATAATTATAGATATTTATCAAGGAATGTTAGAATAAAGTTCCTGGATCAGGTACAAAACTGTTTAATGCCCTTTGGGGTGATACAAAACCATAAGGTTTGTGGATCTCTCTTCTACTGGACAGAAATTATTTGCATCTCTACCAAATGAGATCTGCAAGTTAACAAGCAACTTGATTGCATATGAGCTCTTTATTATTAAAGAGCCAACAGGGAATTCCAACAGGTACACACTTCTAGAGTGGTGTTTCTCAGCCAGGGGTGATTTGGCCTCTCTGAAGTACTCTGGTATTGTATGGACATATGTTAGGTCACAAAATGAGATTGGAGGGGCATCTACTGGCACATAGGGGATGTAGGCCCTGAGTGCTGTTAAACATCTTACGATACCCAGGACAGTCCTCATGACAAAGAATTATCTGGCCCAACTGTCACCAGTAAGGAGGTTGAGAAGCTCTGTCTGCCTTAAACAGTTGAGTGACCCTTGAGTGGCTGTTAAAGAATGTCCTCTTATGGTACTACACATGCTGCCCACTGTTTTTATTATTTCTATCTTTTAAGTAATTTTTCTTAATAGACACACACATACATATGTACATATGTATCATACTTTAAATATGTGCAGTTTACTAAATAACAATTATACTTCATTAAAGACATTTTTTAAAAAAGAATTATGAGTCATTAACAGAACTGGAGAAAGAAAACGTGGTATACAATGGGACAGAATTCAGCCTTAAAAAGGAAGGAAATTCTGAAACATGCTGCAACACACATGGGTCTTGAGGGATTATATTAGATGAAATTAATCAGTGATAAAGGACAAATATTGTATGATTCCACTCTGGAAATCTAAAGTAGTGAAGTTCATAGAGAAAGTGGAATGGTGGTTACCAGGATGAGAGGGAAGAAAGAACAGGGGTTAGTTACTGTTTAAAGACATAGAGATCTAGTTTGAGATAATGGCAAAGTGTGGGGATGGATAGAGGTGACAGTCACCTGACAGTGCAAATGTATTTAATGTTTGTATTGAACTATACACTTAAAATGGGTAAAATGGTAAATTTATTCAACTGTATAGGTCTGATCCCTAAAATGCATGTGACTCAGTTGATGGGATAATCTGAACAGTGATGTCCATGGTCACAGTATAGATAAGCAGTAAAGGCTGCATCAGGACAGCAGCAAGGACTATGGGGATCACCAGATGCCATCGGTGCTAAGAGGCCTCAAACTGGATAGATGTGCATCTTAGAACCATGATTTGTGATTCTTAAAGGTGTCATGGCTGATATATCTGGTTTGAAAGGACAGTTGACCTCCAACTATTTCAAGTCCTCCTTCAGGACCTGGTCCAGCCTTTTGCATTTAGTCTGTATTTAATTCCTTTGGGCCAAATAAATAATTAAAACCTGTTCACATTGTCAGAATAAAATCTTATGCTAAGAGTTTCTTTTTACCTGAAATGTTGAACAGTTTCCCAGTTCAGTACTACAACCTGTTATTGGCAACTTCAGGACATACAAAAAAGGTCACATGCTTCTGCCCTTGATGCTGATGATTAGCACTAGAAAAGTATGATGTATATTCTATTGCTTTTCCACAAAGATCCCAAATTAATAAAGATAATTCTTCGTTGTTTTCTTGCTACTCACACTTATGCTTGTCTAGGAACCATAGAAATATAAGGAGATGTTGGAGCTGCTACCAGGGAGGAAGAAACCAGACCTTCTAAATTTGCATAGTTGTTAGAGTCCTTAAGAGTAGTGAGTAGTGCGAAAGATGTCAGAATCAAAATGGAATTGCTTATGTCACTCCTAATAAAACAGCATCAAAAGGTGATGAAAGAAGGGTTCTTAATGCATGATTGCCTGATAGTAACTGTTTCAAAAGTTGGACCCACAACCTTGCACAAAGGTCACTACAACCTTGTCCAAAAGTACTTCTAGGAGGATGTCAACCTCAGACTGCCATCACCCTTACTATTAATCCTTGTAACCAAAAATTGTTGTTTCAAGATATCTTGTACAATGTGTCTCATTTTTGCCTTTAAAAACTTCCCTTTGCCTTAATCTCTTTTACTACTACACCTACAGTTTACATAGCATGTGCATTCCTATCATCATGTTCTGTGTTCCAATTGCAATGTGATTCCCAAATGAAATTCAGTTCTGCTTTGATTTTAACCTCTGTGTTTCTTTCCATGGACAGCAAGTAGAAGAAGCAATACAAACTCTTGAGCATAATAGATCTTCAATGATTTAGCTTAATGATCGATCCTTAATTGTTTGGCTAGCCCTGGAATCTCTTTCAAATGCATGTTGATTGTTTTTTTTTTTTTTCAAAGAGTTCTTCTGAAGATTACCAGTTTAGAATTACAGCATTCACCTTTCTCTTCCTACTGTATGACAATGTCATTTGCCTCACCTTAAATGCCATGAAGAAAATTCTTTGCTGACTGAATTTTAGAAAATACCTTAGATCATAATGATCAATAAAGTAAGTGCTATAATTTTGATATGGTAAGAAACTGATCTATGGTGGTTGCCCAACTATCCAGTCCTGCCATGTCATTTTTTCTGTGATGTAATTCTTATCATTTTAGAATACTATAACATCCTAAATCCAGGGTCTTTTTCTCCTCATGCAAAGCCTGGTGCACGCAGAACTAGTTTTTGTCATCTCATAATTGTGCAGAGTAATAGCCGATTGTTCCTTCCTTTCACTTACAACAGCTCATGTGGCTTATGTGGCATTTCTTACATAACAGCATTACTGGAGCTGGGGTTGTGGCTCAGTGGTAGAGCGCTCGCCTAGCACGTGCGATGCCCTGGTTTCGATCCTCAACACCACATATAAATAAAATAAAGGTATTGTTCCAACTACAGCTAAAAAATAATTTTTTAAAAAAAAGAGCATTACTGATGTCCTTCAGACCAGATTCTCTTTTTTACTCTAAATATGAGAAAATCAGCATCCTTCTGGTATCATTCAGGAGCAGCTTACTTGTGTTTCCTCAACTCTGCTCTTGTAAAAGAGACCGAAAGAGATTATCTTTGCTAAAAGTAGTTAAAACAAGTCGGCCTGCAGAGGCCCAGTGGGTAACTGAAAGCAGGATAAAGCCTGGCATCTCTGCTTTCATTTTGTATCTGTCTCCTTTATTACCTTAAGAGCAATGTTAATCATTTAATGAAAGTTCATCTAAAAACTAGTAATACAAGACTTAGCAGCCCTAAATTGACCTACATATTTTATCCCCCTTTAAGACAGATATTTTCAGAGACTTTCAACTGTCAGTTTTTACAACATTCCTGACTTCTTTCAGAGCTCAGACTAGCAACTAAAAATCTTCTGTCTTTGTCCTACACCTTCTAGGAAATCAACCCATGATGAGATGTTCCCTAAGCAGGAATTTTCCCTTTCCAGGATCACAGGTCTGAATAGCAAAAAGAAATTGCCCCTCAAGCAATAAGAACTTCTCCTAAGCCACCTCTCGGAAGCAGAACCAAGAGAATGGTCTGCTAGACCACAGTTTGACCAAGGCTGCTTAATTCTGTATAGCTCTTGGCCCCCCACCCCAATTCCCCCTGTATTTAAAACTAAAACTCCTGTTAGCATCCTAAGACAGGGCTGAGATGCTGGATCTCACTTTGCCTTTCCAATATAGCCATATTGGTTAGTTTCCTTTTCTGCTTTTCACCATTAACTTTTCTGTTTAGACCAGTATAAAGCCAAAAGGGTGCACAAGATCAGGAACCATGGAACAAGAATGAGGCACCAAAAGGTGGTTAATTGGGGGCCTCCTGGACGAGGTTCACCGGTTGATGAAAGCATGAGGGCCCGGAAGTAAGGGGCAGGAAAGGCAAGAACAATACTAATGAAGGAAGCTGGAGGTAGGAGGGCCCAGGCCATCTAAATTGCAGCTACCGACAGCAGGTTGTCTGAGCTGAGGGGTATTCTGTGGATCTGTCACAGGTTGGTCAGGGCTGATGTGAGTTGACAGGCCAATGGCTTGAGCTGGCAGGACCCCATGGTGGTTGGGATCCTTTGTCATGTCAGCTTCTGATTGGCCATTCGGGTCTCAATCAGGTGGAAATTCCCCGCCCACAGCTCTTTGAAAGAGGTGGGGGAAGGGAAGCCTGCTGACCCAATAACCAGTTATGGTTTATCAGACTGCTAGAGTCAAGTAGTAACACTCCCAGCTCTGCTACTGGCATCCCTCCTTCTCCATTGGCCATTGCCTTCCATTCCGCTTCCTGTGAGAAGTTGGCACTTACTCTCCTGGGTGTTAGGGGGAAGGTTGATCTTGTTGTCCTCCAAGAAAGTACCCCATAACATTGTCTACATGTGTCAGACTTTATTGAAGGGGTTAGGGGAATCTCAAGGGAATTTAATATAGAGAGGATAGAACTAAGACTGTGTGAAGAAATTCAGCCCCTCACAAATGCCCCTGGTAACTTGCCTGATTCTCCCACCCACCTTATATTCCCTCTGCCCTGTCTCCAAAATACCCAGGCCCCTACCCATAAGGACTGATCTGGCCTCAGTATGTCTTGCCCTCTGCTTGCTGATTTTCTGGGATTAGAATCTGGAACCCCCAACTCAGTGTGTGTGAGGTGGGGAATGCAGGAGGCATGGCTGAGCAGGACTTTGAGTGAAACATATGCCTGCCTTAACTGTGAAGACCACTTGGGAGTCATTGTGATCAAACCTGCTCTGCTTTCTGTGACACCTTTGAGGGGAAACTAGTACCATGAGGCATAGTACTTAGGAAAAGAAAGAAGTCCTGGTTCTCTTACCCTCCCTCTCTCTGGGGGAGGGAAGGGATGGCTTTGGTGGCTTTGTCCACATGACCGGTACACTCCTGGAGAAGGCTTCTGCAGTGAGCCTCGCACACAGAGCTGTCCACTCTGTTCACACCTTGCCATCAGTGGCCTTTGCAGCTCCTGATGGATAGGCTGGGGCAAAAACAGAAGGAGAGGGAAGAGGTTTTTCCTGTCCCCATTGTACCAATTCAGGTCAATTCATATGCTCTTACTCCTGCCCTCCCCCCAAACAAATTACAAGATGACCAACTGCTCATATTCCTCATCTTTTCCTGGAAGCAGCTACCTAGGAGAGCAGAGATGCTAAAGCTATTGCTGATTAGAGTAAGCTTAAGGTACGTAAGCTTAAGCTTAAGGGTAAGGGTTGCTGAGCGTTTGTCCTTACTGAAGTTAGGCCAGTATTTTTCCTGGGAGTGTTCAATCTGGAGACTAGAGACCCAAATCACCAATTTTTTCAAGGTGTTCATAGAATGATTAGCTCTTTAAAATTCAGAGACACAGCTGGGCGCCTATGCCCAGGTTTGGGTGGACCTTTGCCCTTAAGAAGGTAGCAATGAGCAAAGGTTAATGATTTGTTAGTTACAGTTTCATGTCTGGTTCTGACGTCTCTTAATTCTTTGGCTTCTTCACTTCATTGGAATCTGTTGGCAACCATGTAATCAGGGTAGTCACCCTGGAAATGTTCCTGATATATAAATCCTTGTGAGACTTCAGGAACCAGAAACTATCTCATCTTCCCAGTCCTGGATGAAGACACCTAGAGTGCTGTGGAATTTATTATAAAGCTAGTCTGTCTTGAAGTCCATCTAATGGGATTATTTGCTGAAAGTACCAGAAAGACGTAGTTAGCAAAATTGTTCACCTGTTGCAGGCCCTGCCTGCCCTACCAACCCTAGGTTTCGTAGCTTCATGGCAAGACAACATAGCACTCAGAATTCCCCAGAATTCCCCAGAAAAACTAGAAACCTGGTAAATATTAACCCCACCTTTGCTTGTCCCACTTATCTTCCAATCTTTGTTCCTTGTGGCTTGAATTATCTTCTGTCTTATTTCCCCTCTACTGTATGTGTTCTGTTCCCCTCCCTTACCCATTTTAGTAGCATTCTGGCCTCTTCAGGCACAGCTGTGGCACAACTTCCCCTTTGGAGAATTGTCTTAGTTGTCACAGACTCTTTTTTTTTTTTTTTTTTTTTTTTAGCTCTGGGCATTGAACCCAGGAGTGCTTAACCGCTGAGCCACATCCTCAATCCCGCCCTTCCCCCTTTTTTTGAGACAGGGTCTCACTAAGTTGCTGAGGCTGGCCTTGAACTCACGATCCTCCTGCTTCAGCCTCCTGAGTGACAGGGATCACAGGTACACACTACCATGCCTGACTTTAACATGAATTTTGTGGGTACTAATTTCATACTTTTGGTCAGATGAGATATCTGTTGCTCCTACTCCTATGGGCTAAACAGGGTCCCTAGATTTCCAGGAAGGAGTAATCTGTGACCCCCAAGTACAAAGTCTTCAGACTTTGACTTTCCTTTGGGGAGGCACAGTTTGAAATCTTTACCATACTCAGCACAGAGAGCTTTTGGCAGGCCATAAAATGGATTATTAGGCTTCACAGATCTGGCCATCCTGTCTCCTGGGAACCTGAGGGCCCTATCAGACAACACAGTTTGGAGGAAGCAGCTGAGCCATTTAGACTTGAACTCTGGGAGGCAGAATTCCATCCCCCACCGCCAGCCCTTAGCCCTCTGTTGACTGGAAGGGCATCTTTGTGTAGTATATACCAGAGTGTTTCCACACTTGCCTTTATAGTGATCTCTGGCCTTGACAAACCTTTATGTAACACACAAAGAACATAAGCCCTTTGTAATTCAAATATCAATGTGGAGTAGACTCCTAAAACGGTTGATTGCACTGATTCCTGAAAGAATAATGTGGGAACCCTAATTTCTAGGAAACCAAACTTCTCTGACAATAGCAGGAGGCTTCTGCTCAGTAAATCTCCTCAGTAAGATTTCCATGAATAGTGCTACATGCCTTGGTTTGCAGTTTCAGTGTGAGCAAGCAGTGTGCTCACTCTGGAATGCTAACCATCTGTGCTTATCTAAAGGGTAGGTTCTAATGATCAGTGTGGAGTCTGATGGCATCAGCCCATTCGATAAATTGCTTCTTTTATTTATATATATACACTCTGTTGGTTTTGTTCCTCTGGAGAACCCCAATATGGGGGTTTACAAGCACTTGCCTACTCCCCGTCAATACCCCCTCTTCCTTTTTGGTTTCCCTTACTTATTCCTGGGACTTTTCACTGCCACAGCTACGCAAAAATGGTAGCCTTTTATAGCAACAGCAAAACATGAAAATAACCTACATATATATATGTATCAGAGGAAGAGCTTAATAAAGCAGGCTACATCATTATTAAATAGTTAAACAACTTAGAATAAGCATCGTGGAAACTAATTGCATTCAAAGGGGAGTACATGTGATAGAAATTAGAAAATAAACACCAACTATAGAGAAAAAACATTCTACAAAATTGTGCACATAGTAGGATAATGAACATGTAAATTGCATACAGCTGGGCAAGGTCTGGAAGGGATTTATAAATATTTACAAATGTGCCAGGCCCTATTCTGAAGGCTTAATCCTCATAAGAACTTTGTAAGGTCAATACTATTGTTTTCCCTGTTTTGTTGTTGAGAGTCATTGAAGGCTGCACAGTGCTTAGTGGTAGAACCACGGTGGGACCCTTGGAATCCAGTTTAAGATTTCATGTCCTTTTGTTACCATAGTTCATCTATTAAGCTAAGGAACAACACATAATTACCTCTTTTTATTTTGTTTTTCCTAGCTAGTATCTTTATCATCTAAGTACTTAAAACAAACAAAAAATTAAAATCAGTATGACCATTTTTTATTAGGTTGCATATATATATTGTTTTACAGCCAGACCTGCTGATTAGTGTATTTTTGCTAGAAAATGTTTTCTAGTGATTATGAAAGAGCAATATTTTCATGTCCTAAAAAAGCTAGACATTTATCTTTGAGAAAACTTACTCAGCATGTGATTATTGACAAGACAATTTCAATAGATTTAGCCTGAACTATGATTCAAGTGAGAACTCACTCTTATGTGTCCTGATTTCAGAAGACATTTACAGGTAAAATGACTTGATGCCTGTGAATGCTTCACATAACTGGTACATGCAGATGTGGATGGGGTAGGATTGGCAATGGGCTGATAATTATAGAAGCTGTGTAATGGGCTCATGGAGATTTTACTATTTTGTTCACTTTTATGCATGCTCAAAATCTTTCATGGTGAAATTTTCTAAAATACATTTATGTTGAAAAGTGGTAACATCCAATGTTATTGATGCAATATTAATGTGATTGCAATCTCAAAGACTATTTCTTGGGAACCTATAATTTCATGCACCATCAAAGAGACTAGTAATAGACAAAGCTGATTATTTGTATGGTTGCATTTTTCAAAACCTGAAATGTAACTTATTCCAAGTGAAATTTTAATAATACAGGTTTAAACTATCAAAATATAAATTTCAAAAAGTTTAAAACCTGACACATAAGATCACGGTAAACATTGATCAAAGGTATATTTAATTCATTAATAAGGGAACCACCATCAGGATATGAAAGCTGATTTCAAAGAAGATGGAAGAGATTGATAAATATATAGTTTTTTTAAAGACTGCTAAATAAGACTGCTGGCTAATGGTATAGTGGTAAATAAACTAATATTTCAAGTTATTTTTTAACAGATAGAAATCATTTTCATCTATTTGGTACAAAAAATTCCCCAATTAACATTAGCTTTGTGGAGTCTGGAACCTAATCAATCATAAATAGTAGGTTAAACAAAATTATATCTCTTAGAATCAAATGACTTAGCAAGTATGTTGAACAATATTTTTTATGCCTAAAACGGTTTTTGAAGTGGCACATAGCAATTTATGGCTTGCTTTCCAAGATTTGTATGCTTTTTTCTTAGCAGAGACTTACTCCCCAACAACCATGAAACACGAGGGGTTTTTTTGTGTATTTCAAGTCTCAACCAAAATATTATATGTTGAATCCTATGTTTTATTAGGTACAATTGGCAAGGATCTGTCAAATGCTTCTTTGTACACTGGGTTCTAGGCTACAAGAATACAGAAAGCATTTCCTTGACCAGCCTGAAGGCCAGAACATAGACACACCCCACCTGCAGAGTTCCAGCATGCAGGCCAGTTGATGTCTTTAGCCTTGGTTTCTTCATCTATAATGTGAGGATAATTTCCATCTTTCCTTCCTTGTAGGTTTGTTCTCTTGCTCATTTAAGTCAAAATGCATGAAAACACTTTGAAACAACACTGGCATATTAGTAAAAATTCATGTCATTACTACCACCATTCAATATCAGTATGGTCTGGAGTCTAGTCAATTTAGACTTATCCCCACAGCAAATATCAAGATTGGACTTAGGGTTCCCTTTTTCCAAAAAGTCTTACTTCAGTTGCAGAATTTGGTGGAGAGGTTTTTATTGTTACCTTCACTTCTCATATGTAACCTGTTTTTGAGGCTGTACAAATCATAAAGTAAAAATGAAGTCATAGTAACAGAACACTTTAGAAGCCTACCTCTGACTCCAGTCCCCACATACATGTGGAGCAGGACCCACTTCTCTCTGTCCTGTAAAGCTATCCTATCAGTTTTTCCTGGGTTCCCTGAGGTACCATATTCTCCTGACCTCAATGGCTCTTTTTTACCTCTTCACTGGCTGAAGAGCTACCTAAGATAATCTTCCAGCTACTATGGTGGCTGGTATCTGCCCTTGAAGACACTGATGCCCAATGCCAAGACCCTGTTGCCCACTGCTTCTAGAGCTACTTGTGCCCATTAAATCCATAGATGCCTCAGTGGTGGTGAGCTGGGATTCTGCTTCACTAACATCGCCCAGGCCTCCAGGTGACCCTGTGGTGATGTCTGCAGCTTAAAGACTCCAGTGTTCCACCAAGATAGTTCATTTTAGGAACTATGGGCAAATGGAGTAAAAACATAGCTGGCACCATTTCTTAAGGACTAGCTACTTAATTTGGAAGGTTCAATATAAAGTGAAAACATGATGTCCCTTTTCTAAAAGTTGTAAAGAATTTCAAGATGGTGGTAGCAGAGCTTAAAGCAAGCACAGGACCCTCCTGAGTATGGGGCCTGGCACAGTTACACCAGTCACCTGCCCACAAAGCTGGTTTCATTGATGCTCTGAGTCTATCTTGAATATATTTCCCAGAGAACAGAGTCCTTCCTTTACTTTTGTGTCCCATGCTGTTAGGCTGGGTGTAACACATGGCCAACCTCTTAGAAATGGCATCTCTAACCAAGAAAGTTGCTCTTTTGACTTGGTTCTTGTCACTGCTGCTGCTAATGTTGCTGTTTATGTCCATCCTCATCTCTGCTGGACCCAGGTGCAATATTTCAGTGGTGCTGGACTCAGAATTCATAGCCTCTACTCCATACCCTAATCTGGGCATGGCCCTTTCCTGAACTTCTCTTCCCTTGAAATGAGTTCTTATCAGGGAAGTCTCTCAGCCTTGTGCAATTGGACTGTGACTGCCTCCAACGCCTCCAAATAGACTTCCAGGGTGCCCACACAATGATTGATGCATCTAGTAATTCTGAAAGCTTGACAATTAGAAGCTGGGGAAACCACTCTGTCAAAATTGCTGAAAGTTTTGTGTTTAAAGAAGCAGTATTCAACTTTGGTGTTAAAAGATCATCTTCTATTTTAGAATACTTCATGGCCATTTGGGAGTTGAAAAGAAAGGGCCAGATCCTGTCCTGTGGTGGGAAGGTTGAGTCTGAAGGGGTGTCTTTCCTGGGAGGGGGCTATATGAGGGGAGGGGAGATTTCTTCCTTCAGAGGCAAAGGAGAGGTGAGAAACCAGACCAAAGGAAGCAGGACAGGTAGTAGAAACAAGGCAGAGTGTGAGCCTTCAGGTGACCCTCCCGTTACCCCAAGACTTTATTAGGAAAAGAGAATGTACCCTCATGTGGGACGGGGATGGCAACCACTTGGGAAGGCTGTAATAATGGCCACTAAAGCACCCTTCCCTTGTTTATCTGTAGCAAGAAGGCTCGCAGAGGTCAGCACAGTCAGGATAGGCAAGAGAAGCAGGTCCACACTATCTGGGCAGTCTCTGAAATACCCAGGGAAAACTCAGCATATTCTGTATTTGCCATATACAGGCACAGATAACTTTATTTGGGTAAAAAAGGAAGAGTGATCCCTGCCAGCTGGAGAAGCTGGGGACATCGAGTGGCATGTCTTTTATCCATTTTTTGCCTGTCTTTTCAGGTTGTACCAAGAACCCATCCCAAGATTTCTGGCCCTGATGCCCTGCAATTCCCATTACATGATGTCTGCCCATCAGAGTTAGGAGAAATCGCCATAGAAATGGTGAGTGAGTGAAAGTTTCAGATGACTCTTCTTTAAATTTCCTTTTAAATTTTTCATGTGTGTTTCTAAGATGAAAAAAATCTGCCCACAGCACTTGAAAGTAACGAAAAAGGAGTAACACATGTCACTGAATCTGGTAAGAGTTTGTGCAAGGGTTCAGCTTGAGAGAGCAGGATTGAGGTAGCACCAATAGCTGATCTGAGCTCAGAGTGGAAAACAACAATAAAACTGTGTTTGCCCTCCCTCTGCTACTCTTTTAAAAAAGAAATGGCATATTTAGGAGCATTATCAATAACTAGTTATTTCTTCTAAGTCTATTAAGGAACATATAGCCAAACATTGAAAGTTCAACCCTAAAGGACTATCTAGCACTATAATCAATGCAGACACTATTTTGCAAACCAGTTATATTTTAGATACTTGATTGAGGACAAGGATGGCAGTGGGAAGGGTGGAGAGTGAATTTGGGCCTTGACTCTGGATGTTTCTCCTGCCTTCTCTAAGAACTATCTACAGTGCTTCTAGATGCCAGCCTGAACCTTGGTGAGTGCTGGCCAACCCACAGGAAGATGGACGAGGCCTACTTTCTGTGTGTTAGCAGATCCATGCTGTCTTTATTCTCTGCAATGGCCAGAGGTATTGCCAATGCTGCCTGTGTGCCTTGCCTTGCCCTGTCCGCCAATGATGCCTAATTCAGGTACTGAATACCAGCTGCCAGACACATGGTTCTGGGATACCCAGACAAACAGAAAGGCATGGTCCGCATTCCAGCTCATGGCCTTGGTATATAGTTAGCTGCTCTGGTTTAGTTTCTCCCTGCCCGACTTCCATCAGCTAATCTATTGGACACAATATCTAAGGAAGGAGACAGGAATCTGCAACAGAAGAGCAGATCTTTGCCTATGCTTGGAAGGGCTAGATGAGGCCAGTCATGAAACCAAGGTGAGTGTGGGCTCGAGAAACTGACCAAAGAAAGAGCCATCCCCAAGCTATCTGAGTTCCAGCCCCAGATTTGACCAGCTGGCTGGCTAGTGAATGGACCTTCAGTAGCACTACTTAAACGAGTGCCAGTGTCTATCTAGGAGGAAGCCTCAGTCAGCCTCCCACAAGACAGCATGTCCACAAGGAGTGTCCAGTTAATCACAGAGAAATAGCATGGTCCCACTAAGAAGTTTTATTGGAGAAGAAAAAAGAACAAGGGAAGTATAAAGGTCAAAACTATTCCTAAAGTAGTTATCCTCCCAGGACATACCTGCTCTATCTTCACCTTGCAGGTGAAACATGGACTGGGGATGAGAAAATGGTATTTTCCAGAACAGACAAGGAATTTTGCCCAGTTGGTAGGCAAACTAGTTTTTGTTTAGAAGAATAGTGGTTAGGAGAAGGGAGGTCTGGGAATTCTTCCCAGGGGAAGTGTCCTAAACTGAGACCTAAAGGAGTCTTTGGCCAGGTAAAGGCAGAAAGGCATTGACAAGCAAAGGAGAGAGGAAGATACCTCTGGACAGAGGGATAGCACATGGAAAGATTTGTAGGGAAAGGAGAGAGGGGAGTTTAAATAGGACGGACAGCAGGAAACTGAAGACTTCAAGTTGTGACAAGAGCAAGGGATAAGTATAGCTTATGAAGAACCTTTTTTTATATGTTCTTTTCAGATATACTTAACAGTAGATTATGTATATAATTATAATTAGTAGTACCTAATTCGGGTACTGAGCACCAGCTGCCAGACACATGGTTCTGGGATACCCAGACAAACAGAAAGGCATGGTCCGCATTCCAGCTCGTGACCTTGGTATATAGTTAGCTGCTCTGGTTTAGTTTCTCCCTGCCCGACTTCCATCAGCTAATCTATTGGACACAATATCTACATAACAGTAGAGTGTATTTTGACATATCGTACATACATACATAGAATATAACTTCCCATTCTTGCAGTTGTACATGTTGTGGAGTTACACTGATTATGTATTCATATATGAACATAGGAAAGTTATGTCCAACTCATTCCACTGTCTTTCCTAATCCCATCCCCTCTCCCTTCCCTTCATTTTCCCTTTGTCTAATCCAATGAACTTCTATTCTTCCCTCCCCTACCCTTATGTGTTATCATCCACATAGCAGAGTGAACGTTCAGTCTTTGGTTTGGGGGGCTTGGCTTATTTCACTTAGCATGATAGTCTCAAGTTCCATCCATTTACCAGCAAAATGAAGAACCTTAATAAGCCAAGGAGTTTGGACCCGAGTATAATTAGCAGGGAAGGACCCAATACAAGCTTTAGAACTATCTGCTGGTTTGCCAGGTGGAGAATAGATTTGGGTAAGACGAGAAGCAGAGAGACCAGGCAGAGTGTCTTGGACATCTTAGGTGAAATGAAAGCACCTGTGGCAGCAACGCCCCCAGGAACCCTTGCAGAGGTGGGCACAGTCCTAAGTACCCTACATGTACTCATCACTCCCCCTCAGGACATCCTACATGAAGGTGCCATCACAGTTTACATTTGAGGCAGACAGGAACTGAACAATTTGCCAAAGGCCACAGCCTTGTGGCCAGGACAGATCCATATCTGTGCTCTTAACCATTATATGTCCTCTCCCAAAGGGCGTGAACCACAGATTCTGCAGACAGTTTGGAAGCAAAATCAATAGGACTTTGTGACTGGATACGAGAGAAGGAAGAGTAAAAAATGCCTGCTGAATGTTTCGCGTGGTACATGGAATGGGTGGCCTTGCCTTTCACAGAGCAAAGCTGCATGGAGGATGGTGAGCAGTTTTGGACATGCTGATATTGGATGACTGTGGGAAATCCAAGTGGAGATGTTCAGCCAAGCACTGAACAAAGCATTTTGGAGTCCAGGAGACAGACCTGGAAAGGGTTGTAGAAGTAAGAACCAATTGATGAGAATACCCAGGGAGAGGGTAAGTACAAAGAAAGCAGCATTAGATGGACCCTAAGGCAAAACAACACTTGAGGTAAAACAAGAGAAAGAAGACTCCAAAAAGATCACTAGAAGTTTGTGAAGACTATGATGTCATAGAAGCCCAGAGAAGGCATTTCAAGAAGGTGGGGTAGTTGAGAGTAGCCATTGCTGCTGAAAGGCCAGAGGAAAAGCCTAAATTTAAGAGTTGTGGTGTGGGTCAGTGTTAGAACATTTACCTAGCATGTATGAAGCTCTGGACATGATTCCCTGCATCACAAAAAAAATAAAATAAAGCTAAATTTGATCACTCAAGGATTACAACTTCTTTATCTATTCTATTTCTAGGTCCTGAAACAATAATTATTTATTTACACTCCCTTATAAACCATGGACTTGGCCTGGTCTGAGTTTCATTCAGACTAAGTATTGCACTTCATAGCCTTAAACAACTACTTCATATGCTTCAATAGGTTTCATGGTCTCCTGTTGACCAACAGGGAAGAAGAATAAGACAGAGAGGGCATCTCCGGGTCAAATGATGAATTATAAAAACACCCACTTGGTTACCACCTGCAGTGTGGCAGGTATTCTTCCTCATTCCTGTCACAGATAAAAAAGGCACACTGTGTCATCCTGAATCACTCGGCTGGTGATCTGAGCACCAGGCCTTGGACATGCCAGCTGCCCTCCTCTCCTGCTGCCTCCCACACCACACCCTTCCTTCAAGTCCAGTGTGAAAAATTTCCAGTACAATCTCCCCAGTCAAAAATTCTTTTTTATTTTATCAACTGCTGTGGAATGATTTATTAGACCTTTAACATCTTAATCTGTAAAGCGGGAAGAAGATTTAGTCATTTGGTTATAGGGATGTCTAAAATAATGCTTAGAAGGTTTAGATAAAGCCATTGAGTCAATAAGAAGTCATTCCTCCTTACCTAAATGGTGGTTCTGGAGTGACTAAGCCCAATAACGAAGGAAGCCCCTTGAGGATTTCAGAGTCCTGGTCACAAGGGGACACTGCAGGGCATACTCTGTTTGCTCAGTACAGGCACAGGTGCAGAGGCCAGGGACTGGGCTCAGATCCCAATCTTGCAACTGCTAAGAAGTAGGACTTCATTGGATGAGTTACTGAACTTCTCTGTGCCTTGGTTTCCTCAACAAGAATGGGTTTCCACCTCCCAGAGTTATAAAATCAAAATCAATGTTTAGAGCTGTATAACCAATACCTGGATAAAAGCAAAGCCCTATAAATGTTTATTACTAGTAATTAGTAATAGCTAATAAACAGAATCTGCTATTCTAGCTAACTAAACCTACTGCATATTTTATATGTGCTAGATATTACTGCTAAGTGCTTTTCTCATTTAGTTCCATAGCAATCCTGTGAAGTTTTTGCTGTTTTTATTTTTGTTCCCATTTTACAGATGTGACAACAGTCATATTTTAGTGTATATGTAATGTACACATAATAAATAAATTCTATTTAGATTATTAAACAATTTAATAAGTTAATTCTACTTAAATTCCTTTAGTAATAACTGAGACTTGCAGGGTGCTTCATACACATGCTGTGCTT
Organism: Marmota monax; assembly: GCF_021218885.2. NCBI lineage: Eukaryota > Metazoa > Chordata > Mammalia > Rodentia > Sciuridae > Marmota > Marmota monax. The sequence continues at coordinate 59,942,360 of NW_026693777.1, read as the reverse complement.
GACCTGAACTATAGGCCTTACCATCCCCATTACTGCTATATCCAACGACACTCTTCCTCATTCTGCTCTTCACTTATTAGTCTCCTTGCTATTTGTGTTAGGCATTTTACAAAATGCCTGAGACTGGGGAATTAGTAAAGAAAAGAGGTTGATTTTGGCTCACTGGGAAGCTGAAAAGTCCAAGTCTGGGAGGCCACATCTGGCGAGGGTCTCATGCTGCATCATAACATGGAGTGTTGTGAGTGGTGCATGGAGAAGAGATGAGGAATCTCCACTTTAGGGGGGAGGGGGGAGCTGGTTGATTGCGTTGCGCTGTGGGTAGTTAGCATCTGAGTGACCTGCGTGGGAGCAGAGCAAAGTCTTGGCGATCTGCAGATGTGTTGATAGGTGATTCTGCTAAGGCGGTCCTCAAGTCTTGCATGGGGTAGAACTTCGGGCACTGGGTCCTGTTCCAATGACAGGTGTTGGACTCTAATGCCGAGGCCTGGAGTTCCTCGGTGTCACAGCACTGGTGATTTCTGCGGAGAGCAGCTGTGTAGGGGTCCTCTAACACTCCCAGAGATGGAGTAATCCAACTAGGTGAGATCTGGGGGGCGGCGGCCCAGGGCACGGGCTGGCTCACTCCCTTCCCACCGCCATGTTTTTCCGAGGCATCTCCATTTTACAACAACATACTGTCCAGATAATTTATCCAATGTTGAGAGACATAACCCATTCCCATGAGACAGACATTAATCCCTTCTGAGAATGGTGACCGCATGACCTCATTACCTCTCACTAGAACCCCACCTCTTAAAAGACTCCACCACCTTTCCAAACCATTCCATTAGGGACAAAGCTTCCAGTACAGGAACCTATGGAGGACAAACCACTTTCAAACCATAGCACTGTGCTTCAAATACACTGCATCTCCTGCCTCCAGAGCTTTTCGCATGCAGGATGCTCTTGCCCCCACCCACACCCTCAAGTTTGATCCTTATTGCTCTTCAAATTTCCCCTCCTCAGTTAGGCTTTTCTGAACATAAGGGCAAGAACTCTGTTTTGCCTCTGTTGTGTCTCCAGTACTCAGAGCTGTACTATGCCAGTAATAAGAACTCAAATAAAAATCTGTTGAATCATAGAATTAACACATTATACCTTATTTAACTTGATCTTCACAATAAAAAGACCTGACCATCCAGAATGTTTTCATTTTTCAGATTGGATGCAATACACCCCTTGCTGTATTTTCTTATATCCCCCCAGCTCAGCACATCTACCTCCCTGAAGCATTTAAATGTTCATCCTGGGGATGGGGATACAGTTGAGTACCAAACAGAGTGCATGGTCCTGGGTTCAATCCCTAGCAACAAAAATGAGAAATAAATAAATGTTCATCCTTCCCCAATGTGCTAATGTGAATTATTCTCACCACAGAGATTCATCTGTCTAAATAGCCCCCTGGGCTAGGGATGTAGCTCAGTGGTACAGTGTTTCCCTGAGTTAAATTCCTAGTACAAGGGGAAAAAAAAAGAAAGAATAAATAGCCCTCGTGAAGTGAACACCTGCAAGTAATACTACTAATATAATATGACTCATTCTACTTTCCTTGTTGAGGATGAAAAGTAGTCAGTATAGAAACCAATTAGCGGGCTGGGGATGTGGCTCAAGCGGTAGCATGCTCACCTGGCATACGTGCGGCCCGGGTTCGATCCTCAGCACCACATACAAACAAAGATGTTGTGTCCGCTGAAAACTAAAAAAATAAATAAATAAATATTAAAAATTAAAAAAAAAAAAGAAACCAATTAGCAATTTTAGCAACTTGAAAATTGTTAGCAAGTCACTTCTTGGCATTCCTGTCCTTTGATGTCCTGTGGTGATTCTAGCTTAAAATGGCATTTCACTGCAGTTTTCTGCAATAATTTCCACCAAAATATAGATCTGTCCTGCCCCACTCCCTGTGCCTCCTTTTGTCTCACAATGGGCAGGTCTCAAGACAAATCTCAGCAGATTCCAGCAGGGCACAGTAACCTCTGGTTTTTTTACACCAGGGCCCCACACTCAGGGGTTGGTGCTTCATGAATAAATATAAATGCTACTCCCATGATCTAGTCTGGGGTGGGGGTAGAGAAAATATACAAAATTGATAAACATCCTTGTAGTCAAGAAGTTAAAAGATAATAAAGTATTCCGGTCCTGAATCCAGGTTATTATAATGCTACAGTTTGAATCTGGAATGTCCCCCAGAGGCTGTGTGTTAAAAGCTTGGTTTTCAGGGTGGCACTATTAGGAGGTAGAAACTTCAAGAATACATTTAAGGTCATTGGGGGTAAGCTCTTGGAGGAGATGTGGAGCTTAGGTCTCTTCCTCTCTCCTTTTTTTCTTTTCTCCCTAGCCATAAGGTAAACAGCTTTGATCCACCACATGCTCTCCACCATGATTTGGTGCCTTGCCACAGGCCCAAAAACAAGGAGGCTACTCAATCATAGACTGAAACCTCTTAAAACTTTGAGACAAAATAAACCCCTTCTCTTTTTTAATATTTATTTTTTAGTTGTAGTTGGATTACAATTTCTTTATTCCATTCATTTATTTTTATGTGGTATTGAGGATAGAACCCAGGGCCCCATGTGTGCCAGGTGAGTGTTCTACTGCTGAGCCACAATCCCAGCCCTAAACCCCTTCTCTTTATGAGTTTATCTATCTCAGTATTTATTAAAATAACAGAAAACTGACTGACACAAATGTTAGAATAAAATAGATAGTAAATTGAAGTCCAAGCAATGTGCTATGGAAAGGCACATGAGAAGAAAAGAGAAGTTTTGTTTATTTGTGCTTAAAGATAATGATGCTTAGGTTAAATTTTGGTATAGCTAAAGATATGGGGTGGAATTTAATGTGTGGCAGAAAAGAAATTATTATTGATAACAAGGATCATGGCAAGTGCTTGGGTAGACAGGATAGCCTTGGGCAAGAGGAGAGACTTTTTCCTCCTTTGAGATACAAAGGCAATTGAAGAAAATGTATTACAAGGATGCTATAACATCTTATTGTAAGACAGGAAAGTTTATGCCATAATCTTCTCAGGAAGTAGAAAGTTGGGTCACTAAACAAGAGTACCAGAAAGAGGAAGAATTGGGTTAGAATAAGATTTTTTAAATGAAAATGATTCCAACAGTTGAGGAGAATAATGTAGAGAGTAACAAGGTACAAATTAAAAAAGCATGTAGGTATATCAAGCAGCATGTAGAATCCAACTAAAGGGCGATCACAATGACCTTTAGGCTCTGTGGCTGCACATACACAAGACATTTGCAGTTAAGTTTACCTGAGGGTGGATACTGACTAGGCTCCTGAAAAGAAATCAAGAGTGAGGGAATAAGAAGAAATCTATGAGAATAGAGAAATGGCTGGATATGAGGTCCAGGTGGGACAGATAAACAGATGCTCTCCACCATGATTTGGTGCCTTGCCACAGGCCCCTTTTCTTCTCTGTCCCCACCAGAGAGACTGAGCCCTGAGGAGAATAAGGACGGGTTGGAACCAGAGCATAAGATGCTATTGTTAAAGAAGCACAAGAGGAAGGGGGAGTAGAAGAGGTCATTGCTGGAGAAAGGAACCTCAGGTTTGTAATTTCAGATTCTGCACAGGGACCTCTGTAAGCCAAATACTCAAGTGGAGGGGAAGTTATTGACTGAGTCCCTCTCCAGTCACTGGAGATGCCCAGGTAACCACTAGGGCGTAAGTGCTGGGCAAGCCTGAGACCCAGGGTCTAAGGTTCTTGGGGCATCTGGAAGAAGTCTGGAGGTGGTGGCAGCAAGTGCAAAGAGTGGGCGATATGCCTGGCTGGTGGTGATGAGATGATCAAATCACCATCAGAAGCAGAAAGTGTACACAGAGGATTCTGTCCTCCAGGCTCCAGCATGTAGGGTCTATGAGCATGTAGGAAAGGAGAGGAGAGGGGAGGGGAGGGGACAGGAGGGAAAGAAGAGAAAAAGAAAACACTGAGTCTACAGAGGACAGGGAGATGATGACAATAGTGAGGGCTTCCTGGTACAGAGGAGGGTCAAGTTGGGAGAGGCAGCCAGGCCACTCCAGAGAAGGCCCTTGTCCTGAACACCTCCAGGCCTCACAGCACCTCCCTGCCCCACACCAGCCCTCAGCTAGTCACGGAAACCTTGGCTGTTTGTGGAATTTCTTCCTCAAGTTTTCCTCAAGTTAGGGGCTTTGGGAAATGCCATTATGCTCTTTGCCCAAAGATCCTCCAGTACTCAATTTCTGGGCCAAAATAACAGATTTGGACTCCAAAAGAAGTACAGACTTTCCAATAATAGCAGCTGTTACGAAGGAATGGACTTCCTCCTAAGTAATAATCAGAGGTATTTGGGTTGCTATGTGGACCAGCAGCTTCTCTGTTGGACAAAACTTCTTTATATGTTAACCATAAAGAAAATAAAATAATCAGAACCATGAACAAGGAAATTGTTGATAGGGAAACACCTAGGCAGGAGAGAATCCAGGAACCAGCCATCCTAGAGACCCAGCTCATTATCCTTTCTTTTGCTTCCCCTTTTCTTCTCTGTCCCCACCCTGTCCTTCCATGCCCCTATAACCAAGGGCTAGTGTCTCTCGTGGTTAAGGTGCTAACACACCACAGGGGACCATGTGGAGTAGGGTATTAATCTTTATTTGGGTGTTTGTTGGCTAGTATTTACAAGCACCAGATTTGATCTCAGACACAATTGTGCTCTGGCCCTGTCCCCACCACTCCCCAGCTCTTGAACAAATTATATGGTTTCCAGAAGCTTCAGTATCTGCACCTGTACAATGGGATGATGACACCATTCACCTCCTAGAGGGTTTTTTTTTAATTGTTGGTTTTTCAAAACATTACATAGTTCTTGACATATCATATTTCACACTTTGATTCAAGTGGGTTATGAACTCCCATTTTTACCCCGTATACAGATTGCAGAATCACATCGGTTACACATCCACTGATTTACATATTGCTATACTAGTGTCTGTTGTATTCTGCTGCCTTTCCTATCCTCTACTATCCCTCCTTCCCTCCCCTCCCCTCCCCTCTTCTCTCTCTACCCCATCTACTGTAATTCATTTCTCCCCCTTGTTTTTTTTCCCTTTCCCCTCACTTCCTCTTGTATGTAATTTTGTATAACCCTGAGGGTCTCCTTCCATTTCCATGCAATTTCCCTTCTCCTAGAGGGGTTTTGTGACTATTAAGTGAGGTGTAGGTCCACTAAGTGTTCAATATGTGTTACCCATCATTACTGGAACTAACCATGCTAATATTGTTATTGTTAATACCTTACTCATGTTATTGTGTATGAATCTATTATTCATATATATGTATATGTTTACAAATACAGTATATATATATATATATATATATATATATATATATATATATATATATCATATAGCAGATCCCCAGGGAATGTCTGTTGAATGTGCAAATGAGTGAATGAATGAATGAATACCCATGCACATCTCCAAGGATACATTAATCTGGTTATAGACATTACAGACACCAAGAAATTTGGTTTCCTCTTTGTGGCATATGAAAATTAAAAGGTACTATATCTGTAGACACTGTATTTCTGCATTGGATGGAAGAGTCAAATGGATCACCCCTATTTGCCTTCATAACTGAGATTTAGGAAGTCTACCACAGTCTACCTGGTGTCTGATTTCATGGCCTCTAAACAAGCCACTATTCAGCTTATCCTCCAGACAGAATATGGACTTCTTCTGAAAGGGCAGTGGTCTTGAATATTTCTCTCCTCATATTTCCCCTTCATTTAGGCTTCGTAGCCCTCTGGCCACATCTATTCTTTCTTTCTTCACCAAACTTAATGTCATGTTTTCTGCATTCGTTGTCTCCTTTCCTCCACCTTGCCTTCCTTCTGGACTTCATGAAATCTGGCGCCTAAGTCCACCCGTTTTATCAGCATTGTTCCTTTTCACAGGAGCCGTGATTAATGAAGCTATTTCTGGGGCTGGACTTCCAATAGCACTCTTCTCGGGCCTTCCTATTCCGTTCCTCTTGGGATCACTTGCTGCTAGAATACAGCTATCATCAATATGGCTCTCATACACTTGTTCCTGCAGCCAATGTGTGTTTAGGTGACAAAGGAATAAACTGAGAATCTACTTTAGTGATCCATTTCTATAAAACAACCCCAACACTTAATGGCTTGAAACAATAATTATTATCTCTCAGTTTTTCTGAGTCAGAAATTCAGAGAGGTAACAACTTATCTTTGTTCCATGAGGTCTAGATCCTTAATTGGAAGACTTAAGGCTGAGGAACTGGAATTATCTAAAGGCTCATTCACTCATGCACTTAGTAATTGTTGCTGGTATCAACAGAAGCTCTAGGATAATTGGTCACATATGTCCTCTCTTTGCACCCTGATTTTTACCCCAGGGGGGGCTGGATTTCAAGAAGTGTCCCAAGACAGACAAAGGGAGAGAAACTGGTTGAAGTCCTATTTCCTTTTATAACTTAGCTTTGGAAATCACATAGCACCACTCACAACAACTTCTGCTGATTGAGGTATTTACAGAGTTCTGCCCAAGTTCAAGTGGAAGAAATATAGACCCAGCTATTAATAGGAAATGTGTCAATTTCCCTTGGTAATAGGGCATGTGAAATTGATTGAACACACACTGGTGCATGGGGTAACCAACCTCCAAAATGGTCCCAATGATCCTTCCTTTCTGATATTCCTTCCCTTCCAAAGTACCCTCCATTGCTGCCCTAATTGGTAGATTCTGATGGAAGTGACAGTGTATGCCTTCTGAGGATGGGTCTCAAAAGCATTGCAGCTGCCTTACTCTCTAGGATCACTCTCTCTGGAGGATGCAAAGCAGCTCTGTGGAGAGGCCCATGTGATGAGGATGAAGGCCCTACCTCAGCCCACTCAGCACCAACTCACTGACCTGAGACCAAACCACCTTGGAAGTGGATCCTCTGATCCCCTCAAGACTTAAGATGGAGCAACTCCAGACTCTGTGACTTCAATGCCATGAAAATCTCTGATAGGAGTTTTATACAGTGAAGAGAAGAAAAAGGCATGTCTGTCCTGCTCTACTGCCTCCAGGACCATAGGCCATCATGGATCTGCTTTTTGTCACTATGTATTAGTTTGCATTTTCTAGAATTTTATGAAAATGGAATCATACAGTACATATTCTTTCTTGCCTGGCTTTTATCCTCTAGCATCATTATTTGTAAATTCATCTGCATTGTATCAACAGTCCATTCCTTTTTATTGCTAAGTGGCATTCCATTGTATGGCTGTGCCCCATTTAAACAAAGTGCTCAAATATTTTTTAAAGTGGTCATACCAGAAGTGTATGAAAGTTTTAGTTGCTCCAAATCCTTATCAATGTTTGCTATGATTCATCTAATTTTATATTAACATTCAAATAGCTGTGTGTATGATCTCATAGTGGTTCTAATTTGCATTTTCTTAGTGACTAATATTGAGCATTTTTGAATGTGCCAATTAGTCATCTCTATATATTCTTCACTGAAACTAAAGTCTATTTGTTTTATTCATTTTGGGTTCTTTTTAGTTATACATAACAGTAGGATTATTTTTGACATAATTATAAAAGCATGGAATCGAGCACAGTGGCTCATGCCTGTAATCCCAGCAGTTTGGGAGACTGAGCAGGAGGTTTGCAAGTTCAAAGCCAGCCTCAGCAATTTAGTGAAGCCCTAAGCAACTCAGTGAGAACCTGTCTCTAAATAAAATATAAAAAAGCTGGGGATGTAGCTCAGTGATTAAGCACCCATAGTTTCAATCCCTGATAGCAAAATATATAGATATAGATATAGATAGATAGATAGATACACACACACACACACACACACATATATATAAATCATGGAATATAATTTGCTCTAATTCAGAAAGATCTACAGATCTGATCTTTCTGCTATTAACTTATACTTTTTTAAAAGATTTCGTGTCTTCTGGATGGATATACATAATGGTGAGATTTTCTGTGACATATTTACACAGGAAAGTCAGGTCAGATTCATTCAACTGTTCTTCCCTTATCCCATCCCTCTTCCCTCCTCCTCAATCCCCTTCATCTAGTCCAAGGATCTTTCTCCTATTTTAATGGAATATGCCCCCGTTTTTCCTTCCCTCATTTACTACCTTATTTTTTATTAGCTTCCACATATCAGAGAAAACATTCATCTTTTGTCCATTTTTAAGGGTTTTTCATACTATTGATTTTTGAGATCTTTAAAAATATATATTCTGGATACAGCTCAGTTATGTAAATATTACATGTGTGACTGCACATATGGTGTGACTCTACATGGTGTACAACCAGATAAATGAAAAGTTGTGCTCCATTTGTGTACAATGAATCCAAATGCATTCTGCTATCATGTAGAACTAATTAGAACAACAACAAAAAAAAGAGCAGTTCTTAGACAGGCATGGTGGTGCATGCCTGTAAGTAATCCCAGCAGCTTGGAGGTTGAGGCAGGAGGATCGAGAGTTCAAATCTAGCCTCAGCAATTTAGGGAGGCCCTAAGCAACTCAGTGAGATCCTGTCTCTAAATAAAATACAAAAAAAGAGCTGGGGATATGGCTCAGTGGTTGAGTGCTCCTGGGTCCAATCCCTGGTATCAAAAAACAAAACAAGCAAAAACAAAAACAAACCACAGTTCTTAATTTTTGTGAGGTTCAACTTATCAATCTTTTTATTTTGTGAATTGCATTTTTGGGGCAGCACCTAAGAAATCTTTGCCTAACCGGAGACACAAAGACTTTCCATTTTGTGTTCTCTAGCAGATTTATAGCTTCAGGTTTTGCATTTATATCTATGGATTTTGAAAGAATATTAGCATGTAGTACAAAAATAATGGATTGAGACTCTTTTTCTGGTAATTACCATTCTACTTTCTTTCTCTGAATTTGACTGCTCTATAAGTGCCTCCTATAAATGAAATCATACAAGTGGTGCTGAGTCAATTGTTCTAGAACCATTTGTTAAAAAAAAAAGTCCTTTCTCCACTAAATTGCCTTCTTTTTGTGAAAAATCAGTTAACCATGTATGCAGGGGTCTATGCTGTTCCATTATTCTATTTGTCTGTCTTTATGCCAGTAGAGCATTGTTATCCTTTTGTTCTTCTTTTTCATAGTGGTTTCAGCTACTCTTAAGTCCTTTGTAGTTTCAGATGAATTTTAGATGCAACTTGCTAATTTGCAAATAAAGATATTTTTCTTTAAATTGAAATGCTTTCTATTTCATTTTCATGCTTTAATGTAAGTTAATGGCTTACATTTTTAGCCATACTAGTAGATACTCTTTTTCCTAACCTTGGGAGGAAAGCATTCAATCTTTCATTATTGAGTAAGATGTTAGCTATAGGTTTTTGGGTGCTAGGACTATAGATGTGTCACCACCCTGAGCCAAATTAGGTTGTTTATTTTTCTGCCACTAAAACAGAAAAAAAAAAGCTATTTTTTGTTTGTAGGCAGTGCTAAGATTTAAACCTTATGTATTTTTTGTTTGTAGGCAGTGCTGAGATTTAAACCTCATGTATTTTTTGTTTGTTTGTTTGTAGGCAGTGCTGAGATTTAAACCTCATGCATGCTAGGCAAGCACTCTACCTCTGAGCACTATACTCCCAGCCCTGGATTAGGTTTTCATCCATTCTGCTAACCTGTCTTTTCATGAGGGATTTTAGTCTATTTACACTTAAAGAAATTACTGATAAGAACTTTTGCAATTTGTTAATTGTTTTCAATACACCTTAAAGTTTTTCACTGTTGTTGTTCTTCATTTCCTGTACTAGAGCCTTCTTTAGTGTTTAGTTGACTTTTTGTAGCAAGACATTTAAATTTTTTTTCTCATTTCCTTTTATATGTTCTATGGATATTTTCTATGTGGTTACCATAGGTATTATATTTGTCATACTAAAGTTATAACACTCTATCTTAAATTTATACCAGCTTATCTTTAGTAATCTATAACACTCTACTTCTCTTTTTTTAATATTTTATTTATTTTTTTAGTTTTCGGCGGACACAACATCTTTGTTTGTATGTGGTGGTGAGGATCGAACCTGGGCCGCACGCATGCCAGGCGAGCGCGCTACCGCTTGAGCCACATCCCCAACCCAACACTCTATTTCTTTAAAAGCTCCATCCACACCCTTTTAGTTGCTGATATCATAAAATTATACCTTTATACATAAGCTATTCATTCTTTGAAATGCACTAGACTCTTACATTATGTTGAAGACAAAAAAAAAAAAACATGAAGTTACAAGCCAAAGTTAAAATAATATCTGCTTTAAGTTAAAATGGAGATTACAAGCCAAAGTTAAAATAATATCCACTTTTTAAAGCCAGAAGTGGTGGCATACACATGTAGTCTCAGCTATTCAGGAGCTCAAGACCAGCCTGGATAACATAGCAAGAGCCTAAAAAATATATCAGGGCTGGGGCTATAGTTAAGTGGCAGAATGCTTGCCTAGCATGTGTGAGGCCCTGGGTTCAATCCTTTTTTTTTTTTTTTTTTTTTAATAATTAGTCTCTTGGATCATAGAAAATTAAAAGGACTGAAGATATAGCTCAGTGGTAGAGCACCTCTGGGTTCAATCCCCCAGGATGGAAAAAATATATATATACACACACAAACACACGCACACACACACATATATATATATATAAGTAAGTATATATATATTTTTAGTTTATTTTACTTGGAGTTTATTGAATGAAAAATTGTGTATATTCATGTCTTTTATCAAATTTGGGAGCTTTCTGTTATTATTTTAAATATCTTTTCTTCCCCTTTTTCTTCTCCTACTAATATTACTGTAATGTGTCAATCAGTCTGTTGGTGGTATCCAACCAGTTCCTTAAGTTCTTTTCACTTTTCCTGAATTTTTTTTCTTTCTGTTCCTCATACTTAATAATTTCCATTGTCCTACCTTTGGGTTCACTGATTCTGTCTTCTGCCTTGAGCCCCTGAAGTGAAATTTTCATTTCAGTTTTTTTTTTTCTTTTTTCAGTGCCAGTATTTCTTTGGGGTTTCTTTTTAGATTTGCTATCTCTTTATTGATAGAAAAACATTTTAGTTAGACTTTATTTTCTGGACATGCTCCAATCTTCTCAAAATTTTTTAGCACCTTTAACACAATTATTTTAAAGCTTTATCAAGTAGACCTGATATCAAGTTCTTTTTTTAAGGACTGAAAGGAAAATGACCACAACACTCAGAGCAGCCAAGAAAGTTTTATTACAGCAGTGCAAAAGAGAAGAGAGAGAGAGAGAGAGAGGAAAGAGAAGAGGAGAGATGTAGAGGGAGAGAGCAAGAGAGAGAGAAAGAGCGTGCAAGAGAGACAAAGAGAGCAAGAGAGAGGGGCCCTGCAGGAGGGAGTTTTTATAGCCAAATTCTAATGGGGTCTCTGGGTCTGCAAGCTGCCTTGTTGGCACAAGGTGGGGTAAGTGTTCGGCCTTGAGCAGGGGGTTGAGTGTTCAGCCTTGAGCAGGGAGGGAAATGTTCAGCCTTGAGCAGGGGCTTGGGCTTTTGGGCTTGAAACAAACAGGTGATAAAGAACCAGACAGAGGGTTTGAGTGGCCAGGTCACCCTGCAGCTAACTTTGTTTGGCATGCCCTGCAGACAACTTAATTCATCCTGTCCTGCACCTAACAGGGATAGCTTTGATTGGTTAGTTTTTCCTCTTTTATTGTTCTATGTTGTCCTCTGTCTTTATATGGCTTTCTTTGGTTTGTTTGTTTGTTTGGGGGTTTTTTTGTTTGTTTTTGTAGAAATCTAAACATTTGAATGTGGCAACCTTGGAAATCAGATACTCCCCTTTCCCTGGGGTTTTTTTGTTTCTTATTATTTATTTTGCTAATTTTTTGTTTTTGATTGTTAAAAGTTGTTTCTGTGTCCAGGGTCAACCTGAGATGGAAACTTAGGTATCTTTTAAGCCTAGGATTTTCTTTAGGCATGCTGAGTCACTTTCCAGTTTTCCCCATAAATACAGTTGTTTTTTAAGGTCCTAGATTTTAATGCCTGGGTCTCAAAGGACAAAAAGAAGAAAAATGAAGTTACTGCGGCTAGAGGAGAGGGTTGTAACAACAGGGAAGGTGCAGCAACAACACCTACCATTATTTGCTTACCTCTGTAATTAGAAAGTGCAATCAACAATTCAAGTCCAGATGCCAGTAACTGTAACTAGAGAGCAAGGTGCTTTTTGCCCACTCTGGATCCTACAAACTGCCACAGGAATATGCATGTGCACAGTTGCCTGCCACAGGGCCTAGCTTGGGGGTGAGGGGAATGAATATTTATCACAGTGCTAAGAACTGAAATTCACCAAAATCAACCACAACTTACCATCCACAGCTTCTCCTGGAACTTGCAAGCCTTCAGTAGACAGATTCTACCAATAGAATTTTCTGTAAGGAGACAGATTGTTGATTCTTACTCTGCCATCTTTCCAGAATCTTCTCTATTTCATTGATTTTTGTTCTTAGCTATATTATTTTCCATCCTTCTACATACTATGGGATCAAATTCTTCATTTTTTTTCTAGTTTCTCAAGGCAGAAGCTGAAGACATTTGAGATCTTTATTCTTTTCTAATAGAGACATCTAGTGCTACAGATTTCCCACTAAGTACTACTTTAGCTATATCCCAGAAGGGCTGTACCTTCATTTTTGTTTACTTCAAAGGACTTTCTAATTTCATTCTTCTTTTTTGATGCAAGGATTATTTAGAAGAGTGTTAGTTTCTAAATATTTGCAGTTTTCCCAGTTATTTTTCTATTATTGATTTCTAATTTAATTACATGGTGGACAGAAAACATAATTAGTATGTCATAAAATCTTTAAAACTTATTGAGAAGTCAGGGCATGGTGGTGCCTCCTGTAATCCCAGCTACTTGGGAGACTGAGGCAGGAAAATCACAAATTCAATCCCAGCCTGAACAATTTAGTAAGACCCTGTCTCAAAATAAAAAATAAAAAGGGCTGAGGATGTAGCTCAGTGGAATGCCCCTGGGTTCAATCCCCCATACCACAATCAAAAAATTTTTGAGAATTGTTTTATGACCCAGAATGTGGTCTATCACTTGGTAGGTGTTCCATGTACACTATAAAAGGATTTTATTACACTGTAGTTGGAAAGAGTATTCTACAATCATCTGTTAGATTGAGATGGTTGATAGTTTTGTGGCAGGGAAGGAAATGCCATAAGTGTCTCATTTCACTTCTTGGATAATTCAGCCATTATTTGAATTGACCCTACCTAACAGCATGGAACTGGGAACTATGGCAGAGCAAGTAGAGATAGCACAACAGCCTTGCCTGACTCATAATGAGGCAAAAACCACCTCTCTAAATAGCCCAGTCCCAGGAGAAGAGATCTGGAATCATAATGCCCAATGCAGGATCTTCTGAAACCTTTCTCAGAGTAAAAGTGACCCTTAGTTTGCTATAAGCCCTGGTTCCTGCCCCATTCATTTCTTCTTTCTTTTCTATTTTCTTTTTTGGTACCGAGGATTGAACCTAGGAGTGCTTTACCACTGAGCTACATCCCCAGTCCTTCATGGTTTTTTTTGTTGTTGTTTTTTTTTTTTGATATGGGGTCTTGCTAAGTTGCTTAGGGCCTCACTGAATTGCTAAGGTTGACTTTTAATGTGCAATCCTCACGCAGCGGCTTCCCAAATTGCTGGGATTATAAACATGCATACCATACCCAGCTCTCACTATTTCTTGTTGTGTGATCTTCAGTCCTGATTGAGTAAAATATTTTAATATTTCATTTCCTAAATTGGGCTTGTGTGTGTGTGTGCACATATACACATACATGCATGTTTGCATATATTTTAGAGTCCTCTCCCCAGAAAATTACAAGAACTAATAATCAAAAATGTTGACTCTGAGTTAACCAAGAATGAAGGACAAGAGCACTTATCATTTTCATTTACTGGTTTACCTTAGATAAGAATTTCTAATATTTTGAGAGGCCTTTATAACCCTTTCTAGTAAATCCTTCAACATAGTTGAATGTGCTCAATTTGACAAGAAATAGTGATCTGAGTGCCTCATACAGACCAAGATCCTGTTATCTATGACTGATAACCTTAGCAATCCCATCAATCAAGTTGCAGAGCTACTGCTAGGAACCCACTGAGCAATAAACTTTGCTCCTATGATTGACTCCCTTTAAGCCTCCTTATAGGGGACTTGAGCCTTGTAAAGAGCCAAGGGTGAAGGTAAGGAACAAGGCTGACCCCCAGAACTTCAGTTGTAGTACTGAATCTCCAAAAACTCCATCTAAAGTGAAACACTGGACATTTATTAGGGTTTCCCTCTCCACTTAGATATCCCAAAGAGCCAGGCATGGTAGCACACACCTGTAATCCCCATGACTTGGGAGGCTGAGGCAGGAAAATCTCAAGTTCAAGGTCAGCCTGGACAACTTAGGGAGACCCTGTCTCTAAATTAAAATAAAGAAGGGCTAGAAATGCAGCTTGATGCCCTTGGATTAAGTCCTCAGTACCATAAAAAAATTAGATATCCTATAGACACATTTTAAATGTTTCATCTCTTGATAGCTCCACCATTAACCAGCACCCTACCTAACCAGTTCAACTTCTCTTCCAAGTCTCCCTTCAGGAAATAGTACTAGTGGCTTTAACTAAACCCCTAGAGGTGGTTCTTGACATTGACTTTTTCCTCATGCCAGTATAACTAGGTTCTATAAATCTATCAATCTCAATACCATATTGTATTAATTCTACAACACAGATATTCCCCAAAGCAGAAGGTTTTTTGTTAGGATTAAATTAAATTATGTAGAGAAACTGCTTAAAACAAAGTATATGCTCAATATCTACTAACATTATCTTCATGCCATCTTTATCAAATGGCCATGAGGCAAAGAGAAGGAAGAGTGAGGTCCAGCTGGCTATCACTGCTCTGTATGTATAAACTGGGCCAAGCAACATGAGTTTGTCCATATCTGTTATCACATTTTTGGGACCCATACTGTGGAATTTTAACTTTAATTTGGATTTTTCATTTCTTTCTAAAATATCTTCAAAAGGATTAAATCACAAAATTTTCTTTTGGCTTACTATCTTGTCATAATTTCATACTTACACAAAAGTTGCAAAATTCTAAGATTCTAAGATTCCCCCAGATTTTAATATTTTATTTGCTCTTCAAACCATGTAAAAGTCAGTTATAGATATGGTATCCCCATTCTGCTAATGCTTCAGTTTATTTTTCCTAAAAGCAAGATGATTCTTGTAAATCACCACAGTAAAGTTGCCAAAATCTGAAGATTAACATTGATACAATTCTTTATTAATCTTTGGAATTTCACATTTTGCCAGTTGTCCTAATTAATTCATCAGCAAAAGAAAACCCAGATCATATACTGAGTTCAGTTGCTGAGACTGTTTCACACCCTTTAGCTTTGAACATTTCCTCAATCTTTGTATTTAATGACATTAAATACAAAAAAAGAAAACAAGTCAGTTATTTTGTAGACTCTCTGTCACAGTGGATTTGTCTGATACTTCCTCATGAACACATTCAAATTATGTACCCAGGGTAGGAATGACACAGACATGAGATTGTCTTATTCTCAGTGATGAAACCATTTTAAGACAAAATTATATTGGACATATAGAACATTTTTAATATTTAGATAGTAGAATTTGCCTATTCATCCTGAAGGAGTTGGAAGAATTACACATAGGTCTTGAAAGAATGTCACTCAGAGCTGATCATCCCTTTAAAGGATCCAGGTGACTCTCAAAAGAAGCCATTTGATTTCCAGCATTATATAATTCAACTGTGGATAAAAACTACACCTAAGAGTAAATCAAATAGAAAATGCAAGTGGTATTCCTCGTATTCTTCACTCTCCCTTGACTTTATACTTTTAATTCATAAAGATGCTAAAAATATCAAGATTACAAGCACAGTTATGGGCCAGGAAGTCAGGTGTGAACAGCCTGTTGCTACTTAAGTGATTCAAAAGCATCTTTAGTCTCTGTTTCAAAATCTTAGATTCCAACTTTGTGATACTTAAGGAAGAAAATAATTATAATCTTATGAATAAGTTTATGCTAATGTGAATTAGTTTATAACTGGTATATTTAGTGAGAACACTTAAGATTACACAAAGATACTGATATGCTTTGTTTAATGTGCATTTGTATACACATATACCTAAATATCAAAATTTTTAAATAGAATTCAAAAGCAGGGACTGGGAGTACATCCCAGTGGCAGAATGTGTGCTTAGCATGCTTTAGGCCCCAAGTTAAATGCTCAGCACCATTAAAACAAAACAAAACAAAAATCGAAAACTATACATAACATGGCATATAACTTTTGAGTGCTTTCTATGCTTTATTAACAAATATTGGGGCTAGGTTTGTAGATCAGTGGTAAAGCACTTGCCCAGCATGTATGAGGCACTGGTTTGATCCTCAGTACCACATAAAACTATATAAATAAAACAAAGGTATTGTATCCATCTATTACATATATATATAAAATTTAAAAACAAATTTATATATAAATTATATATATAATTATATATATATAATTTTAAAACAAATTTATATATAAAATTATATATATAATAATTATATAAATATATATATAACTAAAAAACAAATTTATATATATATATATATATATAAAATTAAAAAACAAATACTAAGAACATTAGATAAGCTTTGCACATTTTCCTGAATTCAATTGACAGAGTCCTTAGACAACAAAGGATATAAGTGATAGAAAAAAGTTCCATACTTGGTTTTTTTTAATATTTATTTTTTAGTTGTAGTTGGACACAGTACCTTAATTTTATTTACTTATTTTTATGTGGTGCTGAGGATCGAACCCAGGGCCTCACAGGTGCTAGGTGAGCGCTCTACCACTGAGCCACAACCCCAGCCCCTCCATACTTGTTTTAGCTGAAATATGAAAAATAAGCTAAGAAACTATTGAAGTGTTTCCAAGTTAGACAACAATGGCTTATTTTTTCACTTTTAGGTAATTGCTGAGTTCAAAGCCTGTCATGAATTCCGGAGTTAACATAAATGATGTCAGCAGTATGGATTTTATTGTCCTGACATCCTTGTCCTTATCAGCAGTAAAAGTTATATTGATTTTTTTTTTTTTTTGCACTGCTGGGAATTGAACACAGTGCACCTAACGTGCTAAGCCCAGCAATATTGATTTTTAAGTTGGCACATGTTCACATATCTGGAATGAAACAAAAGGGTAACATAACCAAACTATATGCTTTATCCTATCTTTTAAGACCCAATAAATGTAAAGGTAATATTGATGGGTTTTTTTTTCATGAATTAAATAAACAAACAAAAGCAGGCACATCACCAGCCAGTCTCCTACACCACTTTCAGCTCCCACGACGACAGTAGATGTTAATCAACAGTATAACACATAACCAAACTCAAAGAAAGTTTAATAAGGTGCCAGTTAATTTTAACTTAATGCTGTTCTCTATTTATGGGTTAATTGTATAGAAATAAATTACCATTGTATTGTAATAGGAAATCTTTACTAAATAGAATATTCAGAAAACCAGAGCTTATCTGGTTTCCTAACCTTCCTGGATGAACTGATCAGAGTATTAGCAATGATTATGAACCATGCAGGAGTGAATAGATTACCCAAAAGTCACTTGTAGAGAGGGGAAAAGAACAATACTGGAATGCCAACTAATTCCTTTAAAATTTCTAGACTTGGAAGAGCATTAACACAAACAAGGGCTTTTGCTGGACACCCGTAAATCAGAGATATACAACTAAATTTAGAAAATTAGTTTTTTTTAAAAAAAAAGAAGTTTTAATTTTTAAAATAGTTAATTCACATTGTTCAAAACTTTTAATCATACAAAAACTCTCATTTCCAGTAATGGAAAATTTGGTCTATCATACTAACTCTCCCATTCAGTACACCTAGAAATGCTGAACAAAATACTTTTGAAAATCTGTTTAAAACATCTAAGAGCTAATAAGAGTGAAGAATTACTGGGCCATGATTCAGGATATGATGAATACCCAGTAAGATAAGCCTATCATTTGGGACAGCTTCTACCCAAATGGCATTTGCAGATTGCAGAAGAGACACTTGAGATGAGCTTTGAAGATTAGGAAGCAGCATGTGACATAAGTGTAATATCTGATTGTCACAGCTTAGAGGATTGCCGAAGTCTGGCTGGGCACAATCAGGAGCCACTTGTCAAAAGAAACTAACTTTATTTTTAGAACCACACACGCCAAACAAAACAGCCTCTCAGGAAAAACCCTCAGAGCCTCAACTGCCACCACCGGCTTTCCACAAGCCTCTCTCTCCCACACCAGCTTCTCTCCACCTCCCACAATCCTCCTGCTCTTGAGGCCGATTGGCTGGGTCATGTGGGCAGAGCCAAAAAAGTCCCCCAATGAGCAGCTCCGTGGTCTGAAAGGGCAGGGAAACAGTCCAATGAGCATCACCGCAGAGGAGCCAATCAGCTAGATGTTGCTGGGGCCGAGGAGCCAATCAGCTAGATGTTGCTGGGGCCGCTGTGAGCCAATCATCAGCCGGCAGCTGGAAGTTTGCTGGGGCCCCTTCGGCTGTGGCTCTCAACAGAGGATTTGGGTTGTAAGGGTCAATGCAGGTACATTGCTGGTGGGACTGCAAATTAGTGAAACCAATCTGGAAAACAGTATGGAGATTCCTTAGAAAACTGGGAATGGAACTACCATTTGACCAGCTATCCCACTCCTCGGGTCTATACCCAAAGGACTTAAAAACAGCATACCCCCTTTTCTGATTATTGATTTACAAAAGAAAGTAAGCTGCTCAGAAGGCTCTGGAAGTGAGGAAGAGGGAGGAAGAAGACTAGTAGTTAGGAGGGGTAGGGGTCTTTACCCAAAAGCCTGGGTAGAGTGGTCTGGATCATCTGGACCCCCCCCAATGGAAACATTGGAGTATGTATTGTGTGGAAGGTTTCCTGGGTTCTCCCCAACCCCACCCTCTCCTTCAGCCATGTTGATGGCAGAGGCAGAGAACATAAGAACTTACAGCCTGATTCTCACTGGAGAGGAAAACTTGTCATCTGGCTTTGCAGAAAAGGTTCCACCTTACACTTATAGTACATTATCTTTACCATGGGCTAGGATATCACATTTAAAAGGACAAAAAAAAAAGGGGAAAATGCTTGAATGAGCTTATAACTTTAATATTATTGAGAGTATCTGCTTTTCAGGCTGAAGGGATTCATTCGTTATTCTAGTCCTACTTTAGTCCTTTATAATTTGTGGCAATTATGCTTTTCTTTTTAATATAAAAAATGTATAAGAATAAAAATTTGAAAAGGGGAAAAAAACAGCATACAACAGGGACACAGCCACTTCAATGTTTATAGCAGCACAATTCACAATTGCTAAACTGTGGAACCAACTTAGATGCCCTTCAACAGATGTATGGATAAAGAAACTGTGGTACATATAAACAATGGAATATTACTCAGCATTAAAAGAGAATAAAATTATGCATTTCAGATAAATGAATCGAGTTGGAGAACATCGTGCTAAATGAAATAAGCCAATCCCAAAAAACAGGGGCCGAATGTTTTCTCTGAGAAGTGGATGCTAATCCATAATGGGGGGGGGCAGCCTGGGATGAGTAGAGGAACTTTGGATGGGGCAAAAGGGAGGGGGTGAGGGGGCAAGGGGGCAATAAATGTGGTGGAATAAGGCGGACATCATTACCCTAGGTACATGTATGATTGCCCGAATGGTGTGAGTCTACTTCATGTGCAACCAGAGAAGCAAAAAATTCTGCTCCATTCATGTACAATGAATCGAAGAGCTTTCTATTGTCATGTATAACTGATTAGAACTAATTTAAAAAAAGAATTTACCAAAAATCAAGGAATCTGCCCAAGATACTATTAAGGGATGGAGAAGTATGCCCTGATGGTGCATGGTTGAAGGCAGGGGTGGGAGAAATAGAAAACTCTGTCACAAATTTATGCCCCTCAAAATTCAGACTGTTCATTAAATCTGTAATGCAAATCTCAGTTTTCTGTAGTGGGTGGCCCTTTTGAACTGAGTGAATTGGATCAAATACAGTTATAGATCAACGGTTTTCAAACTTTGGTGCATGCCTTGAATCACTCATAGGACTTGTTAAAACAGTCCGTTGGGTTCCACACCTGGACTTCCTGATTCAGTAGGTCTGGGGTGAGATGGAGATTTGCATTTCAGTAAACTCCCCTGGGGATCACAATTTGGGAACCACTGAGGAATAGACTAAAGCATTATTGAAATGTGTATTTAACACAGAGAGACTTAAAAGTAGGCCTCTGAGCATCCTAAGAGGCCAATAAAAATGCTAGTTTTATGTATTTCACCCATCTGCTTTCTTTGAAAGGAACAGTGCTTGTGAGTTGCCTTGGTCCTCTTATGTGTTACAGAAGAAACTGAGAATCCCAGTACCCTCAAATGGCTGAGCATGTGATGTCATCCAGGAGCTGCCCCATGAAGCCAGCCCTGCCCAGGTAGATTTGCTACTACAGGACACCTTTGAGCAGAGGACCAGTGTGCATGGTTAGGGGCGTGTGAGCAGGGACAGGTAAGCCAGTTTTGCCCCTGTGGGAGAGGAGCATCCTTGCCTCCCTGCTCATCCTCATGCCTCACAGCTAGTCCTCTGTGCCCCTCCCTCTCCTGGATCCTGCTCAGTCTTATTTGGGTAAAGCAGATCCCACCAAAGGCTTGGGCATTGTTCCCAAACCAGGTTCCATCAAAGGTTCCATCCTCCTGCCCATGATAATCTATCTGGGGGTGAGCACCTGGCCAAAGTCTTCTCTGGAACGTCTGTCAGAGGGTATATGATAAGGTGCAGTCTCTCTGGAGTTTTAAGTTCTAGGACCAAGGAAATTTGGGATTCTCCAGTGCTAACACAGAGGGAGGGAGAGAAGAGGAGGCGGGGAGGAGAAAGGAGGAAATGGATCAAGGGGGTAGAGAGAAATTGGAGGGACATGATGACTTTTTAAGGGTCACAAATCTAGCTGAATCTGAAACTTATATTTTGGACATCACTGTTATATAAGGAAATAACTCCCTTTTTTGCTTAAAAAAAATTAAAAAAAAAAAAGTCAATGCAGGCAGGCTAGCTTTTAGCCATCTGAGTGTCCCAGAAGATCATAGTCTCAAGACTGGATAAAACTAAAGCCCCAAGCAGCTGACCAAGGCAAATAAAAATTTGTCTGGAGAAAATAATATTTTGCTAAGGTTCAAATTATTTTAACAAATATATTTTAAAATACATCCCAGCAAAAAATTAAAAAATAAAATAAAATATATCCCAGCAATACAAAGATGACCAGGCACACAAGGAGACACGAACTCATACACAAAAATTAGCGGAAGCTATACATAATTAAAAAGAAACTCACAACAGACTATAGATATTGGAACTACTGGATACAGACTCTGAAATCACTTTGCTTTCCATGACAAGGGAGATTAAAAATAGCATTGAACTTATTGACAAAGAACTAGAAACTTAAGCAGATAAACAAAAACTAAGCCTCTTGAAATGTTAGAATTAGAAATTGGAATTGAATTCCAGTCAGTTCATTCCAACTAGGATGGACTGATTGGGCTACAGCTCTCACAGTCCAATCATTTCACCTCTGACCATTCCTGAATTACCACAAGGGCCTTGGGAGGACACCCCATACTCAAAACATAACACGTTTCTTTATGTGTAAGGTCGAGCCCCACCTTCTCATATGCTTAAGAGCCATTTTGATTCCCTTTTCTGTGAACTGCTTGTTCAGTCTTAGTATATATTTCTTTTGAGCTTCACTCCTTTTCTTCAGGTTCCCGTTCTTTCTATTCTTGAGAAGTCAGCCCTTCTTCCTGACTCTGTTTTATGAGTTGCAGCTGTTTTTCTCAAGCTTGCCATTTGTTTTTACCTTTTCATACGACCCTATGTTTTATTTTGCCATTTGGAAGGGCTTAGTGGGTTTGTTTGTTTGTTTGTTTTAATGTCATCCAAATTTATATACCTTCTCTTTTGGGATTCTTGTTTTTGACTCATGGCTAGGGAGTTCATCCCTACGCTAAGCATAAAGGCATTCTCCCTTCTCTTCTAATAATTTTATTACTTTAGTTTTTACACTTAAATCTTTAATCCCTTTGGAAATTATAATGGTCAACAATGTGAGATGTGGATCCAATTTAATACTTTTCCCAATCATAAACCACTGTTTCCTGATCATTTATCGAATAATCCATTGTTTCCTGTTTTCCTTAGTATTTTAATTAGAATCTACTAGCAAAAAAGATTAATAAGTTATTGCAAAGAAGAGATTATTTCAAGCTGATCTAATTCTGTGCTTTGTCTTCAAAATCCAAAGATATTGTGCTGGGGTTGTGGCTAGGGGTGGAATGCTCGCCTGGCATGTCTGGGGCCCTGTGTTCGATCCTCAGCACCACATAAAAATAAATAAAGGTATTGTGTCCATCTACAACCAAAGAATAAATATTTTTTAAAAATCCAAAGATATTACTGAAATGTCACACTACTGTATCAATTAAAAATTTTAAAAATATATCTTTTAAATGTCAAAGATACAAGCAATATCTCTCTGAGTTATCAGTAAATCTTGCTGTAAATTACATGAAGGAGAACCACACGATTCCTTTGTTAAAGATTGCTGAGTAACAAATGGGTCTCCAAAGCCCAAAAGGTCCACCTCAGTGGTGTTTCTGACTTCAAATTAGTCAATTGAGGTTGCATTTTCCTAATGCACTCAGAATATGATGCCCCAAAGTGTGGCACTTTGACATGCTGAGCTAAAGAAGACCTCAGAACTCTCTGACCTCACCACCCTCCTGTCTCTTCGTCATCTTTGATCCTCTTTCTATCCTGAAGCACAGGGAGAGGCCCTATGTTACATTCCTTTATCTACATAAAGACTGGATCTGCCAAAGAGGGACACAATTAACTTCACACCTTTTTGCTTAGATGTCATTAACCAAGGAATATTAAATTTATATTATGGAGGAAGAAACACTCCTAGAGCCCAGAAGAACTTTGTCCCTGGCCATTGTCTGATCCTGGGCTTGTTCATTTCCCTTAAAAATTATTTACTACCCTTACAATATTGCTCCCTACTTCCCTCTCCCGCAGGAAGAGAGTATTAAGCCTCAACCATCTGGATGTTCTTTGAATTTCATATTCTGCATGACCCTTGTGCATATTTGCATGTTGATAAATTTGTATGCTTTTTCTCATTTTAGTCTGTCCATAGTTATAGTTGTTTCAGCAGACTCAATTGCTGAGGCTTCTGAGGAAGTTTCAACTTCCGTGTATTCCTTTCACTAAAAAAGTCCTGGTTGTAAAGCTCTGAGAGTACATGAACCAAGAAACTGGTTGACAAGTAATATCAAAGAGTACTTTCAATTTATTTTTGCATTGCAACCCCTCTCATATTGAATTATTTGTTCCTATAATAAAATGGCAATAAATTTCAACTTAGGATCTATGTTATTAAACAAGGTCAGGATGACATTTATGAAAATATTTCTTCATTGAATTTAAATGGACACAACCAGAGTAACAAAGACACATGAATAGGGTCAGGTTCAGAGACTGGAAAGGCATACAACAAGATCACAAATCATGGAGCCAGAGAGCCAGGTGCTTATTTTCTCCAAAAAGTACTCCTCTTTTCACATATCAATCTCTCTTTTATTTCATCCACATTATTGTGTACTTTCTATGAGTCAAACCCATGCTAACCCCTACTTGGATGTGAGAGGATCGTAACTACAGAAAATATGAGTTAATAAACAGGTATCCAAAGAAAAATTATTTTTCTTTCAGCAGTATGAAGGAGTAGAAAGGACACTGGAAGAGGAATTCAAGAATTGGGTTCTGCTTTTTACTCATTGAATAACCCCAAACAAGTCACTTGATCCTTCTTCAAACCCCGGTACCCTCACAACCGATATTGCTTCAATCTGCTCACAATTGGGTTAAGGATTGAATGAGTTAATATATACAAGAGGACTTCACAAATTTCCACAAAAATATAATTCAAATAATCAGGGTGAATGGTAACCTAATGTCTTCATTTTATCATATGGAAACTGCTAGTCTGAGAAGCTTTGGAGCCTGATCCAGGGTCAGAGTTAGAATTAAAATCCTGACTTCCCAGTGCCATGTTGCCATGTCACAGGCTAAAAGCAAATTGACAGTTGAGCTAAAACATCGCTCAGTCACTGGTGTGGCATGGGCCCAGCCCCATACAGGATCAAACCAGGGGTCTTGTCCATAGTTGTATAGGTCACTGATGGTATGCCCCAGGGCCAGCCCTCTCCTCCCACGTCCCTGATTCCCTTACAAACACAAGAGCATTGGGCTAGATGGGCTCTACATGCCCTTACAAACAGTTATATTCTAAATGCTATCTGAAGTCAAATTCACAAATATACACACATAGACCTGTTACCACAGATCATAGGAAGACATACTATGGTTATATAAATCCCTGACCCCATTCTTACCTTCTATAGCTCCTTGTCATCTTTGGGTCAAGACCTGTATTTTTTATCTTGACTCTCATGATCAGACAACTCACCAACAATGTCACTGCCCTGAGGCTGAGCCACCATGTAACTGTACTCCCTGCTTTTGACATGCTCTCTGACCATTCTGCACAAAGCAGCTAGAGGGAACAAGTTAAAATAAAAATCAGATCATATCACCTCTTTTTATAAAGTTCTAAGGGCTCCCATCTCAGGCAAAGCCAAATTCTTTGCAAGGCCCTACATAATCTGCACTTGACTCCTTCTTCTTCCTCTCTTAACCATCCACTCCAACCATGAGTCTCTTGGTAATTTCTGGCACATCGGCTCCCTTCTTTCTCGGGGCTTCTGAACTTCCCTGTGTTCCAGATACCAGAACACTCTTCCCCAGTTACCCAAATGGCCCACTCCTTCACGTCATTCCTTAAGTGTCATCTTCACAGAATATTCACTGGTCGACCAACCATTTTAAAATTACACCCCTCCATTTTTTCCCCCTTTCCTGGTTCATTTGCCTTACCACCATATATTTTACTTATTTATTTTGCTTGTCACCTGTCTCCTAGCTGTTTCATGTGGTCAGGGATAGTCCCTCTCTTTCACTGCTATAGCCCTAGTGCCTGGAACAGTATGGGGCACATAGTAGGTGCTCTATCAATATTTTTTGACTGAATTCTGGCCAAGAGGGGAATGGGATCACATGTTGAACTAGTTCACTTAGCTACCTGCTAAAAGAAAATAAAATCTTAAGTAGGTAGGTGAGTCATGCCCCCTCTGGGGGAGAGAGGAGTGGTATGTGGGTGTGCACACACATGTGTATTTAGTGAAAGCAGGAAGAGAACCAGCAGGAAAAGAATGATAGACTCATTCACCTAAACTGACAAACGTTTATGGGAAGGTATGTGTCATGCAGCTGCCACTAATTATCATAAAAGGCATCCACCTGCTGGGGTCACAACCTCAGTGTCAGCCCTCAGGAGGGAAATGGAGGAACAGTCACATCTCCAGTGAACACGGAATCAATACAGGTATTAGAATAAATACAGATAGAAAGAGGATAAAAGAGGCAAGCTTAACTATTTACTCTTACTTACAATAAATTCATTAGCAGAACACAGAGATTGAGAAGACACTCAACATTCTGCTGTGTAGATGGAGTTGGGTTGGAAATGTTACAGCTCCTCTGATAATGCCGCAGGGCTCTCTCTCTCTCTAGCTTCAGGGTGGCTTTCAGGCTCACAACTGCATTCACCCAGCTCTTGACTGGGCATGAGATTATATTTGTCCTGACCAAAAAAAAAATTTTTTTGGTTTGGCCCTGGGATTGAACCTAGGGGCACTCATCCACTGAGCTACATCCCCAGCCCTTTTCTATATTTTATTTAGAGACAGAGTCTCACTAAATTGCTGAGGCTGGCTTTGAACTCGTGATCCTCCTTCCTTCACCTCCCAAGCAATTGGGATTACAGGCATGTGCCACCATGCTCTGCTTTTACCAAGGATTTGAAGTCCCTAAGATATGAACAATGGGAGTTACTGAGGTTTTATAGGAGTCATTAATAAGTGTCTTCTTATTGCTGCCTTACAATTATACATAATGGTGGGATTCATTGTCACATATTTGTACATGAACACAATATTACAGTATAGTTTTATCAATTTCGTTCCCCTAAGGAGTGCCTTTCTTACTAGGATGGTAGAGTCAATAGGTCAGTGCTGGGCAGGATCCCCCACACCCATGTGAATCATAAGAAAAGGAACTATTAAACACCCTCAACCAACCAAATAGGACAAGCTTTTCACTTTACCTCACTGTGTACACAGCACCTGTAGTCAGACAGATCTCTGTGGGAAAGTTTTTTTGTACTAGTTGGGATCTGATCTTCTCTAAAGAGGAATGGAATCGACTCTTGGAGAAGAGATATTTCACTGTGCTTTGGGAAAAGACAAGTCATACCCTTTCACCTTCTCATCATTTAATTCCTTCCACTTCGGCCTCTTCTATCATCCATCTCTCCTTCTCCTGCTCCTGCAGATCTCAGATGTACTTCTCACCCATTTCTGTTTTTATTTCAGTTTGCACTATCACAACACAGGACATCTGTAAGTTAAGTTAAAGGGTGTTAGTTAAAATAGAGTGTGAGTGAGAAAGAGGAAAGAAAAGAAAGGGAAAGAAAGATTTCTATTTCTTCTAGATGTTTCCCATTCTTGGAGTCCCTGGGCAAGTTAGTAGTCATTCATTTCATTTATTTATTTACTTTCATACCAGCTTATCTTAAAATGGGGATTTAATTGGAATACTCATAAAATATACTAAGGTAACAAAAATTAGAAGACAGATGAGACAAAGGAACAAAAGACAAAAATAGAATCAGGAATGTGGCTAATAAAAAATGCATGCCAAGTCTTATACCCTTAAGAAAGAAGGCCACAAATTCAGCTCTGAAGTTTCTAGTGAAACAAAACTATAAGCACCACGAGTGTCTCTGATTCAAATAAATAAATTTAAAAAAAAAACTGTTTGAGAAACACATTCTTGACCTGATACCTACATGAGAAAGAAATCTCTTCTTCAGGTGGAATGCAATGAACAATGTCTCAGTGATGTCTGTAGAATGGCAAAGTGACAGGTTTCTCAGAACTACTCTGTAAGATCCCTCAAGGACACCATGAGTGTTTCTCCACAGAGCCATTTATTGTTGGCAATTCCAGGGAAGTGCGGACCCCAGATACTGTCATCTGGCCTGCTATCCACCCACACATACTGGCAGCCCACAGACGGACTTTGTTTAACTGGACTGTTCTGTGATTGTTATTACTGTTGTTTTAAAGGAGTGCTCTTAGGAGACACACGTATGCCTCAGCTCCCCACCTTCTACTGATTTTAGTCCAAGCACTTCATACATGTATATTGTGTAACTAGTCCCTAAAGGCATCGCCTTGCTGAACACATGCACTGTTCACCTACTCATTAAACGGATTTTCTTGAGAACTTTTATTGCCTAATACTGTTCTTCACAAAGGAACAAATAGCATTTTACTTTGAGATACTTAAATTCTAGTGGAAAGGAACAGCAATAGATAATTAAATAAAATTGTATGGTATATCTGATGGTAAGTATTACAGAAAATTAATCCAGAAGGTATAAGGAAGTGCCAAAAGGAGGAAATGTTAGAGTTTTAGTAGAAGGTGATGTTTGAGAAATGACCTGAAAAACATGAAGAAACTGTGTGGATATCCGAGAAACAACAAGCACAAAGTCCCTAAGGTAGAGAATGGCCTTCCTTGTTGGAAGAAAAGCACACGAGATAATGTGGCCAGAGCAAGGAGCAATGGGAGGGAGTCCATTAGAATGGCAAACATCAAGAATATAAATAACAATAATTACTGGCAAGGATGTTACATTTAGGCACAGTTGGTAGGACTGCAAATTAATACAACCACCCTGGAAAGCAGTATGGAGATTCCTCAAAAGACAAGAAATGGAACCACCATGTGACCCAGCTATTCCACTCCTTGGTATTTTATGCAAAATCAGCAAACGATATTGATAGAGGTGCATCAATGTTTATAGCAGTGCAATTCACAATAGCCAAATTACAGAATCAACCTAGGTGCCCATCAATAAATGAATGGATAAGGAAAACGTGGTAAGTATGCACAATGGAGTTCTACTCAGCCACAAAGAAGAATGAAATCATGGCACTTGCTGGTAACTGGGTGGAACCAGAGAACATCATGCCAAGTGAAATAAGCCAGACTCAGAAAGTCAAGGGTCCAGTGTTTTCTCTCATATATGGAAGCTAACCCCCTCCCCCCAAAAAAAGGAATTAAAAAAGGCAATCTCACAAAAATAGAAGGGAGATCATTACAGCAGAAGTAGGGGATCAAGGGGAAGGGGGGAAGGAGAAGAGAGGGCAAAACTGAGAAATGAAGTTGACCAAATTATACTAGTTGCATGTATGAATATACCACAGTATTCCAATTTCATATATAACTATAATACAGCAATTTTAAAAATACATAAATACAAGGAAGACCAATAGAGTAGAGTAAAGGGGTCAGGGGGAGGAAGGAAGAGAGGGAGGGAGTAGTACTGGGGGTTGAAATGGAGAAAACTTTGTTATATACATTTATGAATATATCCAAAATGGATCCACCTATTACAAATAACTATAATGTGCTAAAAAATGAAAAAGTACCTCTTTCAGAAGGTAAATATAAAATAAATACAAACTTGGGAGGTTTGTAAAATTTTACTGGGAGAGGATACATGTAGTTGAAGAGAGCCAAAGGGACACACATGTGACTCTTCAATCTTTAATCACAGTGCTTCTTATTCTTGCTTTCCAAACTCGGTCTTATTTATTTCTTTTGAAATCTATTTCAAAGTTTATTTTATTGTAATGACTATTAATATATTTTGTTTTTAAAGAAGCAATTAAAGGAATAACCTAAGTTGTTTTTTAAAAAAACTAAAAAGCAGTGGGAGTGGGCTGGGGATGTGGCTCAAGCGGTAGCGCACTCGCCTGGCATGCGCGGGGCGCTGGGTTCCATCCTCAGCACCACATACAAATAAAATAAAGATGTTGTGTCCACCGAAAACTAAAAAATAAATATTTAAAATTCTCTCTCCCTCTCTCTCTTAAAAAATATTTTAAAAAAAAAAAAAGCAGTGGGAGTAAAGAAGTGCCACGGGACAAAAAAAATGGTAGAGGGCGGAGCAGATCACACTGGACCTGGTAGATTGTTTCAGGTACTGCAGAGGACACCATTGGAGGGTTTTGAGTGGAGAAATGGCCTCGCTTATTTTAGGTATTAAAAGGACTGCTCTGGCTGCTGGGTGCAGTGTGAGGTCTGCTAAGAGACTGTGGCCATCATCTACTAATTTAGGATGATGGCCACAGTACCTAAATATTCTTTTTTTTTCCTTTGGTACTGGGCATTGAATCCAGGGGTGCTTTGCCACTGAGCTATACCCCCAGTGCTTTTTATTTTGAAACAGGGTCGTGCTGTTGTTAAATCGCTGAGGCTGTCCTCAAACTTGTGATCCTCCTGCTTTAGCCTCCCAAGTCCCTGGGATTACAAGCATGCACCATCAGGCCTGGCTGAAGTAACTGATTTTTTTTTTTTTTTTTTGAACCCAGGGGTGCTTAACCACTGGGCCATATCCTCAGCCCCTTTTTTAAAAATATTTTATTTAGAGATAGTTGCTTAGGGCCTCACTAAGTTGCTAAGTGGCTTTGAACTTGCGATTCTACTGCCTCAGCTTCCAGAGCTATGCCACCACACCCAGCCTGACTACTCTTTAAGAAGTTCTCCATAATCATGTTTTCTTGCAGACTTTGTGTTGGTGCTACTAGAAAATAGCAGTTGTGGAGGCAGCTCAGAGTGTCCTAGGGTTGAATTGTCCACAGAGCTGAGAGGATGAGCTGAGGGAGCTACCGAGACCAGAGACCATGGAAACAACACACCCCCACTAGGCAGAGTGGAGCAGAGAAATCAGGTTCATACTGCTCTAAAACATGGAAGGAGGGTGAAGAACATCTCTGGGGTGGGGCTGCAGCGCCTGTTGCTGAAGCTATGCACATAGCAAATATAAAAAAAACTTTTATCTCAGCTTTTCCATTTCAGTTACTCATGGAACACATGGTTCTGAGAAAAGTTATTTCCTCATGAGCCCTCCAAGACAAACTAGCACCTGAAATCAAAAACTGGTTTCCTGAGATTATGATAATCAACTTAAAAGAGATTAAAGGACAAGGAACTGTGAACGTGGTAAGGGCTTGGAGAATAATAGCTCTTTTCTTCTGTCCTGAAGCCAAATGTCTCCAAGTGTGCCAGCTGTTAAGGCAGCTGTATAGGAAGTGCCCCCCACAGGTGACAGGTGACCCAAGTTTCTGGGCACAGTGTGGAATGGAAGAGAGCCTCAACTTTGCTGCTCCCTGGGTGGCTAATCTGGGACAAGTCACTCCTCCTCCGAGGGACATACTCATCTCTAAAATGGGAGTTTTCTGAGGATTGGAGGAGATTAATAATGTAAGAAACACAACCAAGTTTACCATAGGAACTCCCTTATTCATAGTGGTTGCTTTGGCTTTGGTGCACAGAGATTAACTGGGACAAGGCCACATCAAGTCCCTCTCCGTCTCCAGCACAATTGACTGCTTTGTTTTCTGATTCCTCTCTCCCCAGGGCTGGTTATGAAAGTCTGAATCATTTCTGAGAGCAAGGCCCATGAATCCCACTCCATGACTTAATCAGTTTGTGTCTAAGGCAGGTCAGGTAGATCCCTGGCCCATTCCTCCTCTGACCAACACTCCTCCATGCACTGCCATTTCCCACATATACCCCAACCAAGGAGAAAGCAGGCAGGCAGAAAAAGCTCCCAAGAGAGGTGTGGCCCCTCTGAGTTCTCAGGAAAACCCAGATGCCTGGAAACTTGATAAAAATAATTGTCTTGAGTTTTTCTCTCTGCCAAATTGAAAAAAAAAAAAAAGTGCAGGTTGCCTGAAAAGTTTCATGTTTCAAGCAAAATAGAAAATGGAAAAATCCTTTGTGGAAGAAAAGCACTTTCCTGGGTATTTAATACACAAAATGAAGCATTTAAGCCTGAAAGAATGTGACTTGCCTAATGTCTAAGAGCAAGGGGAATGAGGTCATCTCCTCCAGTGCAAAGAGACTCTCTACATGCTGGCCTCACTGTGCCAGCTGCAAAGAGGCTGCGGAGCCAACTGACCGAGAGAAGATGCAGAGGCACAGAGAGGAGCTGAGTCACAAGATGGACCCAAGAAGAAAGATGTGTTCATCATTTCTAGCAATCAGAAAAATGCAAGATATCATCTAAGATATCATCTCACTCCAGTCAGAGTGGCAGTTCCAAGGATACAAATAATAATAAGTGTTGGTGAGGATGTGTGGGTAAAAGGTACACTCATGCATTGCTGGTGGGACTGCAAATTGGTGCAACCACTCTGGAAAGCCATATGGAGATTCCTCAGAAAACTTGGAATGGAACCACCATTTGACCCAGCTATCCCACTCCCCAGTTTATACCCAAAGACTTAAAAATCAGCATACTGCAGTGACGCAGCCACATCAGTGTTTATAGCAGTTCAATTCGCAATAGCTAAACTATGGAACCAACCTAGATGCCCTTCAACAGATGAATGGATAAAGAAAATGTGGTACATATACACAATGTTATATTGCTTATCCTTAAAGAAGAATGAAATTATGGCATTTGTAGATAAATAGATGAAACTGGAGAATATCTAAGCTAAGCTAAGTGAAATAAGTCAATCCCAAAAAATCAAAGGCCCAGTGTTTTCTCTGATAAGTGGATACTGATCCATAGTGAGGGAGTGAGTAGGGAAAAGTGAAGGAACTTTGGATTGTGCAGAGAGGAGTGAGGGGAGGTGTGTGGCTGTAGGAACAGGAAGGACAGTGGAATGAGATGGACATTATTACCCTATACATATGTATGATTACACTACTGGAGTGACTCAGCACCATGTACAGCCGAGGATTGAGAAGTTATGCTCCATTTGTGTACAATATGTCAAAATGCATTCTATCGTCATGTATAACTAATTAGATCAAATTTTTTAAAAAAGTCATGCTATTGACACGTGTGAGCCCAGATCTCTCCTTGAAGTCTCGTCACAATGAACCTGTATTGCTTGAAATACTTTACTCTAATCCTTCCACCCCAGGAAGTCATGGTACTTCTGCTCACCCTCTCTATTCAGGTTTCTGTTCAAGGCACCATCACAGGCCACAGAATCAGAGCCCTCTGTTTGGTGCAGGAGAAAAGCTCTACCGCAGTTCTTGGCCTCCTGTCTCCTCCCTTGTCATTCATTACCTAAGATTCAGAATGCAGCAGGACAGGTAAGGGCCTTTGGGGTCACTTCTGCTAGATCTGGGGGTGTGCAGTCTCCTCCCACATACCTTTGAGTAAGGCACTTTGCTCTCCTCCTTGGACATCTCCTCCCATGAGGTTGGTTTTCGCTGTTTCAGTCCTAAACACTGTGCTTTCCGTGACCTCACACCCAATTCAAGCACATCTTACCTCATCTCCAATAGCACAGGCTGCATCTCCAGGTGACCTTCCAGCCTGTGCTTGAGAATTCAGAATAAGGAGGAAGCATAAAAGCCATGGAATCCTTGCAATGCAGTCAGCAAATTCGGTCCTTTAGTACGAGTATAGGTCCCACAGCACTAGGGAGGCCATCGCCACCACTGTGGGTGGGGTATGACAAGAAATCCTCCTGCCCTTCTGGTCCCCCCCTGGGGTTGTTTGGACCTTAAGTGTCCCTCAAAGGTGTTGTGTTAAAGGCTTGGACCCTAGCTGATGGGGCTATTGGGAGGTGGTGGAACCTCTAGGAGGTGGGGCCTAGTGAGAGACAGCTAGGTCACTGCCATGCACCCTTGAGGGATATGAGAACCTTGGCCTCCCCTCTCTTTTGGCTTCCCAGCCGCCATGTGGTGACTAGTTTCCTCTGCCATGTGCTCCCACCATGATGTACTCCCTTGCCATAGGCAATCGTTCCAAGTGACCACAGGTGGAAATCTCTGAAACTGGGAGCCAAAAGAAACCTTTCCTTCTTTAGGTTGATTTCTCAGAAATGTTATCACAGTGACGGAAAGCTGATCAACACCTTAGAAGCTACAAAGTCAGTCCCTTCTTCCTTCCCCTCCCAGGGCTAAGGGACATTTGCATGCCTCCCTTTGCTCTTTCTTCCCTCTGCTGAGCTGACCATCTTCAATTCCTTCCATCCAGGCTCAGATGCTTCATTTTCAAGTCCTACTCCCTCTTCCCTAAAGGTGCCCTAAGCTCACAGTGCTTCTCACACTTCAAGGGGCACAAAGCCACCCAGCCTCTCGTTAGTGTTCATTTCTGGATCCCACAGGTCTGGGCTGGAGCCTATGCGTCTGAGTTTCTAATAAGCTCCCAGGGGATGTTGATGCCACTGGTCCACCACTCAAAGTAGTGACTTCCACTGGGGTCGCCTTTCCACCTGGAATCACCTGGAGTTTATTAGAAACAGGACTGTTGCACCCTAAAGCATATCTCCTGCATCAAGTCTTGAAATTTTTTTAGTTGTAGTTGGATACAATATCTTTATTTTAATTATTTTTATGTGGTGCTGAGGATTGAACTCAGTGCCTCACACATGCTAGGCAAGCGCTCTACCACTGAGCCACAACCCCAGCCCCAATCTTGAATTTTAATAAGATCCTCAGATGCATAGGATGCCCCTTGAAGTTGGAAAAACTGGAGCAGAGGGTGGCAACAGGGACTGCCCATTAGAATAACCTAGGACTCTAGGCGTGCTGGTGCACACCCATAATCCCAGTGGCTCAGGAGGCTGAGGCAGGAGAATTGCAAGTTCAAAGCCAGTCTCAGCAATTTAGCAAGGCCCTATGCAACTCAGCAAGACCCTGTCTCTAAATACAGAAGGGGACTGGGGATGTAGCTCAGTGGTTAAGTGCCCCTGGGTTCAATCCCCAGTGCCAAAAAATAAAATAAAATAAAACCCTCAGGAAACTGGAAAACAATTCCAATGTCCAGCAGCACCCCAGACACATGACATCAGGACGTATGAGAAAGGCATCAACAGTTTTAAAAACCCCCTCCCTCAGTGATTTCAATGAGCTGAGTCTTAGCATGCAGGCTTTACATTTGAGGGCACTGCCTTAAAGACAGTGACCTCTGACAGGCAGCTCTATGACCCTGAACTTCAGGAGTCATGGTCACAAGTCCCTTTCACTCTGGCATTGGCCCACACTGCTGGCTCTTCAGGCAGGTCAGAATAGTAGTTGGGAGCTCTCTTCTGGAGTTCAGCAGAGCTGGATTTGAATCCTAATTCCTACATCTATTAGCTGTACCCTCTCAGAAAACATACCTGATTTCTCTATGCCTCAGTTCCCTGTGTGTAAAATGGAGACAATGTATCTATCTCTCCAAGTCTTCCGGAGGGTTGAATTAAATGAGGAGAAACACAGGCAGTGCTTAGAATAGCGCCAGCCCTGTGGAAGTGCTCAATGATGTTTAGTTACCGCTCATTAATATTGATGCTAAAGCTCCATGGGGTGTGCGTGGCTGCTGTCTGTGCTCTTGCTGAGCCACAAGGACTCACTATCAGCTAAGGTTTACAAGCAATTCCTGTATAACCAGTCCTGGGGAACGATTCTAATACAATCTACAAAGTGGCCAAGTCACAGAAGGACCACTGAGAGTGAATTTTGTGATAATAACTAGTGTTCTATATAGTTTAATGTCACCTGCTGATTCACTAATGCTTCAAATAGAAACAATATCACCCGTTCCTGTTTCAGTGTATTTTCAGTAAAACAATCCCACCCTCATCCAAGGTTTTGTTTTCCCTGTCAGTTACTCAAGGTCAACCAGGTCTGAAAATATTAAGTGGAAAATTCCAGAAATAAACAAGTCTTAAGTTTGAAATCAATTTTATTCCAGTATGTTGTTATAGTTGTTCCATTTTATTATTAGTTATTGCTGGTGATCTCTTACCATGTCTAACTTATAAATTAAACTTTATCGTATATTTGTACAGGAAAACCAACATAGTGTATGTGGGGCTCAGGCATTCTATTGGGAGTCTTGGAATGTATCCCTCATGAGTTAATAATCATCTATTTAACAATGCTCATTAATTATCTATCTATCTCTTCTAGGTATTAGAATAGGATTTGTATTCTGAGAGGAATTCAGGGTATAGACAGGGAACCTCTTGCCATCAAGGAACATTTTCAGTGAGGGAAACCCAAGAATAAAGAACTGCCTGGCCGGGTGCAGTGGCACAAGCCTATAATCCCAGCGGCTAGGGAGGCTGAGGCAGGAGGATTGCGAGTACAAAGCCAGCCTCAGCAATGGCGAGGTGCTTAGCAACTCAGTAAGACCTGTGTCTAAATAAAATACAAATAGGGCTGGGGATGGGGCTCAGTGGTTGAGTGCCTCTGAGTTCAATCCCTGGTACCAAAAAAAAAAAAAGAAAGAAAAAGAAAGAAAGAAAAAAAAAAGAAGAACAGCCTGGAGGCTTTCTTCAAAGGCCAGCCACCCAACTCCTTGCAGTGGACTCAGAGAACAACAAGGCAGTCTGAAGAAGGGATCTTAGGAGCAGGGTAGAGGACAGTGAGGTGAGAGGGATTTCTCAGGCTGGAACGAGTGAGTGTCACACAAGGATGCTCTTTTCTCATCCTCCCTCTTACTTTCTGCAGCTCTCAAATTTGGGAAAGGCAGACCTAAGGGGACCTGGCCACATGGCAAGGCTCCCACACAGGCCTTTCCTCCTGGGAGCTTTGAGAATATCCAGGTACAGTAGGAAACCTGGCAGGCCTGGGGTCAAAGGAGCTGGGTGCCCAACCTTGGTTTACCCATTCAATGGCCTGAACTAGATTTCCTTGAGATTTCTTTTTCCTATTTGTGAAATGGGAATGATAATATCTTACTCATTTGGCTGTTATCCAAATTAAATGAGATGCATACTTGAGAGTGTCTGACACATAGAAGACGTCCCTCTAAAATTAGTAACTTTGCTTTCTTCCTCTGAGAATGAGGTTAAATAATACTATCACCGTGTTATAAAAGCTACTTATTTTAGGTAGAAGTGTTTTGTGAACTACAAAGTTCTGCACACATATCAGATCATCATTATTTAAGATATTTATAGGAGGGGCAGTGGACAGTAGGTTCTTAAAACTTTAGCTGATTGCTCCCTCTAGTGACAGATTCTGGGTGCATTTTAGAAAAAGCTGAGATGAAGTTCAACTGAAATGATTTCTGCTTATTGAGTCTTACAAACTAGATAAGTCTACACTCTCTAGCTTTCAGAACACATGCATATGGGGGGTGGGACGTGGGGGCATTTCACCACCTGCATATGGTGGAATGAGATGGACATCATTCCCCTAGGTACATGTATGACTGCATATATGGTGCTCCTCTACATCTTGTACAACCAGAGAAAGGAAAAGTTGTGCCGCAGTTGTGTACAATAATCCAAATGCATTCTGATGTCATATATACCTAGTTAAAGTAAATTAATTAATTTTAAAAAGGAACGCATGCATAAGAGAGACCTGTGAGAAAATTTATTTTTCATATCGCCCAGAAATAACGTGTAGATTGGGTGCATAATAACGTGTAGATTGGGTGCAGTGGCACACACCTGTAATCCCAGCAGCTCAGGAGGCTGAGGCTGGAGGAGCATGAGTTCAAGGCGAGCCTCAGCAACTTAGTGAGGCTGTAAATAACTCAGTGAGATGCTGTCTCTAAATAAAATATTTAAAAGGGGGCTGGGGATGTGGCTCAGTGGTTAAGCGCCCCTGGGTTCAATTCCTGGTACCAAAAAAAAAAAAAAGAAAGAAAGAAAAGAGGCAATGTAGATGTACACAAAAGCACTTCGCATGGATAAGTGCTCACTGAGGGATTTCGCGGTCCTCAAGATTTTTACCTTATTTTTTAGAAGATTAGTTAGTAAATTGTCTAGGTTAATTCATTTTATTTTATTCAAAGACCCCAACCCATTAATCAAAGATTTTAATCCATCTGGAACTACTGATTGTAGCTTCTAATGAGTATGGGACAAAAAGTTTCAACACAAAGAGCCATCATGTGAGACGCTTAGGACACGTGAGATATTAGTTGAGCTTCAAGTCTTTCAGTGGTGTATGTCTGACTTCTGTTAGACATTTCAAGAAATTTGGGGAAATGTGGCCTCACCTTCAAGTAGACCAGTGTAGGGAGAGGACACTCGCACGCACACTCGTGTGTGTGTGTGTGTGTGTGTGTGTGTGTGTCTGTGTGAAAAACAAGGATGATTGGTTTTGAAATATATCGATTTGCTTGTGTTATTTGCCTTTTCTTTCCCTATTCAGTGAACACATTTGTTTGCCCAAAAGGAAACTAGGATTGCTATGGCAGGAATGCAAGGAGAAGTCATTCCACATTCAGGATGAAACACCAGGCTTCATGGGGTGGGGAGGAGGCTCAGTGGTAGAGCACTTGCCTAGCAACTGAGTCACTCAGTTCTGTCCCCAGTCCTACAACAAAACAAAACAAAAATCAGGCTTTGTCATGAGAGAATTTTCTAAATTCCTTCATCTGTCAAGAACACAAATTCGAGTTTAAACCAGTTCATAGCCCCATGCCCATGAAAGAACACACTCCCAGTGTGAAGGGGCCCAGGTCATCCTCACCCCAGGAAGGAGGAAGAGCAGAAGGCCATTCCAGAAAGGAAGCACAAACAGAATCCCAACTCTCTTCCACCACAGGAGAAGTGGGGAGGAGAGAGGATAATGGAAGAACATGTCCCCCCTCTCCTTTCTCTTGAGGGGACTGAGGTAGAGAAACTGGCCCAAATGCCCAAATAGGCCTGAGGTAGTGAGGTGGGATGTGAGGAGTGGAAAGGTTGCAGATGTATTGGGTGTGCATTTGATAATCTGTGCATGGAGCTGTGATGTGGAAATCATTTCCCCTCAGGATTTTTGAGGCCTCATTTTATTTATTTATTTATTTGTGTGTGTGTGTGTGTGTGTGTGTATGTTTATGTTTTAGTTGTAGATGGACACAATACATTTACTTTGTTTTTATGCAGTGCCAGGGATTGAATCCAGTGCCTCAAGCGCTCTACCACTGAGCCACAACCCCAGCCCCTTCATTCAGTTTTTCCACTTCCAGGGTCACTGTTGAGAAGTCTGGCCCTCACGGGAATCCTGGTCCTTTGTACATGATCTGTTTGTTTCTCACTAGAAACTGTTAGCATTTTCTGTTTATCCCTCCTGTGTGAAATATCAAATGGTGTGCTTTCACGTGAAGTTATTTCACTGGGTATTAGGTGGGCTGTTTCAATCTGGAGACTAGTCTTTCAATTCTGAGGAAATACCTTAAAATAACATAAGAGAATTTTTTTTCCTCCTCAAATCTCTCTTCTGGAATGTTCACCCTCCTTGACTGATCCTTATTCCCCTGTTTCAACCGCTCTACTTTTTTATTC
Organism: Marmota monax; assembly: GCF_021218885.2. Classification (NCBI taxonomy): domain Eukaryota; kingdom Metazoa; phylum Chordata; class Mammalia; order Rodentia; family Sciuridae; genus Marmota; species Marmota monax. The sequence continues at coordinate 59,903,698 of NW_026693777.1, read as the reverse complement.
TAACTTCAGAGAGCCTCCTTAACTTCATCTTCCAATCCTTATCCTGAATTGTTTAATTTGGGCTTTTCCTTTCATGCAAGAATTTTTCCTCCAGAGCCTGGCAATTCACAGCTGTCTACTTTTTAAAGAGCAGGACACTGAAAGAATGGTCTTAGTTGATAAAACTGCTCTTCTGGACAGAAGAATACAGCTGATAGAGAAATAAATGATGAAATGATAGTGTTTCTATCATTTCATCATTTATTATTATGATGTTTCCAGATAGGATCAACAAAAGTAACCGTTGAATAGCAAAATCAATGGTACAAGAAATCACCCCTGGACCTTTGCTGATAGATAACAAGGGAACAGCTGTAACTTCACAACGGCTAGACCAGGCTGCCGCCTCCTTAACCTAGAGGTCGGGGTGCATAGCATCACTAAGGGTGAGATTCAAGACATGGTGTATTTCCCCATCTGATGCAAACTGATGAGAATACTTAGTGCAGCCATTAGATGTAATTCTAGCTTGCAGGAGGAGTGAATTGCAAGATAGCACAGAAAAGCAATCACACAAAGCCAAAAGGTGGGACACCAAGAGGACAAGTGCTCAAGGTCTTTAACATTCCAGATCAGGGGAAAGAAGTGACAGACTTTTCTAGATCAAAAAAGACTTAAGAAACATAGTCACCAGATGCAACATCTGGCCCTTGATCATATCTTAGATGCAACAAACCAGCTCTACAAGACATTAGGGATGCCTGGTAGCATTAGACAATATTTTGTGAGAGACGTTAAGAGAAATATTTTGAGATGAAATGTCATAATAATTACAATTTACTTTAAAATATTTCAGCAAAATAAAAATAGATCAAAATGATGATAAAGGTTAAATCTAGGTGAGGGGTATATTGGTATTTATTGTACTAATCTCTTTAGGTTGTCTGTTTGACATGATCATATAAACAACAGTTGTTTTAAAGGACTGAGAGGAAGGGAGCAGTGTGCCCTGTAAGGGACAGAATGTATCCATCTTGTCTGTCACAGAAAACAGCTCCTAGCACAGAGCCTGGCATACAAGAAGTTGCTCAACAACTATTGCTTAAGTGGTACATGGTGATTTGACCACAGGGAGATAGGGGGACGTTGGCAAGAACAATTTCACTGGAGTCGTGAGGGTGGAAAGCAGGTTGAGGTGGCTTGAAGGATTAGTGAGAAAGGAGGAGGAGGGAGAATAAACAAGATTGAGCAACGGCAAGAAGAAACACCCATGTCCATGTGCAGACATTGACATTAACTCTTAGGGGTGTGAAAAAGGAAGAAAATTGGTTGGTTGCCAGGTTCAGGCCCCATCCTTCCCTCATTCTTCTTTGTGTATTTCTTTCATGGTGGGGGTGTTTGTGGCTTTATATGCCTGTGTCTCTACCTAGAAAGGCAGTTCCTTAAGGATTTATCATTGTGCTCAGCACGTAACACAGTGTCGGGCACAAAGTAGGTGTACAAAGTTTAAGGCAAGCTGAGGATGACCCAGAGGGAGAATATGGGTTAGCAGGCATGAGGCACTGGGTTTGATCCCCAGCACACAGGAACACATACACTTCCAAAATAAGTTTGTGGCACAAATGAAGGAACAAGGTGAATAGTGACTACTTCATTTCTAAAGGAATTTGCTGGAATGCAGAGACTCTTTTAGGTGTTAGAGGCTGTAAAACACCAAAACTGGACACAGTTCCTGGAGGTGAATAAAGAAAGCTGGTACGGTGGCTGGTGGAGAAGTGACATGCAGAACAGATCCTCTACACCTCACTGCCCCAAAGATGAGGAGAAAGTGAAGGAAATTGGGTCCACACTTATCAGCAAAAACATCCTTTCACAGGCAGCCCAACACCAATTTCCTGCTTATCCTTCTCTCTCTATTGTATAATTCTGAAGGGGGTAAAAATTGATCTGCAGACCGATTCACTCTTCCCATTAGCTTCCATCAGAGACAACTCCTACAGAAACTCTTCCACCCATTATCACATAGAAAGTACCCTTCAGAATATGTTTATGGAAACTTTGGAGGCAGCTCAGTGGTGTGGCAGGGATATGGGTGCTGGGCCAGGCCTCCTCTCAGGGAAGTAAATAAGTAAAATCCTCCTCTGAGGAAGTAAATCCCTTCAGCTCCTCATCTGTAAAATGTAATTAATCAATCTTGCTCAGTTTTGTTGTTGTTGTTGTTTGGTTGTTAAATGAAATCATACTTTTCCCAGGGCCTTTGTCTTGTTCCTGCTGCCTGGAAGTATTTTCCAACAGATTCCTGCCTGGCTCCCCTTCCATCTTCACAGGTCTTTGCTTCCAAGTCCCCTTCTCAGCAAGGACTTCCTGACCATCCTGCCTTGACTTCCACCTCCTCTCCTGGAACTCCTTCCCTACTCTGCTTTGCTTTCCTCCAAAAGAGTGACCATCACCCACCACACCTGGGCTTCACTTCCCCTTTGTTTTCTCTCCTGCCCCCACTTCTGCCCAGGTGAAAACCCCATAAGGGCAGATTTTTTTGTCATTTGGTTCAGATTTGTCTGTTTTGCTCAGATTTGTCTGTTTTGCAGATTTGGTACTAAGTCGGTATTATGGGTGCAGCCTGTTTCTCCTACGATCCAGCCTTTCTGTTTCAAACTTCTCTGATACTTAGTTTACTGTTCTAGAAAATGAGAGTTGAGCCTACTAATCTCCAAGCGTGCCTCACTGAGGCAGTCTGGTTCTTGCTTTTCTCAGTGAAACAGAGAAGTAGTTCCCATTCTCTCCATGTGGGGGCAGAAAAGGCCAGTGAACCCCAGAGAGCCTGGTGGGGTTGGGGAGGTCGCATACTTCTCACAGTGGCCCGGTGTGAGTGATGAAATGAGCAAACATATTCGCTCTCCTCCCTCTTTCCTCCACATCTTTCAAAGAGGAGTCAACACAATTTAGAGTCAGATCTTTGCTCTATTTGTGGCCCAGCATAATTTCAAGAAAAGTCACAGATTAACATTAAACAGAGATGAGAGGTGGGAGGGAAAGGGAGAGAAAAGGGAAATTGCATGGAAATGGAAGGAGACCCTCAGGGTTATACAAAAGAACATACAAGAGGAAATGAGGGGAAAGGGAAAAATAATACAAGGGGGAGAAATGAAGGTCAATAGAGGGGGTAGAGAGAGAAGAGGGGAGGGGAGGGGAGGGGAGGGGACGGGGGATAGTAGAGGATAGGAAAGGTAGCAGAACACGACAGTCACTAGTATGGCAATATGTAAATCAATGGATGTGTAATTGATGTGATTCTGCAATCTGTATATGGGCTAAAAATGGGAGTTCATAACCCACTTGAAGCAAAGTGTGAAAGATGATACATCAAGAACTATGTAATGTTTTGAACAACCAACAATAAAAAAAAAAAAAAAGAAAAGTCACTGAGTTTGAAAATTAAACAAAGCATAGCAATTAGGGATAAAAACAGACCAGAGACCATCTAAAGCAATCGGAAAACCCCCCAAATAAGCTAATTACAATAATTGAGCCCTGAATTTAGCTTCAAATTTCTAGGCATCGTGGCAGGACCAGGATTAGAGAAAGGCAAGTAACGCATTCACCTCCAATGCAGAATGTAAGGAAGGGTCAGTCAGCCCAAATCCACAGTGATCAAGTTAAATAACAGTTCATTGTAATATTACTAAAAGCCAAAATCAACAACAACAAAATAATAAACAAAATGTTCAGTTTTTACATAAAATTGCATAAAAACATAATAGGGGCAGACATTTCTCTTTTATCTCATTTCCAAAATGACACTATGCAGAATTGTTGGATCTGGCCTTTAAATAAGATTTGATATTTTGCTCATGCATTTTTGGTGTTAATTTTGATCTTTAAAATTTTGCATTAAAATATTAATCTTAATTATGGCATCTTTTTGGTGCACCTCTCAATTTTCCAAGATAAATGCCTCACTTTGCTTCACTCTAATCTCAGACCTACCAGGTAACATCAGAATCACTCAAGGGTCCCCCCAAAAAACACCCTTTTCCAACACACCTAGAATGTTCTGGGGTAAAGTTGCAGACAGACTGTGGACAGGAAGGTGCCCTTCTGTCCCTCTGTGTGGCTGGTACACCTTGGATACTACCCTACTTTGATGCCAGCCACCAGGTCCTTCTCAATGAAGTGCTCTGGGCACCTCTATCTACTGATCACAACTGACAGATGAGATTAAAAAAATCACTTTTTAAATTTTATTTTATTATGCTAAGAACCCAGAACATGAAATCTACCTTCTTAACAGATGTTTATGTGTACAATCCATGACTGTTGACTCTAGGTACAATGTCATATTGGAGATCTCTAGAGCTTATTCATCTTGCTTAAATATAAATCTTACACATAAAGCCCTGCAAAATTATCTCTAAAGGGGAAAGTTAGCATCACATTTCAGGAATGAGGAGGCAGCAAAGGCCAGTGGAAGTTCCAGGTCCAAAGCTCATTTTAGGCTGACAAAAGTTGCAAAGTTGTGGGTAGGGTTATAAGTTGAAAGAATGAGAAACCAAAGCTCTAGACCAGGACTGTCTGATAGAACTTCCTGTGGTCATAGAAATGTTCCATATTTGCACAGGATGATACCTCAACCTCTAACCATATATGACTAGTGAGAGCTTGACATGTGGCTAGTGCAACTGAATAATTGAATTTTCAAATTTATTTAACTCTGATTAATTTATATTTTAGTTTAAATGGCCATGTGTTTCCTTTTGGCCAGCACTGACGTTTTATAGTGATTCACCAAAATGACTAACGTAAAAAACAGGAAAGGTGCTTGTTATATGTTCTCTGGGCCTTTTAGAGAGCAAATTGTTCCTTTGGCCACATGCACACAAATATACAAGAAAAGTGATATTGTAGACATTCAGGGAATGGGTGATTTTTTTTAAAGGAATGCCCCACAAATGTTTCATGGCAAAACTGGAGTCTGCAATGGTATCCCTCACGCTGTTAGCATTGTAAACAAACACAGTAAGGGCAAGATTTCTGCCAAGAGGACTAGAGTGCATATTGAGAATATTAAGCACTCTAAGAGCTAACTTCCTAAAATCTGTGAAGGAAAATTATCAGGGGTGGGGGAGGAAGCCAAAGAAATGGATCCTTGCTTCACACAGAGACGCACACTTCATGAGAACCAATGGAAAGGAGCCCAAACTGATGGAACCTATTCCCTATGAGTTCATGGCATCATAAGTATAAAAATAAATAAATAGCCTCTGGATTAGGGAGGAAAAATAAAGGCCACCGGTGACTACTGTCTGTAGACAGGGTACCCTAGATCAGCAATGCTCAAATTGTACCTAATGTTGGGATCATCTGCAAGACTTGTTGAAACAGACTGCTAAGTCCTTCCTCAGAGCCTCTGTCTGTCTAGGAGGTCTGGGCTGGCACTGAGAGTTTACATTTCTAACAAGCTCCCAGGTGATCATGGCACTACTGCTGGTCTTGGGACACTTGGAGAACCATTCATCTAGACACTCTTCTGACACCAAAGAGCAGTGGGACATTGGACAAATCACTTTATGTTTCAGGTGCTGGTTTTCTTATCTTGAAACAAAATGGCTTCAGAGACATAGATATGGATTCAAATCTCTTATCCACCATTAATTGTTTGTCCTTGAATAACTGTTTAACCTCTCTCTCTGTTCTAGCTGCAAATTGAAAATAACAGTACATACCAAATAGGCTAAATGCAAACATTAAATGTGATTATATGCCACTTAATGTGTTTGTGAAGGTCATTTCCTGCCTCAAAAGTGTATTGGATGAGATTGTAAATGTGAACAAATGGGCTAGGGATATAGCTCAGTTGATAGAATACTTGCCTTGCGTGCTCAAGGCCCTCGGTTCAAACCCCAGCATCCCACCCCAAAAGAGTGAACATGTAACTTGCAGTACATCTAGAAAGAGATATTTTTACAACAAATTCTATCAAGTTTCCCCAGTGCCAGCAAATTGGTTATTGTTGTGATGACAAATTACCCCAAAATTGAGTGACTTAAAACAAATATGTATTATCTCAGTGTATGTGGGTCAGAAATGTGGTCAGAATGTGCACAGAATCTGTGACTCAGTTTCCCCCATCATAGTGAAAGTCCTGGATCTGCAGCTCATCAGAAGGGACAGGAGGCCCACTGCTTTTCCCTTTTTCTTTTTCTTTTTTAAATTTTTTTACTTGTTCTTTTTAGTTACACATGACAGTAGAATATATTCTGATATATTATACATACATAGAGTATAGCTTCCCATTCTTACAGTTGAACATGATGTGGAGTTACAATGGTCATGTATTCATATATGAACATAGGAAAATTATATTTGATTCATTCTACTGTCTCCCTTTTTCTTTTGTTTTTTAATTTGGGTAACATATACATGAAATTACCACATTGGCTATTTTTGAGTGTACAGTTAAGTGACATTAAGTACATGCACATTGTTGTAAAACCACACCCATCTCAGAATGTTTTCATCTTCCCCACTCGAAACTCCAACCTCATTAAACACTAACTCCCCATATCTCCCTTCCCATCTCCTGGAAACTGCCACAATCCTGTCTGTCTCTTCAAATTTTGCTATCCTAGGTACTTCATACAAGTAGAATCACAATATTTGTCCTTTTGTGATGCACTTCTTTCACGTAGCATAATGGCCACAAAGTTTTCCATGTTGTACCCAGATCAAAATTCCCCCCCCCCCCCAGCACAGTATGGGGATTGAACCCAGGGGTACTTAACCACTGAGCAACTTCCTCAGCCCTTTTTATTTATTTTTTTTTTTGAGACAGGTCTCTTTAAGTTGCTCCACTGGCCTCAAACTCACCTTCCTCTTGCTTCAGCCTCCTGAGTACTTGTGACTACAGACATATGCATGGTGCCCAGGTAGAATGCCTTCCTTTTTAATGATCTTGTATGTACATACCACATTTTATTTATCTGTTCACCAGTTAATGAACGTTTGACTATTACAAATAATGGTGTTATGAACATGTGTGTACATATATGTTTGAGTCCCTGCTTTCAATTCCTTTTGTGGGTAGAGATCCATTTCTAAGCTCACTCACGTAATTGTTGGAAAGTGTCAATTCCTCTTGGGCTGTTGAACCAAGGGCTTCAGTCCCTTGCCACAGCATATGGCCCCCCCCCTAGAGATTGCTTACAAAATGGCAATTTGCATCCAGTAATGCCAGGAATGACAAAAAGTGAAAACAAGAATCAAGCCACTATCTTTGTATAACCTAGTCGCAGACGTGACACACCATCACTTCTGCCATTTTCTCCATGAGAAGCAAATCTAGCACATCCTCCAGATTACACAGAGGATGAATACCAGGAGGGAGCCTATTGGGAGACATTGTAGAGATTGCCAGGATCCTGACTGTAATAGTTAGGTGGGTCTGTGGCATAGGGTCTATATAAAAGGATATCTAGAAAGGCCCTTGAATTTTGGATTCAAAGTAATATGTATGACAAAATTCTGAAACTAACTGCACCAAAAACCCAGAATGAGAATATAATCTACCATACATTTTAATAGGTATAATTCTGCACAGGTAATGCCACTATTCAGTGGGACTGCCAGTTTTTTTTAAGGGCTGATGTAGCTACAAGCTGACAACACACACACCTGTCAGTCCAACAAGGCCCTACAGCCTCCTCTTGTTTGTATTGGCTGGCCATTTGAGCCTCAGTACCACTTGTTCTGGCTGTCATTTCCAAAATTGAGCTCTGGGTTCTACACCCCTACCTCTATCCATATGAGCCCTTGCCCCTCCTGTTGGGGCCTACCTTTACCCCACAGCTGACCCCACTGGATGCTCTACTTATGAGACTAACTAGCCCAGCTCTTTCCCATATTCAGGGATTGCTACAATCTGGTCCAGACTATTTCTCTTCATCCAGGCCCTACTGCTTTCCTATGTCTCAGATGGGGATATCACTTTCTTGGAGATAAGATCACTTCCCAGATGTGCTTCCAGCAGATAATGGAATATTTTGGACCAAAATATGAACCCCATATACTTTTTATGTCACATCACTGATATCTCCCCTCCCACACTCCACTTTTCAATATTTGATGCTAATATTGCATAAACTAGCATTTTGAAAAATCACAAATCAGTTCTCTCTTTTTTTTAATATTTATTTTTTCGTTTTCGGTGGACACAACATCTTTATTTTATTTTTATATGGTGCTGAGGATCAAACCCAGTGCCCCGTGCATGCCATGTGAGCGTGCTACCGCTTGAACAACATCCCCAGCCCAAAAGACTTGTAATTACTTTTTTTTTTTTTTTTTGCCATGCTGGGGATTGAACCCAGGACCTTGCGCATGCAAGGCAAGCACTTTACAACTGAGCTATATCCTCAGCAAAAGGAACTCTTTTGGGGGGCAGTGCTGGGGATTGAACCCAGAGGCTTATGCATGCAAGGCAAGCACTGTACCAACTGAGCTACATCCCCAGCCCAGCCCTCTCTCTTTTAATTATATTCTCCATTGTGCAGATGATTAAGACTCACAGAGATTTAGATTTTTTTTTTTTGGTATTGGGGATTGAACTCAGGGGCACTCTGTCACTGAGCCACATCCCCAGCCCTATTTTGTATTTTATTTAAAGACAGGGTCTCAGTGAGTTGCTTAGTGCCTTGCCATTGCTGAGGCTGGCTTTGAACTCAAGATCCTCCTGCCTCAGCCTCCCGAGCCACTGGGATTACAAGCATGTGCCATGGCACCCGGCTAAGACTCACATTTAGAGAATCACCCAAGTTACACAGCTAGAAGAGGACTGTGTCAGAAAAACTTTATATACTTACTATTGATATCATGAATGGTGTGTGTGTGTGTGTTTCCAATTTGAAATCCTAATGGGATAATCACAAATTTGAATGGAGGCTTCTTTCCCGTTCTACCCAATACCACCCATGTCCCAAAGAATGGAGCCACAGTCCACTCCCTAGCTTAGTCTAAGCACAGGAGATGAAATGTCTATGATGATTCTACAGTCTGTGGCACCATCTTACCCCACTTCCTGTGTTCCCATAAATACAACAAAAGAACTCAGACCCAAGGAAAGCTAGAAAGATTGCCAATCTCTTTATTTGGATTTGGGGCATTAAAAAGCTAAGGTAGGGCTGGGGTTGTGGCTCAGTGGTAAAGCATTTGCCTAGCATGTGTGAGCACTGGGTTCCATTCTTGGCAGCGCATATAAATAAATGAATAAAATAAAGGTCCATCAACAATTTTAAAAAATGGGGGAAAAAAAGCAAGGTAGTCAGAAGCTGACTGTAAAGGTAACAGAGAAGGAGCTGGAGTTGGTGGCCTGGCAAGTCAGTCATGGGGACATTAGCAGGTATCTTTTGATAGTGTGGTACACTGGTTAAAAGTGCAGGCTGTGGAAGTAGGTGCCTGGTTTGACTTGTGGCTCCCACTTATTAGCTGTAGGATTAGGGGCAAATTGTTAGGTAACTCAGTTTTCCTGTCAGTAAAACAGGTAAATGACCAGTACGAAACCCAACTAGTTGTTAAAATGAAATGAACTAGTACACATGGGACGCTGCACAAGCACAAGGCGTATGCCCGGCATCTGGGGTGTGAATGAGTCAGGGAGACTCTAGAGGCCAGAAGGCAGCAGAGAAGGCCCCTTGTCCTGGGACCCACAGGTGGAGCAGGTCCAGTTCCCATAGGGCCTGCCAGGCCTTCAGCACTTTAACCATCAAAGGTTTTCCAAAGAAAGCACAGAGGGTATTTCCTAAAACATTTTACCTAATTTTTTCACCTCAAACTAAAAGACTTTTTTAAATTTAAAAATCATACACCACATTTATTTGGAAATTTTATTCTTTTTATTGCAAATTTCGGGTAAAGGAAAGAACACGGAAGCTGATTTCTCATTTAAACTTTGGTGAGAAAAGTACTCTGCTGTCACCGGTGGCTCATCATCCCTGACGCCACTGAATAACCAGGGGGTTTGATACACACTGATGCCTGCCTCGCGCCTCCCAGAGGTGCTGACTTTACTTGGTCTGGGGCACAGCTCAGCATCAATAGCTTTTTAAACTCCCTCAGGTGAGTCCAACAAACAGCCAAGGTGGAGGGTCCCTGTGATACTTCATCTTTTGGGGCTGACAACATCAGAAGCACCTGAGAAAATTCAGCTGACAGCCAAAAATCACCTGCTTACATCAGCCCCTCAACCAGAATCAAACTGGATGTCCCCTGCCCCCACCCTTCCCAGGTGTCGGATGTGCCTACCCTCTCTCTTGAGAGACCCTAGGGGGGGGATGCTGGAGAGGGCGGTGGCTCACTGTCCTGTGCCTTGTGCTTAATCATGGAGAATTCCATGAAACATGGCTACTCTATTACAAAAAGAAAGTAATTTTCTGATTGCAAAAGAATATTGATCTTATTTTTAAGTGGAATTAGTCTTCCTATATAGATATGAAAAGACTTGTGGCAAAAAAGAAAAAAAAAAGGAAAAGGAAATATATTGTTGAATGACAGATTCCTTATATAACCTCTCATGTCCAAATTAAAAAAAAAAAAAATTTGTCAAGCCATTGAGAGTAGAATATCATGTACTTTAGCAGCATATTTTATATGGGTAAACAGTAATAGCCAGTTTGATATTTCATTTGTGACTTATTCTAAAAATAGAAAATGTTTTTATTTTCCTGAGTCCTTGGTGAATGGAAAAAAAGTGGGGGATGGTGAAAAATCTTTTTAAGTATTCCTATTCTTTTTCCTAGGGCACCCTCACAGTTTAGAACGGTGTGTCTCGCTGTCAGTTTTTACATATACAGGTGAACAAACGGCACTCATTTGAATTTTCAACGATTAATCAAATATGGCATTTGAAAATAAAACACCCGTCATCTACAAAGTTACTCAAGATGAAAGTTTCTTGACCATATTATATATGTAATATCAATTTGATTATTTGTCCATACAAAAGTATGAATTTCTATTCCATTAATAATACTGAATGATTCATGTCTTAACAGTGATAAAATTTTTAGAACATTTAAAAAATACATAGGATCCCATTTTTACATCATAATTCTGATGTATTATCATGCCTTCTATTTTGTTGGCAAAACTTTTATAGGGTACAGTGCATTGACATGATAAAACCAAGGCACAAGATTACAGTTACAATATGTATATATAAACCTTAGCACTTTGTGCCAATTTTGGAAACATTTAGAGAGACCATAAAGTCTGAAAAATTCTCACATCTTATTATGATTTAATGAGCAATTAATTGTGCAATAAACAGACTGCTAACCACTATTCCATTATGATATGGCTATTGCTATACAAGTTATGGATAATTCAAAAAGTTTTAAATATTAAAACCTGATATATCTAGGTGGATATAAATATTGTGCCTTGTATTATCTAGATAATTGTCTTATGTTTCCATTTAATTTGCAAATTGTATGGCAGTTATCAGTTCTTAGCTATTTTCATTACATAAATAAAGAGTTAGGTATTTTCCAAATGTTAGATTTCTTCCCCCTACAAAAGACAGAGATTTACAGGAAGATAACCAATATAAGAAATGTACAGACAACGTAATAAAATCCAAATATGGACTCAAAGGTTGATTTCTAATCTATTGGGACATTCTCTTACTTTAGGGTGAGGAGCAACACATTCTTGTGAGAATTCAGTTTCTTAATTAAAAAAATCACCATGACATTTTTCAGAATAGTAAGTAGTGTTGGTAGAGCATCAAGCATTGGGGAAAATCTAAGTCTTTTCATTCATAAAATGGAGAAAAGCATTTCAAAATCTTGAGGGGTAGGTTTCCACTGAATTTAGAGAAGTGGTAAAAACTGTGTTTTTCATATTTTTAAAGAGTGTTTTCAAGACTCAAGGTAAACATTTAGACCCATGAAAACACGTTTCTTGGCACATGCACGCCATAGATAGAACAATCCAGAATGCAGCACTGGCCTGGCTACAGAGGTATCTAGCTCCCAGTCCCACTGGCAAGACCTTCTTTCAGGTCCTTGTCCCAGCTCCCTTCACACGGGAGCTTCTGCCTTCTGCATTTGTTGGATCTGCTTCTGCAGCTGGTCCTTGTCCAGCTTCATCTTGGCCTCGAGAACTTGCCTGAGGGATCCTATGCTTTCATAGATGGCCGTAAACCCTTTAAGAAGAGGTAAATTTCAAAAGTTAATATTTTAAAAAATAATACTGTATCAGATTCTATAGTATATGCAATAGTTACTTCTGACAAACATAAATATATGATTAAACTCTGGGGGTAAAAGTTGGGTGGGGAACATGAGTTACATAGTTACCTAGTATCACCCTAGATATTACTCCTAAATTACAAAGGGGGAAAAGGACCAATTACAATGGACCAATCTGGCAGATAACACTTTAACCAAGTGATACAGTAACACTGGGAGAAACCAATGTCATGTACCTCTGATAAGATGCCCCTTTAGAACACAACATTCCCTCCTGGGGCATTTCTGTCCCAAATCATATCACAAGGAAGCAAAAAACAAGTAAAGGACTTTCTACAAAATACTGGCCTACATTCTTTTGAAATCTCAAGATTGCTGAGGAACTGCTCTAGCTTAAAAAGACTAAGAAACATGGTAACTACATATGATATATAATTCTGGATCAAAACCCAAATGGTATATAAAAAGGTGCTCAACATCACTAATCATCAGGGAAATACAATCAAAACCACAATGAAATATCACCCCTTACCTGTTAGGATGGCTACTATTAAACTGACAAGAGATGGCCAGTGTGAAGAAAAGAGAACCCTGTATACTATTGGTGGGAGTATAAAATGGTGCAGCCCTAGTGGAAAAGAATTTAGAGGAGCCTGGAGAAATTAAAAAATAGAATTACCAGATGACCCAGCAACCCACTACTGGGTATCTAACCCAAAGAAAGGAAATCATCATCTCATAGACATCTGCACTCCCACGATCATTGCAGCATTATTCTCAATAGACAACATACAGAAACAACCAAAGTATCTGTCAGACTGTAGGACACAATAAGTGAAATAAGCCAGACATAGAAAGAAAAATACTGCATGATTTCCTATGTGGGATCAAAAAGAAAAGGAAGTCAAATACACAAAGAATAAAACGGTTGTTACCAGGGGCATGGGGCCAAAAAATAAGGAGGATAAGGAGATGCAGGTCAAAGGATACAGACTGCAAATATGTAGGATAACAAATCTAGAGATCCAATATACAATATAGAAGGAACATAATAATATTGTATAGACTTCAGGATTTTTGCCAAAGGTGTGGATTTTAGGTGCCCTTCAAACACACACACACACACACACACACACACACACCTATGGGAGATGATGGTTTGAATATGGAAACCATCATTAAATTTGCTTGAATATAAAAAACAATTTCACGGATGGGAAAGGCAGCGGAGCACAACAGACACTAGTATGGCAATTTGTAAATCAATGGATGTGTAACTGATGTGATTCTGCAATCTGTGTATGGGGTGAAGGTGGGAGTTCATAACCCACTTGAATCAAAGTGTGGAATATGATATGTCAAGAAATTTGTAATGTTTTGAACAACCCACAATAAAAAATAAAAAAAAAAAGAGAAAAGAAATAGCCTAATTTTTGGAATTAGGAAACCAGAATAAACAGCTGTTTGCTTCCTGTGTGACCTTGGAAAAAAAAAAAAAAAAACAATTTCACTATGTATGTGTGCATTAAAACATCATACACACCTTAAATATGTATAGCTAATTTTTTTATTTAAAGAAACATTTGAGAAGCCCAGGTTGTGTCTCAGTGGTAGAGTGCTTGCCTAGCATGCATGAGACACTGGGTTTGATCCCCAGCACCACATAAAAATAAAAGTGAATAAAATAAAAATATTGTGTCCATCTACAACTAAATATATATTTATCTATTTAGTTGTAGATGGACATAATACTTTTATTTTATATATATATATAATATATAAAATAAAAAATATATATAATAAAAGTATTGTGTCCATTTGCATATGTGTGTGTGTGTGTGTATATATATGAAACATTTGATTAGAAAAATAAATTCAAAGAAAGAACCCAACTGGTGAAGGTTTGTTGTAAAGGAATCAATGGTGAAATTTGAATATTGAAAACACCTCAACAATATTGTGTGGTACCGTAGTCATGTAGGAGAATGTCCTTGTTTTTAGGACATATATATTGAAACAATAAAGGGGTAAAAAAGAAACAGCATGACTACTTCAATGCCCAGATGATTCAGAGAAGAAAGTTACTATAGTCATACACAGAGATATTAAGTATATTTCAAAAATGTCAACAATTGTTAAGTGTAGGACTTATAGAATTTTGGGATTACTCTCAGTTTTCCTAAATTTGAAATTATCTCTTTTTAAAATGAAAAACTTTTTAAAGAAAAAAAAATCACCATTGGAAGCATTTCAAACCAGGTACAGTGACACACACCTATAAACCCAACTACTCAGGAAACTTAAGGCAGGAGGATTACAAGTTCAAGATCAGCCTCAACAGTTTAGGGAGAGTCTGTTCCAAAATAAAAAATTAAAAGGGGCTGTGGCTGTAGTCAGTGGTAAAGTGCTCCTGAGTTCAATTCTTGTACCAAAAAAAAATCCTATTATTCTATATTCCTATTGGTTTTTACATTTTTAAAATTTAAGTTTTAACTTCATTAGTAAATTTAAAATTTTCTCCCAAAATTTTTATGTAAAAATTCATAAAAATTATAAATTCATAAAAATTATCATTAAAATATTTTTGACATGAGAAGACAGAACATATTACTAACTAAATAAAATAGCAAGTTATAAACCAGCATGTGTAGTATGTGCTTTTATTTGGAAAAGAGCACATAAATGTCCTACATGTATAGAAATATATACATAAGAAATAACCTCTGGGTGAGAGAAGGTATGAGTATTTTAAAAATATCTTGTGTTTTATTATTTTCCATTAAGAAATGTATTATATGGAGGTGGGATTGTGACTCAGTGGTAGAGTGCTTGCCTACCATGCATGAGGCACTGGATTCAATCCTCAGCACCACATAAATGTAAGATAAAGATATTGTGTCCACCTAAAGCTAAAAAAATAATTATTTAAAAAAATAATCCTTGTTATTACATTAAAAAAATAAATATAATTATAATTAAAAATATTTTTTTAATTTAAAAAAGACTCACATATGTTTCTTACTAGGAACCAAATATTAACAACCTCAATGGTAGGGTAAGTAGATGGCAATAAATTCATTCTGGAAATGATACAAAGTTAAACATTCAGTTTAACTGAATGAAACATTCAGTTGCCATGTTCTAATAGCCCAAAAGCCTAAAAATAAAATTAATTTTTATCTGCATAAATTCTCCCATTCTTAAGTTTAATTGTACTTTCTACTTAAATAAAATAATAAACTTTTGGTGGAAACAAAATCATTTTTGAAATAATTATTTTTATTTCCATGTGGCCAAAATAGAACAGTTCCAGAAAAGAAAATACAGAGTCACAGAACTAGAAGGAGCTAGGAGATAAATTAGTCCCACTCTTACACAGGACTTGTCTTCTCTTTCCTAACCAGGGTCCACCAGCCTCTGCTTGACAATTTCAGTAACAAAATGCTCTCAAACTCATAAAGCCACCAGTGTCTTTAGGACCATGAATTCCAAAACAGTGTTGCCTCATATTGAGTTAAAATCTGTCCTTGGGTCACTTCCACTTATTGGTCCCAGTTCTGTATTCCTGAGTTCAGAGTGTAAATCTAACCACTCTGCTGATTTGAATGTCCTCTCCAAAACTCATGTTGAAATTTAATTGCCATTGTGACAGTATTAAGAGGTGAGACCTTTAAGATGTGATTGGATTAAGGCCATGATCATGGGAATGGGTTCCTGCTATAAGGGTGAATTCAGCCTCATTTTTCTCTCTGTCTTGTGTGTGTGCTTCCCCATCATGTGATGACCTCCACTATGATATGATACAGCAGAAAGGCCCTTGCCTCATGCTAGCACCATGCTCTTGGACTTCCTGGCCTCCAGAACTGTAAGAAATAAACCTCTGTTCTTTAGAAATTATGCAATGTCTCAGGTATTCTGTGGAAATGAACAGGTGCCAGTGGAAAATGAACTGACACCTCCCTTTACAAAGTAGCACTAGGACCTTGAAACCAGCTCTGAGAGTCACCTATAAACAAGGTGTATTCATGGGCCTTATTGACTTCAGAGTGGAGGGAAGTCATTACCAAGTTAGTATATGGTCAGCAGTATAAAATAAACCCTCACAAGCCTCTCAAAGATATATGCTTATTTCTGAGATATGTTGAACTTGATTAGAAACAGAAAAGAGTCAGCAGATGGCATTGAAGAAAACATCTCAGCTGCAAGCATGTACAGTTTTGTTTGCCTGTGCCTCAGGGTGGCTCTTCATATTTGGAGTCTGAATAGCACTTTAGTTCAATACAGTACAGCTACTCAGAAAAGCAACCAAGAACATCTCACCGTTATTACATTTAGCAAGGTTCATAAGTAGTTGTAAGGAGTTACTAATTAAAAGATTTTCAGATAAAATGGAAAATAAGCCATGTGAGCTGTTGGTTTTGGCCTACCAGCATTAACTTCTGCTTTCATTTCCTTCATGTCCTCATTCATCTGCAACTCCAGCTTGCTGATTCGCCCGTGCACCTTCTCTTCTTCTTGCTTTGTTCTCTGCCCTTCCATGTTCTTCTTTTGACTCTCTTCTATTTTGTCAAGTCTGGCTGACATCTGGCTGAGCTTCTTTTCCATGTCCCTTTCATTGGCTCCCTAAGATCCATCATAAGAATTGTACTTTATTACTCCGAAAAGAAAGTCTGCATTGCATTCATATCAGTCACAATAATCTGCTGGGACAGAACTGCAATGGCTACTTGCTGCCTACTCTAATATCCATTCTCAATTGTTTCTTCTTTAACAGACCCCCAATTTTTAGTTCAGTACCAGGTCATCCAGAACACAAACTACATCTTCCTCTATCTCCTGACTTTGTGATTAAGTCTCAGCTAATGCAATGTAACTACAAGTATGTGTGATAGTTTCCAGACAATGTTACAAGGCAGCTGATACTTATCCTTATTTCTTCCTTTCCCCTCTGTTTCTATAATTCAGACAATTCCTGGAGCTCTAACAGATCTCTTGAATTATAAAAATGAGGATCATTTTCTGGGATTGGCAGAAAGTTAATATAAAAGGATCCTGAGTATCAATAAGTAACAGGCCATAACATCAGTATGGCCTAGCCTACGTCCCTATGTCTTTTTTGTAAAAGAGAAATAAGCTTCTATCTTATTAGAGTCACCATTATTCCAGAGTTTACTGTTAGTTATTAAATCAATCCACATGTAAAAATAATAATAAAAGTAATCCAAAGACCCAGAAACCTACAAATGTATTCGCATGAATCTAAGTAAAACATTCAGTAGATCTGATGAAAATACAAGAAAATACCAAAAGAATATATTTGAAATATTAAATATTTTCTTTCCTTTCCTTTCCACCATGCTTGGATTTGGGAGGAATCTTTGTCTGCTGGTGAGCTTTGGAGGTCCAGACTACAAAGACCAAGCTGTAAGTTGCTACAGCAATGATAAAGCTCTCTTGATGTTACTCACTGCAAAAGTCTGCAATTCAGCAGCTGTGCAACTGGAGAAAGCACAGTCAGAGATGCAAACTGTGCTCACTGTTTCTGGCCAGTTAAAGCCCAACAGGAGGAGGAAGTGCAAGAAAAGAGAAGGGAAAAGGAAATGGTCATGCTAACTAAAACCAACAAAAATTTGTTTGTCAAGTACTGGTTTCAGAGTCTACTGGTTTTGAACACCATGTACACAACACTTTCTTGATATGGTTTTGGAGCAGTTCTGCAAACCTCAGCTTTGTGAGAGACTGGGGCAGAAGGAGGAGATAGCAAAGACAATGATGGATACAGTTATATGTTGCACTGGGATGCCTCATACTGTGATTCCAGTGTATTGAGGGGTCTGCAGAGAGAAATCTATTGGACACTGGTAAAAAGCAAAACCAGGTTATGAAATTAAAATCAATAAAGATCAAGCTGGGAATGGTTAGTTTTATTCAGAAAGACAGATAGGCAAACTGAATCATTAAGATCTTGACTTCATTTTATCTTAACTGGAAATACTGAAATTTTCTTTCCAGACTGTGTTAACCAAAACAAGTCAAAATGCTCCACCTCCTCTTTACAAAGAATACAAAATCAGGAGCTACATGCATAGCTTACTGGTAGAATATGGGCCAAGTATCTGAGAGACCCTGGGTTTGATCCCCAGAACCAAAAAAAGAAGAAAGAATATGTACCACCAGAATGTGATCAAAGGCAAGAAACAACGGAACAGCTTTACGTGGTACCAAATTCATCAGTAATAAGTCAGTAGGCATTATATTAGTCAAACATTGTAGCCCCCACCCTCTCTGAATAACTGCTAAATTATTGATAACCATTAATACCTACACTGTTTTCCTTAACAACCAAGGAAAGCTGATCAATTTTCTGTAAAAGTTCTTTTTCTATTCGTTCTTGCTCCTGTTGTAACCAACTCCGTGCAGATAAAATCTGGTTACTGAGTTCTTCAACTGTACCTTTAAATCTAAAAAAAAAAAAAAAGTATATAAAACAATTTTTAAATGATATTAAGTAACCTCTGACTATCAGATTTCTGATAAATTTGCCAGCATTAAACTCAGCTTGACCAAATGACATGCTCCCCTTTTCTTAGGATTATACTCAGCACCATATTGGGAAAGCAAGGAGGGCAAGAAGATACAACAGAAAAGCATCTGATGCTGCTGCTACCTGTAAGGAGCTGGCAGTGTGGGCACTGAGGTGACATGGTGACCCCAAGCTGTGCCAGGTGCTAAGTTTTGCAGTTCCCAGGGTTTGTGGTGCTCTTGGAGAACACAGCGTCCCTGATCTACCCTTCCAGGCTCCCCGGCTTTTCTGGGCTCTTCTTGTTCCTTTTATCTCCCAGGACTGGAACCTGGCTCCCTATCTCTGTATTGTTCCCCAAATTACTCTTGCCCCATATGGACACATCCTAATTTAAATCAGAAGTAAAATTAAAAGGGGGAAAAAAATCCTCCCAACCTTCCACTCCTTTAGTCTTCTCCCTTTCCAAATTCCTAAAAGTAACCGTTATACATGCTACCTCCCTTAGTTACTTTTTACTGTGATATGAAATAAAAGTACAGACTAATACATGTGATTTAGATATGTGATTTGAATAATAACAATACCCACTGGGGCACAGTTTCTAATTGTCCTGCAATGTCTGTTCTCTTATTTCCTTTAAGACTTCATCCGGGGTATAAGGCTGTCTAGCCACAGACCACACTTCTCAGCCTCCCTTGCAGCTGGATGTGGCCACATAATTAAATTAGGCAATGGGACATACCTGGAATTGATAAGTTCATATATCTGGTCATATCTTTAAAAACAAAACTTTTGCCCTGGATTCTCTCCCTATCTCTCTCTATCCAGATGACTGGGGAGGGAAGAGGTCTGGAGCAGTGGAGACACCACACAGTAGGGTGCTGTCCCTCCTGACGTGGACACTGATCTTGGAACTGTTATGTGGGAGCCATGGCACTGAAGCTAGCCTTTCCCTACACTAATGCAGCTGTACACCCCTAGTCTGCTTAAAACATACAATACCACCAGGACACAGAAGCCCCAAGTGTGCTCTGAAATTGTCCTACTCACCAAGAAATAAACATTATCTGGAATTCTACTGTTCTTTCTAAAAGCCTTCTCCTTATAAGGACTTTATTCATTACATCAGGCTTCCCTGGATAACCCAAGATAACCTATCCACCTCAATTAAGATCCTTAACTTAATCA
Source organism: Marmota monax (assembly GCF_021218885.2). NCBI lineage: Eukaryota > Metazoa > Chordata > Mammalia > Rodentia > Sciuridae > Marmota > Marmota monax. The sequence goes on along the minus strand of NW_026693777.1, from coordinate 59,883,763 downwards.
CATCTGCAAAGACCCTTTTTTGCCACATAAGGTAACATTAAAAATTCTAGAATTAGGATATGGAGATATTTGGGAACCATTACTCAGCTGGTTCATTACTCAGAAAGTTACAATCATGTAACTTTCCTTCAAAATACTTATTAATAATAATATAGCATAGGTTTATTTAAGTTCCTACTTGATTAAAAGTCATCAGCTCCCTAGATTATAAACTCTATAAGGATAAGAATAGAGTCCGTTTTTCTGTTCATTACTGGATTCTTGGCCCCTAGGCCAGTACTCAACAAATGCTAGTTGAACAAATACATTAGTTATTATCCAACAACTAAGAACAATAATAATTATGAAGGAATGGACACATACTACATGTAAACTTTCCCTTTTAACTTCCATTACTGATTTCATTATGTGCAATAAGTAAAAATCAAGAGGAAAAAATTCTAGTAGCACCTAAATTCAGAAAGAGCTTCAACCAAACCTTTTTTTGATAAATTCATGCTTACTTAGTATCTAAAAGCTGAAGCTGGTGGTTACTGTCTCTATGGGACATCTTCAATTTGGTGCTCTGCTCTGATATTGACAAGTCCACTCTGTTCAAAAGCTGAGAAATCTGGAAAAGAAGAGACTTGCTTATAAATATCACACTTCATCAGATATAATTTCAGAAAACATCTCATCAGCTATAATCTAATCAGCATCATTTTCAGTTTAATAAATTCACTTAGGAGTTCATCTCATATTTTCACCTCTGTTTTCTGTCTTACACAGCCATCAGAAATCAAGACTAGTAGCATTAACAAAATACTCATCCCACACTGAGCATGAACCTTTTCCATTTTCTGATAAGCAAGCCCAGCTTCTGCCCATGATAAGCATTTCCACCAGCTGGCACAAAATACAGGCATCTTTACCTTGGAATTTCAAGTGGCTGTTAGGCACAGGAAATGGAATTCCTATTGCTTATAAAATCCATCAAGGACCCAGAGAGGACTATAGAGTCAAGTCACCAGCAAATATAATTTTAGACTATCTCCTTCTTGGTCATTTTTCTCACTACCTATCCATTTCCCTTATATTTTTACTGAAATGTAACCTAAAACTTGTCCTGTGTGAAGTGTTCACATTTTCCAGAAAGAAAGAAAGAGAAGAAGGAAATTGTGTTCAATTGTTCAACATTCGTTACTTAAAGATTCATGGTATCTATCAGATCTGGAACCAAAATTTAAAAAAAAAAAGTATGCATTATTTATTCATTTTAAAATTTTTATTTATTTACTTTTCAGTACTGGGGATTGAACCCAGGGCCTTTCACATGCTAGGCAAATGCTCTACCACTGAGCTGCAGCCCCAGCCCTAGTATGCTTCTTTTGATGGGTTTCTGGGTGTGTTTTACTTGGCCTGGCTACCAGACAGCTTAAGATTTATTTTGCATCTATTTTCTGACATAATAATTCCATCCTCAGTTATTCTTCAAAAAAAAAAAAAAGTGGACTTGTCTTTATTCTTTTTTTTTTTTTCACAGTTTAGTAATGTCTGTGTCTTTCACATCAGTACTTCAGATTCTTACTGGAGGTAGTTAGGAGATAAATATTTTTAATCCAATAAATGGACCAGATACCCCTATTTTTCTAGAACGGCCTCTCTATGAATGAAGAATAATAAATAGGGCAGATACTATGGGAAAAGTTCTAGAAGACAGGTCCTATTATTATGACAAAACGGACCAAAAAAAAAAAAAAAACTGAAATGCCAAGAGTTTTGCTTTGTGAAATTAATTTGTCAATTTCAAGCTAGAATAGCCTAAAATTCTGAGCAAGTCTCTCTTCTAGCTTAGTTCTGATTGTGGTCCTACATACAGACCATGTAATGAGGAAGCACATGTAATGAGTCCCAGTGCCACACCTGAATCAAAAACTGAGGTGAGTGGCATGTTAAAAAAAAAAAAAAATCTCTGGATCACTTACCTGTGCAAAAGGTAGTTTTGGAGACAAAATTTGAAATTACTGGGTTACATGAATTGTTTTAGGATTGAGGGGGACGAATCTTTGCAATTAGGATCATATTGAAAAATCTTGGTGGTTTGCTTACCAGACTCATCAAGAGCCACTCCAGTGAAAAAGAGAAGAAAGTAGTAGAGAAAAGACACGCTTATTTGCATAAACCTAAGCTAGTTGCTCCTAAAAGAAATAACCAACACCATGTTATTCTTAGCTAAGAACAAATTACCTGCTTTTAAAAGCTACCTGAAACAGGTCATACCTGTCCTTCTGCATCTTTGATTTTCGTTTCCAAGATCAGTTTGGCAGCTTGCTGTTCTTTGTTTAAGTGCTGGAGCCCCTCATAGGTTGTTTTGTGCTCTGCAGAGAGTCTGGCTATGCTGGCATCACATCTGCCCAGGCAAACAACAAAGCTACTTCTTATTAAAATTTAAAAACATGTGCAAAAGCTTCCTTACATACCATAAAATGCAAAGCCCTGCTCACAGAAACTGCACAGTCAATCATGTTTTTTAAGGGGTTCAAGTGGATTCAGAAAGCTGCCCTCGATTATATATCATGACTGAAAGAATCATTCCAAGAATGCAAGTTTGATTCAACAACAGAAAAGCAGTTAATTGGATATACCATATCAACAAGGTAAAGGATCATCTCAATAGGTGAAGAAAAAACATTTGATGAAATTCAACACTCTTCATGATAAAAGCAATCAACAAACTAGGAATAGAAAGGAATTTCTTCAACCTGATAAAAAGAATATACAGGGCTGGGGTTGTGGCTCAGTGGTAGAGGGTTTGCCTAGCATGCGTGAGGCACTGGGTTCGATTCTCAGCACCACATTTAAATCAATGAAGTCTAATGACAACTGAAATAAAATTTTTTTAAAAAGAATATACAAAATATCCACACCTAGCCAGGTCCAGTGGTACATGCCTCTAATGCCAGTGATTTGGGAGGCTGAGGCAGGAGTATTGGAAGTTCAAGGCCAGACTCAGTAACGTAGTGAGGCCCTAAGTGATAGTGAGACCCTGTCTCAAAAAGGGTTGGGAAATTAGCTCCATGGTAAAGTGCCCCTGGGTTCAATACATAGGACTAAAAAACAAACAAACAACAACAACAAAAAAAACACCAAGCATCATCCTTAATGGTGAGAGACTGGATGCTTTCCTCTAAGATCAGGACAAGACAAGGATGTCTGCTCTCACCACTCCTATTCCACATCCTACTGGGGGTTCTAGTAACAAAATTAGGCAAGAAAATGAAATAAGTGTCACTCAGGTTGGAAAGTAAGAGGTTAAACTATACATGCAGATGCCATGAAAATCCCAATAATTCCACCAAAAATTATTAAAAGTAATAAATGAGTTCAGCAAGATTTTAGGATAAAAGACCAAAATACAAAAAAATCAATATTTATTGATATATAATATTTCTATATAGTAGCGATGAAATTGAAATTAAGAAAACAAAAATAAAATGCTTAGGAATAAGTTTAAAGAAGTATAAAAGTTATACTCTGAAAACCATATTTTTGAAAGATGTTAAAGATAACCTTAACAAATGGAGTGATACCCACATTAATAAATCTAAGACAATATTTATAGAATCATGATATTCTCCAAATTGATCTACAGATTCAGCACAGGCCCTATAAAAATTCCAAGTTACCTTCTTTGCAGAAATTGATAAGCTGGTCCTAAATTTCATATGGAAATATAAGGGACTCTGAAGTGGTAAAAGAATCTTGAAAAAGAACAAAATTAGAGGACTCACATTCCTGGATTTCAAAACTTACCACAAAGCTGCAGTAATCAAGAAAGTGTGGTACTGGCATAAGAATAGACTAACAGATTAATGGAATAGAACAGAGAGTCTATAAATTATCCTACATATCTATGGCCGAATGGTTTTCAGCTAGGATTACAAGCCAATGCAATTGGGAAAAAAACCAGATTTTTCAATAAATGACTCTGAAACAACTAAATATCCACAAGCAAAAGAAAGTATTTGGAATCTTACCCCACACCATATATAAAAAAGTTAAGTCAAAATAGATCAAAGACTCAAATCTAAGAGGTGAATCTATAAATCGAAGAAAAAAAATGTAAGTTTTCATGGCCTGGATTAAGCAATGGTTTCTAAAATATGAAACCAAAAATACAACCAAAGAAAAATAAATATATAAGTTGATATAATCAAGATTAATTTTTTGTGTGTGTTTCAAAGGACACAATCAAGAAAATGATGTAATCCCAGCTACTCAGGCAGGAGGACTGAAAGTTCAAGGGCAGCCTCAGCAACTTAGCAAGACATTGTCTCAAAAATAAAAAAAGGCTGGGGATGTAGCTAAGTGGTAGAGCACACCTGAGTGGTTCAATCTCCAGTCCCCCTCCCAAAAAAAAAGAAAAAGAAAGCGAGAAGATGACTCCATGACTCTTAGGAAAAAAATGAAATCAGATATGATAAGGAAATTGTAGCTAGGATCTATAAACAACTCTTACAACTCAATAATAAAAAGACAATCCAACTCAAAAATGAGCATGCATACTCAAAAAACATTTCTTCAAAGAAGATATACAAATGACCAATATACATATTAAATCATGTTCAACATCATTGGTCATTAGGGGAATGCAAATCAAAACCACCATGAGATACATGATACAGATAGGTGTTAGGATGTGGAAAATCTGAACCTTCATACACTGCTGGTGCCAGTGTAAAATGGTGTAGCCACTTTGGAAAATGGTTTAGCTGTTCTGTTCCTTGAAAAGTTGCATAGAGTTACCATGGTACTCAACAATTCCTCTCTAGGTGCATATCCAAGAGAAAAGAAACATAATCTCACACAAAAAAATTGTACACAAATGTTCACAGCAGCATTCTTTATAACAGCCAAAAAATAGAAATAATCTAAACATCCAATTGATGAAAAGATAAGACATCCAGGCTGGGGATATGGCTCAGTGGTAGAATACTTGCCTGGCATACATGAGGCCTGGGATTTAATCCCTAACATGGCAAAAAAAAAGGAATGAAGTGTTCATACATGCTACAATATGGATGAACCCTGAAAATACATGCTCAGCCTAAGAAGGCAGTCTCACAGGACCACAAATGGTTCCATTCATGTGACATGTCCAGAAGAAACAGAAAATATTCAGTGGTTGCCATGGACTAGGGGGTGAAACAGGAGGAATGGAGGAATAGGGATTGGAGGGTAAAGATGGGGAATGACAGCTAATGAGTGTGGGGTTTCTTCTTGAATGATACAAATATTATAAAATAAATTACGATAGTTACACAACTCTATAAATATACTAAAAACCATGCACCTGTAACCCTAGCTACTCAGGAGCATAAGGCAGGAGAATCACAAGTTTGTGGCCAGCCTGGGCAATGTAGCAAGACCTCCCGCCTTAAAAAACAAGAAAGAAAGAAAAAAAGAAATCTACTGAATCACATATTTTAAATAGGTGATTTCTATGGTGTGTGAATTATACTTCACCAAAGCTCTTCATAAAGAGCAATAGAGAAGAAAGAGAGAGGGGGGGGGGTGTCATCATGCATCTCTGCTGTGCCATTCCTGAGGGGCTGGCTCCTGGTATTATCCTTCTCCAGTTCCCACTAAGCACATAGGAAGGAACTCAGGCACCTGCCTCAGCATGCGACATTTGTCCTGTAAAGCTCTCTGACCATGCCAACCAACCTCACACAGGAAAGTGGAAGAAGCTACTGAATCTTGGAAAAGTGAAAACAATGTACCAGATGATGGTCCAAATGTTCTAGTAGGAATTGGAACGCTAAACTCCTGGAGCTCTGCTTTTAGGAGAAATGGGAAAATCTTTGACCAAGTCCTGTTTAGGATATGTTATGCTCAATGGGATAAATGTGTCCCTCACCTCTAATGAGAAGAATTTACCTGTGCCCTTCTGACTTTAATTTAACAGGGAAAAATCAGGGTCTGTTTGCTATTCATGATATCACCAATGTACCATAAAACTACAAAATTAAATACTAACACTGCAGTCTAGTCACTTAATATCACAGCCAGGTATGGTGGTGCACACCTGTAATCCCAGCTACTCAAGAGGCTGAGGCAAGAGGATCATAAGCTCAAGGTTAGCCTGAGCAACTTAGAAAGACCCTTTTCAAAATAAAATTTCAAAAGTGTTAGGGATGTAGCTCAGAAGTAGAGCACCCCTGAGTTCAATCCCCAGTATGGAAAAAAAAAAGGAATATCACTTATAAATTTCATACCCCTTCAATACAATTACATAATAAATGAAAGAAAGTAAAACTTTGCCAAAGAATTTTTATTTCTCATGAATTCATTTCAACAATCAAACTCTCATTAGCATTCCAAGGGAAAGACAAATATAGCCACAAAACAAAGCAAAAATATCTGGTGCTCATAACAAATGTTTTTGACAATTTTAGAAGTATTTTTGTTACAGGGAAGGAACAAGTTGGGTAGAGAAATTGATAGGAAACTAAATAAAATGTAAGATTTCTAAAAGTATCTCAAAATAATTTTTCTACTTGGTGTTAGATCTAGTATCGTGAGGATAATTTCAATTTTCACTACTGCCCTTGAGGTGACAGCTACCATTCATTGCAAGCTCACTCCATCCCATGCTGTGCCTGAGGGCTCTTACATATGTTGCTTCACTTAATCTTCAAGAACCTGCAACTAGAGGGGCTAGGAAGACCCTCAAGGTTCTCCTGAAGTCCCTACTTTGCCCTGTTGCTCTAAGGTTCTTCCAACTCCTTGCCATTCTGAGAAGTAGCACAGAACTAGGGCTTCTTTTAAGCCACTCAGCAAGTAAGGATTCAAGGGTTTTTAGTCCTATAAACAGTGATTTTTCTAGATCATTCACTCATCCAAACATTTGTTGAATACCTACTGCTTTCCAGAGACTGTCCCAGGAACTGGGCTACAGAAGTAAAAGACATGGAACCACACTCCAGGACGGTGATTGCAGGAGTGAGCAGGAAACAGAGACTCAATGGAATGTGCATGCGAAGGGAGCCTGGTGGAGAGGTGGTATCAGGAGAGACTCCCAGAAGAGTGCATCTGAGCAGAAGCTAAAGACCAACAAGAAGTCAGAAAAGGAGGAGGACAGGCAAGCTAGGTACAAGGACAGCAAGGGCAAAGGGGCAGCAGGAGGAGCTCCAGGGTAGAGCTTCTGAAGAGGTCAGCAGGCTGTCCACCACCAAGGCCCATACTAAGGAAACAGGAGTTCATCCTGATGAGGATAGAAAGCCACAGGAAAGTGGTCAAGTAGTCCTTCATTCAATCCATGCAGCCCTCTGCTACTAAACTGATATTTAGCAAACCCAAACACACATACCCAGCATTCAAAGCCCTAAGTGTGGTTTCTACACAAATGCACTCCAACACTACCCCTCACTATTCCCAAGAGGCCCTGGATCCTGGGGGTCGCTATTCTTTCTTCCACCCTTCACTTACAGATCACCCTCATTGTCATCACAGGCTGACATTCACTCCAAAGCTCCTGTGTAGAAGCACATTCATGTGCTTGGCTCTTAATAGCAGCAGAGGGCAGAAGAGGAGCATAAATAATTTGGAAAACTTCATCCCAGCTAGATAAAAATAATCCTAGACACAGTCATGTGCAGTGCTTCTCAAACATTGGCATGCACATGAATTCAAGGATCTTGTTAAAATGTAGATTCTAATTCAGTAGTTGTGGGGTAGACCCAAGATTGTACATTGCTAACAAGGTCCCAGGTAATGCTGGTGCTGCTGGTTCATGGAGCACACATCAAGCAGAGAGAGCAGCACTTTTCACATTATCTTAAATGGATCTCTATTTAAAATTTCAAGTCTATCAAAACCCAATACTTTCAGAAAACAAAAATAAATTATAATAAAAATAAAAAATTTTAAAAGGCATACAAAAATGTAAGTCCCAACATTGTATTAATTATGTTCATTTGGTTAAAATGAACATGTTACCTTACCAAATGCCACAGGTCAGTGGAGGGAGCTCTCTGCTCATTTCTTCCCATGAAGACCATGCTGATTTCAGAAACACAAGAAATCATGGCATGCTCACAACCAGGCTTGACTTGGATGTCTAATTTTATGGGCAAAGCAAGGAGGGGATGTGTAAAGACATGCAAGGAAGTTGGGGCTTCACAAATATATTGCTCACTAAAGCGGAGTTTATGAAACACAGCTTTTGACGAGCACAGACCCCAACATTTGAACACCTACCTTGCCACTCTTCCTCGGAGATCTCCCAAACCAGAGAGCTGACGCATCTCCAGGGTCTTTAAGGCAGAATTAGTTCCATAGCTAATGTTGTCCCTGGCACGGATCTGCTCCTGGAGTACCTAGAGTACACAGAGACCACTCAAGGTCATTTGCAAATTTATATGCAGCCACAAAAGTATTTTGTATTTTGGGAAAAAAAATAAAAATGTTTAACAACTTATTATTATTATTATTAATATATTTCACAAGAAGCTTCTTTTTAACAGTCACCTGATAGAAAGAGGTGGGTTAGGAGGAAATCAGGAGGCTTAGGAAGAAAGCAAGAGACCTTAGTGACCACTCTGGGTTAAGTCCCTTAATTCACCAGTAACAACTAAATTCCTTTATATTAATTTTTTTTTAATAATGAAGGCATTTTAGGTATAATATTGCTGTGCCCAGAGGTCAAGTATGAAGTGGGTTTGTTCGGGTTTTTTTCGTGTGTGTTTGTTGTGGTAGTTATTTTCTTTTTTATTGTTTTAATTTCAATTTTGGATTCCTCTTTGACATAAGAATATCTAGATATCTAAGGATTACTTAGAATTAGAATTGCAGTCAACATAATGAGGCCCTATCTCAAAAAAGAAAACAAATTAGAATTGACGTCTTCTTTTTCAAGCAGTTAAGTTTTTGTGGTCATTTTTATCATTTAATTCTCATCATATTGGTTTATGATAAATATAGTATAATTTTGAAATATGTTAAGGCTTTCTTTGTGGCACAATTGATTTTTTTTAACATTCCATAGACATGCAAGACTACATATTTACTCCTGGGCACGGTGGCCCATGCCTATAATCCCAGCGGCTTGGGAGGCTGAGGCAGGAAGATCATGAGTTCAAAGCCAGCCTCAGCATCTGCGAGGCACTAAGCAACTGAGACCCTGTCTCTAAATAAAATACAAAATAGGGCTGGGGATGTGGCTCAATGGTTGAGTGCCCCTGAGTTCAATCCCTGGTACCAAAAAAAAAAGTATATATTTACTACTTGAGGAATGAATTTGTCTACTCTGAGTTTACTGATTTCATTATTCATTTCCCTTAGATCTTATTTACTTTTGTTTTTTGAATGTTATTTATTTTTTTCATCTGTGAAAGAATAACTATGAATTCTCCCACTGTAAAATATATTCATCAAGTTCTCCATTTAGCTGCCATTTTATTTGGTACACATGGATTTAAGATAAAAGCATTTATTATCATCCTCTAATAACCTTCTTTAGTACCTTTAATATTAAGTTTCATCTTACCTGATATGACTATTGCTAGTATTTTTCAGAAACAATGAAGCAAACAGTAGCTTTGTGTTAACTGCTTGGTTTGATTGTATACCAGGCACTGTTCTAAGTACATCAGGCATGTTAACTGAATCTTCACAGAGTCCCAAGAAGAAGGTACTATCACTATCCCCATTTCACAGATGGGGAAATCTCTAGGCAACTTTCTTAAGTCCACACAGACACCAAGTGTCAGAGCTGGGATTCAAACCCAGGGAGTCTGGCTCCATAGTATACTCTCAACCATGACACCACATTGCTTTGGTTGTCTGCATTTTCATCTCACTGTATGTATTCAATGTATGTCACTGTGTTGTTCTTTATCCTTTTCCTTATTGATTTCTTATTTTTATCTTTTTAATATTTTTAGATAGACACAATACTTTTGTTTATTTAGTTTTTTTATGTGGTGCTAGGGATCAAACCCAGTGCTCCATGCATGCTAGGCAAGTGCTCTACCACTGAGCCACAACCCCAGCCCCATTCTTTTCCTTATCTAAACTGATTTAATCAGGTTACATCCACGCTTTCATCTTGCCTGTTAATGGGGGAATGTTCCAGACACAGCCATTCCATGAGTAGTTACTTTCCATTCCCCATGTTCACACTACATGCACGTCTATTTCGGGCTCTGCTCTTGCATGGCTGTCCTGATATGGACACTCAGCACATCTGCATGGCTACCTCCTTCGCTCTTCAAACCCAGATGTCTTATTTGGAAAAAATTTACTTTGTTTCCCTCCTGCCCTTTCCCCTATTCCCAATAGGCTTTGCTAAAATATCTTGCTACTTTGGATTGGGCTATCATTAGAATTTTGCTTGCAGAATCTCTCTAGGATTTTTATTTTTTTAAATGCTTTCTTTACATAGTCCTAGGCATTTATCAATATATATTTGCCTGAAATTATATAGATCTTTTTTTAAGGATCATAGATCATCTTTGTGCTTTTCCTCTGCCCTACCTCAGGTTCTCTGCTCATGTGTACTATACTTGGTGTATTCGGTTGGAGTCCTTTCTCTGACATATTCATCAGATCAGGCACCTGAGGAAAGACTCTTGATCCCAGCCATATGGATTACCATCCTCCCCCACCCTGAAGGTGGGTGATCTGCAGATGGGTTACAGAACTCTTGGGCCTTTCTTCTGGGTGACCTTTGAGGGTGCCAGAGTGTCCAATGCTTCTTTCTCTGCAAGTATTTTGGCTTCTGGTACCTAGAAGTAGGTACTTCATCATTGGAGTTCAGAAATTTTACCAGAATGTACCTGATTCCTGATTGTGGGACTTTTTTTTTCCTTTTCTTTTCTTAAATTCAATTCTACCTGGACCTCAGTGAACATTTCAATCTACAGTCTCTGATTTTTCTTTAACTTGGGTAAAATTTCTTCTCCTATGGAACTAATACTTCTTCTCCATCTGTTTATTTTCTCCTTTTGGAACCCTTGTCATTCACATTCTGGATGTCCTACATCTGTCCACCAACACCTCTCTCTTTCTCTCCTGGTTCCTCCCTCTTTACATTTGGCTCTGATGTCTCATAGAATTCTTCTACTTTGTCTTGTTTGACAACTAATTGCTTCCAATTCATCTGCTCACTTTAAAAAAATTGAGTTTAAGGAACAAATTTTATGTTGCACTAGGGTCTCCTAAATGGGCGAATTGTTTTTTATTCATAGTCCATCTGCTTCCAATGTTTATGGGGCTGTTCTTACTCTTCCTTCCTCTGGCTGCTGGGCCCCTTGAGTGTGATATGACCTTCCTTTCCCTGTTCATTGGAGTGCCTTAAGTAGGTGCTCCTGAGTGTAGGAGGAGCTTTGGGCTGGAACTGCAGCCTGGAAAGGCACAGGGCAAGGCTCCAAGTAAGGCATAGGAGGAAGGCTCTCTGCATCCTGCCCCAGTCAGGAGGCACTGGGGACACAGTCTACCTCTACAGGCCCTCCAGGTCTCCAAGGGCAGGAGACTGGCTCAAGTAAATAGAGTGAGGCCATGAGATGGACCCTCTCCTCCACGGACTCCTGGCTATGGGTTCTAGATCCTGGATCCATGGCTCTCCCAAGCTAGGTCTCTGCTGGGTCCCCAGGGCCTCCAGCCTGTTTAGCACAGCCATTTTTAGGAAGGTGGCACTAGGATGGGGAAGTAGGCACTAACCCACCACCTCCCCTCACCCTTCTGTACCAATATAAGGAATTCCTAAGGATATGCTCCTGGGTATCTACATGCTGCTGTTTATTTCTAGAAATATACTGACAAATTTGTGGTCCCACTTGCAAATGAATAGGGAAACCCAATTCAAGACGATGCAATTACGCTTAAAGAAATCATTTTTGTGCACTTTTTCTCAACTCTTTTATCTTCTCTCTCTGTCATAATGTACACACAGAAAAGTGTATTTAATGTACATTTTTAGATTTTCAAACTTCCTAGCAAAAAGCAGAAATTAGGAATGAGAGTGTTCTGTTTTCCTTATTGGAAATCTGATAGGGGTCATTTTGGATGGAGTGACAATAAGGATAAAGAAATATTTCACTGATAGGAATCTGTAATTGTCAGATCCATCTGTTATTTCTGTAGTTTCCAACTTTTTTTCTGAATGAATTTGCTCTATGAAGAAGAATGCAAACTAGTTACAATCACCTGTGAGTGACAAAACATTAGTCATCTGAACATATTCCTGCAAGAACACTTCAGATCTGACTAATCAGGTCCTGGCACTCTCCCACTGAATGGAAGGCTGGTGAGCATTCTCTCTTTCTTAATGGGAAGTAACACCTATTAGTTACAGTTAATAGAAACTAATACTTACACTTTCTGTGTGGAATGTTTCAACTAGTCAATCTCAAAGGTCTTTGGGGTGTATAAGTATCACTCAGGTGGCTTATTCCACATGCAAAGTCCCAGGCCCCATCCCCCAGAAAACCAAAGGTAAGGAATTGACCCAGGAGTGTGGCTGTTCAGGGTCATGAACTGCTCCTGGAGATAGTAACATCGCATTAGACATCATAAAAACAGCAAAGGCTATAGCCGGTCCAACTTCATTTGGGTTGATTTTCAATCAGTAAGCAAAGAAAATGGAAAGTGATTTCATAAAAGAGAAGCTAAAAATAATTAAACAACATATTTTTTTTAAGAGAGAGTGAGAGAGGGGGAGGGGGAGGAAGAGAGAGAGAGAGAATTTTTTTAATATTTATTTTTTAGTTATCGGCGGTCACAACATCTTTGTATGTGGTGCTGAGGATCGAACCCGGGCCGCACGCATGCCAGGCGAGCGCGCTACCGCTTAAGCCACATCCCCAGCCCCAAACAACATATTTTTTTAAAGATTCAACCTTTCTAGTAAGCAAAGAGTCAGGAAATAAGATCACACCATTATCATGTACCACTCTGGGGCAGGATGTAGATGGTGGAGACGGCTGTGCATGTGTGGGAGTAGGGGCTAGATGGGAACTCTCTGTACTTTCCGCTCAGTTCTTGCAAACCTAAAACTGCTCAAAAAAGATCAAGTCTACTTTTTATTTTTATTTATTTATTTTTTTGTTGTATATACTTATTTTAAATAAGTAAATAAGTGAGTTGGGAAACAAACCCAGGGCTTTGTGCATACAAAGTATGTGCTGTTACTCAGCTACATCCCCAGCCCAAAGTGTATTTTTTAAAAAATCAAAATATCATATCGTCTTTATTGGTTGAAGAAGCGTATATTTTTAGGTCAGGCAGCAGCGCATGCCTGTAATCCCAGGGATTTGGAGAGGCTGAGGCCGGAAAATCACAAGTTCCAGGCCAACCTGGGCAACTTAGTGAGGCCCTGTCTCAAATAAAAAACAAAAGGGGCTGATGACATAGCTTAGTGGTAGAACATACTGGGTTCAATTCCCAGGAGAGAGAGAGGGAGAGAGAGAGAGAGGGAGAGGGAGAGGCAGAGGGAGAGGCAGAGGGAGAGGGAAAAGCAGTAGCAAGTAGTTTTAACTTATAATACTAAAAAAGTATATCAAAAATCAAAAAGGCACAGTTGGCCCTTCCTGAAACAACTTTTCTGAAGAGTGATGCAGCAAAATACATTCAAAATGTTCATGACTTTGACTCTGGTTCTGATTCATGACTCTGGTTCTTAGAATTAATATTAAAGGAAATATTAAGAAAAATAAAAATGTTTTCATAGGGTGACACACATGAAGTCTTTCATTATACAGCACTAGGAGGTTCACAGAGGGTTTTCTTTTAAACAAAGCAAAATGTGTATAATCTAATATTAATCAAAAAGAAAGGGCACAAAATAACCACAACATGATTCCAGCTATGCGCTGAAATCCTCATAAAGTACTAGAATGTTCAAGTTTTGTTGATTTCTAGTGGGATTATGGGTGATTCCTTTTTTGTGTATTTCCCACAATGGACATACATTACTTTATAATCAGTATAAAAGAATGCATTTTGTTTAATGCTTAGAAATAAGAAAAAAGACCATTTATCTTTCAGAATTCTTATGCAGGTGAATAAGGTATTGTATTAGAAGTGCTTTGAAGAACACAGAAAAGAATTCTATCTGAACTTAACATAGTATGCACATTACTGAAAAGCTACATGAAAACAGAAGGCACTGCAGAGCTTACTATTTAACAGAATTTGAGAATGAAGCCTTAGAAAAACAATCCCTCTGTAAAATCAGTGATGTGCCCTAACTTGTCATTTTGGAGAAATTTATCATCATGATGCATTTACTTTAAAAAGGTTATCCTTAAGTAAATCATCAATTCTCCATTACTGTCAGTTCAAGAAATTTTTTGTCGGCCTACTACATTCAGAGCACCAGGCATAATTTCAGGGAGCTCATTTGCAGCAGAAAAGCCTACAGGGTGGGTGAGTTCACAACCAAGTCCATCCAGCAAACATGAGTCGCACACACACAGAGAAGAGGCCAGGCACCTTGGAAGAGGGACCTTCTGCTGTTTTGTTTTTGTTTTTGTTTTGTTTTGTTTTTTTTTTTTTTTCCCCCCCCCCCCCCCCCCCCCCCGCAGGGCCCAAAGGGACCTCACCCATTATTTTATTAACTCTTTTTTCATTTCTCAGGTGGACAAATTAACAATTGAATTGGACTATTTGACTAACTACCTCTTGAACATATCCCAGAAGCCATTCCTTTAATTTTTTTTCTCTGTATGATCTTTTTTTTTTTTTATTGCAGAATCACATCAGTTACACATCCATTGATTTACATATTGCCATACTAGTGTCTGTTGTGCTCCGCTGCCTTTCCCATCCTCCACCCTCCCCTGTTATTGTTGTTTTTAAGTTATGGCCTATCATTACAGAACCTCCCTTCCCAAAGACAGCATGGAACAGGACTCCTGTGTCAGGCTCTATAAGGCTGTCTATACAGAGGTGTTGACAACCCATGCCCTGGGATCTCCAAGCCATTAGCCAGGCTGGTGCTGCCTAGGAACAACCAAGAAAGAAAGAGCTCTCCATATTTCTCCTTATCCAGCTCTGCCTAGATTGATAAGGATTTGGAAATAAAAGTATAATTCCAACATCACTAGAGAAAGACCCAACTGCTCAGGGCAGAGCCTTGCAAAGTAGGACCTCCCTCCCTGGCTCCTCATCTCCACACTGAGGCTTGCAACTCCCCAGAATTCCAGCCCCTGTACCAAATGGCCTTCTTGGTATTCATTTCCACTTGGGTATTCAGTGGGCCCCTAAAAGATGCCAAGTCCCAAATAGACTCCAACGTGCAGGAAGTCCTACCATTTCTACCTCCAAAATAAGTCCAGAATCCACCCACTTCTCTCCACATCTACACTGACTCTCCTAATTCAAGCTGCCATCACATGTTCCTTAACTTCTGCAGGAGACACAACCCAACTCCCTGCTTCTGTTCTTGCTCCCAGATGACCCCTTCATCTCACAGTAACCAGAGTGCTCCTTCCTGAAACATTAATCAGTCTGTAAGTCCCACAAGGGCAAGGGCTTTTATCTGTTTTGTTTACTAATGTATTGCCAGCACCATGTGTGTGAGTGAATTATTTAAAGTTCTTGGCTTAAAACTAAATAATAAAGCCAGGCACAGTGGCGTGTGCCTGTAATCCCAGCTACTTGGAAGGCTGAGGCAGAAGAATTGGGGTTTCAAAGTCAGCCTGGGCAACTTAAAAGACCCCCATCTAGAAAGAAGGAAAGAAGGAAACTTAACATCTTCCTACATCCAACCCCCAAACTTCTTATTAAGAGCCTTCAAGCCTTCTGACTGGCCCTTTCCCTCCACTCACGGTACTCAGGTCCCTTGCTCCTCTCTGCTCAAACACACCAAGTTCTTCCCTGACTATGGCCTTCTTTCTCTCTGAAATGATCTCCCCATTGTCTGTTCCACCTTTGCTGGCCTGACCCCCTTGCCATTCCAGTCTCACTTCATGGTCACCTTACCATCCTTCCGTACTTTCTAAACAGCCCACAATTACCCACCATTATATTATCTTATCAGACCATTGACATGGGCTGATGTTACCTTGGTTTCTCAGTTTTTACTCCCTGTACACACACTAGAATGTGGAGTAGGGCTAAGGGAAAGGACCTTGCATGCTTGGGTAAGTACGTAGTCCCTGTCACCTTTAACAGTGCCTGGCTCACCCTGGGTAACTGAGAAATTTAGCAATTAATTTAATGCCATGATATAGAATCTGGCCTTTCAAGTTGAAGGTTCAGAGACTATCTCTAGCTTGTACCAGAGGTGACCACACACCCTCAAAGATGAACTCAGACAAGCTAAGATGTACTAGAGATGAGGCAGATACCAAATACCAACTTATTTACACTGGAAAATTTCCACCACCAGAACTGAATGAATATTCAAAGTCCACTCAATTCATTGTCTTCTTTCCCTTGACTCAAGTCAAATCTGGTGGGTAAAGTTAAAATGAATTTGGGTGATAATCAAAATCACCAAAATCCCTCTGCTGAATACAGGGGCCAGATCTCAGCAGCATGCTTTCCAAATAGCCTTTCTAGATTCCATATTTAGGTACAATACATGAAATTCAGTAGTCAAAATTTCCTCCTCACTGGCAGTGCTGGGTACACATTGAGCCAAGCTCCTCTGCGGTCCAACTGCACAGTAGCATCATTTTTACCTTGACATGTTAATGACATCCCACACTGCACTCATCGCATAAACTCAGAAAACTCTTCAGTAGTTCATTTGCAAATTGTTAAACTACCAAACTTTACATGACCTGTTCAGTTACAGGAGGGCTTGGTATAGTTTTCCATAACCCCACTAGGTCAAAGCCAGAAAGCCAAGCCAGCAGGACACCATGAGGTCTGAGCACATGAAAACCAGGGGTAGGTCTCCAGATTCTAACCACAAGGCCCCACTGCCTGGTTCCCCAAAGGCCAAAGACACAATTAAACCTCTAAGGGGACACAGAGGGATACAAACTACTTCCCAAGCCATCAAGTTGGCACAGAAGGGAAAGCTTACCACTCAAAAAGGGACTATAGACTACTTACCAGAACTTGGCTTCTGGGGATGATGGTGCTTAAACCAAAGACAGTATAGATAATCCAGACATGTATAATTCATAGTGACTACATTACCTCTTCTAAATTTATAATGACAATGATAATTTGTGGAAAGTCTTGGGGGAATAAATAATTGATGACATACAATTATGTACAAGGCAAAATGCTAATGGAGATCATGGGCGGGGATGTATTAAAACAATAGAGTCTTCCACCCAGCACTTATTAAGCACCTACTATGAGCTAGTGTACAAGAGTCATCTGTTTTCACATTGGAATCTGCACATGAAATATGGGCAATGATTATGGGGTTCTAGGAGGGCAAAAGACCCTGGAGCCTTTAATTGTGAAACACTGATTGAGCTCTTACTGTGTGTTGAACACCATGGTACACACTAAAAATAGAAAAATTAAGACTCTGTTCTAGCTCTTGAAGATCATGCAGGCTAGTGGCTTGACAACATATTTTACTCTTTTTCTAGTGTACAACTGTATTCAGAGCCATGTGATGGAAAAATCTTAAAGACTTATCTAGGTACATTTACCCAGATGCAGATTTAATATCTCTCAATTTGATCAGCCCTGTCAGAGAGCCTAGAGTGAGCTCTGTATATTAAGAATGGTTTTTACTTTAATTTTGTAATGCAAAATCACCTGCAGGATGATTCTTAGAAAACAAATGTCCAGTAAAATTTTACTGAGTGAACTGAAAAACAAGTAGAAGCCAGTAATAAAAACAACAAAATGCCAGGCAATTTTCAGAAGAAATTCAGAATCTATAGATAAAAAAGACACTTTTCACATCACTGAAATATAATTTAAAGCTGGTCATGGTGACACATGCCTGTGATTCCAGCTACTCAAGAGGCTGAGTCAGTAGGATTGCAAGTTCAAGGGCAGACTGGGCAACTCTGTGAAATACTATTTCAAAATAAAACATAAAAAGGGCTGGGAATGTGGTTCAGTGTAGAACCCCTGGGTTCAATTCCCAGTACCCTCGCCCCACCCAAACACACAAAAGAATGAAATACAGTTGGAATATTGTCACATTTATAGTTTTAAAAATTCAACTATCATCTTTTGTATAATACCCACCCTCCCAATTTTTATATTACTTATATATAAGGACTTCTTAAAATTTTTACCCTATATTACAGTTATGGACTATGATTATGGATACAATTTGTATCCCCCAAAATGCATACATTGAAATCCCCACTACTGCAATGGTATTAGGAGGTGGGATTTCGGAGACTTTAGGGAGTACTTAGGTAATAAGGGTGGAGCCCTCGTGTGTGGGATTAGTGCCCTTAAAAAAGGAGACCCAAAATCTTGCTTCTGCTCTTGCTCTCTGCCCCATGAGGACACAAGAAAAGAGCCACCCACAAACCAGGAAACAGGGTCTCAGATCTTTGGCTTCCCAGTCTCTAAAACTGCAGGAGATATAGTTCTGTTATTTAAGCCACCCAGATTAATTTGTCATGATTTCATTTTGATGAAGTTTGGCTACAGTATAGCAATTCTTATGTTTCATGAAGCATTCTAATTTTGGTTATGTTTGGGTAGACATGCCTAAGTTCATAATATACACAAGTACATATAATTAGTGCTTCATAGCAGTCTTACACTTCTAAACTTTCTTGCTGTTACTTTACTATGATATGTAGTTATTGCCAGTTATAAAAAAAGTAAACACTCACATGGCCAAAGTAAATTTTTTGTCAGAATTAGATTTTACTCAGTTTTCCCTCTCTACAACAGAAATCATATTTTCATTTGCAAAATTTGCATACTCTAAAAATAAATGCAAATGGAAAAAAGTGCTGTCTGGGTGAGGAAGGCATAATCAGTATATAAAATGTGTTTCAGATGTTGGAAAAACGGCAAAATTGCAATTACTTTAAAACTCAGTGCATTGTAAATGGTTCAAAAAATTGTCTTAAAGAAATATGTTTGGTGAGAAATAATTAGCAAAGCATAAAATGATTGATGATATATCTGCTACTGATCCCAGTTCAAGTGAACTCTCATCAACAGAATGATGAGGCCAGGGAGAACTAGTGAGAACCACAGCTGGAATTACCTAGTTTCATGAACAACTCTCTGGAGGGTCAAATCCTCGGAAAGCAGAGAATGGCTACAGCGGCCATCCTGTCACATTTGAGAGTTGGTTACATAAGATCAGGGTTCCAGAACAGCTCCCATGAGGAAAAGAAGAAAAGGGAAAGGAACATATTTTTGGAGCTTTGAATCCCCTGGGTTTAGTCCCAGAACTGCCACTAAATGGTTTTGAGACTTGAGGCCACTTCAACTGGGCCTATCCTGAAAAGGATGCACTTTGTAGAGATGATCCAAGAGTCTCTACTAGGAAATCTACAACTGCCTTCACTCTCAATTGGGTGTTTATTCACTAATACTCATTTGCTATGATTTAAATCATGGTGTCCCCTCCAAAATTCATGTTGAGACTCTGTCCCCACTGTGGTAGCATTAAGAGGTAGGGATGCATCATGGTACACACCTATAATCTCAGAGACTCAGGAGGCTGGATAATTGCAAGTTCAAAGCCAGCCTAGGGAACTCAGCAAGATCATCTCAAAATGAAATTTTTAAAGGGTTGGGGTATACCATGCTTGAGGCCCTGGGTTCAATCCCCAGAACTGGAAAAAAAAAAAAAAAACATACACACACAATATGGGTGAGGCTATGTAGAAACTGGAACACCCATACATTACTAGTGGGATTATAAATGGTATAGTCACTTTAGAAAATTGTTTGGCTATGCTTTGAAAAGTTAAACATATATCTTATAGTGATAAAATATCCAGCAATTCTACTCTTAGTAATTTACTCAAAAGAAATGAAAACTTTTCCATATCAAAGACTTGTACACAAATACTTATAGCAACTTTACTGGTAGTAACTAAAAATTGGAAACAATCCAAATATCTATCAATTAATGAATGGATAAACAGAAAGTGGTACATCTAAACAATAGAATACTACTCTGACATCAAAAAGAACATGACACATGTGAGGATATGTGTGAACTTCAAAAGTATTATGCTCAGTGAAAGAAGGCAGATGCAAAACACTTCATATGGTATAATTTCATTTATATGAAATGTACAGAAAAGACACATTTATAATTATAGAAAGTGGATAAGCCCTGAGCTGGGGTAGAAGTAGGGCTTGTATGAATTTTGGTAGGTGACGGTAATGTCATAAAACAGAACTGTGCTGACAATTGCACATTTCAATAACATACTAAAAGTTATTTAATTGTATACCTACAATGTGTGTTTTTTGTGGTATTTAAATTATACCTCAATAAAACTGTTTAATAACAACACAAATCTCCCTCCCCTCCCCTCCCCACCCTTCTTCTCTCTCTACCCCCCCTATTGACCTTCATTTCTCCCCCTTGTATTATTTTTCCTTTTGTATAACCCTGAGGAGGGGGGATAGTAGAGGATAGGAAAGGCAGCAGAACACAACAGACACTAGTATGGCAATATGTAAATCAATGGATGTGTAATTGATGTGATTCTGCAATCTGTATATGGGCTAAAAATGGGAGTTCATAACTCACTTGAAGCAAAGTGTGAAAGATGATATATCAAGAACTATGTAATGTTTTGAACAACCAACAATAAAAAAAAAAATAAATAAAAAAAAAATAAAGGCATGAATTAAAAAAAAAAAAAAAAACACAAATCTGACAATGGAAAAAAGGTGGAGGCTTAATTTCAGAAAACACCATTAATGTACAATCCCCATAAGAAGAAACAAAGATTCTCCTTAATTTAGCCATATACATTTATTCCTATATTTAATAATTACATGTGAAGTCTATTACCATTATGTAGCAATAGAAACCCAGGCCCTAAATGATCTAAGTTTTCTGAACTAAATTGTATGGTCTCTGTGACTGCCCAAAAAATAGCAGTAAACCTTTAAATTCTACAAATAGACAATATTGGCTTTTTTATGGGGCCCATTTCAGAGCAAAATGGAGCAATAAAGGAGAGTCTGAGAAGCAATCCAAATACCTAAGCTCTCTGAATAATAAATTGCATAATATATAATCATTATGGCCTAGAAACATCTAATCTGGAGTAGCAAAGGCTGACCTAGTAATTGATTTAATAGCTATCTTCACAGGTATGAGGGTTTTACAAGGAAACTTTTTGACTAGTTCTCTCTCCCCATTGAAAGCCAAACAAAACAAAGTGATTTAATAAACAGCAAGGCAATTTTGGAATAAACACAAATAACACTGACAGAAACTGCTATCAAATACTGGAATAACTTTAATTAGGATATTTGTGCAAGCTGTTTCCTTGGCGATCATTACAGTCAAGACAGACAGCTTAGGCCTACGTGCACACTGCCTGAGAGGTGGGAATTAGAGTTGGGTGACGATAAGGATCAATTGGGACACAGGCCACATGACTTGCACACACCTTACCTCAATGTCCCGATTAAGTTGTTTTACTATGGCAGTTATGTTCCTGATGTGCTCCTCCAAGAAAAGCCTGGCCAGGCGGTCACCACCCCCTTTGTTTTGCATTTTCTGCAAACTGCTGACAATATCGTCTTTAATCCGGAAAGCATGCTCCACCAGGGCAGCGGTGGTTTTCTCATGGCAGAGGATCCTGTCTTCTAGTTGCTCCACGAGGCTTACAGAGGAGTAGGGTGCCATGGTCAGGGACTGGCTGTGTCGGGGCATGGTTCTCACTCGCCTGCAGAAGGAAACCACAGGATGGGGGTGGCTCATTGGGAAAATATAATTCTTAAAGCCAGATTCAAGACTTCACAGAGAAAGAAATACATACTGCCTACCCCTACAAGGTAAATAGGGTTTGAGGCAAGGTTTCTGCCCCGAAGAGTTTCCTCCATTAACCAGACAGGATCTTGAGATAATTGTGCTCACAGGCTTAGGCTCTATGACCTCTAAGATCAAGAGGCTGGCAGAACCAGGCAGAGTGGTATCCCCAGCTCAAGTTGTGAAATCAAGATCCAGCTGACTAACACAGTCTCCTGACAGGATCTCCTCCCCAGCCCTCCCCCTGAAGCAATGGTTACAAAGTCAAATGCCTACAGGGGTCAGGCAGGTGATATAAATGAGTGAAGCATGCCATGCATGGTGCAATAGGGAGTGATGGGGACTTTGGAGAACTCGACAGGGCATTTCCCAGCTAAAAGGGAGCCACAATTCTGCTCCTCCTATAAATGATCATCTGGGAACGCAGGTCCATCTTTTCAGATTATTTGGTATTTTCAAATGAGCCAGAAAATTCAGACTTGTATGTGAAACTGCCCTATTTTTAAAAGTTGACAACTCATTTAAAAAGCATTTAAGATCATGCAGTCCATGCAATGTATTTCCAAGAACTGAGTGAAACCCTGTCTTAAAGTAAATAATAAAAAGTATTGAGGATATAGCTCAGTGGTAGAGCATCCCTAGGCTCAATCCCCAGTATGTATAAATTAATCATCAATCAATCAAATTAATTAATTAAATAACAGAGACATTAACCTCAAGCCTCCAGAGTTATATTTCACTATTGATAGAAAATTTAATCCTACTATAGGGAAACTATGAAATCTCCACCTCTTGGGGTCATGGAGCGGTCCATGGTATCCAATAAACTGGAAACCAGGAGTGGGGACACTATAATACTTCTCTTGCCCTTGGACAAAACTATTCTTGGATAATGCAACAGCCACAAAGCTTCACTTATAAAGACCATCACACCCACTAGCAGCCCTCATGGGATTGGTGTAAAGGAAAAGTATACCTTAGATGCATATTTTCCATATATTATACCTTTCCTCGGTGACAAGATTAGGAAATACAGTGTTCCGTTGGGCCATTTTCTTTTTAATAATTCACATCTGTTGAAAAAACAAGCACTAAATTATTTAACAGTTTATATCTGGAACTTTAAGTGACCTCAAAGTTTATTATGAAATTAGTACTATGTGGCTCATAAATTATGCTGACACACTGATCAGTTCTATTATTGGATGGCTGTATCTCATAAATGAAATAAACAGTAAATGTTTCCAAATAAGGAGAAAAGAACTTAGCAAAATCAACATGCTTCTGAAGTTAATACTACAAAACTTTGCTGAACCAATCAACACAGACTGTCAAATGGAGTTTCCAGAAGTTTCCTAATCCCACACCTATATCTCAAGTTGAAAAACCACTTTTCCAAGCCAGGCACAGTGGCACACGCCTATCATCCCAGTAACTGAAGATGCTGAAGCTGGAGGACACAAGTTTGAAATCAGCCTCAACAATTTAGTGAGATCCTGTCAAAATAAAAAGATACAAAGAGGTGGGATATATTTCAGTGGTACAGCACCCCTGAGTTCAATCCCCAGTACCACAAACAGACAAACAAAAAGCCACTTTTCAGAAATAAGAAAGAAGAAGGCAGTTTCTTTTTCTTTTCCTTTTTTTTTTTTTTTTTTTTTGTACTAGGGATTGAACCTAAGGGAACTCTGCCACTGGGATTTATCCCCGGCTCTTTTTGAGACAGGGTCTCACTAAATTGCCATGGTTGGTCTCAAATTTGTGATTCTCCTGCCTCAGCCTCCAGAGTCACAGGGATTATACCATGCCTGCTGGCAAGGTAATTTCTTTAATAGATTTTTTTTCAATCTTATACTTCCCTGTAGAAATTTGCAGGAAACTACCTTAGTAAATTTGATCTCAGTAAGTTTCATGGCAATTAAGAATGCTTGTTTCTAAATCAAAAATAAAATAACTCATGATCAATGTGATATGATTTGGGAGAACTTAGCTATCCACTAACAGAATGAGAATAATATTCTTAATTAAAGCTGTAAAACTATAAGGTATAATCATACAGATTGCATCTAACACATAAGGAACATTTGATCATCACAACTCATTAGAAAACAGAGAGTTTTTAAAAGATTTCATTACTTCGGTTTCTTAGCTGTTAATTGGTTTAAAACAATGAATGCCTAGTAACTGGGATCTGACTCAGTCATTGTTCTCAGACACTGAATTCAGAAGGCATTTCTGATTGACACCATTGTTTTGGCATCATCTCTCTGGTGTTTTATTTTTAGGGTTTCAGAATGTGAACATTTTACTTTCATAGACAAAGAACTTCAAAATTTAAACAATTGTCATTTAAGAAGAAAAGTAATTCATGCCAAACAAGCTATGATGCCTAGGAGTTCTTAAGTGTCAAAGATAAGAATTGCTGCCATTTAGACTAAATAAAATTAGACTGGTATAAAGAATGCTATTATTCAGAATCATAGAATCGTTTACTTTTAAAATTATAAGACACCTTAGCTGAAATTTTCATTTACATAGTAGCACCACTTAAGAAACATTTATGGTCCAGGCACAGTGGAGCATGCCCGTAATCCCAGTGACTCGGGAGGCTGAGGCAGCAGGATGGCAAGTTCAAAGCCAGGCTCAGCAACTTAAGGAGACTATAAGTAACTTAGTGAGACCCTGCCTCAGAATAAAAAATTAAAAGGGTGGGGGATGTGGCTCTGTGGTTAAACGCCCATGGTTTCAATCCATGGTACAAAAAAGAAGAAGAAAAGATACATTTATTAGCATCTGTTAAGTAGCCCAGCTAATGCAACCATAAAGCAGGGAGATAAATAATAACATGAATAAAAACACATGGGGAGGACAAAAAGAGAGGGGTGCATTTTTTCCTGGGGGCAGCCAGGTCAGGGAAGAACTGATGCGAATGAGCAGGATTTCCCAGAGTAGGGAACAGAGAGATGATCCCAAGCGTCTCTCCTTGGCTTCCTAACACTGGCTCTCCTCCTCCACTCTCAGCTATGGCCAAACTGTTCTTCCAGCCTCACATCTGGCCGTACCTTACCACAGACACCTGCTCCTGTCAACATCCCCTCTGCCACCCCATCTGCAATTGTGCTTGCAACAGTCCTGTGCTCTGCAGGCATCACAGGTTCCTGTGCTCTCTGGAAAAGCCTTCCCATCCCTGTTTGCCTCAAGAACTCTTCTTCATTCTTTAAGAGCCCCCAGGCCCTCGTTGTAGAAAGTGTCTCTTTGTGTATTTCTCCAGCTCTCTACCTGTGTGTTCTACACTAATTATTGTACACCATTGGTTTTTAGCTGTTTAATAGGCTGCCTCTTCTATTAAACTGCACATATTTCAAACCTTAATAGGCATAGAACTGACCTAGAATATGCCAGACATGTTTGTTAATAAGCAAATGGCTACTGTTCCTGCATCAGAAATAGCAGCAATAAAGACATCTGAAAATATGCTTTAGTTAAAAAGTAGAGTTCTTTATGGAGATGGAATTTCAACAGTTAGAAACCCAAAAAGGATCTGTGAGTGAATGGACACTTTTGCTACCCCCCACCCCTTGAAGTTCTTTTCATCCATTTGGAATTACCTGGCCTGTGCCACAGAAGCCCACCCACAGATCAACTTTCTGAAAAAGCAGTGTGTACACCACTACTTGTTGCAAACAGGTTTTCAGTAGCAAACCTTCCTTATAACCAGTGCTATGGCTCTAGCTCTATGACAGGAAGTTTCATGTGACACTGCTGTCTACTCAGAATTGTGCCCTTTCGTGAACGTGGTGAAGATCTGTTCATCTGTTAGGTCACTTAATCGGTTAGTATCCTGATATTTTGCCAGAACAATGGGATCTATATTGCAGAGGAATAAGGGTTGATGATAAATATATCAATGAATCCAGTGACAAAAGTCTCCATTCACTCACAGATCCTTACTGAGTTTCTAACTGTTGGAATTCCATCTCCGTAAAGAACTCTACTTTTTTTTTTTTTACAAAGAATCAACTTTATTAGACATTTGTGGTTGGTTTCTCTTCTTGCCCTTGCCGGTGACTTTGGCTGGTGTGAGGACTGGAGCTGTGGCCTGTACAGAGTAGAGGAGATTTTGTTGATGTAGTACAGACCAACCATGGAGAAGATGAAGCAGGTGGTGACACAGACTCGGTGGATGAGGCCAGATGCAAAGAGAGCCAAAAGGAGGCAGAGGAGGATCTCAGGGAAGATCTTTGCTTGGAATCCTTTGCCAAAGACCATATTCTCCAGATTATTGAAGGCTGTGAGAGAGAAGACGAAAAGGCCGGAGCCCAGCAGGCCCCCCTGGATGGTGAGCCACTCGGTGGAGGCCAGCTGGCAGCTGTACATCTGCATCCCTGCGAAGAGCAGCAGGGACAGGAGAGAGGACAGAGCCAGCGAGGTGCCGGTACCCACCACCATCATGCCCCAGCAGTGGGTCAGATCCGAGCCTCCGGCCAAGAAAGAGGAGAGCCGAACTGGGCGCGGTTAATTGTGCGCATAAGAACTCTACTTTTTAACTAAACCGTATTTTCAGATGCCTGTATTGATGCCATTTCTGATGCAGGAAGAGTAGCCATTTGCTTATTAACAAACATGTCTGGCATATTCTAGGTCAGTTCTATGCCTATTAAGGTTTGAAATGTGTGCAGTTTAATAGAAGAAGCAGCCTATTAAATAGCTAAAAACCAATGGTGTACAATAATTAGTGTAAAACACACAGGTAGAGAGCTGGAGAAATACACAAGAGACTTTCTACAACTGAGGCCTGGGGGCTCTTAAAGAATGAAGAGGTTCTCGAGGCATACACTGAATCCAATTTAATCAATACCTCCTCGAGCAGCATTTTCTTCCCCGTTGTCAACTCTGGGTTATCTGCTGAGGTTATCATCTCCTGTGCATTTATAAACCTGATCACTGATACTGTGAGTGGTCCACAGCCTTACCAAGCAGGTCTATGTAGTGTGCTGTGCTGATTGTATCAGGTTCACTATTACAATAAATGATCTCCACTTTATGATTTGGGGGAAATTAGGGGATGGGACAGGTAGGTAAAGCAAAAAGAGAAGAAACGAAAAGCATAAGAAAGGCAAACTCATAATGCCCCAAATATGCAATCCATTCATAGAATTTGGAGGCTCACACAACAGTAAAGGGAAATGCTACTATCTAATCAAAAATTTTTTGTCAATATGAGGATTCTGTGAAAGAAGATGCATAAAGGCAGCATGTGTGTGTGTGTGTGTGTGTGTGTGTACATACTTATGAATATTTAATACCTCAATGACCAAAGAAGACATTATTGCCAACTACTATATTTTTACAAGTAATGTGACACTGGATGGAAGTGCTATGGAAATATTCTAATGTAAAACAAGGATGAATTTAACCAATTAAAATGACAACTTGTACTGAAAACCTGAATATCAATCATGTAAAAATGTCGTTTTTCACTTCACTATTAAAATATAGTGCTGATATGCTATGCCAAGTGTCAGATTTTTAAAAATCGGCAATGAATTTATGAATAAAATGATCGTAATTTGGTAGTAGAAAAAAAAAAGCCCATTTCCTTATAGTTAAAAATAGAGTGAGAGAGGGTGGGAGCAGCTGAAGGTGTGTGCAAGACAGGTGGGAGCCACTCTAACTCTGTCTGAGGTGCCTCTAGCCTGGGCTCCCCGGGGGCATGGGTTGGGGGGGTGTCCTGGGGAAGTGTAAGAACAGGGTGGGGAGGGCAAGCTCGGGAGCATCCAGGCAGGCAGAAGTCGGAGGAGGGCAGCACAGGAGCCAGGCCAGAAATCCAGGCACCCGGGATGGGATCCTGCCGGAGCAGGACTGGTCCCCGGAGCTGCTGCTCCCACTCTCCTCCTGCCCCCTCCAGCCCACCCTAGCTCCCTCCATCTCTCCTCCTGCCTCCTCTCTGTCCTTTCTTACTCTTTTGCTCCACTCACTTCCCTTTGCCCTCTCCCTTGCCTTCACTTCCATTTCCCTTCCTTCCACCACCACTTTTCCCTCCTCTCACTCGCCCTTTTCCTCACTACAGTCCCGCCTAGCTTTCAGTGGTGGAAAACACGGACAGTGTGCAGGGAAAGGCCCTGTGATCTGAGCAGGCTGGCCGTGCACACTCACCTAAGGCTTGACCTAGGTCAGGCACTCACGAAGTGTGTTTCTGAGCATTAGTCTAATTCATTCTCACAATCATTTATTCTATTTGACCGAAGGAAACAGCCCGACAAATGTTCAGCAACTGTCCAACATCCAGGTCAGGGAGGAGGAAGGCAGAGATTCGAACCCAGGGCCTTGACCTCCTCATCAGAGGGAAGCTGTGCGGGCCTCTAAGATAGTGTCTGGCCTTGCGCTTCTGGATAAACTTCCCAAAAAAGGCTGGTTCCTTCCCTGGCTAATGTCTCTTCTTGCACATCTGATAGAAAACATTTCTAATAAACTAGATGTGTTTTCTAATAAAACTTTTTAAATAAAACTTTATAAACTAGATTCTAGGAAACAGTATTCATTGGTATATTTAAAGAAATATTATACTGTTTTCTGTTTGGGGCTAATGGAAAATTGTTAAGAACCTACTATATAGCCTCCTTGTGGCCAAATCTGTCTTTTCTGGGTCCCAGTGTGCTGGGGTTACAGCTGGACTGAAGCAATGGTTACTTGGTGGTTGGGGAACCAGAGCACACACATGAAAAGAACAATTTGTAACATGTATTTTGTTTGAAGAAATTTGGAACATTTTGGAAAACACATCTTCTTGAACTAAAAAACAGGGTTTTTCTGTGATTAATAAAATATTATTAAGATTCAGGGGGCTGGGGATGTGGCTCAAGCGGTAGCGCGCTCGCCTGGCATGCGTGCGGCCCGGGTTCGATCCTCAGCACCACATACAAACAAAGATGTTGTGTCCTCTGAAAATAAATAAATAAATAAATATTTTTTTAAAAAAAAAAGATTCAGGGCCTACATAGACACATAAAGAATAAAGCGAAAGCTGACACTCAGAAATTGCTACTGTTGGGGCTGGGGATAGCTCAGCGGTAGAGCATTTGCCTGGCATGCCTGAGGCTCTGGGTTCAATTTCTAGTACCAATAAAGAAAAAAAAAAAAAGAGAAATTGCTGATGTTATAACAATTTACTTTTTTTAAAAAAATCTCTCTCAGGTACATATAATTTTCCTCTTAAAATAATGAAAGCATACTTCACACTATATGTGTACTCTGCATTTCCTAACTTGAACTGTTATGCCCATCTCTCGATGTTGATATAAAAAAATACAGATCACTTTTTTGGGGAGGTGGGGGTGCTGGGTATTAAACCCAGGGACTCAGGCATGCTAAGCAATCACTCTACTACTGAGTTACTTCCCCAGCCCTATATCACTATTTCTAATAACGGCAAAATAGTCCCCCAAACAAATATATCATAATTGTTAGCCAGCTCCTTACTGATGGACATTTACACTGAAATACTGTTTATAATCATGATTTAGTTCAGCTTTTTGGCATGTTGTTTTCCTTCCCTTTGTTCTACAAAATGATTCAGGTATGTGGAAATAAATGGAGCAAAGTACAAGCTACATGCAAAATTCAAGTTAAGATGAGATGCTGCTAATGAAATCTGAAGAATCAAGAAGTGATAAGCCAGCTGATCTGTAAAAATGACATGGGAGACTGAAACAAGGCAAACACTCACGCTGGTTTCAATGTCTGTCTCGGGCTCTGTTCTGTTTGCTCAAAGAGGAGGAACTATATTGTCCAGAGTCATATCCCCAAAACCTGGCACATAGTAGCTGACCGACAAATGTTTGCTGGATGAGTGAATCTCAGGGACTCGTGTCTAAACTGAAGTAATTTAATAATGCTGGGTGTGATCAACTGAATTATACTTTGACCAGCAAATGAATATACAATAAGAAAGGGGATTGGGGGACAGGGTTGTGGCTCAGTAGTAGACCGCTTGCCTAGCATGAGTGAGGCACTGGGTTCAATCCCCCACACTACATAAAAATAAACAAATAAAGTAAAGGTAATGTGTCTGTCTACAACTTAAAAAATATTAAAAAAAAAAAGAAAGGGGATTGATACATACAGCATGTCTAGTCAAAACAAATTTTCTTCTTTTAATTTTTAATTTTTTAAATGTTTACTTTGAGATAGGGTCTTGCTACACTACCTAGACTAATCTCAAACTCCTGGATATAAATGATCCTCCTGCCTCAGTCTCCCAGGTAGCTGGACTATAGCATGCTACACTGCACTGGGTAATTTGAAGAGATAAACTGTTTCCAAGAACCTAAGAGTTCAGAGCAGCAGGAAGAACAATGGGCAGCTGTAGTTAGCTGCAATTCTGATACCAAATCACCTGGGATGTAGTTCTGTTCACTAGAAATAGAATAGCTATTTTATAATTTAATTTTTAAGTCATTTCACAAATTTCAAATGGATATCTTGCTTAAAATATATAAAAAGAAGACTGAAAACAACAAGAACTTTAACAAGTTTTTTTTCGTACCATTCATACATACCTCTGTTCTGGCAGTGAAAGTAAATTACAAAATGAATCTAATTTACCACCAGAGAAAAATCACAAGAGATACCATTTCTTCCACTGCATTGGCAAAAATCATGTCTGATAAGATTAACTAATGACAAGAATCTACATGGAACAACAGCAACACCAGATGAAAATGAGAATTGGTATCACTCCTTTGGAAAGCAATGCTCAATATCTACTAAAGCTGAATATGCAGAAATCCCATGACCCCAAAATTCTACTGCTGAGAACTACTCAAAAAACTTTACAAATATGTTCATAAGGACACATTTACAAGGATACTTAAGATAGTGTTGTTTCTTAACAATTATTTTATTTCTGATTAACATACATAAATTTTACATAGTAATGTGGTTCAGTGTGCTATTTCCATACATGCATATAGTGCTCACTAGTCAAATCCAACCTACTTTTCCCAGCCTGCTCTCTGAGATAGTGTTGTTTCTAATAGCAAAAAATGCATTTGGGAGCCAGATACCCATTATTAGGCCACTGGTGAACCTACTGACATATTCATGCAATGAAATAATAAAATAATAAACAGTATTGAAAATTAACTAATTAGATTTACAAGCCAAATTTGAAAGAATCTCACAAATACATGAAGTGAAAAAGGCAAATTAAAGAATGATATGGACACTATGGTGCCATCTTAAAATATATCAAAAATAAGCCAAATCTATAACAAGTAAAGAAGGTGAACATGGAAACAACCAATACCAAACCAGGGTTATGTTTTTTTCTGAGTTGGAGCTAGAGGGAATCAGCAGAATACTGAGGGAGTCGGATAAACAGACAGATGTTTTACTTCTTTTTTTTAATATTTATTTTTTAGTTGTAGTTGAACACAATAACTTTATTTTATTTATTTATTTTATGTGGTGCTAAGGATTGAACCCAGGGCCTCGCACATGCTAGGCAAGTGCTCTAACACCGAGCCACAACCCCAGTCCCAGATGTTTTACTTCTTAAGCTCAATTTTCTACTCTATCATTTAAAAATAAAGAAAATTACTTTTTCCATTTCCCACTTTTAAAAAATGACAAAATATGTAAATTTTTGTCACACTATTAGACTCTCCAGGACATGCCCAGAACTCAATCTTGCCCTACACATTCTAGGCCCACAAATGGAATTTCATGGCAATGGTAACTAATCTGCACTAAATCTCTACCCTTCAAGCATTTCATCCATACTTAATAATATGGTATTAACTAGATGTTAATATTTCTATAAGTGGCTACAGGCTAAGTGTCTAGTAATAGAAGAGGAGCTAATTAGAGCATCAATGGCTATTTATCAAAGACATCTACAGCTATTTATCAATAGAATATCAATAGCTAATTAAAATTATGGTTATACAGACTATGAAGTAACATAGGAAATATTTATGTGCTAGTTATAATGCCAAGGTTTAAGACCAAAACAAATTGAATCTACAGTATTATATACAACCATAATCAGGGTCTGGAATCCCAAGCTTTGCTCCTTGGCATTGCAATTTAGGTGGTACAAATATTTTAACTTACGTTTAAAGAATCCTGCCAATTCTCTACCACCACTACCAATGCCACTATTGCCATACCCCACTTTCTTCTTCCTCTTCCCTTCCTTCTCCCCATGGTGAGAAGTCAACCAGATCCTAACCCAGCAGAGGTGTTTGGAGCAGGAGATCCAGGGCCAGAGCCAAGCAGTCATTGTCCTACTGTGTGCACAGAACACCAGCTATCTGCCTTCCCCCACTCCCCACACCAGCTCCTGTCCCTTTTCCAAGCATGGATGCTTTCATGGACTCATGCTACTTTTAATGCTATTTCCCTTTTCCCCCTCTCTTATACACCATTCCACTCTTCCCATGCCAAATTTCTGGAGTTTCCCCTGTGGTATGGGTAGTCAGTAACTGGCTATATCATTTGTTTTTGGTGAGAGCAGGAGGAGGACTGTGCAACTGAAGCCTAGATACCTACTTTGCAAGGCCAGTGTACCCAGCATGATGAAGCCAAGGGAAGGGCCACTGCTCACCACAGGAGCTTTAAGTACTCCAAATTGTGTACCAAGCAAACAAAAATGGCAAGTAAGCATAGCTACCTTCTTAACAGGCAGCTCATCTCCCCCCAACCCTGACTAGAAATTTGGAGAATAAATGAGCAATCCTGGATGAAATATCCTGTGTTTGCATAATCAGAGATGTAGAATGCATGATGGATGTGAGGTGGATCTAGGGAATTTTTTGGTAAGTCCTCAAGGCCATCCCTGGCCTCTAAGGTACTGGGTATCCTTACCAAAGGGTCTGTCTTCAGACAATATTAGACCAATGGCAGATGAAGCATCCATTCATCTGTTATACACTGATGCTTTTTCGAACTTACATTACCCAGCAACCCAGAAATCCCTCCACCATCTTGGAAAGGACAGGGCAGGAGTTCCACACTGGAAATTTATTATAGTAGTATCCTTGTAAATAGTGGAAAGAAATAAGACAAAATGTTAATCGTGGCACAGAGTACATTTTTATTCTGCTCTTCCTTATTTTCAGAACTTTAATAAGTGGGGTACTTCTTGAGTAAAAGAATGGACCAATGAACAACAACAAATGCAGACAGTGCTCATTTAATGCTATCAAAAACAAGAAAAGGTCTGAAAGAGCTTACGGTTCAATTAAAACAACTGTGCTGTCAATTTTTACCTTCACCTCATTCTCTTGTGGGCACATAATAAGGCTTGAGCCTGTCACCCTCAGCAAAGTCATGATTGCAGCCTGGATTGCCTGTAGAAGAAGATCAGGCATGTGGCACGGATACAGTGGTTCTGGAGTGCCACCAGCCAGCATTCTAAAAGCCTTAGTTCCAGGGAAAGTATGATCCCTCTACAGGG
Source organism: Marmota monax (assembly GCF_021218885.2). Taxonomy (NCBI): domain Eukaryota; kingdom Metazoa; phylum Chordata; class Mammalia; order Rodentia; family Sciuridae; genus Marmota; species Marmota monax. Next base: position 59,850,413 of record NW_026693777.1, on the reverse strand, counting down.
TCCCAGGGCACATATTCCCAATGTCCTTTGCAAAAATGACCTGATTCTACTTTGTAAGACTTGCTTTCTTTCCCCTCCACTCTGTTACATTCACAAAGGGAACTCCATTGGAGACAGAAAGATGAGAAGAGAATGTGTTTGATTCACAAAAATGGATTTCAAAATACTTAAAACATTTGCAATGGTCTTCCAGCCAGACCAGTGGTCACTGCATAACTGAAGGGATCCAGTAATCCTGCAACATACATGTGGCCTCTGCCACATACAGACAGGCTCACAAATGAACCCCCGGAGCCCAAAGAACAGCCATTGATGTTGCCTTAAGCCACTCTCCACAGCTTAGAATAATGTTAACATTTCTAGGAGAACCCCAGTAAAAACACGCTGGTTTTTGTTCTAATCTATTAATAACAGCTATTTTGAAATACTATTTAAATCTTCTATTGTTATTTGAACTTTTCATGGATTATGTCTCCCCAACTGAGCTGCTTCAGGGCAGCAGGGACCACATCCTATGTAAGCTGCAGAGTGCCTCTTCACAGATGCTCATAAATATGTGTTCATTTGCCTTTTTGTTTTTCTAATTTGGAAAGGCCCATCATTTTAATTATTTAGTTGCTCTGCTCAAATGACGTATCGATGGTTGACTCAAGGTGCCCCTCCAGCTGTGAACTTGGCAGACTGCTTGAGGTCACCCTGCAACGGGCACAGGCATACACACGTGCACACACCCACACCAAAAAAGAAATGTCTTAATATTACTTTTATCAACAGCTATATTTGGCAACTTTTCTTTCTAGCATTACAGAAGACACATTACCAAATGTTAAAAAGGGAATCTGCCAAATGAAATAGCAAGAACAGAAAAAAATATTATTTAAAGCCGGCATAAACTCTCTACCTACTGAACTCTCTACCTACACCCCCAGATGCACCAGGGCTCACATGGGAGGGGAAGACACGACTTTGTGTTCTTGTGCAGGCAAAATGCTAGTTGTGGCTTTGTGGAATCGCTGAGGGAAAAGCCAAGGGTGTGGGCTTGAACAAGGACCCTGCCCCAGCCTGTGCCCTTTCCTCACATGCAGAGGGAGTGGTGGCACTGCTCTGCCCCACATGGGAGACTCCAGGAGACTCTTTTATTTGGAGTAACAACTGGAGCGCAGCATATTAATTTTATAACTATTTAGAGAGAGCAGGGGAGGACTCTTGAGCTCTTCCACAGATAATTAAAAATGCAGGAAAAAAAAAAAGAAATCTGAACTAAACAAAAAACAAGCTGAAGACACCAGGGGTTTCTGAATAACATCTTCCCGGTTAAACAATTTTAAGAATTCCATAATGCGAAAGCAACCCCCACACATTCTCTCCCACACAAACTCGCTCTTTATTGAAGCCACTCTGAGCTGCAGCAGCAGGATCTCTGCCTTCACCTCTGCGGTTCCTTGTCCAGGGAGGACATCATCTCCATAGAAGCACTAGGGGTGGCGGAGCCCACCACCAGTCAGCAAGGGCAGACACACCCTGAGGAGGGACGTCAGCAGTTCCCCACAACCTCAAACACTCATCATCCTAAAATCTGATTTTTAACTTCAAGAACAAATGTTGCTTTAGCAGAGACTAAAAAATTCAGGTCTTTTGAAGCTTGTCAAACAGCAAATTCCCAGTAACTTTCCTGGTGTTCCAGAAAGAGCTGATTATTTCTGAAACAAGTATTTGATGATCACCAATAACTACATCTTTAAAATAGTAAAGGGGTTGGGTGGTGCACTTGCTTAGCATGCTGAAAGACCTGTGTTATCCCCTGCACTGTAAAAAGTCAATAAAATACCAAGAACCACTGAGCCATGGAAAAGAATCAACAAAAGACAACTGAATAGTCACACACACACACACACACACACAATTGAGTTTCCTATTTTTTCAAAAAAAATACCTGCTTTTATATTAAAAATTCATGGAACATAAAACCACATCTGATCAGACAAAAATGAAGTAACCAATGTAGGGAAATGGAGGAAACCGAAGCATTATTGACCAGAAGGAACAGGCAGGAAAAGTGAAAATAAGGAGGAAGAGGGGATGAGCAAGGGGAAGGCTGAGGAGAAGAGGCAGCACTGAGGGAGCCTGAGGAGGGACAGCAGGAGGCCAGACAATGCAAAGAACAGGTGGCTGGGGCTCCAAAGGGAGGACGCCTGAGAAACTACTCCTCTCACATTCAGCTGCTCATTTGGGGTGTGAAGAACTAGATGGGCCATATTTAATATGCTCTGTGAGGTTTGTCTACTCATTTTCTTAATCAAATATGCTCTTTCTTTGTCTTGACATAAACACAAAATTAAGACATCATTGGGGGGGGCTGGGGATGTGGCTCAAGCAGTAGCGCGCTCGCCTGGCATGCGTGCGGCCCGGGTTCGATCCTCAGCACCACATACAAACAAAGATGTTGTGTCCGCCGAAAACTAAGAAATAAATATTTAAAAAAAAAAAAAAAAAAAAAAGACATCATCAGGGGAAATCATTTTTCCCACTTACAACATGGAAATACCTTCCCAAATTTTCCACCACTTTCCTCAAAGATCCTAGTTTGAACCAATGCTCATCTGACTCCAAGGGGAAGGCACGGGTCTGACATCCTTCATCAAGGACTGGATGGTAGTGGACAGCTCTACCATCACTGTGTGCGCTCACTTCATGATTTAACCAAATACTTTAGTCAAGTCAACAAACATTCATTGACACTCTTCAGCGATGAACAAGACACAGTCCCTGCACTGCAAGAGCTTTGACTCAACGGGGAAATAGCAGTAGCAGACCACCAAGCAAGACTGGAGAAGCTGCTAAGTGCTCCAGGAACAAACCAGCCAAGGCTATGGAACAAAAGGATGGCTGGATCAGTTTGAACTATCAGGAAAAGCCTTTGAGGAGCAGGCATTTGAGTCGGATGTTCCAAGGGGTGGGCTAAGTGAACTCAGGGCAGCAAAGGGAAAGATGAAGAGGGGACAAAGCAGAGGAAATACTGACTGGTGGAAATCAGCAGGTAAATAGTGGAGGTAAGGCTGGAAGAGTTGAGTGTGGCCCGTGTGCAAAGGCCCTCACTCCATGATTGCTAGAAACAGGAGACAGAGCAGGAACAGAAGGAAGAAACAAGTTGAGAGAGACTGCACCTCGCACTAGTTGACAACTGGATGTGGGAGAGGAAAGAAGAGCAGAAAGCTTAACCCCAAGGGAAGAGAATGTCAGCTCTAAATCATCAGCAAGGGCACCACAGGGCCACTCAGAAGAACACACATGCAAGCCCAAGTCAGTGACACCCTACAGCCAAGGGCAACAGCACATGTCTATAATCCCAGTGACTTGGGAGGCTGAGGCAGGAGGATCACAAGTTTGAGGCCAGCCTTAGCAATCTAGCAAGACCCTGTCCCAAAATAAAAAATAAAAGGGGATAGGGAAGTAGACCAGGGGTAGAACACTCTTAAGTTTAACTCTCAGTGCCTTAAAAAAAAAAAAAAAAAGGAGGAAAAGGGCATCCTACAAAATAACCAGCCTGTGCCCTTCAAAAGTGTCAAGGTCAAGGTCACAAAAAACAGAACAACTTGGGAAATATGCCTCTAACAACTAATGTAACAAGGATCCTGGATGGACTCCTGGACAGAATCTTTTTGGTTTTGGTTTTTCAGTTTTGAGATCTTTCTTCCCCTCTTTTTGTATAAAGGATGTTATTAGGACAATTGGTAACACCTGAATAAGGTCTGTAGCTTAAATAACAGGGCTGAATCAATCTTAGTTTCCTGATTTTGACACTTGTTATACAAAAAATGACCTTTTTTAAGAAAGAAATATTCCCTTATGTATTTAGGAGGGTAAAGGTATATCATGTCTACATTACTCTGAAATGGTTCAAGGAAAAATTGCGACATCTGTATGTGCGTATACGGACACATATATGATATATATATAGATTCCGAGAATGAGAGAATGTGATAGAGTAAGAAAGACTAAGCAAGTGTAGTACAAAGCTAATATTTATTGAATTTTGTTGAAAGGTATATCAGAATTACTTAAATTATTCTTGAAATGTTCCTGTAAATCTCAATTTTTTTCAAAGTAAACAATTAAGAGACAGGAAAAATGCTTATGGAAGCCAGATGACAGAACAGTCAGGCTTTCTGGTATTAAATTCTGAATGGAATTTGAGAGAAGGAGTTGAGGAGCTGAGCAAATCAGGGTTGAAAGCAGGGCTCTAAGGTCAGACTGATGCCAGAGTTCCTTTCCCAGATCTGCTCCCCAAAAGCATAGCCCCCCCTTGGCTTATTCTACTCCCCTCTACTCCAGGATCCTCACTATATGACAGGACTAAAAAGAGCTGGCCACACAGAGACGGATGGAGCACTAAAGGGTAACATGGATGAACCAGGCTCCCAGGGCAGCACAGGGAAAGTGCCCACTCCTCTTGGCTATCAGGGGCTGGCAGTGAGATTGAAGGTGGGAGGCAGAAGGGAGCAGGCCAGGAAAGGAGGAGAAACAGTCAAGGACAGGGTCTCACCAAATCCCTACTCCTAGAGGCCAGAAGAAGAAAGGAACAAAGGAGGTCTGAGTGGGACCTGGAGAGCCAGGCCTTAGAGACAGGGAAAAAGAGAAGCACAGAAGGAAGGCTGACACAGGCAGCAAAGGCAGGGGAGCAGGGCACCACCCAGGAGCTCTGGACAGCACAGGCTCAGATCTGCTGCCAAAACACCCCTGCTGGAGCCCTTCAGGGAGGAGATTCAACAGAAAGTAAGAGTGAAGCCATAAGAGACAAGTGGGCAGTCAAAGGAGAGAAACTTGAAGAGAGTTGGACAGGGCAACAGAGTAGAGGACTGTGCTGTCCTATATGCCAGCAAATAGCCCCATGTGACTACTCAAATTGTGTGGGGCAAGGGTGCTGGGGATGGAACACAGGGCCTCATGCACTCTGAACATGTGATCTACCAGTGAGCCCTACTCTCAGCCCCGTGGATGTAAATTTTCTTAAATTTAACTGAAATTACAAAGCAAGACCCATTTTGCAAGTTCAATGGTCACATATGGGTCAATGACTACCATGTGGACAATCCAGTATTTTCCCTCACCACTGAAAGTTTTATTGGATAGAGTGGGGACTCTGGCAGGATTTGTTATACGAAAGATGTCCTGAATACATGGTGTAGTGAGGGCTGGAGCAGAGGAAGGAGGGACCAAAATAAAAACAGAGAAAGGGAATAACAACTGGAAAAAATTCCCAAAAGGGGCAAGAAGGAAGGAACAAAGTCCAGAGAATGGACAGTGTGGTATATGTGGGTTAATCTTAGTGAAGGGACTTATAGACATTTTCTTCCATTGAGAAAGAGAAGATAAAGGACAGGGAGAAGCAGAGAAAAGTGTTCAGAGGTACTGAGGAGGGTGCAGTGGGAATTTACATTGAGGTAAGGACAGTAAACTAGAATGTAGACATCCTTAATCTTAACAGTAAAAAGGGGCTACTTCCTGAAACGGAAGTACCTCGAAGTTTAAGTAATGGAAAGATATGGCATTCAACCTCTAAATAGATGCAGACAGAGTTAATAAATGGTGCTTTTTTTTTTTTTTTTTTTTGGTTTTGTTCATAGACAAGCAAGATCTCAGTGAAATTAGAACCAGCATAATTTGCAATGGTAACTAGTCTGAAGGTCTTTGTGATTTTTCTCCTGGATAACTTGGCAGGATGGGAGAAGAATATACAGATAACAAGGATGATTTTGGATTGAGGACTAGAATATGAGAAGCCCAAAACGTTAAGACAAAGGATTCTTGATTCCAGACAGAACTGAAATGGCTGGCTACCTATACATTCCAAGTGGAAAAATGGAGCCATGAGGGGCTGAAGCTTTGGAACAGCAAGCGATTTAGGGACCAGAGTCTTAAGTGATGGTTAAAATAGTGCACAGTGAGTGGCAGAAGTCCAAGTTTCAGCTCTTGAAGGTAGAAAAATTCCCAAGTCTAAATAGGTCCAAGATATTAGCAGTTGAAGTAGAATGAAAACTGAAGCCATAGAAGTTAATGTTGAAGAACTTCAAAGTCAATGAATTAAAAGAGCCTCAATGTATCCACAAAGTCACTAGCAAGAGACAAGACAGAGAAGGGAAAGAAGCTAGCTGCTCACACTGTTTCTTACTTTTTTGTGGCATCAAAGGAAGTGATTCCCAAACCTGAGTGAACATCAGAACCATCCAGGAAACTCTGTTTTCTCTCTCCCTCCCCAATCACTCCTCCTTCTTTTGGGGTTTGTTATTAAAATAAGGATCTTTTAGGTCTCACTCATCCTCATGATTCTAATATGGTATATTTAACAGAGTCTAACAAGCCAGGCTTTTCAAAATGTTCCAGGTAATTCTGAGGAGCCACCAGGTTTAAGATAAGAAAGAAACCAGAAAAAGGAAGGTACTGGGAAAACAGAACTACTTTTAAGAGAAGACTTGGTTGGGAATGAGGTGGCACTAAGAAGCAAGGGGAAGAACATCCCCTTCTGGTGCAATGGAGAGGACAGTAGAGAGGATTCTTCTGAGTGGAGTTGTTCATTCAGGCTCTGATGTGAGGGGAGAGAGAAAAGATAGGCTCAGCAAGAAAATAAAGAAGTATGGCTGCAGGGTGCAAGAAAAAAGACACTGAAAGGCAGTCTGGAGTCATACAGGTCAGTGCCCTGCAGAGAGAGGAAGACCAGTTTGCTATGAGGGTTCCAAGTACAATGAGATATAGTTCATTAAAGAGTTTGTAGGGTTTAGTGGTTGAATTTCTGAACAGTAAGGATTTTCCTGTTTGAATGCTATCAGATTTCTAAGATGCAAACCATTAAAGATTATTAAGCCCTCAGGTAAACAAGCTTGCAGAAGCTTATTTAATATTGACAACTTTATCTTCCTAACTCATATTTTTATACAGATAAAATCAAATTTGAATGACTATCAAGGGCATCCTTGAAGCAGAAAGTCAAAACGGGCATGCATCCCAAGGGATCTGTGAGAGGAATCCAGAACACTTCTTCTTTCCCTCTCAGGAGAAGGTTTATGGAAGCAGAATATGGAAAGGGGCTTGAGTATCTTTTTTTAGTACTAACTAGGCTAAAGTAAAAGAAGTACCACAGCCTATTTGGCAAGCCCCTACACACACATACACACTTCATGACAGATACTATGCGCAAATCCTAGGAAAGGTTCTCAATAAAGAACATATTTACACTCACAGACCTCTTATCTAAAGAATAAGCTGCAAATGTTTGTCCCTGCTTCTGAGAGAGTTACAGCTCTGTGGATTCAAATAATTATTCTGATTACTCTTATGAAATAATTTCTAACACTGACATACAGATTTTAAGCTGAGGGTTTGCGCGTGCGCACTGTCACACACACGCACACACACAAAACCTCATGCACATTGAAGAAATGACTCACTTAATTTGCTGCTGCCTGCCACTACTGGGATTGATTTTACCTGTTCAAACACAAAGTTTTCTATTAGATCAACTTCAGGAAAGAAGTACTCCGGGAGCATTAATCCTGATTTTGTTCACTACGTTAGGGCACCTTAGGGGTTTTAACCTGTGCATTTTAGCAAGCACTCTCTAGACCACGACTGCTTTCTCCATTACTAACCTTCCACTAAGCAATAACATTTCTTGCCGTTTTGGGAATCAATTAACAAAACCCCTAGTAAAATTAATATGGTTAAGCCTTGTATATACAGTACCCGCAAAACCGTACTTTGGGGCCCTTTCTCAGCTCACAGTACAATGGTACAACAACCCCATGAAACTGCAAAGAACCTGAGTCCTTCTTTTCAAAGATGAGAAAAAGAAAAGCCGCGAGGGAACAGAATGATTAACCTGCCCAAGGTCACTCAGCTCTGAGTAGTGGGACAGCTGACTCGCTCTTACCGGTAGCAATCTGTAGACCACCCCAGCGCCCCCAAACAGTCTCTCCCGGCCTGTTGGTTTGCTAGCATGCAACCCCCGCGAAAATGCAATGCCAGTTGCGCTCTGTGCCCAACTTCTCCCCTTCGCGTCAGCATGCAGTTAACCCTCTCGCCCGCAGCATGTCACATGGGCCACGCGCAGCTCTCTTTCTTCCCCATGCCTATCTACTAAGCTGGGGCCCCAAGGTCACCGGCGGTCCCAGGGAGCGCCCGCTGCCAGGACCCGGAGCGTGGCGGGCCGGGGACTCGGGGCGCGGCACTCACCGGCGCGGGGGGCGGGCGCGCCGCGGCTGCCCATATCCTCGCCGGCGCGGCTGGGTGCGGCGGCCACTGGCGCGGGCTGTGCAGGGCGCCCGGCTGCGGGCCCGCGCCGCGGGGAGCGCCGTCCAATCAGCGCGCGCCTGCCGCCTGGCCCCGCGCGCGGCCCGGCCGGGTTCCCGGCTCCCGAGGGGCGCGAGCCGCCGCGCGCAGCCCGAGCCGCTTCCGGGCGCGTTGCCTGGACGCGGTTGCCGTGGCAGCCCGAGCTGGAGGCTTTCCCCGCGCACCCGCGCCCAGCCCGGCGGCGCCGCCCCTCCTCCCTCCTCCTTCCCACACCCAAAATAGCCTCTCCTCATCGCTGCTGTTTCCCACAGAGCTAGCATCCAAGCGCCTCGGAGTTGGCGAGCGGGGATTTCGCTTATTGGAAAATAAATCCTGTTGTAGGACTGGTTGACTTGAATGTAGAGTTAGGTGTTGAAATGGTGCCTGATTAAACCATGGCGTTTGCATTGTAATTCTCCCCAAAGCCCTAACATCCCTTATTTATTAAATCTCTTCCCCACAAAAAATAATTATCTGCCCGCTCCTCCTCAAATCGGGGAGAAGTTAGTTGACGAGGTCACGGTCTGGTTAGCAGCTCGCGCGCTGATGCCTCACCTGTACAGGTGAACGAACACCCTGGGCCACCAAGTGCCTTTTAACGAATCACCCTGACACCCACAGCTGGGACCCAGGGTCACGTTTCTCGGCAAGATACGACGCAAGGAAGAATGCTACACCCCTCTTCTTGCCAGCCCTTCCTTCTCTCCTCTGCCTCATCCTCTTCCCAGGGCATCCCAACTCTTTCCACCTTCCTCGCAATGACGGATTCTCGGCAGGATGCACAAACCCATCCACTCATAATTTTGCTTCCTCTCCATGGGCGGGATTTGAGCGGAGCGGTAGACCCCCACCTTTGCCCGCCTCGCTGCGTCTGGTTCATACCTCTTTCGTGGAGACTCTCTCCTACTTACCCAGCGCGGGTCCTCCTGTCTGTCTCCCCACCCGCCTGAGCCTCTCCAATCCTGGATAAGGAGTGTGACACAGTAGGAAGAGCTGTGGAGTCAGGCAGAGCCGTCTTGGAATCCTTGCTTCAGCAGATATTTGTGTGTTGTCTGGGTATTCTGAGGCTATTTCCTTGACTTTATAATAGAATAATACCCCCAACAAGGGGTTAAAGCATCTGTAACACTCATTCCGTCAACAATGTTTATTGGATGCCTGCTAAGTGCCAGAAACTATGCTTAGATCTAAGACAAACGGAAAAGAAGGAAAAAAGAAATGTGACCCTCTACTCTCATGGAGCTTGCAGCCTGACATATGTTAATCAAATGTCATAGACACAGGTAAAACTGCCACTGTAACAAGAAGGGTCCTGGCCTTGAGTTCTGTGATATGGAGATCGGACATCATAGCTTCCCTTTAGCACTGGAAAAACCTAATTATCATTTTTTCCTATTCTCTGGTAGATTCCCATAGCCTGGCACCTGATATGTAGTTAGTTAATATATATTGAACTGAATCCTATGTCACAATGATGACAATATCAGTCATTTTCCCAGTGACTTTCTGCCACTTAAAATATGTTTGAAACATACATAACTTGCCACAATGTCTAGAAGGACATAGATGTTACCAGAAAGCAACCATTCAAGCTCAGAGCCCATTGTGAAGAGTCCAGACACAGGTTAAAAATGTTATTTTTCCTGTCTCCATCACATCGCCTTCCAGGATAAGATGTGCATCTCAGGTGAACACATGACTGTCCCCTATTGTTTCCACATCTCTCCTTCCTAATCTACTATCTCTCTGGTCTAGCTCCATCCCTGCCAGGACCCACTTTAGTCAAAGCCTCAGGGTACCCACTCTTGGCTTTCTAGGAGGATGACAGTGGCTCTTTGTATTCCTTAGAATGAAACACCCATAAAAGAGAGGAAACTCCCTCTTGCTACTTCTGATGGCCTTCAAAACATAACTTTGATATTTTATCTACCACAAGACTCCCTCACACTGTAGGTAAGGAAGGTGAGTACCTGGATGGTGAGAAGGTAAAGGGTCCTTGCCACATGGATACACTCTTCTATTTAGGCTGACATTAATTTCCTTTTTAACAACTATAACAAATAATATAAGTAAAAAAATCATACTTAAAAAGATTCATTAACAGTAAAAAAAAGTAATTGTAGTTCTTTCAGAACCTTGACTCCTCAATACAAGCCCTGAGAATTCTAAGTAGTCTTGGATTAAGCTCATGACTTCCCACTCTGATCTACCTTTTATTTTTTTCTTTCCAGGCAATTTTCTTTTGGAATCCTAAGGAGATGAAGTTTGGCACACAATAATTTAAACCTACCCTAATTTCTTTTCTTTTTGCTATTTCTGTAAGATAAATTGCAATCAAGTATCCATTTTTCCAGAATTGTTTTTATTATAATTCATTAGAGGAAATGGATTTTTCTTGCATTATCTTAATTAACAATCCATGATTTATCACAAATTATTTATGCTGGCAGAGATTACTAAAAATAGTCTTAACAAAGAGATCAGTTGTATAAATTTGATGGCAATAATACTAGTCACCAACCAGTCATTAAAAACAAATAATTTGTGCAGTATATGTGCCAGACACTATAGGGATTTTTTTCTTTTTTTCTTTTTGTGGTGTTGGGGATCAAAACCAGAGCCTCCTGCATGCTAGGTAAGCATTCTACCACTGAGCTACATCTCCAGCCCTGCAGGGATATTTTTTAAATGAATTTTTTGCACAGCTGGGTTCTTTTCCTAACTGTCCCTGCACTGCCACTGATCTAGACGATTAAATGTACAGGACATCTGTGAGGACAGTGAACAGGCTCATCTAGATAAAGGTCAATAGCTTGTGTAGGTCAAAAATGGGTTTTGTTTTGGTTTTGGTTTTGGTTTTGGTTTTGGTTTGTTTGTTTTTGGTACCAGGGACTATACCCAGGGGGGCTTAACCACTGAGCCACATCTCCAGCCTCTTTTATATTTTATTTAGAGACAGAATCTCATGAGGTTGCTTAGGGCCTTACTAAGTTGCTGAGGCCACTTTGAAATTGTGATCCTCCTGCCTCAGCCTCCTGAGTTGCTGGTATTACAGGTTTGTGCCCCAAAAATGGTATTTGTAAAAAGACTGGTAAGTAGTTGGGTCAAGAATGTGGTAAGTTTGGGGGCCGGAGTTGTGGCTCAGTGGTAGAATGCTTGCCTAGCATGTGTGAAGCACTGAGTTTGATCCTTGGCACCAAGTAAAAATAAACAAATAAAATAAAAGTATTGTGTCCATCTACAACTAAAAAGTTTTTGAAAAAAAAAAGAATGTGGTGAGTTTGGGATGGATTCAATTATCAATTATCACTTTATCTTTACCTCAATATTTTCAACAATGGCTTGTAACTTTGTGGAAGGTCCAGATCTATTGGAGAGCTGTGCTACACATTATTCATTCTTAATAAGGTGCCAAAGAATTGAACCACAAGGACAGGTCATGTGCAGGGACCAGAAGAGGAAGATAGTTCCCACAGGGGAACAATGAGGAAGAACCAGAGTTGTTAGGGTGGGGACAATGTCAGAGAGGGAATAGGTAAAAAAAAAGTTCAAGGACAGAAAGCTCCAGATGACTAAGTGAATAGATCACTTGTGACCTTCATGGATGTTTTTTAGTTACCACATTGCTGTGGGTAGTAGGAAAAGACTAGATACTGAAGAAGTATAAGAATGGTGTTAGTCACTCTTTAAAGAAGTTCTGCAGTGCAGGGAAGGTGAGAAATAACATCAGTACAATGTCTCTCATACCTATTGGCCACTTTCAAGATAGAAAAAAAAAAATAGCCTGTGTTCACATATACTGTTGTAGAGCAAAGAAATGGGAGAGCACAAGACATCACATTGCACTGATCAACAATCTAATCTATCATTAATTCATTCTACCATTAATTTCATAATTGCTGTATCTGTTTCCTTTTAAATTTTTTTTATTTTATGTGCTGCTGAGAACCGAACCCAGTGCCTCACACATGCTAGGCAAGTGCTCTACCACTGAACCACAACCCCAGCCCTCTGTTTCCTTTTTTTAAAAATACTTCTTCCATTAGGAGAAATCTTACTGAATAAAGGTGGGGTTCAGACTTTGGGACATTATTCTCTTAACAACAAACTAAAAAGTTGAGTTAACAAGTAGTTAACACAACATATGTTATTCTTTATGGCTTTCTTTGTTTTCCTTGCTAATAATAGAAATGTCTTAGAATTAAGGAAATCTCTTTTCCCCTCTTTTATTTTATGTGTAAACATAATAGATTTTTCATATGTTTTGAATATACTCTAATTGGCTTAGTAGTTTCACTAGTTATTTCCTTTCATGTGTAGGGAAATTCTCTCAAATAGTATGCTTTATTTATGAATTTGTATCTATTCATCTCACAAGAATTTTTTTAAAGTAAGTACACCTAAGGCACACCATCAGAGAAAGCATAAAATTTTGTAAAGATCCTTCCTGATATTATTGGTGTCTTAACTTAGATAATTGCTGGTGTACAAAAGAAGGCAAATTCAGCCTCAGGTGTGTAGCATACAACTGAGACATAACAGAACATAATACCACTCACAAGAAAGATAAAGAAGGCTTTGTCTGCCCAGGGCAGTGGCACATGACTGTAATCCCAGCAGCTTGGGAGGTTGAGACAGGAGGATCGTGAGTTCAAAGCCAGCCTCAGCAACAGGGAGGCGTTAAACAACTCAGGGAGATCCTGTGTATAAATAAAATACAAAATAAATAGGACTGGGAAGGTGGGTCAGTGGTCTAGTGCCCCTGAGTTCAATTCCTGGTACCAAAAAAAAAAAAAAAAAGGAAGAAGAAGGCTTTGTCTGAAGAGATTATGGCCAGAAATTCTAGGATAACTTCATAATAAAATTAATTCCTCCCAAACTCAGTTCAGTAGCAAGAAGAGTACTACAAAAAAATCCCACTACTCATTGATTTTGGAAAATTTTTCTTTCCTATTTCCAACAATTTTCAGAAAATATACGTGTGTGTTGTATATACACATATATACACAACACACACACACACACACACACACACACAGGCTTTGAGTTAATTTGAAGGTTGTTGCTACATTGGCTCAATCCAGTCCAGCAAGTGTTTGTGAACTGTCTTGCCTTAGCCAGTCATGACACCACAGTCAAGAGAATGGAGTCTCACATAAGCTGACACCTTGTTTTGGCTTCTTGCCAAGTAGTACATTATTGAACAGTGATCTTCATAGGTAGGAGAATTAAAAGACAACTTTTCCTTCTGTTCAACAACAAAAAAGAATGACAGCACCCACCACATGAGGTTGTGGTATGCAGTGCCCAATGCCAAATCATATCAAAGCCAGGAGAAAAAACTAGGAGTATTGATTCCATATTTTTTGAAAATTTTTTTAAATATTTTGTCGATCATGGAATATTTCTATTAATTTTGATTTTTTTTTTCTTTTGCAGTGCTAGGGATCAAACAAAGGGCCTCAACTTATGCTAGGCAAGAGGTCTACCACTGAGCTATACCACTATCCTTAATTTTGATTTTTTAAATATTGCATTAAAATATTTACCTTGCTCTCTGAGTTTTTGGCACCTTCTTAAATTTTGTATTTGAGATGAGTGCCTCACTCACCTCCAGTTGGCTCCAGTGTACTCATGGTCAATGATGACATTTATGTGTCAAGCCCTGAGCTAAGTGCTCACCTACAATATTTCATTTCTTTCTTCCAACAATCCACAAATAAACTAAGGCTTAGAATCCTTACATGGCTGGTCCAAAGTTCCAAAGCTGTCAAGTAGTAGAATTTGAATCCAGACACCTCACAGCCTGTGCCTTTAACCAGGTGCTAAATTACCTCCCAAGAATAACCTGTGTCTAAGGACAAAAAGTATATTGTAAACGTCAGTAGCTAAAGTGTTGGCATAATGAAAACTAACTAAATACTTCCTTTCCCTCTTCCTTCCCCTAAGGACATATCAAAGGATATAAATAATATCATATAAAAATTATTTTTAGAGAGCAAATTCACTTTAAAATTCTATTTGTATTTTATAACTTAGTCTACACTAGCAAAGAGTTAAATCTATAAATCTATAAATCTGATCAAAGACTCTTTCATTTGATATCTAGAGAGTAAGAAACATTTGGGGGTTTGAGCATTTCTAAATAATGAAATGAAAGCAAGGTTTTATGAGTATGTGCTTGCCAGCAAAAGGCATATAGTGTGATGCCTTTTTAAAACTGTTAATAGGGCTGGGGTATGGCCTAGTGATAGAGTACTTGTCTTGCATGCATAATGCTCTGGGTTCAATTCCCAGTACTTCCTAAACAAATAAAAATCATAATAGACAATATGCATCTGCACTTAGAATAAAATAGATATTATACAGTTACTCTTAAAAATAAAAATTTCAAGTGTAATTGTCTTAGTTTCCTCAACAACATTCTGAAACACTGTTTTTCATGCACATAAACAGATTTTCCAAGCCCATGTGAACAGGTTGTACCATTTTCTATGAGGTGATGGAGCCCCACATAATTATGTATGGGTAATTAGCACTGTGGACACAAGAAATAGCTTTTTCTTTCCCTTGGAAACATAAAAACAAGATGTCATATTTTTTCCCCAAAGGATGTTCCTGCTGCAAAGATACTAGAAATTATCTGAATGTGCTCGGGCAAGTTACTTAACTTCCCTTTGACTCAGTCCTCATCTGTGAACTGAAGATAATGAAGTGTGAATCCCGTGGGGTTCTAATGGAGATCAAAGGCACTGATTCATTATACAGCTTAGAATAACATCTTAGTTATTATTTACACTATTACTCATTATGTATTATATATAAATATTATTACTATTATTTTCTTCTAAGACCTAATCAGAAAAGTGCAGATCTAGTTAATCCTAGCTTAACTATTATAGCTTACACATGAAGACAGAATTTGGTAATTAGTCTGCTTGACTCACCCCTCACCTTATTACTGACATACTTGTCTTACACAATTCTCAGTATCCTTCTGTTATCAGCCACACCCAGAACATGTCTTTCCCTTGCATGTTGTTATCAATGTCCTATTCAAATGTATGTGCGGCTCTTAATATCCTAGACCACTTTTTACCACACCTAATATAAATTCCAAGTTCTCCAGAACAATGAGTGGCATTGTCACAGTATGGTTTGTACCTTGTTTATCTGAATCCTTCCTTCACCACCTACATGATTCAGTCAAATTAAGTACCTATCTAGGTCCTTAAAATGGGACAGAGGTCTATGTATTTGGTGGAAGTGGCATCACCACCCCATTCTCTCTACTCCCACTTCAGGTTGAAGTCATTCTTCCTCCCAGTGGACATCTCTGAGGATGAATGTTACCAGCAATGGCTGGAGTCAATGGCCACCACCATTAGATAATTCTCTTGTCCCTGCTTTCAGTTGTTTGGCTTGTTTTTGTGAACAATAAAGTAAAATTTCAAAGAACGCTGGAACAATAAAGACTGCCAAGTTCCTAGTCCTACAATCTAACCCATGCTCAATTTTCTTAAGACTGTCCTCCACCTGCCCACTCTGTTCTGAGCATCGGGAGAGGGCCTATTCCTGACTGGGACCTCTGCCCAGAACTCTTATGCCAGACTTGGGGCTTGGGCTGGGAATATAGCACAGTGGTAGAGCACTTACCTCCTATGCAAGAGGCCCTGAGTTCACTTCCCAGCACTGCAGAAATGAAAAACAGAAGAGGAAGCTTAGTTTTCCCTGGCTTATTTTCTCCCAAATTCATTTAGAAAATTAAGTCTGATTAATACTGGTTTAACTCTCAATACACGGAGGCAGAATTTGGTAATTCTAGTACATAAAAACCAGAGCATTCTTTTTTACAGATCTCACTGATACTTATTGCCAAATTTACTTAATTGCAAGATATACCCAATACCTAACCTTAGCAAAATCATTTTGACTCTTCTTCCAAGGCAGACTCTACCTTTTTTCCACCCAAGATATCAGCTTTCTTTTTATTAAGTTTAAAAGGGGGAAAATTATAATAATTCTTCAAAAAACCTTCAAATAGACATTTTTCTGAGCATCACTAAAGGAAGGATGACCAATAAGAATGCTTGGAGTAGCTCCCTAAATCTTCAGAAATTACACAAGAATTTTTCCTATAACTGAAACACGTAAGTATCTAGATTTTAAAAACCACCAATTACCTGGCAAAGTGAGTGAAAAAAAAGAATCATATCAAGACACTAACAAATTTTGAACTTTTAGAACAGTAAAGAAAAGGTAAGGTCCAAAACCCTCTGGACAATAAATATATCACATACAAAGAATCAGAAGTTAGACTGACATTAGTCTTCCCAGTAGTAACACTGGAAGAAAGAACAATACTTTTCAAAATTCTGAGAGAGACTTATTTCTATTCTAGAATTCTATATCCAGCTAAACTATTCAACCAAGTCTGAGGCAGAATACACTTTCACATATGCCAGCTCTCAAAAACGTACCTCATCTGCACCCTTTCTCAGGAATCTACTGATAAATGTTTCTTAGGTATGAGAATGTAAATCAAAAAGTAGATATGGGGGTTGGGGATGTAACTCTGTGGTAGAGCACTAGCCTGGCATGTGTGAAGCCCTGGTTTCAATCCCCAGCACTGACAAAATAAAATAAAATGGAAATGTAGATATAATGTCCCAGAACTGATGTCCAACAGGTCTGATGTAGAGGAACCAATGCAAAAGAATACAGCACTACAGGGAGGATATTCCCAAGAAAATGAGAGAAAAAAAGAGAGGAACAGATTACCTGATATGTGTGACCCTAGTGAGAGGAGGTATAGTTCTATCAGAAGGTTTATAGATAAATTAGTAATAGGTGCATTAATCCTAAGCCAATAATGCCCCCCCAAAAACACAATTATTCATGTCAAGAGGTTTTTTAAAGATCTACAGTCATACTCAATTCATTAATAGTCATAGTGTAAGCACATTACTAATTATTAATTTAATAAAAAATTATTTGTCACTATTTTGAGATTAAAAGAGGAGAAGCTGACACTTATAGGAGAACTAAATCCTCATCTTCCATAGTAGGAAGTTAATAGATAGTGTCCAATGATGGGAAATCAAGAAACATTGGTATAAACATTTTTAATTTATAAACTAGGTACAGGGATTGGGGCTATAGATCATTGGTAGAGTGCTTGCCTAACATTCACAAGGTTCTGGGTTCAATCCCCAAAACTTCAAAAAAAAGAAAAAAAAACACCCAAGTACATGTATTTTTTTAATGCACAAAAAAATAAATTCCAGAGGAAATGAATCAGAGAACATTTTTAAAAGCATATGCACTATTGTTTTGAAATTCCTCTGGTTATTAAAGAGTCTTATTACTGCCTTTTTTTCTAGGACATAGTTTCTGTATTTTTTGTTTCAGGCACATTTAAAATATGTGGTTAACAAACCACAATTCTCCCATTTTAGAATAGCATTATGAAACACTTTTAGTGAACTTAAGACACTAATTTAAAAACTAATTTTGTTAACATAAACCCATTGACAGTATAGAAAATCTCTCCAAATATATTTTAATAATTTTCTGACAAAAAGTCAGTATTTGGTTTTTCATGTCAGTTTTAGCCCATTGAAAATAGAATAGTGATGATAAAGCCTATTGTATTAATACAAAAATAATTTCCAGATACAAAGAGTATTCATCTGAAGTATGAATTTTCTTTCTATCTGTGGAACAATAATAACATTTTAGAGCAAGCAAGCAAGTTGATTTTTATAAGCATTGTGAATAACAAAAAGCCAGGTGATCTTTTTTCATAATCCAGATAATTAAAATAATTACCTACTAAAGATATATTGCATGAATTTTATGTGGTGGACTCCAACACTCAGAGTCAAAGACTAAAGTTGAAGTCTTGGCTCCATCTCTTAACTAACTAGATGATTTTGAGTAAATCATCTAATCTGTTTGGGACTCAATTCCCTCATCTGTTGAGCATCTGGACTGTGTCAGGCACTACTATCTTAGGCATTAAGGACACAGTAGCCCTTATTGAGCTTACATCCAAAAAGGGAAAATTATAAACAAGCAAGCAAAGCAATTTTAGACAGTCATAAGGAACATGGGTAAAACAAAAGAGCTATGTGATAGTCGTTGGTAACAGAGCATGACAGCTAGTTTAGAAAGAATGTTTAGAGTAGACTGGTCTAAGAAGGTGGTATTCAACTAATACCTGGATGATTTAAAATCAACTATAGAGAAGAGAATCCCATGCAGAAGGGACAGCCAGTGCAGAGTGGATTGGCATATTTGAAGAGTAGGAGGAAGATTAGTGGGACTAGAGTTTGGAAGAAGAGGGGAGAGAGGGGTGTTAGATTAATTTAGAGGGTAGTGCTGGAGTCTGAAAGCTGCAGTTACGAATTTTGGGTTTTATGGGGTGTTTGTTGAAGATAAGCCATAGGAAGCTCTCAGCAGGGGAACAACCAATCTGATGTACTCTGGTGATGATTTTGAGAATGAATTACAACAGAAAGTGTAAAAAAAAATTTTTAAAGAAATTGTCGTGGTGAGCTATGATGGTGGCTTGGATCATGGTTGCAGATGAGATGGAAATTCCTTTTGGTTAAGATTGTTTCAGTGAAGGGAAAGAAATCTGTGATGCAGGAGAGAATAATAGTTGTAAATCATGATTTTACAATCCTGCCAGGTGAATAATTAAAGTCTCTTAAGTTATTTTTTAAAAGTTTCAGCAAAACTCTTCTTAATTTTGAAGGCTCTGTAAAGATTTCTGATATTTTGTTAGTTTCTTCTCATTTTTTTATTATTTTTATTGGTTGTTCAAAACATTACAAAGCTCTTGGTATATCATCTTTCATATCTTCTCATTTTTGTTTCAAATATTTAATCTTGGGTTCACATGTATCCAAATTTTTGCTTTCTGAGAGTTTAACTTTCTCCATAATTCATACTTGTCACATATAATAAGTCTATGTCCACATGAAGCATTATTGTGCTGTGATTAAGAGATCAAGTCCTGAAATCACACTGGCTTGAATTAAACCCCAGTTCAGCCAGGTGGTAGCTGTATGTCTTTGAAAAAGTTAATTAAAGTCTCTGGGGTTCTGTGTACTTTTCTGTCAAAAGTCAACAATAAAAATACCTATTTCATTAGACTGTTGTGAATTTTGAATGAGAAAAATATATAATGTGGCTGGCATATAGCATAAATAATACCAGTTATTATCATTACTACATAGGCAAATACAAAAACAAAATGAAAAAATATTTATATGGTTAAGTAATTTATATAATTAAGAGTCAATGATTTGCCTAGTGAATTTAATAAGTGCCAGACATTTGTTATGAATCACTCAAGTAACCTTCAACTTTGCTTTCAGCCCAGCTTTTTATCATTGCTGGGCTGGGAATATGGCTCAGTTGATAGAGTGCTTGTCTCACATGCGCAAGGCCCTGGGTTCAATCCCCAGTAACACACACACACACACACACACAAAATGTATCATTGCTGATATAGTGGTACACACCTGTAATACCAGCTACTTGAGAGGCTGAGGCAGGAAGATTACAAGTTCAAGACCAGCCAGCATAACTTAGCAATACTCTGTCTCAAAGTAAAAAATAAGAAGGGCTGGGGATGTAGCTCAGTGGAAGAGCACCCCTGAATTCAATCCTCAGTACAGCAAAAACAAATGAAAGGTATGTATTAAGTGCTTTGGAACTGTATAGAGTCACGAACATATTAAATGCTACTGCACTTAGAGACATGCCTTTCCATTGAACTTTAACATAATTAATTTTGTTATATGAATTTCACCTCAATAAAAAAAAGGGAAAAGAATGCGCCAAACACCTGTTACATGCAAGGCACACATTATGTGCCTCTACTTTATTTTCTTTATAAAAGTATGGCCACAATGAAATTTTTTTCCTCTTCCTGATCAAGAACATCAAATTAAAGTGGGTGGGATGGGGCAGGGGGTTGATGGTTCAGAAAATCTGTTACCCAGGATAAGAATTTAGAGACCTACTTACTTTATCTCAGGCAGGACCAAGAACTGCATATCTAGGCCAACAATAAATGGGGTATAGTTAGGCAGCAGAGTCAAGGTAGGGCACAGTTACAAGCAAGGGTTTAGAATGATGCTGTAGACAGAAGGGCAGAAACTCAAAGAGTTTCCTATTATGAGGAAAGCTGACTTGGAAGAAGTCTGAAGCAGCACCAGGGAGAGCTCCCAGCAGCAGGCGTTTCCTACACAACTCTAAGAAGAAGCTGCCCTTTCCTCCAAAAATAGCTTTCCCAGCTTGTCCTGCTTTTAAAGCAGGATCATCTAGGACTTAATGTCCTTTCTGGCTTCCAGGGATGGGACCACATCTGCTTCTACTCAAGCATCTTCGTCCAAGCTCTTAGAGACCTGCCTTTCCATTGAACTTCAATTCTATCTAGAACACTGCTACCCAAAGTGCAGTCTGCAGATCAACAGCATTGGTCCCACTACTGCCTTCGGAATGCACAATAACTAGCCCCATCCCAGATCTACAGAATCAGAATCTGCGTTTTAACAAGATTTCCTGCTGATCATTATACACAATTAAGTCTGAGAAGTATCAGCTTAGAGAATTGACCCCACTGAAACTTGGCAGAGCTCCAGTCTTCAAGAGCCATGGCTTTGCCAAGCATAGTGGTGTATGCCTGTAGTTCCAGCTACTTGGAAGATTGAGGCAGGAGGATCACTTGAACCTACAAGTTCAACATAGCAAGACTCCATCTTTAAAAAAAAAAAAAGTCTTCTTCATTGATGAGAAACACTGGTCCTGATGGTAGGAATCCTAGTCATTGGAATCACTAGGAAAAAATCTGGAATTTTGTGTTATAAAAGGAAACCCAAATATGTCATGCTATTTGAGATTTATAAATTTTGATTATACATAAGTTATATAAAGTACTAGGAAGAAATGTCATAAAAAATGAAGAAACAAAAAAAATTCTAAACTGTGAAACAATATGTAACAGATATTCAGTATGAAATGTGTTTGTTTTTCTTTTAAACTCTGCTGTCCTAATTTAAGAGAACCTCCAAAAATATCAGTTGCTATTTAGCTTCCCTCAGTTAAGGGTTTAACTTTATTAGACAATGAAGTTAGTTTTCATTATTGCAGGAGGGAGAACAGAGTACTATAAACCCACAAAAGATGACCCCCACCTACACTGTGACCAAAGGTGTGTCATATAACTTACAAGAGTATAATGGGGATCACCAGAATCAGCACAAAAACTGCACCTGTGATATGTTTCCTGCTTGTGTTTGCCTTTTGCATTAAATTTCCTCGCAGGAACATTTTTGCCCTGTTTCTTTTATATATATATATATTTGTTGATAGACCTTTCTTTTATTTATTTATATGCAGTGCTGAGGATTGAACCCAGCCAGGCAAGTGCGCTACCGAAGAGCCACAACCCCAGCCCCTGCCCTGTTTCTTAGATGGCAGAACCTAAGGAATGATTCTCCATTTTTATCCAGCAAAGGATTTTCTAGGCCATCATTTCAGATAAACTCTCTGGGAATTAATCAGGTATACACAAGGCAGTTGTTGTGTGTCCAGCTCTGTACTAGACAGTGGGAAGGGGAAGGGGACTGGGTAGTGAGATCCAAAATATATTTTCGTTGCATGGTCCCCACCCTTGATAAATTTCTTGTCTTAATGGGCAGAGTTATAAAATAATAGACATGCAAAACCAAGAAACTATTAGGTAAAAATGAAAGAATAATAAAATACTAAATTACACGGTTCACAATTTGAATGCTATAGAAGGGTTTTTAAAAACTGAGT
This sequence comes from Marmota monax, assembly GCF_021218885.2. NCBI lineage: Eukaryota > Metazoa > Chordata > Mammalia > Rodentia > Sciuridae > Marmota > Marmota monax. Next base: position 59,828,252 of record NW_026693777.1, on the reverse strand, counting down.
TTTTGAACTATGAAAAGAGAGGAAAGCTAAAATGGGCTTTGATGAATGTGTGGCAACTTAATACACAGAGGGGAGGTTCCTAGGGAGGAAATGAAGAACAAAGACACAAAGGTGAGTTATTCAATATCTCTTATCTTTCTTTCAACTTCCATAAATATGAAGAAAACTGATATTTATTTTGGTTAAATCATAGGTTTTTATGAGAGTTAGATGATCTTTTTTTTTTTTTTTTTTGAATGTTTATAATACTTTATTCTTTTTTTTGTTTTTGTTTTTTTTTTTTTCTTTTTAATTTTTTATTGTGGGTTGTTCAAAACATTACAAATTTCTTGACATATCATATTCCACACTTTGATTCAAGTGGGTTATGAACTCCCACCTTCACCCCATACACAGATTGCAGATTCACATCAGTTACACATCCATTGATTTACAAATTGCCATACTAGTGTCTGTTGTGCTCCGCTGCCTTTCCCATCATCCACCCTCCCCCCTCCCCACCTCTCCCCTCCCCTCCCCTCCTCTCTCTCTACCCCCTCCACTGTATAACCCTGAGGGTCTCCTTCCATTTCCATGCAATTTCCCTTCTCTCTCCCTTTCCCTCCCACCTCTCATCCCTGTTAAATGTTAATCTTCTTCTCCTGTTCTTCGTCCCTACTCTGTTCTTAGTTACTTTCCTTATATCAAAGAAGACATTTGGCATTTGTTTTTTAGGGATTGGCTAGCTTCACTTAGCATAATCTGCTCTAATGCCATCCATTTCCCTGTAAATTCTATGATTTTGTCATTTTTTAATGCAGAGTAATACTCCATTGTGTATAAATGCCACATTTTTTTATCCATTCGTCTATTGAAGGGCATCTAGGTTGGTTCCACAGTCTTGCTATTGTGAACTGTGCTGCTATGAACATCGATGTAGCAGTGTCCCTGTAGCATGCTCTTTTTAGGTCTTTAGGGAATAGACCAAGAAGGGGAATAGCTGGGTCAAATGGTGGCTCCATTCCCAGCTTTCCAAGAAATCTCCATATTGCTTTCCAAATTGGCTGCACCAATCTGCAGTCCCACCAGCAATGTACAAGTGTACCCTTTTCCCCACATCCTCGCCAGCACTTGTTGTTGTTTGACTTCCTAATGGCTGCCAATCTTACTGGAGTGAGATGGTATCTTAGGGTGGTTTTGATTTGCATTTCTCTGACAGCTAGAGATGTTGAGCATTTTTTCATGTACTTGTTGATTGACTGTATGTCCTCCTCTGAGAAGTGTCTGTTCAGGTCCTTGGCCCATTTGTTGATTGGGTTGTTTGTTATCTTATTGTCTAATTTTTTGAGTTCTTTGTATACTCTGGATATTAGGGCTCTATCTGAAGTGTGAGGAGTAAAGATTTGTTCCCAGGGTGTAGGCTCCCTATTTACCTCTCTTATTGTTTCTTTTGCTGAGAAAAAACTTTTAAGCTTGAGTAAGTCCCATTTGTTGATTCTAGTTATTAACTTTTGTGCTATGGGTGTCCTATTGAGGAATTTGGAGCCCAACCCCACCGACTGTAGATCGTAGCCAACTTTTTCTTCTATCAGACGGCGTGTCTCTGATTTGATATCAAGCTCCTTGATCCATTTTGAATTCACTTTTGTGCATGGCGAGAGAAAGGGATTCAGTTTCATTTTGTTGCATATGGATTTCCAGTTTTCCCAGCACCATTTGTTGAAGATGCTATCCTTCCTCCATTGCATGCTTTTAGCCCCTTTATCAAATATAAGATAGTTGTAGTTTTGTGGATTGGTTTCTGTGTCCTCTATTCTGTACCATTGGTCCACCCGCCTGTTTTGGTACCAGTACCACGCTGTTTTTGTTACTATTGCTCTGTAGTATAGTTTGAAGTCTGGTATCGCTATACCGCCTGATTCACACTTCTTGCTTAGCATTGTTTTTGCTATTCTGGGTCTTTTATTTTTCCATATGAATTTCATGATTGCTTTCTCTATTTCTACAAGAAATGCCATTGGGATTTTGATTGGCATTGCATTAAACCTATAGAGAACTTTTGGTAATATCGCCATTTTGATGATGTTAGTTCTGCCTATCCATGAACAGGGTATATTTTTCCATCTTCTAAGATCTTCTTCTATTTCTCTCTTTAGGGTTCTGTAGTTTTCATTGTATAAGTCTTTCACCTCTTTTGTTAGGTTGATTCCCAAGTATTTTATTTTTTTTGAAGATATTTTGAATGGAGTGGTTGTCCTCATTTCCATTTCAGAGGATTTGTCGCTGATATACAGGAATGCCTTTGATTTATGCGTGTTGATTTTAAATCCTGCCACTTTGCTGAATTCATTTATTAGCTCTAATAGTTTCTTTGTAGAGCCTTTTGGGTCTGCTAGATATAGAATCATATCATCTGCAAATAGTGATAATTTAATTTCTTCTTTTCCTATTTTTATGCCTTTAATTTCTTTCGTCTGTCTAATTGCTCTGGCCAGTGTTTCGAGAACTATGTTGAACAGAAGTGGAGAGAGAGGGCATCCCTGTCTTGTTCCAGATTTTAGAGGGAATGCCTTCAGTTTTTCTCCATTCAGAATGATGCTAGCCTGAGGCTTAGCATAGATTGCTTTTACAATATTGAGGTATGTTCCTGTTATCCCTAGTTTTTCTAGAGTTTTGAACATAAAGGGATGCTGTACTTTGTCGAATGCTTTTTCCGCATCTATCGAGATGATCATATGGTTCTTATTTTTAAGTCTATTGATGTGGTGAATAACATTTATTGATTTCCGTATATTGAACCAGCCTTGCATCCCAGGGATGAATCCTACTTGATCATGGTGTACAATTTTTTTCATATGTCTTTGTATCCGATTCGCCAGAATTTTATTGAGGATTTTTGCATCTAGGTTCATTAGAGATATTGGTCTGTAGTTTTCTTTCTTTGAAGTGTCTTTGTCTGGTTTAGGTATCAGGGTGATGTTGGCCTCATAGAATGAATTTGGAAGTTCTCCCTCCTTTTCTATTTCCTGAAGTAGCTTGAAAAGTATTGGTATTAGTTCTTCTTTAAAGGTTTTGTAAAATTCTGCTGTATACCCATCCGGACCTGGGCAAGTTAGATGATCTTTATAAAGGCTTTATAAATTAAAGGATTTTTCAAACTGTTATTATCATTACATCTTACTATGTCAAGCCTACTGTGTTTAGGACATTACCCTAGACCTACAACCTGTATCTAACTGATTATATGATTTTAGTAACCAAATCTACCAGAGTGATTTAAAATCTGATTATCAATTTCTGATTTTATAACTAAAGACAAAACAAGCCAAAATATTTGTATCAGTCTTCCACGTAGGATTTTTTTCTTTTCCTAGAGTCAAGTCTTTTCAGAAACTACATCATAGATCAGAGGGGAAATGATGGCAATGACAGTACTGGCCATCATTCATCGTATAGACATGTAGTAGGCTTTTTGCACATGTGGCCTTGTTGAGCCCTCAGAGGAGTCCTATAAGAAAGAAACATCACCCTCATTGTGCAGAAAAGGAAACTGAGGCCAACTGGGGTGGTGCATGCCTGTAATCAGGAGACTGAGGCAGGAGGATTGCAAGTTCAAGGACAGACTCAGCATTTTATAAAGACCCTGTCTCAAAATTAAAAAAATAATAATAATAATTAAAAGGACCAGAGATGTAGCTCAGCAGTAAAGAACCCATGGGTTCAATCCCCAGGACCAAAACAAACAGCGGGTGGGGGGGTGGAAGAAAACCCACCAGGAAACTGAGTTTCAGAAAATTGAAATAATTTATCCAAGCTTCCCAGCTAATAAGTATCTGAGCCCAGTTTTAAATTCATGGCTGTCTGGGCTCCAAAGCCCAAGCTCTTACCCTTATGTTACCAGGTATGAAAAAGGAATCAGAGCAAGAAAAGTTGTTCTTTAAGTTCTTTCCTATTGCAGTTGTTGTTGACATAAACAACACTTATTAGAGGTAAAAATAGCTGAATTGAACTGAGTTGAATTTTTACAACCTGGGTTAAGTTACTGATCGGACCAAATTCTGTCAACCTTTCTAAGCTCTCTCTCCCACTCTTGGAGAGAACAGAGTCAAGAGAGACTCATAGAACCAAACTGCTTCCCCTATAAGTTAGAATTGTTCTCTAAAAGGGGAAAGCTAGGGTTACTGTTGACGAATTCAGTTTAGATAAATTATAAATCTGAGGCTTCTTCTTTTCTTTTCTTTTGTTTCCCCCAGGGCTAAGGATCAAACCCAGGGTCTTACATTTGCTGGGCAAGTGCTCCACCACTGAGCTACATCCCACCCACAGTCTCTCTTTTCTATAATAAAGTAGGTTTTCCATTGTCACTGTTACCTCCCCTCTGCTACCCATCCATCAGCAGAACTGCCTCATGGCTCATGTTGTACCCTAAACATGCTTGCACATAAACTTTATGAATGGTATTCACTGGGTTCTCTAGAAGAGGAAAGGTTCTCTGTCAGCCTGCTGAGCATCTGCACGGTCATCTGGCTCCAAAGTCCAAGCTCTTACTCTTATGTTACCAGGTATAAAAGTAGAATGAGTCCTCAAAATAATTTTTTAAGCTATACTGATCATAGACGAAGTTTGACACTTAGAGTCTAAGGAGGCAACTTGAAGAAAATCAAGTAAATATAAGGAGGAGGGGTGGGTGACAGGATGGGATGCCTCTGAGCTACTGACTCAGCATCCACAGACTGGGATGACTGAATCCGAATGCTGGAGAGCACAGCCTGGTTATTCAGCGCTCATCCATCTGGAACTTCAGCTCGCTGAACTCACTTTCTATCTATAGCATCCCTCATTTTGATTTTCCTTTTAAAAATATATTTCCCAGGATCCTCCCAGAGTAACCACAGAAGAGCCTTAGCTGTTTCACCATGCCCTTCTCAGCCCCCACAAATTACTGTTGTGGTTCTGGTGTACCACCAGAGGAAGATAAGCTGAAATCCAGGATGGTGATCTACAAACTCTTTGCTTACTCAAAGAAAGAATTTTGAAAAACTATGCACCCCATGAATATTTTTAAGTTGGCATCTAAAAAATTCTCACCATAAGTTCAGATAGTTGCAAAAGATTTAATTTCTGACATAGTGATATTTTAAAATAGCACTGTTCGGCACTCTTTGGAAAGATTCTAGTATCCTCTAAGCACCATAGCTATTGGATATCTGCTTCTTAGAGTCATTATGCAGACTCAGTGACTTAATAGGTGCACATAGTAGTGCCAGGAACATGATAAATACTATTTCTTTACTGTGGGTGTGGGAGTCTAAAGAGAGAGATGGGAAAGGGTAGAAAGATTTTGCAGAGGCTCTTCTAAGCAGGTGATCTGGCTCTCCCAGCCCTCATCCCCTCAGACTGTGGTTTCATTTCTGCCATGTGGAGATTTTCTACCTCAAGTAATGCATCTGGCTCTTTCTCTGCCAGAGAGATTTCTCCAGCACAAGGAAGTTTGCCAACTTAGCCACAATATGGAAACTGTGACAGTTGACTCCCCCAGGTCAACCCTCAACCAGTAGGGAACAGGCGGCAGTAGACAAAAGCCCCAGTCTCCTCTTCCTTTGGTGAGACAACTGTGCAGCTGCTAGTATATGTGTTTCTAGAAGGTCCCCAGCAGGACTGAGTTTCCATTGCCCACAATGGTGACCATCTTTAATGCACACACTGTTATTCTCTTTTCCTTTTCTGTCCGATGCCCTGAATGCCCTCACTTGTGGTTTCTGAAATCATCTCCCAAATAAACTACATGCACCCAAGTTCTCCCAGGATCTCCTTTTGGGAAAATCCAAACCAGGCCTAGTGTATATGGACATATGGGTGTTTATTATAGTGTTCTTTCCATTCTTTGTGGTTTGAAACATTCCAAAGTAAATAAATAAATGAATTTTAAATATTTTGGAAGAGCAGTGTCATTGTGTAGTTGGACATTGTTCTAGGCTAGGTGCTCCAGAGCCTGCTCTTTGGCCCTCCCAGAGATTCCGGAAGATATTGAATGTCCTTTAACAAAAGATTTCGGCTTTAAAACAAATCTTTGATAATGAATGATTTTTGTAGCATAGAAGAGTGGTTCTGAATGGAGAAATCCTTCTGTCACTCAAGGGTAACTACGCTACCACAGACTTGAAAATCATTTCCTGAGGAAGTGGAAACTGCCAACTACCAATGGCTTAAATAAGAACTCTTCCGCACCCGAATAAGGGCTGGCCAGGGGAGCTCAGTCCTCCTTCTTGAGAGCCAATGAAGTCCACATTCCAACTGTCTTCTTCTCTCACACTCTGGGTTAGTATAAACCCACCCTAATTGTCCTGGGGTCAGGTAGAAGACAACCAGGGGTAGCCCCTATGTCCCAGAGCCCAGTGAGATTACTTAGCCAGTCCTAAGCCTTCTTACTCCGCCTTGCCCATTCCTCCCCATAGAGACCAGAATACAGGTGCCTGCCCACAGTTCCCCTCTCTCTTTGCCTCACAACCGACCCGGAGGCTTCTGCTTCGCTTGAGTGGCCTTGCATGGCACACTGTGACTCCTGAAGAAACTGCAAGTGTAACAAAACTGTGAAACTCTCTCCAGTTTCTCTCCTTTAACCTGCATCTGGCCTCATATTACTACACTCAAGGCAATATGTTTAAAATAAAGCGAAAAGTATGTCTAGCTGGTTTTTTCTTACTTTTAAATAATTAATTGATTTTTCTCCCTACAAAGGACTCAGGGAAGACCTGTTTTAATCCCAACACAGGAAAGTCCAGAGAGGCCTGAGGCCACTCTCTGACCTCCCATCCTTGATGCCCCAGAACCTCCCTGGGTCCCTTCACAGCAGATGGCAGGGAGAATGCAGAGAATGGAACTCATTGTAGTGTTACTTCTTTGGAACAGTCTTTGGATTGGTTTAAGACGCAACATCTGGGAGTGGAACGTGAATTCTGAATGAAAAAAAAAATAGTTTCCCCTTCACAAATATCCCACAACTGCCTCTCAGACCCGAGGTGCTCCCGCAAGTCTTTCTCATTCCCAGCTCCACTCCTGAACCTCCTTCATCAACATAAACACTAAACTGCACCAAAATTGCCACCATCTTCCAAACTCCTTTTCCCCTTTCTACTCACAAGCTCTGACGCCCTCTCCAGCATAATCTCCATGCAGGGAGGAACAGAGATATTGGATGCAAGCCACAGATCTAGGTTAGCCTCCCCCACCCAAATCAGAGACCGCCTCCTGGCCTCTCCTCTGCTCTCCCATCTCACTCTACCCTCTTCCCTTACTCTTCACTGGAGTATTCTATCCTCCTGGCGTTTTTCTCCTACCCACTCAAGTAAGGTGTGCAGTACATTCCACCCAGGAGCCACAACCTAGGAGAGTGCAGGTTGAGGTATTTTTGTTCTTGGTGAAGGAAGTGAGTGATCTCATTCCTATGAATTTTTTTCTACATTTCTGTCTTTCCCCTGCCCTGAAGGAGAAGTAGATGCAGTTGTTGTGTAGAGTTTGAAAATCACTATACAAATCTCAATTTCCTTCCCCTATTCAGGTTTCCAGATGAATTGCTTGTCATCCTTTCTTGGTGGGAACTCAGTGGTAGCTGTTGGAAGATGTGTACATACCACTGTGTTTCTACTGTGGATGGATATTCATCCTGCTGCTTCTTTCAGATCAAGTCCACCTCTGGGCACCCCTCAACATTGGGTAGAAAGAACCCATCCCTCTGTCTGGTGGATCGCCTGCTTTAGCAACTGTTCCCACAGTTAATCCCAGCCTATGCTTCATCTATGTCCCTCCCTGACCCTGTGGGACTGGAATTGGGCTCATTTCTGGAGCAAAACCCTAGAATACAGTAACCATAAGGGAATATAATTCAGCATAACTGTCAAAAGTCAAATGAACAGCTCTAGTGTAGAATCTACACCAAAGAAATACCCACTGCTTAAGTTTAGTTTAAATGCAACATTATTCCAACTCATTTCTAACTTTTTAAATGGTTTCTTTCTTTCCAACACAGGATGTGGGAATGTTTCCCAGGTTAATTAGTTACCCATTTCCCTGTTGGCTCTGGGTCACCAGAAAGGATCCGGAGTTCTTTCTCCTTCTGTCATTGTACTTGTTTCTCATAGTCCTAGGGCTCAGACCCTCTTTCCCCTCCCAACCCATCCCTGCCCTGGAATGAAGCCAAGGTGGTGTGGGGGTGGGGGGTGGAGTGTACCAGCAGTATCCCTTAATGGTTAAGAATTAGCTCATTTCATGTCATGGGAATGCAGCCCCACTCCCTAGCTCTGTGACCTTAGATAAATTAGCTTAATCTCTCAAAGCCTTGTTTTTCTGTAAAACAGAGTTAATGATAGTACTGATATTATTTTCATACTATAATAGTACTGATAACATCTTCATACTAATAAAGTCTGTACTGTGAGACTGTAATAATGGTATTGATCCTATTTTTCATACTAATGCTGTCTGTATTTCTTTTTCTTTCTTTCTTTTTCTTTTTCTTTTTTTTTTTGGGGGGGGGGCAGTGAAAGGGGGTTTGCTTTTTTGTTTTTAGTCCTGGAGATGAAACCCAGGGCCTCAAGTATGCTAGTTCATCACTCTACCGCTAAGCTATACCCCCAGCCCTGATACTAATTTCTGTACCTTAATGATATTTTCTGTACTAATAATACAGATATAAGTAAAAGTCTGTACTACAAATAATGCAACAATGATAATAATTGTGTATGGTTTTGTGCTAAAATTTCTGTATTGATAATAGTAATAATTCTTTGAAAAACAAAACTAGTAATACTACTGGCCTTATAGAATTTTTTTGAGCAGTAGATGAGGGGAAAAACAGGTAAAACGTACAGAACACGGTGTCTAGTCAGTTTTAATAAATGTTAACCATTATTATTTTTGATGATAATGTCTTTAGTCTTCTATTCAGTCTTCCCCCCACGACACTATCTCCACCTAGAGGTACTCGGAATAAAACTTAAAACCAGCTATTTTCAGATTTGTTTAGGTACAGAAGACAGTGCCTGTGAGTATGTGGCGGTCTGGGGTTGGGGTGGAATTTGCTCCTGGCAGGAAGAGGAATGGGTGTGAAGGGTTGGAATAGGCTGCATGGTCCTGAAGCAGGGGTTTAGGTTCTCTGGGTGAAATGGGAATTTCATTCAGAGGAGCAAGAGAGATGGTTGGGGAGGGAAGAAAGGAGGTTAACTCCTTCATTTGTCTCTGAAGCTTCTGGAGGTCTCTTCTGACTTTGCTTTCAAAAAGGGGGCTTCAGGAGTAGAGGGGGTCCAGAGTCAAGAGAATGGGGTACTCAGCGCTGCATTGGACCCAATAGTGTCTCCCTCACACATCTTTTAGGAATTTCATTACTGGGTAGCCGGTGGGACAACTCATTTCACTTTGGTCTTTGACTTACATCTTTCTCTCCTCCTCCTCCTCCTCCTCCTCCTCCTCCTCCTCCTCCTCCTCCTCCTCCTTCTCTTCCCATTTCTTCTTTTTTTGTATTGGAAGAATTGAACCCAGAGGCCCTTTACCACTGAGCTACATCCCCAACCCTTTTTATTTTGAGATAGGGTCTCACTAAGTTGCTGAGACTGACCTCAAGCTTACAATCTTGCTGCCTCAGCCTCCCAAATCACTGGAATTACAGAATGTACCACCACTGAATTACTTATTATTCTTTTTTTTTTTTTTAGTATTTTCTTTTACTTCTCCTTAAATGGATTACATTTTTCAATTAGACTTTTAGGACTTCATTTTGTTATTTATTTATTTGTTTGTCTGTTTGTTTGTTTGTTTATTTATTTATTTTGGTACTGGGGATTGAACCCAGGGGCACTCTACCACTGAGTTGCATACCCAGACCTTTTTAATTTTTATCTTGAGACAGGATCTCCCCAAACTGCCCAGGCTGGCCTCAAACTTGCAATCCTCCTTTCTCAGCCTTCCGAGTTGCTGAGATTACAGGTATGCACCACTGCACCTGGCTACATTTTATTTTTAAATGGAGTCATTCCTGAAACTATTAGGGGTAGAAGTCTTTGAATTAAGATAGACTATTCTCTTTTTTATTATTTATTTTTTAGTTATAATTGGACACAATACCTTTATTTTTTTATTTATTTTTATGTGGTGCTGAGGATTGAACTCAGGGCCTTGCACGTGCTAGGCGAGTGCTCTACTTCTGAGTCACAACCCCAGCCCCAGATAGACTATTCCTTATGGCTTCGAAATTGAAAGAACAGAGAAAATCAACATTTCCCCACCTGATTCTCCACTTCCATCCAGGCAGAGCCTGGGTCTATGTCCTCAGAATCTCTGAGTATTAACAAACAATCAAACCCCACCACCCAGGCCTCCTGCAGAGTGAAGGTATAATGCCTTCCTTGTGCTACCCCAGTGTACATCTCTGCACTGAATGCTGAGAACTGAGCTAAGCAGTCATCACAAAACAAATGCAGTTTGTAGTAAAAGATAATGCAAGATGATTTCATTTATATAAAGTGTCTAGAACAGCAAATTTATAGACACAGAAAATAGATCAGTGGTTGCCTAGGGCTAGGGGTAGGAGTAGGACTAACCAAAAATGTGTACGAGGAAACATTCTGAGGTAGTGGAAATGTTCTAAAACTGGATTGTGGTAATGGTTGCCCAACTCTGTAAGTTTACAAAATCATTAAATTGTACACTTACAACGGGTGAATTTTATAATATAAAGGCTGCTTTTTTTTTAAGTTGGTGAAGGTAACTGAATTAAATTGGTATGCCAAATAGCATAGAGATTACATCTAAATTGTAGTCCTGACTCCATAGCTTGCAAAGTAAATGGGAATAAATTGCTTCACATCTCCCAGCCTCAATCTCCTTATCTGTAACATGGGTGATGTAAATCGTATTGCATATAGCAAAGTGCCCACTAAATTTACTTTCTGTAAATGAGATGACTTACAGAAAGTACTTACTAGCACAGCAACTGCCACAAAGTTGCTGCTTCTAAAAGTGATTCTTTTTTTTTTTTTTTTGTATTATGAGCTCTCTACCACTGAGCTACATCCCCAACCCTTCTTATTTTTTATTTTCAGACAGAGTCTCACTAATTTTCCCAGGCTGGCCTTAAACTTGGGATCTTCCTGTCTCAGCCTCCCAAGTCATTGGAATTACAGGTATTTGTCACCACACCTGGCTTAAAGAATATGCTTCATCCTAGAAATAGGAACATGCAGGCCCCTTAAGGAGGTGTGATGTTGATCATTTCATTTCTTAAGTTGGAGAAGGATCTTCATTCTGGATTTTTCAATGAGAATTACCTGGAAAGAACATGGTGTAGCTTCACTTCCAACCTCTCAGGCCCACCCATGTCCTGGTGCCCAGTGTTTCCACAATTCCAATCTCCCTTTCCAGGAGTCCCTAAATGTGACATTCACTAGCTCCGGGGTCATGTTGTGAGGATACAAGGAGTGGTGTTAGGCAGATGGAGTAGGTGGGAGGCTGCAGGAGCTCCAGACCTGTAGGTGACTGTCCCAGACCAGCTGCCCTAAGGGATCTGAGCAATTGAATGTGCCCATGGATTCCCTCATGCCCAGATGATCCCAGAAAAGACAAGGCTGACTGATAGGAGCAAAGTAGGAAAACTAGAAAGAAGCAGTGTGGAGGAAGGGGGCTGTCCCTGGGCCATTTGTGAAGGCTGTTTCTCCTTGAGTGTGGAGGACGCTATTCTGAGGTTTCGGGGGAAGCGGGGATGAACAGGATGAAGTAGTGGTTCTTGGAGGAAAGAAGCATATCATTGCATCTTTTGTGCTCACACATACTTCATTCCCCCAAATTCCAAAATGTCCTTGGCAGGCCAGCCTGCTTATTCATTTATTCACCATATACCCACTGACCTCCTGCTGTGTGCCTGGGGCTGTTCTCCACAAGGTCCTTGTCCTCACAGATCTTACATTCTAGTAGAAGATGCTGACAATAAGCAAATAATCAAGTGAATCTGTAACTTCACTGCTAATGGGCAGAGAATGCTGGAAGGCAGAGTTCCAGGGGTCAGAGAAGACCTCTCTGAGAAACTGACATTTTAGCAGAAACTTTAGAAAACGAAAGGAGCAAAGATCTGGAGGAAGGGTACTCTTGTCAGAGGGGAAAGAATGTTCCCGGGCCTCTGCCAGCTGTCAGCTCTGTGTGTTCAAAGAGCAAAAAGAAGCCAGTATAGCAGAACAGAGTGAAAAGGAGGCAGATGCTAGATTATTTCAGGGTGATGGCTAGAGCCTGACCAGTTGGCAGTACTGGCCATGGGGAACACATGAATTCCATTCTGGGTATGATGAAAATCCACTGGCAGAGTTTTTGATCTGATTTTTAGTAGTAGAGAAGAGTCTTCTAGTGCAGGAAATTTCTCACTAAACTATTACTGGATTCCATACAAACATGAACAGCACTTTCTACCTGTGAAACCCTTTTGGCCTTGCCTAAATTGAAAGAAATAAGGCTGTGGACCTCAGGTTGCTCTAGTGAGTAGGTATGTCTCTCTCCTCTCGATGGATCTTCTTTTGTGTTTAGGCCCTATACCTAGATGTGCCTCCCTTTCCCCGTCCCTGAGAAGTAATGAGCTTGTTTGTCTATTTGTTGGTAGAGATATACCTCTAGAAACAATTCACTCCCCTCTGGACACAGTGTCATCCCAACAACTTGGAAAGCTGAGGCAGGAAGACTGCAAGTTCAAGGCCAGCCTGGAAAATTTAGTGAGACTAAATAAAATAAAAAGTGAAAATTAAAAAGTAAAAAATAAAGGGTTGGTGGTGTAGCTCAATGGTAGAGGGACTCTGGGTTCAATCCCCAGTATTGGGGCAAGGGAAATCCAGAGAAGCCAAGGCAGAGAGGACTGAACTAATCTCTAGCTGCCATAACAAAACACCATGGCCTGCTTGACTTAAGCAGTAGAAATGCATTTTCTTGCAGTTCTAGAGACTGAAAATCCAAGATAAAGGCGTCAGCAGGGTTGAGTTTGATGAAGCCTCTCTCTTCAGCTTACAAATAGCCACTTTGACACTGTATTATTGCAAGGCCTTTTCTGTGTGTGTGCATAGGGTTGGGGGAGTTCTGGTGTCTCTCACTCTTCTTATAAGGACACCAGTCCTGTCAGATTAGAACTCCCCTCTTATGATCTCATTTAACTTTTCAAACATTTTTCCTCCTGCTTGGGATGAAACCCAGGTCCTTGTGCATGCAGGGCAAGCTCTTTGCCACTGAGCTACATGCCCAGCCCCTCTTAGTTTTAATTGCCTCCTGAAAGGCCCCATCTCCACATATAGTTACATTGGAGGTTAGGGCTTCAATGTATGAAATGAGGGAAAAAACACAACTCAAAGCAGAAAGATAAGAATAGATGAATAGATGTGCCTGGAAACCCTGGAACTATTGGAGTTTTCTTCTGGAACATGAGGTGAAGACCAAGTGGCTCAGACAGAGAAATTACAGACTCATAAACTTAATGAGCTAGAACCTTAGAACCTAAGGGGTGATCCTCTATATTAGCAATAACAAACTAGCAAGTGGAATATAAATTAAAGACTTGGTTCATGCTAGTAACAACACCATAATATGTCAAATTTTACCTAACAAAGAACATATAAGACCCTATGAAGAAATTTAGAAATACTATTAAGACACATTTTTATGAGAGTTTAATTAATAAAAACTTTAGCATATAGGGGTCGTGGGGTTGGGTAATTAATTTTGTAAAGATATCATTTCTCATGAAGTTAATATATAAAGAAAATTTCAAAGTTCCAGTAGTGTTTTTTTGTACAAATTGATTCTAAATTTAGCTGGAGGACTAAAATCTTTGAATAGCTAAGATAATTTTTAAAAAGAAAAGCCAAGGAAAGACCCTATGAGATACTAACACAACTTTTTTTTTTCTTAAAGAGAGAGTGAGAGAGAATTTTTTTAATATTTATTTTTTAGTTCTCGGTGGACACAACATCTTTGTTTGTGTGTGGTGCTGAGGATCCAACCTGGGCCGCACAATGCCAGGCGAGCCTGCTACCGCTTGAGCCACATCCCCAGCCCCACTAACACAAGTTAAAAGTCAAGGTAATTAATATAAAGTGGTATATTCATTCAGAAACAAACAAATAGAACAAAATAAAGAACCTAGAAACAAACTCATGATACATGCAAAAATATAGGTGGCACCACAAATTCCATTAAGAGTACATTTTTTAGCTGGGTGCTGTGGTGCATGCCTGTAATCCCAATGACTCCAGAAACTGAGGCAGGAGGGTCAGAAGTTCAAGGCCAACAAGAGCAACTTAGTGAGACCCTGCCTAAAAAAAAAAAAAGGGCAGGGATATAATTGAGTGGTAGAGTGTCCCTGAGTTGATTCCCCAGTATCAATAACAAAAAAATATTATTTTAACAGATGACATAGGGGGAAATTTGGTTTACTTTGTAGAAAAAAATGAAATTAAATCTTTACTTCACAGCTTAAATAAATAAATAAACAATTCTGAATGGATCAAAGATCTGAAAACTTAAATGTAAAAGATAAAATACGAACTAGTAGCAGAAAATATCAGAATATTTTTGTGATCTCAATTATGGAAAACTTTCCTAAGCAAGATTGCCAACGTATAAACCATAAGGAAAAAAATATTGAATTTGACTCCAAAAAATAATAAGGGCTTTTATTATGTGGATGACACCACAGATAAAGTTAATAGATAAAAAGATGTTCACAATATCTACAACCAATTATGTATCAATACCCAGAATATACAAGGAGCATCTACAAATCATCATCATCAACAACAAACAAAAATACAGGAAACCCAATCAAATATTGGACAGAGACCATCAAGAGACATTTTCAGAATGATCCCTATTAGGTTTTTCCTAATGGCTAATAAGTATGCAAAGTCATTCTGAACCTCATTAGTAATTAAAAATACAAAATAAAATAATAGGATGCCTAAAAATACCAAATAAAAGATAAGCTAGAACTTTATAATCAAGATTTTGGCAAAAATTATGATGCTGAATAATACCAAGTGCCATCCAAACTTGATCTTACATATGTATGTGATAGCCAAACCACCTTACTCCTGAGAATATTCTCCAAGGAAACTCTGTACTAGTCCATAAGGAGAATTCATATGCAGATGTTTATTGCAAGATCTGTGGTAGAGAAATCCAAGGAAATATAAGCAAAAATGAAGAGGCTGGGTGCATAACTCAGTGATAGATCTGGGTTCAATTCCTAGTACCTCCCCACAAATTCACAGGCAAATGAAACACATCTAAAGGACTAATTTGGCCTGTAAGTCACAAGTTTGTGACCCCTGGTGAGTGTCATTTGTATTGTATCCCTAAATGTAGGGATGTGGGTGATAGAAGAAGGCAAATAGAGACTCTTCCCCACCCCACCGCCCCCAACCCCCAGCACCTCCAGCTCTGTCTCCATGGGCAGGCCTCCTAAAACTCTTGGACCCTCAGATCCCTGCTGGGGCTAGAAGCAGAAGTGTTCTGGGTCTGGAAAAACAGTTACAGTATTCTAATAACCCTTTCACCCCACCACCCCTCCTACCAAAGAGCATCTTCACATTTTCCACAGCTAATCACTAATGCTTGGAAACTTTGTGTTATTACTTTATATCAGCATAAAAAGCAAGAACAAAGATAATATAAAACTATTATAAAAATAATAATCCTTTAGGACCTTGGCTTAAAATAGTCCTCTTATCTGCAAATATTAGAAAAGGTCACTTTCCTTCTAAATATGCAAAGAGAAAATGTTTGCATGATTAACCCAACACCTCTGTATTTCTTTTGGCCGGAAGCAATGAAGACATTAATCAAAGAAGCCATGAATGTAAAATTATAAACCAACATGTGTACTAAAGGAAAGAAACCTGGGGCGGGGGGGGGGGGGTTGAGGAGAATTCTTGGCTGACAAAGACTTTCCAGAAAGACAGCTGGAGCTGAGAACAGAAAGATGCCTGGGTTTTCCCAGGAGAAGGGTGAGCACAGCAGCTTGCAGGAAAGCCCTCAGAGAAGGGAGGGCAGAGTGTGGGGAGACAGCCAGACGAGGTGACTGGGGTGAAGTGTACTGGGGAGATTTATGGGTGATGGAGCAGGAGAGGCATGAACCTAATCACTCAGGACTGTGGAGATCTCAGGGAGAAAGCAGCCACTGGCTGCAAGTGGGGCAGGAGCACCACATTCAGTCTCACTGGGAAATGATGACACTGGCTGAGGCCTGGTACCATGGTACAAGGACCTGAGCTGGTAAGACAGGTAACCTGTCTTACATCACTGCTGTGTGTCAGGAGAGGGCAACAGTAGCCTGAACTAGAGAGGGGGCAGTGGCGGTGGAGAGTAGTAGGCAGATGCTATGCGAGAGGCTGAATCGCTAGACCTGAACCTGATGGGTTGGATGTGAAGAGTGAGGGAGAGTCAAAGCTGAGACTTCCTTCCTTTGGCACAGGGATGAGTAGGGGGGCATTCAGGGAGACCAAGGACACGAAGGCAAAACCATTGGAGCACAAGAGCATGAGTCAGTCTTGGACAAGCTGACTTGGAGGTGCCTTTACCATCTCTGAGTGACCAGGCCACAGATCAGGGCTGTGATAGTAATGACAGGTGATTAGCTCCCCTCCCAGGTATGCAGGGGTAGAGAGGAGGCTCTTGGGTGGAGGGTGCCCTCCCTCCATTGCCACATTCCCTGGATGGGGACCTCTCTAAGGAGCCTACTGGAAAATTTTCATGATAGTTGAAGGAGAAATTCAATTTTCCTATTCTGAGAAAAAAGCAGAGGGCCTTCTTAAGAAGGACAGGACAACCAACAAGGTCCAATATGCTCTTCCCTTTACCTGCCTGGTGGGAATGACCATGCTCCGTAAACCTGGAGAATCAGATACAGCAGGGACCAAGGGAGAGAGCCAGACACCCGAGGACTGGCTGGACCCCAGGGTCAAGAGTGGATCATCCTGCCTCCACTCCAGCCAGAGGAGCATCTTTCAGTTCCCCATCTGGTCATGCTTCCTCTCCCTGCTGGCCTCACACATGCTGTCCCTTCCTCTGAAACACGCTTCCCTTCCTCCTTTACATCCCTTGCATCTGCACGAGTTTTTTAAACTGAATTTTATTCGTTATTATTTTAATTGTATATGTTTATGGGATATGGTGGAATAATTCAATACATGTATACAATGTGTGATGATCACATCAAGGTGGTTCAAATTTCCATCTCTTCAAAATTAAAAATATTTTAGGAGCTGGGGTTGTGGCTCAGTGGTAGAGCATTTGCCTAACACATGCAAGGCCATGGATTTGATCCTCAGCACTATGTATAAATAAATGAAATAAAGATATTGTGTCCAACTACAACTAAAAAAATAAATATTTTGTAAAAAATTAAAAATATTTTATATTAACACATACTAATTGAATATACATATGGGCTATAGTGTGATAATTCAACACAGGTATACCAAATCAGGATAATTCACATTCCTATCCTCCTCGGCATTCTTTTGTGTTTGGAGACATTTGAGCTCCTCTCTTCTATATCTTCATTAACTATGTGATAGGTTATTGTCAACTATAGGCCCCATGATTCTGTAGAACACTAGAATTTGTTACTTATTTCTAACTGTGTTTGGGTTGCATGAGTTCCTTTTTATTATAAGTAACACATTCATTGAACAAATCAGGGGATTTCACTATTTCCATAGATACATATGTCGTGAATTAATCATGTTCATGTTCATCCTTACTTCTAGCCTCTCTTGCACTCCTCTCTCTCCGTTCGGCCCTGTCCCAGTCCCTAATACCCCCTCTTTTACTGTCAGTTCCTTTTTCTTGCACAAGTTTTTTTGGGGGGTTGTCCCCCCCATACTGGGGATGAAACTACTTGGGGTACTTTGGAGAGCTACACCTCAGCCCTTTATATCTACTTACTTGTTTACTTATATTTTTGAGATAGAGTCTTGCTACATTGCCAGCCTCAAGCTTGTGATCTTCCTGCCTCAGTCTCCCCAGTAGTTGGGATTAGAGGCATGGGCCACTGGGCCAAGAATGAGGGGCGGTTTGTTTGTTTTTATAGTACTGGGGATGGAACTTTGAAACCAGGAGTGCTTTACCACAGAAGTACATCTCCAGTCCTTTCTATGTTTTTTGTTTGGTTTGGTTTGGTTTTGGGGGGTACCGGGAATTAAACTCAGGGGCACTCGACCACTGAGCCATCCCTATTTTGTATTTTTTTTTTTGAATTTTTTAATATTTATTTTTTAGTTTTCGGCGGACACAACATCTTTATTTGTATGTGGTGCTGAGGATCGAACCCGGGCCGCATGCATGCCAGGCGAGCGCGCTACCGCTTGAGCCACATCCCCAGCCCCCCTGTTTTGTATTTTAGAGACAGGGTCTCACTGAGTTGCTTAGCACCTTGCGTTTGCTGAGGCTGGTTTTGAACTCGCGATCCTCATGCCTTAGCCTCCTGAGCCACTGGGATTACAGGTGTGTGCCACCACACCTGGCCTTTTTATGTTTTTATTTTGAGACAGGGTCTCACAAAGTTACCAAGCTTGGCCTCAAATTTGGAATCCCCCTGCCTCTGCGAATTGAGTAGCTGGGATTACAAGTGTGTGCCACTGCACACAGCTCTGGCATGAGCTCATCATTTCTTTCTGGAGGACTCTTGTGATTTTCCGTGCCTGGGTTCAGTGTTTGTGGCAGAGACTGTTAATAGTCTACCTCATTCCTATTCTCTCATCTCTTTCTTCTAATTTTTAACTGACCATATGGTGCATGGGATAAAGTCTACATTTTCCAGCATCTTTTGCAGCTAGATGTAGCCATTTGGTCAAGTTCTGGCCAATAATATAAAAGTAGAAATGCTTGCAACTTCCTGGATGTGATTTGCATATGAAGGTTGTTTTTTAGTTACCAACTTCAACACAAGCCGTAATCTAGGGATGGTAGTACTTGGAGCTAGAAAGAAAATGGCTTTATTTCTTAATTATTTAATGAAGCTGCTAGATGTTCTGTACTGCTTACCTCTGCCTTTTTTTTATGTAAAAGAGAAAAAAACTTCTGTGATGTGTACTGCACTGTTATTTTGAAGTTGGTCACAGGCAGACATACCTCATCCTAGTCTATCCAGTGTCTCTCCCATATGTTTATTCCCATGAAAATAACATGCCTTATCAGTTACTCAAGTGAAACAAAGTATGCCCCACCAGAGTTTGTACTCTTCTTCTTATTTTTATTTATTTCATTTTAGTTTTTGTCCTATCCGGGATTTAACCCAGGAGTGCTTTGCCACTGAACTACATCCCTGGCTCTTAAAAAAAAAAAAAATTTTTTTTTCTCTGAATACAGGATCTCACTTAATCGCCCAGGCTGGCCTTGAACTTGTGATCCTCCTGCCTCAACTAACTGAGTAGCTGAGATTATAGATGTGCAACAGCTGTGCTTGTATGTACTCTTCTTCTTATGCAAATGGCTCCAAAGTAGCCCCACTATCACCAAATAACTCACACTTGCAGGTGTCCAGGAAGGGACTGGAAAACCAGCCCAGTTATCCAAAGGCAATGTTGTGGAACCACTTCAAATACTGCTCTGCAGGCTTGGGGCTTAGGGTCTCTAGTGATGCCATAGTTAGGACTGTGCCCATATCCATCCCCTCTAGTGCAATTTCTCCCTCTTGACTGGATAGTCAATTAATATAACCAATGAACTCACAGAAAACAGCAAGGCAAAAATACACACACAATAAATGTCCTAGTCTGCATGCCCTGAAGTTATGGTATTTGGAAATTAAAAAGCGATTTTACAAACTCCGATGGTTTGGCATTTGGAATATTGAAAGCAATCTGGAAAAGCCCAATAGTCCATTTGTGTCTCCACCATTAGCTGCAGAAACAGATTGTCAGGATGAATCTAAGTAGGATCAGAGGAGTGAGTATATCCGGTGGATCAGCTCATTTGAAGCAACATTAATGAGTTTTGGTGATACACCCTTTAACAGACTCAGGCAGTGAGTGCTGATTAATTCACTCTTTTCTCTGGAGTCTTTCAAATGTCAAATCCTGTGTGATGGTGTTTCATAGGCTTACACCAAGGGTTTCTGCTTTAAATGACTCATCTGTAATTGATAAATTCTTCAAATACAATATCAACAAAAGTGATAAAGGCCAAGAGATAGAGGTACATAACCTAAACAATATCCTAGAAATTAAAAAATTAAATATTATCATCAAATAATACCCAAATATCTGGACAAATCTGATAGTCTTATAGGGTTGAAATCCTAATTATGCTATATTTTTGGATTTCAATCATCAGATGTTGAAAGAAAAATGTTTAGTAATTGAAATGACCAGTGAATTTACCATGTAATATTCCACCTGATTCTCCTCTTTCAGCTCCAAGAGCACAAACACATGGCAAAACTTATAACTAGAAAGAATCCTTTGGCTAGGACTTCTGCCAAGTGACTCCACAAAGTAGCCTCACTCCACAGTTTGCTTATGAGGGTATGGAGGGGCCAGCTTCTTGAGCAGAGCAGGTGGAGATCAACTTAGCATGTCCAGTCATCATGGAAGTCATGCAAATTAATGCGTCAAAATAAGAGACATAATACCACAGGAGCTCAAATGAGCTAGCTTTCTCCCTGAAGCTACTTGAACTCTTCTTTCCCCACTGCCAATGTCTGCGCACCCATCACCCTGGCTAACTTCCACCCACAAGGCTCCAGGAAATACATTATGACTGGTATGGCAGGGGAGCTGCTTTTTATAGTCTGTGGGCCAAAAGTCCTTCCCATGAACCTTCTGAGGGAAGGGTTAAAGGTAAAGGAGAGAAGGGTTGTCCTGAAAGGATGAGCTCAGCCTGAACTCTTTGTACTTAAGGTCCTTCTCACTCTTTCAGCTAACACTGATCAAATATTTTATGGGTGTTTATCATATGCCAGGCACTATGGTAGGTACTAAGGATATATGTGATGATTTTTTTTGTGTGTGTGTGTGTGTGTGTACCAGGGATTGAAACCAGAGGTCTTAACCACTGAGCCACATCCACAGACATTTTTCTAATATTTTATTTAGAGACAGGGTCTCACTAAGTTGCTGAGAACCTCGCTAAGTTGCTAAGGCTGGCTTTGAACTTGTGATCCTCCTGCCTCAACTTTCCTAGCTGCTGGGATTGCAGGTGTGCACCACCGCACCTGGCTGTAATGTGATTTTTTAAAAAATGGAGCACCTTCTCTCAGAGAGTTACAGTCACAGATGTCATAGCATATACATCCAGACCCTGGATTGAGACTCTGAAACCATGAGCCAACAAGCTGCTATGTGCTGTGTATGTGTTATTCAGCTCTGTAATGCAGAGACTATGATCATCCCAGTTTTACTGATGAGGAAGCTGAGCAGAGAGAGGGTAAAGTGCTGAAGCTTACACATAAGCACATGCTCGAGTAGGGTTCAATCCCAGGTGGCCCAGACCCCAAGCTGCACTCTCAGTCATCATGCTCTGCCTCTTTGACACTACCTTCTGATGCACCCTTTCTAGAAGCACAGCCAGAGACCCTGGGCAGCAAGTCCACCACACACTCCCAGGCAAAGCGGAATTGCCTTTTGAAGGCAGAGAGAAGAGGGAGGTGTGCTATAGTTTGAGTCTTGGTTGTGCCCCAAAGGCCCAGTATTGAAGGCTTGGTCCCCAGCTTGACACTACTGGGAGGTGGTGAGGATTCAGGAGGTGAGGCTTCATGGGAGGAAGTGAGGTCCCTGGGGACATACCCTTGAAGGGGAATTGGGACTCCAGCCCCTTTTCTTCCTTTCTTTCATTGCCTGGCTGCCATAATTACTCTGCCACACATTCTTGCCACCAGAGGCCCAAAGCAACAGGAACAAGGGACCCTGGATTGAGACTCTGAAACCATGAGCCAAAATAAATCTTTCCTCCCCTGTTTATTAATTAGTTTATTTATTTATTTATCTATTTATTTAGTGGTGCTGGGGATTGAATCCAGTGTCCCTCCCCTCAAACTATGTTAATGCTCTATCTTTGAGCTATATATTCCCCCACCATTTCCCTCCTTTTAAGTTGCTTATCTCAAGTATTTTGTCACAGCAATAGAAAGCTGACTAACACAAAGTGAGAGAAATGTTTTTCTAGGGCAAGTCAAGAGAAGATGGTGGGCTTTTGAAATGTTTGGAGTTTTAGTCCCTTTCTTTGAGTTTGGGGGAATTATATTGCAGAGGTTGATAAGGAGAAAGTGCAAGAGTGAAAGTTTTGTATTCACTTTCCCATTTGTCTTCCCAATCCTGAACTTGCATCAAAGCAATGGGGGGCTCTTCCCACAAAAGGATCTGTGGCATTGTATCATTGGACAGAAACCAGCTTTGCCAAATTGGTAGGAGGTCAAACTTGTCTTTGAGTGTCTGAGAGTTTCTCTAAAATTATGGTCAGCAAAAGCCAAGTGCTTTCTGAAGATAAAATTGAGATGATTTTTGTTCAGAGTGTTTTTCTGGCTATGTGTCAACTCTTCAGAGTAATTTGCCCTAAACGTGTGTTTTAGTCAGCTTTTTCACTGCTGTGAAAAGACCTGACCAGAACAACTAGAGAAGAAAAAGCTTTTTTAAGGGTTCATGGTCTTAGTCCATAGAAGGCCATCTCCATCCCTGGGAGCCTGAGATGAGGCGGGCCTTAAGGCAGGAGAGTGTGGCTGAGGGGAAGCAGTCCATGTGGTGATCAGGAAGCAAAGAGAGACTCCACTCTGTAGATACAAAATATATACCTCATAGCCACATCCCCAAAGAACCACCTCCTCCAGCCACACCTTACCACTTCAGCTACCACTCAGTTAATCCCTATCAGGAGATTAATTCACTGATTGGGTTAAGATACTCACAACCCAATCTTTTCTCCTCCAAACCTTCTTTCATTGTCTCACACTTGAGCTTTTGGGGGATACCGCATCTAAACCATAACAGTGTATAATTTCAAGACATGAAACACTAAATTCACAAGATTTAAGGTAAAAACTCTAGTTAACTAGACATTTGCCTCCCAAGGCTTTACCATACACTTCCAAGAACCAATAAACCGGCCATAGAGTTAATGTTTTAGGAATCTCTTTGAGTCTACAAGTGGGTTCTGTGATCTGCAACAGGAGCAATGGGAATGGGATGGTGAGGACCCAGTAGGTAGATTAGGGAGACCAAATAAAGTATGACTAACAGTAGGGTCAGTATTGGAACCAGAGACCAAGAGTGTATGTTTCGTTCTTACTTATTTGCTTGTTTGTTTAATTTTTGGTTTCAGGGGATTGAACCCAGGGTCTCATGCATGCTAAGAACATGTTCTACCACTCAGCCACACCCCTAGCACCCCTCATCTTTAAAATGGAGTTGGGTGGCCTAAGATTTAGCTTGATGGTAGAGCACTTGCCTAGCATGTATGGGGTCCTATGTTTGATCCCCAAAACAGGGAAAAAAAATTTAAAATAAGAAAATGACATTAGCAGGAATACCAATCAGAAAAGACAGTTGTGGCTCAGTGCATTGTGGCTCAGTGGTACAGCGCTTGTCTAGCACCTGAGAGGCACTGGGTTCAATCCTCAGTACCATATAAAAATAAATGAATAAAATAAAGGGTATTGTGTTCATCTACAACTAAAAATTTTTTTAAAAAGAAAAGACAGTTGTGATAATTGAATAAGTTGATGCATATAGCATACTCAGCACATTCACTAGCACATATATTCCCAAGGAATGTCAGCCATCACACCATTATTACCATCATCACCACCATCACCACCATTACCACCATTATCACCATCATCACCACCATCACCACCATCATCACCATTATCACTGTTTTCATTACCATGATCCTGGCTCCTCATCACCATGTCCCGCTCCCATTCTCCCTATCACAGGTCACTGGACCAACCTCTAGACTCAGCTGCTTCCTAGAAAATTAACCTTACAGCTGCCTTATTGTCAAGACAACCAGAGTTTCTACCAAGCAAGTGACCTGGGACAAATTATTTAGCCCCCCACCCCCTTTCTCTCTCTCTCTCATTACTGGGGATTGAATAGAGGGGTGCTCTCCCACTGGTACATCCCCAGCCCTTTTTATTTTGATTTGCAGTACTGGGATGGAACCCAGGGCCTTGCACATAATAGGTAAGCACTCTACCACTGAGGTATTTCCCCAGGCCTTATTCTTTTATTTATTTATTTTTGTGGTGCTGGGAATTGAACCCAGGGCCTTGTGCATGGGAGGA
Organism: Marmota monax; assembly: GCF_021218885.2. Taxonomy (NCBI): domain Eukaryota; kingdom Metazoa; phylum Chordata; class Mammalia; order Rodentia; family Sciuridae; genus Marmota; species Marmota monax. The sequence goes on along the minus strand of NW_026693777.1, from coordinate 59,803,975 downwards.
AAGCACTCTACCAACTGAGCTATATACCCAACCCCTTATTATTTTATTTTGAGACAGGGTCTCACTAAATTGCCCAGGTTGGCCCTGACTTTGTGATCCCACCTCAGCCTCTCCAGTAGCTGGGATTACAGTTGTGCACCACCACCACACCCAGTAACATTTTCAAGCCTCAGATTTCTCATCTTTACATTAAAGAATAGGAAATAGTCATCTTCAAGCACATAATGAGGATGAAATGAGATGAGGTACTTAAAGCTTCTAACACAATGTTCTGCAAATAGTAGGGGCTCATTGAGTGTGCATTATTATCTATTGGTTCAGGAGCTTTCCTTTTTGATTGGTAGTCAAACAGGTTTTCTGATATAGGCACGTGTATGACCAGGAAGGAAGTTTACTATGCTAGAAGAGCTGTTTTAATTTTCTTCTTTTTTAAATACTTAATTGACACATAATAATTGTACATGTTTGTAGGGTACAGTATAATATTTCAAAATACATATACAATGCATTATGATTAGGTCAGGTAATTGGTATATCCATGACCTTAAATGGTAGTTATTTCATTGTGTTGGGAACATTCAAAATTCTCTCTTAGCTATTTTGAAATATACAACGAATTGTTGTCTACAGTAGTTACCCTACTATGCTACAAAGAACGTTAGGAGTTTTCCCTCTTATCCAACTGTACCCTGGTACCCACTAACCACTCCCTCTCCATCCCTCCCTCCCCTCTGCTCTCCTCAGTCTCTGATAACCACTATTCTACTCCCTACTTCCTAAAGACTTACTCTTTGAGCTTCCAATATGAGTGAGAACATGTGGAGTTTGTCTTTCTGTACCTGACTTATTTCATTTAACATAATGTCCATGCATTTTGCCACAAATGGCAGGATTTCATTCTTGAGGCTTTCTAGATTTTTTTTTTATTTTGTAAGTTGCAGATGAACACAATGCCTTTATTTATTTTTATGTGGTGCTGAGGACCAAACCTAGTGCCTCACATGTGCTAGGCAGGTGCTCCACCATTGAGCCACAACTCCAGTCCCAAGGCTTTCTAGATTTTTTTTTTAATTAAATATTTTTTTTTATTATTTCTTACATACATCACAATAGAGGAGTGCATTACGTTCATAATATTTGCATTGCAATTCTTAATACACCTTTATACCACAATTTATCAAATCTCTGTTTGTATATTCATGTATATCTTCATACATGAATTTTGTATAATGATGACCGTCTCCTTCCACTACCAAGGCTTTCTAGATTTTGACTGGAGATTTTCTTGTCTTTTTTTGTAGGATCCCATCTAACATCTGCCTAAGACTCAGATGTCCATGAGTTATCATTTCCACACATTTAGGAGCTTTCCTTACTGAAGAAATTTGGAGGAGATTGAAGATTTGGAACATGGATATAGGGTTGCTAGATTTAGAGAATACAAATACAGATGTCCTATATTCTATCTGGAAAGCCTACATGGATGCCAGCTTATATTCTTGTAAAAGTCAAGTTAGAGTTTGACTTGGTTTTGTGATGTATGATGTTACAGAATCTAAGTTGAAGGTCTTGAGAGAGAGAGAGAGAGAGAGAGAGAGAGAGAGAGAGAGAGAGAGAGAGAAGTGTTATAGAATTGGGTTAGATTCTCAGACTGGTTATCAGGGAGAATGTTCTTTCATGAGTCATGTTGAGCATAAGTAGGCAAAAGGATTCTGTTTACACTCCAGTAAGAAGGTCCTGGGTTAACTACCTCAAGGTTTATTTTCATTATTATATCTTGCTTCTATCAATAGAATACTACACTTTATCCTCTGCCACCTGACACCCCCGATCCCTTCCTTATCCCTGCAAGTCCCTCTCATAATGGAAACACTGCAGACTCTCGATAGTCTAAGGAATGGAGTGAACTATGGCTTCCTAAGAACAATCTTATGGAAACACAGTGAAACCTGCCCTCTTGGGTGTCATTTTGTTCCACCCATAATATTTAGGGCTGTATCATTTATTTTCAAGATCCAGAGGCATTTTCCAATAACTTTACTTTTTTATTTTTCATTTTGGTACTGGCAATTGAACTCAGGGATGCTTTACCATTGAGCTACATCCTCAGCCCTTTTTAGTTTTTATTTTGAAGCAGGGTCTTGCCAAGTTGCCCAAGCTGGCTTCAAACTTGCTGAGGCTGGCAATGTTCCTGCCTCAGCCTCCCTAGTTGCTGGGATTACATGTGTGCACCGCTGTGTCCAGCCCATTGACTTTACCTCTAAAATGAAAATGCAAGTATCAGAGCAGTATCAAGTTAATGACTCATAGCTCAAAACTAGTCTAGCATACTTATTCGTAATTTTATATTTGGGTGGGGATGAGAGGAGCATGACTCAGAGGAAGGTCAGTTTATATATTTATGGACTCTCTGTGACATGTCTCCAACTGCCCTACTCAAAAACATTTTCTTTTGAAGGCTAGGCCTTGAGGTAAGGGGCTCTCTCTCTCTCTCTCTCTCTCTCTCTGTGTGTGTGTGTGTGTGTGTGTGTGTGTTAACCCTCTGGAGTTTTCACATTCCGTTTTTTAAAAATATTTTTATTACTTATAAATTTGGACACAATGCCTTTATTTTTTATTTTTATTTTTTAATGAGAATCAAACCCAGTGCTGAGAATCAAACCCAGGGCCTCATACATGCTAGGCAAGTGCTTAAGCCATCATTACTGGCCAAGATCACAAGGAGCCGGGCGCAGTGGCACATACCTGTAATCCCAGCAGTTTAGGAGGCTGAGGCAGGAGGATCACAAGTTAAAAGCCAGCTCCAGCAAATTAGCGAGGACCCTAAGCAACTCAGTGAGACCTTGCATCTAAATAAAACACAAAACAGGGCTGGGGATGTGGATCCATGGTTGAGTGCCATGAGTTCAATCCTGATACCACCCCCCCCCATCAAAAAAAAAAAAAAATCCCAAAGAGCTAGACTTCATGGCAGACCTTAGAACTGGAAGCCCAGATGGGGCAAAGGAGGCGGCTTGATGTCCTTCTGCCCCCACCCCAAGGTTCAGAGCACACTTGTCTCCCTCCCAGCCTGAGTCACTGCAGCACTACCTCTAGTCGGGGCATCAAGTTCAGCACTTAAGCCCTTCCCACATCCCTTCCAGGGCTGATCATGGCCTGCAAAGCCACCCTGAGAAGGGTCAGAGGGTGATCTAGCTGGCCTCTCTGCCTCCCAACACACTGCAGAGATAAAATGAAAGGTGGCCCTTTTCCAAGTCCTTGGCCATCCTTTCATCCTCCTCCTCCATTGTCTCATCTAGGTAAAGATCATTTTTTACCTAATCAGGGAAACAAGATTCCTGGTGATAGGCTCTGCCTTTAAATTCCCTGCCCCTTGAATCATTCCTGACAGTGCAGAAAGCTGCAAGAAACAGAGAGGACTTTGCGCATGTTCAACGCTGTCCAAGGGGTACCAAGATGGGGTGGACCATGGGCTTTTCCCAAAGACCCTATTCAGTAGGAGAAGGGAAGGAATAAGTCCATCCCTCTGCTTTCCAGCAACACTGGTAATTAACAGTGCTAACTTGAGTTTCCTCAAATCATCTTAGAAGAAGCTTTCAAAGATTACAAATTAGGAACGGACAGTTTAGCATTTTTATGAACCATTCATGGGATCCCAGACTTCTCTGTCCATACATCCAAAGGCTCACTTCCAGGCTCAGAACAGGCCTTTTCCAGGTCAGCCTCGCGGATGCTGGTGTGTTTATTCCAAACTAAAGGATCAGCAAAGAGTGGGTGTAGGGAGTGAACATGCATATGCAGGCTGGGCAGTCCATGCAAGAATGCAAGAGTTCCCTGCAGATGTCAGAAGGGAAGGAGTCTTAAGTGGGAAGAAAAAGGGAAGCAGAATTAGGGCAAAGCTGTAACTGGCTCTTTCAAGCCACCATGCTCTTCAAGCAACGCTAAGGAATCCAAGAATTCTAATTTCCAACCTATATTTCCAGGTTGTCCTGAAGATATTTTTGTCAAGGTAGGAGGAAAGAACATATTTTATATAATTATCTGTTAGCTTAACATAACTTTGAAATATTTAGCTAGGCACAGTGGCACATGCCTGTAATCCCAGTGGCTTGGGAGGCTGAAGCAGGAGGATCGCAAGTTCAAAGCCAGCCTCAGCAAATTAGTTAGGACCCTAAGCAATTCAGTGATACCTTGTTTCTAAATAAAATACAGAAAAGGGCCGGGAATGTGGCTCAGAGGTTCAGTGCCCCCGGGTTCAATCCCTGCTACAAAAAAAAAAAAAAGAGAGAGAGAGAGAGAGTTCAGACATATGTTTTGCAAGCCTCCACTTACACTCTGGTCTTGTGGTCTATGACACCTCATACCCTACCCTGTTACCTTCCAAGAGAGAGCCCAAGTGGCTGAGACAGCTTCCAGCTGAAACCTCATGCTGAATAGACTCATATTTGTCCCACTGTCCCTGTTTGGACTGCTAAAAGTAATTAGAGTTTACAGGATACTGAGACCAGAACTCATCCTCAGAGCTACATGTTTTACACAAATTCTACATTAGTCGTCACATCTGTGCCGCCAAGGGCATTAAATTGAATTCAAGGTCTTCACCCAGCTTCCAGGAAGGATTAATTCAATTGAACTATTGGCTTTGGGCACTTGTTTGGAGAAATGAGGCAGTTGGGATCTGGCTGGCGACGGGACGCTCTTTTTACTAGATGGCAAGTACAAGTGGAGAGAAGGAGGGAGAAATGTCAGGCTCAGGAGGCCCAGGAGACCGTATGAGGGAACAGGAAGGGCCAGGAACTTGAAAAGTTTCCCAGAGGGGCTGGGGATGTGGCTCAAGCGGTAGCGTGCTCGCCTGGTGTGCCTGCGGCCCGGGTTCGATCCTCAGCACCACATACAAACAAAGATGTTGTGTCCGCCAAAAACTAAAATAAATAAATAAATATTTAAAAAAAAAAAAGTTTCCCAGAGAAAAGTCAGGCCTCTTCAGTAGTTGGATTTACTTGTTCTGGAGGAGGTTGGGCCAAGGGATGGGATCAAGTGCTGAGTCCAGCCTAAAGGTAATCTTGCAGCGACAACAAGAGTGACACAGGACCCAGGTGCACACCAGCAAACTAATTAAATGGAGGCTGGGACAGGGCCCAGCTCTTTTTTTTTCCCCCAAGGCTGACAGTGTGAAGTCCTCAAAGTGGACAGCCCCATCTCTCCAGGTGAAAGACAGCAGCTGCCACAGGTTCACCTGGACCTCGTAGAAGGTGAATGGAGACAGGAGCTGCATACTGGCCTCAGCCCACCAAACCCTGCTTTTAAGTATGCTCTGGTTGTTTGTGTGTACTGTTTCTGTGATGAAAATGGTTTGTGGTGCCTCTGTGGTGGCACACACCTGTAATCTCAGCAACACAGGAGGCTGAGGTGAAAAGATCACAAGTTGTCAACCTGAGCAACTTAGTGAAACCGTGTGTCAAAATAAAAAGGGCAAGGATATAGTTCAGTGGTAGAGCTTCCCTGGGCTTAATCCCCAGTACTGGAAAAAAAAAAAAGTTCATAGTCATTAAATACTATCTGGATAATATTTTTTAAAAAATAAAAGAATAAAGATCTTCATGATCTTACCCCAGACCCTATCAATGTTAAACATTTGTCATATTTCCTTTGAAGCCCTTTTATTCTTTATATAAATGGTGTGTGTGTGTGTGTGTGTGTGTATGTGTCAGAGAGAAGAAAGAGGTTTTAACGTAATTGGATCCACTTCCCTAAAGCACTATTTTCAAGGCAGCAGGGTTAATGTGATTTTAAAGTACTAAGATGAGTCATCTTAGAATTATTGAGCAATTTCATGAGTTTGGTAAAAACAAAGTTGACTTTTCTTTATCCTGTCATTAGGCATCACCTACTCTATATTCAGCTGCTCTTCTCACAGTCCATCCTCTTGAGAAAGATAACAAGAAATAAAGCACTAGATGTAAGAATAAGAAATAAAACTAAGGCCCATGATATTGTGACTTTGATACATAAACAGATAATTAACCCTGAGTCTCATTCACAATACACTTACTTCAAACTAAGGTGAAAGAGCTAAAAAAAAATTAGGTTGAACCGTTTGAAATTTCAGATAAATCCTGCCCTAATACAGGGATAGGGTGTAGGCCAGTGGTAGAGAGCAGAGTTAGCAGACAGAAAGCCCTGGGTTCAGCCCCCAGCACCAAAACTGGAAAACAAACAAACAAGAAAATCTAAAATAGATTTGCATTTGATTTTCAGGGCCTAAGGAACTTTGCATTTGCTCAGTGACTTTTCTCAAGGATGAGACCTGACATATCTGAGGATGCAGTACCAAGCAGCTTACAAGGAGCGACAGAAATCACACGCTGCACTTGAGCAAAGGCTGGAACCTGATTCATTTTGCTACTGTCCCAAAGAAACAAGGCAGACTCTCAGCTCATTATTTTCTCAGTTTCAGAAAGTATTCTGGGGTGAAATTTTTCCAGTCAACACAATAAACTTTCAAACTTTTGGGCTTTTGCTCATGCAAATCTCAAAACCTAAAAGGTCCCATGAGCCCCTCACAGACAAATCCGACTCCCTAATTCTCCACCTGTCTAAATTTTCACAGTTGGCCAGCTCACACACACCACTCCAAAAAGACCTCCATGTGCTTTCAAAATCCACACTTACAAGATTCCTACTAGCCTTTGTATTATTCTGCCATGTGTAGCAATAGATTCTGCTTGATAAATATTTTTAAATGTTTATGACCAGTATGTTTACAATGGTTCCAAAATCAAGCAATATAAAACATATCCAGTCCTGCTTCCACATTCCCCAGATTCTTCTGTGAGTTTCATGTTTTTTTCCAAAGTTTCTTCATGTAAATGTAAATACCAATCTATTATTTCTCCATCTTTATTTTTCTCCTTCTGTCTCTCCTCTGTTTTTTCTCCCCTCTGTTTTCTGTGCTGGGGATTGAACTCAGGGCTTCATACAGGTCAAGCAAGTGCTCTACCACTGAGCTGCACCCCAGCCCTCATATCTGTTTTTTTTTTGCACAAATAGTAGCTTAATGTACATACTATTGTGTGCCTTGTTCTTCTTGTTTTAACTTATCACTGTGTCTTGGAAATTATTCCATTTTGGTTCAGAGAGCAACTCATTCTGGTTTTCAAAGCTTTTTAAAAGTTAAAGAATTCTTTTATATGTTGTCTGCTAATGTATTTAACCAATTCTGCTAATGATGGACATTTGGGTGTTTTGCCATCTTTTGCTATGCCAATGATGCTGGGTGACATATGTCAATTTGCATTGTGTGTGTGCATCCTTGGATAAATTCCCAAAAACCAGATGGATGGGTCAGAGATTGCATAATTCTGTAATGTGAGAGAGTGAATGCCAAAATGCTTTCCATAGGGGTTTAGCTATTTATACTCCCACCAAAAATATAGAAGAAGCCTATTCCTTCACCGCTTTGCCAAGAAAGAGGTAAGGAGGGAGGGAGAGGTTTTGGAAGGAGTGTAGCTTAGCATCAAAAGCAGAAAAGGGACAACCAGGTGAAGACTTAAAAAAGCACACACAATGTTAGACCTGACTTCTGGAGGTTTAGTGAGACTGTCCTAGAAATGCCTGGAACCTCTGATAGCTTCAGCCCAACTCATCTAAAATGGAACTCAATGAAATATAAGCCTCTTCTTGTTTTCTACCAGTGCAATCACCTTTTCTTGTATTTAAAATCTTATAGGAAAACGGGGTGCAGTGGTGCATGCCTATAATACTAGTTACTTGAAAAGATGAGGCAGGAGGATCACAAGTTTGAGGCCAGCCTCGGCAACTTAGTGAGACTCTATCTCAAAATAAAAAGGGCTGTGAATGTAGCTCAGTGGTAAAGTGCCCCTGGTTTCAATCCCCAGCACCAAAAAAAAAAAAAAAGGTTAATTTCACGCCTTTATAGGTTATTCCTAAGCATTACCCCCTGCCACTACTTTCACACCCACTCTCAAATTTTCAACTGAAAAGGAATTGCCTAGCTTGATGGCATATTCCTGGAGTCCCAGCTACTTTCAAGGTTGAAGCAGCAGGATCACTTGGGCCCAGAAGTTTGTGGCCAGCCTGAGCAACATAGCAAGAGCTTCTCTCAAAAAATAAAAGATAAAAAAAGAAGAAGAAAAGCCAAAAAATTAGTGAAATGTTTACATAATAATTATCAAACCTAGGACACTATCAAGACAAATTTATGGAGTTAGGATAGTTGTGTGATATTTTTATGTGCTATAATACACTTTTCACTGAGATCCACTAGTATAGTAAAAGTTACACATTTATATCCATTTTATACTATTTGGAACAAAATAATTCAGTTGTTACTATGTCTTTACTGAAGAATTCCTTCTGTCATCAACTCTCACCAACTATAATGTTTGGCTTTATTTTTGGATTTATAAGACTTTAATATGGTGAAAGGGAAATGCTATCTCCTGTGACCCTTTACTTATATAGAGATAAAGATGTTGCCCACGAATGCCCCTGAGCCTTCTTTCTTTCTTTCTTTCTTTCTTTCTTTCTTTCTTTCTTTCTTTCTTTCTTTCTTTCTTTCTTTCTTTCGTGTGTGTGTGTGTGTGAGAGAGAGAGAGAGAGAGAGACTGGGGATTGAACCCAGGGGCACTCTACCACTAAGCTACAACTCACTTTATTTTGAGACAGGATCTCGCTAAGTTACCCAGACTGGTCTTGAACTTGTGATCTTCCTACCTCAGCCTCCTGAGTTGCTGGGATTATAAGCGTGTGCCACCATGCCTGACACAAGCCATCTTTCTTAAGTGGAAGTAGGATAATAAGCAGGCAATGCAGGAACATTGGCAACTATCTGTTGATGGTGCTGTCTGCCAGTTCACAGTCCAGGTCCCCTCTGCCATCGTCTTTGTGAGCCTACAGTATTTATTCAATTCTGTTCATAATATTGTATTTAACTTTGTTACTTTATCAAAATTAGTGGAGGGGCTGGGTTGTTGTGGCTCAGTGGTAGAGAGCTCCACTAGCATGTGTGAGGCACTGGGTTCGACCCTCAGCACCACATAAAAAATAAATAAAATAAAGGTATTGTGTCCATCTGCAACTAAAAAAAATTTTAAAAATTAGTGGCATATTGATAAATTCAAATGCAAATAGCAGGAAAAACGGAAGCATAGCTCTCGTAAACATAAAGCAATTGAGACAAAGAAGGAATTCCTTAGGTGTGCAGAAAATGGTGACTCTTCGGCCTCAAACTGAAAACTTGCCACGTGTCAGTCACTGTTCTGATCACTTTATATGGTTTTATTTTCACTCATAACAATGCTATGTGGGGAACAAACAATAGAGTGTGATCATTATCTTTGTTTTTACAGATAAGGAAAACAATTTCTGCTTCATAAATAGGTAAATAGCCTGAACCATATCATCAAGCTTCCTATCCAGAATGGTGGTCAACTCTGCTTCACTGGAAAGGAAAAGCCCAACTTTTAAAGACAACTAAATGCTGGAATTATACTTTAAGACTATAGCTGAGAGACAAGGCACAATTAGAAATTTTATACTATGTTGTTGATCTCTGAAAATAGAAGCTCTCCTTAAAATGCACTAATCTGTTTTTGGATTTTATACATCTGACATTGTTGTGTGTTTGGGGAAACATGTTATGTCTATAGGCAGGAATCTCTTGTGTTGATGTAGATTTTTTTTTTTTTTTGATGTACCTGTAAAGAAATGGATCCCATTAGGAACTGTCTTCTACTTCTCTAGTGCTGGCAAGAGTGCTCAGCAATGTTTGTGTGGTGGTGAATGAAACGTTAGTGGTTTGGATACCACACTGCCAACAAAGTATGCACCGACACCAAGAAACACTCTATTCAAAGTAAATCCCCCCCCAAAAAAAAAAACCAAAGTAAACCCCTTTGAGTATTTGTAACATCTTGAAAAATATGTCATCTTAAATATGCACAGACACACACACACATCTATGTGTATATACAAATATTTACAGGCATTTATAGAGAAAATACATTTATTAGTGCATGTCAATAAAGGCCAAATGATGTCACATCTTAAATATATAAACACACTTATAAGTGAATGACAATAAAGGTGAAATGACAATGACCATTGTAAAGGCCATGTTTTTTTTCTACTGAAGAGGTGATGGCACTACTTTCATGGCCTTACCAAGATAGCTGCGTATAAATCAAGGCAACAGACAGATGCAGTCAGCAAATGCTGCATGCCCTCAATTTAAAGTACCTACTCTTATTCCCTCCCTGGAGACTCTGTCCCTAATCCCCATTTCTTTTTAATGAGATAGTTGGCCTTAGGACATCACCTCTGGCAGCATTTCCTTGGAATGTGAATGGACAGACACCTGGTCTGAGCAGGGCCCTCCTGGGCTTGCTAGTGACCTATGACCTTGGTTGCATGATTTAAAAGGTTGAGAAGAGTGAGTTGGATTCTGTCTTTCTCTCCCTGGAGACTGAATTAAGATGCCAAGAGGGAATTTTCCATTGAGCCGTGGGCAACATCACCAACAGGTCATCCTAGGGTCAGAGAAGCCACAAAACCAGAGAAGGCAAAAGCCACCTGCAGTCCTACCTTCCTTTGTTTTCTGTGTTTCCTGGACTCCTGGGCATGCATATATTTTTTTAATTAATTAATTTATTTATTAGTTCTAATCAGAACAGTGATAGTAGAAAGCTCTTCAATTCATTGTACACAAATGGAGCAAAATTTTTCACTTGTCTGGTTGTGCATGAAATAGAGTCACACCATTCGTTCAATCATACATGTACCTAGGGTAACAATGTCTGCCTCATTCCACCATCTTTCCCACTTCTTTGCCCCCTCCCCCCTCCCCTTTGCCCAATCCAAAGTTCCTCCACTTATCTCATGCACCCCCTTCATATGGATTAGCATCCACTTATCTGGGAAAACATTTGGCCCCTGGTTTTTGAGATTGGCTTACTTCACTTAGCATGATATTCTCCAACTCCATCTATTTACCTGCAAATGCTATAATTTTATCCTCTTTTAATGCTGAGTAATATTCCATTGTGTATATATACCACAGTTTCTTTACCCTTTCATCTATTGAATGGCACTAGGTTGGTTCCACAGTTCAGCAATTGTGAATTGTGCTGCTATAAATATTGAAGTGGCTGCATTACAGTAGTGTGCTGTTTTTAAGTTGTTAGGGTATAGTCGGAGGAAAGGGATAGCTGGATCAAATGGTGGCTTCATTCCAAATTTTCTAAGGAATTTGCTTTCTAGATTGGTTTCACCAATTTGCAATCCCACCAGCAATGTATGAGTGTGCCTTTTCCCCCACATTCTTGCATGTATATCTTTTTAAAAAAAAATTTCCCCCCAAACAATTCATGTGCTTTTCTGCCCTTGTTCCTGAAAAAGACTAAATTAGAACAACAGATAACAAGAGAAAACAGTCTCTAACAACTAAGGATATGACTTTAAAAATAAATAAATAAACAAGAACTATACAAGCAAAACAGCCCAGAACTACAAAGTTTAGGGGCAAACACTCATTTCATTCAACGGTTCCCAGGGATTTTGGTTGTATGCAAGTCTGTACAATAATCAGCATGTACAGTGATGACCTTGAGTCTTCAAGTAAAGGCTGCTTGACATTCAGCATATTTTCAGAAGGCAATGAAGCATGCAGTTTGCTTCAGAAAAAAAATTTTCCTTCAAGTTAAAAAAAAAGCCTTGGTGTTTAAAGAAGGCAAGGTTCATTAAGTGATTTGTTATTTTTCAGTATTTAAAATGTATGTATTTATTGATTCATGCCTTGCCAGCAAAGATTTACTATGACTTATAAGAACATACAAAATCCAACAAGAAAGCAAAAATGGCAGTGAAGGGAAAGAAGAAAGAAAACCAAGGTGTGCAAGAGCTTTAGTTATCTGCAAAGCTTGCTTCTGTGGATTGCCTTATTCCATGATAGATCACAGAGCTTATGACTGGTAATAGTCATAAGTTAAATTCATACCACTGCAAAGGAACAAAGGAGGAAGGCAGGGGAAAAAAGAAAGATTTTTATAAATGTGGCAAATGGTCAGGGTTTTTGTTTTGTTGTGTTGTGTTTCTCTCTCTCTCTCTCTCTCTTGCAGTACTGAGATTAAATCCAAGGTCTTACAAATGCTAAGCAAATGCTTAACCAACTAAGCTACTTCCCCAGTCCAATCAGTATTTATCTTATGAATGTTAAAATCAAAATGAAACTGGAGCTGAGCATGGTGGCACACGCCTGTAATCCCAGCAGCTGGGGAGGCCCAGGCAGGAAGATTGCAAGTTCAGAGCCAGCTTCAGCAATTTAGCAAGGCCCTAAGCAACTCATCGAGATCCTGTCTCAAAATAAAAAATTGAAAAGGTTGAGATGTGGCTCAGTGGTTCAGTGCCCCTGAGTTCAATCCCTGGTACAAAAAAAAAAAAAAAAAAAAAAAAAGGAAGAAAGGAAAAAAGAAAGACAATATTGATTTAAATCAGAAAAAAAAATAATACTCCATGATGTAGACATGCTATTAATTCAAGCATGGTTAAATAATTTCTATTTGTTTATTTCAATAAAATAATCATGACAGCATGGGACTGGGGCTGCGGCTCAGCGATAGTGCACTTGCCTGGCATGTGTGAGGTACTGGGTTCGATTCTCAGCATAACATATAAATATATAAATAGGGGTCTATCAACAACTAAAAAATAAAACTAAAAAAAATTTTAAAAATATGACAGCAAAACATGTTAGTTAGAAAGAACATATTACTTATCTACTGAAATTCTCTTTAATATCATTTTCAAATCAACATATTCGAAAAAACAAAGAATGTTTAAAGTTGATTTAAACTCTTTTTATAAATGTCATTCTTATTTTGACTTTTTTGTTGTTTCTCTTATTTATTTGTTTTTGTGGTGCTGGGAATCAAACCCAGGACTTCATACTTACTAAACACATACTCTACCCCTGAGCTATAGTCCCGGACCCAAATGTCATTCTTACATCCCATAAAAAAATGAGTACCCAGAGAACTTAATAAATGGTGCCTGTTTATGACAGAAAGAGAGTATACAGGGAGTGTACAGGATATTTCACAGTGATGTGACCCAACTATCTGCTTCATTAATGTCTTCTTAAAGGTGTCTGGCCCATGGGCTGGGGTTGTAGCTCAGTGGTAGAGTGCTTGCCTCACATGCGTGAGGCCCTGGGTTTAAACCTCAGCACCACATATAAATAAATAAATAAATAAAAATAAAGGTGTTGTGTCCACTTACAACTAAAAAAAAAAAAAAAAAAGATTTCTGGCCCAATTTTCCCACTAACTTTTCTTTTTCTTTTCTTTTTTTCTTTTGGCTGCAGGGTGGAGGAGAGGAACAAATAATTGAACTGGGGATATTCTACCACTGAACTACATCTTCAGCCCTTTCTTTTTTTAAATTTTTTTATTTTGAGACAGGGTCTCACTAAGTAGCCCAGACAGTCCTTGAACTTAGGATCCTCCTGCGTTAGCCTTCCCAGTAGCTAGGATTACAGGTATGTACCACCACAGGTAGCTAACAAAATTTTCCTTAAATTGTTATTGTGAATTCATTGGGAATGTTCTTTTATAATATTGACATGGAAACTAGTTTTACTGTCTGATGTTATATTTTTGCTGATTGTTTTCCAAAATGTATAAGTGGTGTTTTTTTTAATTGATAGATTTGTTTTTATTTATATTCAGCTTGCTTTCTTCCTTTGTTCCTTTTCATTCAGTCCTAGATAAAATGCAGTTAATCATGTACAAAGGTATGTACAAAGTCTCATCTGAATAGCTCCATCATGTGTCTAGAATAAGTTTTACAATTATGAAAGTTGCTTCCTGTTCATAGCTACTATGGCCTTGAATAAGAATAAATATCTAGAGCTAGGGGTGTAACTCAGTGGTAGATAATGTGCTTAGCATGTGCAAGAACCTGGGTTTGATCCCAAATACCAAAAAAGGAAAAAAAAAAAGTCCATACTATATTACTGAGTCCTCTGAAAATTAGATGCAAAAATCAGGAGATTTTTTAAAATACTCATTTTAAAAGATGAGTATTTTAAAAAACAGATTTTGGGCACAAAGTCTAGAGTGATCATATAATTTATTATTAAAATTTTGTCTTTTGGACAAGGAATGCAAGGTGAATTAGTAAGTTCACTGAAAGCCTAGCATGTGCCTCTAGTCCCAGCACTTGGGAGGCTGAGGCAAGTGGATCACTTAAGCCCAGGACTTTGAGCTCTACCTGGGCTATATAGTGAGATATCATCTGAGGGGTCAGGGATGGTCATTGAGAAAAAGACATAAGCCAGGACTCTTCCAGGTATACCAAGATTTATGGTCACCTTAGCCAAAATTGATAATGTACCTCTCTAAGCTGGGGAGGGCTTGAAAATTATAGGCTATATCACATTCTATACTCAAACTGTGAATTAGTGGGTTCTGTTTTGAGAATCTAAGCTGAAACTCTGCTTTTAAAGTATTAGGCTCAGTTCTAATTTATATTCCTCAAGATAAACATAATGTTAGAGACAAAGACCCAGAGAAACATAATGAATATGAGAAAGAGCTACAGCTCTTAACATTTGGGCAGTTATGGCATCTTGGAGAATTTCATGAGCACTTTTAACTCTCCCTGGAGGAAAGATACACACAGCTCCCACCCCTCAGCATGCAGTTCAGAGGAGTGCAGTCCATCTGATCTAACCCAGGACCCCAGGTTGGAATTCCTGACCTACAACATGTGGTTTGCATGAAGGAACTAGGGAATTATATTAGCTGACCATCTTTATACTAATTTCACTTTACACTCACATAAATCTATTTCAGAGTAAGGGAACTAAGGCTCAGAGAAATTAAGATCTCACAGCTTACCATAAAATGGAAAAGCCAGACTTCAAATTCAGGTTTATGTGTCACTAATCTCATAATCTAACCACTGCTTAGATATACTTTATATAAACACACATATACAGATATTTCAACCTAGAAAGGGATTATATTATAAAATCATATGAAAAGTGAACATAAACTTTCATCCTTCTTAAAGTCCTGCTTACCAAATTGGTATGTAGCTTTTGAAACTAAAAAGAGATTATTAGACATCTGGGGCTATAGCTCAATTGGTAGAGTACTTTCCCTGCATGCATAAGGTCCTGGGTTAAATCCCCCTAAATATATAAATAAATAAATATAAATAAATAAATTAGAACAATTAAAAGTAAACCTTTTTTTTTTTTAATGATACTGAAGATTGAACCCAGGGCTTTACACATGCTAGGCAAGTATTCTACCACTGAGCAGCGTCCCCAGCCCTTTTGAGACTGGGTCTCACTAGATTTTCCAGGATGACTTTGAATTTGTAAGCCTTTTGTCTCAGCCTTCTGAGTAGCTGGGATTATAATTGTGCACCACCATGCATGACATGACAAAGCTCTTTCTTTTTTTTAATACCTCAAATGATAATGCAACATATAAATAATCCCAAGGTAGTTTTTGTTGTTGTTATTTGTTTTTTGTGGTGCTGGGGATTGAATCCAGGGATCCTGTAGTCCTTCTTTAGACATCCTTGGAGTACTGCATGTGAGGCAAGCACTCTACCAACTGAGCTGTATCCCCAGTCCATCAAGGTAGTTTTTAATAAATCCAAGATTGATATACTATCAATGAAATTTTAAGTGTTTCATTCGATTCCAGGATTAAACTTGAACAGAATGATTATGCCTTTGCCTGTATATCTTGAAGCCCATGTCAATCCAACTTGACCATGGATAGGATGGTGGCTTAGGTAATATCCCATTTCCAATCTAAGTTGTGTTTTAGTCAACTCAAATTCCCCTTTTGATAAACTATGTTCATGAGTTCCTAAAAGACCTGATAGGATTTTGAAGCTGACATGCCCTTAGTGAGATATGGATTTATATTTACCTGATAATATAAGAAATCACATATGTAGTACCTGGGCAACCTGGTATATAGCAAAACTCAAGGGATATCACATCCTCCTCTTTATTTTTTTAAGAATTTAGTTTTAGGTGGACAGAATATCTTTATTTTATTTCTTTGTGGTGCTGAGAATCGAACCCAGTGCCTCATACATGCTAGATGAGCGCACTACCACTTGAGCTACATCCCCACATCCTCTTCTTTCCACTTCATCTTAGGCACTGTTGTCAAATAAATTTTCTCTTTCTTTTTTGAGCCAGGTTTCTCCATGTTGCCCAGGCTGACCTTGATCTCCTGGACTTGACATCCTCCCAGTTCCGTCTCCCACATTGCTGGAACTACAAGCATATTGCCATCACACTCAGCTATTGTTTTTAACTTATCCCATCTCTCCACCTCTAAAACTGTGAGCTCGGCAAGGGTAGGGGCCAGATGCATCTCTGGTGACTAGCCTACATCCTGGGGTAGACATTCAATTATATTTGTTGTCCTAACTGCATAAATGATATCTACAAGAATTCAGACAATGATATTCTTTCATTAAAAATACTGAGATACAATTCACATACCATAAGATTCACCCTTTTAAAATGGACAATTCAGTGATTTTTAGTATAGTCACAAAGTTTTATAATCATGACAAGCTGTCTAATTCCTGAATATTTTTGTCACCTCAATCAGAAAACAGATACTCCTTCACAATTACTCCCATCATCCCTCCCCAAGGCTAGAGCAAACTACTTATCCACTCTCTGTCTCTACAGATTTCCCTACTCTCCACTTTCATATAAATGGGATTATACAATATGTGAACTATTGTGCCTTGACCTTTTTCAATTATGATTACCTTTCAAGGTTCATCCTTGGAGTAGCATGGATCAGCACCTCATTCCTTTTTATGACTGAATGCTGTAGTCCATTTTATGGATGCACCATGGTTTTTTTTTAACCCTTTCTAGGAAAGATGATTTTTAACACCCTTCACTACTCTATGATCCTATGTTCAAATGAAGGTCTACCATTGAATTTTATAAAGTAAATCATAGTATAAGTCACTATGCTTCTTGTTTCTATATAAGTATAATGATTTTCTGTGTCCTGGCCTTTCTGAATCGTATCTCCCACAGATTCCAGGAGGACAGCCCTGTTGTGATCCACCAAGCTTATTTTCTCAGCCCCTTAGACAATAACATTAGACTCCCTGCCTTTATTTTTGGGATTCTGCTTTCCCCACCTCACTTTCTCTTAATTGTCCTCCTGAATACCTGAAACTGGACACTCTGGAATAATGAACGTCCACAGCGCTGATTGCCCTTGCGTTTCCATCAGATCTGTGTCAACTAAGGACGGATGCGACCCTTCCCGCCTATCTTTGCCCGGTTCCCGTCTCAATGCAAGTGTACCTTCACCATCAAAACTTTCGGGGATGGTGGGGTGGGGACTTCCTTGGTTTTCCAAGGAAACTTAGGTAAAAGGAGGGCCAGGGGGATGGTATTTTTTTACTTTCCTCACAATCCAGAAAAGAAAAAGGATTTCCTTTGGGCTGCCACAACTCTGATCTTTAATGCTGATAAAATATTTCCTTTAAAAAACAAAAAAACAAACTTCTAGGAAAATCATGCAACTTTAGCTTGGAAGTCAAATCTATTCTAACCTTCACATTAAAAAAAAAAGTGAGAGTTTTATTTCTCTTTCACTGGGAATTTTCTTCCTAACAATTCTAACAATTCAGGTCTTGCTACCAGAGGCGAGCTGGTCCGCAGGTTTCTTTGCAGGCTGGCGAGGAAGAAGGACTACAGGATCCAGAGGTCTTTGGAAACTCCAGCAGCTCCAAGCTTGTTGGCTACTAGGGTTTCCCTGAGGAGTGACGCTTCGAAAACAAATTCTGATTGGTCGGGCCTGAGCTGAATTCTCCATTTATGGACAGATTGCCCGGCCCGAGCCGAGGCTGAGCCAGAGGAATACGGATTAAGTGGTTGAAGAAAGAGAAGAGAACCAGGGGAACTAGGCAGGCACACAAGCTGAGCTCATCGGACTCATCTAGGCGGTCGGCGATCACCAGATCCAAGTGGACCCCAGCCCTTTGCAGCATGCACTCCAACTGCTGAATCGTCCCGGTCTCGCCCTCACCTAGACCCGCGAATCCCGCCTGGATGGAGTCCCCCCTGGGTTCCCATTGGCTCCTGTGAGTGCTTGGGTGTCGGGAGCCTGTTTTTGGCGAGGGGAAACAACTTTTGAAGTTCGCCCAGGAGATTGCGTTCCAGTCCCAGCTCCCAGGCAGCCGGACCGGCAGAGGAGAGACCGCGGCGCGAGTCACCATGGTGAGTTGACTGAGCTGCGTCTCAGGACGCCGATCTTGAAAAGGGGCTAGAAGTCCAAACCGGGGCACCCACCTTGGGCGCGCTGCCCAGGCCAGGGGTGGAGAAGGTGGACGCAGGAGTCGGCACGTTGCGAGCTCTGATTTCCTGCTACTTTCGGTAAACCCGGGCTCGGGGAGAAGGCTCGAGGGGCCAAAGAAAACTTTCTTTCAAGTCGTTTTCTGCGTCGCGAAACTTTTGTGGCCGGGTTGCTGTGGCTGGCAGCTGTCGGAAGCCAGAGTGCGGGCACATCTGGTTTCAGGGGCACGGCAACGGGAGGGTTCCCTTTCTCCCTGCTGGAAAGATTGGGGGGGCTGCCTGTGCCCCTCGGGTCCTAACCATCCCGGGCGAGGTTCGCTGGGACTTTTGCGCCGCAGTCGGCCCGCTGCGCCCCCTCCCACCCCCATCGTCCCCCTCCCGCCCGCTGGCACCAGCGCTGGCGGCTCGCTGTCCTCCCCTGCGCTGGTCGGTGGCGGGCAGTGCCCGCAGCTGTCCCTCCTGGCATCGCGCGCCGGTGGAGGCGGCCTGGCCTGCCCTGGCTAGGGACCGCGCGCCGCACAAAGGCAGCCGGGGGCGCCAGGTAGAGCGAGCACCTGGCTGCGGGCGCAGAGCGAAAGTGATCCGGGCGCAGGCTGGAGCCACGTTGGCTGGACCCGCGAGACGCGCTGGCCGCTGGGGTCTTTGCGCCCAAGAGGCCGAGTAAACACCGCCCGTGGAGGGCCCCACCCCTTCCCAAGTGCGAGGTGACAGAAACTCTTTGAGTTTGCACTCCAAAAGTCCTCAGTTTTTTTTTTTTTTTCCTTTTTCCTTTGGCACTTTGGAAACACACGGATTTGGCTGCCTCTTTCTCTTATGCGCTTGTAACTTTTTCGCTGCCCCAAGTCCCCAGCCTGGCCACACTCCTCCTCCCTCCCAATAACCTTAGCCACATCCCTTGAGCTTTGGTGTGGTGTAGTTTTCCTTCCGAGGCACAAAAGCAAGGACTCTATTTTCAAGAGATTGGCAGTCCTTCAGAAAAAGAAAAAAGAGTTCTACAAGGCTTCATAGTTTCCACACTTGCCTCTTTTCAAAGAACCCTGCTTAGGTGGATGAACCGTCTTCGGATTCGTGATTGTTTAATGACTGTGAAAGTGAAGCTAAGTCAAAATGACACTCAGCACAGCTCTCATTTAAAAATCTATATCCCACATGACCGGTCTGAAGGACTCTAGCTAAGGCCCATCAGAGCCTCTATACCAGCCCAACAAAAACAAACAAAACCTTTAAAAGGTGCCCTGGACCGAAGCTTTACTTTTTACATAGTTCAAATCCATGTCACCTTTGCTCCTAAGAGAATACTTTATCTATAAATAAACTCTCCCCTCCGGTTTAAAGATTTAAGCAGTCAGCCTACCCCAAATTATTTTTGGAACCCCCACAGAAAATCATTTACGTTGAATGTGTATTTGGGTGGAACTACTTAATTGAGCATCAGGCCATGTGAATTTAGGCAACGTGATAGTGCGAGTACTTTAGAATTGCTGTAATTATTTTCCATGGTTCAATATTTCTAAAAAAAAAAAAAAATCAATGTGTTTATGTCAAAAGCTTCAACAATCTTGCTGAATTTAACTACTTGGTACCTTGACAAATTAACTTTTTCTCATTTAACTCATTTTTCTTGTTGGGCAGACCAAAACATAGTTGGGGGTGCATTTTTGGAGACCTCAAAAATGTCATGGTCAATTTGGTCAGTTTGCTGTTGAAGTAGATGGTTGGTCTGTGGATGTATGGAGGCATGTCTTAAAGTAGAGTCCTCTCCAGAGTTGACTTATCAGAGGACAGAGTGTGGCTTACCTATTGATGGCTCCCTGCCATCAGCACAGATGGGCATGTCATGGGCCTCCGGGCGACTATCTGGGCATCAGATAAGGTTGCTGAGGACACAGCTCACTGAAGAAAAGTTGAAACTGCTGGCTGTTCTGAAATGGGAGATGTGCCATTGATAGATCTCCCCAATCCAGAGTCATGTGGCCAAAATTTAAATGATCTTTCTTCCCTGACTTGAAAAATTGTTCGTTACATATGTGACATCTCCTTAGAACAAAGCATCAACATCTTAAAAAACGAGAAACTCCAGTTATAATAGGTCTAATATTTAAAGTTTACGTAAGAGTCCATCAAGCCAAAAGAAGCTTCATTTTTGTGTTCCACATCGCCTGGGCCTGCCCTGTGTGTCTCTCAGCTGCTTAGAACAGGGAAGGAAGGGACATCACCATCAGTGGGTGTGGCTGTAAATGAGCCTGGAGCAGAGGTCCTTGGCCAGGCATGGGAAGGGCACCTGTACTGGGGTGTGTATGTGTGTGTGTGTGTGTGTGTGTGCGCGCGCGCGCGCGCGCGTGCATAGTTTTTTTGGAAGACTGCTAGTGCATTAGAAAAGTTCTCCACCTGTATCCAAGGCCCTACCAAGAAGTATTCACTTGTGACTCATAAGGAAGACTGTCATTTCTGAATCATGAACACAATGTACAATTTGTAATTCACTTCATATCTTCCTCCTGAACACTCACTTTGGGACACTTGTTCATCTTGGAAAAACCAAGAACACTACCAGCAATAGTTCTTCGTATCTTCTTCTTCAGGAGGCTTGAAGAAATTAAAAACAAACAAAACAAAGAAAAACCCTCTGTATATCTTCATAATTTAGTTAAATGTCATTTAGGAGAGTTTAAAAATCTTCTTTGGGGGCTGGGATTGTAGCTCAGTGATGGAGCACTTGGCTACCCCACGTGGGGCACTGGGTTCAATCCTCAGCACCACATTAAAAAATAAGTAAATAAAATAAAGGTATTATGTCCATCTACAACTTAAAAGGAAAAAAAAAAGTCTGCTTTGGCTTTAATTACCAGTAGCATACATCTAAGTTTTTCTTCATAGAGTATGCCTTTCTCGTAATCTGCTAAGAAAGTTAACTTTTGTGGCCGTGAACAGAATGAATTGTCTGATGGACCCATGATGAATTGTCTGATGTACCCACATAGCCCTGCTATATGTTTTGGCCCCAGAATCTGGGATTGATGGGATTTCTGTGAATTAAGTATGCAGAAATATTTGCATAAATCTGAATTGACTGTTATCTGAAAAAAAGGTCTAAGATATTTTCTCTTTTCCTTACTTGTTACTTTTGAATAAATTGTAGATATTATGCATACAAATACATAAAAACAGAAACATGATAGATAGCTGACCACAGGTATGTTTCTTTGGGTGAGGCCTGATATGTGTTTATAAAGTCTGGAAACCATTTTGAATATGTTTTCTGGGAAGGTAACCTAGTTCATTTCCACTGATTGGTTTATCAGATTGCTTGAAGTCTCCTAGCCAAAATAACTCAATCCAACAAAACAAAAAGGAATGCGATAAAGCACGGAAGTTTTGATGGAGTCAGGGGGTTAGGGAAATAACTGAAGCCCAGGATATTACCCTGGGGCAAGTGTGTATGGGCCATCTTAGTAGAAAAATCTATGGCCAGCTCAGAGCCTCCTCTCTTTGGAGAAGCCCCATGGGGCAGCAGATGGAGAGAGATGGAGAAGTGTGGGAAGCAGATATTTGCAGAAGGTAAAGGCCATCTCTTCCACTGTTTTGCTGGGCTCTATAGCTTTCTCAGTGGTTGCAAACTTCAATGTCAGGATATAGTCTGGTGGGGGGCAGGGGAGGCCGATCTCTAGAAAGTCAATATGGAATGCCCCCTCCCAAGAACCACCACTACTTGACCCTGGGCCATATAGTTCAATTGACCATATTACCAAGTTATCTTGCTTTTCAAGAGAAACTGGAAATCCAGGTTTTTATGCTAGATCTGTCAATTTTTAAAAGTGTTACTGCTATCACTGAAGGACCAAACAAACTCACCTGTAGGTCAGCTTTTTGCAGCCACTATTGTAAATCTCAGTGTGGTATCTGGGAACCACGGCATTTCCTCCCATTCACTCACTAGCAGGAATATCTAAATTTTAGCCATATATGCAGCAAATGACTTTAATATTTCCTGATAAGTCCACAGCCTCTCACAGTCTCCCCAAAGAACTGGACTTGCCTGGTATTTTCTACCCATGGAATTTCTAAGCTACTAAAATGGAAAATCTGCATGCAGCTGCTACTATTCGTAGCTATCCAAACACCAGTTAAGATGGTTTTGTGAGTGGTGAGGCTGCAAATTGAACTTTTCTTTCTTATCCTTCAACTCCTTCCTGCAGTGAAAATGTCATAGCCCTCTATGTTGCATGATGGCTCTTTTTATCACTCCTTTCACAGCTGAATCTCTGAGTTTGAGATCTGTTTCAGGTCCTTAAGATTAGTGAGTGAGCAGCAGGGAGCATTTTTATGACTTGGAATATGTACCTAGTTAGCATGTGCTCATGTGAGACTAAATGAAAGAAAGAACATGTAGTACTTTGCATTTCCTGATGAGATGAGGACTGGGTCTCATTACTTAGTAAGAACATGTGAGAGTTCCTTTCATCAGCTTCAACATGCAGAAATATTTTGAAACCTCTATACAAGTGCATGGTATTACGAGCTTCACAGTGGGTACTGGGAATTGGACCCAGGACCTTGTGCATGCCAGGCAAATGCTTTACCTCTGAGCTGTGTCCCCAGCCCCTAATATAGGTTTTTATTATTTACCTTGCTTGAACTTGATGTTTACAAAATAGATGAGGGGTTAAAGATTAAATGCCCAAGGTATTAAAAATAAACATCTCAGCGTGGTAAGCACATTCTATAATAATGGTAAACAAATTGTGTTTTGAATTTCAACTTCAGAATTTATTTTGGCAGGGGCAAAGGTTTTTGGGTATTCTAGTAGAGCTTTTTATTTTTTTAAAACATATTTTTATGACAGTCACACTTGAGAGAAGAACTAGAAGAGCTTTTCCTAAAACAATGGCAAGCCTTAGAACTTACACTGTATATGCAAGTGAACTTGGCCCTCCCTTCTGAGTTGCTATCATGGGAACAACGTCATTGCCATTGTTCAAAGCACTTTTGAATGGTCATTTATGAGCTACATAAGAAAATCTATTTTTTTACTTCCTTTCTAATCTAAAATGTTAGTGCCTCTCCTGATTCTCCATCTTACTCACCAGATTTTGTACCAAGTCCCTTTCAACTGTTTCCAGAAGTTACATTCTGCCTCAGAGTGGGGAAAACTAGCCCTACTGAAGATGTGCATTATCATGTAGAGGACAAACAGGAGGTCCTTTTTTCAGGGAACTAAGTATAAAAACTAACCTGAAGGAGTTCACACTCTCTAGTGTCTAGAGTTCTCATGTGTGATACAAAGTCATAGTACTTTATAATCATTATCTACATTGTAGAAAGTAAAACATATGTTGCATTATACAAAAAGCCCAAAGAGAGCTTAGGAATTCTGTCCTAAACCCTTTTGTCTGATTTCATAAAGAGGCCTAGAGCTGGGTTAATGACTTCTGAAGTCTCATAGCTGGTTTTTGATGAACAGATGACAGAGTACAAGTTTTCTAATCTCAGCCTAAAAAAGACTTTTCTCACCAAATGGGGTGGGATTAGAGTCTATTTCCTTAAGAGTCTAGATATGACCAGGGAATTTTCTTTCTGGAACTCTTCAAGAAGGCCTGCTCCAAGATGGAAGGTTGTTACTTATTTTCTGATTCATCACTGTATCAGCTTTAAAAGATGATAAGAAATAAATTTAGAAGAATCCACTCATCATTATGCTCCACACAATAATTATTTTTATATCTTTGGATTTCCTTCCAACCTATCCAAACACACTGTTTTTACATAGTTATAATTATGGGGCAACTATATTATCTGTGCTCAGTGTTTTTCCACTCGTTTTATAAATCCTTTTCTATAGTAACCATATTTATCATATTTTGGTGGCAGGATTGTAATCCCATGTAGCCTGATTGCTTGAACTGACGATGTCCTCTAGAAGTATGCACAGGTGAAAGTTCCCCCTTGCTCATACTAGAATTGCTGTGGTCAGTAGTGAACTGCTCAGCTTTTTGGTGTGAAGTTGGAGCAGGATGGGTATATGCTCCACATTCCTAGGTCCCTGCCCTAAGGTGTGTAATGAGGGTGGGCAGGCTTACCCACATGCCAGAAATACTAAAGGATGGCCCAAGAGATGCTCTTTTGTTTTCTTTGCATGTCACTGCTGAGAGATGCTCCAGGGATGTCACAGTTTTCAACCCAGTGTAAAGTGGGGGCAGGAAGAGTTGGTGTCCCTGAGGTGCTCTAGAGATGGTGGAAGAAGCCATGTACCTGAGTTGAAACTCTCACTGGCCCTGTAAGCCTTTCTTGGAGGATGCTGGTGCTTGTCCATATCTCTGGTGCTGAGGCTTCCTGCCCTGAGCACCAGATCCTAGGGCCTTAGATGTGACTGATGCTAGACTTGTGACTTTTGACCTGGGGAAGGTCCTAGGCAGGGCCCTATTTGGGGCCTGAGTTGCTGCCACTATCCTCACTATCTGAATACACACCTACATGACTCAGGCATCTGGAGTGCAGGGTCAGCCATCTTCCTTTTCTTTGGATCATCTGATGTGGGTACCACCTCACCCTGCTTGCTGCTGCAACCCAAGTCTATCTTCTTTACCAGGACCAGGCCTGACACGCCTTACCCAGCTTTTTGCCTTCCTCTTGGTCTTTGGGGCCTCATCTAAGATGGCGGCAGGGTTTTGCAGGAGGACCAGCCAGGGTGGGTGGGAGCAGCCTTGTCCTCTGAGTCAGAGTCCTCAGCAGTCTTCTTTTCCTGGCTTCTTCCACCAAGGCTGCCCACTCTTCCCTCCTTTTGCTTTGCGATGTGCAGGCGGTGCCGCCACAGCATGGCCTTGGAAATCCAGGTCAGCCTGCTTCTGGTTTAGGTTCTTAAGCTCCTGCAGGTTCTTCAGGACCTCTGTCTCCAGCTTGGAGTCCTTGGTCTGGTCCTTTTGTACCCTCTTCTTCCCCAGAAGCTTCTCACCTTGGAAGTTTAGCGTGGTTCATTGCTCCATGGTATATTATTGAAAGTGATCTCTGCCAGGCAGCAGGTGCATTAGATGTAGAAGCAGAAGATGGGCAGGTATAGGCAGACCTGTTTGTACAATGCCTTTTTGTGAATGTAGCATGTCTTCCCTTTGTAGATGTACTACTCTGTGTCTTACACCTTGTATTGAAGAGGGCCACCAACTGGTCCAGGTCTTGCTGGTTTCTGCATAGCTTGAGTCTGGGAACCTTGAAGGGTCTCCTCAGACAAATAGCATCTGTATAAAATCTTTCACTCCAACATCTTTGCTGCCAATTCACCTCACAAGCACCAGAGAACTGGGGAGGCTCCGTGTATATCCAGCTTCTCCAACAGTACCAGCACTTCTGTAATGTCATTTCCTTCTGCTTTTGTTATTGGCTATGGCATACAGAACTTGCCTTTTTCATTGATTGTGATTCTATCCCATCCATCAAGCTCCAAGGCCTTTTGTCTTCCCTCCTGTGTTGCAACCTTTGTAGTGTGTAATAAAAAATTCTAGGTGCCGTCTCAATTTGGAGAAGTTCCATGCAGATGCTTCTTCCCCAAATAGTCAGTTGCTGCTGGTTAATCATTGTGACTTGCCATGGCTACATGGCTGCTAGTTGCTATGTTCCTTGTCATTCATTCTATTCATTCTTTTCTTTCCTTCCTTTCCTCCTTCCCTTCCTTCCTTCCTTCTTTCTTTACTGGGAATTGAATTCAGGGATGTTCTACCACTGAGCTACATCTCAGCTCTTATTTTGAGACAAGAGCTTGCTAAATTACTGAGGCTGGCCCTGAACTTGTGATCCTCTTGCTTTAGTCTCCCAAATTTGTGGGATTACAGGTGTGGCCACCAGCTGAGCTCATTCATTTTTTTTACTCACCAAATATGCATTAAGCTTCATATATATATATATATATATATATATATATATATATATATATATATATACTGGACTCTGGGAAACCATACATTTTTCCCATGCCTTCAAGGCTCACATGGGGGTCGCTGATGTTTTATTTGTTTTATATATAAAAAATAAATCCAAAGTAAATATGATAAAATAGTATCATAAATTCTAAGCAGTGTTTACATAGAAATTTTTTTATTATTCTTTATAATTTTAACATTTTTCCAATTTATAAGAATGCATATAATTATATGCAATTCTTTATATAATTTCAGAGGTTCATAAACCCCTGAAGCCCATACAATATCATTCTGTAAGTTGTACCAAATATTATTTTTTTAAGATGAATATTAGGGTGAATGTTCAATTTTGGATCTATGTCAACTTATTTTAACGATAGTTGACATGAGATTGAATCCATAGTAAGTTCCATTAAGTGTTGTATAAAAGTTCATTAGGGGATGTATCCTGGGATTTTTAATATATCTTAGCATCTCTTAGTCGCCCTTTCTTAATCTGTTATATGTGTTAGCTTTTTGTATAACAGAACATCCTGAACCTAGGGGCTTAAATAAATCATAAAGATTTATCATTTCTCATGATTTTGTGTATTGGCTGGCCAGTTCTCATCCAGGCTGGCTCATCTGAGCTCTGTGGTCAGCCAGTGGCTTGGCTGGAAATGCCTGATCCAGGATGGCTTCACTCACATGTTTGGTAGTTGGCCCACTTCCAGCTGGAGCAATGGAGATGACTTGGCCATGTCTCTCTTGTCACAACAGGCTGGTCTTGGCTTGTTTACATAGTAGTGGTCACACCACAGGATCACCAAGAACGACAAGAGTGCAAACTCCAATACAAAAGCATTTTTTTTAAGACTTTGTTTGCATCATGCTTGTAGTTGCCCCCATTGGCCAAAGCAAGTCACATGGCTAAGTCCAGAGTCAGTGTGGGAAGGGACTACATAGTTCCCCCATTTCAGCCTTTTCTCTTTTCATCTTTCCTTAATTGAATGAATACATTGAGGCAGGAATAAATTCAGTGGTAGCTCCTGTTACCCCGGCTGATCTTTGGAACTCCTGTACATGGCAGAGAAGGCACTCTGGCTCTTGATACGTCCACTGCTGTCTTACCAAGACATGAGGAATTTGAGCTCCAGTCTAATTCTACTCAGTCTGATTCTAAAGTTGCTATGTTTTGTTGAAGAAAAGGTAAAAGCAGAAGCTATAACAACAAAAAGAAAAATAATTTTCTATTAAAGGGAATTTTGTGAAAATAACATTTAACTAAGCCACTGAGAGAACAATGAGTCATGCCAAACCAGACTGGGTTAGATGTCCTTTTGGACCAAAGGGTGGAAGTCATGCCTTCCAAGGTGGGGGCAAGACTTCTTCCTTCCCAATTTGGCCTGTTTAGCAAGCACTGATTGTCCATGTGGAGAAAGACATTCCTTACACAGACCAAAAAATACATTTTTCCCTTGGTTGAAAGTCATGTCTTTTAGACTCTAAGATGATTCTTAAAATAACCCTGTGTCAGTTCCATATTCAGTGAGCCACAGATTGTGCTATCTGTGGGCTCAACAAGATGTGAATTGAATAGGATTAATTTAGCTTTGTGCACAGGACTCCAAAAATCCATTAACCTACAGATCTTTCACTTTGATATATCCTCTCTTCCTCTGCTCTGCCCTGTCTCATTTAAAACTTCAGAAGTGGAGAGAAAACTAATCTCCTAACTTCAGCAATCAGCAGCTCATGACCAATCTTCTCTGTGCTCAACTTCCACTGGTTTAGTTTGAGGAGAATCCTAGATATCACAGCATTTCATCCATAAGTAAACATATTACATTGGCGTCTAAATGAAGCAAAACTTGTTACTAACTACTCTTTGGCCTAGAAGAGAAGTCTGTCTCAGAGGACAGAAGCTAGTAGTTTTCCTTTGACTTTTAATAGTAGAGCCTTGTATTAGAGACTAATGTAAACATCTCTGGTCATTGAGGGGACTTCTCATCTACAGGAGGATCTAGTATCTTGGCATGCGGGATAGGACTGGCTTCCCCCCTTACAGTCCTCACACTATTTAGGCACTACCTTTAGGTGCCATCGGTAGGGTAAGTTCATGGTTATCAGCCTCTTTATTCTTCCTCATCTGTATCGTATCATGCTAATGGCTATAAAGACAACACTGGTTTCTTTCAATAATCAGATGACTTTAAATTTAGAATGTCAAATCTGAAATATCCTAGAACTACTTGCAGGGTCTGTGCAAAGTCTCCTGATCTGTACTCTAGGAATCCTGGTCCTAAACCTGCTTTTATTGGGACTGCTTAAAAATCAAACATAATGCAGCATTAGAGAGAAGGGAGGTTGAAAGTGGTAAGTTGAAATAGTTTTTTGTTAAGATTCTCAGACACTAAACTAGTAAGTTGATATGCAGCAATGGTAGGTATTATGTGCGGGCTGACAACTAACTTGATTTTTTCAGAATAGTAATGAAGCATAAAAAGAGTCACAACATTGATCTTCTATTTAGATTATTATATTCTCCTGTAATAACAAAGACTTCAGGTATAAATCAGGTGCATAAAGTTTTGACTTTATGTAAATAATTGAAAGTCCATTATTTCCCTGGTGAGGATTCATCGACATTCATTATAAAATTAATATTTACTCATTGGGGGCACTCATACCTGTTTCTGTGCTTTGTTTCTACTACTGAGAACTAGAGGTAAGAGGTTAGGAAAGCTGGGACCACCTCTTCCTTCCACTTCCTTCTCGCCACACCCCAACCACATCCTCCCAATAGGGTCCCTTCTTTCCCCACAAGGCCTCTTCCCCATCCTCCACTTGAAGCCTCCCTCTGGAACCAGGAGGACTGAGAAGGAGGACCACTGGAAAGCCAGGAAATAACCTGCATCTGCTCAGAAGTGAGGAAACAGCCAAGGAAGGGGGCTCTCTCCTCCCTTCTCGAGCTCTTTCTATCCTCCTCCATCTCACCAACACGTCAAGCATTGTTCGGCAGAGACAATGAGACACTGTCCTCTTTGTTTGGGACTATGAATCAGAGTCTCCAGTGTTTTGCAGCATTTGTATTTTCATATCATTGGCAAAGGTGCATTTTATATGCTTCAAATATAAGGCGTGGTGAATCGCAAGATTCCACCACTTGCAAAGTATGATGGTTCTGCCTCTGCAGCGTGGCTTCAGCCTCCCCTTTACCTTGACTCTTACCTGGATCTTCTGTCCAAGTGGAATCAACTTGCTCTTCCCTCATAGACTTGGATGTTCTTGTGTCTGGCTGGAATCTATTTCCTCCCCTCCCCCCATCCGGCCTCAGTTCTACCTTCCTAGTCTCATAGTTAAAGTTATACCCTTTAAATCTTGAGACACTTTATGATGGTTTGTGCACTTTTTTTTTTTCTGATAAATCCTTTTCAGGTGGGGTCCTTTGTTGTTGGGTTCTGCCCTGTTGTTTTGTGACTTGCCATACTAAGGGTACGAGACTTGTTTAAAATATAATAAAATTATGGCATTTGCAGGTAAATGGATGGAGTCAGAGAAGATGATGCTAAGTGAAGTTAGCCAATCCCAAAAAACCAAATGCCAAATGTTTTCTCTGATATAAGGAGGCTGATTCATAGTGGGATTGGGAGGGGGAGCATGGGAGGAATAGAGGAACTCTAGATAGGGTAGAGGGATGGGAGAGGAAGGGAGGGGGCAGGGGGTTAGCAAGGATGGGGGAATGTGATGGACATTATTATCCAAAGTGCATGTATGAAGACACAAATTGTGAATATACTCTGTATACAACCAGAGATATGAAAAAATGTGCTGAATGCGTGTATTAAGAATTGTAATGCACTCTGCTATTATATATAAATAAAATAAATGAATAAAATTTAATGGGAAAATGCTTGTATTTCCTTCTGCTCTGTGTAAGCAGACATTTTTTAAAACTGCACTCCACATCATTGTCCTGAAGGACAAAAGTAGAGTACAGAACTGCCGACACAGTGAAGCACTCTCAAGACCCACTTCAAGAAACCGCGGCTTCTGTTTCTTCCACTAATGGAACAAAAGAGGAGGAGTGAATTGGTGTGAATGCCCTGTGATTCAGATGTCACCAGAGCCTTTGATTTTAGTTGGACTGATGAAGCTGTCTGATGCATAGGTGTCTCTCCTGACTTGGCTCAGCTCACCCTTTGGGAATATGGCATGGTGAAGACAGGGAGAATACAGAGAAGGATACTAAAAAGGGCACCTGGAAGCCATGCCACTCATCCACAGAAGGCAATAGAAAGCAGCCTGACATTGGGATGCTTCTGTTGCCAAGCAGCCATAATGTTGAAACCTGGGCAAACTCCTTCCCCTTACCACTGTTGAGGAATCTGCAGGGAAGGATAGTTCTCTCAGAAGGTGAAATCTATTGTATGCGGGTCATTGATTTTCACAGATGTGAATATTTAAGAAATAGGCAAACAGTACATGGAAAGATGGAAGGAAGAATTAGAATGGGATTTTGCCTAGACAGTACCACCCCTCCCACACTTGAACTCGTGCATTCTGGGCAAGCCCTCTACCAACTGAGTTACAGCCCAGCCTAACAACATGCTCTCTTATTGCTTATGGTTTGGGAGGGCAGGGTGAATTCAGCTGTTTAAAATTCATAGGGAATCCAGAGACTGGTGATGTCCAACTAACCCTCATGAAATCTTTGAACGTGAACTCAAATTGGGAGATTTGCACCTTTTGAGCTTTTTGCACTGTTTTTCATGATCTGATGGGTGAGGTCTTCTAAACTCTTACAGAAGTGTAAAGGAAAGAGACCCCTATGTGAATGGCCAGAGAGAAGTAGGGTAGTTTATAGTTAGCCTACAGAACCTGGAAAGACATCTGATCTCCAGTTTGAACATGTGGGGTGAGGGAATCTAAGTGGCTTGTTGACCAGAGTGGAGAGGGAGAGACAGGCAAGGTAAGCTGAGGCCCACAGGCCAATGGGAGGCTTGGGGGTGATATTAATTCGTTAAGATATTTGTTTACTGTTTTGTCCTTGGTTGCAAACTTCTGAAGAGGACAACATGGCTCAGTTTGACATTACCAGTACCTGGCACAATGTTTGCCATGTGTTAAGATGGGCAACTTCACCAAGTAAACCAAACACTAGAACAAAAGGACCTGGAGGGCTCCAAACCTTCCAAGTCCACTTGGTTTGCAGCAACTCAGCCTCCAATGAATGAATGATTGGTGACAGTGAATTAAAGTAGACAACTAATTGTAAACTGGAAATGTTTTTCAAAGATAAAAATAGCCCCTTCAGATAAAACCACACTGAGGCTTCCTTTCTTTTAATAGAACAGGATATTAACCCGGTGTGGCTGCAGAAGGAAGCTGGGTGGGCTAGAAAGCTTCTGCATCTGACTCTTCCTCCCCCTTCCTTCCACCCCTTGCATTGAGAGGCTAAGTGATTGCCCCAGCCTGCATAACCAGTCCGGACTTGCACCCCGCCCCCCTCAGGGGTGGTGCCTGCTCTCAGCAGGCTGAAATGGAAATAAACTTCACCAGGGCCCCTCCACTCCAAAGTTCCCATGTCTGAACAGAGCTGTTCCAAATTGGGGGCTGGCCTGGTGGGGAGGCAGCAGCCTGTGATCACTAGTTATGCCATCCAAGGCCACTGTGACTTTGACCCTGAACTGAAGGAGTGGTCAGGCTATTTTTGTTGATATAATGGGTCACTGCCAGATCGTCGGATAAAAAGATTTTCCTTGTTCAGCTATATAGAATGTAAAAATTTCTGGCAAAGTTTCTGTTCTGGCAAAGACAGAACCCTAACCCTAACCCTTTGTTTTTCCTTCAGTGAACTAACCACTCACCTGCGCAAATGGGATCTGGTGGTGGCCTCCCTCGGGCAGGAGGCCGAGTCTCAGGAGGCATGCTAATGGCTTAATTGTTTTGTTTATTCAGTTCCTCCAAATTCCAGTAGCTTCATTTGCATCAAGAGAACTTTTCCTTGTGTCTTGGCATTTCCTTTGGTTTTGAATGGCTCTTAATGTTTTTGGAAAGGTTGGGGGAGCTCTCTGTAGTAGGTGTAGCTTTCTCTCAGTAGGGTTTTTTTCTGGCTGTGTGGTAGAGAAAGGAAGAAAAAAATTTTAAAAAATTATATACAGTCTATCCACACAAACTACAGACTATTTTGGAACCTGATATTTATGATGACATTTATGTTTACATACTTTAAGTTTGGGGGTTAAAAGATTAATGTATACAAAGGAATGATGATATTTAACCGAACCCCCCTCCCCCCAAAAATGGCACATTTATGGAGCTGTGGTTTGCTTTTCAAAATGTAGAAATGATGCGAAGGTTTGTTTCTTCGCCCATGACAAAGAATTCCAGGTGTAAGACTATTTTGGTTCATGTGGGATAGGCGTTTTAAAAATTTAAGCATTAAAGAGATGTTTTGGATCAGAGGATTTTATAATGCCCTAGGAC
Source organism: Marmota monax (assembly GCF_021218885.2). Taxonomy (NCBI): domain Eukaryota; kingdom Metazoa; phylum Chordata; class Mammalia; order Rodentia; family Sciuridae; genus Marmota; species Marmota monax. The sequence continues at coordinate 59,771,215 of NW_026693777.1, read as the reverse complement.
AGCAGTTCTTAATGCAGGGTGAAATCTGACTTTTTGGAAGAGATGTGAAGGTTAAAGTCGATGAAGTCCTCTGAGGTTGGTAAATCTACAGGTGTGCTGGCCTCCTTAGGAAAGAAATGCTTCCATTCCCTGAAAACTAGGATTTGGGAATTTCAGAGTTGCGAAATCATGTGGTAGATCTTAATGTTATAAATCACTCAAACAAATACAGGATAAAGCTATTTTGGGAAATGTTTGTGATTATGCAGGATTACATGGGGATAAAGAGCTTCCAGTGGCTCCTCCCATTTCTGAGGGTGTTCCGTACTTTGCATTCTTGATAATTTTCTCTGGAAACTTCAGAGCTTTTCAGAGGCTGGATAGGCTTCTGAGCATTTAAACAGCTTTCCATAGCGTTGAAAAGAAGAGCCTCTGTCTTTGGAAGTAAAAAATTACTGAACACTGACTTTAAATTGTCCAGCACTTGTTCACCTTTGAGATCGCTATTATTATTTCTCCTGGTTTACAGAAGAGGAAAGAAATGAATTAGGCAACTTGTACCAGGTCACCCATTTGAAAAATGGTAGAGAAGGAATATAAATTCTGGGTCACCTGAAATTAAGGTCAATTTTGGAGAGGCACTGTCTATTCCAAGACTTGTCCAAATTGGGGGTCCAGGGACTAGCAGTGTGGGCTCTACCTGGAATAGTATCAGAAATGCAGAACTCCAGCTCCCATCCCAGATCTACTGATTCTGAGTTTGCATTTTCCCCAGGTCCCTCGGTGGTTGCAAATGAGCACGTAATCCAGGCAAGATAGCATGACTCTGAACATGCCTCGGGAGGAAAACCGATGTCCCCATTTTTCAGGGACAACGATGCAGCCAGATGTCTCCAGTCTTTAGAAATCCAACTAACCAATCATATCTAATTATACTGCTCAAGTAAAAATTTAAGAGCAGTTCTTCAACATGGAATTGTGGGAATTTTTCTCTCGGGCAGTTCTGGAGTTAAGCTCTCCTTGGCTGGATGCACAGAATAGGTGGTTGTGTACAGCATGCTAGGAAAACTCTCAACCTAGAATGTCTCTTCCATGGCTGCTGTTAATGCAAGGTTTCTACCATTAGTGATCTTTCCAAATTAGTCTATCCAGTCTTCTCCTACAGAGGCCAAGAACAGAATTTGTCAGTCCAGAGAAGCAAGGCAGAGCGATCCAACCTGGGGAATATCAGTAGGATGAAAATAGAGAAGGGCTTTGGAAAGAGCCCCACTTCCAGAACACTCCAGTCCTGGGTGGTTTTCCTTTTACTTACTTAGTTACTGTACTGGAGAGTGAACGGAGGGGTACTCTACCACTGAGCTACATTCCCAGACCTTTTCATTTTTTAAATTTGAGACAGGGAACTCACTAAGTTGCAGAGGCTGGCTTTGAACTTGTGATCCTACTGCGTCAGCCTCCCGTATAGCTGGGATTACACATGGGTGCATCACTGAGCCTGGCTGGTATTTTTTTTTAGAATTAGAATTCCCACAGGCATCTGGGCTGGAGATGGTAGTGTCTCTCTTCCTCTTTTCTTTTCCCTGCTGACCTATTGCCTCCCAATCCCTGTGAGTCTTCACAGGGTTCTCCTTTCCTGTTCACAGCTGTCACACGGGTTTAAATCTGTATTGTGCCCTGGGATCATCACAATAGATCTTTACTTTCTCCCTCTAATTCACAGAAACAGCGTGGATAGAATTAACATCGTGGTACTATCCCTTTCAACCAAAAAATAGACTACTAAGGCTGGGGCTGTAGTTCAGTGGTAAAGCATGAGGTGGTACGCACAAGGTCCTGGGTTCAATCACTAGCACCAAAACCCAAAAAACAAAACCCCCAGCATTTCTGTCCCCATTAAACCTGCTCCATCCACCTCTATTTTTCAGTAATCCTTCTGGTGTATGTAAACTACATGGTTTAGATGCCTTGTCCCTATTATTAACTTGCACGTAATAAGTTCTCAATAAATGTTGATTGATTGATTGATTGATTGAATGAATGAATGAATGAATGAACTGATTCTCAGGCTCATGTTTTATCGCTCGCCTAAAACATAGCTGCTAGTCATTTTCCATGACTAGACTTCCCTTCTCTTTCTTGCCATTTATCTGAATCCTTAGAGGCTCAACTAAAGGTTCATTTCCTAGAAACGTTTGATTTTGATCATAGAAGGGATCATTCCTTTCAAACCTCGGTCCTTATCATGGAGGTATTGAGTACTAAATCACGTGGAATCTAGAATTGTCATCTGTGTACGGAATCTTATGGCCGAAATAGACTGTAAGCCCCTTGAGGTCCAAAATGATTTACATTTCTTTGCACTTTTCAGAATTTACCATCTTTCTCTCCTCATGTTCCTGTGCACTCTGGTCATTTCCCCCATTTCTCCTGGCACTTGAGTGAGATGTTAGGGTTCCTTGTGGACTCCCACCCCCCACCTCCTCTAAACTCCTTCTTCAGGAATGCATATGGTCCCTGAGGGTAGAACTACACCATCTGGTCTCTCTGAGTTTTTTTTTTTTTTTTTCCTTCTTCTTTCTTTTGGCAGTGCTTGGAGGTCAAATCCAGGGCTAGGCAAAAACTGCCACTGAGAGACCCCTGGCCCCACTATTATGACTTGTTGAATGACAGATATTACTAACTTTATCCTTTTTAATTTCATCTGCATTCTTTTCCTTGTGCTCAGTTCTTGGAACTCCCACTTCTAAATTTCTTAGGACGACAGTGAATAAATGTTAATGAAACTGTGACTCAGCGTATCCTCCAGCCAGGGTGTGAAGGTGAGTCAGTAGACCATGGCAGGCAGCAGGTCTCTTCTACCCTGAGGGGGAGGTAGGAGCCTGCCTGGTGACCTGGGTAGGTTTTCCCCCCTCATTGTTTCCTGGAACTGAGTAGATCAATTATTTAACTCTGAACTTCAAATTCATTTTTTAAAAAGGAAGTTAGTATAGCTTGCATTCTCTTTTCCAGGGGTGATATATTGATTGTTAATAATAAAGGTATAAATGCTTTGGATCCTACCACTGAGACTATATGAAGTACCACAGTGGGATTTTGGCTGGAGTTCTCTCCTACATGTCCACCTTTCTGACTTTCTGTCTGCCTCCAAAATGAAAGGCAACTGTCCCGGTACAGATCCTACATGAGCATTTTTCTAACTAATTTATTAAGTTCTGGCCTACTAAACTTTAGAAAACCATACCATTTCTTTCCAATCTTTTAACAGATTGTCTTTGAAAGAGTCTCATGTTGCCTGTTAAGGAAATTACTTCAACTGAGTGACGTTAGAAATGGTTCAGGAAAACTAGACACATCTCTGCTGAATCTGTCCAGCCTCAGACTTTCCCTTTGACTTGTCTGGGGAGAGATGAATGGCGGGTGGAGAGTGCTTCTGCTTTCATTCTCTGGAAGGTTGTATCACCGGCCCAGAGAATACAAACCAGATTGAGACGAATTAGTAATGCCTCCATTGAGTTTGGGCAGGGTGGTTTGCCTATTTGGAAAATCCTTGGCAAAATTTCTTATCACCCTCCCTAATTGGCTGAGTAATTTAAAGAAGGCTTTTGAATTCAAATTTTCTGAAGAGAGGGTGTTCAGTTCACCCTTTTGTATATGGTAGATTGTTTGCAGTGCATTCCTAGAGGAAAAGACACCCTTTCTGCCTTGACCCTGGGCTGGAGGAGACTCAGCCTTCACTGGGAGCATGCTAAAGGCAGGATTGTATCCAATTCTGTTAGCTAGAAAATTATAATTGCGAGCAGAAAGAATATAGGAAACACGTATATATACTTAGACGTCCATGTGAAAGGTTATGAGAAGAAAATGAAATAATTACTACTAAGAAGGTTTTAAATGGTCATTTTCTCCCCTTTCTCTCTCTCTGAGTATCCTGCTACTATGCCTGAGTCTTCTAGACCTAAACTCAACAAAAATCCCATCCCTTGGGCCCCCCAGCCTTCCCAGCTGGGCACTTTCCTCTTCCATTTGCCCATGGCCTCTCATTTGAAAGGTTCCAGCATCATGCATCATAGACTACCATAAAGATAGAACCATAAACCAAAGATAGAACCGTCTCATTAGGATGTTGAACACCAGAGAGCAGGGCTGTTTCTGACCTAGCAGTGGTCTCCACCTAACTTAAGATCCACCTGTGGTGCTATCTACGCATGTCAGTCTTGGACTGACAAGTTGAAATCAGAGCTTCTAGGGGTGGAGTTCAGACACAACTGTATTACTTTTAAAAGCTTCCGGGGTGGTTCCTAAAAGCAGCTAAGGCTGAGAGCCACTGTTGGTAGGTATTTAAGATATTTAAGGCTTGTTGACTGTGCTGCCATTAAGTATAATACCAAATGCACACTGATCAGAAACCATGCAACTTAGGAAGTTTTGTGGGTTTTTTATTTGGTTGGTGAAGAGAGGATATTTGTTTGGTATTTGACTTCTTTAAGAAGATTGGTGACTCCAAGGGGACTGGAGAAAGGTGAATCTTTGTGTGGACAGGGTGGTTTGCCTGTTTGGAAAATTCTTGGTGAAATTTCTTTTCAACCTCCTCCCTAATTGTCCAAGGGGCCTTCAGTGATGGCCGAGCTGTGGCCGTCTGTCAAATGCCTTGCAGCCTGAGATCCCCCTGCCTCCTCCCTACCTTAGCACTGTACCCTAGATCAGAGACCTCCAAAACTGGCAGGGCATCAGAACCACCTAAGGAGGTGATTTGGTAGTTTGGGGATGCGACTCAGCAACTGTTTTACACAGAGGTTTCTAGTGATTCCAGCAGGAAACTGACAGTTGGGCCCACTGCTCTACACACAGCTCTGCAGAACTGGCAAGACCGGAGTCTTGCATCCTGAGCTGTGGGGTGTGTTTTGGCTTTTCCTAGGTTGTTTTTCTTGCTCCCCTAATTATATAACTATATAAGTATTTTCCCTAGAACTTTTGTGTATTTTTAAAATTTAACTCTTCACATCATCTGAAATTTACTTTTTAGTTAATGGTCCTATAAGTAATTTATTAAATAATGCATTCCTTCTGTTCTAAAGTGCCACCTTTAAATTCACATCTATAATTTGTTTCTGGTTTCTTCTGTCCTATTAATCCTTTCCTCTACTCCCAAACCAGTAACCAGCACCACACTGTATAATTATTCTAGTTTTAGAATCTGTCTTTGTGTTTGTATGGGAAAGACTGCCCTAGTTATATTCCTTTCTAAATGAGTTCTTGGCAATTCATTTTCATCTATTCTTCCAGATAAAATTTACATTAACACGTCAAAGTCTCAAAACAAAATCTCTTGAAAACTGTTGGGACTGGGCGTATAGCTCAGTGGTAGAGCATGTACTTAGTGTGTTTGAGGTTCTAGGTTCAAGCCCCAGCACCATGTTACAAAAGGAAAAGAAAAGAAAGAAATCCTCCTGTTGAAGTTGCATGGAATCTATATAGCCATTTGAGAAGGTCTGAGTCTTTGCATCTACAACATGGTGTCCTCTATTAGAACTCTTTGTTTAGGGCCTTCTATGAGGTATGCTTCTCTTTACACAATTCTTTTACGTTTCTTATTAAGTTTATTTTATACACTTTTATTCTTGGTTCAAATGGGATTGTTCCTGTCACAGTCTTTTGAAAATATTAATAATTTTATTCATATTTTGTTTGTATGATTTAATGGATATCATATCACCACCTACATGAGTATAATAAAAATCTCATTTATTTAAATATGAAAGGATGCAGCATTCTGACTCATTCCATTTTTTTACTCTTGAATCAAAAAAGTGAAACAAAATAAAACAATTTCTCCCCGTGTCCTAGTGTACTCCTCATGAAGAGTGGCCTGGGCCATTGGGCCATGGTTGTGAAGGCTCAAGGAGGCTGTAAGGCCAGTGGGTGCAGAAGGAGCTGAATCTGGGCTGACTGTGCAGCACAGGACCACTCCCTGCAGCCTGTACTGAATAGATCCCTGGCAGAGGGCAGGAGGTTCCCTGATGCACCTTCTCATGCTACAGAAAGATCAGGGAAGCACAGTTGAAAGTGGAAGAGGGAGAGAGATGCTTAAATTCTGCCTAGCAGAGATTCAGAAGCAGAGCCAGGTCTTTGCTCATATCTCAGAAGGAGAAAACACTGACTCCAGGAATCATATCATTGTAATAACTAATTACAAAAGAGTCCCCTGCAAACTATAGAGTGACAGATGTATTAGGAAATATTAACCCCATGTGTTCTAGCTTTTTTTTTGAAGTACTTCCAGAAAGTAAGCAATGCCATTACTGGATAAAACCTGGTCCATTTACCCCAGGATTTTTTTTCCCCCCACAGCTTTAAAGGAAGTCTTATATGAAAGCAGAGGAAACTGTAAGGTGACTTTTTAATTCAGAAACATGTCTAACCCATTAATAATGTACATAAAACCTTGGGAATTCTAAGAATTGGTGAATATGCTATCAGTTCCTAGCGTCCAAGGCTAAACACCCCTCCACTCCCCAAAAAGGGTATGAGAGAGTTAATAATGTCTCTTCCTGAGTTTCCCTTTGAATTTCCTTATCTTGTCTTAATCATCCTGTATCCAAGGAAATATAAAAGTAATTAGTCAATGTTATTTTCTGACAGCAGGATAAGATCCAAAGTTAAAGGTGAATGCTTAGCCAGTTGGGTTCTAGCAAGCTGGAGAATGGAGAGTTTTATGTATAATGAAACAAAGCATTCTGTGTACCCAAGAAAACAAATTACTTTTCTCATCGTCATATTTTCACATTATATTCTACAGCCATGAAATAAGTAGATGTCTACTTTTTAAAAATGTTGAATTTCTTCTTATAGAAAAACCCGGGAAACTGTTAACAAAACTGTATTAAAAATAATGCAGTCAGGTCCATGAAATGAAGGATCTTCTGACTATGTGGAGAATAGACTTCCTAGCATAGAAGTGACTAGAAATCCCTGCAACTAGTATTTTATTTAGAACCTTTGGTTCTGTTCTCACATGAATTTAGATGATTTTTCCTGATGAGTTCCATAACACCTTCAAGAGACTGACAGTTCTAATAAATGTTTTTCAGAGCCAAAAAAAAAAAAAAAAGATTCTGGATTTTTTTTTCCTACAAGGTTAATAAACCTCAATTCGAAACAAGAAAACTTGAGACTAATTTCACTCATTAACTCACTTCAGAATTTTGAAGTGGTTTGGTGACATCAGACCAAGCCTGCCATCTGAGGGAGAAAGAATCAGAGTGGCTGAATGCTTTATCCAAGGGCACAGTTTGGTATATAGCTCTAAGCCTGTTTCCTAAGTCCAAGTTTAGGGAAGTTGTTTGTGGTTTTTGTTTTTCCTTCCTTCTGTGGAGTCAGAGTAGCAACTCTCTCCGGAAAGGGCAGGATTAGTATGAAAGCTAGCCTCCAGCTCTGCAGGAGTCATCTCCTGCCACGTCACAGTCACCCACTGGAAGAGATTCTGTTCTCTCCATTTTGCAGAAGAGAAGGTTGAGGTTCAGAGAGGCTAACTTGTGCTGTGAATCCAACCCTGAGTCAGTTGCCTTTTTGTGTGTGTGTGATGCCCTCTCTTGCTAGGCAAGTGCTCTACAACTCAGCTACACCCTTAGCCCCAACTTTTGCGTTTTTATGCTATTTTTCTTTTGCAATTTTTTGTACTTTGTTTAGTTTTTTTTTTTTCCCCAAATTTAAATTCTTCAGCATACCTGATAATTTTAGGGGAAGAGTTTCCAGTGGGCTATATGTGTTTAATACCCCGTTGTTTCTAAAGACTCACTCTCTTTACAGAGTAGTGGCTCCTCTGTCCACCTGATTGGTCAGGCCTCTCTTTTTCTTTGATGTCCTTTTCTTTCTTCATAAAAAGCTAGGTATCTTATAAATTTTTTCTTTTTAAATAAATTCAAATTATTTTTCAAGCTATAATCATATCAACAATATAAAAATAGATGAGCTGACTTTTTTTTAATTTTTTTTTTTTTTGTGGTACTGGGGATCCAAACCCCAGAGAGGATAGTAGAGAGGGACACTCTACCACTGAGCTACATCCTCAATCAACTCTTTTTATTTTATTTTGAGACAGGGTCTGCTAAGTTACCCAGGTTGGCCTTGAACTTCACATCCTCCTACCTCAGCCTTCCCAGTAGCTGGGATGACAGACATGCACCAGTGCAGCCAGCAGATGAGGTGATTTTTTTTTTTAATGACATGCTAGTTTGAGTTCCTAGAACTTTCTTTAGTACTTGTTGATTCTTTAAGAGTTTTCTTAAATACTTTTTTCCTGATTTTATCCCAAAGTAAAAAATTACAAAGTTAGTTTTAATTTTAACTTAAAATATTTAAGTAAATTAGAAGACAAGAAACTTAAAAAAAAAAAAAAGGTGATCCTTTGCAAAAGATTATTATAAACATGTCATCTCATGTTACTGTGTACATCGTGATACTATACGTGGAAAAAACTTGGTGAGAGGCATCGATAACTACCCCAGGTCTTACTTTTTCCTGTTTTGACAATTTTTCTTCTCCCTCCAGTATGCCTTAGAAATTAAACTATCCAGAGAAAATGTAACAAGAGCCCAGCACATCATGAAAACAGAACTCAAGGAAATCAAGTTCTATGTGAAAAGTTTGCTTCGCTGATTTAAATGTCAGGCTGGATTTTTTGAATTCTTGGTAGAGAAGTCCTTTGATGAATTATATATGAAGGCGGAGAAAATCTCTCTTCCTTTTTTAGCCTCTAAACTTCTGTATTCCATACCGCAGAGTTTGGAGAACCTTCATTCTGAAGAATACAGCAATGACCTCTTTTTCCTTTGAAGAAAGCTACTTAGCAAATCCAAGTGCATTTATTCCCACTCCATTATGAGTTCTGTACATTGAATTGTGTTGTGCACATTTTAATTTTGTTGTGGTTGTCATATATTCAGTTTGTACCTTTCTGCCATCTGAGGGAGAAAGAATCAGAGTAGCTGATTTTCTTTAGGAAAAAAGAAACTGAAGTTGGCCATAAAAAGGAAAATGGTGACAAACAATCTCATTAGGAGAGAGAAAAATCAGTGACTCAAAATAAGAACTCCCAGGAAGGAAGCCTAAAGTCCCTAGAATGGCACTTCTGTGTCTTTTGGAGGGGCTTTGGGCTGTAGGTAAACCGAGAGCTGGACAACTCTGGTGTCTGGGGAGTAGCTTTGAGGTAAGGAATAGGTTAGGTAAAGAATAGGATTTTCTACCTCAACTAACCAAGTTATCTTATATTTCTGTCTGCACTTGGGACCAGAGTTCAGCTAATAAACATTTGGTTAGAAAACAAAGCCCAGGGAAACATCTTTTATTACACACAAAATCTAAGCACTATGAATTCTAAAGCATTCATTAGGCCCACTTCTGAGGAAGACCTTGAGAGGTTTCTGCCTGTCTCAGGTTGATAAATAGAAGTAAGGAATGTAGTGTCCATTACTGCTAATCCAAGATAAAATGTCATGGATATTTGCATTGTCGGGTGCTGACCTTACAGTGGCCATTTCTCCCATGCCTTTGGTTCTCTCACACAGTGTTTCTCACAGTGTCCTAAATTTTTATCGGAGGGAGTGCAGGACCCTGCTTCTTCTGCTTGTGCGAGGGGGTTACAGGTTACAGAGGTTTGAAGCTCCCCCTGCTCAGAAAGCTGTGAAGTTACCAGCTCCGGCACTCCAGAGACCCAGGAATCCTGGGCGGGAGCTGAGGACATCTCAGGAAGCAGAATTGGCTCAGTGTTTCATGTATTGGACAAGTTCTAAGATCACAGAGGTAACAATCTTCTCTGTTCCCCTCTTCCTAATTCAGCCTCTGGCGGCCCTTTATCTAGGTAGAATAACCATAGTCCTCTCTCTGGCCCACAGGTTGGAAAACTCTGAAAGTTTGCCAGGCCCAGATCTGGGCATCAGGAACTTGCTGGGTGCTGCATAAGCCATTCATCTCTGTAGCAAAAGGAAAATTTCAATGCTGACCTAGTTTTACGTGGCCATTATAAAAAAAGATTCCTACTAATGAAAATAGAAAGTCAGTTGTAAATAGAAGAGGATACTAAATTCCTAAGCAATCTATTCATTTTTTTCCCCCAAACTTAAATAATTCTACTGGCTTTGCTTCACAAAGCAATTATTGCTAGGGGGCCGCATTAGTTACACCTAGTAGCTAAATCTGCAAATACCACTGAGCTTCCTTCCTTCAGAAGGATTTAGTTTGATTAATTGACACTCTTGGGTGACGCTTCTCAGTGGAGTCAGAGGAGGAAAGAAGCTTAGTTCAACCACATGGATGGGGAAGCGTAGGGATTGTGTTTGAGTGATTTGCCTTATTGCTTAAACGAAGATGTTTCTAAGCTTGGTTTTACTTTGTCCTGTAGGAATTTTGTGAGCAAGATATTTTAGACTATAGTAGTTTGAATGTTCTTTTAAGTCTGGTACTGTAGGCTAAACTCTATTTTCTGCCAAATGTGAAATAGTAGAACAGGATAAAACCATGTGCTTCACATTATAAAAATTTTATCTGATGGATGTTTATGTTTAGAAAAATCACCATCAAATTCACTATTCATAGGTACGAATAATGCAACTCCTGCTGAACAAAGTTGGTTTCATCAAAATTACCTTCCTTCAGGAGGATCGAGAGTTCAAAGCCAGCCTCAGCAATGGCGAGGTGCTCCAAGACACCCTGTCTGTAAATAAAATACAAAATAGGGCTGGGGATGTGACTCGGTGTTCGAGTGCCCCTGAGTTCAATCCTAGGTATTCCCCCCCACCAAAAAAACAAAACAAAACAAAACTGCCTTTATATCTTTTTTATTCATACCTGAAGGAAACTCAATTTAGTTATACCTAAAATCTGTTCTGTGGAAATTTGTAGCCTGGAACCCTTGTTTGAATCCTGGCTCTTATAATCTTAGATCAATTCCCTCAGTTTTCATATCTGTAAAGTGGAAATATTCATAATTGCAAATCACCTTCTAGAGTTGTTATAAGGATCAGATGCAATAATGCATTTGGAAGTGTTTTCTAAACTATAAACAATTAAATAACTATAAGGAGTAATTTTATAAGCACAGATTTATTTTAAAACTAGAGATTCTTGGAGTGTGTTGTGTGAATCACTGGAGATACCAAAGTATTTTCAGATGGTCCAACACATGTCCAAAATTGAAGTCCTATTAAAAGCACATAGATTTTAAAATAAAAGACACCATGGCATTTTGAGATCTAGATTTAAAGAGACGTAAATAAACATTAAATAGGTTATTACTAGGTGAGCTGGGGAGAGTGGTGGCAGCTAGGAGACCCTGCAGAACTCTTTTGCTTACCAGAGAGAGCCCCACACCACACAGTCAGGTTATCATGAAGGAAGGCATCAGAGCCGTATGTACAGACAGCAATGTGGCTATCCAATGACAGTCCAGTGTTCCTCCACATAAACCAGAGCCATGGACCATTTCAAAGGCTGTAGTTCCTTTTCTACCATTCTCAAGGGGAATGGCTTGAATGCATTTGTTCCCCGATCTTCCATCCTGTTTATTGGTAAATAAATGCTCAGTCTGCTTAGCCATGGCCAATTCCTGGGGTGTGAGATGTAACATAGTTAAATGCAAGTCCATCCTAGTCACTAAGTTACTGGAGAAAACAGGTGTGGGACTTTAAAGAGGTGTGAGAGCAAGCCTAGCCAGGGCTCTTGAGTTTTTCTAGCTCTTTCCATGTGGCTTATGCATGGGACAACGGTGCAAAGCAATCCTTGATATAGAACCAAGTGATTTTTTTTTTTATTGTTTTTCATACTCAGCACAGATTTTTTTGATGCAAAAAACATGCTGTCCTGATGTGGCTACTGAATCATCATTCACTGCTTTCAAAATTCCTCAAATCTTGCATTTTAATGGTCTCTGGCAGATCGCATCTCATAGTGTAGCACTGTGCTTGCCAGTGAAATGTTTGAAAGTAGTTTCAAGTAATTTTAACATACTTTTTGAGGATGGTCCACCTTTTACTACATACCAAGAAAAATATGCATATCCACCAAGTTGTGCCAAATCTTGTTCTTTTTCTTCTTTAATTTTAACATAAAATATGCATTTTGTTTAATATTAAGGAGATATGAAGCTGGTTGGTGCTCTGTGGTAGAGCATGTGTTTAGCATGAACAAGGCCCTAAGTTCAATTTCCAGCACCAAAAAGTAAAATAATAATAAATAAAAAAAGCTATGAGTTATGCAGGGAATGAATAAAAATTATTCTGGCCGGGCATGGAGCACACTACTATAATCCTGGCTACTCAGGAGACTGGGGAAGGAGGATCACAAGTTCAAGGACAGAGGTAGCTCAGTGGTATAATGCTTGCTCAGCATGTGCAAGGTCCTGAATTCAGTACCACACACACACACAAAAGGAGATTACAAGGGGATTGACCATGTGCCAACAGAGTGCCCTTGTTTTCTCTTTTGAAGTTTGATTCATGATAGTATGAATATTCTCTTTGATACAGTCTTTATTAATTTTTTCTTATAAAAGATAGTATAGACTTAAATACTTATACTAGTAAATTTGTTAGAAATTTCTAAGCAGTATTTTCAACCAGGAGCAGTTGGTGTTTATAGTTTTGTGTTTTGCAAATAAGCTTCTTTTGTCTGCTTTGTAATAATATCCTTCCAGGTTTCTTATTGTGACCTAGAGATAATACATATACATATGAACAGAGCAAAATGGTGGGCATGTTTATGCCAATCAGATAAGTAAATAATTCTAACAGTTGATGAAAGGAGTTGGCAAGTTTTTCTCAGATTTCCTATTAGTTTTTGGCCCTGGCAGGTTGAAACAAAAGACCTGGCAGAGTGACTAGGGGGGCTGCTGAAGTCCTTGCAAAGTGATTTCTGTATCATCATCTTGTGAAGAATGAGGCATTGGAGAATATTTGGATGAAGTTGGTGGCAGTTTTACTGCTACCATCTCATTCTACTTTGGGCATCTAGTTGTTTCTGCCACATTGTCACTAGTGGGGAAAAAAGCTGTTTATCTACTCTGCTCAGAAATCATCTGAATTGGTCATGTTTTAAAGAGCAAGGATGTTGGTCAACCCTGAGACTGAACTTTGGTTACTTATTCTAATTTGAAATGATGTTGTTCATCATAAGATGAGCAAGATAAACTAACAGAAAGCTAGCAGTGGGGATAGGTTGAGGTCCCCTTGGCCTCAGCCTCTGTTTTGCACCTGTGGTCCTGCTAGGCTGTGATGTCTAGGGAGGCAGAAGCTCTGTCTTGTTCACCACTTTTTCTCCAAATGTAAATGTCCACCATTATTAGTCATCTCTTTTATATTCTTTGCTACCAAACTGGGTTTTTCCTGGATTTAGTACACCACCTGGCATAGAGCAGGCATTTAATTTGTTGAGTTAATTGATTAATTGTTTAATGTGTGATTAAAAACCAAGCATAAAGTGGGGCACAATGGCACATACCTATAATACCAGCAGCTCAGGAGGCTGAGGGAGGAGGATCACGAATTTAAGGCCAGCCTCAGTAACTTAGCAAGATGCTAAGCAATCTAGCAAGAACCTGTCTTACAAAAATAAAAAGGGCTGGGGATGTGGCTCAGTGGTTAAGTACTCCTGGGTTCAATCCCTGGTTTAAAAACAAAACAAAAAATCCAAGCATAAGAACAGCTACAAAGTAGGTGACTCTCATAATCAGTTGCATTATGTGTAGGGTTTGTTTTTTGAAGGACAAAGGCATAGGAGAAATCCCACCAGATGCCAGTCTTCACATGGTTAGTGTTGATTTATGAGGTGGTGGATAGAGGGATATGAAGGTATCCTGTCTTCTTCCTCTCCCCACACCTTTCTTGTATCTTGGGTGTCACCATCAACCACCAGTTTGTCCCCTGGATGCTGCTGTTCTCTGCTACTCAGAGATATCCAGTATCAGTGGGTGTTTAGATTGCACCCACTTTTGGTAAACATTGGGCTTCTGTTCCAGTCGAGTGAATTTGTTGCTGCAGCAGGTTACTGGTTCATGGGATAAGGTGCATGAGACCCTTTGAGAGGAACTTCAAAATTGGATTCTAGAATAGTTTTGCCCATTTACATGCTCACCAAGGGCATGAAAGAGTGAGAGTTGTAAATATAAGGTGGCATTTAGGAATTATTAGAGGCTAATAACTGCAGTTTCCTGTAAGCTTACAATAAAATTGAGGATAATATATTCTGTGATTCTTTTCTCTCTGATGACTTTAGCCAGGAAGTCACTTAACTGTCTTACCTTCCCTGGGATGAGGGTGTACTTCCAGGGGATTTTGGAGCAAGAAAAAGTAGCTCTCTTCTATGGGTATATGTTGGTTCTAAAGTGTTTACCTACATATTTGGTGGATGCTCAAAAGTCTTTACTGAACTTACTCTTGTGGTTCAGCTCTCAATTATAAGCATTTTAGAAATAAAGGGGAAGAAATGAAGACGTAGAGGCTGAAATCAAGGCAGAAAGAAATCAAGTGGATCTAGAAGGAAGTGGGGAATAGTTTGTGCAAAGAAAGGGCACCCCACAATGGGAAATAGATCCAGTGTCGTGCCACAGGGCTGAGGCTGTGAGTAGGAAATTTCATAATGTGTGCAGAATGCTGGCAAGAGGATGCACTAAAATAGAAGGTAGCCATGGCTGGACATGGTGGCATGTGCTTATGATCCCACTCAGGAGGCTGAGGTAAGGGGATCCCAAGTTTGAGGCCAGCCTGGGCAACTTAGGAAGGCCCTGTCTCAAAATTTAAAAATTAGCCAGGTGCAATGGCGCACACCTGTAAGCTGCTCGGAAGGCTGAGACAGGAGGATCTCAAATTTAAACCCAGCCTTAGCAATTTAGCAAGGCCCTAAGCAACTTAGTTAGACCCTGTCTCTAAATAAAATACAAAATAGGGCTAGGGATGTGGTTCGGTGGTCGAGTGCCCCTGAGTTCAATCCCTGGTACCCTCCTAAAATTTTTTTTAAAAGGCTGGGGACATAGTTCAGTGATAGAACAACCTTGGGTTCAATCCCCAATTCCAAAATGAAAGCCAGAAACCAATATGGGGCCAGTCTTGACAGTGAAATTGTCACTGGGTGGCCAGAAAAGTTAATTCCTGGAATCTCTTTTCTTTAGCAATAGCATGAAGTTTTGACCTAATTTTGTGGACTTAACTATTTAGACCAGGCAGTGACAGTCCCACTCTGGATTTGGAGAACAGAATAGCACACATAGTCTCTTGATCACTGCTGCATTCTAATGAGATGCAAGCTATCCTCTCCAGTGACCTGGATCAGCTTGCTTGTTATTTCCCATCAAATTGCAAGTTATAATTTGAAAATATTGGGTTTGCTTTTAATTTTGAGAATATAAATGTACTTGTAAGAGCTATAGAAAAGCCCAGGATTTATTTCTGTTCGATTGTCTGCATTCTTGGTTATGGTTTTCCTATCACACACTTTCGCCTCACAAGGGAAGTAGCAGCAGTTAGAAGGCTGAATTCTACACACAACCCTGAGCAGGTGATTTAAGCTCTCTGAGAACACAAGTTTCTCATCTGCCAACTGTAAATAAGGTCTACTTTCCTTCTACTTATGGGGTTGTTTAAGGGCATAAAATGGCAAAGGAGGTAAACTGGTAGGGTACATTTTGGTTTTAAATTGTCAATTTTTACCAAGAGCCTGATTCTAGCCTAAGAAAGAGAGCTTTGGGGCTTCATTGTACTCGAATTAGCTGCACCTTATCCTCACTTTAAAATTAGCCTTTCTGTTTCCTTTCATGTCTTTTGACCCTGCAATAATAGCTGCAGGTAGCGAGACCAAATCTGAAAAGATGGATTTTGTAGAGCCAGAATTAGCTACGTGTGAAGAGAAAAACAATCTGATTAAAACAGTTCTCATCAGGTGAAAATGACCTACAGGAATGACTTTATCGGGGTTATTTACATGTTTTTAAGAGATATGCCATAAACTGCTAACCTGAGTGAAATTCAGGTTATTGTAGGCTTATGAAGTATTGATAATTTGGACTCATTTCTTCCCAGCTCAATGTTTTTGGGGTGGGGAAGCGATGCATTTATATAATTTTGCATTAAGTAGCAATTTGTTTGGGCTGATGTCGACAGTTAAATTGATTGCAGTCTGCAGATGAGAGTGTCTGTCTTTCTCTTACCATCTGTGTACATTGTTCACCTTTTCCATCTCATCCCAAAATGTGGGGTGGTTACTTGGTTCCCAAGTGTTCCTCTCCTGACTCAGACGTGTTGTGGACCCCTAATTTATTCCACACATCAGATGCTCTTCCTTCTGTTCAGAGATGTGTTTCCTCTAATTGTAGATGGGTTTTGAAGAGAAAGCTGGTTGTGATTTAAAAGGCCAGTCTTTTCTTACAAATTCCACAATATAGTAACAACATGGACCGGGAAAGACTGCTTTCATACCTTTTTGGAGTTTTCTTCAGTTTGCCCATCACTAGATCAGCAAACTTATTCTTTAAAGGGCCACCTAATTAATATTTCAGGTTTTGTGGGCTACACAGTCTTTGCCACCACTACTGAACCTTTGTGCATGAAATCAACAGTAGGCAATATGCACATGAATGAGTGTGGCTGTCCCAATATAACTTTACAAAAACAAGCACAGTTTGGCCCACAGGCTATAGTTTTCTGACCTCTGTTCTAACATAATATAATTCCAGTGACTTAGGAGGCTGAGGCAGGAGGAATTCAAGTTTGAGGTCAGCTTCAGCAACTTAATGAGACCCTGTCTCAAAATAAAAAATAAAAAGGGATTGGAGCTATAGCTTAGTGGTAAAGCACCCCTGGGTTCAATCCCCAGTACAGGAAGGAAGGAAGGAAGGAAGGAAGGAAGGAAGGAAGGAAGGAAGGAAGGACTTAATATTTTAAACGGAATGGAGAGTACTAAATTTTAAGTACCTTCAAGTCAAATCAAGGATAGATTTTTAAAAACAATTTGTTTAGGAATTTACTGACAAAAGACTGTATTATTCTAGTTTTTAGTACTTCCTTACACTATATGCCTTTAGAATAAACTAGGCAAAATCTTGGCATTAGACCTCGGAAATATTTGTGAGTATGCACTTTTCACAAGTAATTATTCTACCTAGTCTGCCTTTTTTTTTTTTAACATTCCACTGTCAATATAAATTAATACCACTGACCTAATGCCAACTATATGCCACTCTTAGAACTGGAAACTGGATTAGAGAGAGAGCAGGGAAGGACTAGGAGAGGAAAGTTTACCTTAGATGATCCCAGAAGTCAACGGAGGTACCTTGAGAAGCCCATGCTGCTTCATTTTTAAGATCTTCGATTACAGTACTTTGATTCTTAACCTTAAAAAATGCTCCTTCAACTGTCTCAAGCCATGTGGAATATCTATTACTGCTTAGGAATTTGCTGTGGTTTTTCATTGATCGTGGCCTGAGACTTTGGAATACGTATTAATTTATTTGGGCAGAGAGTGCGGAAATCCACATGCAGAATAAAGTGAACTTTATGCTGAAATAGAATCTTGAAACTTGGAATGATTAATTCTTAAAAAATGAACCATCAGCATTAATAAAAATTGAGTTCTAAGAAGGTATTTTGCAGTTTGCTCCCTAAAGTACTGAGGTAATTTGACTGACTTCCCATTTAAAAGTAAGGGCTGTCCCCCCCCCCATGAACCCCCCCCCTATGAACAATATTTGTTTAGAGTCATTGGTAAATTATTAATGTGCATTCCAATGCTTCATGTTTGAAATACCAGTCCACCCTGTCCATGGGGATTTGATCTCACGCTGTAATCAGCAGAGGGTTCTGGGAAGTGAGAATAGCTGTGGTTTGCTCTTTTAAAGACCTTAAGAGAGAATCAAAAAAGCAGTGGTTATGCAGGAAGTAGGCCTGCTTAGTGTTTGACAGCTGGCAGTTTCCATCTCGAGTCATATGATGCCAGGAACTTGGAAGGAACACTAAATTGTGGGAAAGTTTGGGTGGGCCTCCTCTCCTCCTAGAATGTGCTTCCAAGTGTTCCTGAAGCCCTTTTGAACAGATGTCAAAATCTCTTTGGGTTTGTTCTTACCCAGATGTTTATATTACTGAGTCTTGGGTCTGTTTTCCTCCAACAATGCACGTGTGGGGTGGCATTTGGATATCTAATGAGCTGGACTGGACATATTGTTTTGAAGATCTCTGGCCTTGGCTGCAGGCTGCTTTCTAGTTGAGGCTCATTAGGTAAGTCACTCACCTCTGTAATTCCTACACTGAATGGATAGGCTAGCACAGTGACCACATCATCATGTTGCTTGGTGATGATGAGGAGTGACACACCAGACTGGCATGAAGCCTTGGTGGTGTCTCTCCATTTCATAGGACATGAAGTAGCTTGAATGCAAACTGCATGGGGGAGCCAAGCAGACAGCCATGTGCAGCAGGTTATGTTTTGATCAGGTTCATATCTGAATAGCTGGAATCATGTATGTCCTTTAAGTTTCCTGGCTTGTTTTCGTAAAATACTACTGATTGTACTATTTCATGTATGACATGAATGGCACATCTGGGGTTTCCCAGAGATTGTAAGATGAAGTTTCTGACAGAACCCCCCCAGGACCCATTTGTTCAATTGTCTGGTCAGTTGCCAATTCAATAAAAGTGGGTGGAGTTTTTTTTGTTTGTTTGTGTTTTCGTTTTTTTCAGAGCTTACAAAGTCTTGAAGGCTTGAGCCTGGGAATGGGTAATGTTCTCTTGTCTCCTGCAGAATCTCTTTTTCAGTCCACATTCCCTGGGAGGTAGCACAGGACCAAGTGGAAGGCTACTTCCCCAGGGTAAGAAAGCACTATTCTGTTCCCATCTCCTCCTACCTTTGGTATGAGCAAAGGCCACATTCTGCAAGCCTTTTACTGCCCAGGAAACATGCAGGGGTGAAGGTTTTCTTACTCTCTGTCTCTGCTGACATCTCTGTCACCTGGCCTGTGCCTGTTGGGGAGAGTGCAATAGAATTAGGAATTCAGTTACCTATAGAGCTGCTGGTGGTGGTGGGCATGCACCAGCCCCAGCATCACCTCACTCTTGCCACTTACCATCTTCTTCAGAGAGGTAGGAGACTTGCCCCTCCACTGTTGGGGAATCTCAGATTTGTCCAAGATGCATCAGGAAAAATGGTAGCCCAAACTAGCCTATCTTTGACTTCACTCCTTCCTTCACTCATACTCCCAAGACATCAGCATGTCTTATCATTTCTACTTGTAAAGACACATCAAGTCTGAGATCTTACCTTGCTCCATAGCTGCCCCCATTTCAGTGACTCAGCATGGTGCTTCTCACCCAGATGGTGCAGAGAATTCCTAACTGATCTCTCCTCCTCTACTCTTGCCCTCTTGCAGTCTCTACATAGCATTACTGTTTGTAAAGTAAATAAATGCAGATATTTATATAACGCTTACTGTGTATCAGCACAGAAGGGGATATTTAGGACTAGATTTCCTGAAAAAAATTTATGAAGTGCCTTTTTAAAAGTAGTTATATGAGCTGGGAGTGTAGATCAGTGGTGGAGTATCCTGGGTACAAATACTCAGCACCAAAAGGAAAAAAAAAAAAAAGAGCAGGTATACAGAGAAGCAGACAGGCACTGACTCTTGCAGTGACCCAGGGCTGCATTGGTTGGTAGTGGGTACATAAGAACTGGAGGCAAAATCTTACATTGGTGCTGATGAGAATCAGATTATAGACTCCTGCATGGAGATCTGCACTCGTGAAAAAGTCAGCTAGGAAAATATCTTCCCCTAAAGGGGGGAGATATTAGTTCTTTTTTCCTACTGAGGCCCCACCCAGTTTCCAGTTCCTAGTGGTGCAGGTAGCTGACTGCCTAAAGCCCAGAGCTCAGGATTGTCCTTTCCCCCTTTGTCCCCTGACTGGCTGTTGTACCAAACTTTTCACATACAATTAGGGAGGTGGCCTTGCACTCAGCCAATGCCAGGTAGACTCTGACTTGGATGCTTGTCAGGTTTCCAGAGTCCTTTCTACTGTGTTCACAAAGGGAGGGATTAATGTAGCAATTACATCATCTTTAATTAACGCATAGCCATGAAATACACAAGTAACAGTGCCTATTTTAACACAAAAGAAGGTCTATAGACAAAAAAATAGAATGATATAATCATGAAAATGTAAATCCGCTGTGTAGGAGTCAATTAGGCTCAGAGTATGATTTAAATATCAACAGTTATCATCTGTTTGTGACATTGAAAAGTATCTCGTGATTTCGAATTGAAAGGCAGGTTCAGCCTGACCACCCAAGTAATTCTGCTGTGCAAATTCTCAGAGGAAGTGAGAATTATTTGTGTATTAAGAGGAATATATAGCTCTCTGGGTTTTTCTTTTTTCTTTCTCTTTTTCTTTTCGTTCTTGCTTTTACTTTTTTCCATTTAAGCACCTGATAATAAAAATGTACCTACATAAAAGAGGAACCAAACCTTTGAGTTTGATTAGCATTTGGTGTCTAAAGAATCTAAGACCCTGAAAAATATGTGGTTGATTTCCCTTTTTCCATTACTTGGAAAGTTCCAGTGGTTGCCTACTGTGCTTTCAGAGGATGTCTTTCTTTCTTTTTCTGTATTGGGGGTGGAACAACGCAGGACCTCCTCTTATGTGCCAGGCAAGTACTCTACCACTGAGCTACCTTCCCAGCCCTTTTCAAAATTTATTTTGAGACAGAGTCTCACTAAGTTCCTGGAACTGGCCTTGAATTTGCAACGCTTCAGCTTCAGCTTCTGGAGTTGCTGGGATTACAGGTGTGCTTACCACCATGCCCGGCTTCAGAGGATTCTTGATGCTCCCATGTTCTAATTCAATGGGCAGCCCCAGTCATAGGTCATAGAGGTTAGAGCCCTGCGGGGCTTGGAGATAAATTCATGTCTGCATTTGATAGGTGAGAAAACAGAAGCCAGATATTGATAGTCCAAAGACTTGCCTGAACTATAACATTGGGTCACCATGGATGCCACACATTCAGGAGGCAGAACACTTTACCTCTGCTCAGGTCAATTTAATGGAAATAATGATTAAATTTTAATAATTCTACTTGCAAAAAAGATAAAGAGGAAATGCTAGATTCATTTTTTTTTTTAAATAACTGTATGGCTTCATGAAAAAAGGCTATCAAAGTGTTTGAATATGTACATTTTCTTTCTTTTTTTTTCTTTTTTTAGTTGTAGTTGGACACAATATCTTTATTTATTTATTTTTATATGGTGTTCAGGATCGAACACAGTGCCTCGCACATGGTAGGTGAGAGCTCTACCCCTGAGCCCCAGCCCCAGCCCCCTGGCTATGTATATTTTCTGCTCCTGGTGCTGGGAATGGAACCTATGGTCTCCCCCATGCTAAGCATGTGCTTAGCACTTATTTCTCAAAGGGTATGTTATTGGATTATACTGTCGAATTCCAGAAAATCCTGAGTTAAAATATCTAAGTCATCCCAACCAGCGGTTTATAGTGGAGAGATGTACTAAGCAGCAGATCTCACAGCCTGCTGACTGGGACTCCGCAGGAACTTAAGGCCTTTAGTCAAGCTGTGACCATTTCCACAAAATCTCTGGTTATGTCATTTGGAGATCTTTTTTTCCTGATATAAAAGGAAAATTGGGTTAAAGTTGTTAAACTCTGTTGAAAGGAAGATGGGTCCTCAGTTGAAAGGCATTTTTTTTTTCTAAAAAGCTTTAGAATGCTAAAAACAAAAATTCAACTGTTCGAAGTTTTACAAATGGGAAGTTAGTCAGATGGAGATTATCTGGATTTTTCTTCATGCCAGAGTTACTCCCTGATAGGACTAAGGTTGTTAGGAGTATTTTCACATCTTTAGGATAAAAGGCTTCATTTGACTCCTGAAGTCCACCCATCAGCCTAAAAGAAGCAGCTGCAGCCTTGAGCATTCATTCATCCAACCAGTAATTCTGGGGCCCTGCTATGTGCTACCTTCTGTGAGGTGCCTGGGGTGGGGAGGCAGCCGTCACTCGTATCTTGGCTTTGGGGAGAATGCCCCCTTAGACTGGGGGAGCTCTGTCTGGCAGCACCTCTGAGATACTTCTTCCCCACCTTTTCCTCACTGTGAACCAACCCACATATACGAGTATCCTCTAGGGCTCCACCATACCTGCCCAGCTCGGAAGATGGCCTGATCTTATTTTTTAACCCTAACTCAGAAGCAGGTGACCTATGACTTGTTCAGAACTGGGTTCTCCACAGATGTGATGAGGAAGTAGGTATCACCTTTCTGGCCATGCCCCTGATAGTTTAGGGTTCTTTAAAATTTATTATTACTTTAAAAACAAGTATTCAAAGTTGCATGCAGTAGGGGGAAATCTTCAATTTCTACTACTGCAGAGTCTGAGGCTGGAGGATCTCAGGTTCAAGGTCAACCTAGAAAATTAATGAGACCTTATGTCAAATAAATAAATAAATAGCATTCTCTTGTATTTATCTCATGATTTCAGGATTAAACTGTTTTGGCTGACATTTGCACTGTCATGTGTTTACAGAGGTATCACAGCAACAAAGAGTTAGGTCTGAGTTTTGTTGTTGTTGTGTTTCCTTGTCATGCTGGGGATCTCACTCAGGGCCTTGCACATGCTAGACCAGAGCTCTATCAATGAGATACATCCCCAGTATTTTTTTTTTTTTTGTGTGAGGTAGGGTCTCATTGACTTGCCCAGGCTGGCCTCAAATTCGCAATCCTTTGGCCTCAGCCAAATCCCAAGTTGCTGGGATTTGTGCCACTTCCATGATCAGTATATGTCTGGGTTTTCTAACAGTGTAGATCTAATCCCCTTAGCCTCCTGTTCATGTAGATGCATGTGCTTGACTGACTTCAAGCCAATGCTCTTTGACCTCAGAAAACCGACCTGTCTTACCCTCTATTGGCCAAGGCTTCTCTTTGTATTTATGAGTTGTGGCCAAAGTGGGTCCTGTCTTTAAGGACTTGGGAGAGGACCCCCCCCCCCAAATTGGACCCTGAACCTCAGATATTGCTAGAATTCTGTTTTTATGCTGCTTTTGGAGGCTTCCTCTATACCTAGGCAGCCAGTGGGTGTTCTGGGGCTGGAGAATGCACTGTGGGTACATGGAAGTGGCTTTGTTGTTCCCAACTCAGAACACCGGAACTGCGAGCTTTGGTAGTAATAGAAGGTGACAGCCCCCCCCCCCCCGTGTGCTCTGATGAACTGGCTGCACTTTGTCCCAAGCCTGCTGCTTTCTCTTAACTTCAAGGCCCTGTTCCCTCCAGCACAGTGGGGGCCCCGCAGCACACCCCAACACTCACCCAGTCATCAGAGGAATGCGCTCAGCCAGTCTCCATCTTGTCCTCAGTTTTAACTCTGAATGTTAATTTCCTGTTGAAATTGTTTCTTTATATATCACGTTCAGAAATTACCGTATTTCATTAAACTTAAGACTCCGTTGGTTTTGTTTTGCCTTGTTTTTTGTTTTAGAAACCCATGTTTATTTGCTGTCAACCTTATTTCCATTTTTGGTTGTCCCTGATTTCAGAAAGCACCATTTTTTAATATACCCTTAAGAAGGAAAAATACTGTTAACTAAGTGAAGCTATGTCATCAGTGATGAGATGCATTCTGATTTCAGATAAGTTAAACGCTAGAAACAAAACAAACCAACATCCTTTTTACCATCCATCAAATCTGGGTCAGGGCTTGATTAGCTTCCACGTTCCCTCTGAGAGAATTGCTTAGGTTTTTAAAACAGCCAGGTAAGCAGGACAGTTTCCTTTTGGCCCATCACTGGCTCTCTCGGCTTCCTTCTTCCCCATGCTAGGTAAGCACTTTGAACTTCAGCACTTAACTAAATGTCTGTATGGTCTGGATTGTTAACCACAAGAGGTTTGGGCTTTTGTATTTAAAATGCTGTTGGTTTCTTGTTCTTTCTTTCTCTCTGTTTCTCTCTCATCCTCCTATTTTTCTTCCTCCTTCTTCCTTTACATTTTTCAAAATTAAGAAATAGCTTTTGAGGCCAAAATTATCAAGGCAATTTGTAGGTATGGATGCAGCTTCCTGGTGACAATTTCCTACATTATAAGAGTGACACAAGACACACCTTTAAAATTTTTTTTTTTTTTAAAGAGAGAGAGAGAGAATTTTTAATATTTATTTTTGTTTTAGTTTTCGGCGGACACAACATCTTTGTTTGTATGTGGTGCTGAGGATCAAACCCGGGCTGCACGCATGCCAGGCGAGCACGATACCGCTTGAGCCACATCCCCAGCCCAAGACACACCTTTTTTGAATAGATTCCAGTTTACCTTAGCTGAGAAGGGTAACAGGGAGCAGTAATCAGTGAAGGAAAAAGGGCAGGAATGATCCTCAAGTTCAAAGATACCTATCTTGGTTTGGTATTGCAGCTTCTCCTTGTCCAGAAATTCTGACAATCTCAGACATTATTCTTGAATATTTCTGGTGATTAAGAACACATTGTCTAAGAAAGGAGCCTACTTATTTTTGAGCAGCTGAAGTTATTAGACACATTGCAGCAGTTACATTTGTTATTTTTATTTTTAAAAACAATTTTATATAATCCATTGATTTTGGAATCAGAGTAAACATAGGTTACCACAGAAACTTTGTTTCTGAGCGAAAATTTATTTTTATAATGTCTAACCATCCATGCTAATTTTTTTTCCCTGCAGAATTACCCAGCCATGCAAATCTTTCAAATCCATTTCACAGCACTTACCTCCTTCCAGACTTAAAATGTCCAGTTCTTATAAGACAGGACATCAGATAGACCTGGATTCAAGTTCAACCCTGTGTTTTATTCATTGTGTTGTCTTGGGTAATGTTCTTACTTTTCTCATCTTTCAAATGGGGACGATAGTAACCTTTTCCTCCTAGAGTATTGTGAGAATCAAATTAGTTGATGCATGTGAATTACCAACTGGTGCAATGTCTGGCAAACAGTAAGCACTCAATAAGTACCAGCATCCTTAGTCACCATGCAGTTGGGCTTTGCTCCTCCCCATCCCCCCACTCTAAAAACAAAAACATCTTCCTCTTTTTTTAACTTCCTAGTTTCTGTAAATGGCAACCCAGATCTTCTAGTCTCCTAAGTTTGAATTCTTGATGTGATCTTTTGGGGAGATTTTAATCCTTCACTTGATGTCTGTGTCCAGTTAGTTATCAAGTTTTCCATTTTTTCTCTGATTCTCATGACCTCTCATTTTGACAATTATACATATCAAATACCTGGTTTTCTTGCCTCTCCTTTTCCAGAACAGTGTAGTAGGTGAAGCAGGGTTCAAATTCTGATTGCATTGTATTGGCAAGACATCAAAACACTTTGAGACTTTGCAGAGCATTGGCAAGACATCAAAACACTTTGAGACTTAGTTCCCATACATGTTGAGCATTCTTCATCAGCAAACCTGAAATCCAAAATGTTCCCAAATCCAAAAATTTTAAAGCACCTACTTGACATCACAAATGGAAATTTTCACACCTGACCTCCTTATAGGTCAAAGACAAAACACAGATGCACTAAAAATATTTGTGTAAAAGTATCTTCAGGCTATGTGTATACTGTGTAGGTGAAACATAAATGAATTTCACATTTAGAGTTAGTCCCATCCCCAAGATATCTTATTGTAAATATTACAGAGTCTGAAAAAAATCTGAATTTGGAAATTTAGAATTCTAAAACAGACCTTGACTCAGGCACTTCAGGTAAGGGCTGCTAAACCTGTGTCAGAATGATGTGCATCTCATGGCCACCTCTTCCTGGTGATTTTTGGGTAATGACATAGGATTGTAAAATGAATCTCCAGAGAGGCCTGGGCACACGTGAGATATTCATTAAATGCCGGTTATCTCTGGTGTCCCCTCCAGTTCATTTTACATAGAGAGACCACTTGAATTTATGAAACCACAGTGCCAATTACATAGTACTTTAGTTAAAAATCCACAGTGACTTCCCATGTCCTACTAAGATAGATCTAAATTCTTCTGCCATCTGAAATATAGAGCCAAGTTGGATTGCTTGAATGCTGGCTCTATGGCTTAGACAAATCCTAGAACATCTCTGCCTTGGTTTCCTTGTCTGTGGAATGGGAGAGATGATAGTAGTACCTGCATCATAAGGTTATGGGGTTCACTCACTGGACTGAATTATTTAGCCCACCGGAAGGACTTGCCTCCCACTGTCACATCAGCATCCCTTCCTGGCCTCATCTCTCATTGCTCATCTTTGACTACTCTTAAGCAGATCATCTGCTCTCTCAAATCTGTGCCCCAATACTGCCTCCCTTTTGCATTAATGTTTACTGCTCAGTAAAAAGAACTCCCCCTGTTCCCAGGGTTCCAAACCAGTGCGGGAAGGACACCATTAATACCAGACTGTGTCGTAGTCCTTCAGCTGGGCCTGCTGATCTCAGGGCAGGAAACTGCCACAAATGGTTACCTTGTGTATGCCACTAGCTATCTCCCCTCCTCTTTCTCCTTCCTTTCTCCCTTCTTACCTTCCGTCTGTCTCTTGCAGTGCTAGAGATCAAACCCAGGCCTTCCCATGTGCTAGGCAAATGTTCTACTATTGTGCTTTACCCTCAGCCCTGCATGAGCTTTCTTTTTGGAGGTCTCATTTTTTTTTCTTTTTCTTCTTGAAATGAGTTTTGATGTGTTGCACTGGCTGACCTTGAACTCTTGATCCTCCTGCCTCAGCCTCCAGAGTAGCGGGGATTGTAGGCACATGCCATCATATTCGGCTATGGAGGTCTCTTATTGCGGCTCTCTTCCCAGATTATTTCCTCTGTTGAGTTTACCTTAGTGATTGTGCATTTAGAATTTGCTTCAAAAACCTTGCATGTTGTCATGATTCATGTCAGACTACATTCTTAGTTACAAACTCTCAGGTTTCTTTGGAGAGAAGAGAGAAAAAAATATGTCTTTGGGGCATTATTTTATTTCTCTTACCAAACTGTTTAAATTGTTGGTTGACTTGTTGATTTGCCTCATTGGACAGTGAGGGCAGGTAAAGTGCTCAAGATCTTGTTCATGTCTGCCTCCCAACTCATACCACAGTGTCAGGCACATGATAGGCATTCAGTGCTTATTGATGAGTTGCTGGGTGGGTGATGGGTAGATAGATGGGCATTTAGATGAACGGATAAATGCATACATTGGAGTGAGACTGGAATGTGTGATGTTGTTCTTGGCATGTCCAAATTATACTTTTTTTTCTCCCTAGGGAGGAAGCCAGGTCTAGCATGAATATGACTCAATATTCCAGAATACTCCGGGGCTACTGAGGCTTTTTAACTTTGCTGCCGATAAAGCCAAAGGAAGTTAGTTGTTAGCATTTAGAAGCTATATCTTAGCAACAACATCTTCACATTTACTTGGATTGATTCCAGCTTTATTTCCTCATTATATTTTCAGTTTTTATTATGTATTATTTGCTCTTTGTGATATCTTCCTTACACCGGGAATATTGAAAGGGACTTGCCAACAGACCTTGAAGACTTCACATATATTCTCTGAGAAGTCTATTATGGGAAACAAGACCTGGTGTCCAATCCATACATAAGGAAATAAATTTTGCAATTAAAAGAACAGCTCATATTGGCAAGAAGTGATCAGAAATAAAGTAGGAAGCACAAATGTGGGAAAAAATATGCAATCATGTGGTCATAATATCAGAATTCTTTCTGGCTTTTATTCATTTTTATCCCTTTTCTTTTTTTCTCTTCTATTAATACTGCTAGGAAGACAGCGTACTGCCCACAAATTTTTGGCAGACTTGAGGATAAGTTAATTAGCATTTTGGCTTCCTCTATAGAGAGCAGACCCTATTCTCTTATAATGGGTGCTGTCAAGGAAGCTTTTGAAAGCGAGGGAAAAATGGCACCCACTCTGCTGTCAAGGATTTTTATGAGGGTCAAGTAGCTTTGGCAAGAATTCAGTCCAGAATGTCTTGGCTTTAACAAAGAATGCCATAGCTGCCCTTGTGACAGGTTAGATTAGCCATGAACCTGGATGCACTACATTCTTAAGATGGTGAGAGATTGTTGCATTCTGGCACAAGAATTTCTTATATACTCCCTGCCACAATTTTTTTTTTTTTTTGCAAGTGAAGATTTGATGGTTTGACAGCTATTCTTTTCTCTCTGCTGCTACTCACGACCATACGTAAAGTCACCATGAGCCAGACCACCCCGACATTTATTGGTCCACTGATATCTCAACACATAGAGAATTCCTTGGTGTTTATAAAATGTTCCAAAAGTCTATCTTAAGTAGTCCATGGGTTACAGCTTATTTGTCTCTGAGAAAGTCTGAATTAATTTTCAAATTCCACCTGAGTAAATTTTAGACTAAATCACAGATAAATATTAGCATTACTCTTAATCTAAGAGTAGGTTTTTTTTTTTTTTTTTTTAGGGTTTTTTAAAATTACTTTTAATTTTTTATTAGCATGAGCCATGGCATTGGGGCATTATTTTATTTCTAAAGGTGGAAGATTTAAGGAGGGTGTTAAGGTGATAATTCTTAACTAATTGCAAATACATGAATACCAATTCAGTCTTCCTAAAAGCCCAGTGAAGTAATGTTGTTATCATACCCATTTTACAAATGAGGACATTGAGACAGAGAGGTTAAATAACTTGCCTATGTTTTCTTGCCATATCAGTACTAGGTCTTTACTGAGGTGTCTTCCAACCCCAATGGGTTCAAATTCCTTTCTCGGATGGAGATGATAATCAGGTCAAAATATATGGCTGAAGAAGTGAAAGACAAAGAGGTAGGAGTTGTGTTGGATGAGACTCTTGGGGGGCTCATGTAATAGAAGCCATTGCTTATTTTTTTGGCTGGGGTACTGGGCTCAATAACTGAGCCACATCCCCAGTCCTATTTTGTATTTTAGTTAGAAACAGAGTCTCACTGAGTTGCTTAGGGCCTCACTGTTGCTCAGGCTGGTTTTGAACCTGCAATCCTCCTGCTTCAGCCTCCTGAGCCACTGGGATTACAGGCATGTACTACCGTGCCCAGCTTCAGATAACTTATTTTTTAAAAAAAAATCACAGAGCTAGGTGTGTTGGTGCATGCCTGTAATCCCAACGACTTGGGAGGTTAAGATAAGACAATTGCAAGTTCAAGGCCAGCTTCAGCAACTTAGCAAGACCTTGTCTCAAAATAAAAAAATAAGCTGGGGAAGTAGCTCAGTGGTAAAGTGCCTCTGGATTCAACCACCAGTACCAAAAAAAAAGAGGTGATGGAGGTGCGGGGACAATCGTGGGCTGTCTCATACCTTCCAAGAAATGAAGGAGCAGCCTCAGCTGCAAGAAGCTCAAGCAAAGGAGACTTTGGCTATTCTGTTCAGCTCAAAAGCTACATACCAGGCTCCTTGAGGCTAGTTTATACCATATGTGTGTGTGTGTATACATATGTGTGTGTGTGTGTGTGTGTGTATATATATATATATATATATATATATATATATATATATATATATATATATGGAGAGAGAGAAAAAAAATTTAAAAATTGATTTTCATATGAAAATTCAAATTTTCAGCTCCTAGAAAAATCAGACCTGGCAACCTTAAGCTGCATTCATCAGTGGTAATTGACTGGAGCTGCATGGTGGCTGCCCCTTCCTCAGACCCTTCCCCTTCCTGCAGCTCAGCTTCCCCACTCCCTGCCCTATCCCATCAGTCAGCTTATCATCTGTCTGGGTCCATTGACATTGCTGTTCCTTCTCTAGACCAGGGTTTCTCAGCCTTGACACTGCTGACATTGTGGCCCAGATGGTTCTTTGTTGAGGGGTTCTGTGTTGTGGACTGGAGAATGTTTAGCTGTGTCCTTGATCTCCCACTCACTAGATCCAATAGGACATCCTCAGTGTGACAACCAAAAATGAATCCAGAAGTTCCCCTGGGCGCAAAATTGCCCCCAAATGAAAACCATTAGGTAGTATGAGGAGCCTAAGCCATTGGCAGATAAGTCTCCAAATCTCTCCATTATGAATTCTTGGGAATGAGAATCCATTTGGGGTCTTCTCCTCTGGCCAGGTGCCAGTGTGGCATTGGTCATCAGGAATGCCACCTCCTGCAGAAAGGGAAGCAGGATGGGCAACCCAGTCAATCAGTATGTATCACAGGGTGTGGAAAAGAGGGCAAAACAAAAGAGAGAGGCCAGGAATAACTCTATAACATTCTTCCCTTTCCAAAGGTGTATCTATTTGTATCTATTTTCTTATTGTTCTTTCTGTAGTTACACACATAGTTGCCATTCTCATTCTGTGGTTGAGGAAGCTGGAATTCAGAGAGAAGTTTAAATTGCTGCTTGAGTGCAGGCTGTGAGGAGGTAAAGAAAGGATTAGAATGTAAGCTTTCAGGAATCCACTTCTGGGTACCCCTAAAATGGCAGCCATCTATAACAGACACCCTGTCCACTCTGGGGAGACTTAAAGAAGAAAAGCTCAACTGTCTATCATCAGACACAGCCCAGGCCTGAA
Source organism: Marmota monax (assembly GCF_021218885.2). NCBI lineage: Eukaryota > Metazoa > Chordata > Mammalia > Rodentia > Sciuridae > Marmota > Marmota monax. Next base: position 59,740,709 of record NW_026693777.1, on the reverse strand, counting down.
AACATGAATGGCACAGTCGCTCACATTTGCAGAGCAGGTTCAGCTGGCAGGAGGCCACCCTGTCTAACTCTCACTCAGATGGTCTGGGTGTGACCCCACCATTATGGTCTCTCTGGAGTTTCAATGCACAGGAGCAATTAAGTCATTCTTCTAATTTCATGTGGTACAGAGAGTCTCGAGCCAAAAATACCATGCTTGGTTCCTACTTTTAGACTTTCAGGGAACTATCTCCTCCTTTTCTCCCTATGGTTAATTTTGATTCCTTCTCTTTTTCTCTTCCTGAATGCAATGGCTAGAATTACAGTCTTGTTTTACTTAGCGAGAGGTTTGAGGGGGTCACAGAACCAAAGCAAATCAGAACCCAGCCAACCTTCATTTGTCAGAAATAGTGAAAATGGGGAATTGTTTGGAGGTCCTCAAATACCCAAGTTCAAAACACAAAAGGTTGTGCAGATTTATCTCTGGTGACTCTCCACAAAATGGCCACTGAAATATGGGGTGACAAAGGAAGTAGCTGTATCTATTTACCTATTATTATCTCTGGGTCCTAGATAACCACAATAAAACCACTTTATCTTTAATGTATAGAATTTCTTGTCTCAGAGGACTATGAAATTAGACCTGTGTTGTTTCCTTAAATAACAACTTTTATCTAGATCTCTCCCAGATGTTTATTAACAGTCACTTCCTGGCAGTCAGATGGCATATACTCATGTGCACCCAATGTCTCAGTCTACATGTGTACCATCATTTAGGTTATAAATCAAGAACTAGGCCTGGGGTTGTGTCTGAGTGGTGGAGTGCTTGCCTCACACATGTAAGGCACTGGGTTCGATCTTCAGCACCACATAAAAATAAATAAACAAAATAAAGACATTGTGTCCATCTATAACTAAAAAATTTTTTAAAAAGAACTAAATGATATGAATTCTAGTTAGAACATTTATTATTATTATTATTATTATTATTATTATTATTATTATTACTACAAAGGATTGAACCCTAGTTCTTGTGCAGGCTAGGCAAATGCTCTACCATAGAGCTACATTTTCAGCCCTTTTTTCTTTACTTTTATTTTGAAATGGGGTCTCACTGAGTTGCTTAGGCTGGCCTTGAACTTGGAATTCTTTTGCCTCAGTTTCCTGATTAGCTGGGATTAAAGACATGTACCATCATGCCCAGCTAATTAGAATTTTTTTTTTCAGTATGAATAGCTATCATAAGCTTATTTAATATATGTCTTCTCATTAGAGCAATGGGTTTTCAAAAACTTTCGCCTGCATCCGAGCCACCTGGATGACTTGCTAACACACAGATTGCTGGGCCTCACCCCCATACCCAGATCATCTCTTTTAGCAGGTCTGGGGTGAGGCCAGAGTCTCTGCATTTCTAACAAGATTTCAGATGTTTTCTACTGCTAATGCTCCATTTTGTCATCTAGAATAGTCAAGAATGGTGCTTTAAGGGCTAAGGATGTAGTGTATTGGTAAAGTGCTTACCTAGCCTGTGTGAGGCCCCTGGGTTCCATCCCCAGCCCACAAAGATAAATGGACAAAAAAGAGTGGTGTTCTAAGTATCAGGTTTTCCCCAGCAGTCGTGATGATTAGCCCTTTCTGCTTCTGTGCCCTTCTTCCTATTGTCCCTGGGAAAGTCCCCTCTCTTCCCATTGGCTGACAAAGTCAGCTGTATCCTCCCAGCCCAGCCTAAGTCTCCATTTCCCCACAGAGACTTTCCTGATCAGTCAACAGAGATCATTTCCTTCTCTGAACTCTTCCAACTTTTAAACTCTAACATTTAATCCTCTATGTGTTTCATGTACAGAGTGATGCATGTTAGTCCTTTCCCCAACTAGAACAGATAAATTTGATAAGTGAAAATGAGCCTGCTTTATTAGGCCACCCACATCAGTGGATTCAACCAACTACAGGTTGAAAAATATTCAGGAAAAAAAATTGCATCTGTACTGAACATGTACAGATTCCTTCTTGTCATTACAACACAGTGGAACAACCATTTAGCATTGTGCTTACATTGTGTTAGGTATTATGGGAAATCTACAGATGAATTAAATTATGCAGGAGGATGTGCACAAGTTATATGCAAACATATCATTTTATATAAAGGATTTGAACACCTGTGCATTTTTGTGTCCTCAAGGGGTCTGGGAACCAATCCCCTGTGGAAACAAGGGATGCCTATATACTCTTCCAAATGTTCTTGAACCTGGCACAGAGCTAAGCACATTGTAGATAACTCAATAATTTATTGAATGGTGAAGATTCAAATTGAATTCAGAGTGGAAGTAGAGTACTCACGTGCCACCAACTGATGTAGCCATTGGTAGTACCTGATAGATCTGCCGCACTATGCTTCTGATATGATAACTTCTGTGGTTTCTGTACTCAAAGCCACCAATCCTTCAGCCCATCTCAGTATCACCTGGACTTTGGTCCTCTGGGCTTGCTCAGTATGAGAGACTCCCAGTCCTACTCTCAGGGTCACCTTGACAGTGGTCTCTGTCACCATGCCTGCTATCTATTATGTGTGAGAATCAGTTCCTGGACTGCAGGGCAGAGTGATGGCTGTAGGTCAGTGTTCAAGGAGAGAGCTGCAGGGTGAGAGTGAGGAGGATTATCCTGAGAGTGTCTGTTGGGGCCCATGAAGACTTGACATGACATACAAGGAGCTTGAACTTGGTCCTATAGAAAGGGGAGCATTGGTTTGTTTGTTTGTTTGTTGTTTGATACTGGAGACGAACTAGGAACACTTCACCAGTGTGATAACTTCCCAGCCCTTTTTATTTTTTTTATTTTTGAGTTGTCTTTTTAATTTTTTATTTGCAAAGTTGTCCAGGCTGGCCTCAAACTTGAAATCCTCCTGTCTCAGCCTCCTAAATCGCTGGGATTACAGGCTTATGCTACTGCACCCAGAGAAAGGGGAGGGCTTTTTAAAAGGAGGTGACAAAATCAGGTGTGTTCTGGAGGCTGCTGGCTTCTTGTGGAGTAATCTAAATTACCAAAGGCAAATTTTTGAAGCCGAGGAATTGTGATTCAAAGACCTTTTTCTTCTTGGTCAGCTCTTCCTACCTTTTTTAGATTATTGTATTAGATTTCCAAGGCTGTTGTAGTAAATTACCACTTGGTGACTTCAAACAGCAGAACTTGATGCTCTCTCAGTTCTGGAGACTAAACTCTAAGATCCAGGTTTTGTAGGGCCATGAATCTCTGAAGGCTCTGCCCCTTGCTTAGCTGCAGGTGATGCCAGCCGCCCTTGGCACACAGACAGATCACACCAGCCTCTGCCCATGTCATCATGGGGTCTTCTCCTTGCTATGGCCTTCTTGTATGCTTGTCTCTGTGTCCCTTTCATAAGGACAACAGTACATTGAATTAGGGGCCACCCTGATGATCTCAACATGATTTCATCTGTAAAGACCCTATTTCCAAATAGGGTGACACCCACAGGTGCTGGGGGTTAGAACACAGCCGCACTCCTGACAGACATACTTGACTACACCTTGTTACATTAGGCTTGGGCTTGCTGCCACCCTCAAGCAGCTCTGGTGGCCTGTGTGATGTATTCTTGGGGAGGTCCAGGAGCACCTCCTCCTGGAGTATTCTAGTGGCTCATTTAAGTAACTATGAGGAGAGGGTGCACAGAACCAAAGCAGCAGGCAGTGGGGAACCCGCCAAAGAGATCAGTAAGGATGCTATTGTTAGTGAGAGATAAAGAGGCCATAACCTATTATGTCCCACTGCCCTCCTCTATATAGGTCACCTATGAAAACCTATAAAATGTTACAGAAATCTATAAAGTTGCTCAATTTAAGTTTTTATTGGTGTCCTATATAAAGGACAATGGGACATAATAGGTTAAGTAAGATGATGGTGGTGAGAATAGGGAGCCTGGGTCTACAGTTGAAGAACAGGTCTACAGCAGAACAGATAGGATCAGATGGGAGGAGAAGGACTCCAGAGTGATTCTTAGCCTATTTATAAATGTGTGTGTAGGAATGTAATATCTATCTGTATGTGTGTTGTACATATTTTTGGAAAGATAAACAAGGCCTCATAGACAACCTTCTTCCTAATTAACTTGAATTATGCTGCATTGTGCTGGAAAGCAGAGTAACAAAGTGGAAATGATATGGAAGAAATTGAAGAACAGCCTTGGAAATCTATGTAAGAAAAGACATTTTAAAAGGAAATTGAAAAAGTCACAGATTTTGGCTGGCAGTCCCCCCAGTGAAGGGTTCTTTAAAGGGAGCACAAGTGTCAAAGGAAACAACAACCATCAGACAACAGAGTTGGGACACAGCCTATAGGTAGCCCTGCCGCTGTCTGGCCTGGGAATGGTGCTGCCTGACCCCCAGAGCCTCAGGAGTCCTCAGTGAGCCTGAGGTGCCTGGTCTTGGCATCGCCATCATCATCTTAGCTCACCCTTCAGTTACACTTAGTCAGTGGCTTTTGCATCCATTATCTATATGGTTTGCAAATCTAAATCAATGGAAAATCCAGGTCGATGGGTCAGAAAACCCTAATTCAAGTCCTGTTTTGTTTTTAAGGAGTGCGGTGTTGGACAAGACTTTTCACTTCTCGAAGCTTCATTTTCTTACCAGTACATGGAACACCAACACCATTCTTAAAGGATTTTTGTGAGGCTAAGCAGCAATTGATGAATGGAAAATGCTCGGCTCTCAGCTCCTGCATAGTACAAAGACGTTCTCTTTCCATCTTCGTTCTCTTTGTTCTAAGTTTTCTGACTGAGGCCCAGAGTTCTTTCTGCCATTCCTGCCTCTTGGGAATAAAACATCAATAAATAAAAATAGATAAATCGTAAACAAATTTATCTAAAGGATCAGAAAAAAAAAAAAAACTCATTGGATAATGACAAATTGCATACTCACCCAAAAGGCTAAATTGACAGTCTTGTAGAAGGTATAAGAACAAAGGTAAAAAGGAAATTCAGAATTATAATCAGGATTGACATAGCTCAAATTTGAGAGGCAGAACTAGTATTCGAACTGCCCCTTTCCCACACTGGCTCATCCCGCGGCCCTGCTTGCTCTCCTGATAGAAAACGGCTCTGCAGAACCTCATCCTCCCAGGAGCCTAGGTGTTGATGCAGCCTCCGTGGATGTGGCCAGCGAGCCACACTCAAGTGCTACTGGAGTGTTTGGAGAATGGCTGTCGCCCAGGCCTCATTGGCAGCTCCCTTGGGTGACATCCACTTGGACTTATTTTGACTCCAAAGTTAGAAAGCAGTGGCCTACATTTTTAGCTAAATAAAAGCTAGAAGGGATGATCTCGTTAGGCCTGCCCCCACCACCAGTGTCTCTGTGCTCTCTTCATTCTGCTTTCCCAGTGCCCCTCTTATCTGCTTACAGCCCATCCTGAAATCCCTGACCAGCAGTTCCATTTTGGAGACGGTCCCACAGAAAGATTAGCTCAGGGGTGCAAAGATCCAGGTACAGGAAGGCCTGCTGCAACAGGAGAGGGAAACCACGAAAATAACCCAAAGGGCCTTTCACAGGGGATGTTAGATGAATGACACCTTGAGCAAGTGACTCACACCCTCAGCTCCTTGTTTGTGACATGTAAACTACTAATAACCAGCCTGACTACAGGACTTTGACATGATGAGTATGATTGCACTTGTAGATTGCAAATGGTTTTGCAAATGTAAGGGATACAGCAGTCAACAGTGGAAAAAGTCCTTGGAGGCCTTTTACAGATAAAGGCATTTGATGTATTTAAACCCTTGGCACTTGCAAATTTAACTGTTAAGGCTTTGCCAACCTGTGGAGCAACTCCTTTGCAATTTGCAGTTTAGCCGAGGCATATATTTTCTTCCATCCATAAATGAATATATCACGTGAGAATGAGGAGTGAACAGATGAGGTCGTAACGTCAAAATATGATTGCATTGTAGTCTTTTAAGAGCTCATTAAGAAAGACATTTGTTCTGTATCTTTTATGCCCCTATCAGTAGGCTGGGGAACACATAAGACAAGAAGGTAAAAACTAGAAATGGAACTGGAAAGACATAAACATAATGATAAAGCAATTAGCAGAACAATAATTAATAATGGGCATTACTGGGAAGCGAAGACTAACAAAAAAGCAAAGGTATTCAAGTAAGCAAGCAAAGATGTTGTGTGCCTATGTTCATATATGAATACATGACCAAGGTAACTCCACATCATGAACAATCACAGACATGGGAAGTTTTATTCCATGTATATATATGATATGTCAAAATACATTCTACTGTCATGTATAACTAAAAGGACAAATAAAAAATTAAAAAAAAATGTTTAAGTCTAATACTGGGACAATTGGGGTTAAATTTAATTTTACCATATTTAAATGGAAAAATTCCCTCCTAAGACTATACAGGGAGTTAGAGGGAGTTTTATTGATTGCAATCTATAGTGGTCTGTACCTATTTCTCTTCCACCAAACATCCTGGATATACGCAGTCCAGGCCTGGAATGGAGCTTTGCAGTTTTCTGGGTGCAGGTTGCTTCCCATTTTTTCTGCTCTGCTCCGCTAGGTTGCAGCCCCTGTCCTATGGGCTCGTGATGGAGCTCTGGAACTACCTTCTAATTTTGAGTAGAGGAGGGGGAAAGAGGTCCACATCTCTTCTTCCCTTTATGATGTGTCCTCCAACTATGAACACACCCCTTTCAGTTACATCAGCTGGCCACGCCTAGCTGCAGGAGTGCCTGGGAATGGCTTCTTTATTCTGATCAGCCAGGTGCCCAAGAAAAAGCCAGAGATTGAATAACACAAGGACAGGAAGCACAGTTCACAGGTCAATCTCTCCTGCCAGCTGTTAGACAGGAGGGAATCTGAATAGAGGAAGAGACAAGAGGAGACAAGAAGATTGTGACTCAGAGCTTATCTCATCTGTTAGAGAGTTTGAAGGGCAGTTTAGTGCTGGTTGTGTTTGGGGTTGTACTAAGTAAAGGTTTTATTTAAATTATTGTGGAATGATCTTCCTTGACTCTCTGTTAGGTAGGAAGGCTGTTATCTGAGTAAGGAAAAAGTAAGTCCTGACATCTAGGAGCTGGTTGGTCTGATCCTGACATCCAGGAGCTGGTTGGTCTGACCCCGCTGTCTGGCAGTGTTGCCTGGAGCTGACCTGGTGCTCACAGCTGGGCTGTGTTATCCTCCCATGTTCCATTAACAACCTCTTAGAACACCAACCTCAGGCAAGGTCACTCCAAAACCGTGGCAAAGAGACAAAACAAGGCCACTGAAAAATTCCGTGTGAGCACAGACAAAATGAGTTTCTCTACAAGCCACCAAACACTAAGCATCTTCTCACTTAGCAGTATGAGTGGTCACTGCTCCTCTACCATATGGCTCTATTGACTCCAGTCATCTCTCCCTATTGATAAGATTTATTAAGATAACAGTCAAAGAATTGCCTCACTTTCTGACAACACTCAATCTAGAGCAAACCCCTTTTCTCCAAATTCACTCAAATCCTAAAGTAGGCTTTAATGTCTTCCTACTGAGGAGGCTTCGTGGATCCCACCGTGGTGCCCATTCTCCCTCACTGCTGTAGGAATACTGTTCACAGCTGGCTCAGCTCTGGGTGTTCTTGGTGGTCTTTGCTGGAAGACATGAGTTTGTTGTGTAGTGGAAGGACAATGCTATTCCATACCTTCAGAAAATCTGACTTTATTTGGTGACCTCAAGGCTACTTTGGGCCCGCTTCTTAACTTCTAAGAGCTTCATTTTCCTGCTGTAAAATTGTGATGCTAATATCAGCTTCACAGAGTTGTGAAGATTAAATGAAACTATACATATGAAAGTGCTTTTGCAAATTATAAGAAATTGTAGGCATTTAATCTTGTTTATGAAGGAAGAATAATGACAAGTTCTATTTTTCTATGATTTCATTCAGGGCAAAGTCAATGAATACCTCAATTTATAGATTAATGTACATCACCACATAGTTTGGCATTCTTAATCCCCACTTACCTGTACCTGGAAGAATAATGTGGACTGAGAATTTGATCCCTGGGTATTTCTACCCCACCCAGGTTCCTGGCTAAGGATGCCACAGAGGGTAGTCTAAACAGAGTGCCCTGAAAACGTGGTGCAACGTTCATTTGAAAAGAGAAAACCAAAAAAGGCAAAAGTGCCATGGTGATTCATTTTGTGTCATCTGAATAATTAGAAGAGAGCCCTTTTTCCTAATAGCACTCATAAAAACTTCCCTGAGCTTCAGGAATCTAAAGGGAAACTATAGAACCAAGACATAGTTCAGCTCCAGGTGTTTCCAGGCTCACCTAAGCTTTGTGAAGAGGTGGAAAGGGGAGACCTGAAGCAGTAAAGAAGCCAGCTCTGCCCTTCGCTTGTATGTTACCTTGGCCAATTTCATGACCTTCACCTTCCTCGTGCGGAAATGAAAATTAGATGCTTGCCCTGCAACTCCTTCAGGCATCACGCCAGTAGGAAAATCTGGATGAAAACTTAACTGTGAAGGGTTGTATATCCAGTAGAGGGTCCATTCTCTGCCTGTTGTTGGGTTGATTTTATCAGGAGAGGGTCCCTGCATGTTGGTTCAGGATAACAAGCATCTTTTAATTTTCTTTACTTTTTTATTTGTTTTTTTTAGTTATACATAACCATAGAGTGTATTTTGATATATCATACATACATGAAGTATAACTTCCCAGTCTTGTGGTTGTACATCATGTGGAGTTACACTGGTCGTGTATTCATATATGAACATTGGAGAGTATGTCCGATTCAGTCGACTGTCTTTCCTATTCCCATCTCCCTCCCTTCCAACAAGCAGCTTTTGAGCACTGACTTTCACTCCCACTCCTGTGAGCTGTATAGAAGGTCAAATCAGAACACAGTCACGCCTCTGAGCCACTACTCAGAGACACAACGTGGCTGTGGGCTTACACTGTTTATTCCAACCGGAAACCTGGAAGGCACTGCTGCCTCTTGCTTTGGGATTTCAGGTGATTTTATCAAGTTTGGCAGCTGATTCTGCTAATCAAATTTAGACTTGATTGGTGACTGGAATTGAAGGCATGTTCACTGGAACACACCCACCAAGCTGGATGTTTTCTAAAAGTCCAGCCAGGGCATCACACTTTCTTGTTTGGGAATCAGTTGACATGGTAGGTAGCTTGGAGTAAATCTAAGGGAAATTTCATCAGACTGCAACTGTGAGTTTCCTTTCTACACTTTAGAGAAGCCCTAGTCCAACAGATCAAATTCACAGGTGCCCTGGATACCATGGCTTCCTCTCTTGAACAGAACTGGAGATATCCTGCACAGTCCTTAAATTCTAATACTATTCTTAGATTTTAAGCTGGCAAGAATCTGTTATTTACTTTTAATAACTTGCCTTTTATATATCTTTTTAGAGTTTAATGTAGTGTTCCAGGGCTTATAGTGCAATTTGATGAACCTCCAAGGAGTACAAAGCACTGTGCTAGATGGTTCCAGAAAAAAAGAGTTTCCTCTGTCCAGGTGCATGCAGGGCCCATCCAGGGAACCAGTCATGTCATTTCTAATTAATGTCAAGACAGAATGTTAAATCCAGCATAGAGACAGGTTCCAGGCATAGCATCTCTTTCTTAAAGGAGGTAATGACACCCTTGGCATGGATGGGAAACGTGAGACCAACTGGTCTTAAGTGACTGTTGTGGCCACCCAGCTAAGGGGTTCTGACTTCCCAATATCAGTCTTTTGCCCCCTTGCACAAGCCTCTCACTCTTCTCTCATCAATGTTCTTTTTCTTTTTTTGGTACCAGAGATTGAACCCAGGGGTGCTTAACCACTGATCCACATCCCTGCTCTTTTTAATATTTTCTCTAGAGACAGGGTCTTGATAAGTGCTTAGGGCCTCACTAAGTTGCTGAGGCTGGCTTTGAATTCCTGATCCTCCTACCTCAGCCTCCTGAGCCTCTGGGATTTCAGGTGTGCACCACCGTGTCTGCCTCTTGTCAGTGTTTTTTTGTAGCACGTTTCCACATCGAGACAGCCGATTAATTTTCATGATTATATAGACGCTGTATTTGGGGTAGCTTGTTCTCTCAAGACATTTTGGAAAATGCCTTCGTTATCTGGACATGTCCCTCTATCTTCCTTCACTAGCTGGCTGCTCTCCTCATTGTGCACTGGTCTCCGTGAACTTGATCAAGGTGTACCAGCTCAGACTGTTCCCCTTTACCTCTTCCCACACCTGATGCTCATGGTGGCTGAGACCTTGCTAGGACTTTGGCCAAATCCTGTGCTGACTTATTATCTCCAATGGGGCATTCCTTTTGCCAGGTGGTGAACACGCCTACCTTTATTGAGTTTTGCTTCATTATTTTAGAAATATTTCTGAAGATGGGAGAAGACAAGTTATTTAAAGCACATAGCAATTGGCATGAAGGGTATACATAAGGAGAAACTAACAAAATCAAATAGTAACCCAGATTGTCTCTTGATGTTATCAAAATATCTCATTTATATGCACCACAGGGTTGACTTTCTGGTCCCTACCAATGCTGTGAGCATGGAAACAAAGGACAAAGAGTAAATCTTCTGGGCCACCCAGCCACTAAGGGGCAGGAATTTGAGCCCACTCCTCAGGCTCCCGTCCTAAGCCTTTCCTCTCTGCCAGGTCATGGAGGAATGGGAATTTAGCAATAATAAAGCTGTCTGCAGTAGTGAGAAAAGTGGTTGCTACTGCCTTGATTCCTCCCAGCATCCAAGAGAATCTTCTCAATTATATATAACAGCCTCCAGGCTCCAGGCCAGAGACACTCTGAGGGTCTTAAGTGCTTCCACCTCAGGCTTGCTACTGCTGATAAAATAAGCCTGGGGGGTGGGGAATGAGCCATCTCAAGAGAAGGCTGCCCGTCAGGGCTGTGGGAGGATGAGGATGCTACCTGCTCCCGCAATGGGGTAACATTTCCTGGGAATGAGGAAATTCCTGAGGAAAGAGGAAGGGAACTGATGACCACAAGTTTCCATGTTATAAATGGGGAAACTGATCTCTTTTAAAAGTGCTTGCATGTAAATATATATTGCAGTTGCTGAATCCATGTTTTCCTCTCAAAGAGGAAAAGAGGATGCTTCCTGGGCTGTGGATATGCTAACTAATGTAGGGTTTTTTTGTTTGCTTTTAAGTTTTTGTTTTTTTTTTTTGTAATTGTAGATGGGCAACATGACTTTATTTTATGTTTATTTATTTATTTATTTTTATGTGGTGCTGAGGATCGAACCCAGTATCTCACATGTGATAGGCTAGCACTCTGCCACTGAGCTACAGCCCCAGTCCTGTAGGTTGTTAACTAAAGAAGCATTTTAAGTAAATCTTGAAGACTCATGGGCTGGCAAAGCTTAAAAAAAAAAAAATTAAAGTATGAAATAAGCCCCTCCCCCAATGAGTCTGTGTCCAGTACTCTTGTTATGATTAAGATTTTATCACTCGGATATCCTCTCAGAGCCAGTCTATAGGCCCTTACGAAGCCCTGCTGGAATTCTTCATCATCATGCCTCCACCCAGATAGAGAAGGGAATGATGGGAATTTCTTTTAAAAAATTAGAACTCTCTGGAAGATTCTTAACTAGGTGGGCACAAGCATCTAGATCAGTGTAGAGTGTGACCGCATCAGGGCAGAGCCACTTCCTCTGTGATGAAGTCCGAGGGTGTGAGTGCAGGCTGGGTGCCTGAAGACGTTGGTGGGGACTGTGAGGTGGTTCTAAGCCTGCAGGAGCCGGCATCTTTGTTAGGAGAGGGGATGGCCTTCAGTGTGCGCCAGGCAGGCAGAGCCACTGGGACAGGAATGTCCTGTCCATCCCCTGCCTTCATCTGGAGACTGGCCTTGCCAGATATACTGGTTGGGAAGAACTGCCCTATATTTCCCCCTAGAATTCCAGAGGACCCAAAGCCCTGGCATTTAACACTTAGCACTCTACTGGTACAGGAAAACTGTGGCTCAAGTGCCTTTTAACTTCTCAGTGGCAACAAAGTATAGCTTACAAAGATCTTGTGTTGCATTAAAGATTTAAGGATTCCAGTTAAGATATTTAAAACCTTTTGCAGGGTGAGAGGGAGATGGTATCATATACCTTGCACCAAATTTCTGCACCTTGCAGCTGGCCATTGAGATTTTTTTAAAAGACAACTTTTGAGTAAGAAGAAGGAGAAAAGATTGTTAGAGAAAATTTAATAAACCTAAGTGGCATAAAAGGTGATTGGAGTTGATTATTGTCAGCGTGGGCTGGTGTTTCTGAAATGAAATTAACTAGGGGTTCCTTAAACCAAGTCATCAGATTAGCATTCACTTGTCCTGAAAGATCATTGATTTGTGTGAACTCAGCTTCTCAGCTTACCTGGTGACCAGGAATAATATTTCATAATTAGGTGACAATTGCATTTGTCTTTTCTTTTATGGCAGACACTGGCTAATTCCATATTTTTGTATGATGGAAAAATTGAGTCTCATGGTTAAAAAAAAAAACAACACATTTTCCACAATGGAACTGTAAATGCAGATTAGAATAATTTGTGAACCTTTGTATCTTAAAAACAAAACAGCAGCGGCAGCAATGCTAGGCCTAGCACAGGTTTTGTTGACCGGGTTAAATGATTGAATCAGTGAATGACTAAGTAAAAAACATAGGATGTGGTTCAGAGAAAAGACCACAAGAGCACAGTTGTTGTTACAAGAATACAATCCCTGAAATTACTATTATTGCCAATTCCTGTTTATGAATCAGGAATTTTGGAGTACACGAGCAATAATTTGTATCTCATTACTTTAGTTCAGGAAGGAAAAAAAAATGACTTCTAAATGTTGAACTTTTCACCTAAAAAGTCCAAAACCTTCATTTCTCCAGTGCTGCTTCAGTAGCATCTGGATTTGTTTTTGTCACTAGGGATCAAACCCAGGGCCTCACACATGCCAGTCAGGCTCTCCACCACTGAGCTACACCCCAGCCCAGCAGTAGCTATTGAAATCACTAACCTACGTGCATACTTTTCAGAAATGGGCTCAAGTCTTGTAAAATATAATATCAATGGTGTGAAAAGAATCTTTGGTCTCTGAATAAGCTTACCAGTCCTCATGTCTGAGAGAATTTACTGTAGAGACGGCTTCTTCCTAAAGTTCTGTCTTGCTGTTCTAGCAGTGGACATGGTGGTTCTTATCTAACAAAGTCCTCTGGAAAATTATTTCCACACAATAATTTTGAGCAAAAAGACAATACTTGATGACTATGCCAGGAGGTAGCAAATTCCCTTGAGGGAACAGGAATGGCTGGAATGTGAGGTTGAGAGGAGAGACTTCCTGCTGTGGCTCAAGAACAGGTGTGGGTAACCTCTCTGAACTGACTGAGGAGACTTCTCCTTTTCACTCAAGTTACTCTTTTCTCCTGTCCCCTTGTCCTCTCCTGGCTTTAAGCAATCTGGTCCCAAAAACTTCCTCTACCTCCACCTTTTAAAATAGATAATCACTCAACAGCACTGTAGCTAAGGGAGAGAGGAGGAACAGGATGGGAGCAGAGGTGAGCCCCAGACATGCTGATGGAGGATACTAGAGATAAGTCTCACACATTATAGCTTTGCATATGGGGAGAGCTGATTTCCTTGCAGACTTCTTTCCAAGATGCTATCTGGGCCATTAAGAAACACCCTTGACTCATAATTCCGGTTTTCAGTTCAGCTTCTGTAGGGCCTTATTTCACACCCCGTGGAGGTGGAAAATGGCCTTACAGATCAGGAGCATAGCTGTCCAGCAACCTCAGCCTCTCAGGGACCCAGCAGGCTGTGAGGAAATCAGCTACCAGGTCTCTATGAAGCCCACGTATGTGTTCCATAGCCCTGTCTGTCTGAAAAATTCAACTCCTGCATAGAATGCATTCCCCTAGAATGCCAAATAACTGATTTTAAATGTAAAATTTATCAAAGTCAGTTGCCAGAGTTTGGGGAACAGGATATTTACATAGTCTTAAAGTATCCCCCTACAAATCATTTGGCAGGAAAAATAGAAATTATACAGTGGAGACATTGGCCAAGACTTAACCAAGTGATAAAAATGAATATCACCAACAAATATCATGTACCTCTAGATGTGATACCCTGAGAAGGACACTAAATTACTTGCCTAGAATTCTAGCCCAAATGCAAAAGCTGAATCTAATTATGACAAAAGAGCAGAGAAACCCAAATGGAGGGAAATTCTATAAAATAACTGGCCTGAATTCTTTAAAGTGTCAACATCAACATCATAAAATACAAAGGAAAGTTGAGGAGCTGTTATAAATTAAAGGAGACTAAAGAAATCTGACGAGTAAATGCCATACATACATGATCCTGCACAGGGGAGAAAGAAGATTTTCACAAAGGATGTTATTAGGAAAATTGAAACTGGAATATTGACTTGCATAAAAGGTATCACATCAATGTTCAATTTCCTGGCATTGTTAACTCTATAATGGTTAGCAGAAAATTCCCTTCTCAGGAAATATAAGCTAAGTATTAAGGAGTAAAAGGACACAACGTATATGACCTATTTTCAAATGTTTTAGGGGGAAAAAATCCCCAATTATGTGTATGTACATGTATATGCATGTGTATGGGGAGATATATATGTAAATGGTGGGGAGGAAGCAAATGAGACAAAATATCACAAACTGGTAACAGTATAAGAATTCTTTGCATACTTTGCTAACTTTTCTGTAATTTTGAAATTATTTCAAAATGCTAAAATCTTCCAATACCTTCATTATCCTGCACTCAAAAATAAACATCATCCCCTCCCATTACCACTCCACCACCAGTTGTCATCTGTTCCCTAGGCTGGGTCCTCTATCAAACTGAAAGGCTGGACAAGGTGGTCTCCTTCCGTCCCCTCTCTGTTCCCTGCCCCTACTCCTAAGTCAAGCCAGCACCTGCTGGTGCCTGCAGAGAGTGCCAACCAGAAAGTCCTGACTCTATTTTGGAGGGTGATGGGCACTGGGAACCGCTAGGCAGTCCAGCTGTTTTGTCCTGATGTTTAGTGTTGCCAGTTCAGAGGAGCCCGTCTCTGCCGTGCAGAGCCAAGAATTCGCTCATTCGGCCAATGATGGCCGCAAATTGAGGTCAGTAGGAAAACAGATCTGTTTTGGGTTGTGATGCTGCACACAATATGATGAGTGAACAGAAAAGAATGCACCCAGTGAGGGGACAGCCACACACCCTGGGTTTGGTTCTGAATATCCTCGCAATGCCCAGCATAGAAAACAGGAAACATCAGTTAAAATGGGAAACGCTGCGGGCTGAATTACTGTAATTCCCGCTCTTACTTATAAGTTGGCATGGGCCCTTCATCCACAGTGGGACGCCTCTTGCTTTCCTATGCCTTGATAATTTTGCCCTTTCTTTAGGGTGGTGCCTTACCAAGCTGAGAGACTTTTAGGCTGGAATTGCTACCTTTAAGTATGCCTAGAAATTGTGTTCTTAAAGGGCTGTTTGTTTTTTTCCCTGTCTCTAGGTTAAAAGCAGTCTAGCTCCACTGCTAGTTCTGATTCCCTCCTCCTGCCCCCTCTTTATTTCTAAGTAGGCGAGATTGAGCACACAGAGAGACTCACAGCCCAGCCTAATAATAACCCAGCAATAAGTGACATAGCCATTATCATGCTAGATGGGTAAACAGAGGTATGTCCTCCAAAACAGACCAGCGCAACTAGGAACTTGCTCTTCAATCCTCCCCTATCTCCACCCCTCTCTTAGGGAATTTTTCTAGCCCTTCCTAGCTATAAAATTGAGATAATTATGCCTGTTCTCTGCCTTCCTTGCAAAGTTGTTTTAGGACTCTCCAGGAATGATTAATGGCTAAGTAGCAAGACACCAGGAGCAATATACAAAGGGGAGATGGTGTTATTCTCTTACTGGATGGGGATCTGACTACAGTAGTCTGGGCCCTTCCCTTTGGAAAGAAGACAGTTTTTTTTTTCTGTGTGACCTGGGCTGCACCCTCTGATGGAGATTCCATCTTGGCTGCCTGTTTCCTGTCCCTGGTGCCAAGTCCTCAGCCAGGCCTTGCTGGCCCTCCTTCCCAGGCTCTATTTTTCCTATTTAACCTGGGCTATGATTTTTTTCCACACATAATGTCCTTTCCTAGTTTAGGTGGTCTTTTGAGGGCTCTCACTTGGAGTAGAGGTCCATGCAAACACAAGCAATGTTATTATTAGTTTCTCATTTGTGCCTTTGCTTTCCTTGTTTCTTTCAAGAATGCCTGTTTTCCTCCTTTTTCCCAATTCATTTTAACATCAGTTATTATTTCAATCCTAAATGCAAATCTGATCTCCTTGAAGCCTCCTAGGATGACTCAAGCCTTTGTGATTTTTTTTTTTTTTTCATTCATTGCTTCACTGAACAGACACCGAACAGACAAAGCTGTTTATGTGCATGGTTCTTTATTAGAACCAGGAGAGTACAGAGTCAAGGCAAATCCCGCTCTCAAGTGACTTGCAGTTGAGAAAGGGAGAAGGGAGGTATAAACAATTGGTGCAGCACAGAAAGAGAGCAGGCAAGACCTCCTATAATTTCTTGGAACTCATAGGAATCAAAGTGGTAGTCTTTGTATTGGATCTTCCAGGATAGAGTAGATTTGAACACACAGAACATTCAGTCCACCCAGCAGGAACATCATGGGCCAAGATGCAGTGGTAGAAGGCTGCATTTGGACTCCCAGGTGGGTTGGTAGCAGGAGCATTAGCAAAGAGCTGGGCTTTGAACACCAGGCTGAGGAATCCCAACTGCACTCACCTGCACTTACCTGCCCTGCGAGGTTCTCCTGAGGGTAAGAAAAGCCCTATGTCTCTGGATGAGCCAAAGCCTTTGCTGTTTGGGGCCTGGGAAGCCTGTTCGCTTCTTCAAATTCCTGACTGATGTTGAAAACTGGGATTGAGAGGGCAAATCCCAGAATATCTTGTGTTGTATGGTATGACTAGATCAAGTCCAGGTACCCCTCGCTATCCAAAGCTATTAATTTCCACATTCAGCTAGTCAGTGTTTAGGTAGGATATTTGGATATTTATCCATATCTGTATTGTTCCCATGTTTGGGATAGGGGGTAGTGAGATTCCAGATAAAGGACTTATTGAAAAGTTTATACTGGGGCTGGGATTGTGGCTCAGCGGTAGAGTGCTCGCCTAGCATGTGCAAGGCCCTGGGTTCGATACTCAGCATCACATAAAATAAATAAATAAAATAAAGATATTGTGTCCAACTAAAAAAATAAATTAAAAAAAAGAAAAGTTTATACAAATTTATTAGTTCCTAAATTTGGACCTCAGATGGTGAATTGAATTGAAGCAGCTGTCACAGGAAAAATCTAAGAGACTTTTGAGGGGCCTGGTCATTGTATTGAACCCACACTAAATCATCTTAAATTGTTAAAATTTGTTTTTTTTTTTTTTTTTTTTTTGGGTGGTGCTGGGGATTGAACCCAGGGCCTTGTGCATGCAAGGCAAGCACTCTACTAACTATCTATATCTCCAGCTCTTCAATGTTAAAATTTGTCTAGTTGTTTAACATAAGCAGGGGTGATATAAAATATTTACATATTTAGAAACATGCATAATTGACCAATCAAAGTAAATCCAGTCAGAGGTTCTTTCTTGGGGGACCTGTGCATCAGTCCTGTATATACAGGACAACTTTTCTGCTAAATCAAATGAGAAGTTTCTCAAGGGTTTCATTTACTTTGAATTCACTGTGTTGCAGCTTTGAGTATATGTTGGGGGCTTCATATTTTAGATTTATATGAATTTCATTAGCTTTATACTTATTTTTTAATTTCACAAACTATTAATATGTCAATGAACATTTTATAAAAATTTTTTTTTCTTTTTTTCTCTTTGTGGTGTTGGGGATGAACTGTTTGCTTTTTTGTTGTTGTTGTTGTTTTAACTTGCGTCTACCTCCCATCTCCGTTTATCACCTGCTAATTCTCAGGCTTATTTATTATTGATTATTCATTCAACAGGTATTTTCTTGAATATTCACTGCATGGCAGGCACAGAACTTGGAGAGAGCTCATCTAGTAGGTCTCAAACATTTGTCACTCTGCAGATTTTAGCATGACATTGGCCTGATTCTGGGGTTCAGTAGGTTTTACTTTTGGTCAGTGTAGTTGACTAAGTGATCATAGTAGTGTTGACTCTGCCCTGCACTGGATTTTGAAAAATATTTGACTTTATAGTCTCTGGCTTTGGTGTTTACAAAGCCCCAAGACAAGTGGGCGAAATAAATGAATGCACCAGCTCTGTCTCTGTCTGCTAAAACTGGCAGTTTGGGGCACTTATTAAAAGCTGTCTCTCTGTCCCTCTTGATTTTTCCAGCCTCCCTCATGGCCTTCTTTGTCCCTTTGAGGCCTTTCAAGTTGGTTTTTACTATTCATTTCCCTGCTCAGAAGTGACCTCTTTGGAGAAACTTTCTGCAAATTCCCAATTAACCCCTACCTCCAGTCCTTTGGGATGGACCCCCTGACACTCTCTACAGGTTCTCATCTCAAAGTTCAGAAATTCTGTCTCTTTTTTGCTGTGTGAATGATTTAGGTAGCAGTGGGCTATGTTCAGATAAGAAAAGACCTCTGCAGTGGGCAGGCCCATGGTCATTGGCATTCTTGTTTATAGCTAATGTCACAATTCAGTTGATTGTCATCAGATTGGTCAGGAAACTCATAGTGAAGGTTACTACAGCAACCTGAACTCTGCTGGGGAAAGCAGGGCCCTCACAATGGGGCCTTTCAGAGGCAGCCCTGGGCGGCAGTGATGCAGTCTATACAAAACACAATGGGGCGAAACAGAATAGAAAGGGGCTGCACATTGTTTTCTGCCTCCCTCTGCCATCTGTAGCATTCCTGGTCCATTCTCGCACCCAGAGTTCATTTTGCTTCTCTGGTGGTGCACTTTGAATTTCACAGTTCGCCCGCTTGCTAGGTCCAGTGCGTTTCATGGACATTTAAACAGTGATAATAAAACCTCCAGCAGTGTACAAACTCACAACCCTCACAACCCTCGCAACCAGAACGTGCTCCAGGAACACACGTGAGGACAGGTGGCAAAGGAGTTGGACTTGAAGAAAGCACCAATTGGGATGTTTGAAAATATCCAAACCACTCTTTAAAACCAGCGAATTTGCCTGGATGCCTGTAAATCAACCAGGAATTGTTTCAAAAGAGTGAACAAACAATTTAAGTAATCCAAAAATAAAATGATTTTATGCCTTTATTCACAGCTATTTGAAACATATCCACCCACCACACAAAACTTGTGCACCAATAGGGAATGATTGCTTTATTTACATTTCTCGGTCTAGAAAATGGTAGGCAGGTTTTTAAAAACTGAATTGAGTCACTTAGTACGTGGACTGTAGTTACACCATGCAGAAAGTGCTGTGGTTTCCTCAGAATGGAAGTTGGAATTTTTTTTTCTTTCTTTTCTTTAGAGCATTTATGGTGTTTTATTTTATTTATTCATACTGCTTGCCCTATGATCAAACAACTTTTCTTTGTTGTATATTTAGATCTCTTGGGTTGTTTTATTTCCTTCACTTCTTTAATGTTTTCCTCATGTTTAAATCATTTGCCTTTTATCTTTCTCAGCATCTCAAGCTATTTCTCTTTTTTCTAACCTCTGTTCTCCTTTTTGCTACAAGGAATTTAAAAAAAAAAACAAATTGAAATGAACTTTTTTTCCTACGAGCAAAGCTAGTAGCTATTGCAGTATCTTACACAGAAAATCTCTATCAAACAAATGAAACCTTTTCCTTTGACTCCAATAAATTTTAATTGAAATGCAGTCACTCCCAGGCATCTCTGGGTGTGGATTATTTGGTTAGTAAGTAATACTGTGCTTTTGGCCCACCTCCCAGGGAGGGACAGGGTCACAGGCCAGGGAAAAGGTTAGGCTGGCTGGTGCTACTTCTCCTCACCTTGTGGGGCTCAGGTAGAAAGGGACATTTGTACCCTTTAGAGCAGAGTACATAGTACAAATCCTTTCAGCAGTTTTTGGCAACCAGAAACCGTGCAAATGTTTTTGCAGATAAACTTGTGATCTTACTGGCAGTTTTAAGCACAACCCTCTGTGTGAGGTGATGTTGACATCTATTTTCTATTCATTGTCCTGCCCCACACTGTGCACACCACTTTCTACATCACTGGGTGTGCATATTTGTTTCTACCTGATGTGGAGAGCAGATCTCAGTTTGTTTTAATTCCTTGCATAAAGTGATTTCTGTTGTCATTTGCACTGGGCTAATGTGTGTGTTGGTCCTAGCCTTTTTACCTTTTTTTTTTTTTTTCTTACAACAAGGGAGACCAGAATTTACTACCAGCTCTTGACTTCGCAGGGCTGAGAGCAGCATGCTGTTTGACTTTGGAAGCTATGTAAACTATTCCTTCAACAGATTCCCAGCAATTGATGTCTGTCTTGCCGATTTTGTCTGAGTAAGAATTTCTGTGAGGTTATTTTTAACATATTTGAACCCCCTGACGGTGCTAAGAGGCACTTTTGCCACAAAGGAAAGTCAAAACCAATTCCCCGCAAAATGTTGAATGAGAAGCCTGCTCTTACTGAAGGCCAGTGTGTGGGCCTTGAAACTGGCTTCAAGAAGCACTTTGAAGGAGGCAAGTCTGAAGCCCAGTGTCATAGGGTGGCTCCAAAGCTCTGGCCTCTTTGCCTCACTGAGCGTTTCTTGCTGTGCCCATTATCTTTCTTCTGTGGGTCATTCAGTGTGCTGGAGATGTCCCTCTATGTACAGAGTAGTAGCTTCCCTTACACAGTCAAGGTAACCCTTCATTTAACCTGCCACCTAAACGCACTTCAAGTGCTACATTTGAAACTTTGCTATCAGAGAACAGCTCTCTTGAGAGATCTTCAGGGTCAGGAATCCATTTCCCCTGTCTTCCACCCAGGGCCTCAGTGGAAGCTGTTTTGAGTTTCTAAAGCCACCAAACTGATACTCCATGCCTGAAATTGGCTTCAAGAAGCACTTTGGGATGGTAGCTCTAGAATTCTTAAATTAAATATTCTTAAATACAATAATGTATGCAAAGCACCTGACATGGTGTTAGGCATATAGTTGGTGTCACACAGTTCTAGATGTGGGTTGCCTTTTTGGTGAGCTGTATTGTATTTCACAGAATACAACAAAAAGTAAGTAGCAGTCACCAAAAACTTCTTTGCATGGAAAATTTGTGGAGCTGAGTTTTAACTGGTATGACCCACCCATGCCCTGTGATCATATTAGATGTGGTCAGCTTGGGTTTCTTATTCAATTTTACTGATTCTGGCAGAAGAAAAGTTACTATTGGAAGGAACACCACAAAGTTCTATAGCCAGAGGTCTGTAGTTCTAATTTCTGTCTTTCCCACGTTTCTCCCTTCTTAATTTTTTTTTTTTTTTTGCAGTACTGGGGTTTGAACCCAGTGTTTTTCTATCACTGAGCCACACACTCAACCCTTTTTACTTTTTTAGGCAGGGTCTCACTAAGTTGCCTATTGGCCTCAAACTCATGATGCTCTTGCCTCAGCTTTCCAGGTAGCTGGAATTGTAGGTGTGTACCACATCCACATCCAGTCCCCCCCCCCCCCCGCTTTTGGTACCTGAGATTTAACTCAGGGGCACTTAACCACTAAGCCCCATCCCCAGACCTATTTTATATTTTATTTAGAGACAGGATCTCACTGAGTTGCTTAGGACCTCACCATTACTGAGGCTGAATTGGAACTCACGATCCTCCTGCCTCAGCCTCCTGAGCCACTAGAATTACAACAATGTGCCACCGTACCCAGCTCCCTTTTCTTTTTAAGGCAATGTCCAGACTCTTACTTTTCCCCATAAACCGAGGCCTATATCTTAGTGGGAAGCAAGAGGTTCTAGTAAAGTAGTTTCTGAAGTGTGGTACATGCACTTCTATATACAAGATTACTCACCAGAAATAACATATTCAAACTTAATCATATTTCTCTTTTTATTAAAAACTAGGAAGAGGGGCTGGGGTTATGGCTCAGCGGTAGAGCGTTCGCCTCATATGTGCGAGGCCCTGGGTTCAATCCTTAGCACCACATAAAAATAAATAAATAAAATAAGTGTATTGTGTCCAACTACAATTAAAAAATAAAACTAGGAAGAAATCAAAAGCTTCCTATGTGAACGGACACCAGAATCCTCATGCAGTCTAACTGCTAGAGGATCAAGATTCAATAATGGTACAATTTATTATTTGAGAAATTAGAAATATTTAAATGCCAGAACCTCCATGGGAGATTAAAAATAGCACCAGGGACATAGCTGTCACCTTTCTGGCTTCAGATTCCTCATCTGCAAAATAAAAGCTTTGGCAGGATTGATTGATGGGCAAAGCTCCTTCTAAGTGCATTCAGAATTTGAGGATTTGAAATGTGAATTCAGAAGTATTCTTGCCCTTCCTTACCCCTCTTTTGTTGTTTCAGTATTTTCATTTTTTGCCCATAAGGCATCAGCCTGTTACTCAAGAAGGCCCTTGGTGTACTTCTTCCCTGCTGTTAGGTTCTCTGTGCCTGGTGTGTTCTCTGTGTCTTCTCTGTCATTGCTTCTTACCCTCTGCTGTGGCAGATCCTTATTCTCAGAATCCTGTGTTCAAAGCCCAGCATGGTGATCCCTGTGATCCATCCCAGCTACTCAGGAGGCTGAGGCAGGAGCATGGCAAGATAAGGGTTAGCCTGGGCAACTTAGAAAAGGGACTGGGGGTGAAGCTCAATGGTAGTGCCCTGGGGTTCAATTCCCAGTACTGGGAGCGGGGGAGGGGAACTGTATTTAAATACACAAATTGCACATTTATATTGTGCAGTTATGCAGCACTTGAGCATCGTGAGATTTTTAAAATTCCGTGTTTTAATTGAATCCTATCTTTTCTGTCTTCTTGTTAGCCAGATGAAATGACAATAGTTTCTTGAAACTAAGCATATTCAGAGTACCACAGCCACCAATATCCCCGGTTCCCTTATTATTAAAAGCAACTAGTGCAAAACTTACCCTGTGGGTCAGTGGAATATTCCATGCACTCTCATTTGCTGCCCTGAAAGTCTCGAATGGTACCTACTATTGTTCTATCCCATTTTACAGAAATAGAAGCCAAGGCTGAGAAGTTAATATAACCTTGTCCAAGGCTGTGACTAGAATCTTTTTGTGTGTCTTTTACTTAATGTCCTTAAGGAGCTTCCTGATAATTGTAGGGGCTTCTAAGACTTCCATTCAGTTAGCATTCCTTCTCAGAGAGGGAGCATATTCTTTGGCTGCTCTTTACCTTTCCAATTTCTGAATTTAAACAATCTGCTTGCAGTTGAACCTTTAGTGAGGATTTAAGCTGCTCACAGGAAGGCAGATGTACCTATTTGTGCTTCCCCAGAAGCACATAATAAGGCTTAGATAAGCTGATGGTGAAGCTGTGCTAATCATTCCAAATTGACAATTTATTGCAAATTCATCCTCAGAATTTGCTTATCTCAGGAGGCTGGTGCACAGGAAGAGTCCTTTGGGGATTCCTTTGGCAAGGGACACAGCTGTCGGTGTCTGCTCCTTGCTGTGCTCACCCCACGCCCCATCCCACCGGTGAACTGCCACAGTACTTGCCTTTTGCAAACCAGACTCACAGTTCACTTATGATTTCTAAAAAATAACTGATATTAGGGGCATCAAAAGACAGACTGCCTTCCTACCTGCCTTAGGGCTCTTAGTTGAATCATCAAGCTTATTCTTGACCCCCACCCCATCCCTGCCATACCACACCCCTTCTAAATTCCTTGCGTCATGTCCTGGTTTTTATTCCATTCCTCAAGTCCAAGGGCTGGGTCCTGAGTCCTCCCATCAGGTGATGCCACAGGGAGAGGCTGGCACTGGGCTTTATCTTTGCATATTGAGCTGCTTTGAACCTATAGGTTTCTGGTGGCACTGATCTGCAGTGTTGATCAGTGGCTGCTCTGGTGCTTCTTCTCCTGAGTTGTGCCCACAGGACCCTTGTCTGTGCCTCACCCATCGGCTAGCTCTTTGATCTGATGAACATGTCTTCTTAACACCCAAATATCTTCTAGGCTGATGCATTGATGGCTACATTTTGCCCCTAGAGGAACATGGCACTGTGGGTCCAGGGTCCCCATTTGTCCAACCAATAGCTGCTGCAGTTAAGAATTCACACAGCAAAGATGTTGAGATTCATGCAGCTTCAAATTAATTCACCCAACTAGTACTGATTGAACACTAACTACCACCTGCCGTGCACTGCCCTGCATGCTGGGGATGCTGAAGGAAACAGATGTCCTCTGAAGACTGACATGGCCCAGAGCTTTATCTTTTGTCTTGTCTCAAAATATTAAATAAATGGCATTGGGAATATAACTCAATGGGTTCAATTCCTAGGCCTCAAAACAAAAAAACAAAACAAAAATATAATAATAGGAAAATTTCACAGTGTCATTGTACAGATGAAAGAATTTCATACATGGTACAAATGTCACGCAACAGTTACAGTGAACTTTAGAATTAATGCTCTTTCCAATAACCACTTATTTTGTGATGAGAAATTCTGTGTCAAATGGCCTGGGTTTGAAGCCCACCTGTTGAACTGAGCAAGTTACTTACTTAGCCTCTCTGTACTTCAATTTCCTGCCTTGTAAGATTGCAAGGATTAAGTTATCATATGTAAAGTATGAGAACAGTATCTGGTATATAGTAACAATTAGCTGTTGTGTAGGAAAAATATTTTATTCTGTTCATTCTACAAATATCTGTGGGGTGTCCTGGAGGTATCCTAATCCCTGTAGGAGGTCTTGGATAGAATGGTGAATGAGACCCAGTTCTGGGGGCCAGGCACTCAGATGGTGTTGCTTACTAAGGCAGTGAAGTGAAGGAGCGGCTTCCCAGAGAAGACGATGCCCCAGTTGAGCTGGGCAGCAGTTTACTAGGCACAGGGTTGGAGTGGGGTTGAGGAGTGTGGGAGAATATCCCAAGCAGGAGGTTAGCCTGGCAGAGTTACTGAAGATCCCACCTTACCCACAGACTCCAGAGTTCAAAAACAAACCCCAGCCAGGCACAATGGCACACTCCTATAATCCCTGTGGCTCGGGGAACTGAGGCAGGAAGATCGTGAGTTCAAGGCCACGATAGTGAGACCCTATCTCAAAATAAAATATGAAACAGGGCTGGAGATACGGTTCAGCAGTTAAGCGCTGCTGGGTTCAATCACCAGTACCTCAAACCAAAAATCAACCCATTATGGCATGCCTGCAAAATGGTATTGTGGGAGCCTCAAGTTCAGGGAAAGCAGGGTCTGAGGGGAACAAAGGCAGATCAGGGAAACCTTGCTACGATTTGCACGATTTGCACGTTCCCAGTTGTCTTCTGGGAGCAGCCCTGAGGGCTTCCAGTCCAGGTTTGCAGGGCAGCCAGTGTCCCATGACTGCCCATCCCTCTAGATTGCCAGTGGCTATACTCAAAGGAGCCACCACCAGGCTTTGCCTGGAGAACAGAGAGCCTACAGGGCTGCAGAGAGCCTGGAGTGAATTACAGAGCTGGGACACAGGACATCCAGGCTTGTGTGTGTGTTTACAAGGGATGAGAATGGGGGTGGGGGGTTGAGACCTGTTCCAAATAAGGGGCTTGTAAGGGGACTTTCGGTGAAGATCGAAGGGGAAGGAGCCACCCTTCCAAGTTTTCTGGAGATTGAAAAGGAAAGAGGACAGAACAGTGCTGGTAACACTGGCGGGAAGCACTCCTAGGCAGAAAGAATAAATAGCAGGTGTCCAGGGGAGCATGCCCTCCTCAGCCACAAGGCAAGGGCTTGCCTTGAGAACTGGCCCGTGTGTGGTGGGAGGATTTTCTGAGGCAAGAAGACCAGAGCAGGGGCCTTAGGACCACTGATGGAAAGTGGGGGAAATTCAGAACATGAATACAGGATAGTTTTTACCTGTGAAAATGGAAGTCTAGGCTTTCATTTCCCAACTAAAGGGAAGCGTGGTCTTGCCATGGGAGACTTTTCACAGCAAGGAGAAACACATCTAGGAAGTAGAACAGACATCATTTAAATTTGCCATGGCTATTTGAAATCTGTGGAAATCTGTGGCCCCAAAGGGGGCAACAGCAGTCCTCACATGTGGATCATAGCACCAGGGAGGACCATAGATGGGTATGTACAACCCCACGTTGTGTATTTTAAAATGTTCATCACCATAGTCACTTTTATATATTAAAGAAATAAAAAGAGCACACCCAGCAAGTGATCTTATGGATATTATTGTATAGATTTAAGCCAAATTAACAAAGTATTTCATAGAAAAATCTGAAGCATAGGATTGGTGGAACTTGGCTATAGGAAAGTTGTTGAAGCAGTTGAAAGTAACCAATGAGTAGGAAACGCTGGAGTGTGGTGTGTGGCAGAAATGTTAGTAATCCCACATGGACACACAGTGTGTGGGGGCAGGCACCTTCCTGCTTCAAGCCATATTAGCGTTGATGGAACAGGTTGAAAGAGATGCAGACATGCAAGTGCTTTTACAAATCGAAGAGGAAATTACCTAAAGACTTTGCTTTGCAAACTTGTGGTCTGGTGGTAGGTGGCTCATCCCAGGCAGCTGGTCATCAGGGCAACCCTTGTCTTCATCCTGTAGTTGGGTTGTGGATGGAGGGGCGATGCCCACAAACATTTTTACACAAAGCTTCTACAACAGAGTGACTGTCAACCCTGCTGATAAAAAACACTTTGCAGTTCCTGCAGTGGGATTGTTCTGGAAGCATTGTATCAAAAACTAATAACAATCTTCATATTTTTTTCTGTAATGGTATTAATCAGTAACTTACTATTTGGAAAGTGCTTAAAACAGTTCCTGGCCACCAGTAAGTGTTATGTGCTGAATTCATCATGTCTAAGATGCCACTGGTTCTAAGAGACACATGATTATTTTATCTACTGCTTCAAAAATAAACACTCCCAGTGGAGCTGGGACACACCCATACTTGTTATCTTTTACAATCTCCCCCCCCACACACACACACACCTGCTCCAACCAGTGTTTCCAGCCTGGAATAT
This sequence comes from Marmota monax, assembly GCF_021218885.2. Taxonomy (NCBI): domain Eukaryota; kingdom Metazoa; phylum Chordata; class Mammalia; order Rodentia; family Sciuridae; genus Marmota; species Marmota monax. The sequence continues at coordinate 59,713,628 of NW_026693777.1, read as the reverse complement.
GTCGTCCATCCTTAGCTTCCTGATCATGTCATCAGATTAAAACACTCCTACCAGCCAGGTGTGGTGGCACACATCTATCATCCCAGTTACCTGGGAGGCTGGGACAGGAGGATCTCAACTTAAAGATCAGCCTGGGCAATTCCCTGGGCAACTCAGCAAGACCCTACCTCGAAATAAAAAGGGCCAGGGGGATGCAGTTTAGTGGTAGGGTGCTTGCCTAACACATGGGAGGCCCTGGGTTTGATCCCCAGTGCTGGGGGTGCAGGGAGAGGTGGCTCCACCCCTTAAAGGGATTGGGGTTTGTTTTGATTGTCAATCTTACTTGGTCTTCACAGTAGCTTCCAGGCAGCCTAGTGTTATGAGCCTTCTGCTGAGGAGGGGACCAGCTCTGAGAGGTTGAGTGATTTGTGTGACACCCTGTGGTTCCGTGGCTCAGGGTCTTGGCTGGGAGGGCTAGTCCTTGAGAGTGGCCTTGGCTTTCTGAGATGGAGTTGACCGTGCTTACAGCCATGCAGCCTGAGTCAGTCCTGGTTTATGCCTGTTGTTCCAGCACTGTTATTAACAACACCCTCTTCCACTTTCAAAAGTGACCCAGGTTGGATGGTAAATTACATCTGCTGTGACCGTGGACCGCTTGTCCAGTGGGGTCAACTCTTCCAGGAAGGTTGATTACAGCTAACTTGATTTTCAGCCCCTGGACTTGGTGTCAGCGCTTGGCTTGGAGGATAAGCCTTGGAAGGGAGCTAGAGCAGAAAGAGCAAAGGAAAGCAAGTCAGAAATCCCAGGGTCGAATCTCAGGGATTAAGTGCTATCGGGAATGTGAAAATGGGACACAAATGCTGAACTTTTGGTAGGACTGCATTGTCTTGAATGAATGTAATAAGCACATTCTCAGTTCCTTGAGGTTCCCTCCCCAGCCCCATCTGCCAGTCCCCAGGAAACCTTCTCAGTGCATCTTCTCCAAGCAGAGGAACTTGGTATAGGACAGCCCTGGACCTCAGTTTCCTCATTTACAAAATAGTGATGGGGGTGTGGGAGTGGGGGATTACAACACTTGTGTCTTGCTGGTGTCGTGAGAATTAAATGAAGTAAAGCATTGGCCTATACTTGTAGGTTCAGTAAGTTTTCGTTTCAACTACCCAAAAGTTGAGGGGATGGAAGTGGTTTGTTGGCTGCTGACAGTGGCCATGCCTTCCCTTCCAGAAAGTCCCCTTCCATGTGTTAAATCCAGCTCAGCACACACACATACTTGATTCAAAAATACATCTTTGTCTCATCAAAATATTGGAGGTGTTTAAATTCCATAAAGTTGAAATAATGTATTGCGAGCTTAAGGCTGGTTCACATTGCCTTAGACATAGAAGACACACACGTTCTTATGGTTGATCATTTTCTAATCACTTCTAATGGAAGTGCTTCATTCCAGTCAAATAGGAGAAAGGCAAAAGGTAGAATTCCAGAATGTTAATTTAAAAGTCCAAGTCTAACGGACAGGTCTGTTCCTTTCCTGTTGTGACTCACTGAGGCAGAAAAGTCGCATTAGAAAGCAAGCTCAGTTCGAGGGGAGGGGGGGGGGATAGGGAGGGCAGCAGAATACAACAGACACTAGTATTGCTCTATGTATATACATGGCTGTATAACCAATGTGATCCTGCAATCTGTACACGTGGAAAAATGAGAATTCATAGCCCATTTGAATCAAATGTATGATATGTCAAGATCATTGTATTGTCTCGAGCAACTAAAAAAATAAAAATAAAAAAAAGAAAGAAAGCAAGCTCAGTTCAACTGCAGGCCAGAGCTTTGCCATTGTCCATTGTTCACAGTGAGAATATGGTTCATCTGCTACCAGGGAGATGCACTTACAGCATTGGAACTGCAACATTCCAGGCCCAGGTTTTCTGGAAATTTGATCTGCTGTCCTGTTCTGCTCATGGACCAACTAAACTGCCCACACATGGTACTGTCCTTGTCGTCCAGACGACATCTTCTGATTGTCTTTTGAAGCTAGAAGCTGCACAGAATTCCGTTTTAAAACCACGGTCTGGGCATTTGGCTTAGAGAACTCTGTCAATGCTAAACTAGCAAATGCTCAATTTGATTGACATTGTTCTAAGTGTTTCTATTTATTTTTAAATTTTGCTATAAGTTGAACTTCCATAATTTGAAAACCCAAACTCTAAAACCCAAAACTTTTTTAGTGTCGTCATGACACCACACCTGGAAAATTCCCCAGCTAACATGTGACAGATTGCGATCAAAATGCAGTCACACGAAAAGTATTGCATCAGTTTGCCTTTAGGGTACGTATATAAGTTATATGTGAAATATAAGTAAATTCCATGTTTAGACGAGTCCCATCCTCAAGGTGTCTTATTATGTATATTCGAATATTTCAAAAACTAAAAATAATATTTTAAAAACTAAAACTAATCCCAAATCCAAAAAACTTGGTTCTAAGCATTTTGGATAAGGGATACTCAACCTGTAACACTTTCATGTGATTAACATTTCATGTGAACAGTACAGGAAAATACAAAATGGAAAATAAGTCACCCTTCTCCTAAAACCCCAGACCTTTTCCCTAAAGGTGCCTTGTGTAACTTTGATCAAAATGATTGTAACACACATGCCTTTAAAAAATATGCATACAAATGCAGTCATTCAATATTTTTCCACATATTGTTTTTTTCCTCAAACAGTGTATCTTGATCTCCTTATGTTGGCATGCAAGTCCTATTCAGGACTATATAGTACTTCTTCACAGAGTGTCATTGCAGCCAGTTACAAACATGTGACAGTGAACAAATCTGTACATGTGTCTGGCCACCCATTTGCAGGCATTTCTTGGGGTAAACTAAAAATGTAATTGTCAGAACAAAGATATGTGAATTTTATTTAATTAATTATCTGCTTATATACTAATCTGTGTCTAAAATTTTGGCATCTACTTCCAAATTGCTTTCTAAAAATACTTTTCAGAGGCATTTGGAAGGGTAGTCACCCCAAGACTAGGCCCTGCCACACAGGCCTGTTGTGTTTACGTGGCCTATGTAATGGCTTCCCTTTTCTGGGCATCTGAAGACTGCAGCTACCCAGCGTCTGAGTAACTCGTCTCTTGTATGAATTAAAAAGTGAGAGTGTTTGCAGAGGTGCCCGCTGCCGGGCGGGGCCTGCCAGTGCCCTCCTGCAGTGGAGGTGGACTTCCCTGGCAGCATAATGCCTGCCTTGTGCTCTGACTCACCTTCGCTCTCATCCGCCTTGGTAAACACGCCAGTTAGTGAGGCTCCACCTTTTAAAACCAGTCGCAATCAGGCAGCCCAGGTTTCTGCCCCACAGTCCCCAGGGGGAACTCTGATGTCTCAGCGCCACCTCCTATGGGTGAGCGACACATCAGGCCATTATGAGGGTATGGGTGTACACCACTCTCTAGAACTTGCCTGTGAATCAGATGCATTTTAATCAACTGAGTCATCATTAAGAAACTAAATGTAGGTCCAAGAAAGTCCGAACTCAATCCCTATCTACTGGGACATTTCGCCCTTGGAATGTGTGACCATTGCCAGAGCTACAGGTAACTTTCGTTATTGGTGTTACTGTTTTCATCTCTTGGCTGGCGCCACCTGCTGCCTTTCCAGCCGGTACCTCTTCCTCCAGGGCCACTGGAAAATGAAATAACCTTGCTGAGCACCCTATTTATTTAAAAGATTTCCATTTTTAGTGGGGTAAACAAAGAGGAGTTACCCAGAAAAGAAGCCCACAGAAGAGAAAAGCAGCTCTTACTGAGGTGTTGTGACAGATGACACTAAGGAAGTGTCATCTATCCCTACTGGCCCACTGAGTGTGCTCAGCAGCCACACCTGCCCCACCTCTCAGTCAGGAGTAGGAGCTAGAGATAAAGGGGGAAATGCAATCAAGGTGATTTGTCCCAGCCCTAATATATGTTCCCCCCTCTTCTAAGAGGTCCTCTGTGTCCCTGAATAACTTTCAGTCTCTCTTCCCAGTGTGTGGGGCTGTGAATGGTAGACATTTCCCACCCTGTGGCCAGCCTCTCCCCATGGCAGCTGTGGTCAAGGAGGCCTCTGGATAAGTCACACATTGTCAACTCACTTGTCCCTGCAGAAAAACAGAAAACAGGTTTTTCCTTTTTTTTACACCCTGGGGGAATCTTGAAGCTCCCCTGAGCTGGGATGAGAGCCTGAACTTCTACCTTTGGTTTCTAGCAGTTTCCCTGTGGCCTCTGCTGCCTGGTGGGTTCTGACCTGGTTCTCAACAGTCCGTGTGGGTCACCCATCCCCCAAGGGCTCTGCATTGCTCCCACCCTCCCTAGCTCTGGCACAGCAAGTTATAATTGAAAACCTTTGGCACTTTACAGCTTTCTCAACAGAAAAATTGAGATAATAATACACGGTATTAGGGAAGGTTGTGAAGGTTGAGTGAGTTCATGTATTGTAACTATAATTGGGGGAGAGGGGAGGGGAGTCAGTGAGGGAGGGCCCGCTCCCAATACACACACACACACATTTGTGAGCCATTGAATACAGAATATGTATCAAATTGAAAACAACTCCAGTGTTTTAGTCTTTGATGCTAAGAGGAGGTGGTCATTAACAAAGATTATATGTCTTTTTAATGAGCAATTCCATTTTAGAGATAGTCTGTCATTCCGTTGCCATTTTAAAACTGAACAGGCAGAAACATCTAGTAAGTCACTGGGGAGACAGTGAAAGAGCCATTTGGATGAGTCCATAATCACTGGGTCTTTGATCCACATCTTGCCTTTGCTATGTACTAATTGGGAGATCTCAGCTTCCTCCTGTGAGATGGGGAGTGTTAACCTGTCTCTGATAAGGTGGTTGGCATAGTAAGTGGACTGGCTTCCACCAAACAGCTTCTTGTTTTCATATGCAGGCACTCTTTGGCTTACAAATGAGGTTATGTCCCAATGAGCCCATTGCAATTCTTTAAAAATTGTAAATTGAAGGTGCATTTAATTTCTCCTAACCCCGCAACCACCACAGCTTAGCGACACAGTGCACTGTCATAGAGCATGGGTCAGTGACGTTCAAGATCAATTGGCTGCTGAGGAGCTATAGCTGACCAGCATTGTAACAGCATATGGTACTGCGTGTGGCTATCCCAGGAAAAGATCAAAATTCCAGTTACAATTTCTACTGACTGCATATTGTTTTCACACTATCGTAAAGTTAAAAAAAAACAAAATCATCAGTCCAACCATAAAGTCAGGACAGTCTGTAGTAACTGCTCGGGCCACGCTGTTGGTTCCTACTCTACTGTAGATAGAAGGCTCGAGAACCAGGGGAGGGAATCTTCAGTGTCCAGTGATATTTGGGGCCGTGAAAATCAATGAACTCCAAAGGGATCTGGGGAATACCTGCTTTTAGGAGGAGGAAACTGCCTCTGAGTGGGAGTGGGGGACAGGTAGGACTCTTATCACCAGGCAGTGAGGTGGGGAGAAAGACAGTGGAATTGGATGCCCAGGCGGACACTGGTCACCATGAGAAGGTGGCCACTGTGAATCAGTACACACACACTGACACAGAGCTCCTTTGTCTCTTGTCCTTTGTAGAAGTTAAATAACCACTTATCAGTAGCCTTCTGTTTTGTTTAACTGTGCTTATGTATTTCAAAGAAGAAAAAACATTTGTGGCCCTTCTTGAGTAGGTGGACATTTCTTGGGGTTAAAACACCACTGACACACCTACAGATTGGTTACTCCAGGACCTTCGTTTTCTATGTAGAGTAACTTCTGTGGGTTCTGGGAAAGCTGGAAAAGGAAGTGAAGGAGGTGGGGCCTGGGGAGGAGCCGCCACACTCTGGTTGGAAGTAGACCTCAGGCATTGGATGGAAGGCCGTGAGTCACGCTGCAGCCTGTGCTTTTCCTCTCTTCTGCTTTGCCACAGAGGAAGAAGGAGCGGTGAGGGCTGAGGTAATTTTGTAGAACTGATGCTGCGTGTGGTTCTGAGAAAGCCAAATATATCATATAGATCATTTCCCTCTGCTAGGCAGCATGGGTGGGCAAACCTTCCAGAACTTCTTTCCACAGCTTGAGCCCATGGCACCGAATTGATTTTCCTACGGCGGACCCTTCTTGGCTGATTTTTTTGACGATTGCTTTCCTCAGAGCCTCTTAGAATGTGCACTTAGCAAGGAATCTGCCTCCCTTAGAGAAACAATTGAACACATTTTAAAAATGAAATTTAGCGTGGCTTCCATATCGTCTCTTTTCACCTCCTGCTTCTCTCAAGGAGCCTCCTATTCCCTTTTCTCATCCAACTTTTGACGTCTGAGCAGCAGCCTTTCTATATACACTTATTCAGAATTTTTTCTCTGCTTTGTCCAACCCCCCCAAGTAGTGAACCCCTGGGAGGGGGCGGGGCTGGGCCTCACCCAGTTCAGTGGTCCCCACACTCACCCAACACATGGAGTTTTCAAGAGGATATATGAAGTGTTTGAAGGCAAGGGACCATATTCCAATATCTTGTCACATGCCTGCCATTCATTATTACATATGTATTGGCTTTTTTTTTTTTTTGGCTCCTATTGAGTGTAGATTATAATGAATGTCCTTCCTTTGGTCTCCCCTTGCAAATTCAAATTGAAAATATTTTATATCTATTGTAAATGGCTCCTTCTTCAGGAAGTCACGTCTTCTGCCTCAGCCAGGACAAAGGCGTCTTTCCCCACCCTGGAGGTATATTTTGAGTGTGTTCATGTATTGACTGTCGATGATGCATGGATTGCTTTGTCCATCATCATCTAGGTGTCCTTCAATGGACTTGAGCTCCCAAGTGCCACCACTTAGAGTGAGTCTGTGCTCCAGCCTGAGGACTTGGGAAATAGGCAAACATATGGAGGATTGCACCACAGAAATGCCAAGTGAAAGGAAGCCCTGCAGTCCCCAGTGTTCAGAAGCCACTGCTAGTCAGCGTGGCTCTGGTGTCTTGTATAGCTGCCCTGCCCATTTCTGGTTAGTACAGAAATGGTCACTCATTGCAATGTGCTGAATGTGGAAGGCCAGCATTACACGGACAATGATAGGTTGATGACTTGAGGAATTATGACAACATGACCTAGTGATTGCCTGATACATATTCTTTCCACCTCTGGGTTCTATCATGGAGTTTGAAAAACAAGTCTGGAAAGTTTTTATTTCCTTGCCCATTTTCACCCACAAGTTCAATAAACACAGTAAGATTTTAGGAGGTATCAGAGATTGTCCTTCTTGTTTTGAGCTGTTCCCACACTGTTTCCTTTACACACGAAACGTGACCCTCACAGCAACTCTGTGAAGTGCATCTTATTTCTCTCATTTTACAAATGAGAAGAGTAGCTTCAGCCACGCAGTGTGCTTGAGTAACTTTCCCCTATTTATCTGTAGGTGACAAACCTGGAATTTGAATCCAAGTCTATGAACGCAAAATCTTTGCTGCAATTTATCTGAGAAATATTTGAAAAATTAGGTTTTGTTGTTGTTGTTTTTTTAAACTCCAGAAGGATGTGAGCTGTCCTAACAGTTATGTGATTTTTTTTTTGTTGTTTTTTGTTGTTCCCAGGGGAGCAAAGGCGCCTACCGGTACCACTGGCAGAGTCACAATGTCAAGCACAGTGGGGTGGACGACATGGTGCTGCTCTCCAAGATCACAGAGAGCGCCATCGTGGAGAACCTGAAGAAGAGATACATGGATGACTACATCTTCGTATCCTTACTGGTTGCTGTGTTATGATACTTTGCACAGTCAAAACGTAGCTTTATACCTGGTCAGAGAGCCACCTGAAGGTCTGAATTTTTATGCACTCACAGCATTTTCACCGTTTGGGAATGAGGAGCTGGACTTTTGTGTCCCTTGGTTCATGCTATGAAAGGGCAAAGATGATGGATGTTAAATCATCTTCCTGGCATTTCACAAGGTCAAGTTTCGGCTGGTATTTCACTCTATGGTATTGTCCCTTTGATGTGCTGTGGCCCACACATGGTATCTCTAGATCTTAGAAACTTAGAGAAAGTCCTGGTTTGCAGAGAGTCATATCAGTAATGTAGCGAGTTTCATTCCAGACTTAAAAGGTTTGTAAAAGATTGACAATTTGGCTTTTGTTTTGTTTTGTTTTTGCATGAGGCAGTCGTTTTGCATCTTTGTTTACTAAAGGAAACATGAGAATGCAGATCAACTATTGAAAATGCCTGACATTCTTGAGTTGTTCTTTATGTTTCAGTTTTAGCTTGCCGGATGCCATTTCATTATAGGGCTTTTAAAAATGCAGAATGGAAATTTGATTCAAATGTGTGTTGACTTCATTATAAACAGAGAACTGTGATATTTGCTTCAGTTCCTATAAGATTCGAGAGTTCTGATCAGTGCAGCTATGGGAAGAAATGTGCATGTGGTATCATGGGAGTTAGCCATTGATGTGCAAAGATCTGTGTGGAACCTGCATGATGGTACTGAAAGGTTTAACTCTGATGCTGGTGGTGACTTCTGAAGGTATGGTGTCAAGGATGACCTAGGGCCAGGGATAGTGGCGCATGCCTGTAATCCCAGAGGCGCAGTAGGCTGAGGTAGGAGGATTTCGAGTTCAAAACCAGCCTCAACAACTTAATAAGGCTCTAAGCCTACCTGACTCACGAAGTCTAAAATAATTACTTTCAGGAATGGGGTATAACTCACTGGCATAGGGCTTGCCTAGTATGTATGAGACCCTAGGTTTGATCCCCAGCATGCAAAAATAAAAATCAAATAATTATAGGCTGGCCCTTTGTAGAATACATTTATTAAATCTTGATCTAGACACCTATCTAGAGTTTCCGGTAATTTAATTGAATGGAAGCAATTGTGTTTACTTCAGAACTTTTATTTAGCCAAAAAAAAAAAAAAAAAAAAGCTGGGGGTGTAACTCAGTGGTAGAACACTTGCTTAGCATGCCCAAGGCCCCGGGTTTGATCCCCAGAATTGAAAAAAGAAAGAAAAAAATGAAAATATGCTTCTTTGTATTTATCATCATCCAAAAAAAATTTAATCACTTTTATGTCAGGACCTGGGATTCTTAGAAACTGACAGATGAACTTAGGAAGAACTGGGTGGCAGAATCTGGTTCTGAGCTGCCTGAGTTCAGGCTTTACTCTGTGTGGATTTGGTGACCTTAATAGGTTTTGTGATCTGTGGGCCTTGGTTTCCTCATCTGTATAATGAGAGTGATGATTAAATCTCCCCCAGGTGAGACTGCTATTGGTGAAATGAAATCATGCAGTCAGCGCAGAGGGAGAACAAGCTGTTAATGAACACACATGAAGACAAATGTCTAAGTTCTGATGTTTCTGAATTATTTTAAGATTGGTTATTGTAAATTCATGTGCATTTTACCATAGAAATTCGTTTAAATGGACAGTTAATAAGCCCATAAAAACCTTGGGATGTAGGCTAAAGTTACTGTTAACACTGAAACATGTTTATTGCTTTGGGATTTTTTGGCACTGGGGATTAAAGCCAGAGGCACTTTACCAGAACCACATCCCCAGCCTATTTATTCATTTTATTTTGAAACAGGGTCTTGCTAAATTGCTGAAGCTGGCTTTGAACTTGTGATCCTCCTACCTCAGCCTTGCAAGACACTGGGGTTATAGGCCTACACAACCACTCCCTCCAAGGAAACCATTGTTTTTGATAAGCTGGATAAAAACAGACAAAAATAATGTCAGTAGTTGTCAGGAGTCAGTCCATCCTCCTTCCAGACAGCCTCACTCCTCCCCATAAAGACTGTTTACTCCTAAAGCACCAGAAGCTTCTTCAGGATAGGAACTGTGTCTTGTGTATGAAGAACAAAACATAAAAAGCAATTAAAGCAACACATGTTCATCTCATGTGACTTGTAAAACACAGCCAAGCAAAGAGGAGAACACTAAAACACTCTTAGTGTGCACCATTCACTTTGATCACATGTTGATCATATTCACCTATGATTTCTTGCTGCTGTTATTTTTAACAAAAATGGCGTCATTCTGCGTTGTGTATTTCTTGCTTTCCTGCACAATTTTTGTCATGATGCATTGTATTTATGTTCATTGAAAACTTGTTGACTCTCTTAGACTTGCTTTTTAAATTCAAACAACCAAAACTTAAATGACTCACATAGAGGGGGCTGATTAATGCCTTTGAATTAATGCCTTTGAATCAATAACTGACTAATGTTGTGTTCTACCAAGGAAATGAGTTACTTGACCACTAATGACTTTATGTTTTAGAAACCTCTACCCACTCAATATATGGGAAGCCCAGTATAAGTGTGCTTTCTATCACTTTGAGCTTTGGGAGGCTTGATGGTTCTGATGGATGTTTATGAAATAATACTGGGTGCCTCACTGCAAACCTATTCCTCTGATAAGTGATAAAAGTCTCCGTTACTACTTCATGTTAAGGGGGAGATACAATAGCATAGCATTATTGTATAAATAAGAGTTGACTTTTTTTCTTTCCTGTGTTTAATTGTTAAGGCAAAAAGAGCCATTGTTATAAAATTTCTCATTTTACCTCTTCTTGCATTTAATACCAGCACTGCTGTGTATTGAAGGTCAGCATTTGGCACAATCTATTGTTCATGCATTCAGACTGAATGCACATTTCTTTGTTCTACTTTAGGAAAAGAAAATCTGCCTAAGAAATGCTGACATTTGACAGCAATAAAACCATGTATTTTTGAGCTGTTTATCCTAAGATAAGGAAGTTTGAATTTACCATCCATTTGTCATGAGGAATGCCACAATTACATTCTAAAATATTGGAGGAAACTTAAAAAAAAAAAAAAGGAGAATACGTCAATGTCCTTTTGTGCTTCACATCATTTGTAGCCACTTGGGTGATGAAAGCAGTTCCGGTTTTCATCAAAGTACTTCATGCGTAATTGGGTCCAACTTTCTACCAAACTTGGTTTTTTTTGCTCAAAGATCATACTCAAATGTGTCTGGCATTTTAAATCCTTGAATTAGGAGTCCATACTTTTCTGCCAGACTGATGGGAGGTCTAGGTAGCGAAAGTAGTTGTTCAGAGCGAGGTATGGCCCTCAGCAGCCCCTTGCTGGGCAGCAGGCTGCAGTGAGACCTTGCGCTCAGGGCTGGAGCCAATCTCACGGGTGTGATGTTGGGCAGGTCTCCTCACCTTCTGCCCCATGTCAGTGGTAGATCCAAGGAAGTTGACTCCTCACTGTGGGCAGTTTTGGGGAAGTCACACACCATTAAAATGTTCTTAGCTTAGCTCTTAGTGAGACCATTAAGAGCAAACAAGCAGAAGTTGTACTACCAGTACATTCCATAAAGGAAAGAATATTTTAATGCTAAAAATGTATGAAGGAAATGATCTAAAAATAAAGAATAAACCTTTATGTGGAATGAATTGAGCCTTATGAAAAATTCAGTGCATTATTTCTGTTTTTGTCATTCTTGCCGCAGGTCGAAGAAAACTCATAGATCTATGGACCAGCATTTGAGAACCAATCAATTAAAGATCTGCTGGGCCCAGTCTGTCTCTCATACTCTACTAAATAAGATGGCATTTACTTTTTTTCTGGTTTATCATATCTTTATATCTCCATGCATTTTGAAAATTAACCTTGGACCACACCTTCATTGCCCAAGGTTATGTGGGTGGAGCCTGTCCCGAAGCTTTTCTAAAGGCACGCTGAATTATGTAGTAGGGAGTCAGGGTGAGTGTGGAAGGAGTGACCTGGAGCTCCCAGCCCAGCCGAGCCTTGCATTCTCAGGGAAATCAAGAGGTCTCTGTAGATCCAGTGTGTTGGAAAGTTGAAAATTGTTCAGATAAACAATGAAGCCAAATGTTTATCTGAAAAGGATAAAATATGTTTGTTTCTATTAAGTTTAAAATTCTCTTGTCTTAATTCTCCTGATTTAGGGAAGTGTGTGGCTGCTTAGCAGGAATTAGGCCACATTGCCCATATAGAATTGCCCTGGAGAACCCTCCTGGGAAACTTAAGGGAGCAACTAAAATTTCCCCCCTTCCTACCTGGGTCATTAATTCAGGATTGGCCTACAACAGTCCCAAAGAGGTTTTCTTCTCTGAATGTTTCCTTAACTAGGCTATTAGCAGAATTTATATCATCTAGTTAGTGAAAAATCAAGAATTCTTAAGGCATCCCTTTGTATAGCAGATTATTAACAATCCAGAAAAAATGTTGGTTACCTTTGGAGCTCAGATGCAGCTCAATTCTATTTATTGGGTAACCAAGGCTGAAGAGGGAATGCTTGGGCTTATGTCCTCAGGGCAGCCTTCATTCTTTGTGTGCAGAGATCAGTTTGTCTAGGATAGGCAGCATTAACAGCATTCCCTTTACCACCCAGGGAAGGGTCAGGTTTGCCCACCTTTGCTTTGACCTGGCGATAGATGTGCCCATAGAATACCCCTCCTCCTCCTCACCCGCAATGAGGTTAGTTTCTAGCAGTGCTGTACTTGTTCATCGTTGGATTGACCATAGAGTCATCACATTTGTTTAGCATGAAAATCCAAATGGGAGGCAACTCTCCATTCCGTTTTGATTAGGTCTCCACCATGTGGAAAAGATACTAAAAATAACTTAAGGAGGGTGCATTTTAGAGCACAGAAAGGATCCCAGAATCTAAGAAGAGACATAGTCCTTCCTCCTTCCTGCTTCAGCTCCTTGCACTGTTGCTAATTTAGGGTTGATAGGTAAAATATGGGGTGTCCCTCTGGTTAAATTTCAATTAAAAAAAAAAAAAGAAAACCAAATAACTTTTTAATGTAAGTATATACCAAATAATACTTGAGGCATGCTTAAAAATTACTTTTCTGACATTCAAATTTAACTAACTTTCATATATTTTTATTTGCTAAATCTTACAATGCCACTAATGCTAAAAAGGAAAAGTTTTGTAGCTGGGAATGTAGCTCAGTGGTTAGAGCACTTGCCTAGCACATACTAAGGCCTGGGTTCAATCCCCAGCATGGCAAAAAAAACAAACAGACAAACAAAAAACCAAAAGCCATAATCCCAGCAACTCTGGAGGCTGAATCAGGAGGATAGCAAGTTCAAGGTCAGCTGCAGTAATTTATCGAGGCCCTAAGCAACTTGGCAAGACCCCGTCTCAAAATGAAAAATAAAAAGGGCTGGAGATGTAGCTCAGTGGTTAAGCACCCTGGGCTTAATCCCTGGGCACTAAATAAACAAATAAATTCAAATTAAAAAACAAATTTGAGAGAAAGATGTTCATGATTCTTTTCTCCTTCATGAGGACAAGGGTTTTTAATCAATTCTGTCTGTATTGTTCACTGCTGAATTCCCAACATCTACAACAGTGCCTGGCATATGGCAAACACCCAATTCAAATTAGTTGATCGTTGAATGAATAAAAGGAATTTTTTATGTTCTAATAACATTTTGGGTGCATCTTCTCCAGGCTTTCCTGGATCGCCTGAGCAGAAATAATACTCTCTTCCCCTAAACTCGATATATGGTTTATAATTTTCTTCTCTAAATATTATCTTATTGATGGCACTGAGTTCCCCTGAGCTTCTGAAAAGCATGACTGTTCAGTTCGTCTAATTCCCCTATTTGTAAGCTAAGTAAATGAATATGTCTTTAGTCTACCTATAAAGTTCCAATTGAAAAACGTGTTGTTCGAGGAGAGAAATAATAACTGCCTATTTCACTCCTTGGCCATTTCTGTTCTGTCCACACCCGCCCTCACCCCAAGTGTTTCATGTGCCCAATCTGGAAAGAATATGCTTTAACTTATTTAAAATAATGATTTCTTTTTGTAGCACCTTGGTAATTCATTATTATTCTTGAGGGGAAACAAAGCTTTTGGATAATTGCTTTTGTCTTTGTTTATAACCATTTAGAAAACATGTACATGAGCTTTCTATTTGAACAGTCGTTATGAGTTCTTGATAACATCTGGTTGCTTAATTTGAAAAATGTGTAGCTGTGAAGATTGATGATGGACCTTAACCGGGTTAAATCCAGACATACATAGGATCGGTATTAATCTCAGTCAACCCTTTCAAGCAGATGCCCTATTTTGGGGAAAAGGAAATTGAAATGTACCAAGGAGCGGTAAGTTATGTGCCATATAAATTACTGTAGTGTTCAGGGCTTTTATGATGCATAAATAGTTTTTTCTTGAAGTTAACAATGCATTTGCATTTTCTTATGAATTATTTATTGGGGAAGCTCAAGTAAGTGACATTATTTGATTCTTTAATGATGTGCTGCTGTTTAGAGTACAACTCGAAGAAACACAGGCCAAACCCTTGAGCCTTATTTGTCTACAAAATTAGATAAATGAGTGTAGAATCCTCTTTGTGAGGGAGATTTTCCTGCTTCTGCATATGCCACATAATTCTAAGGAATAAAAAACAATAACAGGTTAAAAAAATAAGGCAATGGGAATATCCTTTCAGAATTAAACCCTTAGCTGTGGCTTATATGACTTGAAAATGAAAAATGAATATTTTATTACTCCATTTATTAATGTGGAACCATCTCCTATCAACTTTAGCTCCATAGTCATTTCAGTTGTTAATAAAAATAGAAGCTGTGATCCTTGTTAATATATTTTATTTTGCGGTTCAGCACTTACTTCCCTTGGTCTTCCCATCTCTGCCTCTTCCTTTCTTCTGCCACTCCTGTCCTCTGTAGCAGAAGCACAAGAGCATTCACTAATTCTGACCCTTGGAAGTCAAACAAAAGAGAGCCCACACAGATTCATCAGTTGAAGTGGAAGGCAACTTAGTCAGAGCAGGAGCCCACCCCAGTGTTGCCAGATGAATGGTGCTGGTAGCTGGAGCCGAAGGAGGCTGCCACGCGAGAGGCCTTTGATAAAGCTGCCTTTATGGAGGCCCAGCACAAGGGAAACACTGTCTGCAGAGGCCAGGCCCTGCCCTGGCCCCCAGTGGGAGGACCCTGAGACAGAGCTGATTCTGCATCCTTGATGGCAGCCAGGGCGCCATGCATGGAAATACTATGCTTGCGTTTCCTTCCAGTTCTCTGAAAAGGGCTGTTGCCTGTGAGTCCCTTTTAGATCATTCATCTATCAAAGAATTGTCTTTATAGGAATGTAGAATTTTTTTGGTTCCAGGGATTGAATCCAGGGAGTCTTAATTACTGAGCCACATCCCCAGCTCTTTTTATTTCGAGACAGGGTCTTGCTAAGTTACTTATGGCTTCACTAAGTTGCTGAGCCTGGCTTTGAACTTGATATCTTTCTCCTTCAGCTTCGAGAATCACTGGGATTATAGACAAGTGCCACCACACCTGGTTCTTTTTGGTAATTTTTGAGGGAGTGGTAAAGGTGGGCACCAAGAAATTGAATAGAGCAGGGCTGAAGTCAGGCTGAGACAGTGAATTTATTAGGTACAGAAAAATGTTTTAGTTTGTATTTGTGCATAGCTAAGCAGTCTCATGAGACTAAATCATTAACCCAGGATCCTCCTTCCTCAGCCTCCCAAGTCCCACTGGCTTTACAGGGGTGTGCCACCACACCTGGCTGAAATGTAATATTTTTGTCAGGGGGATGGAGAGGGCATCGGAGATTGAACTCAGGACACTTGACCACTAAGCCACATCCCCAGCCCTATTTTGTATTTTATTTAGAGACAGGGTCTCACTGGGTTGCTTAGTGCCTCATTTTTGCTGAGGCTGGCTTTGAACTTGGGATCCTCCTGCCTCAGCCTCCCAAGCCACTGGGATTATAGGATATGCCACTGTGTATAATTTTTTAAATTGCTAATTGTAACAGTGTTATAAAGTACCATGTAACAGTGTTCCTGAGTACCATGCACTGTGTGTGCATGCAACAACTTTAATAAAACATCCATGGATGCTGGCTGTATCCTACTATGTCTACCTCCACTTCACAGGTGAGGAAACTGAGGCTCAAAAGTGACATATTAGGGGCTTGGGTTGTGGCTCAGTGGTAGAGCACTCGCCTCGCATGTGCAAGACCCTGGGTTCGAATCTCAGCACCACATAAAAATAAATGAGTGAAATAAAGGTATTGTGTCCAACTACAACTAAAAAAATAAACTTTAAAAAAAAAAAAAAAAAAAAAAAAAAAAAAAAAAAAAGTGACATATTAGAATTTACCAAGCTAGGATTTGAAGTCGGGTCTCCTTGATTTTAGGGTCTCAGGAGATGGGAAATGCCTACTCTGTAATTCTCACAGGTAGCTAGCTCAGAGGCTCAGTAAGATCCTAGATGGGAAACCAATTTAGAAGTACAGAGGAGACACTAGCTTTCATTCAGCAGCTTGGAAGCCTCACTGGGCAGTGACTTGCCCACACCTTTCCCTCGGTTACCCCCAGTGTTCTCTCCACTCCATTTCTTTCCATTTTCCATCCTCTTTTCTGTCTTAAAATCCTCTACTTCCCTGTTTTCAAAGTGACATTAAAACAATATTGAACTAGCAAGATTTGGGTTAGGAGAAGCTGGTCTAAGACTCTATTATGAGGTTCCAGTCAGGCATCCTCTTCTGATAATGAAGGCAGGTTTAACATACTATTCTGGTCCCTGAGTAAAGTTTTCCAGTCACCCAGTCCCAGGATAGCTTCCAGCTCTGACTGGGCAGTTCCTCTGGGGAGCCCTGAGCATGGGATATACCAGTGTTTGCCCTGTGTGCAGGCACCAACTCCCCTTCTCCTCCCCACTAAATTTGGTCTTCTAGAGCTTGGCAATGGGCAGCAATTTCTCAGCCAGGCCCCTTTTCCTGTAGTAAGTGATAAGGCTCAAAGATGGAATAGGTTCTGCTTTACCTTTACAAAAGTGAGTTTCCTGTCCATCTTCTCTGTTACTCTCTGTTATTAGTGCTCTGTGTGGTTTATAGCATGAGCATTCTTAACCCCACTTCAGAGCTGGGAACCAGTGAAGCATTCTAAATGTCTGCTCATCCTGGATCTGGTATTCTTTTAACTTTGAGGTTCAGTAATCTTTTTTTTTTTTTTTTTTTTTTTAAGAGAGAAAGAGAGAGAGAGAGAGAGAATTTTAATATTTATTTTTTAGTTTTCGGCGGACACAAGATCTTTGTTTGTATGTGGTGCTGAGGATCGTACCCGGGCTGCACGCATGCCAGGCGAGCGAGCTACCGCTTGAGCCACATCCCCAGCCCTAGTAATCTTAAATTTAAGACTACTTTATCCAGCTATCCACCACAGTGAAGTGCTTTTCTCTTTAGTAATTTTCTTGTACCAGGGATTGAACCCAGTAATGCTTAACCATTGAGCCACATCCTCAGCCCTTTATTTGTTTATTTTTTTTTAATTTAATTTTATTTATTTTTTTATTTTGAGACAGTGTCTCTCTAAGTTGCTCAGGGCCTCACTAAGATGCTGAGGCTGGTTTTGAACTTGATATCTTTCTCCCTTAGCTTCAAGAATCACTGGGATTATAGACAAGTGCCACCACACCTGGTTCTTTTTGGTAATTTTTGAGGGAGTGGTAAAGGTGGGCACCAAGAAATTGAATAGAGCAGGGCTGAAGTCAGGCTGAGACAGTGAATTTATTAGGTACAGAAAAATGTTTTAGTTTGTATTTGTGCATAGCTAAGCAGTCTCCTGAGACTAAATCATAAACCCAGGAATTTTTGGTGTAGCAGAATATTTTTCCCCTACTGGCCAAACTAGTTTATCCCTTTAAAGAACCACACCTCCTTGCTTTTTCTTATGGAAAATCCACAGTCTCACTTAATTTCCTCTGAGATCCCAGAATCTATAAAGAAAAGAAAAATGTACATAGGAATTTAGAATTCTATTCAAAATCAAACCCAAGTTTTTGGTTGGGCTCTTCTGACCTGTTGCCCAGGTGCCTTCAGAAACATTTAGCAGTAAAACCTCTTTACAGAGGCGTGCTTGAGTGGAAGGGTGTGGTGTTGAAGGACCCAAAGACGTTGGGTCATGTCTGAAGGCTGAGTCACACACATACCCAGGAAGTGTCCTTCCAGATTCCATCTAAATTTTCTTAGGGTGTAACTCTTTGTAAACTAGGGATATTTTATAAATTCTTGTACCATGCAAACTTTACCATGTAATTATAGGCATTGGAACTATATAGTGGTGGGTTCACTTCCAAGGCCAATAAAAGCATTCAGTGTGTTGCTCTTTCTAACATGTATTTTTGGTTTTGTTTCTGTTTTTGCCTTTCTAGGCACAGTATGAAAATCCACCACATATTTATGCCCTTGCAGATAGTATGTACAGAAACATGATCATCGACAGAGAGAACCAGTGCGTCATCATCAGGTATGAGAAAGACCATATTAGTAGGTGGGAGGACGCTGTGCCACTGTCCTTATAGAGTTCTGCCGGAAGCGGTGGTTTTGCAACAGCCTCTGATGTCACAGGCTGGTTAATGTGTCTGCATGACAAGCAGCCTGGCTGCTTTGTCCTGGTTTATTTCATAATTCGACATCATTGAGTGCCAGATCATAAAAGCTTTCAGTTTCCATAGGGTTGCTGTTTTTGCCCTGTTGCTTAAGACATTGAGGCTTTAGGGCACATAGTACCAGCCAGACCTTTCTGATCATGGGGGCAAAGATGCTGTCGTGACCCTGGATGGAAATCATAAGCATCTCCCCTTCATCTGACTGTACTGTGACTTGGCTCTGAAATGATAACCTTAGTATTACAAGCATAGTAACTGTGTTTCACTATGTTGTCTCTGGGTTCCACTTTCTAGGACCTTAATAATTTACAGTTCAAATTTGAACTTTTTTTTTATATTATTCTGTCATTTGGTTTGAGTTTTTTTGAGGACATTACTAATAAATGCCAGTAGTGGGTATCTGTAGCTATATTTCATAATCCTTTTAACCTGACCCAGGTTCTGAGTGTTGGCTGGGTTTAGGTGCTTTTAAATTTATTTATTGATATGAACATTTTCAAACATAGATATAGAAAATATAAATATCCATACTCCCATCACTTAGAATTGGACAGTTAACATTTTGTCCAAAAAAGCAAACAATAAAAAGGACCCCAAATATAATCATTTTATTCTTCACTACCTGTTTTAGTTTCTTTACCTGATCATTTTTTTTAACTTTATCATGGATCCTCACAAACATACAAAATTAGAAAGAGCAGTATAAAATGTCCCTCTGTATTTGCCATCTACTTTGCATAGTTATCCATATGTGGCCAGACTTGTTTCATTTAGTTCTCCCCTCCTGTCCCACTTGATTATTTAAAGCAAATTCTAGATAGTAAATTCCTTCATTTGTCAATAATTGGAATACACCTCTAAAAGAGAGGTACATACCTTACAAAGAATAATTCTTGGGGCAGGGGTATAGCTCAGAGTACTTGCTTACTTAGTACATGCAGGACCCTAGGATTGATCCAACAAATGATAATTATTTTGTCATCTAATATTATTAGTATTCCCATTCTGTGACTGTTTTATAAATTCTTCTCCTCCTCCTTCTCCTTCTCCTTCTCCTTCTTCTTCTTCTCTGGCTTGTTTTCATTTAGGATCCAAACAAGGCCCACCCATAGCACCTGGTTGCTACATCTCTGAAATCTCTTAATTGTTAACTATTCTCCTTTGTTGTCTTTGTTTTCTTGGCACTTATTTGTTAAAGAAAGGGACTGTTTGCCCAGCACTGCCTTCTACAGTCTGGCACTGACTGTGTCCTGTGATGACACTTAAGTATTCCACCATTCCCCGGATTTCCTGTAAAATGGTAGTTAGATCTAAAAACTTGATCAGATTCAGATTCAGTTTTTTGGCCAAAACACTTCATTGGATGCTGAGGACTTAATTCCCGTTGATCTCTCTTCATGTGATGTTCAGATTCTCAATGGATACATCCATTGCTAATTCTCATTTCACCACTATTCCTTATTAGTGGTTAAAAAAAAAATAGTTATTTTTCAATTCTATTATTTTTCTGCATGTGTTCGTTGGAGTTATTTTGTCACCTTCAAATGCAGTCTTTATGGGGAAACGAGATAAAATGCTCGATTCGTTTTCTTTACTTACCACTTTTCAAAGTAATGAGTTGTTGCCCTAGTAACCTCCCAAGGTAATGTGTTTTTATTTTCAGTATCATTTCAAACTAGTGAATTTTAAATGTTTTACCTACTTAATTATATTGCAGTTACTCTTTTGGAGGCTCAAATGATTCTATTCTTGACCGGTGAGAGCCCTTTCATTGGCTATTATGTCCTTTTGCCATGTCCCTAGTGATATCTGATGATTTCAGGGTCTGAAATGTTCCCAGCTCATCCTGTACATTTCTTGCCCAAGACAAGAATCAGCCACTTCTCCAAGAGTTCCTGATTCATTTTAGTGGGACATGGTATTTACAAACCACTAATCTGGGCACCGAGAATTCTCAATACCCTGTGTTGTTGGTACTTCTAGTTTTCAGAAGACAAGCTAGGGTATAGACATTTATAAAGAGAACAATGAAATATGAGTTCATAGTGCTCTTACGAGTTCATTTTGAAGATGGTAGAGTTTGAACATTTCTTCAGTTTCTATATTTGTAACTCATTTCTCTTGGGTCAAAAATCTTGATCCTGATGATATTAACACAACTACTTTATACTGTCTTTGTTTTTATATACATATAGTAGGATAAAGCAAATAAGTAATTTTGCTAATGCTTTAAAATAACAATCCTAATACTATTATAGCAATACTGAATTCATTTTTAAGTTTCTTTGTTCTTTTTGTCCAAGTTCCCCATATTTAAAGTTAAAATATTGGGTTTTTAAACTCACGTAAAACATTCCTTCTCTTTGTCATTTGCGCATCAATCTAACCTTGATTCCATTTTCCACTTTAGTGGTTTAACCTTTTTAAGTTGAATTTTGTTTTGTAATTGTGTAAAAGCCATATACATGGCTCCAAAATTGAAGCTACAAAACACGAGCACTGAAGCAGTTCAAGGTAAATACGGATCTCAAGTATTTCAAGGTAAATACAGACTTCATAACATTTTGCCCCTAAATATTTCCACATGCATCTCTGAAAAAGAAAAATATTCAATATCATCTAAAACACAGCAGTCTATATTCACATTGCTGCAAACATGATCTTCCCTGCTGGCTTATGCAAACCAAGGAAGGTTGGGTGCATTTGGTTATGAATGTTAAAGTTTATTTTTATCCTGCCACAGTTCCCCTACTGCTACTTTTTTTTTTTTTTTAATGACATTTTTTTTTTTCATGACAAAGTTTTTCACTGCTGTTGCTGGGGTTGAATGCAAGTTCTTGTGCATGCTAAATAGGCCCCCTACCATAGCAGAAAGCCCAGGGGCCCCCTTGACATTGATTTTTTTTTTTTTTTTGGAGAGACCAGCCAGTTTTCCTACAGACACCTCCTGGAGGTGTCTAATTGTTTTCACATGGTCTCATTGTATTTACTCCTGTAACTGATTCTTCTATAAATTAGAAGTTAGATCCAAATGCTTGATTAGATGCAGGTTATTCCCGTTGGGGAGGCATACTGGAGTACTGGGAGACTTGGGTTGCTAAGTAGAAAGTGCTTTTGTGAGACACTGAGTTGAGGTCTCTGGTCACTAGAGAGGTGGGAGGTGTTTTCCTAACTGAACTTATTGAGAGTCTGGATAAGTTTGTTATAGAACCTTGTGCCCTTTCTCCTTCCTCAGTCTTTTCCTCTTCTGGGGGTGTGCTAGGATGGGAAGGGAGGGAATGGGCTTGTTGCATATGCTGCTGCAGTGTGGAAGCTGCCTCAGTCTCACCTGGCCCACGATTTTTCCGTGCTCAGATCCCCCGCTGCCTCTCACTGTGGGATACACAGGCACTGAAGTGGGCAAA
Organism: Marmota monax; assembly: GCF_021218885.2. Taxonomy (NCBI): domain Eukaryota; kingdom Metazoa; phylum Chordata; class Mammalia; order Rodentia; family Sciuridae; genus Marmota; species Marmota monax. Next base: position 59,691,807 of record NW_026693777.1, on the reverse strand, counting down.
TGTCCTGCTTCCAGCATCCTTTTTTCCAGCTGTTCAGGTGGCAGGGACTTCAAGGATCTCTTCCCAAGGGTTTCCTGTTAAGGTGGCTGCAATTAATTTAGGAGATGGTAGAAGAGGGAGCTTCAGAAACTCCTTAGAGTTAAGCAAAACTCAGGTGAAGGGCTCAGTCCTCCTCACCCTCCCTTCTGATCAGCTGGCTACAAATTCCCACTGCACCCTCAGGTTTAGTAATTCACTAGAGCCACTCACAGAACTCAGGACAACCCTATATTTAGGATTGCAGTTTTATTATTGCAACAGAATGCAAATCAGAACTGGACAAAAGAAATGACACATGGGGTGAGGTCTGAGAGGGTCCAAATGTGAGGTTTCCTGTCATGCCTTCTCATGGAGTCACGGATGTGTTTCTCTTTCAACTACAATATGTGACAGTACCCATTGCCAACCAGGGGAGCTCATGCAAGTCTCTGGTGTCCAGAGTTTTTATTTAAGCTTGGTCACATTTTTCCTGCATGGTTGACCTTTGATTTCTAGATCTTCTAAAGGTCCAGGCAGTACCTTTAATCTCCAACTTCCTCTGGAGGTATATTCCAAAATATTACATTGTTGAGTTGGTCCAGGCCCCTGGGCCATCAAAGACACATCTACAGGGGCCTGGAAGTCACTTCTTAGGTACAGAGGCCAAAAGCCCAACCTCTCTTGAGTTACAAGAGTATTCAAGAGGGGCTGTAGTGGTGTAGAGCATTTGCCTAGCATGTGTGAGGCACTGGGTTCAGCTTTCAGCACTGCTTATAAATAAATGAATAAAATAAAGGTCCATCAACAACTAATATATATACAGAAACTGTGGTTCCTTTGCTTTGAGAAAGTAGATTTTCAATTTCTGGCATGTGGCTGGTGGTCATTCTCACCAGTTTTCTGACCCCAGGCAGCACACCCAACACTGTTTTGGGCCTCATTAATTTAATTTATTATTAAATCTGTTAATAAACTGATTGAACAGATGAATTCTGAGGTTTCCTGGCTTTGGGATTCTTTCTTCCAAATAATGCTAACAGGAAGGGAAGACAGAGAAATGTCCTATAGAGAGGCCCCGGTTTGTAGCCATAGTGCTGAATGAGCTGGGTGCTTGGTCTGCCAGAGGCAGGATCTAATGTTGCCTGCCTAAATAAATGTATGATCAGAAAACAAACTGAACCCTTTTTTCTTTTCTTTTTTTGACACAGGAAATTGAACCTAGGGGCACTTAACCACTGAGCATCTTCAGCCTTTATAATTTTTATTTTTTTATTTTGAGACAGGGTCTCACTAAGTTGCATAGGTGCTTGCTAAGTTGCTGAGGCTGACCTCAAACTTGTGATCCTCCTGCCTCAGCCTCCTGAGCCTCTGGGATTACAGGCTGCACCACTGTGCCGACAAAACTGAACCCATTCTCATGAGAGCTGGAAGAGGAGTCTTCTCCTGTGCTAGGGGACTCTGCCATGGCTAGACAGAGTCAGAATTTGAGCAGCATTATTTAGAATATTTAAAAAAAAAAGTGAATAGTGATGTAATTTCCACGGCATTCTTATAGACCTTCACTTCCTTAACTTCCCTGGCATGACTGTCTAAGTGAGTGTGGATGGGATACCACAGCCCATATAGTTAGCATTGCCAGTTTCCTCACAATCTTACTCTGGTTTTAAAGCAGCGAGCACAGTGACAGGATGGACAGGCAGCTGACTGTTTCTGGATTAGAAATCAGTGTAACAAATTTAATTTTAAAAGAAAGTAATCAAGGAAGAAGATGGCACCAGTTTCCACTGAAGTTTTGGTCTTGAGTCATGAATGCCAGCCAGCTCGATTTGTGAAAATGGCCCGAATAGGGCAGCCTAAGGTAGTCTGACCAAGCTGGTCATCCAGACTCACAAACCAGTGTGAATCTGACCCCAGTTTGTCATGATGTAGGGAGAATCCTGCCTGTGGATGCTGGTTATTCGTTCTGGAACAGAGTCCATGAGAAGAGACAAATCACCATTAGAAGGCTGAACGGAGGGTTGAATTGAGAGTGAAGGGACGATTGGCCTGATGGCACTTAACTCCACCTGGAAATGTTGGGTGCTGGTCTACTCCTCAGAGTAGCCATTTTACTTGGAGAAAAAACCTTCCATTTCTGCTTTTATTTTCCTGCCTGACGCCATGTAGATGAAGCCCCTACTGTTGTCCTGTACTGTCCTACCAACCTAGGATTGGCCACAGATGTTCCCAGATCTTCCTTCATGATATGCTGGCAGACAGGTCAGAGAGATGGCATCTCTAGGTGCTGATTTCATCCACTACACCTTGTGTTCACTAATTTGACTTTCCAGAGATAACTTAAATTTCTTTAACCAATTTCTAAATTCCTTATTAGCTCAGTGGCTATACAGATATCTAGGCGCCACCTCTAGAGGTTGTTTGAACTGATTTGTGGGGGGCCTAGGGCATCTGTATCTTTTCTCAAGCTCCCAAGTTACTTTAGTTGATTCTGGGCTAAGGCTCTTGAAATTCTGATTCCAGGTCTCCTCTGTTTAGCACCTTTAAGCCAAGCAATGTGTACTCCCTGAGTGTCTGCCCTCTGCTGGTGCTCTCCGTATAGGTTATTTTTCATAATCCTCATTGTAATAGCATTACTCTTTCTCAAAGTTAACCCAGAAAATCAGTCTTAAGAGAATTCCAAGATGGCCAAACCAGTAAATGGCACAGCCTATTTGAGCTTATCCCTGTGTGACTTCAAACTTTATACATTTTCTCTATGTCCTACTGGTAAGTGCTGCTTCTATGTCTCAAATGTCCCATGTTTTAATGGAGATGTTAATAACTGCCATATACCCTGAGACAGAAATTAGGACATTAAATGAGGGTAGTTATTCTGGACTTAAATCCCCCCTACAAAACACAGGTACTTTTCTAAACTCAGCTCTTTGTATGTTGTTGGCCTTGATGTTCTTTCTGCATAACCAGGAGACTGGCAGTTGTGTGTCATGAATTGGAGGACAATCAACATTTAGACTGACTTAAATAAACAAACATGACCTTATTGATGTGTTGATCGTGGTATCTTACTGGGAAGTGAAGATGCATTTACATACCAGATAGCCATACCTGGACCACTTTCCTGAGTATGTGTGGGAGTCAGAGTTCAGTCTCCCATGTCTTTTCATGTTTCCCTATGGTCAGTTTCTCAACTGTGGCCACATAGCATTTGTATGGTCGTGCAGGATTGGTTGACTTGGGAATATAAGGTTGATTTGTGGCAGGTCCCCCTGAAGGACAAGCTGGTGACCTGCACATAAGTTTGTAGGTCTTGGTGATGTCTTGAAGGTCTCTGAGCAGGGACGTGATACCAAAGGTCAGTCTATTGGGCCAGAGTAGATAGGATCTTGAGGGAATACAGAAATCTCGTGCTGTGGTATGGACTGATCTGAGTTGGAAAGGGAAGGTGTATGACATTCAATAAGCCTGTGAAGGAATAAATGGATGAACAAGTGAATGTGGACTCCGGGCCATGCCAACATGGAAACAGCAGCTATGTAAATATATTAGCATCATTAAAAAACATGAGCACCTTAAGACTTGGTAGATATCTGTGCACCCAGTGGACAAACAGCCCATATCTGCTTAGCTCATTAATCTTCTGTTCTCTAAAATCCAGAATTTGGATTTGTGTAAGAGAACCACATATATGATATTTGAGGATATTAAAGACAACCATGTAAATCTATTTAATGAAATAGTCACGGAGTGGTAAAAGGAAAGAAGTAGTAAGTGCTTCTGATATTCTTAATCATCTCTTCATCACTGGACAGGATTTTGGCAGTGTGTCCAGAGGCCTTTCTGAAACTCTTGCCGGCTGACCTCTCTGGAGGCACGCTGGGCCTCAGAGAACATTTATGTGGCAGCTTTATTGCAGCCATCAAAAGTGAATTCCTATCACTTTGGTCCTGAACCAGCTCCTGCCACCTTAGAATGTTTACAAACTGTGATGTCAATTTGAAAGCATCATATTTATCAGTTATTAATTTGTTTGAAATATCCTGAAGCCCCCCACCCCGCCCCATGAGTAGGGCATTTTGTTTTAAATGTATCCAACAATAGTTCACAAAGTCTTTGTATCTTGTATCTTGCATAGATGCTGAATGCTTTTAAAAGCATAAAGACATGAGAGATATTTTGAAGGTTCATCAATAGGATTTGCTGACTGGTTGAATATGAGAATTTTGATAGAGAAAAAGGAGATTGTTGTCATTATTAGATCTAAGATTTCTGACCTACCTGCTTCAAAAGATATTTTGGAACTGGAATCCTAATATTTGCAGTAGTAAAGATGAAAGGCAAGACTTCTGGTGTCTGGCTTGTGTCTCCACCCTGTCCTCCCCTTTCACCATCAGGTGTCACATAGATTCTCAAGCTGTCTTCCTGTCTTTGATGTACTTCAGGGACTTTTTATTATTAGCATTGGGACTCTGCTCAAGGCGCTCTTGAGTTTCTGTTGGTCCACCCAGTCTCGTTGACCTAAGCAGCATTGACTGAAGACTCGCTGTCCCTCTAGCCTGGCTTTGGGAGGCCCTGTCAACTCCCACCTCTGACTAACTGGGGGCTTCATGAGGAGGTCTCATTGCCTCTGAGACTCAGTTTGTTGATCTGCAAAGAGGGTAATAGTAATACCTAGTTTGCCAGGTTGTCATAAAGATTGAAAATGCTTTAATTAAAGGATACAAAGCAAATACAGCCATCCCTTGATCTCCCCAGGGGATTGGTTCTAAGACCCCTGCAGATATCAAAAGATATGGCAAAGCTGTGTTCCCAGCCAGGGCGGCCTAACTCTATTGGTTCACTCTTTCCAGTTTTCTCTGTTCTTTTGAGCCAACAGGCTTTAGGTTAGCTGGTACTAATCTATTGCCACCCACAGTCATGAGGTACAATGGAAAGATCTCTGGGGTGAGTCACAGAGTGGACTCTATTCTGTTCTGTTTAAAGGGGTAAATTCTCTAAGCCTCAGTCACTTGTTCTGAAAAATGGGAACTAATACCTTAAAAGAATATAAAGAAAGATAATGAAGAAAATGTGCATGAAAAGTATTATTAAACTATGATGTAAAATGTCTGCTAGTAACACTGAGAAGAATTATAGAGGCAGTAAGTGGCTGAGCTGGAACTTACACTTGGTCTTCAGACTAAACATTGGGTTCTTTCTATTGCATCAGGCTGGGCTCAGATGAGCATTGCCATGGGGCCATTTTCTTGGCAGACTAGATGAGAATTTTGTCTGCCTGACAGCACTAATTAGCTGGGTGTTTGTCTGGGAGTGGGAAAAAATGACAGCTCTTTGTCTTAGTCACACTTTTTTCAATGCGTTAAGGAATAAATCTGCATCATTTGCCCAGCAGTTTCAACATGTCTGTGTGATTCTGAATTTTATACAAAATAGCATGTATTGAGGATTTGTATTTGAATGTGATTTCAAGGTCTGATAGAGGACCCCTCTCTCATCAACCCTGTAGTCCCCCAGAGGTGTATCACCTCCGATTGACTTCAGTCCCAGGTCCATGGGGCTGCCAGGAACAGAGTCTGTGAGTAGTCATTGGAGAGGGCTGCCCAGAACATTCTTTGATGTGGCTTCTCATTCTAACAGCATTATCTTGTCTTGTGATCACAGTGAGGCAGGCTGTTATTTGTTTGTTCCAACTGTGTGTGAGATAATAAATGTTTCTGGCAGAAGGCTTGCCTAAATGGGCGTGTCTCAGTGAAGACTCAGGAGCAGTTAAAAGTTTGATCATACTATGAACTGTGCGATTCACACAGTTACTTAGGAAACATTGGTGGTTTTAATTGACTGTCCAAGCTGTGGGAGAATTTTAAATATTCATGCTCATCTGAAGCAGTGTAGCTCAGGCTTCAGGGCAAGACTGCCTAGGTCCTTTCCTAGCTTTGTGTTTTTGCTGTTTTCTGTTGTGTTGACAGAAATACCTGAGACTGAGTACCTGAGTAGATTTTGGATCCTGGTTCTGGAGACCTGGAAGTTTAAGAGCATGATGATAGTTTTGGCAGTGGCTTCTGTTGAGGCCCTTGTGCTGCTTCAACTCATGAAAATACATGGAAAGAGTGGGAGGGCAAATAAGAGAGGGAGTATGGGGGCCAATCTTGCTTTATAGCAGCTGGCTCTCAGATACCTAATCTATTCCCACTAAATGAGAACTTAAGGGAGAAAAACATCAATCTATTAATGAGGGCTCCAGCCCCAACCCCACTAGGGCCCACCTCCCAATACTGCCCCATTGAGAATTAGGATTCTACAATGGACCTTGGGGTACATTCAAACCATAGCACACTGCCACTCGCTAGCTAAATGTCCTTGAGCAAGTTGCTTATGAATGGAAATAATAATAGTACCCACTTTGGAGGGGGCGGTATTTGGACAAGATGATTGATATACGTGAAGCACTGACAACAGCCCTTGGTGCTCATTAAACATTCAATGGATACATGCTACAAATTATTGCATATATTTTAGTGTTCCTTTTAAATATTTCCTGGAATTGGTGTTATTTCTCATCTTCCAGATTATTTTTCAATCACAACTATTTTTCTTTTATAACTTTAAAATTTAAAAAAGACTATCTTTAAAAAAACTATTCCTTTTGGGGGGCTGGGGTTGTGGCTCAGCTGCAGAGTGCTTGCCTAGCACGTGTGAGGGGCTGGGTTTGAGCCTCCGTACCACATAAAAATAAATAAATAAAACAAAGGTATTGTGTCCAACTACAACTAAAAAAATATATTAAAAAAAAAAAACTATTCCTTTTTATCTATCCTTGCAGTTATACCTTTTAAAAAAAGAGTCAAATTCAGAACTATCATGTTCTTATATCAAAAAAAGAGGGTCTGAGAAGAATAGGTCCAGTGGGGCTTTTCTTTGCCTTGTCTGTCTCCTCACCTGTGGCTCCCATGATGAATGTCTATCCTCCTACTTTTTCTCACGCCTTGCTGACCTTTCTATCTTATTCTCTGGGTTTTCTGTTTTCTGCCCTTTGTAGTTCCACAGTGCTTAGGCATGAAGGTCCATAAGTTGACCTCAGCCTGGGTCTGTCCAGCGTTTCTGCACCTGCATTCTGGGCAGGAGTGCCAGGCAAACTATGCTGTGCTCGTGGTCACCTGTGGGCATCTTCCAGGCTTCTTCTGGCTAACTTCACTGTGCTTTTCTTTTATGATGTTAGTATTTTGTGGGGATGTCTTCTGAGATTATGACGACATCCTGCTCCTCTTCAAAGCTCCACCCACTAGGCTCACTCACCATCCACAGAAGACTCCTGCCCAAACTGGTCTTCTGTGTGATGGTGGCCAAGTGTGGCAGTCTTTTCCCATCATTCCTTCCACACTTATTTGTTAGTGTTCTATCATGAGAAAGAGCTTTCCTGTGTCCCCTATTTGTTGTTTGATTCATTTTTTATAGCAATATGGATTTAGGGTCTTCTATTTTATTCCAAAGATCATAATCCAGTATTATTATTTCTCTTGATTTGACCAAACTGGTTCTTAGGTGCTTGATATGTTCACATCAGTTGCTGGACATTTCCTTAGTTTGGGGCATAATTTTATATATATATCAGACCCACCTTGTATTTTCCCCACTTTGGCCCTGGCATTGGCCATTTTTCCAAAGAAGCCCTGGTTCCTTTTAATGAAGAGTAATTGAGGCCAAGACCTGGGGCTTCAAGTGCTCGCTGATGCTGATGTGTCCCTGCTTGTAGGACTTTTCTGTCTTTTCCTCTCGTGCCTCCTGTTGGTACTCCTTAAAACCATGCCCACATCTCCATTATGTTGTGGATAGCCTGTGTACACTCAGGCTCCATCACGCAGTGAGCTCCTCTTGGGCAAGAGCTATGTCTCACTGTGACCACAGCTTACCATGTGGAGGGGCCTAGAACATGCATAGAAGGTGAACAAGTACACGCAGAATTTTTGCTTTAAGTTTTTGTCCTTTCTAAAGTGCAAAAAAAGCAACATTTCAGTTACACTAAGTCAGCTACAAGGAAACAGTAGCTACCAGGATGGAGAACCAGTAGAAGTATTCTGAAACCAGGAATGAAGTGATGGGAGTAGACTGGTGAGTTTCCAGTAGTGGGAAGAAGGGTGGGCCAAAAGCAAAAATTTTTACTTTTTTTAAAAAAATATGTATTATTTTAGATGTAAGTGGACATAATACCTTTATTTTATTTGTATGTGGTGGTGAGGATTGAACCCAGTGCCTCATGCATCCCAGGCAAGCACTGTACCACTGAGGCACAGCCTCAGCTCTATTTTTACTTTTGCTAGAATAAATCAAAACGAATTGGAAACACTATTGGTGACTACGTGAGGAATAACCTTCTAACTCAGATAAACCATTATAGTCCTTCCATCCAATTATTAATATACTATTATATAGCTTTTTCTCCAAGAACACTTTTTCTTTGAAATTTTAGTGCATGTTTCCATTTCTAAAGCTAACATGCACAAACATTACATTATTTTCTACTTGAATTAATATTTCTTATATTTGGTTTTAAAGTGCTGGGCTGGTTCCCAACAAGGTTTATTCCAAACTAGGGTGTTAGTTAAAAATTCCTATTTCTAGAAACTATTCTTAGAGATTAACTTTCAGCAGGTTGGAGAAGGGTCTTGACCATGGGCATTTTTAAAATACTCCAGGATTCTGAAAGGCTGATCAGGTTTAACCTGACTCAAAGAAATAATCATACTCCCTGAATCCAGCTATTAATCTAGCATGGTACATTTTCCTAATTTCTGGACTTGGTTTTGTTTTGTTTTGTTTTCTTTAGAAGTCCACTAAAGCTAATTAAATCAGGAAAGGCTACAAATTGTTCTAATTGCTGTGAGATGCAAAGTAAATAATTCAGGGTTATTCTGTATAATCTGCCTGATAACTTCACCTTCTTTTCACTTGGGTTTTAGTCCAGGGGAAGAAACAGCATTTGCCCTCCCTTATAGGCCAGCATGATTCTTGTTGCGTATCCTATAAAATTCAGGTAATTATCTAACATCTCATCATTGTATGATAGTTTGAGCAAATTACCGGCTGTGATTAATGAAACTTAAGTATCTGTAAATTGAAACTGAGAAATAAAAATTCCGCACATCAATGTTCAGCCAGAACTAATTATTTTAAATCTACTGAAAAAGATCACAGTTACTGGGAACGTAGATGTCCTATTTTTTGGACCTGACATACTTATGTTAATATAAGAGAATAGTTATTTAACTTCCCATTACTCTTTTCTTTTGCCTCTAACAAAAGAGATACATACTTCATGTTTGATCATAATATTAAAGGCAGTGTCGGGGTGAATAGCTAAACTTTTATTTTATAATTCTACTAGGATTTTTCTGGGTTTCTTTCTTTCTCTCTTAAAACTTGTTCTATGAGGGCTGGGGATATGCTCAGTGGGTAGAGTGCTGGCCTCACATGCATAAGACCCTGGGTTCAATCCCTAGCCCCATAAAACAAGAAAACAAACAAACACTTGTTGGAGGCAAGAGGATCACAAGTTCAAAGCCAGCCTCAGCAAACTAGTTAGGCCCTCAGCAACTTAGTGAGAGCTTGTCTCAAAATTAAAAAAAATAAAAATAAAAAAATCCTGAGGATGTGGCTCAGTGGTTTAGCACCCTGAGTTCACTCCCCAGTACCAAAATAAACCAAAAAACAAAGGAAAATGTACTAGAAAATGTTTCCTCATAGTGATATGAGGGAAGTTTAATAATAATGTAATAGAATTGATGCATATTGATTATCTTGTGATGTGATCCCTCTTTTTTTTCTGGAAAAGCTGTTTTAAAAAATCTGAAATACATGTGTGATTGCTTGTCTAAAAAGAGAAAACAATATGAACAGTAGGAGAAATCACATCAAGGGAAAAAAAAAAAAGAATTGTCAACCAGCTTCCTTAACAAGTCAGAAATATCATTTGTTTTCTTTTTCCATTTCAGTTTTTTCCCACATTACTTTTACATAGTTAGAAAGATGATGTAGATACATAATCTTCTGCTCAGATTGCCACTTAACCTTAGCTACACTGTCTTTTTTGTTGCCTCGAAGTCTTTATAATTATTTTAAATGTCTGTGTAATGTTACACTGGTGGTTGTGCCTTTGTACTCCTGGATTTTCCAATATTGAATGTTTACCTTGTTATAGCTTAGAAAATGAAGTTTTATTGTTGACAAAACTTGAGCTTCAAATGAGAGAGAGTGCATGTATTAAGTGTATCTAGTATATAAATCTTTTGATTATGTTGACCATTTAAAGGAATAATTTCCTCATGGGGAAGGCATATCCTCTGTAAACAGCCTGACACCTCATCCCAGATTCTGGGTTTCTACTTGACATTGTATCTTATGAAATTTCAGTTTGGCTTCCCTGTTCACATGACCAAGAAGCCTGGGAGCTCAGGCCTGACATGAATTGCATAGATGGATTCAGTACTTCAGAGGTCACAAGTCCTAAGTAGAACATGGCTCCCTTGCTTCTCACCTAAGCTTTTTTCTTAAACATACTATGTATTAGTTCAAAGAAATCCAACAAAGTTCTGACTTTTGGGAAATGGCTATTTTAATTTTGTTTTGTTTGGCTTTGAGATATCAAATTATTTCAATATTGATTCCAGTTTCCACTTGGGGCTGGGGGATTAACTTGCTTGATTTTGTACCCTAGTCAGAGTTTCCTCTTCTCACAGGTAACTCAGAAATTGATGACAGTTCATCAGGCTGGGTGTTCATAGGAGAACATTTGTGGTGTACCACCAAATTCTTGTCACCTAGCACAAACAGCTATATTGTCTTATGAACTCGTAGCATCCTGTTTTGTTTTGTTTTTCATATGAAGTCCTCCAACATTTTATATGGTATAATTCTATCATGGCAACACAAAGCCTACCAATAGGAAAATGAGAAATCTGACTTCATCATGTTTTTGAATTATTAATTCAGGGGATTTTGAAGGAAAAAAACGGGGATTTTGAAGAGCAGACTATTAACAAAGGCAGTTAAGCTACCAAACGGAAGGTAGTCTGTTACTCAGGATGTGATTAATATTGCCTCATCATTTAATTTTAGAACTTCTAAAATAAGGAAGCTTGTTCAAGGCACAGTTTGAAATCTCAGAGTGCCTACTTTGTCTTTTTTCTTTTTAATTACAAAAGTAACATATTGTTACAAAAAGTTTGGAGAATAATAAACTGAAAAAGTCTCCCATGGTCTCCTGGCTAGGACCCAAATTTCTGCTAATATTTTGTAATACTTCTAGTCTTGTTTTTATAAATATATTATTTTATTTTTATTCATTTATTTTGTGGTGTTGGGGATTAAATTCAGGGCTTCACCCATACTAGGCAAGCATTTTACACTCCCAGCCCTTTAATTTAAAAAAAAAAAAATTATCTATCTATTTTACTGGGAATTGAACCCAGGGACACTTTACCACTGAGCTGTATTCCCAGCCCTTTTTTATTTTATTTGTTTGTTTGTTTTTGTGGTGCTGGGGATTAAACCCAGAGCCTTGTGCATGGCAAGGAGGCACTCTACCAACTGAGCTATATCCCCAGGCCTTATTTTTTATTTTGAACAGGATCTCACTGAATTGCTTAGGGCTTTGCTAAGATGATGAGATTGACCTTAAACTTGAGATTTCCTGCCTCAGCCTCCTGAGTTGCTGGAATTCAAGGCTTAAACTACTGTACTACCTAAACATATTTTTGTAATGATGTTTTGAAGGTAGTTTGAATCTAACAGTACTTCCTATCCCTTCCCCCCATGTTTACATGTTTTTTTATTAATTAGTTTGCTAATTATTAATTTACTACTTAAATGGTGCTACATTATGATCTAGTAGATCAGAAAGCTTAATGGACGGCCATTATAATTTCTGCAGAATTCTATCCTTCTCATGTTCCCTAATTTTCTTAATCATGTTCCCTATTATTGAGTAGTTAGAATGCTTAAGTGTCTGTCCTGTGCAGAATGGTAATTAGCAAGACTCTAATTAGCGTCATGTTGCTCACATAGCCATGAGGGTGACCTCATCCTGCATGGTTTGCCTTTCAGGACCCATAATGTACATATTTTTGCTGAATTTCTTGTCACTTGTTTTCTTTTTATTTGTTGGGGTGGGTGAAGGAGCTGGTCATGATCTACTTCACTGGTGGACATTTTTGTCTTTCTTTCCTCAGTGGTGAGAGTGGTGCTGGAAAGACAGTGGCTGCCAAATACATCATGAGTTATATCTCCAGAGTGTCTGGAGGAGGCCCCAAAGTCCAGGTAAGTTGGTAATGACCCATTTTGAGACCTTGTGTTATTTGGAAATGTGAAAGATCCCATGTGCTATTTTTAAAAGAATTTTTTTTTAACATGGAAAAGGTTCTATAACCAAGAAACAGGAAGTCTGTAAAAAAATATCATTTTGAGATAGACATGCCAGCTTCTGCAAATCAATAAAAACAGTCCAAAAGGAAAATAAACAAACCATATCTCATAGAAAATGAAGTATAAATTACTAATCAAACATGAAGATATGCTCATATTGTCATGATAATAAGAAACAAAACTACAAAAAAAAAAAAAAAAAAAAAAACCTGTATTTTTACCTACTAGATTGACAAAATTCTTGTAGTGTTTTAAACTCTCTTGGCAAGAACATGAGAACATAGTCATTCTCATGTGTTGCTCTGGCAGGAACATGAACTAGTATAGTATACTTTATTTCATGAGGGCATTTCAGAAAAATCTATCAAATTTATACACATGCTCCCTTTGACTCAGTAGTTCTGTTAAAATGATTTCTTCTTTTTTTGAGACAGGGCTTAGCTAAGTTGCCAAGGCTGACCTCAAACCTACAATCCTTCCACCTCAGCCTCCAAAGTAACAGGGATTACAGGCATTAGCCACTGTGCATGTCTTGATTTATCCTTCAGCTACGCTGAAAGGTATGCAAAATGATACATATATAAAATTATATGTGGCATTTTCTGGTAATGCAGAAAACTGGAAACAAATGCTCATCTATAAGCAACTAGTGAAATAATTTGTGGTTTGTCATATATTAGATTTTTATACAGCCATAAAAATGAGACTTCATGTTGTTCTATGAAATGATCTCCAAGATATATTCATTAATTGCAAAAAGCAAGGTTCCAAACCCTCTATATAATATGAGGAAAAATGAGTATGCATCAGTATTTATTTGGATATGCATTACATCTCCCTGGAAGGATACCCAAGAAATAGGTTGTCTTTAGGGAAGGCACTGGGAGACTGGGAGAGGCTGTACTCTTCCTGTACACCCTTCACATACTTATATTGGACTCTGAACAAATTGCCAATTCAAGAAATTTATAAATTTTAAAAGAAAGGGAAAAGAGAAAAGAAGAAGGAATGATTAGCGAATATGAAGAAAACATCAGAAAATTCACAACAGATGAGAAGATAAGGAGAATTCCCTGGCAGAGAAGCAACAGAGTCAGGAAGATAGAGAGATGAACTGGGTAGATCAGCTTCATCTATTCTCTGTCACTGATTGTGGTAGCAGAATCAACAATGACAGAAGCTAGTAAAGCCAGCTCCCCAAGGAGCAGGGGGTGATGGTGATCAGGAGCTAAGGTTTAGAGGGGACTGTCCCAAAGTATAGTGCTCTTCACTGCACACAGTGCTGGTGAACTTTTAAAAATTATAATTCTTATTCCAAAGTAGAATCAATTCTAAAGATTAATTTTTAAAAATCAGAATCATTTAATAAGGAATGTTATTGCCATGGTGAACTGTAGACTTTTAAAAAAAAAGATAAATTAAATTTTTTTATTAATTAGTTTGCTGATTATTAATTTACTACTTAAATGACCTAGTAGACCAGAAAGCTTAAGGATTTTAAGGTCCATATTTTCTTATGTAAACTGAAAGGGTCTCAGTAGGACCTCTTTCTCTGAAGAAAAAGGAAACTCTAGAGCAATTAGCTCTGTCCAGGAGGAGGTGAATGCAAGTAATGCCTATAATTCTAAGTTTACTAAGTAGCCATATTTACAAAAAGTAAAATGAAACCGATGAAATTAATTTTTAAATGTTTTATTTAAACCAACTGTGTTCAGCTTTTCATCACTGTAACAAAATACTGGAGAAAAAACAACTTTAGGAGAAAGATTTATTTTGATTCACAGTTTCAGAGGCTCAGTCCTCAGTCAACTGGCTCCATTGCTCTGGGCCTGCGGTTAAGGCAGGGCATCATGGTGGAAGGGCATAACAGAGGAAAGCTGCTCACCTCATGGAAGCCAGAAAGCAGAGAGAGAGAGAGAGACAGATGAGGGGGAGAGAGAGAGAGAGAGAGAGGCGCCTAGGGACAAGATAATAGTTCCCAAGTGTATGCTCCCAAGAAGGACCCACTCTCTTCAACTAGGTCCCACCTCCTGCAGTTTCTTCACTTCCCAGTAATCCATTCAGATCATTAATTCATCAATGGATTAATGGATCAGAGCCTCATGATTTAAACGTTTTCAAAAAGCCCACCTCTAACACCACTGTATTTGGAATCAAGCCTTCAACCCGTGAGTCTGGTGTGGTTCAGTCCTCTTGCTTTTCTCTATTCACATGACTCTGTCCTTAGAGGGCCAATGTGGAGGCAGGAATCAGAATGCTATTTTGTTAGTGGGCTGCTCTTTAATTTATTCTTTCTCTTTTCCTTGATAACTTCATCACATGCTTCCAATTCTGTTGGACATCACTGATAGTTCATAAGTTCATACATGCAAAACCATACTCACTTTAAAAGTCTCTGATTAGACCTGGAGGCTTGAGCTCTTGCCTTAATCCCCAACACCACAAAAACAAACAATTGTAACAGCAGCAGCAGAAGCAGCAGCAACAAAAACAACAACAGTTTCTAATCAAAGAAGGGAAGAGATAGAAGAGCCTTCCACTCATTCCTTTCCTAAGAGGAGCTGAGAGCTTTGAGTGGTGTAGGCACATCTAGCCAGCAAACAGAAGACAGAAGATCCATAAACTCAAAATTTATTTTACAAAGAAAAGCAAATTTTATAATGATTCACGAGTTTTTAAGGACTAGACAGATTGGAAATATTTTTCTGAGTTTGACCCCATGGAGGGACCACCCAGAATTTGCCCTTGGTGCCATTGCTATCAATGATTCCAAAGTTGGACGGAACCAGTCCTCATTTCTTGAGATACCTAATCTTCTGAATATTCAGATGGGTGCCGAGGGAGCACTTTGGCTGTTAAATGGTCGATTCGTCTTGAGTGCCTTATTTAGTCCTGTTTGCCACAGCCCATGACCTAGTGGTCGGATTGCAGACGGTTAATGTTGATTTTTCTCTTCCTGTTTTCCTATGAGGACAGTGATACAGAGCTCTTGGCTTAGAATTAGTCAGTAGCTAAAGAGCATAAGCCAGAAGACTTGTTATTTCTGGAACATGTTTAACCATAGCATGTGAATAATTAGAAGTACAAGGAATGACTCATTGTTGAAAGACCTCTCCAGCATCAAATCCTATCTATTGAACTGTCTTATGTCCGTGGTGTGTTTTGCACACTTTTAAGTCTGGCATAGAACTTGGGTGTTTTGAAAACCAAATTCTTCCCCTCTAGGAGACTAGGACTTATTTCACAAAATCCAGCATTGGCCCAAGTGTGGATCCATGCTGGCAAAACCAGCAGCACCAGGGAGCTGGTTAGAAATGCAGGTTCTTGGATCATGCCCCAGACCTGCTAAATCCACATCTGCATTTTAACAAAATCCATAGATGATTCATGCACATTAAAGTTTGAGGAACACCAGATTATATTTCTAAAACTTTGAGGAGGAGATACTAATTAATTTTCCCTTAAGGTAGCTTTTGCTTGTAGTTGAGCAGGGGAGGAGCTGGGAAGGGCCATGATCAGAAAAACTAATCACAACAGCAAGGAGATGCCCCTTGTTGCTTCACTTTCTTACTTGCTGTGACTCCTGGCACACTCAGAAGTGCAGAGTGAAGCTGTAGCCACACTAGCTAGAGGTCCAGATCAGGAACATTTGTGGATTCTGCTTTATTAGTGGCAACCTGGCTCCTGGGGATCCTGCATCAAGCCAAGGGAGTTGGGAGACCCAGTCGCACATACAGGGTGAGATCTGTTGCCATGAAAGAATAGATTCTCGAGAAATTCCCAGGGATACATGACTTGGGGCTTCTCTCCTTACAGCATTCAGAAACTAGGACATTAGGGAAAGTGCAGCTTCGCATGTGTGGCAGGTGTCTGCACCTCCTTAACCTGTGGTCTGTTTGCTGTGACAGCATGTGAAGGACATCATCCTGCAGTCCAATCCGCTGCTGGAGGCCTTTGGGAATGCCAAGACTGTCCGAAACAACAACTCCAGCAGATTTGTAAGTCTCATCCCTGTTTCAGAGAAATTTGCCTAATTGATGATGTTGATGCTCTTACCTTAAGTCCTAGGTCCCAAAGGAAATAAGAGCATTTCACATATCATCAGGAAGCCACCTTGTCAATTTCCCCTTTATTTTCTAAAGCAGCATGTTATCAAGCTCCAATTTAATCTTTGACTAAAGTTATTTTTGAGCTTCAAGGATGCAAACTAGATAATTTCAAAAGCAGTTGCCTTACTGAAGAAATAAAAATTGATGAAAGTGGTGGATTTGGTTCCTGAGGAGTTTTGCTTGTTCCCTAGAGAAATGAATGGAATCAATAGGTATCTCAGAGATCACTGCCCACCAGCAATGATTTTGCTCCTCAGAGCTTGGTCTGTGAAAGGAGCAGATCCTTGGACTGACTGGTTGCATGGAGAGAAACTTCCTCCCCTGTCAGAGTGAGCTGACTGCACACCCAGCCTCTCTGGCTTTATGCATTCACTTTATGGGTTCAGAAGTGACTGGACCTAGCCTCACAGAGTGCCTCCTCACTGGCTTATGTACCCAAGGTTACAAAAATGTCAACCCATGCATTGTTCTGAATGCCCATTTCCACATTTTTCTGTCTGGGTGTCTCCTGAGGTGGTAGATTAGAGAACAGGAATAAAATCCCCTTGATAGAAAGCCACATTTACAAAGAAACAAATGCTTACCCCATAGCCTGATTTATATAGATTTTGCATCTTATTTCACCATAGATTATGTCTGGCACTAAAACACGTGAGGAGCCATCTGTGAGGCTGATACTGGGCCATTTTTAAATAAATAGTGGGAAATTCAGAGAAAAACAATTTCTTTTTTACTCTTTATTTTGGAAGGAAGTTTCTGTTTCCAAGAGAAGCTTCACCATGTTCTCATGCAATAATTGTCAAGTTCCCTGGTGGATTGTGTCAATCAGGCTCACCTTCACTTTCCTTGTTCCCCAGGATTATTCAGAATATTTGCTCCTTTGTTTATCTCTCATATCTTTTGGCTAGTGCCGGGTTGTTTTATCCTGAAGTTTCTAGGTGATAGAATAAGAAAGAAAATGTGAACATATTTTCCGCTTGACCTTTTTTCCCTAATTGTCATTCTTAACCTGCCTCATAAAAGTGGAATCGATGAGATTCAGCCCTCTAGCTACCCTTCATCCATTCCTTTGCCTTCCTTAGAGAGCAGGACAAAATAAAACAAAAACTCATCATTTACTATCTATCTGATTACAAAATTTCATATAATCCCACTGGAAGGATGGGAAAAGTATAGATGGGCTGTACACATCCTTTCCCCCTCACCTCCTGCCAGAGGGGAAATTCGCTTCCTCTGAAACAAGTTGGCAGAGTTCACTGTTGTTAGATTAAGTGTACCAAGGGATTTTCTGGCCCATTCTTTATACCTTTTGGTTGAGCAGGCAAGTAACTACTGGAGGAAAATGGGCAGGGAATATAGCATATCCTTATTTAGTCTGGTTGGAAGGATTGATTCTCTCTGAATGCAGAACTGTGTGATTGGACAGAAGCTCAGGTTATTGTTTGATATGAAAAATTGAGGAAGTCTAGGCCAGAATTAGGAATAATTCAGAACATGTCTCTCATTTATGAATTTCCTTGAATTATATACTGTATTCAAAACCTATTTGCAGCATTATGTTTTTGTTTACCAACCATTAAAGGAAATCCCTAACTTTCTTGCAGGGAAAATACTTTGAAATCCAGTTCAGTCCAGGTGGGGAACCAGATGGTGGAAAGATCTCCAACTTCCTTCTGGAAAAATCTAGGGTGGTGATGAGGAACCCTGGAGAGCGGAGTTTTCACATATTTTACCAGGTTTCCCTTTATATCTTTTCTTTCCCATTTATTTTTCCTCCATATTAATATATATTTATTTATTTTTTTTTCTCTCAGTCCTCAAGTGTAGACAGTTTAACAAGCTGAAGAGACTTCATTACTACCATATGCAGGATCTTAAAAATGTCCCTGCCATCAAGGGAAATAAGTTCTAATTGGAGTGACAAGGCAAATTCCCTGAAAGTTAAATAATCAAAAAAATGTTGACATAACTTCAAAACAGAAGTAGGAGTGTTTGTTTCTTTGCCAAATGGGAATTCATATGGAGAGATTTGGCCAGGATGGTAAAGGGGAGATGTTAAGGTGGGGAAAGCCCTGGGTAGAGAGTGGAGAGGGCACCTATCAGGGAAGTTGGGTGACTGAACCAAAAGCCAGAGAGGTAAAAGCCAGTTCATGAGCCAGCCTCAGCCAGCTTGCAGGGCAGACTTTTCAGCAGGTGGACTGTTGGAGAGGAGAACTGATCTTTAATGCCAGCTCAGAAAGTTTCCTTTCAGACCATTAGAAGCCAGGGACAGTTTGGGGTCAGAGCAGTGTACAGGATGCTTTTAAAATCATGTTCCAGTCTTCAACAACCATATGAATCAGCTGTATTAAAAATATTTTTAAGTATTTAAAAATATAACGATGTCCTATCAATTATTAATGTTTGGGTTTACTTATTAATATCTTTATATTAGGGGTCCATATTAGTTTTCTTGAAGAAAGGCCTGGTAACTGTTTTGTTTTGGGTTTGAAGATCACTGGATTAGAAGGAAGTTGATCCTTGAGAGTAACTAACAATCTCTTCAATGCACAGATGGTTTTTTTGGAGGGTTTTTTGGTACCAGGGATTGAACTCAGGGGCACTCAACCACTGAGCCATATTCCCAGCCCTATTTTGTATTATTTAGAGACAGGGTTTCACTGAGCTGGTTAGTGCCTCGTGATTGCTGAGGCTGGCTTTGAATTTGCAATCCTCCTGCCTCAGCCCTCTGAGCTGCTGGGATTACTTGCGTGTGCTACCATGCCTGGCCACAAGATGTTTTTAATGATGGCAGATCATTCTTTTGGTTGGTGTCTGTTGGT
Organism: Marmota monax; assembly: GCF_021218885.2. Lineage (NCBI taxonomy): Eukaryota > Metazoa > Chordata > Mammalia > Rodentia > Sciuridae > Marmota > Marmota monax. The sequence continues at coordinate 59,672,447 of NW_026693777.1, read as the reverse complement.
TGAAAAAGTACATAAATGACCAAAAGCCTCTCTGAGTTCAGTTATGCATGTAATTGTATTAATCAAAGCAATATTTATGAAGTGAATGAAAATGGTTGTGCATATCACACACAGCAAATATGTTATTTATCGAGTACTAGACAGAAGTGTTTAATGGATGTCAGGATCCCTTTCAATAAATGCAGGCCCCACCCACCTCTAGGAGGCAGATCAAAAAATACCAAAATAGAGGCTGGGGACAGAGAGCTCAGGGGTATCAGAGTTTGACAAACACTAACCCTCAAAGATGTGAAATAGATGAAACTCCATGGGAGTAAGTGTGGAGAGAAAAATAATGCCCATGCAGGACCCAGAGATGCCTAGGTCCTCCACAGATGAGAGGCATGAAGGTAGTGAGAGGAAAACAAGGAAGCCCAGGATCCGGATGTGTCCCCAAAGCCAAGGGAAGTCTCAGGGGGATGGGCCACCCCGGTTCTAATGCTCTGTGCTCTGGAGGGGAATGGGGCTGGCCAGGGATCTGAGGACTAAGAATTGGCTTAGCTACTGGAAAGTGGGCAGGAGAGGAATTTTGCCATAGTGGTAAGGAAAGATGGTGAAATGTAGCTACAAGTTTTTTAGTGTGCACCCTATAGTGAGAAGAGTGGGGAGGCCAGCTCCACTTTAAAAATTCAGGAGTAATTAAATCAGAGAGGAAGTAGATTATGCACCCTGAGGAAGTTCAGAGTCAAAGAAAAGCTTTTAACAAAGGTAAAGAGCCCCATGTTTGTAGATAGGTGAGTTGGAGAAAGGGAAGTTGGAAAATACTAGTGAGAAAGACTATGTGATCTGAAGGGAGAAGTTTGAAAGAGCTGAGGAACGTTCTTTGTTGCAGGTGGGGGTGGAATAGAGGACAGATGAGGCAGGACACCAAATAGGAAACAGGAAGCAGGTTTATTTGGCTGCAGACATGTTCAGAGGTTATAGCTTTCGTTGTAATCAAGTAACCCTCAAACCCCGAGTTCAGGCAGTTTCAGAATTTTATACCCACCATGTAAGGGGAGGGGCTCAGAAGTTCACACAAAAACAGCTTTTTCTTCCACTGTTCTGGGCAGGTTAACCCTTCAAGGACAGTGCCTGAGGAGGGGGGAGCTTCTTCTCCCCTTTCTTCCCTCCCCTGGCCAGCTGTTACCTTGGAGCCCCATTAGTAACATCTTCTCTATCTTTGAAGTGTAAACTTGTCTGTGAAGCTCAGCTCAAGGCCAGAGGCCTTGTTAAAGGACCTGTCTTTCTTATCACACTCTGCATTTGCAAACCCCTTCTACCAACTATTATATATGTTGTTATTTGTATTAGATAGTCCATAAATATTTGTGAAAAACTAGCACCTGAAGTGCTGATCTCTTTTGGCTGGTGAAGTAAGATAGAGCAACAGGAAACAGGAAGTTTAACTATATTGAACTCTCTTGCAGAAATTCTTTTGCTGATAGTCCTACAATCAATTATAGTGAAGATCTCTGGAGAAGCTTAAGATTTTCTGTGGAGGGGGGTGTCACGACATGGGGAGTAGGGAAAGAAAGGAGTGTCACCAAACATTTTCAGTAGACAGGGAAAAAAAAACACAACAAAGGGAACCTGATGTCACAGGTTGTCCTGGAATTTTTCAATAATGCCGCTGAGGCCACCTATTTGCCACAGGGGAGCTAAGACCGCATGAGGAACTTGACAGAGATGGAGAAGCAAAGCTAGGAGCTCTCTGTTTTTCTGAATATTGCTTACATTGCATTGAGGCCCTGGGTTTGACCCCCAGCATGGGTCAGGGGGCAAACTTTCCATCATCTCAATATTGTTTGTTGGGTTCATGCCATAGTGTCCTGGAGATGGCTTGCACAGGATGTATGCATTTCTTCCCACCTCTTTTGTGACATTTCTTTGATAGGTATGCTCCCATTGGGACTAATTTCAACCACGAATATTGGGCAAACACTGTATGTAAATGGTTTTTTCCTCCCAGGAGTTGATCGTTAAAACTTTTCCAACACCATTGGTTGGAGTTCAGAGTTAAGGCAGACATCAGTGCTGGAACAAGAAGTCAAAGGACAGTCAGTGATCAGACTCTCATAGAGCGGGAGCTCCACGTTTTTCAGTATGCACCCTGTAGGGAGAAGGATGGGGGAACCAGTTCCACTTTAAAAATTCAGAAGCAACTCAGGCAGGAATTTAGTGGTGGCAATCTGTTTTGCTTTCTACTCTTTCAAAGGATCACAACTGTAGCAGTACAATTTTTTTCACTGGACAAGATCCTCAGCTGTTACAGGTTTTATTAGAATTAAGAATTAAAATTTGCGGGCCTGGGGTTGTGGCTCAGTGGTAGAGCGTTTGCCTAACATGCAAGAGGCACTGGGTTCAATCCTCAGCACCACATAAATGTAAAATAAAGATATAAAAAAAAAAAAAAAAAAAAAAGAATTAAAATTTGCCACAAGCCTGCAGTTGGTGCATGCCTGTATAATCCCAGCGACTTGGAGGCTGAGGCAGGAGGATCAAAAGTTTAAGACCAGCCTCAGCAACTTATACCCTAAGGAACTTAGCAAGACCTATCTCAAAAAATAAAAAGGTCTGGGGATGTGGCTCAGTGGTAAAGCACCTTGGGTTAAATCCCAGTACCAAAAAGAATTTGCAGAGATGGTTTGGGACTACAAGTAAATAAGATATTCACAAGTCCCTTCATATTTTGGACAGTGGAACAACCCATATATTGAGAAAGCAGGGCAGAAAGTCCTTTCTGCCTGGGCTCAGTCATGGTCATAGCAGGAACTATGGGGTCACTGTGGGTGCCTTGTGGGCCACATCATAGTACATGTCATGTTCTGTCACTGCAGCTCATCGAGGGGGCCTCTGCGGAGCAGAAGCATAGCCTTGGTATCACTAGCATGGATTATTATTACTACCTGAGCCTTTCCGGGTCATACAAGGTTGATGACATCGATGACAAGCGGGAGTTCCAAGAAACTCTGGTAAGTACCAGCACAGGGCCAGGCAAAATCTCCTCTCCAGCTGGGCATCACCTGTGGCATAAAGGGCAGTAAAGGTCACCAAAGCAGAGAGCAGGTGACCTGCTACTTTGTGCCACTGTAAGCATGCCTTGTTTAAGACCTATCTTTCAACAACTTTAAATGGTCATGTGCCCAGTGGCCTGAGGACAACTTAATGATTTGAAATGGGTGAAAAAGTGAGTTCATCCTTGTCCCTCTGTAGGAGCTCTGATAATCAGGTAAAACCTATTGTGGGCAATTCACTTACATGCACACTTTTTTTGCTGATGGGCCTTCACAACTGGTGTGAAGACCTGCACACTGGTCTTAGAGTAGAGCTCTCTCAGAGTATGGAAAGCCAACATGCATATAGTGCATCTATCTTTCATAGAATTTGATGGACATCAGAAACTAGGCTTTTTTTAATGGTGCTTTGATTTCCTGGAGATTTTCAATTAAAATTCCTTTGCAAGTATAATCTGTTCTCATTCCTCCCAGAAGGGAATGATCTCTTGACTAGTGGGAGTGGCTGGCATGGGGGCAGCAGTGCCCTTGGAGGGGTGAGTTGGCAACCCCAGGAAGAGGCTGGCCCTGGGGACTTGTGCCCAGCTGCCACTCCCCTGAGTGTCTTTCCTCTGGAGCCCTCCTTCCCTTATTCCTGGAGTATGGAATGCTGTGTTTAAAGATAGAACTGCCCTTCCAACTTCTGAGAAGAATGTGTGCAAGTACACCGATCAGTGATCGCATTGGGGACTTTCCACTGCCATCACAAGCTAACCATGTCTACTGTAACTCTTCAAGTCAGTTCATGCTTCTTGGTTATATGCTTATGAAGTTGGTGACCAGCTTGTCTGGATAATCTCTCTTTTCTCTTTCAGCATGCCATGAATGTGATTGGGATCTTCGCAGAAGAGCAAACGCTGGTGTTGCAGATAGTGGCAGGGGTTCTCCACCTGGGAAACATCAGCTTCAAAGAAGTGGGCAATTATGCTGCAGTAGAGAGTGAAGAGTGTACGTAGCTCTGGCTGTGGTTGTTGAATGAGGGGAATGGTAGTTAGCTCTGATCAGAAGTAACCCACCACTCTGCTTGGCTTAGATCCTTAGATCTAAGGATGGTAAATCTCAAGTGTATATCAGATAGAGATGAGAAGTCTTACACGTCCTGCTGTGGCAGACCAAAATGGCCTTAGGAAAGACTAGACATCTCTTATGCTCTTGCCTCTCTTGTCACTATTAGCTTCTCCATGTAGGTCACATTGTAGGTCATTAATGAAATCGTTCCAATTTATCACTAACTTTGAAGAAATTTGGAAGAATTTCACATCTAGTTGCAAAGATTAATCGATGCATTTAATGAAGATTAATGGTTTAATAATGCCAAAGACTAGTCTCTTAATGAAAACCTTTTTGGTAACTGGGCTTTACAATCTTCATTCACCTAAAATTCATGAAGAACCAGTGATTGAATTTATGTAAATATGAAAAAGCTCAGTTTGTCCCATGGGTTGGATTAGATTTGATTTCTGTGCACAGAAAGAATATGGACTTTGACTATTGTGTTCACATTCTGATGATCATGTTTAATGATCACATGTGTCATAGTCACATCCTCAAGCCCTGAATGGCCATTTTTACTCTCTAAGAAGAATTCAGGGCCCTTCTTGCAGAGAGACATTATTGATTTCATGTGCCCACAGTCCACCACAAATACCATGCACGTAACTTCTGCCTCTTAGGCATTGACAGCTTTCCAGGCTGTTCTCAGAATGCACACATCCTTTAACCACCCAGGAAGGCATTTCTTCCTTTCTCAGCATTCTTCAAGGATGATAAATTTAGCTGCTTGGTAATAAATAGTATCCCACTCATTGCTGACAATGCAGCGGGTATATTTCCATTCCAAATAAGGTTCTTTTTTATATTTTTGTTTTCTTTTCTCATAAAAGAGGGAAGTTTTACTAACTTCTGATGTCTATCTGCTAAGGATAAATTATGTCTACCAGGGAAGGGGATGGAAAACGATAAATATACAGGGTGGCCATAAAACCTAGGAACATGACCTAGCAATCATGATAATAATAATTGTGTTCCTGTACTTCATGGACTTTATCCTTGACATTTAACAAATGCACTTATGTGTCCAGGAGGATCATTAACACTTAGTCTTGTAACAGTGGCAAAATAACAGCTTTATTTTGGTGGAAGTGTCTGTGGAGATAGACTAGTTTTCTCTTGCTCCTTGGATGGTAAAATCCTTTACTGCTACTTTATGCTTGAGAATAAAGTCATGATGCTGAACCAGCAAGCATGCCATTGAATAGCTGAGCCAAGAAGTGTTTCATTGCTCACTGAGGTCTGGAGTGAGTAGCCTCCTCTGCCAAATAGGTAAGGCCTGGGGTTGGCAACTGCTTTGAATTTAAGGTGGACAAGCAATGGACATCAGAATGAGCTTGAAGCCAAGTAGGTCTAACAAAGAAATATGCACCTCTCCCAGTAATGTTCTTCTATCATTACTGGGTTTTGTTCATTTGGTCATATATTAACACCGTTTAGTGGATATATGGAAAAAGTCCTCCCATGCACCCCTCTGTAGTTAACTTGTTCCCCTCCCCAGCAGTAACTGGAGTTAGGTGTTTAGAGCAGCCACTCACATCCATTCTTTTCCCCGCTTTTGTGTGATAATGGGCACTTATCACACAATATTCTGCAGTTGCTTTTCATATAGCATTTTATTATATCTTAGTGATTATTATTTATCCATTCATAAGGGGTTTTATCCTTGTACAGCTGCAGATCGTTCCTTTGCTTGGTTAACATTTTGACTTCGTGACCTCATCATCTGTTGCTATGCATTAGATAGTTTCTGATATTCTGAATGAACACTACTGAAACGAATAACCTTGATCCATGTTATCTTTCTCCTGTTATCCATGCAACACATCTATAGAGGGAAAGTCTATCTATGCTTTTATAATCAAAGAAAGCATTTTTCTCTAGCTTTTGTATTGTAGGAAAAAAATTGGTTATGAATCCCATCACAATGGGCCTACTAAGGCAAAATAGGCATGTATTTGACCTTAGACCAAAAGAGATATAGAATTTTCTAATCAAACCTCAACTTAGGCACTTATATGCCTGCCAACATCAATGCAGTGAGTGACATACTTTGGGAAAAAAGTTTTTCTTAAGAGGTATTAAATGCTAAATTAACCTAAGAAGTTTGTAGACAGAAAAAAAAATACTACTTTAATAAAATGAGGAGTAAAGGCCCCTTATTTTTACCCTATGACTAATGGATGAGAAAACAGAGCCTCAACACCAAAGACAAAGGAACCATATTTACCTTACTATTTTAAAAAAATTATAAAAGAAAGGAATTTTGTTTTGCTATGTTTTTTACTTTTCTCTCTTCCCTATACTTCAAATTTAAATGGAAAAATGAAATCCAACTTTGCTTTACACCGTAATGCAATAACAGAAGTCTATTTCTGTTAGTTAAATGTGCTGAAACATTACCTTTTAGCAGGTTCTTCTTATTTTACATGACTCTGAATAACTACACTAAAGTTGCAACATTTTAATTAGTCGTTGCTTCACCCCCCCTCATCTTCCCTAAGCCTCCAAGCTTCCTTGCTGACACTCTCAGAAGCAGCCACGCTCACCCACCCTCATGGAATTCATAGCTTGGTGGAAGTCAATATAAGTGGCCCTATAATTTCAGCACCAGGGCAGCCACTGAAAAAAATATGAGGCTATAAAAGCTTGTTCTTGAAGAACATGGCATGGATTTTTTCCAAACCAAGTATATATTTCCTCCCTAGTCTTCATAGCTGTTTCCCTAAGCTTGTGGCTCTGGTTCTTGGCCAAATTCCATGCCTTGTTTTTCAAGTGCCTGCAGTCTTTTGGCCATGCCTGCTCTATGGAAGAATTACAAGAGGTGGAAGGGTAGTACCTGTCTGTCAGTCACTCTGTCTGTCTCAAGTACTCTTGTGTTAGCCCTATTTTCGTTTTTTAGCTGAGGTCATGACAATAATAACCAGATATTTTAACTGTGCCTTGGTTTTGGTATGGCTACGAGTTTTGGAGAAGCCCATGCTTATAAAATAGACAAACAATGTAGTTTGCATTAACAGTGAAAGGGGCCCTGGTGGATAGACTATCAACTATTGAGGATGATGTCCATTACATTTAGTAAAATGGGCCCTCCCCAATGCTGGTGGTAATTACCAGTGTGACAATGAAGGCCTCTTGTACATTGGGTACTAAGGTAAACATCTCTTTAATTTTCACAAGAACCCTATCTGTGTCTATCTGATGTGTGGACATCATCTCTCCTTACTCTGTGCAAAGGATGTTTTAGTTCAATGGAGGATACACCCAGACCTCCAGAAGGGTTAGCATTAAAACTAAACTAAAGGAAAGGGCCATCAGCAAATCAGCACATTTGGTTTTCTTCATGTGTCCTTTAGAAAAGGAAGCCCTTCCACCAGTCAAAGCATATACATGATACTCATGTACATGATAAATACTCATATACATGATAAATACCTTGTTCTGGCATTATACATTTTCAGTTGCATTCACTGACTTAATCTCTTTGGAAGGTGTGTACTGAGAAATGTCAACCCATTACATTTTAACACCATCTGTGCACTTCAAACTGATTATCCTTTACCAGGAGGCTTGTGATTTTTGAGCATTATTATAAGGTCTTTAACACAGTCCTTTATCAGAGAATTTTGGTAAAGCTTTATGCAGAAAAAGAAGACATATCCAAGTTCAAAATTTGTACTTTCATCTATGAATACCTTTCATTTATAATGGAAAAATCTAACACTTTTTATGTCCAAGAAAGGTGCCATTTATTCATATTAGAGCATTTTGACAAAAATCAAGAAAATCCCTTCTATATAACTAGTCTTCTTCTTGGTAATTTTCATGGCCCAAAATAAGTTTCTAAGCCATGAGAGTCTGTTTTTCTATCCAAGACCATAACAATTACCCTGTTGCATGTTGTTAGAATAGAATATGTGTGCTGAGATATAAGTGACACTAGTCCCCTCTGTTTCACTCCATCTGCCACCCCCAGGGAAGTCTTCTTCCAAGGTCCCTCTTTCAAATGTGACCCTCAATGTGAAGCAGGCCTGTTACACTAGGGATGCCTGCTTTTGCCTCCTGCCCAGATATCTCTTACCATTCAAGAACCCAGCACTGAGTCCATCCTAAGTTTTTCAACTTAGTATCTCTGCTGCAGCCAATACTGTCAACAGTGTAGACCACCTCCCAACCACAGCTCCTGCATTCCTGCTTCTTTATCTTTGCATATCCCTTTCCCCTCTCCACATCTAAACAAATCCTGTTCATCCTTTCAGGCCTGGCCCAAATGCCACACCTTCCTATCTACCCCAGCAAGTAGCAATATCCTCCTGTTCTAAATTCCTGCAGAACTCTGTTGTCTATCTGTGAAGGAGGGTTGTTTAGTAAACTGTCTTTACCCATCTAGATTTTCTTGAAGATTTCTTAAATATTTTGTATTCTTTCCTTATTTCATAACACATGGTAAGCACTTAGCCAGTAGGTGATTGGTTGTAGTTATTAGTTCAACGATAACAGGTGCTTCCAGGTCTTTGGAAATGATGCTGTGAAAACATTGCACCAAGAAGGAAGAAAACAATATTTGAGCCAAAGAAATGTTTTTTAATTGAGTTCCTTCCAGGCTGCCTTGCTGAAGACTTGGATAGATGTCCATTTTCAGCACTTCACTGTGATCTCAGTAGGAGGGATTGGCCTACCATCCTTCTGGGATCACTGATCTGTATGGAAGTCTCCATCGTCATAGGGATTTATTTATGTAATAGAATGGCCATGAAAAATGAAGTAGGTGGATGTGTGTGGGATTGCTGATAAGCAGCCTTCAGAAGAGTGGAAGTTTCAGGGGGTGGAAGGTGCCTTGTGTCCATAAATTATGCACACACAAATGCCTCCATGTGTTTGGGAGATGAGTTGTTAACACTTCTGTAAGACAATCATGTTTTGTTTTATGTTCTATAGTCTTGGCTTTTCCTGCATATCTGCTGGGCATAAACCAGGACCGGTTAAAAGAGAAACTAACGAGCCGGCAGATGGATAGCAAGTGGGGAGGCAAGTCAGAGTCCATCCATGTGACCCTCAATGTGGAGCAGGCCTGCTACACTAGGGATGCACTTGCCAAGGCTCTGCACGCCCGTGTCTTTGATTTCTTGGTGGAAGTAAGTAGACATAAGTTGATATCAGCGATGTTCAGATTTTATCTATAAGGAGTATAACTAAGGGTTTTGATTCATTATATATATACACACACACACACACACACACATACATACATACATATATATATATATATATATATATATATATATAAATTTTTTTTAGTTGTTAATGGACCTTTATTTTATTTATTTATATGTGGTGCTGAGAATCGAACCCAGTGCCTCACTTCTGCTAGGCATGCACTCTACCACTGAGCCACAAACCCAGTCCTCATTCTTGGTAATCAGGATCTTACTTTTTCACTTTCTATCCTCTCACTCTGGTACTGTGGAATCCTGCTTTTCCTTCTAGAATTGCTCAGCAAGACACATTAGCTAAACCTAAACAGTTTCTTCTGGTCAAAACATTTAATAAAGCCAGGTCTAGTGACTCAGAAAAAGAGGAAACCCATGGTCCTGAACCTTTCTCAACTCAGGAGCCTAGGGTTTAGTAATGAGGCATTTATCATGTTGATGTGTGACAAATCAATCCACAACACAGCAGCTTGAAACAATAAGCATTTATTTTTCTCACAATCGCTGTGGGTTATGTATTTGCAATTGGCCCAGCTTGGGGGTCCTGACTCAAAGATCAGGTTGAAGGGTTAAGGATACTATGAAAGATGGATGCCTTCTATGGTTGTTGGCGGGAGGCTTCAGTTCCTTGCTACATGGGCCACCACATGGAGTTGCTTGAATATCCTTACAACTTGGTTGTTGGTTTTCCCGAGTACATGAGCTAAGAGAGAGAGCATGAGTAATGAGCCACAAGTTTTTTATGTCCTCGTCTTGGATTTAAGTACTATCACTTTGCCACAGTTTAGTCCATTAGAAGCAAGTCACAAGTATAGTCCACACTAAAGGGGAGGGGAATTAGGCTCCACTTTTCAAAGGAAGGAATATCAGAGACTTTTTGGATATATTTTTAAATGATCACCGTTATTTTTTATTGTGGCATAATCATACACACTTGCCTGCATATGCATGTAGTGTATATGTACATATATGACATGTATATTCCGAAATTTAGTCTTTCGGCTTCATAGAGCTGCCAATGCTATTCGATGTCAATCACTGAAACCTCTAATGCTAGAATAATAGCAAACATTTAGGTAGCAGTACGTACCACACACTGTTCAATTGTTTTAGAAAAAATACCTCATTTATTTCTTACAACAACTCTGTAGTCTAGATATTATTTCTAATTTCCAGATAAATCAGTGAAGCACAAAGAAGCTAAGGAATTTTCCCAATGCTACACTGCTATTATATGGTTTTTATAGGAGCTTGTAGATATCTAGCTCTTCTACTTCTTTGACTTAATGTATTCAGGCTAGAAGGAAACCCTAGGGAAACCCTGGTCAAGGGACACAGCAAGGCCACTGGATCCAAGGAGTCTATTTTTGAACCCAAGTGGAAACACCTATAAAGCTTAGGAAGGGTTAAGGTCGGGTAGGGTGCCTTTGTGTCCTCCTTGTAGCTATTTGAAGGATAAGATTGCTTGGGAAGGTCAGGGTCTTGCGTTTAAGTTTATTTCACCAAGCAGGGAATCTGAAGACTGGTGGATTTGCTCAAGGCCTGGAATGAGAAAGGTGCAGAACTGGGACTAGAACCCACAGCTCTTGGCTCTGTTCAGGGCACCTTTCAGCATTAGACTTCCCACCTTCCTTCCTGTCATTCCTCATTTTTTTCTTTTTTTCAGTGAATGTGGATGAATGCCTATGTAATTAGCATAATTTAAGCTGACATGTACTGCTGAATATGGTATATCACTATTAGCTCACCAAAAAAAAAAAAAAAAGCACCATTTTTCTTTGCCTGGAGAACATACTTGATACTCCAAACTTCGGGTGGTTGCCACCTCTAGGAATCTTGTATTCCTTTGTTCTCTGCCTCCCTTACAACCCCCCTCTATTCTATACCTATTAAGAATTAAGAGCAGAATTCACATACTGCTTTTCCTTTTTTTTTTTTTTTTTTTTTTGTTTTGTTTGTTTGTTTGTTGTTTTGGTGCTGGGGATTAAACCCAGGGCCTTGTGCATACAAGGCAAGCACTCTACCAACTGAGCTATATCTCCAGCCCCCCACATACTGCTTTTCCTCTGTATACTCTATTAATTTTTTTAGAATTAAAATAGACATTATCCCTCTAAAGAAAAAAAGAAAAGAATTAAGTCTATTTCATCAGACTTACAGGTTGTTATTAAGTCTATTTCATTGAATTGCATGGTCTTTTGTCATAGTGATCAAGAATCCAGATTTAGAAATCACAGTGCTTAAACTAAATCCTGAACCTTGCTTCTTGGCCAGTGCAATCGTAGGCACTCATCTGGAAAATGGGGATAATAGTGGCATCAAAGCCATTATGAGAATCATAATGAGTATTAAGTATTGCCCGGCACAGGTGATGCTCAAATACACATAAACTGCACTTACTACCAATTTAAAATCATTGCTGTTATTATCTATACACAGTTTACTATCTATCCCTGTAATCTCCTGGGAGCAGGGACTCTCGCCCTTGGTATCCTTGGCATATTGTGTTATACGATCATTAAGTGACTGTAGAATGGGGACAATGGAAATGACATTTACAGATTTTGTAATATTGTGAATCATGTGAAATAGGTTTTCCTTCGAAAATCCAGAATGACATTTTCTTCTAATTTCCAAGACTTCCTGAGAAAAACTAACTGCCAGAAAGTAATGGTTTTCACCATTAAGTGAACATTTTTAGCTACTGCAGTATGTAGGATCCTAGTGGTTTTCCAAAGCACTTGACATTGCACTGAGACCTTTTTAAAGCAAGTCACCTGTCTTCACATTGTCCTCTGTTTCCAGGGGGCAGTAGTCCCATCCTCCCCCAATGCCTATTTTTAATATGATTGAAAAGGAGTTAATTGCCCTGCTGTGTGCTTTCTCCTAGTCCATCAATAAAGCCATGGAGAAGGACCATGAAGAATATAACATTGGCGTCCTGGACATCTATGGTTTTGAAATATTCCAGGTAAGGCCAGCTTGAATAATAGGAGATTGGAGGTCTGCAATAAATAATTTAACAAGAAGAAAGAAAAAAAAAAAGCTCATTTTTGCTTTTGTGAGTTCTTCATGTACCTTTACTAAATTAATTTCTCCTAAATATAAATTATGCTTCTTTCTATTGATGCATTCAACATTGCTATTAAAGCTTTTCACTTTGAGACATTTCTCTAAATCACTAAGAAATGACTTTTAAATAATTTTGAAAAATTATTACAAGCAACTACTTTTTTTTCCTCCCCAGAAAAATGGCTTTGAACAGTTTTGCATCAATTTTGTTAATGAGAAATTACAGCAGATTTTTATTGAACTGACATTAAAGGCGGAACAGGTAAGCAGTCTCTCTCCTTCATCCTGTTCTATTCTAATTTGGTTTAAGGGGTATAGATTTGTTCTTTGATAATAGATTCAGGTTTCAGTCTTGTATTAGGAAATATACCTAATAAAGTCATGCAGAAAAACCATATGCCATTGCAGCATTTTAGTTTATGAAATATAAATACCATCTGCTACACTTTCTTTTTCCTTCGGCAAAGGATGCTGTGAAGTTGGACTTATGACTGGCTGTTTTTACTATACTCTGACTCATTGACCAAGTGGAAAACGGGAGCCTAGTTCCAACCCCAATTGTCTATGCATATACTGTGTACCAAAGGAGAAACTTGGTTTTCTCAGATTCACAGCACTCCCAATCTCCCCTAAAAGTAAATGTATTTTTAACAAAATTGGCATTTTAATTCTCATTTGAGGTAACATGTCTTGCTGATACCATCTTCTAAAAGTTCATTGCAGTTTCCATCTCATTCCTGATGCCAGCTTGTCTTAGATTCCTAGGGCCACCATAAGGAGGTACAAACTAGATGGCTTTAAAAACAGCAGACATTTCTTCTCTTGCAGTTCTGGAGCTCAGAGTCTGAAATCAGGGGTCACATTCTCTTCAAAGAATTGGGAGAGAATCCTTCCTAGATTCCTAAGATTCTTCCTCTTCCAGTTTCTGGTGGCTTCTGATACTCCTTGGCTGTGGCAGTATAACCTTCCCTCTTCCTTTCCTTCCGTCTCTCTCTCTCTCTTTTTTTCTTCTTCTCTTTCTCTTTCCCCACCCCACCCTCATGTGTGTGTGTGTGTGTGTGTGTGTGTGTGTGTGTGTTTTCTTTGTGGTACTAGGGAACCCAGTAGTGGCCACCTAAGCCTGAGCTACACCCCAACCCCTTTTATTTTATTTTGAGACAGGGTCTCACTAAGTTGCTGAGGCTGGCTTTGAACTTGCAGTCCTCCTGCCTCAGCCTCCTGAGTCACTGGGATTAAGTATGCACCACTGTGTTCAGTTTCCTTCTTTCTTTTTTAAAGACACCAATCTTAGGATTTAGGGGTTACTCTAAGTTCAGAATGATTTAATCATGAGATCCTTAAATAATTAAATCTACAAAGATCTTATTTCCAAACCTCATATTCTGAGGTTCTGGGTGAATATGAAATTTAGTGGGATACTATTCCAGCTCCTCCATATATCAAAGACTATTTGGAGGTAATTTAGTGATTGTGTTTTTGCCTCTGCTTAAGAAACTACAGTGACCAGTATTTCACACAAAGCTCTGCCCTGGGATCCTGGCCCTTCCCAGTGCAGAGGAGACAACCAAGGTGAGGAGTTGAGATGAAAGTAGCAGGAACTGAATCATATAGGTATTTTATAGGGTGTCACTCAGACTCTTTTAATTTTATGATAAGTTTTGTGGGGACCCATTGAAGAATTCTGAGTATGGAGTGACATGATCTGCTTCGATTTTTGTGTTTTTGAAAAGGTTGTTCTTGCTCTATTAACTTTAAATAGTAGAGTAATTCAGGGAAAACTGTACCAAAGTAGAAGGTTGAAGTCCAGTTAGGAGCCTGCCTGTGGGAAACCAAGCAAGAAATGGTGGGGGCTCAGACAACAATGGTAGCAGGGCCACTGGTAACATGGTAAAGGGCGGGCAGGTTCAGTACATATTTTGGAGCATGGACCCAAGAGGACTAGATCAAAAAAATTGGCAATACTCTTAAGAAAGAAAGTAATCAGGGACATTACGACTCCTAGATTTATAACTTGAATGACAGGGCCAGTAGCACAACTGTTTACTGAAGTCTCAGATTAGAAGAACAGTTGACTGGAAATAGTGCGAGATTTGGAAATAGAACTCCTCTCAATATTAAATTTGAGAGGCCTACTGTACATTTACCTGGAGATTCCAAAACAGGGAATATATGAGTCTAGAACTCACTGCTAAGGTGTAGACTAGAAAAATAAATCCAAGTCTCATTAGCTTTTATGTGTTATTCAAAGCCATTCGATTGTTTGTAGTAACTTAGAAAAGGAGGGCTAAAAAATCAAGACAGCTGGAAGATTGAGTCCTAAGACTCTCCATTCTATATCAAGGTCTGGAAAGAAGAACTAATCTAACAAAGGGAGTTATAAAGCAAAACTACCAAGAAAGGAGAAGAACCAGCACAGTGCGGTTCTTCACATGATGTTCATTACATTAAATGGCAACTGATCTGAATGGAGAACCTTTTCTTTAGGTACCTTGATGCTAATTGTACTACCGTCCTATGTTTACACCAAAGAGAGATTTCTTTGTTTTATTTGTAATGGGATCAAATAGACTAAACAATATTAAATTATCATTTTTGTCTATGAAAAACAATTGTATTATAGCAATTTCATATGGTTTAAACTAAACATAAAAATTACCAAGTTATGAAATGTTCCTTTCCTATCACCTCTTGGAAAATAAGAAATTACAGTTCCTAGTCTTTGTTGAAGGACATTCAAGTTTTTCTTTCACAGTGATTTATGTGAGTACCTGGTTTTTGTCATACAGGAAGAATATGTTCAAGAGGGAATAAGATGGACACCCATTGAGTACTTTAATAACAAAATCGTGTGCGACCTCATAGAGAACAAAGTTGTGAGTATGGGTTTACGTAAAGTAGTTTGTGTGCTCTGTTTTATTGTTTTAGAACAGGCAAATTAACAACTCCAATTTATATAGAACACTTAACAGTTACTTTGGGTTTCTGTATATGTGTGCATGTGAAAACAGAACAGTAAAGTTTTATTCTTATGGTAAATATGACATGTGTATGAGCAAAATGTCAATTTGCAAATGGAAGTTACTGCTGAATTCTAGAAGATAGCCATCACTTATGTTGATAACATAGTTTATAAAGAGCAATAAAACAGGCCCTGTCTTCAAGTCTAATTGTAATAAATGATTCATAAGAAAATAAAAGCTGTGTAGACAGAGAGCGTTAAAGAATTGTTTCTGTTTGTTTGGTTGGTTTTTTAATAAAAGGGAAAAAACAACAAATACTCATGACATCCATAGACATCTGGTCATTAAATAAACTAGTGTGTCAGAGCAGGGAAATAATAAATATGGGTAAAACATGAGGAATGTTTATAAAAGACTGCTAAATGAAAAAAAAGTAATGCACAATAGCAAGTAGATGGTGTAACTGCACCAGCAGTATCTATATATGAATGACAGGCTGAAAGAGAATATTAAGAAATGAATTAGGGTCAAAGACAAATGTTTTAATTTTTATTTTGGCCTGTTAAAGTCAAACAAGTATGAATAGGAGTGAGCAGATAATGATCTGTACATGACTTTAAATAAACTTGAGGGAGTTAAACAGCTTCTTGGAAAATGGATCTTGGACCATCTGGAGCCAAGTCATAAGTGATGACTCCCTGTTTAGGATTAAGTACATTAATGCCTGAAGATGAAGACTGACTTTAAAGATGGTACCTTAGCTTTAGGAAGCAGTTTCCTTGCTTAAGGGCCAATTGGCACTAGGTATTTTTAGAAGGATCAGTGACGGGGGCCTTGCCTTCTTGGTCTGGCAGAACCCTCCTGGGATCATGAGCATCCTGGATGACGTGTGTGCCACCATGCACGCTGTGGGCGAGGGGGCCGATCAGACACTGCTCCAGAAGCTCCAGATGCAGATTGGGAATCATGAACACTTCAACAGCTGGAACCAAGGCTTCATTATTCACCACTACGCTGGGAAGGTAGGGCCAGTGACCCGGGTCCAGCAGGAGAGGGAAGTGATCCATTTTAATGTCTTACTGTTGGGTCTGTGATCTGTTTTCTCATGAAGCAAATGAGATCCATGTCCATATGCCTCACTGCATTTTATTCATTCAACAAATAGTACCGGGCTGGGGATGTGGCTCAAGTGGTAGCGCGCTCGCCTGGCATGCATGCGGCCCGGGTTCGATCCTCAGCACCACATACAAACAAAGATGTTGTGTCTGCCGAAAAACTAAAAATAAAAAATAAATAAATATTAAAAAAAAAAAAAAGAACAGTTTTAAAAAAAAAAAAAAAAAAAAAAAAAAACAAATAGTACCCATGAAGTATTTGAGGAGAAAAAACAAAATACTGTTTACACTACTGAATATTTTTAAAGCATGAATCACCCTGGTACATATAGTAATGCAGGAATGGATTTTTGTCTTGCCCTTGCTGAACTCATAAACTTGCATTCCTTGCCTGCCCAAGCCCACTGAGAATATAAATCAGACCCAAAGTTCACTTTGGTGTTTGTTCTCATGAAATACATGAGTCTTAGGTGCTTACTGAGTGCCAGGCTCTGTAGAGGGTGCTGGTGTGACGTTTGGTCATGGCTGTTAGGGACTTCCTGGTCCTATGGAAATGCTGGCAGCTGGAAGTTTGCTGGGGCCCCTTCGGCTGTGGCTCTCAACACCCACTAGTCTCATCTTTTATCTCAGCCTGTCCCTTGTTAACCAAGGTCTCCAAGCAGGAGTTTCTGGCCAGATTGGTGCAACTCCAATAATCATTTCTGGGAAGAATTACAAAGATACAGATGACGTGGCCCATTGCAATGGATTAATGAGTATGAGGAGTTTCACTGTTATTCTGTCTTGCGTAAAATTTAGGAAAAGAATTAAATTTATTGCTTAAATATCCCTGTGGATTCCTTGAAGAAAGGGCATGTGATCTGAGAGATGGAGTCCTGGTCACAGGTCATTGGGGCCATCTGGGCAACCAGATGTTCATCAGTATCTGCAGGCCATCTCCAGCTAACACAGCCCTCAAGTGACAGTCTGTGGTCAAATCCCAATGCTACATCTAGAAACACATTCTGGTGAGGATAGCCATGCCCCTGGGAGGTTTTGTTTTATTTTTATTTATTTATTTATTTTTTTTTTTGATCCAAAGAAAAACTTGAAGGATAAAATTAGATTTCTTTCCATTCTTATCCAGGTATCCTATGACATGGATGGCTTTTGTGAAAGGAACCGTGATGTACTTTTTATGGATCTAATCGAACTCATGCAGAGCAGCGAGCTGTAAGTGTTATTTGCCTTATCTAATGTGTAATACAGGTTTGACATTTTCAATATTAAAACAAACTTGTAGTATTGGAGTATTAGTGTTTTTGCTCCCCTGAACTGTCAAGTCTGGCTTATGATTCAACTATTGGTTTTTCAAAATAGTGTTCCTTTTTCAAATCTCAATCTCTCCCTTGTGCTCCTAATCCTTCCTGTCCCCAAATTCTAAATGCTATTTGTATGCCTAACTTCTACTGTTATCCAGGAGGAGGGGCCACACTGGGTTTAGATCGGGTGGCCATTTATGACCACTTACGAGTGGAACAACCTGCTTCTGTGATATTGTGCCCTTGGAACAAAGGCAAAAGAATTTCCGTTGTTGCTTAGTCTTAAAGATGACTAGTGGCTTAACAAGATCCAAGTTAACCTGTGTTCCTGAGGTACTGGGAACCCAAGAATTCTGGGAAGGGCAACTAAAATGGATTGATTCAAAGATCCATTTTAACTCCCCAGGCCCTGTGCAGGCTATGGGGTAGAGCTCTCAGCACCAGCTCTGTGTCTCTGAGGTCCTGGCTGATGGATAAGGAGATGTAATGTTCATGAGTGGCCCATATGTGCCAGGCAAGTGCATTGTTCCCTACAGCCTTCCAGATCTTAGAGTTCTTAGAGCTGCTTCCCATTAAGATCTGCCCTTTCAGTCTCTGTTACTTACACTGTCCTGACATCAAGGCTGACTTCTCTAACTAACAGCAGAGGTTCTGGTAACTTTCTAAGAACATCCTAACTGCCATGAAAGTAAAACAGAGCTTCCTTTTCAGGTCTTGGTCAGAAGCCATTCTGTTCCATTTATACCACCCACATCCCTCCCCAGTCTCCTGTCCCCGTGCTCTCACCTCCTCGCACAGACACCACCACCTTTGAGATGTCAGATTTCTTTTCATTCAGAGCACATAAAATCAATTTGTTCTTCTCTAACAAGGTCAGGTAAGCCGCAAGTCCTGACTTGTGGGTTTTATAGCAGCCAGGTGAAGACTCGCTTCCAGAGATAGTTTTTAATTATTAAAATTCCTGTCAAGTTCAAGAGCTATGGATGGTTCCACATAAACTCCTGTCATATAGACACAATACACCGTTTTGTAAGCGTATTAGCTGCACATGTCTATAATTATGTCTGGTCAAGTTACAAGCAGATTGCTGCCAGGCTCAGTGGCACACATCTGTAATCCCAGTGGCTGAGGAAGCTGAGGCAGGAGGATCGTGAGTTCAAAGACAGCCTCAGCAAAAGTGAGGTGCTAAGCAACTCAGCAAGACCCTGTCTCCAAATAAAATACAAAATAGGACTAGGAATGTGGCTTAGTGGTCGAGTGCCCCTGAGTTCAATCCCCAGTACTCCATCTCCCTCCTCCACAAAAAGCAGGTTGTTGGGGAGATTTCAGAGAAAGTTCTAGATACCCAAAAAGTCACTTAAGAGGAAAGGAGTTTGAGTGTTACATTGCCAGTTTACATGGATCACTTCATTCACTCAGATGGAAAATATTTATTAAACACCTACTATGTACCATGCCATGCTTCAGACACCAGAGGCACTAAGGTGACTAAGACACTGTCCCTACCCTATATCTGATGAGGCAGGTATGTTGGTACAAGCAGCTCAGTTACAACTACTGAGGACTAACATCCAGCCAGAGAAGCATTAGAAACCTGATACAGCTCCACTTGGAATCATTCATAGAGCAGTTTGTGAAGGTTTTCTGTATGGGGGTGAAGACTGGGTGCTAATGGCATTTGTGAGCAGAGGACACTGCTGTTAAGTACCTTCCAATGTGTAGAACACCCACTCCCAACAAAGAATTTCCAGCTGTGACCATCAGCTCCTGCCCAGGTTCATAATCCCTGCTCCATAGCACAGTGGCCTCTTCACTGAATCCAGATATTCCACACAATTCCTTAAGCTCCTGTTTGTTTTGGCAAACACATATCCGTTTGCCTCTGTTGTATTCTATGACCTAGGTACCTCATATCCAGTGGGTAGGGATGTTCCAAAGCCAGGCTTTAAGGGTTTTTCAGGCTGAGACTCTGAGATGCTTACATGTTAGAAATCCTTCTTTGTGTCTTATGTTGGTAGTTCATTTCCCCTGAGTCACATCTTTCTGGCTCGCACTGTGAGTCGGATGGTCTCTCAGTGGCCAAGGTTTTGTGTTTCTGGACGGTGCCCCACCCCTTTTTCTACAGAAGTAAGCTTTTACCCACCAAGGCACTTACAGATTGCTAACCTATTCTCTCTCTCCTTTTCTAGACCTTTTATAAAATCTTTATTTCCTGAAAATCTGCAAGCTGACAAGAAAGGACGCCCAACTACTGCGGGAAGTAAAATAAAGGTTTGTTCTATTTGGGAAAGTTTATAGATTCCTAGAAGAGCTAGAGTTCCTAGGAGTTGGGAACTATACCCCCAGGCCAGGAGGGGGCAAGTGGATGGCACAGAGATGCCCAAAAGTAATAGGCTACTTGTAAAAAGGTCACAGGATGCCAGCTGAATTTACTTGGCTGTTCTGAATCTCCAATGGGTATTAAGTACCTCATAGCTTAATAGTCAGCAGATGACAACCAGCTACTTTCTTCAGATCTGGAAGAACTTATGTTAAACGATCACAAGTTTTGTGGTTCGGAGCCATGTTTCAGATCTTGATGACAGTTTTCCAGGCCAGGCTCCAAAATTTGCCAAGTATAGAACATTACTTGCCTAAAATTCAGCTTCATCTTTCAGGGTGAAGTCTCAATTTAAAAATTTTAAAAGGACTAGGGATGTAGCTCAGTGGTAGAGCACTTGCTTGGCATGTATAAGGCCCTGGGTCTAATTCTTAGCATCACAAAAACAAAACCAGAAAGTACCAACTTGCACCTGGTTTCCTCTACAAAACCTGAAGGCTCCTCTTGGCTGGAATCTTCTACTGCTATGAGCTTCCACTGATGGTTTCCTTTACTCCAGCCAGGGTCTCTGCCTTCAGGAAGCTTACCAGGTGCTAGGATGGCAGGCTTCCCCCATGAAGCCTTGGAGATGAGGAGCCAGAGAACAGAGCATCCAGCACCAGTCACGGTGTCCATGAGGCTGGGCTTATCCAGGAGGGCCCATTCTGCATCGCTCCTCACTGGGTCTTGCCGTCCCCTCCTTGCTGGGAATTGCAAACACATCTGGCCACATGGTGTCTCAAAGTCAGAAGGAATTCTTAGATCTTTCCTGGGGTCTCCTGAGGCTAGTGAGTTGTTCTATGTTATCTGAGCCATTGCCTTGTGAAATTCTTTGTTCCTGATTATGCTCTGAATTGAGAGGTTATATCAAGCACACTTTATCATGTAACTCTGGGACGTAGTCACTTAACTATTTTCTAAACCATTTCCAGTTAAAAATATTTTCTTAAAAAGCATACCAGTTACATAACTCTCCAACTTTACAATCAAAGAGGTCATTCAGTGATTAATAGTAAGGCTTTGGGCTTCTGATTGCCTATGTTCAATTCCAGTTTTGGCTTTCACTGGCTGTGTGATACCCAGCCTGTTACTTTAACTCTCAGGTCCTCTTTGGCTTATTTGTAAGATGGAGAGCTTAGTACCTATCTCAAGGGGTTTATGTGATGATTAAATTTAATAATTCATCTAAAGCATTTAACACAGCACTTGAAACATTGTTTGCACAAAATGATTGTCAGTTTCTCTTGTATTCCACTCTGTCAGTTCCCTCCCTACATCCTGTTTGTGTTACTTAATTTTCTTTTTCTATTTTTTTTAATAGTACTAAGAGTTGAACCAAGTACCTACATCCCCAGCCCTTTGCATTTTTTTAATCTTGATGCTGGGTGTTTCTAAATTGCTGAGGCTGGCCTTAAACTTGGGGTTCTCCTGCTTCAACCTCCTGAGTCCCTGGGATTGCAGTATGTACCACTGTTTCTGCTTCATCTCTGCTTAATTCTGAGTGGACATTTTTATGTGCATGTGCTGGTTCCCCACAGATGGCTGTTTCCTCCTTATTCACTCAGTGTCTAAATCCATGATGTCCTTTCACTGAGCCCACCTGGATAGCCCAGCCTCATGAATACAATGACTGGTGCTGGCTGCTCTGTTCTCTGGCTCCTCATCTTCAAGGCTTCATGGGGGAAGCCTGCCATCCTAGCACCTGGTAAGCTTCCTGAAGGCAGAGACCCTGGCAGGAGTAAAGGAAACCATCATTGGAAGCTCATAGTAGTAGAAGATTCCAGCCAAGAGGAGCCTTCAGGTTTTGTAGAGGAAACCAGGTGCCAGTTGGTGCTTTTTTTCTCTTGTGTGTTTGTGTGATGCTAAGGATTAGACCCAGCAGGGCCTTATACATGCTAGACAAGTGATCTACCACTCAACTACATCCGCAGCCCTTTTATAAAAATTTTATTTTGAGACAGGGTCTCACTAAGTTGCCCAGGCTTGCCTTGAACTTGGGATCTTCCCGCCTCAGCCTCCTGAGTAATTGGGATTTCAGGCACATGCTTCCATGCCCAGCTTGCTCAGTTTTTGCTGTTTTTTAAGACAGTCTTGCTATGTTGCCTCAAACTCCTGGCTCAAGTGATCCTATTATATCAGGCTCCCAAGTAGCTAGGACTGCAGGCACTGGACACACCACCTGACTTTACAAGCTATGTTTTGAGCTGGAGAGCAGAGCCCTCTGAGTTATAGGGACATCAAATTCAAAGAGCTGGAGAAATTTAGTAGCCATCAGGCAGCCACTGGGATAATCTTCTGCAGCAAAATGTTGAGGGCAGGGAATAGATGAAGTTTCTGTGAGGCCTTAGATATTAATGTCTGTGTGAAGTTTCTGACTCATGGCTTCACTTCCAGGTCCCGGATAAGAATTTGCTCTGGGATGGAAAATCTAGTCATAAGACTGTCACATTCAGAGCCAAGGGCCCCAGATCATCAAGGTTGCAAATGACTCACTTTCAAGTGGTCTGGATTATTACCCTATAAACAAAAGAACAGGGATAAAAGCCTTTCTATCCTCCCATGAACACCTTCCCTTTCTTCCCTTTATATTGGTGTCTTCTTGAATATCCAAAATTGCCACCTTCCTGAGCTACTCCAAATGTTTAAGATGACAGATTTTAGGCCATTGTTACTGAAGTCAGCCACCTTATGTAAAGGGGTCATGCTGTATTTTCTCAACCATGATCATACCTTTCTTGGAGGATTGTTGACCTCTGTCTACCTCATGGTCTACCAGGAGTGAAAGTTTCCCTGGTTTTTATGTCTCCTCTAATACACCTTTTGAAGATACAGAGTCATGACCAAGTTTTATATTCTGCAATATCCACAGTATTTTGCAGATGTCATTAAGTATCATTGTAATGATTTCCTCAAGATAGAAGCATGGAAAGGATTCCTGAGATCCTTGAAAGAAAGATTAAATTGATATTCAAGGTAGTTCTAGTGTTGGATATTGTTTTCTAATTATTAAAAGATTTAAAACTATAGGATTTAATTTAAATATTCGTGTGAGAATGTCCATCAATTTGACTACTAATAAGTATATTATGTCTAACAACACTTGATGCTGAGGCCTCACTGAATTTTATGTTGTGGCTGGAAGAGACCAGTCTGGAAACTAGAGTGAAAGAGGATGCTGGAGGGAAACAGACCAAGCTCCAGGTTGGAGAAGGTGGACTGACCACAGCTTTGTCTGAGTGAGGCTGGAGCCCTATAGGGTGGAATGACAGGATGGGTGCAGACATTGTGCAGGTGATTGACTGCTTGATTCCCACCCCCACCCCTGTGCTGGGGATTGAATGAACCCCAGGCCTCATGTATGCTACATCCCTACCCCATGGACTGCTTGAGTTTTTAACATCTAATCCAACATTTAGATTAAGATATTATAGGTTTTCTAGTTTACAGATAGAGAAACTGAAGCCTGAAAAGTTGAGTAATTCATCATGTAACTCACTAATAGCAGAGCTGACCCCTACTCCCCTACTTCATCCTGTCAAGAGTGAAATGAGAAACTTTTCCCCTAGCCTTTTATCGCTGTCCTGTCTTGGGGTTTTCTATTTTGATTCCCTCTGCTGTTGAGAAGTATTATTGGTTCCTTTCTGTCCTAACCTGTAGGCTGACTAGAATCAAAGCTAATCCAGTTACCACTTTGCCACCACCTCAGTTAAGCTGACCCATAGGTGTTGACATTCAGGATGATCCTAATGACTAAGACACATTCCTCTTTGTTGAAATTAATTATTCTACAACCTGATGGCTTCTGTCTAAATCTGGCTCACCCAATTAATTCATTTTCTTGGTACTGGGAACTTAACCCAGGAGCACATTACCACTGAGCTACATCCCCAGCCTTTTTTATTTTTTAATTTGAGACAGGGTCTCACTAAGTTGCTCAAAGCTTTCCTAAGTTACTGAGGCTGTCTTTGAATTTGTGATCCTCCTGCCTCAGCCTCCAAAGTTGCTGGGATTATAGGTGCACCATGGCACCTGGCCCAGTTAATTCATTTTCTGTCACACCAAATTACTCTTGTTAGGAAGGCAGAATAGCATTGTGGTTGAGAAACATGGACTTGGGTTCAAGCCTTAGCCCTGTTGCTTAAAAATCGTTTCATCTTAAGCAAACCTTTCTTCCATTAAGGCCCAGTTTTCTCACCTGAAAAACAGGAATGATAATAGTAGCTACCATTTAAGGTCTTGTGGGACAAAGGTGAGATGATTCATGTGTATACCCCATGACACAAACTCTGTCAACCTTGCCTGTGAGGATTTTGGAAAGAACTATGTCAAGTGACACAAACTTGTGTCACACTTGCCTCTGTCTGCTTTCTGACATTACAGTATAAAAGAAAATGTGCTGCTAAATGTTTAGGTAAGACTGAAGAATCTGTGAAGTTTTTTTTTTTTAATTTGATGCCTTAATTAAATAAAAAATTAGTATCAAAAATTTAGTTTAAAAATTAATAGTTCGAGGACATAAAGAAAAGCTTTGTTTACTCTAATCCATTCTGCATTTTCTTTTCAGCTTCACTTTATATGTTGCAAACATCGTCAGATTTGTTTTCAAGTGCAGTCTATATCATCAAAGAAGATAAACAATTTGCTTTTTCATGAGACGGTTTCGCTTTAACGGGGCAGCCTCCAGCTCTGTCCTCAATTTCAGGCATTGCAAAAAATGCTGTTTTCTGCATATCTAAATAGAGAACGTAATTCACCAATGAACATCTTGCTTTGAACATACCCAGTAGTTTTTCTCAAGGGTTTCAGATTTCCCAAACCCATGAAAACAGAAAAGCCCTAATTGAGAGAGCAAATCCCTATTGCAAGCAAATCCCTTCTGCTGACTAGAATGGTTTCCCAGCTCTGGAGATGCCTTTTTGCTATTTTCTTTTAGAGGTTTTCTCTCTTCACCCTTGGAAGGAGAGTTAGCATATGTGCCACATCCGTGGGCTCACAGGGTGTACTCAGCTGTGGTGGGAATGCTGATGTGAGCCTGACTCCTATTTCTTCAAACAAAGCACAAGATTCTCATGATTAGAAATATATCCTGAGCAATTCCAGCTTTATTTATGTAGTTTTTCCTGCTTGAACTCAAATTATGTTTTGGGGAGCCTTTACTAATGGTTTTATTTGGAATGGTTTAGCTTTGTGAAGGAACAAGTGATCTGCCACAAGGAAAGTGCTCAGAGCCTGCAGGTTTATTATTGAGGAAGAAGCACAATTAAGTGGCATACAAGAAGTTTATAAATTTGGAGATTTTTATCATCTTTACATCTTTCAATTATGAATTTCTATCATTTTAATAAGGTGATTGTTTGTTGATTAGATTCCAGAAAAGAGAATGCAGGGGATTTAGAGATTTTTATACTCATAGTTTTTTTTTTTTTTTTTTAATGAGAACAATGAATTTGCAAAGGCCTCTATCAACATAAATTGAACTTAATTAACATGCTTCCTTGTACCCCATGAAAAGAATTGCCTGTGAAGATTTACTTGAGTTTTTTTGTTTTTCTGGGTGTTTATTAACTGTGCTAAAAATGCTTGGTTGCTTTCAATGATCGAATTTCCAACCCATTTAAGAGTGATAAAACCATCGTAAAAATTAGCAGAGCTTTAAGAATGCTTAGTAGACCCGATTTACGTTTAATGAACAAATTGTCATGAAGGTTAACTTCCTTCCAGTCGTATTTTACCATAGTTACACTCCCACAAGTCTCCTTTGAAGGTTGATCTCACTTTAAAGAAAGTTCCATGTTTCTAACTGATATCATTCTTCCTGTCTAGAAACAAGCCAATGATCTTGTGAGCACCCTGATGAAATGTACACCCCACTATATTCGCTGCATAAAACCAAATGAAACCAAGAAGCCCAGAGACTGGGAGGAAAGCAGGTATGGTGCCTGGCAGGTGGGGAGGTGATGCTGGCTTGGGGCTCTGGCACACTCTAACCTCTGGCCACCATGAGCCATCTCAGGCCGGAGCAGTTCCAGTTGCCCACACATGCTCATCATATGTGTCCTGTGTCTTGACTTTTTCAGAACAAAGCCTATACACTTTTCCCCTTACTTGATTTTCCTATTAGCGCCATTCAATTCAGAATTAGTAATCTATAATATTGATCTTGGCTAGTCTGGTGGCAGATAGAAAAACCAAAACCTTAATACTACAGAATCATGATGGTTTGAAAATTAATTTGAGGCTTTATACAGATATTCTTAGTGCTCGGCTCCTGCTTGGTATACTTGGGATATGGTCCAGGATGTTTAGCTTGGGTCTCGAAGGGAAAGGCTAAAGAGTGTGTTGAAAAGCAATCTGTAAGCCACGGGAGCTCAGACAATACAGGACATGCTGGGCGTTCCTGAATTCCACGGAAGCATTATGTAAAGGAGCAGAGGGACCCAGAGGGATGAGAGTGGAGAGAAACCTGTGGGCACAGTGAGGCTCAGTGAGGCCTTTCAGTCCTGACTTTTGAGGAAGCCCATGTCACTGCTCCTCCTACAACTTGTACTTAGAACCACAATCTAAGCTTGAAAGATGGAGTGTTGAGTTGAAAACTATTAAGGTGCTGACTAGAGGATATCTTTTTTGTATCCAGTTAGGAATCCAGACACACGTTCGTAGGAAGCCTGACCTTGCTGTCCATGGGAACAGGGACACAGTCCATGAGACAGGGCTGGGGAAGATATTGAACTACACAGTGGACCCAGGCCATTGCCACCAGACTACCATGTCCCAGGGCATGAGTCACCTCTTTTCTTCTCTTGTAGAGAAAAGAAAATAGACTTTTTAAGGCATCAAGTGACTAAATCAAAGGTTTAACACCAGAAAGACCAGGATTAAAATTCACAGCTGCTAATTACTTCCTCTGAGCGATAAGTATAGGTCCGTTTCCCACCCTGCTAGAAGGATCCTCCATCAGCCATGGCAGATAATAAATACTTGATCCTTTATAAGAGGGAAAAGATAGTTAAAAAAAAAAAATCCCCACCCACGCAGGCCACATGGTCATTATCTGAAGGTCTTTCTTTCCATCTAGCATGCCATGATGCAGTCTGATTCTGTCTTCTCATCTTAAGAGACCTGCTGCTGCTCTGGTGTAAGAGCTTCTGCCCTGCCATGTCATGGTCTTTCTGAGTAAGCTCATCTATAGATGCATTTTCCTATAGCCTCTCTTCCATTCGAGCTCTGAAATTTTTCAATTTAGTGTGGTATGAGATTTCTCCTATCAGCCTCTGATGAGAAACTCACACCTCAGGTGATGAACCCACCTTTGGGCAAGTCTTACTCAGGGTGCTCTACTGACCTTCTCTAACTCACTATTGTCCTAATCCTAGTCTCTACATTAGCCTCACTACTTTTTTTTTCTTTTTCTTGCAATACTAGGGATTGAACCTAGAACCTCACACATGCTAGGCGAGCGCTCTACTGAGATACTTCCTCACTGCTTCTCATTACTTTTCTGCTTGCTAGCTCTCCTGTTGCTTCAAAGCCACTATCACGGTTCTCTTGGTTCTTCTCTGTATATATTTTTTTGTTGTTGTTTTTCTTTTTTCGGATAGTGCTGGGGATTGAACCAAGACCTTGTACATGCAAGGCAAACCCTCTACCAACTGAGCTATAGCCCCAGCCTTTGGATTTTCTCTTGCATGAGCTAATCACCCTGTTCTTTAAGCAGTGCCTCTGAGACATGGAATTTGATCATTTCCCTTCTTGGGTATTGACCTGGGCATGCTAATTTATTCTTCACTTTTCTGAAATGTGTATTTCAGTTTCTCCTTTAAGGCCAAGACTCTACCATCATTATCATCTCTTCCCTCCTGAAGATTGAAAACATCTTTTGCTTTTCTACACTGTTTCTCAAACTTGAGTGTGCTTAGGAACCCCCTGAAGAGCTTGTTAAAACTCAGATAACTTGCTGGGCATTGTGGGACATGCCTGAAATCCCAGAGGCTTGAGAGTCTAAGGCAGGAGGACTGCAAGTTCAAGCCAGCCTCGGCAACTTAGTGAGGCCTTAAGCAATTAACAAGATCCTGCCTCAAAATAAAAAATAAAAAGAGCTGGGCATGTGGCTCAGTGGTTAAGCGCTCCTGGGTTCAATCCCTGGTACCAAACAAAACAAAACAAAAACCCTCAGATTGCTGGGCCCCACTTCCAGGGTTTCTGATTTTGTGGCTCTGAGGAGGGGCCCAGGGATGTGCATTTTTTAAAAAACATGCTGGTGATGGTGGCCTATGATACATCACACCTTGAGAACCTCTGGTCTTGAGCCAGGAGCTGCACAGGGTTTGGAGGAACTGTGTCCTGGTGCTGGTCGATCACTAATTACTATATCCCCTCTCCACTCAGTTTCTTGGTCTTTTACACTAAGAGGGTCAGTCTGGAATAGGATCTCCATTCTGACAGAATGAGCACTTTGAAGATCTCTTGCTATGGTCAGTCTGCTCTGTTTCCATATCACTCTTACACCTACCCCTTCCACACCTGTGTGTGCACATCCCGTCTCCCCACCCCCACCACATACACAGA
This sequence comes from Marmota monax, assembly GCF_021218885.2. NCBI lineage: Eukaryota > Metazoa > Chordata > Mammalia > Rodentia > Sciuridae > Marmota > Marmota monax. Next base: position 59,643,741 of record NW_026693777.1, on the reverse strand, counting down.
CATACACACAAGTTGAGTGGTGTCATAGGCAACCTCAGAAATAAATTATGAGAGTCTTGGGAGCCAAGGTATTTCGAATGGGCATGTTAGCCCACTCTTTGCCCATTTCAAACTACCCATCTTCTTGTTGGAGCAAATAATCTTAAATAAAAATATATTTTTGCCCTATAAATGCAGCACCCTGCCCAGCACACCCTGCCCTAGTCCACATAGTTAGCTCTGCCAAAAGCCCCTTTGATTTGGAAGTAGTTCAGTAGCTGCTGCTCACAAGTTCCCTAACCCTGATTCTACCTTGTCATGAATCTCAGCCTGATTTATTGGAATATCAGAAAATGCTGAAAGTAAGACAGTGATGCATTTTATTAGTAAATCCTCATAAGGCTTTCCTATATTTTCTTTCTTTTTAACTTTCTTTAGTAACTCCCTTTATTTGAATTTCAGCAAAGACCATGATAAGCAGTCATGTAAATGGATTTAAAGATGGTCAGGAGTGAGTTGGTCAGTGTTGATGTGTGTTTCAGTAGGATTGATTCCTGGGACTCCCCTCCTCAATCCTGGGACAGATTTGTCAGCAGATGGTTTCACTCCACCCATGAGTGTGGATGCAGGGCCGTGAGAGGGCACTGTGTGTCGTTGGCAGGGGTTACACGCTTAATTAAGCTCTCTGCAGAGAGGGTTGCTCATTCAACAAGTTTGTGGGGTGTGGGGTTTTTTCTTTTCCTGTTGCAAATGTGTTTTTGTTTGGTTTCTGGCAAAGTTGCTTGCCCTGGATTCAGAATTGCTGCCCTCGTGAAGTTCCCAGGCCTTGGCCAACTTGAGTTAATGGCTGAGGACAGCCTTGGAGAGGATCCCTCCCTAGAGACAGGAATGGCACAACTGGGAGAACAACGGGGTGGTGTCTAGCCAGTGTCTACTGAGGAGGTGACAGCGCTCTAGGAATGTGCAAAAATTAACTTGGGTCCTTTAGTGACATAAAATTTTAAACATTACAGGATTTGTTAGACTGATTGTCCTGCTGAAGGAAATTTCTAAAAGAAAATTTCCTGAAGGTGGGGAAAAAATGGTGAATGAAACAGCATTTGAAACTGATTCATGGGAAAGGCATGTGTCATTTTTAATCAATGGGTGGTATGTCCCTGCCTTGGTATCTTGGCCTGATGCTGGTATTTGCAAAAAAGTACTGTAAAATGAGCAAACATTGGAAACAGGCATTTTGTGTGTGTTTTCGTCACTGGAGAAAAGGTCAGTGGTGAGTTTCAGATTTGGAGGACAGAAGAATGGAAATTTAATTATTTTCCAGCATCAGATTTCAGCCACTTTAGTTAAATAGATCTCTTCCTCCACCCCTGCCACATCTCTGTGTGTGTGTTGTGTGTGTGTGTGTCTGTGTATCTGTGTGTGTGTGACTTATCCAGGCAAATGTGGATATTAAATATTGATTCTTTCATATGAGGACTTTTTAAAAGTTAGTCATCTTGAAGGAGTCAACCTGTCTGGATGTCAGCTCAAGGAAGACTGACTCGAGGCTCTTTAAACATCCCTCACTGTGACACCTCATCCTTCCCATGCAAATCTCTCTCTGCTTCAAGCTTCATCATCCCTGTCTTCACCTCCCACCACCCCATTCTGCAGGCTTGCCTTTTGTGGGCTCTCTTCATTGTCCTCTGCACATGATAAATTCAACTCATCCTTCTGGTTGAGGCATGAAACACTGCTTCTAAGAATCCCGCTGTGTGAAAAATCCATTTCCTTGTCTATTCTCCCATCCTGGTTTACTTATTGTAGCTGGGAATGTACTAGAATAATTGCAGCTTTACATCACTCATGACAGGAACTAAGTGACTTATAGGGAAGGTACCCAGCTAGTAATTTATTACCATCCTCATTTTATAGATGAGGTAACTGAAGCACAGAGAGGCTACATAGCAGCAGAATCACGGGTGCACAGCAACCAGTTCCAGAGTGCGGGCTCTTCCCCACTGTCCTGGCTGTGGGGAAGGAATCATAGTGTTCCTCTTGGGGGCACAGGGTCTATAAGTAGTCATCAACAAGTATGAGGCTTATTTGGGAATATGGTTTCCATAAAAGCCTTGCTGGAGAGACAGCTGTCAGGACCCTGAGTGAAATTGGAGTGAGGAGGCTTCTAATGGTTTTTTTCAGCATTCATGTGAATCCATTCTCTGGAATCCATCATTAGTGTGGTTGACCAAATGTACCAAATAGGGATCATGAGGGGGCTACCTTCCTACCAAAGCACAATTCCCATATCCCATCTTCAAAAGAGATTTTCCTTTTAGTTTCTAATTTTCTAAACTACCATGTGTCCAAGTATCTGTTCTGTCAGCTTGCATCAGATGCAGCCCAGGCCCAATTTTTTTCTCCAGAGTGGATGATCAGACAAGTGTTCAAAACCTGTCTGTGGGTGTTCAAGAAACTGCTGTTCAGCAAGGGATGGGTTTTCACAATGTACATGCCCCACAACTTCCCAGACCTGCCAGGCCTCTTAAACCAAGGCATAGGGCGTGGGGCTTGTGTTCTGATAGGAAAATTGCATGTGTGGCAATATCCACCTACCAGTACTCTGCATCCACTTTCCAAAATACACTGCTAGAGATTCATTTTTATAAAAACCAGCCAAAACTATGATTCAAATCTATTTTGAACCATTTTAACTTAAGTGTTTGAAATTAATAGCTTCATATAGCTTTCTTAACTTGCATTAGAAAAATCCTAGAACAATAGGATCATTATTAATTCTAGAGTCGGTTCAGTAACAAAACAGCTCCAGCGCATTCCTGTAAACCCAGCAACTTGGGAGGCTGAGGCAGGAGGAATTGTGAGTTCAAAGCCATCCACAGCAAATTAACAAGGCCTTGTCTCAAAGAAAACATAGAAAGAGCTGGGGATGTGGCTCAGTGATTAAGCACTCCTGGGTTCACTCCCTGGTACAAAAAAAAAAAAAAAAAAAACCTCCAGTATAATTTAATTCAAAACTTAAACTTAAAAGTTCTAGCCTCTAGTCTTGAAAAAAAACAATATTTTTGTTCACAATTCAGGTAACAGGTTTATGGGGCTTTATTTGTATTTATTTTTTGAGATGACGTCTTGTTATGTTGCCCATGCTGGTCTGGAACTCCTGGGCTCAAGCAATTCTCTGACTTCAGCCTCCCAAATAGCTGGGACTACAGATGTACACCATCACACCTGGCTTTGAGTTTTTGTTTTACTATTAGTGTTTGAAATTGATAAGTAATATCCTCTTATATAATTGCAATGTTCTGCAACATTTTAAAAATTAATATGTGATCTGAGAGGCCAGCTTAGTATCTGAACAGTATAAATTATGTCTTTTTAATATGTTTTCCTGCAGATTGGAACTGGGAGTCAAGGAGGTTGGTTGGTAAGAATATAGGAATCAAAGATTCTCCAGTAAAGACAGGTGCCATTTTCTCTTTTGTAGGGTAAAACATCAAGTGGAATATCTGGGTCTGAAAGAGAACATCCGAGTGAGAAGAGCTGGCTATGCCTATCGGCGAATCTTCCAGAAATTCCTACAGAGGTAGGTGCATTACGCACCAGTGATTCTGGACTTTATTTTATGTAAACAAGTTTATTGAGATATACTCACATGGAATCCACCCACTTAAAGTACATGAATCAACACATTTACTACATCCGCTGAGTTGTGTATCCATCACAATTAACTAGAGCATACTCCTACCCTGAAAAGATGTCTCACGCTCTTTAGTTGCCAACCTTCAGTTCTCCCCTGACCCCTACATACCCACTGTTCTACTTCCCATCACTCTAGATTTGTCTATGTTGGGCTTTTCCTAAAAACAATCTGATATGAGTTCTTGTGCCCGGCTTCTTTCACTTAGCAGAGCGTTTTCAAGATTCAACCATGTGTAGCCTTCTGCAGGTCATTCCTATCTATTGCAGAATGTGTTCTATTGTGCAGATGGACCACATTTTACTTGTTCATTCATCAATTGGTAAAGGATTGTTTCCACTTTGGGGCCCTTATGAATAATGCTGCTATGAAAATTCATGTACAAGTCTTTGTGTGGACATGTGTTTTCATTTCTCTTGGGAATGTACCTAAAAGTGGACTTGCTGATTCATATGGTAACTCTATGTTTAACCTCTTTGACGAGCTGCCAGGTTCTTTTCTGAAGCAAGGCACCACTTCACATTCCCACCCGCAGTATTTGAGGGTTCCGATTGATCCCGATCCTTGTCAACATATGCTAATATCTGACTAAGCCTCCTAGTGGGTGTGAAGTGGTATCTCTTTGTGGTTTAGATTTGCATTTCCCAGATGGTAAATGATATTCAGTGGTATCTTTTTATGTGCTTATTGGCCATTTGTATTTCCTCTTTGAAGAAAATCCTGTCCAAGTCCTTTGCCCATTTTTTTAAGGGCTTTTTGTCTGTTTATTACAGAGTTTTAATAGAATATTTTTTAACCATTACTCATGGTAGAATTCATCAATAGCCATCAGTGTTTGGTAGGCTATTCATGAATTCAGCCAAAGTTCATGAATTCATGATAATTGTGAATAAGAATGGCTGAGGTGAGAAAAGGGAAATTGCATGGTAATGGAGGGAGACCCTCATTGTTACACAAAATTACATATAAGAGGTTGTGAGGGGAATGGGAAAATAAACAAGGAGAGATATGAATTACAGTGGATGGGGTAGAGAGAGAAGATGGGAGGGGAGGGAGGGGGGATGGTAGAGGATAGGAAAGGTAGCAGAATACAACAGTTACTAATAGGGCATTATGTAAAAATGTGGATGTGTAACCGATGTGATTCTGCAATCTGTATTTGGGGTAAAATTGGGAGTTCATAACCAACTTGAATCTAATGTATGAAATATGATATGTGAAGAGCTTTATAATGTTTTGAACAACCAATAAAAAAAAATTAAAAAAAAAAAAAAAAAAAGAATGGCTGAGGTTTAACTTAACTGAGCAAGTCAACAGTATGAAAGCAACTGCAGGAAAATATTTAGCCTACGTTAGGAATGAGCTTAAAGTATTTAAATTCAAAATTTTGTACAATCCATGTTTAAATTTAAACTTGTTTTTATATTTTCCTTATAGTCTATTAGGCAGGACCTATACTTAAATGTTCTTATTTTATGTTGCTTGTTTTTGAAAAGGATAATATTGAATGTCCTTAAAATATAATGTCATTCTAACTTCTCTAATGATTCTGAGGAGTTCTACTATTGTACAGTTATTTAATTTCCCTTAATAAATAGGGAAGTTAAGAAAAAGGAGATATAATCCAAATCTATCATCTAAATCAGAAAACATTTACATCTTCCTGATATATGATACAGAGGCAGGATGTAAGGATTTTTTAAAATTCAAATTTAGTGTAACAAAGATCTTGCAGCCTGGGGAAGAACTCAAATGTGATCTTTGAAGTCTAGTACCTCCAATAAGTTCTAATAAGATAGTTCTTCCTTTGGAAAGAACTTTTGGAAGTTCTTCCTAAGTGGTAGATTAGGGCAGCTGACCCCAGCTGGAGGCTTTATTAAAGGGCTTATCATTTCATATGACAGAGTCCTGTTGCCTCAGTTCCCACACATGCAAGTTTCCTGATGACTTTAGGAGTGGGTTAGATCAGGAATAAAATTCACTCTCTGGGGAGTGATATTGGCCAAATTATATTGTTATATTGTGTACACATACAAATACTTCACAACAAATTGTCATTACACACAACTATATATATATATAAAAAAAGAAAAAAGAAAAAAAATTCATCCTCTCTGATTTCTGAAGTAAAAGTGCCAATACACCAATAGTGTAAGCAGGACTGTATGAGAGAAGTAAGTAGGGAGTTGAGAAAAATAAATCTATAGAGATTTTTATGTCACTACAGCACCACTCATTGGCTGAGGAACAACTTACAGGTTAGTTATAAGACTTGAGTCTTCCTTAAATTGATCAGTAATACTAGAATAGCGTTTCTCAGCTGTAGCTACTACATCTTGGGCTGGATGACTTTTGTTGAGGGAAGTTGTCCTGTGTATTATTGTAGGGTGTCTTGCTGTCTTCTTAGCCTCTACCCACCAGATGCCAGGAATGCAGCCCCCTCCCTGTTGTGACAAACCCAAAGTGTATTCAGGCCTTACCTAATATTCCCCAGGGCCACAGCATTTTTGAAAAACAGCATTTCTTTGAAAATAACTTTTTTTAATTAAGAGAAAAAGATCAACTATAGGAAAGAGTACATGAAAAAGGATTTCCTGCTATCTTTCCCTAATTCAGAGGGGCCTGACTTCAGTAGTTTTAATTTTACAAATTTTAAATCTTCTAATATATTTCATGTACCTAAAATCTCTATTTGACACTTGCAAGTTCTCTCACTATAGTTAAAAACTGAAAGACTTCCTTCTTTCCATTTTATCTAAAAAACCAACCAACCAACCTGACTTCCACATGCAAGTATACAAGTTTTGCTGTCTTGGGAGAGCAGGAAGTCCATCTTCTCCTTTTAGGAATGCTCCAGGTCTTACTTGTTTAAGGGACCCTGAGCAGACTATGTGACTTGTTTGCAGTAGCTTCTTAAGTGAACTGTTGATCATCAAATCTAGGCTTCTCTCAAGTGCCATACACAGTACTTTGTGGTATGCCTCACGGTCAGTGGCATTTGGTGAAAACTCTTGTGCCGCCTGTGTTGAGAAACTTTCATTAAAGTGATTCTATTCTTGGATGCTTCTATTCTTTGTCCTCCTGCTGTGGACTTTCAGAAGAGACAAATAGTCCTGTCTTATAAAAGCAGAATCTTTTATTGCTATCATACTTCTCTTAATTTGATACTACTGGGAAAGTAGTAGTAGATTTGATTTCTCAAATCAAAATAATATTTGAAAGGCCATTGCTTTTCAATAAAAAAGTACATTTTCAGTCCCCCATAACAGTATTATAAAACAATTATTTAAATGGTCCACTAAAAACTGACTTGAAGTCCAGATATGTCAATGATAGGTAATATTTCTCTAGAGACAACACTCTTTTCCATAAGGAGTATGGAATCTCTCAGAATTCTTCTAGAGATGGCCCTGACTTTCTCAGCCAGTGAGACTCTATAAGTAAATGAACCATTTTGTACTTTTATTCTCTCCAAGCCTGAGACAAAAGGCTTCATTTATAAGTTTACTTCTTAGGTATCCATAGAAAGTAAAACCTGAGGAAAAGGATCTATTAAAACCCACCACAACTATCCACATCAGCATATATTATCCACCCCTGCCTAGAAAGAAAGCCCACAAGCCTAAATAGAGCAATGTTTCCAACACTACCTAGGGTGCAAGGTAGCTTAGAAAATAACATGTATATTTAGAGTATGTTATTTTTTTTCCTCTAGAAAATCCTTTATTTTTATCAAGACCATCCCTTTTGACGGAGTGTTAGAGAGTAAAAGTTCAAAAGATGCCTTAATGCCCCTTTTCATCATCCATGTGCTCTTGGAAGTCAGCCCTGCACGGCTTTGAGCAGTAGGAAGAACACTTTCACCACCTTCCCACTTGAACTTTCATACCTTTAGAAAGTGTTTAAAAAACTGTTAGCAATGGCTGTCACATGGAGTTTTGGCTTGGGAATATACCTTTAAATTCTTCAGAAAATACCTATTTGAGCTAGGCAGTATGTATTCCTTAATATAGATGGAAGAAACAATCCCAAATATTGCTTCTGATCCATAGGAAGAAAAATGTTGTAGAAATACAAAGACTTGCAAAGGTTATCTTTTGCACAATTTCTGTTTCCTTACAAGCATCCTTCCCTTGACCTTGACCTTGACCCAGTCTTTTAAAATGTGGGATTATTGAAAAGGCATTTTATGCTGTGGACTAGAGAAAAGAAAGAGTAGGATGGTGTGGAGTGGTAGAGAGCTGCCTGCTGGTTGCCAGGATTCTTATGTCCTTGCTTCAAAACATCCTTAAAACCCGAGGACCAGCAACTAGAGGTCACTGGGATCTATGCTGTATTTCTTCTGAGAAGGAACCATTGGATCAGTGACTCAAGAGGTAACAAGGAACCTATCAGTCTACAGGGCAGCATAGAGAATTCCAGGTAGAGAGATCAACCAGCTCAAAGGCCTTCAGAGAAAACATTTGGCATATTTGAGTTTTAAAGTGAGAATGCTTGATCAAGGAGTATAGGCCATTACCGTCATCCCTCCAAAATTATCACAAGTATCAGGTATTGTGACCCTTACCTTGTGTAACTGCCTGTCCTGCCACTCTATCCTGGAGTTAGAGAGTGAAATAGGTGGAGACATTGTGCTAGAATTATACCTTGCTCTCTCTATGGAAACCAAAGGGTGGGGTTGAGGATGTATCAAGTTTCATGAAAGCACAGGTAGCACCAGGCAACTCCCATGTGTTCTGAAGACCCTCACCCACCACTAGAGGCCTTGTCAGAATGAGACAGAAAATTTCTGCAGAGTTCCTTACCATAAAAAGAGACCAAATAAGAGAAACCCAGCATTATTTTCATAGGGAAAGAAAGGTTGAATTGCAATAGAGAGACCAATTGGCAGTTGCATGATATAAGTTCTTTAGTGCAAAATTTTGATTAGATCAATCCAGGCAAAATTGCACTCTTAGACATTTGTTACCTTAGAGGTTAAGTCTTTTCTTTCTTGCCCCTACCCTCCCTGAGCCCTTCCCCCTCATTCATGTAGATTGACAGTTCCTTCTTACCTTTCTATAACTCTTCCAATCACATCTAGAAAGGTTCTGCTATCAGTCATTTCTGTGTGGTTTAATTTGTTGAATCAACATCATTATATTACATATGAAGTTTATTCATGTTATGCATAACTTCAACTAGGCATTTTTACTTTTAAGCTTTTTATCTCTAATTAGAAAACAAGAGGATTTACTTCTCCAGGAAATTAATATATCATCAGACAATATTAGGGGGAGGCTCTTAGTGGGAGCAGTGTGGGCTTTTAGAATCACCTTAGTCCCAACCAGCTCCCCTTGAGCCCTAGACCCTGAAGGCAGGGCCAGTCTTTTCCCTTCTCCCTTGGCTGCCATAAGTCAGTCTAATCCTGATAGTAGTTTCTGGAAATAAACAGGGCCATGGTTCTCAAGGCCTATGCCATAAGTGTGTGTGGACCAAGGCCACACCTACCAACTGCCCACCTGCACACTCCTCTGAAGTTTCCTTCTGTATTTTATATCCTATAATGTGCTTCTCTCTCCTCAGTTATGTCACCTTCAACATAATTATAATAGTAATTTGCTATAATATTAAAATGAGATCATGCATCTAAAGCACCAATCATAGCACTCAATGCAGAGAGAGCAGGCCTTGCATGCTAGCCATTCATGTTAGTTTTTCCTGCTGTGTGCCAGGCATTACTTAGGTGCTGCCTGTGCACTCTGGGCCACACAAATGGGTCATCCACTCATGGGGCTGTCATCTTCATAGGGGAAGCATACATCAACAGGTCAACACCAATAGTAATATAATTATGAATGATGGTACATGGCATGAAGGAAAAACGCTATTTGCTATCAGAGAAAATATCAGGGGAGTAATTCTTGATTAGGTGGCCCGAGAAGGCCTGTCTGGAAGTGTTCCTGAAGCTGTGTCACCCTGAGTAGGAGAAGCCAGCCAAGTGAGGAGTTAGGAGAACAGCACAGCATGGGCAAAAGCTGTGGGGGAGGGAAAAAGTTTGGTGTGTGTGAAGAAGAGGGCGCACTTTGAAGGAACGTAGTGAGTCAAAAGCAGAGCAGAAGAGATGAGGTCAGAGATGGCCACGATCAGGTCATTCTGGCCCTATGACTAAGGACACACAGAATGTCCAGGCTAAAAGTTGGTGAACAGTAGTTATAACAGTTGCTTATAGGGAGCTTTGTGAAATTCTTTGCATTAATTGTGCTATGAAATCAGGAGAGATTAGTATCGAAAAAAGACCATTTATTTTTGCCTGAAGAGTGTCACAAGTGACCTTCAGCAGGGCTATTTTTAGACAGTCAGTGGTAAAACGGGAATGCTGATTTTCATCAGGATGTTAACATGGAAACCATGGGATAGGGAGGGTGTAGGAGAAAGCTCTGTGATGGGCATCTCAGACTTGAGGGATTTTTCTGGTCGTTGAGATCCATTCCTGTAGCTCTGAGTGGAAGTGAGTGGATTCCCAATACCTCAGTGACAGCAGGGCTCTTGCTGCCTCACCCCACACAGAGCCCAGGTGTCCAACCTAAGTCTGTTCTCTTCCTGATTGTCCTCACAGGTATGCCATTCTGACCAAAGCCACCTGGCCTGTGTGGAGAGGAGATGAAAAGCAAGGCGTCCTCCACTTGTTGCAGTCTGTCAACATGGACAGCGACCAGTTCCAGCTGGGGAGGAGTAAAGTGTTCATCAAAGCCCCTGAGTCTGTGAGTACACCACCACCTCCCCACAATCCCTCTCCTGCACAGCACCATGGGGCTGGCTGCTGTTCCTCATCCATCATCTCACAGAACCCTCCCTCTCTTCCCAATCCAGGTGGGTCATTTCCCACACTCCTGCCCCCTTCTAGCTATCACAGCTCTACTCACTTCCTTCAGAGCATTTGGCATATATAAAAAGGTGTCTCCCACAGACTGGCTTCTTTTGTCACTTGCTATTGCTTTCCCCTGCTAGGTGGCAATCTCTTTCAGGGCAGGGACTCTGTTCTGTTTGCCAATATGCACTGGGTATCTCAGACAGAAAGTGCCCCATAGTTATTCATAATGTTTAAGCTGAGAAGAGACTTCTTTGAGTCACAAAGGAGGCTTGGTCAATTCTGTGTCTTCCTCTCGGTGACAGACAGGCCAGATAAACAAGCTTAGGTTCCTCCTGAAGGGTGGAATGGAGTCCAGGATGGAAATTCCTAGGATTGTACTTGGAAGACCATGAGAGAGCTGGGGAAGGACTTCAAGGAGAATAGATTGGAGGAGAAATCTCGGGTCTCCGGAACATGAATATTTACTAGTAATGCATTCAAACATGCATTTTATGGTTCATAAATTTTGCAGTACTCTATATGGATTAATTTATGGAAACTTCTTTATCTTTCCTGATAAGGATGTGGTCACTGTGAGCTTGGTGAATGTCCATAGAAAGTTCTGCATTTGAGCAGAAATCCAGCAAAGCCCCTTAGTAATTCTGCCCTAGTAGCTCTGGGGCTATGGAATAAAGACATTGCTTTTTAAGGTGGGAAAATTGCTGGAACTGAGGTTCAACATCATCATTTCTTGAGGTTCCTGAAATTATCACAAGACTCCATTTCAAGAGTCAGTGGTGAACTTGGCAAAATTAGTCATCAGACCAAGGAAAAATATACAGGAACTTAAAAGTGGAAGAAATAGGAACACTTGACTTTAGGCAAATCCTGGCCTCTCAGTGGGTTTCCTTCTCCCCAAACACTGTTCTGCATGCCTTGTGGGATGGGCCTGAGGCTCAGGATGATAATAGCTGTAGCTGAATGGCTTTGTGAACCAAAGACCATTAAGTACATAAGTGGCACACATCAATAGAACCGGTTTATGAAAAGTTTGTGGTAGCATTTTTCTACTTTGAGTTATTTGTAGCTTCACAGCAATTTCATTTCCAAATATAAAATGAAAATGTTGTGTCATACACCATTAAGCAACCCACAGAGCAGTTCCTGTTCTTTCTAAAACGGGATAGAGTGATTTGTCAGTACAATGCAGAGTTCTCTGTTGTTTCATACCGCTTTTACTTTTCAACTTGCTAAATTTTCATATATAATTAAAACGACCTCAATATTTTTCATACGTTTTTATTCTGATTCCGTTGAGCTTTGGGAATTTATATCCAAAACCAAGATTTATTTTTGGTTCTTGTATTCTTTGCCTTCCTTTGAGATGCTTCACTGCCATCACTGCATTATCCTTCTCCCACCTTTCTATGCATGTGTGTGAATGTACACATGCACTTGCATGCACACACACACACACACACACACACATCACCTTCCTCTTCCCCAACCTCTTCAGTCCACATCTAGCCTTGACTTGCAAATGCTTGTACAAAAGTTGGTTTTTAAAATCTGCCTTGTGCAGGAGGATCACAAGTTCCAAGCCAGCCTCAGGAACTCAGCAAGATCCTAAGCAACTTAGTGAGACCCTGTCTCAAAATAAAAACATTAAAAGGGCTGGGGACGTGGCTCAGTGGTTAAGCTCCCCTGTGTTCAATCCCCAGTACCAAAAACTATATAGAAGAAAAAAAAATCTTTTGCCTTTTTATGGTTTTGCCTTAACTTCCATAATAAGTGTTGAACACACAAAATAACTTGTTTAGCTTTAAAAATGACATTAAATATTAGACACCAAAGTGGTTTTTGTTGTTGTTACATGTGTCTATGGTTTTTGGCTTTTCTCTCTCTTCATTCATTAACTTCCCTGATTTCTAAATGCCCTGGGCTTTTAACAAAACCTAAAACCAAGTTAATCTCTACAGGAGTTAGAAATTATTTGCTGCTTATTTTTTTCTCTGAGTCACAAGTGTATTCTCTTTGACACTCCCAAGCTTGTTCTGGGAAATAAGAAGGAAACAAGACTTACTCAGAAGACCCAAAAAACAGATAAGAAAAATCAACACATTACAATAGGCGACCACAGGGCTCAGATTTTAAACATTCTGTCCAGTTGGTAAACAATGTATTCCATATTGGGTTAGAAATGTGCTCCTTAGGCCTATGGCATGTAGCACTGAAGGCTGTGGAGTTAGGTGGCCTTTCCCTGGGTATGTGCACTTGGAAATGTTGTTTCTACACATCTGGGGCTCTAAGAAGAAGTTGAGTGGCAGCACTAGAGTTCCAAATGCAGACCCAGATTAACAGAGGCAACAAACCAACTTCAAACCAACTTCACTTGTTTACTTCTGGAACACTCTTGCAATGACTATTCATCATCTTTACTTCGGGTTTCTATCAGTCCTTTTTATTTTATTTTTAAATTTTTTTCTAGAGAATCATGCAAACCACTTCCAAGGTGAATGAGAAAACTTCCCACTATTTTACAAATTGATCAAATGCAGGTTTACTGAGTAAGACTCATATGTCTGGATAAGGAGGAGAATGGCAGAGGCTGAAAGACCTTGGTTTGCTTTCTGGCCCCACACAATCTCAGTTTGATATTCTCGTTGGCAAAATGGAGATATGTGGCTCACATAGTTGTTGAGGTGTTGAATAAAATAACTGCATAAAAGGTCTAGAATGATTCTTAACCACAGTGGACACTCGGCACATTACAGCTATTTGTTGTATTCTGAAATCTGGTTGAGTGCAACACAGCAGTCAGTATTAATTGACTCTCCAGACCTGCCAGAGTCTGACTTAGGCCCCTAAACGATGCCAGCTCTCCTTAGTGAATCCAAGTTCCAACTAGAGTGTCTGAGTTGGGCCCCAGTCACTGAGGTTCTTATCCCCTGGCCCAGTGACTCCTTGGAGAATCCTGTGAGGCAGGAAGTCTAGACTTCCATGGAACTGAAAGTAGGGCAACCCTCTTCCCACAGCAGTACAATTCTGCTCTGGCAGAAGCTAGAAAATTCTATTTCGAGTCTGTACACAGCACCCAACAACAGCAGCAGCCTCCGCCAGCAGCCTCCGCCAACTCATTTAATCTGGCCACCTACTATCCTCTGTGGATCAAGGTGAGGAACAAGTCACAGAGACTCTGAGCAAAGCAGGGCAGAAACTATTATAACATATTCAAATTCAACCATTTCCCATTGCTTTTTATTAGAAGAAAAAAGTATGTAGGTAAAGAATTTATCATTACCATAAACAAGATATCATCGAAATCATTTTACATGTTTGTTCTTGAGTCTGAGAAGCTGCTCCTCCTATCTTTCCTCGACTACACTGAAATTACAACATCAACAAAGAGTGATGTTCAGATTTTGTGGATTGGCTCATGTTTGTTTTCTCTACATTCACAGTTATTTCTTCTAGAAGAGATGAGAGAGAGAAAGTATGACGGGTATGCTCGAGTGATACAGAAATCATGGCGTAAATTTGTGGCCCGGAAGAAATATGTCCAAATGAGAGAAGAAGGTATTTTTGTCATTTTGTTTCCTCTGTTTAACAAATCTCAAGTAGATCTGAGCTTAAATGAAGCTACAAGTTCTATTTTATTTGGCATAGAGTGGTTGTGTGCTAAATATCTTGCGTCATTCATGATTTCTTTGAATATTTACACTCTTAAATATCTTCCTCCTTTTTCTGGCTGACTGCTTCTTTCTTCTCCACCTTCTTGGGAATGGTAGCCTCAGACCTGTTGTTGAACAAGAAGGAGCGAAGGAGAAATAGTATTAACCGGAACTTCATTGGGGATTACATTGGGATGGAAGAGCACCCGGAACTCCAGCAGTTTGTGGGCAAGAGGGAGAAGATTGACTTTGCTGACACCGTCACCAAGTATGACAGGAGGTTCAAGGTACGTGCTGTCACCACCTCTGAGAGTTGCCAACACATAAAAATAACTTGGGATTTTGCTGTTCTGGTAAAGCAGATCGTGTCCACTATAGATTTTGTTGTTGTTGTACTGGGTATTGAACCCAGGGGTGCTCTACCACTGAGCTACATCCCCAGCCCTTTATAATTTTTATTCTGAAAGGGGTCTCACTCAGTGAGGAGGACTGGTTTTTCATATATGTTGGCTCTTCCCTCTTGAGGTCTGATTAGGTGGTAAGTGGAATAACAATGAACATTTGCTGCTCAAGAAAGCTTCCCTCTGTGCTGGTAACAGTGACTTGTTGTGGAGATAGTTATCACTTTGATCATATCTGTCTGACACCTTAAAGTTCCTCTCCTTACAGGGCGTGAAGCGAGACCTGCTTCTCACCCCAAAGTGCATGTACTTAATCGGAAGAGAAAAGGTCAAACAGGGCCCAGACAAAGGCCTTGTGAAAGAAGTCCTGAAGCGGAGAATCGAGATGGAGAGGATTTTATCGGTGTCCCTCAGGTGAGTGGGGAAGGGCCGAGGCTGACCTGCCCTCTCTCTCCTCAACGTCTCCACCTGCTCTTCCAAATGCAGGGCTGGCTTCCCAGTTGTCAAAATCAAGATGAGAATGGAAGTTTCTTTCTATTTAAAGAGGACCTGAACTTTAGTCTCAGGGACTTCTGATAGGGTAAGAATATGATACCAAGACAAAGTTGCCTTCTGGTTAGTTCCTCTAATGAAGGAAGACTCAGAACCTGTGTCCCTATGGCATTGTAGAAATATGGCATTGTAGAAATAAACCTAGTGTATGGAACAAATTAGAGGACAATTGCTCTTACTGAAGTGGACCCAAAGGTTCAGAGGCCTGTCCACCAGCCCTCCCACCCATTTTCAAAACCTGACCCATTTACCATCAAAGACTGAGCAGGTATCCTGGAATGGAAGATTCTTTGGGCCTTCCATAGATTATTCTGCATAACCAGTAGCCTGGGAGTCTTTACCACATGCTCCCATTGGCTGCAGGCTCACTGGCATTTGGAAGCAGTGATTGCTCCTGCAAGACCTCGGGTAGGGCCCTTGCTTTTTCTGCTGACACTCTAGCTTCATTGCGGCATAGGAGTTTCTGTGTGTGAGAAGACCTCCCTGTGTCCCATGCCCTGAACTTGAGTAGCTTCCCTCTGATGAGAAGAAATGGTGCTGATACCCAGAACAATGAGAAGAGAGGAGAAGTGGGCTGCGCAGAGCTAGGCTGCCTTTGTCAGCAGAAGTCTGTCAAAATAGTGATGTTCTGTTCACTTGTGGACATGTGTAACTGGTATCAGGACACCTCTCTAAACTCAGTTTACCTAGAAGATAAATCTGCTGTGCTCAGGAAAAGGTATGCTTTCAAAAGTGGTCTGTCCTCTAGCCTACCAGGCTGGAAACCCTGGCCTAGTGTGACAATCTGAAGCAGATTTCCATTGTCCTTTCTTGCCTTGGCTGTGTGGTCTGAGTCTATCTGTCCCTAATGTTGCTGGATGAAGGGCTAGGCAGGGCAGTGTGGCTGTGTTTAAAACATGTGAACTCAGGCGTGACATTCTGAGCAGATGAGTCCACCATTATCCTGCTCACACCACCGCCCACCTCAGGTAGGTCTCAGTGTCATGGGTCTCACGAACAATGTCTGGATGCTGCTTGGGTTTTCCTGAGCCTACTATTCATTGGCTGGGTCACAACCTTCTGCCCACACCCTTCCTGACTAGCTGGGCCTTGAGGCTGCCCTTGGGGTTCCAAGGAACCCAACTGGAAGCTGTTACTTCATTTTCTTTCCTCCCTGTCCGTCTCCCCACGTTGCATGTGTCCTGCTGTACCTCAGCTGAGCTGGGCTGACTGAATAGTGCAGTGGGTACTGGACATTAGCTGTAGCTAAAAGCCAAAGGAATCACACCTCTATGCCACATGTGGCTGTTATTCTGAAAGTGATTATTGTTCTTCTAATGTTATTGCCCAGGTCTATCTTCAGTCCATAAGATCACTGGAGGAAGGCTCATGATGGCCCTGATAGGAAATAATTCTAATATAGCTACATTTATATCAAGCACATTAACACTTTCCTTTGATCACATCCTTCAAGTTTATCATACAGAATATTGTTCTCACAGATAGTTCTGATTTTTTCCCCTTCTCCCACAGACCCCCAGAAATACAATGGCTCATGATAAAACCAGCTTATTTTTCTTTGTCCTCCTTAGTATTCATGGTCTAGAAAATCATTTACTTCCCTGTGGCTTTTCCTTTGTAGAGGATGGAATCAAATGAGGTACTTAGATAGCCTAAGAGTTGTTCTAGTTCTAAGGGGGGGAAAAAAGAGAGCCTCAGTGATTTTAACTTGTAATGTCTGTAAATTGCAGTTACTGTGCCTCATGCTTACCAAGACTAATATTGGCCTCTCATTTCCTTCATTCATTTGATAAGGCCAATAATCAGAAACCAATTGAGGAAAGCAACCAGATGGAAGGTAGTGTTTGCAGAATCAAACCTAAAGTAGAAATTAACTGTGGTACTAGTCTACCTAACATGGGTATGGGTGTAGGTGTGGGCGAATGTGTGGATGTGTCTCAAAACACTTCAGTGCTGGCATTGCAAGAGAATTTAACAGTTGTCTTGTAATTTAGGAAAAGAGTTACAACATCTGTATGTGTTTTCAAGAATGTATGAGACCCACTAGTTAACTGTCGGCTGGATTGATAATCCCCTTATGAACTCCTTAACTGTTGGCTGGATTGATAATCCCTTTATGAACTCCTCCAGTAGGACTATCAAAGTGCCCCACAAGCTTGATCTTTAAGGCACCTCTAACTCTAACAAACATAACTAATGTTAGTGCAGAGTGGGCTCACAAGCCCCTATTCAGTCAAATAAGTCATTCAAAAACAATCAGTAGGTACCATGGGAAATGTGACCAAAATGAATATTTGATATGAAGGATTTATTGTTCATTTTTTAAGGTGTGGTAAGAGTATAGTGGTTATTTTTATATAAAAAGATTTTATTTTTTAATGATACATACTGAAATATTTGAGGGCAAAAACAATATAATATTTGCACTTTGATTTAAAATAACCTAGTTTATATGTGAAAGTGTTGAGAATGGAGATATAGATAAACAGGATAATCCATGGATCAATAATTGCTGAAACCAGCTGGTATGTGTCAATTTATTCCACTCTTCTACTTTGTTATATGTCTGGGATTTTCCAAATATATACAGTAGACATTAAATGTTGAGAGTCTGCTTTTTAAAGTTTTCATTTGCAAGGAAAATATAGGATCACAGTAGGTAGAAATAGGGCCAATAGCTTAAAGAAAGATGAAGACTGAAGTTGCTTAAAAGGATGCCAAGTTACTTTGAATAGGAAAAATTCTCAAATAAATAAAAATTAGACCAGAACAGTTATGCTTCGTTGGAGACTGGGCAAGAATATTAGAAGGGGGCTCACCAGCTCTGAGTTAAGACATTTCATTTCTGAGGCTCAGGTTTCTGCTGGTAGAAGGCTGTGTATCAGTTTTAAAGGATCCTTCAAGAACTACTTTTTGTACTGGGCATGGTTCCAACAACAGGAGGTTTAGGCAGGAGGATCACAAGTTGGAGGCCAGCCTGGGCAACTTAGAGAGACCCTGCCTCAAAATAAAAAGAACTGGGGATGTAGCTCAGTGGTAGAACATGTGCCTAGCATATGCAAGGCCCTTGGTTTAATCCCTAATATTTCAAATATAAATAAGCAGGAAGATTTTTGTCCTGGTTTTACTCTTATTTGAAAACCAATGTGCTAAAAGAATGATTACGAGTAAAATGACCTATGTTTTTTACTTTACTATTGTATCATTAAGATTGGTGCCAGGAAATCTCATATTTGGGGATCTCCCTGACAGGAATTCTAATAATTCCTTATCACTCCAGTAGCTGACCACCAGAGGCTAAGACCAAAAGCTCTACTTGTCTGGGTCAAAAGATTTTCCAATACTTACCTGTAATTGGATAAGCAACCTATAAGAGGGTGCCTTCAACAGGCTCCAGCTTCCTGGTCACAAGGTTCTTGTCTAGAATGCTACATTGCCTAGATGCTCTCAACTTTCTAGCAATAAGAACAGCCTATGCCACCATCTATTCTGCTGAGCCGAAGCATTATTGAAATCTTAACTCACTGCAGCCTGTACCTTTGGGAACATGGATGTTGTCAACAACGTTGGACTGAACACAAACCTTGTGTGAAGCCCTGGGATTCCTTCTAAGGTGTGGAGGAGACCCAGGACAGCCTCAAGCAAGTCCTTTCTGTTCTGGAAAGAGTAACAGAAACCAAAGTGCCCCATAGGGCATAGATATTCCTGGGGAGGAAGGAGAGGAGTGGGCCTTTCCCAAGGTGATCAGATGACACTTCTCCAAGGCAGCCACAGAGTACTGAGGCCTGGTGCATATCTGGGCTTCCTCAGCAAGTTAAGAGGGATCTAAATCTGGTGACACTGGCTTCTCTGAGTAGTAGAATTCTGGGCAAGCTTTATCTTCTCCTTATTCTCCTTCTCCTTCTTCTACATTTCTTCCAGTAAAACTTAGAGACTTAAATAAAACTCCTTTAAAATTTTACTCACTGTTTTGTAACTAATGCTTTTGTGCAGAATATGTAATGGTTAAGAGATTAAAAGATTTTCTTGTGTTGTCAGCAATTCAATAAGCCACAACGATGGGGAAAAAAAAAAAAAAAAACAAGGACAGAGCCAAACCAGAGACTAGTAGAGGATTTTTCAACACAAGGGACAACATCAAACATCTGTAAGGAATTGTAGCTTGTGCATATGAATAAGACAGGGGTGATGTCCAAAGATAAGTCTGATTTTTTAGAATAAATAAACCTTCAACCTTTATTTCCAGACCCAGGAGCGTGGGCTGAGGAGAGGGGAATGAGTTGAGACTCTGGCCTGGGTGAAGATGAGTTTAGTAACTCTTAAGTCCAGGTCACTGAAAGGAGTTCTTTAATTTGATGGTTGAAGTCAAAGTGTCCAAACACATCTCTTTTCCAGATTCATGCTTATTGACCTTGAAGTCTTAGTTTGCTTACTCTTTTTCCATATTGCAATGAAACTCCTTATATGTCTAAACACATTAAGCCTCTCAAGGTTACTTGTCTTATGCTCTTTTGCCCTGTTGAACAATCACCATTTTGCTCAAAGTACCACCAGGAAATCAGACATGTCCAGATGTGTCAGAGGACTCTGAGTCATGCCATAAAAGCAAGAAGGAGTTTATTTCTCACCTCACAGGCCAAAAGCCAATGCTTTTGTTTTCCTCTTTCCCACCACATGGGTTTGCTATCTAATGTGACAGTCTTACTATACCTGTGCTAAGATACTTGGATTTTATTTCATTAATTCCAGATGACTAGGGAGAGCTTATTTTAGTCAGCTTTTTCACACTGCTGAAAGGATCTGACCAGAACAACTGTAGTGGAGGAAAGTTTATTTGAAGGCTTACAGTTTCAGAAGCCCTAGTCCACAGAAGGCCAGCTCCATTTCTCGGGGCTCAAGATGAGGCTAAACATCATGGCGGAGTGTGTGGCAGAGGGAAGCAGCTCACATCATGGTGATCAAGAAGCAGAGAGAGAGAGACTCCACTCGCCAGATACAAAATATACCCCAAAGTGAGGCCTCAATTGCCATCTTCTCCAGCTACACCCTACCACTTCAGTTACCACTCAGTTAATCCCTACCAGGATTAAATCACTGATTAGGTCAAGACTCTCATAACCCAATCATTTTTCCTCAAACCTTCTTGCTCTGTCTCACACGTGAGCTTTTGGGGGACACCTCACATCCAAACCATAACAGAACTCTTGGGGCTAGCTTTTAGTTGTCTTTTGAATCTGAGCTGTAATTGAAGTGATGAAGACAATTCCAGAGTTTGTCTGACCAGAAACAGGAGGATGATTGTAGTTTTGTGGCAGTACCCCTGAAACACATTCTTCTAAACTTTGTGGAAAGATTCTAATTCCTAGTTTTGGAAATATCTGTGAATAAAGAGGTAGATAGAGATGGTGAGCTGTCCCACCATACCCATTCACATTTTCTTCTTCTTTCTCTCTTTCTCTCCATGATTAATGGCTAGCAGCCTACCCAAAGTTTTCCCATGCCCCCTAGCAGTTACGTATAGCCACATGACATAGTTCTGTCCGATGGGGTGTGACCAGAAGTGACTTGTACAACTTCCTGGTTGTACCATTAAAAGGAAAGAATATGTGCTTGTCTCCCAAGCAATGTAGGACTGGTACAGTACCTTTGATTTGCTTCCATACATTGTTGAAGGACAGAAACAAAAACCCTATGTTGTTTACAACTGGTTGTCACTGTTTTCATTGCAACAGCAAACCCTGGTCCTTGGCTATCACAAGAGTGGGCAAGAAGCAT
The DNA here is from genome assembly GCF_021218885.2 of Marmota monax. Taxonomy (NCBI): domain Eukaryota; kingdom Metazoa; phylum Chordata; class Mammalia; order Rodentia; family Sciuridae; genus Marmota; species Marmota monax. The sequence continues at coordinate 59,622,837 of NW_026693777.1, read as the reverse complement.
GGGTGTGATTTAGGGATGTTTGAAAATGAATTCTTGAGGTAATAACAATGGCCAGTGCTCCACCCAAATAGTCATTATTCATCCAAAAATGCTCAAAAAGTATTCTAACCTCACAGCCAAGACTCTTTGGCATTCTCTTAAACAGACTGCACATGGGCCAAGTTCCTTTCCCTTGGTGTTGGTGTTGGACTTCTAGTTCACTCTATTCCTTCCCTGTGGTTTGTGTATCTTTACATCCTTGGGTGCCATGGTTCTGGTTTAACTCTCTTTTTCTCCTGTGGATTACCAAATCCCATTCCTGTAAGAAGACTGAGAGGCTTATTTCATTCCTGCTCTTATAACAAAATATCTAGAACTAGATAATACTTAAAGAACAAATTTATCCCTTAGTTTTGGAGGCTGCAAGTTCAAGATTGAGGTGAGGGCAGATTTGGTGTCTGGTGAAGTCTTAATTCTGCTTCATAGATGGTACCTTTTGTTGTATCTCACAAAGTGGAAGAGTGGGAGGGGCAAGCTCTCCCTTGTGCCTTTTTTAAAGTCACTATCTCCTAAAGGACCCAACCTTTTAATACTTTACACTAACCATTAGGTTTCAATATATGAACTGGAGGACACAGGGAACATTCAGATCATGACAGAGTCTATGGCTCTAGCTACTGGCTCCATCAGCTACAGTCCCTGGTTGCATGCTAGCCCAGGGAAGAAGGTTCCTGACAAGCCTGGGATAGTCCCCTAAGGAAGATCTGACGGTCTAATGACATCCCACCCCTACCTTGTCGTGTTCATGGGGCTGATCAGAGGGAACACAGGAGATATAGTTTTACATGGAAAGAAAATCCCTGATCTCCAAGATTCTCTGTGCTCCAGAACTCCATTTAATACACTCGCCTTATGCTTTCCTTTGTCACAACCACAGTAAACCTCCTGGGGCAGCAGTATCAGGAGCCCCAGGAACAGCACAGCCCCTATGTTGGACAACTTGTTCCCGGTCATTAAAGGAACCATCATTTGGCATTTCCTGCACTTAGAAAGACTAAAATGTTACCATGGTCAATTTACTGAAATTGATTCATCTAATTTATTTTTAATACCTTGAAAAACAATACCTAATAAAATTCCATCTTATTATTTAACAGTTGGAGGAACTTATAAATTTGCATAATATGCAGCCTTTGGGGTGCTAGCCAACAGCTAGGTAATACAGATTCTCATTGTGTGTTGTTGGTTTCCACAAAGTCCAGCCAGCACTGGATTTGCCTCAGCCTGGCACTTCACTCTCCCTGGAACTCCTGCCATGAGTTTGCTCATGGTCCTTCCCTGTCCAGGCTGCGATTTCAGTGGTGTGTTCTTTCCTTGCCCAACCAGCTTCATCAGCTTAAGGTGATGATCTGTGTCTGCTTGTTGTTGGAACACCTGTTTTATCTCTTTCTGTGCTTAGATGTGTCTGAACATTCTAGTAATACCTGGCATGTAGTTTAAGCAAAGCAGTGTTTGCCAGAAGGTTCTTAATAAGTGCAAATGAAGCCCAGTGTGCTGGCTTCCCTTTTGATAACCAAGCTTATAATTCTTCAGGTTTCGATTTATGACAATAGCTGCAGCCATATCATAAATTCTACTAGTGGAACTTAACATGGAATTATTCCTTTTCAGTCACATTCTATTCATAACTTTCTGGTTTTTATGATCTTCAGAACATAGAATATGAATTTAGAAATGGATTTTTTAAATATGGGCTAAATTATCCTTAAATTCTTAATTTTAAAATCTTGTGGAAGAAGTATTTTGATTATGCTCTTGTTGGACTATAAACTTCCTTTGAAAATAGATTTCATCAACTTATTACTTATTCATTGTTGCATGTTTTGTTTGAAGATTATGAAAGAGGGCGCTGGGAAGACGTATCTCAGTGGTAGAGTACCTACCAAGCATGCATGAAGCCCTAGGTTCAATCCCCAGTACTACCAAAAAAAAAAAAAAAAAAGCCTACCACTATCTTACAGGATTAAAAAAAAGGAGTAAAAAATAATAATGGGCCGTAGGTGTAATTTAATAGTAAAGCACGTGCTTAGCATAAATAAGGCCCTGTTTCCCTCCCCAGTTCCCAATAATGATGATGATGATGGAATAAACAAAAGTGCAGCTTTCATTAGATTTGTCCAATCTCTTCACAGTACCATGCAAGATGACATTTTTATTCTCCATGAGCAAGAATATGATAGTCTTCTCGAATCCGTCTTCAAAACTGAATTCTTAAGTCTCTTAGCAAAGCGTTATGAGGAAAAAACCCAGAAGCAACTACCTCTGAAATTCAGCAATACGTAAGTTGGGGTCCAAACTTCTGAGTAAAACTGAGAAGGCCTTGGTCCTACTGCTGGGGACCAACTGAGGGGAGGGGAGGCCTGTGGGTTTGTGGCATAGGGTCTGGGTCCTATAGCTTTAGCAAATCCCACTGTGGGTGCTTCCATTTCCCTGTGGAATCTTAGAGCCTACTAAAGATACTCTGGGTGGTTATCACAGCTTGGCAAAGGTCATTTTTGTACTTCTGTGAAATAATGACTTTATACAATGGTATATTTTGTCATTTAGATAATGATCACCCAAATGAGGTGGGGACTGGCAGATTTTTAAGTGGCATCCATCAAAGAGTTTTTTTTGTTTTGTTTTTGTTTTGTTTTGTTTAATTCAGCAGAGCAAGCACTAGAGTCACTCTGGAAGCAGACAAAGGTGATTGGGATAAGGGCTTAAATTTCCCCAATTAATGATAATAAAATCTATTGATGGGAACAGGAATTTAGGGACTGTGGATGGTTAATGTCTTGTGTCCTGGCTCACCTCATTTGTTTTGGTTAACATGGTCTTATGGACCAGATACTGGCATACTGTGAGCTTCTAATCTCACATGTGCTGACTGAGAGTTACTTAGTTTTTCTTCTTCAACTTCCCCGTCTATAACATGGAAATATCCTTCAGCTCTTCCTACTCACAAGAGCGAGGATGCTTGAATCCGTGGAAATATAAAGCCTTAATGCCAAGTAGGCAACTACTAGAAATTATTTTTCTTTCTGAAAACATGAGAAAAAAATACAAATATGGATTGCATGATGTAGACATAGGAAGCATGGGAAAATTCAAACTGCCTGGGGTGTTTAGATTTTGTTGGCTAGTGTTTGTCTTTTCCCCTTGTCTGGGTAGGAAATACTGGTGGGAGAATAGAATTTAATGAAATAGTAACCACATTCTATGCTATGGAACCTTCATCTGTGTCTGGCATCTATCTCTCGGTCCTGCACATACGCAGACCCAGGGAAATCAGCTAGAAGCAAAATGATGTAATATAGCAGGTGTGGCCTAGAAATTGTCACCTTCCTCCTGTCCCCCAAGCAGTAGCTCCTGAGACTATCTGCCAAGGTGACATTGTCGTATTTATATGGTATCTCCCTCACCAACTGGTTTCTCACAGGTGCCAGATCCCGAAGCTTCTGCTTCTAGTTCAGTGGTCACCTGTAGTTGTGCTACATCCTGGGTACTGTGCCCATCCCTCACTAGGTTGTCTGGTCTTGCTGCATTTTTATAACATGCTTTCCCAACAGCAGAATTCCATGCTGGGTCTATGAGTACCATTTTCTCACTGGTTAATTCCGATTTGTTAATCCCAACAAATGTATTTGTTACAGTCTTGAATTGAAGTTGAAGAAGGAGAACTGGGGTCCCTGGAGCGCAGGAGGCTCCCGGCAAGTACAATTCCACCAAGGCTTTGGTGACCTGGCCATCCTCAAGCCCAGCAACAAAGTGCTGCAGGTCAGCATCGGACCAGGGCTGCCAAAGAACTCCCGTAAGTGTCCTGTGGGCCCCTTGGCAGCAGAAAGACTTTTCTACATCAGTGCCTCTTCCCAGGGCTGCTGGTGAATGCACTGGTCTGGGGCTAAATTGGTGCATCTAACACTTCCTGTGGCAGGGTTTTCATCAGACAGGACATTTCATACTAAATCAACATCAAGGAAACAAACAGGCTGAAACTTTCTGAATGATTTAGTTCTTCTGTGTAATACACCTGGCATTACACTATTAACTGTATTTAAAACAGTTTGTTGGCTTCAAACTTCCTAGCCCTTTCCAGTCAAATCTTTTTGACAATACCAATATTATTCTTGATGCCAGTTTAAAAGAAATCAAACACATTTACCTACTCCTTGCATGATTTCCCTATGCTGCTATAAGTCAAAGCAAAGATCTCTATGTTCACTTAGAAGCGCTTCATTAGAAGACACATATGCACACATACATGCACTACCTCAACCTCAAGTCTAACTCCTTCACTGGCCTTTGGTTCTTGTTCCATTTATAATTGATATTTATAAATTTACAGGGCACAGCAAAGGATAATCATAGATGCCATGCATTCACATATGTATGTATTTTTCTAAAATTGAGCCTATGCTTATAGTCAGTGAAGAGGGTATCATACATAAAACTTTATCAAGTTCATCTACAAAGGTACATATGCATTGGCACATACTCTGACATGTTAATACAATGCAGAAACATACTAGCTTAAAGTATATATGGCCACTTGGAAAATGTTGGTGTGTGTCTGTATATCACTTAATTACTTTCAGAAAACACATTTCGGTGGGATGTTGCAGAGAAGTTTAAATAAAAGGATGAGAGTGGGGTTAAGGGAACAAAGTAGGGACCCAGGGAAAAGAAACAGTGAGAAACCATTGTTGCCTCTAAGTCTGAAATGACAGAGTGAACGAATTGTTGAGCTACTTTCTCTCCAGTAGCTACCAGGGTTGGATGCAGACAGGAGCAGGCAGACCCAACATCCAGCCCCTCCTTCCTCAGCATTCCAGTCTCCGGCCAGTGCCTCCCATTGACCAAAGCCAGGTGGAATACAGGGGCTTAGCAAGCCTGGACCCTAGAGGACAGTGCAGAGCCATGCCGGGCTGCAAATAAGCAGCAGGATGTGTGTGAGCAAGATGTTCAGTAGGCCCCATAGCAGTGTGCTGTCTAGTACTGCTTCATCTCTCTAGGGCTGAGGTAGAAGTGGTCTAGGTGTTGGGAAGGAATCCCCACTCCACGCCACTTCATCCTTTATTTTCCATGCACATTATCACTTCATACCATTCTGTTCTTCAGCTCTTCTCTTTACAAGAAATTACCTCTTCATCTCTCTTCCTACTCTCCTACATGTCCAAGATGAGAACTTATTCCATCACAGATTCCATCTGGCCCTGCTGTCCCAGCCCTAACTCTGGCCTAAAATGATTCGCATCAGCGCCAGCTTGTTTTCTAATTCCTTGGTCTTCATGTCTGTGTCCAGGTATCAAGTCTGCTCCTATCCGTCATGGTCTCTGTGTGTAGTTGGAAGACTGGAACACAAGCTCTTGCATGCAGTTAGTGCTGTGATGTATTTCTTGCCAATGACAATACAGGGCAGTGCTCACATGTAGAGCTTCCATGAAGTGTTGAGAACATGTGCAAACATTGATATATCCTTCTGTCTCTTTTGAAAGTCTACAAAATAGAAACACGTTTATGAGCGTATCAGTCTCTCTTTGAAAAATCATTGTCTCTAACATTTAAAAACTGTACCTCTATAAAGATACCCTGCAGCCCCTTCCTTTCCAGTGGCAACCAGCGTAGGACTTCTATCACATCTCCCTTCTCCACTGCAGCCAGTATCCTGCAAATCTGAGACCTGCATTCCAAATTTCTCAAATGTTTTCCATTAGCAAAGAACCATCCAGAGCCATAAAACCAAACAGTAGTACTGATTTTGATATTGTGTTTCTTGTTTATATCAGGTCCTACCAGAAGGAACACCATCCAAAGCAGAGGGTATTCCAGTGGGACTCAGAATGCCAACTACCCAATGAGAGCCGCCCCTCCTCCCCCAGGTAAGCCAAGCATGCACCATAGACTGGGACCACTAAGTTTGAACTCATAACATTACATTTGCTTGGGAAGAAACCCATTAGCAAATAAGTGCACATATGAACTGGTAGATTAGACAATCTGGATGTCATTAGCTAGACATTGCTCCCTTTGGAAGAATTCCTACAGCAGAGAGAGAGAGAACAGTTGCTGTATATGATAACCACAGTGTTGTCAGTTTTAAGATATAGGATGCTACCTTTAGGGGAAAGGAGTTTGTGTAGTATCATTCCACGGCTACTACCCACTATGATGTTTTACAATAAGTTAATAGCTTCTTTAATGAGAGAGAGAGAAAAAAAATCTATTCTTAGAATCCAGGAGACCTGTTCCCAAAAATAAAATAATATCTGGGAGAGTTACAAAAGTTGTTTTTTTGTGTGTGTGTGTGATGCTAGGGATTAGAACCCACAGCCTTGTGCATGCAAGGCAAGCACTCTACCAACTGAACTATATCCTCAGCCCGTTATATTTATAATATAAATATAAACTTTTGGGCCCTTATTTCATATTTATTATTTTTTTAAATAAAAATACAATTTGCAGATCAATAAACTCCAAACCTTAAGAGATAAACTTAAGAGTTTTTGCCCCATACAAATCTACTTTGTATTTGAGGCACTTTCTTTCTTCCTTCCTTCTTTTTCTTTACAGCATTGAGGATGGAACCTGGTGCTTCATATTAGTTAGGCAAGCGCTCTGCTATTGAGCCACTTCCCTACCGCCTTGAATAGCACTTTGAAAATTCACAAAATGTCTCTTCTTCCCTCACAAAGTTCACTTCATAAAAACGTATTCCCAGGGGTTTGATATTAATTTAGGATTCTAAACCTGAAAAGGTCATTTTAGGGCCACATTTGGCAAATCATCCCAGAGAAGAGAATCCTATTTATAATGACGTTCCCAATTGGCATTACAAGGCAGTTCTTTAGTCTCCTGCTCTGAAGTCTCACAGTGTTACTCTGAGCTAAGGATACTGGGGCCTGGCAAATGAGAAACCAGTTCTCTTTTAGAGTCTCTATCCTGCTTCAGCCCAGCTGCTGCTCCTGCTCTCTTTTATATTGGAGGAAAAACCAAGCTGGAAGAAACCTGAGAGAAGCAATGTTAATATTACACTGTTACTTATGCAGCGGCTCCAGTGTAGCATTGTAGTCTGGACCTGGAAAGCTCCTTTGCCTCAGTTAGTTTGGCCAAAGTAGTCTTTCAGGCTAAATCAGGCCACAGTGCATTTGACTTTAAGCATGGTTCCCAACCTCTCTAAGTCTAATGAGTCATTGAACCTAAATTCATTAGATCACCATTTTTCAAACTGACTGTGAAAGTGAAAAAACAAGATTTTTAATTTTTAGGTTTTTTTTTTAATTCCAGTTCATTACAAACCATACTTTTACAAGACATAATAAAAATGTATTTGTAGACTAAAGTAATTATAAAAGCATAAAAATATAAGGCAAATTTTTTGTTCTTAGATTCAGCAGACTTAAGATATGTGTGTCAAGTTGCTATGGATGTTTCTACATGTTATTCTTTTTTTTTAATATTTATTTTTTTGTAGTTGTACCAATAACTTTTATTTATTTATTTATTTTTATGTGGTGCTGAGGATCAAACCCAGGACCTTGCATGTGCGAGGCAAGCGCTCTACCGCTAAGCCATAACCCCAGCCCCTCTTCATGTTATTCTTAATTCCTGAATTTATGTGAGCAAGTGGGTTTTGAGCTACATATAAAGCTGTCTGTCTCTGGACCCACTTTGAGGGTCACTGTCCTGGGGCACATCCCCCTCTGACATGCCCCTTTGCTTTCCTTGGTACTTTAGCAGTAAGTGGGGCCTTCCTCCCCATCCTCAGATACCATGGGGAGCCCATTCAAATCCCATTCACTGGGTAAGGTGAAGAGGGAAGAAGATCGTTTGCCTCTAGAGGTCTGGTTCTGATCCAGCCTGAGAGATGGGAGGATATGGCAAGAGAGATGGCTGGTTAGAGAACTATGTTCTTTAAAGTTCCAACCTAGAGAACTGTTATTCAAAGTAGGAACTCTAGTATTACTGGGGAGGAAAATAGCGCACCTTTCCACTTTGCAATAAGAAGAATATAAAGATGAACAGAAATGCATGTCATAGCTAGAAGTAATCAAGTGGATTCTGCCCTAGTCTTCTTGGTTGTTTGTTGTTGTTGTTGTTGTTGTTGTTGTTGTTTGGGGTTTTATTTTTTATTTTTTGGCACCAGGGATTGAACCCAGGGGCAGTTAACCACTGAGCCACATCCCCAGCCCTTTTTATTTTTTATTTTGAGACAGGTCTTGCTAAGTTGTTTAGGGCCTCACTAAGTTGCTGAGGCTGGTCTCAAACTTGCAATCCTCCTGCTTCAGCCTCCCAAGATTCTGGGATTACAAATATGTGCCCGGCTCTCTAATGAAGAAACTTATACTCGGAAAGACAGTTATCTAGCTTAAGATCAACATAGTACTAAGAGCCAGAACCTTTATAAATGAAGGGTCATTCCACTGACTCCAAAGAGTTCTCTCAATGTGATCAAAAGAGGTATTATGGTACAGCCTACTCAAGTGGGCCTTGGGGAGTCTTGTTCTTCACCCTGCCCAGATCTGTCATGTAGAAGACGTAAAGGACTTTCTCATAGAAGGCATGGAATGATAATGCCCCTTTCAGCCAAGACCTATGATTTTGAACTTATCACTATAATACATCTATTACTTACTGGCGAATGCAATTTGTGTGATCTTTACTAGAAATTGATATTTGACTAAGAGAGATTGCTCTGCCTGGATTGATCCAACTGGGTGGTCACATTTCTCTTGTCTGTGTGGGCTACTCTCTCCACTGCACACAGCAGGTTCTTGCCAAAGACACATAAGATGGACCCCTTGAAAAAGGATGTCCAGCTGTTTAAACATCTGTTGGCCTGCCCTCTTGAGTCATAGCCTCATAATTTTCTTAGCCCAAGGACATGCCTGCCAGCTAGCTACAAGCCTTCCTTGACCATGGGCTTCGAAACCCTGACCATCTGGGGATTCTATTGTCAAATTTGACAAGCATGTGCTGAGTTTTCCAGGTGCTTCCTGGGCAGTTTACTCTGTATTATTATTAGCTCTTTCACCTTGTTATACCTTAAGTTATACAATTTTATTTGTTGATCAGAACTCAGTAAAACTGAGGGGAAAAAAAGTTAGATTATTAGATCTAAATGCGGTATTTTAGCAATAGTACTCTCCATAGGAAAACTGATATGTTAATTCACTTGCCATTCACTAGTAGCTGAAAGTAATTTTTTGGAAAGCCTTTTGGGAAAGAATTGAAAAAAATTAAGCTTTGTTTTTTTCTCTTTTCCTGTAGGATACCATCAGAATGGCATCATCAAAAACCAGTTTGTGCCACATCCCCATATTCCTGGAAACCAGAGGTCCAATCAGAAAAGCCTGTATACCTCCATGGTCCGCCCACCCTTGCCACGGCAACAGTCCACAGGCTCTGACCGAGTGTCACAGACGCCCGAGAGCCTGGATTTCCTCAAGGTCCCGGACCAGGGTGCTGCCGGGTAAGATTGCCATCTCTTATAATGTGAAGCTGGCAAGCTCTATCTCCATTGATTATGCCAAGGGTTCAGAGACTTCTCTAGGCTGTCAATGTACAAGTCTAAAGTTCAGTTTTCCACCCAAATGCTGTAATTCATGACCCAAGGCTTTGGAGCTTTGGCTGACATTTCTAAATATACAGCCAAGTTGATAGCTCACAATGCATTTCATTCTGTAGAGACAGCTTATCTTAGAAACAGCAGAAGACAGGTCCTCTCAGCCCTGAGATTCCATTACTTTATAACCTTTTTTTCAGTCTGACACAATTGAGGAATAATGGGATTTTTTTACTTCCATGTGTGCCTGCAGTTGCATAAACATAATTGCAATAATGTCTTAGCAACATTAAGAATAGCATCCCAGTGTCCTATGAGATGTGGATGTTTAAGACTACTGCTCTTCATGGCCTCAGCATGAGAGCCTCTCTGCCTTCCTAGAAAAGAAAATGAAGAGCAGTGAAAGGAACCCAGGCTCTTCAGCCTAAGGAGGCAAGGATTCCTAGAACTCTTGTAGACATTCAAAGGACTGACGGTGTAAAAATGAGAATAGACATGACCTGGGGGATAGGACTAGGTCCAGCTGAAAAACTAGTGAGGGAACACTAGACTCTGGTGCCAGCTACATTCTAGGTGCTCAAGGGTGAACTTCCCTGAGATACAGGGAATACCTTAACACCTAGGCACAGGGTGTGTGGAAATCACCACATAGAATGTTGTAAGCAATATTGTCAAATGACAAAGAAGGGGGAAGTGAGACCTGGAAGAGAATACTATTTTAGCCTCTATTTCCTTTCTAACATTGGACCTGCTACTTTACCTCTTTGAACTGTGTACATTGATGTAATACCATCAAGCTTACAGGGTGGTAAAAGTATACACACAAAATACTTAGCATGTTACTTAGCAGGTGGGAGACTACTCAGTCAACTGTAGCTTGAGGATGATGAGATAACCATTATCTCATGTTAGTTGGACAAGTGACTTTCAGGAATCTTCCTCTGCAAGGTTGAGTTCAGTAAATGGCCTGCTTCAGCCCACCTTCTTACTCTTCCCCTCCCTCATGCCCACTCCACTTTTTGCTCTTTCCATGTCTCTAGATAGAACAATGAAGAAGTTTTAAATGATTAGGAGACTTGTGTACAAAACAGACCTGTGCTGGGACAGAAACAATAACTCCTTCCTTCACCCACCACTGTTAGATATTTTTCCTGATTTGGACACTTCCTCCTAAAGATCACAAAATTGGTAGAAACTTTACCATGTTCTCTCACGGCATTCCTTTTCCCCTAGCAAGTCTTACATCATTACCCCATTTGGGTCACAGTTTGGAAAACACCTTAGTTAGATCATAAAGATGGCCATCAGGGCCCGGCCTGGGGTTATATGTCTGTAATTCCAGTAATTTAGGAGGGTGAGACAGGAAGACTGCAAGTTCAAGTCCAGCCTCAGGAACTTAACAATAATCTGTCTCAAAAATGTTGTGGTGGTGGAGGGGGCATGGGCTGGGAATGTAGCTCAGTGGCAGAGTGCCCCTGTGTTTAATCCCCACTAAATACCCCACTAAATACTAGGATGACCATCAGGAGAGTGAACACCAACCTTCACTAGTGTGTGCACTCTCTTGCCCATATACACTCTCTCTTTTTCTTCACTTCCTTTCCCCCAGTCCTTGGTAAGTAGCTATCCTACCAGTTCTAATGGCCAGGTTTTACCTGACTGGATTAATCTAAAGCAGTAGTTCTCAAATTCTGTTGATCAGAATCACCTGGAAGGTTTATCAGCCTACTTCCAGGGGGCTATATCTATAGGTCTGGGGTAGGGCCCAAGAATTTACATTTCTACCAAGTTTCCAGGCAATGCCAGTGCTGCACTATTGTCTGATTGATAAAGCCAGGGGAGGTTCTCTTTAAAGGTACATTCCAAGTATGCTATTAAGGTGATGGGATTTTTCACTCTATAACCCACACCCAGACTATTCAGATGGAGAACATCATTAAAATAGTCACACGATTTCTCCTAGACCCAGTTTGGTTTCCCAAAGTAGGCAGGGAATTAAAAGCAATCAACAGAATGCACCAGATCTCTTAGCTCTGCCTGCTAGCTTCCTACTCGGTTTGGTTTTGGCAAATAAGACCATCTTTTCAGCCTGCTTTGCAAGTTACAGGCTTGCACATGGGCCAGCTGGGAGCATCTGTCAGCCAAAAGTAGGCAATTTAGGAACATTGTGTCTTAACTGAGGCTGCTCCCTTCCAGTCCTCGGCTGTGTGGTTCCCTGTTTTAGTCTTCTCTTGCCCTTTACCACCTCCAGGCCTAAAGACCAGGCACAGGCAGTGCTATCTTGGAGACTGGCTATGAGAGGCTGGACGGAGAGGACACCTTCATCCACTAGGCACTTCCATTTTCTTGACTGTTGTGTGGAAAACTCTATTATTAAGCATGCTAAGTCCAATAGCTACAAGAATCCTAGCCAGCCTCCTCTTTATACACTTCAGTCTGCCATGCAGACATTCCTTAGAAAATAGGAACTCGGTCAAAGGCTGAGTTCTGTCTTAATATTTATTTTCTAAAACATATAAATGTGAAAATTAAGAGTGTCTGATGTTGCCAGGGACTGCAGACATGGCATTTCAGGAGCCTTGTGGTTACCTAAATTTAACAGCTTCTACTCTTTGCCAAGAAAACACTAATTACATTTATTCCATGGGAGGTTATTGGAGCACATGGGAAGTTTGGTATCCTGAGCTTTGTCCCTTTACCCTCAGATACATGAGTTTTCCTATTTATATCAAAATTCTAAACAGTCATCTTGAATTTATCAATTCATAAATAAGACTGCTATAGTTTTTCTTTCCTGGGCTTTCACACCCTATGTTTATCTTTCCTCTCTCCTTCCCTCAATGTACTTTTCGTTATAGACATATTTAGCATATGCAATCACTTCTTTTTGATCAAGTAATATGGATAAAATCAAATGATGTAATTAACACCTAAGATTAATTCAGGAAAGTATCTTTTTTGTTGTTGTTGTTCAGTCAGTTGTTTTTGGAGAGACCATGAAGACTTCACTAAATTAATTTCCATCCCAGCTGCATTCTGTACCCTTGTATTGCAATACTTACTCACATGTAGCCATTGTTGTCTTTGTTGTTATCATCATTCTTCAAAAAACACTGAGATATATGCAGAGGGAATCATTATCCCTTAGCATAGCTTCTGAAAAGTCTGATTCAGGTTAAAGATTTTTTCTGATTCTAAAAGGGAAGAGGCGAGGCAACAGCCAGGTAAAAGCCTGCTCCTCCATCTTTGCTCTGTCTTCTTAGGCACACTTTCAGGAATGCTTTGCAACTTTTCCTCCTAACGTGCATAATCATTATTGGAAGCATTAAAACTCAGACTGGAAATGTCTATTCCCCTTTTTAATCCTGTGGTCTGTTTCATGAGAGGACAACTTCAGTAAATTTCATATACTCCAGAGATTGATCCAACTCAAGTTGGGGAAACAGACAAATAATGTAAGTGCTCAGGCTAGGGCTTCTGGCCACACCACAAAGCTGGGGTCAATAGAAATATTTAAATGCTGCCTGTATGACTCTCATCAAGACTCTCCTAATGGAGTCATATTTTCAAAGTGCTAAAAATTTCCAACTAACATCCAATAGCAATATTTCTCAACCAGTAATCTATAGGAGCAGCAGACTTAACCTGGCCCAGGCAGACATGGAGTTCAGGAATTCCTGGCATCCATTCCCACATTTCCAGTAATGTTTATAGATTCAACCTTTTGGAACAGAGCATATTTTAAGAGCCAGAAGTAAAATGCCATTATTTTCCGTCTTGGTATTTCAAGACATATATTTCACATTTGCACAACAAAGAGGTGATATTTGAAAGCCTAATTCCAGCTCTCCCTGGCAGAGACAAGGCGCACTCTCATAGGAGCCTGGGACCTTCTTGGAAGGTCACAAAGGATAGCATGGGGGAATGCAGACAGTAAGGATAATAGCAAGAACTGGGTATGAGTCTGGTCCCATTTTTTTCCTTTTTGTTTCATTCATCAGATTATTTATTGAGGTTTTGTGTTAGTTTGTTTGTTGTGCTTGAACTCAGGACCCTGTGCATGCTAGGCAAGCACTCAGACACTGAGCCAACTTCCCATGTGCCTTCTGTGTGGTATCTGATGCTTGTCATTTAGTTACTTAATCATCCTATGCCTTAGTATGCTCACATGCAGTAGAAATAATAATAAGATAATAATTTAAAAACTTACTCCTCAGGGTTCTCTTAAAGAGTAAATAAAGGCCAGGCATGATACACATATCTATAATCCCAGTGGCTTGGGAGGCTGAGGCAGGAGGATCATGAGTTCAGAGTTAGTCTCAGCAAAAGCGAGGCACTAAACAACTCAGTGAGACCCTGTCTCTAAATAAAATAACAAAATTGGGCTGGGGATGTGGCTCAGTGGCCCAGTCCCCCTGAGTTAAAGTCAATAAATAAATAAAGGCTTTGTATACTGTAAATCACAATGCAACTTGAATTTGGTTTTGTTTTCAGCTTTTTGAGATACTGTGAATTGAACCCAGGATTTCACACATGCTGGGCATGTGCTCTACCACTATGGAACAACCCAAGCCAGAAAATTCTTTTGCATTTGTTTCATTATCATTATTCATCTGTCTTAAGGGGAAATTTTAATATTCTGTCAGAATTGAGAAGTGGGTATTCCCTGGCTTAGAGGCTTTGTCCTCAAGAACCCAAGGGCTGGAGATTTTGCTCTGGTAGAGCACTTGCTTAGCATGTGCAAGGCCTTGGATTCTATGCCCAGCACTCCAAAAAGCAGGAGGAGGAAAAACAAAACAAAAACACCAAATTTCTGGCCTACATAAGTTTTGGACTCTGAAGGTCTGTGCTTTAGATATTGCTTGCCTTGGGCTGGGTTGTGGCTCAGAGGCAGAGAGCACTCGCCTACCATGCATGAGGCCCTGGGTTTGATCCTCAGCACCACATAAAAGTAAAATAAAGATATTGTGTCCACCTATAACTAAAAAATAAATTTTTAAAAAAGACATTGCTTGCTTTAATGGGGGAAATGGGCAGCCACAGGAAACCAAGACAGGGAGAGCCCTTTTCCCCAGCACATCCACAAGAATATTGGTCTGTTGGTCTGTGCTGCTGTCTATGGCACAGACCAACAGCCGAGCAGAGTTGTCTGGTCACATTGCAACAGTCACTAGACACTAGAACTCTATTTGGACAACTTAAATAAAAGTCACAAACTTCTTTTTTGCTCTGTACTATTCCAACTAAATTAGGACTTAGCTCCAATAACCATAACAACCCACATCCCATGGGAAATGAGCAATATGACCAGGGCAGACAAGTAGCCCTCAATTTGGAGAAATTTGACATCATTTAAGGTTTTGTTTTTTTGGTGGGCCTTGGCCTATTGTGAGATTTGACAAGTGTCCAAGAAACCTTGTGTCAGCTGGCATCCTAACATCTTGGCCCAAAGGCATTCCCTGGTCTTCGCCAGTCACTAATAGAGCATGTAACTTATAGTGCAAATTTTCATGAAGCAAACCAGATGTAATATGCTTCTTTCATCAGGAAACATTATTTACCCTATGGATTGTAAGGTGATTATATTTGAGATCTAATGCCACCTCAGGAAAAAAAAGAACCTGCTACAAAAAAAAAAAAAAAAAAAACTGCTATAGTTCTGCTCCTTCATGTGTTTATGTTAATGGGTAAGAATAGAAAGTGTACAAATTGCTCTGAAATGATGGCTCAAGTACTAGGAAAAGTAAATTTTGTTGTACAAAAAATGACATATAATGAAACATTTGCTCAGTGATATATAGTTTTATAACTATATACTAACATGTATGCGTGTGTGCATATATATATATATATATATATATATATGCACACACACAAATATATAAACCTTTATATTTGAAATGTCAACAGGATTAATAATTGTTTGAAATTATTAGTCTGAAATTCTTGATGCAACCCCCATTATCCCAATGAAAGAATTGTTTTTATAGCACAGTTTTTAATCCTGTGAGGTTTATTAGAAATTCAAATATCACAAAATACCAGAGATGTCAAGATTATCTAAATCCTGCATAGCTAGTACAAATGTAGGCAAAAAATTTTTAGACCAGAATGAATGTGGGTTATTGGAAGGATACCATGAAAACAGTAGTTTGCTGACAAACAATGGAAACTCAGGATAAAAAGGGCCTGAGTTGTAACATTTACCAGTCTCTGTGGTTAAATACTAACACATGGCCAACTTCAAGCTACCCAGCATGGCTACCACTGAGCAGAGTTGGGAAATGATAGGCAGTCGCACACCATTACATGGTATTTCTAGCACACATCAATCATAGACATGAATAACTTGAAGAGCATAGAGAGAAGTAAAATATTTAGGAAGGGATGAGTCATAAGTATTTATTGCCCTTCTAATACAACATATTCTATTGTAAGTTCATATGATTTAACTTTTAATAATGACCTTGTTTAACAACTACTTCACAAAATTCCTGAAAGTTTAAACAATAGACTCTCACAAGCTGGCCTGAGCTCATTCCAACTCAGTGGGCATAAGGGTTTTGTTTGCTGTGTAAGAAGGTATATAATCCCTCTTCACTAGGTTAGCCAGTCTCCTTGGCTGGGAGTTGAAACCCCTGATGCCTAAAAGTTCTCATAAATCATTTTTTTTGCAGTTTGCTGAAAGTCATTTTGTCTCATTATTAATTACACAGGATCGCCACCTAGTGACAGAAAGGGAATTGGGTTTTTGAGACTGTTGGGGCCTAACAGAGCTGGGAAAATGGCTATTCTGGTGGACTGTGTCCTACACTAGAATTTGGAGGTTTCCAGCTTGGTGAACTGTGGACTGTCACTGCTTCATCAGCAGACTTCCTGTATACATCTTACAGTAGAACGCTCTCTGTAAAGTTTTGTTAGAATTAGAAAAAGGATTGGGACCATTGCTTGAATTGTCTCATGTTTTACAGATGGAGACCCTAAGCCCTGAAAGAGGTGAAGTGACTAGAACATGTGCCAGCCCATGGTAGAGCCAGGCCTCAAACTTGGCACACTGACTGGTAGTCAATGTCCCCCTCCTGCTTTACTCTGTCACCCTATCAGAGCCTATAGTTTGAGCCACACTGTGTTCCCAGGGCTGGGGACCACAGTGGTGAGCACAGAAAGTTTCAGGCCCTGTCCCATGGTGCATACTGTCTTCTCAGGGAGTTAGCCTCATAGTTACACAAGTCACTATTTAGTCAGACCCCTACTCTGAAGGACACATGGGCTATGAGCAGAAATGGTAAGGCATTTGTCTGGATGTGAGAAAGTGGTGATGGAAATGAGCTCTGGGGCCTGAGCAGGAATTGGCCATGCTGCTTGGGGCTTGGGGGACAGGCCATGGGAGCCTGACCAGATCTGTGAGCCAGAGCAGTCAATGTGGCTGGAGCTCAAGGAGTCTTATGCATATCCTACTGCATTGACCTGTGTAATCCCAAGAACCTCCATTAGTTATTTCACAGGAGTGTCATGAGAGTTAAATGAAGGAGCATCTATGAAAATGCCTGCTGCAGAGCAAGCCCAGCTAAGGCAAGTTTGCCTGTACTTCAGACAGCTAAGACCCGGGAGACATCCCATGTACTGACACTCATAAGAGTGCAGACAGGTGTGAGAATGAGGCACGACGGTCATGGGAAGGAGATTCATGCTCTGACTCTAGATCACTTTGGGAACGTGCTATCCTCTTGGAGCACTTTGCATCTCTTCTTAGTTACAGGGAAGAGCCAGACCAGGCTGACCTCAGTGTTGCCTTAAAGTAGCCATTAATGCAACAGGCAGAGCTCTTCTCCACCTCCACCCACCCATCCACTCCTTCTCCAAATCTGTTTACCCTCTGCTACCCAGAAAACACCTTGTCTCAAAACTGTCCTGATCTTTCCCATCTCCAGCTGTAAAGTGCTGTGAACTCCATTCAATCAAGAGCTTAATGGCCTTGTGTTTCCAGCACGGTAGCATTTGTTTGGGGCCTAGAACAATCAAACCAGCTGTTTCCATGGGTCTACACAGGAACCCCAATTCCAGATAATACTTTTCCACTTTGACCAATAGCCATTTATCCTGAGGAAGTGGCCAAGTGATGCCTTGGGATCAAAGTTCATGCAGGGGCTTTGGGCAGTCAGGTGTTTGAATGATCCTCCCCACCTTCACTCTGACCTGTGCCTAGGACACTCCCCAGCAGCTGCCTGACATACAAGCCAGCAGGGACACTACAGGGCTTAATGATGCATTGCACAACCCAAAGAGGCCCATTCTATTTACTTTTTTTAAAAAAGCAACTTCATGTGAGATGTGATTTATATACCATAAAATGAACCCATTTAAAATGTTCAGTTCAACAGTTTTCAGTACATTTGGAGAATTGTGCAAACCTCCCCTATTTACTTTTAAAAAAAAAAAAAAAAAAAAAACTTCATTCAGATATCATTTATATACCACAAAATTAACCTGTTTAAAATGTATAGTTCAACATTTTTTCAGTATATTCAGAGTTGTGCAAACATCATCATAAGTTAACTTAAAAACATTTTCATCACACCCCCAAAACACCATTCCCATATCCACTACCCCAGCCCTATGCAGTTACTAGTCTATTTTCTATCAATCTAGACTAGCCTGTTATGGACATTTCACATAAATAGAATCGTACTGTTGTTAAATTTATTTCTAAGTGTTCTTTTTTGATGTGGGATTGTTTTCTCAATTTCATTTTTGGATTTCTTGCTGTGCATAGAGATATAGCTGAGTTTTATATGTGGATTTTATATTGTATAAAAAAATCTAGCATCTTAATAATTCACTTATTCTAATAGTTTTTTAGTTTATTCCTTAAAATTGTTTCCATGCAAGATAATCTCATCTGCAAGTAAAGGTATTTCCACTATTTTCCCAGTCTGGATGCCTTTTAATTTTTGTGCCTAAAAGCCCTGGCCAGAGTTTCTAGTATGGTACTGAACAGGAATGGTAATCACTGACATCCTTGTTTGTTCCTGATCTTGGGCATGAAATATTGCCTTTCAAGGTAAATAGGATGCAAGCTAGGGGTGTGGAGACAAGGAGTTCTACCCTCAGCTGGGGCTAATGAAGAAATGTAGGAAGGCACCAGTGTGGCACAATGTGCAGCTGGGATGTGAGCTGGGGACATACCTGGCAGAGACTTTGTAGGTGCCATAAAGGGTTTTGGTCTTTTTCCTAAGAGCAGAGAGAAGCTGTTAGAAAGATTTTCAGGGGGAGATGGAGTGAACTAATTAAAACTGAGCTAAGGTGATGGTCAGATTTAAGGTGATACTTAAGTCTCAGAAAGGAATTATCTGGCAGAAAAGACATGAAGGAGGAAGAAGAGAGAGGACTTGGTCAGAGCAGGAGGCAGACAGAGCAGGGATTGGTGGTAGTGATGCCACATGGATGCCCATGTAGATAGTCTTCTCTCAGGGATTCACTCATTTTATCTTCCCTCTAAATAGTCTCACTCCCTCCCCCAGTAGGCAACTATACCTAAGTTCTAACACTATTGAACTCCAGAGGCCTCTGTTATCTACACCAACTCATTCCCCCGCTGACATACAAGAGGCCACATATCTCTCTGAGGACAACAGGTGTATACAAAAACATGTATGTGTGCGTTGAGCGTATGCACTTCCAACTATGCTCTACTGCTGAGCTGCAAGCTTCCTCCCCCGCCCCAGGGGTGTTCTGGTGCACAGCCCACTCCCTTGCATTCCTTGCTGCTGGGAAGTCAGATGACTTCTGATATCCAGGCTAATGGCTCTTATTAACCAAATGCTGACACATCCCCAATATATAGGGTGCTTCATCAAAAGCCTGCCTGCTTGGCCAACTTTCAGAGCCGCCAGCACTTCTCGAACAGAGAATGGGGATTTCCAATGGACACTAGGTAGGAAGTGAAGTCATGCTAATGATTTATAAGATGCCTTTCCTCTGCCATCAGAGAAAAGTGCTTTGTGTATGTTGGCCTGAGAGAAATGGAGCCAGAATAGCTTCAGGATTTGTTCCTTCCTACTCAGGGTATGGAAAGAACCATCTAAGGAGCCCCACCCCTGCTAGGGCTGCCAGTCAGTCCCCTCTCTCCCAATGAACATCTGTCAGTACAGGACTTTAGCAAGGACATTGTGCTGTGGCCTTCAAGAGCCAGCCCAAAACTGAATGTGATATTCATTTCAGAATTTAAGGGCTGGAAAGACCCTTTTCCTCCCTCCTCCTGTTATGTAGGTATTAACAGACATGACAGACCTAAGAGCCATTCCCAGACTTTGAGTTTCTACTCAACACTTTTTAGAAGAAATTTTAAGTTTCTTTTATAGCAAGTGAATATATAGGCTTTACCCTGATTTGTTTTTAAGCCAAGTGGGGGGGATGATTCTTGTTTCCCTATCAAAAATGCTTTTTATAAACATTTATTGTTTCAGATACAAGTTTAAAGAGATCGCTAAAATGGAACAAGTTATAGTTACATGCCTTGGGACACTATGAATGGTGACTTGAATAGCACAGTGTATAGATAAAGAAGAAATTCAAAGCTCAAGGATCTTGGTTAGTGTTAAAACACTGGACATATTTTTGACAACCATTATGGGGGATTGGTCCTGGCATCCCGTAGGTAGAGGTCAGGGAAGAGGCCAGGGATGCTGCTAAACCCCCTTCAGTGCAAAGAAAGTGCATGCACACACATACCCCACACAACAAAGAATTATCCAGTCCCAAACATCACTAATGCTGATATTAAGAAATTGGATATACTCCTATATGAGAATATTCACAGAAATATTTATTCATAATAGTGAAAACTGGAACTATTCCAAATGACCTTCAGCACAAGACTGGATGAGTAAGTTGTGGCATGTTCATGCAATTGATAGTGTAAAGCAGCAAAGGTGAGTGAACTACAACTACATTCAACAGGGCACATCTGAAAAACATACAATGATTCCTTTTATACAGCCACAAAAACAGCAGACAGGATATTGTTCAAGGATATTTGCATGTGTGGTAAAACAGTAAAGACAAGCAGGAGAATTACTGATAGAAAATGTAGAGTTAATTCTGGAAGGGAATGCAGTTAAAAAGAAGTACCCACATGCTTCTGTGGCACTGGAAAATGTTATGTTTCCAAAGTTGGGGAAGAAGGAATAGATATGTGACTTCATTATTTAAATGTTTAGATGTCTTTTCCACATTTCTTTCTATGCTGAGGACATGATAATAACAGCAGCTAATGTTTATAAAGAGCTATGTCAGAGAGGGTATTTTTATTCTTGGAGAAAGTTCAGGGAGTGCGCTCTGGGCCATATAGCTTCTAAGGATGGAAGTAGGTTTAAACTTGAAAAAGACAATTTCCACCCATGCTGCAAACCACCATATATACTGCTGCCCCTGTTGGTTCCCATCTCTCATCTTCTTCCACTCTCTCCACAGTGTCCGCAGACAGACGACCAGTCGGCCTCCACCAGCAGGTGGCAGACCAAAGCCTCAGCCCAAGCCCAAGCCCCAGGTGCCACAGTGCAAGGCTTTGTATGCCTATGATGCTCAGGACACAGACGAACTCAGCTTTAATGCCAATGACATTATTGATATTATCAAAGAAGGTAAGTGCATGACTGGCTGTACCCAAAGAATATGCAGTTTCTTTGCTATATGACTAGTCTAAACATGAAGGGAATTTATGGGCTTCTCTGACTGAAATGTGTAGAGGCAGGTCAGGCCTGAGGCTATTTGTTCAAGATGCCAGCTTCCTTTTCTTTTTAATGCTTCATTTAGTTCTGCCCTCTTCTTTGTATGTACTCCCTTCTCAAGCCTTTTTTTTTGTTTGTGGTGGCAAAAAGGAAGCAGAATTGCAGGCCATGTATGAAATCTGCCTTACCTCTGAAACTTCTTAACCACTGGACAAAAATCCTAAATTTCAGTCTGATTGGACCAAATTAGTCAGTTGCCCATCCCTCTATCAAGTTCAGTAGCAAGACAAAGACTGTACCCTGAGTGGCTTAGTCCTGCAAGGAATGGCCCTAGAAAATAGGTGGAGGTCTACCCAACCGAAACCTCAAGTTTCCTGATAGTGAAGGTAGATAGAATAGAAGCCAGAGAAGCAGCCTAGAGTGTCCATTGTCAAAGAGGTCCCTGGGCTTGGCTGAGGGCTTTCTTAACTTGGGAGCGAAGATAAGTGTTTATGAAAACATAAAAACCAAAGATAACTGACTTAAGTTGTCAGAAGAGTCCCTATGAAGGACAGTTTGTGGTGAAGGATAGGAAGAGTTCTCTTAGGACAGAGACAGAAAACTCATGAAGACCAGAAAAAGCAGATTAAAGCAAGTTGATCCTTGACCATGATACAGAATCCCCAAAGAGATGTCATAGAGATGAGAAGATGGTAGAAATGGCCTGAGGATAGAAGGTCCTGAATATCAGGCTTCAGAGAACTTGTGAAGACAGTGAGGAGCCATTCATGGTTTATAAACAGAGCCAGCACAAACTGAGTGGACAGTAGTTTGGGGCAAATTTAACTTTCAGGATAGTTCCAGGAATTTTAACAGGTTCCCTCATCACATGAGATCATTATAAGGAGAATTATGGACTCTGGACAGTTTCCCTCAAAATGGCCTCTGAGTGTTATTGTTCTAGTTGTCTACAGGCTTTTTAGTGTCCTCCTCAAAGATATCAGGGTTGAAACAAACTTTTTTCTTTTTGGTACCAGGAATTGAATCCAGGGACGCTTAACCACTAAGCCACATCTCCAACCCTTTATTTTTTGAGACAGGATCTCACCAAGTTGCTTAAGGCCTTGCCAAATTGTTGAGGCTGGCTTTGTACTCGGATCCTACTGCCTCAACCTCTCAAGGCTCTGGGATTACAGGCATGTGCCACTATGTCCAGCTGAAATGAATTCTTAAACACAGACGAAATTTTTATCACCAGGCTTGTTTAGCAAAACTGTTGAAAAAAATCTAATCCAGTAAGGATATTGATTAAATAAGCTGCTATATTCAGTCAGTGAATGTTGATACATTTTTTCTTTTACTAAAGATAATATAGAAGTACACTATTTATTGACATGACAAATGTTCATTAGAAAAAGGAAACAGGTTATAAACTGGACTATAGTCTCATATGTATGTGTGTGAAAATATACTCGTGTGTATATATGAATGCTATACAAAGTGTTAAATACAGTCTTCTTAAGTGTTCAACTTAAAAGTATTACTTTCATTTCTCAATATTTTCCAATTTCTACTGAAATAACACATATTGGTTATAATTAAAACAATTATATATTTGTATATACAATGTATAGTCCTAGAAGTTTTCAAAATATGCTATTAGTTATCACTGTAACTTATGGTATGAGTGTACAGATAGACATCTAATTAAATGAAATAGAGTCTAGACACAGATCACACATACATAGGTATTTAGTATATGATAAATGCAGCATTTTAAACAGAGGGGAAAGAATAGATAATTGCTTTACATTTTGAAGAGAAAAATGAAGTTATATCTCTACCTCATACACAAAATAAGCATCAGATTGAGTTAAAAATCTAAAAATATATGATAAAATTATCAAAGTCATGGAAGAAAACCTAGAACATTAATCTTTGGATGGGAAAAGCTTTCATGCAAGACATAAAACACAAAACCATGCAGAAGTTAACCTCATAAAGCTCACTTGCAACCTTCTATATGTGAAAAGCACCATGAGCAAAGTAAAATATTTGGCAGACCAGAAAAAACATCTTAAACATATAAGTAGCATCTCAATGTGCGTAGCCAAATAATCCATTCCAAACATGGACATAGCCTTTAAGGCAGCAGACAACAGAGCCTCACAGATCATGAGTGAAATGCAGATTCAACATTTCACCTACAACATCAGCAAAGATTAAAATATGAGACAGTCCACATTTCCCCAACCCAGACAAAACGGAAGATGTTAAGAGAGTTAATAACGACATATGTGCTATACATTATATAACAACCCTGTGGGTCAAACTAAACTGAAACAAATATCCACACTCAGTGGGAAGAGACATTGTGAACACATCCATATCGGTCCAGGTCAAGTTTTGCTACCAAAGGAGTTACTGAAAGCTCATTTTTATAACTGTGGAGTGCAGTAAGAATATAAACTCTCATGTTTACAGTTAATCAAGAAAATAGGGGTCTGGGGATATAGCTCAGTGGTAAAGCACCTGCCTAGCATGTGTGAGGCCCTGGGTTTAATCCCCAGTATGACACACACACCAAAAAAATAGATACCCTTCTTAGTAACAGTAGGAGAAATACATACGTATCTTTTTTTAGAAGAAATTTGGCAATATTTACCAAATTCTTGAGGTTGGGGCTAAAGCTCAGTGGTAGAGCACTTGCCTTGCAGCTGTGAGGCCCTGGGTTCAATCCTCAGCACCACATAAAAACAAATAAATAAACAAATATAACTGTGTCCATCTACAACTAAAAAAAAAATTTTTAAATAATAATTACCAAAATTTTAATTCCCCATCAATTAACTACTTTAGATTTATTCTTCATTCCCTATACCAAGATGAATTTCAAATATAAGTAGATAAGTATTAGGCACATGCCTATAATTCTAGCTACTTGGGAAACTGAGACAGGAGTATTGCAATTTTGAGGCCACCCTGGGTAACTTAGCAAGACTTGTCTAAAAAAATAAAAAAGGTTGGGGATGTAGCTCAGTGGTAGAGTACCCACCCCACCCCCCAGGTTCAATCCCCAATACTTAAAAAAAGAGAGAGAAGAAAAGTCCAGAAAGTATGGTATTGTTTTATTAATATCAGTGTAAAAAAAAGGATTTCCCTGGGCTGGGATTGTGGCTCAGTGGTAGAGAGCTTGCTTAGCAAGCATGAGGCATTGGGTTCAATCCTCATCACTACATAAAATAAATAAATAAAGTTAAAAGTTATTAAAAAAAAGGATGTCCCAAAAATTATATAAAAACATTCTATAACAGATCTGTTGATTCAACTATTTAAATATAAAAACAGTATAAAAACATAGGTGACTGGTGGTGTGGCTTAGTGGTTGAGCCCTTGCCTAGCATACACAAGGTCCAGGGTTCCATCCCCAGCACCATAAGAAAAAGAGGGATGTTTGCAATTTTCAAGAAAGCTCAACAAGCAACAGAAAACCAGACAGACCATAATGAACAGTGGAACATTATCAGCTATAGAAGAGAATACAGAAGCTGCTTTTATTTACCACTTAGCTATCTCTTTTCCTCAGGAGCTCTTTGTTCATGGATATGAAATAATTGTTACTATATATTGTTAAGGTTTTTAAAAGTGCAGAACATACAGTATGCTATCATTTGTGTACAAAAGGGGTAATTTTTTAAATGATGACTTACATGAAGTACAAGAAATAGGTAATATATTTTCCCCTCAGAGAAGGGATTTGAATATCTGTTTTCACTGATTGTCCTCTTGAAAGTACGAAAAATAATTTTTTCAAAATAAAGATACTAGGGCTGGGGTTATGACTCAGAAGTAGAGTGCTCGCCTTGCATGGGTGAGGCACTGGGTTCAATCCTCAGCACCACGTAAAAATAAATGAAATATATTCTGTCTATATTCAACTAAAAAAATAATAAAAAATATAATAGGAAGTCTGTGCTCTTTGACCCAGAAATCTATCCTACAGAACTACTTACATGTGGACATAAAAATAGACATATGGCTGGGCACAGTGGCACTGTAATCTCAGCGGCTCAGGAGGCTGAGGCAGGAGGATTGCAACTTCAAAGCCAGCCTCAGCAATATAGTGAAGACATAACCAACTCAGTGAGATCCTAAGCAACTCAATGAGACCCTGTCTTTAATAAAATATAAAAAAAGGGCTGGGGCTATGTGGCTCTGTGGTTAAGTGCCCAAGGGTTCAATCCCTGGTACCAAAAATCCACAATCCCTGATACAAAAAAAATAGATGTATGGACAATGATTGTATTAATAATGAAAAATTGGGAAGAAATGTCCTTCAATAAGGGAATTGTTATATGTAAATATTGGTATATAATGCAGCTGTTAAAAAATTAAGTACAGATATGGAAAGATTATGTCTGTTAAGTTTTGAAGTTCTAGATAAATAGGTATTAATTGGTCTGTTTTCTGTTTTAAATGGATTTGTTCATATTTATAACCACATGGAAAAAGGTCTGAAAGAATATATACCAAATTATTTCTGGTAAAGGGACTGTTAGTCAGCTTCCTGTCACTGTGACAAAAAAAAAAAAAAAAACCAAAAAACCTGAGAAAACAACCTGAAGGAGGAAAGATTTATTTTGGTTTCAGAGGTTTTAGTTCATCATTGCTTGGCCCTATTGCTGTGGGCTTGTGATGAGGCCGACTATCGTGATGGGGAGCACATGGTGGCACCAAACTACTCATCTTATGGCACCCAGAAAGGGAGGGGGCGGGGGAGAGGGAGGCCAGGACAAGATACAACCTTCAAGTGCACACCCCTAGTGACCTACTTATTCTAACTAGGCCCCACCTCCTTAAATGTTCATCAGGCCAGACAGTGGTGCACACCTTTAATCCCAGCTACAGGCTAGGGCAGGAAGATCACAGTTTCAAAACCAGCCTAGGCAACTTGGCAAAGCCCTGTCTCAAAATTAAAAATAACCTCCCAATAGCCCTTTAAATTATGAATTAATCTATTGATGAGATTAGAACCCCATGATCCCATCACCTTCCACATGTCTTACTTCTGAACATGCTACCTTGGGGATCTTTAACACATGAGCATTTTAGATCCAAACCATAACAGGGTTGGAATAAAGATGGGAAATCAAGTGTATGAAAGATCATCACAGACCTGGTTCTCCAGATTCTGAGATAGGTTTAGGAGTGGTAATACCTGTGAAAGAAAAGGGGGAGGAAGCTGGACACCATGACCTGACAAAGTCTCCCAGCTGCCCTGGGCAGGTTTGGCTAGGATGGATCTTATGGGAACTAACAGTTGAAGCTGTCCTCATATCCCTGCTGAAGGTTCTTTCTTCAAAGGGCATCTGAGTGGTACATTTCTGTATCTGCCATGGCGGAGAGGGTCACTTTTCACAACAAACTTTTTCATAATAACACAAAACAAAGAAGTGAAAAGAGTATGGATGAAGTCATTTGAATCACCTCTTTCTCCCCCTGCAGATCCTTCTGGCTGGTGGACAGGTCGACTACGAGGCAAGCAGGGCTTGTTTCCCAACAACTATGTGACCAAGATCTGAGGAACCAGAGACTGACACATGGAGCAGAGGAGCTCCAGGCACAGACAGGGGAGGGGACATTTGGAGACTCCCTTTCTGATCCACAGTGAGCAGTTGCTTCTCCAAGACCTGAAGCTATTCTGGCATCTTTCCCATGGAAGACTCTTGAAAAGTCTGGGTTGGGGACAGGGAGTGTTACTCCATTTATCCTAAAAGGTAGCCTATTCATAGGAACCCAGGAGGGCAAAACAACCACCAAGATTTATTTATTGTATTTAAACCTGGTGGGAAGACAAGTGAGGTCCACTCAGACCTTGTTGGCTTCACAACCCAAAAGCACTCCACTTGCTCACCAGGCCTAGAGATTGGCTATAGATGGCCACTGACAAGTGCCTTTAGTAGAAGAGCACATTTCTTTCATTCCTGTTTTCCATACCTGACACACACATTCCTCTCTGCCACTTTCCTTCAGGGAGGACCCACCCTCTGCAATTTGGGCTTGGTGTGAATAGGCACTTACTGTGCAAATGCCAGGGGCAGGTTGGACTCTGAGCCCTCAGGAGCAGAGGGTCACTGATTTACCTGTGCTGGGGCCATCAGGCTGCAAGGCAGGAAAGGGGCTGGGCACTGGGCTGTCAGCCTTGCTTTCACTAGGTCTTCAATTGGAATGTGGCTGGCCCATGTTGATTATGTTTAATGGTGTACTTATTATAAGAAGGATCTCTTTTTTTCCCAAGCTGTACATTTATAAATCAGATCATATACTGTATATATAAAAATATCAAGATGGTAGAAACATGTATGAATGTACTAAGTAGTATTCCACTGTACTCATTCATAAAGGTAGGCTTTATTACAAAACTCCCATCAGGTACTTTCAGACATGCCTTTTCAACTACAAAAACAGTATCATTGCTTTCCAGGTCGGTCCCCGCAGACCTTTCTTGACCCTTTCACTGTAAGTAATTTTCCTGTGATCCCTCTCTGCAGCCCTCGTCCTACCTCCTAAATAAATAAAGGAATCAGTGAACTGCTTTGTTTTTTCATGTTTGTCATGGGCTCAAATTGATGATGGAGCCAATCCCTAGTGTTGGTTTTCCATTACTGTAACAAATACCTGAGATAATCAACGTAGGAGAAAAGACTTTGTGGCTCAATTTCAATCCATGATTAGTTGAACCACTGGCCCACTGCTTTTGGTCCTGTGGCAGCATAGCACATTGTGGCAAAGCACCTGCTGGAGCCCAGCTGCTCACCTCATAGCAGCTGGAAAGCAAAGAGTATGGGAGATGCCAGGATCCCAATATCATCTTCATTGGCCTGCCCCCAAGGACACAGCCTTCTCCCACTGAGCCCTGCCTCCCAAAGACTCTCCCACCTTCTGAGAGTGCCATGAGCTGGGAATCAGCACCATGATCTAATGGCACCACAAGTCTTCAATACATGGGCCTTTGGGCAATATTATAGTTCCAAACTAGTATTCTGCCCATTCCCAAGAGTCCCAAAAGTCTTAACTGTTCCAGTATTGCTCAAATGTCTCCTCTGAGACTCAAAGCAGAAATTTTTAGCTTTAAGCCCCTGTTAAAATCAGTTACATACTTTTGAGATGCAATGGCACAGGGTAGACATTTCCATTTCAAAAGAGAAGAATAGGAAAATAGCAAGGAGGGACTAGACCAAAGCAAAACCAGAAACCAGCAGGGCAAACATCATATCGTGTAGCTCCATGTCTGGTATTCAGGGCACTAACTGAATGTGGGCTTCAAGAGCTTGGGCAGCCCCACTCCATGGCCTTACACTGTGTCTCACTGGCTGCTCTCTTGGGAGGGCTCTGCATACTTCTGGCACCTTCCTTTAGTAGACATTCCACATTCCTGCATTTCTGCCTTTCAGGGGTCCCATTGATTGCAGCTTTGCTTTGGCTCTGTGAGGCTACTTGCAGGAACTCAGACCCTGCCCTGCACTGCCTGGCATACGAGGTTTTTCTTTGAAATATGGGCAGAAGCCTCCATGAGTGCATACGTCTTCCGTTCTACATGCCTGCAAAACCAGCACCGTGATCTGGTGGCACCATGATCTGCCACTAGGACCTGTTGGAACTGAGTGCTTTACCTGAGTGCACACAGGGAATCAAATTCCAGGGAAACAATTCCTAGACAGTCCTGCAAGTCTTTGAAATGAGTGGCCTAATCCTAAGAAATCTTCAAGACAGCTTTCCAGGGCTGGGGATGTGGCTCAAGCAGTAGCATGCTCACCTGGTGTGCATGCGGCCCGGGTTCGATCCTCAGCACCACATACAAACGAAGATGTTGTGTCCGCCGAAAACTGAAAAATAAATATTAAAAAATTCTCTCTTTAAAAAAAAAAAAAAGACAGCTTTCCTATCGCCCCAGTGCAAAGTGCTTGGCTTCTGTTTAACAGCAACTGCACCCTCCTTGGCAGCACCTTTAAAAGGACTCCTTTCCTAGCCAAACTGCAAGTTTTCCAATTTTTTTTCTACTGTTTTGCTTTGCTCCCGATTGTCACAATAAACTTGATTAAAAGCAGCCAGTAATACCCATGTCACTGCCTGAATAGTGCACTGCCTTGAAATTTTTCTCCACCACATAAATTAATTTGTCACCTTTCAACTGGCCTCCCACAAAGTCTCAGGGCATGGACATAATGTCTTCAAATTCTTTGTCACCATTACTTTTCACATTGCTATCAGCATTTTGGTCTTCTAAGCCCTCAGCAAAATTGCCCATTAGGCTCCACTTAGAGCATTCTAGGTTTTCTCTAGCCCACTGCTCCAAACCTTTCCAAACTCCTCTCATGAACCAATTTCAAAGGATTCTGAATGATATTGTCAAGTATAGTCATAGCAATGACCCTATTTATCAGAGCCAATTTTCTGTGTTAGCCTTTTGCTACTGACAAATACCTGATATAAAAAGAGGTAAAGTTTATGTTGGCTCATGGTTTCAGAGGCTTCGGTCCATGGCTATTAGGCCCCATTACCTTTGGGCATGTGGCATGGCAGCACATCAAGGGAGGAACACTTGGCAGAGGAAGCCACTCCATGACAGGCAGGAAGCAAAAAGCAGGAGAGTCTGGAGTCCCTTTAATGGCACATCCCAATGACCTAACTTCTTTCCACTAGGCTCCACCTCCTAAAGATTCCACCACCTCCTGAAAGCATCACAGGCTGGGGACCAAGCTTTCAACATATGGGTCTTGGGGGAAAATTCAAGATCCAAACTATAACAACCCCAGTACATTAGCATATGACCTTATTTAAAAATAAGGTCTTTGCAGAAGTAACAAAATTAAGATGAAGTTATTATAACTTATAATAATTATAAGGGGCTAAAAGAAGACAATTGTCTACAAGTCAGGGAGAAAGGCCTGGAGCAGATCCTTCTCTCAACCCTCAGGAGGAACCAACCCTGTGGACTTACAGCAATAAATTTCATTTGTTTAAACTACCCAATTTGTGAAACTTTATAAAGATAAACCTAGCAAACTGGTACAATGTTTATTGCAGTAATAATGAAAAATTGGAAACAAGGTAATGTCCATCAGTAATAGAGTGGTTTCAAGAATGACAAGTCACTACCTATTCTCCATTCAGTTGTCATAATCATTGTAAAGCTATTGGGAAATTAAGAGTTTGAGCATCCCTTTATGCTATTTCAGGATTCTCAAGATCGTGGGACAAGATCATAAAGGGCTAACTATGGGGGTGGGGAGATGGATCTAGATTTAGAAGATTAACGTTTAATTCTCTTATATTTACTTCAAGAACAGGGAGTAAACATCATTCCATGACAGTGACAATGTTTATAGGGTATTTCAGTTCTACTTTATGACCAGTTAGGAAAAAGGAAAATACAGCCATGATGTAATGAATTAAGGAAAGGTAATCCTATTGACACTAGTGCTCTCTGTATTTAGAAAGTACCTTCACAGTCACAGACTCCCTGAAAGTAGAAGGAAGGTAGATAGATAGAACAAGAATTGGGACTGGACTTCCAATAGCCACTAGCACAGCACACAGGCTGCTTTCTTGCAGGCAGAAGTGCCAAGGTGGTCCTTCCTTGTTTTCCTTTGACTGGCGTTTTAAATTTGTGTGTAACTGGGAACTCTCAGGCTCTAGGTAACAAAACAGGAACCAAGTTAATACCCTACACACCTGAAAAAAGGAACATACAAGGAGATGACAGATGCAGCCCTCATCACTGTAGCCATTGCCTAGTACTAGGCTCAAGGCTCTTGACTGATTTTGCTTGAATAGGCAAATGGATTCACGTTTACACATGAAGATAGCTTAGATCCTGAAATGGAGAGACTGAAATTCTAGAAAGATTAAAAAGAAAAGTTTGGAGAAAATTGGTTTATTCTTGAAGTTATTTCTACATATTTAGAAATTTAATATGGAGGATACTGGAAAGATAGTGACAGATAACCTCCCCCCCCCCCTTTTTTTTCTGCTTCCCTAATTAAAAAGTCTTCAGAAAAATGCTTTTTTTCCCTTTAGGGTCTTTAATTCATTAACAGGTTTCCTATTGTCTCTGATCTAGTCAGTCCTGCCATTTTGCTCAGTCTAGTTCAGTAATTGGTTCAGGAATCTCTTACCCTGAGATCAAATGGCCATCCATACCTCTCATCTACAAACTGCCATCCTGTGTAAGTACAGGGTGTCCATGTGCACACACAACCCCAGGATACAACAATATCAAACATCAGGTGGAGATGCATCAGATCCCTCCAACCAAAGGCCTAAAGTACCAAGAACCCAATGAGCAATGGCCACCCACCTTGGGTGGCCATGGTGTTCAAACTTCAAAGTCTTTGGTCTAAGAACCCTCTTACATTTTCAATATCATTAAGGACCCCAAAGAGTTAGGCTTTTGTTAGTTGCAGCTATCAATATTTACCATATTAAAAATTAAAACTTGGGCTGGGGATGTGGCTCAAGGGGTAACGCGCTTGCCTGGCATGCTTGGGGCACTGGGTTCGATCCTCAGCACCACATAAAAATAAAATAAAGATGTTGTGTCCACTGAAAACTGAAAAATAAATATTAAAAAATTCTCTCAAAAAAAATTAAAACTAAGAAAAAAAATTTTGAACACACACACAAAAAATCACTAGCCACAAGTAACGACATCACATTCTGTAGCCAGCCCATCTGCCCAAACCTGACTCGCTGCTATTACCAAGTCCAGCATATGTGAAAAGATGATGATGAGAGTCCTTTCCCTTTAAAAGGACATTCCCTGGGAATTGTACACATCGTGTCCACTCACGCTCTACTAGTCAGTATGTAGTCATGTGGTCTCAACTGAAGTGGGGCTGAGAGATGAACACTGAGCTATGGAAGCCACTTACCCAGAGCACCAAAGTTATAGCCTTCTCATAGTCACTGCTCCTTCCAGGCAGAGATGCACACAAGAACAAATGAGAAACGTGGATGTGCATCAATATGACTTACAAACTACTCAATGTCACAGAACACAGCTTAACATATAATCCACATACTTTCTCTCCATAACTCCATCCCAAACTCCTGCCCAGACCACCTGGCTGTGCCTCTAGGCACATGTTTCACTACCTCAACAAGGCTATCTATAAAACCCTCCAATTTCAATACATAAAGATACTCCACACCTCTAAATGCTCAAAACTATAGTTAAAAGCATCCTAGTCAGGCAGCACTGGCCTGCTCAAGAAAGGGGAGTGAAACCATTCTCCAAGGCCAAGGGGATTCATCACAGCTGGGTCATAGGACCTGACCAACACTGCAGTTTTGCTGTGAGGCAAAAGGAAGCTTTCACTGCACCCTAGGCTAGGGAAGTGTTGAGTTAAAAAAGTTTATTGTGAAGTTCAGAGCCTGTATGAATCTTCAAAATTTGCAATGTTTCCCAATTTTATTTGACTAACATATTTCTGTCAAAAACACCAATTTACATCTATGTACCACTTGAGGAACTTCACATTTATGATTTTTCTTTGTTTTTAAGTAGTGGTTGGAGACTGAGGATTCATTCCCCCTTAAAAAACGTTAAGCAGGGCACAGTGGTGCATGCCTGTAACCCCAGTGACTCAGGAAGCT
The DNA here is from genome assembly GCF_021218885.2 of Marmota monax. Lineage (NCBI taxonomy): Eukaryota > Metazoa > Chordata > Mammalia > Rodentia > Sciuridae > Marmota > Marmota monax. The sequence goes on along the minus strand of NW_026693777.1, from coordinate 59,589,888 downwards.
GAGGCAGGAGGATTATGGGTTCAAAGCCAGCCTCAGCAAGAACCTTAGCAAGGTTCTAAGCAACTCATTGAGACCCTGTCTCTAATAAAATGTAAAAACAGGCTAGGGATGTGCCTTGGTGATTAAGCACCCCCTGGGTTCAATTAAAAAAAAAATGTGTGTGTGTATGTGTGTGTGTAATTAAACACATATCCCCCGCCCAAAACAAAAACCCTTACATTTAAACCATATGTTAGATAAAGCAGCATAATAGGAAAATGCATTCCAAGTTTTAACTTTAACAGGACTCACTGACACATTTTCTTCCTCTACCTGTGGCCTCCCAGGACTCTGTATCCAACCATGCCTTTGAGAAAGAGATCCATTATGACTATCACCCTTAGTGGGCCAGCTGTTCCTATGTAGGAATTAGAGAGCAATTGAGGAGTTTCCAGAAAGGAAATTATCATGCTAACCCCATTTTAATTTTTTTAATGAATCAATGTATTCATATCAAAGTTTAGAAGTGATTTAGTGTTTAGCAAAACCAAATTCAGGGGCCAGGGCTGTAGCTCAGTGGTAAGAGTGCTTGCCTAGCACTCTTACCACTCAATCCTCAGCACCACATGAAAATAAATAAATGGAATAAAGGTATTGTGAAAAAAAAATTCAGGGGCTTGGGGTTGTGACTCATTGGAAGAGCGCCTGCTTAGCACGTGTGAGGCACTGGGTTCAATCCTCAGCACCATATAAAGATAATAAAAACTGTGTCCATTTTTTAGTCTACAACTAAAAAATTAAATAAATAAATAAAAACAAATTCAGTTCTTTCCATTTGAGTAAATAGTGTAGGAAGGTCTTTCCCAAACCCATGAAGTCAATAATGTACATGCTATTCATAATGGCTCAAAAAAAAAAAAAAAAAAAAAAAACTAGTCAAAGCAAGCATCCACTGATTTCTTCACTGTAGAATACACAAATAAATACACACAAAATAGCTTAAGAAAAATCAATAGCTTTATTTTTCCTCAATATACCTTTAGAAAATTTGTGTGAGAAGAGGTTTCTTGAAATAGACCTGAGGACTATGTACAAAAATCAAGAGTTTCACACCAGTAACAAAAAGTGCATGGATGAAGGTGCGGCAGCCTAGGACCTCTCCATCAGAGGGGAGGCGAGGTCTTTGATGGTTTTGGAGTTCAGCTGAGGGATCGTGCTGATCTTCAGGAGTTTGCTGCTGGCATACTTATTCTTGATGGCCTGTAGAAGTCATTTGTGATTAAGCACATACATGTCAGGACCCCAACTTCAGACCTCATTCCTAGCTTAATTCATAAGCATTGAAGGGCTAGAACTGTAATCTCCAGATTGTCTGATGATGTCCAATCACTGAAGCCAGCCAGAGCTGACCACTTCTTTCTATCCCTGGTCACACAGGTGATGGGGGAACAAAGGACTTCAAGGTCAAGGAAGAGGCTCTCTCTCATGAGCTAACACTGGGATGGGAGGTATGAGCTCTTTATTGTGTCATCACAACTGGGCAATAATAATGAGTGGTATCTAGTGCTTAGCAAATCCCAGATAATACCTTCAGGACTAACAACACTTTACAATTCCAAACCATGCTAAGTCATGCTGAAATTTTGGCAGAAAACCAGAAAGCAAATCAGATTGAAGTCACTTGAGATTCTTCTATTGTACAAACACCTTGCAGTTTATCACCAGACTGCTGGTTTGCACTGATATTTGGTGTCACACAGGCACAGGACAACCCCAAAACTCCTTCCATTCCTCCTCATAGGTGGGCTACACAGACATACACTAGGCCCCCAGGAGGCTTCCTCTAGGGGCTTCTTGCCCTCTTGTTTCATCATGCCTGCTCATCAAGTGCCTTTTAGTCACTGCTCCAAGAGCCTGGAAACAAGGCCCTGAGTAATACCATCTGCTTACGTAAGACCTCCACATAGCCATTCAAGGTGGGCCCTTGCTCTCTCTTCCTGATCATAGGCCAACCAGCCTTCCCTGCTTGCTGCCTCCCCTAGCCAAGATGCTTGTACAAGGATGGAGTAAACACATAATACTGATCAACTGGCTGACTATACCTGGGGCCTACCTAGACAAGAACAGCCTATCTATCTGTTTCAAAGAAAGTCTTCCTCTAGGGTTTATCACTGTTTCATCTCCTGCTATGCTAGAAAAAAATAAAGAATTTATGCTAAAATAAGATTCTCACATATGCCAATAATACATTTACATGAAAACATGAACGCACACACACAAAATCCATAATCTGATGCTTTTCAGAACTTCAGAAACAAAAGTACTTACGATGAATTTAGTTAAGTTTTCATTTACTTTCACCACATTTTTGGCCATGTGCTGCATGACTTCCAGTACTTCATTCTCTGTGTATCCTGTGTAATACTGCTGCTTTAAGTTCTGAAACACAAGGCAAACAAAAAGAATAGGTGACTGAGGGGCTAGATTAATTCTGCCCTTAGGAGACCACATCTTACACATACTGACATCACCTATATAAAAGCTGTGAAAGAAAATTCTTACCTTCCAAAACATTCATGGACTAATAATCACTTCATGGTACCAGCAGAGCTAAAATAGCCACAAAATCAGGATGATTCTGGCCCTGAGACAGGACTAAATTATGATATTGAGGGACTCCTAATTAAATTGAGTATGAAAGGCCTCAAATTATTATTATTAATTTTTTTTAAAAGAGACAGAGAGATAATTTTTTTAATATTTATTTTTTTAGTTTTCGGTGGACACAACGTCTTTATTTTATTTTTATGTGATGCTGAGGATTGAACCCAGCGCCCCGTGCATGCCAGGCGAGCGCGCTACCTCTTGAGCCATATTCCCAGCTCCAAATTATTATTTTTTAAAGAGCCTGCACAGGTTAAAAAAAAAAAAATGCAAAGTAAGCTTTCAATCTTACTTCTATCCTCTTACTGAAAGAGAAAAATGAAAGTGAAAAATGAAACCAAACAGAAAAGTGCCCCCTTAATCAGGCGTAGTGATGCATGCCTGTAATCCCAGTGACTTGGGAGGCTTAGGTAGGAGGAACACAAGTTCAAGGCCAGCCTCAGCAACTTAGTGAGGCTATAAGCAATTTAGTGAGACCCTGTCTCAAATAAAAAAGGGCTGGGGATGTAGCTCAGTGGCTAAGTGTCCCTTGGGTTCAATCCCCTACTGCCCAAAAAAGTGTCCCCTTTACAGTGTTTAGCACATCTCAAATATCCTTCCATCAAAACCCTACCCAGCAGTAGATGCTCTGTGCTTGAGAGTCCAGTCACACTGTTAGGCAAGGAAGAACTAAAACCACCAGGATTCTCTGCTGGGCCCAGTGTAGTTAAGCACTAGAGACAAAACTCAGAGAAGCCAACACACAGCCTTCCCAAGAAGAAAATTCAAGCAAAAGGATGACTCTTTGTTGATTGATAATAAGACTACCACATGTGAAGATGTACAAACTTTTTCATTTCAAATTCTGTTGTACAAATCTACATGCTTACCTAATTCCTTTCATATGCAGAGTATAACTGGCAAAATCAACCAAATAGTTTTGAGTGGGAAAAAAATGAGCAAGCGTAAACATGAAAATAATGCACAACTATTGGTATTTTGGATGAGCCATTTGAAAGTGAGTTGTAGACACTGTGACATGTCACTTCAAAATGTTTCAGAAGCATCCCTTAAAAGAACATTTTTCTTACCTATCCAAAACAGCATTCTCACATAAAAACATTATCAACAATTCCATAACATCATCTAATTAATTTCTCCAAATACCTTTGGAGATATCTTTTGTGGATTCTGTTTAGATCCAGAGTCCCATCAAGGCACATGCAGTACACTGGACTGTTGGATCTTTAGTCTTTTTAGATTTAAAAGAACCCTTACTTTCTTGGCTTGAAATAATTTTTTTAAAGTATCCAGGCAAGTTTTAGAATGTCTCACATTCTGGATTTGTCTGAGTGTTTCCTCATAACTGAATTCATGTCAAACCTCTTGGACATGAACACTAAATATATGACAGTGCATACCTCTTGCTGCACCAGAAAAGCTAGTCCCAAAAAATGGTTAATGACAAACTTATTCACTAATATAAGGTATAACCACCAGACCCTCTCTATCAGAAAGGTTCATCTTTTTTCTTCAAAATTAGAAGTATCTATGAGATGATTTTTTTGAGACCATGTAAATCATGTTTTCTATAATTAGTTTATCTAATGCTTTATGTACCCATTGATAATCCTTGCTTAAATCAATATGCCATTGGGGGCTAAAATATAGAGAAGTTTAAGCTGGGTGCAGTGGTATGTACCTGTAATCCTGGCTACTCAGGAGTCTAAGGCAGAAACCTTAGCCCAAGAGTTCAAGACATAGCGAGACCATCTCTCTCTTTCTCCACCTTGTCTTTTAAAAAACAAAACCTGTTAGCCGTGGTGGTACAGGCTTGTAAACCCTGCTACTCGGGAGGTTAAGGCGGGGATCACAAGTTCAAGGCTTGCCTTGACAACTTAGTGAGAGATCCTGTCTCAAAAAAATAAAGTGCTGTGGATGCAGCGCAGTGGTAGAGCACTAGCATTCCATATGCAAGGACCTGGAATCCCCAGAACTATAAGCATATAAATGAATGAATGAATATTAAATGAAAAACCAAAACCAAAAGCACACACAGCAGATTTCTAAGTCTAGCATTCTTCCTACTTTAATTCACTACTCTCCTGATCTTTAAAAAAAAAAAAAAACACTAGGGATGTAGGTCAGTGGTACAGCACTTGCGTAGCACTTGTGAGGCTCTGGGTTCAATCCCCACTACCAAAAAATAGATAAATAAAAGAAAGCTTCCTTTTTACTTTACTTGTTGTAACATTATGGACTCAGATTTTAGTTGTTTTGTTTGCCTGCTTGTTTTTTTTGTTGTTGTTGTTGTTGTTTTTTTTTGCAGTACTGGAGATTAAAACTAGTACCTTACACATACTAGGCAAGTGCTCTATCACTGAACTATATTCCCCAGCCCTCTCTCTATATATATATTTTAATGTTCAAATTCAGTCAATTAGAACCTTTTAAGCCAGTTATTCTGTCCTTTTGATGTCACCTCAATGGTCTTTAAGAACTTGCCTGCTCTCTTGGCACAAACTAGGCTGTGTCCTTCTCCTGACACAGTCCTGAACTCAGCTATTGCTAACTTCTTGTGGGTAATAGTATTTAGTATCTGAAATGTGGGTACCAGATATGCTCATTGTACTGAGTTGTCAGTTTCCTTTTTTTAATGAATTTACCATATTTCTAGATTTAACATTACACAGTTTTTATTTTTATTTTTTTAATATTTATTCATTCATTCATTCATTCATTTATTTTTGGTACCAGGGATTGAACTCAGGGGCACCTGACCATTCAGCAATATCCCCAGTCCTACTTTGTATTTTATTTAGAGTCAGGTCTCACTGAGTTGCTCAGCACCTTTTGCTGAGGCTGGCTTTGAATTCGTGATCCTCCTGTCTTAGCCTCTTTAGCTGCTGGGATTACAGGAGTGCGCCCCCAAGCCCAGCAGGAGATACAATATTTTTAACAATTAAAAGCAAAAGTAAAAGAGGGTGGGCACAGTGGGACATGCCTGTAATCCCAGTGGCTCAGGAGGCTGAGGCAGGAGGACTACAAGTTCAAAGACAGTCTCAGCAAAAGTGAGGTGCTGAGCAACTCAGTAAGACCCTATCTCTAAATAAAATATAAAGTAGGGCGGGGAAGTGGCTCAGTGATCGAGTGCCCCTGAGTTCAATCCCTGACACCCCCAAAATAGAAAAGTCAAAATTTATACATTTTACTACACCAAAGTCAATAAATAGTTACAACCAAAAGTCCTCCCACTCTCAATCTTCTATCCTGTTCTCCTGGAACCCCATAGTATCTTTCTTGGTTTCTGGCTGATTCCTCTGAATCTTTTTTAAAATTAGCAAATATACAAATACTTGGGTACACACATTCTTTCTTGTGTAAAATGTGAACTGCTACCTGTAACAGTAGCAAAATAGCTCCAACATGCTGCTCTAGCAACTTCACCTGTATCCAGATAGACCTCAATGGTCAAGGCTTGGACCACAGCCGATACATCTAGACAAAAGGCCTTATGGAATAGGAGGGGATGGCAGCCTTAGAAGGAGCTGGCTTCCATCTCCCACTCCTTATCTCCCCTGGGAAACTGTTATGAGATATTCCTCATCACCTCCTGGGTTTTGATGATGCTTTCTGCTCTGCTACTATAAAATTGCTGAGTGGCAGTCTAGAATTGGTGCCTCCATGAGAGTATCCCTCAACTCACACTGCAGTCATTGGCTCCTTTTGTTTCCTTGTCATCCTGTTTTGTTGTGAGAGAAGGACTGGGAAGCTGGCATCTTTGTCTACTCATCTGAATCCAAAAGTAGCTAATTCTGTCTTCACTAGCTGAACTGGTAGGCCTGGCCCTTGCTTAGTCTGGTGTGCCTGACAACTTGCCAAAAACCCAAGAAATCTTACATAGCAGTCCTGTGGCCTTCCTCAACGTTACAACTCTGATACATTTGTATATCATGGCATAGTCAGCAGTCTCTGAATTGTTCCATGTAGCTTTCTTTTAGGCCTTTGGACTTTCGACAAATGCCTCAATGATAGAATTGTGAAAATGCTATGGTGTTACATATCATGAAGTCCTAAAATAAAGACTAATTTCTTCCTGAATCTACCACTTACCCATTTTCCTTGGCCTAGAACCTTCTGAGACAAGCAGGAAGCAGCCGCAGCTACCTTAGAAGGGTGATAATGCACCATGTCATAATCAATGAGAGTCAGCTCCATCAAATATTTGGCTAATGTGTGCTGTTCAACATCAACCTATGAAAGAATAGCCAGGGACAGGAAGAATTACAGTTATTACTATCTTGCAAAATTCTGGGTGAAGGCCTAGAAATTCAAATTCACTTATCTCACATCTTTCTCAAGAATCACTCTATTCCACAATGTTACAAATACAGAGCCTAAAGACTTTTCTCAGAAGAATTAACATAATATGCATAAAGCCTTATCTAAAGGAAGTTTCCTATATATTCATAACATTCCCTTAATTAGATCAATGTTTCTGGATAAGACAAAGAAAAATCATCTCCTGTAGTGTTGGAGGCACTTACTTCCCCAGCTTTTGATGCTCGCCTTAAAAAGTGAAGTGGCAAGGGTCGACCCAACTCAAACTTCAGTTCTTTCAAAATTAGAGTTTCCATTTCTCGGATTTGAGAACTGGTATAAGCATTGTCTGTGATGTAGACGAAGTCTTCTATATTTGGAGAAAACATCTCCTCATACTTGGAAGCCAAGAGCAGAGCTGTAATCCCAACCAACTGAAGTTTCTTACGGGAGACTGGCTGAACCTAATTGAAAACAAGTGTGTCAGAAGTCACATTAACAACAGGTTTGGAACTCTGGGTGGGAGAAGGTGAGAAGAAACCAAGTCCTGGAGAAGTAAGCACCTATTGTTTCTGCTCATGGCCCTCTTGAGGACACAGGAGGCCTGTATGTTAATAGGAACCACCAGTGAGCTTGGTCAATCTGTTCTTGAGTACTGACTATGTGCCAAGCACAATGCTTAAAATTCTAACATAACATCTCATCCAATCCTCATGAAAATCCTAGAAAGTACTTGCTTTTATCCTCAATTACAATCACAAATAGATGACCTGAGAAGAGATTCAGATACTAGCTCAAGATCACTCAATTGCTGAAAAGGGGAAGAATCTAAGCCTGATGAATAAGGTGCTCATCACTCTTCCTCCCACACTGTCCTGACTTAAGTGTCTGCAGCAGCCTTGACCTGGGCTCAGCATGGTCTAAACTGAGATATAACCAAAAAAAAAAAAAAAAAGAGAGAGAGAGAGAGAGAGAATTTAATGGGTGGCTCAAATATTTCCTTAATCCTCATCAAAACCATGCCCATTGTTCAGCTTAAAAAATATTCAACAATGTTTTAGTTATGAAAAATCTCAATCTATAGTATAAGTGTTTCCTTTAATTTCCCTTCTTCCTTCTTCTTCTTCTAACTGGGACTTTGCTTTAACTCTCATTATTCAAAATCTACCTAAAATACTACTGTGTTTTCTGGTCCAATAAGAATTTTATAGTGAGAATAACGGGATCTATGTTTAGTTAGAATTTTGCAGTATCTCAGGGCCATTATTATAAACATAATTATTACTACATTGTTTGGACAGAATTTATACTGGACCTAAACCCATATCATGAATGCTGACTTTAAATAAACAAATCTTTATCATGGGGCTATTTGGTAGATAACACACTAGCAGTTAATATCTGGCACCTCGTCTCACCATTCAGTGTCTGTGCATTAAAAATTGATAGGTATTTTGAAAGTCATCTTTGCTTCTCAGCTTATTTTTTATTTCCTCTTTATGTCTCACATTCTCAGTCCACTCCACACACACTTTTTTTTTTTTTATTATTATTTTGTTTTTTAAATTCTGCTTTGTCCCTGTTACTTCTATGGTGATTCAGTGCCACAGCTAACTGAAACTTTTAAGATTCTCTAGCCAAACTCCTCATGCCTCAGATGAGGAAACACTAAATAGCACCAAACTTCGGAAATGGTGCTTGAAGGTCTGGAAAACCAATATAGAGGTACCAGTGATTTCAGATAAATTTCTACACCATCTGATGCTACATTCCCTTTGATAAATGACTGACTACTAAGGATTGGGCTAAGCATCCCTAATCTACAAAATATGAAAACCTGAAATGCTCCAAAATTTAAAATTTTTTGAGTGCTGGTATGACACAAGTACAACATTCCACACCTAACCTTCTGTGTGACAAGTTACAGTCAAAACACATATACACTAAAAAATACTGTATAAAACTACCTCAGGCTGAGCTCAGGTTGTGGCTCTGTGGTAGAGCGCTCACCTAGCACATGCAAGGCCCTGGTTTCTAACCTCAGCAACACATAAAAATAAATCAATAAAATAAGGTATTGTGTCCAACTACAACTAATTATGTGTATGTGTGTATATATATGTGTGTATGTATGTATGTGTGTGTGTATATATACATATATATCCATCCTCAGGCTATGTGTAAAAGGTATACATGAAACAAACAACTTTGGGTTTAGATTTGAGCCCCATTTCTAAGATATTTCTTATTTATTTGCTTATGGTACTGGGGATTGAACCCATGGGCACTTTGCCACTAAGCTACATCCCAGTCCTTTTTTATTTTGACACAGGATCTTGCTAAATTGCTAAACTTGGCCTAGAACTTGAGCTTCTTCTGCCTCAGCCTCCCAAACTGCTGGAATTACAGGTGTATGCCACCGTACCCAGCCCATTTCCAAATTATTTTAGTGTGTATGTGCAAATATTTAAAAAAAAAAAAAAAAAAAAGTATTTGTGTGTCTGTATAAAGTTTCTCAAACACTTAGAATAAGGAAGACTCAACCTGTATGCTATGGAGTCCTAAAAAGAACTCAGGCACAACTACTAAAATTGCCCAGAGCTGGCTGGCATCACCAAAGATTTGATACATTTGAACTACTTTCCATTTTAGCACTTGAAGTTTTTTTGGCTTCCCTATTAATTTGACTTTTGGCCTTTTCTTCAGAGGAACCCCAACTTAGCTTTCTATCCCAGAAGCTTAAATACACTGTTCAATAAGTCTTGGGCACTAGTCCCTGAAGTAGACTGACCTGTAAAAATCGATCCATGACAGCAATGCACATGTACAGAGTTTCCTGCAGAAGCCTAAACTTGGAGTGGACTTGAACCAGCCAGTCCACCAGGATGGCACGCATACGTCCATTTATATCTCTTCCATCCAAGAAATGTGGGTTTATGGATTGCAAAATCTGTTGGTGAAATATAAAAGTTTAAAAAGTTGACTTCATTTATAAATTCCACATTGCTTGTAGAACCCAAACACAAAAGGCCTACCCACCTCAAGCTGTCTTAGATACTGGTAGATATCTTTAACATAGTCACTGCAGAGCTGAGGGTTCTCCCAATCCTCATTATCAATGTCCTCAATTTTGCAGAGCAAGGCATCAGAAAAAGCTTGGCAGAGGTTCTCTTCCTTCATGGAGACATCCTCAGGTGTAGGAGAAGGACCCTACAACAACAAATTTAAAAGCATATTATTGTAGCTCAGTGGTAAAGCACTTGCCTCGCTTGTGTGAGGCACTGGGTTTGATCTTAAGCACCACTTAAAAAAACAAATAAGATAAAGGTATTGTGTCTACAATTAAAAAAAAATTTTAAAGCACATTACTGTTTTTCTGGTTTTTTCTTATAGAATATATAATCTACTATATTATACCTATAAGTTATGTATAATATTTTTCTATCTCTACTAGAATGTAAACTCTATATGCTTACATTTATTTAGTTAGCTTTGTCCACTGAAGTATCTCAAATACCTATATTAGCACTCATACATAGTAGGTACTCAATAAATAAAAGAAACTTGACCTCCTGGGGTCAGAGATTACTGGTGCTGATCATTCACTTTAGCAGTATCCTCTTCCACAAGCATGTTTTCTTTTCTTCAACTAATTTGCTCTAAACTGAGAAACTGGCAAATAAAAAGTAGAAAAGCATGCCTATGAATAGAACAGAAAATGGAACAGGAAAAGTAAGCAAAGACTGAGCAAGTAAATGGACCAGTATTTTATTTTCTTATGCTGACTGGGTGATTGTTATAAAAATTACACAAATTAAAAATTTATAAAGTCAAAACAAGTATTTAGCAATGAGGTATAAAGAAACCATTACTTTTAAAAAGAATAAGAGGTACTTGCAAAGTAAAGCCTACCAGAATTTTTAGGCTACAAAAGAGTATATAAAGTAAAAAAAAATATAAAAGAAAGAACCCATATAATAAAACAGATAAGCAATTTTAATTTACATTGAAATTCAATCATAATTTCTAGTCTTAGAGGAGGATCGAATAATGGAAAAAACAGTTCAAACCATGCCCTTCCCTCTTAAAGATCTTAAACTGGGAAGGGTCAAGTGAACAGAGTAGGCAGGTATGCATGCCATTTATTCAAGCATTTGCAATCCTCAAGGATCTGGAATGAATGAGAGGGCTACATGAAGAACCAGGGAGTGTAAGATCTGGAGGAAAATAGCTAGGCAAAAAAAAAAAAAAAAAAAAACAATTGCAAAGTGCCAGAGGAAACAAAGAAAATAAAGGTGGAACTGGGAACTGATTTGGGAAGTGGGAAAAAAGCATGTAAGGTGTGAGAAGATGAGCTGGAAAGGAAAAAAACCTTGCCAAGGAGCTTAGCTTTTATCCAAAGGAAAAGTGAGACCATGGAAAGGTCAACAGTGACTGGAAAAAGATGTCCATTTTAATAAATACACATAGTTCCAGTTTCAGGTTAGCTTTTCCAAGTTTGAGCATTATTACACTTTTCCCATGAAGGCAGCCAGTAGTGGGAGATCTGGATGAAGGAGTCAGAGGTTAGCATCATGAGCTTCATGTGCTGTCTTAACAGCTTAGCACATTTATCTGTTTCCTACTTAGAAGCCTGAGTTTAACCAGGTCCAAACACTACCAGGATAAGACAAGATACTTGCTCTGGCTCTTAATTTAAAATTGCTTGAAAGGAAGCCAATATAATTTAATTCTTCTAAGAATTTACATGTCTGTATAGGTCATCTGAGTCTGATAGATTGACTGTGCAATCCTCTATCCAGTGTGTCTGCATGCAAAGCATCAAAACTGAATCAGTTAATTCACTATCAAGACTTAAATAAGCCACACATGGAAAGACAAGTACCTCATGATCTCACTCACATGTGAGATCTAAAAATGCTGATCTCACAAGAGTTAAGATTAGAATGATGGTCAGAGGTTGGGGGAGAGAAGGATGAGGACAGCTTGGTCAATGAATTAGAAGTGAGAAGTTCTGGTGTGCTACTCTGCACAGTGGAATGACAATCGATAATGATACTGCATTATACCTTTAAATACACTACAAGAAAGAATTTTTAATGTTTTTACCATAAATACATGATAAAACATTTAAGGAAATTAATCTGATTTGAATATTATACAATGTATACAGGTTTTTAAATGATATATAGGTCCCCACTAATAAGTACAATTTGTATGTATCAGTTAAAAAATAAAATTGTGAAAAAAGAAACTGTATGCACCATATAGTCATGCTACATCTTCCCTAAAAGTAGTTATCAGAAATCATAATGATGTGAAGTCTGGCTTAACTGGAAAAGCTCCTGTTGTCAGGATAAGAAGCTGGTAGAGGTAAGTGAGGGCCACTCAAGTTCCAGTACCAACATCAACTGAGATGGACCTGTTGACAGGATTGGTTAATTTAACATGCAAATACACAAGTATATTCTTGTAAGTTTTGATTAAACAGTTCCTTTACTGAATTTATGATAAATAATTCAATTAAGTGCACAGGGGAAAGACTGTAAGAACTATTGATTCTGGTCAGACAGTTCATGATTGGTAGCAACATAGGCACACACAATTGTAGAAAGGCAAAATCGGTAACTTGATTATCTTCAGAAGTGCAATGGATTTGAAATGGGGAATAGTAACAATGAACTCAACTTTTATTAAACATGTTCTATATACATCTGTATTGTTTTTGCTATTTTACAGCAGTTTCAAATGTAACTAAAAGAAAAAGCTGGGAATAGTGGTTCACACTTGTAATCCTAGCCACTAGGGAGGCTAAGGCAGGAGGTCCACAAGTTTGAGGCCAGTCTTGGCAAATCAGAAAGACCCTGTGTAAGGTAATAATAAAAAAGGGGGAACAGAGGGGTAGTAGTTAAGTGATAGAGTGCCCTCAGTTCAATCCCTAGTACCACAAAAAATAAATAAATATAAAAATCACTCTTTAAAAAAAAAAAAAAGATGTGAATAGTTTTGCTTATCCCTTTCACATGTAGTTTTTCTGTTAGGGAAAATTAGGCCATAAAACATTCTTAAACTTGAAAAATGACTATAACTGACAGTGAATCATCTGAATTTCTAGCTGTTTACTCCTCAGTATATCTCCTAAACTTGGATCTAGCCTCTGTGATAGCATCTACCCTTTTACTTCTAGATCCCCCAACTTGACTGGAAGCTACATGGGAGCTAAGACGATGGTTTATACAACTTGTTTGTTTGCCCAGCACCCAGCAAACAAGGTACTGGTATTAGTCCTTCTCCTTCCTTTCATACTACTCAGTGTTTACCAAGGTCTCATCAATCAGCAAAACACAGTTTTCTCCAAAAATTGCAGAGTAATAACTTCTGTTAATGATTGGAATTTTAGTCTCAGGGCCCTTTGAGATTCAGTTGTCTCACCTGCTACAAAGCAAGAAGTCTGCCTTCCAGGTTTGCAGAAAGGAAAAGATAGTAATCAGTTATACTTCTGAGAACATCTGCTTTTAGGGACACATGGTTTATGTTATAAGCTTTCTAGGAAAGTCGCTAGAAACTCATGCTCAACTGGCATTTGCACAACTCCAGGGATTGGCTATAAAGGAATAGTCATGACTCTGCAAAGAGAGCAGGTGAAAAAGTAAAAGCTATAGACAGGCAAGTAGAAGGAATCACTTGCCAGAAGGTGGGGAACTCCACATAAATTGTGGACTTAGTGGTCCCTTCACTGTTTCTAAGACAAATTATTTGAATTGGAAAGAACTGTTGTTCATTAATCCCTGATAACTTCTATTACCAGAACATCCAGGTATATCTTTTAACCACAAAAGTGACTTTCATATGAAATAAGCTCTAGTCCATAAAGGTTTATCTAAAACACGGCATCCCCAATATTGTCAGGAAGTTTAAGATAAAGGAACCTTCCAGGCACTGTGGTACATGCTTATAATCCCAATGGCTCCAGAGATTGAGATAGGAGAATTATGAGTTCAAAGCCAGCCACAGCAACTCAGTAAAGCCCTAAGCAACTCAGCAAGACCTCATTTCTAAATAAAATATAAAAAGGGCTGAGGATATGGCTCAATGGTTGAGTGCCCCTGGGTTCAATCCCTGGTACCAAAAAAAAAAAAAAAAAAAAAAAGGATAAAGCAGCCAGCCAAGGAGATATAGAATAAAGAGACCTCAGAGAAGATGAAGCTGTAAAAGTCACAGGAAGAAACAATTTTTCCTTCCTTTCTTCTTTCAAAAATAAAAATTTATTTATTCGGTGCTAGGGATTGAACTCAGGACCTTATGCATGCTAAGCACCAGCTCTACCACTGAACTATACCCCAAGCCCTGGTATAGCTGGCCTTTTTTGTTGTTGTCAAATATATCTGTATTTTGTTTATTTATTTATATGCGGTGCTGAAAAATCGAACCCAGTGCCTCACACATGCTAGGCAAGCACTTTACCACTGAGTTACAACTTTGGTCCATAGTGGGCCTTTTATAATTCACCTTTCTTCTTCTCTGATTTGAATAATTACGTACCTATGTAACTATTTTAAGGAAATAGTTCAAGGAAAATAAAAATCTTAAGCCCAATACTTAAAAGGAACTCCCATAAATATTTCATATATAAATGCACACTTTAAAAAAGCAAGTCTGCTTTGTATTGTACATATTGTTATAATCTGATTTTCCCACTTGATGTTACAAGCATTTTGACATCTAAATGCTTTACTAAAACATTTGTAATACTTCATTAAATACTTCATTTAACTGATTTCCTAATAGAGGATACTTCTCTATCAGGTAAGAGATATTTATTCATTACAGCACTACTTAAAATCCCTCTGGTCATTTTCTTGGGACATACTGCAAAAACAGACTTACTGGATATATAGAATAACCATCTGAAATATACTGCCAAATCATTCTTCTGCATTCAAAAAGTCACCCATGTAAAATGCTATCTCATATAAACAGCACTTTTTCTAACCATGGCCCCTAGATAAAAACCCAGAAACCTTCAAGGAAAGGCCTCCTAAAGGAAGGTCAATCTTGAATATTTGCTCTGAACTCTAGTTCTCAATTTGAAGCCTTTATCTCCTGTCTAAAGGCTTCTTCTTTTTCCAACCATGGTTCCAGGTAGATGCTGGCAAGTCTGTCTCTCCTTCAGATACTGCAGGCACATTTCCAACTGCTTTTCCAGGCAGATATCCCTCTATTGAGGTTCTAATTCTTTTCAAAATAATTTATCTAAAGTATTCTTTCTCCATACTAAATGATATCCTTGAAGTCCTAACACATCTGACGTTTCCTAGAACTTTCATAGATACCAGGATGAAGGCAAGTACTTAGAGGAAACCCAGACTAGTTCAAGACGCCTACCAACTACTTGCTTGGACAATTGTTAATACCTCCCAACACTGCTTCCATCACTTCTCTCCTCCTCAAAACTTTTCAGAGACCTCACTACCTAATGAGATAAAATCTAAATTTTGAGGATTTCAAATTCAATTGCAACCTTCTTCTGCTTCCTCAAACATCCTTCTTGACTCAATTTAAACCTGCAGACTCCTTGAACAAAAGACATGACTACAGACCAATTTTCACTTTGGTGCCTTGATTTTTGTTGCTGCCTTGGTTCCCCAAAACTTGCTGTTTACTATCAGCTTCTCTCTATTCTTAAAAATCAACTAAAAAGAGCCAAGAACAGTGACACATGCTTATAACCCCAGCTACACAGGAGGATGAGCAGGAGGATCACAAGTTGGAGGCCAACTTGAGTAACACTGCAAGGCTTCATCTTAGGGGGGGGGAAATCAACACTAAAGGATGAAGTTACCTCTGACCACTTCATTGCTTAGTGTTCTCTCCCACCTTTAGGTGCTCCTTCTTAAAGACAATAAAAAGGGCTACCCCAGTCATTTGACATTCATTCAGGCATATATTTCCCAAAGTTATCTAGTGTCACATATGCCCATTCTAGATAAATCTCCTGAAAATAAGAGGTCTCTTTAGCAGTCTTAATACTATTCGATATGTACAATGTTTAATATAGACATTTGTCAAATATATCCAATGTTTAATATGGAAAACTCTCAAACGTACAATAATATGTATTTTTTGAACTGGAAATAGTGAAGTAGTTTTTGTTATACCTCAGCACCTATGATGGTGCCTATAAATGCATAAGTAATCCATAAATGAAAGTGTACATAAACTTGAATGTGATGAAAGGAGAGCAGGTTGATGGATCCATTAGCATTGTGGATGATTGAACTAATTAGTCATAGAGAATACAATTTATCAACATAGAATTTCAGTATTCCCTTACTCTTACATGAATTTGGGTCTCGGAACTGTGGGCCTCTGATTGGGAGCCAGGTCTTCCTTCTTTTTTTTTTTTTAATTGTAGATGGACACAATACCTTTATTTTATTTATTTATGGGTGCTGAAGATCAAACCCAGTGCTCCACACATGTGAGGCAAGTGCTCTACCCCTGAGCCACAATCCCAGCCCTACAAGATCATTCTTTTAGTAAATTATTTTAATAAAACCCACCAAATTTCACTAAGACCACTAGATATATTTGGGTATTAAAGTAATAAACATTATTCAAGATCATAATATTAAATTGGGATACCAAGGCAGAGATCTACCTGTGAATGTTCTTCAAAAATTGCAGTCTAACTTAAACTAGGCTACTCCACTAAGTGTGTTTATAAATTCACAACTTCCTACCTTTGGAGCCAACATTTCCATCTGTACTGGTTTCACAGAAGCAGTGGGTTTCAGTTGTTTGTTGACATTTGTTGCTTTGGTGGGCTGAACTGATACTTTGGTGTTTTGAGTTTTCTACAAGAAAAATACAGGATAGAGCAAGACAGTACATGTTGTCCCTCAGGTCTATACAAAATCAGCCTCTAATGCACATTTTGCCTTATGGTTGTTACCTTCACTACTTGTGCTGCTCTGGTTGAAACTCTATTTCCAATTTCTTCTAAAACCCCACGCCTGATAGTCACATGACTCTTGGCTTTAGAATTAACTCCTATGTCAATATTCTCCAAATCAGTGGACACCTAAAAAAAAGAAAAAAAAAAAGTTAATCAGGCATTAAAATGATTGAAAATATTTAGCTAATATCAGATATTCAATTTTAGAATTGCTCTGGGAAAGGTGAATATGCTGGGATCCATTTGCGAAAGGGAAAAGGTACATGTTAGGAAGCCTAAATATGCTATTTGAGATTAATAACATCACTCTAAATTAGGCACATCATTATATATCTTTTTTTTTTTTTTTTTGAAAAGCAAGTTTACTTAAGCTACATCAGTCCAGAGGGGCTAACAAAATCTCTGGACCCCAGGTCTGGAAATTCTTTTGAGATTTATACTCAGTGGGTGGTTACACAACAGGGTGGTTAACATAACAGTTACTTTTTGTTTCACATACATTTCATTTATAATAGAGATCCTTCACTAACCTTGCAAAAACTATTTTGAGTATTCAAGTGGGTCTGTAAGAGAACTTCAAAGCTTCACAAATAAAATTATTATTTCTCATGTAGCACCCATGTTACATGCTAGAGATCCCTGTAGATTAAAAACCTATATTTATTTAGTTAAAATTCTTCCTTTACAGAGATGAATAATAAGTGCATTCAAGATGAATTATTAAAAGCTGTAACATCAGTATTTAATAGTAGTTCTGGCTGTTTAAAATCCCAATGCTTAAATCCCAACCTTTAATTAGTATACCATTCTAGAAATAAGAAATGTTCCTGTAGAAATGATCTCTTAGAAATACAGCTATGCTGGGCACAGTGGAACATGCCTGTAATCCCAGTGGCTCAGGAGGCTGAGGCAGGAGGATCGTGAGTTCAAAGCCAGCCTCAGCAACATCAAGGTGCTAAGCAACTCAGTGAAACCCTGTCTCTAAACAAAATACAAAATAGGACTGGGGATGTAGCACAGCAGTCCAGTGTCCCTGAATTTAATCCCCAGTACAAAAAAAGAAGAAGAAGAAATATAGCTTTCAAAAATATGGTGGTCATAAAGTAGATTTGCTCTTATATTAAGGATATTTAAAATGGAAATAGTTTCTTTGGGTATAACACTTTTAGCTCTCAAATTCTCAGCTTAGGGGCTGGGGTTATGGCTCAGCGGTAGAGCGCTCACCTAGCATGTGCGAGGCCCTGGGTTCGACACCACATAAAAATCAGTAAATAAAATAAAGGTATAATAAATTATTTTAAAAATTGGGAAAATTAAAAAAATTATCAGCTCAACCAGCTTTATTCAGAACATACTTAGAAACAAAATTTGCTAGGAAAAGCAGTTCATACCACTTTTATTGCAAAAATGATAAACATTTCATGAGGAGAAAAAAAAAAAGAGTTGGGAATCCTACAGGAGGTTTGAGTGGATCTACCAGGATAGACAGAAAGGCCAGGGAAAACTATAGTCCTTCCTGAGCAGAAAGAACCTGAGTATAAGTTTATAGGATAAAGTAGACCCCCCCAAAAAAATTATTGGTTCAATTTTTCCAGCATCGATTGCCAATTTAAAAAAGTGTTTTAAAATTTAATGCTCATGGATTGAAGCCCGGTAATGTGACTAAGTTTAAATTCATCTGGAAGGGAAAACTGGCAGCTTTTAACTAGAGCCTTGTAGCCAGGAGGATGGAACTCAGCTGTGTCAGGTCCCTCTAATTTTCAGCAAAGCAAAAGTAAATCCAGGTACAATTCAAGCCCACAGGAGCAATATTAAACACTAATAATACTTTGATTTGTGCAAATATAAATAAATGATTTGGACTCTTTCAGTATGTAATACTGGTTCAAATTATATGCGAAATTTCTACACTTAAGAAATTATTGTTTTAAGAGGACAAAACCATACATCAGTGAAATGGGAAATTCATACAAAGCAAAAGGTGAAAAATCTGAAAAACAGTCATGGCATAACCCTTGACCAACTATGGAATTTCTTCCAGTTCTCCCCACCCCCACCAAAGACTAGCCTTAGTTGGCAAAGCGTTTTGAGAAAAGGGGAAGGAAATCCCAAGAACTTGTATTTAGACATCTCTCTAACACAAAGACCGCTCGCCGAGTAACAGGCCCAATAATGGGGAGGTTCCCCTGACAGGTGGCACTTCCCAGGAGCTTTCCTACACCTCTTCCACCCGAAGGAGGAAGCGGAAACCAGAAAGCTTAATTGAGACCGAGAGGCCCTCCAGAAAGGACCTGCTATATGGCCAGGAACGCCAGGGGTTCCGTGAGCCCCTGAGAAAGGAAATGCAGCCCCAGTTGGAATGAAGAAGCAAGAAACAGAAGAGGGAAGCGAGAGGCGGATGGAAGAGGAGGGATGGGGGCTGCAAGTCACAAGCTGCAGTCCCTGTTGAGAGGTGACCGGGCACACTCACCGTCGGGCGTCGGAGCAGCGCCATGAGGGAAGAGAAAGACAAGTGTGCCAGCCCGGCCCAGGGAGGGACACGGACCGAAGCAGAATGGAGCTAGCGTCTGCGGCGCGGTTGGGCCTGCACTCCAGGCCCGCACCGCTGGAATCTTCGGCGAGGTCTCCTTGTTCTAGGATTCAAATACCGCACCTCTCGCGTCCCCATTGGGTGGCCTTACGCACCGCGCGCTCTTCTCATTGGTTAAACCAGGAGACGTTCCCGCACACTGATTGGATGAACTTTCTCAGCCTGTTTGGTTGTCGTAACAACTGGGAAGGGGGATGTGCGTGCTCGGTTGTGTACCTGTTTTAGCCTAATCTTTAAAAAAAAAAAAAAAAATTCTTTAGTACTATGCATTAAACCCAGGGGCACTTTCCAACTGAGCCACAACCCTACTATTTATTTATGGGTAGAATCTCACTAAAATGCTTAGGGCCTCGGTAAATTGCTAAGGCTGGCCTCAGCCTCCCCAGTCGTTTGGATTACAGGCAAACGCCACCACGCTGGGCTCTTCCTCACTCTCTCCTTCCCTCCCTCCCTTTGTCCCACAAGATCTCACCCTGGATATGTTGAGGTTGGTACTGAGTGGGCAGAAGTAGGATCTAGGAAGATGCCCTTGGCATTCCACATCTGACCCTCATTCCTCTTAATATCAAGTCCAAGTAGAGATTGGGTTGGCCTGGGAACAGGCACTTCTAGGTTGCTTAGCACTGTTGTTTTGAGTTGAGACTCAAACTTGTAAATTGGGAGAATTGGGGTATAAACTAGATTATGATTCCCATGAAACACAAATTAAAAATAATACAGGTTGAAATGATTTGTCCGTTGTATTCCCAGCACCCAGTATTGTTTGATATCTGGTCAGGGCCGATAAATATTAACTGAATAAAAAATCCTGTGACAGGCTAGGGTTGTGACTCAGTGGTAGAGTGTTTACCTGGCACATGTGAGGCACTGGGTTCAATTCTCAGCACCACATTAAAATAAATAAATAAATAAATAAAATTAAGGTATGTGTCCATCTAAAACTAAAAAAAAAAAAAAATGTACTAAAAAAAAAATCCTGTGACGTGCGTTAAGATTTTTAAATGAAAAACAATAGTGTCCCAGTCTTCAGCATAAGAGTGGGAGAACAAAAATCCCAAGAGATACATTGTTTGTCCTGGAAAAGGCAAGAGGGACAGGAAAAGAAGGCTGGAGGTGTGGCTCAGTGCTGAAGCCACATGCCTGAGGCCCTCCTTAGCATCCCAAAAACAAACCAGGAAAAGGCAGCTGGGCGCGATGGAAAACGCCTGTAATCCCAGCAGCTCAGGATGGAGGATCTCAGTTCAAAGCCAGCCTCAGCAACAGCGAGGAACTAAGCAGCTCCAGGAGACCCAGTCTCTAAATAAAATACAAAATAGGGCTGGAATGTGGATCAGTGGTGGAGTGCCCTTGAGTTCCATCCCCAGTACTCTCCACCGCCCCCGGCCCCCCTCCCCCAAAAAAATCAGGAAAAGAAAAACCCAATGCTCACAGCAAAGGCAATGGAATGTGACTAGATAGAAGGATCCATCTAAGAATTTGAACAAGATTTCTCACAATTTTTGGTTCATTTCTCATGCACTTGGTTAATAATAATAATATAACTACTCAGAATTAAATTCCTTCCTTTGCCCCAATCCTAACTGCTGGCCATCACACATTTCCAATCCCAATGTGAAGGCAGAAAAAAAGCCAATGTCCCAGCAGGAAAGCTGTCCAGCAGAAATTCCCCCTTACTCAAAGGAGGACTAGAACTTTTGTCTATTCAGGCCTTCAACTGACTGGAGGCAGCTCACCCATACTGGGGAAGGCAAAATGTTTCACTCAATTTCTTTAAGACACGATTTCACTATGTTGCCAAGGCTGGACTCAAACAATTGGGCTCAAGCATTCCTCTCACTTTGATAAAATGGGATCACAGGTGCACAACACCACACACAACTAATTCAAATTTTCATCTCATCTAGAAACATCCTCACAGACATACCCAGAATTTCTAATCAAAATGTCTGGTCACCCCATGGCCAGTCAAGTTGGCACATAAGCATTATTACAAAACTCAACTATCAAGAAAACTGCAGGATGTTGAGAGCCACAGCAGAAGGGGCCCCAGCAAACTTCCAGCTGCCAGCAAACTTCCAGCTGCCGGCTGACAATTGGCTCACAGCAGCCCCAGCAACATCTAGCTGATTGGCTCCTCTGCGGTGATGCTCATTGGACTGTTTCCCTGCCCTTTCAGACCACAGAGCTGCTCATTGGGGGACTTTTTTGGCTCCGCCCACGTGACCCAGCCAATAGGCCTCAAGAGCAGGAGGATTGTGGGAGGTGGGGAGAAGCTGGTGGGGGAGAGAGAGGCTGGGGGAAAGCCGGTGGTGGCAGTTGAGGCTCTGAGGGTTTTTCCTGAGAGGCTATTTTGTTTGTCGTGTGTGGTTCTAAAAATAAAGTTAGTTTCTTTTGACAAGTGGCTCCTGATTGTGCCCAGTCAGACCACAAGTTAATCTTGGAGTCAATCCTAGAGGATTGATACCTAACCATATTTGGCAGATGGACGTCACACACTTGCCAGAATTTGGAAAATTAAAATATTTGCATGTTACAGTTGATACTTCTTCTGGATTTTTGATGGGCTCCCTTCATGCCGGAGAAAAAACTAAAGATGTTATAGCTCATTGCTTACAAAATTTTGCCACTGTGGGTGTTCCAAAACAGTTAAAAACAGATAATGCCCCTGGTTATACTTCTACCTCTTTTAAACAATTTTGCTCAACATTTGGCATTACTCATATAACAGGAATCCCATACAATCCACAGGGACAAGGCATAGTTGAAAGAGCTCATCAAACTATTAAAATGTACTTATTAAAGCAAAAAGAAGGAATTGGGAAGGGGTATATATTCCCCAAAGATAAACTTAAAATAACCCTTTTTACTCTAAACTTTTTAAATTTGGATTCATCAGGACTTAGTGCTGCGGAAAGGCATATGTGTCCAAAAAATGTACATAAGCCCAAGGTACTTTGGAAGGATATTCTAACAGGACAATGGAAAGGTCCTGACCCAGTAATTGTCTGGAGTCGAGGGTCTGTTTGTGTGTTTCCACAGGGAGAACAGCAGCCGATTTGGATTCCAGAGAGATTAACCAAGGTCCTGACCCAGTGATTGTCTGGAGTCGGGGGTCTGTTTATGTGTTTCCACAGGGAGAACAGCAGCCGATTTGGATTCCAGAAAGATTAACTAAAGCGATTTCTACAGACCAAAAAGAAGATGATTTGGCTCAAATCCATAACAACTGATATCCAAAACTCCAGTTTGGCTATTCTTACATCTGCAACAGAACCAGGATGCTTTTTTCAATATCTATTTTATTATTGCCCTTTGCCATATCATGAAGTTCTATTTTGTTTTTTGAGCTCATACAGACCTAGGTTAATGTTTTGCTGATCAGTTCTATTTTTTGACTATAGAGTTTTTAAGCATTGCAATGGAGATTTCACCTGTAAAAAGTTATAAGGCCTTTACTATAATGTTATGTGTTGTATGTATTATATTATGTGTGCACACTTGTGTTTTGTGTTATATGTTTGAATGTACGTATGTCCATATATCATATATGATGAGCGCTCATGATAAAATGGATCCAAATATTTTTTTTTTCACGTGATTTATATGGTTTAATTTAAATTGGGTAAACAACTGTTGAGGATTGTTTTAATATGTAAACAAAAAAGAAGGTTAACAGATCTGTTTACTTTCACCTTTCCTTTTCATTATATTTAATAATTCTCTTAAAGATAATGTAAATTGTTAAGAAAATTGTTTTCTTTTAGTGCCTTCTGTAATGTTACATAATTTTTTCTTTAGCCATTATTGCCAGAATTCCTATCTTCATCCCAGTGCCGGTGAAGACAATGTAAATTGTTAAGAAAATTGTTTTCTTTTAGTGCCTTCTGTAATGTTACATAATTTTTTCTTTAGCCATTATTGCCAGAATTCCTATCTTCATCCCAGTGCTGGTGAAGTCAAAGATAAAACCAATCTACAGCTTCTACAATAGCCATCACTGAACTGCTTGCAGAACTTGCCTGGACACATTGTGAGCTCACCTGTATGCATTGTGAACTATCTGTTGGTACATCGAATTGTGGTAGTGCTGGAGTATTTTTGCTGATGGTGTCACCGGTGGTACAATTTTTCAAAGGAGCCCTCAATTGGCTTAATGTCATGGCATTTTGCATCCTCCTCTACTAGTGATGGTCTAAAATTTGGGGGCCAACAGAGGTGAGGCAAAGAACCTCACCCCCCCACAGGTGCAAAGGCCTATCCACAAGTATGGCTGTATGCTGGACCGGTAGTCAGTGACGGGTATGATCCAATTGCAGTGGTACCAACCTAAGACAGGAGGCTGACGCCTAGAGGTCAGTTCATCCGATGACGGGTAAGGACCATATGTTGAATTGGACTGCCTAACAGGCACGGTCCCTAAGCCACATGCTTGTTGTTTAAACAGAGAGGGGGAGATGTTGAGAGCCACAGCCTGAGGGGCCCCAGCAAACTTCCAGCTGCCAGCAAACTTCCAGCTGCCGGCTGATGATTGGCTCACAGCAGCCCCAGCAACATCTGATTGGCTCCTCGGCCCCAGCAACATCTAGCTGATTGGCTCCTCTGCGGTGATGCTCATTGGACTGTTTCCCTGCCCTTTCAGACCACGGAGCTGCTCATTGGGGGACTTTTTTGGCTCCGCCCACGTGACCCAGCCAATCGGCCTCAAGAGCAGGAGGATTGTGGGAGGTGGAGAGAAGCTTGGGTGGGAGAGAGAGGCTTGGGGAAAGCCGGTGGTGGCAGTTGAGGCTCTGAGGGTTTTTCCTGAGAGGCTATTTTGTTTGTCGTGTGTGGCTCGCACGGGGAGCGACTGAGGGTAAGTGAAACTGCTCGCCCCTGAGGGCAGGGCGAGAGGATGGGTAGCCATTTTAAGATTCCTCTTTTATTTTGCTTCACTTTTGTTTTAAGTTGCCTGTCCCTGGAGATGAGTGAGACGGAAGAAAAACCGCTCACATCTGAGGAAAAACTATTTACGTCTGAGGAACAGATAGGGAGAAAGGACGGATGCACATGTCAGGAGGATAGAAAGGCTATAATGACTTTTTGTTGTTCCCTTTTTATTTCATTCTGTCTCGGTTTTGTTTGGCGTCATCTTGTTGGGTTGTATTATAGTAGAAATATGGGATCAGAAATTAGTAAAAAACAAACTGAAAGAGTGTTAAGTAAATTGTTAGAGGAAGGAGGCATCCCAGTAAAATCAAGAGCAGTCAGGGCATACGTTGATACAATACAAAAATGTAGCCCATGGCTTTTTAAGGAGGAGTTGTTGAATATATCACAATGGAACCATCATGGTGAAGATTTAAAAAGAATAGAAAAGAAAAGCCCAGGGACTCTGCCAGTTGGCACATTGCCATTGTGGACATTCCTATCTTGTTTGCTTAGTCCAAAGCCTTCAGTTCAGACAATGGTAGAGGAAGGAGAAGACATAATGATTCAAGTAAAAGAGAAGGTCTCTCAAGTTAGTCAGACAGAGGAAAAGATTCAAGTAAAAGAGAAGGCCTCTCAAGCTAGTCAGACAGAGAAAGAAAGTGTAAAACAGAAAAAGCCATCAGGGGGAAAGTTACAACAGGAGACTGCTACTAACACCTTTCTATCACCAGAGGGTGTAAGTGTCCAACCAACAGCACCACCTCTACAGGAGACTGCTACTAACACCTTTCTATCACCAGAGGGCATAAGTGTCCAACCAACAGTGCCACCTCCATATGCTGGGAGGCCCCCAACCCCCGCAGTTGATAGTTGGGATCCTGAGACAAGGTCTCAAATATTAACATGCCCTGTATTTGAGGCAGGAGGGCAGCGATTTTACCAAGTTTTAAATTTCAAAACAGTGAAGCAGCTAAAAGAGGCTGTAACAACCTATGGTCCTTAAGCACCCTTCACTGTAAGCTTGGTCGAATCCATTAACAACTTGAACATGACGCCAGCAGATTGGGCTAATATGTGTAAAGCTGTGCTAAATGGAGGACAATACCTGTTATGGAAGGTTGCCAATGAGGAATTTTGCAAGGAGACGGCTAGGCGAAATGCAGCAGCTGGTTATCCTCAGAGAAATCTAGATATGTTGTTAGGAAAGGGACCTTATGAGGATCAGCAGCAACAAATTGCATATGATCCTGGCGTATACGCACAAATTGCTGCAGATGCAATTAAGGCATGGAAGACTTTACAAGGACATGGAGGTTTACAAGGTCAATTATCTAAGGTAATACAAGGAGCTAATGAACCTTATGCTGAATTTGTAGATAGGCTTATTCAAACAGCTACCAGAGTTTTTGGGAATACAGAACAAGCAATGCCATTACTAAAACACCTGGCTTATGAGCAAGCGAATCGTTGGTGCAGAGATATCATTAGACCATGGAAACATGAAGATTTAAACACATATATTAAATTATGTAGAGACATTAATGAACAAGAGCAAGTCGTGGCAGCTGCAGTAAAACAGGCTTTAGATGCCAGAGACATTAATGAACAAGGGCAAATTGTGGCAGCTGCAGTAAAACAGGCTTTAGATGCCAGGCCAAGAACATGCTACAATTGTGAACAAACAGGACATTTTAAAAGGAATTGCCCCATTGGAGGAGGGTTTAACAAAACTAGGTAGCAAAGGAGTAGAATACCAGGTATTTGCCCACGATGCCGTAGAGGGAGACATTGGGCTAATGAATGCCGTTCTCAAACCACCATAGAGGGTACTCCATTATCAAAAAACGAACAAGGACCAGGTGTTTATCCACGATATCGTGGAGAAAGGCATTGGGCTCCATTGCCAAAAAATGGACAGGGGGGCCCAATGCTCCGGGGCCCCAAACCACAAATATACGGAGCACTGGAGGAACCCAGCAACCCCATCAGGGTAGTGCCCAGGACACATTGTCCATCAGATCCCTCATCAGACAAACCAGAGGGAGCGCAGGGTTGGACATCTGCGCCTCCGCCAGAGCAGTACTAACTCCAGAGATGGGAGTTCAAATCATTCCCACAGGGGTGAAAGGACCTCTTCCCAAAGGAACAGTAGGCTTATTATTGGGACGCAGCTCTTCTACTCTAAAAGGACTTATGATAAGTCCTGGGGTAATTGATCCCGATTATGAAGGTGAAATAAAAATTATAGCCAGTTCTCCAAAGGGTATATCAGTAATTTCACCAGGAGATAGAACAGCACAGTTACTAATAATACCCAGCCTACATGATAAATTTTCCAGTCGTACTGTAGAAAGAGGTTCCAAGGGATTAGGCTCCACAGGTGTAGATTGGGCTATGCTTTCTTTAAATTTAGATTCTCGCCCCATGCTAAAACTAAATATTCAAGGACATGAATTTAATGGGCTACTGGATACAGGTGCAGACCTTAGCATCATCTCTCGTCAAGAATGGCCAAAACATTGGCCATTACAACAAGCCACTCAAATGCTTCGAGGCCTAGGAGTGGCGACTAATCCCCATAGAAGTGCAATGGTATTAGATTGGAAGGATCCTGAAGGATGTGAAGGAACTATACAGCCATATGTATTGGATCATCTTCCCGTAAATTTATGGGGACGAGATGTCCTAGATCAATTAGGTTTGACATTAACAAATAACATCAACCAAAATGCACCCACTATTATGACTAGACAAGGTTTTAGGAAAGGAAAAAGATTAGAAAAACAAGAACAAGGTATAGCAGCACCAATACAAATAGATCAAGGAACAGACAGACATGGGTTGGATTTTCAGAAAGGGCCACTGAGACAATAAAAATTACTTGGAAATCAGAAAGACCAGTATGGGTTCCTCAGTGGCCCCTGACTAAAGAAAAGATACAAGCAGCCCATGACCTGGTCAAACAACAATTAGCAGAAGGACATATACAACCTTCTGTATCTCCCCATAATACTCCCATTTTTGTCATCAAAAAGAAATCTGGTAAATGGAGATTATTGCAAGATTTAAGAGCCATTAATAATGAGATGGTTATTATGGGACCTGCTCAATCAGGGATTCCTCAGTTGTCTGCTTTGCCAAAAACCTGGTATGTTTTAGTTATAGATATTAAAGATTGTTTTTTTTCAATTCCAATTCATCCTGAGGATAGTCCACGTTTTGCATTTACTATCCCTGCACTGAATCATGAAGGTCCTGATCAGAGATATGAATGGAAAGTACTCCCTCAAGGGATGGCTAACAGCCCAACTATGTGTCAAATTTATGTTAACAAAGTAATCCAGCCACTTAGAAATCAAAATCCTGAACTACAAATATTTCACGATATGGATGATGTATTATTAGCACACAAAGATAAAAACGCATTGCTAGAATGTTATGCCACACTTACAAACTTATTAAAAAATTATAATCTAGAGATAGCAATAGATAAAGTACAATTAAATTTTCCAATTAATTATTTAGGAGTTCTATTATCCTCAACCATGGTCCGTCCACCAAAAATTCAAATACGAGTAGATCAACTCAAATCACTTAATGACTTTCAAAAGTTATTAGGAGACATAAATTGGATAAGGCCTTATTTAGGTATACCAACAGGAGAGTTGGGACCTTTATTTGATATCCTAAAAGGTCCATCAGATCCAAATTCACCCCGAATGTTAACGCCTGAAGCAAGAAAGGCATTAAAAATCATTGAAACATATATGGAAAATATGCATTTGGATAGAATTGATATAAGTTTGCCTTTATTATTTATTGTACTACCAACAAAAAATATTCCTACAGGAGTATTTTGGCAAGAAGGTCCATTATTATGGATACATTTATCTTATTCTCCTAACACTATTCTTACTAGGTATCCTGAGGCTGTAGGACAATTAATACTCAAAGGAATAAAAGCAGCAAAGGGAGTGTTTGGAATTTCTCCCAATAAAATGATTACTCCATATACTATGAATCAAATTGATGAGTTAGCTAATGAGTTAAATACTTGGGCAATAATCATGTGCAAATCTAATGTTTCATTTGATAACCACTTACCATCTAATCCTTTATTGTCTTTTTGGTCATTGCATCCTGTAATTTTTCCAAAAATGACAAGAAAAACACCTATCATGAATGCTCCAAATATATTCACTGATGGGTCAAATAATGGTACAGCAGCAGTAGTTACCCCTGATCAAACTTTTACATTTTTAGTACCCAAACAATCAGCTCAAAAAGTAGAGCTTAATGCAGTTTTACAAGCTTTTGTGATGTTTAAAGATTCTATATTTAATTTATTTTCTGATAGTCAGTATGTAGTTAATGCTATAGTATCTCTTGAAGATGCTGGTAGGATTTCCCCTTCTTCTACTGTTTTCTCTTTGCTTTCCACTATGCAAAGTCTAATCTGGGACAGAAAAGATCCATTCTTTATAGGACATATCAGGGCACATACAGGATTGCCTGGAGCCCTTAGTTTGGGCAATGATTTAGCAGATAAAACTACACATGACATACATATTTTCTCTACACTAGAAGAAGCTATAAATTTTCATAAAAAGTTCCATGTCAATGCTAATACTTTACAAAAGCGTTTTAAAATAACTAAGGAACAAGCTAGACAAATAATAAAACAATGTCAAAATTGTGTGACCTTTTTACCACAAGTTAATCTTGGAGTCAATCCTAGAGGATTGATACTTAACCATATTTGGCAGATGGATGTCACACACTTGCCAGAATTTGGAAAATTAAAATATTTGCATGTTACAGTTGATACTTCTTCTGGATTTTTGATGGGCTCCCTTCATGCCGGAGAAAAAACTAAAGATGTTGTAGCTCATTGCTTACAAAATTTTGCCACTGTGGGTGTTCCAAAACAGTTAAAAACAGATAATGCCCCTGGTTATACTTCTACCTCTTTTAAACAATTTTGCTCAACATTTGGCATTACTCATATAACAGGAATCCCATACAATCCACAGGGACAAGGCATAGTTGAAAGAGCTCATCAAACTATTAAAATGTACTTATTAAAGCAAAAAGAAGGAATTGGGAAGGGGTATATATTCCCCAAAGATAAACTTAAAATAACCCTTTTTACTCTAAACTTTTTAAATTTGGATTCATCAGGACTTAGTGCTGCGGAAAGGCATATGTGTCCAAAAAATGTACATAAGCCCAAAGTACTTTGGAAGGATATTCTAACAGGACAATGGAAAGGTCCTGACCCAGTAATTGTCTGGAGTCGGGGGTCTGTTTATGTGTTTCCACAGGGAGAACAGCAGCCGATTTGGATTCCAGAAAGATTAACTAAAGCGATTTCTACAGACCAAAAAGAAGATGATTTGGCTCAAATCCATAACAACTGATATCCAAAACTCCAGTTTGGCTATTCTTACATCTGCAACAGAACCAGGATGCTTTTTTCAATATCTATTTTATTATTGCCCTTTGCCATATCATGAAGTTCTATTTTGTTTTTTGAGCTCATACAGACCTAGGTTAATGTTTTGCTGATCAGTTCTATTTTTTGACTATAGAGTTTTTAAACATTGCAATGGAGATTTCACCTGTAAAAAGTTATAAGGCCTTTACTATAATGTTATGTGTTGTATGTATTATATTATGTGTGCACACTTGTGTTTTGTGTTATATGTTTGAATGTACGTATGTCCATATATCATATATGATGAGCGCTCATGATAAAATGGATCCAAATATTTTTTTTTTTTTCAAAGGAAACTAACTTTATTTTTAGAACCACACACGACAAACAAAATAGCCTCTCAGGAAAAACCCTCAGAGCCTCAACTGCCACCACCGGCTTTCCCCCAGCCTCTCTCTCCCCCACCTCCCACAATCCTCCTGCTCTTGAGGCCGATTGGCTGGGTCACGTGGGCGGAGCCAAAAAAGTCCCCCAATGAGCAGCTCCGTGGTCTGAAAGGGCAGGGAAACAGTCCAATGAGCATCACCGCAGAGGAGCCAATCAGCTAGATGTTGCTGGGGCTGCTGTGAGCCAATCGTCAGCCGGCAGCTGGAAGTTTGCTGGCAGCTGGAAGTTTGCTGGGGCCCCTTCTGCTGTGGCTCTCAACAGCAGGAAAAAATCGAAATTGCACAAAGATATAGAAAAGGACCAGAAATACCTATTTTCATCCCTTGAATTTCTTTTTCTCAAATATCAGCCTGAGGAAATGATGAAGTTTTTTCACTGCTGATTCCTCTGACAATTATCTTTGAGAACAAAGATCAATTTGTATATAGGCTTCTCTCCTCATGGTAAGTATTGGTTTAGGAGGGGGGAAACTAAATGTGTTCAGAAATCTGTGCTAAGCATTCTAATAAAATAATGGAGCTCCTTTTACAAAACTTACTTTGGTGGATTAAAAATGACAACAACTTGGACAGGGGATATAGCTCAGTTAGTAGAATGTTTGCCTAGCATGCACAAAGCCCTGGGTTTGATCCCCAGCACCACAAATAATAATTATAAAATAATAACAACAACAACAACCTGTTTATACTGCACCCTTTATTAACAGGTGTATTTTCTGTCTCCTTAAATCTGGGCTTTGTTGTTCTGACCAACAGAGTGGCAGAAGTGATGTTGCTCTGGACATTTGTCTTAAAGGTCTGGCAGTTTCTGCTTTCTCCCTTGAAGCACTTAGCCACCACTGTGTAAATAGGTCTAGTTATCCCTTGCTAGAGAGATGACATTGAAATGCCCAGTGAATCATCAGCTGTTTCTACAATCCCAACCCAAGCATTAGATATGTAAGGGAGGCCATACTAGGGCATTCTATTCCAGTAGAACTCCCAAGCTGAATGTAGGTAGCTACATGAGCAACACGAGTCTTACTATAGTGAGAGATGAGCTATGTCCACCCAGTCCTGCACAAGTTGCATGTATGTGAGCAAATAAATTTTTTTAAGGCAACTAAGTTTTGCAGTTGTTACAAAATAGGTAACAGATACACTTACCTGGGGAACACCTGATCCCTATACACCAAATAAGCCTTTTGTTTTCTAGTATAGTCTTGTCATGTTGGCTTCTCATAGGCTCTTAGTTTAGGAAAACAGTATAGTATTTGAAATGTACAATCATTTGTAAACTCTTGAATTCTCAATAATGCCATCCTAGTATATTTTGCATGGGAAAATTGAGCACATTCCATTTCCAGACATTTAGGCATTTGGTTATCTCCCAAGGGCACAAGAAACCATGTTTATCTGGTATGGAACTATGATTCATATGTAATTCAGAGCCTTGGGAAGCGCTGAGGCCAGTCTGATAGAATTTTTGCCTACAGAAAACCAGTTATTTGAAGCAGAGTCTTGACACAGGGGATTAAAAAAGTTACTATTTTAAAAATACATACCCAAATCCTTGGCTGAACCTTCCATCAAATGGTAAAACCTAGTTTTACTTCCTCAATTATACACTGTAGTTAGTGACTTTCGCTTCTAACAGAATGGTGCAGAAGTGACAGAGTATAACTTCTGAGTCTGGTCATAAAAAGGCTTCCTCCTGGCAATCTTTCTGGAAACATTCACTGTGGGAAAACCAGCCATCCTGTCATGAAAACATTCAAGTAGCCCTAAGGAGGCCCACATAACAAGTAAATAAGGTCTCTTAGCCAAAAACCTGCAAGGGACAGAGGCTGACTGAACAGCTTTGTGAGCAAGCCATCTTAAAAACAGCTTTACCAGACCAGTGCAATCCTTCAGACAGCTGCAGCTCCAACTATCACCTTAATTATAACTTCATGAGAGACTCTGAGCTACAGTTTAGTTCCTGTAGCTTGTTCCTGAGTGTCTGTTCCTGAATGCCTGATCCACAGAAACCAATGGTTCAATGTTTAAGCTGCTGGCCTTTGGGTCATCCCTGAACTGGCAGGCTAGAAATGTAAGTACCATGAGTTATGCTTTTTCAAGCCATGGCAGAAACCAAGTTCTTACTTTCTGAATCAGTAATAATCTCTAGAATTTTATACTCCCAAGAGTTCCCACCTCCCTGACTCCATATCAAGTATTACTACCTAAAGCAAAACTGATATAGCAGAGCCCACAATGAAAATCATTTAGTTAATCTAATCCATTCTCTGGTGATGACAGAGGATTCCAACAATGTGTTTGGGCTAAACAAAACTGCTCCTGGAAGCCCACAGCTTCCATGTGCTCTTAGTGATGACTATCACCTAAGAGGGAGTTTACAAGCAGCTAAAATACAACATAAGCAGTTCAGTAATATGTATTTTTTTAAACCTTAATAGACTGGGCACAGTGGCAAATGCCTGTAGTCCCAGCTACCTGAGAGGCTAAGGAAAAAAGATCACAAGTTTGAGGCCAGCCTGGGCAACTAAGTGAGAACCTGTCTCAAAAGAAAAAATAAAAAGGACTGGGGATGGATTTGTCGCTGTGGTAAAGCATCCCTCAGAGTTCAATCCCCAAACTCTAATGGTACCAGGTCCCCACATAACAGAGGTTAGTGGAATGAAAAATTAGAAAAGAACAGGAAATTCTAGATGTTAACTTCTCCATTTCAAAAATAATTCTAGGGAAGAGAGAGTAAATGGTTGCATAACCTATGCCAATTCTGATGCATTGGCAGTAGCTACCTAAATTACAGGAATGAACAATATTGATGGGCAACTGCATATCCTCTTACTGTGATTATGAGAGGAAGAGGTAGAAAAAGCACATAGCTGGAAATCTTTCATCCTAATAGAAAAGAAAAACTCCAACCCCTGAGGTAAGGGCCAAGGAGGATTATTTCTTCTTATTTGGTAATCAGACAGTTATACTCAATACAAGAAAAATGTTAGCACCAACAATTTGTCTATTGTTCATCACTTTTCAAATGTTACCATCTGTTATCAAAGATGAAAGTATTTGTGTGATGAGGTGAGATAAAGCAAGTATAGGAAGAACTTATATGTATATATACTATGAGCAAACCCCTTCACACTTGTTATCTCATTTAATCCTAAGAGCAATTCTAAAAAGTAGTTCTTATTTCTATTTTGTGGATAAGAAACTTTAGGCTCACAAAGCTTACATTGTTCAAAGCTGCACAATTCAAAATCCAAATCTGACTAACTCCAAAGTCTATGTTTATTTCGACTATTTATTCCAAAAAAAAATCATGTGGCTTATAAATTTATAAAGAATACAGGAGAGAGGAAAGATGGTTCTCAGTATGCCCAATGCCAAAATATAATAACATTTATTTTTCTTACTAAACAATGATTATTTTGAATCTAATTCTTAACTGAAGAAAATGCCTAAAACCTGAGAAAATACTTCAACCTTGAAATATCCAATATTAACATGAAATTTTCAATAAATAAAAATATATGCATTCCCAGAACTTTTGGAAGTTAGAAATTTGATTGTGTTTTCTATAGATTTAAACCTTCCCAATCATGAACATTAATAATGAAATGTCCATGAGAATTTAAATAATTTCAAGGTTAGAAGTACTTACAAATAACATTATTTATAAAAACAAAACTAGTTTTCTCTGTCAGTTGTTATGGTTCGAATGCTAAAGGGCACTGGTAGCTAAGATAAAGTCACCAGAGTAAAAATAAAGTTTCAAATATTAGTTTATCACTTGCAGTATTAACAATAATAAAAATAAGGATTTGCTGACAAAATAATTTTAGTTTTAAAAGAGTTGGACAGCTAACATTGAAATGTTTGTTTTGACAAGATGCAGCAAAATATGGAAGACACCAAAACAAAGTACAAAAGTAAAAAATGTTCATAATCATTTTCTTTCTTATTTATTTCATTACTAATCATGTTTTTCTATAATTAGCAGCAGTAGCTTAATGATCTCCTGTGTTAACAATTCAGGTTTATGCCACAATTACTTGCATTAAATAAATTAAGTATATATATGCTTTATCAGGATTTAAAAGATCAGTAACTATTATAAAATGGGTCAACAGGCAGTTGTGCATCTAGATCTCAAGTAATATTTAAAAATAGAGAAATGTATTTCTGGCTTGTCTTGTGTTTTGGGGAATATTGAGAGGATTCCAAGGTATAAAATTCTTCCCATCTTTCTTATATGTCTTCAATCCCTTGGTACAGACCCAGCATTTGCCAGTGGATCACAGGCTACTTGAAGGATGACAGGAACAACGTCAGGCAACTTGCTCCTTTCTTCAATAAGACATCAGACCTGCATCACTCTGTCTCTCACTCTTCCCTTTCTATAATGTATCTTAATCATCAAGTATACTATAAAAGATAACATTTTTATTCCTATTTCCTAACAATAATCTACATCTTCCATCTGCTGAATCATATTGATACTGAC
Source organism: Marmota monax (assembly GCF_021218885.2). Lineage (NCBI taxonomy): Eukaryota > Metazoa > Chordata > Mammalia > Rodentia > Sciuridae > Marmota > Marmota monax. The sequence continues at coordinate 59,555,112 of NW_026693777.1, read as the reverse complement.
AATTACTACTATGTAACATTTACTAATATAAAAGGGCATAATTGAATACAAACACCAAATTACACAAATATCAATGAGACCACTATTTTTGAATTCAAAGACATATATATTGTTTAAAAACTAATTATGAAACACAAAGACAATAGAAATATAAGTTATTTATTAATCAATCCACTTACAAAGCAGGTGGCTTAATGCAAGCTTATTGACATCTTCACATATGATCCATGGGAACATGTCTTCCACATACAGACAGTGATATTACTGACTGGATGCATTTGCAATCTGGGGCATATTAAGCATATTTAAACAAATAAAATTAGGCTATCCTGTATAGGAAAAGTATCTCGATAATATGCATCTTGAAGTGGATTAAAATTCCTCCAAAGGAGAAATGTTAGTATGTTAACTTAACTTTATACTCTATATTATGCAGTAAATCTTAACTATAGAAATTAAAAATTTTAAATCAGTGATCGACTCTTGGTAATGTATGAAGTGGGAGTCTATAACCATAGCAACAGTAGGTTGACAGTATAATTTGTGCCTCACAGTATTTGCAGATTTATTGTTTTCAAGTTTAGAGAGAAATAAAACAAGAGACATGTAGATTCAGCTCACTTTATTTACCTTTAAACTAATAAAAATCCCTTAAAAGTGATCCTGGGACCTTTAGAAGTTCTATGAATGCATAGATACCTGCCATTGACTGAAATTCTAAATCTTGACTGAAATGTGTTTACAAAATTAATGTAAGCAGATATCTTAACTATTCGTGCTTAGTAGAAGACTGAACAAAATTCTACATGTCTTTTTCAATTTCCCTAAAATTTTGTTAAATCTGCAATTATGTACAATCCAGCTAATTGAAATTAATATTTAGTGTTCATCAAAGCTGTTTCACAGCAGCAAAAAATCAATCAGGGAAATAAAGTTCTAAACAATGTAGAAAAAGATAAATATAATCAGAACAGCAGTCTAAATGTATGATATCAATATTCAACTCTATCTGCACTGTGCTGGAAGGAAAAGATACACCAAGAAAATTTATATTGATCACTCTGGTGATGCGAATACCACCTGCATCTGATTTGAATATGGGTTGTATTCTGTTCCCCAGTATTAAGGATGGTATTTAATTCAGAACTCCATGTTGTAAATATACAGCAGCCATTTTGTCCTAATTAAGGAATGTCTTAATACACAATATTATCATTTTCTAGAGGATCTTTATACATTAAACTAAAGCACATTATTGATTAAATTAAAGGTTAGTAATGGATAAAAAAAGTCATAATTTTCAAGGCTTGGTACTACGTAAAAAACAAAAAAGACCACAAAATTCTACTTACTAAAGCAGCTAATCTTGCCTGCAAGTTTAGGGTCACAAGCCCATAATATGTGCAAAGAAATGCAATACAAGGAACCATGCAAAAATACAGTAAAATGATACAGGAAAAATGTCAAATCTAGGGGAAACAAAAAAAGCTTTTATAAATACATCAAAATCAACTGTATACATAAATTGTAGGTCTAGCATTAGTTGTACCATATAGCAGAGCCAGCACTCTAAGTTCAATGCTTCCAAATCTGCGCAGGTAAGTCATGCCATCTTTGGTTGACTGCAGTACCAGGAAGGATGGGAATGAGAAGGAGGGCAAGAGTTTCTGAAACATGGTGTCAACTTTCACTTGGCAGCTGGGCCTCAATGTCCACTCGGCAAATTGGGCACTTCTTATTGGTAATCAACCATTGGTCAACACATACTTGGTGGAAAAGGTGCATACATGGAAGACGCCTAACGTTGGCAAAAAAGAGAAAGCAAAAATTAATTTAATGATGACTACATGTGACATTTATTTTTAAACAAATTATAAATGCAATAATTCAGCATTTTGAAATTAGTTGGTCTCAAAAAAAAAAAAAAAAAGAAGGCATAACCAGGCCTCCTTCTCTTTTGAAAAAAAAAAAACAAACACACACCCTAAGGAGTTACATGTAAATTAAATTAGTACTCGGTCAATATAATGCATAAGTGACCAAGATAATTAAGTATCGCAGCTAAGGAAACAAATTATATAAGATCATAAAAACCATAAAACAAAAATTACATGGGCAATTATTACAGTTTTGATTTTTTGTATGAGTGACCAACGTACTATATTATCTCATTTAACGACCTTTCAAAAACATTAGATCTTATGCTATAAATATACAGTAGCTATTTTGTCCTCATTAAAGAATGTCTTAATATAAAATTATTTTCTGCCTAGAGGATCTTTATACCCCTTACTTAAATACATGATTCACTGGAGTCAATAATATTGTTTTTATGGAATAACTTTATATCTTCTTAATACTAAACTACTGTTTCATAGGTAGGTTAAAAAAAAAAATGTTCACTTTTGGACATCATACCAAATTATTAATTACAAATTGGGAAAGAAAGCTTCCAGATGACATAGGACAACATTAAATCTAAGTGTAAGAATGGGATAAAGGTTACTAATTCAAATGTCCATTTCTACTTCTATTATCATTCATACCTTCAAATTTCCTTACATTTTGTAAAAATAGTAGGTTAAAAAGAGGTGCTCCATGGCTGGGCAAGGTGGTGTACACCTGTGAACCCAGCAGCTTGGGAGGCTAAAGACAGGAGAAGCACAAGTTCAAAGCTACACTCAGCAACACCAAGGTGCTAAGCAACTCAGTGAGACCCTGTCTCTACATAAAATACAAAGTAGGGCTGGGGATGTGGCTCAGTGGTTGAGTGCCTCCGAGTTCAATCCTGGTACCAAAAAAAAAAAAAAACAGGTGCTCCAACTGCTCCTTGAACAGTTACCAATACTATAAGCAATTAACTTTCATATCTATACACCTTCATTGGAAATAGTGTACAAAAAACCTTATTGTGTGATACAGTAGACAATAGTTCATTGTTTTTTTCTCTCAGTTGAAGAGGTATGATAAACAGACTTTATAAAAACTAGGGCAATAATACGCTATATGATTCGGTTATACATGTTAAAGAACCTGTTTTGTATGACATTACAGGTGGATAAAACAGAATAAGAATAAAACAATTACTTCAGAGATTATACAATGAAAATATGTATAAGTAATACTGGGTTAGCAAGAGTTGAGAAGGGTGTAATCCTTTGAGTTAAGAAGAAATTCTAGGGGGGAAAAATCAATTTTTAAAAGATTATAAAGCAAGCAGCATAGAACTAATGTTAGCCCCTCTTTAAACTATAGAGAAAATATTACTAAGTCTCAAAACCTTCTCATTTCTTCAAGATTTTCAGAAGACAATTCTGACCATAAAATTTCTCCAGCCAAACTTTGGTGCATCCCTAAAATATATTTCCCACCCCCACCCTTTTATTGGTAATATAAAGCCTTTAATTTCTTTGATTCACTATAAGAAATCAGTCAGAAGTTAATAACAGAGTATGCCAGGAGTAACCTAAATTTAATTTTTAAATAAAATCGCTTGTACATTTTGACGTGGATTCTAGATAATTAATATCTAGTTACCTCACATCTTCACCTTCCTCTAAAATAGACAAACAGATAGTACATTTTTCCTCTGTGTCTTCCTCAGTCCCTTCTTCCCCATCTTGTTTGCAGTGCAGTTTCCTCTGTGAGAACCAATCAGTTGTTACCTTATTAGCAGAGATGACATTATTGAACAACTGAGTAAAGTCTGCATTTATTTAAAAACAAAACAAAACAATACCACATATTCACACACAACTTATTTCCCAGGTAAAATTGTAATAAATTAACAGATGCATTAAGTGACTATCAATTATTCTTTTAAGACCTTCTACATATAATCAGCATCAAAAGCAAAATCAAATTAACAGAAAATCGTTAAGTCTGAAATCTAATATTTTTAATCCACAATGAGAATGATACAACCACATAAAATCTATTTCAATCCTACCATGAGCAGAGGTAAAGAAATTTTCATTTACTAACAAATGTTTCAAATAACATCCATATAAATTAAAGTTAATTATACAATTTAGCTTAGATGGCTGAAAGGACTTAAATTGAAGAGTAATACTTCATTGACACTCTTGGAAAACATGAAAAGGGGAAAAAAAACAGTAATTTTCACAATTTATTATTACTTTATAACATAAAGCATTGTTTGTTGTTTATTGTTAGAAACTTATTTGATATTTCTACTCTGTAATTTACAGCTATAATACTACAAACAAAGGTTGGAGGGTAGAGTATAAGAAATACAGATAATTAAATGTCCATCAAAATGAATGACTAATTTAAAAAATTATTATACCATATGATGAAATTTTATGTTAGTAAAAAGAATATGGGTTGGGGCTGAGGTTGTGGCTCAGTGGTAGAACACTTGTCTTGCATGTGTGAGGCCCTGAGTTCGATCCTCAGCACCACATAAAAATATAAATAAATAAAATAAAGGTACTGTGTCCATCTACAACTAAAAAAATTAAAAAAAAAAAAAAAAGAAGAATATGGGTGGATCTGTGAGTACTAACATGCAATGAATGGCAACATGCAAACCGTGCCTATCATTCCTCTTGCGTTTTTAAAAATGGAGGAAAAATACATACATATGTATATTACTATGAAATGCACAAAAATATCTAGGAGAATATCTATGAAATCTCTACTTCTGATTTCATTTCTGGGAAGAAAGACTAAGGTACACAAGGTAAGAAACTGCAGAGTGTATGTTTTCAGTTTACATTTTTTTAACCATATGTATGTAATCGTTTTAATAATCAATAATGTAGCTGTTTGACTCTACAAATTCAAAGAAGGTCTATAATACTAAATTTTATGTGATTTTATGTGATTCAATAACATTCTAGAAGTCTCACAGAATAAATCCTTACCTTTTTGTATTTATGTGGATATGTACACCTTTCAATTGTCCCCTGGGATGCTCCACGATTGACATTTCCTAATCTTTCTTCCAAATGAATCAGTTCCTAAAAATGAAGAAAACTAGTATTAAAAGCCAGGATGATTATTCTTTGAATAATATGTATTATCAATCTTACAAAAGTAATAAACTTCCATATTTATAAATCTATAATACAAATACGATTAAAAAATGACAAGACAAATAATTTATATATAAAATAGCTTTATATAATTCTTTTCTCATTCAACT